>NC_139165.1:114138633-116911807 GCF_965202585.1 Thalia democratica | reverse complement strand
CCTAACCCTAACCCTAACCCTAACCTAACCCTAACCCTAACCCTAACCCTAACCCTAACCCTAACCCTAACCCTAACCCTAACCCTAACCCTAACCCTACCCTAACCCTAACCCTAACCCTAACCCTAACCCTAACCCTAACCCTAACCCTAACCCTAACCCTAACCCTAACCCTAACCCTAACCCTAACCCTAACCCTAACCCTAACCCTAACCCTAACCCTAACCCTAACCCTAACCCTAACCCTAACCCTAACCCTAACCCTAACCCTAACCCTAACCCTAACCCTAACCCTAACCCTAACCCTAACCCTAACCCTAACCCTAACCCTAACCCTAACCCTAACCCTAACCCTAACCCTAACCCTAACCCTAACCCTAACCCTAACCCTAACCCTAACCCTAACCCTAACCCTAACCCTAACCCTAACCCTAACCCTAACCCTAACCCTAACCCTAACCCTAACCCTAACCCTAACCCTAACCCTAACCCTAACCCTAACCCTAACCCTAACCCTAACCCTAACCCTAACCCTAACCCTAACCCTAACCCTAACCCTAACCCTAACCCTAACCCTAACCCTAACCCTAACCCTAACCCTAACCCTAACCCTAACCCTAACCCTAACCCTAACCCTAACCCTAACCCTAACCCTAACCCTAACCCTAACCCTAACCCTAACCCTAACCCTAACCCTAACCCTAACCTAACCCTAACCCTAACCCTAACCCTAACCCTAACCCTAACCCTAACCCTAACCCTAACCCTAACCCTAACCCTAACCCTAACCCTAACCCTAACCCTAACCCTAACCCTAACCCTAACCCTAACCCTAACCCTAACCCTAACCCTAACCCTAACCCTAACCCTAACCCTAACCCTAACCCTAACCCTAACCCTAACCCTAACCCTAACCCTAACCCTAACCCTAACCCTAACCCTAACCCTAACCCTAACCCTAACCCTAACCCTAACCCTAACCCTAACCCTAACCCTAACCCTAACCCTAACCCTAACCCTAACCCTAACCCTAACCCTAACCCTAACCCTAACCCTAACCCTAACCCTAACCCTAACCCTAACCCTAACCCTAACCCTAACCCTAACCCTAACCCTAACCCTAACCCTAACCCTAACCCTAACCCTAACCCTAACCCTAACCCTAACCCTAACCCTAACCCTAACCCTAACCCTAACCCTAACCCTAACCCTAACCCTAACCCTAACCCTAACCTAACCCTAACCCTAACCCTAACCCTAACCCTAACCCTAACCCTAACCCTAACCCTAACCCTAACCCTAACCCTAACCCTAACCCTAACCCTAACCCTAACCCTAACCCTAACCCTAACCCTAACCCTAACCCTAACCCTAACCCTAACCCTAACCCTAACCCTAACCCTAACCCTAACCCTAACCCTAACCCTAACCCTAACCCTAACCCTAACCCTAACCCTAACCCTAACCCTAACCCTAACCCTAACCCTAACCCTAACCCTAACCCCTAACCCTAACCCTAACCCTAACCCTAACCCTAACCCTAACCCTAACCCTAACCCTAACCCTAACCCTAACCCTAACCCTAACCCTAACCCTAACCCTAACCCTAACCCTAACCCTAACCCTAACCCTAACCCTAACCCTAACCCTAACCCTAACCCTAACCCTAACCCTAACCCTAACCCTAACCCTAACCCTAACCCTAACCCTAACCCTAACCCTAACCCTAACCCTAACCCTAACCTAACCCTAACCCTAACCCTAACCCTAACCCTAACCCTAACCCTAACCCTAACCCTAACCCTAACCCTAACCCTAACCCTAACCCTAACCCTAACCCTAACCCTAACCCTAACCCTAACCCTAACCCTAACCCTAACCCTAACCCTAACCCTAACCCTAACCCTAACCCTAACCCTAACCCTAACCCTAACCCTAACCCTAACCCTAACCCTAACCCTAACCCTAACCCTAACCCTAACCCTAACCCTAACCCTAACCCTAACCCTAACCCTAACCCTAACCCTAACCCTAACCCTAACCCTAACCCTAACCCTAACCCTAAACCCTAACCCTAACCCTAACCCTAACCCTAACCCTAACCCTAACCCTAACCCTAACCCTAACCCTAACCCTAACCCTAACCCTAACCCTAACCCTAACCCTAACCCTAACCCTAACCCTAACCCTAACCCTAACCCTAACCCTAACCCTAACCCTAACCCTAACCCTAACCCTAACCCTAACCTAACCCTAACCCTAACCCTAACCCTAACCCTAACCCTAACCCTAACCCTAACCCTAACCCTAACCCTAACCCAACCCTAACCCTAACCCTAACCCTAACCCTAACCCTAACCCTAACCCTAACCCTAACCCTAACCCTAACCCTAACCCTAACCCTAACCCTAACCCTAACCCTAACCCTAACCCTAACCCTAACCCTAACCCTAACCTAACCCTAACCCTAACCCTAACCCTAACCCTAACCCTAACCCTAACCCTAACCCTAACCCTAACCCTAACCCTAACCCTAACCCTAACCCTAACCCTAACCCTAACCCTAACCCTAACCCTAACCCTAACCCTAACCCTAACCCTAACCCTAACCCTAACCCTAACCCTAACCCTAACCCTAACCCTAACCTAACCCTAACCCTAACCCTAACCCTAACCCTAACCCTAACCCTAACCCTAACCCTAACCCTAACCCTAACCCTAACCCTAACCCTAACCCTAACCCTAACCCTAACCCTAACCCTAACCCTAACCCTAACCCTAACCCTAACCCTAACCCTAACCCTAACCCTAACCCTAACCCTAACCCTAACCCTAACCCTAACCCTAACCTAACCCTAACCCTAACCCTAACCCTAACCCTAACCCTAACCCTAACCCTAACCCTAACCCTAACCCTAACCCTAACCCTAACCCTAACCCTAACCCTAACCCTAACCCTAACCCTAACCCTAACCCTAACCCTAACCCTAACCCTAACCCTAACCCTAACCCTAACCCTAACCCTAACCCTAACCCTAACCCTAACCCTAACCCTAACCCTAACCTAACCCTAACCCTAACCCTAACCCTAACCCTAACCCTAACCCTAACCCTAACCCTAACCCTAACCCTAACCCTAACCCTAACCCTAACCCTAACCCTAACCCTAACCCTAACCCTAACCCTAACCCTAACCCTAACCCTAACCCTAACCCTAACCCTAACCCTAACCTAACCCTAACCCTAACCCTAACCCTAACCCTAACCCTAACCCTAACCCTAACCCTAACCCTAACCCTAACCCTAACCCTAACCCTAACCCTAACCCTAACCTAACCCTAACCCTAACCCTAACCCTAACCCTAACCCTAACCCTAACCCTAACCCTAACCCTAACCCTAACCCTAACCCTAACCCTAACCCTAACCCTAACCCTAACCCTAACCCTAACCCTAACCCTAACCCTAACCCTAACCTAACCCTAACCCTAACCCTAACCCTAACCCTAACCCTAACCCTAACCCTAACCCTAACCCTAACCCTAACCCTAACCCTAACCCTAACCCTAACCCTAACCTAACCCTAACCCTAACCCTAACCTAACCCTAACCCTAACCCTAACCCTAACCCTAACCCTAACCCTAACCCTAACCCTAACCCTAACCCTAACCCTAACCCTAACCCTAACCCTAACCCTACCCTAACCCTAACCCTAACCCTAACCCTAACCCTAACCCTAACCCTAACCCTAACCCTAACCCTAACCCTAACCCTAACCCTAACCCTAACCCTAACCCTAACCCTAACCCTAACCTAACCCTAACCCTAACCCTAACCCTAACCCTAACCCTAACCCTAACCCTAACCCTAACCCTAACCCTAACCCTAACCCTAACCCTAACCCTAACCCTAACCCTAACCCTAACCCTAACCCTAACCCTAACCCTAACCCTAACCCTAACCCTAACCCTAACCCTAACCCTAACCCTAACCCTAACCCTAACCCTAACCCTAACCCTAACCCTAACCCTAACCCTAACCCTAACCCTAACCCTAACCCTAACCCTAACCCTAACCCTAACCCTAACCCTAACCCTAACCCTAACCCTAACCCTAACCCTAACCCTAACCCTAACCCTAACCCTAACCCTAACCCTAACCCTAACCCTAACCCTAACCCTAACCCTAACCTAACCCTAACCCTAACCCTAACCCTAACCCTAACCCTAACCCTAACCCTAACCCTAACCCTAACCCTAACCCTAACCCTAACCCTAACCCTAACCCTAACCCTAACCCTAACCCTAACCCTAACCCTAACCCTAACCCTAACCCTAACCCTAACCCTAACCCTAACCCTAACCCTAACCCTAACCCTAACCCTAACCTAACCCTAACCCTAACCCTAACCCTAACCCTAACCCTAACCCTAACCCTAACCTAACCCTAACCCTAACCCTAACCCTAACCCTAACCCTAACCCTAACCCTAACCCTAACCCTAACCCTAACCCTAACCCTAACCTAACCCTAACCCTAACCCTAACCCTAACCCTAACCCTAACCCTAACCCTAACCCTAACCCTAACCCTAACCCTAACCCTAACCCTAACCCTAACCCTAACCCTAACCCTAACCCTAACCCTAACCCTAACCCTAACCCTAACCCTAACCCTAACCCTAACCCTAACCCTAACCCTAACCCTAACCCTAACCCTAACCCTAACCCTAACCCTAACCCTAACCCTAACCCTAACCCTAACCCTAACCCTAACCCTAACCCTAACCCTAACCCTAACCCTAACCCTAACCCTAACCCTAACCCTAACCCTAACCCTAACCCTAACCCTAACCCTAACCCTAACCCTAACCCTAACCCTAACCCTAACCCTAACCCTAACCCTAACCCTAACCCTAACCCTAACCCTAACCCTAACCCTAACCCTAACCCTAACCCTAACCCTAACCCTAACCCTAACCCTAACCCTAACCCTAACCCTAACCCTAACCCTAACCCTAACCCTAACCCTAACCCTAACCCTAACCCTAACCCTAACCCTAACCCTAACCCTAACCCTAACCCTAACCCTAACCCTAACCCTAACCCTAACCCTAACCCTAACCCTAACCCTAACCCTAACCCTAACCCTAACCCTAACCCTAACCCTAACCCTAACCCTAACCCTAACCCTAACCCTAACCCTAACCCTAACCCTAACCCTAACCCTAACCCTAACCCTAACCCTAACCCTAACCCTAACCTAACCCTAACCCTAACCCTAACCCTAACCCTAACCCTAACCCTAACCCTAACCCTAACCCTAACCCTAACCCTAACCCTAACCCTAACCCTAACCCTAACCCTAACCCTAACCCTAACCCTAACCCTAACCCTAACCTAACCCTAACCCTAACCCTAACCCTAACCCTAACCCTAACCCTAACCCTAACCCTAACCCTAACCCTAACCCTAACCCTAACCCTAACCCTAACCCTAACCCTAACCCTAACCCTAACCCTAACCCTAACCCTAACCCTAACCCTAACCTAACCCTAACCCTAACCCTAACCCTAACCCTAACCCTAACCCTAACCCTAACCCTAACCCTAACCCTAACCCTAACCCTAACCCTAACCCTAACCCTAACCCTAACCCTAACCCTAACCCTAACCCTAACCCTAACCCTAACCCTAACCCTAACCCTAACCCTAACCCTAACCCTAACCCTAACCCTAACCCTAACCCTAACCCTAACCCTAACCCTAACCCTAACCCTAACCCTAACCTAACCCTAACCCTAACCCTAACCCTAACCCTAACCCTAACCCTAACCCTAACCCTAACCCTAACCCTAACCCTAACCCTAACCCTAACCCTAACCCTAACCCTAACCCTAACCCTAACCCTAACCCTAACCCTAACCCTAACCCTAACCCTAACCCTAACCCTAACCCTAACCCTAACCCTAACCCTAACCCTAACCCTAACCCTAACCCTAACCCTAACCCTAACCCTAACCCTAACCCTAACCCTAACCCTAACCTACCCTAACCCTAACCCTAACCCTAACCCTAACCCTAACCCTAACCCTAACCCTAACCCTAACCCTAACCCTAACCCTAACCCTAACCCTAACCCTAACCCTAACCCTAACCCTAACCCTAACCCTAACCCTAACCCTAACCCTAACCCTAACCCTAACCCTAACCCTAACCCTAACCCTAACCCTAACCCTAACCCTAACCCTAACCCTAACCCTAACCCTAACCCTAACCCTAACCCTAACCCTAACCCTAACCCTAACCCTAACCCTAACCCTAACCCTAACCCTAACCCTAACCCTAACCCTAACCCTAACCCTAACCCTAACCCTAACCCTAACCCTAACCCTAACCCTAACCCTAACCCTAACCCTAACCCTAACCCTAACCCTAACCCTAACCCTAACCCTAACCCTAACCCTAACCCTAACCCTAACCCTAACCCTAACCCTAACCTAACCCTAACCCTAACCCTAACCCTAACCCTAACCCTAACCCTAACCCTAACCCTAACCCTAACCCTAACCCTAACCCTAACCCTAACCCTAACCCTAACCCTAACCCTAACCCTAACCCTAACCCTAACCCTAACCCTAACCCTAACCCTAACCCTAACCCTAACCCTAACCCTAACCCTAACCCTAACCCTAACCCTAACCCTAACCCTAACCCTAACCCTAACCCTAACCCTAACCCTAACCCTAACCCTAACCCTAACCCTAACCCTAACCCTAACCCTAACCCTAACCCTAACCCTAACCCTAACCCTAACCCTAACCCTAACCCTAACCCTAACCCTAACCCTAACCCTAACCCTAACCCTAACCCTAACCCTAACCCTAACCCTAACCCTAACCCTAACCCTAACCCTAACCCTAACCCTAACCCTAACCCTAACCCTAACCCTAACCCTAACCCTAACCCTAACCCTAACCCTAACCCTAACCCTAACCCTAACCCTAACCCTAACCCTAACCCTAACCCTAACCCTAACCCTAACCCTAACCCTAACCCTAACCCTAACCCTAACCCTAACCCTAACCCTAACCCTAACCCTAACCCTAACCCTAACCCTAACCCTAACCCTAACCCTAACCCTAACCCTAACCCTAACCCTAACCCTAACCCTAACCCTAACCCTAACCCTAACCCTAACCCTAACCCTAACCCTAACCCTAACCCTAACCCTAACCCTAACCCTAACCCTAACCCTAACCCTAACCCTAACCCTAACCCTAACCCTAACCCTAACCCTAACCCTAACCCTAACCCTAACCCTAACCCTAACCCTAACCCTAACCCTAACCCTAACCCTAACCCTAACCCTAACCCTAACCCTAACCCTAACCCTAACCCTAACCCTAACCCTAACCCTAACCCTAACCCTAACCCTAACCCTAACCCTAACCCTAACCCTAACCCTAACCCTAACCCTAACCCTAACCCTAACCCTAACCCTAACCCTAACCCTAACCCTAACCCTAACCCTAACCCTAACCCTAACCCTAACCCTAACCCTAACCCTAACCCTAACCCTAACCCTAACCCTAACCCTAACCCTAACCCTAACCCTAACCCTAACCCTAACCCTAACCCTAACCCTAACCCTAACCCTAACCCTAACCCTAACCCTAACCCTAACCCTAACCCTAACCCTAACCCTAACCCTAACCCTAACCCTAACCCTAACCCTAACCCTAACCCTAACCCTAACCCTAACCCTAACCCTAACCCTAACCCTAACCCTAACCCTAACCCTAACCCTAACCCTAACCCTAACCCTAACCCTAACCCTAACCCTAACCCTAACCCTAACCCTAACCCTAACCCTAACCCTAACCCTAACCCTAACCCTAACTGTTTTAGTCAATATTGTTTGTGTAAGAGTGCTAAAACGTATGGATTATACATTGACGAAAGCAAGCATAGGTGTTTTTCAATGTAAAAAGTTCAAAAGACTGTAAAATTTTTTCTAAACAATTTTAAGCAAAAATAAAAAAAGTGTGTCGTAGCCAATTAATTAAACAACATATTTGCAAAGTTTTAACTGTTTTAGTCAAGAATTGTTTGTGTAAGAGTGCTAAAACGTATGGATTATACATTGACTAGTAAAAAGTTCAGAAGACTGTAAAATTTTTTCCAAACAATTTTAAGCAAAAATAAAAAAAGCGTGTCGGTGCCAATACATTAAACAACATATTTGCAAAGTTTTAACTGTTTTAGTCAAGAATTGTTTGTGTAAGAGTGCTTAAACGTATGGATTATACATTGACGAAAGCAAGCATAGGTGTTTTTTAATGTAAAAAGTTCAGAAGACTGTAAAATTTTTTCTAAACAATTTTAAGCAAAAATAAAAAAAGCGTGTCGTAGCCAATACATTAAACAACATATTTGCAAAGTTTTAACTGTTTTAGTCAAGAATTGTTTGTGTAAGAGTGCTAAAACGTATGGATTATACATTGACGAAAGCAAGCATAGGTGGTTTTTAATGTAAAAAGTTCAGAAGACCGTAAAAGTTTTTCTAAACAATTTTAAGCAAAAATAAAAAAAGCGTGTCGTAGCCAATACATTAAAAAACATATTTGCAAAGTTTTAACTGTTTTAGTCAATAATTGTTTGTGTAAGAGTGCTAAAACGTATGGATTATACATTGACGAAAGCAAGCATAGGTGTTTTTTAATGTAAAAAGTTCAGAAGACTGTAAAATTTTTTCTAAACAATTTTAAGCAAAAATAAAAAAAGCGTGTCGTAGCCAATACATTAAACAACATATTTGCAAAGTTTTAACTGTTTTAGTCAAGAATTGTTTGTGTAAGAGTGCTAAAACGTATGGATTATACATTGACTAGTAAAAAGTTCAGAAGACTGTAAAATTTTTTCTAAACAATTTTAAGCAAAAATAAAAAAAGCGTGTCGTAGCCAATACATTAAACAACATATTTGCAAAGTTTTAACTGTTTTAGTCAAGAATTGTTTGTGTAAGAGTGCTTAAACGTATGGATTATACATTGACGAAAGCAAGCATAGGTGTTTTTTAATGTAAAAAGTTCAGAAGACTGTAAAATTTTTTCTAAACAATTTTAAGCAAAAATAAAAAGAGCGTGTCGTAGCCAATACATTAAACAACATATTTGCAAAGTTTTAACTGTTTTAGTCAAGAATTGTTTGTGTAAGAGTGCTAAAACGTATGGATTATACATTGACGAAAGCAAGCATAGGTGTTTTTTAATGTAAAAAGTTCAGAAGACTGTAAAATTTTTTCTAAACAATTTTAAGCAAAAATAAAAAAAGCGTGTCGTAGCTAATACATTAAACAACATATTTGCAAAGTTTTAACTGTTTTAGTCAAGAATTGTTTGTGTAAGAGTGCTAAAACGTATGGATTATACATTGACGAAAGCAAGCATAGGTGTTTTTTAATGTAAAAAGTTCAGAAGACCGTAAAATTTTTTCTAAACAATTTTAAGCAAAAATAAAAAAAGCGTGTCGTAGCCAATACATTAAACAACATATTTGCAAAGTTTTAACTGTTTTAGTCAAGAATTGTTTGTGTAAGAGTGCTAAAACGTATGGATTATACATTGACAAAAGCAAGCATAGGTGTTTTTTAATGTAAAAAGTTCAGAAGATTGTAAAATTTTTTCTAAACTATTTTAAGCAAAAATAAAAAAAGCGTGTCGTAGCCAATACATTAAACAACATATTTGCAAAGTTTTAACTGTTTTAGTCAAGAATTGTTTGTGTAAGAGTGCTAAAACGTATGGATTATACATTGACTAGTAAAAAGTTCAGAAGACTGTAAAATTTTTTCTAAACAATTTTAAGCAAAAAAAAAAAAAAGCGTGTCGTAGCCAATACATTAAACAACATATTTGCAAAGTTTTAACTGTTTTAGTGAAGAATTGTTTGTGTAAGAGTGCTAAAACGTATGGATTATACATTGACGAAAGCAAGCATAGGTGGTTTTTAATGTAAAAAGTTCAGAAGACCTTAGAAGTTTTTTCTTAACAATTTTAAGCAAAAATAAAAAAAGCGTGTCGTAGCCAATACATTAAACAACATATTTGCAAAGTTTTAACTGTTTTACTCAAGAATTGTTTGTGTAAGAGTGCTAAAACGTATGAATAATACATTGACGAAAGCAAGCATAGGTGTTTTTTAATGTAAAAAGTTCAGAAGACTGTAAAATTTTTTCTAAACAATTTTAAGCAAAAATAAAAAAAGCGTGTCGTTGCCAATACATTAAACAACATATTTGCAAAGTTTTAACTGTTTTAGTCAATATTGTTTGTGTAAGAGTGCTAAAACGTATGGATTATACATTGACGAAGCAAGCATAGGTGTTTTTTAATGTAAAATGTTCAAAAGACTGTAAAATTTTTTCTAAACAATTTTGAGCAAAAATAAAAAAAGCGTGTCGTAGCCAATACATTAAACAACATATTTGCAAAGTTTTAACTGTTTTAGTCAAGAATTGTTTGTGTAAGAGTGCTAAAACGTATGGATTATACATTGACTAGTAAAAAATTCAGAAGACTGTAAAAATTTTTCTAAACAATTTTAAGCAAAAATAAAAAAAGCGTGTCGTAGCCAATACATTAAAAAACATATTTGCAAAGTTTTAACTTTTTTAGTCAAGAATTGTTTGTGTAAGAGTGCTAAAACGTATGGATTATACATTGACGAAAGCAAGCATAGGTGTTTTTTAATGTAAAAAGTTCAGAAGACTGTAAAATTTTTTCTAAACTATTTTAAGCAAAAATAAAAAAAGCGTGTCGTAGCCAATACATTAAACAACATATTTGCAAAGTTTTAACTGTTTTAGTCAAGAATTGTTTGTGTAAGAGTGCTAAAACGTATGGATTATACATTGACTAGTAAAAAGTTCAGAAGACTGTAAAATTTTTTCTAAACAATTTTAAGCAAAAATAAAAAAAGCGTGTCGTAGCCAATACATTAAACAACATATTTGCAAAGTTTTAACTGTTTTAGTCAAGAATTGTTTGTGTAAGAGTGCTAAAACGTATGGATTATACATTGACGAAAGCAAGCATAGGTGTTTTTTAATGTAAAAAGTTCAGAAGACCGTAAAATGTTTTCTAAACAATTTTAAGCAAAAATAAAAAAAGCGTGTCGTCGCCAATACATTAAAAAACATATTTGCAAAGTTTTAACTGTTTTAGTCAAGAATTGTTTGTGTAAAAGTGCTAAAACGTATGGATTATACATTGACGAAAGCAAGCATAGGTGTTTTTTAATGTAAAAAGTTCAGAAGACTGTAAAATTTTTTCTAAACAATTTAAAGCAAAAAAAAAAAAAAGTGTGTCGTAGCCAATACATTAAACAACATATTTGCAAAGTTTTAACTGTTTTAGTCAAGAATTGTTTGTGTAAGAGTGCTAAAACGTATGGATTATATATTAACTAGTAAAAAGTTCAGAACACTGTAAATTTTTTTCTAAACAATTTTAAGCAAAAATAAAAAAAGTGTGTCGTAGCCTATACATTAAACAACATATTTGCAAAGTTTTAACTGTTTTAGTCAAGAATTGTTTGTGTAAGAGTGCTAAAACGTATGGATTATACATTGACGAAAGCAAGCATAGGTGTTTTTTAATGTAAAAAGTTCAGAAGACCGTAAAATGTTTTCTAAACAATTTTAAGCAAAAATAAAAAAAGCGTGTCGTCGCCAATACATTAAAAAACATATTTGCAAAGTTTTAACTGTTTTAGTCAAGAATTGTTTGTGTAAGAGTGCTAAAACGTATGGATTATACATTGACTAGTAAAAAGTTCAGAAGACTGTAAAATTTTTTCTAAACAATTTTAAGCAAAAATAAAAAAAGCGTGTCGTAGCCAATACATTAAACAACATATTTGCAAAGTTTTAACTGTTTTAGTCAAGAATTGTTTGTGTAAGAGTGCTAAAACGTATGGATTATACATTGACGAAAGCAAGCATAGGTGTTTTTTAATGTAAAAAGTTCAGAAGACCGTAAAATGTTTTCTAAACAATTTTAAGCAAAAATAAAAAAAGCGTGTCGTCGCCAATACATTAAAAAACATATTTGCAAAGTTTTAACTGTTTTAGTCAAGAATTGTTTGTGTAAAAGTGCTAAAACGTATGGATTATACATTGACGAAAGCAAGCATAGGTGTTTTTTAATGTAAAAAGTTCAGAAGACTGTAAAATTTTTTCTAAACAATTTAAAGCAAAAAAAAAAAAAAGTGTGTCGTAGCCAATACATTAAACAACATATTTGCAAAGTTTTAACTGTTTTAGTCAAGAATTGTTTGTGTAAGAGTGCTAAAACGTATGGATTATATATTAACTAGTAAAAAGTTCAGAACACTGTAAATTTTTTTCTAAACAATTTTAAGCAAAAATAAAAAAAGTGTGTCGTAGCCTATACATTAAACAACATATTTGCAAAGTTTTAACTGTTTTAGTCAAGAATTGTTTGTGTAAGAGTGCTAAAACGTATGGATTATACATTGACGAAAGCAAGCATAGGTGTTTTTTAATGTAAAAAGTTCAGAAGACCGTAAAATGTTTTCTAAACAATTTTAAGCAAAAATAAAAAAAGCGTGTCGTCGCCAATACATTAAAAAACATATTTGCAAAGTTTTAACTGTTTTAGTCAAGAATTGTTTGTGTAAGAGTGCTAAAACGTATGGATTATACATTGACTAGTAAAAAGTTCAGAAGACTGTAAAATTTTTTCTAAACAATTTTAAGCAAAAATAAAAAAAGCGTGTCGTAGCCAATACATTAAACAACATATTTGCAAAGTTTTAACTGTTTTAGTCAAGAATTGTTTGTGTAAGAGTGCTAAAACGTATGGATTATACATTGACGAAAGCAAGCATAGGTGTTTTTTAATGTAAAAAGTTCAGAAGACCGTAAAATTTTTTCTAAACAATTTTAAGCAAAAATAAAAAAAGTGTGTCGTAGCCAATACATTAAACAACATATTTGCAAAGTTTTAACTGTTTTAGTCAAGAATTGTTTGTGTAAGAGTGCTAAAACGTATGGATTATACATTGACAAAAGCAAGCATAGGTGTTTTTTAATGTAAAAAGTTCAGAAGATTGTAAAATTTTTTCTAAACTATTTTAAGCAAAAATAAAAAAAGCGTGTCGTAGCCAATACATTAAACAACATATTTGCAAAGTTTTAACTGTTTTAGTCAAGAATTGTTTGTGTAAGAGTGCTAAAACGTATGGATTATACATTGACTAGTAAAAAGTTCAGAAGACTGTAAAATTTTTTCTAAACAATTTTAAGCAAAAAAAAAAAAAGCGTGTCGTAGCCAACACATTAAACAACATATTTGCAAAGTTTTAACTGTTTTAGTGAAGAATTGTTTGTGTAAGAGTGCTAAAACGTATGGATTATACATTGACGAAAGCAAGCATAGGTG
Source organism: Thalia democratica (assembly GCF_965202585.1). NCBI lineage: Eukaryota > Metazoa > Chordata > Thaliacea > Salpida > Salpidae > Thalia > Thalia democratica. The sequence continues at coordinate 116,898,342 of NC_139165.1, read as the reverse complement.
GTTTTTAATGTAAAAAGTTCAGAAGACCTTAGAAGTTTTTTCTTAACAATTTTAAGCAAAAATAAAAAAAGCGTGTCGTAGCCAATACATTAAACAACATATTTGCAAAGTTTTAACTGTTTTACTCAAGAATTGTTTGTGTAAGAGTGCTAAAACGTATGAATAATACATTGACGAAAGCAAGCATAGGTGTTTTTTAATGTAAAAAGTTCAGAAGACTGTAAAATTTTTTCTAAACAATTTTAAGCAAAAATAAAAAAAGCGTGTCGTTGCCAATACATTAAACAACATATTTGCAAAGTTTTAACTGTTTTAGTCAATATTGTTTGTGTAAGAGTGCTAAAACGTATGGATTATACATTGACGAAGCAAGCATAGGTGTTTTTTAATGTAAAATGTTCAAAAGACTGTAAAATTTTTTCTAAACAATTTTGAGCAAAAATAAAAAAAGCGTGTCGTAGCCAATTAATTAAACAACATATTTGCAAAGTTTTAACTGTTTTAGTCAAGAATTGTTTGTGTAAGAGTGCTAAAACGTATGGATTATACATTGACTAGTAAAAAATTCAGAAGACTGTAAAAATTTTTCTAAACAATTTTAAGCAAAAATAAAAAAAGCGTGTCGTAGCCAATACATTAAAAAACATATTTGCAAAGTTTTAACTTTTTTAGTCAAGAATTGTTTGTGTAAGAGTGCTAAAACGTATGGATTATACATTGACGAAAGCAAGCATAGGTGTTTTTTAATGTAAAAAGTTCAGAAGACTGTAAAATTTTTTCTAAACTATTTTAAGCAAAAATAAAAAAAGCGTGTCGTAGCCAATACATTAAACAACATATTTGCAAAGTTTTAACTGTTTTAGTCAAGAATTGTTTGTGTAAGAGTGCTAAAACGTATGGATTATACATTGACTAGTAAAAAGTTCAGAAGACTGTAAAATTTTTTCTAAACAATTTTAAGCAAAAATAAAAAAAGCGTGTCGTAGCCAATACATTAAACAACATATTTGCAAAGTTTTAACTGTTTTAGTCAAGAATTGTTTGTGTAAGAGTGCTAAAACGTATGGATTATACATTGACGAAAGCAAGCATAGGTGTTTTTTAATGTAAAAAGTTCAGAAGACCGTAAAATGTTTTCTAAACAATTTTAAGCAAAAATAAAAAAAGCGTGTCGTCGCCAATACATTAAAAAACATATTTGCAAAGTTTTAACTGTTTTAGTCAAGAATTGTTTGTGTAAAAGTGCTAAAACGTATGGATTATACATTGACGAAAGCAAGCATAGGTGTTTTTTAATGTAAAAAGTTCAGAAGACTGTAAAATTTTTTCTAAACAATTTAAAGCAAAAAAAAAAAAAAGTGTGTCGTAGCCAATACATTAAACAACATATTTGCAAAGTTTTAACTGTTTTAGTCAAGAATTGTTTGTGTAAGAGTGCTAAAACGTATGGATTATATATTAACTAGTAAAAAGTTCAGAACACTGTAAATTTTTTTCTAAACAATTTTAAGCAAAAATAAAAAAAGTGTGTCGTAGCCTATACATTAAACAACATATTTGCAAAGTTTTAACTGTTTTAGTCAAGAATTGTTTGTGTAAGAGTGCTAAAACGTATGGATTATACATTGACGAAAGCAAGCATAGGTGTTTTTTAATGTAAAAAGTTCAGAAGACCGTAAAATTTTTTCTAAACAATTTTAAGCAAAAATAAAAAAAGCGTGTCGTAGCCAATACATTAAACAACATATTTGCAAAGTTTATACTGTTTTAGTCAAGAATTGTTTGTGTAAGAGTGCTTAAACGTATGGATTATACATTGACGAAAGCAAGCATAGGTGTTTTTTAATGTAAAAAGTTCAGAAGACTGTAAAATTTTTTCTAAACAATTTTAAGCAAAAATAAAAAAAGTGTGTCGTAGCCAATACATTAAACAACATATTTGCAAAGTTTTAACTGTTTTAGTCAAGAATTGTTTGTGTAAGAGTGCTAAAACGTATGGATTATACATTGACGAAAGCAAGCATAGGTGTTTTTTAATGTAAAAAGTTCAGAAGACTGTAAAATTTTTTCTAAACAATTTTAAGCAAAAATAAAAAAAGCGTGTCGTAGCCAATACATTAAACAACATATTTGCAAAGTTTTAACTGTTTTAGTCAAGAATTGTTTGTGTAAGAGTGCTAAACGTATGGATTATACATTGACGAAAGCAAGCATAGGTGTTTTTTAATGTAAAAAGTTCAGAAGACTGTAAAATTTTTTCTAAACAATTTTAAGCAAAAATAAAAAAAGCGTGTCGTAGCCAATACATTAAACAACATATTTGCAAAGTTTTAACTGTTTTAGTCAAGAATTGTTTGTGTAAGAGTGCTAAAACGTATGGATTATACATTGACTAGTAAAAAGTTCAGAAGACTGTAAAATTTTTTCTAAACAATTTTAAGCAAAAATAAAAAAAGCGTGTCGTAGCCAATACATTAAACAATATATTTGCAAAGTTTTAACTGTTTTAGTCAAGAATTGTTTGTGTAAGAGTGCTAAAACGTATGGATTATACATTGACGAAAGCAAGCATAGGTGTTTTTTAATGTAAAAAGTTCAGAAGACTGTAAAATTTTTTCTAAACAATTTAAAGCAAAAATAAAAAAAGCGTGTCGTAGCCAATACATTAAACAACATATTTGCAAAGTTTTAACTGTTTTAGTCAAGAATTGTTTGTGTAAGAGTGCTAAAACGTATGGATTATATATTAACTAGTAAAAAGTTCAGAACACTGTAAATTTTTTTTCTAAACAATTTTAAGCAAAAATAAAAAAAGCGTGTCGTAGCCTATACATTAAACAACATATTTGCAAAGTTTTAACTGTTTTAGTCAAGAATTATTTGTGTAAGAGTGCTAAAACGTATGGATTATACATTGACGAAAGCAAGCATAGGTGCTTTTTAATGTAAAAAGTTCAGAAGACCGTAAAATTTTTTCTAAACAATTTTAAGCAAAAATAAAAAAAGCGTGTCGTAGGCAATACATTAAACAACATATTTGCAAAGTTTTAACTGTTTTAGTCAAGAATTGTTTGTGTAAGAGTGCTAAAACGTATGAATTATACATTGACGAAAGCAAGCATAGGTGTTTTTTAATGTAAAAAGTTCAGAAGACTGTAAAATTTTTTCTAAACAATTTTAAGCAAAAATAAAAAAAGCGTGTCGTAGCCAATATATTAAACAACATATTTGCAAAGTTTTAACTGTTTTAGTCAATATTGTTTGTGTAAGAGTGCTAAAACGTATGGATTATACATTGACGAAAGCAAGCATAGGTGTTTTTTAATGTAAAAAGTTCAGAAGACTGTAAAATTTTTTCTAAACAATTTTAAGCAAAAATAAAAAAAGCGTGTCGTAGCCAATACATTAAACAACATATTTGCAAAGTTTTAACTGTTTTAGTAAAGAATTGTTTGTGTAAGAGTGCTAAAACGTATGGATTATACATTGACTAGTAAAAAGTTCAGAAGACTGTAAAATTTTTTTTAAACAATTTCAAGCAAAAATAAAAAAAGCGTGTCGTAGCCAATGCATTAAACAACATATTTGCAAAGTTTTAACTGTTTGAGTCAAGAATTGTTTGTGTAAGAGTGCTAAAACAAATGGATTATACATTGACGAAAGCAAGCATAGGTGTTTTTTAATGTAAAAAGTTCAGAAGACCGTAAAATTTTTTCTAAACAATTTTAAGCAAAAATAAAAAAAAGTGTGTCGTAGCCAATATATTAAACAACACCTATGCTACGACACGCTTCTTGACTAAAACAGTTAAAACTTTGCAAATATGTTGTTTAATGTATTGGCTACGACACGCTTTTTTTATTTTTGCTTAAAATTGTTTAGAAAAAATTTTACGGTCTTCTGTACTTTTTACATTAAAAAACACCTATGCTTGCTTTCGTCAATGTATAATCCATACGTTTTAGCACTCTTACACATACAATTCTTGACTAAAACAGTTTAAACTTTGCAAATATGTTGTTTAATGAATTGGCTACGACACGCTTTTTTTATTTTTGCTTAAAATTGTTTAGAAAAAATTTTACAGTCTTCTGAACTTTTTACTAGTCAATGTATAATCCATACGTTTTAGCACTCTTACACAAACAATTCTTGACTAAAACAGTTAAAACTTTGCAATAATGTTGTTTAATGTATTGGCTACGACACGCTTTTTTTATATATGCTTAAAATTCTTTAGAAAAAATTTTACGGTCTTCTGAACTTTTTACATTAAAAAACACCTATGCTTGCTTTCGTCAATGTATAATCCATACGTTTTAACACTCTTACACAAACAATTCTTGACTAAAACAGTTAAAACTTTGCAAATATGTTGTTTAATGTATTGGCTACGACACGCTTTTTTTATTTTTGCTTAAAGTTGTTTAGAAAAAATTTTACGGTCTTCTGAACTTTTTACATTAAAAAACACCTATGCTTGCTTTCGTCAATGTATAATTCATACGTTTTAGCAGTCTTACACAAACAATTCTTGACTAAAACAGTTAAAACTTTGCAAATATGTTGTTTAATGTATTGGCTACGACAAGCTTTTTTTATTTTTGGTTAAAATTGTTTAGAAAAAATTTTACAGTCTTCTGAACTTTTTACTAATCAATGTATAATCCATACGTTTTAGCACTCTTACAAAAACAATTCTTGACTAAAACAGTTAAAACTTTGCAAATATGTTGTTTAATGTATTGGCTACGACACGCTTTTTTTATTTCTGCTTAAAATTGTTTAGAAAAATTTTACAGTCTTCTGAACTTTTTACATTAAAAAACACCTATGCTTGCTTTCATCAATGTATAATCCATACGTTTTAGCACTCTTACACAAACAATTCTTGACTAAAACAGTTAAAACTTTGCAAATATGTTGTTTAATGTATTGGCTACGACACCCTTTTTTTATTTTTGCTTAAAATTGTTTAGAAAAAATTTTACGGTCTTCTGAACTTTTTACATTAAAAAACACCTATGCTTGCTTTCGTCAATGTATAATCCATACGTTTCAGCACTCTTACACAAACAATTCTTGACTAAAACAGTTTAAACTTTGCAAATATGTTGTTTAATGTATTGGCTACGACACGCTTTTTTTATTTTTGCTTAAAATTGTTTAGAAAAAATTTTACAGTCTTCTGAACTTTTTACTAGTCAATGTATAATCCATACGTTTTAGCACTCTTACACAAACAATTCTTGACTAAAACAGTTAAAACTTTGCAAATATGTTGTTTAATGTATTGGCTACGACACCCTTTTTTTATTTTTGCTTAAAATTGTTTAGAAAAAATTTTACAGTCTTTTGAACTTTTTACATTAAAAAACACCTATGCTTGCTTTCATCAATGTATAATCCATACGTTTTAGCACTCTTACACAAACAATTCTTGACTAAAACAGTTAAAACATTTCAAATATGTTGTTTAATGTATTGGCTACGACACGCTTTTTTTATTTTTGCTTAAAATTGTTTAGAAAAAATTTTACAGTCTTCTGAACTTTTTACATTAAAAAACACCTAAGCTTGCTTTCGTCAATGTATAATCCATACGTTTTAGCACTCTTTCACAAACAATTCTTGACTAAAACAGTTAAAACTTTGCAAATATGTTGTTTAATGTATTGGCTACGACACGCTTTTTTTATTTTTGCTTAAAATTGTTTAGAAAAAATTTTACGGTCTTCTGAACTTTTTACATTAAAAAACACCTATGCTTGCTTTCGTCAATGTATAATCCATACGTTTTAGCAGTCTTACACAAACAATTCTTGACTAAAACAGTTAAAACTTTGCAAATATGTTGTTTAATGTATTGGCTACGACAAGCTTTTTTTATTTTTGGTTAAAATTGTTTAGAAAAAATTTTACAGTCTTCTGAACTTTTTACTAGTCAATGTATAATCCATACGTTTTAGCACTCTTACACAAACAATTCTTGACTAAAACAGTTAAAACTTTGCAAATATGTTGTTTAATGTATTGGCTACGACACGCTTTTTTTATTTTTGCTTAAAATTGTTTAGAAAAAATTTTACAGTCTTCTGAACTTTTTACATTAAAAAACACCTATGCTTGCTTTCATCAATGTATAATCCATACGTTTTAGCACTCTTACACAAACAATTCTTGACTAAAACAGTTAAAACTTTGCAAATATGTTGTTTAATGTATTGGCTACGACACGCTTTTATTATTTTTGCTTAAAATTGTTTAGAAAAAATTTTACGGTCTTCTGAACTTTTTACATTAAAAAACACCTATGCTTGCTTTCGTCAATGTATAATCCATACGTTTTAGCACTCTTACACAAACAATTCTTGACTAAAACAGTTTAAACTTTGCAAATATGTTGTTTAATGTATTGGCTACGACACGCTTTTTTTATTTTTGCTTAAAATTGTTTAGAAAAAATTTTACGGTCATCTGAACTTTTTACATTAAAAAACACCTATGCTTGCTTTCGTCAATGTATAATCCATACGTTTTAGCACTCTTACACAAACAATTCTTGACTAAAACAGTTAAAACTTTGCAAATATGTTGTTTAATGTATTGGCTACGACAAGCTTTTTTTATCTTTGGTTAAAATTGTTTAGAAAAAATTTTACAGTCTTCTGAACTTTTTACTAGTCAATGTATAATCCATACGTTTTAGCACTCTTACATAAACAATTCTTGACTAAAACAGTTAAAACTTTTCAAATATGTTGTTTAATGTATTGGCTACGACAAGCTTTTTTTATTTTTGCTTAAAATTGTTTAGAAAAAATTTTACAGTCTTTTGAACTTTTTACATTAAAAAACACCTATGCTTGCTTTCATCAATGTATAATCCATACGTTTTAGCACTCTTACACAAACAATTCTTGACTAAAACAGTTAAAACATTTCAAATATGTTGTTTAATGTATTGGCTACGACACGCTTTTTTTATTTTTGCTTAAAATTGTTTAGAAAAAATTTTACAGTCTTCTGAACTTTTTACATTAAAAAACACCTAAGCTTGCTTTCGTCAATGTATAATCCATACGTTTTAGCACTCTTTCACAAACAATTCTTGACTAAAACAGTTAAAACTTTGCAAATATGTTGTTTAATGTATTGGCTACGACACGCTTTTTTTATTTTTGCTTAAAATTGTTTAGAAAAAATTTTACGGTCTTCTGAACTTTTTACATTAAAAAACACCTATGCTTGCTTTCGTCAATGTATAATCCATACGTTTTAGCAGTCTTACACAAACAATTCTTGACTAAAACAGTTAAAACTTTGCAAATATGTTGTTTAATGTATTGGCTACGACAAGCTTTTTTTATTTTTGGTTAAAATTGTTTAGAAAAAATTTTACAGTCTTCTGAACTTTTTACTAGTCAATGTATAATCCATACGTTTTAGCACTCTTACACAAACAATTCTTGACTAAAACAGTTAAAACTTTGCAAATATGTTGTTTAATGTATTGGCTACGACACGCTTTTTTTATTTTTGCTTAAAATTGTTTAGAAAAAATTTTACAGTCTTCTGAACTTTTTACATTAAAAAACACCTATGCTTGCTTTCATCAATGTATAATCCATACGTTTTAGCACTCTTACACAAACAATTCTTGACTAAAACAGTTAAAACTTTGCAAATATGTTGTTTAATGTATTGGCTACGACACGCTTTTATTATTTTTGCTTAAAATTGTTTAGAAAAAATTTTACGGTCTTCTGAACTTTTTACATTAAAAAACACCTATGCTTGCTTTCGTCAATGTATAATCCATACGTTTTAGCACTCTTACACAAACAATTCTTGACTAAAACAGTTTAAACTTTGCAAATATGTTGTTTAATGTATTGGCTACGACACGCTTTTTTTATTTTTGCTTAAAATTGTTTAGAAAAAATTTTACGGTCATCTGAACTTTTTACATTAAAAAACACCTATGCTTGCTTTCGTCAATGTATAATCCATACGTTTTAGCACTCTTACACAAACAATTCTTGACTAAAACAGTTAAAACTTTGCAAATATGTTGTTTAATGTATTGGCTACGACAAGCTTTTTTTATCTTTGGTTAAAATTGTTTAGAAAAAATTTTACAGTCTTCTGAACTTTTTACTAGTCAATGTATAATCCATACGTTTTAGCACTCTTACATAAACAATTCTTGACTAAAACAGTTAAAACTTTTCAAATATGTTGTTTAATGTATTGGCTACGACAAGCTTTTTTTATTTTTGCTTAAAATTGTTTAGAAAAAATTTTACAGTCTTCTGAACTTTTTACTTTAAAAAACATCTATGCTTGCTTTCGTCAAATTATAATCCATACGTTTTAGCACTCTTACACAAACAATTCTTGACTAAAACAGTTAAAACTTTGCAAATATGTAGTTTAATGTATTGGCTACGACACGCTTTTTTTATTTTTGCTTAAAATTGTTTAGAAAAAGTTTTACAGTCTTCTGAACTTTTTACTAGTCAATGTATAATCCATAAGTTTTAGCACTCTTACACAAACAATTCTTGACTAAAACAGTTAAAACTTTGCAAATATGTTGTTTAATGTATTGGCTAACACGCTTTTTTTATTTTTGCCTAAAATTGTGTAGAAAAAATTTTACAGTCTTCTGAACTTTTTACATTAAAAAACACCTATGCTTGCTTTCGTCAATGTATAATCCATACGTTTTAGCACTCTTACACAAACAATTCTTGACTAAAACAGTTAAAACTTTGCAAATATGTTGTTTAATGTATTGGCTACGACACGCTTTTTTTATTTTTGCTTAAAATTGTTTAGAAAAAATTTTACAGTCTTCTGAACTTTTTACATTAAAAAACACCTAAGCTTGCTTTCGTCAATGTATAATCCATACGTTTTAGCACTCTTTCACAAACAATTCTTGACTAAAACAGTTAAAACTTTGCAAATATGTTGTTTAATGTATTGGCTACGACACATTTTTTTTATTTTTGCTTAGAATTGTTAAGAAAAAATTTTACAGTCTTCTGAACTTTTTACATTAAAAAACACCTATGCTTGCTTTCGTCAATGTATAATCCATACGTTTTAGCAGTCTTACACAAACAATTCTTGACTAAAACAGTTAAAACTTTGCAAATATGTTGTTTAATGTATTGGCTACGACAAGCTTTTTTTATTTTTGCTTAAAATTGTTTAGAAAAAATTTTACAGTCTTCTGAACTTTTTACTAGTCAATGTATAATCCATACGTTTTAGCACTCTTACACAAACAATTCTTGACTAAAACAGTTAAAACTTTGCAAATATGTTGTTTAATGTATTGGCTACGACACGCTTTTTTTATTTTTGCTTAAAATTGTTTAGAAAAAATTTTACAGTCTTCTGAACTTTTTACTTTAAAAAACACCTATGCTTGCTTTCATCAATGTATAATCCATACGTTTTAGCACTCTTACACAAACAATTCTTCACTAAAACAGTTAAAACATTTCAAATATGTTGTTTAATGTATTGGCTACGACACGCTTTTATTATTTTTGCTTAAAATTGTTTAGAAAAAATTTTACGGTCTTCTGAACTTTTTACATTAAAAAACACCTATGCTTGCTTTCGTCAATGTATAATCCATACGTTTTAGCACTCTTACACAAACAATTCTTGACTAAAACAGTTTAAACTTTGCAAATATGTTGTTTAATGTATTGGCTACGACACGCTTTTTTTATTTTTGCTTAAAATTGTTTAGAAAAAATTTTACGGTCATCTGAACTTTTTACATTAAAAAACACCTATGCTTGCTTTCGTCAATGTATAATCCATACGTTTTAGCACTCTTACACAAACAATTCTTGACTAAAACAGTTAAAACTTTGCAAATATGTTGTTTAATGTATTGGCTACGACAAGCTTTTTTTATCTTTGGTTAAAATTGTTTAGAAAAAATTTTACAGTCTTCTGAACTTTTTACTAGTCAATGTATAATCCATACGTTTTAGCACTCTTACATAAACAATTCTTGACTAAAACAGTTAAAACTTTTCAAATATGTTGTTTAATGTATTGGCTACGACAAGCTTTTTTTATTTTTGCTTAAAATTGTTTAGAAAAAATTTTACAGTCTTCTGAACTTTTTACTTTAAAAAACACCTATGCTTGCTTTCGTCAAATTATAATCCATACGTTTTAGCACTCTTACACAAACAATTCTTGACTAAAACAGTTAAAACTTTGCAAATATGTAGTTTAATGTATTGGCTACGACACGCTTTTTTTATTTTTGCTTAAAATTGTTTAGAAAAAATTTTACAGTCTTCTGAACTTTTTACTAGTCAATGTATAATCCATAAGTTTTAGCACTCTTACACAAACAATTCTTGACTAAAACAGTTAAAACTTTGCAAATATGTTGTTTAATGTATTGGCTAACACGCTTTTTTTATTTTTGCCTAAAATTGTGTAGAAAAAATTTTACAGTCTTCTGAACTTTTTACATTAAAAAACACCTATGCTTGCTTTCGTCAATGTATAATCCATACGTTTTAGCACTCTTACACAAACAATTCTTGACTAAAACAGTTAAAACTTTGCAAATATGTTGTTTAATGTATTGGCTACGACACGCTTTTTTTATTTTTGCTTAAAATTGTTTAGAAAAAATTTTACAGTCTTCTGAACTTTTTACATTAAAAAACACCTAAGCTTGCTTTCGTCAATGTATAATCCATACGTTTTAGCACTCTTTCACAAACAATTCTTGACTAAAACAGTTAAAACTTTGCAAATATGTTGTTTAATGTATTGGCTACGACACATTTTTTTTATTTTTGCTTAGAATTGTTAAGAAAAAATTTTACAGTCTTCTGAACTTTTTACATTAAAAAACACCTATGCTTGCTTTCGTCAATGTATAATCCATACGTTTTAGCAGTCTTACACAAACAATTCTTGACTAAAACAGTTAAAACTTTGCAAATATGTTGTTTAATGTATTGGCTACGACAAGCTTTTTTTATTTTTGCTTAAAATTGTTTAGAAAAAATTTTACAGTCTTCTGAACTTTTTACTAGTCAATGTATAATCCATACGTTTTAGCACTCTTACACAAACAATTCTTGACTAAAACAGTTAAAACTTTGCAAATATGTTGTTTAATGTATTGGCTACGACACGCTTTTTTTATTTTTGCTTAAAATTGTTTAGAAAAAATTTTACAGTCTTCTGAACTTTTTACTTTAAAAAACACCTATGCTTGCTTTCATCAATGTATAATCCATACGTTTTAGCACTCTTACACAAACAATTCTTCACTAAAACAGTTAAAACATTTCAAATATGTTGTTTAATGTATTGGCTACGACACGCTTTTTTTATTTTTGCTTAAAATTGTTTAGAAAAAATTTTACAGTCTTCTGAACTTTTTACTAGTCAATGTATAATCCATATGTTTTAGCACTCTTACACAAACAATTCTTGACTAAAACAGTTAAAATTTTGCAAATATGTTGTTTAATGTATTGGCTACGACACGCTTTTTTTATTTTTGCTTAAAATTGTTTAGAAAAAATTTTACAGTCTTCTGAACTTTTTACATTAAAAAACACCTAAGCTTGCTTTCGTCAATGTATAATCCATACGTTTTAGCACTCTTTCACAAACAATTCTTGACTAAAACAGTTAAAACTTTGCAAATATGTTGTTTAATGTATTGGCTACGACACGCTTTTTTTATTTTTGCTTAAAATTGTTTAGAAAAATTTTACAGTCTTCTGAACTTTTTACATTAAAATACACCTATGCTTGCTTTCATCAATGTATAATCCATACGTTTTAGCACTCTTACACAAACAATTCTTGACTAAAACAGTTAAAACTTTGCAAATATGTTGTTTAATGTATTGGCTACGACACGCTTTTTTTATTTTTGCTTAAAATTGTTTAGAAAAAATTTTACAGTCTTCTGAACTTTTTACATTAAAAAAGACCTATGCTTGCTTTCGTCAATGTATAATCCATACGTTTTAGCACTCTTACACAAATAATTCTTGACTAAAACAGTTTAAACTTTGCAAATATGTTGTTTAATGTATTGGCTACGACACGCTTTTTTTATTTTTGCTTAAAATTGTTTAGAAAAAATTTTACAGTCTTCTGAACTTTTTACTAGTCAATGTATAATCCATACGTTTTAGCACTCTTACACAAACAATTCTTGATTAAAACAGTTGAAACTTTGCAAATATGTTGTTTAATGTATTGGCTACGACACGCTTTTTTTATTTTTGCTTAAAATTGTTTAGAAAAAATTTTACAGTCTTTTGAACTTTTTACATTAAAAAACACCTATGCTTGCTTTCATCAATGTATAATCCATACGTTTTAGCACTCTTACACAAACAATTCTTGACTAAAACAGTTAAAACTTTGCAAATATGTTGTTTAATGTATTGGCTACGACACGCTTTTTTTATTTTTGCTTAAAATTGTTTAGAAAAAATTTTACGGTCTTCTGAACTTTTTACATTAAAAAACACCTATGCTTGCTTTCGTCAATGTATAATCCATACGTTTTAGCACTCTTACACAAACAATTCTTGACTAAAACAGTTTAAACTTTGCAAATATGTTGTTTAATGTATTGGCTACGACAAGCTTTTTTTATTTTTGCTTAAAATTGTTTAGAAAAAATTTTACGGTCTTCTGAACTTTTTACATTAAAAAACACCTATGCTTGCTTTCGTCAATGTATAATCCATACGTTTTAGCAGTCTTACACAAACAATTCTTGACTAAAACAGTTAAAACTTTGCAAATATGTTGTTTAATGTATTGGCTACGACAAGCTTTTTTTATTTTTGGTTAAAATTGTTTAGAAAAAATTTTACAGTCTTCTGAACTTTTTACTAGTCAATGTATAATCCATACGTTTTAGCACTCTTACACAAACAATTCTTGACTAAAACAGTTAAAACTTTGCAAATATGTTGTTTAATGTATTGGCTACGACACGCTTTTTTTATTTTTGCTTAAAATTGTTTAGAAAAAATTTTACAGTCTTCTGAACTTTTTACATTAAAAAACACCTATGCTTGCTTTCATCAATGTATAATCCATACGTTTTAGCACTCTTACACAAACAATTCTTGACTAAAACAGTTAAAACTTTGCAAATATGTTGTTTAATGTATTGGCTACGACACGCTTTTATTATTTTTGCTTAAAATTGTTTAGAAAAAATTTTACGGTCTTCTGAACTTTTTACATTAAAAAACACCTATGCTTGCTTTCGTCAATGTATAATCCATACGTTTTAGCACTCTTACACAAACAATTCTTGACTAAAACAGTTAAAACTTTGCAAATATGTTGTTTAATGTATTGGCTACGACACGCTTTTTTTATTTTTGCTTAAAATTGTTTAGAAAAAATTTTACGGTCATCTGAACTTTTTACATTAAAAAACACCTATGCTTGCTTTCGTCAATGTATAATCCATACGTTTTAGCACTCTTACACAAACAATTCTTGACTAAAACAGTTAAAACTTTGCAAATATGTTGTTTAATGTATTGGCTACGACAAGCTTTTTTTATTTTTGGTTAAAATTGTTTAGAAAAAATTTTACAGTCTTCTGAACTTTTTCCTAGTCAATGTATAATCCATACGTTTTAGCACTCTTACACAAACAATTCTTGACTAAAACAGTTAAAACTTTGCAAATATGTTGTTTAATGTATTGGCTACGACACGCTTTTTTTATTTTTGCTTAAAATTGTTTAGAAAAAATTTTACAGTCTTCTGAACTTTTTACTTTAAAAAACACCTATGCTTGCTTTCGTCAAATTATAATCCATACGTTTTAGCACTCTTACACAAACAATTCTTGACTAAAACAGTTAAAACTTTGCAAATATGTAGTTTAATGTATTGGCTACGACACGCTTTTTTTATTTTTGCTTAAAATTGTTTAGAAAAAATTTTACAGTCTTCTGAACTTTTTACTAGTCAATGTATAATCCATAAGTTTTAGCACTCTTACACAAACAATTCTTGACTAAAACAGTTAAAACTTTTCAAATATGTTGTTTAATGTATTGGCTAACACGCTTTTTTTATTTTTGCCTAAAATTGTGTAGAAAAAATTTTACAGTCTTCTGAACTTTTTACATTAAAAAACACCTATGCTTGCTTTCGTCAATGTATAATCCATACGTTTTAGCACTCTTACACAAACAATTCTTGACTAAAACAGTTAAAACTTTGCAAATATGTTGTTTAATGTATTGGCTACGACACGCTTTTTTTATTTTTGCTTAAAATTGTTTAGAAAAAATTTTACAGTCTTCTGAACTTTTTACATTAAAAAACACCTAAGCTTGCTTTCGTCAATGTATAATCCATACGTTTTAGCACTCTTTCACAAACAATTCTTGACTAAAACAGTTAAAACTTTGCAAATATGTTGTTTAATGTATTGGCTACGACACATTTTTTTTATTTTTGCTTAAAATTGTTTAGAAAAAATTTTACAGTCTTCTGAACTTTTTACATTAAAAAACACCTATGCTTGCTTTCGTCAATGTATAATCCATACGTTTTAGCAGTCTTACTCAAACAATTCTTGACTAAAACAGTTAAAACTTTGCAAATATGTTGTTTAATGTATTGGCTACGACAAGCTTTTTTTATTTTTGCTTATTATTGTTTTAAAAAAATTTTACAGTCTTCTGAACTTTTTACTAGTCAATGTATAATCCAAACGTTTTAGCACTCTTACACAAACAATTCTTGACTAAAACAGTTAAAACTTTGCAAATATGTTGTTTAATGTATTGGCTACGACACGCTTTTTTTATTTTTGCTTAAAATTGTTTAGAAAAAATTTTACAGTCTTCTGAACTTTTTACTTTAAAAAACACCTATGCTTGCTTTCGTCAATGTATAATCCATACGTTTTAGCACTCTTACACAAACAATTCTTCACTAAAACAGTTAAAACTTTGCAAATATGTTGTTTAATGTATTGGCTACGACACGCTTTTTTTATTTTTGCTTAAAATTGTTTAGAAAAAATTTTACAGTCTTCTGAACTTTTTACTAGTCAATGTATAATCCATACGTTTTAGCACTCTTACACAAACAATTCTTGACTAAAACAGTTAAAACTTTGCAAATATGTTGTTTAATGTATTGGCTACGACACACTTTTTTTTTTTTTTGCTTTAAACTGTTTAGAAAAAATTTTACAGTCTTCTGAACTTTTTACATTAAAAAACACCTATGCTTGCTTTCGTCAAATTATAATCCATACGTTTTAGCAGTCTTACACAAACAATTCTTGACTAAAACAGTTAAAACTTTGCAAATATGTTGTTTAATGTATTGGCTACGACACGCTTTTTTTATTTTTGCTTAAAATTGTTTAGAAAAAATTTTACAGTCTTCTGAACTTTTTACATTAAAAAACACCT
This sequence comes from Thalia democratica, assembly GCF_965202585.1. Lineage (NCBI taxonomy): Eukaryota > Metazoa > Chordata > Thaliacea > Salpida > Salpidae > Thalia > Thalia democratica. The sequence goes on along the minus strand of NC_139165.1, from coordinate 116,882,845 downwards.
AAGCTTGCTTTCGTCAATGTATAATCCATACGTTTTAGCACTCTTTCACAAACAATTCTTGACTAAAACAGTTAAAACTTTGCAAATATGTTGTTTAATGTATTGGCTACGACACGCTTTTTTTATTTTTGCTTAAAATTGTTTAGAAAAAATTTTACCGTCTTCTGAACTTTTTACTAGTCAATGTATAATCCATACGTTTTAGCACTCTTACACAAACAATTCTTGACTAAAACAGTTAAAACTTTGCAAATATATTGTTTTATGTATTGGCTACGACACGCTTTTTTTATTTTTGCTTAAAATTGTTTAGAAAAAATTTTACAGTCTTCTGAACTTTTTACATTAAAAAACACCTATGCTTGCTTTCGTCAATGTATAATCCATACGTTTTAGCACTCTTACACAAACAATTCTTGACTAAAACAGTTAAAACTTTGCAAATATGTTGTTTAATGTATTGGCTACGACAAGCTTTTTTTATTTTTGCTTAAAATTGTTTAGAAAAAATTTTACAGCTTTCTGAACTTTTTACTAGTCAATGTATAATCCATACGTTTTAGCACTCTTACACAAACAATTCTTGACTAAAACAGTTAAAACTTTGCAAATATGTTGTTTAATGTATTGGCTACGACACGCTTTTTTTATTTTTGCTTAAAATTGTTTAGAAAAAATTTTACAGTCTTCTGAACTTTTTACATTAAAAAACACCTATGCTTGCTTTCGTCAATGTATAATCCATACGTTTTAGCACTCTTACACAAACAATTCTTGACTAAAACAGTTAAAACTTTGCAAATATGTTGTTTAACGTATTGGCTACGACACGCTTTTTTTATTTTTGCTTAAAATTGTTTAGAAAAAATTTTACAGTCTTCTGAACTTTTTACTTTAAAAAACACCTATGCTTGCTATCGTCAATGTATAATCCATACGTTTTAGCACTCTTACACAAACAATTCTTGACTAAAACAGTTAAAACTTTGCAAATATGTTGTTTAATGTATTGGCTACGACACGCTTTTTTTATTTTTGCTTAAAATTGTTTAGAAAAAATTTTACAGTCTTCTGAACTTTTTACTAGTCAATGTATAATCCATAAGTTTTAGCACTCTTACACAAACAATTCTTGACTAAAACAGTTAAAATTTTGCAAATATGTTGTTTAATGTATTGGCTAACACGCTTTTTTTATTTTTGCCTAAAATTGTGTAGAAAAAATTTTACAGTCTTCTGAACTTTTTACATTAAAAAACACCTAGGCTTGCTTTCGTCAATGTATAATCCATACGTTTTAGCACTCTTACACAAACAATTCTTGACTAAAACAGTTAAAACTTTGCAAATATGTTGTTTAATGTATTGGCTACGACAAGCTTTTTTTATTTTTGCTTAAAATTGTTTAGAAAAAATTTTACAGTCTTCTGAACTTTTTACATTAAAAAACACCTAAGCTTGCTTTCGTCAATGTATAATCCATACGTTTTAGCACTCTTTCACAAACAATTCTTGACTAAAACAGTTAAAACTTTGCAAATATGTTGTTTAATGTATTGGCTACGACACGCTTTTTTTATTTTTGCTTAAAATTGTTTAGAAAAAATTTTAGAGTCTTCTGAACTTTTTACATTAAAAAACACCTACGCTTGCTTACGTCAATGTATAATCCATACGTTTTAGCACTCTTACACAAACAATTCTTGACTAAAACAGTTAAAACTTTGCAAATATGTTGTTTAATGTATTGGCTACGACACGCTTTTTTTATTTTTGCTTAAAATTGTTTAGAAAAAATTTTACAGTCTTCTGAACTTTTTACTAGTCAATGTATAATCCATACGTTTTAGCACTCTTACACAAACAATTCTTGACTAAAACAGTTAAAACTTTGCAAATATGTTGTTTAATGTATTGGCTACGACAAGCTTTTTTTATTTTTGGTTAAAATTGTTTAGAAAAAATTTTACAGTCTTCTGAACTTTTTACTAGTCAATGTATAATCCATACGTTTTAGCACTCTTACACAAACAATTCTTGACTAAAACAGTTAAAACTTTGCAAATACGTTGTTTAATGTATTGGCTACGACACGCTTTTTTTTATTTTGCTTAAAATTGTTTAGAAAAAATTTTACAGTCTTCTGAACTTTTTACATTAAAAAACACCTCTGCTTGCTTTCGTCATTGTATAATCCATACGTTTTAGCACTCTTACACAAACAATTCTTGACTAAAACAGTTAAAACTTTGCAAATATGTTGTTTAATGTATTGGCTACGACACGCTTTTTTTATTTTTGCTTAAAATTGTTTAGAAAAAATTTTACAGTCTTCTGAACTTTTTACTAGTCAATGTATAATCCATACGTTTTAGCACTCTTACACAAACAATTCTTGACTAAAACAGTTTAAACTTTGCAAATATGTTGTTTAATGTATTGGCTACGACACGCTTTTTTTATTTTTGCTTAAAATTGTTTAGAAAAAATTTTAAGGTCATCTGAAATTTTTACATTAAAAAACACCTATGCTTGCTTTCGTCAATGTATAATCCATACGTTTTAGCACTCTTACACAAACAATTCTTGACTAAAACAGTTAAAACTTTGCAAATATGTTGTTTAATGTATTGGCTACGACAAGCTTTTTTTATTTTTGGTTAAAATTGTTTAGAAAAAATTTTACAGTCTTCTGAACTTTTTACTAGTCAATGTATAATCCATACGTTTTAGCACTCTTACACAAACAATTCTTGACTAAAACAGTTAAAACTTTGCAAATATGTTGTTTAATGTATTGGCTACGACACGCTTTTTTTATTTTTGCTTAAAATTGTTTAGAAAAAATTTTACAGTCTTCTGAACTTTTTACTTTAAAAAACAGCTAAGCTTGCTTTCGTCAAATTATAATCCATACGTTTTAGCACTCTTACACAAACAATTCTTGACTAAAACAGTTAAAACTTTGCAAATATGTTGTTTAATGTATTGGCTACGACACGCTTTTTTTATTTTTGCTTAAAATTGTTTAGAAAAAATTTTACAGTCTTCTGAACTTTTTACTAGTCAATGTATAATCCATAAGTTTTAGCACTCTTACACAAACAATTCTTGACTAAAACAGTTAAAACTTTGCAAATATGTTGTTTAATGTATTGGCTAACACGCTTTTTTTATTTTTGCCTAAAATTGTGTAGAAAAAATTTTACAGTCTTCTGAACTTTTTACATTAAAAAACACCTATGCTTGCTTTCGTCAATGTATAATCCATACGTTTTAGCACTCTTACACAAACAATTCTTGACTAAAACAGTTAAAACTTTGCAAATATGTTGTTTAATGTATTGGCTACGACACGCTTTTTTTATTTTTGCTTAAAATTGTTTAGAAAAAATTTTACAGTCTTCTGAACTTTTTACATTAAAAAACACCTAAGCTTGCTTTCATCAATGTATAATCCATACGTTTTAGCACTCTTTCACAAACAATTCTTGACTAAAACAGTTAAAACTTTGCAAATATGTTGTTTAATGTATTGGCTACGACACATTTTTTTTATTTTTGCTTAAAATTGTTTAGAAAAAATTTTACAGTCTTCTGAACTTTTTACATTAAAAAACACCTATGCTTGCTTTCGTCAATGTATAATCCATACGTTTTAGCAGTCTTACACAAACAATTCTTGACTAAAACAGTTAAAACTTTGCAAATATGTTGTTTAATGTATTGGCTACGACAAGCTTTTTTTATTTTTGCTTAAAATTGTTTAGAAAAAATTTTACAGTCTTCTGAACTTTTTACTAGTCAATGTATAATCCATACGTTTTAGCACTCTTACACAAACAATTCTTGACTAAAACAGTTAAAACTTTGCAAATATGTTGTTTAATGTATTGGCTACGACACACTTTTTTTATTTTTGCTTAAAACTGTTTAGAAAAAATTTTACAGTCTTCTGAACTTTTTACTAGTCAATGTATAATCCATACGTTTTAGCACTCTTACACAAACAATTCTTGACTAAAACAGTTTAAACTTTGCAAATATGTTGTTTAATGTATTGGCTACGACACGCTTTTTTTTATTTTTGCTTAAAATTGTTTAGAAAAAATTTTACGGTCATCTGAACTTTTTACATTAAAAAACACCTATGCTTGCTTTCGTCAATGTATAATCCATACGTTTTAGCACTCTTAAACAAACAATTCTTGACTAAAACAGTTAAAACTTTGCAAATATGTTGTTTAATGTATTGGCTACGACACGCTTTTTTTATTTTTGCTTAAAATTGTTTAGAAAAAATTTTACAGTCTTCTGAACTTTTTACTAGTCAATGTATTATCCATACGTTTTAGCACTCTTACACAAACAATTCTTGACTAAAACAGTTAAAACTTTGCAAATATGTTGTTTAATGTATTGGCTACGACACGCTTTTTTTATTTTTGCTTAAAATTGTTTAGAAAAAATTTTACAGTCTTCTGAACTTTTTACTTTAAAAAACACCTATGCTTGCTTTCGTCAAATTATAATCCATACGTTTTAGCACTCTTACACAAACAAATCTTGACTAAAACAGTTAAAACTTTGCAAATATGTTGTTTAATGTATTGGCTACGACACGCTTTTTTTATTTTTGCTTAAAATTGTTTAGAAAAAATTTTACAGTCTTCTGAACTTTTTACTAGTCAATGTATAATCCATAAGTTTTAGCACTCTTACACAAACAATTCTTGACTAAAACAGTTAAAACTTTGCAAATATGTTGTTTAATGTATTGGCTAACACGCTTTTTTTATTTTTGCCTAAAATTGTGTAGAAAAAATTTTACAGTCTTCTAAACTTTTTACATTAAAAAACACCTATACTTGCTTTCGTCAATGTATAATCCATACGTTTTAGCACTCTTATACAAACAATTCTTGACTAAAACAGTTAAAACTTTGCAAATATGTTGTTTAATGTATTGGCTACGACACGCTTTTTTTATTTTTGCTTAAAATTGTTTAGAAAAAATTTTACAGTCTACTGAACTTTTTACATTAAAAAACACCTAAGCTTGCTTTCGTCAATGTATAATCCATACGTTTTAGCACTCTTTCACAAACAATTCTTGACTAAAACAGTTAAAACTTTGCAAATATGTTGTTTAATGTATTGGCTACGACACATTTTTTTTATTTTTGCTTAAAATTGTTTAGAAAAAATTTTACAGTCTTCTGAACTTTTTACATTAAAAAACACCTATGCTTGCTTTCGTCAATGTATAATCCATACGTTTTAGCAGTCTTACACAAACAATTCTTGACTAAAACAGTTAAAACTTTGCAAATATGTTGTTTAATGTATTGGCTACGACAAGCTTTTTTTATTTTTGGTTAAAATTGTTTAGAAAAAATTTTACAGTCTTCTGAACTTTTTACTAGTCAATGTATAATCCATACGTTTTAGCACTCTTACACAAACAATTCTTGACTAAAACAGTTAAAACTTTGCAAATATGTTGTTTAATGTATTGGCTACGACACGCTCTTTTTATTTTTGCTTAAAATTGTTTAGAAAAAATTTTACAGTCTTCTGAACTTTTTACTTTAAAAAACACCTATGCTTGCTTTCGTCAATGTATAATCCATACGTTTTAGCACTCTTACACAAACAATTCTTCACTAAAACAGTTAAAACTTTGCAAATATGTTGTTTAATGTATTGGCTACGACACGCTTTTTTTATTTTTGCTTAAAATTGTTTAGAAAAAATTTTACAGTCTTCTGAACTTTTTACTAGTCAATGTATAATCCATACGTTTTAGCACTCTTACACAAACAATTCTTGACTAAAACAGTTAAAACTTTGCAAATATGTTGTTTAATGTATTGGCTACGACAAGTTTTTTTTATTTTTGCTTAAAATTGTTTAGAAAAAATTTTACAGTCTTCTGAACTTTTTACATTAAAGAACACCTATGCTTGCTTTCGTCAATGTATAATCCATACGTATTAGCAGTCTTACACAAACAATTCTTGACTAAAACAGTTAAAACTTTGCAAATATGTTGTTTAATGTATTGGCTACGACACGCTTTTTTTATTTTTGCTTAAAATTGTTTAGAAAAAATTTTACAGTCTTCTGAACTTTTTACATTAAAAAACACCTATGCTTGCTTTCGTCAATGTATAATCCATACGTTTTAGCACTCTTTCACAAACAATTCTTGACTAAAACAGTTAAAACTTTGCAAATATGTTGTTTAATGTATTGGCTACGACACACTTTTTTTATTTTTGCTTAAAATTGTTTAGAAAAAATTTTACCGTCTTCTGAACTTTTTACTAGTCAATGTATAATCCATACGTTTTAGCACTCTTACACAAACAATTCTTGACTAAAACAGTTAAAACTTTGCAAATATATTGTTTAATGTATTGGCTACGACACGCTTTTTTTATTTTTGCTTAAAATTGTTTAGAAAAAATTTTACAGTCTTCTGAACTTTTTACATTAAAAAACACCTATGCTTGCTTTCGTCAATGTATAATCCATACGTTTTAGCACCCTTACACAAACAATTCTTGACTAAAACAGTTAAAACTTTGCAAATATGTTGTTTAATGTATTGGCTACGACAAGCTTTTTTTATTTTTGGTTAAAATTGTTTAGAAAAAATTTTACAGTCTTCTGAACTTTTTACTAGTCAATAAATAATCCATACTTTTTAGCACTCTTACACAAACAATTCTTGACTAAAACAGTTAAAACTTTGCAAATATGTTGTTTAATGTATTGGCTACGACACGCTTTTTTTATTTTTGCTTAAAATTGTTTAGAAAATATTTTACAGTTTTCTGAACTTTTTACTTTAAAAAACACCTATCCTTGCTTTCGTCAATGTATAATCCATACGTTTTAGCACTCTTACACAAACAATTCTTGACTAAAACAGTTAAAACTTTGCAAACATGTTGTTTAATGTATTGGCTACGACACGCTTTTTTTATTTTTGCTTAAAATTGTTTAGAAAAAATTTTACAGTCTTCTGAACTTTTTACTAGTCAATGTATAATCCATACGTTTTAGCACTCTTACACAAACAATTCTTGACTAAAACAGTTTAAACTTTGCAAATATGTTGTTTAATGTATTGGCTAACACGCTTTTTTTATTTTTGCCTAAAATTGTGTAGAAAAAATTTTACAGTCTTCTGAACTTTTTACATTAAAAAACACCTATGCTTGCTTTTGTCAATGTATAATCCATACGTTTTAGCACTCTTACACAAACAATTCTTGACTAAAACAGTTGAAACTTTGCAAATATGTTGTTTAATGTATTGGCTACGACACGCTTTTTTTATTTTTGCTTAAAATTGTTTAGAAAAAATTTTACAGTCTTCTGAACTTTTTACTAGTCAATGTATAATCCATACGTTTTAGCACTCTTACACAAACAAATCTTGACTAAAACAGTTAAAACTTTGCAAATATGTTGTTTAATGTATTGGCTACGACACGCTTTTTTTATTTTTGCTTAAAATTGTTTAGAAAAAATTTTACAGTCTTCTGAACTTTTTACTAGTCAATGTATAATCCATAAGTTTTAGCACTCTTACACAAACAATTCTTGACTAAAACAGTTAAAACTTTGCAAATATGTTGTTTAATGTATTGGCTAACACGCTTTTTTTATTTTTGCCTAAAATTGTGTAGAAAAAATTTTACAGTCTTCTGAACTTTTTACATTAAAAAACACCTATGCTTGCTTTCGTCAATGTATAATCCATACGTTTTAGCACTCTTATACAAACAATTATTGACTAAAACAGTTAAAACTTTGCAAATATGTTGTTTAATGTATTGGCTACGACACGCTTTTTTTATTTTTGCTTAAAATTGTTTAGAAAAAATTTTACAGTCTTCTGAACTTTTTACATTAAAAAACACCTAAGCTTGCTTTCGTCAATGTATAATCCATACGTTTTAGCACTCTTTCACAAACAATTCTTGACTAAAACAGTTAAAACTTTGCAAATATGTTGTTTAATGTATTGGCTACGACACATTTTTTTTATTTTTGCTTAAAATTGTTTAGAAAAAATTTACAGTCTTCTGAACTTTTTACATTAAAAAACACCTATGCTTGCTTTCGTCAATGTATATTCCATACGTTTTAGCACTCTTACACAAACAATTCTTGACTAAAACAGTTAAAACTTTGCAAATATGTTGTTTAATGTATTGGCTACGACACGCTTTTTTTATTTTTGCTTAAAATTGTTTAGAAAAAATTTTATAGTTTTCTGAACTTTTTACTAGTCAATGTATAATCCATACGTTTTAGCACTCTTACACAAACAATTCTTGACTAAAACAGTTAAAACTTTGCAAATATGTTGTTTAATGTATTGGCTACGACACGCTTTTTTTATTTTTGCTTAAAATTGTTTAGAAAAAATTTTACAGTCTTCTGAACTTTTTACTTTAAAAAACACCTATGCTTGCTTTCGTCAATGTATAATCCATACGTTTTAGCACTCTTACACAAACAATTCTTCACTAAAACAGTTAAAACTTTGCAAATATGTTGTTTAATGTATTGGCTACGACACGCTTTTTTTATTTTTGCTTAAAATTGTTTAGAAAAAATTTTACAGTCTTCTGAACTTTTTACTAGTCAATGTATAATCCATACGTTTTAGCACTCTTACACAAACAATTCTTGACTAAAACAGTTAAAACTTTGCAAATATGTTGTTTAATGTATTGGCTACGACACGCTTTTTTTATTTTTGCTTAAAATTGTTTAGAAAAAATTTTACAGTCTTCTGAACTTTTTACTAGTCAATGTATAATCCATACGTTTTAGCACTCTTACACAAACAATTCTTGACTAAAACAGTTAAAACTTTGCAAATATGTTGTTTAATGTATTGGCTACGACAAGTTTTTTTTATTTTTGCTTAAAATTGTTTAGAAAAAATTTTACAGTCTTCTGAACTTTTTACATTAAAAAACACCTATGCTTGCTTTCGTCAATGTATAATCCATACGTATTAGCAGTCTTACACAAACAATTCTTGACTAAAACAGTTAAAACTTTGCAAATATGTTGTTTAATGTATTGGCTACGACACGCTTTTTTTATTTTTGCTTAAAATTGTTTAGAAAAAATTTTACAGTCTTCTGAACTTTTTACATTAAAAAACACCTATGCTTGCTTTCGTCAATGTATAATCCATACGTTTTAGCACTCTTTCACAAACAATTCTTGACTAAAACAGTTAAAACTTTGCAAATATGTTGTTTAATGTATTGGCTACGACACGCTTTTTTTATTTTTGCTTAAAATTGTTTAGAAAAAATTTTACCGTCTTCTGAACTTTTTACTAGTCAATGTATAATCCATACGTTTTAGCACTCTTACACAAACAATTCTTGACTAAAACAGTTAAAACTTTGCAAATATATTGTTTAATGTATTGGCTACGACACGCTTTTTTTATTTTTGCTTAAAATTGTTTAGAAAAAATTTTACAGTCTTCTGAACTTTTTACATTAAAAAACACCTATGCTTGCTTTCGTCAATGTATAATCCATACGTTTTAGCACCCTTACACAAACAATTCTTGACTAAAACAGTTAAAACTTTGCAAATATGTTGTTTAATGTATTGGCTACGACAAGCTTTTTTTATTTTTGGTTAAAATTGTTTAGAAAAAATTTTACAGTCTTCTGAACTTTTTACTAGTCAATAAATAATCCATACGTTTTAGCACTCTTACACAAACAATTCTTGACTAAAACAGTTAAAACTTTGCAAATATGTTGTTTAATGTATTGGCTACGACACGCTTTTTTTATTTTTGCTTAAAATTGTTTAGAAAATATTTTACAGTTTTCTGAACTTTTTACTTTAAAAAACACCTATACTTGCTTTCGTCAATGTATAATCCATACGTTTTAGCACTCTTACACAAACAATTCTTGACTAAAACAGTTAAAACTTTGCAAACATGTTGTTTAATGTATTGGCTACGACACGCTTTTTTTATTTTTGCTTAAAATTGTTTAGAAAAAATTTTACAGTCTTCTGAACTTTTTACTAGTCAATGTATAATCCATACGTTTTAGCACTCTTACACAAACAATTCTTGACTAAAACAGTTTAAACTTTGCAAATATGTTGTTTAATGTATTGGCTAACACGCTTTTTTTATTTTTGCCTAAAATTGTGTAGAAAAAATTTTACAGTCTTCTAAACTTTTTACATTAAAAAACACCTATGCTTGCTTTTGTCAATGTATAATCCATACGTTTTAGCACTCTTACACAAACAATTCTTGACTAAAACAGTTGAAACTTTGCAAATATGTTGTTTAATGTATTGGCTACGACACGCTTTTTTTATTTTTGCTTAAAATTGTTTAGAAAAAATTTTACAGTCTTCTGAACTTTTTACTAGTCAATGTATAATCCATACGTTTTAGCACTCTTACACAAACAATTCTTGACTAAAACAGTTAAAACTTTGCAAATATGTTGTTTAATGTATTGGCTACGACACGCTTTTTTTATTTTTGCTTAAAATTGTTTAGAAAAAATTTTACAGTCTTCTGAACTTTTTACTTTAAAAAACACCTATGCTTGCTTTCGTCAAATTATAATCCATACGTTTTAGCACTCTTACACAAACAAATCTTGACTAAAACAGTTAAAACTTTGCAAATATGTTGTTTAATGTATTGGCTACGACACGCTTTTTTTATTTTTGCTTAAAATTGTTTAGAAAAAATTTTACAGTCTTCTGAACTTTTTACTAGTCAATGTATAATCCATAAGTTTTAGCACCTTTACACAAACAATTCTTGACTAAAACAGTTAAAACTTTGCAAATATGTTGTTTAATGTATTGGCTAACACGCTTTTTTTATTTTTGCCTAAAATTGTGTAGAAAAAATTTTACAGTCTTCTGAACTTTTTACATTAAAAAACACCTATGCTTGCTTTCGTCAATGTATAATCCATACGTTTTAGCACTCTTATACAAACAATTATTGACTAAAACAGTTAAAACTTTGCAAATATGTTGTTTAATGTATTGGCTACGACACGCTTTTTTTATTTTTGCTTAAAATTGTTTAGAAAAAATTTTACAGTCTTCTGAACTTTTTACATTAAAAAACACCTAAGCTTGCTTTCGTCAATGTATAATCCATACGTTTTAGCACTCTTTCACAAACAATTCTTGACTAAAACAGTTAAAACTTTGCAAATATGTTGTTTAATGTATTGGCTACGACACATTTTTTTTATTTTTGCTTAAAATTGTTTAGAAAAAATTTACAGTCTTCTGAACTTTTTACATTAAAAAACACCTATGCTTGCTTTCGTCAATGTATATTCCATACGTTTTAGCACTCTTACACAAACAATTCTTGACTAAAACAGTTAAAACTTTGCAAATATGTTGTTTAATGTATTGGCTACGACACGCTTTTTTTATTTTTGGTTAAAATTGTTTAGAAAAAATTTTATAGTTTTCTGAACTTTTTACTAGTCAATGTATAATCCATACGTTTTAGCACTCTTACACAAACAATTCTTGACTAAAACAGTTAAAACTTTGCAAATATGTTGTTTAATGTATTGGCTACGACACGCTTTTTTTATTTTTGCTTAAAATTGTTTAGAAAAAATTTTACAGTCTTCTGAACTTTTTACTTTAAAAAACACCTACGCTTGCTTTCGTCAATGTATAATCCATACGTTTTAGCACTCTTACACAAACAATTCTTCACTAAAACAGTTAAAACTTTGCAAATATGTTGTTTAATGTATTGGCTACGACACGCTTTTTTTATTTTTGCTTAAAATTGTTTAGAAAAAATTTTACAGTCTTCTGAACTTTTTACTAGTCAATGTATAATCCATACGTTTTAGCACTCTTACACAAACAATTCTTGACTAAAACAGTTAAAACTTTGCAAATATGTTGTTTAATGTATTGGCTACGACACGCTTTTTTTATTTTTGCTTAAAATTGTTTAGAAAAAATTTTACAGTCTTCTGAACTTTTTACATTAAAAAACACCTATGCTTGCTTTCGTCAATGTATAATCCATACGTTTTAGCAGTCTTACACAAACAATTCTTGACTAAAACAGTTAAAACTTTGCAAATATGTTGTTTAATGTATTGGCTACGACACGCTTTTTTTATTTTTGCTTAAAATTGTTTAGAAAAAATTTTACAGTCTTCTGAACTTTTTACTAGTCAATGTATAATCCATACGTTTTAGCACTCTTACACAAACAATTCTTGACTAAAACAGTTAAAACTTTGCAAATATGTTGTTTAATGTATTGGCTACGACACGCTTTTTTTATTTTTGCTTAAAATTGTTTAGAAAAAATTTTACAGTTTTCTGAACTTTTTACATTAAAAAACACCTATGCTTGCTTTCGTCAATGTATAATCCATACGTTTTAGCAGTCTTACACAAACAATTCTTGACTAAAACAGTTAAAACTTTGCAAATATGTTGTTTAATGTATTGGCTACGACACGCTTTTTTTATTTTTGCTTAAAATTGTTTAGAAAAAATTTTACAGTCTTCTGAACTTTTTACTAGTCAATGTATAATCCATACGTTTTAGCACTCTTACACAAACAATTCTTGACTAAAACAGTTAAAACTTTGCAAATATGTTGTTTAATGTATTGGCTACGACACGCTTTTTTTATTTTTGCTTAAAATTGTTTAGAAAAAATTTTACAGTCTTCTGAACTTTTTACATTAAAAAACACCTATGCTTGCTTTCGTCAATGTATAATCGTTTTAGCACTCTTACACAAACAATTCTTGACTAAAACAGTTAAAACTTTGCAAATATGTTGTTTAATGTATTGGCTACGACACGCTTTTTTATTTTTGCTTAAAATTGTTTAGAAAAAATTTTACAGTCTTCTGAACTTTTTACTAGTCAATGTATAATCCATACGATTTAGCACTCTTACACAAACAATTCTTGACTAAAACAGTTAAAACTTTGCAAATATGTTGTTTAATGTATTGGCTAACACGCTGTAATGAATACGTGCATTATTCATTATTCAAAGTTGAGCTCAGAGAGTATTTTGAGTTTGACACGCTTCATTGCACTAGCCAATGAGAATCATCTGACGTGTTTCAAACTAATTCTGATGCAACTAAATATGAGAAAATGACAGTCAGTGTATTTGTAAGCAGTTGGTGAGTTGGTGTGCAGCTGGAACTACCTTGTATTGATTTGTGATTGTGTATTGTAAGTATTGTTTTGTGTTAAAAGTGAACATTTCAACTGGTATTTAATTGTTTTAATATTTAAGCCAGGTTTATAGTTAATAATTTATTTTTTTACAGTTTCTTCTTTACTAAAAGTTTTATTTAATTTTTAGTTTTTTGTTTAAAGTCTTTTAAAGAAATTTAAATAGATTGTAGTTTCTAAAAAGTTTGTCATAGTAATTTATAGTTTTGTATATGCTATTATTTCTTGTTGTGTTTTATATAAAAGATTCATCACTCAAAACTGTCTTGTCTGATTTATATAAAATAGTCTAGAGTAGCTTTAAGTGTTTTATATATTTTTTCCACTGATAATTACAAATTAGCACTTATAAATAAGTTATAGTACTATGTCCCACTTAGAGAATATTAATGATAAGTTGCCTGCAGCGGGTCCTGAAAATAAGCCTGTTAGAAGGTCACCCCGCTTGCAGGAAAAGTCTGAACAAAAAGGTCAGGTTGACTATCTGCCCACAGTAAGTCACCCTGACCAAACTGAGGCTTTAGATGTTGGGTCACCAACATCGGTAGCCCACAATGGCGTCCTCTTAAGTAGTGAGAACTACCAATCCTTTAACCAACAGTTAAATAAGTCAGAGTTTGAGAAAAATAAGATACAAACCACTTGTAATAAAATTGGGCCCTACAGAATTGAAAATGAAAGTAAGGTAAACACCAATAGGCAGGAGCAGGCTTTAGATTATGAAAGTGCACTAGAAGTGGAAGACTTGGAGATAGAGAAACTCACAAAACTAGTAGCCCAAGCTAAAATTTTAGAAAAGAAGGCCATCTTAAAAAAGGAATTAAATTCTATTTATAATAGATTAGATGAAGGTCAAAACAAATTCCAAAGTAAGATAAATTATAGTGACAGCAGTCCTGTATATACTTCTTCCAACACTGTAGGGGCTACACATAACATCAGTCTGAAACAAAGGACTTTAGAGAACTGCAAACTTTTTCCCCAGATTGAAGCCATAAGGGACCCTGTTATTGAGTTAAGATTTTTTGAGGATAGGTGTAGTACTTATGGCATTACTGATGATACAGAAAAGTTTGAAATTCTTCAAAGAATCTGGCCGCGTGCTGACATAATAGACTTTGTTGAAGCTTATGATGAGGACAGAACATACTACAATTTGTTTAAATTTTTAGAAGGCAAAGGCAGTAAGTTGCCTCGAATCTTAGGTGTGAGCCCATCATGGTCAGGACCAGTGAAATTTCAAAACTTGTTTCTGTCAGCCAAACAATGGGCAAGAGCAGCTGAGGAAGACAGAATTAAATATTTTATGTATGTACATGCCCCAGATAATCTGAAAAAGAAAATTAAAGAATGTTTTGGGCTTGGTTATAATGAGTTCTTAAGACGGGCTGAATCAATATGCAACATAGAAGAACAGAGAGTTGTTGAGCAATTCAAAAATATTTCATATGAACCTCACAAACCATACTATGGTAGGTACAGAAGTAAGGTTCACAATAATGTAGGTTGGCAGCAAAATCAAAAATTTTTTTATAATAACCACAGTAGTAACCACCCTAATCAAGAGTACTATAAGCTGGGAGATATCCAATGTACAAATAATGACAGAGACCACTATAACAACAAACAAAATGAAGGCTATCAAAACCAAAATACTTCACCACATGAAGGTAATAACAGAACAGTAAAACACTGTAAGTTTGCAATGACTAAAATTAATTCAGTACATTCAACCAGAAAGGCACAAAAATTTAAACCTAAAGCTCCCAGAAAAATTACAGCATATGGAGTAACAGGCCGAGTTGTGTGGTTTAATGTTAAAAAGGGCTATGGATTCATTCATTGTGATAATAAGGACCTTGATGTTTTTGTTCATCACACTGAAATTAGTAAAAACAACCCGAACAAGTTTATAAGATCACTTGCGCAAGGTTAGGCTGTTCAATTTAATGTTGTAATGAGTAAAAGAAATTTACCACAGGCTGTGAATGTAACAGGTCCTAATAACAAACCAGTTAAAGGTTCCAAATATGCCCAAGACAGGTGGCCAAGCTATAACCAGAGGTTTAACAGGCAACAGAGGCCTCAACAAAAATGTTATTTTGTCAGTGATTGTAAAGTAAGAGACAAACAGCAGAGAGAAGAGCAAAACAGTTGTAAGGTAAAACACAACCACCAATTAACCCATCAGGTTGAAGTAACTGATGATAGACAATTTGCAAAAGAAAGCACCCATACTAATTCTCCAAATGATTTATTAAAAGTTAGCTCTACAGGCTATCAACCTAATAGCAATCAAAAAGAACAGGTTAAAACTCAGAGTGAGATTCTGAAATTAATTTCAGAAAAAGATGAGTTGATTAAAGAAGGTCTAAAAATTGAAGAAAATGTTGAAAATATTAAACTTAAAATTGACAAATTAAGAAATAAAGTTTTAGAAAGGCTGACTTAAAATTCTTTGTATTCTAGGGTTAAGTTAGGCATGACAGTTGAGTGATGATTCTGTATGACTAAAAAAAAATTATTTTTTTTTTTTTTTGTGAAAAAATTTTGATTCTAATACCAATTGATACTATATTGCCAAATATTTTTTTTTTTTGAGTTTAATATTTTGATTAAGAGTTGTTTATCTATTTATAGTAAAAATATTATTTGGAATTGTAACCGTAAATTTATTGATATTTCATTTTATTTATTGTGCAAATACTATTATGTTGATACCATTTTTTTTTTACCATGTTGTCTAAGATTTTTTTTACTGAGTTAGTTATTCTGATAAAATTTATGTTATTATATAAATTTTTTTTATTATGTGAAAACCAAATACTTAATTTTTCTCTCTCCTATTAATATTCTACTTAAGTTTGATTTTTAAATTAGTTCATGACTATTTTGAATTTATTTGTTCTTTACACTGTTCCTTTTATTTTGTTTTTTTGCTGTTTACCAATTAGATTTAGGTGAACATCACCTTAGAATTCTTCTAGCAGGAGGCAAGCAGAGGATAGAGTGATAATCCTCTTCAAAAAAAAGGACTACAGAAGATAGTGTAATGAATACGTGCATTATTCATTATTCAAAGTTGAGCTCAGAGAGTATTTTGAGTTTGACACGCTTCATTGCACTAGCCAATGAGAATCATCTGACGTGTTTCAAACTAATTCTGATGCAACTAAATATGAGAAAATGACAGTCAGTGTATTTGTAAGCAGTTGGTGAGTTGGTGTGCAGCTGGAACTACCTTGTATTGATTTGTGATTGTGTATTGTAAGTATTGTTTTGTGTTAAAAGTGAACATTTCAACTGGTATTTAATTGTTTTAATATTTAAGCCAGGTTTATAGTTAATAATTTATTCTTTTACAGTTTCTTCTTTACTAAAAGTTTTATTTAATTTTTAGTTTATTGTTTAAAGTCTTTTAAAGAAATTTAAATAGATTGTAGTTTCTAAAAAGTTTGTCATAGTAATTTATAGTTTTGTATATGCTATTATTTCTTGTTGTGTTTTATATAAAAGATTCATCACTCAAAACTGTCTTGTCTGATTTACATAAAATAGTCTAGAGTAGCTTTAAGTGTTTTATATATTTTTTCCACTGATAATTACAAATTAGCACTTATAAATAAGTTATAGTACTATGTCCCACTTAGAGAATATTAATGATAAGTTGCCTGCAGCGGGTCCTGAAAATAAGCCTGTTAGAAGGTCACCCCGCTTGCAGGAAAAGTCTGAACAAAAAGGTCAGGTTGACTATCTGCCCACAGTAAGTCACCCTGACCAAACTGAGGCTTTAGATGTTGGGTCACCAACATCGGTAGCCCACAACGCTTTTTTTATTTTTGCCTAAAATTGTGTAGAAAAAATTTTACAGTCTTCTGAACTTTTTACATTAAAAAACACCTATGCTTGCTTTTGTCAATGTATAATCCATACGTTTTAGCACTCTTACACAAACAATTCTTGACTAAAACAGTTAAAACTTTGCAAATATGTTGTTTAATGTATTGGCTACGACACGCTTTTTTTATTTTTGCTTAAAATTGTTTAGAAAAATTTTACCGTCTTCTGAACTTTTTACTAGTCAATGTATAATCCATACGTTTTAGCACTCTTACACAAACAATTCTTGTCTAAAACAGTTAAAACTTTGCAAATATATTGTTTAATGTATTGGCTACGACACGCTTTTTTTATTTTTGCTTAAAATTGTTTAGAAAAAATTTTACAGTCTTCTGAATTTTTTACATTAAAAAACACCTATGCTTGCTTTCGTCAATGTATAATCCATACGTTTTTGCACTCTTACACAAACAATTCTTGACTAAAACAGTTAAAACTTTGCAAATATGTCGTTTAATGTATTGGCTACGACAAGCTTTTTTTATTTTGGGTTAAAATTGTTTAGAAAAAATTTTACAGTCTTCTGAACTTTTTACTAGTCAATGTATAATCCATACGTTTTAGCACTCTTACACAAACAATTCTTGACTAAAACAGTTAAAACTTTGCAAATATGTTGTTTAATGTATTGGCTACGACACGCTTTTTTTATTTTTGCTTAAAATTGTTTAGAAAAATTTTACCGTCTTCTGAACTTTTTACTAGTCAATGTATAATCCATACGTTTTAGCACTCTTACACAAACAATTCTTGTCTAAAACAGTTAAAACTTTGCAAATATATTGTTTAATGTATTGGCTACGACACGCTTTTTTATTTTTGCTTAAAATTGTTTAGAAAAAATTTTACAGTCTTCTGAATTTTTTACATTAAAAAACACCTATGCTTGCTTTCGTCAATGTATAATCCATACGTTTTTGCACTCTTACACAAACAATTCTTGACTAAAACAGTTAAAACTTTGCAAATATGTCGTTTAATGTATTGGCTACGACAAGCTTTTTTTATTTTGGGTTAAAATTGTTTAGAAAAAATTTTACAGTCTTCTGAACTTTTTACTAGTCAATGTATAATCCATACGTTTTAGCACTCTTACACAAACAATTCTTGACTAAAACAGTTAAAACTTTGCAAATATGTTGTTTAATGTATTGGCTACGACACGCTTTTTTTATTTTTGCTTAAAATTGTTTAGAAAAAATTTTACAGTCTTCTGAACTTTTTACTTTAAAAAACACCTATGCTTGCTTTCGTCAATGTATAATCCATACGTTTTAGCACTCTTACACAAACAATTCTTGACTAAAACAGTTAAAACTTTGCAAATATGTTGTTTAATGTATTGGCTACGACACGCTTTTTTTATTTTTGCTTAAAACTGTTTAGAAAAAATTTTACAGTCTTCTGAACTTTTTACTAGTTAATGTATAATCCATACGTTTTAGCACTCTTACACAAACAATTCTTGACTAAAACAGTTAAAACTTTGCAAATATGTTGTTTAATGTATTGGCTAACACGCTTTTTTTATTTTTGCCTAAAATTGTGTAGAAAAAATTTTACAGTCTTCTGAACTTTTTACATTAAAAAACACCTATGCTTGCTTTCGTCAATGTATAATCCATACGTTTTAGCACTCTTACACAAACAATTCTTGACTAAAACAGTTAAAACTTTGCAAATATGTTGTTTAATGTATTGGCTACGACACGCTTTTTTTATTTTTGCTTAAAATTGTTTAGAAAAAATTTTACAGTCTTCTGAACTTTTTACATTAAAAAACACCTAAGCTTGCTTTCGTCAATGTATAATCCATACGTTTTAGCAGTCTTACACAAACAATTCTTGACTAAAACAGTTAAAACTTTGCAAATATGCTGTTTAATGTATTGGCTACGACAAGCTTTTTTTATTTTTGGTTAAAATTGTTTAGAAAAAATTTTACAGTCTTCTGAAATTTTTACTAGTCAATGTATAATCATACGTTTTAGCACTCTTACACAAACAATTCTTGACTAAAACAGTTAAAACTTTGCAAATATGTTGTTTAATGTATTGGCTACGACACGCTTTTTTTATTTTTGCTTAAAATTGTTTAGAAAAAATTTTACAGTCTTCTGAACTTTTTACATTAAAAAACACCTATGCTTGCTTTCGTCAATGTATAATCGTTTTAGCACTCTTACAGAAACAATTCTTGACTAAAACAGTTAAAACTTTGCAAATATGTTGTTTAATGTATTGGCTACGACATGCTTTTTTTATTTTTGCTTAAAATTGTTTAGAAAAAATTTTACAGTCTTCTGAATTTTTTACTAGTCAATGTATAATCCATACGTTTTAGCACTCTTACACAAACAATTCTTGACTAAAACAGTTAAAACTTTGCAAATATGTTGTTTAATGTATTGGCTAACACGCTATTTTTATTTTTGCCTAAAATTGTGTGGAAAAAATTTTACAGTCTTCTGAACTTTTTACATTAAAAAACACCTATGCTTGCTTTCGTCAATGTATAATCCATACGTTTTAGCACTCTTACACAAACAATTCTTGACTAAAACAGTTAAAACTTTGCAAATATGTTGTTTAATGTATTGGCTACGACACGCTTTTTTTATTTTTGCATAAAATTGTTTAGAAAAAATTTTACAGTCTTCTGAACTTTTTACATTAAAAAACACCTAAGCTTGCTTTCGTCAATGTATAATCCATACGTTTTAGCACTCTTTCACAAACAATTCTTGACTAAAACAGTTAAAACTTTGCAAATATGTTGTTTAATGTATTGGCTACGACACGCTCTTTTTATTTTTGCTTAAAATTGTTTAGAAAAAATTTTACCGTCTTCTGAACTTTTTACTAGTCAATGTATAATCCATACGTTTTAGCACTCTTACACAAACAATTCTTGACTAAAACAGTTAAAACTTTGCAAATATATTGTTAAATGTATTGGCTACGACACGCTTTTTTTATTTTTGCTTAAAATTGTTTAGAAAAAATTTTACAGTCTTCTGAACTTTTTACATTAAAAAACACCTATGCTTGCTTTCGTCAATGTATAATCCATACGTTTTAGCACTTTTACACAAACAATTCTTGACTAAAACAGTTAAAACTTTGCAAATATGTTGTTTAATGTATTGGCTACGACACGCTTTTTTTATTTTTGCTTAAAATTGTTTAAAAAAAATTTTACAGTCTTCTGAACTTTTTACTAGTCAATGTATAATCCATACGTTTTAGCACTCTTACACAAACAATTCTTGACTAAAACAGTAAAAACTTTGCAAATATGTTGTTTAATAAATTGGCTACGACACACTTATTTTACTTTTGCTTAAAATTGTTTAGAAAATATTTTACAGTTTTCTGAACTTTTTACTTTAAAAAACACCTATGCTTGCTTTCGTCAATGTATAATCCATACGTTTTAGCACTCTTACACAAACAATTCTTGACTAAAACAGTTAAAACTTTGCAAACATGTTGTTTAATGTATTGGCTACGACACGCTTTTTTTATTTTTGCTTAAAATTGTTTAGAAAAAATTTTACAGTCTTCTGAACTTTTTACTAGTCAATGTATAATCCATACGTTTTAGCACTCTTACACAAACAATTCTTGACTAAAACAGTTTAAACTTTGCAAATATGTTGTTTAATGTATTGGCTAACACGCTTTTTTTATTTTTGCCTAAAATTGTGTAGAAAAAATTTTACAGTCTTCTGAACTTTTTACATTAAAAAACACCTATGCTTGCTTTTGTCAATGTATAATCCATACGTTTTAGCACTCTTACACAAACAATTCTTGACTAAAACAGTTGAAACTTTGCAAATATGTTGTTTAATGTATTGGCTACGACACATTTTTTTTATTTTTGCTTAAAATTGTTTAGAAAAAATTTTACAGTCTTCTGAACTTTTTACATTAAAAAACACCTATGCTTGCTTTCGTCAATGTATAATCCATACGTTTTAGCACTCTTACACAAACAATTCTTGACTAAAACAGTTAAAACTTTGCAAATATGTTGTTTAATGTATTGGCTACGACACGCTTTTTTTATTTTTGCTTAAAATTGTTTAGAAAAAATTTTACAGTCTTCTGAACTTTTTACTAGTCAATGTATAATCCATAAGTTTTAGCAGTCTTACACAAACAATTCTTGACTAAAACAGTTAAAACTTTGCAAATATGTTGTTTAATGTATTGGCTACGACACGCTTTTTTTATTTTTGCTTAAAATTGTTTAGAAAAAATTTTACGGTCTTCTGAACTTTTTACATTAAAAAACACCTATGCTTGCTTTCGTCAATGTTTAATCAATACGTTTTAGCACTCTTACACAAACAATTCTTGACTAAAACAGTTAAAACTTTGCAAATATGTTGTTTTATGTATTGGCTACGACACACTTTTTTATTTTTGCTTAAAATTGTTTAGAAAAAATTTTACAGTCTTCTGAACTTTTTACATTAAAAAACACCTATGCTTGCTTTCGTCAATTTATAATCCATACGTTTTAGCACTCTTACACAAACAATTCTTGACTAAAACAGTTAAAACTTTGCAAATATGTTGTTTAATGTATTGGCTACGAGACGCTTTTTTTATTTTTGCTTAAAATTGTTTAGAAAAAATTTTACGGTCTTCTGAACTTTTTACATTAAAAAACACCTATGCTTGCTTTCGTCAATGTATAATCCATACGATTTAGCACTCTTACACAAACAATTCTTGACTCAAACAGTTAAAACTTTGCAAATATGTTGTTTAATGTATTGGCTACGACACGCTTTTTTTATTTTTGCTTAAAATTGTTTAGAAAAAATTTTACAGTCTTCAGAACTTTTTACTAGTCAATGTATAATCCATACGTTTTAGCACTCTTACACAAACAATTCTTGACTAAAACAGTTAAAACTTTGCAAATATGTTGTATAATGTATTGGCTACGACACGCTTCTTTATTTTTGCTTAAAATTGTTTAGAAAAAATTTTACAGTCTTCTGAACTTTTTACATTAAAAAACACCTATGCTTGCTTTCGTCAATGTATAATCCATACGTTTTAGCACTCTTACACAAACAATTCTTCACTAAAACAGTTAAAACTTTGCAAATATGTTGTTTAATGTATTGGCTACGACACGCTTTTTTTATTTTTGCTTAAAATTGTTTAGAAAAAATTTTACAGTCTTCTGAACTTTTTACTAGTCAAATTATAATCCATAAGTTTTAGCACTCTTACACAAACAATTCTTGACTAAAACAGTTAAAACTTTGCAAATATGTTGTTTAATGTATTGGCTAACACGCTTTTTTTATTTTTGCTTAAAATTGTTTAGAAAAAATTTTACAGTCTTCTGAACTTTTTACATTAAAAAACACCTATGCTTGCTTTCGTCAATGTATAATCCATACGTTTTAGCACTCTTACACAAACAATTCTTGACTAAAACAGTTAAAACTTTGCAAATATGTTGTTTAATGTATTGGCTACGACACGCTTTTTTTATTTTTGCTTAAAATTGTTTAGAAAAAATTTTACGGTCTTCTGAACTTTTTACATTAAAAAACACCTATGCTTGCTTTCGTCAATGTATAATACATAAGTTTTAGCAGTATTACACAAACAATTCTTGACTAAAACAGTTAAAACTTTGCAAATATGTTGTTTAATGTATTGGCTACGACACGCTTTTTTTATTTTTGCTTAAAATTGTTTAGAAAAAATTTTACGATCTTCTGAACTTTTTACATTAAAAAACACCTATGCTTGCTTTCGTCAATGTATAATCCATACGTTTTAGCACTCTTACACAAACAATTCTTGACTAAAACAGTTAAAACTTTGCAAATATGTTGTTTAATGTATTGGCTACGACACGCTTTTTTTATTTTTGCTTAAAATTGTTTAGAAAAAATTTTACAGTCTTCTGAACTTTTTACATTAAAAAACACCTAAGCTTGCTTTTGTCAATGTATAATCCATACGTTTTAGCACTCTTACACAAACAATTCTTGACTAAAACAGTTAAATTTTTGCAAATATGTTGTTTAATGTATTGGCTACGACACATTTTTTTTATTTTTGCTTAAAATTGTTTAGAAAAAATTTTACAGTCTTCTGAACTTTTTACATTAAAAAACACCTATGCTTGCTTTCGTCAATGTATAATCCATACGTTTTAGCACTCTTACACAAACAATTCTTGACTAAAACAGTTAAAACTTTGCAAATATGTTGTTTAATGTATTGGCTACGACACGCTTTTTTTATTTTTGCTTAAAATTGTTTAGAAAAAATTTTACGGTCTTCTGAACTTTTTACATTAAAAAACACCTATGCTTGCTTTCGTCAATGTATAATACATAAGTTTTAGCAGTATTACACAAACAATTCTTGACTAAAACAGTTAAAACTTTGCAAATATGTTGTTTAATGTATTGGCTACGACACGCTTTTTTTATTTTTGCTTAAAATTGTTTAGAAAAAATTTTACAGTCTTCTGAACTTTTTACTTTAAAAAACACCTATGCTTGCTTTCGTCAATGTATAATCCATACGTTTTAGCACTCTTACACAAACAATTCTTCACTAAAACAGTTAAAACTTTGCAAATATGTTGTTTAATGTATTGGCTACGACACGCTTTTTTTATTTTTGCTTAAAATTGTTTAGAAAAAATTTTACAGTCTTCTGAACTTTTTACTTTAAAAAACACCTATGCTTGCTTTCGTCAATGTATAATCCATAAGTTTTAGCACTCTTACACAAACAATTCTTCACTAAAACAGTTAAAACTTTGCAAATATGTTGTTTAATGTATTGGCTACGACACGCTTTTTTTATTTTTGCTTAAAATTGTTTAGAAAAAATTTTACAGTCTTCTGAACTTTTTACTAGTCAATGTATAATCCATACGTTTTAGCACTCTTACACAAACAATTCTTGACTAAAACAGTTAAAACTTTGCAAATATGTTGTTTAATGTATTGGCTAACACGCTTTTTTTATTTTTGCCTAAAATTGTGTAGAAAAAATTTTACAGTCTTCTGAACTTTTTACATTAAAAAACACCTAGGCTTGCTTTCGTCAATGTATAATCCATACGTTTTAGCACTCTTACACAAACAATTCTTGACTAAAACAGTTAAAACTTTGCAAATATGTTGTTTAATGTATTGGCTACGACAAGTTTTTTTTATTTTTGCTTAAAATTGTTTAGAAAAAATGTAACAGTCTTCTGAACTTTTTACATTAAAAAACACCTAAGCTTGCTTTTGTTAATGTATAATCCATACGTTTTAGCACTCTTACACAAACAATTCTTGACTAAAACAGTTAAATTTTTGCAAATATGTTGTTTAATGTATTGGCTACGACACATTTTTTTTATTTTTGCTTAAAATTGTTTAGAAAAAATTTTATAGTCTTCTGAACTTTTTACATTAAAAAACACCTATGCTTGCTTTCGTCAATGTATAATCCATACGTTTTAGCACTCTTACACAAACAATTCTTGACTAAAACAGTTAAAACTTTGCAAATATGTTGTTTAAAGTATTGGCTACGACACGCTTTTTTTATTTTTGCTTAAAATTGTTTAGAAAAAATTTTACAGTCTTCTGAACTTTTTACTAGTCAATGTATAATCAATACGTTTTAGCACTCTTACACAAACAATTCTTGACTAAAACAGTTAAAACTTTGCAAATATGTTGTTTAATGTATTGGCTACGACAAGTTTTTTTTATTTTTGCTTAAAATTGTTTAGAAAAAATTTTACAGTCTTCTGAACTTTTTACATTAAAAAACACCTATGCTTGCTTTCGTCAATGTATAATCCATAAGTTTTAGCAGTCTTACACAAACAATTCTTGACTAAAACAGTTAAAACTTTGCAAATATGTTGTTTAATGTATTGGCTACGACAGGCATTATTATTTTTGCTTAAAATTGTTTAGAAAAAATTTTACGGTCTTCTGAACTTTTTACATTAAAAAACACCTATGCTTGCTTTCGTCAATGTTTAATAAGTACGTTTTAGCACTCTTACACAAACAATTCTTGACTAAAACAGTTAAAACTTTGCAAATATGTTGTTTAATGTATTGGCTACAACACACTTTTTTTATTTTTGCTTAAAATTGTTTAGAAAAAATTTTACAGTCTTCTGAACTTTTTACATTAAAAAACACCTATGCTTGCTTTCGTCAATGTATAATCCATACGTTTTAGCACTCTTACACAAACAATTCTTGACTAAAACAGTTAAAACTTTGCAAATATGTTGTTTAATGTATTGGCTACGACACGCTTTTTTTATTTTTGCTTAAAATTGTTTAGAAAACATTTTACGGTCTTCTGAACTTTTCACATTAAAAATTACCTATGCTTGCTTTCGTCAATGTATAATCCATACGTTTTAGCACTTTTACACAAACAATTCTTGACTAAAACAGTTAAAACTTTGCAAATATGTTGTTTAATGTATTGGCTACGACAAGCTTTTTTTATTTTTGCTTAAAGTTGTTTAGAAAAAATTTTACAGTCTTCTGAACTTTTTACTAGTCAATGTATAATCCATACGTTTTAGCACTCTTACACAAACAATTCTTGACTAAAACAGTTAAAACTTTGCATATATGTTGTTTAATGTATTGGCTACGATACGCTTTTTTTATTTTTGCTTAAAATTGTTTAGAAAAAATTTTACAGTCTTCTGAACTTTTTACTAGTCAATGTATAATCAATACGTTTTAGCACTCTTACACAAACAATTCTTGACTAAAACAGTTAAAACTTTGCAAATATGTTGTTTAATGTATTGGCTACGACACGCTTTTTTTATTTTGCTTAAAATTGTTTAGAAAACTTTTTACGGTCTTCTGAACTTTTTACATTAAAAAATACCTATGCTTGCTTTCGTCAATGTATAATCCATACGTTTTAGCACTTTTACACAAACAATTCTTGACTAAAACAGTTAAAACTTTGCAAATATGTTGTTTAATGTATTGGCTACGACACACTTTTTTTATTTTTGCTTAAAATTGTTTAGAAAAAATTTTACAGTCTTCTGAACTTTTTACTAGTCAATGTATAATCCATACGTTTTAGCACTCTTACACAAACAATTCTTGACTAAAACAGTTAAAACTTTGCATATATGTTGTTTAATGTATTGGCTACGATACGCTTTTTTTATTTTTGCTTAAAATTGTTTAGAAAAAATTTTACAGTCTTCTGAACTTTTTACTAGTCAATGTATAATCAATACGTTTTAGCACTCTTACACAAACAATTCTTGACTAAAACAGTTAAAACTTTGCAAATATGTTGTTTAATGTATTGGCTACGACAAGTTTTTTTTATTTTTGCTTAAAATTGTTTAGAAAAAATGTTACAGTCTTCTGAACTTTTTACATTAAAAAGCACCTATCCTTGCTTTCGTCAATGTATAATCCCTACGTTTTAGCACTCTTACACAAACAATTCTTGACTAAAACAGTTAAAACTTTGCAAATATGTTGTTTAATGTATTGGCTACAACACGCTTTTTTTATTTTTGCTTAAAATTGTTTAGAAAAAATTTTACGGTCTTATGAACTTTTTACATTAAAAAACACCTATGCTTGCTTTCGTCAATGTATAATCCATACGTTTTAGCACTCTTACACAAACAATTCTTGACTAAAACAGTTAAAACTTTGCAAATATGTTGTTTAATGTATTGGCTACGACACGCTTTTTTTATTTTTGCTTAAAATTGTTTAGAAAAAATTTTACGGTCTTCTGAACTTTTTACATTAAAAAACACCTATGCTTGCTTTCGTCAATGTTTAATCAATACGTTTTAGCACTCTTACACAAACAATTCTTGACTAAAACAGTTAAAACTTTGCAAATATGTTGTTTAATGTATTGGCTACGACACGCTTTTTTTATTTTTGCTTAAAATTGTTTAGAAAAAATTTTACAGTCTTCTGAACTTTTTACTAGTCAATGTATAATCAATACGTTTTAGCACTCTTACACAAACAATTCTTGACTAAAACAGTTAAAACTTTGCAAATATGTTGTTTAATGTATTGGCTACGACAAGTTTTTTTATTTTTGCTTAAAATTGTTTAGAAAAAATTTTACGGTCTTCTGAACTTTTTACATTAAAAAACACCTATGCTTGCTTTTGTCAATGTATAATCCATAAGTTTTAGCAGTCTTACACAAACAATTCTTGACTAAAACAGTTAAAACTTTGCAAATATGTTGTTTAATGTATTGGCTACGACAGGCTTTTTTTATTTTTGCTTAAAATTGTTTAGAAAAAATTTTACGGTCTTCTGAACTTTTTACATTAAAAAACACCTATGCTTGCTTTCGTCAATGTTTAATCAATACGTTTTAGCACTCTTACACAAACAATTCTTGACTAAAACAGTTAAAACTTTGCAAATATGTTGTTTAATGTATTGGCTACAACACACTTTTTTTATTTTTGCTTAAAATTGTTTAGAAAAAATTTTACAGTCTTCTGAACTTTTTACATTAAAAAACACCTATGCTTGCTTTCGTCAATGTATAATCCATACATTTTAGCACTCTTACACAAACAATTCTTGACTAAAACAGTTAAAACTTTGCAAATATGTTGTTTAATGTATTGGCTACGACACGCTTTTTTTATTTTTGCTTAAAATTGTTTAGAAAACATTTTACGGTCTTCTGAACTTTTTACATTAAAAAACACCTATGCTTGCTTTCGTCAATGTATAATCCATACGTTTTAGCACTCTTACACAAACAATTCTTGACTAAAACAGTTAAAACTTTGCAAATATGTTGTTTAATAAATTGGCTACGACAAGCTTTTTTTATTTTTGCTTAAAATTGTTTAGAAAAAATTTTACAGTCTTCTGAACTTTTTACTAGTCAATGTATAATCCATACGTTTTAGCACTCTTACACAAACAATTCTTGACTAAAACAGTTAAAACTTTGCATATATGTTGTTTAATGTATTGGCTACGATACGCTTTTTTTATTTTTGCTTAAAATTGTTTAGAAAAAATTTTACAGTCTTCTGAACTTTTTACATTAAAAAACACCTATGCTTGCTTTCGTCAATGTATAATCCATACGTTTTAGCACTCTTACACAAACAATTTTTGACTAAAACAGTTAAAACTTTGCAAATATGTTGTTTAATGTATTGGCTACGACAAGCTTTTTTTATTTTTGCTTAAAATTGTTTAGAAAAAATTTTACAGTCTTCTAAACTTTTTACTAGTCAATGTATAATCCATACGTTTTAGCACTCTTACACAAACAATTCTTCACTAAAACAGTTAAAACTTTGCAAATATGTTGTTTAATGTATTGGCTACGACACGCTTTTTTTATTTTTGCTTAAAATTGTTTAGAAAAAATTTTACAGTCTTCTGAACTTTTTACATTAAAAAACACCTATGCTTGCTTTCGTCAATGTATAATCCATACGTTTTAGCACTCTTACACAAACAATTCTTGACTAAAACAGTTAAAACTTTGCAAATATGTTGTTTAATGTATTGGCTACGACACGCTTTTTTTATTTTTGCTTAAAATTGTTTAGAAAAAATTTTACAGTCTTCTGAACTTTTACATTAAAAAACACCTATGCTTGCTTTCGTCAATGTATAATCCATACGTTTTAGCACTCTTACACAAACAATTCTTGACTAAAACAGTTAAAACTTTGCAAATATGTTGTTTAATGTATTGGCTACGACACGCTTTTTTTATTTTTGCTTAAAATTGTTTAGAAAAAATTTTATAGTTTTCTGAACTTTTTACCAGTCAATGTATAATCTATACGTTTTAGCACTCTTACACAAACAATTCTTGACTAAAACAGTTAAAACTTTGCAAATATGTTGTTTAATGTATTGGCTACGACACGCTTTTTTTATTTTTGCTTAAAATTGTTTAGAAAACATTTTATGGTCTTCTGAACTTTTTACATTAAAAAACACCTATGCTTGCTTTCGTCAATGTATAATCCATACGTTTTAGCACTCTTACACAAACAATTCTTGACTAAAACAGTTAAAACTTTGCAAATATGTTGTTTAATGTATTGGCTACGACACGCTTTTTTTATTTTTGCTTAAAATTGTTTAGAAAACATTTTATGGTCTTCTGAACTTTTTACATTAAAAAACGCCTATGCTTGCTTTCGTCAATGTATAATCCATACGTTTTAGCACTCTTACACAAACAATTCTCGACTAAAACAGTTAAAACTTTGCAAATATGTTGTTTAATAAATTGGCTACGACAAGCTTTTTTTATTTTTGCTTAAAATTGTTTAGAAAAAATTTTACAGTCTTCTGAACTTTTTACTAGTCAATGTATAATCCATACGTTTTAGCACTCTTACACAAACAATTCTTGACTAAAACAGTTAAAACTTTGCATATATGTTGTTTAATGTATTGGCTACGATACGCTTTTTTTATTTTTGCTTAAAATTGTTTAGAAAAAATTTTACAGTCTTCTGAACTTTTTACATTAAAAAACACCTATGCTTGCTTTCGTCAATGTATAATCCATACGTTTTAGCATTCTTACACAAACAATTCTTGACTAAAACAGTTAAAACTTTGCAAATATGTTGTTTAATGTATTGGCTACGACACGCTTTTTTTATTTTTGCTTAAAATTGTTTAGAAAAAATTTTACAGTCTTCTAAACTTTTTACTAGTCAATGTATAATCCATACGTTTTAGCACTCTTACACAAACAATTCTTGACTAAAACAGTTAAAACTTTGCAAATATGTTGTTAAATGTATTGGCTACGACACGCTTTTTTTATTTTTGCTTAAAATTGTTTAGAAAAAACTTTACAGTCTTCTGAACTTTTTACATTAAAAAACACCTATGCTTGCTTACGTCAATGTATAATCCATACGTTTTAGCACTCTTACACAAACAATTCTTGACTAAAACAGTTAAAACTTTGCAAATATGTTGTTTAATGTATTGGCTACGACACGCTTTTTTTATTTTTGCTTAAAATTGTTTAGAAAAAATTTTATAGTTTTCTGAACTTTTTACCAGTCAATGTATAATCCATACGTTTTAGCACTCTTACACAAACAATTCTTGACTAAAACAGTTAAAACTTTGCAAATATGTTGTTTAATGTATTGGCTACGACACGCTTTTTTTATTTTTGCTTAAAATTGTTTAGAAAAAATTTTACGGTTTTCTGAACTTTTTACTAGTAAATGTATAATCCATACGTTTTAGCACTCTTACACAAACAATTCTTGACTAAAACAGTTAAAACTTTGCAAATATGTTGTTTAATGTATTGGCTACGACACGCTTTTTTTATTTTTGCTTAAAATTGTTTAGAAAAAATTTTATAGTTTTCTGAACTTTTTACCAGTCAATGTATAATCCATACGTTTTAGCACTCTTACACAAACAATTCTTGACTAAAACAGTTAAAACTTTGCAAATATGTTGTTTAATGTATTGGCTACGACACGCTTTTTTTATTTTTGCTTAAAATTGTTTAGAAAAAATTTTACGGTTTTCTGAACTTTTTACTAGTAAATGTATAATCCATACGTTTTAGCACTCTTACACAAACAATTCTTGACTAAAACAGTTAAAACTTTGCAAATATGTTGTTTAATGTATTGGCTACGACACGCTTTTTTTATTTTTGCTTAAAACTGTTTAGAAAAAATTTTACAGTCTTCTGAACTTTATACATTAAAAAAACCTATGCTTGCTTTCGTCAATGTATAATCCATACGTTTTAGCACTCTTACACAAACAATTCTTGACTAAAACAGTTAAAACTTTGCAAATATGTTGTTAAATGTATTGGCTACGACACGCTTTTTTTATTTTTGCTTAAAATTGTTTAGAAAAAATTTTACAGTCTTCTGAACTTTTTACATTAAAAAACACCTATGCTTGCTTTCGTCAATGTATAATCCATACGTTTTAGCACTCTTACACAAACAATTCTTGACTAAAACAGTTAAAACTTTGCAAATATGTTGTTTAATGTATTGGCTACGACACGCTTTTTTTATTTTTGCTTAAAATTGTTTAGAAAACATTTTATGGTCTTCTGAACTTTTTACATTAAAAAACACCTATGCTTGCTTTCGTCAATGTATAATCCATACGTTTTAGCACTCTTACACAAACAATTCTTGACTAAAACAGTTAAAACTTTGCAAATATGTTGTTTAATGTATTGGCTACGACACGCTTTTTTTATTTTTGCTTAAAATTGTTTAGAAAAAACTTTACAGTCTTCTGAACTTTTTACATTAAAAAACACCTATGCTTGCTTTCGTCAATGTATAATCCATACGTTTTAGCACTCTTACACAAACAATTCTTGACTAAAACAGTTAAAACTTTGCAAATATGTTGTTTAATGTATTGGCTACGACACGCTTTTTTTATTTTTGCTTAAAATTGTTTAGAAAAAATTTTATAGTTTTCTGAACTTTTTACCAGTCAATGTATAATCCATACGTTTTAGCACTCTTACACAAACAATTCTTGACTAAAACAGTTAAAACTTTGCAAATATGTTGTTTAATGTATTGGCTACGACACGCTTTTTTTATTTTTGCTTAAAATTGTTTAGAAAAAATTTTACGGTTTTCTGAACTTTTTACTAGTAAATGTATAATCCATACGTTTTAGCACTCTTACACAAACAATTCTTGACTAAAACAGTTAAAACTTTGCAAATATGTTGTTTAATGTATTGGCTACGACACGCTTTTTTTATTTTTGCTTAAAACTGTTTAGAAAAAATTTTACAGTCTTCTGAACTTTATACATTAAAAAAACCTATGCTTGCTTTCGTCAATGTATAATCCATACGTTTTAGCACTCTTACACAAACAATTCTTGACTAAAACAGTTAAAACTTTGCAAATATGTTGTTAAATGTATTGGCTACGACACGCTTTTTTTATTTTTGCTTAAAATTGTTTAGAAAAAATTTTACAGTCTTCTGAACTTTTTACATTAAAAAACACCTATGCTTGCTTTCGTCAATGTATAATCCATACGTTTTAGCACTCTTACACAAACAATTCTTGACTAAAACAGTTAAAACTTTGCAAATATGTTGTTTAATGTATTGGCTACGACACGCTTTTTTTATTTTTGCTTAAAATTGTTTAGAAAACATTTTATGGTCTTCTGAACTATTTACATTAAAAAACACCTATGCTTGCTTTCGTCAATGTATAATCCATACGTTTTAGCACTCTTACACAAACAATTGTTGACTAAAACAGTTAAAACTTTGCAAATATGTTGTTTAATAAATTGGCTACGACAAGCTTTTTTTATTTTTGCTTAAAATTGTTTAGAAAAAATTTTACGGTCTTCTGAACTTTTTACATTAAAAAACACCTATGCTTGCTTTCGTCAATGTATAATCCATACGTTTTAGCACTCTTACACAAACAATTCTTGACTAAAACAGTTAAAACTTTGCATATATGTTGTTTAATGTATTGGCTACGATACGCTTTTTTTATTTTTGCTTAAAATTGTTTAGAAAAAATTTTACAGTCTTCTGAACTTTTTACATTAAAAAACACCTATGCTTGCTTTCGTCAATGTATAATCCATACGTTTTAGCACTCTTACACAAACAATTCTTGACTAAAACAGTTAAAACTTTGCAAATATGTTGTTTAATGTATTGGCTACGACACGCTTTTTTATTTTTGCTTAAAATTGTTTAGAAAAAATTTTACAGTCTTCTAAACTTTTTACTAGTCAATGTATAATCCATACGTTTTAGCACTCTTACACAAACAATTCTTGACTAAAACAGTTAAAACTTTGCAAATATGTTGTTTAATGTATTGGCTACGACACGCTTTTTTTATTTTTGCTTAAAATTGTTTAGAAAAAATTTTATAGTTTTCTGAACTTTTTACCAGTCAATGTATAATCCATACGTTTTAGCACTCTTACACAAACAATTCTTGACTAAAACAGTTAAAACTTTGCAAATATGTTGTTTAATGTATTGGCTACGACACGCTTTTTTTATTTTTGCTTAAAATTGTTTAGAAAAAATTTTACGGTTTTCTGAACTTTTTACTAGTAAATGTATAATCCATACGTTTTAGCACTCTTACACAAACAATTCTTGACTAAAACAGTTAAAACTTTGCAAATATGTTGTTTAATGTATTGGCTACGACACGCTTTTTTTATTTTTGCTTAAAATTGTTTAGAATAAATTTTACAGTCTTCTGAACTTTATACATTAAAAAAACCTATGCTTGCTTTCGTCAATATATAATCCATACGTTTTAGCACTCTTACACAAACAATTCTTGACTAAAACAGTTAAAACTTTGCAAATATGTTGTTAAATGTATTGGCTACGACACGCTTTTTTTATTTTTGCTTAAAATTGTTTAGAAAACATTTTATGATCTTCTGAACTTTTTACATTAAAAAACACCTATGCTTGCTTTCGTCAATGTATAATCCATACGTTTTAGCACTCTTACACAAACAATTCTTGACTAAAACAGTTAAAACTTTGCATATATGTTGTTTAATGTATTGGCTACGATACGCTTTTTTTATTTTTGCTTAAAATTGTTTAGAAAAAATTTTACAGTCTTCTGAACTTTTTACATTAAAAAACACCTATGCTTGCTTTCGTCAATGTATAATCCATACGTTTTAGCACTCTTACACAAACAATTCTTGACTAAAACAGTTAAAACTTTGCAAATATGTTGTTTAATAAATTGGCTACAACAAGCTTTTTTTATTTTTGCTTAAAATTGTTTAGAAAAAATTTTACAGTCTTCTGAACTTTTTACTAGTCAATGTATAATCCATACGTTTTAGCACTCTTACACAAACAATTCTTGACTAAAACAGTTAAAACTTTGCATATATGTTGTTTAATGTATTGGCTACGATACGCTTTTTTTATTTTTGCTTAAAATTGTTTAGAAAAAATTTTACAGTCTTCTGAACTTTTTACATTAAAAAACACCTATGCTTGCTTTCGTCAATGTATAATCCATACGTTTTAGCACTCTTACACAAACAATTCTTGACTAAAACAGTTAAAACTTTGCAAATATGTTGTTTAATGTATTGGCTACGACACGCTTTTTTTATTTTTGCTTAAAACTGTTTAGAAAAAATTTTACAGTCTTCTGAACTTTATACATTAAAAAAACCTATGCTTGCTTTCGTCAATGTATAATCCATACGTTTTAGCACTCTTACACAAACAATTCTTGACTAAAACAGTTAAAACTTTGCAAATATGTTGTTAAATGTATTGGCTACGACACGCTTTTTTTATTTTTGCTTAAAATTGTTTAGAAAAAATTTTACAGTCTTCTGAACTTTTTACATTAAAAAACACCTATGCTTGCTTTCGTCAATGTATAATCCATACGTTTTAGCACTCTTACACAAACAATTCTTGACTAAAACAGTTAAAACTTTGCAAATATGTTGTTTAATGTATTGGCTACGACAAGCTTTTTTATTTTTGCTTAAAATTGTTTAGAAAAAATTTTACAGTCTTCTAAACTTTATACTAGTCAATGTATAATCCATACGTTTTAGCACTCTTACACAAACAATTCTTGACTAAAACAGTTAAAACTTTGCAAATATGTTGTTTAATGTATTGGCTACGACACGCTTTTTTTATTTTTGCTTAAAATTGTTTAGAAGAAATTTTATAGTTTTCTGAACTTTTTACCAGTCAATGTATAATCCATACGTTTTAGCACTCTTACACAAACAATTCTTGACTAAAACAGTTAAAACTTTGCAAATATGTTGTTTAATGTATTGGCTACGACACGCTTTTTTTATTTTTGCTTAAAATTGTTTAGAAAAAATTTTACGGTTTTCTGAACTTTTTACTAGTAAATGTATAATCCATACGTTTTAGCACTCTTACACAAACAATTCTTGACTAAAACAGTTAAAACTTTGCAAATATGTTGTTTAATGTATTGGCTACGACACGCTTTTTTTATTTTTGCTTAAAATTGTTTAGAATAAATTTTACAGTCTTCTGAACTTTATACATTAAAAAAACCTATGCTTGCTTTCGTCAATGTATAATCCATACGTTTTAGCACTCTTACACAAACAATTCTTGACTAAAACAGTTAAAACTTTGCAAATATGTTGTTTAATGTATTGGCTACGACACGCTTTTTTTATTTTTGCTTAAAATTGTTTAGAAAAAATTTTATAGTTTTCTGAACTTTTTACCAGTCAATGTATAATCCATACGTTTTAGCACTCTTACACAAACAATTCTTGACTAAAACAGTTAAAACTTTGCAAATATGTTGTTTAATGTATTGGCTACGACACGCTTTTTTTATTTTTGCTTAAAATTGTTTAGAAAAAATTTTACGGTTTTCTGAACTTTTTACTAGTAAATGTATAATCCATACGTTTTAGCACTCTTACACAAACAATTCTTGACTAAAACAGTTAAAACTTTGCAAATATGTTGTTTAATGTATTGGCTACGACACGCTTTTTTTATTTTTGCTTAAAACTGTTTAGAAAAAATTTTACAGTCTTCTGAACTTTATACATTAAAAAAACCTATGCTTGCTTTCGTCAATGTATAATCCATACGTTTTAGCACTCTTACACAAACAATTCTTGACTAAAACAGTTAAAACTTTGCAAATATGTTGTTAAATGTATTGGCTACGACACGCTTTTTTTATTTTTGCTTAAAATTGTTTAGAAAAAATTTTACAGTCTTCTGAACTTTTTACATTAAAAAACACCTATGCTTGCTTTCGTCAATGTATAATCCATACGTTTTAGCACTCTTACACAAACAATTCTTGACTAAAACAGTTAAAACTTTGCATATATGTTGTTTAATGTATTGGCTACGATACGCTTTTTTTATTTTTGCTTAAAATTGTTTAGAAAAAATTTTACAGTCTTCTGAACTTTTTACATTAAAAAACACCTATGCTTGCTTTCGTCAATGTATAATCCATACGTTTTAGCACTCTTACACAAACAATTCTTGACGAAAACAGTTAAAACTTTGCAAATATGTTGTTTAATGTATTTGCTACGATACGCTTTTTTTATTTTTGCTTAAAATTGTTTAGAAAAAATTTTACAGTCTTCTGAACTTTTTACATTAAAAAACACCTATGCTTGCTTTCGTCAATGTATAATCCATACGTTTTAGCACTCTTACACAAACAATTCTTGACTAAAACAGTTAAAACTTTGCAAATATGTTGTTTAATGTATTGGCTACGACACGCTTTTTTTATTTTTGCTTAAAATTGTTTAGAAAAATTTTATAGTTTTCTGAACTTTTTACCAGTCAATGCATAATCCATACGTTTTAGCACTCTTACACAAACAATTCTTGACTAAAACAGTTAAAACTTTGCAAATATGTTGTTTAATGTATTGGCTACGACACGCTTTTTTTATTTTTGCTTAAAATTGTTTAGAAAAAATTTTACGGTTTTCTGAACTTTTTACTAGTAAATGTATAATCCATACGTTTTAGCACTCTTACACAAACAATTCTTGACTAAAACAGTTAAAACTTTGCAAATATGTTGTTTAATGTATTGGCTACGACACGCTTTTTTTATTTTTGCTTAAAATTGTTTAGAATAAATTTTACAGTCTTCTGAACTTTATACATTAAAAAAACCTATGCTTGCTTTCGTCAATATATAATCCATACGTTTTAGCACTCTTACACAAACAATTCTTGACTAAAACAGTTAAAACTTTGCAAATATGTTGTTAAATGTATTGGCTACGACACGCTTTTTTTATTTTTGCTTAAAATTGTTTAGAATACATTTTATGATCTTCTGAACTTTTTACATTAAAAAACACCTATGCTTGCTTTCGTCAATGTATAATCCATACGTTTTAGCACTCTTACACAAACAATTCTTGACTAAAACAGTTAAAACTTTGCATATATGTTGTTTAATGTATTGGCTACGATACGCTTTTTTTATTTTTGCTTAAAATTGTTTAGAAAAAATTTTACAGTCTTCTGAACTTTTTACATTAAAAAACACCTATGCTTGCTTTCGTCAATGTATAATCCATACGTTTTAGCACTCTTACACAAACAATTCTTGACTAAAACAGTTAAAACTTTGCAAATATGTTGTTTAATAAATTGGCTACGACAAGCTTTTTTTATTTTTGCTTAAAATTGTTTAGAAAAAATTTTACAGTCTTCTGAACTTTTTACTAGTCAATGTATAATCCATACGTTTTAGCACTCTTACACAAACAATTCTTGACTAAAACAGTTAAAACTTTGCATATATGTTGTTTAATGTATTGGCTACGATACGCTTTTTTTATTTTTGCTTAAAATTGTTTAGAAAAAATTTTACAGTCTTCTGAACTTTTTACATTAAAAAACACCTATGCTTGCTTTCGTCAATGTATAATCCATACGTTTTAGCACTCTTACACAAACAATTCTTGACTAAAACAGTTAAAACTTTGCAAATATGTTGTTTAATGTATTGGCTACGACACGCTTTTTTTATTTTTGCTTAAAACTGTTTAGAAAAAATTTTACAGTCTTCTGAACTTTATACATTAAAAAAACCTATGCTTGCTTTCGTCAATGTATAATCCATACGTTTTAGCACTCTTACACAAACAATTCTTGACTAAAACAGTTAAAACTTTGCAAATATGTTGTTAAATGTATTGGCTACGACACGCTTTTTTTATTTTTGCTTAAAATTGTTTAGAAAAAATTTTACAGTCTTCTGAACTTTTTACATTAAAAAACACCTATGCTTGCTTTCGTCAATGTATAATCCATACGTTTTAGAACTCTTACACAAACAATTCTTGACTAAAACAGTTAAAACTTTGCAAATATGTTGTTTAATGTATTGGCTACGACACGCTTTTTTATTTTTGCTTAAAATTGTTTAGAAAAAATTTTACAGTCTTCTAAACTTTTTACTAGTCAATGTATAATCCATACGTTTTAGCACTCTTACACAAACAATTCTTGACTAAAACAGTTAAAACTTTGCAAATATGTTGTTTAATGTATTGGCTACGACACGCTTTTTTTATTTTTGCTTAAAATTGTTTAGAAAAAATTTTATAGTTTTCTGAACTTTTTACCAGTCAATGTATAATCCATACGTTTTAGCACTCTTACACAAACAATTCTTGACTAAAACAGTTAAAACTTTGCAAATATGTTGTTTAATGTATTGGCTACGACACGCTTTTTTTATTTTTGCTTAAAATTGTTTAGAAAAAATTTTACGGTTTTCTGAACTTTTTACTAGTAAATGTATAATCCATACGTTTTAGCACTCTTACACAAACAATTCTTGACTAAAACAGTTAAAACTTTGCAAATATGTTGTTTAATGTATTGGCTACGACACGCTTTTTTTATTTTTGCTTAAAATTGTTTAGAATAAATTTTACAGTCTTCTGAACTTTATACATTAAAAAAACCTATGCTTGCTTTCGTCAATGTATAATCCATACGTTTTAGCACTCTTACACAAACAATTCTTGACTAAAACAGTTAAAACTTTGCAAATATGTTGTTTAATGTATTGGCTACGACACGCTTTTTTTATTTTTGCTTAAAATTGTTTAGAAAAAATTTTATAGTTTTCTGAACTTTTTACCAGTCAATGTATAATCCATACGTTTTAGCACTCTTACACAAACAATTCTTGACTAAAACAGTTAAAACTTTGCAAATATGTTGTTTAATGTATTGGCTACGACACGCTTTTTTTATTTTTGCTTAAAATTGTTTAGAAAAAATTTTACGGTTTTCTGAACTTTTTACTAGTAAATGTATAATCCATACGTTTTAGCACTCTTACACAAACAATTCTTGACTAAAACAGTTAAAACTTTGCAAATATGTTGTTTAATGTATTGGCTACGACACGCTTTTTTTATTTTTGCTTAAAACTGTTTAGAAAAAATTTTACAGTCTTCTGAACTTTATACATTAAAAAAACCTATGCTTGCTTTCGTCAATGTATAATCCATACGTTTTAGCACTCTTACACAAACAATTCTTGACTAAAACAGTTAAAACTTTGCAAATATGTTGTTAAATGTATTGGCTACGACACGCTTTTTTTATTTTTGCTTAAAATTGTTTAGAAAAAATTTTACAGTCTTCTGAACTTTTTACATTAAAAAACACCTATGCTTGCTTTCGTCAATGTATAATCCATACGTTTTAGCACTCTTACACAAACAATTCTTGACTAAAACAGTTAAAACTTTGCATATATGTTGTTTAATGTATTGGCTACGATACGCTTTTTTTATTTTTGCTTAAAATTGTTTAGAAAAAATTTTACAGTCTTCTGAACTTTTTACATTAAAAAACACCTATGCTTGCTTTCGTCAATGTATAATCCATACGTTTTAGCACTCTTACACAAACAATTCTTGACTAAAACAGTTAAAACTTTGCAAATATGTTGTTTAATGTATTGGCTACGACACGCTTTTTTTATTTTTGCTTAAAATTGTTTAGAAAAATTTTTATAGTTTTCTGAACTTTTTACCAGTCAATGTATAATCCATACGTTTTAGCACTCTTACACAAACAATTCTTGACTAAAACAGTTAAAACTTTGCAAATATGTTGTTTAATGTATTGGCTACGACACGCTTTTTTTATTTTTGCTTAAAATTGTTTGGAAAAAATTTTACGGTTTTCTGAACTTTTTACTAGTAAATGTATAATCCATACGTTTTAGCACTCTTACACAAACAATTCTTGACTAAAACAGTTAAAACTTTGCAAATATGTTGTTTAATGTATTGGCTACGACACGCTTTTTTTATTTTTGCTTAAAACTGTTTAGAAAAAATTTTACAGTCTTCTGAACTTTATACATTAAAAAAACCTATGCTTGCTTTCGTCAATGTATAATCCATACGTTTTAGCACTCTTACACAAACAATTCTTGACTAAAACAGTTAAAACTTTGCAAATATGTTGTTAAATGTATTGGCTACGACACGCTTTTTTTATTTTTGCTTAAAATTGTTTAGAAAAAATTTTACAGTCTTCTGAACTTTTTACATTAAAAAACACCTATGCTTGCTTTCGTCAATGTATAATCCATACGTTTTAGCACTCTTACACAAACAATTCTTGACTAAAACAGTTAAAACTTTGCATATATGTTGTTTAATGTATTGGCTACGATACGCTTTTTTTATTTTTGCTTAAAATTGTTTAGAAAAAATTTTACAGTCTTCTGAACTTTTTACATTAAAAAACACCTATGCTTGCTTTCGTCAATGTATAATCCATACGTTTTAGCACTCTTACACAATTAATTCTTGACTAAAACAGTTAAAACTTTGCAAATATGTTGTTTAATGTATTGGCTACGACACGCTTTTTTATTTTTGCTTAAAATTGTTTAGAAAAAATTTTACAGTCTTCTAAACTTTTTACTAGTCAATGTATAATCCATACGTTTTAGCACTCTTACACAAACAATTCTTGACTAAAACAGTTAAAACTTTGCAAATATGTTGTTTAATGTATTGGCTACGACACGCTTTTTTTATTTTTGCTTAAAATTGTTTAGAAAAAATTTTATAGTTTTCTGAACTTTTTACCAGTCAATGTATAATCCATACGTTTTAGCACTCTTACACAAACAATTCTTGACTAAAACAGTTAAAACTTTGCAAATATGTTGTTTAATGTATTGGCTACGACACGCTTTTTTTATTTTTGCTTAAAATTGTTTAGAAAAAATTTTACGGTTTTCTGAACTTTTTACTAGTAAATGTATAATCCATACGTTTTAGCACTCTTACACAAACAATTCTTGACTAAAACAGTTAAAACTTTGCAAATATGTTGTTTTATGTATTGGCTACGACACGCTTTTTTTATTTTTGCTTAAAATTGTTTAGAATAAATTTTACAGTCTTCTGAACTTTATACATTAAAAAAACCTATGCTTGCTTTCGTCAATGTATAATCCATACGTTTTAGCACTCTTACACAAACAATTCTTGACTAAAACAGTTAAAACTTTGCAAATATGTTGTTTAATGTATTGGCTACGACACGCTTTTTTTATTTTTGCTTAAAATTGTTTAGAAAAAATTTTATAGTTTTCTGAACTTTTTACCAGTCAATGTATAATCCATACGTTTTAGCACTCTTACACAAACAATTCTTGACTAAAACAGTTAAAACTTTGCAAATATGTTGTTTAATGTATTGGCTACGACACGCTTTTTTTATTTTTGCTTAAAATTGTTTAGAAAAAATTTTACGGTTTTCTGAACTTTTTACTAGTAAATGTATAATCCATACGTTTTAGCACTCTTACACAAACAATTCTTGACTAAAACAGTTAAAACTTTGCAAATATGTTGTTTAATGTATTGGCTACGACACGCTTTTTTTATTTTTGCTTAAAACTGTTTAGAAAAAATTTTACAGTCTTCTGAACTTTATACATTAAAAAAACCTATGCTTGCTTTCGTCAATGTATAATCCATACGTTTTAGCACTCTTACACAAACAATTCTTGACTAAAACAGTTAAAACTTTGCAAATATGTTGTTAAATGTATTGGCTACGACACGCTTTTTTTATTTTTGCTTAAAATTGTTTAGAAAAAATTTTACAGTCTTCTGAACTTTTTACATTAAAAAACACCTATGCTTGCTTTCGTCAATGTATAATCCATACGTTTTAGCACTCTTACACAAACAATTCTTGACTAAAACAGTTAAAACTTTGCATATATGTTGTTTAATGTATTGGCTACGATACGCTTTTTTTATTTTTGCTTAAAATTGTTTAGAAAAAATTTTACAGTCTTCTGAACTTTTTACATTAAAAAACACCTATGCTTGCTTTCGTCAATGTATAATCCATACGTTTTAGCACTCTTACACAAACAATTCTTGACTAAAACAGTTAAAACTTTGCAAATATGTTGTTTAATGTATTGGCTACGACACGCTTTTTTATTTTTGCTTAAAATTGTTTAGAAAAAATTTTACAGTCTTCTAAACTTTTTACTAGTCAATGTATAATCCATACGTTTTAGCACTCTTA
Organism: Thalia democratica; assembly: GCF_965202585.1. NCBI lineage: Eukaryota > Metazoa > Chordata > Thaliacea > Salpida > Salpidae > Thalia > Thalia democratica. The sequence continues at coordinate 116,840,436 of NC_139165.1, read as the reverse complement.
CACAAACAATTCTTGACTAAAACAGTTAAAACTTTGCAAATATGTTGTTTAATGTATTGGCTACGACACGCTTTTTTTATTTTTGCTTAAAATTGTTTAGAAAAATTTTTATAGTTTTCTGAACTTTTTACCAGTCAATGTATAATCCATACGTTTTAGCACTCTTACACAAACAATTCTTGACTAAAACAGTTAAAACTTTGCAAATATGTTGTTTAATGTATTGGCTACGACACGCTTTTTTTATTTTTGCTTAAAATTGTTTAGAAAAAATTTTACGGTTTTCTGAACTTTTTACTAGTAAATGTATAATCCATACGTTTTAGCACTCTTACACAAACAATTCTTGACTAAAACAGTTAAAACTTTGCAAATATGTTGTTTAATGTATTGGCTACGACACGCTTTTTTTATTTTTGCTTAAAATTGTTTAGAATAAATTTTACAGTCTTCTGAACTTTATACATTAAAAAAACCTATGCTTGCTTTCGTCAATATATAATCCATACGTTTTAGCACTCTTACACAAACAATTCTTGACTAAAACAGTTAAAACTTTGCAAATATGTTGTTAAATGTATTGGCTACGACACGCTTTTTTTATTTTTGCTTAAAATTGTTTAGAAAACATTTTATGGTCTTCTGAACTTTTTACATTAAAAAACACCTATGATTGCTTTCGTCAATGTATAATCCATACGTTTTAGCACTCTTACACAAACAATTCTTGACTAAAACAGTTAAAACTTTGCAAATATGTTGTTTAATGTATTGGCTACGACACGCTTTTTTTATTTTTGCTTAAAATTGTTTAGAAAACATTTTATGGTCTTCTGAACTTTTTACATTAAAAAACACCTATGCTTGCTTTCGTCAATGTATAATCCATACGTTTTAGCACTCTTACACAAACAATTCTTGACTAAAACAGTTAAAACTTTGCAAATATGTTGTTTAATAAATTGGCTACGACAAGCTTTTTTTATTTTTGCTTAAAATTGTTTAGAAAAAATTTTACAGTCTTCTGAACTTTTTACTAGTCAATGTATAATCCATACGTTTTAGCACTCTTACACAAACAATTCTTGACTAAAACAGTTAAAACTTTGCATATATGTTGTTTAATGTATTGGCTACGATACGCTTTTTTTATTTTTGCTTAAAATTGTTTAGAAAAAATTTTACAGTCTTCTGAACTTTTTACATTAAAAAACACCTATGCTTGCTTTCGTCAATGTATAATCCATACGTTTTAGCATTCTTACACAAACAATTCTTGACTAAAACAGTTAAAACTTTGCAAATATGTTGTTTAATGTATTGGCTACGACACGCTTTTTTTATTTTTGCTTAAAATTGTTTAGAAAAAATTTTACAGTCTTCTAAACTTTTTACTAGTCAATGTATAATCCATACGTTTTAGCACTCTTACACAAACAATTCTTGACTAAAACAGTTAAAACTTTGCAAATATGTTGTTTAATGTATTGGCTACGACACGCTTTTTTTATTTTTGCTTAAAAATGTTTAGAAAAAATTTTACAGTCTTCTGAACTTTTTACATTAAAAAACACCTATGCTTGCTTTCGTCAATGTATAATCCATACGTTTTAGCACTCTTACACAAACAATTCTTGACTAAAACAGTTAAAACTTTGCAAATATGTTGTTTAATGTATTGGCTACGACACGCTTTTTTTATTTTTGCTTAAAATTGTTTAGAAAAAACTTTACAGTCTTCTGAACTTTTTACATTAAAAAACACCTATGCTTGCTTTCGTCAATGTATAATCCATACGTTTTAGCACTCTTACACAAACAATTCTTGACTAAAACAGTTAAAACTTTGCAAATATGTTGTTTAATGTATTGGCTACGACACGCTTTTTTTATTTTTGCTTAAAATTGTTTAGAAAAATTTTTATAGTTTTCTGAACTTTTTACCAGTCAATGTATAATCCATACGTTTTAGCACTCTTACACAAACAATTCTTGACTAAAACAGTTAAAACTTTGCAAATATGTTGTTTAATGTATTGGCTACGACACGCTTTTTTTATTTTTGCTTAAAATTGTTTAGAAAAAATTTTACGGTTTTCTGAACTTTTTACTAGTAAATGTATAATCCATACGTTTTAGCACTCTTACACAAACAATTCTTGACTAAAACAGTTAAAACTTTGCAAATATGTTGTTTAATGTATTGGCTACGACACGCTTTTTTTATTTTTGCTTAAAATTGTTTAGAAAAAATTTTACAGTCTTCTGAACTTTATACATTAAAAAACACCTATGCTTGCTTTCGTCAATGTATAATCCATACGTTTTAGCACTCTTACACAAACAATTCTTGACTAAAACAGTTAAAACTTTGCAAATATGTTGTTTAATGTATTGGCTACGACACGCTTTTTTTATTTTTGCTTAAAAATGTTTAGAAAAAATTTTACAGTCTTCTGAACTTTTTACATTAAAAAACACCTATGCTTGCTTTCGTCAATGTATAATCCATACGTTTTAGCACTCTTACACAAACAATTCTTGACTAAAACAGTAAAAACTTTGCAAATATGTTGTTTAATGTATTGGCTACGACACGCTTTTTTTATTTTTGCTTAAAATTGTTTAGAAAAAATTTTACAGTCTTCTGAACTTTTTACATTAAAAAACACCTATGCTTGCTTTCGTCAATGTATAATCCATACGTTTTAGCACTCTTACACAAACAATTCTTGACTAAAACAGTTAAAACTTTGCAAATATGTTGTTTAATGTATTGGCTACGACACGCTTTTTTTATTTTTGCTTAAAATTGTTTAGAAAAAATTTTATAGTTTTCTGAACTTTTTACCAGTCAATGTATAATCCATACGTTTTAGCACTCTTACACAAACAATTCTTGACTAAAACAGTTAAAACTTTGCAAATATGTTGTTTAATGTATTGGCTACGACACGCTTTTTTTATTTTTGCTTAAAATTGTTTAGAAAAAATTTTACGGTTTTCTGAACTTTTTACTAGTAAATGTATAATCCATACGTTTTAGCACTCTTACACAAACAATTCTTGACTAAAACAGTTAAAACTTTGCAAATATGTTGTTTAATGTATTGGCTACGACACGCTTTTTTTATTTTTGCTTAAAATTGTTTAGAAAAAATTTTACAGTCTTCTGAATTTTATACATTAAAAAAACCTATGCTTGCTTTCGTCAATGTATAATCCATACGTTTTAGCACTCTTACACAAACAATTCTTGACTAAAACAGTTAAAACTTTGCAAATATGTTGTTAAATGTATTGGCTACGACACGCTTTTTTTATTTTTGCTTAAAATTGTTTAGAAAAAATTTTACAGTCTTCTGAACTTTTTACATTAAAAAACACCTATGCTTGCTTTCGTCAATGTATAATCCATACGTTTTAGCACTCTTACACAAACAATTCTTGACTAAAACAGTTAAAACTTTGCAAATATGTTGTTTAATGTATTGGCTACGACACGCTTTTTTTATTTTTGCTTAAAATTGTTTAGAAAACATTTTATGGTCTTCTAAACTTTTTACATTAAAAAACACCTATGCTTGCTTTCGTCAATGTATAATCCATACGTTTTAGCACTCTTACACAAACAATTCTTGACTAAAACAGTTAAAACTTTGCAAATATGTTGTTTAATAAATTGGCTACGACAAGCTTTTTTTATTTTTGCTTAAAATTGTTTAGAAAAAATTTTACGGTCTTCTGAACTTTTTACATTAAAAAACACCTATGCTTGCTTTCGTCAATGTATAATCCATACGTTTTAGCACTCTTACACAAACAATTCTTGACTAAAACAGTTAAAACTTTGCATATATGTTGTTTAGTGTATTGGCTACGATACGCTTTTTTTATTTTTGCTTAAAATTGTTTAGAAAAAATTTTACAGTCTTCTGAACTTTTTACATTAAAAAACACCTATGCTTGCTTTCGTCAATGTATAATCCATACGTTTTAGCACTCTTACACAAACAATTCTTGACTAAAACAGTTAAAACTTTGCAAATATGTTGTTTAATGTATTAGCTACGACACGCTTTTTTATTTTTGCTTAAAATTGTTTAGAAAAAATTTTACAGTCTTCTAAACTTTTTACTAGTCAATGTATAATCCATACGTTTTAGCACTCTTACACAAACAATTCTTGACTAAAACAGTTAAAACTTTGCAAATATGTTGTTTAATGTATTGGCTACGACACGCTTTTTTTATTTTTGCTTAAAATTGTTTAGAAAAAATTTTATAGTTTTCTGAACTTTTTACCAGTCAATGTATAATCCATACGTTTTAGCACTCTTACACAAACAATTCTTGACTAAAACAGTTAAAACTTTGCAAATATGTTGTTTAATGTATTGGCTACGACACGCTTTTTTTATTTTTGCTTAAAATTGTTTAGAAAAAATTTTACGGTTTTCTGAACTTTTTACTAGTAAATGTATAATCCATACGTTTTAGCACTCTTACACAAACAATTCTTGACTAAAACAGTTAAAACTTTGCAAATATGTTGTTTAATGTATTGGCTACGACACGCTTTTTTTATTTTTGCTTAAAATTGTTTAGAAAAAATTTTACAGTCTTCTGAACTTTATACATTAAAAAAACCTATGCTTGCTTTCGTCAATGTATAATCCATACGTTTTAGCACTCTTACACAAACAATTCTTGACTAAAACAGTTAAAACTTTGCAAATATGTTGTTAAATGTATTGGCTACGACACGCTTTTTTTATTTTTGCTTAAAATTGTTTAGAAAAAATTTTACAGTCTTCTGAACTTTTTACATTAAAAAACACCTATGCTTGCTTTCGTCAATGTATAATCCATACGTTTTAGCACTCTTACACAAACAATTCTTGACTAAAACAGTTAAAACTTTGCAAATATGTTGTTTAATGTATTGGCTACGACACGCTTTTTTTATTTTTGCTTAAAATTGTTTAGAAAACATTTTATGGTCTTCTGAACTTTTTACATTAAAAAACACCTATGCTTGCTTTCGTCAATGTATAATCCATACGTTTTAGCACTCTTACACAAACAATTCTTGACTAAAACAGTTAAAACTTTGCAAATATGTTGTTTAATGTATTGGCTACGACACGCTTTTTTTATTTTTGCTTAAAATTGTTTAGAAAAAATTTTACGGTCTTCTGAACTTTTTACATTAAAAAACACCTATGCTTGCTTTCGTCAATGTATAATCCATACGTTTTAGCACTCTTACACAAACAATTCTTGACTAAAACAGTTAAAACTTTGCATATATGTTGTTTAATGTATTGGCTACGATACGCTTTTTTTATTTTTGCTTAAAATTGTTTAGAAAAAATTTTACAGTCTTCTGAACTTTTTACATTAAAAAACACCTATGCTTGCTTTCGTCAATGTATAATCCATACGTTTTAGCACTCTTACACAAACAATTCTTGACTAAAACAGTTAAAATTTTGCAAATATGTTGTTTAATGTATTGGCTACGACACGCTTTTTTTATTTTTGCTTAAAATTGTTTAGAAAAAATTTTACAGTCTTCTAAACTTTTTACTAGTCAATGTATAATCCATACGTTTTAGCACTCTTACACAAACAATTCTTGACTAAAACAGTTAAAACTTTGCAAATATGTTGTTTAATGTATTGGCTACGACACACTTTTTTTATTTTTGCTTAAAAATGTTTAGAAAAAATTTTACAGTCTTCTGAACTTTTTACATTAAAAAACACCTATGCTTGCTTTCGTCAATGTATAATCCATACGTTTTAGCACTCTTACACAAACAATTCTTGACTAAAACAGTTAAAACTTTGCAAATATGTTGTTTAATGTATTGGCTACGACACGCTTTTTTTATTTTTGCTTAAAATTGTTTAGAAAAAATTTTACAGTCTTCTGAACTTTTTACATTAAAAAACACCTATGCTTGCTTTCGTCAATGTATAATCCATACGTTTTAGCACTCTTACACAAACAATTCTTGACTAAAACAGTTAAAACTTTGCAAATATGTTGTTTAATGTATTGGCTACGACACGCTTTTTTTATTTTTGCTTAAAATTGTTTAGAAAAAATTTTATAGTTTTCTGAACTTTTTACCAGTCAATGTATAATCCATACGTTTTAGCACTCTTACACAAACAATTCTTGACTAAAACAGTTAAAACTTTGCAAATATGTTGTTTAATGTATTGGCTACGACACGCTTTTTTTATTTTTGCTTAAAATTGTTTAGAAAAAATTTTACAGTCTTCTGAACTTTATACATTAAAAAAACCTATGCTTGCTTTCGTCAATGTATAATCCATACGTTTTAGCACTCTTACACAAACAATTCTTGACTAAAACAGTTAAAACTTTGCAAATATGTTGTTAAATGTATTGGCTACGACACGCTTTTTTATTTTTGCTTAAAATTGTTTAGAAAAAATTTTACGGTCTTCTGAACTTTTTACATTAAAAAACACCTATGCTTGCTTTTGTCAATGTATAATCCATAAGTTTTAGCAGTCTTACACAAACAATTCTTGACTAAAACAGTTAAAACTTTGCAAATATGTTGTTTAATGTATTGGCTACGACACGCTTTTTTTATTTTTGCTTAAAATTGTTTAGAAAAAATTTTACGGTCTTCTGAACTTTTTACATTAAAAAACACCTATGCTTGCTTTCGTCAATGTATAATCCATACGTTTTAGCACTCTTACACAAACAATTCTTGACTAAAACAGTTAAAACTTTGCAAATATGTTGTTTAATGTATTGGCTACGACACACTTTTTTTTTTTGCTTAAAATTGTTTAGAAAAAATTTTACGGTCTTCTGAACTTTTTACATTAAAAAACACCTATTCTTGCTTTCGTCAATGTATAATCCATACGTTTTAGCACTCTTACACAAACAATTCTTGACTAAAACAGTTAAAACTTTGCAAATATGTTGTTTAATGTATTGGCTACGACACGCTTTTTTTATTTTTGCTTAAAATTGTTTAGAAAAAATTTTATAGTTTTCTGAACTTTTTACCAGTCAATGTATAATCCATACGTTTTAGCACTCTTACACAAACAATTCTTGACTAAAACAGTTAAAACTTTGCAAATATGTTGTTTAATGTATTGGCTACGACACGCTTTTTTTATTTTAGCTTAAAATTGTTTAGAAAAAATTTTACGGTTTTCTGAACTTTTTACTAGTAAATGTATAATCCATACGTTTTAGCACTCTTACACAAACAATTCTTGACTAAAACAGTTAAAACTTTGCAAATATGTTGTTTAATGTATTGGCTACGACACGCTTTTTTTATTTTTGCTTAAAATTGTTTAGAAAAAATTTTACAGTCTTCTGAACTTTATACATTAAAAAAACCTATGCTTGCTTTCGTCAATGTATAATCCATACGTTTAAGCACTCTTACACAAACAATTCTTGACTAAAACCGTTAAAACTTTGCAAATATGTTGTAAAATGTATTGGCTACGTCACGCTTTTTTTATTTTTGCTTAAAATTGTTTAGAAAAAATTTTACAGTCTTCTGAACTTTTTACATTAAAAAACACCTATGCTTGCTTTCGTCAATGTATAATCCATACGTTTTAGCACTCTTACACAAACAATTCTTGACTAAAACAGTTAAAACTTTGCAAATATGTTGTTTAATGTATTGGCTACGACACGCTTTTTTTATTTTTGCTTAAAATTGTTTAGAAAACATTTTATGGTCTTCTAAACTTTTTACATTAAAAAACACCTATGCTTGCTTTCGTCAATGTATAATCCATACGTTTTAGCACTCTTACACAAACAATTCTTGACTAAAACAGTTAAAACTTTGCAAATATGTTGTTTAATAAATTGGCTACGACAAGCTTTTTTTATTTTTGCTTAAAATTGTTTAGAAAAAATTTTACGGTCTTCTGAACTTTTTACATTAAAAAACACCTATGCTTGCTTTCGTCAATGTATAATCCATACGTTTTAGCACTCTTACACAAACAATTCTTGACTAAAACAGTTAAAACTTTGCATATATGTTGTTTAATGTATTGGCTACGATACGCTTTTTTTATTTTTGCTTAAAATTGTTTAGAAAAAATTTTACAGTCTTCTGAACTTTTTACATTAAAAAACACCTATGCTTGCTTTCGTCAATGTATAATCCATACGTTTTAGCACTCTTACACAAACAATTCTTGACTAAAACAGTTAAAACTTTGCAAATATGTTGTTTAATGTATTGGCTACGACACGCTTTTTTATTTTTGCTTAAAATTGTTTAGAAAAAATTTTACAGTCTTCTAAACTTTTTACTAGTCAATGTATAATCCATACGTTTTAGCACTCTTACACAAACAATTCTTGACTAAAACAGTTAAAACTTTGCAAATATGTTGTTTAATGTATTGGCTACGACACGCTTTTTTATTTTTGCTTAAAATTGTTTAGAAAAAATTTTACAGTCTTCTAAACTTTTTACTAGTCAATGTATAATCCATACGTTTTAGCACTCTTACACAAACAATTCTTGACTAAAACAGTTAAAACTTTGCAAATATGTTGTTTAATGTATTGGCTACGACACGCTTTTTTTATTTTTGCTTAAAATTGTTTAGAAAAAATTTTACGGTTTTCTGAACTTTTTACTAGTAAATGTATAATCCATACGTTTTAGCACTCTTACACAAACAATTCTTGACTAAAACAGTTAAAACTTTGCAAATATGTTGTTTAATGTATTGGCTACGACACGCTTTTTTTATTTTTGCTTAAAATTGTTTAGAAAAAATTTTACAGTCTTCTGAACTTTATACATTTAAAAAACCTATGCTTGCTTTCGTCAATGTATAATCCATACGTTTTAGCACTCTTACACAAACAATTCTTGACTAAAACAGTTAAAACTTTGCAAATATGTTGTTAAATGTATTGGCTACGACACGCTTTTTTTATTTTTGCTTAAAATTGTTTAGAAAAAATTTTACAGTCTTCTAAACTTTTTACTAGTCAATGTATAATCCATACGTTTTAGCACTCTTACACAAACAATTCTTGACTAAAACAGTTAAAACTTTGCAAATATGTTGTTTAATGTATTGGCTACGACACACTTTTTTTATTTTTGCTTAAAAATGTTTAGAAAAAATTTTACAGTCTTCTGAACTTTTTACATTAAAAAACACCTATGCTTGCTTTCGTCAATGTATAATCCATACGTTTTAGCACTCTTACACAAACAATTCTTGACTAAAACAGTTAAAACTTTGCAAATATGTTGTTTAATGTATTGGCTACGACACGCTTTTTTTATTTTTGCTTAAAATTGTTTAGAAAAAATTTTACAGTCTTCTGAACTTTTTACATTAAAAAACACCTATGCTTGCTTTCGTCAATGTATAATCCATACGTTTTAGCACTCTTACACAAACAATTCTTGACTAAAACAGTTAAAACTTTGCAAATATGTTGTTTAATGTATTGGCTACGACACGCTTTTTTTATTTTTGCTTAAAATTGTTTGAAAAAATTTTATAGTTTTCTGAACTTTTTACCAGTCAATGTATAATCCATACGTTTTAGCACTCTTACACAAACAATTCTTGACTAAAACAGTTAAAACTTTGCAAATATGTTGTTTAATGTATTGGCTACGACACGCTTTTTTTATTTTTGCTTAAAATTGTTTGGAAAAAATTTTACAGTCTTCTGAACTTTATACATTAAAAAAACCTATGCTTTCTTTCGTCAATGTATAATCCATACGTTTTAGCACTCTTACACAAACAATTCTTGACTAAAACAGTTTAAACTTTGCAAATATGTTGTTTAATGTATTGGCTACGACAAGTTTTTTTTATTTTTGCTTAAAATTGTTTAGAAAAAATTTTACAGTCTTCTGAACTTTTTACATTAAAAAACACCTATGCTTGCTTTCGTCAATGTATAATCCATACGTTTTAGCACTTTTACACAAACAATTCTTGACTAAAACAGTTAAAACTTTGCAAATATGTTGTTTAATGTATTGGCTACGACACGCTTTTTTTATTTTTGCTTAAAATTGTTTAGAAAAAATTTTACAGTCTTCTGAACTTTATACATTAAAAAAACCTATGCTTGCTTTCGTCAATGTATAATCCATACGTTTTAGCACTCTTACACAAACAATTCTTGACTAAAACAGTTAAAACTTTGCAAATATGTTGTTAAATGTATTGGCTACGACACGCTTTTTTATTTTTGCTTAAAATTGTTTAGAAAAAATTTTACGGTCTTCTGAACTTTTTACATTAAAAAACACCTATGCTTGCTTTTGTCAATGTATAATCCATAAGTTTTAGCAGTCTTACACAAACAATTCTTGACTAAAACAGTTAAAACTTTGCAAATATGTTGTTTAATGTATTGGCTACGACACGCTTTTTTTATTTTTGCTTAAAATTGTTTAGAAAAAATTTTACGGTCTTCTGAACTTTTTACATTAAAAAACACCTATGCTTGCTTTCGTCAATGTATAATCCATACGTTTTAGCACTCTTACACAAACAATTCTTGACTAAAACAGTTAAAACTTTGCAAATATGTTGTTTAATGTATTGGCTACGACACGCTTTTTTTATTTTTGCTTAAAATTGTTTAGAAAAAATTTTACAGTCTTCTGAACTTTTTACATTAAAAAACACCTATGCTTGCTTTCGTCAATGTATAATCCATACGTTTTAGCACTCTTACACAAACAATTCTTGACGAAAACAGTTAAAACTTTGCAAATATGTTGTTTAATGTATTTGCTACGATACGCTTTTTTTATTTTTGCTTAAAATTGTTTAGAAAAAATTTTACAGTCTTCTGAACTTTTTACATTAAAAAACACCTATGCTTGCTTTCGTCAATGTATAATCCATACGTTTTAGCACTCTTACACAAACAATTCTTGACTAAAACAGTTAAAACTTTGCAAATATGTTGTTTAATGTATTGGCTACGACACGCTTTTTTTATTTTTGCTTAAAATTGTTTAGAAAAAATTTTACGGTCTTCTGAACTTTTTACATTAAAAAACACCTATGCTTGCTTTCGTCAATGTATAATCCATACGTTTTAGCACTCTTACACAAACAATTCTTGACTAAAACAGTTAAAACTTTGCAAATATGTTGTTTAATGTATTGGCTACGACACGCTTTTTTTATTTTTGCTTAAAATTGTTTAGAAAAAATTTTACAGTCTTCTGAACTTTTTACATTAAAAAACACCTATGCTTGCTTTCGTCAATGTATAATCCATACGTTTTAGCACTCTTACACAAACAATTCTTGACGAAAACAGTTAAAACTTTGCAAATATGTTGTTTAATGTATTTGCTACGATACGCTTTTTTTATTTTTGCTTAAAATTGTTTAGAAAAAATTTTACAGTCTTCTGAACTTTTTACATTAAAAAACACCTATGCTTGCTTTCGTCAATGTATAATCCATACGTTTTAGCACTCTTACACAAACAATTCTTGACTAAAACAGTTAAAACTTTGCAAATATGTTGTTTAATGTATTGGCTACGACACGCTTTTTTTATTTTTGCTTAAAATTGTTTAGAAAAAATTTTACAGTCTTCTAAACTTTTTACTAGTCAATGTATAATCCATACGTTTTAGCACTCTTACACAAACAATTCTTGACTAAAACAGTTAAAACTTTGCAAATATGTTGTTTAATGTATTGGCTACGACACGCTTTTTTTATTTTTGCTTAAAAATGTTTAGAAAAAATTTTACAGTCTTCTGAACTTTTTACATTAAAAAACACCTATGCTTGCTTTCTTCAATGTATAATCCATACGTTTTAGCACTCTTACACAAACAATTCTTGACTAAAACAGTTAAAACTTTGCAAATATGTTGTTTAATGTATTGGCTACGACACGCTTTTTTTATTTTTGCTTAAAATTGTTTAGAAAAAATTTTACAGTCTTCTGAACTTTTTACATTAAAAAACACCTATGCTTGCTTTCGTCAATGTATAATCCATACATTTTAGCACTCTTACACAAACAATTCTTGACTAAAACAGTTAAAACTTTGCAAATATGTTGTTTAATGTATTGGCTACGACATGCTTTTTTTATTTTTGCTTAAAATTGTTTAGAAAAAATTTTACAGTCTTCTGAACTTTATACATTAAAAAAACCTATGCTTGCTGTCGTCAATGTATAATCCAAACGTTTTAGCACTCTTACACAAACAATTCTTGACTAAAACAGTTAAAACTTTGCAAATATGTTGTTTAATGTATTGGCTACGACACGCTTTTTTTATTTTTGCTTAAAATTGTTTAGAAAAAATTTTACAGTCTGCTGAACTTTATACATTAAAAAAACCTATGCTTGCTTTCGTCAATGTATAATCCAAACGTTTTAGCACTCTTACACAAACAATTCTTGACTAAAACACTTAAAACTTTGCAAATATGTTGTTAAATGTATTGGCTACGACACGCTTTTTTTATTTTTGCTTAAAATTGTTTAGAAAAATTTTTACGGTCTTCTGAACTTTTTACATTAAAAAACACCTATGCTTGCTTTCGTCAATGTCTAATCCATACGTTTTAGCACTCTTACACAAACAATTCTTGACTAAAACAGTTAAAACTTTGCAAATATGTTGTTTAATGTATTGGCTACGACACGCTTTTTTTATTTTTGCTTAAAATTGTTTAGAAAAAATTTTACGGTCTTCTGAACTTTTTACATTAAAAAACACCTATGCTTGCTTTCGTCAATGTATAATCCATACGTTTTAGCACTCTTACACAAACAATTCTTGACTAAAACAGTTAAAACTTTGCAAATATGTTGTTTAATGTATTGGCTACGACACGCTTTTTTTATTTTTGCTTAAAATTGTTTAGAAAAAATTTTACGGTTTTCTGAACTTTTTACTAGTAAATGTATAATCCATACGTTTTAGCACTCTTACACAAACAATTCTTGACTAAAACAGTTAAAACTTTGCAAATATGTTGTTTAATGTATTGGCTACGACACGCTTTTTTTATTTTTGCTTAAAATTGTTTAGAAAAAATTTTACAGTCTTCTGAACTTTATACATTAAAAAAACCTATGCTTGCTTTCGTCAATGTATAATCCATACGTTTTAGCACTCTTACACAAACAATTCTTGACTAAAACAGTTAAAACTTTGCAAATATGTTGTTAAATGTATTGGCTACGACACGCTTTTTTTATTTTTGCTTAAAATTGTTTAGAAAAAATTTTACAGTCTTCTGAACTTTTTACATTAAAAAACACCTATGCTTGCTTTCGTCAATGTATAATCCATACGTTTTAGCACTCTTACACAAACAATTCTTGACTAAAACAGTTAAAACTTTGCAAATATGTTGTTTAATGTATTGGCTACGACACGCTTTTTTTATTTTTGCTTAAAATTGTTTAGAAAAAATTTTACAGTCTTCTGAACTTTTTACTAGTCAATGTATAATTAATACGTTTTAGCACTCTTACACAAACAATTCTTGACTAAAACAGTTAAAACTTTGCAAATATGTTGTTTAATGTATTGGCTACGACAAGTTTTTTTTATTTTTGCTTAAAATTGTTTAGAAAAAATTTTACAGTCTTCTGAACCTTTTACACTAAAAAACACCTATGCTTGCTTTCGTCAATGTATAATCCATACGTTTTAGCAGTCTTACACAAACAATTCTTGACTAAAACAGTTAAAACTTTGCAAATATGTTGTTTAATATATTGGCTACGACACGCTTTTTTTATTTTTGCTTAAAATTGTTTAGAAAAAATTTTACAGTCTTCTGAACTTTTTACTAGTCAATGTATAATCTATACGTTTTAGCACTCTTACACAAACAATTCTTGACTAAAACAGTTAAAACTTTGCAAATATGTTGTTTAATGTATTGGCTACGACACGCTTTTTTTATTTTTGCTTAAAATTGTTTAGAAAAAATTTTACAGTCTTCTGAACTTTTTACATTAAAAAACAACTAAGCTTGCCTCGTCAATGTATAATCCATACGTTTTAGCACTCTTACACAAACAATTCTTGACTAAAACAGTTAAATTTTTGCAAATATGTTGTTTAATGTATTGGCTACGACACATTTTTTTTATTTTTGCTTAAAATTGTTTAGAAAAAATTTTACAGTCTTCTGAACTTTTTACATTAAAAAACACCTATGCTTGCTTTCGTCAATGTATAATCCATACGTTTTAGCACTCTTACACAAACAATTCTTGACTAAAACAGTTAAAACTTTGCAAATATGTTGTTTAATGTATTGGCTACGACACTCTTTTTTTATTTTTGCTTAAAATTGTTTAGAAAAAATTTTACAGTCTTCTGAACTTTTTACTAGTCAATGCATAATCCATACGTTTTAGCACTCTTACACAAACAATTCTTGACTAAAACAGTAAAAACTTTGCAAATATGTTGTTTAATATATTGGCTACGACACGCTTTTTTTATTTTTGCTTAAAATTGTTTAGAAAAAATTTTACAGTCTTCTGAACTTTTTACATTAAAAAACACCTATGCTTGCTTTCGTCAATGTATAATCCATACGTTTTAGCACTCTTACACAAACAATTCTTGACTAAAAAAGTTAAAACTTTGCAAATATGTTGTTTAATGTATTGGCTACGAAACGCTTTTTTATTTTTGCTTAAAATTGTTTAGAAAAAATTTTACAGTCTTCTGAACTTTTTACTAGTCAATGTATAATCCATACGTTTTAGCACTCTTACACAAACAATTCTTGACTAAAACAGTTAAAACTTTGCGAATATGTTGTTTAATGTATTGGCTACGACACGCTTTTTTATTTTTGCTTAAAATTGTTTAGAAAAAATTTTACGGTCTTCTGAACTTTTTACATTAAAAAACACCTATGCTTGCTTTCGTCAATGTATAATCCATACGTTTTAGCACTCTTACACAAACAATTCTTGACTAAAACAGTTAAAACTTTGCAAATATGTTGTTTAATGTATTGGCTACGACACGCTTTTTTATTTTTGCTTAAAATTGTTTATAAAAAATTTACAGTCTTCTGAACTTTTTACTAGTCAATGTATAATCCATACGTTTTAGCACTCTTACACAAACAATTCTTGACTAAAACAGTTAAAACTTTGCAAATATGTTGTTTAATGTATTGGCTACGACACGCTTTTTTTATTTTTGCTTAAAATTGTTTAGAAAAAATTTTACGGTCTTCTGAACTTTTTACATTAAAAAACACCTATGCTTGCTTTCGTCAATGTATAATCCCTACGTTTTAGCACTCTTACACAAACAATTCTTGACTAAAACAGTTAAAACTTTGCAATTATGTTGTTTAATGTATTGGCTACGACACGCTTTTTTTATTTTTGCTTAAAATTGTTTAGAAAAAATTTTACGGTCTTATGAACTTTTTACATTAAAAAACAACTATGCTGTGTTGTTTTTTAATGTGTTTTTTAATGTAAAAAGTTCAGAAGACTGTAAAATTTTTCCTAAACAATTTTAAGCAAAAATAAAAAAGCGTGCGTAGCCAATACATTAAACAACATATTTGCAAAGTTTTAACTGTTTTAGTCAAGAATTGTTTGTGTAAGAGTGCTAAAACGTATGGATTATACATTTACTAGTAAAAGTTCAGAAGACCGTAAAATTTTTTTTTACCAGATTTAAGCAAAATGAAAAAAAGCGTGTCGTAGCCAATACATTAAACAACATATTTGCAAAGTTTTAACTGTTTTAGTCAAGAATTGTTTGTGTAAGAGTGCTAAAACGTATGGATTATACATTGACTAGTAAAAAGTTCAGAAAACCGTACAATTTTTTCTAAACAATTTTAAGCAAAAATAAAAAAAGCGTGTCGTAGCCAATACATTAAACAACATATTTGCAAAGTTTTAACTGTTTTAGTCAAGAATTGTTTGTGTAAGAGTGCTAAAACATATGGATTATACATTGACAAAAGCAAGCATAGGTGTTTTTTAATGTAAAAAGTTCAGAAGACTGTAAAATTTTTTCTAAACAATTTTAAGCAAAAATAAAAAAAGCGTGTCGTAGCCAATACATTAAACAACATATTTGCAAAGTTTTAACTGTTTTAGTCAAGAATTGTTTGTGTAAGAGTGCTAAAACGTATGGATTATACATTGACGAAAGCAAGCATAGGTGTTTTTTAATGTAAAAAGTTCAGAAGACTGTAAAATTTTTTCTAAACATTTTTAAGCAAAAATAAAAAAAGCGTGTCGTAGCCAATACATTAAACAACATATTTGCAAAGTTTTAACTGTTTTAGTCAAGAATTGTTTGTGTAAGAGTGCTAAAACGTATGGATTATACATTGACTAGTAAAAAGTTCAGAAGACTGTAAAATTTTTTCTAAACAATTTTAAGCAAAAATAAAAAAAGCGTGTCGTAGCCAATACATTGAACAACATATTTGCAAAGTTTTAACTGTTTTAGTCAAGAATTGTTTGTGTAAGAGTGCTAAAACGTATGGATTATACATTGACGAAAGCAAGCATAGGTGTTTTTTAATGTAAAAAGTTCAGAAGACCGTAAAATTTTTTCTAAACAATTTTAAGCAAAAATAAAAAAGCGTGTCGTAGCCAATACATTAAACAACATATTTGCAAAGTTTTAACTGTTTTAGTCAAGAATTGTTTGTGTAAGAGTGCTAAAACGTATGGATTAGACATTGACGAAAGCAAGCATAGGTGTTTTTTAATGTAAAAAGTTCATAAGACCGTAAAATTTTTTCTAAACAATTTTAAGCAAAAATAAAAAAAGCGTGTCGTAGCCAATACATTAAACAACATATTTGCAAAGTTTTAACTGTTTTAGTCAAGAATTGTTTGTGTAAGAGTGCTAAAACGTAGGGATTATACATTGACGAAAGCAAGCATAGGTGTTTTTTAATGTAAAAAGTTCAGAAGACTGTAAAATTTTTTCTAAACAATTTTAAGCAAAAATAAAAAAAGCGTGTCGTAGCCAATACATTAAACAACATATTTGCAAAGTTTTAACTGTTTTAGTCAAGAATTGTTTGTGTAAGAGTGCTAAAACGTATGGATTATACATTGACTAGTAAAAAGTTCAGAAGACTGTATAATTTTTTCTAAACAATTTTAAGCAAAAATAAAAAAGCGTGTCGTAGCCAATACATTAAACAACATATTTGCAAAGTTTTAACTGTTTTAGTCAAGAATTGTTTGTGTAAGAGTGCTAAAACGTATGGATTATACATTGACGAAAGCAAGCATAGTTGTTTTTTAATGTAAAAAGTTCATAAGACCGTAAAATTTTTTCTAAACAATTTTAAGCAAAAATAAAAAAAGCGTGTCGTAGCCAATACATTAAACAACATATTTGCAAAGTTTTAACTGTTTTAGTCAAGAATTGTTTGTGTAAGAGTGCTAAAACGTAGGGATTATACATTGACGAAAGCAAGCATAGGTGTTTTTTAATGTAAAAAGTTCAGAAGACCGTAAAATTTTTTCTAAACAATTTTAAGCAAAAATAAAAAAAGCGTGTCGTAGCCAATACATTAAACAACATATTTGCAAAGTTTTAACTGTTTTAGTCAAGAATTGTTTGTGTAAGAGTGCTAAAACGTATGGATTATACATTGACTAGTAAAAAGTTCAGAAGACTGTAAAATTTTTTCTAAACAATTTTAAGCAAAAATAAAAAAGCGTGTCGTAGCCAATACATTTAACAACATATTTGCAAAGTTTTAACTGTTTTAGTCAAGAATTGTTTGTGTAAGAGTGCTAAAACGTATGGATTATACATTGACGAAAGCAAGCATAGGTGTTTTTTAATGTAAAAAGTTCAGAAGACCGTAAAATTTTTTCTAAACAATTTTAAGCAAAAATAAAAAAGCGTGTCGTAGCCAATACATTAAACAACATATTCGCAAAGTTTTAACTGTTTTAGTCAAGAATTGTTTGTGTAAGAGTGCTAAAACGTATGCATTATACATTGACTAGTAAAAAGTTCAGAAGACTGTAAAATTTTTTCTAAACAGTTTTAAGCAAAAATAAAAAACCGTTTCGTAGCCAATACATTAAACAACATATTTGCAAAGTTTTAACTTTTTTAGTCAAGAATTGTTTGTGTAAGAGTGCTAAAACGTATGGATTATACATTGACGAAAGCAAGCATAGGTGTTTTTTAATGTAAAAAGTTCAGAAGACTGTAAAATTTTTTCTAAACAATTTTAAGCAAAAATAAAAAAAGCGTGTCGTAGCCAATATATTAAACAACATATTTGCAAAGTTTTTACTGTTTTAGTCAAGAATTGTTTGTGTAAGAGTGCTAAAACGTATGGATTATGCATTGACTAGTAAAAAGTTCAGAAGACTGTAAAATTTTTTCTAAACAATTTTAAGCAAAAATAAAAAAAGAGTGTCGTAGCCAATACATTAAACAACATATTTGCAAAGTTTTAACTGTTTTAGTCAAGAATTGTTTGTGTAAGAGTGCTAAAACGTATGGATTATACATTGACGAAAGCAAGCATAGGTGTTTTTTAATGTAAAAAGTTCAGAAGACTGTAAAATTTTTTCTAAACAATTTTAAGCAAAAATAAAAAAAGCGTGTCGTAGCCAATACATTAAACAACATATTTGCAAAGTTTTAACTGTTTTAGTCAAGAATTGTTTGTGTAAGAGTGCTAAAACGTATTAATTATACATTGACT
Source organism: Thalia democratica (assembly GCF_965202585.1). NCBI lineage: Eukaryota > Metazoa > Chordata > Thaliacea > Salpida > Salpidae > Thalia > Thalia democratica. The sequence continues at coordinate 116,821,650 of NC_139165.1, read as the reverse complement.
AGTAAAAAGTACAGAAGACTGTAAAATTTTTTCTAAACAATTTTAAGCAAAAATAAAAAAAGCGTGTCGTAGCCAATACATTAAACAACATATTTGCAAAGTTTTAACTGTTTTAGTCAAGAATTGTTTGTGTAAGAGTGCTAAAACGTATGGATTATACATTTACGAAAGCAAGCATAGGTGTTTTTTAATGTAAAAAGTTCAGAAGACTGTAAAATTTTTTCTAAACAATTTTAAGCAAAAATAAAAAAAGCGTGTCGTAGCCAATACATTTAACAACATATTTGCAAAGTTTTAACTGTTTTAGTCAAGAATTGTTTGTGTAAGAGTGCTAAAACGTATTAATTATACATTGACTAGTAAAAAGTTCAGAAGACTGTAAAATTTTTTCTAAACAATTTTAAGCAAAAATAAAAAAAGCGTGTCGTAGCCAATATATTAAACAACATATTTGCAAAGTTTTTACTGTTTTAGTCAAGAATTGTTTGTGTAAGAGTGCTAAAACGTATGGATTATGCATTGACTAGTAAAAAGTTCAGAAGACTGTAAAATTTTTTCTAAACAATTTTAAGCAAAAATAAAAAAAGAGTGTCGTAGCCAATACATTAAACAACATATTTGCAAAGTTTTAACTGTTTTAGTCAAGAATTGTTTGTGTAAGACTGCTAAAACGTATGGATTATACATTGACGAAAGCAAGCATAGGTGTTTTTTAGTGTAAAAGGTTCAGAAAACTGTAAAATTTTTTCTAAACAATTTTAAGCAAAAATAAAAAAAACTTGTCGTAGCCAATACATTAAACAACATATTTGCAAAGTTTTAACTGTTTTAGTCAAGAATTGTTTGTGTAAGAGTGCTAAAACGTATTAATTATACATTGACTAGTAAAAAGTTCAGAAGACTGTAAAATTTTTTCTAAACAATTTTAAGCAAAAATAAAAAAAGCGTGTCGTAGCCAATACATTAAACAACATATTTGCAAAGTTTTAACTGTTTTAGTCAAGAATTGTTTGTGTAAGAGTGCTAAAACGTATGGATTATACATTGACGAAAGCAAGCATAGGTGTTTTTTAATGTAAAAAGTTCAGAAGACTGTAAAATTTTTTCTAAACAATTTTAAGCAAAAATAAAAAAAGCGTGTCGTAGCCAATACATTTAACAACATATTTGCAAAGTTTTAACTGTTTTAGTCAAGAATTGTTTGTGTAAGAATGCTAAAACGTATGGATTATACATTGACAAAAGCAAGCATAGGTTTTTTTAATGTATAAAGTTCAGAAGACTGTAAAATTTTTTCTAAACAATTTTAAGCAAAAATAAAAAAAGCGTGTCGTAGCCAATACATTAAACAACATATTTGCAAAGTTTTAACTGTTTTAGTCAAGAATTGTTTGTGTAAGAGTGCTAAAACGTATGGATTATACATTTACTAGTAAAAAGTTCAGAAAACCGTAAAATTTTTTCTAAACAATTTTAAGCAAAAATAAAAAAAGCGTGTCGTAGCCAATACATTAAACAACATATTTGCAAAGTTTTAACTGTTTTAGTCAAGAATTGTTTGTGTAAGAGTGCTAAAACGTATGGATTATACATTGACTGGTAAAAAGTTCGGAAAACTATAAAATTTTTTCTAAACAATTTTAAGCAAAAATAAAAAAAGCGTGTCGTAGCCAATACATTAAACAACATATTTGCAAAGTTTTAACTGTTTTAGTCAAGAATTGTTTGTGTAAGAGTGCTAAAACGTATGGATTATACATTGACGAAAGCAAGCATAGGTGTTTTTTAATGTAAAAAGTTCAGAAGACCGTAAAATTTTTTCTAAACAATTTTAAGCAAAAATAAAAAAAGCGTGTCGTAGCCAATACATTAAACAACATATTTGCAAAGTTTTAAGTGTTTTAGTCAAGAATTGTTTGTGTAAGAGTGCTAAAACGTTTGGATTATACATTGACGAAAGCAAGCATAGGTTTTTTTAATGTATAAAGTTCAGAAGACTGTAAAATTTTTTCTAAACAATTTTAAGCAAAAATAAAAAAAGCGTGTCGTAGCTAATACATTAAACAACATATTTGCAAAGTTTTAACTGTTTTAGTCAAGAATTGTTTGTGTAAGAGTGCTAAAACGTATGGATTATACATTTACTAGTAAAAAGTTCAGAAAACTGTAAAATTTTTTCTAAACAATTTTAAGCAAAAATAAAAAAAGCGTGTCGTAGCCAATACATTAAACAACATATTTGCAAAGTTTTAACTGTTTTAGTCAAGAATTGTTTGTGTAAGAGTGCTAAAATGTATGGATTATACATTGACGAAAGCAAGCATAGGTGTTTTTTAATGTAAAAAGTTCAGAAGACTGTAAAATTTTTTCTAAACAATTTTAAGCAAAAATAAAAAAAGCGTGTCGTAGCCAATACATTAAACAACATATTTGCAAAGTTTTAACTGTTTTAGTCAAGAATTGTTTGTGTAAGAGTGCTAAAACGTATGGATTATACATTGAAGAAAGCAAGCATAGGTGTTTTTTAATGTAAAAAGTTCAGAAGACTGTAAAATTTTTTCTAAACATTTTTAAGCAAAAATAAAAAAAGCGTGTCGTAGCCAATACATTAAACAACATATTTGCAAAGTTTTAACTGTTTTAGTCAAGAATTGTTTGTGTAAGAGTGCTAAAACGTATGGATTATACATTGACTAGTAAAAAGTTTAGAAGACTGTAAAATTTTTTCTAAACAATTTTAAGCAAAAATAAAAAAAGCGTGTCGTAGCCAATACATTAAACAACATATTTGCAAAGTTTTAACTGTTTTAGTCAAGAATTGTTTGTGTAAGAGTGCTAAAACGTATGGATTATACCTTGACGAAAGCAAGCATAGGTGTTTTTTAATGTAAAAAGTTCAGAAGACTGTAAAATTTTTTCTAAACATATTTAAGCAAAAATAAAAAAAGCGTATCGTAGCAAATACAATAAACAACATATTTGCAAAGTTTTAACTGTTTTCGTCAAGAATTGTTTGTGTAAGAGTGCTAAAACGTATGGATTATACATTGACGAAAGCAAGCATAGGTGTTTTTTAATGTAAAAAGTTCAGAAGACTGTAAAATTTTTTCTAAACAATTTTAAGCAAAAATAAAAAAAGCGTGTCGTAGCCAATACATTAAACAACATATTTGCAAAGTTTTAACTGTTTTAGTCAAGAATTGTTTGTGTAAGAGTGCTAAAACGTATGGATTATACATTGACGAAAGCAAGCATAGGTGTTTTTTAATGTAAAAAGTTCAGAAGACTGTAAAATTTTTTCTAAACATTTTTAAGCAAAAATAAAAAAGCGTGTCGTAGCCAATACATTAAACAACATATTTGCAAAGTTTTAACTGTTTTAGTCAAGAATTGTTTGTGTAAGAGTGCTAAAACGTATGGATTATACATTGACGAAAGCAAGCATAGGTGTTTTTTAATGTAAAAAGTTCAGAAGACTGTAAAATTTTTTCTAAACAATTTTAAGCAAAAATAAAAAAAGCGTATCGTAGCCAATACATTAAACAACATATATGCAAAGTTTTAACTGTTTTAGTCAAGAATTGTTTGTGTAAGAGTGCTAAAACGTATGGATTATACATTGACTAGTAAAAGGTTTAGAAGACTGTAAAATTTTTTTTAAACAATTTTAAGCAAAAATAAAAAAAGCGTGTCGTAGCCAATTTATTAAACAACATCTTTGCAAAGTTTTAACTGTTTTAGTCAAGAATTGTTTGTGTAAGAGTGCTAAAACGTATGGATTATACATTGACGAAAGCAAGCATAGGTGTTTTTTAATGTAAAAAGTTCAGAAGACCGTAAAATGTTTTCTAAACAATTTTAAGCAAAAATAAAAAAAGCGTGTCGTAGCCAATACATTAAACAACATATTTGCAAAGTTTTAACTGTTTTAGTCAAGAATTGTTTGTGTAAGAGTGCTAAAACGTATGGATTATACATTGACGAAAGCAAGCATAGGTGTTTTTTAATGTAAAAAGTTCAGAAGACTGTAAAATTTTTTCTAAACAATTTTAAGCAAAAATAAAAAAAGTGTGTTGTAGCCAATACATTAAACAACATATTTGCAAAGTTTTAACTGTTTTAGTCAAGAATTGTTTGTGTAAGAGTGCTAAAACGTATTGATTAAACATTGACGAAAGCAAGCATAGGTGTTTTTTAATGTAAAAAGTTCAGAAGACCGTAAAATTTTTTCTAAACAGTTTTAAGCAAAAATAAAAAAAGCGTGTCGTAGCCAATACATTAAACAACATATTTGCAAAGTTTTAACTGTTTTAGTCAAGAATTGTTTGTCTAAGACTGCTAAAACTTATGGATTATACATTGACAAAAGCAAGCATAGGTGTTTTCTAATGTAAAAAGTTCAGAAGACTGTAAAATTTTTTCTAAACAATTTTAAGCAAAAATAAAAAAAACTTGTCGTAGCCAATACATTAAACAACATATTTGCAAAGTTTTAACTGTTTTAGTCAAGAATTGTTTGTGTAAGAGTGCTAAAACGTATTGATTATACATTGACTAGTAAAAAGTTCAGAAGACTGTAAAATTTTTTCTAAACAATTTTAAGCAAAAATAAAAAAAGCGTGTCGTAGCCAATACATTAAACAACATATTTGCAAAGTTTTAACTGTTTTAGTCAAGAATTGTTTGTGTAAGAGTGCTAAAACGTATGGATTATACATTGACGAAAGCAAGCATAGGTGTTTTTTAATGTAAAAAGTTCAGAAGACTGTAAAATTTTTTCTAAACAATTTTAAGCAAAAATAAAAAAAGTGTGTTGTAGCCAATACATTAAACAACATATTTGCAAAGTTTTAACTGTTTTAGTCAAGAATTGTTTGTGTAAGAGTGCTAAAACGTATTGATTAAACATTGACGAAAGCAAGCATAGGTGTTTTTTAATGTAAAAAGTTCAGAAGACCGTAAAATTTTTTCTAAACAATTTTAAGCAAAAATAAAAAAAGCGTGTCGTAGCCAATACATTAAACAACATATTTGCAAAGTTTTAACTGTTTTAGTCAAGAATTGTTTGTGTAAGACTGCTAAAACTTATGGATTATACATTGACGAAAGCAAGCATAGGTGTTTTTTAATGTAAAAAGTTCAGAAGACTGTAAAATTTTTTCTAAACAATTTTAAGCAAAAATAAAAAAAACTTGTCGTAGCCAATACATTAAACAACATATTTGCAAAGTTTTAACTGTTTTAGTCAAGAATTGTTTGTGTAAGAGTGCTAAAACGTATGGATTATACATTGACGAAAGCAAGCATAGGTGTTTTTTAATGTAAAAAGTTCAGAAGACTGTAAAATTTTTTCAAAACAATTTTAAGCAAAAATAAAAAAAGCGTGTCGTAGCCAATACATTAAACAACATATTTGCAAAGTTTTAACTGTTTTAGTCAAGAATTGTTTGTGTAAGAGTGCTAAAACGTATGGATTATACATTGACGAAAGCAAGCATAGGTGTTTTTTAATGTAAAAAGTTCAGAAGACCGTAAAATTTTTTCTAAACAATTTTAAGCAAAAATAAAAAAAGCGTGTCGTAGCCAATACATTAAACAACATATTTGCAAAGTTTTAACTGTTTTAGTCAAGAATTTTTTGTGTAAGAGTGCTAAAACGTATGGATTATACATTGACGAAAGCAAGCATAGGTGTTTTTTAATGTAAAAAGTTCAGAAGACCGTAAAATTTTTTCTAAACAATTTTAAGCAAAAATAAAAAAAGCGTGTCGTAGCCAATACATTAAACAACATATTTGCAAAGTTTTAACTGTTTTAGTCAAGAATTGTTTGTGTAAGAGTGCTAAAACGTATGGATTATACATTGACGAAAGCAAGCATAGGTTTTTTTAATGTATAAAGTTCAGAAGACTGTAAAATTTTTTCTAAACAATTTTAAGCAAAAAGAAAAAAAGCGTGTCGTAGCCAATACATTAAACAACATATTTGCAAAGTTTTAACTGTTTTAGTCAAGAATTGTTTGTGTAAGAGTGCTAAAACGTATGGATTATACATTGACTAGTAAAAAGTTCAGAAGACTGTAAAATTTTTTCTAAACAATTTTAAGCAAAAATAAAAAAAGCGTGTCGTAGCCAATACATTAAACAACATATTTGCAAAGTTTTAACTGTTTTAGTCAAGAATTGTTTGTGTAAGAGTGCTAAAACGTATGGATTATACATTGACGAAAGCAAGCATAGGTGTTTTTTTAATGTAAAAAGTTCATAAGACCGTAAAATTTTTTCTAAACAATTTTAAGCAAAAATAAAAAAAGCGTGTCGTAGCCAATACATTAAACAACATATTTGCAAAGTTTTAACTGTTTTAGTCAAGAATTGTTTGTGTAAGAGTGCTAAAACGTAGGGATTATACATTGACGAAAGCAAGCATAGGTGTTTTTTAATGTAAAAAGTTCAGAAGACTGTAACATTTTTTCTAAACAATTTTAAGCAAAAATAAAAAAAACTTGTCGTAGCCAATACATTAAACAACATATTTGCAAAGTTTTAACTGTTTTAGTCAAGAATTGTTTGTGTAAGTGTGCTAAAACGTATTGATTATACATTGACTAGTAAAAAGTTCAGAAGACTGTAAAATTTTTTCTAAACAATTTTAAGCAAAAATAAAAAAAGCGTATCGTAGCCAATACATTAAACAACATATTTGCAAAGTTTTAACTGTTTTAGTCAAGAATTGTTTGTGTAAGAGTGCTAAAACGTATGGATTATACATTGACTAGTAAAAAGTTCAGAAGACTGTAAAATTTTTTCTAAACAATTTTAAGCAAAAATAAAAAAAGCTTGTCGTAGCCAATACATTAAACAACATATTTGCAAAGTTTTAACTGTTTTAGTCAAGAATTGTTTGTGTAAAAGTGCTAAAACGTATGGATTATACATTGACGAAAGCAAGCATAGGTGTTTTTTAATGTAAAAAGTTCAGAAGACCTTAAAATGTTTTCTAAACAATTTTAAGCAAAAATAAAAAAAGCGTGTCGTAGTCAATACATTAAACAACATATTTGCAAAGTTTTAACTGTTTTAGTCAAGAATTGTTTGTGTAAGAGTGCTAAAACGTATGGATTATACATTGACGAAAGCAAGCATAGGTGTTTTTTAATGTAAAAAGTTCAGAAGACTGTAAAATTTTTTCTAAACAATTTTAAGCAAAAATAAAAAAAGTGTGTTGTAGCCAATACATTAAACAACATATTTGCAAAGTTTTAACTGTTTTAGTCAAGAATTGTTTGTGTAAGAGTGCTAAAACGTATTGATTAAACATTGACAAAAGCAAGCATAGGTGTTTTTTAATGTAAAAAGTTCAGAAGACCGTAAAATTTTTTCTAAACAATTTTAAGCAAAAATAAAAAAAGCGTGTCGTAGCCAATACATTAAACAACATATTTGCAAAGTTTTAACTGTTTTAGTCAAGAATTGTTTGTGTAAGACTGCTAAAACTTATGGATTATACATTGACGAAAGCAAGCATAGGTGTTTTTTAATGTAAAAAGTTCAGAAGACTGTAAAATTTTTTCTAAACAATTTTAAGCAAAAATAAAAAAAACTTGTCGTAGCCAATACATTAAACAACATATTTGCAAAGTTTTAACTGTTTTAGTCAAGAATTGTTTGTGTAAGAGTGCTAAAACGTATGGATTATACATTGACGAAAGCAAGCATAGGTGTTTTTTAATGTAAAAAGTTCAGAAGACTGTAAAATTTTTTCTAAACAATTTTAAGCAAAAATAAAAAAAACTTTTCGTAGCCAATACATTAAACAACATATTTGCAAAGTTTTAACTGTTTTTGTCAAGAATTGTTTGTGTAAGAGTGCTAAAACGTATGGATTATACATTGACGAAAGCAAGCATAGGTGTTTTTTAATGTAAAAAGTTCAGAAGACCGTAAAATTTTTTCTAAACAATTTTAAGCAAAAAAAAAAAATGTGTCGTAGCCAATACATTAAACAACATATTTGCAAAGTTTTAACTATTTTAGTCAAGAATTGTTTGTGTAAGAGTGCTAAAACGTATGGATTATACATTGACGAAAGCAAGCATAGGTGTTTTTTAATGTAAAAAGTTCAGAAGACTGTAAAATTTTTTCTAAACAATTTTAAGCAAAAATAAAAAAAACTTGTCGTAGCCAATACATTAAACAACATATTTGCAAAGTTTTAACTGTTTTAGTCAAGAATTGTTTGTGTAAGAGTGCTAAAACGTATGGATTATACATTGACGAAAGCAAGCATAGGTGTTTTTTAATGTGAAAAGTTCAGAAGACTGTAAAATTTTTTCAAAACAATTTTAAGCAAAAATAAAAAAAGCGTGTCGTAGCCAATACATTAAACAACATATTTGCAAAGTTTTAACTGTTTTAGTCAAGAATTGTTTGTGTAAGAGTGCTAAAACGTATGGATTATACATTGACGAAAGCAAGCATAGGTGTTTTTTAATGTAAAAAGTTCAGAAGACCGTAAAATTTTTTCTAAACAATTTTAAGCAAAAATAAAAAAAGCGTGTCGTAGCCAATACATTAAACAACATATTTGCAAAGTTTTAACTGTTTTAGTCAAGAATTGTTTGTGTAAGAGTGCTAAAACGTATGGATTATACATTGACGAAAGCAAGCATAGGTGTTTTTTAATGTAAAAAGTTCAGAAGACCGTAAAATTTTTTCTAAACAATTTTAAGCAAAAATAAAAAAAGTGTGTCGTAGCCAATACATTAAACAACATATTTGCAAAGTTTTAACTGTTTTAGTCAAGAATTGTTTGTGTAAGAGTGCTAAAACGTATGGATTATACATTTACGAAAGCAAGCATAGGTGTTTTTTAATGTAAAAAGTTCAGAAGACCGTAAAATTTTTTCTAAACAATTTTAAGCAAAAATAAAAAAAGCGTGTCGTAGCCAATACATTAAACAACATATTTGCAAAGTTTTAACTGTTTTAGTCAAGAATTGTTTGTGTAAGAGTGCTAAAACGTATGGATTATACATTGACGAAAGCAAGCATAGGTGTTTTTTAATGTAAAAAGTTCAGAAGACCGTAAAATTTTTTCTAAACAATTTTAAGCAAAAATAAAAAAGCGTGTCGTAGCTAATACATTTAACAACATATTTGCAAAGTTTTAACTGTTTTAGTCAAGAATTGTTTGTGTAAGAGTGCTAAAACGTATGGATTATACATTGACGAAAGCAAGCATAGGTTTTTTTAATGTAAAAAGTTCAGAAGATTGTAAAATTTTTTCTAAACAATTTTAAGCAAAAATAAAAAAAGCGTATCGTAGCCAATACATTAAACAACATATATGCAAAGTTTTAACTGTTTTAGTCAAGAATTGTTTGTGTAAGAGTGCTAAAACGTATGGATTATACATTGACTAGTAAAAAGTTCAGAAGACTGTAAAATTTTTTCTAAACAATTTTAAGCAAAAATAAAAAAAGCTTGTCGTAGCCAATACATTAAACAACATATTTGCAAAGTTTTAACTGTTTTAGTCAAGAATTGTTTGTGTAAAAGTGCTAAAACGTATGGATTATACATTGACGAAAGCAAGCTTAGGTGTTTTTTAATGTAAAAAGTTCAGAAGACCGTAAAATGTTTTCTAAACAATTTTAAGCAAAAATAAAAAAAGCGTGTCGTAGCCAATACATTAAACAACATATTTGCAAAGTTTTAACTGTTTTAGTCAAGAATTGTTTGTGTAAGAGTGCTAAAACGTATGGATTATACATTGACGAAAGCAAGCATAGGTGTTTTTTAATGTAAAAAGTTCAGAAGACTGTAAAATTTTTTCTAAACAATTTTAAGCAAAAATAAAAAAAGTGTGTTGTAGCCAATACATTAAACAACATATTTGCAAAGTTTTAACTGTTTTAGTCAAGAATTGTTTGTGTAAGAGTGCTAAAACGTATTGATTAAACATTGACGAAAGCAAGCATAGGTGTTTTTTAATGTAAAAAGTTCAGAAGACCGTAAAATTTTTTCTAAACAATTTTAAGCAAAAATAAAAAAAGCGTGTCGTAGCCAATACATTAAACAAAATATTTGCAAAGTTTTAACTGTTTTAGTCAAGAATTGTTTGTGTAAGACTGCTAAAACTTATGGATTATACATTGACGAAAGCAAGCATAGGTGTTTTTTAATGTAAAAAGTTCAGAAGACTGTAAAATTTTTTCTAAACAATTTTAAGCAAAAATAAAAAAAACTTGTCGTAGCCAATACATTAAACAACATATTTGCAAAGTTTAAACTGTTTTAGTCAAGAATTGTTTGTGTAAGAGTGCTAAAACGTATGGATTATACATTGACGAAAGCAAGCATAGGTGTTTTTTAATGTAAAAAGTTCAGAAGACTGTAAAATTTTTTCTAAACAATTTTAAGCAAAAATAAAAAAAGGGTGTCGTAGCCAATACATTAAACAACATATTTGCAAAGTTTTAACTGTTTTAGTCAAGAATTGTTTGTGTAAGAGTGCTAAAACGTATGGATTATACATTGACGAAAGCAAGCATAGGTGTTTTTTAATGTAAAAAGTTCAGAATACCGTAAAATTTTTTCTAAACAATTTTAAGCAAAAAAAAAAAAGTGTGTCGTAGCCAATACATTAAACAACATATTTGCAAAGTTTTAACTGTTTTAGTCTAGAATTGTTTGTGTAAGAGTGCTAAAACGTATGGATTATACATTGACGAAAGCAAGCATAGGTGTTTTTTAATGTAAAAAGTTCAGAAGACCGTAAAATTTTTTCTAAACAATTTTAAGCAAAAATAAAAAAAGCGTGTCGTAGCCAATACATTAAACAACATATTTGCAAAGTTTTAACTGTTTTAGTCAAGAATTGTTTGTGTAAGAGTGCTAAAACGTATGGATTATACATTGACGAAAGCAAGCATAGGTGTTTTTTAATGTAAAAAGTTCAGAAGACCGTAAAATTTTTTCTAAACAATTTTAAGCAAAAATAAAAAAGCGTGTCGTAGCCAATACATTTAACAACATATTTGCAAAGTTTTAACTGTTTTAGTCAAGAATTGTTTGTGTAAGAGTGCTAAAACGTATGGATAATACATTGACTAGTAAAAAGTTCAGAAGACTGTAAAATTTTTTCTAAACAATTTTAAGCAAAAATAAAAAAAGCGTGTCGTAGCCAATACATTAAACAACATATTTGCAAAGTTTTAACTGTTTTAGTCAAGAATTGTTTGTGTAAGAGTGCTAAAACGTATGGATTATACATTGACGAAAGCAAGCATAGGTGTTTTTTAATGTAAAAAGTTCATAAGACCGTAAAATTTTTTCTAAACAATTTTAAGCAAAAATAAAAAAAGTGTGTCGTAGCCAATACATTAAACAACATATTTGCAAAGTTTTAACTGTTTTAGTCAAGAATTGTTTGTGTAAGAGTGCTAAAACGTAGGGATTATACATTGACGAAAGCAAGCATAGGTGTTTTTTAATGTAAAAAGTTCAGAAGACTGTAAAATTTTTTCTAAACAATTTTAAGCAAAAATAAAAAAAGCGTATCGTAGCCAATACATTAAACAACATATATGCAAAGTTTTAACTGTTTTAGTCAAGAATTGTTTGTGTAAGAGTGCTAAAACGTATGGATTATACATTGACTAGTAAAAAGTTCAGAAGACTGTAAAATTTTTTCTAAACAATTTTAAGCAAAAATAAAAAAAGCTTGTCGTAGCCAATACATTAAACAACATATTTGCAAAGTTTTAACTGTTTTAGTCAAGAATTGTTTGTGTAAAAGTGCTAAAACGTATGGATTATACATTGACGAAAGCAAGCATAGGTGTTTTTTAATGTAAAAAGTTCAGAAGACCGTAAAATGTTTTCTAAACAATTTTAAGCAAAAATAAAAAAAGCGTGTCGTAGCCAATACATTAAACAACATATTTGCAAAGTTTTAACTGTTTTAGTCAAGAATTGTTTGTGTAAGAGTGCTAAAACGTATGGATTATACATTGACGAAAGCAAGCATAGGTGTTTTTTAATGTAAAAAGTTCAGAAGACTGTAAAATTTTTTCTAAACAATTTTAAGCAAAAATAAAAAAAGTGTGTTGTAGCCAATACATTAAACAACATATTTGCAAAGTTTTAACTGTTTTAGTCAAGAATTGTTTGTGTAAGAGTGCTAAAACGTATTGATTAAACATTGACGAAAGCAAGCATAGGTGTTTTTTAATGTAAAAAGTTCAGAAGACTGTAAAATTTTTTCTAAACAATTTTAAGCAAAAATAAAAAAAGCGTGTCGTAGCCAATACATTAAACAACATATTTGCAAAGTTTTAACTGTTTTAGTCAAGAATTGTTTGTGTAAGACTGCTAAAACTTATGGATTATACATTGACGAAAGCAAGCATAGGTGTTTTTTAATGTAAAAAGTTCAGAAGACTGTAAAATTTTTTCTAAACAATTTTAAGCAAAAATAAAAAAAACTTGTCGTAGCCAATACATTAAACAACATATTTGCAAAGTTTAAACTGTTTTAGTCAAGAATTGTTTGTGTAAGAGTGCTAAAACGTATGGATTATACATTGACGAAAGCAAGCATAGGTGTTTTTTAATGTAAAAAGTTCAGAAGACTGTAAAATTTTTTCTAAACAATTTTAAGCAAAAATAAAAAAAGGGTGTCGTAGCCAATACATTAAACAACATATTTGCAAAGTTTTAACTGTTTTAGTCAAGAATTGTTTGTGTAAGAGTGCTAAAACGTATGGATTATACATTGACGAAAGCAAGCATAGGTGTTTTTTAATGTAAAAAGTTCAGAATACCGTAAAATTTTTTCTAAACAATTTTAAGCAAAAAAAAAAAGTGTGTCGTAGCCAATACATTAAACAACATATTTGCAAAGTTTTAACTGTTTTAGTCAAGAATTGTTTGTGTAAGAGTGCTAAAACGTATGGATTATACATTGACGAAAGCAAGCATAGGTGTTTTTTAATGTAAAAAGTTCAGAAGAGCGTAAAATTTTTTCTAAACAATTTTAAGCAAAAATAAAAAAAGCGTGTCGTAGCCAATACATTAAACAACATATTTGCAAAGTTTTAACTGTTTTAGTCAAGAATTGTTTGTGTAAGAGTGCTAAAACGTATGGATTATACATTGACGAAAGCAAGCATAGGTGTTTTTTAATGTAAAAAGTTCAGAAGACCGTAAAATTTTTTCTAAACAATTTTAAGCAAAAATAAAAAAGCGTGTCGTAGCCAATACATTTAACAACATATTTGCAAAGTTTTAACTGTTTTAGTCAAGAATTGTTTGTGTAAGAGTGCTAAAACGTATGGATTATACATTGACGAAAGCAAGCATAGGTTTTTTTAATGTATAAAGTTCAGAAGACTGTAAAATTTTTTCTAAACAATTTTAAGCAAAAATAAAAAAAGCGTGTCGTAGCCAATACATTAAACAACATATTTGCAAAGTTTTAACTGTTTTAGTCAAGAATTGTTTGTGTAAGAGTGCTAAAACGTATGGATTATACATTGACGAAAGCAAGCATAGGTGTTTTTTAATGTAAAAAGTTCAGAAGACTGTAAAATTTTTTCTAAACATTTTTAAGCAAAAATAAAAAAAGCGTGTCGTAGCCAATACATTAAACAACATATTTGCAAAGTTTTAACTGTTTTAGTCAAGAATTGTTTGTGTAAGAGTGCTAAAACGTATGGATTATACATTGACGAAAGCAAGCATAGGTGTTTTTTAATGTAAAAAGTTCAGAAGACTGTAAAATTTTTTCTAAACAATTTTAAGCAAAAATAAAAAAAGCGTGTCGTAGCCAATACATTAAACAACATATTTGCAAAGTTTTAACTGTTTTAGTCAAGAATTGTTTGTGTAAGAGTGCTAAAACGTATGGATTATACATTGACTGGTAAAAAGTTCAGAAAACTATAAAAATTTTTCTAAACAATTTTAAGCAAAAATAAAAAAAGCGTGTCGTAGCCAATACATTAAACAACATATTTGCAAAGTTTTAACTGTTTTAGTCAAGAATTGTTTGTGTAAGAGTGCTAAAACGTATGGATTATACATTGACGAAAGCAAGCATAGGTGTTTTTTAATGTAAAAAGTTCAGAAGACTGTAAAATTTTTTCTAAACAATTTTAAGCAAAAATAAAAAAAGCCTGTCGTAGCCAATACATTAAACAACATATTTGCAAAGTTTTAACTGTTTTAGTCAAGAATTGTTTGTGTAAGAGTGCTAAAACGTATGGATTATACATTGACGAAAGCAAGCATAGGTGTTTTTTAATGTAAAAAGTTCAGAAGACTGTAAAATTTTTTCTAAACATTTTTAAGCAAAAATAAAAAAAGTGTGTCGTAGCCAATACATTAAACAACATATTTGCAAAGTTTTAACTGTTTTAGTCAAGAATTGTTTGTGTAAGAGTGCTAAAACGTATGGATTATACATTGACTAGTAAAAAGTTTAGAAGACTGTAAAATTTTTTCTAAACAATTTTAAGCAAAAATAAAAAAAGCGTGTCGTAGCCAATACATTAAACAACATATTTGCAAAGTTTTAACTGTTTTAGTCAAGAATTGTTTGTGTAAGAGTGCTAAAACGTATGGATTATACATTGACGAAAGCAAGCATAGGTGTTTTTTAATGTAAAAAGTTCAGAAGACTGTAAAATTTTTTCTAAACAATTTCAAGCAAAAATAAAAAAAACTTGTCGTAGCCAATACATTAAACAACATATTTGCAAAGTTAAAACTGTTTTAGTCAAGAATTGTTTGTGTAAGAGTGCTAAAACGTATGGATTATACATTGACGAAAGCAAGCATAGGTGTTTTTTAATGTAAAAAGTTCAGAAGACTGTAAAATTTTTTCTAAACAATTTCAAGCAAAAATAAAAAAAACTTGTCGTAGCCAATACATTAAACAACATATTTGCAAAGTTTTAACTGTTTTAGTCAAGAATTGTTTGTGTAAGAGTGCTAAAACGTATGGATTATACATTGACGAAAGCAAGCATAGGTGTTTTTTAATGTAAAAAGTTCAGAAGACTGTAAAATTTTTTCTAAACAATTTTAAGCAAAAATAAAAAAAGCGTGTCGTAGCCAATACATTAAACAACATATTTGCAAAGTTTTAACTGTTTTAGTCAAGAATTGTTTGTGTAAGAGTGCTAAAACGTATGGATTATACATTGACGAAAGCAAGCATAGGTGTTTTTTAATGTAAAAAGTTCAGAAGACCGTAAAATTTTTTCTAAACAATTTTAAGCAAAAAAAAAAAAGTGTGTCGTAGCCAATACATTAAACAACATATTTGCAAAGTTTT
Source organism: Thalia democratica (assembly GCF_965202585.1). Lineage (NCBI taxonomy): Eukaryota > Metazoa > Chordata > Thaliacea > Salpida > Salpidae > Thalia > Thalia democratica. The sequence goes on along the minus strand of NC_139165.1, from coordinate 116,806,305 downwards.
AACTGTTTTAGTCAAGAATTGTTTGTGTAAGAGTGCTAAAACGTATGGATTATACATTGACGAAAGCAAGCATAGGTGTTTTTTAATGTAAAAAGTTCAGAAGACCGTAAAATTTTTTCTAAACAATTTTAAGCAAAAATAAAAAAAGCGTGTCGTAGCCAATACATTAAACAACATATTTGCAAAGTTTTAACTGTTTTAGTCAAGAATTGTTTGTGTAAGAGTGCTAAAACGTATGGATTATACATTGACGAAAGCAAGCATAGGTGTTTTTTAATGTAAAAAGTTCAGAAGACCGTAAAATTTTTTCTAAACAATTTTAAGCAAAAATAAAAAAAGCGTGTCGTAGCCAATACATTAAACAACATATTTGCAAAGTTTTAACTGTTTTAGTCAAGAATTGTTTGTGTAAGAGTGCTAAAACGTATGGATTATACATTGACTGGTAAAAAGTTCAGAAAACTATAAAATTTTTTCTAAACAATTTTAAGCAAAAATAAAAAAAGCGTGTCGTAGCCAATACATTAAACAACATATTTGCAAAGTTTTAACTGTTTTAGTCAAGAATTGTTTGTGTAAGAGTGCTAAAACGTATGGATTATACATTGACTGGTAAAAAGTTCAGAAAACTATAAAATTTTTTCTAAACAATTTTAAGCAAAAATAAAAAAAGTGTGTCGTAGCCAATACATTAAACAACATATTTGCAAAGTTTTAACTGTTTTAGTCAAGAATTGTTTGTGTAAGAGTGCTAAAACGTATGGATTATACATTGACGAAAGCAAGCATAGGTGTTTTTTAATGTAAAAAGTTCAGAAGACTGTAAAATTTTTTCTAAACAATTTCAAGCAAAAATAAAAAAAACTTGTCGTAGCCAATACATTAAACAACATATTTGCAAAGTTTTAACTGTTTTAGTCAAGAATTGTTTGTGTAAGAGTGCTAAAACGTATGGATTATACATTGACGAAAGCAAGCATAGGTGTTTTTTAATGTAAAAAGTTCAGAAGACTGTAAAATTTTTTCTAAACAATTTTAAGCAAAAATAAAAAAAGCGTGTCGTAGCCAATACATTAAACAACATATTTGCAAAGTTTTAACTGTTTTAGTCAAGAATTGTTTGTGTAAGAGTGCTAAAACGTATGGATTATACATTGACGAAAGCAAGCATAGGTGTTTTTTAATGTAAAAAGTTCAGAAGACCGTAAAATTTTTTCTAAACAATTTTAAGCAAAAAAAAAAAAGTGTGTCGTAGCCAATACATTAAACAACATATTTGCAAAGTTTTAACTGTTTTAGTCAAGAATTGTTTGTGTAAGAGTGCTAAAACGTATGGATTATACATTGACGAAAGCAAGCATAGGTGTTTTTTAATGTAAAAAGTTCAGAAGACCGTAAAATTTTTTCTAAACAATTTTAAGCAAAAATAAAAAAAGCGTGTCGTAGCCAATACATTAAACAACATATTTGCAAAGTTTTAACTGTTTTAGTCAAGAATTGTTTGTGTAAGAGTGCTAAAACGTATGGATTATACATTGACGAAAGCAAGCATAGGTGTTTTTTAATGTAAAAAGTTCAGAAGACCGTAAAATTTTTTCTAAACAATTTTAAGCAAAAATAAAAAAGCGTGTCGTAGCCAATACATTTAACAACATATTTGCAAAGTTTTAACTGTTTTAGTCAAGAATTGTTTGTGTAAGAGTGCTAAAACGTATGGATTATACATTGACGAAAGCAAGCATAGGTTTTTTTAATGTATAAAGTTCAGAAGACTGTAAAATTTTTTCTAAACAATTTTAAGCAAAAATAAAAAAAGCGTGTCGTAGCCAATACATTAAACAACATATTTGCAAAGTTTTAACTGTTTTAGTCAAGAATTGTTTGTGTAAGAGTGCTAAAACGTATGGATTATACATTGACTGGTAAAAAGTTCAGAAAACTATAAAATTTTTTCTAAACAATTTTAAGCAAAAATAAAAAAAGCGTGTCGTAGCCAATACATTAAACAACATATTTGCAAAGTTTTAACTGTTTTAGTCAAGAATTGTTTGTGTAAGAGTGCTAAAACGTATGGATTATACATTGACTGGTAAAAAGTTCAGAAAACTATAAAATTTTTTCTAAACAATTTTAAGCAAAAATAAAAAAAGTGTGTCGTAGCCAATACATTAAACAACATATTTGCAAAGTTTTAACTGTTTTAGTCAAGAATTGTTTGTGTAAGAGTGCTAAAACGTATGGATTATACATTGACGAAAGCAAGCATAGGTGTTTTTTAATGTAAAAAGTTCAGAAGACTGTAAAATTTTTTCTAAACATTTTTAAGCAAAAATAAAAAAAGCGTGTCGTAGCCAATACATTAAACAACATATTTGCAAAGTTTTAACTGTTTTAGTCAAGAATTGTTTGTGTAAGAGGGCTAAAACGTATGGATTATACATTGATTAGTAAAAAGTTTAGAAGACTGTAAAATTTTTTCTAAACAATTTTAAGCAAAAATAAAAAAAGCGTGTCGTAGCCAATACATTAAACAACATATTTGCAAAGTTTTAACTGTTTTAGTCAAGAATTGTTTGTGTAAGAGTGCTAAAACGTATGGATTATACATTGACGAAAGCAAGCATAGGTGTTTTTTAATGTAAAAAGTTCAGAAGACTGTAAAATTTTTTCTAAACAATTTTAAGCAAAAATAAAAAAAGCGTATCGTAGCCAATACATTAAACAACATATATGCAAAGTTTTAACTGTTTTAGTCAAGAATTGTTTGTGTAAGAGTGCTAAAACGTATGGATTATACATTGACGAAAGCAAGCATAGGTGTTTTTTAATGTAAAAAGTTCAGAAGACCGTAAAATTTTTTCTAAACAATTTTAAGCAAAAATAAAAAAAGCGTGTCGTAGCCAATACATTAAACAACATATTTGCAAAGTTTTAACTGTTTTAGTCAAGAATTGTTTGTGTAAGAGTGCTAAAACGTATGGATTATACATTGACTGGTAAAAAGTTCAGAAAACTATAAAATTTTTTCTAAACAATTTTAAGCAAAAATAAAAAAAGCGTGTCGTAGCCAATACATTAAACAACATATTTGCAAAGTTTTAACTGTTTTAGTCAAGAATTGTTTGTGTAAGAGTGCTAAAACGTATGGATTATACATTGACGAAAGCAAGCATAGGTGTTTTTTAATGTAAAAAGTTCAGAAGACTGTAAAATTTTTTCTAAACATTTTTAAGCAAAAATAAAAAAAGTGTGTCGTAGCCAATACATTAAAAAACATATTTGCAAAGTTTTAACTGTTTTAGTCAAGAATTGTTTGTGTAAGAGTGCTAAAACGTATGGATTATACATTGACTAGTAAAAAGTTTAGAAGACTGTAAAATTTTTTCTAAACAATTTTAAGCAAAAATAAAAAAAGGGTGTCGTAGCCAATACATTAAACAACATATTTGCAAAGTTTTAACTGTTTTAGTCAAGAATTGTTTGTGTAAGAGTGCTAAAACGTATGGATTATACATTGACGAAAGCAAGCATAGGTGTTTTTTAATGTAAAAAGTTCAGAAGACTGTAAAATTTTTTCTAAACAATTTTAAGCAAAAATAAAAAAAACTTGTCGTAGCCAATACATTAAACAACATATTTGCAAAGTTTAAACTGTTTTAGTCAAGAATTGTTTGTGTAAGAGTGCTAAAACGTATGGATTATACATTGACGAAAGCAAGCATAGGTGTTTTTTAATGTAAAAAGTTCAGAAGACTGTAAAATTTTTTCTAAACAATTTTAAGCAAAAATAAAAAAAGCGTGTCGTAGCCAATACATTAAACAACATATTTGCAAAGTTTTAACTGTTTTAGTCAAGAATTGTTTGTGTAAGAGTGCTAAAACGTATGGATTATACATTGACGAAAGCAAGCATAGGTGTTTTTTAATGTAAAAAGTTCAGAAGACTGTAAAATTTTTTCTAAACATTTTTAAGCAAAAATAAAAAAAGCGTGTCGTAGCCAATACATTAAACAACATATTTGCAAAGTTTTAACTGTTTTAGTCAAGAATTGTTTGTGTAAGAGTGCTAAAACGTATGGATTATACATTGACGAAAGCAAGCATAGGTGTTTTTTAATGTAAAAAGTTCAGAAGACTGTAAAATTTTTTCTAAACAATTTTAAGCAAAAATAAAAAAAGCGTATCGTAGCCAATACATTAAACAACATATATGCAAAGTTTTAACTGTTTTAGTCAAGAATTGTTTGTGTAAGAGTGCTAAAACGTATGGATTATACATTGACTAGTAAAAAGTTTAGAAGACTGTAAAATTTTTTCTAAACAATTTTAAGCAAAAATAAAAAAAGCGTGTCGTAGCCAATACATTAAACAACATATTTGCAAAGTTTTAACTGTTTTAGTCAAGAATTGTTTGTGTAAGAGTGCTAAAACGTATGGATTATACATTGACGAAAGCAAGCATAGGTGTTTTTTAATGTAAAAAGTTCAGAAGACTGTAAAATTTTTTCTAAACAATTTTAAGCAAAAATAAAAAAAACTTGTCGTAGCCAATACATTAAACAACATATTTGCAAAGTTTAAACTGTTTTAGTCAAGAATTGTTTGTGTAAGAGTGCTAAAACGTATGGATTATACATTGACGAAAGCAAGCATAGGTGTTTTTTAATGTAAAAAGTTCAGAAGACTGTAAAATTTTTTCTAAACAATTTTAAGCAAAAATAAAAAAAGGGTGTCGTAGCCAATACATTAAACAACATATTTGCAAAGTTTTAACTGTTTTAGTCAAGAATTGTTTGTGTAAGAGTGCTAAAACGTATGGATTATACATTGACGAAAGCAAGCATAGGTGTTTTTTAATGTAAAAAGTTCAGAAGACCGTAAAATTTTTTCTAAACAATTTTAAGCAAAAAAAAAAAAGTGTGTCGTAGCCAATACATAAAACAACATATTTGCAAAGTTTTAACTGTTTTAGTCAAGAATTGTTTGTGTAAGAGTGCTAAAACGTATGGATTATACATTGACGAAAGCAAGCATAGGTGTTTTTTAATGTAAAAAGTTCAGAAGACCGTAAAATTTTTTCTAAACAATTTTAAGCAAAAATAAAAAAAGCGTGTCGTAGCCAATACATTAAACAACATATTTGCAAAGTTTTAACTGTTTTAGTCAAGAATTGTTTGTGTAAGACTGCTAAAACTTATGGATTATACATTGACAAAAGCAAGCATAGGTGTTTTTTAATGTAAAAAGTTCAGAAGACCGTAAAATTTTTTCTAAACAATTTTAAGCAAAAATAAAAAAGCGTGTCGTAGCCAATACATTTAACAACATATTTGCAAAGTTTTAACTGTTTTAGTCAAGAATTGTTTGTGTAAGAGTGCTAAAACGTATGGATTATACATTGACGAAAGCAAGCATAGGTTTTTTTAATGTATAAAGTTCAGAAGACTGTAAAATTTTTTCTAAACAATTTTAAGCAAAAATAAAAAAAGCGTATCGTAGCCAATACATTAAACAACATATATGCAAAGTTTTAACTGTTTTAGTCAAGAATTGTTTGTGTAAGAGTGCTAAAACGTATGGATTATACATTGACGAAAGCAAGCATAGGTGTTTTTTAATGTAAAAAGTTCAGAAGACCGTAAAATTTTTTCTAAACAATTTTAAGCAAAAATAAAAAAAGCTTGTCGTAGCCAATTTATTAAACAACATATTTGCAAAGTTTTAACTGTTTTAGTCAAGAATTGTTTGTGTAAGAGTGCTAAAACGTATGGATTATACATTGACGAAAGCAAGCATAGGTGTTTTTTAATGTAAAAAGTTTAGAAGACCATAAAATGTTTTCTAAACAATTTTAAGCAAAAATAAAAAAAGCGTGTCGTAGCCAATACATTAAACAACATATTTGCAAAGTTTTAACTGTTTTAGTCAAGAATTGTTTGTGTAAGAGTGCTAAAACGTATGGATTATACATTGACGAAAGCAAGCATAGGTGTTTTTTAATGTAAAAAGTTCAGAAGACTGTAAAATTTTTTCTAAACAATTTTAAGCAAAAATAAAAAAAGCGTGTCGTAGCCAATACATTAAACAACATATTTGCAAAGTTTTAACTGTTTTAGTCAAGAATTGTTTGTGTAAGAGTGCTAAAACGTATGGATTATACATTGACGAAAGCAAGCATAGGTTTTTTTAATGTATAAAGTTCAGAAGACTGTAAAATTTTTTCTAAACAATTTTAAGCAAAAATAAAAAAAGCGTGTCGTAGCCAATACATTAAACAACATATTTGCAAAGTTTTAACTGTTTTAGTCAAGAATTGTTTGTGTAAGAGTGCTAAAACGTATGGATTATACATTTACTAGTAAAAAGTTCAGAAAACCGTAAAATTTTTTCTAAACAATTTTAAGCAAAAATAAAAAAAGCGTGTCGTAGCCAATACATTAAACAACATATTTGCAAAGTTTTAACTGTTTTAGTCAAGAATTGTTTGTGTAAGAGTGCTAAAACGTATGGATTATACATTGACTGGTAAAAAGTTCAGAAAACTATAAAATTTTTTCTAAACAATTTTAAGCAAAAATAAAAAAAGCGTGTCGTAGCCAATACATTAAACAACATATTTGCAAAGTTTTAACTGTTTTAGTCAAGAATTGTTTGTGTAAGAGTGCTAAAACGTATGGATTATACATTGACGAAAGCAAGCATAGGTGTTTTTTAATGTAAAAAGTTCAGAAGACTGTAAAATTTTTTCTAAACAATTTTAAGCAAAAATAAAAAAAGCGTGTCGTAGCCAATACATTAAACAACATATTTGCAAAGTTTTAACTGTTTTAGTCAAGAATTGTTTGTGTAAGAGTGCTAAAACGTATGGATTATACATTGACGAAAGCAAGCATAGGTGTTTTTTAATGTAAAAAGTTCAGAAGACTGTAAAATTTTTTCTAAACATTTTTAAGCAAAAATAAAAAAAGCGTGTCGTAGCCAATACATTAAACAACATATTTGCAAAGTTTTAACTGTTTTAGTCAAGAATTGTTTGTGTAAGAGTGCTAAAACGTATGGATTATACATTGACGAAAGCAAGCATAGGTGTTTTTTAATGTATAAAGTTCAGAAGACTGTAAAATTTTTTCTAAACAATTTTAAGCAAAAATAAAAAAAGCGTGTCGTAGCCAATACATTAAACAACATATTTGCAAAGTTTTAACTGTTTTAGTCAAGAATTGTTTGTGTAAGAGTGCTAAAACGTATGGATTATACATTTACTAGTAAAAAGTTCAGAAAACCGTAAAATTTTTTCTAAACAATTTTAAGCAAAAATAAAAAAAGCGTGTCGTAGCCAATACATTAAACAACATATTTGCAAAGTTTTAACTGTTTTAGTCAAGAATTGTTTGTGTAAGAGTGCTAAAACGTATGGATTATACATTGACTGGTAAAAAGTTCAGAAAACTATAAAAATTTTTCAAACAATTTTAAGCAAAAATAAAAAAAGCGTGTCGTAGCCAATACATTAAACAACATATTTGCAAAGTTTTAACTGTTTTAGTCAAGAATTGTTTGTGTAAGAGTGCTAAAACGTATGGATTATACATTGACGAAAGCAAGCATAGGTGTTTTTTAATGTAAAAAGTTCAGAAGACTGTAAAGTTTTTTCTAAACAATTTTAAGCAAAAATAAAAAAAGCGTGTCGTAGCCAATACATTAAACAACATATTTGCAAAGTTTTAACTGTTTTAGTCAAGAATTGTTTGTGTAAGAGTGCTAAAACGTATGGATTATACATTGACGAAAGCAAGCATAGGTGTTTTTTAATGTAAAAAGTTCAGAAGACTGTAAAATTTTTTCTAAACATTTTTAAGCAAAAATAAAAAAAGCGTGTCGTAGCCAATACATTAAACAACATATTTGCAAAGTTTTAACTGTTTTAGTCAAGAATTGTTTGTGTAAGAGTGCTAAAACGTATGGATTATACATTGACTAGTAAAAAGTTTAGAAGACTGTAAAATTTTTTCTAAACAATTTTAAGCAAAAATAAAAAAAGCGTGTCGTAGCCAATACATTAAACAACATATTTGCAAAGTTTTAACTGTTTTAGTCAAGAATTGTTTGTGTAAGAATGCTAAAACGTATGGATTATACATTGACGAAAGCAAGCATAGGTGTTTTTTAATGTAAAAAGTTCAGAAGACTGTAAAATTTTTTCTAAACAATTTTAAGCAAAAATAAAAAGAGCGTATCGTAGCCAATACATTAAACAACATATATGCAAAGTTTTAACTGTTTTAGTCAAGAATTGTTTGTGTAAGAGTGCTAAAACGTATGGATTATACATTGACTAGTAAAAAGTTCAGAAGACTGTAAAATTTTTTCTAAACAATTTTAAGCAAAAATAAAAAAAATGTGTCGTAGCCAATTTATTAAACAACATATTTGCAAAGTTTTAACTGTTTTAGTCAAGAATTGTTTGTGTAAGAGTGCTAAAACGTATGGATTATACATTGACGAAAGCAAGCATAGGTGTTTTTTATTGTAAAAAGTTCAGAAGACTGTAAAGTTTTTTCTAAACAATTTTAAGCAAAAATAAAAAAAGCGTGTCGTAGCCAATACATTAAACAACATATTTGCAAAGTTTTAACTGTTTTAGTCAAGAATTGTTTGTGTAAGAGTGCTAAAACGTATGGATTATACATTGACGAAAGCAAGCATAGGTGTTTTTTAATGTAAAAAGTTCAGAAGACTGTAAAATTTTTTCTAAACATTTTTAAGCAAAAATAAAAAAAGCGTGTCGTAGCCAATACATTAAACAACATATTTGCAAAGTTTTAACTGTTTTAGTCAAGAATTGTTTGTGTAAGAGTGCTAAAACGTATGGATTATACATTGACTAGTAAAAAGTTTAGAAGACTGTAAAATTTTTTCTAAACAATTTTAAGCAAAAATAAAAAAAAGCGTGTCGTAGCCAATACATTAAACAACATATTTGCAAAGTTTTAACTGTTTTAGTCAAGAATTGTTTGTGTAAGAATGCTAAAACGTATGGATTATACATTGACGAAAGCAAGCATAGGTGTTTTTTAATGTAAAAAGTTCAGAAGACTGTAAAATTTTTTCTAAACAATTTTAAGCAAAAATAAAAAAAGCGTATCGTAGCCAATACATTAAACAACATATATGCAAAGTTTTAACTGTTTTAGTCAAGAATTGTTTGTGTAAGAGTGCTAAAACGTATGGATTATACATTGACTAGTAAAAAGTTCAGAAGACTGTAAAATATTTTCTAAACAATTTTAAGCAAAAATAAAAAAAGCTTGTCGTAGCCAATTTATTAAACAACATATTTGCAAAGTTTTAACTGTTTTAGTAAAGAATTGTTTGTGTAAGAGTGCTAAAACGTATGGATTATACATTGACGAAAGCAAGCATAGGTGTTTTTTAATGAAAAAAGTTCAGAAGACCATAAAATGTTTTCTAAACAATTTTAAGCAAAAATAAAAAAAGCGTGTCGTAGCCAATACATTAAACAACATATTTGCAAAGTTTTAACTGTTTTAGTCAAGAATTGTTTGTGTAAGAGTGCTAAAACGTATGGATTATACATTGACGAAAGCAAGCATAGGTGTTTTTTAATGAAAAAAGTTCAGAAGACCATAAAATGTTTTCTAAACAATTTTAAGCAAAAATAAAAAAAGCGTGTCGTAGCCAATACATTAAACAACATATTTGCAAAGTTTTAACTGTTTTAGTCAAGAATTGTTTGTGTAAGAGTGCTAAAACGTATGGATTATACATTGACGAAAGCAAGCATAGGTGTTTTTTAATGTAAAAAGTTCAGAAGACCATAAAATGTTTTCTAAACAATTTTAAGCAAAAATAAAAAAAGCGTGTCGTAGCCAATACATTTAACAACATATTTGCAAAGTTTTAACTGTTTTAGTCAAGAATTGTTTGTGTAAGAGTGCTAAAACGTATGGATTATATATTGACGAAAGCAAGCATAGGTTTTTTTAATGTATAAAGTTCAGAAGACTGTAAAATTTATTCTAAACAATTTTAAGCAAAAATAAAAAAAGCGTGTCGTAGCCAATACATTAAACAACATATTTGCAAAGTTTTAACTGTTTTAGTCAAGAATTGTTTGTGTAAGAGTGCTAAAACGTATGGATTATAAATTTACTAGTAAAAAGTTCAGAAAACCGTAAAATTTTTTCTAAACAATTTTAAGCAAAAATAAAAAAAGCGTGTCGTAGCCAATACATTAAACAACATATTTGCAAAGTTTTAACTGTTTTAGTCAAGAATTGTTTGTGTAAGAGTGCTAAAACGTATGGATTATACATTGACGAAAGCAAGCATAGGTGTTTTTTAATGAAAAAAGTTCAGAAGACTGTAAAATTTTTTCTAAACAATTTTAAGCAAAAATAAAAAAAGCGTATCGTAGCCAATACATTAAACAACAAATATGCAAAGTTTTAACTGTTTTAGTCAAGAATTGTTTGTGTAAGAGTGCTAAAACGTATGGATTATACATTGACGAAAGCAAGCATAGGTGTTTTTTAATGTAAAAAGTTCAGAAGACCGTAAAATTTTTTCTAAACAATTTTAAGCAAAAATAAAAAAAGCGTGTCGTAGCCAATACATTAAACAACATATTTGCAAAGTTTTAACTGTTTTAGTCAAGAATTGTTTGTGTAAGAGTGCTAAAACGTATGGATTATACATTTACTAGTAAAAAGTTCAGAAAACCGTAAAATTTTTTCTAAACAATTTTAAGCAAAAATAAAAAAAGCGTGTCGTAGCCGATACATTAAACAACATATTTGCAAAGTTTTAACTGTTTTAGTCAAGAATTGTTTGTGTAAGAGTGCTAAAACGTATGGATTATACATTGACTGGTAAAAAGTTCAGAAAACTATAAAATTTTTTCTAAACAATTTTAAGCAAAAATAAAAAAAGCGTGTCGTAGCCAATACATTAAACAACATATTTGCAAAGTTTTAACTGTTTTAGTCAAGAATTGTTTGTGTAAGAGTGCTAAAACGTATGGATTATACATTGACTAGTAAAAAGTTTAGAAGACTGTAAAATTTTTTCTAAACAATTTTAAGCAAAAATAAAAAAGCGTGTCGTAGCCAATACATTAAACAACATATTTGCAAAGTTTTAACTGTTTTAGTCAAGAATTGTTTGTGTAAGAGTGCTAAAACGTATGGATTATACATTGACGAAAGCAAGCATAGGTGTTTTTTAATGTAAAAAGTTCAGAAGACTGTAAAATTTTTTCTAAACAATTTTAAGCAAAAATAAAAAAAGCGTATCGTAGCCAATACATTAAACAACATATATGCAAAGTTTTAACTGTTTTAGTCAAGAATTGTTTGTGTAAGAGTGCTAAAACGTATGGATTATACATTGACGAAAGCAAGCATAGGTGTTTTTTAATGTAAAAAGTTCAGAAGACCGTAAAATTTTTTCTAAACAATTTTAAGCAAAAATAAAAAAAGCTTGTCGTAGCCAATTTATTAAACAACATATTTGCAAAGTTTTAACTGTTTTAGTCAAGAATTGTTTGTGTAAGAGTGCTAAAACGTATGGATTATACATTGACGAAAGCAAGCATAGGTGTTTTTTAATGTAAAAAGTTCAGAAGACCATAAAATGTTTTCTAAACAATTTTAAGCAAAAATAAAAAAAGAGTGTCGTAGCCAATACATTAAACAACATATTTGCAAAGTTTTAACTGTTTTAGTCAAGAATTGTTTGTGTAAGAGTGCTAAAACGTATGGATTATACATTGACGAAAGCAAGCATAGGTGTTTTTTAATGTAAAAAGTTCAGAAGACTGTAAAATTTTTTCTAAACAATTTTAAGCAAAAATAAAAAAAGCGTGTCGTAGCCAATACATTTAACAACATATTTGCAAAGTTTTAACTGTTTTAGTCAAGAATTGTTTGTGTAAGAGTGCTAAAACGTATTGATTATACATTGACGAAAGCAAGCATAGGTTTTTTTAATGTATAAAGTTCAGAAGACTGTAAAATTTTTTCTAAACAATTTTAAGCAAAAATAAAAAAAGCGTGTCGTAGCCAATACATTAAACAACATATTTGCAAAGTTTTAACTGTTTTAGTCAAGAATTGTTTGTGTAAGAGTGCTAAAACGTATGGATTATACATTTACTAGTAAAAAGTTCAGAAAACCGTAAAATTTTTTCTAAACAATTTTAAGCAAAAATAAAAAAAGCGTGTCGTAGCCAATACATTAAACAACATATTTGCAAAGTTTTAACTGTTTTAGTCAAGAATTGTTTGTGTAAGAGTGCTAAAACGTATGGATTATACATTGACTGGTAAAAAGTTCAGAAAACTTTAAAATTTTTTATAAACAATTTTAAGCAAAAATAAAAAAAGCGTGTCGTAGCCAATACATTAAACAACATATTTGCAAAGTTTTAACTGTTTTAGTCAAGAATTGTTTGTGTAAGAGTGCTAAAACGTATGGATTATACATTGACGAAAGCAAGCATAGGTGTTTTTTAATGTAAAAAGTTCAGAAGACTGTAAAGTTTTTTCTAAACAATTTTAAGCAAAAATAAAAAAAGCGTGTCGTAGCCAATACATTAAACAACATATTTGCAAAGTTTTAACTGTTTTAGTCAAGAATTGTTTGTGTAAGAGTGCTAAAACGTATGGATTATACATTGACGAAAGCAAGCATAGGTGTTTTTTAATGTAAAAAGTTCAGAAGACTGTAAAATTTTTTCTAAACATTTTTAAGCAAAAATAAAAAAAGCGTGTCGTAGCCAATACATTAAACAACATATTTGCAAAGTTTTAACTGTTTTAGTCAAGAATTGTTTGTGTAAGAGTGCTAAAACGTATGGATTATACATTGACTAGTAAAAAGTTTAGAAGACTGTAAAATTTTTTCTAAACAATTTTAAGCAAAAATAAAAAAAGCGTGTCGTAGCCAATACATTAAACAACATATTTGCAAAGTTTTAACTGTTTTAGTCAAGAATTGTTTGTGTAAGAATGCTAAAACGTATGGATTATACATTGACGAAAGCAAGCATAGGTGTTTTTTAATGTAAAAAGTTCAGAAGACTGTAAAATTTTTTCTAAACAATTTTAAGCAAAAATAAAAAAAGCGTATCGTAATCAATCTATTAAACAACATATATGCAAAGTTTTAACTGTTTTAGTCAAGAATTGTTTGTGTAAGAGTGCTAAAACGTATGGATTATACATTGACTAGTAAAAAGTTCAGAAGACTGTAAAATTTTTTCTAAACAATTTTAAGCAAAAATAAAAAAAGCTTGTCGTAGCCAATTTATTAAACAACATATTTGCAAAGTTTTAACTGTTTTAGTCAAGAATTGTTTGTGTAAGAGTGCTAAAACGTATGGATTATACATTGACGAAAGCAAGCATAGGTGTTTTTTAATGTAAAAAGTTCAGAAGACCATAAAATGTTTTCTAAACAATTTTAAGCAAAAATAAAAAAAGCGTGTCGTAGCCAATACTTTAAACAACATATTTGCAAAGTTTTAACTGTTTTAGTCAAGAATTGTTTGTGTAAGAGTGCTAAAACGTATGGATTATACATTGACGAAAGCAAGCATAGGTGTTTTTTAATGTAAAAAGTTCAGAAGACCATAAAATGTTTTCTAAACAATTTTAAGCAAAAATAAAAAAAGCGTGTCGTAGCCAATACATTTAACAACATATTTGCAAAGTTTTAACTGTTTTAGTCAAGAATTGTTTGTGTAAGAGTGCTAAAACGTATGGATTATACATTGACGAAAGCAAGCATAGGTTTTTTTAATGTATAAAGTTCAGAAGACTGTAAAATTTTTTCTAAACAATTTTAAGCAAAAATAAAAAAAGCGTGTCGTAGCTAATACATTAAACAACATATTTGCAAAGTTTTAACTGTTTTAGTCAAGAATTGTTTGTGTAAGAGTGCTAAAACGTATGGATTATACATTTACTAGTAAAAAGTTCAGAAAACCGTAAAATTTTTTCTAAACAATTTTAAGCAAAAATAAAAAAAGCGTGTCGTAGCCAATACATTAAACAACATATTTGCAAAGTTTTAACTGTTTTAGTCAAGAATTGTTTGTGTAAGAGTGCTAAAACGTATGGATTATACATTGACTGGTAAAAAGTTCAGAAAACTATAAAATTTTTTCTAAACAATTTTAAGCAAAAATAAAAAAAGCGTGTCGTAGCCAATACATTAAACAACATATTTGCAAAGTTTTAACTGTTTTAGTCAAGAATTGTTTGTGTAAGAGTGCTAAAACGTATGGATTATACATTGACGAAAGCAAGCATAGGTGTTTTTTAATGTAAAAGTTCAGAAGACTGTAAAATTTTTTCTAAACAATTTTAAGCAAAAATAAAAAAAGCGTGTCGTAGCCAATACATTAAACAACATATTTGCAAAGTTTTAACTGTTTTAGTCAAGAATTGTTTGTGTAAGAGTGCTAAAACGTATGGATTATACATTGACGAAAGCAAGCATAGGTGTTTTTTAATGTAAAAAGTTCAGAAGACTGTAAAATTTTTTCTAAACAATTTTAAGCAAAAATAAAAAAAGCGTGTCGTAGCCAATACATTAAACAACATATTTGCAAAGTTTTAACTGTTTTAGTGAAGAATTGTTTGTGTAAGAGTGCTAAAACGTATGGATTATACATTGACTAGTAAAAAGTTTAGAAGACTGTAAAATTTTTTCTAAACAATTTTAAGCAAAAATAAAAAAAGCTTGTCGTAGCCAATACATTAAACAACATATTTGCAAAGTTTTAACTGTTTTAGTCAAAAATTGTTTGTGTAAGAGTGCTAAAACGTATGGATTATACATTGACGAAAGCAAGCATAGGTGTTTTTTAATGTAAAAAGTTCAGAAGACTGTAAAATTTTTTCTAAACAATTTTAAGCAAAAATAAAAAAAGCGTATCGTAGCCAATACGTTAAACAACATATATGCAAAGTTTTAACTGTTTTAGTCAAGAATTGTTTGTGTAAGAGTGCTAAAACGTATGGATTATACATTGACTAGTAAAAAGTTCAGAAGACTGTAAAATTTTTTCTAAACAATTTTAAGCAAAAATAAAAAAAGCTTGTCGTAGCCAATTTATTAAACAACATATTTGCAAAGTTTTAACTGTTTTAGTCAAGAATTGTTTGTGTAAGAGTGCTAAAACGTATGGATTATACATTGACGAAAGCAAACATAGGTGTTTTTTAATGTAAAAAGTTCAGAAGACCATAAAATGTTTTCTAAACAATTTTAAGCAAAAATAAAAAAAGCGTGTCGTAGCCAATACATTAAACAACAGATTTGCAAAGTTTTAACTGTTTTAGTCAAGAATTGTTTGTGTAAGAGTGCTAAAATGTATGGATTATACATTGACGAAAGCAAGCATAGGTGTTTTTTAATGTAAAAAGTTCAGAAGACTGTAAAATTTTTTCTAAACAATTTTAAGCAAAAATAAAAAAAGTGTGTTGTAGCCAATACATTAAACAACATATTTGCAAAGTTTTAACTGTTTTAGTCAAGAATTGTTTGTGTAAGAGTGCTAAAACGTATTGATTAAACATTGACGAAAGCAAGCATAGGTGTTTTTTAATGTAAAAAGTTCAGAAGACCGTAAAATTTTTTCTAAACAATTTTAAGCAAAAATAAAAAAAGCGTGTCGTAGCCAATACATTTAACAACATATTTGCAAAGTTTTAACTGTTTTAGTCAAGAATTGTTTGTGTAAGACTGCTAAAACTTATGGATTATAAATTGACAAAAGCAAGCATAGGTGTTTTTTAATGTAAAAAGTTCAGAAGACCGTAAAATTTTTTCTAAACAATTTTAAGCAAAAATAAAAAAAACTTGTCGTAGCCAATACATTAAACAACATATTTGCAAAGTTTTAACTGTTTTAGTCAAGAATTGTTTGTGTAAGAGTGCTAAAACGTATGGATTATACATTGACTGGTAAAAAGTTCAGAAAACTATAAAATTTTTTCTAAACAATTTTAAGCAAAAATAAAAAAAGCGTGTCGTAGCCAATACATTAAACAACATATTTGCAAAGTTTTAACTGTTTTAGTCAAGAATTGTTTGTGTAAGAGTGCTAAAACGTATGGATTATACATTGACTAGTAAAAAGTTTAGAAGACTGTAAAATTTTTTCTAAACAATTTTAAGCAAAAATAAAAAAGCGTGTCGTAGCCAATACATTAAACAACATATTTGCAAAGTTTTAACTGTTTTAGTCAAGAATTGTTTGTGTAAGAGTGCTAAAACGTATGGATTATACATTGACGAAAGCAAGCATAGGTGTTTTTTAATGTAAAAAGTTCAGAAGACTGTAAAATTTTTTCTAAACAATTTTAAGCAAAAATAAAAAAAGTGTATCGTAGCCAATACATTAAACAACATATATGCAAAGTTTTAACTGTTTTAGTCAAGAATTGTTTGTGTAAGAGTGCTAAAACGTATGGATTATACATTGACGAAAGCAAGCATAGGTGTTTTTTAATGTAAAAAGTTCAGAAGACCGTAAAATTTTTTCTAAACAATTTTAAGCAAAAATAAAAAAAGCTTGTCGTAGCCAATTTATTAAACAACATATTTGCAAAGTTTTAACTGTTTTAGTCAAGAATTGTTTGTGTAAGAGTGCTAAAACGTATGGATTATACATTGACGAAAGCAAGCATAGGTGTTTTTTAATGTAAAAAGTTCAGAAGACCATAAAATGTTTTCTAAACAATTTTAAGCAAAAATAAAAAAAGCGTGTCGTAGCCAATACATTAAACAACATATTTGCTAAGTTTTAACTGTTTTAGTCAAGAATTGTTTGTGTAAGAGTGCTAAAACGTATGGATTATACATTGACTAGTAAAAAGTTCAGAAGACTGTAAATTTTTTTCTTAACAATTTTAAGCAAAAATAAAAAAAAGCGTGTCGTAGCCAATACATTAAACAACATATTTGCAAAGTTTTAACTATTTTAGTCAAGAATTGTTTGTGTAAGAGTGCTAAAACGTATGGATTATACATTGACGAAAGCAATCATAGGTGTTTTTTAATGTAAAAAGTTCAGAAGACTTTAAAATGTTTTCTCAACAATTTTAAGCAAAAATAAAAAAAGCGTGTCGTAGCCAATACATTAAACAACATATTTGCAAAGTTTTAACTGTTTTAGTCAAGAATTGTTTGTGTAAGAGTGCTAAAACGTATGGATTATACATTGACGAAAGCAAGCATAGGTGTTTTTTAATGTAAAAAGTTCAGAAGACTGTAAAATTTTTTCTAAACAATTTTAAGCAAAAATAAAAAAGCGTGTCGTAGCCAATACACTAAACAACATATTTGCAAAGTTTTAACTGTTTTAGTCAAGAATTGTTTGTGTAAGAGTGCTAAAACGTATGGATTATACATTGACGGTAGCAAGCATAGGTGTTTTTTAATGTAAAAAGTTCAAAAGACTGTAAAATTTTTTCTAAACAATTTTAAGCAAAAATAAAAAAAGTGTGTCGTAGCCAATACATTAAACAACATATTTGCAAAGTTTTAACTGTTTTAGTCAAGAATTGTTTGTGTAAGAGTGCTAAAACGTATGGATTATACATTGACGAAAGCAAGCATAGGTGTTTATTAATGTTAAAAGTTCAGAAGACTGTAAAATTTTTTCTCAACAATTTTAAGCAAAAATAAAAAAAGCATGTCATAGCCAATACATTAAACAACAAATTTGCAAAGTTTTAACTGTTTTAGTCAAGAATTGTTTGTGTAAGAGTGCTAAAACGTATGGATTATACATTGACTAGTAAAAAGTTCAGAAGACTGTAAAATTTTTTCTAAACAATTTTAAGCAAAAATAAAAAAAGCGTGTCGTAGCCAATACATTAAACAACATATTTGCAAAGTTTTAACTGTTTTAGTCAAGAATTGTTTGTGTAAGAGTGCTAAAACGTATGGATTATACATTGACGAAAGCAAGCATAGGTGTTTTTTAATGTAAAAAGTTCAGAAGACCGTAAAATTTGTTCTAAACAATTTTAAGCAAAAATAAAAAAAGCGTGTCGTAGCCAATACATTAAACAACATATTTGCAAAGTTTTAACTGTTTTAGTCAAGAATTGTTTGTGTAAGAGTGCTAAAACGTATGGATTATACATTGACGAAAGCAAGCATAGGTGTTTTTTAACGTAAAAAGTTCAGAAGACTGTAAAATTTTTTCTAAACAATTTTAAGCACAAATAAAAAAAGCGTGTCGTAGCCAATACATTAAACAACATATTTGCAAAGTTTTAACTGTTTTAGTCAAGAATTGTTTGTGTAAGAGTGCTAAAACGTATGGATTATACATTGACGAAAGCAAGCATAGGTGTTTTTTAATGTAAAAAGTTCAGAAGACTGTAAAATTTTTTCTAAACAATTTTAAGCAAAAATAAAAAAAAGCGTGTCGTAGCCAATACATTAAACAACATATTTGCAAAGTTTTAACTGTTTTAGTCAAGAATTGTTTGTGTAAGACTGCTAAAACTTTTGGATTATAAATTGACAAAAGCAAGCATAGGTGTTTTTTAATGTAAAAAGTTCAGAAGACCGTAAAATTTTTTCTAAACAATTTTAAGCAAAAATAAAAAAAACTTGTCGTAGCCAATACATTAAACAACATATTTGCAAAGTTTTAACTGTTTTAGTCAAGAATTGTTTGTGTAAGAGTGCTAAAACGTATGGATTATACATTGACTGGTAAAAAGTTCAGAAAACTATAAAATTTTTTCTAAACAATTTTAAGCAAAAATAAAAAAAGCGTGTCGTAGCCAATACATTAAACAACATATTTGCAAAGTTTTAACTGTTTTAGTCAAGAATTGTTTGTGTAAGAGTGCTAAAACGTATGGATTATACATTGACTAGTAAAAAGTTTAGAAGACTGTAAAATTTTTTCTAAACAATTTTAAGCAAAAATAAAAAAAAGCGTGTCGTAGCCAATACATTAAACAACATATTTGCAAAGTTTTAACTGTTTTAGTCAAGAATTGTTTGTGTAAGAGTGCTAAAACGTATGGATTATACATTGACGAAAGCAAGCATAGGTGTTTTTTAATGTAAAAAGTTCAGAAGACTGTAAAATTTTTTCTAAACAATTTTAAGCAAAAATAAAAAAAGCGTATCGTAGCCAATACATTAAACAACATATATGCAAAGTTTTAACTGTTTTAGTCAAGAATTGTTTGTGTAAGAGTGCTAAAACGTATGGATTATACATTGACGAAAGCAAGCATAGGTGTTTTTTAATGTAAAAAGTTCAGAAGACCGTAAAATTTTTTCTAAACAATTTTAAGCAAAAATAAAAAAAGCTTGTCGTAGCCAATTTATTAAACAACATATTTGCAAAGTTTTAACTGTTTTAGTCAAGAATTGTTTGTGTAAGAGTGCTAAAACGTATGGATTATACATTGACGAAAGCAAGCATAGGTGTTTTTTAATGTAAAAAGTTCAGAAGACCATAAAATGTTTTCTAAACAATTTTAAGCAAAAATAAAAAAAGCGTGTCGTAGCCAATACATTAAACAACATATTTGCAAAGTTTTAACTGTTTTAGTCAAGAATTGTTTGTGTAAGAGTGCTAAAACGTATGGATTATACATTGACGAAAGCAAGCATAGGTGTTTTTTAATGTAAAAAGTTCAGAAGACTGTAAAATTTTTTCTAAACAATTTTAAGCAAAAATAAAAAAAGCGTGTCGTAGCCAATACATTTAACAACATATTTGCAAAGTTTTAACTGTTTTAGTCAAGAATTGTTTGTGTAAGAGTGCTAAAACGTATGGATTATACATTGACGAAAGCAAGCATAGGTTTTTTTAATGTATAAAGTTCAGAAGACTGTAAAACTTTTTCTAAACAATTTTAAGCAAAAATAAAAAAAGCGTGTCGTAGCCAATACATTAAACAACATATTTGCAAAGTTTTAACTGTTTTAGTCAAGAATTGTTTGTGTAAGAGTGCTAAAACGTATGGATTATACATTTACTAGTAAAAAGTTCAGAAAACCGTAAAATTTTTTCTAAACAATTTTAAGCAAAAATAAAAAAAGCGTGTCGTAGCCAATACATTAAACAACATATTTGCAAAGTTTTAACTGTTTTAGTCAAGAATTGTTTGTGTAAGAGTGCTAAAACGTATGGATTATACATTGACTGGTAAAAAGTTCAGAAAACTATAAAAATTTTTCTAAACAATTTTAAGCAAAAATAAAAAAAGCGTGTCGTAGCCAATACATTAAACAACATATTTGCAAAGTTTTAACTGTTTTAGTCAAGAATTGTTTGTGTAAGAGTGCTAAAACGTATGGATTATACATTGACGTAAGCAAGCATAGGTGTTTTTTAATGTAAAAAGTTCAGAAGACTGTAAAGTTTTTTCTAAACAATTTTAAGCAAAAATAAAAAAAGCGTGTCGTAGCCAATACATTTAACAACATATTTGCAAAGTTTTAACTGTTTTAGTCAAGAATTGTTTGTGTAAGAGTGCTAAAACGTATGGATTATACATTGACGAAAGCAAGCATAGGTGTTTTTTAATGTAAAAAGTTCAGAAGACTGTAAAATTTTTTCTAAACATTTTTAAGCAAAAATAAAAAAAGCGTGTCGTAGCCAATACATTAAACAACATATTTGCAAAGTTTTAACTGTTTTAGTCAAGAATTGTTTGTGTAAGAGTGCTAAAACGTATGGATTATACATTGACTAGTAAAAAGTTTAGAAGACTGTAAAATTTTTTCTAAACAATTTTAAGCAAAAATAAAAAAAGCGTGTCGTAGCCAATACATTAAACAACATATTTGCAAAGTTTTAACTGTTTTAGTCAAGAATTGTTTGTGTAAGAATGCTAAAACGTATGGATTATACATTGACGAAAGCAAGCATAGGTGTTTTTTAATGTAAAAAGTTCAGAAGACTGTAAAATTTTTTCTAAACAATTTTAAGCAAAAATAAAAAAAGCGTATCGTAGCCAATACATTAAACAACATATATGCAAAGTTTTAACTGTTTTAGTCAAGAATTGTTTGTGTAAGAGTGCTAAAACGTATGGATTATACATTGACTAGTAAAAAGTTCAGAAGACTGTAAAATTTTTTCTAAACAATTTTAAGCAAAAATAAAAAAAGCTTGTCGTAGCCAATTTATTAAACAACATATTTGCAAAGTTTTAACTGTTTTAGTCAAGAATTGTTTGTGTAAGAGTGCTAAAACGTATGGATTATACATTGACGAAAGCAAGCATAGGTGTTTTTTAATGTAAAAAGTTCAGAAGACCATAAAATGTTTTCTAAACAATTTTAAGCAAAAATAAAAAAAGAGTGTCGTAGCAAATACATTAAACAACATATTTGCAAAGTTTTAACTGTTTTAGTCAAGAATTGTTTGTGTAAGAGTGCTAAAACGTATGGATTATACATTGACGAAAGCAAGCATAGGTGTTTTTTAATGTAAAAAGTTCAGAAGACCATAAAATGTTTTCTAAACAATTTTAAGCAAAAATAAAAAAAGCGTGTCGTAGCCAATACATTAAACAACATATTTGCAAAGTTTTAACTGTGTTAGTCAAGAATTGTTTGTGTAAGAGTGCTAAAACGTATGGATTATACATTGACGAAAGCAAGCATAGGTTTTTTTAATGTATAAAGTTCAGAAGACTGTAAAATTTTTTCTAAACTATTTTAAGCAAAAATAAAAAAAGCGTGTCGTAGCCAATACATTAAACAACATATTTGCAAAGTTTTAACTGTTTTAGTCAAGAATTGTTTGTGTAAGAGTGCTAAAACGTATGGATTATACATTTACTAGTAAAAAGTTCAGAAAACCGTAAAATTTTTTCTAATCAATTTTAAGCAAAAATAAAAAAAGCGTGTCGTAGCCAATACATTAAACAACATATTTGCAAAGTTTTAACTGTTTTAGTCAAGAATTGTTTGTGTAAGAGTGCTAAAACGTATGGATTATACATTGACTGGTAAAAAGTTCAGAAAACTATAAAATTTTTTCTAAACAATTTTAAGCAAAAATAAAAAAAGCGTGTCGTAGCCAATACATTAAACAACATATTTGCAAAGTTTTAACTGTTTTAGTCAAGAATTGTTTGTGTAAGAGTGCTAAAACGTATGGATTATACATTGACGAAAGCAAGCATAGGTGTTTTTTAATGTAAAAGTTCAGAAGACTGTAAAATTTTTTCTAAACAATTTTAAGCAAAAATAAAAAAAGCGTGTCGTAGCCAATACATTAAACAACATATTTGCAAAGTTTTAACTGTTTTAGTCAAGAATTGTTTGTGTAAGAGTGCTAAAACGTATGGATTATACATTGACGAAAGCAAGCATAGGTTTTTTTAATGTATAAAGTTCAGAAGACTGTAAAACTTTTTCTAAACAATTTTAAGCAAAAATAAAAAAAGCGTGTCGTAGCCAATACATTAAACAACATATTTGCAAAGTTTTAACTGTTTTAGTCAAGAATTGTTTGTGTAAGAGTGCTAAAACGTATGGATTATACATTTACTAGTAAAAAGTTCAGAAAACCGTAAAATTTTTTCTAAACAATTTTAAGCAAAAATAAAAAAAGCGTGTCGTAGCCAATACATTAAACAACATATTTGCAAAGTTTTAACTGTTTTAGTCAAGAATTGTTTGTGTAAGAGTGCTAAAACGTATGGATTATACATTGACTGGTAAAAAGTTCAGAAAACTATAAAAATTTTTCTAAACAATTTTAAGCAAAAATAAAAAAAGCGTGTCGTAGCCAATACATTAAACAACATATTTGCAAAGTTTTAACTGTTTTAGTCAAGAATTGTTTGTGTAAGAGTGCTAAAACGTATGGATTATACATTGACGTAAGCAAGCATAGGTGTTTTTTAATGTAAAAAGTTCAGAAGACTGTAAAGTTTTTTCTAAACAATTTTAAGCAAAAATAAAAAAAGCGTGTCGTAGCCAATACATTTAACAACATATTTGCAAAGTTTTAACTGTTTTAGTCAAGAATTGTTTGTGTAAGAGTGCTAAAACGTATGGATTATACATTGACGAAAGCAAGCATAGGTGTTTTTTAATGTAAAAAGTTCAGAAGACTGTAAAATTTTTTCTAAACATTTTTAAGCAAAAATATAAAAAGCGTGTCGTAGCCAATACATTAAACAACATATTTGCAAAGTTTTAACTGTTTTAGTCAAGAATTGTTTGTGTAAGAGTGCTAAAACGTATGGATTATACATTGACTAGTAAAAAGTTTAGAAGACTGTAAAATTTTTTCTAAACAATTTTAAGCAAAAATAAAAAAAGCGTGTCGTAGCCAATACATTAAACAACATATTTGCAAAGTTTTAACTGTTTTAGTCAAGAATTGTTTGTGTAAGAATGCTAAAACGTATGGATTATACATTGACGAAAGCAAGCATAGGTGTTTTTTAATGTAAAAAGTTCAGAAGACTGTAAAATTTTTTCTAAACAATTTTAAGCAAAAATAAAAAAAGCGTATCGTAGCCAATACATTAAACAACATATATGCAAAGTTTTAACTGTTTTAGTCAAGAATTGTTTGTGTAAGAGTGCTAAAACGTATGGATTATACATTGACTAGTAAAAAGTTCAGAAGACTGTAAAATTTTTTCTAAACAATTTTAAGCAAAAATAAAAAAAGCTTGTCGTAGCCAATTTATTAAACAACATATTTGCAAAGTTTTAACTGTTTTAGTCAAGAATTGTTTGTGTAAGAGTGCTAAAACGTATGGATTATACATTGACGAAAGCAAGCATAGGTGTTTTTTAATGTAAAAAGTTCAGAAGACCATAAAATGTTTTCTAAACAATTTTAAGCAAAAATAAAAAAAGAGTGTCGTAGCAAATACATTAAACAACATATTTGCAAAGTTTTAACTGTTTTAGTCAAGAATTGTTTGTGTAAGAGTGCTAAAACGTATGGATTATACATTGACGAAAGCAAGCATAGGTGTTTTTTAATGTAAAAAGTTCAGAAGACCATAAAATGTTTTCTAAACAATTTTAAGCAAAAATAAAAAAAGCGTGTCGTAGCCAATACATTAAACAACATATTTGCAAAGTTTTAACTGTGTTAGTCAAGAATTGTTTGTGTAAGAGTGCTAAAACGTATGGATTATACATTGACGAAAGCAAGCATAGGTTTTTTTAATGTATAAAGTTCAGAAGACTGTAAAATTTTTTCTAAACTATTTTAAGCAAAAATAAAAAAAGCGTGTCGTAGCCAATACATTAAACAACATATTTGCAAAGTTTTAACTGTTTTAGTCAAGAATTGTTTGTGTAAGAGTGCTAAAACGTATGGATTATACATTTACTAGTAAAAAGTTCAGAAAACCGTAAAATTTTTTCTAATCAATTTTAAGCAAAAATAAAAAAAGCGTGTCGTAGCCAATACATTAAACAACATATTTGCAAAGTTTTAACTGTTTTAGTCAAGAATTGTTTGTGTAAGAGTGCTAAAACGTATGGATTATACATTGACTGGTAAAAAGTTCAGAAAACTATAAAATTTTTTCTAAACAATTTTAAGCAAAAATAAAAAAAGCGTGTCGTAGCCAATACATTAAACAACATATTTGCAAAGTTTTAACTGTTTTAGTCAAGAATTGTTTGTGTAAGAGTGCTAAAACGTATGGATTATACATTGACGAAAGCAAGCATAGGTGTTTTTTAATGTAAAAGTTCAGAAGACTGTAAAATTTTTTCTAAACAATTTTAAGCAAAAATAAAAAAAGCGTGTCGTAGCCAATACATTAAACAACATATTTGCAAAGTTTTAACTGTTTTAGTCAAGAATTGTTTGTGTAAGAGTGCTAAAACGTATGGATTATACATTGACGAAAGCAAGCATAGGTGTTTTTTAATGTAAAAAGTTCAGAAGACTGTAAAATTTTTTCTAAACAATTTTAAGCAAAAATAAAAAAAGCGTGTCGTAGCCAATACATTAAACAACATATTTGCAAAGTTTTAACTGTTTTAGTCAAGAATTGTTTGTGTAAGAGTGCTAAAACGTATGGATTATACATTGACTAGTAAAAAGTTTAGAAGACTGTAAAATTTTTTCTAAACAATTTTAAGCAAAAATAAAAAAAGCTTGTCGTAGCCAATACATTAAACAACATATTTGCAAAGTTTTAACTGTTTTAGTCAAAAATTGTTTGTGTAAGAGTGCTAAAACGTATGGATTATACATTGACGAAAGCAAGCATAGGTGTTTTTTAATGTAAAAAGTTCAGAAGACTGTAAAATTTTTTCTAAACAATTTTAAGCAAAAATAAAAAAAGCGTATCGTAGCCAATACATTAAACAACATATATGCAAAGTTTTAACTGTTTTAGTCAAGAATTGTTTGTGTAAGAGTGCTAAAACGTATGGATTATACATTGACTAGTAAAAAGTTCAGAAGACTGTAAAATTTTTTCTAAACAATTTTAAGCAAAAATAAAAAAAGCTTGTCGTAGCCAATTTATTAAACAACATATTTGCAAAGTTTTAACTGTTTTAGTCAAGAATTGTTTGTTTAAGAGTGCTAAAACGTATGGATTATACATTGACGAAAGCAAGCATAGGTGTTTTTTAATGTAAAAAGTTCAGAAGATCGTAAAATTTTTTCTAAACAATTTTAAGCAAAAATAAAAAAAGCGTGTCGTAGCCAATACATTAAACAACATATTTGCAAAGTTTTAACTGTTTTAGTCAAGAATTGTTTGTGTAAGACTGCTAAAACTTATGGATTATACATTGACAAAAGCAAGCATAGGTGTTTTTTAATGTAAAAAGTTCAGAAGACCGTAAAATTTTTTCTAAACAATTTTAAGCAAAAATAAAAAAAGCGTATCGTAGCCAATACATTAAACAACATATTTGCAAAGTTTTAACTGTTTTAGTGAAGAATTGTTTGTGTAAGAGTGCTAAAACGTATTGATTATACATTGACTAGTAAAAAGTTCAGAAGACTGTAAAATTTTTTCTAAACAATTTTAAGCAAAAATAAAAAAAGCGTGTCGTAGCCAATACATTAAACAACATATTTGCAAAGTTTTAACTGTTTTAGTCAAGAATTGTTTGTGTAAGAGTGCTAAAACGTATGGATTATACATTGACGAAAGCAAGCATAGGTGTTTTTTAATGTAAAAAGTTCATAAGACCGTAAAATTTTTTCTAAACAATTTTAAGCAAAAATAAAAAAAGCGTGTCGTAGCCAATACATTAAACAACATATTTGCAAAGTTTTAACTGTTTTAGTCAAGAATTGTTTGTGTAAGAATGCTAAAACGTAGGGATTATACATTGACGAAAGCAAGGATAGGTGCTTTTTAATGTAAAAAGTTCAGAAGACTGTAAAATTTTTTCTAAACAATTTTAAGCAAAAATAAAAAAAGCGTGTCGTAGCCAATACATTAAACAACATATATGCAAAGTTTTAACTGTTTTAGTCAAGAATTGTTTGTGTAAGAGTGCTAAAACGTATGGATTATACATTGACTAGTAAAAAGTTCAGAAGACTGTAAAATTTTTTCTAAACAATTTTAAGCAAAAATAAAAAAAGCGTATCGTAGCCAATACATTAAACAACATATATGCAAAGTTTTAACTGTTTTAGTCAAGAATTGTTTGTGTAAGAGTGCTAAAACGTATGGATTATACATTGACTAGTAAAAAGTTCAGAAGACTGTAAAATTTTTTCTAAACAATTTTAAGCAAAAATAAAAAAAGCTTGTCGTAGCCAATACATTAAACAACATATTTGCAAAGTTTTAACTGTTTTAGTCAAGAATTGTTTGTGTAAAAGTGCTAAAACGTATGGATTATACATTGACGAAAGCAAGCATAGGTGTTTTTTAATGTAAAAAGTTCAGAAGACCGTAAAAAGTTTTCTAAACAATTTTAAGCAAAAATAAAAAAAGCGTGTCGTAGCCAATACATTAAACAACATATTTGCAAAGTTTTAACTGTTTTAGTCAAGAATTGTTTGTGTAAGAGTGCTAAAACGTATGGATTATACATTGACTAGTAAAAAGTTCAGAAGACTGTAAAATTTTTTCTAAACAATTTTAAGCAAAAATAAAAAAAGCGTATCGTAGCCAATACATTAAACAACATATATGCAAAGTTTTAACTGTTTTAGTCAAGAATTGTTTGTGTAAGAGTGCTAAAACGTATGGATTATACATTGACTAGTAAAAAGTTCAGAAGACTGTAAAATTTTTTCTAAACAACTTTAAGCAAAAATAAAAAAAGCTTGTCGTAGCCAATACATTAAACAACATATTTGCAAAGTTTTAACTGTTTTAGTCAAGAATTGTTTGTGTAAAAGTGCTAAAACGTATGGATTATACATTGACGAAAGCAAGCATAGGTGTTTTTTAAAGTGAAAAGTTCAGAAGACCGTAAAATGTTTTCTAAACAATTTCAAGCAAAAATAAAAAAAGCGTGTCGTAGCCAATACATAAAACAACATATTTGCAAAGTTTTAACTGTTTTAGTCAAGAATTGTTTGTGTAAGAGTGCTAAAACGTATGGATTATACATTGACGAAAGCAAGCATAGGTGTTTTTTAATGTAAAAAGTTCAGAAGACTGTAAAATTTTTTCTAAACAATTTTAAGCAAAAATAAAAAAAGTGTGTTGTAGCCAATACATTAAACAACATATTTGCAAAGTTTTAACTGTTTTAGTCAAGAATTGTTTGTGTAAGAGTGCTAAAACGTATTGATTAAACATTGACGAAAGCAAGCATAGGTGTTTTTTAATGTAAAAAGTTCAGAAGACCGTAAAATTTTTTCTAAACAATTTTAAGCAAAAATAAAAAAAGCCTGTCGTAGCCAATACATTAAACAACATATTTGCAAAGTTTTAACTGTTTTAGTCAAGAATTGTTTGTGTAAGACTGCTAAAACTTATGGATTATACATTGACGAAAGCAAGCATAGGTGTTTTTTAATGTAAAAAGTTCAGAAGACTGTAAAATTTTTTCTAAACAATTTTAAGCAAAAATAAAAAAAACTTGTCGTAGCCAATACATTAAACAACATATTTGCAAAGTTTTAACTGTTTTAGTCAAGAATTGTTTGTGTAAGAGTGCTAAAACGTATTGATTATACATTGACTAGTAAAAAGTTCAGAAGACTGTAAAATTTTTTCTAAACAATTTTAAGCAAAAATAAAAAAAGCGTGTCGTAGCCAATACATTAAACAACATATTTGCAAAGTTTTAACTGTTTTAGTCAAGAATTGTTTGTGTAAGAGTGCTAAAACGTATGGATTATACATTGACGAAAGCAAGCATAGGTGTTTTTTAATGTAAAAAGTTCAGAAGACTATAAAATTTTTTCTAAACAATTTTAAGCAAAAATAAAAAAAATGTGTCGTAGCCAATACATTAAACAACATATTTGCAAAAATTTAACTGTTTTAGTCAAGAATTGTTTGTGTAAGAGTGCTAAAACGTATGGATTATACATTGACGAAAGCAAGCATAGGTGTTTTTTAAAGTAAAAAGTTCAGAAGACTGTAAAATTTTTTCTAAACAATTTTAAGCAAAAATAAAAAAAGCGTGTCGTAGCCAATACATTAAACAACATATTTGCAAAGTTTTAACTGTTTTAGTCAAGAATTGTTTGTGTAAGAGTTCTAAAACGTATGGATTATACATTGACGAAAGCAAGCATAGGTGTTTTTTAATGTAAAAAGTTCAGAAGATCGTAAAATTTTTTCTAAACAATTTTAAGCAAAAATAAAAAAAGCGTGTCGTAGCCAATACATTAAACAACATATTTGCAAAGTTTTAACTGTTTTAGTCAAGAATTGTTTGTGTAATACTGCTAAAACTTATGGATTATACATTGACGAAAGCAAGCATAGGTGTTTTTTAATGTAAAAAGTTCAGAAGACCGTAAAATTTTTTTTAAACAATTTTAAGCAAAAATAAAAAAAGCGTGTCGTAGCCAATACATTAAACAACATATTTGCAAAGTTTTAACTGTTTTAGTCAAGAATTGTTTGTGTAAGAGTGCTAAAACGTATGGATTATACATTGACGAAAGCAAGCATAGGTGTTTTTTAATGTAAAAAGTTCAGAAGACTGTAAAATTTTTTCTAAACAATTTTAAGCAAAAATAAAAAAAATGTGTCGTAGCCAATACATTAAACAACATATTTGCAAAAATTTAACTGTTTTAGTCAAGAATTGTTTGTGTAAGAGTGCTAAAACGTATGGATTATACATTGACAAAAGCAAGCTTAGGTGTTTTTTAATGTAAAAAGTTCAGAAGACTGTAAAATTTTTTCTAAACAATTTTAAGCAAAAATAAAAAAAGCGTGTCGTAGCCAATACATTAAACAACATATTTGCAAAGTTTTAACTGTTTTAGTCAAGAATTGTTTGTGTAAGAGTGCTAAAACGTATGGATTATACATTGACGAAAGCAAGCCTAGGTGTTTTTTAATGTAAAAAGTTCAGAAGACTGTAAAATTTTTTCTACACAATTTTAGGCAAAAATAAAAAAAGCGTGTTAGCCAATACATTAAACAACATATTTGCAAAGTTTTAACTGTTTTAGTCAAGAATTGTTTGTGTAAGAGTGCTAAAACTTATGGATTATAATTTGACTAGTAAAAAGTTCAGAAGACTGTAAAATTTTTTCTAGACAATTTTAAGCAAAAATAAAAAAAGCGTGTCGTAGCCAATACATTAAACAACATATTTGCAAAGTTTTAACTGTTTTAGTCAAGAATTGTTTGTGAAAGAGTGCTAAAACGTATGGATTATACATTGACGAAAGCAAGCATAGGTGTTTTTTAATGTAAAAAGTTCAGAAGACTGTAAAATTTTTTCTAAACAATTTTAAGCAAAAATAAAAAAAGCGTGTCGTAGCCAATACATTATACAACATATTTGCAAAG
This sequence comes from Thalia democratica, assembly GCF_965202585.1. Lineage (NCBI taxonomy): Eukaryota > Metazoa > Chordata > Thaliacea > Salpida > Salpidae > Thalia > Thalia democratica. The sequence continues at coordinate 116,776,324 of NC_139165.1, read as the reverse complement.
TTTTAACTGTTTTAGTCAAGAATTGTTTGTGTAAGAGTGCTAAAACGTATGGATTATACATTGACTAGTAAAAAGTTCTGAAGACTGTAAAATTTTTTCTAAACAATTTTAAGCAAAAATAAAAAAAGCGTGTCGTAGCCAATACATTAAACAACATATTTGCAAAGTTTTAACTGTTTGAGTCAAGAATTGTTTGTGTAAGAGTGCTAAATCGTATGGATTATACATTGACGTAAGCAAGCATAGGTGTTTTTTAATGTAAAAAGTTCAGAAGACCGTAAAATTTTTTCTAAACAATTTTAAGCAAAAATAAAAAAAGCGTGTCGTAGCCAATACATTAAACAACATATTTGCAAAGTTTTTACTGTTTTAGTCAAGAATTGTTTGTGTAAGAGTGCTAAAACGTATGGATTATAAATTGACGAAAGCAAGCATAGGTGTTTTTTAATGTAAAAAGTTCAGAAGACTGTAAAATTTTTTCTAAACAATTTTAAGCAAAAATAAAAAAAGTGTGTCGTAGCCAATACATTAAACAACATATTTGCAAAGTTTTAACTGTTTTAGTCAAGAATTGTTTGTGTAAGAGTGCTAAAACGTATTGATTAAACATTGACGAAAGCAAGCATAGGTGTTTTTTAATGTAAAAAGTTCAGAAGACCGTAAAATTTTTTCTAAACAATTTTAAGCAAAAATAAAAAAAGCGTGTCGTAGCCAATACATTAAACAACATATTTGCAAAGTTTTAACTGTTTTAGTCAAGAATTGTTTGTGTAAGACTGCTAAAACTTATGGATTATACATTGACTAGTAAAAAGTTCAGAAGACTGTAAAATTTTTTCTAAACAATTTTAAGCAAAAATAAAAAAAGCGTGTCGTAGCCAATACATTAAACAACATATTTGCAAAGTTTTAACTGTTTTAGTCAAGAATTGTTTGTGTAAGAGTGCTAAAACGTATGGATTATACATTGACGAAAGCAAGCATAGGTGTTTTTTAATGTAAAAAGTTCAGAAGACTGTAAAATTTTTTCTAAACAATTTTAAGCAAAAATAAAAAAAGCGTATCGTAGCCAATACATTAAACAACATATATGCAAAGTTTTAACTGTTTTAGTCAAGAATTGTTTGTGTAAGAGTGCTAAAACGTATGGATTATACATTGACGAAAGCAAGCATAGGTGTTTTTTAATGTAAAAAGTTCAGAAGACCGTAAAATTTTTTCTAAACAATTTTAAGCAAAAATAAAAAAAGCTTGTCGTAGCCAATTTATTAAACAACATATTTGCAAAGTTTTAACTGTTTTAGTCAAGAATTGTTTGTGTAAGAGTGCTAAAACGTATGGATTATACATTGACTAGTAAAAAGTTCTGAAGACTGTAAAATTTTTTCTAAACAATTTTAAGCAAAAATAAAAAAAGCGTGTCGTAGCCAATACATTAAACAACATATTTGCAAAGTTTTAACTGTTTGAGTCAAGAATTGTTTGTGTAAGAGTGCTAAAACTTATGGGTTATACATTGACGAAAGCAAGCATAGGTGTTTTTTAATGTAAAAAGTTCAGAAGACCGTAAAATTTTTTCTAAACAATTTTAAGCAAAAGTAAAAAAAGTGTGTCGTAGCCAATTTATTAAACAACATATTTGCAAAGTTTTTACTGTTTTAGTCAAGAATTGTTTGTGTAAGAGTGCTAAAACGTATGGATTATACATTGACTAGTAAAAAGTTCAGAAGACTGTAAAATTTTTTCTAAACAATTTTAAGCAAAAATAAAAAAAGCGTGTCGTAGCCAATACATTAAACAACATATTTGCAAAGTTTTAACTGTTTTAGTCAAGAATTGTTTGTGTAAGAGTGCTAAAACGTATGGATTATACATTGACGAAAGCAAGCATAGGTGTTTTTTAATGTAAAAAATTCAGAAGACTGTAAAATTTTTTCTAAACAATTTTAAGCAAAAATAAAAAAAGCGTGTCGTAGCCAATACATTAAACAATATATTTGCAAAGTTTTAACTGTTTTAGTCAAGAATTGTTTGTGTAAGAGTGCTAAAACTTATGGATTATACATTGACTAGTAAAAAGTTCAGAAGACTGTAAAATTTTTTCTAAACAATTTTAACCAAAAATAAAAAAAGCTTGTCGTAGCCAATACATTAAACAGCATATTTGCAAAGTTTTAACTGTTTTAGTCAAGAATTGTTTGTGTAAGACTGCTAAAACGTATGGATTATACATTGACGAAAGCAAGCTTAGGTGTTTTTTAATGTAAAAAGTTCAGAAGACTGTAAAATTTTTTCTAAACAATTTTAAGCAAAAATAAAAAAAGCGTGTCGTAGCCAATACATTAAACAACATATTTGCAAAGTTTTAACTGTTTGAGTCAAGAATTGTTTGTGTAAGAGTGCTAAATCGTATGGATTATACATTGACGTAAGCAAGCATAGGTGTTTTTTAATGTAAAAAGTTCAGAAGACCGTAAAATTTTTTCTAAACAATTTTAAGCAAAAATAAAAAAAGCGTGTCGTAGCCAATACATTAAACAACATATTTGCAAAGTTTTAACTGTTTTAGTCAAGAATTGTTTGTGTAAGAGTGCTAAAACGTATGGATTATAAATTGACGAAAGCAAGCATAGGTGTTTTTTAATGTAAAAAGTTCAGAAGACTGTAAAATTTTTTCTAAACAATTTTAAGCAAAAATAAAAAAAGTGTGTCGTAGCCAATACATTAAACAACATATTTGCAAAGTTTTAACTGTTTTAGTCAAGAATTGTTTGTGTAAGAGTGCTAAAACGTATTGATTAAACATTGACGAAAGCAAGCATAGGTGTTTTTTAATGTAAAAAGTTCAGAAGACCGTAAAATTTTTTCTAAACAATTTTAAGCAAAAATAAAAAAAGCGTGTCGTAGCCAATACATTTAACAACATATTTGCAAAGTTTTAACTGTTTTAGTCAAGAATTGTTTGTGTAAGACTGCTAAAACTTATGGATTATACATTGACTAGTAAAAAGTTCAGAAGACTGTAAAATTTTTTCTAAACAATTTTAAGCAAAAATAAAAAAAGCGTGTCGTAGCCAATACATTAAACAACATATTTGCAAAGTTTTAACTGTTTTAGTCAAGAATTGTTTGTGTAAGAGTGCTAAAACGTATGGATTATACATTGACGAAAGCAAGCATAGGTGTTTTTTAATGTAAAAAGTTCAGAAGACTGTAAAATTTTTTCTAAACAATTTTAAGCAAAAATAAAAAAAATGTGTCGTAGCCAATAAATTAAACAACATATTTGCAAAAATTTAACTGTTTTAGTCAAGAATTGTTTGTGTAAGAGTGCTAAAACGTATGGATTATACATTGACAAAAGCAAGCTTAGGTGTTTTTTAATGTAAAAAGTTCAGAAGACTGTAAAATTTTTTCTAAACAATTTTAAGCAAAAATAAAAAAAGCGTGTCGTAGCCAATACATTAAACAACATATTTGCAAAGTTTTAACTGTTTTAGTCAAGAATTGTTTGTGTAAGAGTGCTAAAACGTATGGATTATACATTGACTAGTAAAAAGTTCTGAAGACTGTAAAATTTTTTCTAAACAATTTTAAGCAAAAATAAAAAAAGCGTGTCGTAGCCAATACATTAAACAACATATTTGCAAAGTTTTAACTGTTTGAGTCAAGAATTGTTTGTGTAAGAGTGCTAAAACTTATGGGTTATACATTGACGAAAGCAAGCATAGGTGTTTTTTAATGTAAAAAGTTCAGAAGACCGTAAAATTTTTTCTAAACAATTTTAAGCAAAAGTAAAAAAAGTGTGTCGTAGCCAATTTATTAAACAACATATTTGCAAAGTTTTTACTGTTTTAGTCAAGAATTGTTTGTGTAAGAGTGCTAAAACGTATGGATTATACATTGACTAGTAAAAAGTTCAGAAGACTGTAAAATTTTTTCTAAACAATTTTAAGCAAAAATAAAAAAAGCGTGTCGTAGCCAATACATTAAACAACATATTTGCAAAGTTTTAACTGTTTTAGTCAAAAATTGTTTGTGTAAGAGTGCTAAAACGTATGGATTATACATTGACGAAAGCAAGCATAGGTGTTTTTTAATGTAAAAAGTTCAGAAGACTGTAAAATTTTTTCTAAACAATTTTAAGCAAAAATAAAAAAAGCGTGTCGTAGCCAATACATTAAACAATATATTTGCAAAGTTTTAACTGTTTTAGTCAAGAATTGTTTGTGTAAGAGTGCTAAAACTTATGGATTATACATTGACTAGTAAAAAGTTCAGAAGACTGTAAAATTTTTTCTAAACAATTTTAACCAAAAATAAAAAAAGCTTGTCGTAGCCAATACATTAAACAGCATATTTGCAAAGTTTTAACTGTTTTAGTCAAGAATTGTTTGTGTAAGACTGCTAAAACGTATGGATTATACATTGACGAAAGCAAGCTTAGGTGTTTTTTAATGTAAAAAGTTCAGAAGACTGTAAAATTTTTTCTAAACAATTTTAAGCAAAAATAAAAAAAGCGTGTCGTAGCCAATACATTAAACAACATATTTGCAAAGTTTTAACTGTTTTAGTCAAGAATTGTTTGTGTAAGAGTGCTAAAACGTATGGATTATACATTGACGAAAGCAAGCATAGGTGTTTTTTAATGTAAAAAGTTCAGAAGACTGTAAAATTTTTTCTACACAATTTTAGGCAAAAATAAAAAAAGCGTGTTAGCCAATACATTAAACAACATATTTGCAAAGTTTTAACTGTTTTAGTCAAGAATTGTTTGTGTAAGAGTGCTAAAACGTATGGATTATACATTAACTAGTAAAAAGTTCAGAAGACTGTAAAATTTTTTCTAAACAGTTTTAAGCAAAAATAAAAAAAGCGTGTCGTAGCCAATACATTAAACAACATATTTGCAAAGTTTTAACTGTTTTAGTCAAGAATTGTTTGTGTAAGAGTGCTAAAACGTATGGATTATAGATTGACGAAAGCAAGCATAGGTGTTTTTTAAAGTAAAAAGTTCAGAAGACTGTAAAATTTTTTCTAAACAATTTTAAGCAAAAATAAAAAAAGCGTGTCGTAGCCAATACATTAAACAACATATTTGCAAAGTTTTAACTGTTTTAGTCAAGAATTGTTTGTGTAAGAGTGCTAAAACGTATGGATTATACATTGACTAGTAAAAAGTTCAGAAGACTGTAAAATTTTTTCTAAACAATTTTAACCCAAAATAAAAAAAGCTCGTCGTAGCCAATACATTAAACGACATATTTGCAAAGTTTTAACTGTTTTAGTCAAGAATTGTTTGTGTAAGAGTGCAAAAACGTATGGATTATACATTGACGAAAGCAAGCATAGGTGTTTTTTAATGTAAAAAATTCAGAAGACTGTAAAATTTTTTCTAAACAATTTTAAGCAAAAATAAAAAAAGCGTGTCGTAGCCAATACATTAAACAATATATTTGCAAAGTTTTAACTGTTTTAGTCAAGAATTGTTTGTGTAAGAGTGCTAAAACGTATGGATTATACATTGACTAGTAAAAAGTTCAGAAGACGGTAAAATTTTTCTAAACAATTTTAAGCAAAAATAAAAAAAGCGTGTCGTAGCCAATACATTAAACAACATATTTGCAAAGTTTTAACTGTTTTAGTCAAGAATTGTTTGTGTAAGAGTGCTAAAACGTATGGATTATACATTGACAAAAGCAAGCATAGGTGTTTTTTAATGTAAAAAGTTCAGAAGACTGTAAAATTTTTTCTACACAATTTTAGGCAAAAATAAAAAAAGCGTTGTGGGGTACCGATGTTGGTGACCCAACATCTAAAGCCTCAGTTTGGTCAGGGTGACTTACTGTGGGCAGATAGTCAACCTGACCTTTTTGTTCAGACTTTTCCTGCAAGCGGGGTGACCTTCTAACAGGCTTATTTTCAGGACCCGCTGCAGGCAACTTATCATTAATATTCTCTAAGTGGGACATAGTACTATAACTTATTTATAAGTGCTAATTTGTAATTATCAGTGGAAAAAATATATAAAACACTTAAAGCTACTCTAGACTATTTTATATAAATCAGACAAGACAGTTTTGAGTGATGAATCTTTTATATAAAACACAACAAGAAATAATAGCATATACAAAACTATAAATTACTATGACAAACTTTTTAGAAACTACAATCTATTTAAATTTCTTTAAAAGACTTTAAACAATAAACTAAAAATTAAATAAAACTTTTAGTAAAGAAGAAACTGTAAAAGAATAAATTATTAACTATAAACCTGGCTTAAATATTAAAACAATTAAATACCAGTTGAAATGTTCACTTTTAACACAAAACAATACTTACAATACACAATCACAAATCAATACAAGGTAGTTCCAGCTGCACACCAACTCACCAACTGCTTACAAATACACTGACTGTCATTTTCTCATATTTAGTTGCATCAGAATTAGTTTGAAACACGTCAGATGATTCTCATTGGCTAGTGCAATGAAGCGTGTCAAACTCAAAATACTCTCTGAGCTCAACTTTGAATAATGAATAATGCACGTATTCATTACACTATCTTCTGTAGTCCTTTTTTTTGAAGAGGATTATCACTCTATCCTCTGCTTGCCTCCTGCTAGAAGAATTCTAAGGTGATGTTCACCTAAATCTAATTGGTAAACAGCAAAAAAACAAAATAAAAGGAACAGTGTAAAGAACAAATAAATTCAAAATAGTCATGAACTAATTTAAAAATCAAACTTAAGTAGAATATTAATAGGAGAGAGAAAAATTAAGTATTTGGTTTTCACATAATAAAAAAAATTTATATAATAACATAAATTTTATCAGAATAACTAACTCAGTAAAAAAAATCTTAGACAACATGGTAAAAAAAAAATGGTATCAACATAATAGTATTTGCACAATAAATAAAATGAAATATCAATAAATTTACGGTTACAATTCCAAATAATATTTTTACTATAAATAGATAAACAACTCTTAATCAAAATATTAAACTCAAAAAAAAAAAATATTTGGCAATATAGTATCAATTGGTATTAGAATCAAAATTTTTTCACAAAAAAAAAAAAAAATAATTTTTTTTTAGTCATACAGAATCATCACTCAACTGTCATGCCTAACTTAACCCTAGAATACAAAGAATTTTAAGTCAGCCTTTCTAAAACTTTATTTCTTAATTTGTCAATTTTAAGTTTAATATTTTCAACATTTTCTTCAATTTTTAGACCTTTTTTAATCAACTCATCTTTTTCTGAAATTAATTTCAGAATCTCACTCTGAGTTTTAACCTGTTCTTTTTGATTGCTATTAGGTTGATAGCCTGTAGAGCTAACTTTTAATAAATCATTTGGAGAATTAGTATGGGTGCTTTCTTTTGCAAATTGTCTATCATCAGTTACTTCAACCTGATGGGTTAATTGGTGGTTGTGTTTTACCTTACAACTGTTTTGCTCTTCTCTCTGCTGTTTGTCTCTTACTTTACAATCACTGACAAAATAACATTTTTGTTGAGGCCTCTGTTGCCTGTTAAACCTCTGGTTATAGCTTGGCCACCTGTCTTGGGCATATTTGGAACCTTTAACTGGTTTGTTATTAGGACCTGTTACATTCACAGCCTGTGGTAAATTTCTTTTACTCATTACAACATTAAATTGAACAGCCTAACCTTGCGCAAGTGATCTTATAAACTTGTTCGGGTTGTTTTTACTAATTTCAGTGTGATGAACAAAAACATCAAGGTCCTTATTATCACAATGAATGAATCCATAGCCCTTTTTAACATTAAACCACACAACTCGGCCTGTTACTCCATATGCTGTAATTTTTCTGGGAGCTTTAGGTTTAAATTTTTGTGCCTTTCTGGTTGAATGTACTGAATTAATTTTAGTCATTGCAAACTTACAGTGTTTTACTGTTCTGTTATTACCTTCATGTGGTGAAGTATTTTGGTTTTGATAGCCTTCATTTTGTTTGTTGTTATAGTGGTCTCTGTCATTATTTGTACATTGGATATCTCCCAGCTTATAGTACTCTTGATTAGGGTGGTTACTACTGTGGTTATTATAAAAAAATTTTTGATTTTGCTGCCAACCTACATTATTGTGAACCTTACTTCTGTACCTACCATAGTATGGTTTGTGAGGTTCATATGAAATATTTTTGAATTGCTCAACAACTCTCTGTTCTTCTATGTTGCATATTGATTCAGCCCGTCTTAAGAACTCATTATAACCAAGCCCAAAACATTCTTTAATTTTCTTTTTCAGATTATCTGGGGCATGTACATACATAAAATATTTAATTCTGTCTTCCTCAGCTGCTCTTGCCCATTGTTTGGCTGACAGAAACAAGTTTTGAAATTTCACTGGTCCTGACCATGATGGGCTCACACCTAAGATTCGAGGCAACTTACTGCCTTTGCCTTCTAAAAATTTAAACAAATTGTAGTATGTTCTGTCCTCATCATAAGCTTCAACAAAGTCTATTATGTCAGCACGCGGCCAGATTCTTTGAAGAATTTCAAACTTTTCTGTATCATCAGTAATGCCATAAGTACTACACCTATCCTCAAAAAATCTTAACTCAATAACAGGGTCCCTTATGGCTTCAATCTGGGGAAAAAGTTTGCAGTTCTCTAAAGTCCTTTGTTTCAGACTGATGTTATGTGTAGCCCCTACAGTGTTGGAAGAAGTATATACAGGACTGCTGTCACTATAATTTATCTTACTTTGGAATTTGTTTTGACCTTCATCTAATCTATTATAAATAGAATTTAATTCCTTTTTTAAGATGGCCTTCTTTTCTAAAATTTTAGCTTGGGCTACTAGTTTTGTGAGTTTCTCTATCTCCAAGTCTTCCACTTCTAGTGCACTTTCATAATCTAAAGCCTGCTCCTGCCTATTGGTGTTTACCTTACTTTCATTTTCAATTCTGTAGGGCCCAATTTTATTACAAGTGGTTTGTATCTTATTTTTCTCAAACTCTGACTTATTTAACTGTTGGTTAAAGGATTGGTAGTTCTCACTACTTAAGAGGACGCCATTGTGGGGTACCGATGTTGGTGAACCAACATCTAAAGCCTCAGTTTGGTCAGGGTGACTTACTGTGGGCAGATAGTCAACCTGACCTTTTTGTTCAGACTTTTCCTGCAAGCGGGGTGACCTTCTAACAGGCTTATTTTCAGGACCCGCTGCAGGCAACTTATCATTAATATTCTCTAAGTGGGACATAGTACTATAACTTATTTATAAGTGCTAATTTGTAATTATCAGTGGAAAAAATATATAAAACACTTAAAGCTACTCTAGACTATTTTATATAAATCAGACAAGACAGTTTTGAGTGATGAATCTTTTATATAAAACACAACAAGAAATAATAGCATATACAAAACTATAAATTACTATGACAAACTTTTTAGAAACTACAATCTATTTAAATTTCTTTAAAAGACTTTAAACAATAAACTAAAAATTAAATAAAACTTTTAGTAAAGAAGAAACTGTAAAAGAATAAATTATTAACTATAAACCTGGCTTAAATATTAAAACAATTAAATACCAGTTGAAATGTTCACTTTTAACACAAAACAATACTTACAATACACAATCACAAATCAATACAAGGTAGTTCCAGCTGCACACCAACTCACCAACTGCTTACAAATACACTGACTGTCATTTTCTCATATTTAGTTGCATCAGAATTAGTTTGAAACACGTCAGATGATTCTCATTGGCTAGTGCAATGAAGCGTGTCAAACTCAAAATACTCTCTGAGCTCAACTTTGAATAATGAATAATGCACGTATTCATTACAGCGTGTTAGCCAATACATTAAACAACATATTTGCAAAGTTTTAACTGTTTTAGTCAAGAATTGTTTGTGTAAGAGTGCTAAATCGTATGGATTATACATTGACTAGTAAAAAGTTCAGAAGACTGTAAAATTTTTTCTAAACAATTTTAAGCAAAAATAAAAAAGCGTGTCGTAGCCAATACATTAAACAACATATTTGCAAAGTTTTAACTGTTTTAGTCAAGAATTGTTTGTGTAAGAGTGCTAAAACGATTATACATTGACGAAAGCAAGCATAGGTGTTTTTTAATGTAAAAAGTTCAGAAGACTGTAAAATTTTTTCTAAACAATTTTAAGCAAATATAAAAAAAGCGTGTCGTAGCCAATACATTAAACAACATATTTGCAAAGTTTTAACTGTTTTAGTCAAGAATTGTTTGTGTAAGAGTGCTAAAACGTATGGATTATACATTGACTAGTAAAAAGTTCAGAAGACTGTAAAATTTTTTCTAAACAATTTTAAGCAAAAATAAAAAAAGCGTGTCGTAGCCAATACATTAAACAACATATTTGCAAAGTTTTAACTGTTTTAGTCAAGAATTGTTTGTGTAAGACTGCTAAAACGTATGGATTATACATTAACGAAAGCAAGCATAGGTGTTTTTTAATGTAAAAAGTTCAGAAGACTGTAAAATTTTTTCTAAACAATTTTAAGCAAAAATAAAAAAAGCGTGTCGTAGCCAATACATTAAACAACATATTTGCAAAGTTTTAACTGTTTTAGTCAAGAATTGTTTGTGTAAGAGTGCTAAAACGTATGGATTATACATTGACTAGTAAAAAGTTCAGAAGACTGTAAAATTTTTTCTAAACAATTTTAAGCAAAAATAAAAAAAGCGTGTCGTAGCCAATACATTAAACAACATATTTGCAAAGTTTTAACTGTTTTAGTCAAGAATTGTTTGTGTAAGACTGCTAAAACGTATGGATTATACATTGACGAAAGCAAGCATAGGTGTTTTTTAATGTAAAAAGTTCAGAAGACTGTAAAATTTTTTCTAAACAATTTTAAGCAAAAATAAAAAAAGCGTGTCGTAGCCAATACATTAAACAACATATTTGCAAAGTTTTAACTGTTTTAGTCAAGAATTGTTTGTGTAAAAGTGCTAAAACGTATGGATTATACATTGACTAGTAAAAAGTTCAGAAGACTGTAAAATTTTTTCTAAACAATTTTAAGCAAAAATAAAAAAAGCGTGTCGTAGCCAATACATTAAACAACATATTTGCAAAGTTTTAACTGTTTTAGTCAAGAATTGTTTGTGTAAGAGTGCTAAAACGTATGGATTATACATTGACGAAAGCAAGCATAGGTGTTTTTTAAAGTAAAAAGTTCAGAAGACTGTAAAATTTTTTCTAAACAATTTTAAGCAAAAATAAAAAAAGCGTGTCGTAGCCAATACATTAAACAACATATTTGCAAAGTTTTAACTGTTTTAGTCAAGAATTGTTTGTGTAAGAGTGCTAAAACGTATGGATTATACATTGACTAGTAAAAAGTTCAGAAAACTATAAAATTTTTTCTAAACAATTTTAAGCAAAAATAAAAAAAGCGTGTCGTAGCCAATACATTAAACAACATATTTGCAAAGTTTTAACTGTTTTAGTCAAGAATTGTTTGTGTAAGAGTGCTAAAACGTCTGGAATATACATTGACGAAAGCAAGCATAGGTGTTTTTTAATGTAAAAAGTTCAGAAGACTGTAAAATTTTTTCTAAACAATTTTAAGCAAAAATAAAAAAAATGTGTCGTAGCCAATATATTAAACAACATATTTGCAAAGTTTTAACTGTTTTAGTCAAGAATTGTTTGTGAAAGAGTGCTAAAACGTATGGATTATACATTGACGAAAGCAAGCTTAGGTGTTTATTAATGTAAAAAGTTCAGAAGACTGTAAAATTTTTTCTAAACACTTTTAAGCAAAAATAAAAAAAGCGTGTCGTAGCCAATACATTAAACAACATATTTGCAAAGTTTTAACTGTTTTAGTCAAGATTTGTTTGTGTAAGAGTGCTAAAACTTATGGATTATACATTGACTAGTAAAAAGTTCAGAAGACTGTAAAATTTTTTCTAAACAATTTTAAGCAAAAATAAAAAAAGCGTGTCGTAGCCAATACATTAAACAACATATTTGCAAAGTTTTAACTGTTTTAGTCAAGATTTGTTTGTGTAAGAGTGCTAAAACGTATGGATTATAATTTGACGAAAGCAAGCATAGGTGTTTTTTAAAGTAAAAAGTTCAGAAGACTGTAAAATTTTTTCTAAACAATTTTAAGCAAAAATAAAAAAAGCGTGTCGTAGCCAATACATTAAACAACATATTTGCAAAGTTTTAACTGTTTTAGTCAAGAATTGTTTGTGTAAGAGTGCTAAAACGTATGGATTATACATTGACTAGTAAAAAGTTCAGAAGACTGTAAAATTTTTTCTAAACAATTTTAAGCAAAAATAAAAAAAGCGTGTCGTAGCCAATACATTAAACAACATATTTGCAAAGTTTCAACTGTTTTAGTCAAGAATTGTTTGTGTAAGAGTGCTAAAACGTATGGATTATACATTGACAAAAGCAAGCATAGGTGTTTTTTAATGTAAAAAGTTCAGAAGACTGTAAAATTTTTTCTACACAATTTTAGGCAAAAATAAAAAAAGCGTGTTAGCCAATACATTAAACAACATATTTGCAAAGTTTAAACTGTTTTAGTCAAGAATTGTTTGTGTAAGAGTGCTAAAACGTATGGATTATACATTGACTAGTAAAAAGTTCAGAAGACTGTAAAATTTTTTCTAAACAATTTTAAGCAAAAATAAAAAAAGCGTGTCGTAGCCAATACATTAAACAACATGTTTGCAAAGTTTTAACTGTTTTAGTCAAGAATTGTTTGTGTAAGAGTGCTAAAACGTATGGATTAGACATTGACGAAAGCAAGCATAGGTGTTTTTTAAAGTAAAAAGTTCAGAAAACTGTAAAATATTTTCTAAACAATTTTAAGCAAAAATAAAAAAAGCGTGTCGTAGCCAATACATTAAACAACATATTTGCAAAGTTTTAACTGTTTTAGTCAAGAATTGTTTGTGTAAGAGTGCTAAAACGTATGGATTATTTATTGACTAGTAAAAAGTTCAGAAGACTGTAAAATTTTTTCTAAACAATTTTAACCAAAAATAAAAAAAGCTTGTCGTAGCCAATACATTAAACAACATATTTTCAAAGTTTTAACTGTTTTAGTCAAGAATTGTTTGTGTAAGGGTGCTAAAACGTATGGATTATACATTGACGAAAGCAAGCGTAGGTGTTTTTTAATGTAAAAAGTTCAGAAGACTGTAAAATTTTTTCTAAACAATTTTAAGCAAAAATAAAAAAAGCGTGTCGTAGCCAATACATTAAACAATATATTTGCAAAGTTTTAACTGTTTTAGTCAAGAATTGTTTGTGTAAGAGTGCTAAAACGTATGGATTATACATTGACTAGTAAAAAGTTCAGAAGACGGTAAAATTTTTTCTAAACAATTTTAAGCAAAAATAAAAAAAGCGTGTCGTAGCCAATACATTAAACAACATATTTGCAAAGTTTTAACTGTTTTAGTCAAGAATTGTTTGTGAAAGAGTGCTAAAACGTATGGATTATACATTGACGAAAGCAAGCTTAGGTGTTTTTTAATGTAAAAAGTTCAGAAGACTGTAAAATTTTTTCTAAACAATTTTAAGCAAAAATAAAAAAAGCGTGTCGTAGCCAATACATTAAACAACATATTTGCAAAGTTTTAACTGTTTTAGTCAAGAATTGTTTGTGTAAGACTGCTAATACGTATGGATTATACATTGACGAAAGCAAGCATAGGTGTTTTTTAATGTAAAAAGTTCAGAAGACTGTAAAATTTTTTCTAAACAATTTTAAGCAAAAATAAAAAAAACTTGTCGTAGCCAATACATTAAACAACATATTTGCAAAGTTTTAACTGTTTTAGTCAAGAATTGTTTGTGTAAGAGTGCTAAAACGTATGGATTATACATTGACTAGTAAAAAGTTCAGAAGACTGTAAAATTTTTTCTAAACAATTTTAAGCAAAAATAAAAAAAGCGTGTCGTAGCCAATACATTAAACAACATATTTGCAAAGTTTTAACTGTTTTAGTGAAGAATTGTTTGTGTAAGAGTGCTAAAACGTATGGATTATACATTGACGAAAGCAAGCATAGGTGTTTTTTAAAGTAAAAAGTTCAGAAGACTGTAAAATTTTTTCTAAACAATTTTAAGCAAAAATAAAAAGAGCGTGTCGTAGCCAATACATTAAACAACATATTTGCAAAGTTTTAACTGTTTTAGTCAAGAATTGTTTGTGTAAGAGTGCTAAAACGTATGGATTATACATTGACTAGTAAAAAGTTCAGAAGACTGTAAAATTTTTTCTAAACAATTTTAACCAAAAATAAAAAAAGCTTGTCGTAGCCAATACATTAAACAACATATTTGCAAAGTTTTAACTGTTTTAGTCAAGAATTGTTTGTGTAAGACTGCTAAAACGTATGGATTATACATTGACGAAAGCAAGCATAGGTGTTTTTTAATGTAAAAAGTTCAGAAGACTGTAAAATTTTTCTAAACAATTTTAAGCAAAAATAAAAAAAATGTGTCGTAGCCAATACATTAAACAACATATTTGCAAAGTTTTAACTGTTTTAGTCAAGAATTGTTTGTGAAAGAGTGCTAAAACGTATGGATTATACATTGACGAAAGCAAGCTTAGGTGTTTTTTAATGTAAAAAGTTCAGTAGACTGTAAAATTTTTTCTAAACAATTTTAAGCAAAAATCAAAAAAGCGTGTCGTAGCCAATACATTAAACAACATATTTGCAAAGTTTTAACTGTTTTAGTCAAGAATTGTTTGTATAAGAGTGCTAAAACGTATGGATTATACATTGACGAAAGCAAGTATAGGTGTTTTTTAATGTAAAAAGTTCAGAAGACTGTAAAATTTTTTCTACACAATTTTAGGCAAAAATAAAAAAAGCGTGTTAGCCAATACATTAAACAACATATTTGCAAAGTTTTAACTGTTTTAGTCAAGAATTGTTTGTGTAAGAGTGCTAAAACTTATGGATTATACATTGACTAGTAAAAAGTTCAGAAGACTGTAAAATTTTTTCTAAACAATTTTAAGCAAAAATAAAAAAAGCGTGTCGTAGCCAATACATTAAACAACATATTTGCAAAGTTTTAACTGTTTTAGTCAAGATTTGTTTGTGTAAGAGTGCTAAAACGTATGGATTATACATTGACGAAAGCAAGCATAGGTGTTTTTTAAAGTAAAAAGTTCAGAAAACTGTAAAATATTTTCTAAACAATTTTAAGCAAAAATAAAAAAAGCGTGTCGTAGCCAATACATTAAACAACATATTTGCAAAGTTTTAACTGTTTTAGTCAAGAATTGTTTGTGTAAGAGTGCTAAAACGTATGGATTATTTATTGACTAGTAAAAAGTTCAGAAGACTGTAAAATTTTTTTAAACAATTTTAACCAAAAATAAAAAAAGCTTGTCGTAGCCAATACATTAAACAACATATTTTCAAAGTTTTAACTGTTTTAGTCAAGAATTGTTTGTGTAAGGGTGCTAAAACGTATGGATTATACATTGACGAAAGCAAGCGTAGGTGTTTTTTAATGTAAAAAGTTCAGAAGACTGTAAAATTTTTTCTAAACAATTTTAAGCAAAAATTAAAAAAAGCGTGTCGTAGCCAATACATTAAACAATATATTTGCAAAGTTTTAACTGTTTTAGTCAAGAATTGTTTGTGTAAGAGTGCTAAAACGTATGGATTATACATTGACTAGTAAAAAGTTCAGAAGACGGTAAAATTTTTTCTAAACAATTTTAAGCAAAAATAAAAAAAGCGTGTCGTAGCCAATACATTAAACAACATATTTGCAAAGTTTTAACTGTTTTAGTCAAGAATTGTTTGTGAAAGAGTGCTAAAACGTATGGATTATACATTGACGAAAGCAAGCTTAGGTGTTTTTTAATGTAAAAAGTTCAGAAGACTGTAAAATTTTTTCTAAACAATTTTAAGCAAAAATAAAAAAAGCGTGTCGTAGCCAATACATTAAACAACATATTTGCAAAGTTTTAACTGTTTTAGTCAAGAATTGTTTGTGTAAGACTGCTAATACGTATGGATTATACATTGACGAAAGCAAGCATAGGTGTTTTTTAATGTAAAAAGTTCAGAAGACTGTAAAATTTTTTCTAAACAATTTTAAGCAAAAATAAAAAAAACTTGTCGTAGCCAATACATTAAACAACATATTTGCAAAGTTTTAACTGTTTTAGTCAAGAATTGTTTGTGTAAGAGTGCTAAAACGTATGGATTATACATTGACTAGTAAAAAGTTCAGAAGACTGTAAAATTTTTTCTAAACAATTTTAAGCAAAAATAGAAAAAGCGTGTCGTAGCCAATACATTAAACAACATATTTGCAAAGTTTTAACTGTTTTAGTGAAGAATTGTTTGTGTAAGAGTGCTAAAACGTATGGATTATACATTGACGAAAGCAAGCATAGGTGTTTTTTAAAGTAAAAAGTTCAGAAGACTGTAAAATTTTTTCTAAACAATTTTAAGCAAAAATAAAAAGAGCGTGTCGTAGCCAATACATTAAACAACATATTTGCAAAGTTTTAACTGTTTTAGTCAAGAATTGTTTGTGTAAGAGTGCTAAAACGTATGGATTATACATTGACTAGTAAAAAGTTCAGAAGACTGTAAAATTTTTTCTAAACAATTTTAACCAAAAATAAAAAAAGCTTGTCGTAGCCAATACATTAAACAACATATTTGCAAAGTTTTAACTGTTTTAGTCAAGAATTGTTTGTGTAAGACTGCTAAAACGTATGGATTATACATTGACGAAAGCAAGCATAGGTGTTTTTTAATGTAAAAAGTTCAGAAGACTGTAAAATTTTTCTAAACAATTTTAAGCAAAAATAAAAAAAATGTGTCGTAGCCAATACATTAAACAACATATTTGCAAAGTTTTAACTGTTTTAGTCAAGAATTGTTTGTGAAAGAGTGCTAAAACGTATGGATTATACATTGACGAAAGCAAGCTTAGGTGTTTTTTAATGTAAAAAGTTCAGTAGACTGTAAAATTTTTTCTAAACAATTTTAAGCAAAAATCAAAAAAGCGTGTCGTAGCCAATACATTAAACAACATATTTGCAAAGTTTTAACTGTTTTAGTCAAGAATTGTTTGTATAAGAGTGCTAAAACGTATGGATTATACATTGACGAAAGCAAGTATAGGTGTTTTTTAATGTAAAAAGTTCAGAAGAATGTAAAATTTTTTCTACACAATTTTAGGCAAAAATAAAAAAAGCGTGTTAGCCAATACATTAAACAACATATTTGCAAAGTTTTAACTGTTTTAGTCAAGAATTGTTTGTGTAAGAGTGCTAAAACTTATGGATTATACATTGACTAGTAAAAAGTTCAGAAGACTGTAAAATTTTTTCTAAACAATTTTAAGCAAAAATAAAAAAAGCGTGTCGTAGCCAATACATTAAACAACATATTTGCAAAGTTTTAACTGTTTTAGTCAAGATTTGTTTGTGTAAGAGTGCTAAAACGTATGGATTATAATTTGACGAAAGCAAGCATAGGTGTTTTTTAAAGTAAAAAGTTCAGAAGACTGTAAAATTTTTTCTAAACAATTTTAAGCAAAAATAAAAAAAGCGTGTCGTAGCCAATACATTAAACAACATATTTGCAAAGTTTTAACTGTTTTAGTCAAGAATTGTTTGTGTAAGAGTGCTAAAACGTATGGATTATACATTGACTAGTAAAAAGTTCAGAAGACTGTAAAATTTTTTCTAAACAATTTTAAGCAAAAATAAAAAAAGCGTGTCGTAGCCAATACAATAAACAACATATTTGCAAAGTTTTAACTGTTTTAGTCAAGAATTGTTTGTTTAAGAGTGCTAAAACGTATGGATTATACATTGACGAAAGCAAGTATAGGTGTTTTTTAATGTAAAAAGTTCAGATGACCGTAAAATTTTTTCTAAACAATTTTAAGCAAAAATAAAAAAAAGCGTGTCGTAGCCAATACATTAAACAACATATTTGCAAAGTTTAAACTGTTTTAGTCAAGAATTGTTTGTGTAAGAGTGCTAAAACGTATGGATTATACATTGACTAGTAAAAAGTTCAGAAGACTGTAAAATTTTTTCTAAACAATTTTAAGCAAAAATAAAAAAAGCGTGTCGTAGCCAATACATTAAACAACATATTTGCAAAGTTTTAACTGTTTTAGTCAAGAATTGTTTGTGTAAGAGTGCTAAAACGTATGGATTATACATTGACTAGTAAAAAGTTCAGAAGACTGTAAAATTTTTTCTAAACAATTTTAAGCAAAAATAAAAAAAGCTTGTCGTAGCCAATACATTAAACAACATATTTGCAAAGTTTTAACTGTTTTAGTCAAGAATTGTTTGTGTAAGACTGCTAAAACGTATGGATTATACATTGACGAAAGCAAGCATAGGTGTTTTTTAATGTAAAAAGTTCAGAAGACTGTAAAATTTTTTCTAAACAATTTTAAGCAAAAATAAAAAAAATGTGTCGTAGCCAATACATTAAACAACATATTTGCAAAGTTTTAACTGTTTTAGTCAAGAATTGTTTGTGAAAGAGTGCTAAAACGTATGGATTATACATTGATGAAAGCAAGCTTAGGTGTTTTTTAATGTAAAAAGTTCAGAAGACTGTAAATTTTTTTCTAAACAATTTTAAGCAAAAATAAAAAAAGCGTGTCGTAGCCAATACATTAAACAACATATTTGCAAAGTTTTAACTGTTTTAGTCAAGAATTGTTTGTGTAAGAGTGCTAAAACGTATGGATTATACATTGACGAAAGCAAGCATAGGTGTTTTTTAATGTAAAAAGTTCAGAAGACTGTAAAATTTTTTCTACACAATTTTAGGCAAAAATAAAAAAAGCGTGTTAGCCAATACATTAAACAACATATTTGCAAAGTTTTAACTGTTTTAGTCAAGAATTGTTTGTGTAAGAGTGCTAAAACTTATGGATTATACATTGACTAGTAAAAAGTTCAGAAGACTGTAAAATTTTTTCTAAACAATTTTAAGCAAAAATAAAAAAAGCGTGTCGTAGCCAATACATTAAACAACATATTTGCAAAGTTTTAACTGTTTTAGTCAAGAATTGTTTGTGTAAGAGTGCTAAAACGTATGGATTATAATTTGACGAAAGCAAGCATAGCTGTTTTTTAAAGTAAAAAGTTCAGAAGACTGTAAAATTTTTTCTAAACAATTTTAAGCAAAAATAAAAAAAGCGTGTCGTAGCCAATACATTAAACAACATATTTGCAAAGTTTTAACTGTTTTAGTCAAGAATTGTTTGTGTAAGAGTGCTAAAACGTATGGATTATACATTGACTAGTAAAAAGTTCAGAAGACTGTAAAATTTTTTCTAAACAATTTTAAGCAAAAATAAAAAAAGCTTGTCGTAGCCAATACATTAAACAACATATTTGCAAAGTTTTAACTGTTTTAGTCAAGAATTGTTTGTGTAAGAGTGCTAAAACGTATGGATTATACATTGACGAAAGCAAGCATAGGTGTTTTTTAATGTAAAAATTTCAGATGACCTTAAAATTTTTTCTAAACAATTTTAAGCAAAAATAAAAAAAGCGTGTCGTAGCCATTACATTAAACAACATATTTGCAAAGTTTAAACTGTTTTAGTCAAGAATTGTTTGTGTAAGAGTGCTAAAACGTATGGATTATACATTGACTAGTAAAAAGTTCAGAAGACTGTAAAATTTTTTCTAAACAATTTTAAGCAAAAATAAAAAAAGCGTGTCGTAGCCAATACATTAAACAACATATTTGCAAAGTTTTAACTGTTTTAGTCAAGAATTGTTTGTGTAAGAGTGCTAAAACGTATGGATTATACATTGACGAAAGCAAGCATAGGTGTTTTTTAATGTAAAAAGTTCAGAAGACTGTAAAATTTTTCTAAACAATTTTAAGCAAAAATAAAAAAAGCGTGTCGTAGCCAATACATTAAACAACGTATTTGCAAAGTTTTAACTGTTTTAGTCAAGAATTGTTTGTGTAAGAGTGCTAAAACGTATGGATTATACATTGACTAGTAAAAAGTTCAGAAGACTGTAAAATTTTTTCTAAACAATTTTAACCAAAAATAAAAAAAGCTTGTCGTAGCCAATACATTAAACAACATATTTGCAAAGTTTTAACTGTTTTAGTCAAGAATTGTTTGTGTAAGAGTGCTAAAACGTATGGATTATACATTGACTAGTAAAAAGTTCAGAAGACTGTAAAATTTTTTCTAAACAATTTTAAGCAAAAATAAAAAAAGCGTGTCGTAGCCAATACATTAAACAACATATTTGCAAAGTTTTAACTGTTTTAGTCAAGAATTGTTTGTGTAAGAGTGCTAAAACGTATGGATTATACATTGACGAAAGCAAGCATAGGTATTTTTTTTATGTAAAAAGTTCAGAAGACTCTAAAATTTTTTCTAAACAATTTTAAGCAAAAATAAAAAAAGCGTGTCGTAGCCAATACATTAAACAACATATTTGCAAAGTTTTAACTGTTTTAGTCAAGAATTGTTTGTGAAAGAGTGCTAAAACGTATGGATTATACATTGACGAAAGCAAGCTTAGGTGTTTTTTAATGTAAAAAGTTCAGAAGACTGTAAAATTTTTTCTAAACAATTTTAAGCAAAAATAAAAAAAGCTTGTCGTAGCCAATACATTAAACAACATATTTGCAAAGTTTTAACTGTTTTAGTCAAGAATTGTTTGTGTAAGAGTGCTAAAACGTATGGATTATACATTGACGAAAGCAAGCCTAGATGTTTTTTAATGTAAAAAGTTCAGAAGACTGTAAAATTTTTTCTACACAATTTTAAGCAAAAATAAAAAAAGCGTGTCGTAGCCAATACATTAAACAACATATTTGCAAAGTTTTAACTGTTTTAGTCAAGAATTGTTTGTGAAAGAGTGCTAAAACGTATGGATTATACATTGACGAAAGCAAGCTTAGGTGTTTTTTAATGTAAAAAGTTCAGAAGACTGTAAAATTTTTTCTAAACAATTTTAAGCAAAAATAAAAAAAGCGTGTCGTAGCCAATACATTAAACAACATATTTGCAAAGTTTTAACTGTTTTAGTCAAGAATTGTTTGTGTAAGACTGCTAAAACGTATGGATTATAATTTGACGAAAGCAAGCATAGGTGTTTTTTAATGTAAAAAGTTCAGAAGACTGTAAAATTTTTTCTAAACAATTTAAAGCAAAAAAAAAAAAAGTGTGTCGTAGCCAATACATTAAACAACATATTTGCAAAGTTTTAACTGTTTTAGTCAAGAATTGTTTGTGTAAGAGTGCTAAAACGTATGGATTATACATTGACTAGTAAAAAGTTCAGAAGACTGTAAAATTTTTTCTAAACAATTTTAAGCAAAAATAAAAAAAGCGTGTCGTAGCCAATACATTAAACAACATATTTGCAAAGTTTTAACTGTTTTAGTGAAGAATTGTTTGTGTAAGAGTGCTAAAACGTATGGATTATACATTGACGAAAGCAAGCATAGGTGTTTTTTAAAGTAAAAAGTTCAGAAGACTGTAAAATTTTTTCTAAACAATTTTAAGCAAAAATAAAAAAAGCGTGTCGTAGCCAATACATTAAACAACATATTTGCAAAGTTTTAACTGTTTTAGTCAAGAATTGTTTGTGAAAGAGTGCTAAAACGTATGGATTATACATTGACGAAAGCAAGCTTAGGTGTTTTTTAATGTAAAAAGTTCAGAAGACTGTAAAATTTTTTCTAAACAATTTTAAGCAAATATAAAAAAAATGTGTCGTAGCCAATACATTAAACAACATATTTGCAAAGTTTTAACTGTTTTAGTCAAGAATTGTTTGTGAAAGAGTGCTAAAACGTATGGATTATACATTGACGAAAGCAAGCTTAGGTGTTTTTTAATGTAAAAAGTTCAGAAGACTGTAAAATTTTTTCTAAACAATTTTAAGCAAAAATAAAAAAAGCGTGTCGTAGCCAATACATTAAACAACATATTTGCAAAGTTTTAACTGTTTTAGTCAAGAATTGTTTGTGAAAGAGTGCTAAAACGTATGGATTATACATTGACGAAAGCAAGCTTAGGTGTTTTTTAATGTAAAAAGTTCAGAAGACTGTAAAATTTTTTCTAAACAATTTTAAGCAAAAATAAAAAAAGCGTGTCGTAGCCAATACATTAAACAACATATTTGCAAAGTTTTAACTGTTTTAGTCAAGAATTGTTTGTGTAAGAGTGCTAAAACGTATGGATTATACATTGACTAGTAAAAAGTTCAGAAGACTGTAAAATTTTTTCTAAACAATTTTAAGCAAAAATAAAAAAAGCGTGTCGTAGCCAATACATTAAACAACATATTTGCAAAGTTTTAACTGTTTTAGTGAAGAATTGTTTGTGTAAGAGTGCTAAAACGTATGGATTATACATTGACGAAAGCAAGCATAGGTGTTTTTTAAAGTAAAAAGTTCAGAAGACTGTAAAATTTTTTCTAAACAATTTTAAGCAAAAATAAAAAAAGCGTGTCGTAGCCAATACATTAAACAACATATTTGCAAAGTTTTAACTGTTTTAGTCAAGAATTGTTTGTGAAAGAGTGCTAAAACGTATGGATTATACATTGACGAAAGCAAGCTTAGGTGTTTTTTAATGTAAAAAGTTCAGAAGACTGTAAAATTTTTTCTAAACAATTTTAAGCAAATATAAAAAAAATGTGTCGTAGCCAATACATTAAACAACATATTTGCAAAGTTTTAACTGTTTTAGTCAAGAATTGTTTGTGAAAGAGTGCTAAAACGTATGGATTATACATTGACGAAAGCAAGCTTAGGTGTTTTTTAATGTAAAAAGTTCAGAAGACTGTAAAATTTTTTCTAAACAATTTTAAGCAAAAATAAAAAAAGCGTGTCGTAGCCAATACATTAAACAACATATTTGCAAAGTTTTAACTGTTTTAGTCAAGAATTGTTTGTGAAAGAGTGCTAAAACGTATGGATTATACATTGACGAAAGCAAGCTTAGGTGTTTTTTAATGTAAAAAGTTCAGAAGACTGTAAAATTTTTTCTAAACAATTTTAAGCAAAAATAAAAAAAGCGTGTTAGCCAATACATTAAACAACATATTTGCAAAGTTTTAACTGTTTTAGTCAAGAATTGTTTGTATAAGAGTGCTAAAACTTATGGATTATACATTGACTAGTAAAAAGTTCAGAAGACTGTAAAATTTTTTCTAAACAATTTTAAGCAAAAATAAAAAAAGCGTGTCGTAGCCAATACATTAAACTACATATTTGCAAAGTTTTAACTGTTTTAGTCAAAAATTGTTTGTGTAAGAGTGCTAAAACGTATGGATTATAATTTGACGAAAGCAAGCATAGGTGTTTTTTAAAGTAAAAAGTTCAGAAGACTGTAAAATTTTTTCTAAACAATTTTAAGCAAAAATAAAAAAAGCGTGTCGTAGCCAATATATTAAACAACATATTTGCAAAGTTTTAACTGTTTTAGTCAAGAATTGTTTGTGTAAGAGTGCTAAAACGTATGGATTATACATTGACTAGGAAAAAGTTCAGAAGACTGTAAAATTTTTTCTAAACAATTTTAACCAAAAATAAAAAAAGCTTGTCGTAGCCAATACATTAAACAACATATTTGCAAAGTTTTAACTGTTTTAGTCAAGAATTGTTTGTGTAAGAGTGCTAAAACGTATGGATTATACATTGACGAAAGCAAGCATAGGTGTTTTTTAATGTAAAAAGTTCAGATGACCGTAAAATTTTTTCTAAACAATTTTAAGCAAAAATAAAAAAAGAGTGTCGTAGCCAATACATTAAACAACATATTTGCAAAGTTTAAACTGTTTTAGTCAAGAATTGTTTGTGTAAGAGTGCTAAAACGTATGGATTATACATTGACGAAAGCAAGCATAGGTGTTTTTTAATGTAAAAAGTTCAGAAGACCGTAAAATTTTTTCTAAACAATTTTAAGCAAAAATAATAAAAGCGTGTCGTAGCCAATACATTTAACAACATATTTGCAAAGTTTTAACTGTTTTAGTCAAGAATTGTTTGTGTAAGAGTGCTAAAACGTATGGATTATACATTGATGAAAGCAAGCATAGGTGTTTTTTAATGTAAAAAGTTCAGAAGACTGTAAAATTTTTTCTAAACAATTTTAAGCAAAAATAAAAAAAGCGTGTCGTAGCCAATACATTAAACAACATATTTGCAAAGTTTTAACTGTTTTAGTCAAGAATTGTTTGTGTAAGAGTGCTAAAACGTATGGATTATACATTGACTAGTAAAAAGTTCAGAAGACTGTAAAATTTTTTCTAAACAATTTTAACCAAAAATAAAAAAAGCTTGTCGTAGCCAATACATTAAACAACATATTTGCAAAGTTTTAACTGTTTTAGTCAAGAATTGTTTGTGTAAGACTGCTAAAACGTATGGATTATACATTGACGAAAGCAAGCATAGGTGTTTTTTAATGTAAAAAGTTCAGAAGACCGTAAAATTTTTTCTAAACAATTTTAAGCAAAAATAAAAAAAGCTTGTCGTAGCCAATACATTAAACAACATATTTGCAAAGTTTAAACTGTTTTAGTCAAGAATTGTTTGTGTAAGAGTGCTAAAACGTATGGATTATACATTGACGAAAGCAAGCATAGGTGTTTTTTAATGTAAAAAGTTCAGAAGACCGTAAAATTTTTTCTAAACAATTTTAAGCAAAAATAAAAAAAGCGTGTCGTAGCCAATACATTAAACAACATATTTGCAAAGTTTTAACTGTTTTAGTCAAGAATTGTTTGTGTAAGAGTGCTAAAACGTATGGATTATACATTGATGAAAGCAAGCATAGGTGTTTTTTAATGTAAAAAGTTCAAAAGACTGTAAAATTTTTCTAAACAATTTTAAGCAAAAATAAAAAAAGCGTGTCGTAGCCAATACATTAAACAACATATTTGCAAAGTTTTAACTGTTTTAGTCAAGAATTGTTTGTGTAAGAGTGCTAAAACGTATGGATTATACATTGACTAGTAAAAAGTTCAGAAGACTGTAAAATTTTTTCTAAACAATTTTAAGCAAAAATAAAAAAAGCGTGTCGTAGCCAATACATTAAACAACATATTTGCAAAGTTTAAACTGTTTTAGTCAAGAATTGTTTGTGTAAGAGTGCTAAAACGTATGGATTATACATTGACGAAAGCAAGCATAGGTGTTTTTTAATGTAAAAAGTTCTGAAGACTGTAAAACTTTTTCTAAACAATTTTAAGCAAAAATAAAAAAAGCGTGTCGTAGCCAATACATTAAACAACATATTTGCGAAGTTTTAACTGTTTTAGTCAAGAATTGTTTGTGTAAGAGTGCTAAAACGTATGGATTATACATTGATGAAAGCAAGCATAGGTGTTTTTTAATGTAAAAAGTTCAGAAGACTGTAAAATTTTTCTAAACAATTTTAAGCAAAAATAAAAAAAGCGTGTCGTAGCCAATACATTAAACAACATATTTGCAAAGTTTTAACTGTTATAGTCAAGAATTGTTTGTGTAAGAGTGCTAAAACGTATGGATTATACATTGACTAGTAAAAAGTTCAGAAGACTGTAAAATTTTTTCTAAACAATTTTAACCAAAAATAAAAAAAGCTTGTCGTAGCCAATACATTAAACAACATATTTGCAAAGTTTTAACTGTTTTAGTCAAGAATTGTTTGTGTAAGACTGCTAAAACGTATGGATTATACATTGACGAAAGCAAGCATAGGTGTTTTTTAATGTAAAAAGTTCAGAAGACTGTAAAATTTTTTCTAAACAATTTTAAGCAAAAATAAAAAAAGCGTGTCGTAGCCAATACATTAAACAACATATTTGCAAAGTTTTAACTGTTTTAGTCAAGAATTGTTTGTGAAAGAGTGCTAAAACGTATGGATTATACATTGACGAAAGCAAGCTTAGGTGTTTTTTAATGTAAAAAGTTCAGAAGACTGTAAAATTTTTTCTAAACAATTTTAAGCAAAAATAAAAAAAGCGTGTCGTAGCCAATACATTAAACAACATATTTGCAAAGTTTTAACTGTTTTAGTCAAGAATTGTTTGTGTAAGAGTGCTAAAACGTATGGATTATACATTGACGAAAGCAAGCATAGGTGTTTTTTAATGTAAAAAGTTCAGAAGACTGTAAAATTTTTTCTACACAATTTTAGGCAAAAATAAAAAAAGCGTGTTAGCCAATACATTAAACAACATATTTGCAAAGTTTTAACTGTTTTAGTCAAGAATTGTTTGTGTAAGAGTGCTAAAACTTATGGATTATACATTGACTAGTAAAAAGTTCAGAAGACTGTAAAATTTTTTCTAAACAATTTTAAGCAAAAATAAAAAAAGCGTGTCGTAGCCAATACATTAAACTACATATTTGCAAAGTTTTAACTGTTTTAGTCAAGAATTGTTTGTGTAAGAGTGCTAAAACGTATGGATTATAATTTGACGAAAGCAAGCATAGGTGTTTTTTAAAGTAAAAAGTTCAGAAGACTGTAAAATTTTTTCTAAACAATTTTAAGCAAAAATAAAAAAAGCTTGTCGTAGCCAATACATTAAACAACATATTTGAAAAGTTTTAACTGTTTTAGTCAAGAATTGTTTATGTAAGAGTGCTAAAACGTATGGATTATACATTGACTAGTAAAAAGTTCAGAAGACTGTAAAATTTTTTCTAAACAATTTAAACCAAAGATAAAAAAAGCTTGTCGTAGCCAATACATTAAACAACATATTTGCAAAGTTTTAACTGTTTTAGTCAAGAATTGTTTGTGTAAGAGTGCTAAAACGTATGGATTATACATTGACGAAAGCAAGCATAGGTGTTTTTTAATGTAAAAAGTTCAGATGACCGTAAAATTTTTTCTAAACAATTTTAAGCAAAAATAAAAAAAGCGTGTCGTAGCCAATACATTAAACAACATATTTGCAAAGTTTAAACTGTTTTAGTCAAGAATTGTTTGTGTAAGAGTGCTAAAACGTATGGATTATACATTGACGAAAGCAAGCATAGGTGTTTTTTAATGTAAAAAGTTCAGAAGACCGTAAAATTTTTTCTAAACAATTTTAAGCAAAAATAATAAAAGCGTGTCGTAGCCAATACATTAAACAACATATTTGCAAAGTTTTAACTGTTTTAGTCAAGAATTGTTTGTGTAAGAGTGCTAAAACGTATGGATAATACATTGATGAAAGCAAGCATAGGTGTTTTTTAATGTAAAAAGTTCAGAAGACTGTAAAATTTTTTCTAAACAATTTTAAGCAAAAATAAAAAAAGCGTGTCGTAGCCAATACATTAAACAACATATTTGCAAAGTTTTAACTGTTTTAGTCAAGAATTGTTTGTGTAAGAGTGCTAAAACGTATGGATTATCCATTGACTAGTAAAAAGTTCAGAAGACTGTAAAATTTTTTCTAAACAATTTTAACCAAAAATAAAAAAAGCTTGTCGTAGCCAATACATTAAACAACATATTTGCAAAGTTTTAACTGTTTTAGTCAAGAATTGTTTGTGTAAGACTGCTAAAACGTATGGATTATACATTGACGAAAGCAAGCATAGGTGTTTTTTAATGTAAAAAGTTCAGAAGACCGTAAAATTTTTTCTAAACAATTTTAAGCAAAAATAAAAAAAGCGTGTCGTAGCCAATACATTAAACAACATATTTGCAAAGTTTTAACTGTTTTAGTCAAGAATTGTTTGTGAAAGAGTGCTAAAACGTATGGATTATACATTGACGAAAGCAAGCTTAGGTGTTTTTTAATGTAAAAAGTTCAGAAGACTGTAAAATTTTTTCTAAACAATTTTAAGCAAAAATAAAAAAAGCGTGTCGTAGCCAATACATTAAACAACATATTTGCAATGTTTTAACTGTTTTAGTCAAGAATTGTTTGTGTAAGAGTGCTAAAACGTATGGATTATACATTGATGAAAGCAAGCATAGGTGTTTTTTAATGTAAAAAGTTCAAAAGACTGTAAAATTTTTTCTAAACAATTTTAAGCAAAAATAAAAAAAGCGTGTCGTAGCCAATACATTAAACAACATATTTGCAAAGTTTTAACTGTTTTAGTCAAGAATTGTTTGTGTAAGAGTGCTAAAACGTATGGATTATACATTGACTAGTAAAAAGTTCAGAAGACTGTAAAATTTTTTCTAAACAATTTTAAGCAAAAATAAAAAAAGCGTGTCGTAGCCAATACATTAAACAACATATTTGCAAAGTTTAAACTGTTTTAGTCAAGAATTGTTTGTGTAAGAGTGCTGAAACGTATGGATTATACATTGACGAAAGCAAGCATAGGTGTTTTTTAATGTAAAAAGTTCAGAAGACCGTAAAATTTTTTCTAAACAATTTTAAGCAAAAATAAAAAAAGGGTGTCGTAGCCAATACATTAAACAACATATTTGCAAAGTTTTAACTGTTTTAGTCAAGAATTGTTTGTGTAAGAGTGCTAAAACGTATGGATTATACATTGATGAAAGCAAGCATAGGTGTTTTTTAATGTAAAAAGTTCAGAAGACTGTAAAATTTTTCTAAACAATTTTAAGCAGAAATAAAAAAAGCGTGTCGTAGCCAATACATTAAACAACATATTTGCAAAGTTTTAACTGTTTTAGTCAAGAAGCGTGTCGTAGCATAGGTGTTGTTTAATATATTGGCTACGACACACTTTTTTTTATTTTTGCTTAAAATTGTTTAGAAAAAATTTTACGGTCTTCTGAACTTTTTACATTAAAAAACACCTATGCTTGCTTTCGTCAATGTATAATCCATACGTTTTAGCACTCTTACACAAACAATTCTTGACTCAAACAGTTAAAACTTTGCAAATATGTTGTTTAATGCATTGGCTACGACACGCTTTTTTTATTTTTGCTTAAAATTGTTTAAAAAAATTTTTACAGTCTTCTGAACTTTTTACTAGTCAATGTATAATCCATACGTTTTAGCACTCTTACACAAACAATTCTTTACTAAAACAGTTAAAACTTTGCAAATATGTTGTTTAATGTATTGGCTACGACACGCTTTTTTTATTTTTGCTTAAAATTGTTTAGAAAAAATTTTACAGTCTTCTGAACTTTTTACATTAAAAAACACCTATGCTTGCTTTCGTCAATGTATAATCCATACGTTTTAGCACTCTTACACAAACAATATTGACTAAAACAGTTAAAACTTTGCAAATATGTTGTTTAATATATTGGCTACGACACGCTTTTTTTATTTTTGCTTAAAATTGTTTAGAAAAAATTTTACAGTCTTCTGAACTTTTTACATTAAAAAACACCTATGCTTGCTTTCTTCAATGTATAATTCATACGTTTTAGCACTCTTACACAAACAATTCTTGACTAAAACAGTTAAAACTTTGCAAATATGTTGTTTAATGTATTGCCTACGACACGCTTTTTTTATTTTGCTTAAAATTGTTTAGAAAAAATTTTACGGTCTTCTGAACTTTTTACATTAAAAAGCACCTATGCTTGCTTTCGTCAATGTATAATCCATACGTTTTAGCACTCTTACACAAATAATTCTTGACTAAAACAGTTAAAACTTTGCAAATATGTTGTTTAATGTATAGGCTACGACACGCTTTTTTTATTTTTGCTTAAAATTGTTTAGAAAAAAAATTTACAGTGTTCTGAACTTTTTACTAGTTAATATATAATCCATACGTTTTAGCACTCTTACACAAACAATTCTTGACTAAAACAGTTAAAACTTTGCAAATATGTTGTTTAATGTATTGGCTACGACACACTTTTTTTATTTTTGCTTAAAATTGTTTAGAAAAAATTTTACAGTCTTCTGAACTTTTTACATTAAAAAACACCTATGCTTGCTTTCGTCAATGTATAATCCATACGTTTTAGCACTCTTACACAAACAATTCTTGACTAAAACAGTTAAAACTTTGCAAATATATTGTTTAATGTATTGGCTACGACACGCTTTTTTTATTTTTGCTTAAAATTGTTTAGAAAAAATTTTACAGTCTTCTGAACTTTTTACTAGTCAATGTATAATCCATACGTTTTAGCACTCTTACACAAACAATTCTTGACTAAAACAGTTAAAACTTTGCAAATATGTTGTTTAATGTATTGGCTACGACACGCTTTTTTTATTTTTGCTTAAAATTGTTTAGAAAAAATTTTACAGTCTTCTGAACTTTTTACATTAAAAAACACCTATGCTTGCTTTCGTCAATGTATAATCCATACGTTTAGCACTTTTACACAAACAATTCTTGACTAAAACAGTTAAAACTTTGCAAATATGTTGTTTAATGTATTGGCTACGACACGCTTTTTTTATTTTTGCTTAAAATTGTTTAGAAAAAATTTTACAGTCTTCTGAACTTTTTACATTAAAAAACACCTATGCTTGCTTTCGTCAATGTATAATCCATACGTTTTAGCACTCTTACACAAACAATTCTTGACTAAAACAGTTAAAACTTTGCAAATATGTTGTTTAATGTATTGGCTACGACACGCTTTTTTTATTTTTGCTTAAAATTGTTTAGAAAAAATTTTACAGTCTTCTGAACTTTTTACATTAAAAAACACCTATGCTTGCTTTCGTCAATGTATAATCCATACGTTTAAGCACTCTTACACAAACAATTCTTGACTAAAACAGTATAAACTTTGCAAATATGTTGTTTAATGTATTGGCTACGACACGCTTTTTTTATTTTTGCTTAAAATTGTTTAGAAAAAATTTTACGGTCTTCTGAACTTTTTACATTAAAAAACACCTATGCTTGCTTTCGTCAATGTATAATCCATACGTTTTAGCACTCTTACACAAACAATTCTTGACTAAAACAGTTAAAACTTTGCAAATATGTTGTTTAATGTATAGGCTACGACACACTTTTTTTATTTTTGCTTAAAATTGTTTAGAAAAAAATTTACAGTGTTCTGAACTTTTTACTAGTTAATATATAATCCATACGTTTTAGCACTCTTACACAAACAATTCTTGACTAAAACAGTTAAAACTTTGCAAATATGTTGTTTAATGTATTGGCTACGACACACTTTTTTTTTTTTTTGCTTTAAATTGTTTAGAAAAAATTTTACAGTCTTCTGAACTTTTTACATTAAAAAACACCTATGCTTGCTTTCGTCAATGTATAATCCATACGTTTTAGCACTTTTACACAAACAATTCTTGACTAAAACAGTTAAAACTTTGCAAATATGTTTTTTAATGTATTGGCGACGACACGCTTTTTTTATTTTTGCTTAAAATTGTTTAGAAAACATTTTACGGTCTTCTGAACTTTTTACATTAAAAAACACCTATGCTTGCTTTCGTCAATGTATAATCCATACGTTTTAGCACTCTTACACAAACAATTCTTGACTAAAACAGTTAAAACTTTGCAAATATGTTGTTTAATGTATTGGCTACGACACGCTTTTTTTATTTTTGCTTAAAATTGTTTAGAAAAAATTTTACAGTCTTCTGAACTTTTTACTAGTCAATGTATAATCCATACGTTTTAGCACTCTTACACAAACAATTCTTGACTAAAACAGTTAAAACTTTGCAAATATGTTGTTTAATGTATTGGCTACGACACGCTTTCTTTATTTTTGCTTAAAATACTTTAGAAAAAATTTTACAGTCTTCTGAACTTTTTACATTAAAAAACACCTATGCTTGCTTTCGTCAATGTATAATCCATACGTTTTAGCACTCTTACACAAACAATTCTTGACTAAAACAGTTAAAACTTTGCAAATATGTTTTTTATTGTATTGGCTACGACACGCTTTTTTTATTTTTGCTTAAAATTGTTTAGAAAAATTTTTACAGTCTTCTGAATTTTTTACTAGTCAATGTATAATCCATACGTTTTAGCACTCTTACACAAACAATTCTTGACTAAAACAGTTAAAACTTTGCAAATATGTTGTTTAATGTATTGGCTACGACACGCTTTTTTTATTTTTGCTCAAAATTGTTTAGAAAAAATTTTACAGTCTTTTGAACATTTTACATTAAAAAACACCTATGCTTGCTTTCGTCAATGTATAATCCATACGTTTTAGCACTCTTACACAAACAATATTGACTAAAAAAGTTAAAACTTTGCAAATATGTTGTTTAATGTATTGGCAACGACACGCTTTTTTTATTTTTGCTTAAAATTGTTTAGAAAAAATTTTACAGTCTTCTGAACTTTTTACATTAAAAAACACCTATGCTTGCTTTCGTCAATGTATTATTCATACGTTTTAGCACTCTTACACAAACAATTCTTGAGTAAAACAGTTAAAACTTTGCAAATATGTTGTTTAATGTATTGGCTACGACACGCTTTTTTTATTTTTGCTTAAAATTGTTAAGAAAAAACTTCTAAGGTCTTCTGAACTTTTTACATTAAAAACCACCTATGCTTGCTTTCGTCAATGTATAATCCATACGTTTTAGCACTCTTACACAAACAATTCTTCACTAAAACAGTTAAAACTTTGCAAATATGTTGTTTAATGTATTGGCTACGACACGCTTTTTTTTTTTTTGCTTAAAATTGTTTAGAAAAAATTTTACAGTCTTCTGAACTTTTTACTAGTCAATGTATAATCCATACGTTTTAGCACTCTTACACAAACAATTCTTGACTAAAACAGTTAAAACTTTGCAAATATGTTGTTTAATGTATTGGCTACGACACGCTTTTTTTATTTTTGCTTAAAATAGTTTAGAAAAAATTTTACAATCTTCTGAACTTTTTACATTAAAAAACACCTATGCTTGCTTTTGTCAATGTATAATCCATACGTTTTAGCACTCTTACACAAACAATTCTTGACTAAAACAGTTAAAACTTTGCAAATATGTTGTTTAATGTATTGGCTACGACACACTTTTTTTATTTTTGCTTAAAATTGTTTAGAAAAAATTTTACGGTCTTCTGAACTTTTTACATTAAAAAACACCTATGCTTGCTTTCGTCAATGTATAATCCATACGTTTTAGCACTCTTACACAAACAATTCTTGACTAAAACAGTTAAAACTTTGCAAATATGTTGTTTAATGTATTAGCTACGACACGCTTTTTTTATTTTTGCTTAAAATTGTTTAGAAAAAATTTTACAGTCTTCTGAACTTTTTACATTAAAAAACACCTATGCTTGCTTTCGTCAATGTATAATCCATACGTTTTAGCACTCTTACACAAACAATTCTTGACTAAAACAGTTAAAACTTTGCAAATATGTTGTTTAATGTATTGGCTACGACACGCTCTTTTTATTTTTGCTTAAAATTGTTTAGAAAAAATTTTACAGTCTTCTGAACTTTTTACATTAAAAAACACCTATGCTTGCTTTCGTCAATGTATAATCCATACGTTTAAGCACTCTTACACAAACAATTCTTGACTAAAACAGTTAAAACTTTGCAAATATGTTGTTTAATGTATTGGCTACGACACGCTTTTTTTAGTTTTGCTTAAAATTGTTTAGAAAAAATTTTACAGTCTTCTGAACTTTTTACTAGTCAATGTATAATCCATACGTTTTAGCACTCTTACACAAACAATTCTTGACTAAAACAGTTAAAACTTTGCAAATATGTTGTTTAATGTATTGGCTACGACACGCTTTTTTTATTTTTGCTTAAAATAGTTTAGAAAAAATTTACAGTCTTCTGAACTTTTTACATTAAAAAACACCTATGCTTGCTTTCGTCAATGTATAATCCATACGTTTTAGCACTCTTACACAAACAATTATTGACTAAAACAGTTAAAACTTTGCAAATATGTTTTTTAATGTATTGGCTACGACACGCTTTTTTTATTTTTGCTTAAAATTGTTTAGAAAAACTTTTACGGTCTTCTGAACTTTTTACATTAAAAACCACCTATGCTTGCTTTCGTCAATGTATAATCCATACGTTTTAGCACTCTTACACAAACAATTCTTGACTAAAACAGTTAAAACTTTGCAAATATGTTGTTTAATGTATTGGCTACGACACGCTTTTTTTATTTTTGCTTAAAATTGTTTAGAAAAAATTTTACAGTCTTCTGAACTTTTTACATTAAAAAACACCTATGCTTGCTTTCGTCAATGTATAATCCATACGTTTAAGCACTCTTACACAAACAATTCTTGACTAAAACAGTTAAAACTTTGCAAATATGTTGTTTAATGTATTGGCACCGACACGCTTTTTTTATTTTTGCTTAAAATTGTTTAGAAAAAATTTTACAGTCTTCTGAACTTTTTACTAGTCAATGTATAATCCATACGTTTTAGCACTCTTACACAAACAATTCTTGACTAAAACAGTTAAAACTTTGCAAATATGTTGTTTAATTAATTGGCTACGACACACTTTTTTTATTTTTGCTTAAAATTGTTTAGAAAAAATTTTACAGTCTTTTGAACTTTTTACATTAAAAAACACCTATGCTTGCTTTCGTCAATGTATAATCCATACGTTTTAGCACTCTTACACAAACAATATTGACTAAAACAGTTAAAACTTTGCAAATATGTTGTTTAATGTATTGGCAACGACACGCTTTTTTTATTTTTGCTTAAAATTGTTTAGAAAAAATTTTACAGTCTTCTGAACTTTTTACATTAAAAAACACCTATGCTTGCTTTCGTCAATGTATAATTCATACGTTTTAGCACTCTTACAAAAACAATTCTTGACTAAAACAGTTAAAACTTTGCAAATATGTTGTTTAATGTATTGGCTACGACACGCTTTTTTTTATTTTTGCTTAAAATTGTTTAGAAAAACTTTTACGGTCTTCTGAACTTTTTACATTAAAAACCACCTATGCTTGCTTTCGTCAATGTATAATCCATACGTTTTAGCACTCTTACACAAACAATTCTTCACTAAAACAGTTAAAACTTTGCAAATATGTTGTTTAATGTATTAGCTACGACACGCTTTTTTTATTTTTGCTTAAAATTGTTTAGAAAAAATTTTACAGTCTTCTGAACTTTTTACTAGTCAAT
Source organism: Thalia democratica (assembly GCF_965202585.1). Classification (NCBI taxonomy): domain Eukaryota; kingdom Metazoa; phylum Chordata; class Thaliacea; order Salpida; family Salpidae; genus Thalia; species Thalia democratica. Next base: position 116,741,279 of record NC_139165.1, on the reverse strand, counting down.
GTATAATCCATACGTTTTAGCACTCTTACACAAACAATTCTTGACTAAAACAGTTAAAACTTTGCAAATATGTTGTTTAATGTATTGGCTACGACACGCTTTTTTTATTTTTTTGCTTAAAATAGTTTAGAAAAAATTTTGAAATCTTCTGAACTTTTTACATTAAAAAACACCTATTCTTGCTTTAGTCAATGTATAATCCATACGTTTTAGCACTCTTACACAAACAATTCTTGACTAAAACAGTTAAAACTTTGCAAATATGTTGTTTAATGTATTGGCTACGACACGCTTTTTTTATTTTTGCTTAAAATTGTTTAGAAAAAATTTTACGGTTTTCTGAACTTTTTACATTAAAAAACACCTATGCTTGCTTTCGTCAATGTATAATCCATACGTTTTAGCACTCTTACACAAACAATTCTTGACTAAAACAGTTAAAACTTTGCAAATATGTTTTTTAATGTATTGGCTACGACACGCTTTTTTTAATATTGCTTAAAATTGTTTAGAAAAAATTTTACAGTGTTCTGAACTTTTACTAGTCAATGTATAATCCATACGTTTTAGCACTCTTACACAAACAATTCTTGACTAAAACAGTTAAAACTTTGCAAATATGTTGTTTAATGTATTGGCTACGACACGCTTTTTTTATTTTTGCTTAAAATTGTTTAAAAAAAATTTTACAGTCTTCTGAACTTTTTACATTAAAAAGCACCTATGCTTGCTTTCGTCAATGTATAATCCATACGTTTTAGCACTCTTACACAAACAATTCTTGACTAAAACAGTTTAAAATTTGCAAATATGTTGTTTAATGTATTGTCTACGACACAATTTTTTTATTTTTGCTTAAAATTGTTTAGAAAAAATTTTACAGTCTTTTGAACTTTTTACATTAAAAAACACCTATGCTTGCTTTCGTCAATGTATAATCCATACGTTTTAGCACTCTTACACAAACAATATTAACTAAAACAGTTAAAACTTTGCAAATATGTTGTTTAATGTATTGGCTACGACACGCTTTTTTTATTTTTGCTTAAAATTGTTTAGAAAAAATTTTACAGTCTTCAGAACTTTTTACATTAAAAAACACCTATGTTTGCTTTCGTCAATGTATAATCCATACGTTTTAGCACTCTTACACAAACAATTCTTGACTAAAACAGTTAAAACTTTGCAAATATGTTGTTTAATGTATTGGCTACGACACGCTTTTTTTATTTTTGCTTAAAATTGTTTAGACAAAATTTTACGGTTTTCTGAACTTTTTATATTAAAAAACACCTCTGCTTGCTTTCGTCAATGTATAATCCATAAGTTTTAGCACTCTTACACAAACAATTCTTGACTAAAACAGTTAAAACTTTGCAAATATGTTGTTTAATGTATTGGCTTTGATACGCTTTTTTTATTTTTGCCTAAAATTGTTTAGAAAAAATTTTACAGTCTTCTGAACTTTTTACTAGTCAATGTATAATACATACGTTTTAGCACTCTTACACAAACAATTCTTGACTAAAACAGTTAAAATTTGCAAATATGTTGTTTAATTAATTGGCTACGACATACTTTTTTTATTTTTGCTTAAAATTGTTTAGAAAAAATTTTACAGTCTTTTGAACTTTTTACATTAAAAAACACCTATGCTTGCTTTCGTCAATGTATAATCCATACGTTTTAGCACTCTTACACAAACAATATTGACTAAAACAGTTAAAACTTTGCAAATATGTTGTTTAATGTATTGGCTACGACACGCTTTTTTTTTTATTGCTTAAATTGTTTAGAAAAGATTTTACAGTCTTCTGAACTTTTTACATTAAAAAACACCTATGCTTGCTTTCGTCAATGTATAATCCATACGTTTTAGCACTCTTACACAAACAATTCTTAACTAAAACAGTTATAACTTTGCAAATATGTTGTTTAATGTATTGACTACGACACGCTTTTTTTATTTTTGCTTAAAATTGTTTAGAAAAAATTTTACAGTCTTCTGAACTTTTTACTAGTCAATGTATAATCCATACGTTTTAGCACTCTTACACAAACAATTCTTGACTAAAACAGTTAAAACTTTGCAAATATGTTGTTTAATGTATTGGCTACGACAAGCTTCTTTATTTTTGCTTAAAATAGTTTAGAAAAAATTTTACAGTCTTCTGAACTTTTTACATTAAAAAACACCTATGCTTGCTTTCGTCAATGTATAATCCATACGTTTTAGCACTCTTACACAAACAATTCTTGACTAAAACAGTTAAAACTTTGCAAATATGTTGTTTAATGTATTGGCTACGACACGCTTTTTTTATTTTTGCTTAAAATTGTTTAGAAAAAATTTTACGGTTTTCTGAACTTTTTACACTAAAAAACACCTATGCTTGCTTTCGTCAATGTATAATCCATACGTTTTAGCACTCTTACACAAACAATTCTTGACTAAAACAGTTATAACTTTGCAAATATGTTTTTTAATGTATTGGCTACGATACGCTTTTTTTATTTTTGCTTAAAATAGTTTAAAAAAATTTTTACAGTCTTCTGAACTTTTTACTAGTCAATGTATAATCCATACGTTTTAGCACTCTTACACAAACAATTCTTGACTAAAACAGTTAAAATTCGCAAATATGTTGTTTAATTAATTGGCTACGACACACTTTTTTTATTTTTGCTTAAAATTGTTTAGAAAAAATTTTACAGTCTTCTGAACTTTTTACATTAAAAAACACCTATGCTTGCTTTCGTCAATGTATAATCCATACGTTTTAGCACTCTTACACAAACAATTCTTGACTAAAACAGTTAAAACTTTGCAAATATGTTGTTTAATGTATTGGCTACGACACGCTTTTTTTATTTTGGCTTAAAACTGTTTAGAAAAAATTTTACAGTCTTCTGAACTTTTTACTAGTCAATGTATAATCCATACGTTTTAGCACTCTTACACAAACAATTCTTGACTAAAACAGTTAAAACTTTGCAAATATGTTGTTTAATGTATTGGCTACGACACACTTTTTTATTTTTGCTTAAAATTGTTTAGAAAAAATTTTACAGTCTTCTGAACTTTTTACATTAAAAAACACCTATGCTTGCTTTCGTCAATGTATAATCCATACGTTTTAGCACTCTTACACAAACAATTCTTGACCAAAACAGTTAAACATTTTCAAATATGTTGTTTAATGTATTGGCTACGACACGCTTTTTTTATTTTTGCTTAAAATTGATTAGAAAAAATTTTATAGTCTTCTGAACTTTTTACTAGTTATTATATAATCCATACGTTTTAGCACTCTTACACAAACAATTCTTGACTAAAACAGTTAAAACTTTGCAAATATGTTGTTTAATGTATTGGCTACGACACACTTTTTTTTTTTTTTTGCTTAAAATTGTTTAGAAAAAACTTTACAGTCTTCTGAACTTTTTACATTAAAAAACACCTATGCTTGCTTTCGTCAATGTATAATCCATACGTTTTAGCACTCTTACACAAACAATTCTTGACTAAAACAGTTAAAACTTTGCAAATATGTTGTTTAATGTATTGGCTACGACACGCTTTTTTATTTTTGCTTAAAATTGTTTAGAAAACATTTTACGGTCTTCTGAACTTTTTACACTAAAAAACACCTATGCTTGCTTTTGTCAATGTATAATCCATACGTTTTAGCACTCTTACACAAACAATTATTGACTAAAACAGTTAAAACTTTGCAAATATGTTGTTTAATGTATTGGCTACGACACGCTTTTTTTATTTTTGCTTAAAATTGTTTAGAAAAAATTTTACAGTCTTCTGAACTTTTTACTAGTCAATGTATAATCCATACGTTTTATCACTCTTACACAAACAATTCTTGACTAAAACAGTTAAAACTTTGCAAATATGTTGTTTAATGTATTGGCTACGACACGCTTTTTTTATTTTTGCTTAAAATTGTTTAGAAAAAATTTTACGGTCTTCTGAACTTTTTACATTAAAAACCACCTATGCTTGCTTTCGTCAATGTATAATCCATACGTTTTAGCACTCTTACACAAACAATTCATGACTAAAACAGTTAAAACTTTGCAATTATATTGTTTAATGTATTTGCTACGACACGCTTTTTTTATTTTTCCTAAAATTGTTTAGAAAAAATTTTACAGTCTTCTGAACTTTTTACATTAAAAAACACATATGCTTGCTTTCGTCAATGTATAATCCATACGTTTTAGCACTCTTACACAAACAATTCTTGACTAAAACAGTTAAAACTTTGCAAATATGTTGTTTAATGTATTGGCTACGACACGCTTTTTTTATTTTTGCTTAAAACTGTTTAGAAAAAATTTTACAGTCTTCTGAACTTTTTACTAGTCAATGTATAATCCATACGTTTTAGCACTCTTACACAAACAATTCTTGACTAAAACAGTTAAAACTTTGCAAATATGTTGTTTAATTTATTGGCTACGACATGCTTTTTTTATTTTTGCTTAAAATTGTTTAGAAAAAATTTTAGAGTCTTCTGAACTTTTTACATTAAAAAACACCTATGCTTGCTTTCGTCAATGTATAATCCATACGTTTTAGCACTCTTACACAAACAATTCTTGACCAAAACAGTTAAAACTTTTCAAATATGTTGTTTAATGTATTGGCTACGACACGCTTTTTTTATTTTTGCTTAAAATTGTTTAGAAAAAATTTATAGTCTTCTTAACTTTTTACTAGTTAATATATAATCCATACGTTTTAGCACTCTTACACAAACAATTCTTGACTAAAACAGTTAAAACTTTGCAAATATGTTGTTTAATGTATTGACTACGACACACTTTTTTTTTTTTTTGCTTAAAATTGTTTAGAAAAAACTTTACAGTCTTCTGAACTTTTTACATTAAAAAACACCTATGCTTGCTTTCGTCAATGTATAATCCATACGTTTTAGCACTCTTACACAAACAATTCTTGACTAAAACAGTTAAAACTTTGCAAATATGTTGTTTAATGTATTGGCTACGACACGCTTTTTTTATTTTTGCTTAAAATTGTTTAGAAAACATTTTACGGTCTTCTGAACTTTTTACATTAAAAACCACCTATGCTTGCTTTCGTCAATGTATAATCCATACGTTTTAGCACTCTTACACAAACAATTCTTCACTAAAACAGTTAAAACTTTGCAAATATGTTGTTTAATGTATTGGCTACGACACGCTTTTTTTATTTTTGCTTAAATTTGTTTAGAAAAAATTTTACAGTCTTCTGAACTTTTTACTAGTCAATGTATAATCCATACGTTTTATCACTCTTACACAAACAATTCTTGACTAAAACAGTTAAAACTTTGCAAATATGTTGTTTAATGTATTGGCTACGACACGCTTTTTTTATTTTTGCTTAAAATAGTTTAGAAAAAATTTTACAGTCTTCTGAACTTTTTACATTAAAAAACACCTATGCTTGCTTTCGTCAATGTATAATCCATACGTTTTAGCTGTCTTACACAAACAATTCTTGACTAAAACAGTTAAAACTTTGCAAATATATTGTTTAATGTATTGGCTACGACACGCTTTTTTTATTTTTGCTTAAAATTGTTTAAAAAAAATTTTACAGTCTTCTGAACTTTTTACTAGTCAATGCATAATCCATACGTTTTAGCACTCTTACACAAACAATTCTTTACTAAAACAGTTAAAACTTTGCAAATATGTTGTTTAATGTATTGGCTACGACACACTTTTTTTTATTTTTGCTTAAAATTGTTTAGAAAAAATTTTACGGTCTTCTGAACTTTTTACATTAAAAAACACCTATGCTTGCTTTCGTCAATGTATAATCCATACGTTTTAGCACTCTTACACAAACAATTCTTGACTCAAACAGTTAAAACTTTGCAAATATGTTGTTTAATGTATTGGCTACGACACGCTTTTTTTATTTTTGCTTAAAATTGTTTAAAAAAAATTTTACAGTCTTCTGAACTTTTTACTAGTCAATGTATAATCCATACGTTTTAGCACTCTTACACAAACAATTCTTTACTAAAACAGTTAAAACTTTGCAAATATGTTGTTTAATGTATTGGCTACGACACGCTTTTTTTATTTTTGCTTAAAATAGTTTAGAAAAAATTTTACAGTCTTCTGAACTTTTTACATTAAAAAACACCTATGCTTGCTTTCGTCAATGTATAATCCATACGTTTTAGCACTCTTACACAAACAATTCTTGACTAAAACAGTTAAAACTTTGCAAATATGTTGTTTAATGTATTGGCTACGACACGCTTTTTTTATTTTTGCTTAAAATTGTTTAGAAAAACTTTTACGGTCTTCTGAACTTTTTACATTAAAAACCACCTATGCTTGCTTTCGTCAATGTATAATCCATACGTTTTAGCACTCTTACACAAACAATTCTTCACTAAAACAGTTAAAACTTTGCAAATATGTTGTTTAATGTATTGGCTACGACACGCTTTTTTATTTTTCCTAAAATTGTTTAGAAAAAATTTTACAGTCTTCTGAACTTTTTACATTAAAAAACACCTATGCTTGCTTTCGTCAATGTATAATCCATACGTTTTAGCACTCTTACACAAACAATTCTTGACTAAAACAGTTAAAACTTTGCAAATATGTTGTTTAATGTATTGGCTACGACACGCTTTTTTTATTTTTGCTTAAAACTGTTTAGAAAAAATTTTACAGTCTTCTGAACTTTTTACTAGTCAATGTATAATCCATACGTTTTAGCACTCTTACACAAACAATTCTTGACTATAACAGTTAAAACTTTGCAAATATGTTGTTTAATGTATTGGCTACGACACGCTTTTTTTATTTTTGCTTAAAATTGTTTAGAAAAAATTTTACAGTCTTCTGAACTTTTTACATTAAAAAACACCTATGCTTGCTTTTGTCAATGTATAATCCATACGTTTTAGCACTCTTACACAAACAATTCTTGACTAAAACAGTTAAAACTTTGCAAATATATTGTTTAATGTATTGTCTACGACACGCTTTTTTATTTTTGCTTAAAATTGTTTAGAAAAAATTTTACAGTCTTTTGAACTTTTTACATTAAAAAACACCTATGCTTGCTTTCGTCAATGTATAATCCATACGTTTTAGCACTCTTACACAAACAATTCTTCACTAAAACAGTTAAAACTTTGCAAATATGTTATTTAATGTATTGGCTACGACACGCTTTTTTTATTTTTGCTTAAAATTGTTTAGAAAAAATTTTACAGTCTTCTGAACTTTTTACATTAAAAAACACCTATGCTTGCTTTCGTCAATGTATAATCCATACGTTTTAGCACTCTTACACAAACAATTCTTGACTAAAACAGTTAAAACTTTGCAAATATGTTGTTTAATGTATTGGCTACGACACGCTTTTTTTATTTTTGCTTAAAATTGTTTAGAAAAAATTTTACAGTCTTCTGAACTTTTTACATTAAAAAACACCTATGCTTGCTTTCGTCAATGTATAATCCATACGTTTAAGCACTCTTACACAAACAATTCTTGAATAAAACAGTTAAAACTTTGCAAATATGTTGTTTAATGTATTGGCTACGACACGCTTTTTTTATTTTTGCTTAAAATTGTTTAGAAAAAATTTTACGGTCTTCTGAACTTTTTACATTAAAAAACACCTATGCTTGCTTTCGTCAATGTATAATCCATACGTTTTAGCACTCTTACACAAACAATTCTTGACTAAAACAGTTAAAACTTTGCAAATATGTTGTTTAATGTATAGGCTACGACACACTTTTTTTATTTTTGCTTAAAATTGTTTAGAAAAAAATTTACAGTGTTCTGAACTTTTTACTAGTTAATATATAATCCATACGTTTTAGCACTCTTACACAAACAATTCTTGACTAAAACAGTTAAAACTTTGCAAATATGTTTTTTAATGTATTGGCGACGACACGCTTTTTTTATTTTTGCTTAAAATTGTTTAGAAAACATTTTACGGTCTTCTGAACTTTTTACATTTAAAAACACCTATGCTTGCTTTCGTCAATGTATAATCCATACGTTTTAGCACTCTTACACAAACAATTCTTGACTAAAACAGTTAAAACTTTGCAAATATGTTGTTTAATGTATTGGCTACGACACGCTTTTTTTATTTTTGCTTAAAATTGTTTAGAAAAAATTTTACAGTCTTCTGAACTTTTTACTAGTCAATGTATAATCCATACGTTTTAGCACTCTTACACAAACAATTCTAGACTAAAACAGTTAAAACTTTGCAAATATGTTGTTTAATGTATTGGCTACGACACGCTATTTTTATTTTTGCTTAAAATTGTTTAGAAAAAATTTTACAGTCTTCTGAACTTTTTACATTAAAAAACACCTATGCTTGCTTTCGTCAATGTATAATTCATACGTTTTAGCACTCTTACACAAACAATATTGACTAAAACAGTTAAAACTTTGCAAATATGTTGTTTAATGTATTGGCAACGACACGCTTTTTTTATTTTTGCTTAAAATTGTTTAGAAAAAATTTTACAGTCTTCTGAACTTTTTACATTAAAAAACACCTATGCTTGCTTTCGTCAATGTATAATTCATACGTTTTAGCACTCTTACACAAACAATTCTTGACTAAAACAGTTAAAACTTTGCAAATATGTTGTTTAATGTATTGGCTACGACACGCTTTTTTTATTTTGGCTTAAAACTGTTTAGAAAAAATTTTACAGTCTTCTGAACTTTTTACTAGTCAATGTATAATCCATACGTTTTAGCACTCTTACACAAACAATTCTTGACTAAAACAGTTAAAACTTAGCAAATATGTTGTTTAATGTATTGGCTACGACACACTTTTTTATTTTTGCTTAAAATTGTTTAGAAAAAATTTTACAGTCTTCTGAACTTTTTACATTAAAAAACACCTATGCTTGCTTTCGTCAATGTATAATCCATACGTTTAAGCACTCTTACACAAACAATTCTTGACCAAAACAGTTAAACATTTTCAAATATGTTGTTTAATGTATTGGCTACGACACGCTTTTTTTATTTTTGCTTAAAATTGATTAGAAAAAATTTTATAGTCTTCTGAACTTTTTACTAGTTATTATATAATCCATACGTTTTAGCACTCTTACACAAACAATTCTTGACTAAAACAGTTAAAACTTTGCAAATATGTTGTTTAATGTATTGGCTACGACACACTTTTTTTTTTTTTTGCTTAAAATTGTTTAGAAAAAACTTTACAGTCTTCTGAACTTTTTACATTAAAAAACACCTATGCTTGCTTTCGTCAATGTATAATCCATACGTTTTAGCACTCTTACACAAACAATTCTTGACTAAAACAGTTAAAACTTTGCAAATATGTTGTTTAATGTATTGGCTACGACACGCTTTTTTATTTTTGCTTAAAATTGTTTAGAAAACATTTTACGGTCTTCTGAACTTTTTACATTAAAAAACACCTATGCTTGCTTTTGTCAATGTATAATCCATACGTTTTAGCACTCTTACACAAACAATTATTGACTAAAACAGTTAAAACTTTGCAAATATGTTGTTTAATGTATTGGCTACGACACGCTTTTTTTATTTTTGCTTAAAATTGTTTAGAAAAAATTTTACAGTCTTCTGAACTTTTTACTAGTCAATGTATAATCCATACGTTTTATCACTCTTACACAAACAATTCTTGACTAAAACAGTTAAAACTTTGAAAATATGTTGTTTAATGTATTGGCTACGACACGCTTTTTTTATTTTTGCTTAAAATTGTTTAGAAAAAATTTTACGGTCTTCTGAACTTTTTACATTAAAAACCACCTATGCTTGCTTTCGTCAATGTATAATCCATACGTTTTAGCACTCTTACACAAACAATTCATGACTAAAACAGTTAAAACTTTGCAATTATATTGTTTAATGTATTTGCTACGACACGCTTTTTTTATTTTTCCTAAAATTGTTTAGAAAAAATTTTACAGTCTTCTGAACTTTTTACATTAAAAAACACATATGCTTGCTTTCGTCAATGTATAATCCATACGTTTTAGCACTCTTACACAAACAATTCTTGACTAAAACAGTTAAAACTTTGCAAATATGTTGTTTAATGTATTGGCTACGACACGCTTTTTTTATTTTTGCTTAAAACTGTTTAGAAAAAATTTTACAGTCTTCTGAACTTTTTACTAGTCAATGTATAATCCATACGTTTTAGCACTCTTACACAAACAATTCTTGACTAAAACAGTTAAAACTTTGCAAATATGTTGTTTAATGTATTGGCTACGACATGCTTTTTTTATTTTTGCTTAAAATTGTTTAGAAGAAATTTTAGAGTCTTCTGAACTTTTTACATTAAAAAACACCTATGCTTGCTTTCGTCAATGTATAATCCATACGTTTTAGCACTCTTACACAAACAATTCTTGACCAAAACAGTTAAAACTTTTCAAATATGTTGTTTAATGTATTGGCTACGACACGCTTTTTTTATTTTTGCTTAAAATTGTTTAGAAAAAATTTATAGTCTTCTTAACTTTTTACTAGTTAATATATAATCCATACGTTTTAGCACTCTTACACAAACAATTCTTGACTAAAACAGTTAAAACTTTGCAAATATGTTGTTTAATGTATTGACTACGACACACTTTTTTTTTTTTTTGCATAAAATTGTTTAGAAAAAACTTTACAGTCTTCTGAACTTTTTACATTAAAAAACACCTATGCTTGCTTTCGTCAATGTATAATCCATACGTTTTAGCACTCTTACACAAACAATTCTTGACTAAAACAGTTAAAACTTTGCAAATATGTTGTTTAATGTATTGGCTACGACACGCTTTTTTTATTTTTGCTTAAAATTGTTTAGAAAACATTTTACGGTCTTCTGAACTTTTTACATTAAAAACCACCTATGCTTGCTTTCGTCAATGTATAATCCATACGTTTTAGCACTCTTACACAAACAATTCTTCACTAAAACAGTTAAAACTTTGCAAATATGTTGTTTAATGTATTGGCTACGACACGCTTTTTTTATTTTTGCTTAAATTTGTTTAGAAAAAATTTTACAGTCTTCTGAACTTTTTACTAGTCAATGTATAATCCATACGTTTTATCACTCTTACACAAACAATTCTTGACTAAAACAGTTAAAACTTTGCAAATATGTTGTTTAATGTATTGGCTACGACACGCTTTTTTTATTTTTGCTTAAAATAGTTTAGAAAAAATTTTACAGTCTTCTGAACTTTTTACATTAAAAAACACCTATGCTTGCTTTCGTCAATGTATAATCCATACGTTTTAGCTGTCTTACACAAACAATTCTTGACTAAAACAGTTAAAACTTTGCAAATATATTGTTTAATGTATTGGCTACGACACGCTTTTTTTATTTTTGCTTAAAATTGTTTAAAAAAAATTTTACAGTCTTCTGAACTTTTTACTAGTCAATGCATAATCCATACGTTTTAGCACTCTTACACAAACAATTCTTTACTAAAACAGTTAAAACTTTGCAAATATGTTGTTTAATGTATTGGCTACGACACACTTTTTTTTATTTTTGCTTAAAATTGTTTAGAAAAAATTTTACGGTCTTCTGAACTTTTTACATTAAAAAACACCTATGCTTGCTTTCGTCAATGTATAATCCATACGTTTTAGCACTCTTACACAAACAATTCTTGACTCAAACAGTTAAAACTTTGCAAATATGTTGTTTAATGTATTGGCTACGACACGCTTTTTTTATTTTTGCTTAAAATTGTTTAGAAAAAATTTTACGGTCTTCTGAACTTTTTACATTAAAAAGCACCTATGCTTGCTTTCGTCAATGTATAATCCATACGTTTTAGCACTCTTACACAAACAATTCTTGACTAAAACAGTTAAAACTTTGCAAATATATTGTTTAATGTATTGTCTACGACACGCTTTTTTATTTTTGCTTAAAATTGTTTAGAAAAAATTTTACAGTCTTTTGAACTTTTTACATTAAAAAACACCTATGCTTGCTTTCGTCAATGTATAATCCATACGTTTTAGCACTCTTACACAAACAATTCTTCACTAAAACAGTTAAAACTTTGCAAATATGTTATTTAATGTATTGGCTACGACACGCTTTTTTTATTTTTGCTTAAAATTGTTTAGAAAAAATTTTACAGTCTTCTGAACTTTTTACATTAAAAAACACCTATGCTTGCTTTCGTCAATGTATAATCCATACGTTTTAGCACTCTTACACAAACAATTCTTGACTAAAACAGTTAAAACTTTGCAAATATGTTGTTTAATGTATTGGCTACGACACGCTTTTTTTATTTTTGCTTAAAATTGTTTAGAAAAAATTTTACAGTCTTCTGAACTTTTTACATTAAAAAACACCTATGCTTGCTTTCGTCAATGTATAATCCATACGTTTAAGCACTCTTACACAAACAATTCTTGAATAAAACAGTTAAAACTTTGCAAATATGTTGTTTAATGTATTGGCTACGACACGCTTTTTTTATTTTTGCTTAAAATTGTTTAGAAAAAATTTTACGGTCTTCTGAACTTTTTACATTAAAAAACACCTATGCTTGCTTTCGTCAATGTATAATCCATACGTTTTAGCACTCTTACACAAACAATTCTTGACTAAAACAGTTAAAACTTTGCAAATATGTTGTTTAATGTATAGGCTACGACACACTTTTTTTATTTTTGCTTAAAATTGTTTAGAAAAAAATTTACAGTGTTCTGAACTTTTTACTAGTTAATATATAATCCATAGGTTTTAGCACTCTTACACAAACAATTCTTGACTAAAACAGTTAAAACTTTGCAAATATGTTTTTTAATGTATTGGCGACGACACGCTTTTTTTATTTTTGCTTAAAATTGTTTAGAAAACATTTTACGGTCTTCTGAACTTTTTACATTTAAAAACACCTATGCTTGCTTTCGTCAATGTATAATCCATACGTTTTAGCACTCTTACACAAACAATTCTTGACTAAAACAGTTAAAACTTTGCAAATATGTTGTTTAATGTATTGGCTACGACACACTTTTTTTATTTTTGCTTAAAATTGTTTAGAAAAAATTTTACAGTCTTCTGAACTTTTTACTAGTCAATGTATAATCCATACGTTTTAGCACTCTTACACAAACAATTCTTGACTAAAACAGTTAAAACTTTGCAAATATGTTGTTTAATGTATTGGCTACGACACGCTATTTTTATTTTTGCTTAAAATAGTTTAGAAAAATTTTTACAGTCTTCTGAACTTTTTACATTAAAAAACACCTATGCTTGCTTTCGTCATTGTATAATCCATACGTTTTAGCACTCTTACACAAACAATTCTTGACTAAAACAGTTAAAACTTTGCAAATATGTTTTTTGATGTATTGGCTACGACACGCTTTTTTTATTTTTACTTAAATTTGTTTAGAAAAAATTTTACAGTCTTCTGAACTTTTTACTAGTCAATGTATAATCCATACGTTTTAGCACTCTTACACAAACAATTCTTGACTAAAACAGTTAAAACTTTGCAAATATGTTGTTTAATTAATTGGCTACGACACACTTTTTTTATTTTTGCTTAAAATTGTTTAGAAAAAATTTTACAGTCTTTTGAACTTTTTACATTAAAAAACACCTATGCTTGCTTTCGTCAATGTATAATCCATACGTTTTAGCACTCTTACACAAACAATATTGACTAAAACAGTTAAAACTTTGCAAATATGTTGTTTAATGTATTGGCAACGACACGCTTTTTTTATTTTTGCTTAAAATTGTTTAGAAAAAATTTTACAGTCTTCTGAACTTTTTACATTAAAAAACACCTATGCTTGCTTTCGTCAATGTATAATTCATACGTTTTAGCACTCTTACACAAACAATTCTTGACTAAAACAGTTAAAACTTTGCAAATATGTTGTTTAATGTATTGGCTACGACACGCTTTTTTTATTTTTGCTTAAAATTGTTTAGAAAAACTTTTACGGTCTTCTGAACTTTTTACATTAAAAACCACCTATGCTTGCTTTCGTCAATGTATAATCCATACGTTTTAGCACTCTTACACAAACAATTCTTCACTAAAACAGTTAAAACTTTGCAAATATGTTGTTTAATGTATTGGCTACGACACGCTTTTTTATTTTTCCTAAAATTGTTTAGAAAAAATTTTACAGTCTTCTGAACTTTTTACATTAAAAAACACCTATGCTTGCTTTCGTCAATGTATAATCCATACGTTTTAGCACTCTTACACAAACAATTCTTGACTAAAACAGTTAAAACTTTGCAAATATGTTGTTTAATGTATTGGCTACGACACGCTTTTTTTATTTTTGCTTAAAACTGTTTAGAAAAAATTTTACAGTCTTCTGAACTTTTTACTAGTCAATGTATAATCCATACGTTTTAGCACTCTTACACAAACAATTCTTGACTATAACAGTTAAAACTTTGCAAATATGTTGTTTAATGTATTGGCTACGACACGCTTTTTTTATTTTTGCTTAAAATTGTTTAGAAAAAATTTTACAGTCTTCTGAACTTTTTACATTAAAAAACACCTATGCTTGCTTTTGTCAATGTATAATCCATACGTTTTAGCACTCTTACACAAACAATCTTGACTAAAACAGTTAAAACTTTGCAAATATGTTGTTTAATGTATTGGCTACGACATGTTTTTTTTTATTTTTGCTTAAAATTGTTTAGAAAAAATTTTACAGTCTTCTGAACTTTTTACTAGTCAATGTATAATTCATACGTTTTAGCACTGTTACACAAACAATTCTTGACTAAAACAGTTAAAACTTTGCAAATATGTTGTTTAATGTATTGGCTACGACACGCTTTTTTTATTTTTGCTTAAAATAGTTTAGAAAAATTTTACAGTCTTCTGAACTTTTTACATTAAAAAACACCTATGCTTGCTTTCGTCAATGTATAATCCATACGTTTTAGCACTCTTACACAAACAATTCTTGACTAAAACAGTTAAAACTTTGCAAATATGTTGTTTAATGTATTGGCTACGACACGCTTTTTTTATTTTTGCTTAAAATTGTTTAGAAAAAATTTTACGGTTTTCTGATATTTTTACATTAAAAAACCCCTATGCTTGATTTCGTCAATATATAATCCATACGTTTTAGCACTCTTACACAAACAATTATTGACTAAAACAGTTAAAACTTTGCAAATATGTTGTTTAATGTATTGGCTACGACACGCTTTTTTTATTTTTGCTTAAAATTGATTAGAAAAAATTTTATAGTCTTCTGAACTTTTTACTAGTTATTATATAATCCATACGTTTTAGCACTCTTACACAAACAATTCTTGACTAAAACAGTTAAAACTTTGCAAATATGTTGTTTAATGTATTGGTTACGACACACTTTTTTTTTTTTGCTTAAAATTGTTTAGAAAAAACTTTACAGTCTTCTGAACTTTTTACATTAAAAAACACCATTGCTTGCTTTCGTCAATGTATAATCCATACGTTTTAGCACTCTTACACAAACAATTCTTGACTAAAACAGTTAAAACTTTGCAAACATGTTGTTTAATGTATTGGCTACGACACGCTTTTTTATTTTTGCTTAAAATTGTTTAGAAAACATTTTACGGTCTTCTGAACTTTTTACATTAAAAAACACCTATGCTTGCTTTTGTCAATGTATAATCCATACGTTTTAGCACTCTTACACAAACAATTCTTGACTAAAACAGTTAAAACTTTGCAAATATGTTGTTTAATGTATTGGCTACGATACACTTTTTTTATTTTTGCTTAAAATTGTTTAGAAAAAATTTTACAGTCTTCTGAACTTTTTACTAGTCAATGTATAATCCATACGTTTTATCACTCTTACACAAACAATTCTTGACTAAAACAGTTAAAACTTTGCAAATATGTTGTTTAATGTATTAGCTACGACACGCTTTTTTTATTTTTGCTTAAAATAGTTTAGAAAAAGTTTTACAGTCTTCTGAACTTTTTACATTAAAAAACACCTATGCTTGCTTTCGTCAATGTATAATCCATACGTTTTAGCACTCTTACACAAACAATTCTTGACTAAAACAATTAAAACTTTGCAAATATATTGTTTAATGTATTGGCTACGACACGCTTTTTTTATTTTTGCTTAAAATTGTTTAGAAAAATTTTACAGTCTTCTGAACTTTTTACTAGTCAATGTATAATCCATACGTTTTAGCACTCTTACACAAACAATTCTTGACTAAAACAGTTAAAACTTTGCAAATATGTTGTTTAATGTATTGGCTACGACACGCTTTTTTATTTTTCCTAAAATTGTTTAGAAAAAATTTTACAGTCTTCTGAACTTTTTACATTAAAAAACACCTATGCTTGCTTTCGTCAATGTATAATCCATACGTTTTAGCACTCTTACACAAACAATTCTTGACTAAAACAGTTAAAACTTTGCAAATATGTTGTTTAATGTATTGGCTACGACAGGCTTTTTTTATTTTTGCTTAAAACTGTTTAGAAAAAATTTTACAGTCTTCTGAACTTTTTACTAGTCAATGTATAATCCATACGTTTTAGCACTCTTACACAAACAATTCTTGACTAAAACAGTTAAAACTTTGCAAATTTGTTGTTTAATGTATTGGCTACGACACGCTTTTTTTATTTTTCCTAAAATTGTTTAGAAAAAATTTTAGAGTCTTCTGAACTTTTTACATTAAAAAACACCTATGCTTGCTTTCGTCAATGTATAATCCATACGTTTTAGCACTCTTACACAAACAATTCTTGACCAAAACAGTTAAAACTTTTCAAATATGTTGTTTAATGTATTGGCTACGACACGCTTTTTTTTATTTTTGCTTAAAATTGATTATAAAAAATTTTATAGTCTTCTGAACTTTTTACTAGTTATTATATAATCCATACGTTTTAGCACTCTTACACAAACAATTCTTGACTAAAACAGTTAAAACTTTGCAAATATGTTGTTTAATGTATTGGCTACGACACACTTTTTTTTTTTGCTTAAAATTGTTTAGAAAAAACTTTACAGTCTTCTGAACTTTTTACATTAAAAAACACCTATGCTTGCTTTCGTCAATGTATAATCCATACGTTTTAGCACTCTTACACAAACAATTCTTGACTAAAACAGTTAAAACTTTGCAAACATGTTGTTTAATGTATTGGCTACGACAAGCTTTTTTATTTTTGCTTAAAATTGTTTAGAAAACATTTTACGGTCTTCTGAACTTTTTACATTAAAAAACACCTATGCTTGCTTTTGTCAATGTATAATCCATACGTTTTAGCACTCTTACACAAACAATTCTTGACTAAAACAGTTAAAACTTTGCAAATATGTTGTTTAATGTATTGGCTACGATACACTTTTTTCATTTTTGCTTAAAATTGTTTAGAAAAAATTTTACAGTCTTCTGAACTTTTTACTAGTCAATGTATAATCCATACGTTTTATCACTCTTACACAAACAATTCTTGACTAAAACAGTTAAAACTTTGCAAATATGTTGTTTAATGTATTAGCTACGACATGCTTTTTTTATTTTTGCTTAAAATAGTTTAGAAAAAGTTTTACAGTCTTCTGAACTTTTTACATTAAAAAACACCTATGCTTGCTTTCGTCAATGTATAATCCATACGTTTTAGCACTCTTACACAAACAATTCTTGACTAAAACAGTTAAAACTTTGCAAATATATTGTTTAATGTATTGGCTACGACAGGCTTTTTTTATTTTTGCTTAAAATTGTTTAGAAAAATTTTACAGTCTTCTGAACTTTTTACTAGTCAATGTATAATCCATACGTTTTAGCACTCTTACACAAACAATTCTTGACTAAAACAGTTAAAACTTTGCAAATATGTTGTTTAATGTATTGGCTACGACATGCTTTTTTTATTTTTGCTTAAAATTGTTTAGAAAAAATTTTACAGTCTTCTGAACTTTTTACTAGTCAATGTATAATCCATACGTTTTATCACTCTTACACAAACAATTCTTGACTTAAACAGTTAAAACTTTGCAAATATGTTGTTTAATGTATTGGCTACGACACGCTTTTTTTATTTTTGCTTAAAATTGTTTAGAAAAAATTTTACGGTCTTCTGAACTTTTTACATTAAAAAACACCTATGCTTGCTTTCGTCAATGTATAATCCATACGTTTTAGCACTCTTACACAAACAATTCATGACTAAAACAGTTAAAACTTTGCAAATATATTGTTTAATGTATTGGCTACGACACGCTTTTTTTATTTTTCCTAAAATTGTTTAGAAAAATTTTTACAGTCTTCTGAACTTTTTACATTAAAAAACACCTATGCTTGCTTTCGTCAATGTATAATCCATACGTTTTAGCACTCTTACACAAACAATTCTTGACTAAAACAGTTAAAACTTTGCAAATATGTTGTTTAATGTATTGGCTACGACACTCTTTTTTTATTTTTGCTTAAAACTGTTTAGAAAAAATTTTACAGTCTTCTGAACTTTTTACTAGTCAATGTATAATCCATACGTTTTAGCACTCTTACACAAACAATTCTTGACTAAAACAGTTAAAACTTTGCAAATATGTTGTTTAATGTATTGGCTACGACATGCTTTTTTTATTTTTGCTTAAAATTGTTTAGAAAAAATTTTACAGTCTTCTGAACTTTTTACATTAAAAAACACCTATGCTTGCTTTCGTCAATGTATAATCCATACGTTTTAGCACTCTTACACATACAATTCTTGACCAAAACAGTTAAAACTTTTCAAATATGTTGTTTAATGTATTGGCTACGACACGCTTTTTTTATTTTTGCTTAAAATTGTTTAGAAAAAATTTTATAGTCTTCTTAACTTTTTACTAGTTAATATATAATCCATACGTTTTAGCACTCTTACACAATCAATTCTTGACTAAAACAGTTAAAACTTTGCAAATATGTTGTTTAATGTATTGGCTACGACACACTTTTTTTTTTTTGCTTAAAATTGTTTAGAAAAAATTTTACAGTCTTCTGAACTTTTTACATTAAAAAACACTTATGCTTGCTTTCGTCAATGTATAGTCCATACGTTTTAGCACTCTTACACAAACAATTCTTGACTAAAACAGTTAAAACTTTGCAAATATGTTGTTTAATGTATTGGCTACGACACGCTTTTTTTATTTTTGCTTAAATTTGTTTAGAAAAAATTTTACAGTCTTCTGAACTTTTTACTAGTCAATGTATAACCCATACGTTTTATCACTCTTACACAAACAATTCTTGACTAAAACAGTTAAAACTTTGCAAATATGTTGTTTAATGTATTGGCTACGACACGCTTTATTTATTTTTGCTTAAAATAGTTTAGAAAAATTTTACAGTCTTCTGAACTTTTTACATTAAAAATCACCTATGCTTGCTTTCGTCAATGTATAATCCATACGTTTTAGCTGTCTTACACAAACAATTCTTGTCTAAAACAGTTAAAACTTTGCAAATATATTGTTTAATGTATTGGCTACGACACGCTTTTTTTTTATTTTTGCTTAAAGTTGTTTAGAAAAATTTTACAGTCTTCTGAACTATTTACATTAAAAAACACCTAAGCTTGCTTTCGTCAATGTATAATCCATACGTTTTAGCACTCTTACACAAACAATTCTTGACTAAAACAGTTAAAACTTTGCAAATTTGTTGTTTAATGTATTGGCTACGACACGCTTTTTTTATTTTTCCTAAAATTGTTTAGAAAAATTTTTACAGTCTTCTGAACTTTTTACATTAAAAAACACCTATGCTTGCTTTCGTCAATGTATAATCCATACGTTTTAGCTCTCTTACACAAACAATTCTTGACTAAAACAGTTAAAACTTTGCAAATATGATGTTTAATGTATTGGCTACGACATGTTTTTTTTTATTTTTGCTTAAAATTGTTTAGAAAAAATTTTACAGTCTTCTGAACTTTTTACTAGTCAATGTATAATTCATACGTTTTAGCACTGTTACGCAAACAATTCTTGACTAAAACAGTTAAAACTTTGCAAATATGTTGTTTAATGTATTGGCTACGACACGCTTTTTTTATTTTTGCTTAAAATAGTTTAGAAAAATTTTACAGTCTTCTGAACTTTTTACATTAAAAAACACCTATGCTTGCTTTCGTCAATGTATAATCCATACGTTTTAGCACTCTTACACAAACAATTCTTGACTAAAACAGTTAAAACTTTGCAAATATGTTGTTTAATGTATTGGCTACGACACGCTTTTTTTATTTTTGCTTAAAATTGTTTAGAAAAAATTTTACGGTTTTCTGATATTTTTACATTAAAAAACACCTATGCTTGATTTCGTCAATATATAATCCATACGTTTTAGCACTCTTACACAAACAATTATTGACTAAAACAGTTAAAACTTTGCAAATATGTTGTTTAATGTATTGGCTACGACACGCTTTTTTTATTTTTGCTTAAAATTGTTTAGAAAAAATTTTACAGTCTGAACTTTTTACTAGTCAATGTATAATCCATACGTTTTAGCACTCTTACACAAACAATTCTTGACTAAAACAGTTAAAACTTTGCAAATATGTTGTTTAATGTATTGGCTACGACACGCTTTTTTTATTTTTGCTTAAAATTGTTTAGAAAAAATTTTACAGTCTTCTGAACTTTTTACATTAAAAAACACCTATGCTTGCTTTCGTCAATGTATAATCCATACGTTTTAGCACTCTTACACAAACAATCTTGACTAAAACAGTTAAAACTTTGCAAATATGTTGTTTAATGTATTGGCTACGACATGTTTTTTTTTATTTTTGCTTAAAATTGTTTAGAAAAAATTTTACAGTCTTCTGAACTTTTTACTAGTCAATGTATAATTCATACGTTTTAGCACTGTTACACAAACAATTCTTGACTAAAACAGTTAAAACTTTGCAAATATGTTGTTTAATGTATTGGCTACGACACGCTTTTTTTATTTTTGCTTAAAATAGTTTAGAAAAATTTTACAGTCTTCTGAACTTTTTACATTAAAAAACACCTATGCTTGCTTTCGTCAATGTATAATCCATACGTTTTAGCACTCTTACACAAACAATTCTTGACTAAAACAGTTAAAACTTTGCAAATATGTTGTTTAATGTATTGGCTACGACACGCTTTTTTTATTTTTGCTTAAAATTGTTTAGAAAAAATTTTACGGTTTTCTGATATTTTTACATTAAAAAACACCTATGCTTGATTTCGTCAATATATAATCCATACGTTTTAGCACTCTTACACAAACAATTATTGACTAAAACAGTTAAAACTTTGCAAATATGTTGTTTAATGTATTGGCTACGACAGGCTTTTTTTATTTTTGCTTAAAATTGTTTAGAAAAAATTTTACAGTCTGAACTTTTTACTAGTCAATGTATAATCCATACGTTTTAGCACTCTTACACAAACAATTCTTGACTAAAACAGTTAAAACTTTGCAAATATGTTGTTTAATGTATTGGCTACGACACGCTTTTTTTATTTTTGCTTAAAATTGTTTAGAAAAAATTTTACAGTCTTCTGAACTTTTTACATTAAAAAACACCTATGCTTGCTTTCGTCAATGTATAATCCATACGTTTTAGCACTCTTACACAAACAATCTTGACTAAAACAGTTAAAACTTTGCAAATATGTTGTTTAATGTATTGGCTACGACACGCTTTTTTTATTTTTGCTTAAAATAGTTTAGAAAAAATTTTACGGTCTTCTGAACTTTTTACATTAAAAAACACCTATGCTTGCTTTCGTCAATGTATAATCCATACGTTTTAGCACTCTTACACAAACAATTCTTTACTAAAACAGTTAAAACTTTGCAAATATGTTGTTTAATGTATTGGCTACGACACGCTTTTTTTATTTTTGCTTAAAATTGTTTAGAAAAAATTTTACAGTCTTCTGAACTTTTTACATTAAAAAACACCTATGCTTGCTTTCGTCAATGTTTAATCCATACGTTTTAGCACTCTTACACAAACAATTCTTTACTAAAACAGTTAAAACTTTGCAAATATGTTGTTTAATGTATTGGCTACGACACGCTTTTTTTTTTTTTGCTTAAAATTGTTTAGAAAAAATTTTACAGTCTTCTGAACTTTTTACTAGTCAATGTATAATCCATACGTTTTAGCACTCTTACACAAACAATTCTTGACTAAAACAGTTAAAACTTTGCAAATATGTTGTTTAATGTATTGGCTACGACACGCTTTTTTTATTTTTGCTTAAAATTGTTTAGAAAAAATTTTACAGTCTTCTGAACTTTTTACTAGTCAATGTATAATCCATACGCTTTAGCACTCTTACACAAACAATTCTTGACTAAAACAGTAAAAACTTTGCAAATATGTTGTTTAATGTATTGGCTACGACATGCTGTTTTTATTTTTGCTTAAAATTGTTTAGAAAAAATTTTACAGTCTTCTGAACTTTTTACATTAAAAAACACCTATGCTTGCTTTCGTCAATGTATAATCCATACGTTTTAGCACTCTTACACAAACAATTCTTGACTAAAACAGTTAAAACTTCTGAAATATGTTGTTTAATGTATTGGCTACGACACGCTTTTTTTATTTTTGCTTAAAATTGTTTAGAAAAAATTTTACAGTCTTCTGAACTTGTTACATTAAAAAACACCTATACTTGCTTTCGTCAATGTATAATCCATACGTTTTAGCACTCTTACACAAACAATTCTTGACTAAAACAGTTAAAACTTTGCAAATATGTTGTTTTATGTATTGGCTACGACACGCTTTTTTTATTTTTGCTTAAAATTGTTTAGAAAAAATTTTACGGTTTTCTGAACTTTTTACATTAAAAGACACCTATGCTTGCTTTCGTCAATGTATAATCCATACGTTTTAGCACTCTTACACAAACAATTCTTGACTAAAACAGTTAAAACTTTGCAAATATGTTGTTTAATGTATTGGCTACGACACGCTTTTTTTATTTTTGCTTAAAATTGTTTAGAAAAAATTTTACAGTCTTCTGAACTTTTTACATTAAAAAACACCTATGCTTGCTTTCGTCAATGTATAATCCATACATTTTAGCACTCTTACACAAACAATTCTTGACTAAAACAGTTGAAACTTTGCAAATATGTTGTTTAATGTATTGGCTACGACACACTTTTTTTATTTTTGCTTAAAATTGTTTAGAAAAAATTTTACGGTCTTCTGAACTTTTTACATTAAAAAACACCTATGCTTGCTTTCGTCATTGTATAATCCAAACGTTTTAGCACTGTTACACAAACAATTCTTGACTAAAACAGTTAAAACTTTGCAAATATGTTGTTTAATGTATTGGCTACGACACGCTTTTTTTATTTTTGCTTAAAATTGTTTAGAAAAAATTTTACAGTCTTCTGAACTTTTTACTAGTCAATGTATAATCCATACGTTTTAGCACTCTTACACAAACAATTCTTGACTAAAACAGTTAAAACTTTGCAAATATGTTGTTTAATGTATTGGCTACGACACGCTTTTTTTATTTTTGCTTAAAATTGTTTAGAAAAAATTTTACAGTCTTCTGAACTTGTTACATTAAAAAACACCTATACTTGCTTTCGTCAATGTATAATCCATACGTTTTAGCACTCTTACACAAACAATTCTTGACTAAAACAGTTAAAACTTTGCAAATATGTTGTTTTATGTATTGGCTACGACATGCTTATTTTATTTTTGCTTAAAATTGTTTAGAAAAAATTTTACGGTTTTCTGAACTTTTTACATTAAAAGACACCTATGCTTGCTTTCGTCAATGTATAATCCATACGTTTTAGCACTCTTACACAAACAATTCTTGACTAAAACAGTTAAAACTTTGCAAATATGTTGTTTAATGTATTGGCTACAACACGCTTTTTTTATTTTTGCTTAAAATTGTTTAGAAAAAATTTTACAGTCTTCTGAACTTTTTACATTAAAAAACACCTATGCTTGCTTTCGTCAATGTATAATCCATACATTTTAGCACTCTTACACAAACAATTCTTGACTAAAACAGTTGAAACTTTGCAAATATGTTGTTTAATGTATTGGCTACGACACACTTTTTTTATTTTTGCTTAAAATTGTTTAGAAAAAATTTTACGGTCTTCTGAACTTTTTACATTAAAAAACACCTATGCTTGCTTTCGTCATTGTATAATCCATACGTTTTAGCACTCTTACACAAACAATTCTTGACTAAAACAGTTAAAACTTTGCAAATATGTTGTTTAATGAATTGGCTACGACACGCTTTTTTTATTTTTGCTTAAAATTGTTTAGAAAAAATTTTACAGTTTCTGAACTTTTTACATTAAAAAACACCTTTGCTTGCTTTCGTCAATGTATAATCCATACGTTTTAGCACTCTTACACAAACAATTCTTTACTAAAACAGTTAAAACTTTGCAAATATGTTGTTTAATGTATTGGCTACGACACGCTTTTTTTATTTTTGCTTAAAATTGTTTAGAAAAAATTTTACAGTCTTCTGAACTTTTTACTAGTCCATGTATAATCCATATGTTTTAGCACTGTTACACAAACAATTCTTGACTAAAACAGTTAAAACTTTGCAAATATGTTGTTTAATGTATTGGCTACGACACCCTTTTTTTTTTTTTTTGCTTAAAATTGTTTAGAAAAAATTTTACAGTCTTCTGAACTTTTTACTAGTCAATGTATAATCCATAAGTTTTAGCACTCTTACACAAACAATTCTTGACTAAAACAGTTAAATCTTTGCAAATATGTTGTTTAATGTATTGGCTACGACACGCTTTTTTTATTTTTGCTTAAATAGTTTAGAAAAAATTTTACAGTCTTCTGAACTTTTTACATTAAAAAACACCTATACTTGCTTTCGTCGATGTATAATCCATACGTTTTAGCACTCTTACACAAACAATTCTTGACTAAAACAGTTAAAACTTTGCAAATATGTTGTTTAATGTATTGGCTACGACACGCTTTTTTTATTTTTGCTTAAAATTGTTTAGAAAAAATTTTACGGTCTTCTGAACTTTTTACATTAAAAAACACCTATGCTTGATTTCGTCAATGTATAATCCATACGTTTTAGCACTCTTACACAAACAATTCTTGACTAAAACAGTTAAAACTTTGCAAATATGTTGTTTAATGTATTGGCTACGACATCCTTTTTATTTTTGCTTAAAATTGTTTAGAAAAAATTTTACAGTCTTCTGAACTTTTTACATTAAAAAACACCTATGCTTGCTTTCGTCAATGTATAATCCATACGTTTTAGCACTCTTACACAAACAATTCTTGACTAAAACAGTTGAAACTTTGCAAATATGTTGTTTAATGTATTGGCTACGACACACTTTTTTTATTTTTGCTTAAAATTGTTTAGAAAAAATTTTAAGGTCTTCTGAACTTTTTACATTAAAAAACACCTATGCTTGCTTTCGTCAATGTATAATCCATACGTTTTAGCACTCTTACACAAACAATTCTTGACTAAAACAGTTAAAACTTTGCAAATATGTTGTTTAATGTATTGGCTACGACAAGCTTTTTTTATTTTTGCTTAAAATTGTTTAGAAAAAATTTTACAGTTTTCTGAACTTTTTACTAGTCAATGTATAATCCATACGTTTAAACACTCTTACACAAACAATTCTTGACTAAAACAGTTGAAACTTTGCAAATATGTTGTTTAATGTATTGGCTACGACACACTTTTTTATTTTTGCTTAAAATTGTTTAGAAAAAATTTTAAGGTCTTCTGAACTTTTTACATTAAAAAACACCTATACTTGCTTTCGTCAATGTATAATCCATACGTTTTAGCACTCTTACACAAACAATTCTCGACTAAAACAGTTAAAACTCTGCAAATATGTTGTTTAAAGTATTGGCTTCGACACGCTTTTTTTATTTTTGCTTAAAACTGTTTAGAAAAAATTTTACGGTCTTCTGAACTTTTTACATTAAAAAACACCTATGCTTGATTTCGTCAATGTATAATCCATACGTTTTAGCACTCTTACACAAACAATTCTTGACTAAAACAGTTAAACTTTACAAATATGTTGTTTAATGTATTGGCTACGACAGGCTTTTTTTACTTTTGCTTAAAATTGTTTAGAAAAAATTTTACAGTCTTCTGAACTTTTTACATTAAAAAACACCTATGCTTGCTTTCGTCAATGTATAATCCATACGTTTTAGCACTCTTACACAAACAATTCTTGACTAAAACAGTTAAAACTTTGCAAATATGTTGTTTAATGTATTGGCTACGACACGCTTTTTTTATTTTTGCTTAAAATAGTTTAGAAAAAATTTTACGGTCTTCTGAACTTTTTACATTAAAAAACACCTATGCTTGCTTTAGTCAATGTATAATCCATACGTTTTAGCACTCTTACACAAACAATTCTTTACTAAAACAGTTAAAACTTTGCAAATTGTTGTTTAATGTATTGGCTACGACACGCTTTTTTTATTTTTGCTTAAAATTGTTTAGAAAAAATTTTACAGTCTTCTGAACTTTTTACATTAAAAAACACCTATGCTTGCTTTCGTCAATGTATAATCCATACGTTTTAGCACTCTTACACAAACAATTCTTTACTAAAACAGTTAAAACTTTGCAAATATGTTGTTTAATGTATTGGCTACTACACGCTTTTTTTATTTTTGCTTAAAATTGTTTAGAAAAAATTTTACAGTCTTCTGAACTTTTTACTAGTCAATGTATAATCCATACGTTTTAGCACTGTTACACAAACAATTCTTGACTAAAACAGTTAAAACTTTGCAAATATGTTGTTTAATGTATTGGCTATGACACGCTTTTTTTTTTTTTTTTGCTTAAAATTGTTTAGAAAAAATTTTACAGTCTTCTGAACTTTTTACTAGTCAATGTATAATCCATACGTTTTAGCACTCTTACACAAACAATTCTTGACTAAAACAGTTAAAACTTTGCAAATATGTTGTTTAATGTATTGGCTACGACACGCTTTTTTTATTTTTGCTTAAAATTGTTTAGAAAAAATTTTACAGTCTTCTGAACTTTTTACTAGTCAATGTATAATCCATACGCTTTAGCACTCTTACACAAACAATTCTTGACTAAAACAGTTAAAACTTTGCAAATATGTTGTTTAATGTATTTGCTACGACACGCTTTTTTTATTTTTGCTTAAAATTATTTAGAAAAAATTTTACAGTCTTCTGAACTTTTTACATTAAAAAACACCTATACTTGCTTTCGTCGATGTATAATCCATACGTTTTAGCACTCTTACACAAACAATTCTTGACTAAAACAGTTAAAACTTTGCAAATATGTTGTTTAATGTATTGGCTACGACACGCTTTTTTTATTTTTGCTTAAAATTGTTTAGAAAAAATTTTACGGTCTTCTGGACTTTTTACATTAAAAAACACCTATGCTTGATTTCGTCAATGTATAATCCATACGTTTTAGCACTCTTACACAAACAATTCTTGACTAAAACAGTTAAAACTTTACAAATATGTTGTTTAA
Organism: Thalia democratica; assembly: GCF_965202585.1. NCBI lineage: Eukaryota > Metazoa > Chordata > Thaliacea > Salpida > Salpidae > Thalia > Thalia democratica. The sequence continues at coordinate 116,713,619 of NC_139165.1, read as the reverse complement.
TGTATTGGCTACGACAGGCTTTTTTTATTTTTGCTTAAAGTTGTTTAGAAAAAATTTTACAGTCTTCTGAATTTTTTACATTAAAAAACACCTATGCTTGCTTTCGTCAATGTATAATCTATACGTTTTAGCACTCTTACACAAACAATTCTTAACTAAAACAGTTGAACTTTGCAAATATGTTGTTTAATGTATTGGTTACGACACTATTTTTTTATTTTCGCTTAAATTTGTTTAGAAAAAATTTTAAGGTCTTCTGAACTTTTTACATTAAAAAACACCTATGCTTGCTTTCGTCAATGTATAATCCATACGTTTTAGCACTCTTACACAAACAATTCTTGACTAAAACAGTTAAAACTTTGCAAATATATTGTTTAATGTATTGGCTACGACAAGCTTTTTTTATTTTTGCTTAAAATTGTTTAGAAAAAATTTTACAGTTTTCTGAACTTTTTACTAGTCAATGTATAATCCATACGTTTAAACACTCTTACACAAACAATTCTCGACTAAAACAGTTAAAACTTTGCAAATATGTTGTTTAATGTATTGGCTACGACACGCTTTTTTTACTTTTGCTGAAAATTGTTTAGAAAAAGTTTTACAGTCTTCTGAACTTTTTACATTAAAAAACACCTATGCTTGCTTTCGTCAATGTATAATCCATACGTTTTAGCACTCTTACACAAACAATTCTTGACTAAAACAGTTAAAACTTTGCAAATATGTTGTTTAATGTATTGGCTACGACACGCTTTTTTTATTTTTGCTTAAAATAGTTTAGAAAAAATTTTACGGTCTTCTGAACTTTTTACATTAAAAAACACCTATGCTTGCTTTCGTCAATGTATAATCCATACGTTTTAGCACTCTTACACAAACAATTCTTTACTAAAACAGTTAAAACTTTGCAAATATGTTGTTTAATGTATTGGCTACGACAAGCTTTTTTTATTTTTGCTTAAAATTGTTTAGAAAAAATTTTACAGTCTTCTGAACTTTTACATTAAAAAACACCTATGCTTGCTTTCGTCAATGTATAATCCATACGTTTTAGCACTCTTACACAAACAATTCTTTACTAAAACAGTTAAAACTTTGCAAATATGTTGTTTAATGTATTGGCTACTACACGCTTTTTTTATTTTTGCTTAAAATTGTTTAGAAAAAATTTTACAGTCTTCTAAACTTTTTACTAGTCAATGTATAATCCATACGTTTTAGCACTGTTACACAAACAATTCTTGACTAAAACAGTTAAAACTTTGCAAATATGTTATTTAATGTATTGGCTATGACACGCTTTTTTTTTTTTTTTGCTTAAAATTGTTTAGAAAAAATTTTACAGTCTTCTGAACTTTTTACTAGTCAATGTATAATCCATACGTTTTAGCACTCTTACACAAACAATTCTTGACTAAAACAGTTAAAACTTTGCAAATATGTTGTTTAATGTATTGGCTACGACACGCTTTTTTTATTTTTGCTTAAAATTGTTTAGAAAAAATTTTACAGTCTTCTGAACTTTTTACTAGTCAATGTATAATCCATACGCTTTAGCACTCTTACACAAACAATTCTTGACTAAAACAGTTAAAACTTTGCAAATATGTTGTTTAATGTATTGGCTACGACATGCTGTTTTTATTTTTGCCTAAAATTGTTTAGAAAAAATTTTACGGTCTTCTGAACTTTTTACATTAAAAAACACCTATGCTTGCTTCCGTCAATGTATAATCCATACGTTTTAGCACTCTTACACAAACAATTCTTGACTAAAACAGTTAAAACTTTGCAAATATGTTGTTTAATGTATTGGCTACGACACGCTTTTTTTATTTTTGCTTAAAATTGTTTAGAAAAATTTTTACAGTCTTCTGAACTTTTTACATTAAAAAACACCTTTGCTTGCTTTCGTCAATGTATAATCCATACGTTTTAGCACTCTTACACAAACAATTCTTGACTAAAACAGTTAAAACTTTGCAAATATGTTGTTTAATGTATTGGCTACGACATGCTATTTTTATTTTTGCTTAAAATTGTTTAGAAAAAATTTTACGGTCTTCTGAACTTTTTACATTAAAAAACACCTTTGCTTGCTTTCGTCAATGTATAATCCATACGTTTTAGCACTCTTACACAAACAATTCTTGACTAAAACAGTTAAATTGCAAATATGTTGTTTAATGTATTGGCTACGACATGTTTTTTTTATTTTTGCTTAAAATTGTTTAGAAAAAATTTTACGGTCTTCTGAACTTTTTACATTAAAAAACACCTATGCTTGCTTTTGTCAATGTATAATCCATACGCTTTAGCACTCTTACACAAACAATTCTTGACTAAAACAGTTAAAACTTTGCAAATATGTTGTTTAATGTATTGGCTACGACACGCTTTTTTATTTTTGCTTAAAATTGTTTAGAAAAAATTTTACAGTCTTCTGAACTTTTTACTAGTCAATGTATAATCCATACGTTTTAGCACTCTTACACAAACAATTCTTGACTAAAACAGTTAAAACTTTGCAAATATGTTGTTTAATGTATTGGCTACGACACGCTTTTTTTTATTTTTTGCTTAAAATTGTTTAGAAAAAATTTTACAGTCTTCTGAACTTTTTACTAGTCAATGTATAATCCATACGTTTTAGCACTCTTACACAAACAATTCTTGACTAAAACAGTTAAAACTTTGCAAATATGTTGTTTAATGTATTGGCTACGACACGCTTTTTTTATTTTTGCTTAAAATTGTTTAGAAAAAATTTTACAGTCTTCTGAACTTTTTACTAGTCAATGTATAATCCATACGCTTTAGCACTCTTACACAAACAATTCTTGACTAAAACAGTTAAAACTTTGCAAATATGTTGTTTAATGTATTGGCTACGACATGCTGTTTTTATTTTTGCTTAAAAATGTTTAGAAAAAATTTTACAGTCTTCTGAACTTTTTACATTAAAAAACACCTTTGCTTGCTTTCGTCAATGTATAATCCATACGTTTTAGCACTCTTACACAAACAATTCTTGACTAAAACAGTTAAAACTTTGCAAATATGTTGTTTAATGTATTGGCTACGACATGCTTTTTTTATTTTTGCTTAAAATTGTTTAGAAAAAATTTTACGGTCTTCTGAACTTTTTACATTAAAAAACACCTATGCTTGCTTTCGTCAATGTATAATCCATACGTTTTAGCACTCTTACACAAACAATTCTTGACTAAAACAGTTAAAACTTTGCAAATATGTTGTTTAATGTATTGGCTACGACACGCTTTTTTATTTTTGCTTAAAATTGTTTAGAAAAAATTTTACAGTCTTCTGAACTTTTTACATTAAAAAACACCTTTGCTTGCTTTCGTCGATGTATAATTCATACGTTTTAGCACTCTTACACAAACAATTCTTGACTAAAACAGTTAAAACTTTGCAAATATGTTGTTTAATGTATTGGCTACGACATGCTTTTTTCATTTTTGCTTAAAATTGTTTAGAAAAAATTTTACGGTCTTCTGAACTTTTTACATTAAAAAACACCTATGCTTGCTTTCGTCAATGTATAATCCATACGTTTTAGCACTCTTACACGAACAATTCTTGACTAAAACAGTTAAAACTTTGCAAATATTTTGTTTAATGTATTGGCTACGACACGCTTTTTTATTTTTGCTTAAAATTGTTTAGAAAAAATTTTACAGTCTTCTGAACTTTTTACTAGTCAATGTATAATCCATACGTTTTAGCACTCTTACACAAACAATTCTTGACTAAAACAGTTAAAACTTTGCAAATATGTTGTTTAATGTATTGGCTACGACACGCTTTTTTTTTTTTTTTTTGCTTAAAATTGTTTAGAAAAAATTTTACAGTCTTCTGAACTTTTTACTAGTCAATGTATAATCCATACGTTTTAGCACTCTTACACAAACAATTCTTGACTAAAACAGTTAAAACTTTGCAAATATGTTGTTTAATGTATTGGCTACGACACGCGTTTTTTATTTTTGCTTAAAGTTGTTTAGAAAAAATTTTACAGTCTTCTGAACTTTTTACTAGTCAATGTATAATCCATACGCTTTAGCACTCTTACACAAACAATTCTTGACTAAAACAGTTAAAACTTTGCAAATATGTTGTTTAATGTATTGGCTACGACACGCTTTTTTTATTTTTGCTTAAAATTGTTTAGAAAAAATTTACAGTCTTCTGAACTTTTTACATTAAAAAACACCTATGCTTGCTTTCGTCAATGTATAATCCATGCGTTTTAGCACTTTTACACAAACAATTCTTGACTAAAACAGTTAAAACTTTGCAAATATGTTGTTTAATGTATTGGCTACGACACGCTTTTTTTATTTTTGCTTAAAATTGTTTAGAAAAAATTTTACGGTCTTCTGAACTTTTTACATTAAAAACACCTATGCTTGCTTTCGTCAATGTCGACATGCTTTTTTCATTTTTGCTTAAAATTGTTTAGAAAAAATTTTACGGTCTTCTGAACTTTTTACATTAAAAAACACCTATGCTTGCTTTCGTCAATGTATAATCCATACGTTTTAGCACTCTTACACAAACAATTCTTGACTAAAACAGTTAAAACTTTGCAAATATGTTGTTTAATGTATTGGCTACGACACGCTTTTTTATTTTTGCTTAAAATTGTTTAGAAAAAATTTTACAGTCTTCTGAACTTTTTACTAGTCAATGTATAATCCATACGTTTTAGCACTCTTACACAAACAATTCTTGACTAAAACAGTTAAAACTTTGCAAATATGTTGTTTAATGTATTGGCTACGACACGCTTTTTTTTTTTTTTTTGCTTAAAATTGTTTAGAAAAAATTTTACAGTCTTCTGAACTTTTTACTAGTCAATGTATAATCCATACGTTTTAGCACTCTTACACAAACAATTCTTGACTAAAACAGTTAAAACTTTGCAAATATGTTGTTTAATGTATTGGCTACGACACGCGTTTTTTATTTTTGCTTAAAGTTGTTTAGAAAAAATTTTACAGTCTTCTGAACTTTTTACTAGTCAATGTATAATCCATACGCTTTAGCACTCTTACACAAACAATTCTTGACTAAAACAGTTAAAACTTTGCAAATATGTTGTTTAATGTATTGGCTACGACATGCTGTTTTTATTTTTGTTTAAAATTGTTTAGAAAAAATTTTAAGGTCTTCTGAACTTTTTACATTAAAAAACACCTATGCTTGCTTTCGTCAATGTATAATCCATACGTTTTAGCACTCTTACACAAACAATTCTTTACTAAAACAGTTAAAACTTTGCAAATATGTTGTTTAATGTATTGGCTACGACACGCTTTTTTTATTTTTGCTTAAAATTGTTTAGAAAAAATTTTACAGTCTTCTGAACTTTTTACTAGTCAATGTATAATCCATACGTTTTAGCACTGTTACACAAACAATTCTTGACTAAAACAGTTAAAACTTTGCAAATATGTTGTTTAATGTATTGGCTACGACACGCTTTTTTTTTTTTTTGCTTAAAATTGTTTAGAAAAAATTTTACAGTCTTCTGAACTTTTTACTAGTCAATGTTTAATCCATACACTTTAGCACTCTTACACAAACAATTCTTGACTAAAACAGTTAAAACTTTGCAAATATGTTGTTTAATGTATTGGCTACGACATGCTGTTTTTATTTTTGCTTAAAATTGTTTAGAAAAAATTTTACAGTCTTCTAAACTTTTTACATTAAAAAACACCTATGCTTGCTTTCGTCAATGTATAATCCATACGTTTTAGCACTCTTACACAAACAATTCTTGACTAAAACAGTTAAAACTTTGCAAATATGTTGTTTAATGTATTGGTTACGACACGCTTTTTTTATTTTTGCTTAAAATTGTTTAGAAAAAATTTAACAGTCTTCTGAACTTTTTACTAGTCAATGTATAATCCATACGCTTTAGCACTCTTACACAAACAATTCTTGACTAAAACAGTTAAAACTTTGCAAATATGTTGTTTAATGTATTAACTACGACATGCTGTTTTTATTTTTGCTTAAAATTGTTTAGAAAAAATTTTACAGTCTTCTGAACTTTTTTCCATTAAAAAACACCTATTCTTGCTTTCGTCAATGTATAATCCATACGTTTTAGCACTCTTACACAAACAATTCTTTACTAAAACAGTTAAAACTTTGCAAATATGTTGTTTAATGTATTGGCTACGACACGCTTTTTTTATTTGTGCTTAAAATTGTTTAGAAAAAATTTTACGGTCTTCTGAACTTTTTACATTAAAAAACACCTATGCTTGCTTTCGTCAATGTATAATCCATACGTTTTAGCACTCTTACACAAACAATTCTTGACTAAAACAGTTAAAACTTTGCAAATATGTTGTTTAATGTATTGGCTACGACACGCTTTTTTTTTTTTTGCTTAAAATTGTTTAGAAAAAATTTTACAGTCTTCTGAACTTTTTACATTAAAAAACACCTATACTTGCTTTCGTCAATGTATAATCCATACGTTTTAGCACTCTTACACAAACAATTCTTGACTAAAACAGTTAAAACTTTGCAAATATGTTGTTTAATGTATTGGCTACGACATGCTGTTTTTATTTTTGCTTAAAATTGTTTAGAAAAAATTTTACAGTCTTCTTAACTTTTTACATTAAAAAGCACCTATGCTTGCTTTCGTCAATGTATAATCCATACGTTTTAGCACTCTTACACAAACAATTCTTGACTAAAACAGTTGAAACTTTGCAAATATGTTGTTTAATGTATTGGCTACGACACGCTTATTTTATTTTTGCTTAAAATTGTTTAGAAAAAATTTTACGGTCTTCTGAACTTTTTACATTAAAAAACACCTATGCTTGCTTTCGTCAATGTATAATCCATACGTTTTAGCACTCTTACACAAACAATTCTTGACTAAAACAGTTAAAACTTTGCAAATATGTTGTTTAATGTATTGGCTACGACATGTTTTTTTTTATTTTTGCTTAAAATTGTTTAGAAAAAAATTTTACAGTCTTCTGAACTTTTTACATTAAAAAACACCTATGCTTATTTCGTCAATGTATAATCCATACGTTTTAGCAGTCTTACACAAACAATTCTTGACTAAAACAGTTAAAACTTTGCAAATATGCTGTTTAATGTATTGGCTACGACACTCTTTTTTTATTTTTGGTTAAAATTGTTTAGAAAAAATTTTACAGTCTTCTGAAATTTTTACTAGTCAATGTATAATCCATACGTTTTAGCACTCTTACACAAACAATTCTTGACTAAAACAGTTAAAACTTTGCAAATATGTTGTTTAATGTATTAGCTACGACACGCTTTTTTTATTTTTGCTTAAAATTGTTTAGAAAAAATTTTACGGTCTTCTGAACTTTTTACATTAAAAAACACCTATGCTTGCTTTCGTCAATGTATAATCCATACGTTTTAGCACTCTTAAACAAACAATTCTTGACTAAAACAGTTAAAACTTTGCAAATATGTTGTTTAATGTATTGGCTCAATGTATAAGTCAATGTATAATCCATACGTTTTAGCACTCTTAAATTTTACAACTTAAAAACTATTTTTAAGTTGTAATAAAATTAAATAAAAAAAATAAAATTTTTTTTTTAAACTTAAAAATTTTACAGTCTTCTGAACTTTTTACATTAAAAAACACCTATGCTTGCTTTCGTCAATGTATAATCCATACGTTTTAGCACTCTTACACAAACAATTCTTGACTAAAACAGTTTAAACTTTGCAAATATGTTGTTTAATGTATTGGCTACGACAAGTTTTTTTTATTTTTGCTTAAAATTGTTTAGAAAAAATTTTACAGTCTTCTGAACTTTTTACATTAAAAAACACCTATGCTTGCTTTCGTCAATGTATAATCCATAAGTTTTAGCACTCTTAAACAAACAATTCTTGACTAAAAAAGTTAAAACTTTTCAAATATGTTGTTTAATGTATTGGCTACGACACGCTTTTTTTATTTTTGCTTAAAATTGTTTAGAAAAAATTTTACAGTCTTCTGAACTTTTTACTAGTTTATATATATACCATACGTTTTAGCACTCTTACGCAATCAATTCTTGACTAAAACAGTTAAAACTTTGCAAATATGTTGTTCAATGTATTGGCTACGACACACTTTTTTTTTTTTTGCTTAAAATTGTTTAGAAAAAATTTTACAGTCTTCTGAACTTTTTACATTAAAAAACACCTATGCTTGCTTTCGTCAATGTATAATCCATACGTTTTAGCACTCTTACACAAACAATTCTTGACTAAAACAGTTAAAACTTTGCAAATATGTTGTTTAATGTATTGGCTACGACACGCTTTTTTTATTTTTGCTTAAAATTGTTTAGAAAACATTTTACGGTCTTCTGAACTTTTTACATTAAAAAACACCTATGCTTGCTTTCGTCAATGTATAATCCATACGTTTTAGCACTCTTACACAAACAATTCTTGACTAAAACAGTTAAAACTTTGCAAATATGTTGTTTAATGTATTAGCTACGACGCGCTTTTTTTATTTTTGCTTAAAATTGTTTAGAAAAAATTTTACAGTCTTCTGAACTTTTTACTAGTCAATGTTTAATCCATACGCTTTAGCACTCTTACACAAACAATTCTTGACTAAAACAGTTAAAACTTTGCAAATATGTTGTTTAATGTATTGGCTACGACATGCTGTTTTTATTTTTGCTTAAAATTGTTTAGAAAAAATTTTACAGTCTTCTAAACTTTTTACATTAAAAAACACCTATGCTTGCTTTCGTCAATGTATAATCCATACGTTTTAGCACTCTTACACAAACAATTCTTGACTAAAACAGTTAAAACTTTGCAAATATGTTGTTTAATGTATTGGCTACGACACGCTTTTTTTTTTTTTTGCTTAAAATTGTTTAGAAAAAATTTTACAGTCTTCTGAACTTTTTACTAGTCAATGTTTAATCCATACGCTTTAGCACTCTTACACAAACAATTCTTGACTAAAACAGTTAAAACTTTGCAAATATGTTGTTTAATGTATTGGCTACGACATGCTGTTTTTATTTTTGCTTAAAATTGTTTAGAAAAAATTTTACAGTCTTCTAAACTTTTTACATTAAAAAACACCTATGCTTGCTTTCGTCAATGTATAATCCATACGTTTTAGCACTCTTACACAAACAATTCTTGACTAAAACAGTTAAAACTTTGCAAATATGTTGTTTAATGTATTGGTTACGACACGCTTTTTTTATTTTTGCTTAAAATTGTTTAGAAAAAATTTAACAGTCTTCTGAACTTTTTACTAGTCAATGTATAATCCATACGCTTTAGCACTCTTACACAAACAATTCTTGACTAAAACAGTTAAAACTTTGCAAATATGTTGTTTAATGTATTAACTACGACATGCTGTTTTTATTTTTGCTTAAAATTGTTTAGAAAAAATTTTACAGTCTTCTGAACTTTTTTCCATTAAAAAACACCTATTCTTGCTTTCGTCAATGTATAATCCATACGTTTTAGCACTCTTACACAAACAATTCTTTACTAAAACAGTTAAAACTTTGCAAATATGTTGTTTAATGTATTGGCTACGACACACTTTTTTTATTTGTGCTTAAAATTGTTTAGAAAAAATTTTACGGTCTTCTGAACTTTTTACATTAAAAAACACCTATGCTTGCTTTCGTCAATGTATAATCCATACGTTTTAGCACTCTTACACAAACAATTCTTGACTAAAACAGTTAAAACTTTGCAAATATGTTGTTTAATGTATTGGCTACGACACGCTTTTTTTTTTTTTGCTTAAAATTGTTTAGAAAAAATTTTACAGTCTTCTGAACTTTTTACATTAAAAAACACCTATACTTGCTTTCGTCAATGTATAATCCATACGTTTTAGCACTCTTACACAAACAATTCTTGACTAAAACAGTTAAAACTTTGCAAATATGTTGTTTAATGTATTGGCTACGACATGCTGTTTTTATTTTTGCTTAAAATTGTTTAGAAAAAATTTTACAGTCTTCTGAACTTTTTACATTAAAAAGCACCTATGCTTGCTTTCGTCAATGTATAATCCATACGTTTTAGCACTCTTACACAAACAATTCTTGACTAAAACAGTTGAAACTTTGCAAATATGTTGTTTAATGTATTGGCTACGACACGCTTATTTTATTTTTGCTTAAAATTGTTTAGAAAAAATTTTACGGTCTTCTGAACTTTTTACATTAAAAAACACCTATGCTTGCTTTCGTCAATGTATAATCCATACGTTTTAGCACTCTTACACAAACAATTCTTGACTAAAACAGTTAAAACTTTGCAAATATGTTGTTTAATGTATTGGCTACGACATGTTTTTTTTTATTTTTGCTTAAAATTGTTTAGAAAAAAATTTTACAGTCTTCTGAACTTTTTACATTAAAAAACACCTATGCTTATTTCGTCAATGTATAATCCATACGTTTTAGCAGTCTTACACAAACAATTCTTGACTAAAACAGTTAAAACTTTGCAAATATGCTGTTTAATGTATTGGCTACGACACGCTTTTTTTATTTTTGGTTAAAATTGTTTAGAAAAAATTTTACAGTCTTCTGAAATTTTTACTAGTCAATGTATAATCCATACGTTTTAGCACTCTTACACAAACAATTCTTGACTAAAACAGTTAAAACTTTGCAAATATGTTGTTTAATGTATTAGCTACGACACGCTTTTTTTATTTTTGCTTAAAATTGTTTAGAAAAAATTTTACGGTCTTCTGAACTTTTTACATTAAAAAACACCTATGCTTGCTTTCGTCAATGTATAATCCATACGTTTTAGCACTCTTAAACAAACAATTCTTGACTAAAACAGTTAAAACTTTGCAAATATGTTGTTTAATGTATTGGCTCAATGTATAAGTCAATGTATAATCCATACGTTTTAGCACTCTTAAATTTTACAACTTAAAAACTATTTTTAAGTTGTAATAAAATTAAATAAAAAAAATAAAATTTTTTTTTTAAACTTAAAAATTTTACAGTCTTCTGAACTTTTTACATTAAAAAACACCTATGCTTGCTTTCGTCAATGTATAATCCATACGTTTTAGCACTCTTACACAAACAATTCTTGACTAAAACAGTTTAAACTTTGCAAATATGTTGTTTAATGTATTGGCTACGACAAGTTTTTTTTATTTTTGCTTAAAATTGTTTAGAAAAAATTTTACAGTCTTCTGAACTTTTTACATTAAAAAACACCTATGCTTGCTTTCGTCAATGTATAATCCATAAGTTTTAGCACTCTTAAACAAACAATTCTTGAATAAAAAAGTTAAAACTTTTCAAATATGTTGTTTAATGTATTGGCTACGACACGCTTTTTTTATTTTTGCTTAAAATTGTTTAGAAAAAATTTTACAGTCTTCTGAACTTTTTACTAGTTTATATATATACCATACGTTTTAGCACTCTTACGCAATCAATTCTTGACTAAAACAGTTAAAACTTTGCAAATATGTTGTTCAATGTATTGGCTACGACACGCTTTTTTTTTTTTTGCTTAAAATTGTTTAGAAAAAATTTTACAGTCTTCTGAACTTTTTACATTAAAAAACACCTATGCTTGCTTTCGTCAATGTATAATCCATACGTTTTAGCACTCTTACACAAACAATTCTTGACTAAAACAGTTAAAACTTTGCAAATATGTTGTTTAATGTATTGGCTACGACACGCTTTTTTTATTTTTGCTTAAAATTGTTTAGAAAACATTTTACGGTCTTCTGAACTTTTTACATTAAAAAACACCTATGCTTGCTTTCGTCATTGTATAATCCATACGTTTTAGCACTCTTACACAAACAATTCTTGACTAAAACAGTTAAAACTTTGCAAATATGTTGTTTAATGTATTAGCTACGACGCGCTTTTTTTATTTTTGCTTAAAATTGTTTAGAAAAAATTTTACAGTCTTCTGAACTTTTTACTAGTCAATGTATAACCCATAAGTTTTAGCACTCTTACACAAACAATTCTTGACTAAAACAGTTAAAACTTTGCAAATATGTTGTTTAATGTATTGGCTACGACACGCTTTTTTTATTTTTGCTTAAAGTTGTTTAGAAAAAATTTTACAGTCTTCTGAACTTTTTACATTAAAAAACACCTATGCTTGCTTTCGTCAATGTATAATCCATACGTTTTAGCACTCTTACACAAACAATTATTGACTAAAACAGTTAAAACTTTGCAAATATGTTGTTTAATGTATTGGCTACGACACGCTTTTTTTATTTTTGCTTAAAATTGTTTAGAAAAAATTTTACGGTTTTCTGAACTTTTTACATTAAAAAACACCTATGCTTGCTTTCGTCAATGTATAATCCATACGTTTTAGCACTCTTACACAAACAATTCTTGACTAAAACAGTTAAAACTTTGCAAATATGTTTTTTAATGTATTAGCTACGACACAATTTTTTTATTTTTGCTTAAAATTGTTTAGAAAAAATTTTACAGTCTTCTGAACTTTTTACTAGTCAATGTATAATCCATACGTTTTAGCACTCTTACACAAACAATTCTTGACTAAAACAGTTTAAAATTTGCAAATATGTTGTTTAATGTATTGGCTACGACACGCTTTTTTTATTTTTGCTTAAAATTGTTTAGAAAAAATTTTACAGTCTTCTGAACTTTTTACTAGTCAATGTATAATCCATACGTTTTAGCACTCTTACACAAACAATTCTTGACTAAAACAGTTAAAACTTTGCAAATATGTTGTTTAATGTATTGGCTACGACACGCTTTTTTTATTTTTGATTAAAATTGTTTAGAAAAAATTTTACAGTCTTCTGAACTTTTTACTAGTCAATGTATAATCCATACGTTTTAGCACTCTTACACAAACAATTCTTGACTAAAAAAGTTAAAACTTTGCAAATATGTTGTTTAATGTATTGGCTACGACACGCTTTTTTTTTTTTTGCTTAAAAATTGTTTAGAAAAAATTTTACAGTCTTCTGAACTTTTTACATTAAAAAACACCTATGCTTGCTTTCGTCAATGTATAATCCATACGTTTTAGCACTCTTACACAAACAATTATTGACTAAAACAGTTAAAACTTTGCAAATATGTTGTTTAATGTATTGGCTTCGACACGCTTTTTTTATTTTTGCTTAAAATTGTTTAGAAAAAATTTTACAGTCTTCTGAACTTTTTACTAGTCAATGTATAATCCATACGTTTTAGCACTCTTACACAAACAATTCTTGACTAAAACAGTAAAAACTTTGCAAATATGTTGTTTTATGTATTGGCTACGACACGCTTTTTTTATTTTTGATTAAAATTGTTTAGAAAAAATTTTACAGTCTTCTGAACTTTTTACTAGTTAATGTATAATCCATACGTTTTAGCACTCTTACACATACAATTTTTGACTAAAACAGTTAAAACTTTGCAAATATGTTGTTTAATGTATTGGCTACGACACGCTTTTTTTATTTTTGCTTAAAATTGTTTAGAAAAAATTTTACAGTCTTCTGAACTTTTTACATTAAAAAACACCTATGCTTGCTTTCGTCAATGTATAATTAATACGTTTCAGCACTCTTACACAAACAATTCTTGACTAAAACAGTTAAAACTTTGCAAATATGTAGTTTAATTTATTGGCTACGACACGCTTTTTTTATTTTTGCTTGAAATTGTTTAGAAAAAATTTTACAGTCTTCTGAACTTTTTACTAGTCAATGTATAATCCATACGTTTTAGCACTCTTACACAAACAATTCTTGACTAAAACAGTTAAAACTTGCAAATATGTTGTTTAATGTATTGGCTACGACACGCTTTTTTTATTTTTGCTTAAAATTGTTTAGAAAAAATTTTACGGTTTTCTGAACTTTTTACATTAAAAAACACCTATGCTTGCTTTTGTCAATGTATAATCCATACGTTTTAGCACTCTTTCACAAACAATTCTTGACTAAAACAGTTAAAACTTTGCAAATATGTTGTTTAATGTATTGGCTACGACACGCTTTTTTTATTTTTGCTTAAAATTGTTTAGAAAAAATTTTACAGTCTTCTGAACTTTTTACTAGTTAATGTATAATCCATACGTTTTAGCACTCTTACACATACAATTTTTGACTAAAACAGTTAAAACTTTGCAAATATGTTGTTTAATGTATTGGCTACGACACGCTTTTTTTATTTTTGCTTAAAATTGTTTAGAAAAAAATTTACAGTCTTCTTAACTTTTTACATTAAAAAACACCTATACTTGCTTTCGTCAATGTATAATCCATACGTTTTAGCACTCTTACACAAACAATTCTTGACTAAAACAGTTAAAACTTTGCAAATATGTTGTTTAATGTATTGGCTACGACACGCTTTTTTTATTTTTGCTTAAAACTGTTAGAAAAAATTTTACAGTCTTCTGAACCTTTAACTAGTCAATGTTTAATCCATACGTTTTAGCACTCTTACACAAACAATTCTTGACTAAAACAGTTAAAACTTTGCAAATATGTTGTTTAATGTATTAGCTACGACGCGCTTTTTTTTTTTTTTGCTTAAAATTGTTTAGAAAAAATTTTACAGTCTTCTGAACTTTTTACTAGTCAATGTATAATCCATACGTTTTAGCACTCTTACACAAACAATTGTTGACTAAAACAGTTAAAACTTTGCAAATATGTTGTTTAATGTATTGGCTACGACACGCTTTTTTTATTTTTGCTTAAAGTTGTTTAGAAAAAATTTTACAGTCTTCTGAACTTTTTACATTAAAAAACACCTATGCTTGCTTTCGTCAATGTATAATCCATACGTTTTAGCACTCTTACACAAACAATTATTGACTAAAACAGTTAAAACTTTGCAAATATGTTGTTTAATGTATTGGCTACGACACGCTTTTTTTATTTTTGCTTAAAATTGTTTAGAAAAAATTTTACGGTTTTCTGAACTTTTTACATTAAAAAACACCTATGCTTGCTTTCGTCAATGTATAATCCATACGTTTTAGCACTCTTACACAAACAATTCTTGACTAAAACAGTTAAAACTTTGCAAATATGTTTTTTAATGTATTGGCTACGACACGCTTTTTTTATTTTTGCTTAAAATTGTTTAGAAAAAATTTTACAGTCTTCTGAACTTTTTACTAGTCAATGTATAATCCATACGTTTTAGCACTCTTACACAAACAATTCTTGACTAAAACAGTTTAAAATTTGCAAATATGTTGTTTAATGTATTGGCTACGACACGCTTTTTTTATTTTTGCTTAAAATTGTTTAGAAAAAATTTTACAGTCTTCTGAACTTTTTACTAGTCAATGTATAATCCATACGTTTTAGCACTCTTACACAAACAATTCTTGACTAAAACAGTTAAAACTTTGCAAATATGTTGTTTAATGTATTGGCTACGACACGCTTTTTTTATTTTTGATTAAAATTGTTTAGAAAAAATTTTTCAGTCTTCTGAACTTTTTACTAGTCAATGTATAATCCATACGTTTTAGCACTCTTACACAAACAATTCTTGACTAAAAAAGTTAAAACTTTGCAAATATGTTGTTTAATGTATTGGCTACGACACGCTTTTTTTTTTTTTGCTTAAAAATTGTTTAGAAAAAATTTTACAGTCTTCTGAACTTTTTACATTAAAAAACACCTATGCTTGCTTTCGTCAATGTTTAATCCATATGTTTTAGCACTCTTACACAAACAATTATTGACTAAAACAGTTAAAACTTTGCAAATATGTTGTTTAATGTATTGGCTACGACACGCTTTTTTTATTTTTGCTTAAAATTGTTTAGAAAAAATTTTACAGTCTTCTGAACTTTTTACTAGTCAATGTATAATCCATACGTTTTAGCACTCTTACACAAACAATTCTTGACTAAAACAGTTAAAACTTTGCAAATATGTTGTTTAATGTATTGGCTACGACACGCTTTTTTTATTTTTGATTAAAATTGTTTAGAAAAAATTTTACAGTCTTCTGAACTTTTTACTAGTCAATGTATAATCCATACGTTTTAGCACTCTTACACAAACAATTCTTGACTAAAAAAGTAAAAACTTTGCAAATATGTTGTTTAATGTATTGGCTACGACACGCTTTTTTTTATTTTTGCTTAAAAATTGTTTAGAAAAAATTTTACAGTCTTCTGAACTTTTTACATTAAAAAACACCTATGCTTGCTTTCGTCAATGTATAATCCATACGTTTTAGCACTCTTACACAAACAATTATTGACTAAAACAGTTAAAACTTTGCAAATATGTTGTTTAATGTATAGGCTACGACACGCTTTTTTTATTTTAGCTTTAAATTGTTTAGAAAAAATTTTACAGTCTTCTGAACTTTTTACATTAAAAAACACCTATGCTTGCTTTCGTCAATGTATAATTAATACGTTTCAGCACTCTTACACAAACAATTCTTGACTAAAACAGTTAAAACTTTGCAAATATGTTGTTTAATTTATTGGCTACGACACGCTTTTTTTATTTTTGCTTGAAATTGTTTAGAAAAAATTTTACAGTCTTCTGAACTTTTTACTAGTCAATGTATAATCCATACGTTTTAGCACTCTTACACAAACAATTCTTGACTAAATCAGTTAAAACTTGCAAATATGTTGTTTAATGTATTGGCTACGACACGCTTTTTTTATTTTTGCTTAAAATTGTTTAGAAAATATTTTACGGTTTTCTGAACTTTTTACATTAAAAAACACCTATGCTTGCTTTTGTCAATGTATAATCCATACGTTTTAGCACTCTTACACAAACAATTCTTGACTAAAACAGTTAAAACTTTGCAAATATGTTGTTTAATGTATTGGCTACGACACGCTTTTTTTATTTTTGCTTAAAATTGTTTAGAAAAAATTTTACAGTCTTCTGAACTTTTTACTAGTTAATGTATAATCCATACGTTTTAGCACTCTTACACATACAATTTTTGACTAAAACAGTTAAAACTTTGCAAATATGTTGTTTAATGTATTGGCTACGACACGCTTTTTTTATTTTTGCTTAAAATTGTTTAGAAAAAATTTTACAGTCTTCTAAACTTTTTACATTAAAAAACACCTATACTTGCTTTCGTCAATGTATAATCCATACGTTTTAGCACTCTTACACAAACAATTCTTGACTAAAACAGTTAAAACTTTGCAAATATGTTGTTTAATGTATTGGCTACGACACGCTTTTTTTATTTTTGCTTAAAACTGTTAGAAAAAATTTTACAGTCTTCTGAACCTTTAACTAGTCAATGTATAATCCATACGTTTTAGCACTCTTACACAAACAATTCTTGACTAAAACAGTTAAAACTTTGCAAATATGTTGTTTAATGTATTGGCTACGACACGCTTTTTTTATTTTTGCTTAAAATTGTTTAGAAAAAATTTTACAGTCTTCTGAAATTTTTACATTAAAAAACACCTATGCTTGCTTTCGTCAATGTATAATCCATAAGTTTTTGCACTCTTACACAAACAATTCTTGACTAAAACAGTTAAAACTTTTCAAATATGTTGTTTAATGTATTGGCTACGACACGCTTTTTTTATTTTTGCTTAAAATTGTTTAGAAAAAATTTTACAGTCTTCTGAACTTTTTACTAGTTAATATATAATCCATACGTTTTAGCACTCTTACACAAACAATTCTTGACTAGAACAGTTAAAACTTTGCAAATATGTTGTTCAATGTATTGGCTACGACACACTTTTTTTTCTTTTTGCTTAAAATTGTTTAGAAAAAATTTTACAGTCTTCTGAACTTTTTACATTAAAAAACACCTATGCTTGCTTTCGTCAATGTATAATCCATACGTTTTAGCACTCTTACCTAAACAATTCTTGACTAAAACAGTTAAAACTTTGCAAATATATTGTTTAATGTATTGGCTACGACGAGCTTTTTTTATTTTTGCTTAAAATTGTTTAGAAAACATTTTACGGTCTTCTGAACTTTTTACATTAAAAAACACCTATGCTTGCTTTCGTCAATGTATAATCCATACGTTTTAGCACTCTTACACAAACAATTCTTGACTAAAACAGTTAAAACTTTGCAAATATGTTGTTTAATGTATTAGCTACGACACGCTTTTTTTATTTTTGCTTAAAATTGTTTAGAAAAAATTTTACAGTTTTCTGAACTTTTTACTAGTCAATGTATAATCCATACGTTTTAGCACTCTTTCACAAACAATTCTTGACTAAAACAGTTAAAACTTTGCAAATATGTTGTTTAATGTATTGGCTACGACACGCTTTTTTTATTTTTGCTTAAAATTGTTTAGAAAAAATTTTACAGTTCTCTGAACTTTTTACATTAAAAAACACCAATGCTTGCTTTTGTCAATGTATAATCCATACGTTTTAGCACTCTTTCACAAACAATTCTTGACTAAAACAGTTAAAACTTTGCAAATATGTTGTTTAATGTATTGGCTACGATACGATTTTTTATTTTTGCTTAAAATTGTTTAAAAAAAATTTTACAGTCTTCTGAACTTTTTACATTAAAAAACACCTATACTTGCTTTCGTCAATGTATAATCCATACGTTTTAGCACTCTTACACAAACAATTCTTGACTAATGCAAATATGTTGTTTAATGTATTGGCTACGACACGCTTTTTTTATTTTTGCTTAAAACTGTTAGAAAAAATTTTACAGTCTTCTGAACCTTTAACTAGTCAATGTATAATCCATACGTTTTAGCACTCTTACACAAACAATTCTTGACTAAAACAGTTAAAACTTTGCAAATATGTTGTTTAATGTATTGGCTACGACAAACTTTTTTTATTTTTGCTTAAAATTGTTTAGAAAAAATTTTACAGTCTTCTGAAATTTTTACATTAAAAAACACCTATGCTTGCTTTCGTCAATGTATAATCCATAAGTTTTTGCACTCTTACACAAACAATTCTTGACTAAAACAGTTAAAACTTTTCAAATATGTTGTTTAATGTATTGGCTACGACACGCTTTTTTTATTTTTGCTTAAAATTGTTTAGAAAAAATTTTACAGTCTTCTGAACTTTTTACTAGTTAATATATAATCCATACGTTTTAGCACTCTTACACAAACAATTCTTGACTAGAACAGTTAAAACTTTGCAAATATGTTGTTTAATGTATTGGCTACGACACACTTTTTTTTTTTTTGCTTAAAATTGTTTAAAAAAATTTTACAGTCTTCTGAACTTTTTACATTAAAAAACACCTATGCTTGCTTCGTCAATGTCTAATCCATACGTTTTAGCACTCTTACATAAACAATTCTTGACTAAAACAGTTAAAACTTTGCAAATATGTTGTTTAATGTATTGGCTACGACGAGCTTTTTTTATTTTTGCTTAAATTTGTTTAGAAAACATTTTACGGTCTTCTAAACTTTTTACATTAAAAAACACCTATGCTTGCTTTCGTCATTGTATAATCCATACGTTTTAGCACTCTTACACAAACAATTCTTGACTAAAACAGTTAAAACTTTGCAAATATGTTGTTTAATGTATTAGCTACGACACGCTTTTTTTATTTTTGCTTAAAATTGTTTAGAAAAAATTTTACAGTCTTCTGAACTTTTTACTAGACAATGTATAATCCATACGCTTTAGCACTCTTACACAAACAATTCTTGACTAAAACAGTTAAAACTTTGCAAATATGTTGTTCAATGTATTGGCTACGACATGTTGTTTTTATTTTTGCTTAAAATTGTTTAGAAAAAATTTTACAGTCTTCTGAACTTTTTACATTAAAAAACACCTATGGTTGCTTTCGTCAATGTATAATCCATACGTTTTAGCACTCTTACACAAACAATTCTTGACTAAAACAGTTAAAACTTTGCAAATATGTTGTTTAATGTATTGGCTACGACACGCTTTTTTTATTTTTGCTTAAAATTGTTTAGAAAAAATTTTACGGTTTTCTGAACTTTTTACATTAAAAAACACCTATGCTTGCTTTCGTCAATGTATAATCCATACGTTTTAGCACTCTTACACAAACAATTCTTGACTAAAACAGTTAAAACTTTGCAAATATGTTTTTTAATGTATTAGCTACGACACAATTTTTTTATTTTTGCTTAAAATTGTTTAGAAAAAATTTTACAGTCTTCTGAACTTTTTACTAGTCAATGTATAATCCATACGTTTTAGCACTCTTACACAAACAATTCTTGACTAAAACAGTTTAAAATTTGCAAATATGTTGTTTAATGTATTGGCTACGACACGCTTTTTTTATTTTTGCTTAAAATTGTTTAGAAAAAATTTTACAGTCTTCTGAACTTTTTACTAGTCAATGTATAATCCATACGTTTTAGCACTCTTACACAAACAATTCTTGACTAAAACAGTTAAAACTTTGCAAATATGTTGTTTAATGTATTGGCTACGACACGCTTTTTTTATTTTTGATTAAAATTGTTTAGAAAAAATTTTACAGTCTTCTGAACTTTTTACTAGTCAATGTATAATCCATACGTTTTAGCACTCTTACACAAACAATTCTTGACTAAAAAAGTTAAAACTTTGCAAATATGTTGTTTAATGTATTGGCTACGACACGCTTTTTTTTTTTTTGCTTAAAAATTGTTTAGAAAAAATTTTACAGTCTTCTGAACTTTTTACATTAAAAAACACCTATGCTTGCTTTCGTCAATGTATAATCCATACGTTTTAGCACTCTTACACAAACAATTATTGACTAAAACAGTTAAAACTTTGCAAATATGTTGTTTAATGTATTGGCTTCGACACGCTTTTTTTATTTTTGCTTAAAATTGTTTAGAAAAAATTTTACAGTCTTCTGAACTTTTTACTAGTCAATGTATAATCCATACGTTTTAGCACTCTTACACAAACAATTCTTGACTAAAACAGTAAAAACTTTGCAAATATGTTGTTTTATGTATTGGCTACGACACGCTTTTTTTATTTTTGATTAAAATTGTTTAGAAAAAATTTTACAGTCTTCTGAACTTTTTACTAGTTAATGTATAATCCATACGTTTTAGCACTCTTACACATACAATTTTTGACTAAAACAGTTAAAACTTTGCAAATATGTTGTTTAATGTATTGGCTACGACACGCTTTTTTTATTTTTGCTTAAAATTGTTTAGAAAAAATTTTACAGTCTTCTGAACTTTTTACATTAAAAAACACCTATGCTTGCTTTCGTCAATGTATAATTAATACGTTTCAGCACTCTTACACAAACAATTCTTGACTAAAACAGTTAAAACTTTGCAAATATGTAGTTTAATTTATTGGCTACGACACGCTTTTTTTATTTTTGCTTGAAATTGTTTAGAAAAAATTTTACAGTCTTCTGAACTTTTTACTAGTCAATGTATAATCCATACGTTTTAGCACTCTTACACAAACAATTCTTGACTAAAACAGTTAAAACTTGCAAATATGTTGTTTAATGTATTGGCTACGACACGCTTTTTTTATTTTTGCTTAAAATTGTTTAGAAAAAATTTTACGGTTTTCTGAACTTTTTACATTAAAAAACACCTATGCTTGCTTTTGTCAATGTATAATCCATACGTTTTAGCACTCTTTCACAAACAATTCTTGACTAAAACAGTTAAAACTTTGCAAATATGTTGTTTAATGTATTGGCTACGACACGCTTTTTTTATTTTTGCTTAAAATTGTTTAGAAAAAATTTTACAGTCTTCTGAACTTTTTACTAGTTAATGTATAATCCATACGTTTTAGCACTCTTACACATACAATTTTTGACTAAAACAGTTAAAACTTTGCAAATATGTTGTTTAATGTATTGGCTACGACACGCTTTTTTTATTTTTGCTTAAAATTGTTTAGAAAAAAATTTACAGTCTTCTTAACTTTTTACATTAAAAAACACCTATACTTGCTTTCGTCAATGTATAATCCATACGTTTTAGCACTCTTACACAAACAATTCTTGACTAAAACAGTTAAAACTTTGCAAATATGTTGTTTAATGTATTGGCTACGACACGCTTTTTTTATTTTTGCTTAAAACTGTTAGAAAAAATTTTACAGTCTTCTGAACCTTTAACTAGTCAATGTTTAATCCATACGTTTTAGCACTCTTACACAAACAATTCTTGACTAAAACAGTTAAAACTTTGCAAATATGTTGTTTAATGTATTAGCTACGACGCGCTTTTTTTTTTTTTTGCTTAAAATTGTTTAGAAAAAATTTTACAGTCTTCTGAACTTTTTACTAGTCAATGTATAATCCATACGTTTTAGCACTCTTACACAAACAATTCTTGACTAAAACAGTTAAAACTTTGCAAATATGTTGTTTAATGTATTGGCTACGACACGCTTTTTTTATTTTTGCTTAAAGTTGTTTAGAAAAAATTTTACAGTCTTCTGAACTTTTTACATTAAAAAACACCTATGCTTGCTTTCGTCAATGTATAATCCATACGTTTTAGCACTCTTACACAAACAATTATTGACTAAAACAGTTAAAACTTTGCAAATATGTTGTTTAATGTATTGGCTACGACACGCTTTTTTTATTTTTGCTTAAAATTGTTTAGAAAAAATTTTACGGTTTTCTGAACTTTTTACATTAAAAAACACCTATGCTTGCTTTCGTCAATGTATAATCCATACGTTTTAGCACTCTTACACAAACAATTCTTGACTAAAACAGTTAAAACTTTGCAAATATGTTTTTTAATGTATTGGCTACGACATGCTTTTTTTATTTTTGCTTAAAATTGTTTAGAAAAAATTTTACAGTCTTCTGAACTTTTTACTAGTCAATGTATAATCCATACGTTTTAGCACTCTTACACAAACAATTCTTGACTAAAACAGTTTAAAATTTGCAAATATGTTGTTTAATGTATTGGCTACGACACGCTTTTTTTATTTTTGCTTAAAATTGTTTAGAAAAAATTTTACAGTCTTCTGAACTTTTTACTAGTCAATGTATAATCCATACGTTTTAGCACTCTTACACAAACAATTCTTGACTAAAACAGTTAAAACTTTGCAAATATGTTGTTTAATGTATTGGCTACGACACGCTTTTTTTATTTTTGATTAAAATTGTTTAGAAAAAATTTTTCAGTCTTCTGAACTTTTTACTAGTCAATGTATAATCCATACGTTTTAGCACTCTTACACAAACAATTCTTGACTAAAAAAGTTAAAACTTTGCAAATATGTTGTTTAATGTATTGGCTACGACACGCTTTTTTTTTTTTTGCTTAAAAATTGTTTAGAAAAAATTTTACAGTCTTCTGAACTTTTTACATTAAAAAACACCTATGCTTGCTTTCGTCAATGTTTAATCCATATGTTTTAGCACTCTTACACAAACAATTATTGACTAAAACAGTTAAAACTTTGCAAATATGTTGTTTAATGTATTGGCTACGACACGCTTTTTTTATTTTTGCTTAAAATTGTTTAGAAAAAATTTTACAGTCTTCTGAACTTTTTACTAGTCAATGTATAATCCATACGTTTTAGCACTCTTACACAAACAATTCTTGACTAAAACAGTTAAAACTTTGCAAATATGTTGTTTAATGTATTGGCTACGACACGCTTTTTTTATTTTTGATTAAAATTGTTTAGAAAAAATTTTACAGTCTTCTGAACTTTTTACTAGTCAATGTATAATCCATACGTTTTAGCACTCTTACACAAACAATTCTTGACTAAAAAAGTAAAAACTTTGCAAATATGTTGTTTAATGTATTGGCTACGACACGCTTTTTTTTATTTTTGCTTAAAAATTGTTTAGAAAAAATTTTACAGTCTTCTGAACTTTTTACATTAAAAAACACCTATGCTTGCTTTCGTCAATGTATAATCCATACGTTTTAGCACTCTTACACAAACAATTATTGACTAAAACAGTTAAAACTTTGCAAATATGTTGTTTAATGTATAGGCTACGACACGCTTTTTTTATTTTAGCTTTAAATTGTTTAGAAAAAATTTTACAGTCTTCTGAACTTTTTACATTAAAAAACACCTATGCTTGCTTTCGTCAATGTATAATTAATACGTTTCAGCACTCTTACACAAACAATTCTTGACTAAAACAGTTAAAACTTTGCAAATATGTTGTTTAATTTATTGGCTACGACACGCTTTTTTTATTTTTGCTTGAAATTGTTTAGAAAAAATTTTACAGTCTTCTGAACTTTTTACTAGTCAATGTATAATCCATACGTTTTAGCACTCTTACACAAACAATTCTTGACTAAATCAGTTAAAACTTGCAAATATGTTGTTTAATGTATTGGCTACGACACGCTTTTTTTATTTTTGCTTAAAATTGTTTAGAAAATATTTTACGGTTTTCTGAACTTTTTACATTAAAAAACACCTATGCTTGCTTTTGTCAATGTATAATCCATACGTTTTAGCACTCTTACACAAACAATTCTTGACTAAAACAGTTAAAACTTTGCAAATATGTTGTTTAATGTATTGGCTACGACACGCTTTTTTTATTTTTGCTTAAAATTGTTTAGAAAAAATTTTACAGTCTTCTGAACTTTTTACTAGTTAATGTATAATCCATACGTTTTAGCACTCTTACACATACAATTTTTGACTAAAACAGTTAAAACTTTGCAAATATGTTGTTTAATGTATTGGCTACGACACGCTTTTTTTATTTTTGCTTAAAATTGTTTAGAAAAAATTTTACAGTCTTCTAAACTTTTTACATTAAAAAACACCTATACTTGCTTTCGTCAATGTATAATCCATACGTTTTAGCACTCTTACACAAACAATTCTTGACTAAAACAGTTAAAACTTTGCAAATATGTTGTTTAATGTATTGGCTACGACACGCTTTTTTTATTTTTGCTTAAAACTGTTAGAAAAAATTTTACAGTCTTCTGAACCTTTAACTAGTCAATGTATAATCCATACGTTTTAGCACTCTTACACAAACAATTCTTGACTAAAACAGTTAAAACTTTGCAAATATGTTGTTTAATGTATTGGCTACGACACGCTTTTTTTATTTTTGCTTAAAATTGTTTAGAAAAAATTTTACAGTCTTCTGAAATTTTTACATTAAAAAACACCTATGCTTGCTTTCGTCAATGTATAATCCATAAGTTTTTGCACTCTTACACAAACAATTCTTGACTAAAACAGTTAAAACTTTTCAAATATGTTGTTTAATGTATTGGCTACGACACGCTTTTTTTATTTTTGCTTAAAATTGTTTAGAAAAAATTTTACAGTCTTCTGAACTTTTTACTAGTTAATATATAATCCATACGTTTTAGCACTCTTACACAAACAATTCTTGACTAGAACAGTTAAAACTTTGCAAATATGTTGTTCAATGTATTGGCTACGACACACTTTTTTTTCTTTTTGCTTAAAATTGTTTAGAAAAAATTTTACAGTCTTCTGAACTTTTTACATTAAAAAACACCTATGCTTGCTTTCGTCAATGTATAATCCATACGTTTTAGCACTCTTACCTAAACAATTCTTGACTAAAACAGTTAAAACTTTGCAAATATATTGTTTAATGTATTGGCTACGACGAGCTTTTTTTATTTTTGCTTAAAATTGTTTAGAAAACATTTTACGGTCTTCTGAACTTTTTACATTAAAAAACACCTATGCTTGCTTTCGTCAATGTATAATCCATACGTTTTAGCACTCTTACACAAACAATTCTTGACTAAAACAGTTAAAACTTTGCAAATATGTTGTTTAATGTATTAGCTACGACACGCTTTTTTTATTTTTGCTTAAAATTGTTTAGAAAAAATTTTACAGTTTTCTGAACTTTTTACTAGTCAATGTATAATCCATACGTTTTAGCACTCTTTCACAAACAATTCTTGACTAAAACAGTTAAAACTTTGCAAATATGTTGTTTAATGTATTGGCTACGACACGCTTTTTTTATTTTTGCTTAAAATTGTTTAGAAAAAATTTTACAGTTCTCTGAACTTTTTACATTAAAAAACACCAATGCTTGCTTTTGTCAATGTATAATCCATACGTTTTAGCACTCTTTCACAAACAATTCTTGACTAAAACAGTTAAAACTTTGCAAATATGTTGTTTAATGTATTGGCTACGATACGATTTTTTATTTTTGCTTAAAATTGTTTAAAAAAAATTTTACAGTCTTCTGAACTTTTTACATTAAAAAACACCTATACTTGCTTTCGTCAATGTATAATCCATACGTTTTAGCACTCTTACACAAACAATTCTTGACTAATGCAAATATGTTGTTTAATGTATTGGCTACGACACGCTTTTTTTATTTTTGCTTAAAACTGTTAGAAAAAATTTTACAGTCTTCTGAACCTTTAACTAGTCAATGTATAATCCATACGTTTTAGCACTCTTACACAAACAATTCTTGACTAAAACAGTTAAAACTTTGCAAATATGTTGTTTAATGTATTGGCTACGACAAACTTTTTTTATTTTTGCTTAAAATTGTTTAGAAAAAATTTTACAGTCTTCTGAAATTTTTACATTAAAAAACACCTATGCTTGCTTTCGTCAATGTATAATCCATAAGTTTTTGCACTCTTACACAAACAATTCTTGACTAAAACAGTTAAAACTTTTCAAATATGTTGTTTAATGTATTGGCTACGACACGCTTTTTTTATTTTTGCTTAAAATTGTTTAGAAAAAATTTTACAGTCTTCTGAACTTTTTACTAGTTAATATATAATCCATACGTTTTAGCACTCTTACACAAACAATTCTTGACTAGAACAGTTAAAACTTTGCAAATATGTTGTTTAATGTATTGGCTACGACACACTTTTTTTTTTTTTGCTTAAAATTGTTTAAAAAAATTTTACAGTCTTCTGAACTTTTTACATTAAAAAACACCTATGCTTGCTTCGTCAATGTCTAATCCATACGTTTTAGCACTCTTACATAAACAATTCTTGACTAAAACAGTTAAAACTTTGCAAATATGTTGTTTAATGTATTGGCTACGACGAGCTTTTTTTATTTTTGCTTAAATTTGTTTAGAAAACATTTTACGGTCTTCTAAACTTTTTACATTAAAAAACACCTATGCTTGCTTTCGTCATTGTATAATCCATACGTTTTAGCACTCTTACACAAACAATTCTTGACTAAAACAGTTAAAACTTTGCAAATATGTTGTTTAATGTATTAGCTACGACACGCTTTTTTTATTTTTGCTTAAAATTGTTTAGAAAAAATTTTACAGTCTTCTGAACTTTTTACTAGACAATGTATAATCCATACGCTTTAGCACTCTTACACAAACAATTCTTGACTAAAACAGTTAAAACTTTGCAAATATGTTGTTCAATGTATTGGCTACGACATGTTGTTTTTATTTTTGCTTAAAATTGTTTAGAAAAAATTTTACAGTCTTCTGAACTTTTTACATTAAAAAACACCTATGGTTGCTTTCGTCAATGTATAATCCATACGTTTTAGCACTCTTACACAAACAATTCTTGACTAAAACAGTTAAAACTTTGCAAATATGTTGTTTAATGTATTGGCTACGACACGCTTTTTTTATATTTGCTTAAAATTGTTTAGAAAAAATTTTACGGTCTTCCGAACTTTTTACATTAAAAAACACCTATGCTTGCTTTCGTCAATGTATAATCCATACGTTTTAGCACTCTTACACAAACAATTCTTAACTAAAACAGTTAAAACTTTGCAAATATGTTGTTTAATGTATTCGCTACGACACGCTTTTTTTATTTTTGCTTAAAACTGTTAGAAAAAATTTTACAGTCTTCTGAACCTTTAACTAGTCAATGTATAATCCATACGTTTTAGCACTCTTACACAAACAATTCTTGACTAAAACAGTTAAAACTTTGCAAATATGTTGTTTAATGTATTGGCTACGACAAACTTTTTTTATTTTTGCTTAAAATTGTTTAGAAAAAATTTTACAGTCTTCTGAAATTTTTACATTAAAAAACACCTATGCTTGCTTTCGTCAATGTATAATCCATAAGTTTTTGCACTCTTACACAAACAATTCTTGACTAAAACAGTTAAAACTTTTCAAATATGTTGTTTAATGTATTGGCTACGACACGCTTTTTTTATTTTTGCTTAAAATTGTTTAGAAAAAATTTTACAGTCTTCTGAACTTTTTACTAGTTAATATATAATCCATACGTTTTAGCACTCTTACACAAACAATTCTTGACTAGAACAGTTAAAACTTTGCAAATATGTTGTTTAATGTATTGGCTACGACACACTTTTTTTTTTTTTGCTTAAAATTGTTTAAAAAAATTTTACAGTCTTCTGAACTTTTTACATTAAAAAACACCTATGCTTGCTTCGTCAATGTCTAATCCATACGTTTTAGCACTCTTACATAAACAATTCTTGACTAAAACAGTTAAAACTTTGCAAATATGTTGTTTAATGTATTGGCTACGACGAGCTTTTTTTATTTTTGCTTAAATTTGTTTAGAAAACATTTTACGGTCTTCTAAACTTTTTACATTAAAAAACACCTATGCTTGCTTTCGTCATTGTATAATCCATACGTTTTAGCACTCTTACACAAACAATTCTTGACTAAAACAGTTAAAACTTTGCAAATATGTTGTTTAATGTATTAGCTACGACACGCTTTTTTTATTTTTGCTTAAAATTGTTTAGAAAAAATTTTACAGTCTTCTGAACTTTTTACTAGACAATGTATAATCCATACGCTTTAGCACTCTTACACAAACAATTCTTGACTAAAACAGTTAAAACTTTGCAAATATGTTGTTCAATGTATTGGCTACGACATGTTGTTTTTATTTTTGCTTAAAATTGTTTAGAAAAAATTTTACAGTCTTCTGAACTTTTTACATTAAAAAACACCTATGGTTGCTTTCGTCAATGTATAATCCATACGTTTTAGCACTCTTACACAAACAATTCTTGACTAAAACAGTTAAAACTTTGCAAATATGTTGTTTAATGTATTGGCTACGACACGCTTTTTTTATATTTGCTTAAAATTGTTTAGAAAAAATTTTACGGTCTTCCGAACTTTTTACATTAAAAAACACCTATGCTTGCTTTCGTCAATGTATAATCCATACGTTTTAGCACTCTTACACAAACAATTCTTAACTAAAACAGTTAAAACTTTGCAAATATGTTGTTTAATGTATTCGCTACGACACGCTTTTTTTATTTTTGCTTAAAATTGTTTAGAAAAAATTTTACAGTCTTCTGAACTTTTTACTAGTCAATGTATAATCCATACGTTTTAGCACTCTTACACAAACAATTCTTGACTAAATCAGTTAAAACTTTGCAAATATATTGTTTAATGTTTTGGCTACGACACGCTTTTTTTATTTTTGCTTAAAATTGTTTAGAGAAAATTTTACAGTCTTCTGAACTTTTTACATTAAAAAACACCTATGCTTGCTTTCGTCAATGTATAATCCATACGTTTTAGCACTCTTACACAAACAATTCTTGACTAAAACAGTTAAAACTTTGCAAATATGTTGTTTAATGTATTGGCTACGACACGCTTTTTTTAATTTTGTTTAAAATTGTTTAGAAAAAATTTTACGGTCTTCTGAACTTTTTACATTAAAAAACACCTATGCTTGCTTTCGTCAATGTATAATCCATACGTTTTAGCACTCTTACACAAACAATTCTTGACTAAAACAGTTAAAACTTTGCAAATATGTTGTTTAATGTATTGGCTACGACACGCTTTTTTTATTTTTGCTTAAAATTGTTTAGAAAAAATTTTACGGTCTTCTGAACTTTTTACATTAAAAAACACCTATGCTTGCTTTCGTCAATGTATAATCCATACGTTTTAGCACTCTTACACAAACAATTCTTGACTAAAACAGTTAAAACTTTGCAAATATGTTGTTTAATTTATTGGCTACGACACGCTTTTTTTATTTTTGCTTGAAATTGTTTAGAAAAAATTTTACAGTCTTCTGAACTTTTTACTAGTCAATGTATAATCCATACGTTTTAGCACTCTTACACAAACAATTCTTGACTAAATTAGTTAAAACTTGCAAATATGTTGTTTAATGTATTGGCTACGACACGCTTTTTTTATTTTTGCTTAAAATTGTTTAGAAAAAATTTTACGGTTTTCTGAACTTTTTACATTAAAAAACACCTATGCTTGCTTTTGTCAATGTATAATCCATACGTTTTAGCACTCTTTCACAAACAATTCTTGACTAAAACAGTTAAAACTTTGCAAATATGTTGTTTAATGTATTGGCTACGACACGCTTTTTTTATTTTTGCTTAAAATTGTTTAGAAAAATTTTACAGTCTTCTGAACTTTTTACTAGTCAATGTATAATCCATACGTTTTAGCACTCTTACACAAACAATTCTTGACTAGAACAGTTAAAACTTTGCAAATATGTTGTTTAATGTATTGGCTACGACACACTTTTTTTTTTTTTGCTTAAAATTGTTTAGAAAAAATTTTACAGTCTTCTGAACTTTTTACATTAAAAAACACCTATGCTTGCTTTCGTCAATGTCTAATCCATACGTTTTAGCACTCTTACATAAACAATTCTTGACTAAAACAGTTAAAACTTTGCAAATATGTTGTTTAATGTATTGGCTACGACGAGCTTTTTTTATTTTTGCTTAAATTTGTTTAGAAAACATTTTACGGTCTTCTAAACTTTTTACATTAAAAAACACCTATGCTTGCTTTCGTCAATGTATAATCCATACGTTTTAGCACTCTTACACAAACAATTCTTGACTAAAACAGTTAAAACTTTGCAAATATGTTGTTTAATGTATTAGCTACGACACGCTTTTTTTATTTTTGCTTAAAATTGTTTAGAAAAAATTTTACAGTCTTCTGAACTTTTTACTAGACAATGTATAATCCATACGCTTTAGCACTCTTACACAAACAATTCTTGACTAAAACAGTTAAAACTTTGCAAATATGTTGTTCAATGTATTGGCTACGACATGTTGTTTTTATTTTTGCTTAAAATTGTTTAGAAAAAATTTTACAGTCTTCTGAACTTTTTACATTAAAAAACACCTATGGTTGCTTTCGTCAATGTATAATCCATACGTTTTAGCACTCTTACACAAACAATTCTTGACTAAAACAGTTAAAACTTTGCAAATATGTTGTTTAATGTATTGGCTACGACACGCTTTTTTTATATTTGCTTAAAATTGTTTAGAAAAAATTTTACGGTCTTCCGAACTTTTTACATTAAAAAACACCTATGCTTGCTTTCGTCAATGTATAATCCATACGTTTTAGCACTCTTACACAAACAATTCTTAACTAAAACAGTTAAAACTTTGCAAATATGTTGTTTAATGTATTCGCTACTACACGCTTTTTTTATTTTTGCTTAAAATTGTTTAGAAAAAATTTTACAGTCTTCTGAACTTTTTACTAGTCAATGTATAATCCATACGTTTTAGCACTCTTACACAAACAATTCTTGACTAAATCAGTTAAAACTTTGCAAATATATTGTTAAATGTATTGGCTACGACACGCTTTTTTTATTTTTGCTTAAAATTGTTTAGAAAAAATTTTACAGTCTTCTGAACTTTTTACATTAAAAAACACCTATGCTTGCTTTCGTCAATGTATAATCCATACGTTTTAGCACTCTTACACAAACAATTCTTGACTAAAACAGTTAAAACTTTGCAAATATGTTGTTTAATGTATTGGCTACGACACGCTTTTTTTAATTTTGTTTAAAATTGTTTAGAAAAAATTTTACGGTCTTCTGAACTTTTTACATTAAAAAACACCTATGCTTGCTTTCGTCAATGTATAATCCATACGTTTTAGCACTCTTACACAGACAATTCTTGACTAAAACAGTTAAAACTTTGCAAATATGTTGTTTAATGTATTGGCTACGACACGCTTTTTTTATTTTTGCTTAAAATTGTTTACAAAAAATTTTACGGTCTTCTGAACTTTTTACATTAAAAAACACCTATGCTTGCTTTCGTCAATGTATAATCCATACGTTTTAGCACTCTTACACAAACAATTCTTGACTAAAACAGTTAAAACTTTGCAAATATGTTGTTTAATTTATTGGCTACGACACGCTTTTTTTATTTTTGCTTGAAATTGTTTAGAAAAAATTTTACAGTCTTCTGAACTTTTTACTAGTCAATGTATAATCCATACGTTTTAGCATTCTTACACAAACAATTCTTGACTAAATCAGTTAAAACTTGCAAATATGTTGTTTAATGTATTGGCTACGACACGCTTTTTTTATTTTTGCTTAAAATTGTTTAGAAAAAATTTTACGGTTTTCTGAACTTTTTACATTAAAAAACACCTATGCTTGCTTTTGTCAATGTATAATCCATACGTTTTAGCACTCTTTCACAAACAATTCTTGACTAAAACAGTTAAAACTTTGCAAATATGTTGTTTAATGTATTGGCTACGACACGCTTTTTTTATTTTTGCTTAAAATTGTTTAGAAAAATTTTACAGTCTTCTGAACTTTTTACTAGTCAATGTATAATCCATACGTTTTAGCACTCTTACACAAACAATTCTTGACTAAAACAGTTAAAACTTTGCAAATATGTTGTTTAATGTATTGGCTACGACACGCTTTTTTTATTTTTGCTTAAAATTGTTTAGAAAAAATTTATAGTCTTCTGAACTTTTTACATAAAAAAACACCTACGCTTGCTTTCGTCAATGTATAATCCATACGTTTTAGCACTCTTACACAAACAATTCTTGACTAAAACAGTTAAAACTTTGCAAATATGTTGTTTAATGTATTGGCTACGACACGCTTTTTTTATTTTTGCTTAAAATTGTTTAGAAATAATTTTACAGTCTTCTGAACTTTTTACTAGTCAATGTATAATCCATACGTATTAGCACTCTTACAAAAACAATTCTTGACTAAAACAGTTAAAACTTTTCAAATATGTTGTTTAATGTATTGGCTACGACACGCTTTTTTATTTTTGCTTAAAATTGTTTAGAAAAAATTTTACAGTCTACTGAACTTTTTACATTAAAAAACACCTATGCTTGCTTTCGTCAATGTATAATCCATACGTTTTAGCACTCTTACACAAACAATTCTTGACTAAAACAGTTAAAACTTTGCAAATATGTTGTTTAATGTATTGGCTACGACACGCTTTTTTTATTTTTGCTTTAAATTGTTTAGAAAAATTTTACAGTCTTCTGAACTTTTTACTAGTCAATGTATAATCCATACGTTTTAGCACTCTTACACAAACAATTCTTGACTAAAAAAGTTAAAACTTTGCAAATATGTTGTTTAATGTATTGGCTACGACACGCTTTTTTTTTTTTTGCTTAAAGTTGTTTAGAAAAAATTTTACAGTCTTCTGAACTTTTTACATTAAAAAACACCTATGCTTGCTTTCGTCAATGTATAATCCATACGTTTTAGCACTCTTACACAAACAATTATTGACTAAAACAGTTAAAACTTTGCAAATATGTTGTTTAATGTATTGACTACGGTACGCTTTTTTTTATTTTTGCTTAAAAATGTTTAGAAAAAATTTTACGGTCTTCTGAACTTTTTACATTAAAAAACACCTATGCTTGCTTTCGTCAATGTATAATCCATACGTTTTAGTACTCTTCACAAACAATTCTTGACTAAAACAGTTAAAACTTTGCAAATATGTTGTTTAATGTATTGGCTACGACACGCTTTTTTTATTTTTGCTTAAAGTTGTTTAGAAAAAATTTTACAGTCTTCTGAACTTTTTACATTAAAAAACACCTATGCTTGCTTTCGTCAATGTATAATCCATACGTTTTAGCACTCTTATACAAACAATTCTTGACTAAAACAGTTAAAACTTAGCAAATATGTTGTTTAATGTATTGGCTACGACAAGCTTTTTTTATTTTTGCTTAAAATTGTTTAGAAAAAATTTTACAGTCTTCTGAACTTTTTACTAGTCAATGTATAATCCATACGTTTTAGCACTCTTACACAAACAATATTGACTAAAACAGTTA
Source organism: Thalia democratica (assembly GCF_965202585.1). Classification (NCBI taxonomy): domain Eukaryota; kingdom Metazoa; phylum Chordata; class Thaliacea; order Salpida; family Salpidae; genus Thalia; species Thalia democratica. The sequence goes on along the minus strand of NC_139165.1, from coordinate 116,679,454 downwards.
AAACTTTGCAAATATGTTGTTTAATGTATTGGCAACGACACGCTTTTTTTATTTTTGCTTAAAATTGTTTAGAAAAAATTTTACAGTCTTCTGAACTTTTTACATTAAAAAACACCTATGCTTGCTTTCGTCAATGTATAATTCATACGTTTTAGCACTCTTTCACAAACAATTCTTGACTAAAACAGTTAAAACTTTGCAAATATGTTGTTTAATGTATTGGCTACGACACGCTTTTTTTATTTTTGCTTAAAATTGTTTAGAAAAATTTTACAGTCTTCTGAACTTTTTACTAGTCAATGTATAATCCATACGTTTTAGCACTCTTACACAAACAATTCTTGACTAAAACAGTTAAAACTTTGCAAATATGTTGTTTAATGTATTGGCTACGACACGCTTTTTTTATTTTTGCTTAAAATTGTTTAGAAAAAATTTATAGTCTTCTGAACTTTTTACATAAAAAAACACCTACGCTTGCTTTCGTCAATGTATAATCCATACGTTTTAGCACTCTTACACAAACAATTCTTGACTAAAACAGTTAAAACTTTGCAAATATGTTGTTTAATGTATTGGCTACGACACGCTTTTTTTATTTTTGCTTAAAATTGTTTAGAAAAAATTTTACAGTCTTCTGAACTTTTTACTAGTCAATGTATAATCCATACGTATTAGCACTCTTACAAAAACAATTCTTGACTAAAACAGTTAAAACTTTTCAAATATGTTGTTTAATGTATTGGCTACGACACGCTTTTTTATTTTTGCTTAAAATTGTTTAGAAAAAATTTTACAGTCTACTGAACTTTTTACATTAAAAAACACCTATGCTTGCTTTCATCAATGTATAATCCATACGTTTTAGCACTCTTACACAAACAATTCTTGACTAAAACAGTTAAAACTTTGCAAATATGTTGTTTAATGTATTGGCTACGACACGCTTTTTTTATTTTTGCTTTAAATTGTTTAGAAAAAATTTTACAGTCTTCTGAACTTTTTACTAGTCAATGTATAATCCATACGTTTTAGCACTCTTACACAAACAATTCTTGACTAAAAAAGTTAAAACTTTGCAAATATGTTGTTTAATGTATTGGCTACGACACGCTTTTTTTTTTTTGCTTAAAGTTGTTTAGAAAAAATTTTACAGTCTTCTGAACTTTTTACATTAAAAAACACCTATGCTTGCTTTCGTCAATGTATAATCCATACGTTTTAGCACTCTTACACAAACAATTATTGACTAAAACAGTTAAAACTTTGCAAATATGTTGTTTAATGTATTGACTACGGTACGCTTTTTTTTATTTTTGCTTAAAAATGTTTAGAAAAAGTTTTACGGTCTTCTGAACTTTTTACATTAAAAAACACCTATGCTTGCTTTCGTCAATGTATAATCCATACGTTTTAGTACTCTTCACAAACAATTCTTGACTAAAACAGTTAAAACTTTGCAAATATGTTGTTTAATGTATTGGCTACGACACGCTTTTTTTATTTTTGCTTAAAGTTGTTTAGAAAAAATTTTACAGTCTTCTGAACTTTTTACATTAAAAAACACCTATGCTTGCTTTCGTCAATGTATAATCCATACGTTTTAGCACTCTTATACAAACAATTCTTGACTAAAACAGTTAAAACTTAGCAAATATGTTGTTTAATGTATTGGCTACGACACGCTTTTTTTATTTTTGCTTAAAATTGTTTAGAAAAAATTTTAGAGTCTTCTGAACTTTTTACTAGTCAATGTATAATCCATACGTTTTAGCACTCTTACACAAACAATTCTTGACTAAAACAGTTAAAACTTTGCAAATATGTTGTTTAATGTATTGGCTACGACACGCTTTTTTTATTTTTGCTTAAAATTGTTTAGAAAAAATTTTACAGTCTTCTGAACTTTTTACATTAAAAAACACCTATGCTTGCTTTCGTCAATGTATAATCCATACGTTTTAGCACTCTTACACAAACAATTCTTGACTAAAACAGTTAAAACTTTGCAAATATGTTGTTTAATGTATTGGCTACGACACGCTATTTTTATTTTTGCTTAAAATTGTTTAGAAAAAATTTTACGGTCTTCTGAACTTTTTACATTAAAAAACACCTATGCTTGCTTTCGTCAATGTATAATCGATACGTTTTAGCACTCTTACACAAACAATTCTTGACTAAAACAGTTAAAACTTTGCAAATATGTTGTTTAATGTATTGGCTACGACACGCTTTTTTTATTTTTGCTTAAAATTGTTTAGAAAAAATTTTACAGTCTTCTGAACTTTTTACTAGTCAATGTATAATCCATACGTTTTAGCACTCTTACACAAACAATTCTTGAATAAAAAAGTTAAAACTTTGCAAATATGTTGTTTAATGTATTGGCTACGACACGCTTTTTTTATTTTTGCTTAAAATTGTTTAGAAAAAATTTTACAGTCTTCTGAACTTTTTACATTAAAAAACACCTATGCTTGCTTTCGTCAATGTATAATCCATACGTTTTAGCACTCTTACACAAACAATTATTGACTAAAACAGTTAAAACTTTGCAAATATGATGTTTAATGTATTGGCTACGATACGCTTTTTTTATTTTTGCTTAAAAATGTTTAGAAAAAATTTTACGGTCTTCTGAACTTTTTACATTAAAAAACACCTATGCTTGCTTTCGTCAATGTATAATCCATACGTTTTAGCACTCTTACACAAACAATTCTTGACTAAAACAGTTAAAACTTTGCAAATATGTTGTTTAATGTATTGGCTACGACACGCTTTTTTTATTTTTGCTTAAAATTGTTTAGAAAAAATTTTACAGTCTTCTGAATTTTTTACTAGTCAATGTATAATCCATACGTTTTAGCACTCTTACACAAACAATTCTTGACTAAAACAGTTAAAACTTTGCAAAAATGTTGTTTAATGTATTGGCTACGACATGCTTTTTTTATTTTTGCTTAAAATTGTTTAGAAAAAATTTTACAGTCTTCTGAACTTTTTACATTAAAAAACACCTATGCATGCTTTCGTCAATGTATAATCCATACGTTTTAGCACTCTTACACAAACAATTCTTGACTAAAACAGTTAAAACTTTGCAAATATGTTGTTTAATGTATTGGCTACGACACGCTTTTTTTATTTTTGCTTAAAATTGTTTAGAAAAAATTTTACGGTCTTCTGAACTTTTTACATTAAAAACACCTATGCTTGCTTTCGTCAATGTATAATCAATACGTTTAAGCACTCTTACACAAACAATTCTTGACTAAAACAGTTAAAACTTTGCAAATATGTTGTTTAATGTATTAGCTACGACACGCTTTTTTTATTTTTGCTTAAAATTGTTTAGAAAAAATTTTACAGTCTTCTGAACTTTTTACATTAAAAAACACCTATGCTTGCTTTCGTCAATGTATAATCCATACGTTTTAGCACTCTTACACAAACAATTCTTGACTAAAACAGTTAAAATTTTGCAAATATGTTGTTTAATGTATTGGCGACGACACGCTTTTTTTATTTTTGCTTAAAATTGTTTTGAAAAAATTTTACGGTCTTTTGAACTTTTTACATGAAAAAACACCTATGCTTGCTTTCGTCAATGTATAATCCATACGTTTTAGCACTCTTACACAAACAATTCTTGACTAAAACAGTTAAAACTTACAAATATGTTGTTTAATGTATTGGCTACGACACGCTTTTTTTATTTTTGCTTAAAATTGTTTAGAAAAAATTTTCAGTCTTCTGAACTTTTTACTAGTCAATGTATAATCCATACGTTTTAGCACTCTTACACAAACAATTCTTGACTAAAACAGTTAAAACTTTGCAAATATATTGTTTAATGTATTGGCTACGACACGCTTTTTTTATTTTTGCTTAAAGTTGTTTAGAAAAAATTTTACAGTCTTCTGAACTTTTTACATTAAAAAACAACTATGCTTGCTTTCGTCAATGTATAATCCATACGTTTTAGCACTCTTACACAAACAATTCTTGACTAAAACAGTTAAAACTTTGCAAATATGTTGTTTAATGTATTGGCTACGACACGCTTTTTTTATTTTTGCTTAAAATTGTTTAGAAAAAATTTTACAGTCTTCTGAACTCTTTACTAGTCAATGTATAATATATACGTTTTAGCACTCTTACACAAACAATTCTTGACTAAAACAGTTAAAACTTTGCAAATATGTTGTTTAATGTATTGGCTACAACACGCTTTTTTTATTTTTGCATAAAATTGTTTAGAAAAAATTTTACGGTCTTTTGAACTTTTTACATTAAAAAACACCTATGCTTGCTTTCGTCAATGTATAATCCATACGTTTTAGCACTCTTACACAAACAATTCTTGACTAAAACAGTTAAAACTTTGCATATATGTTGTTTAATGTATTGGCTACGACACGCTTTTTTTATTTTTGCTTAAAATTGTTTAGAAAACATTTTACGGTCTTTTGAACTTTTTACATTAAAAAACACCTATGCTTGCTTTCGTCAATGTATAATCCATACGTTTTAGCACTCTTACACAAACAATTCTTGACTAAAACAGTTAAAACTTTGCAAATATGTTGTTTAATGTATTGGCTACGATACGCTTTTTTTATTTTTGCTTAAAAATGTTTAGAAAAAATTTTACGGTCTTCTGAACTTTTTACATTAAAAAACACCTATGCTTGCTTTCGTCAATGTATAATCCATACGTTTTAGCACTCTTACACAAACAATTCTTGACTAAAACAGTTAAAACTTTGCAAATATGTTGTTTAATGTATTGGCTACGACACGCTTTTTTTATTTTTGCTTAAAATTGTTTAGAAAAAATTTTACAGTCTTCTGAACTTTTTACTAGTCAATGTATAATCCATACGTTTTAGCACTCTTACACAAACAATTCTTGACTAAAACAGTTAAAACTTTGCAAAAATGTTGTTTAATGTATTGGCTACGACAGGCTTTTTTTATTTTTGCTTAAAATTGTTTAGAAAAAATTTTACAGTCTTCTGAACTTTTTACATTAAAAAACACCTATGCATGCTTTCGTCAATGTATAATCCATACGTTTTAGCACTCTTACACAAACAATTCTTGACTAAAACAGTTAAAACTTTGCAAATATGTTGTTTAATGTATTGGCTACGACACGCTTTTTTTATTTTTGCTTAAAAATGTTTAGAAAAAATTTTACGGTCTTCTGAACTTTTTACATTAAAAAACACCTATGCTTGCTTTCGTCAATGTATAATCCATACGTTTTAGCACTCTTACACAAACAATTCTTGACTAAAACAGTTAAAACTTTGCAAATATGTTGTTTAATGTATTGGCTACGACACGCTTTTTTTATTTTTGCTTAAAATTGTTTAGAAAAAATTTTACAGTCTTCTGAACTTTTTACTAGTCAATGTATAATCCATACGTTTTAGCACTCTTACACAAACAATTCTTGACTAAAACAGTTAAAACTTTGCAAAAATTTTGTTTAATGTATTGGCTACGACAGGCTTTTTTTATTTTTGCTTAAAATTGTTTAGAAAAAATTTTACAGTCTTCTGAACTTTTTACATTAAAAAACACCTATGCATGCTTTCGTCAATGTATAATCCATACGTTTTAGCACTCTTACACAAACAATTCTTGACTAAAACAGTTAAAACTTTGCAAATATGTTGTTTAATGTATTGGCTACGACACGCTTTTTTTATTTTTGCTTAAAATTGTTTAAAAAAAATTTTACGGTCTTCTGAACTTTTTACATTAAAAACACCTATGCTTGCTTTCGTCAATGTATAATCAATACGTTTAAGCACTCTTACACAAACAATTCTTGACTAAAACAGTTAAAACTTTGCAAATATGTTGTTTAATGTATTGGCTACGACACGCTTTTTTTATTTTTGCTTAAAATTGTTTAGAAAAAATTTTACAGTCTTCTGAACTTTTTACATTAAAAAACACCTATGCTTGCTTTCGTCAATGTATAATCCATAGGTTTTAGCACTCTTACACAAACAATTCCTGACTAAAACAGTTAAAATTTTGCAAATATGTTGTTTAATGTATTGGCGACGACACGCTTTTTTTATTTTTGCTTAAAATTGTTTTGAAAAAATTTTACGGTCTTTTGAACTTTTTACATGAAAAAACACCTATGCTTGCTTTCGTCAATGTATAATCCATACGTTTTAGCACTCTTACACAAACAATTCTTGACTAAAACAGTTAAAACTTACAAATATGTTGTTTAATGTATTGGCTACGACACGCTTTTTTTATTTTTGCTTAAAATTGTTTAGAAAAAATTTTACAGTCTTCTGAACTTTTTACTAGTCAATGTATAATCCATACGTTTTAGCACTCTTACACAAACAATTCTTGACTAAAACAGTTAAAACTTTGCAAATATATTGTTTAATGTATTGGCTACGACACGCTTTTTTTATTTTTGCTTAAAGTTGTTTAGAAAAAATTTTACAGTCTTCTGAACTTTTTACATTAAAAAACAACTATGCTTGCTTTCGTCAATGTATAATCCATACGTTTTAGCACTCTTACACAAACAATTCTTGACTAAAACAGTTAAAACTTTGCAAATATGTTGTTTAATGTATTGGCTACGACACGCTTTTTTTATTTTTGCTTAAAATTGTTTAGAAAAAATTTTACAGTCTTCTGAACTCTTTACTAGTCAATGTATAATATATACGTTTTAGCACTCTTACACAAACAATTCTTGACTAAAACAGTTAAAACTTTGCAAATATGTTGTTTAATGTATTGGCTACGACACGCTTTTTTTATTTTTGCTTAAAATTGTTTAGAAAAAATTTAACGGTCTTTTGAACTTTTTACATTAAAAAACACCTATGCTTGCTTTCGTCAATGTATAATCCATACGTTTTAGCACTCTTACACAAACAATTCTTGACTAAAACAGTTAAAACTTTGCATATATGTTGTTTAATGTATTGGCTACGACACGCTTTTTTTATTTTTGCTTAAAATTGTTTAGAAAACATTTTACGGTCTTTTGAACTTTTTACATTAAAAAACACCTATGCTTGCTTTCGTCAATGTATAATCCATACGTTTTAGCACTCTTACACAAACAATTCTTGACTAAAACAGTTAAAACTTTGCATATATGTTGTTTAATGTATTGGCTACGACACGCTTTTTTTATTTTTGCTTAAAAATGTTTAGAAAAAATTTTACAGTCTTCTGAACTTTTTACTAGTCAATGTATAATCCATACGTTTTAGCACTCTTACACAAACAATTCTTGTTTAAAACAGTTCTAACTTTGCAAATATGTTGTTTAATGTATTGGCTACGACACGCTTTTTTTTATTTTCGCTTAAAATTGTTTAGAAAAAATTTTACAGTCTTCTGAACTTTTTACATTAAAATACACCTATGCTTGCTTTCGTCAATGTATAATCCATACGTTTTAGCACTCTTACACAAACAATTCTTGACTAAAACAGTTAAAACTTTGCAAATATGTTGTTTAATGTATTGGCTACGACACGCTTTTTTTATTTTTGCTTAAAATTGTTTAGAAAAAATTTTACGGTCTTCTGAACTTTTTACATTAAAAACACCTATGCTTGCTTTCGTCAATGTATAATCCATACGTTTTAGCACTCTTACACAAACAATTCTTGACTAAAACAGTTAAAACTTTGCAAATATGTTGTTTAATGTATTGGCTGGACACGCTTTTTTTATTTTTGCTTAAAATTGTTTAGAAAAATTTTTACAGTCTTCTGAACTTTTTTTTAGTCAATGTATAATCCATACGTTTTAGCACTCTTACACAAACAATTCTTGACTAAAACAGTTAAATTTTTGCAAATATGTTGTTTAATGTATTAGCTACGACACATTTTTTTTATTTTTGCTTAAAATTGTTTAGAAAAAATTTTACAGTCTTCTGAACTTTTTACATTAAAAAACACCTATGCTTGCTTTCGTCAATGTATAATCCATACGTTTTAGAACTCTTACACAAACAATTCTTGACTAAAACAGTTAAAACTTTGCAAATATGTTGTTTAATGTATTGGCTACGACACGCTTTTTTTTTTTTTTCTTAAAATTGTTTAGAAAAAATTTTACGGTCTTCTGAACTTTTTACATTAAAAAACACCTATGCTTGCTTTCGTCAATGTATAATCCATACGTTTTAGCACTCTTACACAAACAATTCTTGACTAAAACAGTTAAAACTTTGCAAATATGTTGTTTAATGTATTGGCTACGACACCCTTTTTTTATTTTTGCTTAAAATTGTTTAGAAAAAATTTTACACTCTTCTGAACTTTTTACTAGTCAATGTATAATCCATACGTTTTAGCACTCTTACACAAACAATTCTTGACTAAAACAGTTAAAACTTTGCAAATATGTTGTTTAATGTATTGGCTACGACACGCTTTTTTTATTTTTGCTTAAAATTGTTTAGAAAAAATTTTACAGTCTTCTGAACTTTTTACATTAAAAAACACCTATGCTTGCTTTCGTCAATGTATAATCCATACGTTTTAGCACTCTTACACAAACAATTCTTGACTAAAACAGTTAAAACTTTGCAAATATGTTGTTTAATGTATTGGCTACGACACCCTTTTTTTATTTTTGCTTAAAAATGTTTAGAAAAAATTTTACAGTCTTCTGAACTCTTTACTAGTCAATGTATAATATATACGTTTTAGCACTCTTACACAAACAATTCTTGACTAAAACAGTTAAAACTTTGCAAATATGTTGTTTAATGTATTGGCTACGACACGCTTTTTTTATTTTTGCTTAAAATTGTTTAGAAAAAATTTTACAGTCTTCTGAACTTTTTACATTAAAAAACACCTATGCTTGCTTTCGTTAATGTATAATCCATACGTTTTAGCACTCTTACACAAACAATTCTTGACTAAAACAGTTAAAACTTTGCAAATATGTTGTTTAATGTATTGGCTACGACACGCTTTTTTTATTTTTGCTTAAAATTGTTTAGAAAAAATTTTACAGTCTTCTAAACTCTTTACTAGTCAATGTATAATATATACGTTTTAGCACTCTTACACAAACAATTCTTGACTCAAACAGTTAAAACTTTGCAAATATGTTGTTTAATGTATTGGCTACGACACGCTTTTTTTATTTTTGCTTAAAATTGTTTAGAAAAAATTTTACAGTCTTCAGAACTTTTTACTAGTCAATGTATAATCCATACGTTTTAGCACTCTTACACAAACAATTCTTGACTAAAACAGTTAAAACTTTGCAAATATGTTGTTTAATGTATTGGCTACGACACGCTTTTTTTATTTTTGCTTGAAATTGTTTAGAAAAAATTTTACAGTCTTCCGAACTTTTTACATTAAAAAACACCTAAGCATGCTTTCGTCAATGTATAATCCATACGTTTTAGCACTCTTACACAAACAATTCTTGACTAAAACAGTTAAATTTTTGCAAATATGTTGTTTAATGTATTGGCTACGACACATTTTTTTATTTTGCTTAAAATTGTTTAGAAAAAATTTTACAGTCTTCTGAACTTTTTACATTAAAAAACACCTATGCTTGCTTTCGTCAATGTATAATCCATACGTTTTAGCACTCTTACACAAACAATTCTTGACTCAAACAGTTAAAACTTTGCAAATATGTTGTTTAATGTATTGGCTACGACACGCTTTTTTTATTTTTGCTTAAAATTGTTTAGAAAAAATTTTACGGTCTTCTGAACTTTTTACATTAAAAACACCTATGCTTGCTTTCGTCAATGTATAATCCATACGTTTTAGCACTCTTACACAAACAATTCTTGACTAAAACAGTTAAAACTTTGCAAATATGTTGTTTAATGTATTGGCTGGACACGCTTTTTTTATTTTTGCTTAAAATTGTTTAGAAAAATTTTTACAGTCTTCTGAACTTTTTTTTAGTCAATGTATAATCCATACGTTTTAGCACTCTTACACAAACAATTCTTGACTAAAACAGTTAAATTTTTGCAAATATGTTGTTTAATGTATTGGCTACGACACATTTTTTTTATTTTTGCTTAAAATTGTTTAGAAAAAATTTTACAGTCTTCTGAACTTTTTACATTAAAAAACACCTATGCTTGCTTTCGTCAATGTATAATCCATACGTTTTAGAACTCTTACACAAACAATTCTTGACTAAAACAGTTAAAACTTTGCAAATATGTTGTTTAATGTATTGGCTACGACACGCTTTTTTTATTTTTTCTTAAAATTGTTTAGAAAAAATTTTACGGTCTTCTGAACTTTTTACATTAAAAAACACCTATGCTTGCTTTCGTCAATGTATAATCCATACGTTTTAGCACTCTTACACAAACAATTCTTGACTAAAACAGTTAAAACTTTGCAAATATGTTGTTTAATGTATTGGCTACGACACCCTTTTTTTATTTTTGCTTAAAATTGTTTAGAAAAAATTTTACACTCTTCTGAACTTTTTACTAGTCAATGTATAATCCATACGTTTTAGCACTCTTACACAAACAATTCTTGACTAAAACAGTTAAAACTTTGCAAATATGTTGTTTAATGTATTGGCTACGATACGCTTTTTTTATTTTTGCTTAAAATTGTTTAGAAAAAATTTTACAGTCTTCTGAACTTTTTACATTAAAAAACACCTATGCTTGCTTTCGTCAATGTATAATCCATACGTTTTAGCACTCTTACACAAACAATTCTTGACTAAAACAGTTAAAACTTTGCAAATATGTTGTTTAATGTATTGGCTACGACACCCTTTTTTTATTTTTGCTTAAAAATGTTTAGAAAAAATTTTACAGTCTTCTGAACTCTTTACTAGTCAATGTATAATATATACGTTTTAGCACTCTTACACAAACAATTCTTGACTAAAACAGTTAAAACTTTGCAAATATGTTGTTTAATGTATTGGCTACGACACGCTTTTTTTATTTTTGCTTAAAATTGTTTAGAAAAAATTTTACAGTCTTCTGAACTTTTTACATTAAAAAACACCTATGCTTGCTTTCGTTAATGTATAATCCATACGTTTTAGCACTCTTACACAAACAATTCTTGACTAAAACAGTTAAAACTTTGCAAATATGTTGTTTAATGTATTGGCTACGACACCCTTTTTTTATTTTTGCTTAAAATTGTTTAGAAAAAATTTTACACTCTTCTGAACTTTTTACTAGTCAATGTATAATCCATACGTTTTAGCACTCTTACACAAACAATTCTTGACTAAAACAGTTAAATTTTTGCAAATATGTTGTTTAATGTATTGGCTACGACACATTTTTTTATTTTGCTTAAAATTGTTTAGAAAAAATTTTACAGTCTTCTGAACTTTTTACATTAAAAAACACCTATGCTTGCTTTCGTCAATGTATAATCCATACGTTTTAGCACTCTTACACAAACAATTCTTGACTCAAACAGTTAAAACTTTGCAAATATGTTGTTTAATGTATTGGCTACGACACGCTTTTTTTATTTTTGCTTAAAATTGTTTAGAAAAACTTTTACAGTCTTCTGAACTTTTTACTAGTCAATGTATAATCCATACGTTTTAGCACTCTTACACAAACAATTCTTGACTAAAACAGTAAAAACTTTGCAAATATGTTGTTTAATGTATTGGCTACGACACGCTTTTTTTATTTTTGCTTAAAATTTTTAGAAAAAATTTTACAGTCTTCTGAACTTTTTACATTAAAAAACACCTATGCTTGCTTTCGTCAATGTATAATCCATACGTTTTAGCACTCTTACACAAACAATTCTTGACTAAAACAGTTAAAACTTTGCAAATATGTTGTTTAATGTATTGGCTACGACACCCTTTTTTTATTTTTGCTTAAAATTGTTTAGAAAAAATTTTACAGTCTACTGAACTTTTTACTAGTCAATGTATAATCCATACGTTTTAGCACTCTTACACAAACAATTCTTGACTAAAACAGTTAAAACTTTGCAAATATGTTGTTTAATGTATTGGCTACACCACGCTTTTTTTTTTTTTGCTTAAAATTGTTCAGAAAAAATTTTACAGTCTTCTGAACTTTTTACATTAAAAAACACCTATGCTTGCTTTCGTCAATGTATAATCCATGCGTTTTAGCACTCTTACACAAACAATTCTTGACTAAAGCAGTTAAAACTTTGCAAATATGTTGTTTAATGTATTGGCTACGACACGCTTTTTTTATTTTTGCTTAAAATTGTTTAGAAAAAATTTTACAGTCTTCTGAACTCTTTACTAGTCAATGTATAATATATACGTTTTAGCACTCTAACACAAACAATTCTTGACTAAAACAGTTAAAACTTTGCAAATATGTTGTTTAATGTATTGGCTACGACACGCTTTTTATATTTTTGCTTAAAATTGTTTAGAAAAAATTTTACGGTCTTTTGAACTTTTTACATTAAAAAACAACTATGCTTGCTTTCGTCAATGTATAATCCATACGTTTTAGCACTCTTACACAAACAATTCTTGACTAAAACAGTTAAAACTTTGCATATATGTTGTTTAATGTATTGGCTACGACACACTTTTTTTATTTTTGCTTAAGATTGTTTAGAAAAAATTTTACGGTCTTTTGAACTTTTTACAATAAAAAACACCTATGCTTGCTTTCGTCAATGTATAATCCATACGTTTTAGCACTCTTACACAAACAATTCTTGACTAAAACAGTTAAAACTTTGCATATATGTTGTTTAATGTATTGGCTACGACACGCTTTTTTTATTTTTGCTTAAAAATGTTTAGAAAAAATTTTACAGTCTTCTGAACTTTTTACTAGTCAATGTATAATCCATACGTTTTAGCACTCTTACACAAACAATTCTTGTTTAAAACAGTTCTAACTTTGCAAATATGTTGTTTAATGTATTGGCTACGACACGCTTTTTTTTATTTTCGCTTAAAATTGTTTAGAAAAAATTTTACAGTCTTCTGAACTTTTTACATTAAAAAACACCTATGCTTGCTTTCGTCAATGTATAATCCATACGTTTTAGCACTCTTACACAAACAATTCTTGACTAAAACAGTTAAAACTTTGCAAATATGTTGTTTAATGTATTGGCTACGACACGCTTTTTTTATTTTTGCTTAAAATTGTTTAGAAAAAATTTTACGGTCTTCTGAACTTTTTACATTAAAAACACCTATGCTTGCTTTCGTCAATGTATAATCCATACGTTTTAGCACTCTTACACAAACAATTCTTGACTAAAACAGTTAAAACTTTGCAAATATGTTGTTTAATGTATTGGCTACGACACGCTTCTTTTATTTTTGCTTAAAATTGTTTAGAAAAATTTTTACAGTCTTCTGAACTTTTTATTAGTCAATGTATAATCCATACGTTTTAGCACTCTTACACAAACAATTCTTGACTAAAACAGTTAAATTTTTGCAAATATGTTGTTTAATGTATTAGCTACGACACATTTTTTTTATTTTTGCTTAAAATTGTTTAGAAAAAATTTTACAGTCTTCTGAACTTTTTACATTAAAAAACACCTATGCTTGCTTTCGTCAATGTATAATCCATACGTTTTAGAACTCTTACACAAACAATTCTTGACTAAAACAGTTAAAACTTTGCATATATGTTGTTTAATGTATTGGCTACGACACGCTTTTTTTATTTTTGCTTAAAATTGTTTAGAAAAAATTTTACGGTCTTTTGAACTTTTTACATTAAAAAACACCTATGCTTGCTTTCGTCAATGTATAATCCATACGTTTTAGCACTCTTACACAAACAATTCTTGACTAAAACAGTTAAAACTTTGCATATATGTTGTTAAATGTATTGGCTACGACACGCTTTTTTTATTTTTGCTTAAAATTGTTTAGAAAAAATTTTACAGTCTTCTGAACTTTTTACTAGTCAATGTATAATCCATACGTTTTAGCACTCTTACACAAACAATTCTTGTTTAAAACAGTTCTAACTTTGCAAATATGTTGTTAAAAGTATTGGCTACGACACGCTTTTTTTTATTTTCGCTTAAAATGGTTTAGAAAAAATTTTACAGTCTTCTGAACTTTTTACATTAAAAAACACCTATGCTTGCTTTCGTCAATGTATAATCCATACGTTTTAGCACTCTTACACAAACAATTCTCGACTAAAACAGTTAAAACTTTGCAAATATGTTGTTTAATGTATTGGCTACGACACGCTTTTTTTATTTTTGCTTAAAATTGTTTAGAAAAAATTTTACGGTCTTCTGAACTTTTTACATTAAAAACACCTATGCTTGCTTTCGTCAATGTATAATCCATACGTTTTAGCACTCTTACACAAACAATTCTTGACTAAAACAGTAAAATTTTTGCAAATATGTTGTTTAATGTATTAGCTACGACACATTTTTTTTATTTTTGCTTAAAATTGTTTAGAAAAAATTTTACGGTCTTTTGAACTTTTTACAATAAAAAACAGCTATGCTTGCTTTCGTCAATTTATAATCCATACGTTTTAGCACTCTTACACAAACAATTCTTGACTAAAACAGCTAAAACTTTGCATATATGTTGTTTAATGTATTGGCTACGACACGCTTTTTTTATTTTTGCTTAAAAATGTTTAGAAAAAATTTTACAGTCTTCTGAACTTTTTACTTGTCAATGTATAATCCATACGTTTTAGCACTCTTACACAAACAATTCTTGTTTAAAACAGTTCTAACTTTGCAAATATGTTGTTTAATGTATTGGCTACGACACGCTTTTTTTTATTTTCGCTTAAAATTGTTTAGAAAAAATTTTACAGTCTTCTAAACTTTTTACATTAAAAAACACCTATGCTTGCTTTCGTCAAAGTATAATCCATACGTTTTAGCACTCTTACACAAACAATTCTTGACTAAAACAGTTAAAACTTTGCAAATATGTTGTTTAATGTATTGGCTACGACACGCTTTTTTTATTTTTGCTTAAAATTGTTTAGAAAAAATTTTTCGGTCTTCTGAACTTTTTACATTAAAAACACCTATGCTTGCTTTCGTCAATGTATAATCCATACGTTTTAGCACTCTTACACAAACAATTCTTGACTAAAACAGTTAAAACTTTGCAAATATGTTGTTTAATGTATTGGCTACGACACGCTTTTTTTATTTTTGCTTAAAATTGTTTAGAAAAATTTTTACAGTTTCTGAACTTTTTATTAGTCAATGTATAATCCATACGTTTTAGCACTCTTACACAAACAATTCTTGACTAAAACAGTTAAATTTTTGCAAATATGTTGTTTAATGTATTAGCTACGACACATTTTTTTTATTTTTGCTTAAAATTGTTTAGAAAAAATTTTACAGTCTTCTGAACTTTTTACATTAAAAAACACCTATGCTTGCTTTCGTCAATGTATAATCCATACGTTTTAGAACTCTTACACAAACAATTCTTGACTAAAACAGTTAAAACTTTGCATATATGTTGTTTAATGTATTGGCTACGACACGCTTTTTTCATTTTTGCTTAAAATTGTTTAGAAAAAATTTTACGGTCTTTTGAACTTTTTACATTAAAAAACACCTATGCTTGCTTTCGTCAATGTATAATCCATACGTTTTAGCACTCTTACACAAACAATTCTTGACTAAAACAGTTAAAACTTTGCATATATGTTGTTTAATGTATTGGCTACGACACGCTTTTTTTATTTTTGCTTAAAATTGTTTAGAAAAAATTTTACAGTCTTCTGAACTTTTTACATTAAAAAACACCTATGCTTGCTTTCGTCAATGTATAATCCATACGTTTTAGCACTCTTACACAAACAATTCTTGTTTAAAACAGTTCTAACTTTGCAAATATGTTGTTTAATGTATTGGCTACGACACGCTTTTTTTTATTTTCGCTTAAAATTGTTTAGAAAAATTTTTACAGTCTTCTGAACTTTTTACATTAAAAAACACCTATGCTTGCTTTCGTCAATGTATAATCCATACGTTTTAGCACTCTTACACAAACAATTCTCGACTAAAACAGTTAAAACTTTGCAAATATGTTGTTTAATGTATTGGCTACGACACGCTTTTTTTATTTTTGCTTAAAATTGTTTAGAAAAATTTTTACAGTCTTCTGAACTTTTTATTAGTCAATGTATAATCCATACGTTTTAGCACTCTTACACAAACAATTCTTGACTAAAACAGTTAAATTTTTGCAAATATGTTGTTTAATGTATTGGCTACGACACGCTTATTTTATTTTTGCTTAAAATTGTTTAGAAAAAATTTTACAGTCTTCTGAACTTTTTACATTAAAAAACACCTATGCTTGCTTTCGTCAATGTATAATCCATACGATTTAGAACTCTTACACAAACAATTCTTGACTAAAACAGTTAAAACTTTGCAAATATGTTGTTTAATGTATTGGCTACGACACGCTTTTTTTATTTTTTCTTAAAATTGTTTAGAAAAAATTTTACGGTCTTCTGAACTTTTTACATTAAAAAACACCTATGCTTGCTTTCGTCAATGTATAATCCATACGTTTTAGCACTCTTACACAAACAATTCTTGACTAAAACAGTTAAAACTTTGCAAATATGTTTTTTAATGTATTGGCTACGACACGCTTTTTTTATTTTTGCTTAAAATTGTTTAGAAAAAATTTTACACTCTTCTGAACTTTTTACTAGTCAATGTATAATCCATACGTTTTAGCACTCTTACACAAACAATTCTTGACTAAAACAGTTAAAACTTTGCAAATATGTTGTTTAATGTATTGGCTACGACACGCTTTTTTAATTTTTGCTTAAAATTGTTTAGAAAAAATTTTACAGTCTTCTGAACTTTTTACATTAAAAAACACCTATGCTTGCTTTCGTCAATGTATAATCCATACGTTTTAGCACTCTTACACAAACAATTCTTGACTAAAACAGTTAAAACTTTGCAAATATGTTGTTTAATGTATTGGCTACGACACGCTTTTTTTATTTTTGCTTAAAAATGTTTAGAAAAATTTTACAGTCTTCTGAACTCTTTACTAGTCAATGTATAATATATACGTTTTAGCACTCTTACACAAACAATTCTTGACTAAAACAGTTAAAACTTTGCAAATATGTTGTTTAATGTATTGGCTACGACACGCTTTTTTTATTTTTGCTTAAAATTGTTTAGAAAAAATTTTACAGTCTTCTGAACTTTTTACATTAAAAAACACCTATGCTTGCTTTCGTCAATGTATAATCCATACGTTTTAGCACTCTTACACAAACAATTCTTGACTAAAACAGTTAAAACTTTGCAAATATGTTGTTTTATGTATTGGCTACGACACGCTTTTTTATTTTTGCTTAAAATTGTTTAGAAAAAATTTTACAGTCTTCTGAACTTTTTACTAGTCAATGTATAATCCATACGTTTTAGCACTCTTACACAAACAATTCTTGACTCAAACAGTTAAAACTTTGCAAATATGTTGTTTAATGTATTGGCTACGACACGCTTTTTTTATTTTTGCTTAAAATTGTTTAGAAAAAATTTTACAGTCTTCAGAACTTTTTACTAGTCAATGTATAATCCATACGTTTTAGCACTCTTACACAAACAATTCTTGACTAAAACAGTTAAAACTTTGCAAATATGTTGTTTAATGTATTGGCTACGACACGCTTTTTTTATTTTTGCTTGAAATTGTTTAGAAAAAATTTTACAGTCTTCCGAACTTTTTACATTAAAAAACACCTAAGCATGCTTTCGTCAATGTATAATCCATACGTTTTAGCACTCTTACACAAACAATTCTTGACTAAAACAGTTAAATTTTTGTAAATATGTTGTTTAATGTATTGGCTACGACACATTTTTTTTTATTTTGCTTAAAATTGTTTAGAAAAAATTTTACAGTCTTCTGAACTTTTTACATTAAAAAACACCTATGCTTGCTTTCGTCAATGTATAATCCATACGTTTTAGCATTCTTACACAAACAATTCTTGACTAAAACAGTTAAAACTTTGCAAATATGTTGTTTAATGTATTGGCTACGACACGCTTTTTTTATTTTTGCTTAAAATTGTTTAGAAAAAATTTTACACTCTTCTGAACTTTTTACTAGTCAATGTATAATCCATACGTTTTAGCACTCTTACACAAACAATTCTTGACTAAAACAGTAAAAACTTTGCAAATATGTTGTTTAATGTATTGGCTACGACACGCTTTTTTTATTTTTGCTTAAAATTGTTTAGAAAAAATTTTACAGTCTTCTGAACTTTTTACATTAAAAAACACCTATGCTTGCTTTCGTCAATGTATAATCCATACGTTTTAGCACTCTTACACAAACAATTCTTGACTAAAACAGTTAAAACTTTGCAAATATGTTGTTTAATGTATTGGCTACGACACGCTTTTTTTTATTTTTGCTTAAAATTGTATAGAAAAAATTTTACAGTCTTCTGAACTTTTTACTAGTCAATGTATAATCCATACGTTTTAGCACTCTTACACAAACAATTCTTGACTAAAACAGTTAAAACTTTGCAAATATGTTGTTTAATGTATTTACGACACGCTTTTTTTATTTTTGCTTAAAATTGTTTAGAAAAAATTTTACAGTCTTCTGAACTTTTTACATTAAAAAACACCTATGCTTGCTTTCGTCAATGTATAATCCATGCGTTTTAGCACTCTCACACAAACAATTCTTGACTAAAACAGTTAAAACTTTGCAAATATGTTGTTTAATGTATTGGCTACGACACGCTTTTTTTATTTTTGCTTAAAATTGTTTAGAAAAAATTTTACAGTCTTCTGAACTCTTTACTAGTCAATGTATAATATATACGTTTTAGCAATCTTACACAAACAATTCTTGACTAAAGCAGTTAAAACTTTGCAAATATGTTGTTTAATGTATTGGCTACGACATGTTTTTTTTATTTTTGCTTAAAATTGTTTAGAAAAAATTTTACAGTCTTTTGAACTTTTTACATTAAAAAACACCTATGCTTGCTTTCGTCAATGTATAATCCATACGTTTTAGCACTCTTACACAAACAATTCTTGACTAAAACAGTTAAAACTTTGCATATATGTTGTTTAATGTATTGGCTACGACACGCTTTTTTTATTTTTGCTTAAAATTGTTTAGAAAAAATTTTACGGTCTTTTGAACTTTTTACATTAAAAAACACCTATGCTTGCTTTCGTCAATGTATAATCCATACGTTTTAGCACTCTTACACAAACAATTCTTGAATAAAACAGTTAAAACTTTGCATATATGTTGTTTAATGTATTGGCTACGACACGCTTTTTTTATTTTTGCTTAAAAATGTTTAGAAAAAATTTTACAGTCTTCTGAACTTTTTACTAGTCAATGTATAATCCATACGTTTTAGCACTCTTACACAAACAATTCTTGACTAAAACAGTTAAAACTTTGCAAATATGTTGTTTAATGTATTGGCTACGACACGCTTTTTTTTATTTTCGCTTAAAATTGTTTAGAAAAAATTTTACAGTCTTCTGAACTTTTTACATTAAAAAACACCTATGCTTGCTTTCGTCAATGTATAATCCATACGTTTTAGCACTCTTACACAAACAATTCTTGACTAAAACAGTTAAAACTTTGCAAATATGTTGTTTAATGTATTGGCTACGACACGCTTTTTTTATTTTTGCTTAAAATTGTTTAGAAAAAATTTTACGGTCTTCTGAACTTTTTACATTAAAAACACCTATGCTTGCTTTCGTCAATGTATAATCCATACGTTTTAGCACTCTTAAACAAACAATTCTTGACTAAAACAGTTAAAACTTTGCAAATATGTTGTTTAATGTATTGGCTACGACACGCTTTTTTTATTTTTGCTTAAAATTGTTTAGAAAAATTTTTACAGTCTTCTGAACTTTTTATTAGTCAACGTATAATCCATACGTTTTAGCACTCTTACACAAACAATTCTTTACTAAAACAGTAAAATTTTTGCAAATATGTTGTTTAATGTATTAGCTACGACACATTTTTTTTATTTTTGCTTAAAATTGTTTAGAAAAAAATTTTACAGTCTTCTGAACTTTTTACATTAAAAAACACCTATGCTTGCTTTCGTCAATGTATAATCTATACGATTTAGCACTCTTACACAAACAATTCTCGACTAAAACAGTTAAAACTTTGCAAATATGTTGTTTAATGTATTGGCTACGACACGCTTTTTTTATTTTTGCTTAAAATTGTTTAGAAAAAATTTTACAGTCTTCTGAACTTTTTACTAGTCAATGTATAATCCATACGTTTTAGCACTCTTACACAAACAATTCTTGACTAAAACAGTTAAAACTTTGCAAATATGTTGTTTTATGTATTGGCTACGACACGCTTTTTTTATTTTTGCTTAAAATTGTTTAGAAAAAATTTTACAGTCTTCTGAACTTTTTACATTAAAAAACACCTATGCTTGCTTTCGTCAATGTATAATCCATGCGTTTTAGCACTCTTACACAAACAATTCTTGACTAAAACAGTTAAAACTTTGCAAATATGTTGTTTAATGTATTGGCTACGACACGCTTTTTTTATTTTTGCTTAAAATTGTTTAGAAAAAATTTTACAGTCTTCTGAACTTTTTACATTAAAAAACACCTATGCTTGCTTTCGTCAATGTATAATCCATACGTTTTAGCACTCTTACACAAACAATTCTTGACTAAAACAGTTAAAACTTTGCATATATGTTGTTTAATGTATTGGCTACGACACGCTTTTTTTTTATTTTTGCTTAAAATTGTTTAGAAAAAATTTTACGGTCTTTTGAACTTTTTACATTAAAAAACACCTATGCTTGCTTTCGTCAATGTATAATCCATACGTTTTAGCACTCTTACACAAACAATTCTTGACTAAAACAGTTAAAACTTTGCAAATATGTTGTTTAATGTATTGGCTACGACACGCTTTTTTTTATTTTCGCTTAAAATTGTTTAGAAAAAATTTTACAGTCTTCTGAACTTTTTACATTAAAAAACACCTATGCTTGCTTTCGTCAATGTATAATCCATACGTTTTAGCACTCTTACACAAACAATTCTTGACTAAAACAGTTAAAACTTTGCAAATATGTTGTTTAATGTATTGGCTACGACACGCTTTTTTTATTTTTGCTTAAAATTGTTTAGAAAAAATTTTACGGTCTTCTGAACTTTTTACATTAAAAACACCTATGCTTGCTTTCGTCAATGTATAATCCATACGTTTTAGCACTCTTACACAAACAATTCTTGACTCAAACAGTTAAAACTTTGCAAATATGTTGTTTAATGTATTGGCTACGACACGCTTTTTTTATTTTTGCTTAAAATTGTTTAGAAAAAATTTTACAGTCTTCTGAACTTTTTACTAGTCAATGTATAATCCATACGTTTTAGCACTCTTACACAAACAATTCTTGACTAAAACAGTAAAAACTTTGCAAATATGTTGTTTAATGTATTGGCTACGACACGCTTTTTTTATTTTTGCTTAAAATTGTTTAGAAAAAATTTTACAGTCTTCTGAACTTTTTACATTAAAAAACACCTATGCTTGCTTTCGTCAATGTATAATCCATACGTTTTAGCACTCTTACACAAACAATTCTTGACTAAAACAGTTAAAACTTTGCAAATATGTTGTTTAATGTATTGGCTACGACACGCTTTTTTTATTTTTGCTTAAAATTGTTTAGAAAAAATTTTACAGTCTACTGAACTTTTTACTAGTCAATGTATAATCCATACGTTTTAGCACTCTTACACAAACAATTCTTGACTAAAACAGTTAAAACTTTGCAAATATGTTGTTTAATGTATTGGCTACACCACGCTTTTTTTATTTTTGCTTAAAATTGTTTAGAAAAAATATTACAGTCTTCTGAACTTTTTACATTAAAAAACACCTATGCTTGCTTTCGTCAATGTATAATCCATGCGTTTTAGCACTCTTACACAAACAATTCTTGACTAAAACAGTTAAAACTTTGCATATATGTTGTTTAATGTATTGGCTACGACACGCTTTTTTTATTTTTGCTTAAAAATGTTTAGAAAAAATTTTACAGTCTTCTGAACTTTTTACTAGTCAATGTATAATCCATACGTTTTAGCACTCTTACACAAACAATTCTTGTTTAAAACAGTTCTAACTTTGCAAATATGTTGTTTAATGTATTGGCTACGACACGCTTTTTTTTATTTTCGCTTAAAATTGTTTAGAAAAAATTTTACAGTCTTCTGAACTTTTTACATTAAAAAACACCTATGCTTGCTTTCGTCAATGTATAATCCATACGTTTTAGCACTCTTACACAAACAATTCTTGACTAAAACAGTTAAAACTTTGCAAATATGTTGTTTAATGTATTGGCTACGACACGCTTTTTTTATTTTTGCTTAAAATTGTTTAGAAAAAATTTTACGGTCTTCTGAACTTTTTACATTAAAAACACCTATGCTTGCTTTCGTCAATGTATAATCCATACGTTTTAGCACTCTTACACAAACAATTCTTGACTAAAACAGTTAAAACTTTGCAAATATGTTGTTTAATGTATTGGCTACGACACGCTTTTTTTATTTTTGCTTAAAATTGTTTAGAAAAATTTTTACAGTCTTCTGAACTTTTTATTAGTCAATGTATAATCCATACGTTTTAGCACTCTTACACAAACAATTCTTGACTAAAACAGTTAAATTTTTGCAAATATGTTGTTTAATGTATTAGCTACGACACATTTTTTTTATTTTTGCTTAAAATTGTTTAGAAAAAAATTTTACAGTCTTCTGAACTTTTTACATTAAAAAACACCTATGCTTGCTTTCGTCAATGTATAATCCATACGTTTTAGAACTCTTACACAAACAATTCTTGACTAAAACAGTTAAAACTTTGCATATATGTTGTTTAATGTATTGGCTACGACACGCTTTTTTTATTTTTGCTTAAAATTGTTTAGAAAAAATTTTACGGTCTTTTGAACTTTTTACATTAAAAAACACCTATGCTTGCTTTCGTCAATGTATAATCCATACGTTTTAGCACTCTTACACAAACAATTCTTGACTAAAACAGTTAAAACTTTGCATATATGTTGTTTAATGTATTGGCTACGACACGCTTTTTTTATTTTTGCTTAAAATTGTTTAGAAAAAATTTTACAGTCTTCTGAACTTTTTACATTAAAAAACACCTATGCTTGCTTTCGTCAATGTATAATCCATACGTTTTAGCACTCTTACACAAACAATTCTCGACTAAAACAGTTAAAACTTTGCAAATATGTTGTTTAATGTATTGGCTACGACACGCTTTTTTTATTTTTGCTTAAAATTGTTTAGAAAAAATTTTACGGTCTTCTGAACTTTTTACATTAAAAACACCTATGCTTGCTTTCGTCAATGTATAATCCATACGTTTTAGCACTCTTACACAAACAATTCTTGACTAAAACAGTTAAAACTTTGCAAATATGTTGTTTAATGTATTGGCTACGACACGCTTTTTTTATTTTTGCTTAAAATTGTTTAGAAAAATTTTTACAGTCTTCTGAACTTTTTATTAGTCAATGTATAATCCATACGTTTTAGCACTCTTACACAAACAATTCTTGACTAAAACAGTTAAATTTTTGCAAATATGTTGTTTAATGTATTAGCTACGACACATTTTTTTTATTTTTGCTTAAAATTGTTTAGAAAAAATTTTACGGTCTTTTGAACTTTTTACAATAAAAAACACCTATACTTGCTTTCGTCAATGTATAATCCATACGTTTTAGCACTCTTACACAACCAATTCTTGACTAAAACAGTTAAAACTTTGCATATATGTTGTTTAATGTATTGGCTACGACACGCTTTTTTTATTTTTGCTTAAAAATGTTTAGAAAAAATTTTACAGTCTTCTGAACTTTTTACTAGTCAATGTATAATCCATACGTTTTAGCACTCTTACACAAACAATTCTTGTTTAAAACAGTTCTAACTTTGCAAATATGTTGTTTAATGTATTGGCTACGACACGCTTTTTTTTATTTTCGCTTAAAATTGTTTAGAAAAAATTTTACAGTCTTCTGAACTTTTTACATTAAAAAACACCTATGCTTGCTTTCGTCAATGTATAATCCATACGTTTTAGCACTCTTACACAAACAATTCTTGACTAAAACAGTTAAAACTTTGCAAATATGTTGTTTAATAAATTGGCTACGACAAGCTTTTTTTATTTTTGCTTAAAATTGTTTAGAAAAAATTTTACGGTCTTCTGAACTTTTTACATTAAAAACACCTATGCTTGCTTTCGTCAATGTATAATCCATACGTTTTAGCACTCTTACACAAACAATTCTTGACTAAAACAGTTAAAACTTTGCAAATATGTTGTTTAATGTATTGGCTACGACACGCTTTTTTTATTTTTGCTTAAAATTGTTTAGAAAAATTTTTACAGTCTTCTAAACTTTTTATTAGTCAATGTATAATCCATACGTTTTAGCACTCTTACACAAACAATTCTTGACTAAAACAGTTAAAACTTTGCAAATATGTTGTTTAATGTATTGGCTACGACACGCTTTTTTTATTTTTGCTTAAAATAGTTTAGAAAAAATTTTACAGTCTTCTGAACTTTTTACATTAAAAAACACCTATGCTTGCTTTCGTCAATGTATAATCCATACGTTTTAGAACTCTTACACAAACAATTCTTGACTAAAACAGTTAAAACTTTGCATATATGTTGTTTAATGTATTGGCTACGACACGCTTTTTTTATTTTTGCTTAAAATTGTTTAGAAAAAATTTTACGGTCTTTTGAACTTTTTACATTAAAAGACACCTATGCTTGCTTTCGTCAATGTATAATCCATACGTTTTAGCAGTCTTACACAAACAATTCTTGACTAAAACAGTTAAAACTTTGCATATATGTTGTTTAATGTATTGGCTACGACACGCTTTTTTTATTTTTGCTTAAAATTGTTTAGAAAAAATTTTACAGTCTTCTGAACTTTTTACTAGTCAATGTATAATCCATACGTTTTAGCACTCTTACACAAACAATTCTTGTTTAAAACAGTTCTAACTTTGCAAATATGTTGTTTAATGTATTGGCTACGACACGCTTTTTTTATTTTTGCTTAAAATTGTTTAGAAAAAATTTTACAGTCTTCTGAACTTTTTACATTAAAAAACACCTATGCTTGCTTTCGTCAATGTATAATCCATACGTTTTAGCACTCTTACACAAACAATTCTTGACTAAAACAGTTAAAACTTTGCAAATATGTTGTTTAATGTATTGGCTACGACACGCTTTTTTTATTTTTGCTTAAAAATGTTTAGAAAAATTTTACAGTCTTCTGAACTCTTTACTAGTCAATGTATAATATATACGTTTTAGCACTCTTACACAAACAATTCTTGACTAAAACAGTTAAAACTTTGCAAATATGTTGTTTAATGTATTGGCTACGACACGCTTTTTTTATTTTTGCTTAAAATTGTTTAGAAAAAATTTTACAGTCTTCTGAACTTTTTACATTAAAAAACACTTATGCTTGCTTTCGTCAATGTATAATCCATACGTTTTAGCACTCTTACACAAACAATTCTTGACTAAAACAGTTAAAACTTTGCAAATATGTTGTTTTATGTATTGGCTACGACACGCTTTTTTATTTTTGCTTAAAAATTTTTAGAAAAAATTTTACAGTCTTCTGAACTTTTTACTAGTCAATGTATAATCCATACGTTTTAGCACTCTTACACAAACAATTCTTGACTCAAACAGTTAAAACTTTGCAAATATGTTGTTTAATGTATTGGCTACGACACGCTTTTTTTATTTTTGCTTAAAATTGTTTAGAAAAAATTTTACAGTCTTCAGAACTTTTTACTAGTCAATGTATAATCCATACGTTTTAGCACTCTTACACAAACAATTCTTGACTAAAACAGTTAAAACTTTGCAAATATGTTGTTTAATGTATTGGCTACGACACGCTTTTTTTATTTTTGCTTGAAATTGTTTAGAAAAAATTTTACAGTCTTCTGAACTTTTTACATTAAAAAACACCTAAGCAAGCTTTCGTCAATGTATAATCCATACGTTTTAGCACTCTTACACAAACAATTCTTGACTAAAACAGTTAAAACTTTGCAAATATGTTGTTTAATGTATTGGCTACGACACGCTTTTTTTATTTTTGCTTAAAATTGTTTAGAAAAAATTTTACAGTCTTCTGAACTTTTTACTAGTCAATGTATAATCCATACGTTTTAGCACTCTTACACAAACAATTCTTGACTAAAACAGTAAAAACTTTGCAAATATGTTGTTTAATGTATTGGCTACGACACGCTTTTTTTATTTTTGCTTAAAATTGTTTAGAAAAAATTTTACAGTCTTCTGAACTTTTTACATTAAAAAACACCTATGCTTGCTTTCGTCAATGTATAATCCATACGTTTTAGCACTCTTACACAAACAATTCTTGACTAAAACAGTTAAAACTTTGCAAATATGTTGTTTAATGTATTGGCTACGACAAGCTTTTTTTATTTTTGCTTAAAATTGTTTAGAAAAAATTTTACAGTCTTCTGAACTTTTTACTAGTCAATGTATAATCCATACGTTTTAGCACTCTTACACAAACAATTCTTGACTAAAACAGTTAAAACTTTGCAAATATGTTGTTTAATGTATTTACGACACGCTTTTTTTATTTTTGCTTAAAATTGTTTAGAAAAAATTTTACAGTCTTCTGAACTTTTTACATTAAAAAACACCTATGCTTGCTTTCGTCAATGTATAATCCATGCGTTTTAGCACTCTCACACAAACAATTCTTGACTAAAACAGTTAAAACTTTGCAAATATGTTGTTTAATGTATTGGCTACGACACGCTTTTTTTATTTTTGCTTAAAATTGTTTAGAAAAAATTTTACAGTCTTCTGAACTCTTTACTAGTCAAAGTATAATATATACGTTTTAGCAATCTTACACAAACAATTCTTGACTAAAACAGTTAAAACTTTGCAAATATGTTGTTTAATGTATTGGCTACGACACGTTTTTTTTTATTTTTGCTTAAAATTGTTTAGAAAAAATTTTACGGTCTTTTGAACTTTTTACATTAAAAAACACCTATGCTTGCTTTCGTCAATGTATAATCCATACGTTTTAGCACTCTTACACAAACAATTCTTGACTAAAACAGTTAAAACTTTGCATATATGTTGTTTAATGTATTGGCTACGACACGCTTTTTTTATTTTTGCTTAAAATTGTTTAGAAAAATTTTACGGTCTTTTGAACTTTTTACATTAAAAAACACCTATGCTTGCTTTCGTCAATGTATAATCCATACGTTTTAGCACTCTTACACAAACAATTCTTGACTAAAACAGTTAAAACTTTGCATATATGTTGTTTAATGTATTGGCTACGACACGCTTTTTTTACTTTTGCTTAAAAATGTTTAGAAAAAATTTTACAGTCTTCTGAACTTTTTACTAGTCAATGTATAATCCATACGTTTTAGCACTCTTACACAAACAATTCTTGACTAAAACAGTTAAAACTTTGCAAATATGTTGTTTAATGTATTGGCTACGACACGCTTTTATTATTTTCGCTTAAAATTGTTTAGAAAAAATTTTACAGTCTTCTGAACTTTTTACATTAGAAAAACACGTATGCTTGCTTTCGTCAATGTATAATCCATACGTTTTAGTACTCTTACACAAACAATTCTTGACTAAAACAGTTAAAACTTTGCAAATATGTTGTTTAATGTATTGGCTACGACACGCTTTTTTTATTTTTGCTTAAAATTGTTTAGAAAAAATTTTACGGTCTTCTGAACTTTTTACATTAAAAACACCTATGCTTGCTTTCGTCAATGTATAATCCATACGTTTTAGCACTCTTACACAAACAATTCTTGACTAAAACAGTTAAAACTTTGCAAATATGTTGTTTAATGTATTGGCTACGACACGCTTTTTTTATTTTTGCTTAAAATTGTTTAGAAAAATTTTTACAGTCTTCTGAACTTTTTATTAGTCAATGTATAATCCATACGTTTTAGCACTCTTACACAAACAATTCTTTACTAAAACAGTTAAATTTTTGCAAATATGTTGTTTAATGTATTAGCTACGACACATTTTTTTTATTTTTGCTTAAAATTGTTTAGAAAAAAATTTTACAGTCTTCTGAACTTTTTACATTAAAAAACACCTATGCTTGCTTTCGTCAATGTATAATCTATACGATTTAGCACTCTTACACAAACAATTCTCGACTAAAACAGTTAAAACTTTGCAAATATGTTGTTTAATGTATTGGCTACGACACGCTTTTTTTATTTTTGCTTAAAATTGTTTAGAAAAAATTTTACAGTCTTCTGAACTTTTTACTAGTCAATGTATAATCCATACGTTTTAGCACTCTTACACAAACAATTCTTGACTAAAACAGTTAAAACTTTGCAAATATGTTGTTTAATGTATTGGCTACGACACCCTTTTTTTATTTTTGCTCAAAAATGTTTAGAAAAAATTTTACAGTCTTCTGAACTCTTTACTAGTCAATGTATAATATATACGTTTTAGCACTCTTACACAAACAATTCTTGACTAAAACAGTTAAAACTTTGCAAATATGTTGTTTAATGTATTGGCTACGACACGCTTTTTTTATTTTTGCTTAAAATTGTTTAGAAAAAATTTTACAGTCTTCTGAACTTTTTACATTAAAAAACACCTATGCTTGCTTTCGTTAATGTATAATCCATACGTTTTAGCACTCTTACACAAACAATTCTTGACTAAAACAGTTAAAACTTTGCAAATATGTTGTTTAATGTATTGGCTACGACACGCTTTTTTTATTTTTGCTTAAAATTGTTTAGAAAAAATTTTACAGTCTTCTGAACTCTTTACTAGTCAATGTATAATATATACGTTTTAGCACTCTTACACAAACAATTCTTGACTCAAACAGTTAAAACTTTGCAAATATGTTGTTTAATGTATTGGCTACGACACGCTTTTTTTATTTTTGCTTAAAATTGTTTAGAAAAAATTTTACAGTCTTCAGATCTTTTTACTAGTCAATGTATAATCCATACGTTTTAGCACTCTTACACAAACAATTCTTGACTAAAACAGTTAAAACTTTGCAAATATGTTGTTTAATGTATTGGCTACGACACGCTTTTTTTATTTTTGCTTGAAATTGTTTAGAAAAAATTTTACAGTCTTCCGAACTTTTTACATTAAAAAACACCTAAGCATGCTTTCGTCAATGTATAATCCATACGTTTTAGCACTCTTACACAAACAATTCTTGACTAAAACAGTTAAATTTTTGCAAATATGTTGTTTAATGTATTGGCTACGACACATTTTTTTATTTTGCTTAAAATTGTTTAGAAAAAATTTTACAGTCTTCTGAACTTTTTACATTAAAAAACACCTATGCTTGCTTTCGTCAATGTATAATCCATACGTTTTAGCACTCTTACACAAACAATTCTTGACTCAAACAGTTAAAACTTTGCAAATATGTTGTTTAATGTATTGGCTACGACACGCTTTTTTTATTTTTGCTTAAAATTGTTTAGAAAAAATTTTACAGTCTTCTGAACTTTTTACTAGTCAATGTATAATCCATACGTTTTAGCACTCTTACACAAACAATTCTTGACTAAAACAGTAAAAACTTTGCAAATATGTTGTTTAATGTATTGGCTACGACACGCTTTTTTTATTTTTGTTTAAAATTGTTTAGAAAAAATTTTACAGTCTTCTGAACTTTTTACATTAAAAAACACCTATGCTTGCTTTCGTCAATGTATAATCCATACGTTTTAGCACTCTTACACAAACAATTCTTGACTAAAACAGTTAAAACTTTGCAAATATGTTGTTTAATGTATTGGCTACGACACGCTTTTTTTATTTTTGCTTAAAATTGTTTAGAAAAAATTTTACAGTCTACTGAACTTTTTACTAGTCAATGTATAATCCATACGTTTTAGCACTCTTACACAAACAATTCTTGACTAAAACAGTTAAAACTTTGCAAATATGTTGTTAAATGTATTGGCTACACCACGCTTTTTTTATTTTTGCTTAAAATTGTTTAGAAAAAATTTTACAGTCTTCTGAACTTTTTACATTAAAAAACACCTATGCTTGCTTTCGTCAATGTATAATCCATGCGTTTTAGCACTCTTACACAAACAATTCTTGACTAAAGCAGTTAAAACTTTGCAAATATGTTGTTTAATGTATTGGCTACGACACGCTTTTTTTATTTTTGCTTAAAATTGTTTAGAAAAAATTTTACAGTCTTCTGAACTCTTTACTAGTCAATGTATAATATATACGTTTTAGCACTCTTACACAAACAATTCTTGACTAAAACAGTTAAAACTTTGCAAATATGTTGTTTAATGTATTGGCTACGACACGCTTTTTTTATTTTTGCTTGAAATTGTTTAAAAAAATTTTACAGTCTTCCGAACTTTTTACATTAAAAAACACCTAAGCATGCTTTCGTCAATGTATAATCCATACGTTTTAGCACTCTTACACAAACAATTCTTGACTAAAACAGTTAAATTTTTGCAAATATGTTGTTTAATGTATTGGCTACGACACATTTTTTTATTTTGCTTAAAATTGTTTAGAAAAAATTTTACAGTCTTCTGAACTTTTTACATTAAAAAACACCTATGCTTGCTTTCGTCAATGTATAATCCATACGTTTTAGCACTCTTACACAAACAATTCTTGACTCAAACAGTTAAAACTTTGCAAATATGTTGTTTAATGTATTGGCTACGACACGCTTTTTTTATTTTTGCTTAAAATTGTTTAGAAAAAATTTTACAGTCTTCTGAACTTTTTACTAGTCAATGTATAATCCATACGTTTTAGCACTCTTACACAAACAATTCTTGACTAAAACAGTAAAAACTTTGCAAATATGTTGTTTAATGTATTGGCTACGACACGCTTTTTTTATTTTTGCTTAAAATTGTTTAGAAAAAATTTTACAGTCTTCTGAACTTTTTACATTAAAAAACACCTATGCTTGCTTTCGTCAATGTATAATCCATACGTTTTAGCACTCTTACACAAACAATTCTTGACTAAAACAGTTAAAACTTTGCAAATATGTTGTTTAATGTATTGGCTACGACACGCTTTTTTTATTTTTGCTTAAAATTGTTTAGAAAAAATTTTACAGTCTACTGAACTTTTTACTAGTCAATGTATAATCCATACGTTTTAGCACTCTTACACAAACAATTCTTGACTAAAACAGTTAAAACTTTGCAAATATGTTGTTAAATGTATTGGCTACACCACGCTTTTTTTATTTTTGCTTAAAATTGTTTAGAAAAAATTTTACAGTCTTCTGAACTTTTTACATTAAAAAACACCTATGCTTGCTTTCGTCAATGTATAATCCATGCGTTTTAGCACTCTTACACAAACAATTCTTGACTAAAGCAGTTAAAACTTTGCAAATATGTTGTTTAATGTATTGGCTACGACACGCTTTTTTTATTTTTGCTTAAAATTGTTTAGAAAAAATTTTACAGTCTTCTGAACTCTTTACTAGTCAATGTATAATATATACGTTTTAGCACTCTAACACAAACAATTCTTGACTAAAACAGTTAAAACTTTGCAAATATGTTGTTTAATGTATTGGCTACGACACGCTTTTTTTATTTTTGCTTTAAATTGTTTAGAAAAAATTTTACGGTCTTTTGAACTTTTTACATTAAAAAACAACTATGCTTGCTTTCGTCAATGTATAATCCATACGTTTTAGCACTCTTACACAAACAATTCTTGACTAAAACAGTTAAAACTTTGCATATATGTTGTTTAATGTATTGGCTACGACACGCTTTTTTTATTTTTGCTTAAGATTGTTTAGAAAAAATTTTACGGTCTTTTGAACTTTTTACAATAAAAAACACCTATGCTTGCTTTCGTCAATGTATAATCCATACGTTTTAGCACTCTTACACAAACAATTCTTGACTAAAACAGTTAAAACTTTGCATATATGTTGTTTAATGTATTGGCTACGACACGCTTTTTTTATTTTTGCTTAAAAATGTTTAGAAAAAATTTTACAGTCTTCTGAACTTTTTACTAGTCAATGTATAATCCATACGTTTTAGCACTCTTACACAAACAATTCTTGTTTAAAACAGTTCTAACTTTGCAAATATGTTGTTTAATGTATTGGCTACGACACGCTTTTTTTTATTTTCGCTTAAAATTGTTTAGAAAAAATTTTACAGTCTTCTGAACTTTTTACATTAAAAAACACCTATGCTTGCTTTCGTCAATGTATAATCCATACGTTTTAGCACTCTTACACAAAAAATTCTTGACTAAAACAGTTAAAACTTTGCAAATATGTTGTTTAATGTATTGGCTACGACACGCTTTTTTTATTTTTGCTTAAAATTGTTTAGAAAAAATTTTACGGTCTTCTGAACTTTTTACATTAAAAACACCTATGCTTGCTTTCGTCAATGTATAATCCATACGTTTTAGCACTCTTACACAAACAATTCTTGACTAAAACAGTTAAAACTTTGCAAATATGTTGTTTAATGTATTGGCTACGACACGTTTTTTTTATTTTTGCTTAAAATTGTTTAGAAAAATTTTTACAGTCTTCTGAACTTTTTATTAGTCAATGTATAATCCATACGTTTTAGCACTCTTACACAAACAATTCTTGACTAAAACAGTTAAATTTTTGCAAATATGTTGTTTAATGTATTAGCTACGACACATTTTTTTTATTTTTGCTTAAAATTGTTTAGAAAAAATTTTACAGTCTTCTGAACTTTTTACATTAAAAAACACCTATGCTTGCTTTCGTCAATGTATAATCCATACGTTTTAGAACTCTTACACAAACAATTCTTGACTAAAACAGTTAAAACTTTGCATATATGTTGTTTAATGTATTGGCTACGACACGCTTTTTTTATTTTTGCTTAAAATTGTTTAGAAAAAATTTTACAGTCTTTTGAACTTTTTACATTAAAAAACACCTATGCTTGCTTTCGTCAATGTATAATCCATACGTTTTAGCACTCTTACACAAACAATTCTTGACTAAAACAGTTAAAACTTTGCATATATGTTGTTTAATGTATTGGCTACGACACGCTTTTTTTATTTTTGCTTAAAATTGTTTAGAAAAAATTTTACAGTCTTCTGAACTTTTTACTAGTCAATGTATAATCCATACGTTTTAGCACTCTTACACAAACAATTCTTGTTTAAAACAGTTCTAACTTTGCAAATATGTTGTTTAATGTATTGGCTACGACACGCTTTTTTTTATTTTCGCTTAAAATTGTTTAGAAAAAATTTTACAGTCTTCTGAACTTTTTACATTAAAAAACACCTATGCTTGCTTTCGTCAATGTATAATCCATACGTTTTAGCACTCTTACACAAACAATTCTCGACTAAAACAGTTAAAACTTTGCAAATATGTTGTTTAATGTATTGGCTACGACACGCTTTTTTTATTTTTGCTTAAAATTGTTTAGAAAAAATTTTACGGTCTTCTGAACTTTTTACATTAAAAACACCTATGCTTGCTTTCGTCAATGTATAATCCATACGTTTTAGCACTCTTACACAAACAATTCTTGACTAAAACAGTTAAAACTTTGCAAATATGTTGTTTAATGTATTGGCTACGACACGCTTTTTTTATTTTTGCTTAAAATTGTTTAGAAAAATTTTTACAGTCTTCTGAACTTTTTATTAGTCAATGTATAATCCATACGTTTTAGCACTCTTACACAAACAATTCTTGACTAAAACAGTTAAATTTTTGCAAATATGTTGTTTAATGTATTAGCTACGACACATTTTTTTTTATTTTTGCTTAAAATTGTTTAGAAAAAATTTTACGGTCTTTTGAACTTTTTACAATAAAAAACACCTATGCTTGCTTTCGTCAATGTATAATCCATACGTTTTAGCACTCTTACACAAACAATTCTTGACTAAAACAGTTAAAACTTTGCATATATGTTGTTTAATGTATTGGCTACGACACGCTTTTTTTATTTTTGCTTAAAAATGTTTAGAAAAAATTTTACAGTCTTCTGAACTTTTTACTAGTCAATGTATAATCCATACGTTTTAGCACTCTTACACAAACAATTCTTGTTTAAAACAGTTCTAACTTTGCAAATATGTTGTTTAATGTATTGGCTACGACACGCTTTTTTTTATTTTCGCTTAAAATTGTTTAGAAAAAATTTTACAGTCTTCTGAACTTTTTACATTAAAAAACACCTATGCTTGCTTTCGTCAATGTATAATCCATACGTTTTAGCACTCTTACACAAACAATTCTTGACTAAAACAGTTAAAACTTTGCAAATATGTTGTTTAATGTATTGGCTACGACACGCTTTTTTTATTTTTGCTTAAAATTGTTTAGAAAAAATTTTACGGTCTTCTGAACTTTTTACATTAAAAACACCTATGCTTGCTTTCGTCAATGTATAATCCATACGTTTTAGCACTCTTACACAAACAATTCTTGACTAAAACAGTTAAAACTTTGCAAATATGTTGTTTAATGTATTGGCTACGACACGCTTTTTTTATTTTTGCTTAAAATTGTTTAGAAAAATTTTTACAGTCTTCTGAACTTTTTATTAGTCAATGTATAATCCATACGTTTTAGCACTCTTACACAAACAATTCTTGACTAAAACAGTTAAATTTTTGCAAATATGTTGTTTAATGTATTAGCTACGACACATTTTTTTTATTTTTGCTTAAAATTGTTTAGAAAAAATTTTACAGTCTTCTGAACTTTTTACATTAAAAAACACCTATGCTTGTTTTCGTCAATGTATAATCCATACGTTTTAGAACTCTTACACAAACAATTCTTGACTAAAACAGTTAAAACTTTGCATATATGTTGTTTAATGTATTGGCTACG
The DNA here is from genome assembly GCF_965202585.1 of Thalia democratica. NCBI lineage: Eukaryota > Metazoa > Chordata > Thaliacea > Salpida > Salpidae > Thalia > Thalia democratica. The sequence goes on along the minus strand of NC_139165.1, from coordinate 116,644,332 downwards.
ACACGCTTTTTTTATTTTTGCTTAAAATTGTTTAGAAAAAATTTTACGGTCTTTTGAACTTTTTACATTAAAAAACACCTATGCTTGCTTTCGTCAATGTATAATCCATACGTTTTAGCACTCTTACACAAACAATTCTTGACTAAAACAGTTAAAACTTTGCATATATGTTGTTTAATGTATTGTTTACGACACGTTTTTTTTATTTTTGCTTAAAATTGTTTAGAAAAAATTTTACAGTCTTCTGAACTTTTTACTAGTCAATGTATAATCCATACGTTTTAGCACTCTTACACAAACAATTCTTGTTTAAAACAGTTCTAACTTTGCAAATATGTTGTTTAATGTATTGGCTACGACACGCTTTTTTTTATTTTCGCTTAAAATTGTTTTGAAAAAATTTTACAGTCTTCTGAACTTTTTACATTAAAAAACACCTATGCTTGCTTTCGTCAATGTATAATCCATACGTTTTAGCACTCTTACACAAACAATTCTCGACTAAAACAGTTAAAACTTTGCAAATATGTTGTTTAATGTATTGGCTACGACACGCTTTTTTTATTTTTGCTTAAAATTGTTTAGAAAAATTTTTACAGTCTTCTGAACTTTTTATTAGTCAATGTATAATCCATACGTTTTAGCACTCTTACACAAACAATTCTTGACTAAAACAGTTAAAACTTTGCAAATATGTTGTTTAATGTATTATCTACGACACGCTTTTTTTAGTTTTGCTTAAAATTGTTTAGAAAAATTTTTACAGTCTTCTGAACTTTTTATTAGTCAATGTATAATCCATACGTTTTAGCACTCTTACACAAACAATTCTTGACTAAAACAGTTAAATTTTTGCAAATATGTTGTTTAATGTATTAGCTACGACACGCTTTTTTTATTTTTGCTTAAAATTGTTTAGAAAAAATTTTACAGTCTTCTGAACTTTTTACATTAAAAAACACCTATGCTTGCTTTCGTCAATGTATAATCCATACGTTTTAGCACTCTTACACAAACAATTCTTGACTAAAACAGTTAAAACTTTGCAAATATGTTGTTTAATGTATTATCTACGACACGCTTTTTTTAGTTTTGCTTAAAATTGTTTAGAAAAATTTTTACAGTCTTCTGAACTTTTTATTAGTCAATGTATAATCCATACGTTTTAGCACTCTTACACAAACAATTCTTGACTAAAACAGTTAAATTTTTGCAAATATGTTGTTTAATGTATTAGCTACGACACATTTTTTTATTTTTGCTTAAAATTGTTTAGAAAAAATTTTACAGTCTTCTGAACTTTTTACATTAAAAAACACCTATGCTTGCTTTCGTCAATGTATAATCCATACGTTTTAGAACTCTTACACAAACAATTCTTGACTAAAACAGTTAAAACTTTGCAAATATGTTGTTTAATGTATTGGCTACGACACGCTTTTTTTATTTTTTCTTAAAATTGTTTAGAAAAAATTTTACGGTCTTCTGAACTTTTTACATTAAAAAACACCTATGCTTGCTTTCGTCAATGTATAATCCATACGTTTTAGCACTCTTACACAAACAATTCTTGACTAAAACAGTTAAAACTTTGCAAATATGTTTTTTAATGTATTGGCTACGACACGCTTTTTTTATTTTTGCTTAAAATTGTTTAGAAAAAATTTTACACTCTTCTGAACTTTTTACTAGTCAATGTATAATCCATACGTTTTAGCACTCTTACACAAACAATTCTTGACTAAAACAGTTAAAACTTTGCAAATATGTTGTTTAATGTATTGGCTACGACACGCTTTTTTTATTTTTGCTTAAAATTGTTTAGAAAAAATTTTACAGTCTTCTGAACTTTTTACATTAAAAAACACCTATGCTTGCTTTCGTCAATGTATAATCCATACGTTTTAGCACTCTTACACAAACAATTCTTGACTAAAACAGTTAAAACTTTGCAAATATGTTGTTTAATGTATTGGCTACGACACGCTTTTTTTATTTTTGCTTAAAAATGTTTAGAAAAATTTTACAGTCTTCTGAACTCTTTACTAGTCAATGTATAATATATACGTTTTAGCACTCTTACACAAACAATTCTTGACTAAAACAGTTAAAACTTTGCAAATATGTTGTTTAATGTATTGGCTACGACACGCTTTTTTTATTTTTGCTTAAAATTGTTTAGAAAAAATTTTACAGTCTTCAGAACTCTTTACTAGTCAATGTATAATCCATACGTTTTAGCACTCTTACACAAACAATTCTTGACTAAAACAGTTAAAACTTTGCAAATATGTTGTTTAATGTATTGGCTACGACACGCTTTTTTTATTTTTGCTTGAAATTGTTTAGAAAAAATTTTACAGTCTTCCGAACTTTTTACATTAAAAAACACCTAAGCATGCTTTCGTCAATGTATAATCCATACGTTTTAGCACTCTTACACAAACAATTCTTGACTAAAACAGTTAAATTTTTGTAAATATGTTGTTTAATGTATTGGCTACGACACATTTTTTTTTATTTTGCTTAAAATTGTTTAGAAAAAATTTTACAGTCTTCTGAACTTTTTACATTAAAAAACACCTATGCTTGCTTTCGTCAATGTATAATCCATACGTTTTAGCACTCTTACACAAACAATTCTTGACTAAAACAGTTAAAACTTTGCAAATATGTTGTTTAATGTATTGGCTACGACACGCTTTTTTTATTTTTGCTTAAAATTGTTTAGAATAAATTTTACAGTCTTCTGAACTTTTTACTAGTCATTGTATAATCCATACGTTTTAGCACTCTTACACAAACAATTCTTGACTAAAACAGTTAAAACTTTGCAAATATGTTGTTTAATGTATTGGCTACGACACGCTTTTTTTATTTTTGCTTAAAATTGTTTACAAAAAATTTTACAGTCTTCTGAACTTTTTACATTAAAAAACACCTATGCTTGCTTTCGTCAATGTATAATCCATACGTTTTAGCACTCTTACACAAACAATTCTTGACTAAAACAGTTAAAACTTTGCAAATATGTTGTTTAATGTATTGGCTACGACACGCTTTTTTTATTTTTGCTTAAAATTGTTTAGAAAAAATTTTACAGTCTTCTGAACTTTTTACTAGTCAATGTATAATCCATACGTTTTAGCACTCTTACACAAACAATTCTTGACTAAAACAGTTAAAACTTTGCAAATATGTTGTTTAATGTATTTACGACACGCTTTTTTTATTTTTGCTTAAAATTGTTTAGAAAAAATTTTACAGTCTTCTGAACTTTTTACATTAAAAAACACCTATGCTTGCTTTCGTCAATGTATAATCCATGCGTTTTAGCACTCTCACACAAACAATTCTTGACTAAAACAGTTAAAACTTTGCAAATATGTTGTTTAATGTATTAGCTACGACACGCTTTTTTTATTTTTGCTTAAAATTGTTTAGAAAAAATTTTACAGTCTTCTGAACTCTTTACTAGTCAATGTATAATATATACGTTTTAGCAATCTTACACAAACAATTCTTGCCTTAAACAGTTAAAACTTTGCAAATATGTTGTTTAATGTATTGGCTACGACACGTTTTTTTTATTTTTGCTTAAAATTGTTTAGAAAAAATTTTACGGTCTTTTGAACTTTTTACATTAAAAAACACCTATGCTTGCTTTCGTCAATGTATAATCCATACGTTTTAGCACTCTTACACAAACAATTCTTGACTAAAACAGTTAAAACTTTGCATATATGTTGTTTAATGTATTGGCTACGACACGCTTTTTTTATTTTTGCTTAAAATTGTTTAGAAAAAATTTAACGGTCTTTTGAACTTTTTACATTAAAAAACACCTATGCTTGCTTTCGTCAATGTATAATCCATACGTTTTAGCACTCTTACACAAACAATTCTTGACTAAAACAGTTAAAACTTTGCATATATGTTGTTTAATGTATTGGCTACGACACGCTTTTTTTATTTTTGCTTAAAAATGTTTAGAAAAAATTTTACAGTCTTCTGAACTTTTTACTAGTCAATGTATAATCCATACGTTTTAGCACTCTTACACAAACAATTCTTGACTAAAACAGTTAAAACTTTGCAAATATGTTGTTTAATGTATTGGCTACGACACGCTTTTTTTTATTTTCGCTTAAAATTGTTTAGAAAAAATTTTACAGTCTTCTGAACTTTTTACATTAAAAAACACCTATGCTTGCTTTCGTCAATGTATAATCCATACGTTTTAGCACTCTTACACAAACAATTCTTGACTAAAACAGTTAAAACTTTGCAAATATGTTGTTTAATGTATTGGCTACGACACGCTTTTTTTATTTTTGCTTAAAATTGTTTAGAAAAAATTTTACGGTCTTCTGAACTTTTTACATTAAAAACACCTATGCTTGCTTTCGTCAATGTATAATCAATACGTTTTAGCACTCTTACACAAACAATTCTTGACTAAAACAGTTAAAACTTTGCAAATATGTTGTTTAATGTATTGGCTACGACACGCTTTTTTTATTTTTGCTTAAAATTGTTTAGAAAAATTTTTACAGTCTTCTGAACTTTTTATTAGTCAATGTATAATCCATACGTTTTAGCACTCTTACACAAACAATTCTTTACTAAAACAGTTAAATTTTTGCAAATATGTTGTTTAATGTATTAGCTACGACACATTTTTTTTATTTTTGCTTAAAATTGTTTAGAAAAAATTTTACAGTCTTCTGAACTCTTTACTAGTCAATGTATAATATATACGTTTTAGCACTCTTACACAAGCAATTCTTGACTAAAACAGTTAAAACTTTGCAAATATGTTGTTTAATGTATTGGCTACGACACGCTTTTTTTATTTTTGCTTAAAATTGTTTAGAAAAAATTTTACAGTCTTCTGAACTTTTTACATTAAAAAACACCTATGCTTGCTTTCGTCAATGTATAATCCATACGTTTTAGCACTCTTACACAAACAATTCTTGACTAAAACAGTTAAAACTTTGCATATATGTTGTTTAATGTATTGGCTACGACACGCTTTTTTTTTATTTTTGCTTAAAATTGTTTAGAAAAAATTTTACGGTCTTTTGAACTTTTTACATTAAAAAACACCTATGCTTGCTTTCGTCAATGTATAATCCATACGTTTTAGCACTCTTACACAAACAATTCTTGACTAAAACAGTTAAAACTTTGCAAATATGTTGTTTAATGTATTGGCTACGACACGCTTTTTTTTATTTTCGCTTAAAATTGTTTAGAAAAAATTTTACAGTCTTCTGAACTTTTTACATTAAAAAACACCTATGCTTGCTTTCGTCAATGTATAATCCATACGTTTTAGCACTCTTACACAAACAATTCTTGACTAAAACAGTTAAAACTTTGCAAATATGTTGTTTAATGTATTGGCTACGACACGCTTTTTTTATTTTTGCTTAAAATTGTTTAGAAAAAATTTTACGGTCTTCTGAACTTTTAACATTAATAAACACCTATGCTTGCTTTCGTCAATGTATAATCCATACGTTTTAGCACTCTTACACAAACAATTCTTGACTAAAACAGTTAAAACTTTGCAAATATGTTGTTTAATGTATTGGCTACGACACGCTTTTTTTATTTTTGCTTAAAATTGTTTAGAAAAATTTTTACAGTCTTCTGAACTTTTTATTAGTCAATGTATAATCCATACGTTTTAGCACTCTTACACAAACAATTCTTGACTAAAACAGTTAAATTTTTGCAAATATGTTGTTTAATGTATTAGCTACGACACATTTTTTTTATTTTTGCTTAAAGTTGTTTAGAAAAAATTTTACAGTCTTCTGAACTTTTTACATTAAAAAACACCTATGCTTGCTTTCGTCAATGTATAATCCATACGTTTTAGAACTCTTACACAAACAATTCTTGACTAAAACAGTTAAAACTTTGCAAATATGTTGTTTAATGTATTGGCTACGACACGCTTTTTTTTATTTTTTCTTAAAATTGTTTAGAAAAAATTTTACGGTCTTCTGAACTTTTTACATTAAAAAACACCTATGCTTGCTTTCGTCAATGTATAATCCATACGATTTAGCACTCTTACACAAACAATTCTTGACTAAAACAGTTAAAACTTTGCAAATATGTTGTTTAATGTATTGGCTACGACACGCTCTTTTATTTTTGCTTAAAATTGTTTAGAAAAAATTTTACGGTCTTCTGAACTTTTTACATTAAAAAACACCTATGCTTGCTTTCGTCAATGTATAATCCATACGTTTTAGCACTCTTACACAAACAATTCTTGACTAAAACAGTTAAAACTTTGCAAATATGTTGTTTAATGTATTGGCTACGACACGCTTTTTTTATTTTTGCTTAAAATTGTTTAGAAAAAATTTTACGGTCTTCTGAACTTTTTACTAGTCAATGTATAATATATACGTTTTAGCACTCTTACACAAACAATTCTTGACTAAAACAGTTAAAACTTTGCAAATATGTTGTTTAATGTATTGGCTACGACACGCTTTTTTTATTTTTGCTTAAAATTGTTTAGAAAAAATTTTACAGTCTTCTGAACTTTTTACATTAAAAAACACCTATGCTTGCTTTCGTCAATGTATAATCCATACGTTTTAGCACTCTTACACAAACAATTCTTGACTAAAACAGTTAAAACTTTGCAAATATGTTGTTTTATGTGTTGGCTACGACACGCTTTTTTTATTTTTGCTTAAAATTGTTTAGAAAAAATTTTACAGTCTTCTGAACTTTTTACTAGTCAATGTATAATCCATACGTTTTAGCACTCTTACACAAACAATTCTTGACTCAAACAGTTAAAACTTTGCAAATTAATGTTTAATGTATTGGCTACGACACGCTTTTTTTATTTTTGCTTAAAATTGTTTAGAAAAAATTTTACAGTCTTCAGAACTTTTTACTAGTCAATGTATAATCCAAACGTTTTAGCAATCTTACACAAACAATTCTTGACTAAAACAGTTAAAACTTTGCAAATATGTTGTTTAATGTATTGGCTACGACACGCGTTTTTTATTTTTGCTTGAAATTGTTTAGAAAAAATCTTACAGTCTTTCGAACTTTTTACATTAAAAAACACCTAAGCATGCTTTCGTCAATGTATAATCCATACGTTTTAGCACTCTTACACAAACAATTCTTGACTAAAACAGTTAAATTTTTGCAAATATGTTGTTTAATGTATTGGCTACGACACATTTTTTTTTATTTTGCTTAAAATTGTTTAGAAAAAATTTTACAGTCTTCTGAACTTTTTACATTAAAAAACACCTATGCTTGCTTTCGTCAATGTATAATCCATACGTTTTAGCACTCTTACACAAACAATTCTTGACTAAAACAGTTAAAACTTTGCAAATATGTTGTTTAATGTATTGGCTAAGACACGCTTTTTTTATTTTTGCTTAAAATTGTTTAGAAAAAATTTTACAGTCTTCTGAACTTTTTACTAGTCAATGTATAATCCATACGTTTTAGCACTCTTACACAAACAATTCTTGACTAAAACAGTAAAAACTTTGCAAATATGTTGTTTAATGTATTGGCTACGACACGCTTTTTTTATTTTTGCTTAAAATTGTTTAGAAAAAATTTTACAGTCTTCTGAACTTTTTACATTAAAAAACACCTATGCTTGCTTTCGTCAATGTATAATCCATACGTTTTAGCACTCTTACACAAACAATTCTTGACTAAAACAGTTAAAACTTTGCAAATATGTTGTTTAATGTATTGGCTACGACACGCTTTTTTTATTTTTGCTTAAAATTGTTTAGAAAAAATTTTACAGTCTTCTGAACTTTTTACTAGTCAATGTATAATCCATACGTTTTAGCACTCTTACACAAACAATTCTTGACTAAAACAGTTAAACTTTGTAAATATGTTGTTTAATGTATTGGCTACGACACGCTTTTTTTATTTTTGCTTAAAAATGTTTAGAAAAAATTTTACAGTCTTCTGAACTTTTTACATTAAAAAACACCTATGCTTGCTTTCGTCAATGTATAATCCATACGTTTTAGCACTCTAACACAAACAATTCTTGACTAAAACAGTTAAAACATTGCAAATATGTTGTTTAATGTATTGGCTACGACACGCTTTTTTTATTTTTGCTTAAAATTGTTTAGAAAAAATTTTACAGTCTTCTGAACATTTTACATTAAAAAACACCTATGCTTGCTTTCGTCAATGTATAATCCATACGTTTTAGCACTCTTACACAAACAATTCTTGACTAAAACAGTTAAAACTTTGCAAATATGTTGTTTAATGTATTGGCTACGACACGCTTTTTTTATTTTTGCTTAAAATTGTTTAGAAAAAATTTTATAGTTTTCTGAACTTTTTACTAGTCAATGTATAATCCATACGTTTTAGCACTCTTACACAAACAATTCTTGACTAAAACAGTTAAAACTTTGCAAATATGTTGTTTAATGTATTGGCTACGACACGCTTTTTTTTATTTTCGCTTAAAATTGTTTAGAAAAAATTTTACAGTCTTCTGAACTTTTTACATTAAAAAACACCTATGCTTGCTTTCGTCAATGTATAATCCATACGTTTTAGCACTCTTACACAAACAATTCTTGACTAAAACAGTTAAAACTTTGCAAATATGTTGTTTAATGTATTGGCTACGACACGCTTTTTTTATTTTTGCTTAAAATTGTTTAGAAAAAATTTTACAGTCTTCTGAACTTTTTACTAGTCAATGTATAATCCATACGTTTTAGCACTCTTACACAAACAATTCTTGACTAAAACAGTTAAAACTTTGCAAATATGTTGTTTAATGTATTGGCTACGACACGCTTTTTTTATTTTTGCTTAAAATTGTTTAGAAAAAATTTTACAGTCTTCTGAACTTTTTACATTAAAAAACACCTATGCTTGCTTTCGTCAATGTATAATCCATACGTTTTAGCACTCTTACACAAACAATTCTTGACTAAAACAGTTAAAACTTTGCAAATATGTTGTTTAATGTATTGGCTACGACACGCTTTTTTTATTTTTGCTGTAAATTGTTTAAAAAAAATTTTACAGTCTTCTGAACTTTTTACTAGTCAATGTATAATCCATACGTTTTAGCATTCTTACACAAACAATTCTTGACTAAAACAGTTAAAACTTTGCAAATATGTTGTTTAATGTATTGGCTAAGACACGCTTTTTTATTTTTGCTTAAAATTGTTTAGAAAAAATTTTACAGTCTTCTGAACTTTTTACATTAAAAAACACCTATGCTTGCTTTCGTCAATGTATAATCCATACGTTTTAGAACTCTTACACAAACAATTCTTGACTAAAACAGTTAAAACTTTGCAAATATGTTGTTTTATGTATTGGCTACGACACGCTTTTTTTATTTTTGCTTAAAATTGTTTAGAAAAAATTTTACGGTCTTCTGAACTTTTTACATTAAAAACACCTATGCTTGCTTTCGTCAATGTATAATCCATACGTTTTAGCACTCTTACACAAACAATTCTTGACTAAAACAGTTAAAACCTTGCAAATATGTCGTTTAATGTATTGGCTACGACACGCTTTTTTTATTTTTGCTTAAAATTGTTTAGAAAAAATTCTACAGTCTTCTGAACTTTTTACTAGTCAATGTATAATCCATACGTTTTAGCACTCTTACACAAACAATTCTTGACCAAAAAAGTTAAAACTTTGCAAATATGTTGTTTAATGTATTGGCTACGACACGCTTTTTTATTTTTGCTTAAAATTGTTTAGAAAAAATTTTACAGTCTTCTGAACTTTTTACATTAAAAAACACCTATGCTTGCTTTCGTCAATGTATAATCCATACGTTTTAGCACTCCTATACAAACAATTCTTGACTAAAACAGTTAAAACTTTGCAAATATGTTGTTTAATGTATTGGCTACGACACGCTTTTTTTATTTTTGCTTAAAATTGTTTAGAACTAATTTTACGGTCTTCTGAACTTTTTACATTAAAAAACACCTATGCTTGCTTTCGTCAATGTATAATCCATACGTTTTAGCACTCTTACACAAACAATTCTTGACTAAAACAGTTAAAACTTTGCAAATATGTTGTTTAATGTATTGGCTACGACACGTTTTTTTATTTTTGCTTAAAATTGTTTAGAAAAAATTTTACGGTCTTCTGAACCTTTTACAATAAAAACACCTATGCTTGCTTTCGTCAATGTATAATCCATACGTTTTAGCACTCTTACACAAACAATTCTTGACTAAAACAGTTAAAACTTTGCAAATATGTCGTTTAATGTATTGGCTACGACACGCTTTTTTTATTTTTGCTTAAAATTGTTTAGAAAAAATTCTACAGTCTTCTGAACTTTTTACTAGTCAATGTATAATCCATACGTTTTAGCACTCTTACACAAACAATTCTTGACCAAAAAAGTTAAAACTTTGCAAATATGTTGTTTAATGTATTGGCTACGACACGCTTTTTTTTATTTTCGCTTAAAATTGTTTAGAAAAAATTTTACAGTCTTCTGAACTTTTTACATTAAAAAACACCTATGCTTGCTTTCGTCAATGTATAATCCATACGTTTTAGCACTCTTACACAAACAATTCTTGACTAAAACAGTTAAAACTTTGCAAATATGTTGTTTAATGTATTGGCTACGACACGCTTTTTTTATTTTTGCTTAAAATTGTTTAGAAAAAATTTTACAGTCTTCTGAACTTTTTACATTAAAAAACACCTATGCTTGCTTTCGTCAATGTATAATCCATACGTTTTAGCACTCTTACACAAACAATTCTTGACTAAAACAGTTAAAACTTTGCAAATATGTTGTTTAATGTATTGGCTACGACACGCTTTTTTTATTTTTGCTGTAAATTGTTTAAAAAAAAATTTACAGTCTTCTGAACTTTTTACTAGTCAATGTATAATCCATACGTTTTAGCATTCTTACACAAAGAATTCTTGACTAAAACAGTTAAAACTTTGCAAATATGTTGTTTAATGTATTGGCTATGACACGCTATTTTATTTTTGCTTAAAATTGTTTAGAAAAAATTTTACAGTCTTCTGAACTATTTACATTAAAAAACACCTATGCTTGCTTTCCTCAATGTATAATCCATTTGTTTTAGCACTCTTACACAAACAATTCTTGACTAAAACAGTTAAAACATTGCAAATATGTTGTTTAATGTATTGGCTACGACACGTTTTTTTTATTTTTGCTTAAAATTGTTTAGAAAAAATTTTACAGTCTTCTGAACTTTTTACTAGTCAATGTATAATCCATACGTTTTAACACTCTTACACAAACAATTCTTGACTAAAACAATTAAAACTTTGCAAATCTGTTGTTTAATGTATTGGCTACGACACGCTTTTTTTATTTTTGCTTAATATTGTTTAGAAAAAATTTTACAGTCTTCTGAACTTTTTACTAGTCAATGTATAATCCATACGTTTTAGCACTCTTACACAAACAATTCTTGACTAAAACAGTTAAAACTTTGCAAATATGTTGGTTAATGTATTGGCTACGACCCGCTTTTTTTATTTTTGCTTAAAATTGTTTAGAAAAAATTTTACAGTCTTCTGAACTTTTTACATTAAAAAACACCTATGCTTGCTTTCGTCAATGTATAATCCATACGTTTTAGAACTCTTACACAAACAATTCTTGACTAAAACAGTTAAAACTTTGCAAATATGTTGTTTTATGTTTTGGCTACGACACGCTTTTTTTATTTTTGCTTAAAATTGTTTAGAAAAAATTTTACGGTCTTCTGAACTTTTTACATTAAAAACACCTATGCTTGCTTTCGTCAATGTATAATCCATACGTTTTAGCACTCTTACACAAACAATTCTTGACTAAAACAGTTAAAACTTTGCAAATATGTTGTTTTATGTATTGGCTACGACACGCTTTTTTTATTTTTGCTTAAAATTGTTTAGAAAAAATTCTACAGTCTTCTGAACTTTTTACTAGTCAATGTATAATCCATACGTTTTAGCACTCTTACACAAACAATTCTTGACCAAAAAAGTTAAAACTTTGCAAATATGTTGTTTAATGTATTGGCTACGACACGCTTTTTTTATTTTTGCTTAAAATTGTTTAGAAAAAATTTTACAGTCTTCTGAACTTTTTACATTAAAAAACACCTATGCTTGCTTTCGTCAATGTATAATCCATACGTTTTAGCACTCTTACACAAACAATTCTTGACTAAAACAGTTAAAACTTTGCAAATATGTTGTTTAATGTATTGGCTACGACACGGTTTTTTTATTTTTGCTTAAAATTGTTTAGAACAAATTTTACGGTCTTCTGAACTTTTTACATTAAAAAACACCTATGCTTGCTTTCGTCAATGTATAATCCATACGTTTTAGTACTCTTACACAAACAATTCTTGACTAAAACAGTTAAAACTTTGCAAATATGTTGTTTAATGTATTGGCTACGACACGCTTTTTTTATTTTTGCTGTAAATTGTTTAGAAAAAATTTTACAGTCTTCTGAACTTTTTACATTAAAAAACACCTATGCTTGCTTTCGTCAATGTATAATCCATACGTTTTAGCACTCTTACACAAACAATTCTTGACTAAAACAGTTAAAACATTGCAAATATGTTGTTTAATGTATTGGCTACGACACGCTTTTTTTATTTTTGCTTAAAATTGTTTAGAAAAAATTTTACAGTCTTCTGAACTTTTTACTAGTCAATGTATAATCCATACGTTTTAGCGCTCTTAAACAAACAATTCTTGACTAAAACAGTTAAAACTTTGCAAATATGTTGGTTAATGTATTGGCTACGACACGCTTTTTTTATTTTGGCTTAAAATTGTTTAGAAAAAATTTTACAGTCTTCTGAACTTTTTACATTAAAAAACACCTATGCTTGCTTTCGTCAATGTATAATCCATACGTTTTAGCATTCTTACACAAACAAGTCTTGACTAAAACAGTTAAAACTTTGCAAAAATGTTGTTTTATGTATTGGCTATGACACGCTTTTTTTATTTTTGCTTAAAATTGTTTAGAAAAAATTTTACGGTCTTCTGAACTTTTTACATTAAAAACACCTATGCTTGCTTTCGTCAATGTATAATCCATACGTTTTAGCACTCTTACACAAACAATTCTTGACTAAAACAGTTAAAATTTTGCAAATATGTTGTTAAATGTATTGGCTACGACATGCTTTTTTATTTTTGCTTAAAATTGTTTAGAACAAATTTTACGGTCTTCTGAACTTTTTACTAGTCAATGTATAATCCATAGGTTTTAGCACTCTTACACAAACAATTCTTGACTAAAACAGTTAAAACTTTGCAAATATGTTGTTTAATGTATTGGCAACGACACGCTTTATTTATTTTTGCTTAAAATTGTTTAGAAAAAATTTTACAGTCTTCTGAACTTTTTACTAGTCAATGTATAATCCATACGTTTTAGCACTCTTACACAAACAATTCTTGACTAAAACAGTTAAAACATTGCAAATATGTTGTTTAATGTATTGGCTACGACACGCTTATTTTATTTTTGCTTAAAATTGTTTAGAAAAAATTTTACAGTCTTCTGAACTTTTTACTAGTCAATGTATAATCCATATGTTTTAACACTCTTACACAAACAATTCTTGACTAAAACAGCTAAAACTTTGCAAATATGTTGTTTAATGTATTGGCTACGACACGCTTTTTTTTATTTTTGCTTAAAATTGTTTAGAAAAAATTTTACAGTCTTCTGAACTTTTTACATTAAAAAACACCTATGCTTGCTTTCGTCAATGTATAATCCATACGTTTTAGCACTCTTACACAAACAATTCTTGACTAAAACAGTTAAAACTTGGCAAATATGTTGTTTAATGTATTGGCTACGACACGCTTTTTTTATTTGTGCTTAAAATTGTTTAGAAAAAATTTTACAGTCTTCTGAACTTTTTACATTAAAAAACACCTATGCTTGCTTTCGTCAATGTATAATCCATACGTTTTAGCACTCTTACACAAACAATTCTTGACTAAAACAGTTAAAACTTTGCAAATATGTTGTTTAATGTATTGGCTACGACACGCTTTTTTTATTTTTGCTTAAAATTGTTTAGAAAAAATTTTACAGTCTTCTGAACTTTTTACATTAAAAAAAACCTATGCTTGCTTTCGTCACTGTATAATCCATACGTTTTAGCACTCTTACACAAACAATTCTTGACTAAAACAGTTAAAACTTGGCAAATATGTTGTTTAATGTATTGGCTACGACACGCTTTTTTTATTTTTGCTTAAAATTGTTTAGAAAAAAATTTACGGTCTTCTGAACTTTTTACATTAAAAAACACCTATGCTTGCTTTCGTCAATGTATAATCCATACGTTTTAGCACTCTTACACAAACAATTCTTGACTAAAACAGTTAAAACTTTGCAAATATGTTGTTGTTTAATGTATTGGCTACGACACGCTTTTTTTATTTTTGCTTAAAATTGTTTAGAAAAAATTTTACAGTCTTCTGAACTTTTTACATTAAAAAACACCTATGCTTGCTTTCGTCAATGTATAATCCATACGTTTTAGCACTCTTACACAAACAATTCTTGACTAAAACAGTTAAAATTTTGCAAATATCTTGTTAAATGTATTGGCTACGACACGCGTTTTTTATTTTTGCTTAAAATTGTTTAGAACAAATTTTACGGTCTTCTGAACTTTTTACATTAAAAAACATCTATGCTTGCTTTCGTCAATGTATAATCCATACGTTTTAGCACTCTTACACAAACAATTCTTGACTAAAACAGTTAAAACTTTGCAAATATGTTGTTTAATGTATTGGCAACGACACGCTTTATTTATTTTTGCTTAAAATTGTTTAGAAAAAATTTTACAGTCTTCTGAACTTTTTACTAGTCAATGTATAATCCATACGTTTTAGCACTCTTACACAAACAATTCTTGACTAAAACAGTTAAAACATTGCAAATATGTTGTTTAATGTATTGGCTACGACACGCTTATTTTATTTTTGCTTAAAATTGTTTAGAAAAAATTTTACAGTCTTCTGAACTTTTTACTAGTCAATGTATAATCCATATGTTTTAACACTCTTACACAAACAATTCTTGACTAAAACAGCTAAAACTTTGCAAATATGTTGTTTAATGTATTGGCTACGACACGCTTTTTTTTATTTTTGCTTAAAATTGTTTAGAAAAAATTTTACAGTCTTCTGAACTTTTTACATTAAAAAACACCTATGCTTGCTTTCGTCAATGTATAATCCATACGTTTTAGCACTCTTACACAAACAATTCTTGACTAAAACAGTTAAAACTTGGCAAATATGTTGTTTAATGTATTGGCTACGACACGCTTTTTTTATTTGTGCTTAAAATTGTTTAGAAAAAATTTTACAGTCTTCTGAACTTTTTACATTAAAAAACACCTATGCTTGCTTTCGTCAATGTATAATCCATACGTTTTAGCACTCTTACACAAACAATTCTTGACTAAAACAGTTAAAACTTTGCAAATATGTTGTTTAATGTATTGGCTACGACACGCTTTTTTTATTTTTGCTTAAAATTGTTTAGAAAAAATTTTACAGTCTTCTGAACTTTTTACATTAAAAAAAACCTATGCTTGCTTTCGTCACTGTATAATCCATACGTTTTAGCACTCTTACACAAACAATTCTTGACTAAAACAGTTAAAACTTGGCAAATATGTTGTTTAATGTATTGGCTACGACACGCTTTTTTTATTTTTGCTTAAAATTGTTTAGAAAAAAATTTACGGTCTTCTGAACTTTTTACATTAAAAAACACCTATGCTTGCTTTCGTCAATGTATAATCCATACGTTTTAGCACTCTTACACAAACAATTCTTGACTAAAACAGTTAAAACTTTGCAAATATGTTGTTGTTTAATGTATTGGCAACGACACGCTTTTTTTATTTTTGCTTAAAACTGTTTAGAAAAAATTTTACAGTCTTCTGAACTTTTTACTAGTCAATGTATAATCCATACGTTTTACCATTCTTACACAAACAATTCTTGACTAAAACAGTTAAAACTTTGCAAATATGTTGTTTAATGTATTGGCTACGACACCCTTTTTTTATTTTTGCTTAAAATTGTTTAGAAAAAATTTTACAGTCTTCTGAACTTTTTACATTAAAAAACACCTATGCTTGCTTTCGTCAATGTATAATCCATACGTTTTAGCACTCCTATACAAACAATTCTTGACTAAAACAGTTAAAACTTTGCAAATATGTTGTTTAATGTATTGGCTACGACACGCTTTTTTTATTTTTGCTTAAAATTGTTTAGAACTAATTTTACGGTCTTCTGAACTTTTTACATTAAAAAACACCTATGCTTGCTTTCGTCAATGTATAATCCATACGTTTTAGCACTCTTACACAAACAATTCTTGACTAAAACAGTTAAAACTTTGCAAATATGTTGTTTAATGTATTGGCTACGACACGCTTTTTTTATTTTTGCTGTAAATTGTTTAGAAAAAATTTTACAGTCTTCTGAACTTTTTACTAGTCAATGTACAGTCCATACGTTTTAGCACTCTTACACAAACAATTCTTGACTAAAACAGTTAAAACTTTGCAAATATGTTGTTTAATGTATTGGCTAAGACACGCTTTTTTATTTTTGCTTAAAATTGTTTAGAAAAAATTTTACAGTCTTCTGAACTTTTTACATTAAAAAACACCTATGCTTGCTTTCGTCAATGTATAATCCATACGTTTTAGCATTCTTACACAAACAATTCTTGACTAAAACAGTTAAAACATTGCAAATATGTTGTTTAATGTATTGGCTACGACACGCTTTTTTTATTTTTGCTTAAAATTGTTTAGAAAAAATTTTACAGTCTTCTGAACTTTTTACATTAAAAAACACCTATGCTTGCTTTCGTCAATGTATAATCCATACGTTTTAGCACTCTTACACAAACAATTCTTGACTAAAACAGTTAAAACTTTGCAAATATGTTGTTTAATGTATTGGCTACGACACGGTTTTTTTATTTTTGCTTAAAATTGTTTAGAAAAAATTTTACAGTCTTCTGAAATTTTTACATTAAAAAAAACCTATGCTTGCTTTCGTCACTGTATAATCCATACGTTTTAGCACTCTTACACAAACAATTCTTGACTAAAACAGTTAAAACTTGGCAAATATGTTGTTTAATGTATTGGCTACGACACGCTTTTTTTATTTTTGCTTAAAATTGTTTAGAAAAAAATTTACGGTCTTCTGAACTTTTTACATTAAAAAACACCTATGCTTGCTTTCGTCAATGTATAATCCATACGTTTTAGCACTCTTACACAAACAATTCTTGACTAAAACAGTTAAAACTTTGCAAATATGTTGTTGTTTAATGTATTGGCTACGACACGCTTTTTTTATTTTTGCTTAAAATTGTTTAGAAAAAATTTTACAGTCTTCTGAACTTTTTACATTAAAAAACACCTATGCTTGCTTTCGTCAATGTATAATCCATACGTTTTAGCACTCTTACACAAACAATTCTTGACTAAAACAGTTAAAATTTTGCAAATATCTTGTTAAATGTATTGGCTACGACACGCTTTTTTTATTTTTGCTTAAAATTGTTTAGAACAAATTTTACGGTCTTCTGAACTTTTTACATTAAAAAACATCTATGCTTGCTTTCGTCAATGTATAATCCATACGTTTTAGCACTCTTACACAAACAATTCTTGACTAAAACAGTTAAAACTTTGCAAATATGTTGTTTAATGTATTGGCAACGACACGCTTTATTTATTTTTGCTTAAAATTGTTTAGAAAAAATTTTACAGTCTTCTGAACTTTTTACTAGTCAATGTATAATCCATACGTTTTAGCACTCTTACACAAACAATTCTTGACTAAAACAGTTAAAACATTGCAAATATGTTGTTTAATGTATTGGCTACGACACGCTTATTTTATTTTTGCTTAAAATTGTTTAGAAAAAATTTTACAGTCTTCTGAACTTTTTACTAGTCAATGTATAATCCATATGTTTTAACACTCTTACACAAACAATTCTTGACTAAAACAGCTAAAACTTTGCAAATATGTTGTTTAATGTATTGGCTACGACACGCTTTTTTTTATTTTTGCTTAAAATTGTTTAGAAAAAATTTTACAGTCTTCTGAACTTTTTACATTAAAAAACACCTATGCTTGCTTTCGTCAATGTATAATCCATACGTTTTAGCACTCTTACACAAACAATTCTTGACTAAAACAGTTAAAACTTGGCAAATATGTTGTTTAATGTATTGGCTACGACACGCTTTTTTTATTTGTGCTTAAAATTGTTTAGAAAAAATTTTACAGTCTTCTGAACTTTTTACATTAAAAAACACCTATGCTTGCTTTCGTCAATGTATAATCCATACGTTTTAGCACTCTTACACAAACAATTCTTGACTAAAACAGTTAAAACTTTGCAAATATGTTGTTTAATGTATTGGCTACGACACGCTTTTTTTATTTTTGCTTAAAATTGTTTAGAAAAAATTTTACAGTCTTCTGAACTTTTTACATTAAAAAAAACCTATGCTTGCTTTCGTCACTGTATAATCCATACGTTTTAGCACTCTTACACAAACAATTCTTGACTAAAACAGTTAAAACTTGGCAAATATGTTGTTTAATGTATTGGCTACGACACGCTTTTTTTATTTTTGCTTAAAATTGTTTAGAAAAAAATTTACGGTCTTCTGAACTTTTTACATTAAAAAACACCTATGCTTGCTTTCGTCAATGTATAATCCATACGTTTTAGCACTCTTACACAAACAATTCTTGACTAAAACAGTTAAAACTTTGCAAATATGTTGTTGTTTAATGTATTGGCAACGACACGCTTTTTTTATTTTTGCTTAAAACTGTTTAGAAAAAATTTTACAGTCTTCTGAACTTTTTACTAGTCAATGTATAATCCATACGTTTTACCATTCTTACACAAACAATTCTTGACTAAAACAGTTAAAACTTTGCAAATATGTTGTTTAATGTATTGGCTACGACACCCTTTTTTTATTTTTGCTTAAAATTGTTTAGAAAAAATTTTACAGTCTTCTGAACTTTTTACATTAAAAAACACCTATGCTTGCTTTCGTCAATGTATAATCCATACGTTTTAGCACTCCTATACAAACAATTCTTGACTAAAACAGTTAAAACTTTGCAAATATGTTGTTTAATGTATTGGCTACGACACGCTTTTTTTATTTTTGCTTAAAATTGTTTAGAACTAATTTTACGGTCTTCTGAACTTTTTACATTAAAAAACACCTATGCTTGCTTTCGTCAATGTATAATCCATACGTTTTAGCACTCTTACACAAACAATTCTTGACTAAAACAGTTAAAACTTTGCAAATATGTTGTTTAATGTATTGGCTACGACACGCTTTTTTTATTTTTGCTGTAAATTGTTTAGAAAAAATTTTACAGTCTTCTGAACTTTTTACTAGTCAATGTACAGTCCATACGTTTTAGCACTCTTACACAAACAATTCTTGACTAAAACAGTTAAAACTTTGCAAATATGTTGTTTAATGTATTGGCTAAGACACGCTTTTTTATTTTTGCTTAAAATTGTTTAGAAAAAATTTTACAGTCTTCTGAACTTTTTACATTAAAAAACACCTATGCTTGCTTTCGTCAATGTATAATCCATACGTTTTAGCATTCTTACACAAACAATTCTTGACTAAAACAGTTAAAACATTGCAAATATGTTGTTTAATGTATTGGCTACGACACGCTTTTTTTATTTTTGCTTAAAATTGTTTAGAAAAAATTTTACAGTCTTCTGAACTTTTTACTAGTCAATGTATAATCCATATGTTTTAACACTCTTACAAAAACAATTCTTGACTAAAACAGCTAAAACTTTGCAAATATGTTGTTTAATGTATGGGCTACGACACGCTTTTTTTTATTTTTGCTTAAAATTGTTTAGAAAAAATTTTACAGTCTTCTGAACTTTTTACATTAAAAAACACCTATGCTTGCTTTCGTCAATGTATAATCCATACGTTTTAGCACTCTTACACAAACAATTCTTGACTAAAACAGTTAAAACTTTGCAAATATGTTGTTTAATGTATTGGCTACGACACCCTTTTTTTATTTTTGCTTAAAATTGTTTAGAAAAAATTTTACAGTCTTCTGAACTTTTTACTAGTCAATGTATAATCCATACGTTTTAGCACTCTTACACAAACAATTCTTGACTAAAACAGTTAAAACTTTGCAAATATGTTGTTTAATGTATTGGCTACGACACGCTTTTTTTATTTTTGCTTAAAATTGTTTAAAAATAATTTTACAGTCTTCTGAACTTTTTACATTAAAAAACACCTATGCTTGCTTTCGTCACTGTATAATCCATACGTTTTAGCACTCTTACACAAACAATTCTTGACTAAAACAGTTAAAACTTGGCAAATA
Organism: Thalia democratica; assembly: GCF_965202585.1. Lineage (NCBI taxonomy): Eukaryota > Metazoa > Chordata > Thaliacea > Salpida > Salpidae > Thalia > Thalia democratica. Next base: position 116,623,776 of record NC_139165.1, on the reverse strand, counting down.
TGTTGTTTAATGTATTGGCTACGACACGCTTTTTTTATTTTTGCTTAAAATTGTTTAGAAAAAATTTTACGGTCTTCTGAACTTTTTACATTAAAAAACACCTATGCTTGCTTTCGTCAATGTATAATCCATACGTTTTAGCACTCTTACACAAACAATCCTTGACTAAAACAGTTAAAACTTTGAAAATATGTTGTTTAATGTATTGGCTACGACATGCTTTTTTTATTTTTGCTTAAAATTGTTTAGAAAAAATTTTACAGTCTTCTGAACTTTTTACATTAAAAAACACCTATGCTTGCTTTCGTCAATGTATAATCCATACGTTTTAGCACTCTTACACAAACAATTCTTGACTAAAATAGTTAAAACTTTGCAAATATGTTGTTTAATGTATTGGCTACGACACGTTATTTTTATTTTTGCTTAAAATTGTTTAGAAAAAATTTTACAGTCTTCTGAACTTTTTACTAGTCAATGTATAATCCATACGTTTTAGCACTCTTACACAACAATTCTTGACTAAAACAGTTAAAACTTTGCAAATATGTTGTTTAATGTATTGGCTACGACACGCTTTTTTTATTTATGCTTAAAATTGTTTAGAAAAAATTTTACAGTCTTCTGAACTTTTTACATTAAAAAACACCTATGCTTGCTTTCGTCAATGTATAATCCATACGTTTTAGCACTCTTACACAAACAATTCTTGACTAAAATAGTTAAAACTTTGCAAATATGTTGTTTAATGTATTGGCTACGACACGCTTTTTTTTTTTTTTTTGCTTAAAATTGTTTAGAAAAAATTTTACAGTCTTCTGAACTTTTTACATTAAAAAACACTTATGCTTGCTTTCGTCAATGTAGAATCCATACGTTTTAGCACTCTTACACAAACAATTCTTGACTAAAACAGTTAAAACTTTGCAAATATGTTGTTTAATGTATTGGCTACGACACGCTTTTTTTATTTTTGCTTAAAATTGTTTAGAAAAAATTTTACAGTCTTCTGAACTTTTTACATTAAAAAAAACCTATGCTTGCTTTCGTCACTGTATAATCCATACGTTTTAGCACTCTTACACAAACAATTCTTGACTAAAACAGTTAAAACTTGGCAAATATGTTGTTTAATGTATTGGCTACGACACGCTTTTTTTATTTTTGCTTAAAATTGTTTAGAAAAAAATTTACGGTCTTCTGAACTTTTTACATTAAAAAACACCTATGCTTGCTTTCGTCAATGTATAATCCATACGTTTTAGCACTCTTACACAAACAATTCTTGACTAAAACAGTTAAAACTTTGCAAATATGTTGTTGTTTAATGTATTGGCAACGACATGCTTTTTTTATTTTTGCTTAAAACTGTTTAGAAAAAATTTTACAGTCTTCTGAACTTTTTACTAGTCAATGTATAATCCATACGTTTTACCATTCTTACACAAACAATTCTTGACTAAAACAGTTAAAACTTTGCAAATATGTTGTTTAATGTATTGGCTACGACACCCTTTTTTTATTTTTGCTTAAAATTGTTTAGAAAAAATTTTACAGTCTTCTGAACTTTTTACATTAAAAAACACCTATGCTTGCTTTCGTCAATGTATAATCCATACGTTTTAGCACTCCTATACAAACAATTCTTGACTAAAACAGTTAAAACTTTGCAAATATGTTGTTTAATGTATTGGCTACGACACGCTTTTTTTATTTTTGCTTAAAATTGTTTAGAACTAATTTTACGGTCTTCTGAACTTTTTACATTAAAAAACACCTATGCTTGCTTTCGTCAATGTATAATCCATACGTTTTAGCACTCTTACACAAACAATTCTTGACTAAAACAGTTAAAACTTTGCAAATATGTTGTTTAATGTATTTGCTACGACACGCTTTTTTTATTTTTGCTGTAAATTGTTTAGAAAAAATTTTACAGTCTTCTGAACTTTTTACTAGTCAATGTACAGTCCATACGTTTTAGCACTCTTACACAAACAATTCTTGACTAAAACAGTTAAAACTTTGCAAATATGTTGTTTAATGTATTGGCTAAGACACGCTTTTTTATTTTTGCTTAAAATTGTTTAGAAAAAATTTTACAGTCTTCTGAACTTTTTACATTAAAAAACACCTATGCTTGCTTTCGTCAATGTATAATCCATACGTTTTAGCATTCTTACACAAACAATTCTTGACTAAAACAGTTAAAACATTGCAAATATGTTGTTTAATGTATTGGCTACGACACGCTTTTTTTATTTTTGCTTAAAATTGTTTAGAAAAAATTTTACAGTCTTCTGAACTTTTTACTAGTCAATGTATAATCCATATGTTTTAACACTCTTACAAAAACAATTCTTGACTAAAACAGCTAAAACTTTGCAAATATGTTGTTTAATGTATGGGCTACGACACGCTTTTTTTTATTTTTGCTTAAAATTGTTTAGAAAAAATTTTACAGTCTTCTGAACTTTTTACATTAAAAAACACCTATGCTTGCTTTCGTCAATGTATAATCCATACGTTTTAGCACTCTTACACAAACAATTCTTGACTAAAACAGTTAAAACTTTGCAAATATGTTGTTTAATGTATTGGCTACGACACCCTTTTTTTATTTTTGCTTAAAATTGTTTAGAAAAAATTTTACAGTCTTCTGAACTTTTTACTAGTCAATGTATAATCCATACGTTTTAGCACTCTTACACAAACAATTCTTGACTAAAACAGTTAAAACTTTGCAAATATGTTGTTTAATGTATTGGCTACGACACGCTTTTTTTATTTTTGCTTAAAATTGTTTAAAAATAATTTTACAGTCTTCTGAACTTTTTACATTAAAAAACACCTATGCTTGCTTTCGTCACTGTATAATCCATACGTTTTAGCACTCTTACACAAACAATTCTTGACTAAAACAGTTAAAACTTGGCAAATATGTTGTTTAATGTATTGGCTACGACACGCTTTTTTTATTTTTGCTTAAAATTGTTTAGAAAAAATTTTACGGTCTTCTGAACTTTTTACATTAAAAAACACCTATGCTTGCTTTCGTCAATGTATAATCCATACGTTTTAGCACTCTTACACAAACAATCCTTGACTAAAACAGTTAAAACTTTGAAAATATGTTGTTTAATGTATTGGCTACGACATGCTTTTTTTATTTTTGCTTAAAATTGTTTAGAAAAAATTTTACAGTCTTCTGAACTTTTTACATTAAAAAACACCTATGCTTGCTTTCGTCAATGTATAATCCATACGTTTTAGCACTCTTACACAAACAATTCTTGACTAAAATAGTTAAAACTTTGCAAATATGTTGTTTAATGTATTGGCTACGACACGTTATTTTTATTTTTGCTTAAAATTGTTTAGAAAAAATTTTACAGTCTTCTGAACTTTTTACTAGTCAATGTATAATCCATACGTTTTAGCACTCTTACACAACAATTCTTGACTAAAACAGTTAAAACTTTGCAAATATGTTGTTTAATGTATTGGCTACGACACGCTTTTTTTATTTATGCTTAAAATTGTTTAGAAAAAATTTTACAGTCTTCTGAACTTTTTACATTAAAAAACACCTATGCTTGCTTTCGTCAATGTATAATCCATACGTTTTAGCACTCTTACACAAACAATTCTTGACTAAAATAGTTAAAACTTTGCAAATATGTTGTTTAATGTATTGGCTACGACACGCTTTTTTTTTTTTTTTTGCTTAAAATTGTTTAGAAAAAATTTTACAGTCTTCTGAACTTTTTACATTAAAAAACACTTATGCTTGCTTTCGTCAATGTAGAATCCATACGTTTTAGCACTCTTACACAAACAATTCTTGACTAAAACAGTTAAAACTTTGCAAATATGTTGTTTAATGTATTGGCTACGACACGCTTTTTTTATTTTTGCTTAAAATTGTTTAGAAAAAATATTACGGTCTTCTGAACTTTTTACATTAAAAAACACCTATGCTTGCTTTCGTCAATGTATAATCCATACGTTTTAGCACTCTTACACAAACAATTCTTGACTAAAACAGTTAAAACTTTGCAAATATGTTGTTAAGTGTATTGGCTACGACACGCTTTTTTTATTTTCGCTTAAAATTGTTTAGAATAAATTTTACAGTCTTCTGAACTTTTTACTAGTCAATGTCGATTCCATTTGTTTTAGCACTCTTACACAAACAATTCTTGACTAAAACAGTTTCTGAACTTTTTACTAGTCAATGTATAATCCATACGTTTTAGCACTCTTACACAAACAATTCTTGACTAAAACAGTTAAAACTTTGCAAATATGTTGTTTAATGTATTGGCTAAGACACGCTTTTTTATTTTTGCTTAAAATTGTTTAGAAAAAATTTTTACAGTCTTCTGAAATTTTTACATTAAAAAACACCTATGCTTGCTTTCGTCAATGTATAATCCATACGTTTTAGCACTCTTACACAAACAATTCTTGACTAAAACAGTTAAAACATTGCAAATATGTTGTTTAATGTATTGGCTACGACACGCTTTTTTTATTTTTGCTTAAAATTGTTTAGAAAAAAATTTACAGTCTTCTGAACTTTTTACTAGTCAATGTATAATCCATACGTTTTAGCGCTCTTAAACAAACAATTCTTGACTAAAACAGTTAAAACTTTGCAAATATGTTGTTTTATGTATTGGCTACGACACGCTTTTTTTATTTTAGCTTAAAAATGTTTAGAAAAAATTTTACGGTCTTCTGAACTTTTTACATTAAAAACACCTATGCTTGCTTTCGTCAATGTATAATCCATACGTTTTAGCACTCTTACACAAACAATTCTTGACTAAAACAGTTAAAATTTTGCAAATATGTTGTTTAATGTATTGGCTACGACACGCTTTTTTTATTTTTGCTTAAAATTGTTTAGAAAAAATTTTACGGTCTTCTGAACTTTTTACATTAAAAACACCTATGCTTGCTTTCGTCAATGTATAATCCATACGTTTTAGCACTCTTACACAAACAATTCTTGACTAAAACAGTTAAAACTTTGCAAATATGTTGTTTAATGTATTGGCTACGACACGCTTTTTTTATTTTTGTTTAAAATTGTTTAGAAAAAATTTTACAGTCTTCTGAACTTTTTACTAGTCAATGTATAATCCATACGTTTTAGCACTCTTACACAAACAATTCTTGACTAAAACAGTTAAAACTTTGCAAATATGTTGTTTAATGTATTGGCTACGACACGCTTTTTTATTTTTGCTTAAAATTGTTTAGAAAAAATTTTACAGTCTTCTGAACTTTTTACATTAAAAAAAACCTATGCTTGCTTTCGTCAATGTATAATCCTACGTTTTAGCACTCTTACACAAACAATTCTTGACTAAAACAGTTAAAACTTTGCAAATATGTTGTTTAATGTAATGGCAACGACACGCTTTTTTTTGTTTTTGCTTAAAATTGTTTAGAAAAAATTTTACGGTCTTCTGAACTTTTTACATTAAAAAACACCTATGCTTGCTTTCGTCAATGTATAATCCATAAGTTTTAGCACTCTTACACAAACAATTCTTGACTAAAACAGTTAAAACTTTGCAAATATTTTGTTTAATGTATTGGCAACGACACGCTTTTTTTATTTTTGCTTAAAATTTTTTAGAAAAAATTTTACAGTCTTCTGAACTTTTTACTAGTCAATGTATAATCCATACGTTTTAGCACTCTTACACAAACAATTCTTGACTAAAACAGTTAAAACTTTGCAAATATGTTGTTTTATGTATTGGCTACGACACGCTTTTTTATTTTTGCTTAAAATTGTTTAGAAAAAATTTTACAGTCTTCTGAACTTTTTACATTAAAAAACACCTATGCTTGCTTTCGTCAATGTATAATCCATACGTTTTAGCACTCTTACACAAACAATTCTTGACTAAAACAGTTAAAACTTTGCAAATATGTTGTTTAATGTATTGGCAACGACACGCTTTTTTTATTTTTGCTTAAAATTGTTTAGAAAAAATTTTACAGTCTTCTGAACTTTTTACTAGTCAATGTATAATCCATACGTTTTAGCACTCTTACACAAACAATTCTTGACTAAAACAGTTAAAACTTTGCAAATATGTTGTTTAATGAATTGGCTACGACACGCTTTTTTTATTTTTGCTTAAAATTGTTTAGAAAAAATTTTACAGTCTTCTGAATTTTTTACATTAAAAAACACCTATGCTTGCTTTCGTCAATGTATAATCCATACGTTTTAGCACTCCTACACAAACAATTCTTGACTAAAACAGTTAAAACTTTGCAAATATGTTGTTTAATGTATTGGCTACGACACGCTTTTTTTTTATTTTTGCTTAAAATTGTTTAGAAAAAATTTTACAGTCTTCTGAACTTTTTACATTTAAAAACACCTATGCTTGCTTTCGTCAATGTATAATCCATACGTTTTAGCACTCTTACACAAACAATTCTTGACTAAAACAGACTACTTTGCAAATATGTTGTTTAATGTATTGGCTACGACACGCTTTTTTTATTTGTGCTTAAAATTGTTTAGAAAAAATTTTACAGTCTTCTGAACTTTTTACTAGTCAATGTATAATCCATACGTTTTAGCACTCTTACACAAACAATTCTTGACTAAAACAGTTAAAACTTTGCAAATATGTTGTTTAATGTATTGGCTACGACACGCTTTTTTTATTTTTGCTTAAAATTGTTTAGAACAAATTTTACGGTCTTCTGAACTTTTTACATTAAAAAACACCTATGCTTGCTTTCGTCAATGTGTAATCCATACGTTTTAGCACTCTTACACAAACAATTCTTGACTAAAACAGTTAAAACTTTGCAAATATGTTGTTTAAATGTATTGGCTACGACACGCTTTTTTTATTTTTGCTTAAAATTGTTTAGAAAAAATTTTACAGTCTTCTGAACTTTTTACTAGTCAATGTATAATCCATACGTTTTAGCACTCTTACACAAACAATTCTTGACTAAAACAGTTAAAACTTTGCAAATATGTTGTTTAATGTATTGGCTAAGACACGCTTTTTTATTTATGCTTAAAATTGTTTAGAAAAAATTTTACAGTCTTCTGAACTTTTTACATTAAAAAACACCTATGCTTGCTTTCGTCAATGTATAATCCATACGTTTTAGCACTCTTACACAAACAATTCTTGACTAAAACAGTTAAAACATTGCAAATATGTTGTTTAATGTATTGGCTACGACACGCTTTTTTTATTTTTGCTTAAAATTGTTTAGAAAAAATTTTACAGTCTTCTGAACTTTTTACTAGTCAATGTATAATCCATATGTTTTAACACTCTTACACAAACAATTCTTGACTAAAACAGCTAAAACTTTGCAAATATGTTGTTTAATGTATTGGGTACGACACGCTTTTTTTTATTTTTGCTTAAAATTGTTTAGAAAAAATTTTACAGTCTTCTGAACTTTTTACATTAAAAAACACCTATGCTTGCTTTCGTCAATGTATAATCCATACGTTTTAGCACTCTTACACAAACAATTCTTGACTAAAACAGTTAAAACTTTGCAAATATGTTGTTTAATGTATTGGCTACGACACATTTTTTTTTTTTGTGCTTAAAATTGTTTAGAAAAAATTTTACAGTCTTCTGAACTTTTTACATTAAAAAACACCTATGCTTGCTTTCGTCAATGTATAATCCATACGTTTTAGCACTCTTACACAAACAATTCTTGACTAAAACAGTTAAAACTTTGCAAATATGTTGTTTAATGTATTGGCTACGACACGCTTTTTTTATTTTTGCTTAAAATTGTTTAGAAAAAATTTTACAGTCTTCTGAACTTTTTACATTAAAAAAAACCTATGCTTGCTTTCGTCACTGTATAATCCATACGTTTTAGCACTCTTACACAAACAATTCTTGACTAAAACAGTTAAAACTTGGCAAATATGTTGTTTAATGTATTGGCTACGACACGCTTTTTTTATTTTTGCTTAAAATTGTTTAGAAAAAATTTTACAGTCTTCTGAACTTTTTACTAGTCAATGCTAGTCAAAACACCTATGCTTGCTTTCGTCAATGTATAATCCATACGTTTTAGCACTCTTACACAAACAATTCTTGACTAAAACAGTTAAAACTTTGCAAATATGTTGTTTAATGTATTGGCTACGACACGCTTTTTTTATTTTTGCTTAAAATTGTTTAGAACAAATTTTACGGTCTTCTGAACTTTTTACATTAAAAAACACCTATGCTTGCTTTCGTCAATGTATAATCCATACGTTTTAGCACTCTTACACAAACAATTCTTGACTAAAACAGTTAAAACTTTGCAAATATGTTGTTTAATGTATTGGCTACGACACGCATTTTTTATTTTTGCTGTAAATTGTTTAGAAAAAATTTTACAGTCTTCTGAACTTTTTACTAGTCAATGTATAATCCATAAGTTTTAGCACTCTTACACAAACAATTCTTGACTAAAACAGTTAAAACTTTGCAAATATGTTGTTTAATGTATTGGCTACGACACGCTTTTTTTATTTTTGCTTAAAATTGTTTAGAAAAAATTTTACAGTCTTTTGAACTTTTTACATTAAAAAACACCTATGCTTGCTACCGTCAATGTATAATCCATACGTTTTAGCACTCTTACACAAACAATTCTTGACTAAAACAGTTAAAACTTTGCAAATATGTTGTTTAATGTATTGGCTACGACACGCTTTTTTTATTTTTGCTTAAAATTGTTTAGAAAAAATTTTACAGTCTTCTGAACTTTTTACTAGTCAATGTATAATCCATACGTTTTAGCACTCTTACACGAACAATTCTTGACTAAAACAGTTAAAACTTTGCAAATATGTTGTTTAATGTATTGGCAAAGACACGCTTTTTTATTTATGCTTAAAATTGTTTAGAAAAAATTTTACAGTCTTCTGAACTTTTTACATTAAAAAACACCTATGCTTGCTTTCGTCAATGTATAATCCATACGTTTTAGCACTCTTACACAAACAATTCTTGACTAAAACAGTTAAAACATTGCAAATATGTTGTTTAATGTATTGGCTACGACACGCTTTTTTTATTTTTGCTTAAAATTGTTTAGAAAAAATTTTACAGTCTTCTGAACTTTTTACTAGTCAATGTATAATCCATATGTTTTAACACTCTTACACAAACAATTCTTGACTAAAACAGCTAAAACTTTGCAAATATGTTGTTTAATGTATTGGCTACGACACGCTTTTTTTTTATTTTTGCTTAAAATTGTTTAGAAAAAATTTTACAGTCTTCTGAACTTTTTACATTAAAAAACACCTATGCTTGCTTTCGTCAATGTATAATCCATACGTTTTAGCACTCTTACACAAACAATTCTTGACTAAAACAGTTAAAACTTTGCAAATATGTTGTTTAATGTATTGGCTACGACACATTTTTTTTTTTTGTGCTTAAAATTGTTTAGAAAAAATTTTACAGTCTTCTGAACTTTTTACATTAAAAAACACCTATGCTTGCTTTCGTCAATGTATAATCCATACGTTTTAGCACTCTTACACAAACAATTCTTGACTAAAACAGTTAAAACTTTGCAAATATGTTGTTTAATGTATTGGCTACGACACGCTTTTTTTATTTTTGCTTAAAATTGTTTAGAAAAAATTTTACAGTCTTCTGAACTTTTTACTAGTCAATGCTAGTCAAAACACCTATGCTTGCTTTCGTCAATGTATAATCCATACGTTTTAGCACTCTTACACAAACAATTCTTGACTAAAACAGTTAAAACTTTGCAAATATGTTGTTTAATGTATTGGCTACGACACGCTTTTTTTATTTTTGCTTAAAATTGTTTAGAACAAATTTTACGGTCTTCTGAACTTTTTACATTAAAAAACACCTATGCTTGCTTTCGTCAATGTATAATCCATACGTTTTAGCACTCTTACACATACAATTCTTGACTAAAACAGTTAAAACTTTGCAAATATGTTGTTTAATGTATTGGCTACGACACGCTTTTTTTATTTTTGCTTAAAATTGTTTAGAAAAAATTTTACAGTCTTCTGAACTTTTTACTAGTCAATGCTAGTCAAAACACCTATGCTTGCTTTCGTCAATGTATAACCCATACGTTTTAGCACTCTTACACAAACAATTCTTGACTAAAACAGTTAAAACTTTGCAAATATGTTGTTTAATGTATTGGCAAAGACACGCTTTTTTATTTATGCTTAAAATTGTTTAGAAAAAATTTTACAGTCTTCTGAACTTTTTACATTAAAAAACACCTATGCTTGCTTTCGTCAATGTATAATCCATACGTTTTAGCACTCTTACACAAACAATTCTTGACTAAAACAGTTAAAACATTGCAAATATGTTGTTTAATGTATTGGCTACGACACGCTTTTTTTATTTTTGCTTAAAATTGTTTAGAAAAAATTTTACAGTCTTCTGAACTTTTTACTAGTCAATGTATAATCCATATGTTTTAACACTCTTACACAAACAATTCTTGACTAAAACAGCTAAAACTTTGCAAATATGTTGTTTAATGTATTGGCTACGACACGCTTTTTTTTATTTTTGCTTAAAATTGTTTAGAAAAAATTTTACAGTCTTCTGAACTTTTTACATTAAAAAACACCTATGCTTGCTTTCGTCAATGTATAATCCATACGTTTTAGCACTCTTACACAAACAATTCTTGACTAAAACAGTTAAAACTTTGCAAATATGTTGTTTAATGTATTGGCTACGACACATTTTTTTTTTTTGTGCTTAAAATTGTTTAGAAAAAATTTTACAGTCTTCTTAACTTTTTACATTAAAAAACACCTATGCTTGCTTTCGTCAATGTATAATCCATACGTTTTAGCACTCTTACACAAACAATTCTTGACTAAAACAGTTAAAACTTTGCAAATATGTTGTTTAATGTATTGGCTACGACACGCTTTTTTTATTTTTGCTTAAAATTGTTTAGAAAAAATTTTACAGTCTTCTGAACTTTTTACTAGTCAATGCTAGTCAAAACACCTATGCTTGCTTTCGTCAATGTATAATCCATACGTTTTAGCACTCTTACACAAACAATTCTTGACTAAAACAGTTAAAACTTTGCAAATATGTTGTTTAATGTATTGGCTACGACACGCATTTTTTATTTTTGCTGTAAATTGTTTAGAAAAAATTTTACAGTCTTCTGAACTTTTTACTAGTCAATGTATAATCCATAAGTTTTAGCACTCTTACACAAACAATTCTTGACTAAAACAGTTAAAACTTTGCAAATATGTTGTTTAATGTATTGGCTACGACACGCTTTTTTTATTTTTGCTTAAAATTGTTTAGAAAAAATTTTACAGTCTTTTGAACTTTTTACATTAAAAAACACCTATGCTTGCTACCGTCAATGTATAATCCATACGTTTTAGCACTCTTACACAAACAATTCTTGACTAAAACAGTTAAAACTTTGCAAATATGTTGTTTAGTGTATTGGCTACGACACGCTTTTTTTATTTTTGCTTAAAATTGTTTAGAAAAAATTTTACAGTCTTCTGAACTTTTTACATTAAAAAACACCTTTGCTTGCCTTCGTCAATGTATAATCCATACGTTTTAGCACTCTTACACAAACAATTCTTGACTAAAACAGTTAAAACTTTGCAAATATGTTGTTTAATGTGTTGGCTACGACACGCTTTTTTTATTTTTGCTTAAAATTGTTGAGAAAACATTTTAAAGTCTTCTGAACTTTTTACATTAAAAACACCTATGCTTGCTTTCGTCAATGTATAATCCATACGTTTTAGCACTCTTACACAAACAATTCTTGACTAAAACTGTTAAAACTTTGCAAATATGTTGTTTAATGTATTGGCTACGACACGCTTTTTTATTTTTGCTTAAAATTGTTTAGAAAAAATTTTACAGTCTTCTGAACTTTTTACATTAAAAAACACCTATGCTTGCTTTCGTCAATGTATAATCCTACGTTTTAGCACTCTTACACAAACAATTCTTGACTAAAACAGTTAAAACTTTGCAAATATGTTGTTTTATGTATTGTCAACGACACGCTTTTTTTATTTTTGCTTAAAATTGTTTAGAAAAAATTTTACGGTCTTCTGAACTTTTTACATTAAAAAACACCTATACTTGCTTTCGTCAATGTATAATCCATACGTTTTAGCACTCTTACACAAACAATTCTTGACTAAAACAGTTAAAACTTTGCAAATATTTTGTTTAATGTATTGGCAACGACACGCTTTTTTTATTTTTGCTTAAAATTGTTTAGAAAAAATTTTACAGTCTTCTGAACTTTTTACTAGTCAATGTATAATCTATACGTTTTAGCACTCTTACACCAACAATTCTTGACTAAAACAGTTAAAACTTTGCAAATATGTTGTTTAATGTATTGGCTATGACACGCTGTTTTATTTTTGCTTAAAATTGTTTAGAAAAAATTTTACAGTCTTCTGAACTTTTTACATTAAAAAACACCTATGCTTGCTTTCGTCAATGTATAATCCATACGTTTTAGCACTCTTACACAAACAATTCTTGACTAAAACAGTTAAAACTTTGCAAATATGTTGTTTAATGTATTAGCAACGACACGCTTTTTTTATTTTTGCTTAAAATTGTTTAGAAAAAATTTTACAGTCTTCTGAACTTTTTACATTAAAAAACACCTATGCTTGCTTTCGTCAATGTATAATCCATACGTTTTAGCACTCCTGACACAAACAATTCTTGACTAAAACAGTTAAAACTTTGCAAATATGTTGTTTAATGTATTGGCTACGACACGCTTTTTTTATTTTCGCTTAAAATTGTTTAGAACAAATTTTACGGTCTTCTGAACTTTTTACATTAAAAAACACCTATGCTTGCTTTCGTCAATGTATAATCCATACGTTTTAGCACTCTTACACAAACAATTCTTGACTAAAACAGTTAAAACTTTGCAAATATGTTGTTTAATGTATTGGCTACGACACGCTTTTTTTATTTTTGCTGTGAATTGTTTAGAAAACATTTTACAGTCTTCTGAACTTTTTACTAGTAAATGTATAATCCATACGTTTTAGCACTCTTACACAAACAATTTTTGACTAAAACAGTTAAAACTTTGCAAATATGTTGTTTAATGTATTGGCTAAGACACGCTTTTTTATTTTTGCTTAAAATTGTTTAGAAAAAATTTTACAGTCTTCTGAACTTTTTACATTAAAAAACACCTATGCTTGCTTTCGTCAATGTATAATCCATACGTTTTAGCACTCTTACACAAACAATTCTTGACTAAAACAGTTAAAACATTGCAAATATGTTGTTTAATGTATTGGCTACGACACGCTTTTTTTATTTTTGATTAAAATTGTTTAGAAAAAATTTTACAGTCTTCTGAACTTTTTACTAGTCAATGTATAATCCATATGTTTTAACACTCTTACACAAACAATTCTTGACTAAAACAGCTAAAACTTGACAAATATGTTGTTTAATGTATTGGCTACGACACGCTTTTTTTTATTTTTGCTTAAAATTGTTTAGAAAAAATTTTACAGTCTTCTGAACTTTTTACATTAAAAAACACCTATGCTTGCTTTCGTCAATGTATAATCCATACGTTTTAGCACTCTTACACAAACAATTCTTGACTAAAACAGTTAAAACTTTGCAAATATGTTGTTTAATGTATTGGCTACGACACGCTTTTTTTATTTTTGCTTAAAATTGTTTAGAAAAAATTTTACAGTCTTCTAAACTTTTTACTAGTCAATGCTAGTCAAAACACCTATGCTTGCTTTCGTCAATGTATAATCCATACGTTTTAGCACTCTTACACAAACAATTCTTGACTAAAACAGTTAAAATTTTGCAAATATGTTGTTAAATGTATTGGCTACGACACGCTTTTTTTATTTTTGCTTAAAATTGTTTAGAACAAATTTTACGGTCTTCTGAACTTTTTACATTAAAAAACACCTATGCTTGCTTTCGTCAATGTATAATCCATACGTTTTAGCACTCTTACACAAACAATTCTTGACTAAAACAGTTAAAACTTTGCAAATATGTTGTTTAATGTATTGGCTACGACACGCTTTTTTTATTTTTGCTGTAAATTGTTTAGAAAAAATTTTACAGTCTTCTGAACTTTTTACTAGTCAATGTATAATCCATACGTTTTAGCACTCTTACACAAACAATTCTTGACTAAAACAGTTAAAACTTTGCAAATTTGTTGTTTAATGTATTGGCTACGACATGCTTTTTTTATTTTTGCTTAAAATTGTTGAGAAAAAATTTTACAGTCTTCTGAACTTTTTACATTAATAAACACCTATGCTTGCTTTCGTCAATGTATAATCCATACGTTTTAGCACTGTTACACAAACAATTCTTGACTAAAACAGTTAAAACTTTGCAAATATGTTGTTTAATGTATTGGCTACGACACGCTTTTTTTATTTTTGCTTAAAATTGTTTAGAAAAAATTTTACAGTCTTTTGAACTTTTTACATTAAAAAACACCTATGCTTGCTACCGTCAATGTATAATCCATACGTTTTAGCACTCTTACACAAACAATTCTTGACTAAAACAGTTAAAACTTTGCAAATATGTTGTTTAGTGTATTGGCTACGACACGCTTTTTTTATTTTTGCTTAAAATTGTTTAGAAAAAATTTTACAGTCTTCTGAACTTTTTACATTAAAAAACACCTATGCTTGCTTTCGTCAATGTATAATCCATACGTTTTAGCACTCTTACACAAACAATTCTTGACTAAAACAGTTAAAACTTTGCAAATATGTTGTTTAATGTATTGGCTACGACACGCTTTTTTTATTTTTGCTTAAAATTGTTGATAAAACATTTTAAAGTCTTCTGAACTTTTTACATTAAAAAACACCTATGATTGCTTTCGTCAATGTATAATCCATACGTTTTAGCACTCTTACACAAACAATTCTTGACTAAAATAGTTAAAACTTTGCAAATATGTTGTTTAATGTATTGGCTACGACACGCTTTTTTTTATTTTTGCTTAAAATTGTTTAGAAAAAATTTTACAGTCTTCTGAACTTTTTACTAGTCAATGTATAATCCATACGTTTTAGCACTCTTACACAAACAATTCTTGACTAAAACAGTTAAAACTTAGCAAATATGTTGTTTAATGTATTGGCTACGACACGCTTTTTTTATTTTTGCTTAAAATTGTTTAGGAAAAATTTTACGGTCTTCTGAACTTTTTACATTAAAAAACACCTATGCTTGCTTTCGTCAATGTATAATCCATACGTTTTAGCACTCTTACACAAACAATTCTTGACTAAAACAGTTAAAACTTGGCAAATATGTTGTTTAATGTATTGGCTACGACACGCTTTTTTTATTTTTGCTTTAAATTGTTTAGAAAAAATTTTACAGTCTTCTGAACTTTTTACGTTAAAAAACACCTATGCTTGCTTTCTTCAATGTATAATCCATACGTTTTAGCACTCTTACACAAACAATTCTTGACTAAAACAGTTAAAACTTTGCAAATATGTTGTTTAATGTATTAGCTACGACACGCTTTTTTTTATTTTTGCTTAAAATTGTTTAGAAAAAATTTTACAGTCTTCTGAACTTTTTACTAGTCAATGTATAATCCATACGTTTTAGCACTCTTACACAAACAATTCTTGACTAAAACAGTTAAAACTTTGCAAATATGTTGTTTAATGTATTGACTACGACACGCTTTTTTTATTTTTGCTTAAAATAGTTTAGAAAAAATTTTACGGTCTTCTGAACTTTTTACATTAATAAACACCTATGCTTGCTTTCGTCAATGTATAATCCATACGTTATAGCACTCTTACACAAACAATTCTTGACTAAAACAGTTAAAACTTTGCAAATATGTTGTTTAATGTATTGGCTACGACACGCGTTTTTTATTTTTGCTTAATATCGTTTAGAAAAAATTTTACAGTCTTCTGAACTTTTTACTAGTCAATGTATTTTCCATACGTTTTAGCACTCTTACACAAACAATTCTTGACTAAAACAGTTAAAACTTTGCAAATATGTTGTTTAATGTATTGGCTACGACACGCTTTTTTTATTTTTGCTTAAAATTGTTGAGAAAACATTTTAAAGTCTTCTGAACTTTTTACATTAAAAAACACCTATGATTGCTTTCGTCAATGTATAATCCATACGTTTTAGCACTGTTACACAAACAATTCTTGACTAAAATAGTTAAAACTTTGCAAATATGTTGTTTAATGTATTGGCTACGACACGCTTTTTTTTATTTTTGCTTAAAATTGTTTAGAAAAAATTTTACAGTCTTCTGAACTTTTTACTAGTCAATGTATAATCCATACGTTTTAGCACTCTTACACAAACAATTCTTGACTAAAACAGTTAAAACTTAGCAAATATGTTGTTTAATGTATTGGCTACGACACGCTTTTTTTATTTTTGCTTAAAATTGTTTAGGAAAAATTTTACGGTCTTCTGAACTTTTTACATTAAAAAACACCTATGCTTGCTTTCGTCAATGTATAATCCATACGTTTTAGCACTCTTACACAAACAATTCTTGACTAAAACAGTTAAAACTTTGCAAATATGTTGTTTAATGTATTGGCTACGACACGCTTTTTTTATTTTTGCTTTAAATTGTTTAGAAAAAATTTTACAGTCTTCTGAACTTTTTACGTTAAAAAACACCTATGCTTGCTTTCGTCAATGTATAATCCATACGTTTTAGCACTCTTACACAAACAATTCTTGACTAAAACAGTTAAAACTTTGCAAATATGTTGTTTAATGTATTGGCTACGACACGATTTTTTTATTTTTGCTTAAAATTGTTTAGAAAAAATTTTACGGTCTTCTGAACTTTTTACATTAAAAAACACCTATGATTGCTTTCGTCAATGTATAATCCATACGTTTTAGCACTCTTACACAAACAATTCTTGACTAAAATAGTTAAAACTTTGCAAATATGTTGTTTAATGTATTGGCTACGACACGCTTTTTTTTATTTTTGCTTAAAATTGTTTAGAAAAAATTTTACAGTCTTCTGAACTTTTTACTAGTCAATGTATAATCCATACGTTTTAGCACTCTTACACAAACAATTCTTGACTAAAACAGTTAAAACTTTGCAAATATGTTGTTTAATGTATTGGCTACGACACGCTTTTTTTATTTTTGCTTAAAATAGTTTAGAAAAAATTTTACGGTCTTCTGAACTTTTTACATTAATAAAAACCTATGCTTGCTTTCGTCAATGTATAATCCATACGTTATAGCACTCTTACACAAACAATTCTTGACTAAAACAGTTAAAACTTTGCAAATATGTTGTTTAATGTATTGGTTACGACACGTGTTTTTTATTTTTGCTTAATATCGTTTAGAAAAAATTTTACTGTCTTCTGAACTTTTTACTAGTCAATGTATTTTCCATACGTTTTAGCACTCTTACACAAACAATTCTTGACTAAAACAGTTAAAACTTTGCAAATATGTTGTTTAATGTATTGGCTACGACACGCTTTTTTTATTTTTGCTTAAAATTGTTGAGAAAACATTTTAAAGTCTTCTGAACTTTTTACGTTAAAAAACACCTATGATTGCTTTCGTCAATGTATAATCCATACGTTTTAGCACTCTTACACAAACAATTCTTGACTAAAACAGTTAAAACTTTGAAAATATGTTGTTTAATGTATTGGCACCAACACGCTTTTTTTATTTTTGCTTAAAATTGTTTAGAAAAAATTTTACGGTCTTCTGAACTTTTTACATTAAAAAACACCTATGATTGCTTTCGTCAATGTATAATCCATACGTTTTAGCACTCTTACACAAACAATTCTTGACTAAAATAGTTAAAACTTTGCAAATATGTTGTTTAATGAATTAGCTACGACACGCTTTTTTTTATTTTTGCTTAAAATTGTTTAGAAAAAATTTTACAGTCTTCTGAACTTTTTACTAGTCAATGTATAATCCATACGTTTTAGCACTCTTACACAAACAATTCTTGACTAAAACAGTTAAAACTTTGCAAATATGTTGTTTAATGTATTGGCTACGACACGTTTTTTTTATTTTTGCTTAAAATAGTTTAGAAAAAATTTTACGGTCTTCTGAACTTTTTACATTAATAAACACCTATGCTTGCTTTCGTCAATGTATAATCCATACGTTATAGCACTCTTACACAAACAATTCTTGACTAAAACAGTTAAAACTTTGCAAATATGTTGTTTAATGTATTGGCTACGACACGCGTTTTTTATTTTTGCTTAATATCGTTTAGAAAAAATTTTACAGTCTTCTGAACTTTTTACTAGTCAATGTATTTTCCATACGTTTTAGCACTCTTACACAAACAATTCTTGACTAAAACAGTTAAAACTTTGCAAATATGTTGTTTAATGTATTGGCTACGACACGCTTTTTTTATTTTTGCTTAAAATTGTTGTGAAAACATTTTAAAGTCTTCTGAACTTTTTACATTAAAAAACACCTATGATTGCTTTCGTCAATGTATAATCCATACGTTTTAGCACTCTTACACAAACAATTCTTGACTAAAACAGTAAAAACTTTGCAAATATGTTGTTTAATGTATTGGCTACGACACGCTTTTTTTATTTTTGCTTAAAATTGTTTAGAAAAAATTTTACAGTCTTCTGAACTTTTTACTAGTCAATGTATAATCCATACGTTTTAGCACTCTTACACAAACAATTCTTGACTAAAACAGTTAAAACTTAGCAAATATGTTGTTTAATGTATTGGCTACGACACGCTTTTTTTATTTTTGCTTAAAATTGTTTAGGAAAAATTTTACGGTCTTCTAAACTTTTTACATTAAAAAACACCTATGCTTGCTTTCGTCAATGTATAATCCATACGTTTTAGCACTCTTACAAAAACAATTCTTGACGAAAACAATTAAAACTTTGCAAATATGTTGTTTAATGTATTGGCTACGACACGCTTTTTTTATTTTTGCTTAAAACTGTTTAGAAAAAATTTTACAGTCTTCTGAACTTTTTACTAGTCAATGTATAATCCATACGTTTTAGCACTCTTAAACAAACAATTCTTGACTAAAACAGTTAAAACTTTGCAAATATGTTAGTTAATGTATTGGCTATGACACGCTTTTTTTATTTTTGCTTAAAATAGTTTAGAAAAAATTTTACAGTCTTCTGAACGTTTTACATTAAAAAACACCTATGTTTGCTTTCGTCAATGTATAATCCATACGTTTTAGCACTCTTACACAAAAAATTCTTGACTAAAACAGTTAAAACTTTGCAAATATGTTGTTTAATGTATTGGCTACGACACGCTTTTTTTATTTTTGCTTAAAATTGTTTAGAAAAATTTTTACAGTCTTCTGAACTTTTTACATTAATAAACACCTATGCTTGCTTTCGTCAATGTATAATCCATACGTTTTAGCACTCTTACACAAACAATTCTTGACTAAAACAGTTAAAACTTTGCAAATATGTTGTTTAATGTATTGGCTACGACACGCGTTTTTTATTTTTGCTTAATATCGTTTAGAAAAAATTTTACAGTCTTCTGAACTTTTTACTAGTCAATGTATTTTCCATACGTTTTAGCACTCTTACACAAACAATTCTTGACTAAAACAGTTAAAACTTTGCAAATATGTTGTTTAATGTATTGGCTACGACACGCTTTTTTTTTTTTTTGCTTAAAATTGTTTAGAAAAAATTTTACAGTTTTCTGAACTTTTTACATTAAAAAACACCTATGCTTGCTTTCGTCAATGTATAATCCATACGTTTTAGCACTCTTACAAAAACAATTCTTGACTAAAACAATTAAAACTTTGCAAATATATTGTTTAATGTATTGGCTACGACACGCTTTTTTTATTTTTGCTTAAAACTGTTTAGAAAAAATTTTACAGTCTTCTGAACTTTTTACTAGTCAATGTATAATCCATACGTTTTAGCACTCTTAAACAAACAATTCTTGACTAAAACAGTTAAAACTTTGCAAATATGTTAGTTAATGTATTGGCTACGACACGCTTTTTTTATTTTTGCTTAAAATAGTTTAGAAAAAATTTTACAGTTTTCTGAACTTTTTACATTAAAAAACACCTATGTTTGCTTTCGTCAATGTATTATCCATACGTTTTAGCACTCTTACACAAAAAATTCTTGACTAAAACAGTTAAAACTTTGCAAATATGTTGTTTAATGTATTGGCTACGACACGCTTTTTTTTTTTTTGCTTAAAATTGTTTAGAAAAATTTTTACAGTCTTCTGAACTTTTTACATTAATAAACACCTATGCTTGCTTTCGTCAATGTATAATCCATACGTTTTAGCACTCTTACACAAACAATTCTTGACTAAAACAGTTAAAACTTTGCAAATATGTTGTTTAATGTATTGGCTACGACACGCGTTTTTTATTTTTGCTTAATATCGTTTAGAAAAAATTTTACAGTCTTCTGAACTTTTTACTAGTCAATGTATTTTCCATACGTTTTAGCACTCTTACACAAACAATTCTTGACTAAAACAGTTAAAACTTTGCAAATATGTTGTTTAATGTATTGGCTACGACATGCTTTTTTTATTTTTGCTTAAAATTGTTTAGAAAAATTTTTACAGTCTTCTGAACTTTTTACATTAAAAAACACCTATGCTTGCTTTCGTCAATGTATAATCCATACGTTTTAGCACTCTTACACAAACAATTCTTGACTAAAACAGTTAAAACTTTGCAAATATGTTGTTTAATGTATTGGCTACGACACGCTTTTTTTTATTTTTGCTAAAAATTGTTTAGAAAAATTTTACAGTCTTCTGAACTTTTTACTAGTCAATGTATAAACCATACGTTTTAGCACTCTTACACAAACAATTCTTGACTAAAACAGTTAAAACTTTGCAAATATGTTGTTTAATGTATTGGCTACGACACGCTTTTTTTTATTTTTGCTTAAAATTGTTTAAAAAAAATTTTACAGTTTTCTGAACTTTTTACATTAAAAAACACCTATGCTTGCTTTCGTCAATGTATAATCCATACGTTTTAGCACTCTTACACAAACAATTCTTGACTAAAACAGTTAAAACTTTGCAAATATGTTGTTTAATGTATTGGCTACGACACACTTTTTTTATTTTTGCTTAAAATTGTTTAGAAAAAATTTTACGGTCTTCTGAACTTTTTACATTAAAAAACTTCTACGCTTGCTTTCGTCAATGTATAATCCATACGTTTTAGCACTCTTACACAAACAATTCTTGACTAAAACAGTTAAAACTTTGCAAATATGTTGTTTAATGTATTGGCTACGACACACTTTTTTTATTTTTGCTTAAAATTGTTTAGAAAAAATTTTACGGTCTTCTGAACTTTTTACATTAAAAAACTCCTACGCTTGCTTTCGTCAATGTTTAATCCATACGTTTTAGCACTCTTACACAAACAATTCTTGACTAAAACAGTTAAAACTTTGCAAATATGTTGTTTAATGTATTGGCTACGACACGCTTTTTTTTTTTTTTGCTTAAAATTGTTTAGAAAAAATTTTACAGTTTTCTGAACTTTTTACATTAAAAAACACCTATGCTTGCTTTCGTCAATGTATAATCCATACGTTTTAGCACTCTTACAAAAACAATTCTTGACTAAAACAATTAAAACTTTGCAAATATGTTGTTTAATGTATTGGCTACGACACGCTTTTTTTATTTTTGCTTAAAATTGTTTAGAAAAAATTTTACAGTCTTCTGAACTTTTTACTAGTCAATGTATAATCCATACGTTTTAGCACTCTTACACAAACAATTCTGGACTAAAACAGTTAAAACTTAGCAAATATGTTGTTTAATGTATTGGCTACGACACGCTTTTTTTATTTTTGCTTAAAATTGTTTAGGAAAAATTTTACGGTCTTCTGAACTTTTTACATTAAAAAACACCTATGCTTGCTTTCGTCAATGTATAATCCATACGTTTTAGCACTCTTACAAAAACAATTCTTGACTAAAACAATTAAAACTTTGCAAATATGTTGTTTAATGTATTGGCTACGACACGCTTTTTTTATTTTTGCTTAAAACTGTTTAGAAAAAAATTTTACAGTCTTCTGAACTTTTTACTAGTCAATGTATAATCCATACGTTTTAGCACTCTTAAACAAACAATTCTTGACTAAAACAGTTAAAACTTTGCAAATATGTTAGTTAATGTATTGGCTACGACACGCTTTTTTTATTTTTGCTTAAAATAGTTTAGAAAAAATTTTACAGTCTTCTGAACTTTTTACATTAAAAAACACCTATGTTTGCTTTCGTCAATGTATAATCCATACGTTTTAGCACTCTTACACAAAAAATTCTTGACTAAAACAGTTAAAACTTTGCAAATATGTTGTTTAATGTATTGGCTACGACACGCTTTTTTTATTTTTGCTTAAAATTGTTTAGAAAAATTTTTACAGTCTTCTGAACTTTTTACATTAATAAACACCTATGCTTGCTTTCGTCAATGTATAATCCATACGTTTTAGCACTCTTACACAAACAATTCTTGACTAAAACAGTTAAAACTTTGCAAATATGTTGTTTAATGTATTGGCTACGACACGCGTTTTTTATTTTTGCTTAATATCGTTTAGAAAAAATTTTACAGTCTTCTGAACTTTTTACTAGTCAATGTATTTTCCATACGTTTTAGCACTCTTACACAAACAATTCTTGACTAAAACAGTTAAAACTTTGCAAATATGTTGTTTAATGTATTGGCTACGACACCCTTTTTTTTTTTTTGCTTAAAATTGTTTAGAAAAAATTTTACAGTTTTCTGAACTTTTTACATTAAAAAACACCTATGCTTGCTTTCGTCAATGTATAATCCATACGTTTTAGCACTCTTACAAAAACAATTCTTGACTAAAACAATTAAAACTTTGTAAATATGTTGTTTAATGTATTGGCTACGACACGCTTTTTTTATTTTTGCTTAAAACTGTTTAAAAAAAATTTTACAGTCTTCTGAACTTTTTACTAGTCAATGTATAATCCATACGTTTTAGCACTCTTAAACAAACAATTCTTGACTAAAACAGTTAAAACTTTGCAAATATGTTAGTTTATGTATTGGCTACGACACGCCTTTTTTATTTTTGCTTAAAATAGTTTAGAAAAAATTTTACAGTCTTCTGAACTTTTAACATTAAAAAACACCTATGTTTGCTTTCGTCAATGTATTATCCATACGTTTTAGCACTCTTACACAAAAAATTCTTGACTAAAACAGTTAAAACTTTGCAAATATGTTGTTTAATGTATTGGCTACGACACGCTTTTTTTATTTTTGCTTAAAATTGTTTAGAAAAATTTTTACAGTCTTCTGAACTTTTTACATTAATAAACACCTATGCTTGCTTTCGTCAATGTATAATCCATACGTTTTAGCACTCTTACACAAACAATTCTTGACTAAAACAGTTAAAACTTTGCAAATATGTTGTTTAATGTATTGGCTACGATACGCGTTTTTTATTTTTGCTTAATATCGTTTAGAAAAAATTTTACAGTCTTCTGAACTTTTTACTAGTCAATGTATTTTCCATACGTTTTAGCACTCTTACACAAACAATTCTTGACTAAAACAGTTAAAACTTTGCAAATATGTTGTTTAATGTATTGGCTACGACATGCTTTTTTTATTTTTGCTTAAAATTGTTTAGAAAAAATTTTACAGTCTTCTGAACTTTTTACATTAAAAAACACCTATGCTTGCTTTCGTCAATGTATAATTCATACGTTTTAGCACTCTTACACAAACAATTCTTGACTAAAACAGTTAAAACTTTGCAAATATGTTGTTTAATGTATTGGCTACGACACGCTTTTTTTATTTTTGCTTAAAATTGTTTAGAAAAATTTTTACAGTCTTCTGAACTTTTTACATTAAAAAACACCTATGCTTGCTTTCGTCAATGTATAATCCATACGTTTTAGCACTCTTACACAAACAATTCTTGACTAAAACAGTTAAAACTTTGCAAATATGTTGTTTAATGTATTGGCTACGACACGCTTTTTTTATTTTTGCTAAAAATTGTTTAGAAAAATTTTACAGTCTTCTGAACTTTTTACTAGTCAATGTATAAACCATACGTTTTAGCACTCTTACACAAACAATTCTTGACTAAAACAGTTAAAACTTTGCAAATATGTTGTTTAATGTATTGGCTACGACACACTTTTTTTATTTTTGCTTAAAATTGTTTAGAAAAAATTTTACGGTCTTCTGAACTTTATACATTAAAAAACTTCTACGCTTGCTTTTGTCAATGTTTAATCCATACGTTTTAGCACTCTTACACAAACAATTCTTGACTAAAACAGTTAAAACTTTGCAAATATGTTGTTTAATGTATTGGCTACGACACGCTTTTTTTTTTTTTTGCTTAAAATTGTTTAGAAAAAATTTTACAGTTTTCTGAACTTTTTACATTAAAAAAACACCTATGCTTGCTTTCGTCAATGTATAATCCATACGTTTTAGCACTCTTACAAAAACAATTCTTGACTAAAACAATTAAAACTTTGCAAATATGTTGTTTAATGTATTGGCTACGACACGCTTTTTTTATTTTTGCTTAAAACTGTTTAGAAAAAATTTTACAGTCTTCTGAACTTTTTACTAGTCAATGTATAATCCATACGTTTTAGCACTCTTAAACAAACAATTCTTGACTAAAACAGTTAAAACTTTGCAAATATGTTAGTTAATGTATTGGCTACGACACGCTTTTTTTATTTTTGCTTAAAATAGTTTAGAAAAAATTTTACAGTCTTCTGAACTTTTTACATTAAAAAACACCTATGTTTGCTTTCGTCAATGTATAATCCATACGTTTTAGCACTCTTAAACAAAAAATTCTTGACTAACACAGTTAAAACTTTGCAAATATGTTGTTTAATGTATTGGCTACGACACGCTTATTTTATTTTTGCTTAAAATTGTTTAGAAAAAATTTTACGGTCTTCTGAACTTTTTACATTAAAAAACACCTATGCTTGCTTTCGTCAATGTATAATCCATACGTTTTAGCACTCTTACACAAACAATTCTTGACTAAAATAGTTAAAACTTTGCAAATATGTTGTTTAATGTATTGGCTACGACAAGCTTTTTTTTTATTTTTGCTTAAAATTGTTTAGAAAAAATTTTACAGTCTTCTGAACTTTTTACTATTCAATGTATAATCCATACGTTTTAGCACTCTTACACAAACAATTCTTGACTAAAACAGTTAAAACTTTGCAAATATGTTGTTTAATGTATTGGCTACGACACGCTTTTTTTATTTTTGCTTAAAATTGTTTAGAAAAAATTTTACAGTCTTCTGAACTTTTTACTAGTCAATGTATAATCCATACGTTTTAGCACTCTTACACAAACAATTCTTGACTAAAACAGTTAAAACTTTGCAAATATGTTGTTTAATGTATTGGCTACGACACGCTTTTTTTATTTTTGCTTAAAATTGTTTAGAAAAAATTTCACAGTCTTCTGAACTTTTTACATTAAAAAACACATATGCTTGCTTTCGTCAATGTATAATCAATACGTTCTAGCACTCTTACACAAACAATTCTTGACTAAAACAGTTAAAACTTTGCAAATATGTTGTTTAATGTATTTGCTACGACACGCTTTTTTTAGTTTTGCTTAAAATTGTTTAGAACAAATTTTACGGTCTTCTGAACTTTTTACATTAAAAAACACCTATGCTTGCTTTCGTCAATGTATAATCCATACGTTTGAGCACTCTTACACAAACAATTCTTGACTAAAACAGTTAAAACTTTGCAAATATGTTGTTTAATGTATTGGCTACGACACGCTTTTTTTTATTTTTGCTTAAAATTGTTTAGTTAAAATTTTACAGTCTTCTGAACTTTTTACATTAAAAAACACCTATGCTTGCTTTCGTCAATGTATAATCCATACGTTTTAGCACTCTTACACAAACAATTCTTGACTAAAACAGTTAAAACTTTGCAAATATGTTGTTTAATGTATTGGCTACGACACGCTTTTTTTATTTTTGCTTAAAATTGTTTAGAAAAAGTTTTACGGTCTTCTGAACTTTTTACATTAAAAAAAACCTATGCTTGCTTTCGTCAATGTATAATCCATACGTTTTAGCACTCTTACACAAACAATTCTTGACTAAATCAGTTAAAACTTTGCAAATATGTTGTTTAATGTATTGGCTACGACACGCTTTTTTTATTTTTGCTTAAAATTGTTTAGAAAAAATTTTACAGTCTTCTGAACTTTTTACATTAAAAAACACCTATGCTTGCTTTCGTCAATGTATAATCCATACGTTTTAGCACTCTTACACAAACAATTCTCGACTAAAACAGTTAAAACTTTGTAAATATGTTGTTTAATGTATTGGCTACGACACCCTTTTTTTATTTTTGCTTAAAATTGTTTAGAAAAAATTTTACGGTCTTCTGAACTTTTTAAATTAAAAAACACCTATGCTTGCTTTCGTCAGTGTATAATCCATACGTTTTAGCACTCTTACACAAACAATTCTTGACTAAAACAGTTAAAACTTTGCAAATATGTTGTTTATATATTGGCTACGACACGCTTTTTTTATTTTTGCTTAAAATTGTTTAGAAAAAATTTTACAGTCTTCTAAACTTTTTACTAGTCAATGTATAATCCATACGTTTTAGCACTCTTACACAAACAATTCTTGACTAAAACAGTTAAAACTTCGCAAATATGTTGTTTAATGTATTGGCTACGACACCCTTTTTTAATTTTTGCATAAAATTGTTTAGAAAAAATTTTACAGTCTTCTGAACTTTTTACATTAAAAAACACCTATGCTTGCTTTCGTCAATGTATAATCCATACGTTTTAGCACTCTTACACAAACAATTCTAGACTAAACCAGTTAAAACTTTGCAAATATGTTGTTTAATGTATTGGCTACGACACGCTTTTTTTATTTTTGCTTAAAATTGTTTAGAAAAAATTCTACGGTCTTCTGAACTTTTTACATTAAATAACACCTATGCTTGCTTTCGTCAATGTATAATCCATACGTTTTAGCACTCTTACACAAACAATTCTTGACTAAAACAGTTAAAACTTTGCAAATTTGTTGTTTAATGTATTGGCTACGACATGCTTTTTTTATTTTTGCTTAAAATTGTTGAGAAAAAATTTTACAGTCTTCTGAACTTTTTACATTAAAAAACACCTATGCTTGCTTTCGTCAATGTATAATCCATACGTTTTAGCACTCTTACACAAACAATTCTTGACTAAAACAGTTAAAACTTTGCAAATATGTTGTTTAGTGTATTGGCTACGACACGCTTTTTTTATTTTTGCTTAAAATTGTTTAGAAAAAATTTTACGGTCTTCTGAACTTTTTACATTAAAAAACACCTATGCTTGCTTTCGTCAATGTATAATCCATACGTTTTAGCACTCTTACACAAACAATTCTTGACTAAAACAGTTAAAACTTTGCAAATATGTTGTTTAATGTATTGGCTACGACACGTTTTTTTTATTTTTGCTTAAAATTGTTTAGAAAAAATTTTACAGTCTTCTGAACTTTTTACATTAAAAAACACCTATGCTTGCTTTCGTCAATGTATAATTCATACGTTTTAGCACTCTTACACAAACAATTCTTGACTAAAACAGTTAAAACTTTGCAAATATGTTGTTTAATGTATTGGCTACGACACGCTTTTTTATTTTTGCTTGAAATTGTTTAGAAAAAATTTTACAGTCTTCTGAACTTTTTACATTAAAAAACACCTATGCTTGCTTTCGTCAATGTATAATCCATACGTTTTAGCACTCTTACATAAACAATTCTTGACTAAAACAGTTAAAACTTTGCAAATATGTTGTTTAATGTATTGGCTACGACACGCTTTTTTTATTTTTGCTTAAAATTGTTGAGAAAACATTTTAAAGTCTTCTGAACTTTTTACATTAATAAACACCTATGCTTGCTTTCGTCAATGTATAATCCATACGTTTTAGCACTCTTACACAAACAATTCTTGACTAAAACAGTTAAAACTGTGCAAATATGTCGTTAAATGTATTTACTACCACACACTTTTTTTATTTTTGCTTAAAGTTGTTTAGAAAAAAATTTACAGTCTTCTGAACTTATTACATTAAAAAACACCTATGCTTGCTTTCGTCAATGTATAATCCATACGTTTTAGCACTCTTACACAAACAATTCTTGACTAAAACAGTTAAAACTTTGCAAATATGTTGTTTAATGTATTGGCTACGACACGCTTTTTTTATTTTTGCTTAAAATTGTTTAGAAAAAATTTTACAGTCTTCTGAACTTTTTACATTAAAAAACACCTATGCTTGCTTTCGTCAATGTATAATCCATACGTTTTAGCACTCTTACACAAACAATTCTTGACTAAAACAGTTAAAACATTGCAAATATGTTGTTTAATGTATTGGCTACGACACGCTTTTTTTATTTTTGCTTAAAATTGTTTAGAAAAAAATTTACGGTCTTCTGAACTTTTTACATTAAAAAACACCTATGCTTGCTTTCGTCAATGTATAATCCATACGTTTTAGCACTCTTACACAAATAATTCTTGACTAAAACAGTTAAAACTTTGCAAATATGTTGTTTAATGTATTGGCTACGACACGCTTTTTTTATTTTTGCTTAAAATTGTTTAGAAAAAATTTTACAGTCTTCTGAACTTTTTACATTAAAAAACACCTATGCTTGCTTTCGTCAATGTATAATCCATACGTTTTAGCACTCTTACACAAACAATTTTTGACTAAAACAGTTAAAACTTTGCAAATATGTTGTTTAATGTATTGGCTACGACACGCTTTTTTTATTTTTGCTTAAAATTGTTTAGAAAAAATTTTACAGTCTTTTGAACTTTTAACATTAAAAAACACCTATGCTTGCTTTCGTCAATGTATAATCCATACGTTTTAGCACTCTTACACAAACAATTCTTGACTAAAACAGTTAAAACTTTGCAAATATGTTGTTTAGTGTATTGGCTACGACACGTTTTTTTTATTTTTGCTTAAAATTGTTTAGAAAAAATTTTACGGTCTTCTGAACTTTTTACATTAAAAAACACCTATGCTTGCTTTCGTCAATGTATAATCCATACGTTTTAGCACTCTTACACAAACAATTCCTGACTAAAACAGTTAAAACTTTGCAAATATGTTGTTTAATGTATTGGCTACGACACGCTTTTTTTATTTTTGCTTAAAATTGTTTAGAAAAAATTTTACAGTCTTCTGAACTTTTTACATTAAAAAACACCTATGCTTGCTTTCGTCAATGTATAATCCATACGTTTTAGCACTCTTACACAAACAATTCTTGACTAAAACAGTTAAAACTTTGCAAATATGTTGTTTAGTGTATTGGCTACGACACGCTTTTTTTATTTTTGCTTAAAATTGTTTAGAAAAAATTTTACGGTCTTCTGAACTTTTTACATTAAATAACACCTATGCTTGCTTTCGTCAATGTATAATCCATACGTTTTAGCACTCTTTCACAAACAATTCTTGACTAAAACAGTTAAAACTTTGCAAATTTGTTGTTTAATGTATTGGCTACGACATGCTTTTTTTATTTTTGCTTAAAATTGTTGAGAAAAAATTTTACAGTCTTCTGAACTTTTTACATTAAAATACACCTATGCTTGCTTTCGTCAATGTATAATCCATACGTTTTAGCACTCTTACACAAACAATTCTTGACTAAAACAGTTAAACTTTGCAAATATGTTGTTTAATGTATTGGCTACGACACGCTTTTTTTATTTTTGCTTAAAATTGTTTAGAAAAAATTTTACAGTCTTTTGAACTTTTTACATTAAAAAACACCTATGCTTGCTACCGTCAATGTATAATTCATACGTTTTAGCACTCTTACACAAACAATTCTTGACTAAAACAGTTAAAACTTTGCAAATATGTTGTTTAGTGTATTGGCTACGACACGCTTTTTTTATTTTTGCTTAAAATTGTTTAGAAAAAATTTTACGGTCTTCTGAACTTTTTACATTAAAAAACACCTATGCTTGCTTTCGTCAATGTATAATCCATACGTTTTAGCACTCTTACACAAACAATTCTTGACTAAAACAGTTAAAACTTTGCAAATATGTTGTTTAATGTATTGGCTACGACACGTTTTTTTTATTTTCGCTTAAAATTGTTTAGAAAAAATTTTACAGTCTTCTGAACTTTTTACATTAAAAAACACCTATGCTTGCTTTCGTCAATGTATAATTCATACGTTTTAGCACTCTTACACAAACAATTCTTGACTAAAACAGTTAAAACTTTGCAAATATGTTGTTTAACGTATTGGCTACGACACGCTTTTTTTATTTTTGCTTAAAATTGTTTAGAAAAAATTTTACAGTCTTCTGAACTTTTTACATTAAAAAACACCTATGCTTGCTTTCGTCAATGTATAATCCATACGTTTTAGCACTCTTACACAAACAATTTTTGACTAAAACAGTTAAAACTTTGCAAATATGTTGTTTAATGTATTGGCTACGACACGCTTTTTTTATTTTTGCTTAAAATTGTTGAGAAAACATTTTAAAGTCTTCTGAACTTTTTACATTAATAAACACCTCTGCTTGCTTTCGTCAATGTATAATCCATACGTTTTAGCACTCTTACACAAACAATTTTTGACTAAAACAGTTAAAACTTTGCAAATATGTTGTTTTATGTATTGGCTACGACACGCTTTTTTTATTTTTGCTTAAAATTGTTTAGAAAAATTTTACAGTCTTCTGAACTTTTTACATTAAAAAACACCTATGCTTGCTTTCGTCAATGTATAATCCATACGTTTTAGCACTCTTACACAAACAATTCTTGACTAAAACAGTTAAAACTTTGCAAATATGTTGTTTAGTGTATTGGCTACGACACGCTTTTTTTATTTTTGCTTAAAATTGTTTAGAAAAAATTTTACGGTCTTCTGAACTTTTTACATTAAAAAACACCTATGCTTGCTTTCGTCAATGTATAATCCATACGTTTTAGCACTCTTACACAAACAATTCTTGACTAAAACAGTTAAAACTTTGCAAATATGTGGTTTAATGTATTGGCTACGACACGTTTTTTTTATTTTCGCTTAAAATTGTTTAGAAAAAATTTTACAGTCTTCTGAACTTTTTACATTAAAAAACACCTATGCTTGCTTTCGTCAATGTATAATTCATACGTTTTAGCACTCTTACACAAACAATTCTTGACTAAAACAGTTAAAACTTTGCAAATATGTTGTTTAATGTATTGGCTACGACACGCTTTTTTTATTTTTGCTTAAAATTGTTGAAAAAACATTTTAAAGTCTTCTGAACTTTTTACATTAATAAACACCTATGCTTGCTTTCGTCAATGTATAATCCATACGTTTTAGCACTCTTACACAAACAATTCTTGACTAAAACAGTTAAAACTTTGCAAATATAATGTTTAATGTATTGGCTACGACACGCTTTTTTTATTTTTGCTTAAAATTGTTTAGAAAAAAATTTACGGTCTTCTGAACTTTTTACATTAAAAAACACCTATGCTTGCTTTCGTCAATGTATAATCCAGACGTTTTAGCACTCTTACACATACAATTCTTGACTAAAACAGTTAAAACTGTGCAAATATGTTGTTAAATGTATTGGCTACGACACGCTTTTTTTATTTTTGCTTAAAGTTGTTTAGAAAAAAATTTACAGTCTTCTGAACTTATTACATTAAAAAACACCTATGCTTGCTTTCGTCAATGTATAATCCATACGTTTTAGCACTCTTACACAAACAATTCTTGACTAAAACAGTTAAAACTTTGCAAATATGTTGTTTAATGTATTGGCTACGACACGCTTTTTTTATTTTTGCTTAAAATTGTTTAGAAAAAATTTTACAGTCTTCTGAACTTTTTACATTAAAAAACACCTATGCTTGCTTTCGTCAATGTATAATCCATACGTTTTAGCACTCTTACACAAACAATTCTTGACTAAAACAGTTAAAACTTTGCAAATATGTTGTTTAATGTATTGGCTACGACACGCTTTTTTAATTTTTGCTTAAAATTGTTTAGAAAAAAATTTACGGTCTTCTGAACTTTTTACATTAAAAAACACCTATGCTTGCTTTCGTCAATGTATAATCCATACGTTTTAGCACTCTTACACAAACAATTCTTGACTAAAACAGTTAAAACTTTGCAAATATGTTGTTTAATGTATTGGCTACGACACGCTTTTTTTATTTTTGCTTAAAATTATTTATAAAAAATTTTACAGTCTTCTGAACTTTTTACATTAAAAAACACCTATGCTTGCTTTCGTCAATGTATAATCCATACGTTTTAGCACTCTTACACAAACAATTTTTGACTAAAACAGTTAAAACTTTGCAAATATGTTGTTTAATGTATTGGCTACGACACGCTTTTTTTATTTTTGCTTAAAATTGTTTAGAAAAAATTTTACAGTCTTTTGAACTTTTTACATTAAAAAACACCTATGCTTGCTTTCGTCAATGTATAATCCATACGTTTTAGCACTCTTACACAAACAATTCTTGACTAAAACAGTTAAAACTTTGCAAATATGTTGTTTAGTGTATTGGCTACGACACGCTTTTTTTATTTTTGCTTAAAATTGTTTAGAAAAAATTTTACGGTCTTCTGAACTTTTTACATTAAATAACACCTATGCTTGCTTTCGTCAATGTATAATCCATACGTTTTAGCACTCTTACACAAACAATTCTTGACTAAAACAGTTAAAACTTTGCAAATATGTTGTTTAGTGTATTGGCTACGACACGCTTTTTTTATTTTTGCTTAAAATTGTTTAGAAAAAATTTTACGGTCTTCTGAACTTTTTACATTAAATAACACCTATGCTTGCTTTCGTCAATGTATAATCCATACGTTTTAGCACTCTTACACAAACAATTCTTAACTAAAACAGTTAAAACTTTGCAAATTTGTTGTTTAATGTATTGGCTACGACATGCTTTTTTTATTTTTGCTTAAAAATGTTGAGAAAAAATTTTACAGTCTTCTGAACTTTTTACATTAAAATACACCTATGCTTGCTTTCGTCAATGTATAATCCATACGTTTTAGCACTCTTACACAAACAATTCTTGACTAAAACAGTTAAAACTTTGCAAATATGTTGTTTAATGTATTGGCTACGACACGCTTTTTTTATTTTTGCTTAAAATTGTTTAGAAAAAATTTTACAGTCTTTTGAACTTTTTACATAAAAAAACACCTATGCTTGCTACCGTCAATGTATAATTCATACGTTTTAGCACTCTTACACAAACAATTCTTGACTAAAACAGTTAAAACTTTGCAAATATGTTGTTTAGTGTATTGGCTACGACACGCTTTTTTTATTTTTGCTTAAAATTGTTTAGAAAAAAAATTTACAGTCTTCTGAACTTATTACATTAAAAAACACCTATGCTTGCTTTCGTCAATGTATAATCCATACGTTTTAGCACTCTTACACAAACAATTTTTGACTAAAACAGTTAAAACTTTGCAAATATGTTGTTTAATGTATTGGCTACGACACGCTTTTCTTATTTTTGCTTAAAATTTTTTAGAAAAAATTTTACAGTCTTTTGAACTTTTTACATTAAAAAACACCTATGCTTGCTTTCGTCAATGTATAATCCATACGTTTTAGCACTCTTACACAAACAATTCTTGACTAAAACAGTTAAAACTTTGCAAATATGTTGTTTAATGTATTGGCTACGACACGCTTTTTTTATTTTTGCTTAAAATTGTTTAGAAAAAATTTTACAGTCTTCTGAACTTTTTACATTAAAAAACACCTATGCTTGCTTTCGTAAATGTATAATCCATACGTTTTAGCACTCTTACACAAACAATTTTTGACTAAAACAGTTAAAACTTTGCAAATATGTTGTTTGATGCATTGGCTACGACACGCTTTTTTTATTTTTGCTTAAAATTGTTTAGAAAAAATTTTACAGTCTTTTGAACTTTTTACATTAAAAAACACCTATGCTTGCTTTCGTCAATGTATAATCCATACGTTTTAGCACTCTTACACAAACAATTCTTGACTAAAAAAGTTAAAACTTTGCAAATATGTTGTTTAATGTATTGGCTACGACACGCTTTTTTTATTTTTGCTTGAAATTGTTTAGAAAAAAATTTACAGTCTTTTGAACTTTTTACATCAAAAAACACCTATGCTTGCTTTCGTCAATGTATAATTCATACGTTTTAGCACTCTTACACAAACAATTCTTGACTAAAACAGTTAAAACTTTGCAAATATGTTGTTTAATGTATTGGCTACGACACGCTTTTTTTATTTATGCTTAAAATTGTTGAGAAAAAATTTTACAGTCTTCTGAACTTTTTACATTAATAAACACCTATGCTTGCTTTCGTCAATGTATAATGCATACGTTTTAGCACTCTTACACAAACAATTCTAGACCAAAACAGTTAAAACTTTGCAAATATGTTGTTTAATGTATTGGCTACGACACGCTTTTTTTATTTTCGCATAAAATTGTTTAGAAAAAATTTTACGGTCTTCTGAACTTTTTACATTAAAAAACACCTATGCTTGCTTTCGTCAATGTATAATCCATACGTTTTAGCACTCTTACACAAACAATTCTTGACTAAAACAGTTCAAACTTTGCAAATATGTTGTTTAATGTATTGGCTACGACACGCATTTTTTATTTTTGCTTAAAATTGTTTAGAAAAAATTTTACAATTTCTCAACTTTTTACATTAAAAAACACATATGCTTGCTTTCGTCAATGTATAATCCAGACGTTTTAGCACTCTTACACAAACAATTCTTGACTAAAACAGTTAAAACTTTGCAAATATGTTGTTTAATGTATTGGCTACGACACGCGTTTTTTATTTTTGCTTAATATCGTTTAGAAAAAATTTTACAGTCTTCTGAACTTTTTACATTAAAAAACACCTATGCTTGCTTTCGTCAATGTATAATCCATACGTTTTAGCACTCTTACACAAACAATTCTTGACTAAAACAGTTAAAACTTTGCAAATATGTTGTTTAATGTATTGGCTACGACACGCTTTTTTTATTTTTGTTTAAAATTGTTTAGAAAAATTTTTACGGTCTTCTGAACTTTTTACATTAAAAAACACCTATGCTTGCTTTCGTCAATGTATAATCCATACGTTTTAGCACTCTTACACAAACAATTCTTGACTAAAACAGTTAAAACTTTGCAAATATGTTGTTTAATGTATTGGCTACGACACGCTTTTTTTATTTTTGCTTAAAAATGTTTAGAAAAAAATTTACAGTCTTCTGAACTTATTACATTAAAAAACACCTATGCTTGCTTTCGTCAATGTATAATCCATACGTTTTAGCACTCTTACACAAACAATTCTTGACTAAAACAGTTAAAACTTTGCAAATACGTTGTTTAATGTATTGGCTACGACACGCTTTTTTTATTTTTGCTTAAAATTGTTTAGAAAAAATTTTACAGTCTTCTGAACTTTTTACATTAAAAAACACCTATGCTTGCTTTCGTCAATGTATAATCCATACGTTTTAGCACTCTTACACAAACAATTCTCGACTAAAACAGTTAAAACTTTGCAAATATGTTGTTTAATGTATTGGCTACGACACGCTTTTTTTATTTTTGTTTAAAATTGTTTAGAAAAATTTTTACGGTCTTCTGAACTTTTTACATTAAAAAACACCTATGCTTGCTTTCGTCAATGTATAATCCATACGTTTTAGCACTCTTACACAAACAATTCTTGACTAAAACAGTTAAAACTTTGCAAATATGTTGTTTAATGTATTGGCTACGACACGCTTTTTTTATTTTTGCTTAAAAATGTTTAGAAAAAAATTTACAGTCTTCTGAACTTATTACATTAAAAAACACCTATGCTTGCTTTCGTCAATGTATAATCCATACGTTTTAGCACTCTTACACAAACAATTCTTGACTAAAACAGTTAAAACTTTGCAAATACGTTGTTTAATGTATTGGCTACGACACGCTTTTTTTATTTTTGCTTAAAATTGTTTAGAAAAAATTTTACAGTCTTCTGAACTTTTTACATTAAAAAACACCTATGCTTGCTTTCGTCAATGTATAATCCATACGTTTTAGCATTCTTACACAAACAATTCTCGACTAAAACAGTTAAAACTTTGCAAATATGTTGTTTAATGTATTGGCTACGACACGCTTTTTTTATTTTTGCTTAATATTGTTTAGAAAAATTTTTACGGTTTTCTGAACTTTTTACATTAAAAAACACCTATGCTTGCTTTCGCCAATGTATAATCCATACGTTTTAGCACTCTTACACAAACAATTCTTGACTAAAACAGTTAAAACTTTGCAAATATGTTGTTTAATGTATTGGCTACGACACGCTTTTTTTATTTTTGCTTAAAATTGTTTAGAAAAAATTTTACAGTCTTTTGAACTTATTACATTAAAAAACACCTATGCTTGCTTTCGTCAATGTATAATCCATACGTTTTAGCACTCTTACACAAACAATTCTTGACTAAAACAGTTAAAACTTTGCAAATACGTTGTTTAATGTATTGGCTACGACACGCTTTTTTTATTTTTGCTTAAAATTGTTTAGAAAAAATTTTACAGTCTTCTGAACTTTTTACATTAAAAAACACCTATGCTTGCTTTCGTCAATGTATAATCCATACGTTTTAGCACTCTTACACAAACAATTCTTGACTAAAACAGTTAAAACTTTGCAAATATGTTGTTTAATGTATTGGCTACGACATGCTTTTTTTATTTTTGCTTAATATTGTTTAGAAAAATTTTTACGGTTTTCTGAACTTTTTACATTAAAAAACACCTATGCTTGCTTTCGTCAATGTATAATCCATACGTTTTAGCACTCTTACACAAACAATTCTTGACTAAAACAGTTAAAACTTTGCAAATATGTTGTTTAATGTATTGGCTACGACACGCTTTTTTTATTTTTGCTTAAAATTGTTTAGAAAAAATTTTACAGTCTTTTGAACTTTTTACATTAAAAAACACCTATGCTTGCTTTCGTCAATGTATAATCCATACGTTTTAGCACTCTTACACAAACAATTCTTGACTAAAACAGTTAAAACTTTGCAAATATGTTGTTTAATGTATTGGCTACGACATGCTTTTTTTATTTTTGCTTAAAATTGTTAAGAAAAAATTTTACGGTCTTCTGAACTTTTTACATTAAAAAACACCTATGCTTGCTTTCGTCAATGTATAATCCATACGTTTTAGCACTCTTACACAAACAATTCTAGACTAAAACAGTTAAAACTTTGCAAATATGTTGTTTAATGTATTGGCTACGACACGCTTTTTTTATTTTCGCATAAAATTGTTTAGAAAAAATTTTACGGTCTTCTGAACTTTTTACATTAAAAAACACCTATGCTTGCTTTCGTCAATGTATAATCAATTCGTTTTAGCACTCTTACACAAACAATTCTTCACTAAAACAGTTAAAACTTTGCAAATATGTTGTTTAATGTATTGGCTACGACACGCATTTTTTATTTTTGCTTAAAATTGCTTAGAAAAAATTTTACAATTTTTCAACTTTTTACATTAAAAAACACATATGCTTGCTTTCGTCAATGTATAATCCATACGTTTTAGCACTCTTACACAAACAATTCTTGACTAAAACAGTTAAAACTTTGCAAATATGTTGTTTAATGTATTGGCTACGACACGCTTTTTTTATTTTTGCTTAAAATTGATTAGAAAAATTTTTACGGTCTTCTGAACTTTTTACATTAAAAAACACCTATGCTTGCTTTCGTCAATGTATAATCCATACGTTTTAGCACTCTTACACAAACAATTCTTGACTAAAACAGTTAAAACTTTGCAAATACGTTGTTTAATGTATTGGCTACGACACGCTTTTTTTATTTTTGCTTAAAATTGTTTAGAAAAAATTTTACAGTCTTCTGAACTTTTTACATTAAAAAACACCTATGCTTGCTTTCGTCAATGTATAATCCATACGTTTTAGCACTCTTACACAAACAATTCTTGACTAAAACAGTTAAAACTTTGCAAATATGTTGTTTAATGTATTGGCTACGACACGCTTTTTTTATTTTTGTTTAAAATTGTTTAGAAAAATTTTTACGGTCTTCTGAACTTTTTACATTAAAAAACACCTAAGCTTGCTTTCGTCAATGTATAATCCATACGTTTTAGCACTCTTACACAAACAATTCTTGACTAAAACAGTTGAAACTTTGCAAATATGTTGTTTAATGTATTGGCTACGACATGCTTTTTTTATTTTTGCATAAAATTGTTGAGAAAAAATTTTACAGTCTTCTGAACTTTTTACATTAATAAACACCTATGCTTGCTTTCGTCAATGTATAATCCATACGTTTTAGCACTCTTACACAAACAATTCTTGACTAAAACAGTTAAAACTTTGCAAATATGTTGTTTAATGTATTGGCTACGACACGCTTTTTTTATTTTTGCTTAAAAATGTTTAGAAAAAAATTTACAGTCTTCTGAACTTATTACATTAAAAATCACCTATGCTTGCTTTCGTCAATGTATAATCCATACGTTTTAGCACTCTTACACAAACAATTCTTGACTAAAACAGTTAAAACTTTGCAAATACGTTGTTTAATGTATTGGCTACGACACGCATTTTTTATTTTTGCTTAAAATTGTTTAGAAAAAATTTTACAGTCTTCTCAACTTTTTACATTAAAAAACACCTATGCTTGCTTTCGTCAATGTATAATTCATACGTTTTAGCACTCTTACACAAACAATTCTTGACTAAAACAGTTAAAACTTTGCAAATATGTTGTTTAATGTATTGGCTACGACACGTTTTTTTTATTTTTGCTTAAAATTGTTTTGAAAAAATTTTACAGTCTTCTGAACTTTTTACTAGTCAATGTATAATCCATACGTTTTAGCACTCTTACACAAACAATTCTTGACTAAAACAGTTAAAACTTTGCAAATATGTTGTTTTATGTATTGGCTACGACACGCTTTTTTTATTTTTGCTTAAAATTGTTTAGAAAAAATTTTACAGTCTTCTGAACTTTTTACATTAAAAAACACCTATGCTTGCTTTCGTCAATGTATAATCCATACGTTTTAGCACTCCTACACAAACAATTCTTGACTAAAACAGTTAAAACTTTGCAAATATGTTGTTTAATGTATTGGCTACGACACGCTTTTTTTATTTTTGCTTAAAATTGTTTAGAACAAATTTTACGGTCTTCTGAACTTTTTACATTAAAAAACACCTATGCTTGCTTTCGTCAATGTATAATCTATACGTTTTAGCACTCTTACACAAACAATTCTTGACTAAAACAGTTAAAACTTTGCAAATATGTTGTTTAATGTATTGGCTACGACACGCATTTTTTATTTTTGCTTAAAATTGTTTAGAAAAAATTTTACAATTTCTCAACTTTTTACATTAAAAAACACATATGCTTGCTTTCGTCAATGTATAATCCATACGTTTTAGCACTCTTACACAAACAATTCTTGACTAAAACAGTTAAAACTTTGCAAATATGTTGTTTAATGTATTGGCTACGACACGCTTTTTTATTTTTGCTTAAAATTGATTAGAAAAATTTTTACGGTCTTCTGAACTTTTTACATTAAAAAACACCTATGCTTGCTTTCGTCAATGTATAATCCATACGTTTTAGCACTCTTACACAAACAATTCTTAACTAAAACAGTTAAAACTTTGCAAATACGTTGTTTAATGTATTGGCTACGACACGCTTTTTTTATTTTTGCTTAAAATTGTTTAGAAAAAATTTTACAGTCTTCTGAACTTTTTACATTAAAAAACACCTATGCTTGCTTTCGTCAATGTATAATCCATACGTTTTAGCACTCTTACACAAACAATTCTTGACTAAAACAGTTAAAACTTTGCAAATATGTTGTTTAATGTATTGGCTACGACACACTTTTTTTATTTTTGTTTAAAATTGTTTAGAAAAATTTTTACGGTCTTCTGAACTTTTTACATTAAAAAACACCTATGCTTGCTTTCGTCAATGTATAATCCATACGTTTTAGCACTCTTACACAAACAATTCTTGACTAAAACAGTTAAAACTTTGCAAATATGTTGTTTAATGTATTGGCTACGACACGCTTTTTTTATTTTTGCTTAAAATCGTTTAGAAAAAAATTTACAGTCTTCTGAACTTATTACATTAAAAAACACCTATGCTTGCTTTCGTCAATGTATAATCCATACGTTTTAGCACTCTTACACAAACAATTCTTGACTAAAACAGTTAAAACTTTGCAAATACGTTGTTTAATGTATTGGCTACGACACGCTTTTTTTATTTTTGCTTAAAATTGTTTAGAAAAAATTTTACAGTCTTCTGAACTTTTTACATTAAAAAACACCTATGCTTGCTTTCGTCAATGTATAATCCATACGTTTTAGCACTCTTACACAAACAATTCTTGACTAAAACAGTTAAAACTTTGAAAATATGTTGTTTAATGTATTGGCTACGACACGCTTTTTTTATTTTTGCTTAAAATTGTTTAGAAAAATTTTTACGGTTTTCTGAACTTTTTACATTAAAAAACACCTATGCTTGCTTTCGTCAATGTATAATCCATACGTTTTAGCACTCTTACACAAACAATTCTTGACTAAAACAGTTAAAACTTTGCAAATATGTTGTTTAATGTATTGGCTACGACACGCTTTTTTTATTTTTGCTTAAAATTGTTTAGAAAAAATTTTACAGTCTTTTGAACTTTTTACATTAAAAAACACCTATGCTTGCTTTCGTCAATGTATAATCCATACGTTTTAGCACTCTTACACAAACAATTCTTGACTAAAACAGTTAAAACTTTGCAAATATGTTGTTTAATGTATTGGCTACGACATGCTTTTTTTATTTTTGCTTAAAATTGTTAAGAAAAAATTTTACGGTCTTCTGAACTTTGTACATTAAAAAACACCTATGCTTGCTTTCGTCAATGTATAATCCATACGTTTTAGCACTCTTACACAAACAATTCTAGACTAAAACAGTTAAAACTTTGCAAATATGTTGTTTAATGTATTGGCTACGACACGCTTTTTTTATTTTCGCATAAAATTGTTTAGAAAAAATTTTACGGTCTTCTGAACTTTTTACATTAAAAAACACCTATGCTTGCTTTCGTCAATGTATAATCCATACGTTTTAGCACTCTTACACAAACAATTCTTGACTAAAACAGTTAAAACTTTGCAAATATGTTGTTTAATGTATTGGCTACGACACGCATTTTTTATTTTTGCTTAAAATTGTTTAGAAAAAATTTTACAATTTCTCAACTTTTTACATTAAAAAACACATATGCTTGCTTTCGTCAATGTATAATCCATACGTTTTAGCACTCTTACACAAACAATTCTTGACTAAAACAGTTAAAACTTTGCAAATATGTTGTTTAATTTATTGGCTACGACACGCTTTTTTTATTTTTGCTTAAAATTGATTAGAAAAATTTTTACGGTCTTCTGAACTTTTTACATTAAAAAACACCTATGCTTGCTTTCGTCAATGTATAATCCATACGTTTTAGCACTCTTACACAAACAATTCTTGACTAAAACAGTTAAAACTTTGCAAATACGTTGTTTAATGTATTGGCTACGACACGCTTTTTTTATTTTTGCTTAAAATTGTTTAGAAAAATTTTTACAGTCTTCTGAACTTTTTACATTAAAAAACACCTATGCTTGCTTTCGTCAATGTATAATCCATACGTTTTAGCACTCTTACACAAACAATTCTTGACTAAAACAGTTAAAACTTTGCAAATATGTTGTTTAATGTATTGGCTACGACACGCTTTTTTTATTTTTGTTTAAAATTGTTTAGAAAAATTTTTACGGTCTTCTGAACTTTTTACATTAAAAAACACCTATGCTTGCTTTCGTCAATGTATAATCCATACGTTTTAGCACTCTTACACAAACAATTCTTGACTAAAACAGTTAAAACTTTGCAAATATGTTGTTTAATGTATTGGCTACGACATACTTTTTTTATTTTTGCTTAAAATTGTTTAGAAAAAATTTTACAGTCTTCTGAACTTTTTACATTAAAATACACCTATGCTTGCTTTCGTCAATGTATAATTCATACGTTTTAGCACTCTTACACAAACAATTCTTGACTAAAACAGTTAAAACTTTGCAAATATGTTGTTTAATGTATTGGCTACGATATGCTTTTTTTATTTTTGCTTAAAATTGTTGAGAAAAAATTTTACAGTCTTCTGAACTTTTTACATTAATAAACACCTATGCTTGCTTTCGTCAATGTATAATCCATACGTTTTAGCACTCTTACACAAACAATTCTTGACTAAAACAGTTAAAACTTTGCAAATATGTTGTTTAATGTATTGGCTACGACACGCTTTTTTTATTTTTGCTTAAAAATTTTTAGAAAAAAATTTACAGTCTTCTGAACTTATTACATTAAAAATCACCTATGCTTGCTTTCGTCAATGTATAATCCATACGTTTTAGCACTCTTACACAAACAATTCTTGACTAAAACAGTTAAAACTTTGAAAATATGTTGTTTAATGTATTGGCTACGACACGCTTTTTTTATTTTTGCTTAAAATTGTTTAGAAAAAATTTTACAGTCTTCTGAACTTTTTACATTAAAAAACACCTATGCTTGCTTTCGTCAATGTATAATCCATACGTTTTAGCACTCTTACACAAACAATTCTTGACTAAAACAGTTAAAACTTTGAAAATATGTTGTTTAATGTATTGGCTACGACACGCTTTTTTTATTTTTGCTTAAAATTGTTGAGAAAAAATTTTACAGTCTTCTGAACTTTTTACATTAATAAACACCTATGCTTGCTTTCGTCAATGTATAATCCATACGTTTTAGCACTCTTACACAAACAATTCTTGACTAAAACAGTTAAAACTTTGCAAATATGTTGTTTAATGTATTGGCTACGACACGCTTTTTTTATTTTTGCTTAAAAATTTTTAGAAAAAAATTTACAGTCTTCTGAACTTATTACATTAAAAATCACCTATGCTTGCTTTCGTCAATGTATAATCCATACGTTTTAGCACTCTTACACAAACAATTCTTGACTAAAACAGTTAAAACTTTGCAAATACGTTGTTTAATGTATTGGCTACGACACGCATTTTTTATTTTTGCTTAAAATTGTTTAGAAAAAATTTTACAGTCTTCTCAACTTTTTACATTAAAAAACACCTATGCTTGCTTTCGTCAATGTATAATTCATACGTTTTAGCACTCTTACACAAACAATTCTTGACTAAAACAGTTAAAACTTTGCAAATATGTTGTTTAATGTATTGGCTACGACACGTTTTTTTTATTTTTGCTTAAAATTGTTTTGAAAAAATTTTACAGTCTTCTGAACTTTTTACTAGTCAATGAATAATCCATACGTTTTAGCACTCTTACACAAACAATTCTTGACTAAAACAGTTAAAACTTTGCAAATATGTTATTTTATGTATTGGCTACGACACGCGTTTTTTATTTTTGCTTAAAATTGTTTAGAAAAAATTTTACAGTCTTCTGAACTTTTTACATTAAAAAACACCTATGCTTGCTTTCGTCAATGTATAATCCATACGTTTTAGCACTCCTACACAAACAATTCTTGACTAAAACAGTTAAAACTTTGCAAATATGTTGTTTAATGTATTGGCTACGACACGCTTTTTTTATTTTTGCTTAAAATTGTTTAGAACAAATTTTACGGTCTTCTGAACTTTTTACATTAAAAAACACCTATGCTTGCTTTCGTCAATGTATAATCCATACGTTTTAGCACTCTTACACAAACGATTCTTGACTAAAACAGTTAAAACTTTGCAAATATGTTGTTTAATGTATTGGCTACGACATGCTTTTTTTATTTTTGCTTAAAATTGTTAAGAAAAAATTTTACAATTTTTCAACTTTTTACATTAAAAAACACATATGCTTGCTTTCGTCAATGTATAATCCATACGTTTTAGCACTCTTACACAAACAATTCTTGACTAAAACAGTTAAAACTTTGCAAATATGTTGTTTAATGTATTGGCTACGACACGCTTTTTTTATTTTTGCTTAAAATTGATTAGAAAAATTTTTACGGTCTTCT
This sequence comes from Thalia democratica, assembly GCF_965202585.1. NCBI lineage: Eukaryota > Metazoa > Chordata > Thaliacea > Salpida > Salpidae > Thalia > Thalia democratica. The sequence continues at coordinate 116,579,283 of NC_139165.1, read as the reverse complement.
GAACTTTTTACATTAAAAAACACCTATGCTTGCTTTCGTCAATGTATAATCCATACGTTTTAGCACTCTTACACAAACAATTCTTGACTAAAACAGTTAAAACTTTGCAAATACGTTGTTTAATGTATTGGCTACGACACGCTTTTTTTATTTTTGCTTAAAATTGTTTAGAAAAAATTTTACAGTCTTCTGAACTTTTTACATTAAAAAACACCTATGCTTGCTTTCGTCAATGTATAATCCATACGTTTTAGCACTCTTACACAAACAATTCTAGACTAAAACAGTTAAAACTTTGCAAATATGTTGTTTAATGTATTGGCTACGACACGCTTTTTTTATTTTCGCATAAAATTGTTTAGAAAAAATTTTACGGTCTTCTGAACTTTTTACATTAAAAAACACCTATGCTTGCTTTCGTCAATGTATAATCCATACGTTTTAGCACTCTTACACAAACAATTCTTGACTAAAACAGTTAAAACTTTGCAAATATGTTGTTTAATGTATTGGCTACGACACGCATTTTTTATTTTTGCTTAAAATTGTTTAGAAAAAATTTTACAATTTCTCAACTTTTTACATTAAAAAACACATATGCTTGCTTTCGTCAATGTATAATCCATACGTTTTAGCACTCTTACACAAACAATTCTTGACTAAAACAGTTAAAACTTTGCAAATATGTTGTTTAATGTATTGGCTACGACACGCTTTTTTTATTTTTGCTTAAAATTGATTAGAAAAATTTTTACGGTCTTCTGAACTTTTTACATTAAAAAACACCTATGCTTGCTTTCGTCAATGTATAATCCATACGTTTTAGCACTCTTACACAAACAATTCTTGACTAAAACAGTTAAAACTTTGCAAATACGTTGTTTAATGTATTGGCTACGACACGCTTTTTTTATTTTTGCTTAAAATTGTTTAGAAAAAATTTTACAGTCTTCTGAACTTTTTACATTAAAAAACACCTATGCTTGCTTTCGTCAATGTATAATCCATACGTTTTAGCACTCTTACACAAACAATTCTTGACTAAAACAGTTAAAACTTTGCAAATATGTTGTTTAATGTATTGGCTACGACACGCTTTTTTTATTTTTGTTTAAAATTGTTTAGAAAAATTTTTACGGTCTTCTGAACTTTTTACATTAAAAAACACCTATGCTTGCTTTCGTCAATGTATAATCCATACGTTTTAGCACTCTTACACAAACAATTCTTGACTAAAACAGTTAAAACTTTGCAAATATGTTGTTTAATGTATTGGCTACGACATACTTTTTTTATTTTTGCTTAAAATTGTTTAGAAAAAATTTTACAGTCTTCTGAACTTTTTACATTAAAATACACCTATGCTTGCTTTCGTCAATGTATAATTCATACGTTTTAGCACTCTTACACAAACAATTCTTGACTAAAACAGTTAAAACTTTGCAAATATGTTGTTTAATGTATTGGCTACGATATGCTTTTTTTATTTTTGCTTAAAATTGTTGAGAAAAAATTTTACAGTCTTCTGAACTTTTTACATTAAAAAACACCTATGCTTGCTTTCGTCAATGTATAATCCATACGTTTTAGCACTCTTACACAAACAATTCTTGACTAAAACAGTTAAAACTTTGCAAATATGTTGTTTAATGTATTGGCTACGACACGCTATTTTTATTTTTGCTTAAAATTGTCTAGAAAAAATTTTACAGTCTTCTGAACTTTTTACATTAAAAAACACCTATGCTTGCTTTCGTCAATGTATAATCCATACGTTTTAGCACTCTTACACAAACAATTCTTGACTAAAACAGTTAAAACTTTGCAAATATGTTGTTTAATGTATTGGCTACGACACACTTTTTTTATTTTTGCTTAAAATTGTTTAGAAAAAATTTTACAGTCTTCTGAACTTTTTACATTAAAATACACCTATGCTTGCTTTCGTCAATGTATAATTCATACGTTTTAGCACTCTTACACAAACAATTCTTGACTAAAACAGTTAAAACTTTGAAAATATGTTGTTTAATGTATTGGCTACGACATGCTTTTTTTATTTTTGCTTAAAATTGTTGAGAAAAAATTTTACAGTCTTCTGAACTTTTTACATTAATAAACACCTATGCTTGCTTTCGTCAATGTATAATCCATACGTTTTAGCACTCTTACACAAACAATTCTTGACTAAAACAGTTAAAACTTTGCAAATATGTTGTTTAATGTATTGGCTACGACACGCTTTTTTTATTTTTGCTTAAAAATTTTTAGAAAAAAATTTACAGTCTTCTGAACTTATTACATTAAAAATCACCTATGCTTGCTTTCGTCAATGTATAATCCATACGTTTTAGCACTCTTACACAAACAATTCTTGACTAAAACAGTTAAAACTTTGCAAATACGTTGTTTAATGTATTGGCTACGACACGCATTTTTTATTTTTGCTTAAAATTGTTTAGAAAAAATTTTACAGTCTTCTCAACTTTTTACATTAAAAAACACCTATGCTTGCTTTCGTCAATGTATAATTCATACGTTTTAGCACTCTTACACAAACAATTCTTGACTAAAACAGTTAAAACTTTGCAAATATGTTGTTTTATGTATTGGCTACGACACGTTTTTTTTATTTTTGCTTAAAATTGTTTTGAAAAAATTTTACAGTCTTCTGAACTTTTTACTAGTCAATGTATAACCCATACGTTTTAGCACTCTTACACAAACAATTCTTGACTAAAACAGTTAAAACTTAGCAAATATGTTGTTTTATGTATTGGCTACGACACGCTTTTTTTATTTTTGCTTAAAATTGTTTAGAAAAAATTTTACAGTCTTCTGAACTTTTTACATTAAAAAACACCTATGCTTGCTTTCGTCAATGTATAATCCATACGTTTTAGCACTCCTACACAAACAATTCTTGACTAAAACAGTTAAAACTTTGAAATATGCTGTTTAATGTATTGGCTACGACACGCTTTTTTTATTTTTGCTTAAAATTGTTTAGAACAAATTTTACGGTCTTCTGAACTTTTTACATTAAAAAACACCTATGCTTGCTTTCGTCAATGTATAATCCATACGTTTTAGCACTCTTACACAAACAATTCTTGACTAAAACAGTTAAAACTTTGCAAATATGTTGTTTAATGTATTGGCTACGACACGCTTTTTTTATTTTTGCTTAAAATTGTTTAGAAAAAATTTTACAGTCTTCTGAACTTTTTACTAGTCAATGTATAATCCATATGTTTTAACACTCTTACACAAACAATTCTTGACTAAAACAGCTAAAACTTTGCAAATATGTTGTTTAATGTATTGGCTACGACACGCTTTTTTTTATTTTTGCTTAAAATTGTTTAGAAAAAATTTTACAGTCTTCTGAACTTTTTACATTAAAAAACACCTATGCTTGCTTTCGTCAATGTATAATCCATACGTTTTAGCACTCTTACACAAACAATTCTTGACTAAAACAGTTAAAACTTTGCAAATATGTTGTTTAATGTATTGGCTACGACACGCTTTTTTTATTTGTGCTTAAAATTGTTTAAAAAAAATTTTACAGTCTTCTGAACTTTTTACATTAAAAAACACCTATGCTTGCTTTCGTCAATGTATAATCCATACGTTTTAGCACTCTTACACAAACAATTCTTGACTAAAACAGTTAAAACTTTGCAAATATGTTGTTTAATGTATTGGCTACGACACGCTTTTTTTATTTTTGCTTAAAATTGTTTAGAACAAATTTTACGGTCTTCTGAACTTTTTACATTAAAAAACACCTATGCTTGCTTTCGTCAATGTATAATCCATACGTTTTAGCACTCTTACACAAACAATTCTTGACTAAAACAGTTAAAACTTTGCAAATATGTTGTTTAATGTATTGGCTACGACACGCTTTTTTTATTTTTGCTTAAAATTGTTTAGAAAAAATTTTACAGTCTTCTGAACTTTTTACTAGTCAATGTATAATCCATACGTTTTAGCACTCTTACACAAACAATTCTTGACTAAAACAGTTAAAACTTTGCAAATTTGTTGTTTAATGTATTGGCTATGACATGCTTTTTTTATTTTTGCTTAAAATTGTTGAGAAAAAATTTTACAGTCTTCTGAACTTTTAACATTAATAAACACCTATGCTTGCTTTCGTCAATGTATAATCCATACGTTTTAGCACTCTTACACAAACAATTCTTGACTAAAACAGTTAAAACTTTGCAAATATGTTGTTTAATGTATTGGCTACGACACACTTTTTTTATTTTTGCTTAAAATTGTTTAGAAAAAATTTTACAGTCTTTTGAACTTTTTACATTAAAAAACACCTATGCTTGCTACCGTCAATGTATAATCCATACGTTTTAGCACTCTTACACAAACAATTCTGGACTAAAACAGTTATAACTTTGCAAATATGTTGTTTAGTGTATTGGCTACGACACACTTTTTTATTTTTGCTTAAAATTGTTTAGAAAAAATTTTACAGTCTTCTGAACTTTTTACATTAAAAAACACCTATGCTTGCTTTCGTCAATGTATAATCCATACGTTTTAGCACTCTTACACAAACAATTCTTGACTAAAACAGTTAAAACTTTGCAAATATGTTGTTTAATGTATTGGCTACGACACGCTTTTTTTATTTTTGCTTAAAATTGTTGAGAAAACATTTTAAAGTCTTCTGAACTTTTTACATTAAAAAACACCTATGATTGCTTTCGTCAATGTATAATCCATACGTTTTAGCACTCTTACACAAACAATTCTTGACTAAAATAGTTAAAACTTTGCAAATATGTTGTTTAATGTATTGGCTACCACACGCTTTTTTTTATTTTTGCTTAAAATTGTTTAGAAAAAAATTTACAGTCTTCTGAACTTTTTACTAGTCAATGTATAATCCATACGTTTTAGCACTCTTACACAAACAATTCTTGACTAAAACAGTTAAAACTTAGCAAATATGTTGTTTAATGTATTGGCTACGACACGCTTTTTTTATTTTTGCTTAAAATTGTTTAGGAAAAATTTTACGGTCTTCTGAACTTTATACATTAAAAAACACCTATGCTTGCCTCGTCAATGTATAATCCATACGTTTTAGCACTCTTACACAAACAATTCTTGACTAAAACAGTTAAAACTTGGCAAATATGTTGTTTAATGTATTGGCTACGACACGCTTTTTTATTTTTGCTTTAAATTGTTTAGAAAAAATTTTACAGTCTTCTGAACTTTTTACGTTAAAAAACACCTATGCTTGCTTTCGTCAATGTATAATCCATACGTTTTAGCACTCTTACACAAACAATTCTTGACTAAAACAGTTAAAACTTTGAAAATATGTTGTTTAATGTATTGGCTACGACACGATTTTTTTATTTTTGCTTAAAATTGTTTAGAAAAATTTTACGGTCTTCTGAACTTTTTACATTAAAAAACACCTATGATTGCTTTCGTCAATGTATAATCCATACGTTTTAGCACTCTTACACAAACAATTCTTGACTAAAATAGTTAAAACTTTGCAAATATGTTGTTTAGTGTATTGGCTACGACACACTTTTTTATTTTTGCTTAAAATTGTTTAGAAAAAATTTTACAGTCTTCTGAACTTTTTACATTAAAAAACACCTATGCTTGCTTTCGTCAATGTATAATCCATACGTTTTAGCACTCTTACACAAACAATTCTTGACTAAAACAGTTAAAACTTTGCAAATATGTTGTTTAATGTATTGGCTACGACACGCTTTTTTTATTTTTGCTTAAAATTGTTGAGAAAACATTTTAAAGTCTTCTGAACTTTTTACATTAAAAAACACCTATGATTGCTTTCGTCAATGTATAATCCATACGTTTTAGCACTCTTACACAAACAATTCTTGACTAAAATAGTTAAAACTTTGCAAATATGTTGTTTAATGTATTGGCTACCACACGCTTTTTTTTATTTTTGCTTAAAATTGTTTAGAAAAAAATTTACAGTCTTCTGAACTTTTTACTAGTCAATGTATAATCCATACGTTTTAGCACTCTTACACAAACAATTCTTGACTAAAACAGTTAAAACTTAGCAAATATGTTGTTTAATGTATTGGCTACGACACGCTTTTTTTATTTTTGCTTAAAATTGTTTAGGAAAAATTTTACGGTCTTCTGAACTTTATACATTAAAAAACACCTATGCTTGCCTCGTCAATGTATAATCCATACGTTTTAGCACTCTTACACAAACAATTCTTGACTAAAACAGTTAAAACTTGGCAAATATGTTGTTTAATGTATTGGCTACGACACGCTTTTTTATTTTTGCTTTAAATTGTTTAGAAAAAATTTTACAGTCTTCTGAACTTTTTACGTTAAAAAACACCTATGCTTGCTTTCGTCAATGTATAATCCATACGTTTTAGCACTCTTACACAAACAATTCTTGACTAAAACAGTTAAAACTTTGAAAATATGTTGTTTAATGTATTGGCTACGACACGATTTTTTTATTTTTGCTTAAAATTGTTTAGAAAAATTTTACGGTCTTCTGAACTTTTTACATTAAAAAACACCTATGATTGCTTTCGTCAATGTATAATCCATACGTTTTAGCACTCTTACACAAACAATTCTTGACTAAAATAGTTAAAACTTTGCAAATATGTTGTTTAATGTATTGGCTACGACACGCTTTTTTTTATTTTTGCTTAAAATTGTTTAGAAAAAATTTTACAGTCTTCTGAACTTTTTACTAGTCAATGTATTTTCCATACGTTTTAGCACTCTTACACAAACAATTCTTGACTAAAACAGTTAAAACTTTGCAAATATGTTGTTTAATGTATTGGCTACGACATGCTTTTTTTATTTTTGCTTAAAATTGTTTAGAAAAATTTTTACAGTCTTCTGAACTTTTTACATTAAAAAACACCTATGCTTGCTTTCGTCAATGTATAATCCATACGTTTTAGCACTCTTACACAAACAATTCTTGACTAAAACAGTTAAAACTTTGCAAATATGTTGTTTAATGTATTGGCTACGACACGCTTTTTTTATTTTTGCTAAAAATTGTTTAGAAAAATTTTACAGTCTTCTGAACTTTTTACTAGTCAATGTATAAACCATACGTTTTAGCACTCTTACACAAACAATTCTTGACTAAAACAGTTAAAACTTTGCAAATATGTTGTTTAATGTATTGGCTACGACACGCTTTTTTTATTTTTGCTTAAAATTGTTTAAAAAAAATTTTACAGTTTTCTGAACTTTTTACATTGAAAAACACCTATGCTTGCTTTCGTCAATGTATAATCCATACGTTTTAGCACTCTTACACAAACAATTCTTGACTAAAACAGTTAAAACTTTGCAAATATGTTGTTTAATGTATTGGCTACGACACATTTTTTTTATTTTTGCTTAAAATTGTTTAGAAAAAATTTTACGGTCTTCTGAACTTTTTACATTAAAAAACACCTATGATTGCTTTCGTCAATGTATAATCCATACGTTTTACCACTCTTACACAAACAATTCTTGACTAAAATAGTTAAAACTTTGCAAATATGTTGTTTAATGTATTGGCTACGACACGCTTTTTTTTATTTTTGCTTAAAATTGTTTAGAAAAAATTTTACAGTCTTCTGAACTTTTTACTAGTCTATGTATAATCCATACGTTTTAGCACTCTTACACAAACAATTCTTGACTTAAACAGTTAAAACTTTGCAAATATGTTGTTTAATGTATTGGCTACGACACGCTTTTTTTATTTTTGCTTAAAATAGTTGAGAAAAAATTTTACGGTCTTCTGAACTTTTTACATTAATAAACACCTATGCTTGCTTTCGTCAATGTATAATCCATACGTTATAGCACTCTTACACAAACAATTCTTGACTAAAACAGTTAAAACTTTGCAATTATGTTGTTTAATGTATTGGCTACGACACGCGTTTTTTATTTTTGCTTAATATTGTTTAGAAAAAATTTTACAGTCTTCTGAACTTTTTACTAGTCAATGTATTTTCCATACGTTTTAGCACTCTTACACAAACAATTCTTGACTAAAATAGTTAAAACTTTGCAAATATGTTGTTTAATGTATTGGCTACGACACGCTTTTTTTTATTTTTGCTTAAAATTGTTTAGAAAAAATTTTACGGTCTTCTGAACTTTTTACATTAAAAAACACCTATGATTGCTTTCGTCAATGTATAATCCATACGTTTTAGCACTCTTACACAAACAATTCTTGACTAAAATAGTTAAAACTTTGCAAATATGTTGTTTAATGTATTGGCTACGACACGCTTTTTTTTATTTTTGCTTAAAATTGTTTAGAAAAAATTTTACAGTCTTCTGAACTTTTTACTAGTCTATGTATAATCCATACGTTTTAGCACTCTTACACAAACAATTCTTGACTAAAACAGTTAAAACTTTGCAAATATGTTGTTTAATGTATTGGCTACGACACGCTTTTTTTATTTTTGCTTAAAATAGTTTAGATAAAAATTTTACGGTCTTCTGAACTTTTTACATTAATAAACACCTATGCTTGCTTTCGTCAATGTATAATCCATACGTTATAGCACTCTTACACAAACAATTCCTGACTAAAACAGTTAAAACTTTTCAAATATGTTGTTTAATGTATTGGCTACGACACGCGTTTTTTATTTTTGCTTAATATTGTTTAGAAAAAATTTTACAGTCTTCTGAACTTTTTACTAGTCAATGTATTTTCCATACGTTTTAGCACTCTTACACAAACAATTCTTGACTAAAATAGTTAAAACTTTGCATATATGTTGTTTAATGTATTGGCTACGACACGCTTTTTTTTATTTTTGCTTAAAATTGTTTAGAAAAAATTTTACAGTCTTCTGAACTTTTTACTAGTCAATGTATAATCCATACGTTTTAGCACTCTTACACAAACAATTCTTGACTAAAACAGTTAAAACTTAGCAAATATGTTGTTTAATGTATTGGCTACGACACGCTTTTTTTATTTTTGCTTAAAATTGTTTAGGAAAAATTTTACGGTCTTCTGAACTTTTTACATTAAAAAACACCTATGCTTGCTTTCGTCAATGTATAATCCATACGTTTTAGCACTCTTACACAAACAATTCTTGACTAAAACAGTTAAAACTTGGCAAATATGTTGTTTAATGTATTGGCTACGACACGCTTTTTTATTTTTGCTTTAAATTGTTTAGAAAAAATTTTACAGTCTTCTGAACTTTTTACGTTAAAAAACACCTATGCTTGCTTTCGTCAATGTATAATCCATACGTTTTAGCACTCTTACACAAACAATTCTTGACTAAAACAGTTAAAACTTTGAAAATATGTTGTTTAATGTATTGGCTACGACACGATTTTTTTATTTTTGCTTAAAATTGTTTAGAAATAATTTTACGGTCTTCTGAACTTTTTACATTAAAAAACACCTATGATTGCTTTCGTCAATGTATAATCCATACGTTTTAGCACTCTTACACAAACAATTCTTGACTAAAATAGTTAAAACTTTGCAAATATGTTGTTTAATGTATTGGCTACGACACGCTTTTTTTTATTTTTGCTTAAAATTGTTTAGAAAAAATTTTACAGTCTTCTGAACTTTTTACTAGTCAATGTATTTTCCATACGTTTTAGCACTCTTACACAAACAATTCTTGACTAAAACAGTTAAAACTTTGCAAATATGTTGTTTAATGTATTGGCTACGACATGCTTTTTTTATTTTTGCTTAAAATTGTTTAGAAAAATTTTTACAGTCTTCTGAACTTTTTACATTAAAAAACACCTATGCTTGCTTTCGTCAATGTATAATCCATACGTTTTAGCACTCTTACACAAACAATTCTTGACTAAAACAGTTAAAACTTTGCAAATATGTTGTTTAATGTATTGGCTACGACACGCTTTTTTTATTTTTGCTTAAAATTGTTTAGAAAAATTTTACAGTCTTCTGAACTTTTTACTAGTCAATGTATAAACCATACGTTTTAGCACTCTTACACAAACAATTCTTGACTAAAACAGTTAAAACTTTGCAAATATGTTGTTTAATGTATTAGCTACGACACGCTTTTTTTATTTTTGCTTAAAATTGTTTAAAAAAATTTTTACAGTTTTCTGAACTTTTTACATTGAAAAACACCTATGCTTGCTTTCGTCAATGTATAATCCATACGTTTTAGCACTCTTACACAAACAATTCTTGACTAAAACAGTTAAAACTTTGCAAATATGTTGTTTAATGTATTGGCTACGACACACTTTTTTTATTTTTGCTTAAAATTGTTTAGAAAAAATTTTACGGTCTCTTGAACTTTTTACATTAAAAAACTTCTACGCTTGCTTTCGTCAATGTTTAATCCATACGTTTTAGCACTCTTACACAAACAATTCTTGACTAAAACAGTTAAAACTTTGCAAATATGTTGTTTAATGTATTGGCTACGACACGCTTTTTTTTTTTTTTTGCTTAAAATTGTTTAAAAAAAATTTTACAGTTTTCTGAACTTTTTACTTTTAAAAACACCTATGCTTGCTTTCGTCAATGTATAATCCATACGTTTTAGCACTCTTACAAAAACAATTCTTGACTAAAATAATTAAAACTTTGCAAATATGTTGTTTAATGTATTGGCTACGACACGCTTTTTTTATTTTTGCTTAAAACTGTTTAGAAAAAATTTTACAGTCTTCTGAACTTTTTACTAGTCAATGTATAATCCATACGTTTTAGCACTCTTAAACAAACAATTCTTGACTAAAACAGTTAAAACTTTGCAAATATGTTAGTTAATATATTGGCTACGACACGCTTTTTTTATTTTTGCTTAAAATAGTTTAGAAAAAATTTTACAGTCTTCTGAACTTTTTACATTAAAAAACACCTATGTTTGCTTTCGTCAATGTATAATCCATACGTTTTAGCACTCTTACACAAAAAATTCTTGACTAAAACAGTTAAAACTTTGCAAATATGTTGTTTAATGTATTGGCTACGACACGCTTTTTTTATTTTTGCTTAAAATTGTTTAGAAAAAATTTTACGGTCTTCTGAACTTTTTACATTAAAAGTACACCTATGCTTGCTTTCGTCAATGTATAATCCATACGTTTTAGCACTCTTACACAAACAATTCTTGACTAAAATAGTTAAAACTTTGCAAATATGTTGTTTTATGTATTGGCTACGACAAGCTTTTTTTTTATTTTTGCTTAAAATTGTTTAGAAAAAATTTTACAGTCTTCTGAAATTTTTACTAGTCAATGTATAATCCATACGTTTTAGTACTCTTACACAAACAATTCTTGACTAAAACAGTTAAAACTTTGCAAATATGTTGTTTAATGTATTGGCTACGGCACGCTTTTTTTATTTTTGCTTAAAATTGTTTAGAAAAAATTTTACAGTCTTCTGAACTTTTTACTAGTCAATGTATAATCCATACGTTTTAGCACTCTTACACAAACAATTCTTGACTAAAACAGTTAAAACTTTGCAAATATGTTGTTTAATGTATTGGCTACGACACGCTTTTTTTATTTTTGCTTAAAATTGTTTAGAAAAAATTTCACAGTCTTCTGAACTTTTTACATTAAAAAACACCTATGCTTGCTTTCGTCAATGTATAATCAATACGTTTTAGCACTCTTACACAAACAATTCTTGACTAAAACAGTTAAAACTTTGCAAATATGTTGTTTAATGTATTGGCTACGACACGCTTTTTTTATTTTTGCTTAAAATTGTTTAGAAAAAGTTTTACGGTCTTCTGAACTTTTTACATTAAAAAACACCTATGCTTGCTTTCGTCAATGTATAATCCATACGTTTTAGCACTCTTACACAAACAATTCTTGACTAAATCAGTTAAAACTTTGCAAATATGTTGTTTAATGTGTTTGCTACGACACGCTTTTTTTTATTTTTGCTTAAAATTGTTTAGAACAAATTTTACGGTCTTCTGAACTTTTTACATCAGAAAACACCTATGCTTGCTTTCGTCAATGTATATTCCATACGTTTTAGCACTCTTACACAAACAATTCTTGACTAAAACAGTTAAAACTTTGCAAATATGTTGTTTAATGTATTGGCTACGACACGCTTTTTTTTATTTTTGCTTAAATTGTTTAGTTAAAATTTTACAGTCTTCTGAACTTTTTACATTAAAAAACACCTATGCTTGCTTTCGTCAATGTATAATCCATACGTTTTAGCACTCTTACACAAACAATTCTTGACTAAAACAGTTAAAACTTTGCAAATATGTTGTTTAATGTATTGGCTACGACACGCTTTTTTTATTTTTGCTTAAAATTGTTTAGAAAAAGTTTTACGGTCTTCTGAACTTTTTACATTAAAAAACACCTATGCTTGCTTTCGTCAATGTATAATCCATACGTTTTAGCACTCTTACACAAACAATTCTTGACTAAATCAGTTAAAACTTTGCAAATATGTTGTTTAATGTATTGGCTACGACACGCTTTTTTTATTTTTGCTTAAAATGGTTTAGAAAAAATTTTACAGTCTTCTGAACTTTTTACATTAAAAAACACCTATGCTTGCTTTCGTCAATGTATAATCCATACGTTTTAGCACTCTTACACAAACAATTCTTGACTAAAACAGTTAAAACTTTGCAAATATGTTGTTTAATGTATTGGCTACGACACCCTTTTTTTATTTTTGCTTAAAATTGTTTAGAAAAAATTTTACGGTCTTCTGAACTTTTTAAATTAAAAAACACCTATGCTTGCTTTCGTCAGTGTATAATCCATACGTTTTAGCACTCTTACACAAACAATTCTTGACTAAAACAGTTAAAACTTTGCAAATATGTTGTTTAATGTATTGGCTACGACACGCTTTTTTTATTTTTGCTTAAAATTGTTTAGAAAAAATTTTACGGTCTTCTGAACTTTTTACATTAAAAAACACCTATGTTTGCTTTCGTCAATGTATAATCTATACGTTTTAGCACTCTTACACAAACAATTCTTGACTAAAACAGTTAAAACTTTGCAAATATGTTGTTTAATGTATTGGCTACGACACGTTTTTTTTATTTTCGCTTAAAATTGTTTAGAAAAAATTTTACAGTCTTCTGAACTTTTTACATTAAAAAACACCTATGCTTGCTTTCGTCAATGTTTAATTCATACGTTTTAGCACTCTTACACAAACAATTCTTGACTAAAACAGTTAAAACTTTGCAAATATGTTGTTTAATGTATTGGCTACGACACGCTTTTTTTATTTTTGCTTAAAATTGTTTAGAAAAAATTTTACAGTCTTCTGAACTTTTTACATTAAAAAACACCTATGCTTGCTTTCGTCAATGTATAATCCATACCTTTTAGCACTCTTACACAAACAATTCTTGACTAAAACAGTTAAAACTTTGCAAATATGTTGTTTAAGTATTGGCTACGACACGCTTTTTTTATTTTTGCTTAAAATTGTTTAGAAAAAATTTTACGGTCTTCTGAACATTTTACATTAAAAAACACCTATGCTTGCTTTCGTCAATGTATAATCCATACGTTTTAGCACTCTTACACAAACAATTCTTGACTAAAACAGTTAAAACTTTGCAAATATGTTGTTTAATGTATTGGCTACGACATGCTTTTTTATTTTTGCTTAAAATTGTTTAGAAAAAATTTTACAGTCTTCTGAACTTTTTACATTAAAAAACACCTATGCTTGCTTTCGTCAATGTATAATCCATACGTTTTAGCACTCTTACACAAACAATTCTTGACTAAAACAGTTAAAACTGTCAAATATGTTGTTTAATGTATTGGCTACGACACGCTTTTTTTATTTTTGCTTAAAATTGTTTAGAAAAAAATTTACGGTCTTCTGAACTTTTTACATTACAAAACACCTATGCTTGCTTTCGTCAATGTATAATCCATACGTTTTAGCACTCTTACACAAACAATTCTTGACTAAAACAGTTAAATCTTTGCAAATATGTTGTTTAATGTATTGGCTACGACACGCTTTTTTTATTTTTGCTTAAAATTGTTTAGAAAAAATTTTACATTTTTCTGAACTTTTTACATTAAAAAACACCTATGCTTGCTTTCGTCAATGTAAAATCATACGTTTTAGCACTCTTACACAAACAATTTTTGACTAAAACAGTTAAAACTTTGCAAATATGTTGTTTAATGTATTGGCTACGACACGCTTTTTTTATTTTTGCTTAAAATTGTTTAGAAAAAATTTTACAGTCTTTTGAACTTTTTACATTAAAAAACACCTATGCTTGCTTTCGTCAATGTATAATCCATACGTTTTAGCACTCTTACACAAACAATTCTTGACTAAAACAGTTAAAACTTTGCAAATATGTTGTTTAATGTATTGGCTACGACACGCTTTTTTTATTTTTGCTTAAAATTGTTTAGAAAAAATTTTACAGTCTTCTGAACTTTTTACATTAAAAAACACCTATGCTTGCTTTCGTCAATGTATAATCTATACGTTTTAGCACTCTTACACAAACAATTCTTGACTAAAACAGTTAAAACTTTGCAAATATGTTGTTTAGTGTATTGGCTACGACACGCTTTTTTTATTTTTGCTTAAAATTGTTTAGAAAAAATTTTACGGTCTTCTGAACTTTTTACATTAAATAACACCTATGCTTGCTTTCGTCAATGTATAATCCATACGTTTTAGCACTCTTACACAAACAATTCTTGACTAAAACAGTTAAAACTTTGCAAATTTGTTGTTTAATGTATTGGCTACGACACGCTTTTTTTATTTTTGCTTAAAATTGTTGAGAAAAAATTTTACAGTCTTCTGAACTTTTTACATTAAAATACACCTATGCTTGCTTTCGTCAATGTATAATCCATACGTTTTAGCACTCTTACACAAACAATTCTTGACTAAAACAGTTAAAACTTTGCAAATATGTTGTTTAATGTATTGGCTACGACACGCTTTTTTTATTTTTGCTTAAAATTGTTTAGAAAAAATTTTACAGTCTTTTGAACTTTTTACATTAAAAAACACCTATGCTTGCTACCGTCAATGTATAATCCAAACGTTTTAGCACTCTTACACAAACAATTCTTGACTAAAACAGTTAAAACTTTGCAAATATGTTGTTTAGTGTATTGGCTACGACACGCTTTTTTTATTTTTGCTTAAAATTGTTTAGAAAAAATTTTACGGTCTTCTGAACTTTTTACATTAAAAAACACCTATGCTTGCTTTCGTCAATGTATAATCCATACGTTTTAGCACTCTTACACAAACAATTCTTGACTAAAACAGTTAAAACTTTGCAAATATGTTGTTTAATGTATTGGCTACGACACGTTTTTTTTATTTTCGCTTAAAATTGTTTAGAAAAAATTTTACAGTCTTCTGAACTTTTTACATTAACAAACACCTATGCTTGCTTTCGTCAATGTATAATTCATACGTTTTAGCACTCTTACACAAACAATTCTTGACTAAAACAGTTAAAACTTTGCAAATATGTTGTTTAACGTATTGGCTACGACACGCTTTTTTTATTTTTGCTTAAAATTGTTTAGAAAAAATTTTACAGTCTTCTGAACTTTTTACATTAAAAAACACCTATGCTTGCTTTCGTCAATGTATAATCCATACGTTTTAGCACTCTTACACAAACAATTCTTGACTAAAACAGTTAAAACTTTGCAAATATGTTGTTTAATGTATTGGCTACGACACGCTTTTTTTATTTTTGCTTAAAATTGTTGAGAAAACATTTTAAAGTCTTCTGAACTTTTTACATTAATAAACACCTATGCTTGCTTTCGTAAATGTATAATCCATACGTTTTAGCACTCTTACACAAACAATTCTTGACTAAAACAGTTAAAACTTTGCAAATATGTTGTTTAATGTATTGGCTACGACATGCTATTTTTATTTATGCTTAAAATTATTTAGAAAAATTTTACAGTCTTCTCAACTTTTTACATTGAAAAACACCTATGCTTGCTTTCGTCAATGTATAATTCATACGTTTTAGCACTCTTACACAAACAATTCTTGACTAAAACAGTTAAAACTTTGCAAATATGTTGTTTAATGTATCGGCTACGACATGCTTTTTTTTTTTTTTTGCTTAAAATTGTTGAGAAAAAATTTTACAGTCTTCTGAACTTTTTACATTAATAAACACCTATGCTTGCTTTCGTCAATGTATAATCCATACGTTTTAGCACTCTTACACAAACAATTCTTGACTAAAACAGTTAAAACTTTGCAAATATGTTGTTTAATGTATTGGCTACGACACGCTTTTTTTATTTTTGCTTAAAATTGTTTAGAAAAAAAATTTACAGTCTTCTGAACTTATTACATTAAAAAACACCTATGCTTGCTTTCGTCAATGTATAATCCATACGTTTTAGCACTCTTACACAAACAATTTTTGACTAAAACAGTTAAAACTTTGCAAATATGTTGTTTAATGTATTGGCTACGACACGCTTTTTTTATTTTTGCTTAAAATTGTTTAAAAAAAATTTTACAGTCTTTTGAACTTTTTACATTAAAAAAAACCTATGCTTGCTTTCGTCAATGTATAATTCATACGTTTTAGCACTCTTACACAAACAATTCTTGACTAAAACAGTTAAAACTTTGCAAATATGTTGTTTAACGTATTGGCTACGACACGCTTTTTTTATTTTTGCTTAAAATTGTTTAGAAAAAATTTTACAGTCTTCTGAACTTTTTACATTAAAAAACACCTATGCTTGCTTTCGTCAATGTATAATCCATACGTTTTAGCACTCTTACACAAACAATTTTTGACTAAAACAGTTAAAACTTTGCAAATATGTTGTTTAATGCATTGGCTACGACACGCTTTTTTTATTTTTGCTTAAAATTGTTTAGAAAAAATTTTACAGTCTTTTGAACTTTTTACATTAAAAAACACCTATGCTTGCTTTCGTCAATGTATAATCCATACGTTTTAGCACTCTTACACAAACAATTCTTGACTAAAAAAGTTAAAACTTTGCAAATATGTTGTTTAATGTATTGGCTACGACACGCTTTTTTTATTTTTGCTTGAAATTGTTTAGAAAAAAATTTACAGTCTTTTGAACTTTTTACATTAAAAAACACCTATGCTTGCTTTCGTCAATGTATAATTCATACGTTTTAGCACTCTTACACAAACAATTCTTGACTAAAACAGTTAAAACTTTGCAAATATGTTGTTTAATGTATTGGCTACGACATGCTTTTTTTATTTTTGCTTAAAATTGTTGAGAAAAAATTTTACAGTCTTCTGAACTTTTTACATTAATAAACACCTATGCTTGCTTTCGTCAATGTATAATCCATACGTTTTAGCACTCTTACACAAACAATTCTTGACTAAAACAGTTAAAACTTTGCAAATATGTTGTTTAATGTATTGGCTACGACACGCTCTTTTATTTTTGCTTAAAATTGTTTAGAAAAAATTTTACGGTCTTCTGAACTTTTTACATTAAAAAACACCTATGCTTTCTTTCGTCAATGTATAATCTATACGTTTTAGCACTCTTACACAAACAATTCTTGACTAAAACAGTTAAAACTGTGCAAATATGTTGTTTAATGTATTGGCTACGACACGCTTTTTTTATTTTTGCTTAAAATTGTTTAGAAAAAATTTTACAGTCTTCTGAACTTTTTACATTAAAAAACACCTATGCTTGCTTTCGTCAATGTATAATCCATACGTTTTAGCACTCTTACACAAACAATTCTTGACTAAAACAGTTAAAACTTTGCAAATATGTTGTTTAATGTATTGGCTACGACACGCTTTTTTTATTTTTGCTTAAAATTGTTTAGAAAAATTTTTACGGTTTTCTGAAATATTTACATTAAAAAACACCTATGCTTGCTTTCGTCAATGTATAATCCATACGTTTTAGCACTCTTACACAAACAATTCTTGACTAAAACAGTTAAAACTTTGCAAATATGTTTTTTAATGTATTGGCTACGACAACTTTTTTTATTTTTGCTTAAAATTGTTTAGAAAAAATTTTACAGTCTTTTGAACTTTTTACATTAAAAAACACCTATGCTTGCTTTCGTCAATGTATAATCCATACGTTTTAGCACTCTTACACAAACAATTCTTGACTAAAACAGTTAAAACTTTGCAAATATGTTGTTTAATGTATTGGCTACGACACGCTTTTTTTATTTTCGCATAAAATTGTTTAGAAAAAATTTTACGGTCTTCTGAACTTTTTACATTAAAAACACCTATGCTTGCTTTCGTCACCGTATAATCCATACGTTTTAGCACTCTTACACAAACAATTCTTGACTAAAACAGTTAAAACTTTGCAAATATGTTGTTTAATGTAATGGCTACGACACGCATTTTTTATTTTTGCTTAAAATTGTTTAGAAAAAATTTTACAGTCTTCTCAACTTTTTACATTAAAAAACACATATGCTTGCTTTCGTCAATGTATAATCCATACGTTTTAGCACTCTTACACAAACAATTCTTGACTAAAACAGTTAAAACTTTGCAAATATGTTGTTTAATGTATTGGCTACGACACGCTTTTTTTATTTTTGCTTAAAATTGTTTAGAAAAATTTTTACGGTCTTCTGAACTTTTTACATTAAAAAACACCTATGCTTGCTTTCGTCAATGTATAATCCATACGTTTTAGCACTCTTACACAAACAATTCTTGACTAAAACAGTTAAAACTTTGCAAATACGTTGTTTAATGTGTTGGCTACGACACGCTTTTTTTATTTTTGCTTAAAATTGTTTAGAAAAAATTTTACAGTCTTCTGAACTTTTTACATTAAAAAACACCTATGCTTGCTTTCGTCAATGTATAATCCATACGTTTTAGCACTCTTACACAAACAATTCTTGACTAAAACAGTTAAAACTTTGCAAATATGTTGTTTAATGTATTGGCTACGATACGCTTTTTTTATTTTTGCTTAAAATTGTTTAGAAAAAATTTTACAGTCTTCTGAACTTTTTACATTAAAAAACACCTATGCTTGCTTTCGTCAATGTATAATCCATACGTTTTAGCACTCTTACACAAACAATTTTTGACTAAAACAGTTAAAACTTTGCAAATATGTTGTTTAATGCATTGGCTACGACACGTTTTTTTTATTTTTGCTTAAAATTGTTTAGAAAAAATTTTACAGTCTTTTGAACTTTTTACATTAAAAAACACCTATGCTTGCTTTCGTCAATGTATAATCCATACGTTTTAGCACTCTTACACAAACAATTCTTGACTAAAAAAGTTAAAACTTTGCAATTATGTTGTTTAATGTATTGGCTACGACACGCTTTTTTTATTTTTGCTTGAAATTGTTTAGAAAAAAATTTACAGTCTTTTGAACTTTTTACATTAAAAAACACCTATGCTTGCTTTCGTCAATGTATAATTCATACGTTTTAGCACTCTTACACAAACAATTCTTGACTAAAACAGTTAAAACTTTGCAAATATGTTGTTTAATGTATTGGCTACGACATGCTTTTTTTATTTTTGCTTAAAATTGTTGAGAAAAAATTTTACAGTCTTCTGAACTTTTTACATTAATAAACACCTATGCTTGCTTTCGTCAATGTATAATCCATACGTTTTAGCACTCTTACACAAACAATTCTTGACTAAAACAGTTAAAACTTTGCAAATATGTTGTTTAATGTATTGGCTACGACACGCTCTTTTATTTTTGCTTAAAATTGTTTAGAAAAAATTTTACGGTCTTCTGAACTTTTTACATTAAAAAACACCTATGCTTTCTTTCGTCAATGTATAATCTATACGTTTTAGCACTCTTACACAAACAATTCTTGACTAAAACAGTTAAAACTGTGCAAATATGTTGTTTAATGTATTGGCTACGACACGCTTTTTTTATTTTTGCTTAAAATTGTTTAGAAAAAATTTTACAGTCTTCTGAACTTTTTACATTAAAAAACACCTATGCTTGCTTTCGTCAATGTATAATCCATACGTTTTAGCACTCTTACACAAAAAATTCTTGACTAAAACAGTTAAAACTTTGCAAATATGTTGTTTAATGTATTGGCTACGACACGCTTTTTTATTTTTGCTTAAAATTGTTTAGAAAAATTTTTACGGTTTTCTGAACTTTTTACATTAAAAAACACCTATGCTTGCTTTCGTCATTGTATAATCCATACGTTTTAGCACTCTTACACAAACAATTCTTGACTAAAACAGTTAAAACTTTGCAAATATGTTTTTTAATGTATTGGCTACGACACGCTTTTTTTATTTTTGCTTAAAATTGTTTAGAAAAAATTTTACAGTCTTTTGAACTTTTTACAGTAAAAAACACCTATGCTTGCTTTCGTCAATGTATAATCCATACGTTTTAGCACTCTTACACAAACAATTCTTGACTAAAACAGTTAAAACTTTGCAAATATGTTGTTTAATGTATTGGCTACGACACGCTTTTTTTATTTTTGCATAAAATTGTTTAGAAAAAATTTTACGGTCTTCTGAACTTTTTACATTAAAAAACACCTATGCTTGCTTTCGTCACCGTATAATCCATACGTTTTAGCACTCTTACACAAACAATTCTTGACTAAAACAGTTAAAACTTTGCAAATATGTTGTTTAATGTATTGGCTACGACACGCATTTTTTATTTTTGCTTAAAATTGTTTAGAAAAAATTTTACAGTCTTCTCAACTTTTTACATTAAAAAACACATATGCTTGCTTTCGTCAATGTATAATCCATACGTTTTAGCACTCTTACACAAACAATTCTTGACTAAAACAGTTAAAACTTTGCAAATATGTTGTTTAATGTATTGGCTACGACACGCTTTTTTTATTTTTGCTTAAAATTGTTTAGAAAAATTTTTACGGTCTTCTGAACTTTTTACATTAAAAAACACCTATGCTTGCTTTCGTCAATGTATAATCCATACGTTTTAGCACTCTTACACAAACAATTCTTGACTAAAACAGTTAAAACTTTGCAAATACGTTGTTTAATGTGTTGGCTACGACACGCTTTTTTTATTTTTGCTTAAAATTGTTTAGAAAAAATTTTACAGTCTTCTGAACTTTTTACATTAAAAAACACCTATGCTTGCTTTCGTCAATGTATAATCCATACGTTTTAGCACTCTTACACAAACAATTCTTGACTAAAACAGTTAAAACTTTGCAAATATGTTGTTTAATGTATTGGCTACGACACGCTTTTTTTATTTTTGCTTAAAATTGTTTAGAAAAAATTTTACAGTCTTCTGAACTTTTTACATTAAAAAACACCTATGCTTGCTTTCGTCAATTTATAATCCATACGTTTTAGCACTCTTACACAAACAATTCTTGACTAAAACAGTTAAAACTTTGCAAATATGTTGTTTAATGTATTGGCTACGACACGCTATTTTTATTTTTGCTTAAAATTATTTAGAAAAATTTTACAGTCTTCTGAACTTTTTACATTAAAATACACCTATGCTTGCTTTCGTCAATGTATAATCCATACGTTTTAGCACTCTTACACAAACAATTCTTGACTAAAACAGTTAAAACTTTGCAAATATGTTGTTTAATGTATTGGCTACGACATGCTTTTTTTATTTTTGCTTAAAATTGTTGAGAAAAAATTTTACAGTCTTCCGAACTTTTTACATTAATAAACACCTATGCTTGCTTTCGTCAATGTATAATCCATACGTTTTAGCACTCTTACACAAACAATTCTTGACTAAAACAGTTAAAACTTTGCAAATATGTTGTTTAATGTATTGGCTACGACACGCTCTTTTATTTTTGCTTAAAATTGTTTAGAAAAAATTTTACGGTCTTCTGAACTTTTTACATTAAAAAACACCTATGCTTTCTTTCGTCAATGTATAATCTATACGTTTTAGCACTCTTACACAAACAATTCTTGACTAAAACAGTTAAAACTGTGCAAATATGTTGTTTAATGTATTGGCTACGACACGCTTTTTTTATTTTTGCTTAAAATTGTTTAGAAAAAAATTTACAGTCTTCTGAACTTATTACATTAAAAAACACCTATGCTTGCTTTCGTCAATGTATAATCCATACGTTTTAGCACTCTTACACAAACAATTATTGACTAAAACAGTGAAAACTTTGCAAATACGTTGTTTAATGTATTGGCTACGACACGCTTTTTTTATTTTTGCTTAAAATTGTTTAGAAAAAAATTTACAGTCTTCTGAACTTTTTACTAGTCAATGTATAATCCATACGTTTTAGCACTCTTACACAAACAATTCTTGACTAAAACAGTTAAAACTTAGCAAATATGTTGTTTAATGTATTGGCTACGACACGCTTTTTTTATTTTTGCTTAAAATTGTTTAGAAAAAATTTTACAGTCTTTTGAACTTTTTACATTAAAAAACACCTATGCTTGCTTTCGTCAATGTATAATCCATACGTTTTAGCACTCTTACACAAGCAATTCTTGACTAAAACAGTTAAAACTTTGCAAATATGTTGTTTAATGTATTGGCTACGACACGCTTTTTTTATTTTTGCTTAAAATTGTTAAGAAAAAATTTTACGGTCTTCTGAACTTTTTACATTAAAAAACACCTATGCTTGCTTTCGTCAATGTATAATCCATACGTTTTAGCACTCTTACACAAACAATTCTTGACTAAAACAGTTAAAACTTTGCAAACATGTTGTTTAATGTATTGGCTACGACACGCTTTTTTTATTTTCGCAGAAAATTGTTTAGAAAAAATTTTACGGTCTTCTGAACTTTTTACATTAAAAAACACCTATGCTTGCTTTCGTCAATGTATAATCCATACGTTTTAGCACTCTTACACAAACAATTCTTGACTAAAACAGTTAAAACTTTGCAAATATGTTGTTTAATGTATTGGCTACGACACGCATTTTTTATTTTTGCTTAAAATTGTTTAGAAAAAATTTTACAGTCTTCTCAACTTTTTACATTAAAAAACACATATGCTTTCTTTCGTCAATGTATAATCTATACGTTTTAGCACTCTTACACAAACAATTCTTGACTAAAACAGTTAAAACTGTGCAAATATGTTGTTTAATGTATTGGCTACGACACGCTTTTTTTATTTTTGCTTAAAATTGTTTAGAAAAAAATTTACAGTCTTCTGAACTTATTACATTAAAAAACACCTATGCTTGCTTTCGTCAATGTATAATCCATACGTTTTAGCACTCTTACACAAACAATTCTTGACTAAAACAGTTAAAACTTTGCAAATATGTTGTTTAATGTATTGGCTACGACACGCATTTTTTATTTTTGCTTAAAATTGTTTAGAAAAAATTTTACAGTCTTCTGAACTTTTTACATTAAAAAACACCTATGCTTGCTTTCGTCAATGTATAATCCATACGTTTTAGCACTCTTACACAAACAATTCTTGACTAAAACAGTTAAAACTTTGCAAATATGTTGTTTAATGTATTAGCTACGACACACTTTTTTATTTTTGCTTAAAACTGTTTAGAAAAATTTTTACGGTTTTCTGAACTTTTTACATTAAAAAACACCTATGCTTGCTTTCGTCAATGTATAATCCATACGTTTTAGCACTCTTACACAAACAATTCTTGACTAAAACAGTTAAAACTTTGCAAATATGTTGTTTAATGTATTGGCTACGACACGCTTTTTTTATTTTCGCATAAAATTGTTTAGAAAAAATTTTACGGTCTTCTGAACTTTTTACATTAAAAAACACCTATGCTTGCTTTCGTCAATGTATAATCCATACGTTTTAGCACTCTTACACAAACAATTCTTGACTAAAACAGTTAAAACTTTGCAAATATGTTGTTTAATGTATTGGCTACGACACGCTTTTTTTATTTTTGCTTAAAATTGTTTAGAAAAATTTTTACGGTCTTCTGAACTTTTTACATTAAAAAACACCTATGCTTGCTTTCGTCAATGTATAATCCATACGTTTTAGCACTCTTACACAAACAATTCTTGACTAAAACAGTTAAAACTTTGCAAATATGTTGTTTAATGCATTGGCTACGACACACTTTTTTTATTTTTGATTGAAATTGTTTAGAAAAAATTTTACAGTCTTTTGAACTTTTTAGATTAAAAAACACCCATGCTTGCTTTCGTCAATGTATAATCCATACGTTTTAGCACTCTTACACAAACAATTCTTAACTAAAACAGTTAAAACTTTGCAAATATGTTGTTTAATGTATTGGCTACGACACACTTTTTTTATTTTTGCTTAAAATTGTTTAGAAAAAATTTTACAGTCTTCTGAACTTTTTACATTAAAAAACACCTATGCTTGCTTTCGTCAATGTATAATCCATACGTTTTAGCACTCTTACACACACAATTTTTGACTAAAACAGTTAAAACTTTGCAAATATGTTGTTTAATGTATTGGCTACGACACGCTTTTTTTATTTTTGCTTAAAATTGTTTAGAAAAAAATTTTACGGTCTTCTGAACTTTTTACATTAAAAAACACCTATGCTTGCTTTCGTCAATGTATAATTCATACGTTTTAGCACTCTTACACAAACAATTCTTGACTAAAACAGTTAAAACTTTGCAAATATGTTGTTTAATGTATTGGCTACGACATGCTTTTTTTATTTTTGCTTAAAATTGTTGAGAAAAAATTTTACAGTCTTCTGAACGTTTAACATTAATAAACACCTATGCTTGCTTTCGTCAATGTATAATCCATACGTTTTAGCACTCTTACACAAACAATTCTTGACTAAAACAGTTAAAACTTTGCAAATATGTTGTTTAATGTATTGGCTACGACACGCTTTTTTTTATTTTTGCTTAAAATTGTTTAGAAAAAATTTTACGGTCTTCTGAACTTTTTACATTAAAAAACACCTATGCTTTCTTTCGTCAATGTATGATCTATACGTTTTAGCACTCTTACACAAACAATTCTTGACTAAAACAGTTAAAACTGTGCAAATATGTTGTTTAATGTATTGGCTACGACACGCTTTTTTTATTTTTGCTTAAAATTGTTTAGAAAAAATTTTACGGTCTTCTGAACTTTTTACATTAAAAACACCTATGCTTTCTTTCGTCAATGTATAATCTATACGTTTTAGCACTCTTACACAAACAATTCTTGACTAAAACAGTTAAAACTTTGCAAATACGTTGTTTAATGTATTGGCTACGACACGCTTTTTTTATTTTTGCTTAAAATTGTTTAGAAAAATTTTTACGGTCTTCTGAACTTTTTACATTAAAAAAAACCTATGCTTGCTTTCGTCAATGTATAATCCATACGTTTTAGCACTCTTACACAAACAATTCTTGACTAAAACAGTTAAAACTTTGCAAATATGTTGTTTAATATATTGGCTACGACACGCTTTTTTTATTTTTGCTTAAAATTGTTTAGAAAAATTTTTACGGTCTTCTGAACTTTTTACATTAAAAAACACCTATGCTTGCTTTCGTCAATGTATAATCCATACGTTTTAGCACTCTTACACAAACAATTCTTGACTAAAACAGTTAAAACTTTGCAAATATGTTGTTTAATGTATTGGCTACGACACGCATTTTTTATTTTTGCATAAAATTGTTTAGAAAAAATTTTACAGTCTTCTCAACTTTTTACATTAAAAAACACATATGCTTGCTTTCGTCAATGTATAATCCATACGTTTTAGCACTCTTACACAAACAATTCTTGACTAAAACAGTTAAAACTTTGCAAATATGTTGTTTAATGTATTGGCTACGACACGCTTTTTTTATTTTTGCTTAAAATTGTTTAGAAAAATTTTTACGGTCTTCTGAACTTTTTACATTAAAAAACACCTATGCTTGCTTTCGTCAATGTATAATCCATACGTTTTAGCACTCTTACACAAACAATTCTTGACTAAAACAGTTAAAACTTTGCAATTACGTTGTTTAATGTATTGGCTACGACATGCTTTTTTTATTTTTGCTTAAAATTGTTTAGAAAAAATTTTACAGTCTTCTGAACTTTTTACATTAAAAAACACCTATGCTTTCTTTCGTCAATGTATAATCCATACGTTTTAGCACTCTTACACAAACAATTCTTGACTAAAACTGTTAAAACTTTGCAAATATGTTGTTTAATGTATTGGCTACGACACGCTTTTTTTATTTTTGCTTAAAATTGTTTAGAAAAATTTTTACGGTCTTCTGAACTTTTTACATTAAAAAACACCTATGCTTGCTTTCGTAAATGTATAATCCATACGTTTTAGCACTCTTACACAAACAATTCTTGACTAAAACAGTTAAAACTTTGCAAATATGTTGTTTAATGTATTGGCTACGACACGCTTTTTTTATTTTTGCTTAAAATTGTTTAGAAAAAATTTTACAGTCTTCTGAACTTTTTACATTAAAATACACCTATGCTTGCTTTCGTCAATGTATAATCCATACGTTTTAGCACTCTTACACAAACAATTCTTGACTAAAACAGTTAAAACTTTGCAAATATGTTGTTTAATGTATTGGCTACGACACGCTTTTTTTATTTTTGCTTAAAATTGTTTTGAAAAAATTTTACAGTCTTCTGAACTTTTTACATTAAAATACACCTATGCTTGCTTTCGTCAATGTATAATTCATACGTTTTAGCACTCTTACACAAACAATTCTTGACTAAAACAGTTAAAACTTTGCAAATATGTTGTTTAATGTATTGGCTACAACAAGCTTTTTTTATTTTTGCTTAAAATTGTTGAGAAAAAATTTTACAGTCTTCTGAACTTTTTACATTAATAAACACCTATGCTTGCTTTCGTCAATGTATAATCCATACGTTTTAGCACTCTTACACAAACAATTCTTGACTAAAACAGTTAAAACTTTGCAAATATGTTGTTTAATGTATTGGCTACGACACGCTTTTTTTATTTTTGCTTAAAATTGTTTAGAAAAAATTTTACAGTCTTCTGAACTTTTTACATTAAAATACACCTATGCTTGCTTTCGTCAATGTATAATTCATACGTTTTAGCACTCTTACACAAACAATTCTTGACTAAAACAGTTAAAACTTTGCAAATATGTTGTTTAATGTATTGGCTACGACATGCTTTTTTTATTTTTGCTTAAAATTGTTTAGAAAAAATTTTACAGTCTTCTGAACTTTTTACATTAAAAAACACCTATGCTTTCTTTCGTCAATGTATAATCCATACGTTTTAGCACTCTTACACAAACAATTCTTGACTAAAACAGTTAAAACTTTGCAAATATGTTGTATAATGTATTGGCTACGACACGCTTTTTTTATTTTTGCTTAAAATTGTTTAGAAAAATTTTTACGGTCTTCTGAACTTTTTACATTAAAAAACACCTATGCTTGCTTTCGTCAATGTATAATCCATACGTTTTAGCACTCTTACACAAACAATTCTTGACTAAAACAGTTAAAACTTTGCAAATATGTTGTTTAATGTATTGGCTACGACACGCTTTTTTTTATTTTTGCTTAAAATTGTTTAGAAAAAATTTTACAGTCTTCTGAACTTTTTACATTAAAATACACCTATGCTTGCTTTCGTCAATGTATAATCCATACGTTTTAGCACTCTTACACAAACAATTCTTGACTAAAACAGTTAAAACTTTGCAAATATGTTGTTTAATGTATTAGCTACGACACGCTTTTTTTATTTTTGCTTAAAATTGTTTAGAAAAAATTTTACAGTCTTCTGAACTTTTTACATTAAAATACACCTATGCTTGCTTTCGTCAATGTATAATTCATACGTTTTAGCACTCTTACACAAACAATTCTTGACTAAAACAGTTAAAACTTTGCAAATATGTTGTTTAATGTATTGGCTACGACATGCTTTTTTTATTTTTGCTTCAAATTGTTGAGAAAAAATTTTACAGTCTTCTGAACTTTTTACATTAATAAACACCTATGCTTGCTTTCGTCAATGTATAATCCATACGTTTTAGCACTCTTACACAAACAATTCTTGACTAAAACAGTTAAAACTTTGCAAATATGTTGTTTAATGTATTGGCTACGACACGCTTTTTTTATTTTTGCTTAAAATTGTTGAGAAAAAATTTTACAGTCTTCTGAACTTTTTACATTAAAATACACCTATGCTTGCTTTCGTCAATGTATAATTCATACGTTTTAGCACTCTTACACAAACAATTCTTGACTAAAACAGTTAAAACTTTGCAAATATGTTGTTTAATGTATTGGCTACGACATGCTTTTTTTATTTTTGCTTAAAATTGTTGAGAAAAAATTTTACAGTCTTCTGAACTTTTTACATTAAAAAACACCTATGCTTGCTTTCGTCAATGTATAATCCATACGTTTTAGCACTCTTACACAAACAATTCTTGACTAAAACAGTTAAAACTTTGCAAATATGTTGTTTAATGCATTGGCTACGACACACTTTTTTTATTTTTGATTAAAATTGTTTAGAAAAAAATTTTACAGTCTTTTGAACTTTTTACATTAAAAAACACCCATGCTTGCTTTCGTCAATGTATAATCCATACGTTTTAGCACTCTTACACAAACAATTCTTAACTAAAACAGTTAAAACTTTGCAAATATGTTGTTTAATGTATTGGCTACGACACACTTTTTTTTATTTTTGCTTAAAATTGTTTAGAAAAAATTTTACAGTCTTCTGAACTTTTTACATTAAAAAACACCTATGCTTGCTTTCGTCAAAGTATAATCCATACGTTTTAGCACTCTTACACACACAATTTTTGACTAAAACAGTTAAAACTTTGCAAATATGTTGTTTAATGTATTGGCTACGACACACTTTTTTTATTTTTGCTTAAAATTGTTTAAAAAAAAATTTTACGGTCTTCTGAACTTTTTACATTAAAAAACACCTATGCTTGCTTTCGTCAATGTATAATTCATACGTTTTAGCACTCTTACACAAACAATTCTTGACTAAAACAGTTAAAACTTTGCAAATATGTTGTTTAATGTATTGGCTACGACATGCTTTTTTTATTTTTGCTTAAAATTGTTGAGAAAAAATTTTACAGTCTTCTGAACGTTTAACATTAATAAACACCTATGCTTGCTTTCGTCAATGTATAATCCATACGTTTTAATACTCTTACACAAACAATTCTTGACTAAAACAGTTAAAACTTTGCAAATATGTTGTTTAATGTATTTGCTACGACACGCTTTTTTTATTTTTGCTTAAAATTGTTTAGAAAAAATTTTACGGTCTTCTGAACTCTTACATTATAAAACACCTATGCTTTCTTTCGTCAATGTATAATCTATACGTTTTAGCACTCTTACACAAACAATTCTTGACTAAAACAGTTAAAACTGTGCAAATATGTTGTTTAATGTATTGGCTACGACACGCTTTTTTTATTTTTGCTTAAAATTGTTTAGAAAAAATTTTACGGTCTTCTGAACTTTTTACATTAAAAAACATCTATGCTTTCTTTCGTCAATGTATAATCTATACGTTTTAGCACTCTTACACAAACAATTCTTGACTAAAACAATTAAAACTTTGCAAATACGTTGTTTAATGTATTGGCTACGACAAGCTTTTTTTATTTTCCTTAAAATTGTTTAGAAAAATTTTTACGGTCTTCTGAACTTTTTACATTAAAAAAAACCTATGCTTGCTTTCGTCAATGTATAATCCATACGTTTTAGCACTCTTACACAAACAATTCTTGACTAAAACAGTTAAAACTTTGCAAATATGTTGTTTAATATATTGGCTACGACACGCTTTTTTTATTTTTGCTTAAAATTGTTTAGAAAAATTTTTACGGTCTTCTGAACTTTTTACATTAAAAAACACCTATGCTTGCTTTCGTCATTGTATAATCCATACGTTTTAGCACTCTTACACAAACAATTCTTGACTAAAACAGTTAAAACTTTGCAAATATGTTGTTTAATGTATTGGCTACGACACGCATTTTTTATTTTTGCTTAAAATTGTTTAGAAAAAAATTTTACAGTCTTCTCAACTTTTTACATTAAAAAACACATATGCTTGCTTTCGTCAATGTATAATCCATACGTTTTAGCACTCTTACACAAACAATTCTTGACTAAAACAGTTAAAACTTTGCAAATATGTTGTTTAATGTATTGGCTACGACACGCTTTTTTTATTTTTGCTTAAAATTGTTTAGAAAAATTTTTACGGTCTTCTGAACTTTTTACATTAAAAAACACCTATGCTTGCTTTCGTCAATGTATAATCCATACGTTTTAGCACTCTTACACAAACAATTCTTGACTAAAACAGTTAAAACTTTGCAAATATGTTGTTTAATGTATTGGCTACGACATGCTTTTTTTATTTTTGCTTAAAATTGTTGAGAAAAAATTTTACAGTCTTCTGAACGTTTAACATTAATAAACACCTATGCTTGCTTTCGTCAATGTATAATCCATACGTTTTAGCACTCTTACACAAACAATTCTTGACTAAAACAGTTAAAACTTTGCAAATATGTTGTTTAATGTATTGGCTACGACACGCTTTTTTTATTTTTGCTTAAAATTGTTTAGAAAAAATTTTACGGTCTTCTGAACTTTTTACATTAAAAAACACCTATGCTTTCTTTCGTCAATGTATAATCCATACGTTTTAGCACTCTTACACAAACAATTCTTGACTAAAACAGTTAAAACTGTGCAAAAATGTTGTTTATGTATTGGCTACGACACGCTTTTTTTATTTTTGCTTAAAATTGTTTAGAAAAAATTTTACGGTCTTCTGAACTTTTTACATTAAAAAACACCTATGCTTTCTTTCGTCAATGTATAATCTATACGTTTTAGCACTTTTACACAAACAATTCTTGACTAAAACAGTTAAAACTTTGCAAATACGTTGTTTAATGTATTGGCTACGACACGCTTTTTTTATTTTTGCTTAAAATTGTTTAGAAAAATTTTTACGGTCTTCTGAACTTTTTACATTAAAAAAAACCTATGCTTGCTTTCGTCAATGTATAATCCATACGTTTTAGCACTCTTACACAAACAATTCTTGACTAAAACAGTTAAAACTTTGCAAATATGTTGTTTAATATATTGGCTACGACACGTTTTTTTTATTTTTGCTTAAAATTGTTTAGAAAAATTTTTACGGTCTTCTGAACTTTTTACATTAAAAAACACCTATGCTTGCTTTCGTCAATGTATAATCCATACGTTTTAGCACTCTTACACAAACAATTCTTGACTAAAACAGTTAAAACTTTGCAAATATGTTGTTTAATGTATTGGCTACGACACGCATTTTTTATTTTTGCTTAAAATTGTTTAGAAAAAATTTTACAGTCTTCTCAACTTTTTACATTAAAAAACACATATGCTTGCTTTCGTCAATGTATAATCCATACGTTTTAGCACTCTTACACAAACAATTCTTGACTAAAACAGTTAAAACTTTGCAAATATGTTGTTTAATGTATTGGCTACGACACGCTTTTTTTATTTTTGCTTAAAATTGTTTAGAAAAATTTTTACGGTCTTCTGAACTTTTTACATTAAAAAACACCTATGCTTGCTTTCGTCAATGTATAATCCATACGTTTTAGCACTCTTACACAAACAATTCTTGACTAAAACAGTTAAAACTTTGCAAATACGTTGTTTAATGTATTGGCTACGACATGCTTTTTTTATTTTTGCTTAAAATTGTTTAGAAAAAATTTTACAGTCTTCTGAACTTTTTACATTAAAAAACACCTATGCTTTCTTTCGTCAATGTATAATCCATACGTTTTAGCACTCTTACACAAACAATTCTTGACTAAAACAGTTAAAACTTTGCAAAAATGTTGTTTAATGTATTGGCTACGACACGCTTTTTTTTTTTTGCTTAAAATTGTTTAGAAAAATTTTTACGGTCTTCTGAACTTTTTACATTAAAAAACACCTATGCTTGCTTTCGTCAATGTATAATCCATACGTTTTAGCACTCTTACACAAACAATTCTTGACTAAAACAGTTAAAACTTTGCAAATATGTTGTTTAATGTATTGGCTACGACACGCTTTTTTTATTTTTGCTTAAAATTGTTTAGAAAAAATTTTACAGTCTTCTGAACTTTTTACATTAAAATACACCTATGCTTGCTTTCGTCAATGTATAATTCATACGTTTTAGCACTCTTACACAAACAATTCTTGACTAAAACAGTTAAAACTTTGCAAATATGTTGTTTAATGTATTGGCTACGACATGCTTTTTTTATTTTTGCTTAAAATTGTTGAGAAAAAATTTTACGGTTTTCTGAACTTTTTACATTAATAAACACCTATGCTTGCTTTCGTCAATGTATAATCCATACGTTTTAGCACTCTTACACAAACAATTCTTGACTAAAACAGTTAAAACTTTGCAAATATGTTGTTTAATGTATTGGCTACGACACGCTTTTTTTATTTTTGCTTAAAATTGTTTAGAAAAAAATTTACTGTCTTCTGAACTTATTACATTAAAAATCACCTATGCTTGCTTTCGTCAATGTATAATCCATACGTTTTAGCACTCTTACACAAACAATTCTTGACTAAAACAGTTAAAACTTTGCAAATACGTTGTTTAATGTATTGGCTACGACACGCTTTTTTTATTTTTGCTTAAAATTGTTTAGAAAAAATTTTACAGTCTTCTCAACTTTTTACATTAAAAAACACCTATGCTTGCTTTCGTCAATGTATAATTCATACGTTTTAGCACTCTTACACAAACAATTCTTGACTAAAACAGTTAAAACTTTGCAAATATGTTGTTTAATGTATTGGCTACGACACGTTTTTTTTATTTTTGCTTAAAATTGTTTTGAAAAAATTTTACAGTCTTCTGAACTTTTTACTAGTCAATGTATAACCCATACGTTTTAGCACTCTTACACAAACAATTCTTGACTAAAACAGTTAAAACTTAGCAAATATGTTGTTTTATGTATTGGCTACGACACGCTTTTTTTATTTTTGCTTAAAATTGTTTAGAAAAAATTTCACAGTCTTCTGAACTTTTTACATTAAAAAACACCTATGCTTGCTTTCGTCAATGTATAATCCATACGTTTTAGCACTCCTACACAAACAATTCTTGACTAAAACAGTTAAAACTTTGCAAATATGTTGTTTAATGTATTGGCTACGACACGCTTTTTTTATTTTTGCTTAAAATTGTTTAGAACAAATTTTACGGTCTTTTGAACTTTTTACATTAAAAAACACCTATGCTTGCTTTCGTCAATGTATAATCCATACGTTTTAGCACTCTTACACAAACAATTCTTGACTAAAACAGTTAAAACTTTGCAAATATGTTGTTTAATGTATTGGCTACGACACGCTTTTTTTATTTTTGCTGTAAATTGTTTAGAAAAAATTTTACAGTCTTCTGAACTTTTTACTAGTCAATGTATAATCCATACGTTTTAGCACTCTTACACAAACAATTCTTGACTAAAACAGTTAAAACTTTGCAAATATGTTGTTTAATGTATTGGCTACGACACGCTTTTTTTATTTTTGCTTAAAATTGTTTAGAACAAATTTTACGGTCTTCTGAACTTTTTACATTAAAAAACACCTATGCTTGCTTTCGTCAATGTATAATCCATACGTTTTAGCACTCTTACACAAACAATTCTTGACTAAAACAGTTAAAACTTTGCAAATATGTTGTTTAATGTATTGGCTACGACACGCTTTTTTTATTTTTGCTTAAAATTGTTTAGAAAAAATTTTACAGTCTTCTGAACTTTTTACTAGTCAATGTATAATCCATACGTTTTAGCACTCTTACACAAACAATTCTTGACTAAAACAGTTAAAACTTTGCAAATTTGTTGTTTAATGTATTGGCTATGACATGCTTTTTTTATTTTTGCTTAAAATTGTTGAGAAAAAATTTTACAGTCTTCTGAACTTTTAACATTAATAAACACCTATGCTTGCTTTCGTCAATGTATAATCCATACGTTTTAGCACTCTTACACAAACAATTCTTGACTAAAACAGTTAAAACTTTGCAAATATGTTGTTTAATGTATTGGCTACGACACACTTTTTTTATTTTTGCTTAAAATTGTTTAGAAAAAATTTTACAGTCTTTTGAACTTTTTACATTAAAAAACACCTATGCTTGCTACCGTCAATGTATAATCCATACGTTTTAGCACTCTTACACAAACAATTCTTGACTAAAACAGTTAAAACTTTGCAAATATGTTGTTTAGTGTATTGGCTACGACACGCTTTTTTATTTTTGCTTAAAATTGTTTAGAAAAAATTTTACAGTCTTCTGAACTTTTTACATTAAAAAACACCTATGCTTGCTTTCGTCAATGTATAATCCATACGTTTT
The DNA here is from genome assembly GCF_965202585.1 of Thalia democratica. Classification (NCBI taxonomy): domain Eukaryota; kingdom Metazoa; phylum Chordata; class Thaliacea; order Salpida; family Salpidae; genus Thalia; species Thalia democratica. The sequence continues at coordinate 116,544,779 of NC_139165.1, read as the reverse complement.
AGCACTCTTACACAAACAATTCTTGACTAAAACAGTTAAAACTTTGCAAATATGTTGTTTAATGTATTGGCTACGACACGCTTTTTTTATTTTTGCTTAAAATTGTTGAGAAAACATTTTAAAGTCTTCTGAACTTTTTACATTAAAAAACACCTATGATTGCTTTCGTCAATGTATAATCCATACGTTTTAGCACTCTTACACAAACAATTCTTGACTAAAATAGTTAAAACTTTGCAAATATGTTGTTTAATGTATTGGCTACGACACGCTTTTTTTTATTTTTGCTTAAAATTGTTTAGAAAAAAATTTACAGTCTTCTGAACTTTTTACTAGTCAATGTATAATCCATACGTTTTAGCACTCTTACACAAACAATTCTTGACTAAAACAGTTAAAACTTAGCAAATATGTTGTTTAATGTATTGGCTACGACACGCTTTTTTTATTTTTGCTTAAAATTGTTTAGGAAAAATTTGTCAGATCAACTTTGACTTTTTGAACAATAATTATGTCAGTTACATTTGACTTTTTGTACTAAATTTTGTTAGACCTACTTTGACTGTTTGGAATAATATTTTTTCAGTTCAATTTTGACTTTTTGTTCATAATTTTGTCACAACTACTTTGACTTTTTGGACAATAATTTTGTCAGTGCAGTTTTGACTTTTTGTTCATAATTTTGTCACAACTACTTTGACTTTTTGGACAATAATTTTGTCAGTGCAGTTTTGACTTTTTGTTCATAATTTTGTCACAACTACTCTGACTTTTTGGACAATAATTTTGTCAGTGCAGTTTTGACTTTTTGTTCATAATTTTGTCACAACTACTTTGACTTTTTGGACAATAATTTTGTCAGTGCAGTTTTGACTTTTTGTTCATAATTTTGTCACAACTACTTTGACTTTTTGGACAATAATTTTGTCAGTGCAGTTTTGACTTTGTTGACTCAAAATTTATCAGTTCTACTTTGAGTTTTTGGACTAAACTTTGTCAGTTCTACTTTGCCTTTTTGGACAATAATTTAGTCAGTATATTGACTTATTAGTTTTCCTAACCCCCTATTCATTCTGGTTATAGGTACAAACTCAAAGGCTTTTAAATGGGTATATGGTAAATGTAAGTATTGCTTCTTAAAAATTAAATGCACAATTTGTTGTAAAATTTCTCTAAATCTACTACTAAATAAAATGCAGTATATAAAAAAAATAACAAAAATATAGGAATGTGAGATATAATTGTTATAAATACTGCTTTCAAAATAAAAGGTAATACACTAATAAAACTTATTTGGGTAAAATAGTGTCTTGGTAATATTTAACTGTTATTTAAAAGACTGGTTATTCTTTAAACGAGGACGCCAATTGTAACCTACAGATGTAGGTACCTTTAATACTAAACTTAACTTATACTAAATAATGATACTAATAATACTTAGGCTACTCTATATAAAACTAGGCATGACATGAGTTAACATATTTTATATAAAGAACTATTGCAAACACTAACAAATACATAAAGAACATCAAATTTAGAAAATACTTTAAATGTGGTCAAAACCTTTACACAAGATTTAATCTAGCAAGAATATACTTTAAGAATGTATAAAACAAAATACGATTTAACTACTTAGAATGTAAATAAGAAATACTTATAAAAATAATACTTATCAAAAAATACTTTATAAAACACAAGAAAACATAATAAATGTCTACTCTTCATTATCATGTTTACTGCAGCATGCTGTGGCTAGAATCTCTCCATCTGTCTGTTGTATTAGCTTATATATAACATTCCCTAACTCAATGTTGCATCAGGGTTTCTTGTCTGCACTTTATTTTCTCCTTTTGTCAACTGTATTAAACTACTTGCATCAGTATAAAACTTAACCTTGCGAGCTTTCTCTTAACGCTTGGATGAACTTTTAGCTCAAAACTTGCAACCAAATCTAAACAGTAATCAAGTGCAACTTGATATCCTGTTACACTTCCTCTTCTCCACTGTTGAAAGAGATTCGTCACTGCATTACAGTATTGATCAATTAAAAAAATTTAGAAAAAAAAAACACATCTACATATATTAAATGTGTGTATAATATAGTATATACGTAGTTTAGTTATAAGGATTTGGTCTATAAACCACGAAAAAAATCTATAAGAAGATATTTTTATGATTTTGTTATACAGTTGAATAAATAAATGTATACATACAAATAAAAAGATAAATTTACAATGGTGTTTAACAAATTGAAACTATTTGTTAGTTTATAGATATGATTTATTGTTTATGTATGTTCACAACAGGCTTTTACAAAAAATTCGGTAAATACAAAATTGAAATATTTAGATAAACAGTTTGTTTTAAAGTTGTACTATATTTATAATAAACTGCATATTAAAGTTTAAAATATTAATACTTTTGTTTACATTGAGTTTACACACAATCTACTGGAAAGTCATATAAGCTATTGCAGCACTTTTTAATTAGACTAGTTTAAATAGAAACCTTTAGTTTGTTCGTTTAGCAAACTTAGAAAGAAAAAACTTATCAAAATTTACCTACATTTTATTAAGATATCAATTCAAAGCAAATTTCATCTTTCAGGTAAAGTAGATCTTTTGTTAAATATAAAAAATATGTTGAAAGAAAGTAGTTTCTCTTATATGCAACAAGTTTTAACATTATTTGCAAGATCTACAAAATGTTTAGGTCAAACATTTATGCTAGCAACTTAACTTACTTTGAATAAAAAAGTACAGCGCTTAGAAATTTCCCTTTAAAATTTTACAGTTTTATTTATTTAAGTAATATATAAACTTATTTAAAGCTTTTTTTTGAAAAGCAAACATTTGAATAAAAGTAACAAAATATACTAAAAACTTTTTTCAAATATTATTAACTTTATTTTATACGATTTGTTTATAAGCTGTATAAAGGTTTTAATCTGAACTATCTAATACCTTAAACCATTATTTATGTAAAAAGGTATTAAAAACGATTAAGCCGTGTAGTGCTGTAACAAGATATCAAGTTGCACTTGATTACTGTTTAGATTTGGTTGCAAGTTTTGAGCTAAAAGTTCATCCAAGCGTTAAGAGAAAGCTCGCAAGGTTAAGTTTTATACTGATGCAAGGTTAATACAGTTGACAAAAGGAGAGAATAAAGTGCAGACAAGAAACCCTGATGCAACATTGAGTTAGGGAATGTTATATATAAGCTGATACAACAGACAGATGGGGAGATTCTAGCCACAGCCTGCTGCAGTAAACGTGATAATGAAGAATAGACATTTATATTGTTTTCTTGTGTTTTACAAATATATTTTGATTAGTATTATTTTTATAAGTATTTCTTATTTACATTCTAAGTAGTTAAATCGTATTTTGTTTTAGACATTCTTAGAGGATATTCTTGCTAGATTAAAAATTGTGTAAAGGTTTTAACAACATTTAAAGTACTTTCTAAATTTGATGTTCTTTATATATTTGTTAGTTTTTGCAATTGTTCTTTATATAAAATATGTTAACTCATGTCAAGCCTAGTTTTATATAGAGTAGTCTAAGTATTATTAGTATCATTATTTAGTATAAATTAAGTTTAGTATTAAAGGTACCTACATCTGTAGGTTACACATAGGTGTTTTTTAATGTAAAAAGTTCAGAAGACTGTAAATTTTTTTCTAAACAATTTTAAGCAAAAATAAAAAGAGCGTGTCGTAGCCTATACATTAAACAACATATTTGCAAAGTTTTAACTGTTTTAGTCAAGAACTGTTTGTGTAAGAGTGCTAAAACGTATGGATTATACATTGACAAAAGCAAGCATAGGTGTTTTTTAATGTAAAAAGTTCAGAAGACTGTAAAATTTTTTCTAAACAATTTTAAGCAAAAATAAAAAAAGCGTGTCGTAGCCAATACATTAAACAACATATTTGCAAAGTTTTAACTGTTTTAGTCAAGAATTGTTTGTGTAAGAGTGCTAAAACGTATGGATTATACATTGACGAAAGCAAGCATAGGTGTTTTTTAATGTAAAAAGTTCAGAAGACCGTAAAATTTTTTCTAAACAATTTTAAGCAAAAATAAAAAAAGCGTGTCGTAGCCAATACATTAAACAACATATTTGCAAAGTTTTAACTGTTTTAGTCAAGAATTGTTTGTGTAAGAGTGCTAAAACGTTTGGATTATACATTGACGAAAGCAAGCATAGGTGTTATTTAATGTAAAAAGTTCAGAAGACCGTAAAATTTTTTCCAAACAATTTAAAGCAAAAATAAAAAAAGCTTGTCGTAGCCAATACATTAAACAACATATTTGCAAAGTTTTAACTGTTTTAGTCAAGAATTGTTTGTGTAAGAGTGCTAAAACGTATGGATTATACATTGACGAAAGCAAGCATAGGTGTTTTTTAATGTAAAAAGTTCAGAAGACCGTAAAATTTTTTCTAAACAATTTTAAGCAAAAATAAAAAAAGCGTGTCGTAGCCAAAACATAAAACAACATATTTGCAAAGTTTTAACTGTTTTAGTCAAGAATTGTTTGTGTAAGAGTGCTAAAACGTATGGATTATACATTGACGAAAGCAAGCATAGGTGTTTTTTAATTTAAAAAGTTCAGAAGACTGTAAAATTTTTTCTAAACAATTTTAAGCAAAAATAAAAAAAGCGTGTCGTAGCCAATACATTAAACAACATATTTGCAAAGTTTTAACTGTTTTAGTCAAGAATTGTTTGTGTAAGAGTGCTAAAACGTATGGATTATACATTGACGAAAGCAAGCATAGGTGTTTTTTAATGTAAAAAGTTCAGAAGACCGTTAAATTTTTTCTAAACAATTTTAAGCAAAAATAAAAAAAGCGTGTCGTAGCCAATACATTAAACAACATATTTGCAAAGTTTTAACTGTTTTAGTCAAGAATTGTTTGTGTAAGAGTGCTAAAACGTATGGATTATACATTGACGAAAGCAAGCATAGGTGTTTTTTAATGTAAAAAGTTCAGAAGACTGTAAAATTTTTTCTAAACAATTTTAAGCAAAAATAAAAAAAGCGTGTCGTAGCCAATACATTAAACAACATATTTGCAAAGTTTTAACTGTTTTAGTCAAGAATTGTTTGTGTAAGAGTGCTAAAACGTATGGATTATACATTGACTAGTAAAAAGTTCAGAAGACTGTAAAAATTTTTCTAAACAATTTTAAGCAAAAATAAAAAAAAGTGTGTCGTAGCCAATACATTAAACAACATATTTGCAAAGTTTTAACTGTTTTAGTCAAGAATTGTTTGTGTAAGAGTGCTAAAACGTATGGATTATACATTGACGAAAGCAAGCATAGGTGTTTTTTAATGTAAAAAGTTCAGAAGACTGTAAAATTTTTTCTAAACAATTTTAAGCAAAAATAAAAAAAGCTTGTCGTAGCCAATACATTAAACAACATATTTGCAAAGTTTTAACTGTTTTAGTCAAGAATTGTTTGTGTAAGAGTGCTAAAACGTATGGATTATACATTGACGAAAGCAAGCATAGGTGTTTTTTAATGTAAAAAGTTCAGAAGACTGTAAATTGTTTTCTAAACAATTTTTAGCAAAAACAAAAAAAGCGTGTCGTAGCCAATACATTAAACAACATATTTGCAAAGTTTAACTGTTTTAGTCAATAATTGTTTGTGTAAGAGTGCTAAAACGTATGGATTATACATTGACGAAAGCAAGCATAGGTGTTTTTTAATGTGAAAAGTTCAGAAGACCGTAAAATTTTTTCTAAACAATTTTAAGCAAAAATAAAAAATGCGTGTCGTAGCCAATACATTAAACAACATATTTGCAAAGTTTTAACTGTTTTAGTCAAGAATTGTTTGTGTAAGAGTGCTAAAACGTATGGATTATACATTGACGAAAGCAAGCATAGGTGTTTTTTAATGTAAAAAGTTCAGAAGACTGTAAAATTTTTTCTAAACAATTTTAAGCAAAAATAAAAAAAGCGTGTCGTAGCCAATACATTAAACAACATATTTGCAAAGTTTTAACTGTTTTAGTCAAGAATTGTTTGTGTAAGAGTGCTAAAACGTATGGATTATGCATTGACGAAAGCAAGCATAGGTGTTTTTTAATGTAAAAAGTTCAGAAGACTGTAAAATTTTTTCTAAACAATTTTAAGCAAAAATAAAAAAAGCGTGTCGTAGCCAATACATTAAACAACATATTTGCAAAGTTTTAACTGTTTTAGTCAAGAATTGTTTGTGTAAGAGTGCTAAAACGTATGGATTATGCATTGACGAAAGCAAGCATAGGTGTTTTTTAATGTAAAAAGTTCAGAAGACTGTAAATTTTTTTCTAAACAATTTTAAGCAAAAATAAAAAAAGCGTGTCGTAGCCAATACATTAAACAACATATTTGCAAAGTTTTAACTGTTTTAATCAAGAATTGTTTGTGTAAGAGTGCTAAACAGATGGATTATACATTGACAAAAGCAAGCATAGGTGTTTATTAATGTAAAAAGTTCAGAAGACTGTAAAATTTTTTCTCAACAATTTTAAGCAAAAATAAAAAAAGCGTGTCGTAGCCAATACATTAAACAACATATTTGCAAAGTTTTAACTGTTTTAATCAAGAATTGTTTGTGTAAGAGTGCTAAAACGTATGAATTATACATTGACGAAAGCAAGCATAGGTGTTTTTTAATGTAAAAAGTTCAGAAGACTGTAAAATTTTTTCTAAACAATTTTAAGCAAAAATAAAAAAAGCGTGTCGTAGCCAATACATTAAACAACATATTTGCAAAGTTTTAACTGTTTTAGTCAAGAATTGTTTGTGTAAGAGTGCTAAAACGTATGGATTATACATTGACGAAAGCAAGCATAGGTGTTTTTTAATGTAAAAAGTTCAGAAGACCGTAAAATTTTTTCTAAACAATTTTAAGCAAAAATAAAAAAAACGTGTCGTAGCCAATACATTAAACAACATATTTGCAAAGTTTTAACTGTTTTAGTCAAGAATTGTTTGTGTAAGAGTGCTAAAACGTATGGATTATACATTGACGAAAGCAAGTAACATTGTAACCTGCAGATGTAGGTACCTTTAATACTCAACTTAACTTATACTAAATAATGATACTGATAATACTTAGACTACTCTATATAAAACTAAGCATGACATGAGTTAACATATTTTATATAAAGAACAATTGCAAAAACTAACAAATATATAAAGAACATCAAATTTAGAAAGTACTTTAAATGTGGTCAAAACCTTTACACAATTTTTAATCTAGCAAGAATATACTTTAAGAATGTCTAAAACAAAATACGACTTAACTACTTAGAATGTAAATAAGAAATACTTATAAAAATGATACTAATCAAAATATACTTTGTAAAACACAAGAAAACAATATAAATGTCTATTCTTCATTATCACGTTTACTGCAGCAGGCTGTGGCTAGAATCTCCCCATCTGTCTGTTGTATCAGCTTATATATAACATTCCCTAACTCAATGTTGCATCAGGGTTTCTTGTCTGCACTTTATTTTCTCCTTTTGTCAACTGTATTAAACTACTTGCATCAGTATAAAACTTAACCTTGCGAGCTTTCTCTTAACGCTTGGATGAACTTTTAGCTCAAAACTTGCAACAAAATCTAAACAGTAATCAAGTCCAACTTGATATCCTGTTACACTTCCTCTTCTCCACTGTTGAAAGAGAATCGTCACTCTACTTCTCCTCTGCCTTTTTGTTGGAAAATTAAAAACACCCTTTCTTCATAAACAAGAAAATTTACACATTTAAAAATTTGGATTGGTCTCAAAACTACTCATGTTTTCCATACAAGATTTAAAGCAAATTAAAAAATAAAATAATTAAACAATTTTAACAAATGGTAATTTAGTTCTTAAACTTTTATACTTTTGATAATCAAAAAAAAAAAATAATGTGTTTTACTAGCTTCAACAATTTATTTAACTTCAAAAACAATATTAAACATGAGTCACATTCTACTATAAAGATTGCAGTATTTAAAAACAGGTAAATTACAGAAATACAATAAAAACACTCAAATGTCATGCCTATGCAAACCCCTATAATACAAACTCCAAAAATTTTCAGCATGTTACTGGTCTTTGCTATCTAAGTTATTAATAAATATTTTCTTTTTTTATTATGCTATTAAAATTTAAGAGCCTTAGATAAATCTTATATTACTCACTTTCAAATAAAATTGATCACCACTTTTAAGACTTATTTAAACTTATACCTTGTTAGTTTTTTTTATTTTGACTTTTTGTACTAAAATTTGTCAGATCAACTTTGACTTTTTGGACAATAATTATGTCAGTTACATTTGACTTTTTGTACTAAATTTTGTTAGACCTACTTTGACTGTTTGGAATAATATTTTTTCAGTTCAATTTTGACTTTTTGTTCATAATTTTGTCACAACTACTTTGACTTTTTGGACAATAATTTTGTCAGTGCAGTTTTGACTTTTTGTTCATAATTTTGTCACAACTACTTTGACTTTTTGGACAATAATTTTGTCAGTGCAGTTTTGACTTTTTGTTCATAATTTTGTCACAACTACTCTGACTTTTTGGACAATAATTTTGTCAGTGCAGTTTTGACTTTTTGTTCATAATTTTGTCACAACTACTTTGACTTTTTGGACAATAATTTTGTCAGTGCAGTTTTGACTTTTTGTTCATAATTTTGTCACAACTACTTTGACTTTTTGGACAATAATTTTGTCAGTGCAGTTTTGACTTTGTTGACTCAAAATTTATCAGTTCTACTTTGAGTTTTTGGACTAAACTTTGTCAGTTCTACTTTGCCTTTTTGGACAATAATTTAGTCAGTATATTGACTTATTAGTTTTCCTAACCCCCTATTCATTCTGGTTATAGGTACAAACTCAAAGGCTTTTAAATGGGTATATGGTAAATGTAAGTATTGCTTCTTAAAAATTAAATGCACAATTTGTTGTAAAATTTCTCTAAATCTACTACTAAATAAAATGCAGTATATAAAAAAAATAACAAAAATATAGGAATGTGAGATATAATTGTTATAAATACTGCTTTCAAAATAAAAGGTAATACACTAATAAAACTTATTTGGGTAAAATAGTGTCTTGGTAATATTTAACTGTTATTTAAAAGACTGGTTATTCTTTAAACGAGGACGCCAATTGTAACCTACAGATGTAGGTACCTTTAATACTAAACTTAACTTATACTAAATAATGATACTAATAATACTTAGGCTACTCTATATAAAACTAGGCATGACATGAGTTAACATATTTTATATAAAGAACTATTGCAAACACTAACAAATACATAAAGAACATCAAATTTAGAAAATACTTTAAATGTGGTCAAAACCTTTACACAAGATTTAATCTAGCAAGAATATACTTTAAGAATGTATAAAACAAAATACGATTTAACTACTTAGAATGTAAATAAGAAATACTTATAAAAATAATACTTATCAAAAAATACTTTATAAAACACAAGAAAACATAATAAATGTCTACTCTTCATTATCATGTTTACTGCAGCAGGCTGTGGCTAGAATCTCTCCATCTGTCTGTTGTATTAGCTTATATATAACATTCCCTAACTCAATGTTGCATCAGGGTTTCTTGTCTGCACTTTATTTTCTCCTTTTGTCAACTGTATTAAACTACTTGCATCAGTATAAAACTTAACCTTGCGAGCTTTCTCTTAACGCTTGGATGAACTTTTAGCTCAAAACTTGCAACCAAATCTAAACAGTAATCAAGTGCAACTTGATATCCTGTTACACTTCCTCTTCTCCACTGTTGAAAGAGATTCGTCACTGCATTACAGTATTGATCAATTAAAAAAATTTAGAAAAAAAAAACACATCTACATATATTAAATGTGTGTATAATATAGTATATACGTAGTTTAGTTATAAGGATTTGGTCTATAAACCACGAAAAAAATCTATAAGAAGATATTTTTATGATTTTGTTATACAGTTGAATAAATAAATGTATACATACAAATAAAAAGATAAATTTACAATGGTGTTTAACAAATTGAAACTATTTGTTAGTTTATAGATATGATTTATTGTTTATGTATGTTCACAACAGGCTTTTACAAAAAATTCGGTAAATACAAAATTGAAATATTTAGATAAACAGTTTGTTTTAAAGTTGTACTATATTTATAATAAACTGCATATTAAAGTTTAAAATATTAATACTTTTGTTTACATTGAGTTTACACACAATCTACTGGAAAGTCATATAAGCTATTGCAGCACTTTTTAATTAGACTAGTTTAAATAGAAACCTTTAGTTTGTTCGTTTAGCAAACTTAGAAAGAAAAAACTTATCAAAATTTACCTACATTTTATTAAGATATCAATTCAAAGCAAATTTCATCTTTCAGGTAAAGTAGATCTTTTGTTAAATATAAAAAATATGTTGAAAGAAAGTAGTTTCTCTTATATGCAACAAGTTTTAACATTATTTGCAAGATCTACAAAATGTTTAGGTCAAACATTTATGCTAGCAACTTAACTTACTTTGAATAAAAAAGTACAGCGCTTAGAAATTTCCCTTTAAAATTTTACAGTTTTATTTATTTAAGTAATATATAAACTTATTTAAAGCTTTTTTTTTGAAAAGCAAACATTTGAATAAAAGTAACAAAATATACTAAAAACTTTTTTCAAATATTATTAACTTTATTTTATACGATTTGTTTATAAGCTGTATAAAGGTTTTAATCTGAACTATCTAATACCTTAAACCATTATTTATGTAAAAAGGTATTAAAAACGATTAAGCCGTGTAGTGCTGTAACAAGATATCAAGTTGCACTTGATTACTGTTTAGATTTGGTTGCAAGTTTTGAGCTAAAAGTTCATCCAAGCGTTAAGAGAAAGCTCGCAAGGTTAAGTTTTATACTGATGCAAGGTTAATACAGTTGACAAAAGGAGAGAATAAAGTGCAGACAAGAAACCCTGATGCAACATTGAGTTAGGGAATGTTATATATAAGCTGATACAACAGACAGATGGGGAGATTCTAGCCACAGCCTGCTGCAGTAAACGTGATAATGAAGAATAGACATTTATATTGTTTTCTTGTGTTTTACAAATATATTTTGATTAGTATTATTTTTATAAGTATTTCTTATTTACATTCTAAGTAGTTAAATCGTATTTTGTTTTAGACATTCTTAGAGGATATTCTTGCTAGATTAAAAATTGTGTAAAGGTTTTAACAACATTTAAAGTACTTTCTAAATTTGATGTTCTTTATATATTTGTTAGTTTTTGCAATTGTTCTTTATATAAAATATGTTAACTCATGTCAAGCCTAGTTTTATATAGAGTAGTCTAAGTATTATTAGTATCATTATTTAGTATAAATTAAGTTTAGTATTAAAGGTACCTACATCTGTAGGTTACACATAGGTGTTTTTTAATGTAAAAAGTTCTGAAGACTGTAAATTTTTTTCTAAACAATTTTAAGCAAAAATAAAAAAAGCGTGTCGTAGCCTATACATTAAACAACATATTTGCAAAGTTTTAACTGTTTTAGTCAAGAACTGTTTGTGTAAGAGTGCTAAAACGTATGGATTATACATTGACAAAAGCAAGCATAGGTGTTTTTTAATGTAAAAAGTTCAGAAGACTGTAAAATTTTTTCTAAACAATTTTAAGCAAAAATAAAAAAATCGTGTCGTAGCCAATACATTAAACAACATATTTGCAAAGTTTTAACTGTTTTAGTCAAGAATTGTTTGTGTAAGAGTGCTAAAACGTATGGATTATACATTGACGAAAGCAAGCATAGGTGTTTTTTAATGTAAAAAGTTCAGAAGACCGTAAAATTTTTTCTTAACAATTTTAAGCAAAAATAAAAAAAGCGTGTCGTAGCCAATACATTAAACAACATATTTGCAAAGTTTTAACTGTTTTAGTCAAGAATTGTTTGTGTAAGAGTGCTAAAACGTATGGATTATACATTGACGAAAGCAAGCATAGGTGTTATTTAATGTAAAAAGTTCAGAAGACCGTAAAATTTTTTCTAAACAATTTTAAGCAAAAATAAAAAAAGCTTGTCGTAGCCAATATATTAAACAACATATTTGCAAAGTTTTAACTGTTTTAGTCAAGAATTGTTTGTGTAAGAGTGCTAAAACGTATGGATTATACATTGACGAAAGCAAGCATAGGTGTTTTTTAATGTAAAAAGTTCAGAAGACCGTAAAATTTTTTCTAAACAATTTTAAGCAAAAATAAAAAAAGCGTGTCGTAGCCAATACATGAAACAACATATTTGCAAAGTTTTAACTGTTTTAGTCAAGAATTGTTTGTGTAAGAGTGCTAAAACGTATGAATTATACATTGACGAAAGCAAGCATAGGTGTTTTTTAATTTAAAAAGTTCAGAAGACTGTAAAATTTTTTCTAAACAATTTTAAGCAAAAATAAAAAAAGCGTGTCGTAGCCAATACATTAAACAACATATTTGCAAAGTTTTAACTGTTTTAGTCAAGAATTGTATGTGTAAGAGTGCTAAAACGTATGGATTATACATTGACGAAAGCAAGCATAGGTGTTTTTTAATGTAAAAAGTTCAGAAGACCGTTAAATTTTTTCTAAACAATTTTAAGCAAAAATAAAAAAAGCGTGTCGTAGCCAATACATTAAAAACATATTTGCAAAGTTTTAACTGTTTTAGTCAAGAATTGTTTGTGTAAGAGTGCTAAAACGTATGGATTATACATTGACGAAAGCAAACATTGGTGTGTTTTAATGTAAAAAGTTCAGAAGACTGTAAAATTTTTTCTAAACAATTTTAAGCAAAAATAAAAAAAGCGTGTCGTAGCCAATACATTAAACAACATATTTGCAAACTTTTAACTGTTTTAGTCAAGAATTGTTTGTGTAAGAGTGCTAAAACGTATGGATTATACATTGACGAAAGCAAGCATAGGTGTTTTTTAAAGTAAAAAGTTCAGAAGACCGTAAAATTTTTTCTAAACAATTTTAAGCAAAAATAAAAAAAGCGTGTCGTAGCCAATACATTAAAAACATATTTGCAAAGTTTTAACTGTTTTAGTCAAGAATTGTTTGTGTAAGAGTGCTAAAACGTATGGATTATACATTGACGATAGCAAACATTGGTGTGTTTTAATGTAAAAAGTTCAGAAAACTGTAAAATTTTTTCTAAACAATTTTAAGCAAAAATAAAAAAAGTGTGTCGTAGCCAATACATTAAACAACATATTTGCAAAGTTTTAACTGTTTTAGTCAAGAATTGTTTGTGTAAGAGTGCTAAAACGTATGGATTATACATTGACTAGTAAAAAGTTCAGAAGACTGTAAAATTTTTTCTTAACAATTTTAAGCAAAAATAAAAAAAGCGTGTCGTAGCCAATACATTAAACAACATATTTACAAAGTTTTAACTGTTTTAGTCAAGAATTGTTTGTGTAAGAGTGCTAAAACGTATGGATTATACATTGACGAAAGCAAGCATAGGTGTTTTTTAATGTAAAAAGTTCAGAAGACCGTAAAATTTTTTCTAAACAATTTTAAGCAAAAATAAAAAAAGCGTGTCGTAGCCAATACATTAAACAATATATTTTCAAAGTTTTAACTGTTTTAGTCAAGAATTGTTTGTGTAAGAGTGCTAAAACGTATGGATTATACAGTGACTAGTAAAAAGTTCAGAAGACTGTAAAATTTTTTCTAAACAATTAAAAGCAAAAATAAAAAAAGCGTGTCGTAGCCAATACATTAAACAACATATTTGCAAAGTTTTAACTGTTTTAGTCAAAAATTGTTTGTGTAAGAGTGCTAAAACTTATGGATTATATATTGACGAAAGCAAGCATAGGTGTTTTTTAATGTAAAAAGTTCAGAAGACTGTAAAATTTTTTCTAAACAATTTTAAGCAAAAATAAAAAAAGCGTGTCGTAGCCAATACATTAAACAACATATTTGCAAAGTTTTAACTGTTTTAGTCAAGAATTGTTTGTGTAAGAGTGCTAAAACGTATGGATTATACATTGACTAGTAAAAAGTTCAGAAGACCTTAAAATTTTTTCTAAACAATTTTAAGCAAAAATAAAAAAAGCGTGTCGTAGCCAATACATTAAACAACATATTTGCAAAGTTCTAACTGTTTCAGTCAAGAATTGTTTGTGTAAGAGTGCTAAAACGTATGGATTATACATTGACAAAAGCAAGCATAGGTGTTTTTTAATGTAAAAAGTTCAGAAGACTGTAAAATTTTTTCTAAACAATTTTAAGCAAAAATAAAAAAAGCGTGTCGTAGCCAATACATTAAACAACATATTTGCAAAGTTCTAACTGTTTCAGTCAAGAATTGTTTGTGTAAGAGTGCTTAAACGTATGGATTATACATTGACGAAAGCAAGCATAGGTGTTTTTTAATGTAAAAAGTTCAGAAGACCGTAAAATTTTTTCTAAATAATTTTAAGCAAAAATAAAAAAAGCGTGTCGTAGCCAATACATTAAACAACATATTTGCAAAGTTTTAACTGTTTTAGTCAAGAATTGTTTGTGTAAGAGTGCTAAAACGTATGGATTATACATTGACAAAAGCAAGCATAGGTGTTTTTTAATGTAAAAAGTTCAGAAGACTGTAAAATTTTTTCTAAACAATTTTAAGCAAAAATAAAAAAAGCGTGTCGTAGCCAATACATTAAACAACATATTTGCAAAGTTTTAACTGTTTTAGTCAAGAATTGTTTGTGTAAGAGTGCTAAAACGTATGGATTATATATTGACTAGTAAAAAGTTCAGAAGACTGTAAAATTTTTTCTAAACAATTTTAAGCAAAAATAAAAATAGCGTGTCGTAGCCAATACATTAAACAACATATTTGCAAAGTTTTAACTGTTTTAGTCAAGAACTGTTTGTGTAAGAGTGCTAAAACGTATGGATTATACATTGACAAAAGCAAGCATAGGTGTTTTTTAATGTAAAAAGTTCAGAAGACTGTAAAATTTTTTCTAAACAATTTTAAGCAAAAATAAAAAAAGCGTGTCGTAGCCAATACATTAAACAACATATTTGAAAAGTTTTAACTGTTTTAGTCAAGAATTGTTTGTGTAAGAGTGCTAAAACGTATGGATTATACATTGATGAAAGCAAGCATAGGTGTTTTTTAATGTAAAAAGTTCAGAAGACCGTAAAATTTTTTCTAAACAATTTTAAGCAAAAATAAAAAAAGCGTGTCGTAGCCAATACATTAAACAACATATTTGCAAAGTTTTAACTGTTTTAGTCAAGAATTGTTTGTGTAAGAGTGCTAAAACGTATGGATTATACATTAACTAGTAAAAAGTTCAGAAGACTGTAAAATTTTTTCTAAACAATTTTAAGCAAAAATAAAAAAAGCGTGTCGTAGCCAATACATTAAACAACATATTTGCAAAGTTTTAACTGTTTTAGTCAAGAATTGTTTGTGTAAGAGTGCTAAAACGTATGGATTATACATTGACGAAAGCAAGCATAGGTGTTTTTTAATGTAAAAAGTTCAGAAGACCGTAAAATTTTTTCTAAACAATTTTAAGCAAAAATAAAAAAAGCGTGTCGTAGCCAATACATTTAACAACATATTTGCAAAGTTTTAACTACTTTAGTCAAGAATTGTTTGTGTAAGAGTGCTAAAACGTATGGATTATACATTGACGAAAGCAAGCATAGGTGTTTTTTAATGTAAAAAGTTCAGAAGACTGTAAAATTTTTTCTAAACAATTTTAAGCAAAAATAAAAAAAGCGTGTCGTAGCCAATACATTAAACAACATATTTGCAAACTTTTAACTGTTTTAGTCAAGAATTGTTTGTGTAAGAGTGCTAAAACGTATGGATTATACATTGACGAAAGCAAGCATAGGTGTTTTTTAAAGTAAAAAGTTCAGAAGACCGTAAAATTTTTTCTAAACAATTTTAAGCAAAAATAAAAAAAGCGTGTCGTAGCCAATACATTAAAAACATATTTGCAAAGTTTTAACTGTTTTAGTCAAGAATTGTTTGTGTAAGAGTGCTAAAACGTATGGATTATACATTGACGAAAGCAAACATTGGTGTGTTTTAATGTAAAAAGTTCAGAAAACTGTAAAATTTTTTCTAAACAATTTTAAGCGAAAATAAAAAAAGTGTGTCGTAGCCAATACATTAAACAACATATTTGCAAAGTTTTAACTGTTTTAGTCAAGAATTGTTTGTGTAAGAGTGCTAAAACGTATGGATTATACATTGACTAGTAAAAAGTTCAGAAGACTGTAAAATTTTTTCTTAACAATTTTAAGCAAAAATAAAAAAGCGTGTCGTAGCCAATACATTAAACAACATATTTACAAAGTTTTAACTGTTTTAGTCAAGAATTGTTTGTGTAAGAGTGCTAAAACGTATGGATTATACATTGACGAAAGCAAGCATAGGTGTTTTTTAATGTAAAAAGTTCAGAAGACCGTAAAATTTTTTCTAAACAATTTTAAGCAAAAATAAAAAAAGCGTGTCGTAGCCAATACATTAAACAATATATTTTCGAAGTTTTAACTGTTTTAGTCAAGAATTGTTTGTGTAAGAGTGCTAAAACGTATGGATTATACAGTGACTAGTAAAAAGTTCAGAAGACTGTAAAATTTTTTCTAAACAATTAAAAGCAAAAATAAAAAAAGCGTGTCGTAGCCAATACATTAAACAACATATTTGCAAAGTTTTAACTGTTTTAGTCAAGAATTGTTTGTGTAAGAGTGCTAAAACTTATGGATTATATATTGACGAAAGCAAGCATAGGTGTTTTTTAATGTAAAAAGTTCAGAAGACTGTAAAATTTTTTCTAAACAATTTTAAGCAAAAATAAAAAAAGCGTGTCGTAGCCAATACATTAAACAACATATTTGCAAAGTTTTAACTGTTTTAGTCAAGAATTGTTTGTGTAAGAGTGCTAAAACGTATGGATTATACATTGACTAGTAAAAAGTTCAGAAGACCTTAAAGTTTTTTCTAAACAATTTTAAGCAAAATAAAAAAAGCGTTTCGTAGCCAATACATTAAACAACATATTTGCAAAGTTCTAACTGTTTTAGTCAAGAATTGTTTGTGTAAGAGTGCTTAAACGTATGGATTATACATTGACGAAAGCAAGCATAGGTGTTTTTTAATGTAAAAAGTTCAGAAGACCGTAAAATTTTTTCTAAATAATTTTAAGCAAAAATAAAAAACGCGTGTCGTAGCCAATACATTAAACAACATATTTGCAAAGTTTTAACTGTTTTAGTCAAGAATTGTTTGTGTAAGAGTGCTAAAACGTATGGATTATACATTGACAAAAGCAAGCATAGGTGTTTTTTAATGTAAAAAGTTCAGAAGACTGTAAAATTTTTTCTAAACAATTTTAAGCAAAAAAAAAAAGCGTGTCGTAGCCAATACATTAAACAACATATTTGCAAAGTTTTAACTGTTTTAGTCAAGAATTGTTTGTGTAAGAGTGCTAAAACGTATGGATTATATATTGACTAGTAAAAAGTTCAGAAGACTGTAAAATTTTTTCTAAACAATTTTAAGCAAAAATAAAAAAAGCGTGTCGTAGCCTATACATTAAACAACATATTTGCAAAGTTATAACTGTTTTAGTCAAGAACTGTTTGTGTAAGAGTGCTAAAACGTATGGATTATACATTGACAAAAGCAAGCATAGGTGTTTTTTAATGTAAAAAGTTCAGAAGACTGTAAAATTTTTTCTAAACAATTTTAAGCAAAAATAAAAAAAGCGTGTCGTAGCCAATACATTAAACAACATATTTGAAAAGTTTTAACTGTTTTAGTCAAGAATTGTTTGTGTAAGAGTGCTAAAACGTATGGATTATACATTGATGAGAGCAAGCATAGGTGTTTTTTAATGTAAAAAGTTCAGAAGACCGTAAAATTTTTTCTAAACAATTTTAAGCAAAAATAAAAAAAGCGTGTCGTAGCCAATACATTAAAAACATATTTGCAAAGTTTTAACTGTTTTAGTCAAGAATTGTTTGTGTAAGAGTGCTAAAACGTATGGATTATACATTAACTAGTAAAAAGTTCAGAAGACTGTAAAATTTTTTCTAAACAATTTTAAGCAAAAATAAAAAAAGCGTGTCGTAGCCAATACATTAAACAACATATTTGCAAAGTTTTAACTGTTTTAGTCAAGAATTGTTTGTGTAAGAGTGCTAAAACGTATGGATTATACATTGACGAAAGCAAGCATAGGTGTTTTTTAATGTAAAAAGTTCAGAAGACCGTAAAATTTTTTCTAAACAATTTTAAGCAAAAATAAAAAAAGCGTGTCGTAGCCAATACATTTAACAACATATTTGCAAAGTTTTAACTACTTTAGTCAAGAATTGTTTGTGTAAGAGTGCTAAAACGTATGGATTATACATTGACGAAAGCAAGCATAGGTGTTTTTTAATGTAAAAAGTTCAGAAGACTGTAAAATTTTTTCTAAACAATTTTAAGCAAAAATAAAAAAAGCGTGTCGTAGCCAATACATTAAACAACATATTTGCAAACTTTTAACTGTTTTAGTCAAGAATTGTTTGTGTAAGAGTGCTAAAACGTATGGATTATACATTGACGAAAGCAAGCATAGGTGTTTTTTAAAGTAAAAAGTTCAGAAGACCGTAAAATTTTTTCTAAACAATTTTAAGCAAAAATAAAAAAAGCGTGTCGTAGCCAATACATTAAACAACATATTTGCAAAGTTTTAACTGTTTTAGTCAAGAATTGTTTGTGTAAGAGTGCTAAAACGTATGGATTATACATTGACTAGTAAAAAGTTCAGAAGACTGTAAAATTTTTTCTAAACAATTTTAAGCAAAAATAAAAAAAGCGTGTCGTAGCCAATACATTAAACAACATATTTGCAAAGTTCTAACTGTTTTAGTCAAGAATTGTTTGTGTAAGAGTGCTTAAACGTATGGATTATACATTGACGAAAGCAAGCATAGGTGTTTTTTAATGTAAAAAGTTCAGAAGACCGTAAAATTTTTTCTAAATAATTTTAAGCAAAAATAAAAAAAGCGTGTCGTAGCCAATACATTAAACAACATATTTGCAAAGTTTTAACTGTTTTAGTCAAGAATTGTTTGTGTAAGAGTGCTAAAACGTATGGATTATACATTGACAAAAGCAAGCATAGGTGTTTTTTAATGTAAAAAGATCAGAAGACTGTAAAATTTTTTCTAAACAATTTTAAGCAAAAATAAAAAAAGCGTGTCGTAGCCAATACATTAAACAACATATTTGCAAAGTTTTAACTGTTTTAGTCAAGAATAGTTTGTGTAAGAGTGCTAAAACGTATGGATTATATATTGACTAGTAAAAAGTTCAGAAGACTGTAAAATTTTTTCTAAACAATTTTAAGCAAAAATAAAAAAAGCGTGTCGTAGCCTATACATTAAACAACATATTTGCAAAGTTATAACTGTTTTAGTCAAGAACTGTTTGTGTAAGAGTGCTAAAACGTATGGATTATACATTGACAAAAGCAAGCATAGGTGTTTTTTAATGTAAAAAGTTCAGAAGACTGTAAAATTTTTTCTAAACAATTTTAAGCAAAAATAAAAAAAGCGTGTCGTAGCCAATACATTAAACAACATATTTGCAAAGTTTTAACTGTTTTAGTCAAGAATTGTTTGTGTAAGAGTGCTAAAACGTATGGATTATACATTGACGAAAGCAAGCATAGGTGTTTTTTAATGTAAAAAGTTCAGAAGACCGTAAAATTTTTTCTAAACAATTTTAAGCAAAAATAAAAAAAGCGTGTCGTAGCCAATACATTAAACAACATATTTGCAAAGTTTTAACTGTTTTAGTCAAGAATTGTTTGTGTAAGAGTGCTAAAACGTATGGATTATACATTGACGAAAGCAAGCATAGGTGTTTTTTAATGTAAAAAGTTCAGAAGACCGTAAAATTTTTTCTAAATAATTTTAAGCAAAAATAAAAAAAGCGTGTCGTAGCCAATACATTAAAAACATATTTGCAAAGTTTTTAACTGTTTTAGTCAAGAATTGTTTGTGTAAGAGTGCTAAAACGTATGGATTATACATTAACTAGTAAAAAGTTCAGAAGACTGTAAAATTTTTTCTAAACAATTTTAAGCAAAAATAAAAAAAGCGTGTCGTAGCCAATACATTAAACAACATATTTGCAAACTTTTAACTGTTTTAGTCAAGAATTGTTTGTGTAAGAGTGCTAAAACGTATGGATTATACATTGACGAAAGCAAGCATAGGTGTTTTTTAATGTAAAAAGTTCAGAAGACCGTAAAATTTTTTCTAAACAATTTTAAGCAAAAATAAAAAAAGCGTGTCGTAGCCAATACATTTAACAACATATTTGCAAAGTTTTAACTACTTTAGTCAAGAATTGTTTGTGTAAGAGTGCTAAAACGTATGGATTATATATTGACGAAAGCAAGTATAGGTGTTTTTTAATGTAAAAAGTTCAGAAGACTGTAAAATTTTTTCTAAACAATTTTAAGCAAAAATAAAAAAAGCGTGTCGTAGCCAATACATTAAACAACATATTTGCAAACTTTTAACTGTTTTAGTCAAGAATTGTTTGTGTAAGAGTGCTAAAACGTATGGATTATACATTGACGAAAGCAAGCATAGGTGTTTTTTAAAGTAAAAAGTTCAGAAGACCGTAAAATTTTTTCTAAACAATTTTAAGCAAAAATAAAAAAAGCGTGTCGTAGCCAATACATTAAAAACATATTAGCAAAGTTTTAACTGTTTTAGTCAAGAATTGTTTGTGTAAGAGTGCTAAAACGTATGGATTATACATTGTCGAAAGCAAACATTGGTGTTTTTTAATGTAAAAAGTTCAGAAAACTGTAAAATTTTTTCTAAACAATTTTAAGCAAAAATAAAAATAGCGTGTCGTAGCCAATACATTAAACAACATATTTGCAAAGTTTTAACTGTTTTAGTCAAGAATTGTTTGTGTAAGAGTGCTAAAACGTATGGATTATACATTGACTAGTAAAAAGTTCAGAAGACTGTAAAATTTTTTCTTAACAATTTTAAGCAAAAATAAAAAAAGTGTGTCGTAGCCAATACATTAAACAACATATTTACAAAGTTTTAACTGTTTTAGTCAAGAATTGTTTGTGTAAGAGTGCTAAAACGTATGGATTATACATTGACGAAAGCAAGCATAGGTGTTTTTTAATGTAAAAAGTTCAGAAGACCGTAAAATTTTTTCTAAACAATTTTAAGCAAAAATAAAAAAAGCGTGTCGTAGCCAATACATTTAACAACATATTTGCAAAGTTTTAACTACTTTAGTCAAGAATTGTTTGTGTAAGAGTGCTAAAACGTATGGATTATATATTGACGAAAGCAAGCATAGGTGTTTTTTAATGTAAAAAGTTCAGAATACTGTAAAATTTTTTCTAAAAAATTTTAAGCAAAAATAAAAAAAGCGTGTCGTAGCCAATACATTAAACAACATATTTGCAAAGTTTTAACTGTTTTAGTCAAGAATTGTTTGTGTAAGAGTGCTAAAATGTATGGATTATATATTGACGAAAGCAAGCATAGGTGTTTTTTAATGTAAAAAGTTCAGAAGACTGTAAAATTTTTTCTAAACAATTTTAAGCAAAAATAAAAAAAGCGTGTCGTAGCCAATACATTAAACAACATATTTGCAAAGTTTTTACTGTTTTAGTCAAGAATTGTTTGTGTAAGAGTGCTAAAACGTATGGATTATACATTGACTAGTAAAAAGTTCAGAAGACCTTAAAATTTTTTCTAAACTATTTAAAGCAAAAATAAAAAAAGCGTGTCGTAGCCAATACATTTAACAACATATTTGCAAAGTTTTAACTACTTTAGTCAAGAATTGTTTGTGTAAAAGTGCTAAAACGTATGGATTATACATTGACAAAAGCAAGCATAGGTGTTTTTTAATGTAAAAAGTTCAGAAGACTGTAAAATTTTTTCTAAACAATTTTAAGCAAAATAAAAAAAGCGTGTCGTAGACAATACATTAAACAACTTATTTGCAAAGTTTTAACTGTTTTAGTCAAGAATTGTTTGTGTAAGAGTGCTAAAACGTATGGATTATACATTGACGAAAGCAAGCATAGTAGTTTTTTAGTGAAAAAAGTTTAGAAGACTGTAAAATCGTTTCTAAACAATTTTAAGCAAAAATAAAAAAAGCGTGTCGTAGCCAATACATTAAACAACATATTTGCAAAGTTTTAACTGTTTTAGTCAAGAATTGTTTGTGTAAGAGTGCTAAAACGTATGGATTATACATTGACGAAAGCAAGCATAGGTGTTTTTTAATGTAAAAAGTTCAGAAGACTGTAAAATTTTTTCTAAACAATTTTAAGCAAAAATAAAAAAAGCGTGTCGTAGCCAATACATTAAACAACATATTTGCAAAGTTTTAACTGTTTTAGTCAAGAATTGTTTGTGTAAGAGTGCTAAAACGTATGGATTATATTTTGACTAGTAAAAAGTTCAGAAGACTGTAAAATTTTTTCTAAACAACTTTAAGCAAAAATAAAAAAGCGTGTCGTAGCCAATACATTAAACAACATATTTGCAAACTTTTAACTGTTTTAGTCAAGAATTGTTTGTGTAAGAGTGCTAAAACGTATGGATTATACATTGACGAAAGCAAGCATAGGTGTTTTTTAATGTAAAAAGTTCAGAAGACTGTAAAATTTTTTCTAAACAATTTTAAGCAAAAATAAAAAAAGCGTGTCGTAGCCAATACATTAAACAACATATTTGCAAAGTTTTAACTGTATTAGTCAAGAATTGTTTGTGTAAGAGTGCTAAAACGTATTGATTATACATTGACTAGTAAAAAGTTCAGAAAACTGTAAAATTCTTCTAAACAATTTTAAGCAAAAATAAAAAAAGTGTGTCGTAGCCAATACATTAAACAAAATATTTGCAAAGTTTTAACTGTTTTAGTCAAGAATTGTTTGTGTAAGAGTGCTAAAACTTATGGATTATACATTGACGAAAGCAAGCATAGGTGTTTTTTAATGTAAAAAGTTCAGAAGACTGTAAAATTTTTTCTTAACAATTTTAAGCAAAAATAAAAAAAGCGTGTCGTAGCGAATACATTAAACAACATATTTGCAAAGTTTTAACTGTTTTAGTCAAGAATTGTTTGTGTAAGAGTGCTAAAACGTATGGATTATACATTGACGAAAGCAAGCATAGGTGTTTTTTAATGTAAAAAGTTCAGAAGACTGTAAAATTTTTTCTAAACAACTTTAAGCAAAAATAAAAAAAGAGTGTCGTAGCCAATACATTAAACAACATATTTGCAAAGTTTTAACTGTTTTAGTCAAAAATTGTTTGTGTAAGAGTGCTAAAACGTATGGATTATACATTGACTAATAAAAAGTTCAGAAGACCGTAAAATTTTTTCTAAACAATTTTAAGCAAAAATAAAAAAAGCGTGTCGTAGCCAATACATTAAACAATATATTTGCAAAGTTTTAACTGTTTTAGTCGAGAATTGTTTGTGTAAGAGTGCTAAAACGTATGGATTATACATTGACGAAAGCAAGCATAGGTGTTTTTTAATGTAAAAAGTTCAGAAGACTGTAAAATTTGTTCTTAACAATTTTAAGCAAAAATAAAAAAAGCGTGTCGTAGCGAATACATTAAACAACATATTTGCAAAGTTTTAACTGTTTTAGTCAAGAATTGTTTGTGTAAGAGTGCTAAAACGTATGGATTATACATTGACGGAAGCAAGCATAGGTGTTTTTTAATGTAAAAAGTTCAGAAGACCGTAAAATTTTTTCTAAACAATTTTAAGCAAAAATAAAAAAAGCGTGTCGTAGCCAATACATTAAACAACATATTTGCAAAGTTTTAACTGTTTTAGTCAAGAATTGTTTGTGTAAGAGTGCTAAAACGTATGGATTATACATTGACTAATAAAAAGTTCAGAAGACCGTAAAATTTTTTCTAAACAATTTTAAGCAAAAATAAAAAAAGCGTGTCGTAGCCAATACATTAAACAATATATTTGCAAAGTTTTAACTGTTTTAGTCGAGAATTGTTTGTGTAAGAGTGCTAAAACGTATGGATTATACATTGACGAAAGCAAGCATAGGTGTTTTTTAATGTAAAAAGTTCAGAAGACTGTAAAATTTGTTCTTAACAATTTTAAGCAAAAATAAAAAAAGCGTGTCGTAGCGAATACATTAAACAACATATTTGCAAAGTTTTAACTGTTTTAGTCAAGAATTGTTTGTGTAAGAGTGCTAAAACGTATGGATTATACATTGACGGAAGCAAGCATAGGTGTTTTTTAATGTAAAAAGTTCAGAAGACCGTAAAATTTTTTCTAAACAATTTTAAGCAAAAATAAAAAAAGCGTGTCGTAGCCAATACATTAAACAACATATTTGCAAAGTTTTAACTGTTTTAGTCAAGAATTGTTTGTGTAAGAGTGCTAAAACGTATGGATTATACATTGACGAAAGCAAGCATAGGTGTTTTTTAATGTAAAAAGTTCAGAAGACCGTAAAATTTTTTCTAAACAATTTTAAGCAAAAATAAAAAAAGCTTGTCGTAGCCATTACATTAAACAACATATTTGCAAAGTTTTAACTGTTTTAGTCAAGAATTGTTTGTGTAAGAGTGCTAAAACGTATGGATTATACATTGACGAAAGCAAGCATGGGTGTTTTTTAATGTAAAAAGTTCAGAAGACCGTAAAATTTTTTCTAAACAATTTTAAGCAAAAATAAAAAAAGCGTACCGTAGCCAATACATTAAACAACATATTTGCAAAGTTTTAACTGTTTTAGTCAAGAATTGTTTGTGTAAGAGTGCTAAAACGTATGGATTATACATTGACTAGTAAAAAGTTCAGAAGACTGTAAAATTTTTTCTAAACAATTTTAAGCAAAAATAAAAAAAGCGTGTCGTAGCCAATACATTAAACAACATATTTGCAAAGTTTTAACTGTTTTAGTCAAGAATTGTTTGTGTAAGAGTGCTAAAACGTATGGATTATACATTGACGAAAGCAAGCTTAGGTGTTTTTTAATGTAAAAAGTTTAGAAGACCTTAAAATTTTTTCTAAACAATTTTAAGCAAAAATAAAAAAAGCGTGTCGTAGCCAATACATTAAACAACATATTTGCAAACTTTTAACTGTTTTAGTCAAGAATTGTTTGTGTAAGAGTGCTAAAACGTATGGATTATACATTGACGAAAGCAAGCATAGGTGTTTTTTAATGTAAAAAGTTCAGAAGACTGTAAAATTTTTTCTAAACAATTTTAAGCAAAAATAAAAAAAGCGTGTCGTAGCCAATACATTAAAAACATATTTGCAAAGTTTTTAACTGTTTTAGTCAAGAATTGTTTGTGTAAGAGTGCTAAAACGTATGGATTATACATTAACTAGTAAAAAGTTCAGAAGACTGTAAAATTTTTTCTGAACAATTTTAAGCAAAAATAAAAAAAGCGTGTCGTAGCCAATACATTAAACAACATATTTGCAAAGTTTTTACTGTTTTAGTCAAGAATTGTTTGTGTAAGAGTGCTAAAACGTATGGATTATACATTGACGAAAGCAAGCATAGGTGTTTTTTAATGTAAAAAGTTCAGAAGACCGTAAAATTTTTTCTAAACAATTTTAAGCAAAAATAAAAAAAGCGTGTCGTAGCCAATACATTTAACAACATATTTGCAAAGTTTTAACTACTTTAGTCAAGAATTGTTTGTGTAAGAGTGCTAAAACGTATGGATTATATATTGACGAAAGCAACCATAGGTGTTTTTTAATGTAAAAAGTTCAGAAGACTGTAAAATTTTTTCTAAACAATTTTAAGCAAAAATAAAAATAGCGTGTCGTAGCCAATACATTAAACAACATATTTGCAAACTTTTAACTGTTTTAGTCAAGAATTGTTTGTGTAAGAGTGCTAAAACGTATGGATTATACATTGACGAAAGCAAGCATAAGTGTTTTTTAAAGTAAAAAGTTCAGAAGACCGTAAAATTTTTTCTAAACAATTTTAAGCAAAAATAAAAAAAGCGTGTCGTAGCCAATACATTAAAAACATATTTGCAAAGTTTTAACTGTTTTAGTCAAGTATTGTTTGTGTAAGAGTGCTAAAACGTATGGATTATACATTGTCGAAAGCAAACATTGGTGTTTTTTAATGTATAAGTTCAGAAAACTGTAAAATTTTTTCTAAACAATTTAAAGCTAAAATAAAAAAAGCGTGTCGTAGCCAATACATTAAACAACA
This sequence comes from Thalia democratica, assembly GCF_965202585.1. Lineage (NCBI taxonomy): Eukaryota > Metazoa > Chordata > Thaliacea > Salpida > Salpidae > Thalia > Thalia democratica. Next base: position 116,518,462 of record NC_139165.1, on the reverse strand, counting down.
TATTTACAAAGTTTTAACTGTTTTAGTCAAGAATTGTTTGTGTAAGAGTGCTAAAACGTATGGATTATACATTGACGAAAGCAAGCATAGGTGTTTTTTAATGTAAAAAGTTCAGAAGACCGTAAAATTTTTTCTAAACAATTTTAAGCAAAAATAAAAAAAGCGTGTCGTAGCCAATACATTTAACAACATATTTGCAAAGTTTTAACTACTTTAGTCAAGAATTGTTTGTGTAAGAGTGCTAAAACGTATGGATTATATATTGACGAAAGCAAGCATAGGTGTTTTTTAATGTAAAAAGTTCAGAAGACTGTAAAATTTTTTCTAAACAATTTTAAGCAAAAATAAAAAAAGCGTGTCGTAGCCAATACATTAAACAACATATTTGCAAAGTTTTAACTGTTTTAGTCAAGAATTGTTTGTGTAAGAGTGCTAAAATGTATGGATTATATATTGACGAAAGCAAGCATAGGTGTTTTTTAATGTAAAAAGTTCAGAAGACTGTAAAATTTTTTCTAAACAATTTTAAGCAAAAATAAAAAAAGCGTGTCGTAGCCAATACATTAAACAACATATTTGCAAAGTTTTAACTGTTTTAGTCAAGAATTGTTTGTGTAAGAGTGCTAAAACGTATGGATTATACATTGACTAGTAAAAAGTTCAGAAGACCTTAAAATTTTTTCTAAACTATTTAAAGCAAAAATAAAAAAAACGTGTCGTAGCCAATACATTAAACAACATATTTGCAAAGTTTTAACTGTTTTAGTCAAGAATTGTTTGTGTAAAAGTGCTAAAACGTATGGATTATACATTGACAAAAGCAAGCATAGGTGTTTTTTAATGTAAAAAGTTCAGAAGACTGTAAAATCGTTTCTAAACAATTTTAAGCAAAAATAAAAAAAGCGTGTCGTAGCCAATACATTAAACAACATATTTGCAAAGTTTTAACTGTTTTAGTCAAGAATTGTTTGTGTAAGAGTGCTAAAACGTATGGATTATACATTGACGAAAGCAAGCATAGGTGTTTTTTAATGTAAAAAGTTCAGAAGACTGTAAAATTTTTTCTAAACAATTTTAAGCAAAAATAAAAAAAGCGTGTCGTAGCCAATACATTAAACAACATATTTGCAAAGTTTTAACTGTTTTAGTCAATAATTGTTTGTGTAAGAGTGCTAATACGTATGGATTATATATTGACGAAAGCAAGCATAGGTGTTTTTTAAAGTAAAAAGTTCAGAAGACTGTAAAATTTTTTCTAAACAATTTTAAGCAAAAATAAAAAAAGCGTGTCGTAGCCAATACATTTAACAACATATTTGCAAAGTTTTAACTACTTTAGTCAAGAATTGTTTGTGTAAGAGTGCTAAAACGTATGTATTATATATTGACGAAAGCAAGCATAGGTGTTTTTTAATGTAAAAAGTTCAGAAGACTGTAAAATTTTTTCTAAACAATTTTAAGCAAAAATAAAAAAAGCGTGTCGTAGCCAATACATTAAACAACATATTTGCAAAGTTTTAACTGTTTTAGTCAAGAATTGTTTGTGTAAGAGTGCTAAAATGTATGGATTATATATTGACGAAAGCAAGCATAGGTGTTTTTTAATGTAAAAAGTTCAGAAGACTGTAAAATTTTTTCTAAACAATTTTAAGCAAAAATAAAAAAAGCGTGTCGTAGCCAATACATTAAACAACATATTTGCAAAGTTTTAACTGTTTTAGTCAAGAATTGTTTGTGTAAGAGTGCTAAAACGTATGGATTATACATTGACTAGTAAAAAGTTCAGAAGACCTTAAAATTTTTTCTAAACTATTTAAAGCAAAAATAAAAAAAGCGTGTCGTAGCCAATACATTAAACAATATATTTGCAAAGTTTTAACTGTTTTAGTCGAGAATTGTTTGTGTAAGAGTGCTAAAACGTATGGATTATACATTGACGAAAGCAAGCATAGGTGTTTTTTAATGTAAAAAGTTCAGAAGACTGTAAAATTTGTTCTTAACAATTTTAAGCAAAAATAAAAAAAGCGTGTCGTAGCGAATACATTAAACAACATATTTGCAAAGTTTTAACTGTTTTAGTCAAGAATTGTTTGTGTAAGAGTGCTAAAACGTATGGATTATACATTGACGGAAGCAAGCATAGGTGTTTTTTAATGTAAAAAGTTCAGAAGACCGTAAAATTTTTTCTAAACAATTTTAAGCAAAAATAAAAAAAGCGTGTCGTAGCCAATACATTAAACAACATATTTGCAAAGTTTTAACTGTTTTAGTCAAGAATTGTTTGTGTAAGAGTGCTAAAACGTATGGATTATACATTGACTAATAAAAAGTTCAGAAGACCGTAAAATTTTTTCTAAACAATTTTAAGCAAAAATAAAAAAAGCGTGTCGTAGCCAATACATTAAACAATATATTTGCAAAGTTTTAACTGTTTTAGTCGAGAATTGTTTGTGTAAGAGTGCTAAAACGTATGGATTATACATTGACGAAAGCAAGCATAGGTGTTTTTTAATGTAAAAAGTTCAGAAGACTGTAAAATTTGTTCTTAACAATTTTAAGCAAAAATAAAAAAAGCGTGTCGTAGCGAATACATTAAACAACATATTTGCAAAGTTTTAACTGTTTTAGTCAAGAATTGTTTGTGTAAGAGTGCTAAAACGTATGGATTATACATTGACGGAAGCAAGCATAGGTGTTTTTTAATGTAAAAAGTTCAGAAGACCGTAAAATTTTTTCTAAACAATTTTAAGCAAAAATAAAAAAAGCGTGTCGTAGCCAATACATTAAACAACATATTTGCAAAGTTTTAACTGTTTTAGTCAAGAATTGTTTGTGTAAGAGTGCTAAAACGTATGGATTATACATTGACGAAAGCAAGCATAGGTGTTTTTTAATGTAAAAAGTTCAGAAGACCGTAAAATTTTTTCTAAACAATTTTAAGCAAAAATAAAAAAAGCTTGTCGTAGCCATTACATTAAACAACATATTTGCAAAGTTTTAACTGTTTTAGTCAAGAATTGTTTGTGTAAGAGTGCTAAAACGTATGGATTATACATTGACGAAAGCAAGCATGGGTGTTTTTTAATGTAAAAAGTTCAGAAGACCGTAAAATTTTTTCTAAACAATTTTAAGCAAAAATAAAAAAAGCGTACCGTAGCCAATACATTAAACAACATATTTGCAAAGTTTTAACTGTTTTAGTCAAGAATTGTTTGTGTAAGAGTGCTAAAACGTATGGATTATACATTGACTAGTAAAAAGTTCAGAAGACTGTAAAATTTTTTCTAAACAATTTTAAGCAAAAATAAAAAAAGCGTGTCGTAGCCAATACATTAAACAACATATTTGCAAAGTTTTAACTGTTTTAGTCAAGAATTGTTTGTGTAAGAGTGCTAAAACGTATGGATTATACATTGACGAAAGCAAGCTTAGGTGTTTTTTAATGTAAAAAGTTTAGAAGACCTTAAAATTTTTTCTAAACAATTTTAAGCAAAAATAAAAAAAGCGTGTCGTAGCCAATACATTAAACAACATATTTGCAAAGTTTTAACTGTTTTAGTCAAGAATTGTTTGTGTAAGAGTGCTAAAACGTATGGATTATACATTGACGAAAGCAAGCATAGGTGTTTTTTAATGTAAAAAGTTCAGAAGACTGTAAAATTTTTTCTAAACAATTTTAAGCAAAAATAAAAAAAGCGTGTCGTAGCCAATACATTAAAAACATATTTGCAAAGTTTTTAACTGTTTTAGTCAAGAATTGTTTGTGTAAGAGTGCTAAAACGTATGGATTATACATTAACTAGTAAAAAGTTCAGAAGACTGTAAAATTTTTTCTGAACAATTTTAAGCAAAAATAAAAAAAGCGTGTCGTAGCCAATACATTAAACAACATATTTGCAAAGTTTTTACTGTTTTAGTCAAGAATTGTTTGTGTAAGAGTGCTAAAACGTATGGATTATACATTGACGAAAGCAAGCATAGGTGTTTTTTAATGTAAAAAGTTCAGAAGACCGTAAAATTTTTTCTAAACAATTTTAAGCAAAAATAAAAAAAGCGTGTCGTAGCCAATACATTTAACAACATATTTGCAAAGTTTTAACTACTTTAGTCAAGAATTGTTTGTGTAAGAGTGCTAAAACGTATGGATTATATATTGACGAAAGCAACCATAGGTGTTTTTTAATGTAAAAAGTTCAGAAGACTGTAAAATTTTTTCTAAACAATTTTAAGCAAAAATAAAAATAGCGTGTCGTAGCCAATACATTAAACAACATATTTGCAAACTTTTAACTGTTTTAGTCAAGAATTGTTTGTGTAAGAGTGCTAAAACGTATGGATTATACATTGACGAAAGCAAGCATAAGTGTTTTTTAAAGTAAAAAGTTCAGAAGACCGTAAAATTTTTTCTAAACAATTTTAAGCAAAAATAAAAAAAGCGTGTCGTAGCCAATACATTAAAAACATATTTGCAAAGTTTTAACTGTTTTAGTCAAGTATTGTTTGTGTAAGAGTGCTAAAACGTATGGATTATACATTGTCGAAAGCAAACATTGGTGTTTTTTAATGTATAAGTTCAGAAAACTGTAAAATTTTTTCTAAACAATTTAAAGCTAAAATAAAAAAAGCGTGTCGTAGCCAATACATTAAACAACATATTTACAAAGTTTTAACTGTTTTAGTCAAGAATTGTTTGTGTAAGAGTGCTAAAACGTATGGATTATACATTGACGAAAGCAAGCATAGGTGTTTTTTAATGTAAAAAGTTCAGAAGACCGTAAAATTTTTTCTAAACAATTTTAAGCAAAAATAAAAAAAGCGTGTCGTAGCCAATACATTTAACAACATATTTGCAAAGTTTTAACTACTTTAGTCAAGAATTGTTTGTGTAAGAGTGCTAAAACGTATGGATTATATATTGACGAAAGCAAGCATAGGTGTTTTTTAATGTAAAAAGTTCAGAAGACTGTAAAATTTTTTCTAAACAATTTTAAGCAAAAATAAAAAAAGCGTGTCGTAGCCAATACATTAAACAACATATTTGCAAAGTTTTAACTGTTTTAGTCAAGAATTGTTTGTGTAAGAGTGCTAAAATGTATGGATTATATATTGACGAAAGCAAGCATAGGTGTTTTTTAATGTAAAAAGTTCAGAAGACTGTAAAATTTTTTCTAAACAATTTTAAGCAAAAATAAAAAAAGCGTGTCGTAGCCAATACATTAAACAACATATTTGCAAAGTTTTAACTGTTTTAGTCAAGAATTGTTTGTGTAAGAGTGCTAAAACGTATGGATTATACATTGACTAGTAAAAAGTTCAGAAGACCTTAAAATTTTTTCTAAACTATTTAAAGCAAAAATAAAAAAAACGTGTCGTAGCCAATACATTAAACAACATATTTGCAAAGTTTTAACTGTTTTAGTCAAGAATTGTTTGTGTAAAAGTGCTAAAACGTATGGATTATACATTGACAAAAGCAAGCATAGGTGTTTTTTAATGTAAAAAGTTCAGAAGACTGTAAAATCGTTTCTAAACAATTTTAAGCAAAAATAAAAAAAGCGTGTCGTAGCCAATACATTAAACAACATATTTGCAAAGTTTTAACTGTTTTAGTCAAGAATTGTTTGTGTAAGAGTGCTAAAACGTATGGATTATACATTGACGAAAGCAAGCATAGGTGTTTTTTAATGTAAAAAGTTCAGAAGACTGTAAAATTTTTTCTAAACAATTTTAAGCAAAAATAAAAAAAGCGTGTCGTAGCCAATACATTAAACAACATATTTGCAAAGTTTTAACTGTTTTAGTCAATAATTGTTTGTGTAAGAGTGCTAATACGTATGGATTATATATTGACGAAAGCAAGCATAGGTGTTTTTTAAAGTAAAAAGTTCAGAAGACTGTAAAATTTTTTCTAAACAATTTTAAGCAAAAATAAAAAAAGCGTGTCGTAGCCAATACATTTAACAACATATTTGCAAAGTTTTAACTACTTTAGTCAAGAATTGTTTGTGTAAGAGTGCTAAAACGTATGTATTATATATTGACGAAAGCAAGCATAGGTGTTTTTTAATGTAAAAAGTTCAGAAGACTGTAAAATTTTTTCTAAACAATTTTAAGCAAAAATAAAAAAAGCGTGTCGTAGCCAATACATTAAACAACATATTTGCAAAGTTTTAACTGTTTTAGTCAAGAATTGTTTGTGTAAGAGTGCTAAAATGTATGGATTATATATTGACGAAAGCAAGCATAGGTGTTTTTTAATGTAAAAAGTTCAGAAGACTGTAAAATTTTTTCTAAACAATTTTAAGCAAAAATAAAAAAAGCGTGTCGTAGCCAATACATTAAACAACATATTTGCAAAGTTTTAACTGTTTTAGTCAAGAATTGTTTGTGTAAGAGTGCTAAAACGTATGGATTATACATTGACTAGTAAAAAGTTCAGAAGACCTTAAAATTTTTTCTAAACTATTTAAAGCAAAAATAAAAAAAGCGTGTCGTAGCCAATACATTAAACAACATATTTGCAAACTTTTAACTGTTTTAGTCAAGAATTGTTTGTGTAAAAGTGCTAAAACGTATGGATTATACATTGACAAAAGCAAGCATAGGTGTTTTTTAATGTAAAAAGTTCAGAAGACTGTAAAATCGTTTCTAAACAATTTTAAGCAAAAATAAAAAAAGCATGTCGTAGCCAATACATTAAACAACATATTTGCAAAGTTTTAACTGTTTTAGTCAAGAATTGTTTGTGTAAGAGTGCTAAAACGTATGGATTATACATTGACGAAAGCAAGCATAGGTGTTTTTTAATGTAAAAAGTTCAGAAGACTGTAAAATTTTTTCTAAACAATTTTAAGCAAAAATAAAAAAAGCGTGTCGTAGCCAATACATTAAACAACATATTTGCAAAGTTTTAACTGTTTTAGTCAATAATTGTTTGTGTAAGAGTGCTAAAACGTATGGATTATACATTGACTAGTAAAAAGTTCAGAAGACTGTAAAATTTTTTCTAAACAATTTTAAGCAAAAATAAAAAAAGCGTGTCGTAGCCAATACATTAAACAACATATTTGCAAAGTTTTAACTGTTTTAGTCAAGAATTGTTTGTGTAAGAGTGCTAAAACGTATGGATTATACATTGACGAGAGCAAGAATAGGTGTTTTTTAATGTAAAAAGTTCAGAAGACTGTAAAATTTTTTCTAAACAGTTTAAAGCAAAAATAAAAAAAGCGTGTCGTAGCCAATACATTGAACAACATATTTGCAAAATTTTAACTGTTTTAGTCAAGAATTGTTTGTGTAAGATTGCTAAAACGTATGGATTATACATCGACTAGTAAAAAGTTCAGAAGACTGTAAAATTTTTTCTAAACAATTTTAAGCAAAAATAAAAAAAGCGTGTCGTAGCCAATACATTAAACAACATATTTGCAAAGTTTTAACTGTTTTAGTCAAGAATTGTTTGTGTAAGAGTGCTAAAACGTATGGATTATATTTTGACTAGTAAAAAGTTCAGAAGACTGTAAAATTTTTTCTAAACAATTTTAAGCAAAAATAAAAAAGCGTGTCGTAGCCAATACATTAAACAACATATTTGCAAACTTTTAACTGTTTTAGTCAAGAATTGTTTGTGTAAGAGTGCTAAAACGTATTGATTATACATTGACTAGTAAAAAGTTCAGAAAACTGTAAAATTCTTCTAAACAATTTTAAGCAAAAATAAAAAAAGTGTGTCGTAGCCAATACATTAAACAAAATATTTGCAAAGTTTTAACTGTTTTAGTCAAGAATTGTTTGTGTAAGAGTGCTAAAACTTATGGATTATACATTGACGAAAGCAAGCATAGGTGTTTTTTAATGTAAAAAGTTCAGAAGACTGTAAAATTTTTTCTTAACAATTTTAAGCAAAAATAAAAAAAGCGTGTCGTAGCGAATACATTAAACAACATATTTGCAAAGTTTTAACTGTTTTAGTCAAGAATTGTTTGTGTAAGAGTGCTAAAACGTATGGATTATACATTGACGAAAGCAAGCATAGGTGTTTTTTAATGTAAAAAGTTCAGAAGACTGTAAAATTTTTTCTAAACAACTTTAAGCAAAAATAAAAAAAGCGTGTCGTAGCCAATACATTAAACAACATATTTGCAAAGTTTTAACTGTTTTAGTCAAGAATTGTTTGTGTAAGAGTGCTAAAACGTATGGATTATACATTGACTTATAAAAAGTTCAGAAGACCGTAAAATTTTTTCTAAACAATTTTAAGCAAAAATAAAAAAAGCGTGTCGTAGCCAATACATTAAACAATATATTTGCAAAGTTTTAACTGTTTTAGTCGAGAATTGTTTGTGTAAGAGTGCTAAAACGTATGGATTATACATTGACGAAAGCAAGCATAGGTGTTTTTTAATGTAAAAAGTTTAGAAGACCTTAAAATTTTTTCTAAACAATTTTAAGCAAAAATAAAAAAAGCGTGTCGTAGCCAATACATTAAACAACATATTTGCAAAGTTTTAACTGTTTTAGTCAAGAATTGTTTGTGTAAGAGTGCTAAAACGTATGGATTATACATTGACGAAAGCAAGCATAGGTGTTTTTTAATGTAAAAAGTTCACAAGACCGTAAAATTTTTTCTAAACAATTTTAAGCAAAAATAAAAAAAGCTTGTCGTAGCCAATACATTAAACAACATATTTGCAAAGTTTTAACTGTTTTAGTCAAGAATTGTTTGTGTAAGAGTGCTAAAACGTATGGATTATACATTGACGAAAGCAAGCATGGGTGTTTTTTAATGTAAAAAGTTCAGAAGACCGTAAAATTTTTTCTAAACAATTTTAAGCAAAAATAAAAAAAGCGTACCGTAGCTAATACATTAAACAACATATTTGCAAAGTTTTAACTGTTTTAGTCAAGAATTGTTTGTGTAAGAGTGCTAAAACGTATGGATTATACATTGACTAGTAAAAAGTTCAGAAGACTGTAAAATTTTTTCTAAACAATTTTAAGCAAAAATAAAAAAAGCGTGTCGTAGCCAATACATTAAACAACATATTTGCAAAGTTTTAACTGTTTTAGTCAAGAATTGTTTGTGTAAGAGTGCTAAAACATATGGATTATACATTGACGAAAGCAAGCTTAGGTGTTTTTTAATGTAAAAAGTTTAGAAGAACTTAAAATTTTTTCTAAACAATTTTAAGCAAAAATAAAAAAAGCTTGTCGTAGCCAATACATTAAACAACATATTTGCAAAGTTTTAACTGTTTTAGTCAAGAATTGTTTGTGTAAGAGTGCTAAAACGTATGGATTATACATTGACGAAAGCAAGCATGGGTGTTTTTTAATGTAAAAAGTTCAGAAGACCGTAAAATTTTTTCTAAACAATTTTAAGCAAAAATAAAAAAAGCGTACCGTAGCTAATACATTAAACAACATATTTGCAAAGTTTTAACTGTTTTAGTCAAGAATTGTTTGTGTAAGAGTGCTAAAACGTATGGATTATACATTGACTAGTAAAAAGTTCAGAAGACTGTAAAATTTTTTCTAAACAATTTTAAGCAAAAATAAAAAAAAGTGTGTCGTAGCCAATACATTAAACAACATATTTGCAAAGTTTTAACTGTTTTAGTCAAGAATTGTTTGTGTAAGAGTGCTAAAACATATGGATTATACATTGACGAAAGCAAGCTTAGGTGTTTTTTAATGTAAAAAGTTTAGAAGAACTTAAAATTTTTTCTAAACAATTTTAAGCAAAAATAAAAAAAGCGTGTCGTAGCCAATACATTAAACAACATATTTGCAAAGTTTTAACTGTTTTAGTCAAGAATTGTTTGTGTAAGAGTGCTAAAACGTATGGATTATACATTGACGAAAGCAAGCATAGGTGTTTTTTAATGTAAAAAGTTCAGAAGACTGTAAAATTTTTTCTAAAGAATTTTAAGCAAAAATAAAAAAAACGTGTCGTAGCCAATACATTAAACAACATATTTGCAAAGTTTTAACTGTTTTAGTCAAGAATTGTTTGTGTAAGAGTGCTAAAACGTATGGATTATACATTGACTAGTAAAAAGTTCAGAAGACTGTAAAATTTTTTTCTAAAGAATTTTAAGCAAAAATAAAAAATGTGTGTCGTAGCCAATACATTAAACAACATATTTGCAAAGTTTTAACTGTTTTAGTCAAGAATTGTTTGTGTAAGAGTGCTAAAACGTATGGATTATACATTGACGAAAGCAAGCATAGGTGTTTTTTAATGTAAAAAGTTCACAAGACCGTAAAATTTTTTCTAAACAATTTTAAGCAAAAATAAAAAAAGCGTGTCGTAGCCAATACATTAAACAACATATTTGCAAAGTTTTAACTGTTTTAGTCAAGAATTGTTAGTGTAAGAGTGCTAAAACGTATGGATTATACATTGACGAAAGCAAGCATGGGTGTTTTTTAATGTAAAAAGTTCAGAAGACCGTAAAATTTTTTCTAAACAATTTTAAGCAAAAATAAAAAAAGCGTACCGTAGCAAATACATTAAACAACATATTTGCAAAGTTTGAACTGTTTTAGTCAAGAATTGTTTGTGTAAGAGTGCTAAAACGTATGGATTATACATTGACTAGTAAAAAGTTCAGAAGACTGTAAAATTTTTTTTAAACAATTTTAAGCAAAAATAAAAAAAGCGTGTCGTAGCCAATACATTAAACAACATATTTGCAAAGTTTTAACTGTTTTAGTCAAGAATTGTTTGTGTAAGAGTGCTAAAACGTATGGATTATACATTGACGAAAGCAAGCTTAGGTGTTTTTTAATGTAAAAAGTTTAGAAGAACTTAAAATTTTTTCTAAACAATTTTAAGCAAAAATAAAAAAATCGTGTCGTAGCCAATACATTAAACAACATATTTGCAAAGTTTTAACTGTTTTAGTCAAGAATTGTTTGTGTAAGAGTGCTAAAACGTATGGATTATACATTGACGAAAGCAAGCATAGGTGTTTTTTAATGTAAAAAGTTCAGAAGACTGTAAAATTTTTTCTAAAGAATTTTAAGCAAAAATAAAAAAAACGTGTCGTAGCCAATACATTAAACAACATATTTGCAAAGTTTTAACTGTTTTAGTCAAGAATTGTTTGTGTAAGAGTGCTAAAACGTATGGATTATACATTGACTAGTAAAAAGTTCAGAAGACTGTAAAATTTTTTCTAAAGAATTTTAAGCAAAAATAAAAAATGTGTGTCGTAGCCAATACATTAAACAACATATTTGCAAAGTTTTAACTGTTTTAGTCAAGAATTGTTTGTGTAAGAGTGCTAAAACGTATGGATTATACATTGACGAAAGCAAGCATAGGTGTTTTTTAATGTAAAAAGTTCAGAAGACTGTAAAATTTTTTCTAAACAATTTTAAGCAAAAATAAAAAAAGCGTGTCGTAGCCAATACATTAAACAACATATTTGCAAAGTTTTAACTGTTTTAGTCAAGAATTGTTTGTGTAAGAGTGCTAAAACGTATGGATTATACATTGACTAGTAAAAAGTTCAGAAGACTGTAAAATTTTTTCTAAACAATTTTAAGCAAAAATAAAAAAAGCGTGTCGTAGCCAATACATTAAACAACATATTTGCAAAGTTTTAACTGTTTTAGTCAAGAATTGTTTGTGTAAGAGTGCTAAAACGTATGGATTATACATTGACGAAAGCAAGCTTAGGTGTTTTTTAATGTAAAAAGTTTAGAAGAACTTAAAATTTTTTCTAAACAATTTTAAGCAAAAATAAAAAAAGCGTGTCGTAGCCAATACATTAAACAACATATTTGCAAAGTTTTAACTGTTTTAGTCAAGAATTGTTTGTGTAAGAGTGCTAAAACGTATGGATTATACATTGACGAAAGCAAGCATAGGTGTTTTTTAATGTAAAAAGTTCAGAAGACTGTAAAAGTTTTTCTAAAGAATTTTAAGCAAAAATAAAAAAAACGTGTCGTAGCCAATACATTAAACAACATATTTGCAAAGTTTTAACTGTTTTAGTCAAGAATTGTTTGTGTAAGAGTGCTAAAACGTATGGATTATACATTGACTAGTAAAAAGTTCAGAAGACTGTAAAATTTTTTCTAAAAAATTTTAAGCAAAAATAAAAAATGTGTGTCGTAGCCAATACATTAAACAACATATTTGCAAAGTTTTAACTGTTTTAGTCAAGAATTGTTTGTGTAAGAGTGCTAAAACGTATGGATTATACATTGACGAAAGCAAGCATAGGTGTTTTTTAATGTAAAAAGTTCAGAAGACTGTAAAATTTTTTCTAAACAATTTTAAGCAAAAATAAAAAAAGCGTGTCGTAGCCAATACATTAAACAACATATTTGCAAACTTTTAACTGTTTTAGTCAAGAATTGTTTGTGTAAGAGTGCTAAAACGTATGGATTATACATTGACGAAAGCAAGCATAGGTGTTTTTTAATGTAAAAAGTTCAGAAGACTGTAAAATTTTTTCTAAACAATTTTAAGCAAAAATAAAAAAAGCGTGTCGTAGCCAATACATTAAACAACATATTTGCAAACTTTTAACTGTTTTAGTCAAGAATTGTTTGTGTAAGAGTGCTAAAACGTATGGATTATACATTGACTAGTAAAAAGTTCAGAAGACTGTAAAATTTTTTCTAAAGAATTTTAAGCAAAAATAAAAAATGTGTGTCGTAGCCAATACATTAAACAACATATTTGCAAAGTTTTAACTGTTTTAGTCAAGAATTGTTTGTGTAAGAGTGCTAAAACGTATGGATTATGCATTGACGAAAGCAAGCATAGGTGTTTTTTAATGTAAAAAGTTCAGAAGACTGTAAAATTTTTTCTAAACAATTTTAAGCAAAAATAAAAAAGCGTGTCGTAGCCAATACATTAAACAACATATTTGCAAAGTTTTAACTGTTTTAGTCAAGAATTGTTTGTGTAAGAGTGCTAAAACGTATGGATTATACATTGACGAAAGCAAGCATAGGTGTTTTTTAATGTAAAAAGTTCAGAAGACTGTAAAATTTTTTCTAAACAATTTTAAGCAAAAATAAAAAAAGCGTGTCGTAGCCAATACATTAAACAACATATTTGCAAAGTTTTAACTGTTTTAGTCAAGAATTGTTTGTGTAAGAGTGCTAAAACGTATGGATTATACATTGACGAAAGCAAGCATAGGTGTTTTTTAATGTAAAAAGTTCAGAAGACTGTAAAATTTTTTCTAAACAATTTTAAGCAAAAATAAAAAAAGCGTGTCGTAGCCAATACATTAAACAACATATTTGCAAAGTTTTAACTGTTTTAGTCAAGAATTGTTTGTGTAAGAGTGCTAAAACGTAAGGATTATACATTGACGAAAGCAAGCATAGGTGTTTTTTAATGTAAAAAGTTCAGAAGACTGTAAAATTTTTTCTAAACAATTTTAAGCAAAAATAAAAAAAGCGTGTCGTAGCCAATACATTAAACAACATATTTGCAAAGTTTTAACTGTTTTAGTCAAGAATTGTTTGTGTAAGAGTGCTAAAACGTAAGAATTATACATTGACGAAAGCAAGCATAGGTGTTTTTTAATGTAAAAAGTTCAGAAGACTGTAAAATTTTTTCTAAACAATTTTAAGCAAAAATAAAAAAAGCGTGTCGTAGCCAATACATTAAACAACATATTTGCAAAGTTTTAACTGTTTTAGTCAAGAATTGTTTGTGTAAGAGTGCTAAAACGTATGGATTATACATTGACTAGTAAAAAGTTCAGAAGACTGTAAAATTTTTTCTAAACAATTTTAAGCAAAAATAAAAAAAGCGTGTCGTAGCCAATACATTAAACAACATATTTGCAAAGTTTTAACTGTTTTAGTCAAGAATTGTTTGTGTAAGAGTGCTAAAACGTATGGATTATACATTGACGAAAGCAAACATAGGTGTTTTTTAATGTAAAAAGTTCAGAAGACTGTAAAATTTTTTCTAAACAATTTTAAGCAAAAATAAAAAAAGCGTGTCGTAGCTAATACATTAAACAACATATTTGCAAAGTTTTAACTGTTTTAGTCAAGAATTGTTTGTGTAAGAGTGCTAAAACGTATGGATTATACATTGACGATAGCAAGCTTAGGTGTTTTTTAATGTAAAAAGTTCAGAAGACTGTAAAATTTTTTCTAAACAATTTTAAGCAAAAATAAAAAAAGCGTGTCGTAGCCAATACATTAAACAACATATTTGCAAACTTTTAACTGTTTTAGTCAAGAATTGTTTGTGTAAGAGTGCTAAAACGTATGGATTATACATTGACTAGTAAAAAGTTCAGAAGACTGTAAAATTTTTTCTAAACAATTTTAAGCAAAAATAAAAAAAGCGTGTCGTAGCCAATACATTAAACAACATATTTGCAAAGTTTTAACTGTTTTAGTCAAGAATTGTTTGTGTAAGAGTGCTAAAACGTATGGATTATACATTGACGAAAGCAAGCTTAGGTGTTTTTTAATGTAAAAAGTTCAGAAGACCTTAAAATTTTTTCTAAACAATTTTAAGCAAAAATAAAAAAAGCGTGTCGTAGCCAATACATTAAACAATATATTTGCAAAGTTTTAACTGTTTTAGTCAAGAATTGTTTGTGTAAGAGTGCTAAAACGTATGGATTATACATTGACGAAAGCAAGCATAGGTGTTTTTTAATGTAAAAAGTTCAGAAGACTGTAAAATTTTTTCTAAATAATTTTAAGCAAAAATAAAAAAAACGTGTCGTAGCCAATACATTAAACAACATATTTGCAAAGTTTTAACTGTTTTAGTCAAGAATTGTTTGTGTAAGAGTGCTAAAACGTATGGATTATACATTGACGAAAGCAAACATAGGTGTTTTTTAATGTAAAAAGTTCAGAAGACTGTAAAATTTTTTCTAAACAATTTTAAGCAAAAATAAAAAAAGCGTGTCGTAGCCAATACATTAAACAACATATTTGCAAAGTTTTAACTGTTTTAGTCAAGAATTGTTTGTGTAAGAGTGCTAAAACGTATGGATTATACATTGACGAAAGCAAGCATAGGTGTTTTTTAATGTAAAAAGTTCAGAAGACTGTAAAATTTTTTCTAAACAATTTTAAGCAAAAATAAAAAAAGCGTGTCGTAGCCAATACATTAAACAACATATTTGCAAAGTTTTAACTGTTTTAGTCAAGAATTGTTTGTGTAAGAGTGCTAAAACGTAAGGATTATACATTGACGAAAGCAAGCATAGGTGTTTTTTAATGTAAAAAGTTCAGAAGACTGTAAAATTTTTTCTAAACAATTTTAAGCAAAAATAAAAAAAGCGTGTCGTAGCCAATACATTAAACAACATATTTGCAAAGTTTTAACTGTTTTAGTCAAGAATTGTTTGTGTAAGAGTGCTAAAACGTAAGGATTATACATTGACGAAAGCATGCATAGGTGTTTTTTAATGTAAAAAGTTCAGAAGACTGTAAAATTTTTTCTAAACAATTTTAAGCAAAAAAAAAAAAAGCGTGTCGTAGCCAATACATTAAACAACATATTTGCAAAGTTTTAACTGTTTTAGTCAAGAATTGTTTGTGTAAGAGTGCTAAAACGTATGGATTATACATTGACTAGTAAAAAGTTCAGAAGACTGTAAAATTTTTTCTAAACAATTTTAAGCAAAAATAAAAAAAGCGTGTCGTAGCCAATACATTAAACAACATATTTGCAAAGTTTTAACTGTTTTAGTCAAGAATTGTTTGTGTAAGAGTGCTAAAACGTATGGATTATACATTGACGAAAGCAAGCATAGGTGTTTTTTAATGTAAAAAGTTCAGAAGACTGTAAAATTTTTTCAAAAGAACTTTAAGCAAAAATAAAAAAAACGTGTCGTAGCCAATACATTAAACAACATATTTGCAAAGTTTTAACTGTTTTAGTCAAGAATTGTTTGTGTAAGAGTGCTAAAACGTATGGATTATACATTGACTAGTAAAAAGTTCAGAAGACTGTAAAATTTTTTCTAAACAATTTTAAGCAAAAATGAAAAAAGCGTGTCGTAGCCAATACATTAAACAACATATTTGCAAAGTTTTAACTGTTTTAGTCAAGAATTGTTTGTTTAAGAGTGCTAAAACGTATGGATTATACATTGACGAAAGCAAGCTTAGGTGTTTTTTAATGTAAAAAGTTCAGAAGACCTTAAAATTTTTTCTAAACAATTTTAAGCAAAAATAAAAAAAGGGTGTCGTAGCCAATACATTAAACAACATATTTGCAAAGTTTTAACTGTTTTAGTCAAGAATTGTTTGTGTAAGAGTGCTAAAACGTATGGATTATACATTGACGAAAGCAAGCATAGGTGTTTTTTAATGTAAAAAGTTCAGAAGACTGTAAATTTTTTTCTAAACAATTTTAAGCAAAAATAAAAAAAGCGTGTCGTAGCCAATACATTTAACAACATATTTGCACAGTTTTAACTGTTTTAGTCAAGAATTGTTTGTGTAAGAGTGCTAAAACGTATGGATTATACATTGACGAAAGCAAGCATAGGTGTTTTTTAATGTAAAAAGTTCAGAAGACCATAAATTTTTTTCTAAACAATTTTAAGCAAAAATAAAAAAAGCGTGTCGTAGGCAATACATTAAACAACATATTTGCAAAGTTTTAACTGTTTTAGTCAAGAATTGTTTGTTTAAGAGTGCTAAACAGATGGATTATACATTGACGAAAGCAAGCATAGGTGTTTATTAATGTAAAAAGTTCAGAAGACTGTAAAATTTTTTCTCAACAATTTTAAGCAAAAATAAAAAAAGCGTGTCGTAGCCAATACATTAAACAACATATTTGCAAAGTTTTAACTGTTTTAATCAAGAATTGTTTGTGTAAGAGTGCTAAAACGTATGAATTATACATTGACGAAAGCAAGCATAGGTGTTTTTTAATGTAAAAAGTTCAGAAGACTGTAAAATTTTTTCTAAACAATTTTAAGCAAAAATAAAAAAAGCGTGTCGTAGCCAATACATTAAACAACATATTTGCAAAGTTTTAACTGTTTAAGTCAAGAATTGTTTGTGTAAGAGTGCTAAAACGTATGGATTATACATTGACGAAAGCAAGCATAGGTGTTTTTTAATGTAAAAAGTTCAGAAGACCGTAAAATTTTTTCTAAACAATTTTAAGCGAAAATAAAAAAAGCGTGTCGTAGCCAATACACTAAACAACATATTTGCAAAGTTTTAACTGTTTTAGTCAAGAATTGTTTGTGTAAGAGTGCTAAAACGTATGGATTATACATTGACGGTAGCAAGCATAGGTGTTTTTTAATGTAAAAAGTTCAAAAGACTGTAAATTTTTTTAAACAATTTTAAGCAAAAATAAAAAAAGCGTGTCGTAGCCATTACATTAAACAACATATTTGCAAAGTTTTAACTGTTTTAGTCAAGAATTGTTTGTGTAAGAGTGCTAAAACGTATGGATTATACATTGACGAAAGCAAGCATAGGTGTTTTTTAATGTAAAAAGTTCAGAAGACTGTAAAATTTTTTCTAAATAATTTTAAGCAAAAATAAAAAAAACGTGTCGTAGCCAATACATTAAACAACATATTTGCAAAGTTTTAACTGTTTTAGTCAAGAATTGTTTGTGTAAGAGTGCTAAAATGTATGGATTATACATTGACGAAAGCAAGCATAGGTGTTTTTTAATGTAAAAAGTTCAGAAGACTGTAAAATTTTTTCTAAATAATTTTAAGCAAAAATAAAAAAAACGTGTCGTAGCCAATACATTAAACAACATATTTGCAAAGTTTTAACTGTTTTAGTCAAGAATTGTTTGTGTAAGAGTGCTAAAACGTATGGATTATACATTGACGAAAGCAAGCATAGGTGTTTTTTAATGTAAAAAGTTCAAAAGACTGTATAATTTTTCTAAACAATTTTAAGCAAAAATAAAAAAAACGTGTCGTAGCCAATACATTAAACAACATATTTGCAAAGTTTTAACTGTTTTAGTCAAAAATTGTTTGTGTAAGAGTGCTAAAACGTATGGGTTATACATTGACGAAATCAAGCATAGGTGTTTTTTAATGTAAAAAGTTCAGAAGACTGTAAAATTTCTTCTAAACAATTTTAAGCAAAAATAAAAAGAACGTGTCGTAGCTAATACATTAAACAACATATTTGCAAAGTTTTAACTGTTTTAGTCAAGAATTGTTTGTGTAAGAGTGCTAAAACGTATGGATTATACATTGACGAAAGCAAGCATAGGTGTTTTTTAATGTAATAAGTTCAGAAGACTGTAAATTTTTTTCTAAACAATTTTAAGCAAAAATAAAAAAGCGTGTCGTAGCCAATACATTTAACAACATATTTGCACAGTTTTAACTGTTTTAGTCAAGAATTGTTTGTGTAAGAGTGCTAAAACGTATGGATTCTACATTGACGAAAGCAAGCATAGGTGTTTTTTAATGTAAAAAGTTCAGAAGACCGTAAATTTTTTTCTAAACAATTTTAAGCAAAAATAAAAAAAGCGTGTCGTAGCCAATACATTAAACAACATATTTGCAAATTTTAACTGTTTTAGTCAAGAATTGTTTGTGTAAGAGTGCTAAAACGTATGGATTATACATTGACGAAAGCAAGCATAGGTGTTTATTAATGTAAAAAGTTCAGAAGACTGTAAAATTTTTTCTCAACAATTTTAAGCAAAAATAAAAAAAGCGTGTCGTAGCCAATACATTAAACAACGTATTTGCAAAGTTTTAACTGTTTTAGTCAAGAATTGTTTGTGTAAGAGTGCTAAAACGTATGAATTATACATTGACGAAAGCAAGCATAGGTGTTTTTTAATGTAATAAGTTCAGAAGACCGTAAAATTTTTTCTAAACAATTTTAAGCAAAAATAAAAAAAGCGTGTCGTAGCCAATACATTAAACAACATATTTGCAAAGTTTTAACTGTTTCAGTCAAGAATTGTTTGTGTAAGAGTGCTAAAACGTATGGATTATACATTGACGAAAGCAAGCATAGGTGTTTTTTAATGTAAAAAGTTCAGAAGACTGTAAAATTTTTTCTAAACAATTTTAAGCAAAAATAAAAAAAGCGTGTCGTAGCCAATACATTAAACAACATATTTGCAAAGTTTTAACTGTTTGAGTCAAGAATTGTTTGTGTAAGAGTGCTAAAACGTATGGATTATACATTGACGAAAGCAAGCATAGGTGTTTTTTAATGTAAAAAGTTCAGAAGACTGTAAAATTTTTTCTAAACAATTTTAAGCAAAAATAAAAAAAGCGTCTCGTAGCCAATACATTAAACAACATATTTGCAAAGTTTTAACTGTTTTAGTCAAGAATTGTTTGTGTAAGAGTGCTAAAACGTATGGATTATACATTGACGAAAGCAAGCATAGGTGTTTTTTAATGTAAAAAGTTCACAAGACCGTAAAATTTTTTCTAAACAATTTTAAGCAAAAATAAAAAAAGCGTGTCGTAGCTAATACATTAAACAACATATTTGCAAAGTTTTAACTGTTTCAGTCAAGAATTGTTTGTGTAAGAGTGCTAAAACGTATGGATTATACATTGACGAAAGCAAGCATAGGTGTTTTTTAATGTAAAAAGTTCAGAAGACTGTAAAATTTTTTCTAAACAATTTTAAGCAAAAATAAAAAAAGCGTCTCGTAGCCAATACATTAAACAACATATTTGCAAAGTTTTAACTGTTTTAGTCAAGAATTGTTTGTGTAAGAGTGCTAAAACGTATGGATTATACATTGACGAAAGCAAGCATAGGTGTTTTTTAATGTAAAAAGTTCACAAGACCGTAAAATTTTTTCTAAACAATTTTAAGCAAAAATAAAAAAAGCGTGTCGTAGCTAATACATTAAACAACATATTTGCAAAGTTTTAACTGTTTCAGTCAAGAATTGTTTGTGTAAGAGTGCTAAAACGTATGGATTATACATTGACGAAAGCAAGCATAGGTGTTTTTTAATGTAAAAAGTTCAGAAGACTGTAAAATTTTTTCTAAACAATTTTAAGCAAAAATAAAAAAAGCGTGTCGTAGCCAATACATTAAACAATATATTTGCAAAGTTTTAACTGTTTTAGTCAAGAATTGTTTGTGTAAGAGTGCTAAAACGTATGAATTATACATTGACGAAAGCAAGCATAGGTGTTTTTTAATGTAAAAAGTTCAGAAGACTCTAAAATTTTTTCTAAACAATTTTAAGCAAAAATAAAAAAAGCGTCTCGTAGCCAATACATTAAACAACATATTTGCAAAGTTTTAACTGTTTTAGTCAAGAATTGTTTGTGTAAGAGTGCTAAAACGTATGGATTATACATTGACGAAAGCAAGCATAGGTGTTTTTTAATGTAAAAAGTTCACAAGACCGTAAAATTTTTTCTAAACAATTTTAAGCAAAAATAAAAAAAGCGTGTCGTAGCTAATACATTAAACAACATATTTGCAAAGTTTTAACTGTTTTAGTCAAGAATTGTTTGTGTAACAGTGCTAAAACGTATGGATTATACATTGACGAAAGCAAGCATAGGTGTTTATTAATGAAAAAAGTTCAGAAGACTGTAAAATTTTTTCTCAACAATTTTAAGCAAAAATAAAAAAAGCATGTCGTAGCCAATACATTAAACAACATATTTGCAAAGTTTTAACTGTTTTAGTCAAGAATTGTTTGTGTAAGAGTGCTAAAACGTTTGAATTATACATTGACGAAAGCAAGCATAGGTGTTTTTTAATGTAAAAAGTTCAGAAGACTGTAAAATTTTTTCTAAACAATTTTAAGCAAAAATAAAAAAAGCGTGTCGTAGCCAATACATTAAACAACATATTTGCAAAGTTTTAACTGTTTTAGTCAAGAATTGTTTGTGTAAGAGTGCTAAAACGTATGGATTATACATTGACGAAAGCAAGCATAGGTGTTTTTTAATGTAATAAGTTCAGAAGACTGTAAAATTTTTTCTAAACAATTTTAAGCAAAAATAAAAAAAAGCGTGTCGTAGCCAATACATTAAACAACATATTTGCAAAGTTTTAACTGTTTTAGTCAAGAATTGTTTGTGTAAGAGTGCTAAAACGTATGGATTATACATTGACGAAAGCAAGCATAGGTGTTTTTTAATGTAAAAAGTTCAGAAGACCGTAAAATTTTTTCTAAACAATTTTAAGCGAAAATAAAAAAGCGTGTCGTGACTAATACATTAAACAACATATTTGCAAAGTTTTAACTGTTTTAGTCAAGAATTGTTTGTGTAAGAGTGCTAAAACGTATGGATTACACATTGACGAAAGCAAGCATAGGTGTTTTTTAATGTAAAAAGTTCAGAAGACCGTAAAATTTTTTCTAAACAATTTTAAGCGAAAATAAAAAAAGCGTGTCGTAGCCAATACACTAAACAACATATTTGCAAAGTTTTAACTGTTTTAGTCAAGAATTGTTTGTGTAAGAGTGCTAAAACGTATGGATTATACATTGACGGTAGCAAGCATAGGTGTTTTTTAATGTAAAAAGTTCAAAAGACTGTAAAATTTTTTCTAAACAATTTTAAGCAAAAATAAAAAAAGCGTGTCGTAGCCAATACATTAAACAACATATTTGCAAAGTTTTAACTGTTTTAGTCAAGAATTGTTTGTGTAAGAGTGCTAAAACGTATGGATTATACATTGACGAAAGCAAGCATAGGTGTTTTTTAATGTAAAAAGTTCAGAAGACTGTAAAATTTTTTCTAAACAATTTTAAGCAAAAATAAAAAAAGCGTGTCGTAGCCAATACATTAAACAACATATTTGCAAAGTTTTAACTGTTTTAGTCAAGAATTGTTTGTGTAAGAGTGCTAAAACGTATGGATTATACATTGACGAAAGCAAGCATAGGTGTTTTTTAATGTAAAAAGTTCAAAAGACTGTAAAATTTTTCTAAACAATTTTAAGCAAAAATAAAAAAAACGTGTCGTAGCCAATACATTAAACAACATATTTGCAAAGTTTTAACTGTTTTAGTCAAAAATTGTTTGTGTAAGAGTGCTAAAACGTATGGGTTATACATTGACGAAAGCAAGCATATGTGTTTTTTAATGTAAAAAGTTCAGAAGACTGTAAAATTTCTTCTAAACAATTTTAAGCAAAAATAAAAAGAACGTGTCGTAGCTAATACATTAAACAACATATTTGCAAAGTTTTAACTGTTTTAGTCAAGAATTGTTTGTGTAAGAGTGCTAAAACGTATGGATAATACATTGACGAAAGCAAGCATAGGTGTTTTTTAATGTAATAAGTTCAGAAGACTGTAAATTTTTTTCTAAACAATTTTAAGCAAAAATAAAAAAAGCGTGTCGTAGCCAATACATTTAACAACATATTTGCACAGTTTTAACTGTTTTAGTCAAGAATTGTTTGTGTAAGAGTGCTAAAACGTATGGATTATACATTGACGAAAGCAAGCATAGGTGTTTTTTAATGTAAAAAGTTCAGAAGACCGTAAATTTTTTTCTAAACAATTTTAAGCAAAAATAAAAAAAGCGTGTCGTAGCCAATACATTAAACAACATATTTGCAAATTTTAACTGTTTTAGTCAAGAATTGTTTGTGTAAGAGTGCTAAAACGTATGGATTATACATTGACGAAAGCAAGCATAGGTGTTTATTAATGTAAAAAGTTCAGAAGACTGTAAAATTTTTTCTCAACAATTTTAAGCAAAAATAAAAAAAGCGTGTCGTAGCCAATACATTAAACAACGTATTTGCAAAGTTTTAACTGTTTTAGTCAAGAATTGTTTGTGTAAGAGTGCTAAAACGTATGAATTATACATTGACGAAAGCAAGCATAGGTGTTTTTTAATGTAATAAGTTCAGAAGACCGTAAAATTTTTTCTAAACAATTTTAAGCAAAAATAAAAAAAGCGTGTCGTAGCCAATACATTAAACAACATATTTGCAAAGTTTTAACTGTTTCAGTCAAGAATTGTTTGTGTAAGAGTGCTAAAACGTATGGATTATACATTGACGAAAGCAAGCATAGGTGTTTTTTAATGTAAAAAGTTCAGAAGACTGTAAAATTTTTTCTAAACAATTTTAAGCAAAAATAAAAAAAGCGTGTCGTAGCCAATACATTAAACAATATATTTGCAAAGTTTTAACTGTTTTAGTCAAGAATTGTTTGTGTAAGAGTGCTAAAACGTATGAATTATACATTGACGAAAGCAAGCATAGGTGTTTTTTAATGTAAAAAGTTCAGAAGACTGTAAAATTTTTTCTAAACAATTTTAAGCAAAAATAAAAAAAGCGTCTCGTAGCCAATACATTAAACAACATATTTGCAAAGTTTTAACTGTTTTAGTCAAGAATTGTTTGTGTAAGAGTGCTAAAACGTATGAATTATACATTGACGAAAGCAAGCATATGTGTTTTTTAATGTAAAAAGTTCAGAAGACTGTAAAATTTTTTCTAAACAATTTTAAGCAAAAATAAAAAAAGCGCGTCGTAGCCAATACATTAAACAACATATTTGCAAAGTTTTAACTGTTTTAGTCGAGAACTGTTTGTGTAAGAGTGCTAAAACGTATGGATTATACATTGACGAAAGCAAGCATAGGTGTTTTTTAATGTAAAAAGTTCAGAAGACCGTAAAATTTTTTCTAAACAATTTTAAGCGAAAATAAAAAAGCGTGTCGTAACTAATACATTAAACAACATATTTGCAAAGTTTTAACTGTTTTAGTCAAGAATTGTTTGTGTAAGAGTGCTAAAACGTATGGATTACACATTGACGAAAGCAAGCATAGGTGTTTTTTAATGTAAAAAGTTCAGAAGACCGTAAAATTTTTTCTAAACAATTTTAAGCGAAAATAAAAAAAGCGTGTCGTAGCAAATACACTAAACAACATATTTGCAAAGTTTTAACTGTTTTAGTCAAGAATTGTTTGTGTAAGAGTGCTAAAACGTATGGATTATACATTGACGAAAGCAAGCATAGGTGTTTTTTAATGTAAAAAGTTCAAAAGACTGTAAAATTTTTTCTAAACAATTTTAAGCAAAAATAAAAAAAGCGTGTCGTAGCCAATACATTAAACAACATATTTGCATAGTTTTAACTGTTTTAGTCAAGAATTGTTTGTGTAAGAGTGCTAAAACGTATGGATTATACATTGACGAAAGCAAGCATAGGTGTTTTTTAATGTAAAAAGTTGAGAAGACTGTAAAATTTTTTCTAAACAATTTTAAGCAAAAATAAAAAAGCGTGTCGTAGCCAATACATTAAACAACATATTTGCAAAGTTTTAACTGTTTTAGTCAAGAATTGTTTGTGTAAGAGTGCTAAAACGTATGGATTATACATTGACGAAAGCAAGCATAGGTTGCTTTTTAATGTAAAAAGTTCAGAAGACCGTAAAATTTTTTCTAAACAATTTTAAGCGAAAATAAAAAAGCGTGTCGTAGCCAATACATTAAACAACATATTTGCAAAGTTTTAACTGTTTTAGTCAAGAATTGTTTGTGTAAGAGTGCTAAAACGTATGGATTATACATTGACGAAAGCAAGCTTAGGTGTTTTTTAATGTAAAAAGTTCAGAAGACCTTAAAATTTTTTCTAAACAATTTTAAGCAAAAATAAAAAAAGCGTGTCGTAGCCAATACATTAAACAATATATTTGCAAAGTTTTAACTGTTTTAGTCAAGAATTGTTTGTGTAAGAGTGCTAAAACGTATGGATTATACATTGACGAAAGCAAGCATAGGTGTTTTTTAATGTAAAAAGTTCAGAAGACTGTAAAATTTTTTCTAAATAATTTTAAGCAAAAATAAAAAAAACGTGTCGTAGCCAATACATTAAACAACATATTTGCAAAGTTTTAACTGTTTTAGTCAAGAATTGTTTGTGTAAGAGTGCTAAAATGTATGGATTATACATTGACGAAAGCAAGCATAGGTGTTTTTTAATGTAAAAAGTTCAGAAGACTGTAAAATTTTTTCTAAATAATTTTAAGCAAAAATAAAAAAAACGTGTCGTAGCCAATACATTAAACAACATATTTGCAAAGTTTTAACTGTTTTAGTCAAGAATTGTTTGTGTAAGAGTGCTAAAACGTATGGATTATACATTGACGAAAGCAAGCATAGGTGTTTTTTAATGTAAAAAGTTCAAAAGACTGTATAATTTTTCTAAACAATTTTAAGCAAAAATAAAAAAAACGTGTCGTAGCCAATACATTAAACAACATATTTGCAAAGTTTTAACTGTTTTAGTCAAAAATTGTTTGTGTAAGAGTGCTAAAACGTATGGGTTATACATTGACGAAAGCAAGCATAGGTGTTTTTTAATGTAAAAAGTTCAGAAGACTGTAAAATTTCTTCTAAACAATTTTAAGCAAAAATAAAAAGAACGTGTCGTAGCTAATACATTAAACAACATATTTGCAAAGTTTTAACTGTTTTAGTCAAGAATTGTTTGTGTAAGAGTGCTAAAACGTATGGATTATACATTGACGAAAGCAAGCATAGGTGTTTTTTAATGTAAAAAGTTGAGAAGACTGTAAAATTTTTTCTAAACAATTTTAAGCAAAAATAAAAAAGCGTGTCGTAGCCAATACATTAAACAACATATTTGCAAAGTTTTAACTGTTTTAGTCAAGAATTGTTTGTGTAAGAGTGCTAAAACGTATGGATTATACATTGACGAAAGCAAGCATAGGTTGCTTTTTAATGTAAAAAGTTCAGAAGACCGTAAAATTTTTTCTAAACAATTTTAAGCGAAAATAAAAAAGCGTGTCGTAGCCAATACATTAAACAACATATTTGCAAAGTTTTAACTGTTTTAGTCAAGAATTGTTTGTGTAAGAGTGCTAAAACGTATGGATTATACATTGACGAAAGCAAGCTTAGGTGTTTTTTAATGTAAAAAGTTCAGAAGACCTTAAAATTTTTTCTAAACAATTTTAAGCAAAAATAAAAAAAGCGTGTCGTAGCCAATACATTAAACAATATATTTGCAAAGTTTTAACTGTTTTAGTCAAGAATTGTTTGTGTAAGAGTGCTAAAACGTATGGATTATACATTGACGAAAGCAAGCATAGGTGTTTTTTAATGTAAAAAGTTCAGAAGACTGTAAAATTTTTTCTAAATAATTTTAAGCAAAAATAAAAAAAACGTGTCGTAGCCAATACATTAAACAACATATTTGCAAAGTTTTAACTGTTTTAGTCAAGAATTGTTTGTGTAAGAGTGCTAAAATGTATGGATTATACATTGACGAAAGCAAGCATAGGTGTTTTTTAATGTAAAAAGTTCAGAAGACTGTAAAATTTTTTCTAAATAATTTTAAGCAAAAATAAAAAAAACGTGTCGTAGCCAATACATTAAACAACATATTTGCAAAGTTTTAACTGTTTTAGTCAAGAATTGTTTGTGTAAGAGTGCTAAAACGTATGGATTATACATTGACGAAAGCAAGCATAGGTGTTTTTTAATGTAAAAAGTTCAAAAGACTGTATAATTTTTCTAAACAATTTTAAGCAAAAATAAAAAAAACGTGTCGTAGCCAATACATTAAACAACATATTTGCAAAGTTTTAACTGTTTTAGTCAAAAATTGTTTGTGTAAGAGTGCTAAAACGTATGGGTTATACATTGACGAAAGCAAGCATAGGTGTTTTTTAATGTAAAAAGTTCAGAAGACTGTAAAATTTCTTCTAAACAATTTTAAGCAAAAATAAAAAGAACGTGTCGTAGCTAATACATTAAACAACATATTTGCAAAGTTTTAACTGTTTTAGTCAAGAATTGTTTGTGTAAGAGTGCTAAAACGTATGGATTATACATTGACGAAAGCAAGCATAGGTGTTTTTTAATGTAATAAGTTCAGAAGACTGTAAATTTTTTTCTAAACAATTTTAAGCAAAAATAAAAAAGCGTGTCGTAGCCAATACATTTAACAACATATTTGCACAGTTTTAACTGTTTTAGTCAAGAATTGTTTGTGTAAGAGTGCTAAAACGTATGGATTCTACATTGACGAAAGCAAGCATAGGTGTTTTTTAATGTAAAAAGTTCAGAAGACCGTAAATTTTTTTCTAAACAATTTTAAGCAAAAATAAAAAAAGCGTGTCGTAGCCAATACATTAAACAACATATTTGCAAATTTTAACTGTTTTAGTCAAGAATTGTTTGTGTAAGAGTGCTAAAACGTATGGATTATACATTGACGAAAGCAAGCATAGGTGTTTATTAATGTAAAAAGTTCAGAAGACTGTAAAATTTTTTCTCAACAATTTTAAGCAAAAATAAAAAAAGCGTGTCGTAGCCAATACATTAAACAACGTATTTGCAAAGTTTTAACTGTTTTAGTCAAGAATTGTTTGTGTAAGAGTGCTAAAACGTATGAATTATACATTGACGAAAGAAAGCATAGGTGTTTTTTAATGTAATAAGTTCAGAAGACCGTAAAATTTTTTCTAAACAATTTTAAGCAAAAATAAAAAAAGCGTGTCGTAGCCAATACATTAAACAACATATTTGCAAAGTTTTAACTGTTTCAGTCAAGAATTGTTTGTGTAAGAGTGCTAAAACGTATGGATTATACATTGACGAAAGCAAGCATAGGTGTTTTTTAATGTAAAAAGTTCAGAAGACTGTAAAATTTTTTCTAAACAATTTTAAGCAAAAATAAAAAAAGCGTGTCGTAGCCAATACATTAAACAATATATTTGCAAAGTTTTAACTGTTTTAGTCAAGAATTGTTCGTGTAAGAGTGCTAAAACGTATGAATTATACATTGACGAAAGCAAGCATAGGTGTTTTTTAATGTAAAAAGTTCAGAAGACTGTAAAATTTTTTCTAAACAATTTTAAGCAAAAATAAAAAAAGCGTCTCGTAGCCAATACATTAAACAACATATTTGCAAAGTTTTAACTGTTTTAGTCAAGAATTGTTTGTGTAAGAGTGCTAAAACGTATGGATTATACATTGACGAAAGCAAGCATAGGTGTTTTTTAATGTAAAAAGTTCACAAGACCGTAAAATTTTTTCTAAACAATTTTAAGCAAAAATAAAAAAAGCGTGTCGTAGCTAATACATTAAACAACATATTTGCAAAGTTTTAACTGTTTCAGTCAAGAATTGTTTGTGTAAGAGTGCTAAAACGTATGGATTATACATTGACGAAAGCAAGCATAGGTGTTTTTTAATGTAAAAAGTTCAGAAGACTGTAAAATTTTTTCTAAACAATTTTAAGCAAAAATAAAAAAAGCGTGTCGTAGCCAATACATTAAACAATATATTTGCAAAGTTTTAACTGTTTTAGTCAAGAATTGTTTGTGTAAGAGTGCTAAAACGTATGAATTATACATTGACGAAAGCAAGCATAGGTGTTTTTTAATGTAAAAAGTTCAGAAGACTCTAAAATTTTTTCTAAACAATTTTAAGCAAAAATAAAAAAAGCGTCTCGTAGCCAATACATTAAACAACATATTTGCAAAGTTTTAACTGTTTTAGTCAAGAATTGTTTGTGTAAGAGTGCTAAAACGTATGGATTATACATTGACGAAAGCAAGCATAGGTGTTTTTTAATGTAAAAAGTTCACAAGACCGTAAAATTTTTTCTAAACAATTTTAAGCAAAAATAAAAAAAGCATGTCGTAGCCAATACATTAAACAACATATTTGCAAAGTTTTAACTGTTTTAGTCAAGAATTGTTTGTGTAAGAGTGCTAAAACGTTTGAATTATACATTGACGAAAGCAAGCATAGGTGTTTTTTAATGTAAAAAGTTCAGAAGACTGTAAAATTTTTTCTAAACAATTTTAAGCAAAAATAAAAAAAGCGTGTCGTAGCCAATACATTAAACAACATATTTGCAAAGTTTTAACTGTTTTAGTCAAGAATTGTTTGTGTAAGAGTGCTAAAACGTATGGATTATACATTGACGAAAGCAAGCATAGGTGTTTTTTAATGTAATAAGTTCAGAAGACTGTAAAATTTTTTCTAAACAATTTTAAGCAAAAATAAAAAAAAGCGTGTCGTAGCCAATACATTAAACAACATATTTGCAAAGTTTTAACTGTTTTAGTCAAGAATTGTTTGTGTAAGAGTGCTAAAACGTATGGATTATACATTGACGAAAGCAAGCATAGGTGTTTTTTAATGTAAAAAGTTCAGAAGACCGTAAAATTTTTTCTAAACAATTTTAAGCGAAAATAAAAAAGCGTGTCGTGACTAATACATTAAACAATATATTTGCAAAGTTTTAACTGTTTTAGTCAAGAATTGTTTGTGTAAGAGTGCTAAAACGTATGGATTACACATTGACGAAAGCAAGCATAGGTGTTTTTTAATGTAAAAAGTTCAGAAGACCGTAAAATTTTTTCTAAACAATTTTAAGCGAAAATAAAAAAAGCGTGTCGTAGCCAATACACTAAACAACATATTTGCAAAGTTTTAACTGTTTTAGTCAAGAATTGTTTGTGTAAGAGTGCTAAAACGTATGGATTATACATTGACGGTAGCAAGCATAGGTGTTTTTTAATGTAAAAAGTTCAAAAGACTGTAAAATTTTTTCTAAACAATTTTAAGCAAAAATAAAAAAAGCGTGTCGTAGCCAATACATTAAACAACATATTTGCAAAGTTTTAACTGTTTTAGTCAAGAATTGTTTGTGTAAGAGTGCTAAAACGTATGGATTATACATTGACGAAAGCAAGCATAGGTGTTTTTTAATGTAAAAAGTTCAGAAGACTGTAAAATTTTTTCTAAACAATTTTAAGCAAAAATAAAAAAAGCGTGTCGTAGCCAATACATTAAACAACATATTTGCAAAGTTTTAACTGTTTTAGTCAAGAATTGTTTGTGTAAGAGTGCTAAAACGTATGGATTATACATTGACGAAAGCAAGCATAGGTGTTTTTTAATGTAAAAAGTTCAAAAGACTGTAAAATTTTTCTAAACAATTTTAAGCAAAAATAAAAAAAACGTGTCGTAGCCAATACATTAAACAACATATTTGCAAAGTTTTAACTGTTTTAGTCAAAAATTGTTTGTGTAAGAGTGCTAAAACGTATGGGTTATACATTGACGAAAGCAAGCATAGGTGTTTTTTAATGTAAAAAGTTCAGAAGACTGTAAAATTTCTTCTAAACAATTTTAAGCAAAAATAAAAAAAGAGTGACGTAGCTAATACATTAAACAACATATTTGCAAAGTTTTAACTGTTTTAGTCGAGAATTGTTTGTGTAAGAGTGCTAAAACGTATGGATAATACATTGACGAAAGCAAGCATAGGTGTTTTTTAATGTATAAAGTTCAGAAGACTGTAAATTTTTTTCAAACAATTTTAAGCAAAAATAAAAAAAGCGTGTCGTAGCCAATACATTTAACAACATATTTGCACAGTTTTAACTGTTTTAGTCAAGAATTGTTTGTGTAAGAGTGCTAAAACGTATGGATTATACATTGACGAAAGCAAGCATAGGTGTTTTTTAATGTAAAAAGTTCAGAAGACCGTAAATTTTTTTCTAAACAATTTTAAGCAAAAATAAAAAAAGCGTGTCGTAGCCAATACATTAAACAACATATTTGCAAATTTTAACTGTTTTAGTCAAGAATTGTTTGTGTAAGAGTGCTAAAACGTATGGATTATACATTGACGAAAGCAAGCATAGGTGTTTATTAATGTAAAAAGTTCAGAAGACTGTAAAATTTTTTCTCAACAATTTTAAGCAAAAATAAAAAAAGCGTGTCGTAGCCAATACATTAAACAACGTATTTGCAAAGTTTTAACTGTTTTAGTCAAGAATTGTTTGTGTAAGAGTGCTAAAACGTATGAATTATACATTGACGAAAGCAAGCATAGGTGTTTTTTAATGTAATAAGTTCAGAAGACCGTAAAATTTTTTCTAAACAATTTTAAGCAAAAATAAAAAAAGCGTGTCGTAGCCAATACATTAAACAACATATTTGCAAAGTTTTAACTGTTTCAGTCAAGAATTGTTTGTGTAAGAGTGCTAAAACGTATGGATTATACATTGACGAAAGCAAGCATAGGTGTTTTTTAATGTAAAAAGTTCAGAAGACTGTAAAATTTTTTCTAAACAATTTTAAGCAAAAATAAAAAAAGCGTGTCGTAGCCAATACATTAAACAATATATTTGCAAAGTTTTAACTGTTTTAGTCAAGAATTGTTTGTGTAAGAGTGCTAAAACGTATGAATTATACATTGACGAAAGCAAGCATAGGTGTTTTTTAATGTAAAAAGTTCAGAAGACTGTAAAATTTTTTCTAAACAATTTTAAGCAAAAATAAAAAAAGCGTCTCGTAGCCAATACATTAAACAACATATTTGCAAAGTTTTAACTGTTTTAGTCAAGAATTGTTTGTGTAAGAGTGCTAAAACGTATGGATTATACATTGACGAAAGCAAGCATAGGTGTTTTTTAATGTAAAAAGTTCAGAAGACCGTAAAATTTTTTCTAAACAATTTTAAGCAAAAATAAAAAAAGCGTGTCGTAGCTAATACATTAAACAACATATTTGCAAAGTTTTAACTGTTTTAGTCAAGAATTGTTTGTGTAACAGTGCTAAAACGTATGGATTATACATTGACGAAAGCAAGCATAGGTGTTTATTAATGAAAAAAGTTCTGAAGACTGTAAAATTTTTTCTCAACAATTTTAAGCAAAAATAAAAAAAGCATGTCGTAGCCAATACATTAAACAACATATTTGCAAAGTTTTAACTGTTTTAGTCAAGAATTGTTTGTGTAAGAGTGCTAAAACGTATGAATTATACATTGACGAAAGCAAGCATATGTGTTTTTTAATGTAAAAAGTTCAGAAGACTGTAAAATTTTTTCTAAACAATTTTAAGCAAAAATAAAAAAAGCGCGTCGTAGCCAATACATTAAACAACATATTTGCAAAGTTTTAACTGTTTTAGTCGAGAACTGTTTGTGTAAGAGTGCTAAAACGTATGGATTATACATTGACGAAAGCAAGCATAGGTGTTTTTTAATGTAAAAAGTTCAGAAGACCGTAAAATTTTTTCTAAACAATTTTAAGCGAAAATAAAAAAGCGTGTCGTAACTAATACATTAAACAACATATTTGCAAAGTTTTAACTGTTTTAGTCAAGAATTGTTTGTGTAAGAGTGCTAAAACGTATGGATTACACATTGACGAAAGCAAGCATAGGTGTTTTTTAATGTAAAAAGTTCAGAAGACCGTAAAATTTTTTCTAAACAATTTTAAGCGAAAATAAAAAAAGCGTGTCGTAGCAAATACACTAAACAACATATTTGCAAAGTTTTAACTGTTTTAGTCAAGAATTGTTTGTGTAAGAGTGCTAAAACGTATGGATTATACATTGACGAAAGCAAGCATAGGTGTTTTTTAATGTAAAAAGTTCAAAAGACTGTAAAATTTTTTCTAAACAATTTTAAGCAAAAATAAAAAAAGCGTGTCGTAGCCAATACATTAAACAACATATTTGCAAAGTTTTAACTGTTTTAGTCAAGAATTGTTTGTGTAAGAGTGCTAAAACGTATGGATTATACATTGACGAAAGCAAGCATAGGTGTTTTTTAATGTAAAAAGTTGAGAAGACTGTAAAATTTTTTCTAAACAATTTTAAGCAAAAATAAAAAAGCGTGTCGTAGCCAATACATTAAACAACATATTTGCAAAGTTTTAACTGTTTTAGTCAAGAATTGTTTGTGTAAGAGTGCTAAAACGTATGGATTATACATTGACGAAAGCAAGCATAGGTTGCTTTTTAATGTAAAAAGTTCAGAAGACCGTAAAATTTTTTCTAAACAATTTTAAGCGAAAATAAAAAAGCGTGTCGTAACCAATACATTAAACAACATATTTGCAAAGTTTTAACTGTTTTAGTCAAGAATTGTTTGTGTAAGAGTGCTAAAACGTATGGATTATACATTGACGAAAGCAAGCATAGGTGTTTTTTAATGTAAAAAGTTGAGAAGACTGTAAAATTTTTTCTAAACAGTTTTAAGCAAAAATAAAAAAAGCGTGTCGTAGCCAATACATTAAACAACGTATTTGCAAAGTTTTAACTGTTTTAGTCAAGAATTGTTTGTGTAAGAGTGCTAAAACGTATGGATTATACATTGACGAAAGCAAGCATAGGTGTTTTTTAATGTAATAAGTTCAGAAGACCGTAAAATTTTTTCTAAACAATTTTAAGCAAAAAGAAAAAAAGCGTGTCGTAGCCAATACATTTAACAACATATTTGCAAAGTTTTAACTGTTTTAGTCAAGAATTGTTTGTGTAAGAGTGCTAAAACGTATGGATTATACATTGACGAAAGCAAGCATAGGTGTTTTTTAATGTAAAAAGTTCAGAAGACTGTAAAATTTTTTCTAAACAATTTTAAGCAAAAATAAAAAAAGCGTGTCGTAGCCAATACATTAAACAATATATTTGCAAAGTTTTAACTGTTTTAGTCAAGAATTGTTTGTGTAAGAGTGCTAAAACGTATGAATTATACATTGACGAAAGCAAGCATAGGTGTTTTTTAATGTAAAAAGTTCAGAAGACTGTAAAATTTTTTCTAAACAATTTTAAGCAAAAATAAAAAAAGCGTCTCGTAGCCAATACATTAAACAACATATTTGCAAAGTTTTAACTGTTTTAGTCAAGAATTGTTTGTGTAAGAGTGCTAAAACGTATGGATTATACATTGACAAAAGCAAGCATAGGTGTTTTTTAATGTAAAAAGTTCAGAAGACCGTAAAATTTTTTCTAAACAATTTTAAGCAAAAATAAAAAAAACGTGTCGTAGCCAATACATTAAACAACATATTTGCAAAGTTTTAACTGTTTTAGTCAAGAATTGTTTGTGTAAGAGTGCTAAAACGTATGGATTATACATTGACGAAAGCAAGCATAGGTGTTTATTAATGAAAAAAGTTCAGAAGACTGTAAAATTTTTTCTCAACAATTTTAAGCAAAAATAAAAAAAGCATGTCGTAGCCAATACATTAAACAACATATTTGCAAAGTTTTAACTGTTTTAGTCAAGAATTGTTTGTGTAAGAGTGCTAAAACGTATGAATTATACATTGACGAAAGCAAGCATAGGTGTTTTTTAATGTAAAAAGTTCAGAAGACTGTAAAATTTTAAACAATTTTAAGCAAAAATAAAAAAAGCGTGTCGTAGCCAATACATTAAACAACATATTTGCAAAGTTTTAACTGTTTTAGTCAAGAATTGTTTGTGTAAGAGTGCTAAAACGTATGGATTATACATTGACGAAAGCAAGCATAGGTGTTTTTTAATGTAAAAAGTTCAGAAGACTGTAAAATTTTTTCTCAACAATTTTAAGCAAAAATAAAAAAGCAAGTCGTAGCCAATACATTAAACAACAAATTCGCAAAGTTTTAACTGTTTTAGTCAAGAATTGTTTGTGTAAGAGTGCTAAAACGTATGAATTATACATTGACGAAAGCAAGCATAGGTGTTTTTTAATGTAAAAAGTTAAGAAGACTGTAAAATTTTTTCTAAACAATTTTAAGCAAAAATAAAAAAAGTGTGTCGTAGCCAATACATTAAACAACATATTTGCAAAGTTTTAACTGTTTTAGTCAAGAATTGTTTGTGTAAGAGTGCTAAAACGTATGGATTATACATTGACGAAAGCAAGCATAGGTGTTTATTAATGTAAAAAGTTCAGAAGACTGTAAAATTTTTTCTAAACAATTTTAAGCAAAAATAAAAAAAGCGTGTCGTAACAATACATTTAACAACATATTTGCAAAGTTTTAACTGTTTTAGTCAAGAATTGTTTGTGTAAGAGTGCTAAAACGTATGGATTATACATTGACGAAAGCAAGCATAGGTGTTTTTTAATGTAAAAAGTTCAAAAGACTGCAAAATTTTTTCTAAACAATTTTAAGCAAAAATA
This sequence comes from Thalia democratica, assembly GCF_965202585.1. NCBI lineage: Eukaryota > Metazoa > Chordata > Thaliacea > Salpida > Salpidae > Thalia > Thalia democratica. The sequence goes on along the minus strand of NC_139165.1, from coordinate 116,483,576 downwards.
AAAAAAGCGTGTCGTAGCCAATACATTAAACAACATATTTGCAAAGTTTTAACTGTTTTATTCAAGAATTGTTTGTGTAAGAGTGCTAAAACGTATGAATTATACATTGACGAAAGCAAGCATAGGTGTTTTTTAATGTAAAAAGTTAAGAAGACTGTAAAATTTTTTCTAAACAATTTTAAGCAAAAATAAAAAAAGCGTGTCGTAGCCAATACATTAAACAACATATTTGCAAAGTTTTAACTGTTTTAGTCAAGAATTGTTTGTGTAAGAGTGCTAAAACGTATGGATTATACATTGACGAAAGCAAGCATAGGTGTTTTTTAATGTAATAAGTTCAGAAGACTGTAATTTTTTTCTAAACAATTTTAAGCAAAAATAAAAAAAGCGTGTCGTAGCCAATACATTAAACAATATATTTGCAAAGTTTTAACTGTTTTAGTCAAGAATTGTTTGTGTAAGAGTGCTAAAACGTATGGATTATACATTGACGAAAGCAAGCATAGGTGTTTTTTAATGTAAAAAGTTCAGAAGACCATAAAAATTTTTCTAAACAATTTTAAGCAAAAATAAAAAAAGCGTGTCGTAGCTAATACATTAAACAACATATTCGCAAAGTTTTAACTGTTTTAGTCAAGAATTGTTTGTGTAAGAGTGCTAAAACGTATGGATTATACATTGACGAAAGCAAGCATAGGTGTTTATTAATGTAAAAAGTTAAGAAGACTGTAAAATTTTTTCTAAACAATTTTAAGCAAAAATAAAAAAAGTTTGTCGTAGCCAATACATTAAACAACATATTTGCAAAGTTTTAACTGTTTTAGTCAAGAATTGTTTGTGTAAGAGTGCTAAAACGTATGGATTATACATTGACGAAAGCAAGCATAGGTGTTTTTTAATGTAAAAAGTTCAGAAGACTGTAAAATATTTCTAAACAATTTTAAGCAAAAATCAAAAAAGCGTGTCGTAGCCAATACATTAAACAACATATTTGCAAAGTTTTAACTGTTTTAGTCAAGAATTGTTTGTGTAAGAGTGCTAAAACGTATGGATTATACATTGACGAAAGCAAGCATAGGTGTTTTTTAATGTAAAAAGTTCAGAAGAACGTAAAATTTTTTCTAAACAATTTTAAGCGAAAATAAAAAAAGCGTGTCGTAGCCAATACATTAAACAACATATTTGCAAAGTTTTAACTGTTTTAGTCAAGAATTGTTTGTGTAAGAGTGCTAAAACGAATGGATTATACATTGACGAAAGCAAGCATAGGTGTTTTTTAATGTAAAAAGTTCAAAAGACTGTAAAATTTTTCCTAAACAATTTTAAGCAAAAATAAAAAAAGCGTGTCGTAGCCAATACATTAAACAACATATTTGCAAAGTTTTAACTGTTTTAGTCAAGAATTGTTTGTGTAAGAGTGCTAAAACGTATGGATTATACATTGACGAAAGCAAGCATAGGTGTTTTTTAATGTAAAAAGTTCAGAAGACTGTTTAATTTTTTCTAAACAATTTTAAGCAAAAATAAAAAAGCGTGTCGTAGCCAATACATTAAACAACATATTTGCAAAGTTTTAACTGTTTTAGTCAAGAATTGTTTGTGTAAGAGTGCTAAAACGTATGGATTATACATTGACGAAAGCAAGCATAGGTGTTTTTTAATGTAAAAAGTTCAGAAGACCGTAAAACTTTTTCTAAACAATTTTAAGCGAAAATAAAAAAGCGTGTCGTAACCAATACATTAAACAACATATTTGCAAAGTTTAAACTGTTTTAGTCAAGAATTGTTTGTGTAAGAGTGCTAAAACGTATGGATTATACATTGACGAAAGCAAGCATAGGTGTTTTTTAATGTAAAAAGTTGAGAAGACTGTAAAATTTTTTCTAAACAGTTTTAAGCAAAAATAAAAAAAAGCGTGTCGTAGCCAATACATTAAACAACGTATTTGCAAAGTTTTAACTGTTTTAGTCAAGAATTGTTTGTGTAAGAGTGCTAAAACGTATGGATTATACATTGACGAAAGCAAGCATAGGTGTTTTTTAATGTAATAAGTTCAGAAGACCGTAAAATTTTTTCTAAACAATTTTAAGCAAAAATAAAAAAGCGTGTCGTAGCCAATACATTAAACAACATATTTGCAAAGTTTTAACTGTTTTAGTCAAGAATTGTTTGTGTAAGAGTGCTAAAACGTATGGATTATACATTGACGAAAGCAAGCATAGGTGTTTTTTAATGTAAAAAGTTCAGAAGACTGTAAAATTTTTTCTAAACAATTTTAAGCAAAAATAAAAAAAAGCGTGTCGTAGCCAATACATTAAACAATATATTTGCAAAGTTTTAACTGTTTTAGTCAAGAATTGTTTGTGTAAGAGTGCTAAAACGTATGAATTATACATTGACGAAAGCAAGCATAGGTGTTTTTTAATGTAAAAAGTTCAGAAGACTGTAAAATTTTTTCTAAACAATTTTAAGCAAAAATAAAAAAAGCGTGTCGTAGCCAATACATTAAACAACATATTTGCAAAGTTTTAACTGTTTTAGTCAAGAATTGTTTGTGTAAGAGTGCTAAAACGTATGAATTATACATTGACGAAAGCAAGCATAGGTGTTTTTTAATGTAAAAAGTTCAGAAGACTGTAAAATTTTTTCTAAACAATTTTAAGCAAAAATAAAAAAAGCGTCTCGTAGCCAATACATTAAACAACATATTTGCAAAGTTTTAACTGTTTTAGTCAAGAATTGTTTGTGTAAGAGTGCTAAAACGTATGGATTATACATTGACGAAAGCAAGCATAGGTGTTTTTTAATGTAAAAAGTTCAGAAGACCGTAAATTTTTTTCTAAACAATTTTAAGCAAAAATAAAAAAAGCGTGTCGTAGCTAATACATTAAACAACATATTTGCAAAGTTTTAACTGTTTTAGTCAAGAATTATTTGTGTAACAGTGCTAAAACGTATGGATTATACATTGACGAAAGCAAGCATAGGTGTTTATTAATGAAAAAAGTTCAGAAGACTGTAAAATTTTTTCTCAACAATTTTAAGCAAAAATAAAAAAAAGCATGTCGTAGCCAATACATTAAACAACATATTTGCAAAGTTTTAACTGTTTTAGTCAAGAATTGTTTGTGTAAGAGTGCTAAAACGTATGGATTATACATTGACGAAAGCAAGCATAGGTGTTTTTTAATGTAAAAAGTTCAGAAGACTGTAAAATTTTTTCTAAACAATTTTAAGCAAAAATAAAAAAAGCGTGTCGTAGCCAATACATTAAACAACATATTTGCAAAGTTTTAACTGTTTTAGTCAAGAATTGTTTGTGTAAGAGTGCTAAATCGTATGGATTATACATTGACGAAAGCAAGCATAGGTGTTTTTTAATGTAAAAAGTTTTTAATGTAAAATTTTTTCTAAACAATTTTAAGCAAAAATAAAAAAAGCGTGTCGTAGCCAATACATTAAACAACATATTTGCAAAGTTTTAACTGTTTTAGTCAAGAATTGTTTGTGTAACAGTGCTAAAACGTATGGATTATACATTGACGAAAGCAAGCATAGGTGTTTTTTAATGTAAAAAGTTCAGAAGACTGTAAAATTTTTTCTAAACAATTTTAAGCAAAAATAAAAAAAAGCGTGTCGTAGCCAATACATTAAACAACATATTTGCAAAGTTTTAACTGTTTTAGTCAAGAATTGTTTGTGTAAGAGTGCTAAATCGTATGGATTATACATTGACGAAAGCAAGCATAGGTGTTTTTTAATGTAAAAAGTTCAGAAGACCGTAAAATGTTCAGAAGACTGTAAAATTTTTTCTAAACAATTTTAAGCAAAAATAAAAAAAAGCGTGTCGTAGCCAATACATTAAACAACATATTTGCAAAGTTTTAACTGTTTTAGTCAAGAATTGTTTGTGTAAGAGTGCTAAATCGTATGGATTATACATTGACGAAAGCAAGCATAGGTGTTTTTTAATGTAAAAAGTTCAGAAGACCGTAAAATTTTTTCTAAACAATTTTAAGCAAAAATAAAAAAAGCGTGTCGTAGCCAATACATTAAACAACATATTTGCAAAGTTTTAACTGTTTTAGTCAAGAATTGTTTGTTTAAGAGTGCTAAAACGTATGGTATATACATTGACGAAAGCAAGCATAGGTGTTTTTTAATGTAAAAAGTTCAGAAGACCGTAAAATTTTTTCTAAACAATTTTAAGCAAAAATAAAAAGAGCTTGTCGTAGCCAATACATTAAACAACATATTTGCAAAGTTTTAACTGTTTTAGTCAAGAATTGTTTGTGTAAGAGTGCTAAAACGTATGGATTATACATTGACGAAAGCAAGCATAGGTGTTTTTTAATGTAAAAAGTTCAGAAGACCGTAAAATTTTTTCTAAACAATTTTAAGCAAAAATAAAAAAAACGTGTCGTAGCCAATACATTAAACAACATATTTGCAAAGTTTTAACTGTTTTAGTCAAGAATTGTTTGTGTAAGAGTGCTAAAACGTATGGTATATACATTGACGAAAGCAAGCATAGGTGTTTTTTAATGTAAAAAGTTCAGAAGACCGTAAAATTTTTTCTAAACAATTTTAAGCAAAAATAAAAAGAGCTTGTCGTAGCTAATACATTAAACAACATATTTGCAAAGTTTTAACTGTTTTAGTCAAGAATTGTTTGTGTAAGAGTGCTAAAACGTATGGATTATAGATTGACGAAAGCAAGCATAGGTGTTTTTTAATGTAAAAAGTTCAGAAGACTGTAAAATTTTTTCTAAAAAATTTTAAGCAAAAATAAAAAAAGCGTGTCGTAGCCAATACATTAAACAACATATTTGCAAAGTTTTAACTGTTTTAGTCAAGAATTGTTTGTGTAAGAGTGCTAGAACGTATGGATTATACATTGACGAAAGCAAGCATAGGTGTTTTTTAATGTAAAAAGTTCAGAAGACTGTAAAATTTTTTCTAAACAATTTTAAGCAAAAATAAAAAAAGCGTGTCGTAGCCAATACATTAAACAACATATTTGCAAAGTTTTAACTGTTTTAGTCAAGAATTGTTTGTGTAAGAGTGCTAAAACGTATGGTATATACATTGACGAAAGCAAGCATAGGTGTTTTTTAATGTAAAAAGTTCAGAAGACCGTAAAATTTTTTCTAAACAATTTTAAGCAAAAATAAAAAGAGCTTGTCGTAGCCAATACATTAAACAACATATTTGCAAAGTTTTAACTGTTTTAGTCAAGAATTGTTTGTGTAAGAGTGCTAAAACGTATGGATTATACATTGACGAAAGCAAGCATAGGTGTTTTTTAATGTAAAAAGTTCAGAAGACTGTAAAATTTTTTCTAAACAATTTTAAGCAAAAATAAAAAAAGCGTGTCGTAGCCAATACATTAAACAACATATTTGCAAAGTTTTAACTGTTTTAGTCAAGAATTGTTTGTGTAAGAGTGCTAAAACGTATGGATTATACATTGACTAGTAAAAAGTTCAGAAAACTATAAAATTTTTTCTAAACAATTTTAAGCAAAAATAAAAAAAGCGTGTCGTAGCCAATACATTAAACAACATATTTGCAAAGTTTTAACTGTTTTAGTCAAGAATTGTTTGTGTAAGAGTGCTAAAACGTCTGGAATATACATTGACGAAAGCAAGCATAGGTGTTTTTTAATGTAAAAAGTTCAGAAGACTGTAAAATTTTTTCTAAACAATTTTAAGCAAAAATAAAAAAAATGTGTCGTAGCCAATATATTAAACAACATATTTGCAAAGTTTTAACTGTTTTAGTCAAGAATTGTTTGTGAAAGAGTGCTAAAACGTATGGATTATACATTGACGAAAGCAAGCTTAGGTGTTTATTAATGTAAAAAGTTCAGAAGACTGTAAAATTTTTTCTAAACACTTTTAAGCAAAAATAAAAAAAGCGTGTCGTAGCCAATACATTAAACAACATATTTGCAAAGTTTTAACTGTTTTAGTCAAGATTTGTTTGTGTAAGAGTGCTAAAACTTATGGATTATACATTGACTAGTAAAAAGTTCAGAAGACTGTAAAATTTTTTCTAAACAATTTTAAGCAAAAATAAAAAAAGCGTGTCGTAGCCAATACATTAAACAACATATTTGCAAAGTTTTAACTGTTTTAGTCAAGATTTGTTTGTGTAAGAGTGCTAAAACGTATGGATTATAATTTGACGAAAGCAAGCATAGGTGTTTTTTAATGTAAAAAGTTGAGAAGACTGTAAAATTTTTTCTAAACAGTTTTAAGCAAAAATAAAAAAAAGCGTGTCGTAGCCAATACATTAAACAACGTATTTGCAAAGTTTTAACTGTTTTAGTCAAGAATTGTTTGTGTAAGAGTGCTAAAACGTATGGATTATACATTGACGAAAGCAAGCATAGGTGTTTTTTAATGTAATAAGTTCAGAAGACCGTAAAATTTTTTCTAAACAATTTTAAGCAAAAATAAAAAAAATGTGTCGTAGCCAATATATTAAACAACATATTTGCAAAGTTTTAACTGTTTTAGTCAAGAATTGTTTGTGAAAGAGTGCTAAAACGTATGGATTATACATTGACGAAAGCAAGCTTAGGTGTTTATTAATGTAAAAAGTTCAGAAGACTGTAAAATTTTTTCTAAACACTTTTAAGCAAAAATAAAAAAAGCGTGTCGTAGCCAATACATTAAACAACATATTTGCAAAGTTTTAACTGTTTTAGTCAAGATTTGTTTGTGTAAGAGTGCTAAAACTTATGGATTATACATTGACTAGTAAAAAGTTCAGAAGACTGTAAAATTTTTTCTAAACAATTTTAAGCAAAAATAAAAAAAGCGTGTCGTAGCCAATACATTAAACAACATATTTGCAAAGTTTTAACTGTTTTAGTCAAGATTTGTTTGTGTAAGAGTGCTAAAACGTATGGATTATAATTTGACGAAAGCAAGCATAGGTGTTTTTTAATGTAAAAAGTTGAGAAGACTGTAAAATTTTTTCTAAACAGTTTTAAGCAAAAATAAAAAAAAGCGTGTCGTAGCCAATACATTAAACAACGTATTTGCAAAGTTTTAACTGTTTTAGTCAAGAATTGTTTGTGTAAGAGTGCTAAAACGTATGGATTATACATTGACGAAAGCAAGCATAGGTGTTTTTTAATGTAATAAGTTCAGAAGACCGTAAAATTTTTTCTAAACAATTTTAAGCAAAAATAAAAAAGCGTGTCGTAGCCAATACATTAAACAACATATTTGCAAAGTTTTAACTGTTTTAGTCAAGAATTGTTTGTGTAAGAGTGCTAAAACGTATGGATTATACATTGACGAAAGCAAGCATAGGTGTTTTTTAATGTAAAAAGTTCAGAAGACTGTAAAATTTTTTCTAAACAATTTTAAGCAAAAATAAAAAAAAGCGTGTCGTAGCCAATACATTAAACAATATATTTGCAAAGTTTTAACTGTTTTAGTCAAGAATTGTTTGTGTAAGAGTGCTAAAACGTATGAATTATACATTGACGAAAGCAAGCATAGGTGTTTTTTAATGTAAAAAGTTCAGAAGACTGTAAAATTTTTTCTAAACAATTTTAAGCAAAAATAAAAAAAGCGTGTCGTAGCCAATACATTAAACAACATATTTGCAAAGTTTTAACTGTTTTAGTCAAGAATTGTTTGTGTAAGAGTGCTAAAACGTATGAATTATACATTGACGAAAGCAAGCATAGGTGTTTTTTAATGTAAAAAGTTCAGAAGACTGTAAAATTTTTTCTAAACAATTTTAAGCAAAAATAAAAAAAGCGTCTCGTAGCCAATACATTAAACAACATATTTGCAAAGTTTTAACTGTTTTAGTCAAGAATTGTTTGTGTAAGAGTGCTAAAACGTATGGATTATACATTGACGAAAGCAAGCATAGGTGTTTTTTAATGTAAAAAGTTCAGAAGACCGTAAATTTTTTTCTAAACAATTTTAAGCAAAAATAAAAAAAGCGTGTCGTAGCTAATACATTAAACAACATATTTGCAAAGTTTTAACTGTTTTAGTCAAGAATTATTTGTGTAACAGTGCTAAAACGTATGGATTATACATTGACGAAAGCAAGCATAGGTGTTTATTAATGAAAAAAGTTCAGAAGACTGTAAAATTTTTTCTCAACAATTTTAAGCAAAAATAAAAAAAAGCATGTCGTAGCCAATACATTAAACAACATATTTGCAAAGTTTTAACTGTTTTAGTCAAGAATTGTTTGTGTAAGAGTGCTAAAACGTATGGATTATACATTGACGAAAGCAAGCATAGGTGTTTTTTAATGTAAAAAGTTCAGAAGACTGTAAAATTTTTTCTAAACAATTTTAAGCAAAAATAAAAAAAGCGTGTCGTAGCCAATACATTAAACAACATATTTGCAAAGTTTTAACTGTTTTAGTCAAGAATTGTTTGTGTAAGAGTGCTAAATCGTATGGATTATACATTGACGAAAGCAAGCATAGGTGTTTTTTAATGTAAAAAGTTTTTAATGTAAAATTTTTTCTAAACAATTTTAAGCAAAAATAAAAAAAGCGTGTCGTAGCCAATACATTAAACAACATATTTGCAAAGTTTTAACTGTTTTAGTCAAGAATTGTTTGTGTAACAGTGCTAAAACGTATGGATTATACATTGACGAAAGCAAGCATAGGTGTTTTTTAATGTAAAAAGTTCAGAAGACTGTAAAATTTTTTCTAAACAATTTTAAGCAAAAATAAAAAAAAGCGTGTCGTAGCCAATACATTAAACAACATATTTGCAAAGTTTTAACTGTTTTAGTCAAGAATTGTTTGTGTAAGAGTGCTAAATCGTATGGATTATACATTGACGAAAGCAAGCATAGGTGTTTTTTAATGTAAAAAGTTCAGAAGACCGTAAAATGTTCAGAAGACTGTAAAATTTTTTCTAAACAATTTTAAGCAAAAATAAAAAAAAGCGTGTCGTAGCCAATACATTAAACAACATATTTGCAAAGTTTTAACTGTTTTAGTCAAGAATTGTTTGTGTAAGAGTGCTAAATCGTATGGATTATACATTGACGAAAGCAAGCATAGGTGTTTTTTAATGTAAAAAGTTCAGAAGACCGTAAAATTTTTTCTAAACAATTTTAAGCAAAAATAAAAAAAGCGTGTCGTAGCCAATACATTAAACAACATATTTGCAAAGTTTTAACTGTTTTAGTCAAGAATTGTTTGTTTAAGAGTGCTAAAACGTATGGTATATACATTGACGAAAGCAAGCATAGGTGTTTTTTAATGTAAAAAGTTCAGAAGACCGTAAAATTTTTTCTAAACAATTTTAAGCAAAAATAAAAAGAGCTTGTCGTAGCCAATACATTAAACAACATATTTGCAAAGTTTTAACTGTTTTAGTCAAGAATTGTTTGTGTAAGAGTGCTAAAACGTATGGATTATACATTGACGAAAGCAAGCATAGGTGTTTTTTAATGTAAAAAGTTCAGAAGACCGTAAAATTTTTTCTAAACAATTTTAAGCAAAAATAAAAAAAACGTGTCGTAGCCAATACATTAAACAACATATTTGCAAAGTTTTAACTGTTTTAGTCAAGAATTGTTTGTGTAAGAGTGCTAAAACGTATGGTATATACATTGACGAAAGCAAGCATAGGTGTTTTTTAATGTAAAAAGTTCAGAAGACCGTAAAATTTTTTCTAAACAATTTTAAGCAAAAATAAAAAGAGCTTGTCGTAGCTAATACATTAAACAACATATTTGCAAAGTTTTAACTGTTTTAGTCAAGAATTGTTTGTGTAAGAGTGCTAAAACGTATGGATTATAGATTGACGAAAGCAAGCATAGGTGTTTTTTAATGTAAAAAGTTCAGAAGACTGTAAAATTTTTTCTAAAAAATTTTAAGCAAAAATAAAAAAAGCGTGTCGTAGCCAATACATTAAACAACATATTTGCAAAGTTTTAACTGTTTTAGTCAAGAATTGTTTGTGTAAGAGTGCTAGAACGTATGGATTATACATTGACGAAAGCAAGCATAGGTGTTTTTTAATGTAAAAAGTTCAGAAGACTGTAAAATTTTTTCTAAACAATTTTAAGCAAAAATAAAAAAAGCGTGTCGTAGCCAATACATTAAACAACATATTTGCAAAGTTTTAACTGTTTTAGTCAAGAATTGTTTGTGTAAGAGTGCTAAAACGTATGGTATATACATTGACGAAAGCAAGCATAGGTGTTTTTTAATGTAAAAAGTTCAGAAGACCGTAAAATTTTTTCTAAACAATTTTAAGCAAAAATAAAAAGAGCTTGTCGTAGCCAATACATTAAACAACATATTTGCAAAGTTTTAACTGTTTTAGTCAAGAATTGTTTGTGTAAGAGTGCTAAAACGTATGGATTATACATTGACGAAAGCAAGCATAGGTGTTTTTTAATGTAAAAAGTTCAGAAGACTGTAAAATTTTTTCTAAACAATTTTAAGCAAAAATAAAAAAAGCGTGTCGTAGCCAATACATTAAACAACATATTTGCAAAGTTTGAACTGTTTTAGTTAAGAATTGTTTGTGTAAGAGTGCTAAAACGTATGGATTATACATTGACGAAAGCAAGCATAGGTGTTTTTTAATGTAAAAAGTTCAGAAGACTGTAAAATTTTTTCTAAACAATTTTAAGCAAAAATAAAAAAAGCGTGTCGTAGCCAATACATTAAACAACATATTTGCAAAGTTTTAACTGTTTTAGTCAAGAATTGTTTGTGTAAGAGTGCTAAAACGTATGGATTAAACATTGACGAAAGCAAGCATAGGTGTTTTTTAATGTAAAAAGTTCAGAAGACCGTAAAATTTTTTCTAAACAATTTTAAGCAAAAATAAAAAAAGCTTGTCGTAGCCAATACATTAAACAACATATTGCAAAGTTTTAACTGTTTTAGTCAAGAATTGTTTGTGTAAGAGTGCTAAAACGTATGGATTATACATTGACGAAAGCAAGCATAGGTGTTTTTTAATGTAAAAAGTTCAGAAGACCGTAAAATTTTTTCTAAACAATTTTAAGCAAAAATAAAAAAAGCAAAAATTTTTTTATTATAGTCTAAACTTTGGCTAAATGTAACAAATACGTGCTTTGTAAAATAAACACACATGTGTTTAATGCGCTTCAACTTCTACAATAAGTATTAATTTTTAATAAATACCATATCAAAAGACTCTTAATGGTCTGTAGTTTTGTAAGTATAGTTTTGTTTTTATCATAAAGACTTTAAAAAAATTTTATTATAGTCTAAACTTCGGCTAAAATTAACTAATACGGGCTCTGAAAAACAATCGCACATGTGTTTAATGCGTTTTAACTTTTACAATAACTATTTATTTTTAATAATAAACATATCAAAAGACTCCTAATGGTCTTTAGTTTTGTAAGTTTAGTTTTGTTTTTATCATAAATAGCTTAAAAATTTTTATTATAGTCTAAACTTTGGCTAAAATTAACAAATACGTGCTTTGTAAAACAAACATGCATGTGTTTAATGCGCTTCAACTTCTTCAAAAACTATTTATTTTAAATAAATAACATATCAAAAGACTCCTAATGGTCTGTAGTTTTGTAAGTTTAGTTTTGTTTTTATCATAAAGACTTTAAAAAACTTTTATTATAGTCTAAACTTTGGCTAAAATTAACAAGTACGTGCTATGTAAAACAAACACACATGTGTTTAATGCGCTTCAACTTCTACAATAAGTATTTATTTTTAATAAATAACATATCAAAATACTCCTAATGGTCTGTAGTTTTGTAAGTTTAGTTTTGTTTTTATCATAAAGACTTTAAAAAACTTTTATTATAGTCTAAAGTTTGGCTAAAATTAACTAGTACGGGCTTTGTAAAACAAACGGACATGTGTTTAATGCGCTTCAACTTCTATAATAACCATTTATTTTTAATAAATAACATATCAAAATACTTCTAATGGTCTGTAGTTTGTAAGTTTAGTTTTGTTTTTATCATAAAGAATTTAAAAAACTTTTAGTTTAGTCTAAACTTTGGCTAAAATTAACAAGAACGTGCTTTGTAAAACAAACATGCATGTGTTTAATGCGCTTCAACTTCTACAATAACTATTTATTTTTAATAAATAACATATCAAAAGACTCCTAATGGTCTGTAGTTTTGTAAGTTTAGTTTTGTTTTTATCATAAAGAATTTAAAAAACTTTTACCTTAGTCTAAAATTTGGCTAAAATTAACAAGTACGTGCTATGTAAAACAAACACACGTGTTTAATGCGCTTCAACTTCTACAATAAGTATTTATTTTTAATAAATAACATATCAAAAGACTCCTAATGTTCTGTAATTTTGTAAGTTTAGTTTTGTTTTTGTCATAAAGACTTTAAAAAACTTTTATTATAGACTAAAGTTTGGCTAAAAATAACTAGTACGAGCTTTGTAAAACAAACGGACATGTGTTTAATTTGCTTCAACTTCTACAATAAGTATTTATTTTTAATAAATAACATATCAAAAGACTTCTAATGGTCTGTAATTGTGTAAGTTTAGTTTTGTTTTTATCATAAAGACCTTAAAAAATTTTTATTATAGTCTAAAGTTTGGCTAAAATTAACAAATACGTGCTTTGTAAAACGAACACACATGTGTTTAATGCGCTTCAACTTCTACAATAACTATTTATTTTAATAAATAACATTTCAAAATACTCCTAATGGTCTTTAGTTTTGTAAGTTTATTTTTGTTTTTATCATAAAGAGCTTAAAAACTTTTGTTAGAGTCTAAACTTTGACTAAAATTAACAAATACGTGCTTTGTAAAACGAACACACATGTGTTTAATGCGCTAAAACTTCTACAATAACTATTTATTTTTAATAAATAACATATTAAAAGACTCCTAATGGTCTGTAGTTTTGTAAGTTTAGTTTTGTTTTTATCATAAAGACTTTAAAAAACTTTTATTATAGTCTAAAGTTTGGCTAAAATTAACTAGTACGGGCTTTGTAAAACAAACGGACATGTGTTTAATGCGCTTCAACTTCTACAATAAGTATTTATTTTTAATAAATAACATATCAAAAGACTCCTAATGGTCTGTAGTTTTGTAAGTTTAGTTTTGTTTTTTTCATAATGACTTTAAAAAACTTTTATTATAGACTAAAGTTTGGCTAAAATTAACTAGTACGGGCTTTGTAAAACAAACACACATGTGTTTAATGCGCTTCAACTTCTACAATAACTATTTATTTTTAATAAATAACATATCAAAAGACTCCTAATGGTCTGTAGTTTTGTAAGTTTAATTTTGTTTTTATCATAACGACCTTAAAAATTTTTTATTATAGTCTAAGCTTTGGCTAAATGTAACAAATACGTGCTTTGTAAAATAAACACACATGTGTTTAATGCGCTTTAACTTCTACAATAACTATTTATTTTTAATAAATAACATATCAAAAGACTTTAAATGGTCTTTAATTTTGTAAGTTTAGTTTTATTTTTATCGTAAAGACTTTAAAAAACTTTTATTATACTCTACAGTTTGGCTAAGATTAACTAGTACGGGCTTTGTAAAACAAACGGACATGTGTTTAATGCGCTTCAACTTCTATAATAACCATTTATTTTTAATAAATAACATATCAAAATACTTCTAATGGTCTGTAGTTTTGTAAGTTTAGTTTTGTTTTTATCATAAAGAATTTAAAAAACTTTTAGTTTAGTCTAAACTTTGGCTAAAATTAACAAGAACGTGCTTTGTAAAACAAACATGCATGTGTTTAATGCGCTTCAAATTCTACAATAACTATTTATTTTTAATAAATAACATATAAAAAGACTCCTAATGGTCTGTAGTTTTGTAAGTTTAGTTTTGTTTTTATCATAAAGAATTTAAAAAACTTTTACCTTAGTCTAAAATTTGGCTAAAATTAACAAGTACGTGCTATGTAAAACAAACACACGTGTTTAATGCGCTTCAACTTCTACAATTTGTATTTATTTTTAATAAATAACATATCAAAAGACTCCTAATGTTCTGTAGTTTTGTAAGTTTAGTTTTGTTTTTGTCATAAAGACTTTAAAAAACTTTTATTATAGACTAAAGTTTGGCTAAAATTAACTAGTACGTGCTTTGTAAAACAAACATGCATATGTTTAATGCGCTTCAACTTCTACAATAACTATTTATTTTTAATAAATAACATATCAAAATACTCCTAATGGTCTTTAGTTTTTCAAGTTTAGTTTTATTTTTATCATAAAGACTTTAAAAAATTTTTATTATAGTCTAAAGTTTGGCTAAAATTAACATATACGTGCTTTGTAAAACGAACACACATGTGTTTAATGCGCTTCAACTTCTACAATAACTATTTATTTTAAATAAATAACATATTAAAAGACTCCTAATGGTCTGTAGTTTTGTAAGTTTAGTTTTGTTTTTATCATAAAGACTTTAAAAAACTTTTATTATAGTCTAAAGTTTGGCTAAAATTAACTAGTACGGGCTTTTTAAAACAAACGGACAGGTGTTTAATGCGTTTCAACTTCTACAATAAGTATTTATTTTTAATAAATCACATATCAAAATACTTCTAATGGTCTGTAGTTTTGTAAGTTTAGTTTTGTTTTTATCATAAAGAATTTAAAAAACTTTTAGTTTAGTCTAAACTTTGGCTAAAATTAACAAGAACGTGCTTTGTAAAACAAACATGCATGTGTTTAATGCGCTTCAACTTCTACAAAAACTATTTATTTTTAATAAATAACATATCAAAAGACTTCTAATGGTCTGTAGTTTTGTAAGTTTAGTTTTGTTTTTATCATAAAGACCTTAAAAATTTTTTATTATAGTCTAAAGTTTGGCTAAAATTAACAAATACGTGCATTGTAAAACAACGCACATGTGTTTAATGCGCTTCAACTTCTACAATAAGTATTTATTTTTAATAAATAACATATCAAAAGACTCCTAATGGTCTGTAGTTTTGTAAGTTTAGTTTTGTTTTTATCATAAAGAATTTAAAAAACTTTTATTATAGTCTAAACTTTGGCTAAAATTAACAAATACGTGCTTTGTAAAACAAACACACATGTGTTTAATGCGCTTCAACTTCTACAATAAGTATTTATTTTTAATAAATAACATATCAAAAGACTCCTAATGGTCTCTAGTTTTGTAAGTTTAGTTTTGTTTTTATCATAAAGACTTTTAACAACTTTTATTATAGACTAAAGTTTGGCTAAAATTAACTAGTACGGGCTTTGTAAAACAAACATGCATGTGTTTAATGCGCTTCAACTTCTACAATAACTATTTGTTTTTAATAAATAACATATCAAAAGAGTCCTAATGGTCTGTAGTTTTGTAAGTTTAATTTTGTTTTCATTATTAAGACTTTAAAAAACTTTTATTATAGACTAAAGTTTAGCTAAAATTAACTAGTACGGGCTTTGAAAAACAAATGGACATGTGTTTAATGCGCTTCAACTTCTACAATAACTATTTATTTTTAATAAATAACATATCAAAAGACTCCTAATGGTCTGTAATTGTGTAAGTTTAGTTGTGTTTTTATCATAAAGACTTAAAAAAACTTTTATTATAGACTAAAATTTGGCTAAAATTAACTAGTACGAGCTTTGTAAAACAAACGGACATGTGTTTAATTTGCTTCAACTTCTACAATAAGTATTTATTTTTAATAAATAACATATCAAAAGACTTCTAATGGTCTGTAATTGTGTAAGTTTAGTTTTGTTTTTATCATAAAGACCTTAAAAAATTTTTATTATAGTCTAAAGTTTGGCTAAAATTAACAAATACGTGCTTTGTAAAACGAACACACATGTGTTTAATGCGCTTCAACTTCTACAATAACTATTTATTTTAATAATTAACATTTCAAAATACTCCTAATGGTCTTTAGTTTTGTAAGTTTATTTTTGTTTTTATCATAAAGAGCTTAAAAACTTTTGTTAGAGTCTAAACTTTGACTAAAATTAACAAGTACGTGCTTTGTAAAATAAACAGACATGTGTTTAATGCGCTCTAAGTTTTACGATAACTATTTGTTTTTAATTTATAACATATCAAAAGACTCCTAATGGTCTGTAGTTTTGTAAGTTTAGTTTTGTTTTTATCATAAAGACCTTAAAAATTTTTTTAATAGTCTAAACTTTGGCTAAAATTAACAAATACGTTCTTTGTAAAACGAACACACATGTGTTTAATGCGCTTCAACTTCTATAATAAGTATTTATTTTTAATAAATAACATATCAAAAGACTCCTAATGGTCTGTAGTTTTGTAAGTTTAGTTTTGTTTTTATCGTAAAGACTTTAAAAAACTTTTATTATAGTCTAAAGTTTGGCTAAAATTAACAAATACGTGCATTGTAAAACAAACATGCATGTGTTTAATGCGCTTCAACTTCTACAATAACTATTTATTTTTAATAAATAACATATCAAAAGACTCCTAATGGTCTGTAGTTTTGTAAGTTTAGTTTTGTTTTTATCATAAAGACCTAAAAAATTTTTTATTATAGTCTAAACTTTGGCTAAATTTAACAAATATGTGCATTGTAAAACAAACACACATGTGTTTAATGCGCTTCAACTTCTACAATAAGTATTTATTTTTAATAAATAACATATCAAAAGACTCCTAATGGTCTGTAGTTTTGTAAGTTTAGTTTTGTTTTTATCATAAAAACTTTAAAAAACTTTTATTATAGACTAAAGTTTGGCTAAAATTAACTAGTACCGGCTTTGTAAAATAAACGGACATGTGTTTAATGCGCTTCAACTTCTACAATAACTATTTATTTTTAATAAATAACATATCAAAAGACTCCTAATGGTCTGTAATTTTGTAAGTTTAGTTTTGTTTTTATCATAAAGAGTTTTAAAAAATATTACTTTAGTCTAAACTTTGGCTAAAATTAACAAGTACGTGCTTTGTAAAACAAACATGCATGTGTTTAATGCGCTTCAACTTCTACAATAACTATTTATTTTAATAAATAACATTTTAAAAGACTCCTAATTGTCTTTAGTTTTGTAAGTTTATTTTTGTTTTTATCATAAAGAGCTTAAAAACTTTTGTTAGAGTCTAAACTTTGACTAAAATTAACAAGTACGTGCTTTGTAAAATAAACAGACATGTGTTTAATGCGCTCTAACTTTTACGATAACTATTTGTTTTTAATTTATAACATATCAAAATACTCCTAATGGTCTTTAGTTTTGTAAGTTTAGTTTTGTTTTTATCGTAAAGACTTTAAAAAACTTTTATTATAGTCTAAAGTTTGGCTAAAATTAACAAATACGGGCTTTGTAAAACAAACATGCATGTGTTTAATGTGCCTCAACTTCTACAATAAGTATTTATTTTTAATAAATAACATATCAAAAGACTCCTAATGGTCTGTAGTTTTGTAAGTTTAGTTTTGTTTTTATCATAAAGACCTTAAAAATTTTTTATTATAGTTTAAACTTTGGCTAAATTTAACAAATATGTGCATTGTAAAACAAACACACATGTGTTTAATGCGCTTCAACTTCTACAATAAGTATTTATTTTTAATAAATAACATATCAAAAGACTCCTAATGGTCTGTAGTTTTGTAAGTTTAGTTTTGTTTTTATCATAAAAACTTTAAAAAACTTTTATTATAGACTAAAGTTTGGCTAAAATTAACTAGTACCGGCTTTGTAAAACAAACGGACATGTGTTTAATGCGCTTCAACTTCTACAATAACTATTTATTTTTAATAAATAACATATCAAAAGACTCCTAATGGTCTGTAATTGTGTAAGTTTAGTTTTGTTTTTATCATAAAGAGTTTTAAAAAATTTTACTTTAGTCTAAACTTTGGCTAAAATTAACAAGTACGTGCTTTGTAAAACAAACATGCATGTGTTTAATGCGCTTCAACTTCTACAATAACTATTTGCTTTTAATAAATAACATATCAAAAGACTCCAAATGGTCAGTAGTTTTATAAGTTTAATTTTGTTTTTATCATAAAGACCTTAAAATTTTTTTATTATAGTCTAAATTTTGGCTAAAATTAACTAGAACGGGCTTTGTAAAACAAACACACATGTGTTTAATGCGCTTCAACTTCTACAATAAGTATTTATTTTTAATAAATAACATATCAAAAGACTCCTAATGGTCTGTAGTTTTGTAAGTTTAGTTTTTTTTTATCATAAAGCCTTTAAAAAACTTTTATTATAGTCTAAAGTTTGGCTAAAATTAACTAATACGGGCTTCGAAAAACAAACGCACATGTGTTTAATGCGCTTCAACTTCTACAATAGTTTTTTATTTTTAATAAATAACATTTCAAAAGACTCCTAATGGTCTTTAGTTTTGTAAGTTTAGTTTTGTTTTTATCATAAAGAGCTTAAAAATTTTTATTATAGTCTAAACTTTGGCTAAAATTAACAAACACGTGCTTTATAAAACGAACACACATGTGTTTAATGCGCTTATTCTACAATAACTATTCATTTTTAATAAATAACATATCAAAAGACTTTTAATGGTCTGTAGTTTTGTAAGTTTAGTTTTGTTTTTATCATAAAGACTTTAAAAAACTTTTATTATAGTCTAAACTTTGGCTAAAATTAACAAATACGTGCTTTGTAAAACAAACATGCATATGTTAAATGCGCTTCAACTTCTACAATAAGTATTTATTTATAATAAATAACATATCAAAAGACTCCTAATGGTCTGTAGTTTTGTAAGTTTAGTTTTGTTTTTATCATAAAGACTTTTAACAACTTTTATTATAGACTAAAGTTTGGCTAAAATTAACTAGTACGGGTTTTGTAAAACAAACATGCATGTGTTTAATGCGCTTCAACTTCTACAATAACTATTTATTTTTAATAAATAACATATCAAAAGACTCCTAATGGTCTGTAGTTTTGTAAGTTTAGTTTTGTTTTTATCATAAAGACCTTAAAAATTTTTTATTATAGTCTAAACTTTGGCTAAATTTAAAAAATACGTGCATTGTAAAACAAACAAACATATGTTTAATGCGCTTCAACTTCTACAATAAGTATTTATTTTTTATAAATAACATATCAAAATACTCCTAATGGTCTGTAGTTTTGTAAGTTTAGTTTTGTTTTTATCATAAAGACTTTAAAAAACTTTTATTATAGACTAAAGTTTGGCTAAAATTAACTAGTACCGGCTTTGTAAAACAAACGGAAATGTGTTTAATGCGCTTCAACTTCTACAATAACTATTTATTTTTAATAAATAACATATCAAAATACTCCTAATGGTCTTTAGTTTTGTAAGTTTAGTTTTGTTTTTATCATAAAGAGCTTAAAAATTTTTATTATAGTCTAAACTTTGGCTAAAATTAACAAACACGTGCTTTATAAAACGAACACACATGTGTTTAATGCGCTTTAACTTCTACAATAACTATTTATTTTTAATAAATAACATATCAAAAGACTTTTAATGGTCTGTAGTTTTGTAAGTTTAGTTTTGTTTTTATCATAAAGACCTTAAAAAACTTTTATTATAGTCTAAAGTTTGGCTAAAATTAACTAGTACGGGCTTTGTAAAACAAACGGAAATGTGTTTAATGCGCTTCAACTTCTACAATAACTATTTATTTTTAATAAATAACATATCAAAATACTTCTAATGGTCTGTAGTTTTGTAAGTTTAGTTTTGTTTTTATCATAAAGAATTTAAAAAACTCATAGTTTAGTCTAAACTTTGGCTAAAATTAACAAGTACGTGCTTTCTATAACAAACACACATGTGTTTAATGCGCTTCAACTTCTCTAATAAGTATATATTTTTAATAAATAACATATCAAAAGATTCCTAATGGTCTGTAGTTTTGTAAGTTTAGTTTTGTTTTTATCATAAAGATTTTAAAAAACTTTTACCTTAGTCTAAAGTTTGGCTAAAATTAACAAGTACGTGCTTTGTAAAACAAACATGCATATGTTTAATGCGCTTCAACTTCTACAATAACTATTTATTTTTAATAAATAACATATCAAAAGACTCCTAATGGTCTGTAGTTTTGTAAGTTTAGTTTTGTTTTTATCATAAAAACTTTAAAAAACTTTTATTATAGACTAAAGTTTGGCTAAAATTAACTAGTACCGGCTTTGTAAAATAAACGGACATGTGTTTAATGCGCTTCAACTTCTACAATAACTATTTATTTTTAATAAATAACATATCAAAAGACTCCTAATGGTCTGTAATTTTGTAAGTTTAGTTTTGTTTTTATCATAAAGAGTTTTAAAAAATATTACTTTAGTCTAAACTTTGGCTAAAATTAACAAGTACGTGCTTTGTAAAACAAACATGCATGTGTTTAATGCGCTTCAACTTCTACAATAACTATTTATTTTAATAAATAACATTTTAAAAGACTCCTAATTGTCTTTAGTTTTGTAAGTTTATTTTTGTTTTTATCATAAAGAGCTTAAAAACTTTTGTTAGAGTCTAAACTTTGACTAAAATTAACAAGTACGTGCTTTGTAAAATAAACAGACATGTGTTTAATGCGCTCTAACTTTTACGATAACTATTTGTTTTTAATTTATAACATATCAAAATACTCCTAATGGTCTTTAGTTTTGTAAGTTTAGTTTTGTTTTTATCGTAAAGACTTTAAAAAACTTTTATTATAGTCTAAAGTTTGGCTAAAATTAACAAATACGGGCTTTGTAAAACAAACATGCATGTGTTTAATGTGCCTCAACTTCTACAATAAGTATTTATTTTTAATAAATAACATATCAAAAGACTCCTAATGGTCTGTAGTTTTGTAAGTTTAGTTTTGTTTTTATCATAAAGACCTTAAAAATTTTTTATTATAGTTTAAACTTTGGCTAAATTTAACAAATATGTGCATTGTAAAACAAACACACATGTGTTTAATGCGCTTCAACTTCTACAATAAGTATTTATTTTTAATAAATAACATATCAAAAGACTCCTAATGGTCTGTAGTTTTGTAAGTTTAGTTTTGTTTTTATCATAAAAACTTTAAAAAACTTTTATTATAGACTAAAGTTTGGCTAAAATTAACTAGTACCGGCTTTGTAAAACAAACGGACATGTGTTTAATGCGCTTCAACTTCTACAATAACTATTTATTTTTAATAAATAACATATCAAAAGACTCCTAATGGTCTGTAATTGTGTAAGTTTAGTTTTGTTTTTATCATAAAGAGTTTTAAAAAATTTTACTTTAGTCTAAACTTTGGCTAAAATTAACAAGTACGTGCTTTGTAAAACAAACATGCATGTGTTTAATGCGCTTCAACTTCTACAATAACTATTTGCTTTTAATAAATAACATATCAAAAGACTCCAAATGGTCAGTAGTTTTATAAGTTTAATTTTGTTTTTATCATAAAGACCTTAAAATTTTTTTATTATAGTCTAAATTTTGGCTAAAATTAACTAGAACGGGCTTTGTAAAACAAACACACATGTGTTTAATGCGCTTCAACTTCTACAATAAGTATTTGTTTTTAATAAATAACATATCAAAAGACTCCTAATGGTCTGTAGTTTTGTAAGTTTAGTTTTTTTTTATCATAAAGCCTTTAAAAAACTTTTATTATAGTCTAAAGTTTGGCTAAAATTAACTAATACGGGCTTCGAAAAACAAACGCACATGTGTTTAATGCGCTTCAACTTCTACAATAGTTTTTTATTTTTAATAAATAACATTTCAAAAGACTCCTAATGGTCTTTAGTTTTGTAAGTTTAGTTTTGTTTTTATCATAAAGAGCTTAAAAATTTTTATTATAGTCTAAACTTTGGCTAAAATTAACAAACACGTGCTTTATAAAACGAACACACATGTGTTTAATGCGCTTATTCTACAATAACTATTCATTTTTAATAAATAACATATCAAAAGACTTTTAATGGTCTGTAGTTTTGTAAGTTTAGTTTTGTTTTTATCATAAAGACTTTAAAAAACTTTTATTATAGTCTAAACTTTGGCTAAAGTTAACAAATACGTGCTTTGTAAAACAAACATGCATATGTTAAATGCGCTTCAACTTCTACAATAAGTATTTATTTATAATAAATAACATATCAAAAGACTCCTAATGGTC
Source organism: Thalia democratica (assembly GCF_965202585.1). Classification (NCBI taxonomy): domain Eukaryota; kingdom Metazoa; phylum Chordata; class Thaliacea; order Salpida; family Salpidae; genus Thalia; species Thalia democratica. The sequence goes on along the minus strand of NC_139165.1, from coordinate 116,461,444 downwards.
TGTAGTTTTGTAAGTTTAGTTTTGTTTTTATCATAAAGACTTTTAACAACTTTTATTATAGACTAAAGTTTGGCTAAAATTAACTAGTACGGGCTTTGTAAAACAAACATGCATGTGTTTAATGCGCTTCAACTTCTACAATAACTATTTGTTTTTAATAAATAACATATCAAAAGACTCCTAATGGTCTGTAGTTTTGTAAGTTTAATTTTATTTTTATCATAAAGACTTTAAAAAACTTCTATTATAGACTAAAGTTTGGCTAAAATTAACTAGTACGGGCTTTGTAAAACAAACGGACATGTGTTTAATGCGCTTCAACTTCTACAATAAGTATTTATTTTTAATAAATAACATATCAAAATACTCCTAATGGTCTGTAGTTTTTTAAGTTTAGTTTTGTTTATATCGTAAAGACTTTAAAAAACTTTTATTATAGTCTAAAGTTTGGCTAAAATTAACAAATACGGGTTTTGTAAAACAAACATGCATGTGTTTAATGCGCTTCAACTTCTACAATAACTATTTATTTTTAATAAATAACATATCAAAAGACTCCTAATGGTCTGTAGTTTTGTAAGTTTAGTTTTGTTTTTATCATAAAGACCTTAAAAATTTTTTATTATAGTCTAAACTTTGGCTAAATTTAAAAAATACGTGCATTGTAAAACAAACAAACATGTGTTTAATGCGCTTCAACTTCTACAATAAGTATTTATTTTTTATAAATAACATATCAAAATACTCCTAATGGTCTGTAGTTTTGTAAGTTTAGTTTTGTTTTTATCATAAAGACTTTAAAAAACTTTTATTATAGACTAAAGTTTGGCTAAAATTAACTAGTACCGGCTTTGTAAAACAAACGGAAATGTGTTTAATGCGCTTCAACTTCTACAATAACTATTTATTATTAATAAATAACATATCAAAATACTCCTAATGGTCTTTAGTTTTGTAAGTTTAGTTTTGTTTTTATCATAAAGAGCTTAAAAATTTTTATTATAGTCTAAACTTTGGCTAAAATTAACAAACACGTGCTTTATAAAACGAACACACATGTGTTTAATGCGCTTTAACTTCTACAATAACTATTTATTTTTAATAAATAACATATCAAAAGACTTTTAATGGTCTGTAGTTTTGTAAGTTTAGTTTTGTTTTTATCATAAAGACCTTAAAAAACTTTTATTATAGTCTAAAGTTTGGCTAAAATTAACTAGTACGGGCTTTGTAAAACAAACGGAAATGTGTTTAATGCGCTTCAACTTCTACAATAACTATTTATTTTTAATAAATAACATATCAAAATACTTCTAATGGTCTGTAGTTTTGTAAGTTTAGTTTTGTTTTTATCATAAAGAATTTAAAAAACTCATAGTTTAGTCTAAACTTTGGCTAAAATTAACAAGTACGTGCTTTCTATAACAAACACACATGTGTTTAATGCGCTTCAACTTCTCTAATAAGTATATATTTTTAATAAATAACATATCAAAAGATTCCTAATGGTCTGTAGTTTTGTAAGTTTAGTTTTGTTTTTATCATAAAGATTTTAAAAAACTTTTATTATAGTCTAAACTTTGGCTAAAATTAACAAATACGTGCTTTGTAAAACAAACACACATGTGTTTAATGCGCTTTAACTTCTACAATAAGTATTTATTTTTAATAAATAACATATCAAAAGACTCCTAATGGTCTGTAGTTTTGTAAGTTTAGTTTTGTTTTTATCATAAAGACTTTAAAAAACTTTTACCTTAGTCTAAAGTTTGGCTAAAATTAACAAGTACGTGCTTTGTAAAACAAACATGCATATGTTTAATGCGCTTCAACTTCTACAATAACTATTTATTTTTAATAAATAACATATCAAAAGACTTCTAATGGTCTGTAGTTTTGTAAGTTTAGTTTTGTTTTTATCATAAAGAATTAAAAAAACTTTTACCCTAGTCTAAAGTTTGGCTAAAATTAACAAGTACGTGCTTTTTAAAACAAACATGCATATGTTTAATGCGCTTCAACTTCTACAATAACTATTTATTTTTAATAAATAACATATCAAAAGCCTTCTAATGGTCTGTAGTTTTGTAAGTTTAGTTTTGTTTTTATCATAAAGAATTTAAAAAACTTTTACCTTAGTCTAAAGTTTGGCTAAAGTTAACAAATACGTGCTTTGTAAAACAAACACACATGTGTTTAATGCGCTTCAACTTCTACAATAAGTATTTATTTTTAATAAATAACATATCAAAATACTCCTAATGGTCTGTAGTTTTGTAAGTTTAGTTTTGTTTTTATCATAAAGAATTTAAAAAACATTTACCCAAGTCTAAAGTTTGGCTAAAATTAACAAATACGTGCTTTGTAAAACAAACACACATGTGTTTAATGCGCTTCAACTTCTACAATAACTATTTATTTTTAATAAATAACATATCAAAATACTCCTAATGGTCTGTAGTTTTGTAAGTTTAGTTTTGTTTTTATCATAAAGAATTTAAAAAACTTTTACCCAAGTCTAAACTTTGGCTAAAATTAACAAGTACGGGCTTTGTAAAACAAACGGACATGTGTTTAATGCGCTTCAACTTCTACAATAACTATTTATTTTTAATATATAACAAATCAAAATACTCCTAATGATCTGTAGTTTTGTAAGTTTAGTTTTGTTTTTATCATAAAGAATTTAAAAAACTTTTACCCAAGTCTAAACTTTGGCTAAAATTAACAAGTACGGGCTTTGTAAAACAAACGGACATGTGTTTAATGCGCCTCAACTTCTACAATAACTATTTATTTTTAATAAATAACAAATCAAAATACTCCTAATGATCTGTAGTTTTGTAAGTTTAGTTTTTTCTTTTATCATAAAGAATTTTAAAAACTTTTACTTTAGTCTAAAGTTTGGCTAAAATTAACAAGTACGTGCTTTGTAAAACAAACATGAATGTGTTTAATGCGCTTCAACTTCTACAATAACTATTTATTTTTAATAAATAACATATCAAAAGCCTTCTAATGGTCTGTAGTTTTGTAAGTTTAGTTTTGTTTTTATCATAAAGAATTTAAAAAACTTATACCTTAGTCTAAAGTTTGGCTAAAGTTAACAAGTACGTGCTTTGTAAAACAAACATGAATGTGTTTAATGCGCTTCAACTTCTACAATAACTATTTATTTTTAATAAATAACATATCAAAAAACTCCTAATGGTCTGTAGTTTTTAAGTTTAGCTTTGTTTTTATTATGAAGACTTTAAAAAATTTTTATTGTAGCTTAAAGTTTTGCTAAAATTAACAAGTACGTGCTTTATAAAAACAAACATCCATGTGTTTAATGCGCTTCAACTTCTACATTAACTATTTATTTTTAATAAATAACATATCAAAATACTCCTAATGGTCTGTAGTTTTGTAAGTTTAGTTTTGTTTTTATCATAAAGACCTTAAAAATTTTTTAATATAGTCTAAACTTTGGCTAAATGTAACAAATACGTGCTTTGTAAAACAAACACACATGTGTTTAATGCTCTTCAACTTCTACAATAACTATTTATTTTTAATAAATAACATATCAAAAGACTCCTAATGGTCTGTAGTTTTGTAAGTTTAGTTTTATTTTTATCATAAAGACTTTAAAAAACTTTTATTATAGTCTAAAGTTTGGCTAAAATTAACTAGTACGGGCTTTGTAAAACAAACGGACATGTGTTTAATGCGCTTCAACTTCTACAATAAGTATTTATTTTTAATAAATAACATATTAAAATACTTCTAATGGTCTGTAGTTTTGTAAGTTTAGTTTTGTTTTTATCATAAAGAATTTAAAAAACTCATAGTTTAGTCTAAACTTTGGCTAAAATTAACAAGTACGTGCTTTCTATAACAAACACACATGTGTTTAATGCGCTTCAACTTCTACAATAAGTATATATTTTTAATAAATAACATATCAAAAGACTCCTAATGGTCTGTAGTTTTGTAAGTTTAGTTTTGTTTTTATCATAAAGATTTTAAAAAACTTTTATTATAGTCTAAACTTTGGCTAAAATTAACAAATACGTGCTTTGTAAAACAAACACACATGTGTTTAATGCGCTTTAACTTCTACAATAAGTATTTATTTTTAATAAATAACATATCAAAAGATTCCTAATGGTCTGTAGTTTTGTAAGTTTAGTTTTGTTTTTATCATAAAGACTTTAAAAAACTTTTATTATAGGCTAAAGTTTGGCTAAATTTAAATAGTACGGGCTTAGTAAAACAAACGCACATGTGTTTAATGCGCTTCAACTTTTACAATAAGTATTTATTTTTAATAAATAACATATCAAAAGACTCCTAATGGTCTTTAGTTTTGTAAGTTTAGTTTTGTTTTTATTATATAGACCTTAAAAATTTTTATTATAGTCTAAACTTTGGCTAAAATTAACAAATACGTGCTTTATAAAACGAACACACATGTGTTTAATGCGCTTCAACTTCTACAATAACTGTTTATTTTAAATAAATAACATAGTAAAAGACTCCTAATGGTCTTTAGTTTTGTAAGTTGAGTTTTGTTTTTATCATAAAGAATTTAAAAAACTTCTGTTATAGTCTAAAGTTTGGCTAAAATTAACTAGTACGGGCTTTGTAAAACAAACACACATGTGTTTAATGCGCTTCAACTTCTACAATAACTATTTATTTTTAATAAATAACATATCAAAATACTTCTAATGGTCTGTAGTTTTGTAAGTTTAGTTTTGTTTTTATCATAAAGAATTTAAAAAACTTTTAGTTTAGTCTAAAGTTTGGCTAAAATTAACTAGTACGTGCTTTGTAAAACAAACATGCATGTGTTTAATGCGCTTCAACTTCTACAATAACTATTTATAATAACTAGTTTAGTTTTGTTTTTATCATAAAGAATTTAAAAAACTTTTACCCAAGTCTAAACTTTGGCTAAAATTAACTAGTACTGGCTTTGTAAAACAAACGGACATGTGTTTAATGCGCTTCAACTTCTACAATAACTATTTATTTTTAATAAATAACATATCAAAATACTCCTAATGATCTGTAGTTTTGTAAGTTTAGTTTTATTTTTATCATAAAGAATTTTAAAAACTTTTACTTTAGTCTAAAGTTTGGCTAAAATTAACAAGTACGTGCTTTGTAAAACAAACATGCATATGTTTAATGCGCTTCAACTTCTACAATAACTATTTATTTTTAATAAATAACATATCAAAAGCCTTCTAATGGTCTGTAGTTTTGTAAGTTTAGTTTTGTTTTTATTATAAAGAATTTAAAAAACTTATTCCTTAGTCTAAAGTTTGGCTAAAGTTAACAAGTACGTGCTTTGTAAAACAAACATGAATGTGTTTAATGCGCTTCAACTTCTACAATAACTATTTATTTTTAATAAATAACATATCAAAATACTCCTAATGGTCTGTAGTTTTGTTTTTATTATAAAGACTTTAAAAAATTTTTATTGTAGCTTAAAGTTTTGCTAAAATTAACAAGTACGGTCTTTGTAAAACTAACGGACATGTGTTTAATGCGCTTCAACTTCTACAATAACTATTTATTTTTAATAAATAACATATCAAAATACTCCTAATGGTCTGTAGTTTTGTAAGTTTAGTTTTGTTTTTATCATAAAGAATTTAAAAAACTTTTATTATAGACTAAACTTTGGCTAAAATTAACAAGTACGGGCTTTGTAAAACAAACGGACATGTGTTTAATGCGCTTCAAGTTCTACAATAACTATTTATTTTTAATAAATAACATATCAAAAGACTTCTAATGGTCTGTAATTTTGTAAGTATAGTTTTGTTTTTATCATAAAGAATTTAAAAAACTTTTACCTTAGTCTAAAGTTTGGCTAAAGTTAACAAATCAAGCTTTGTAAAACAAACACACATGTGTTTAATGCGCTTCAACTTCTACAATAACTATTTATTTTTAATAAATAACATATCAAAATACTCCTAATGGTCTGTAGTTTTGTAAGTTTAGTTTTGTTTTTATCATAAAGAATTTAAAAAACTTTTACCTTAGTCTAAAGTTTGGCTAAAGTTAACAAATCAAGCTTTGTAAAACAAACACACATGTGTTTAATGCGCTTCAACTTCTACAATAACTATTTATTTTTAATAAATAACATATCAAAATACTCCTAATGGTCTGTAGTTTTGTAAGTTTAGTTTTGTTTTTATCATAAAGAATTTAAAAAACTTTTACCCAAGTCTAAAGTTTGGCTAAAATTAACAAATACGTGCTTTGTAAAACAAACACACATGTGTTTAATGCGCTTCAACTTCTACAATAAGTATTTATTTTTAATAAATAACATATCAAAATACTTCTAATGGTCTGTAGTTTTGTAAGTTTAGTTTTGTTTTTATCATAAAGAATTTAAAAAACTCATAGTTTAGTCTAAACTTTGGCTAAAATTAACAAGTACGTGCTTTCTATAACAAACACACATGTGTTTAATGCGCTTCAACTTCTACAATAAGTATATATTTTTAATAAATAACATATCAAAAGACTCCTAATGGTCTGTAGTTTTATAAGTTTAGTTTTGTTTTTATCATAAAGATTTTAAAAAACTTTTATTATAGTCTAAACTTTGGCTAAAATTAACAAATACGTGCTTTGTAAAACAAACACACATGTGTTTAATGCGCTTTAACTTCTACAATAAGTATTTATTTTTAATAAATAACATATCAAAAGATTCCTAATGGTCTGTAGTTTTGTAAGTTTAGTTTTGTTTTTATCATAAAGACTTTAAAAAACTTTTATTATAGGCTAAAGTTTGGCTAAATTTAAATAGTACGGGCTTAGTAAAACAAACGCACATGTGTTTAATGCGCTTCAACTTTTACAATAAGTATTTATTTTTAATAAATAACATATCAAAAGACTCCTAATGGTCTTTAGTTTTGTAAGTTTAGTTTTGTTTTTATTATATAGACCTTAAAAATTTTTATTATAGTCTAAACTTTGGCTAAAATTAACAAATACGTGCTTTATAAAACGAACACACATGTGTTTAATGCGCTTCAACTTCTACAATAACTGTTTATTTTAAATAAATAACATAGTAAAAGACTCCTAATGGTCTTTAGTTTTGTAAGTTGAGTTTTGTTTTTATCATAAAGAATTTAAAAAACTTCTGTTATAGTCTAAAGTTTGGCTAAAATTAACTAGTACGGGCTTTGTAAAACAAACACACATGTGTTTAATGCGCTTCAACTTCTACAATAACTATTTATTTTTAATAAATAACATATCAAAATACTTCTAATGGTCTGTAGTTTTGTAAGTTTAGTTTTGTTTTTATCATAAAGAATTTAAAAAACTTTTAGTTTAGTCTAAACTTTGGCTAAAATTAACTAGTACGTGCTTTGTAAAACAAACATGCATGTGTTTAATGCGCTTCAACTTCTACAATAACTATTTATAATAACTAGTTTAGTTTTGTTTTTATCATAAAGAATTTAAAAAACTTTTACCCAAGTCTAAACTTTGGCTAAAATTAACTAGTACTGGCTTTGTAAAACAAACGGACATGTGTTTAATGCGCTTCAATTTCTACAATAACTATTTATTTTTAATAAATAACATATCAAAATACTCCTAATGATCTGTAGTTTTGTAAGTTTAGTTTTATTTTTATCATAAAGAATTTTAAAAACTTTTACTTTAGTCTAAAGTTTGGCTAAAATTAACAAGTACGTGCTTTGTAAAACAAACATGCATATGTTTAATGCGCTTCAACTTCTACAATAACTATTTATTTTTAATAAATAACATATCAAAAGCCTTCTAATGGTCTGTAGTTTTGTAAGTTTAGTTTTGTTTTTATTATAAAGAATTTAAAAAACTTATTCCTTAGTCTAAAGTTTGGCTAAAGTTAACAAGTACGTGCTTTGTAAAACAAACATGAATGTGTTTAATGCGCTTCAACTTCTACAATAACTATTTATTTTTAATAAATAACATATCAAAATACTCCTAATGGTCTGTAGTTTTGTTTTTATTATAAAGACTTTAAAAAATTTTTATTGTAGCTTAAAGTTTTGCTAAAATTAACAAGTACGGTCTTTGTAAAACTAACGGACATGTGTTTAATGCGCTTCAACTTCTACAATAACTATTTATTTTTAATAAATAACATATCAAAATACTCCTAATGGTCTGTAGTTTTGTAAGTTTAGTTTTGTTTTTATCATAAAGAATTTAAAAAACTTTTATTATAGACTAAACTTTGGCTAAAATTAACAAGTACGGGCTTTGTAAAACAAACGGACATGTGTTTAATGCGCTTCAAGTTCTACAATAACTATTTATTTTTAATAAATAACATATCAAAAGACTTCTAATGGTCTGTAATTTTGTAAGTATAGTTTTGTTTTTATCATAAAGATTTTAAAAAACTTTTACCTTAGTCTAAAGTTTGGCTAAAGTTAACAAATCAAGCTTTGTAAAACAAACACACATGTGTTTAATGCGCTTCAACTTCTACAATAACTATTTATTTTTAATAAATAACATATCAAAATACTCCTAATGGTCTGTAGTTTTGTAAGTTTAGTTTTGTTTTTATCATAAAGAATTTAAAAAACTTTTACCTTAGTCTAAAGTTTGGCTAAAGTTAACAAATCAAGCTTTGTAAAACAAACACACATGTGTTTAATGCGCTTCAACTTCTACAATAACTATTTATTTTTAATAAATAACATATCAAAATACTCCTAATGGTCTGTAGTTTTGTAAGTTTAGTTTTGTTTTTATCATAAAGAATTTAAAAAACTTTTACCCAAGTCTAAAGTTTGGCTAAAATTAACAAATACGTGCTTTGTAAAACAAACACACATGTGTTTAATGCGCTTCAACTTCTACAATAAGTATTTATTTTTAATAAATAACAAATCAAAATACTCCTAATGGTCTGTAGTTTTGTAAGTTTAGTTTTGTTTTTATCATAAAGAATTTAAAAAACTTTTACCCAAGTCTAAACTTTGGCTAAAATTAACTAGTACGGGCTTTGTAAAACAAACGGACATGTGTTTAATGCGCTTCAACTTCTACAATAACTATTTATTTTTAATAAATAACATATCAAAATACTCCTAATGATCTGTAGTTTTGTAAGTTTAGTTTTATTTTTATCATAAAGAATTTTAAAAACTTTTACTTTAGTTTAAAGTTTGGCTAAAATTAACAAGTACGTGCTTTGTAAAACAAACATGCATATGTTTAATGCGCTTCAACTTCTACAATAACTATTTATTTTTAATAAATAACATATCAAAAGCCTTCTAATGGTCTGTAGTTTTGTAAGTTTAGTTTTGTTTTTATCATAAAGAATTTAAAAAACTTATATCTAAGTCTAAAGTTTGGCTAAAGTTAACAAGTACGTGCTTTGTAAAACAAACATGAATGTGTTTAATGCGCTTCAACTTCTACAATAACTATTTATTTTTAATAAATAACATATCAAAAAACTCCTAATGGTCTATAGTTTTTAAGTTTAGCTTTGTTTTTATTATAAAGACTGTAAAAATTTTTTATTGTAGCTTAAAGTTTTGCTAAAATTAACAAGTACGGTCTTTGTAAAACTAACGGAAATGTGCTTAATGCGCTTCAACTTCTACAATAACTATTTATTTTTAATAAATAACATATCAAAATACTCCTAATGGTCTGTAGTTTTGTAAGTTTAGTTTTGTTTTTATCATAAAGAACTTAAAAAACTTTTACCGAAGTCTAAACTTTGGCTAAAATTAACAAGTACGGGCTTTGTAAAACAAACGGACATGTGTTTAATGCGCTTCAACTTCTACAATAACTATTGATTTTTAATAAATAACATATTAAAATACTCCTAATGATCTGTAGTTTTGTAAGTTTAGTTTTGTTTTTATCATAAAGACCTTAAAAATTTTTATTATAGTCTAAACTTTGGCTTAAATTAACAAATACGTGCTTTGTAAAACAAACATACATGTGTTTAATGCGCTTCAACTTCTACAATAAGTATTTATTTTTAATAAATAACATATCAAAAGACTCCTAATAGTCTGTAGTTTTGTAAGTTTAGTTTTGTTTTTATCATAAAGACTTTAAAAAACTTTTAATTTAGTCTAAAGTTTGGCTAAAATTAAATAGTACGGGCTTTGTAAAACAAACGCACATGTGTTTAATGCGCTTCAACTTCTACAATAACTATTTATTTTAAATAAATAACATATCAAAATACTTCTAATGGTCTGTAGTTTTGTAAGTTTAGTTTTGTTTTTATCATAAAGAATTTAAAAAACTTTTAGTTTAGTCTAAACTTTAGCTAAAATTAACTAGTACGTGCTTTTTAAAACAAACATGCATGTGTTTAATGCGCTTCAACTTCTACAATAACTATTTATTTTTAATAAATAACATATCAAAAGAGTCCTAATGGTCTGTAGTTTTGAAAGTTTAGTTTTGTTTTTATCATAAAGACCTTAAAAACTTTTAATTTAGTCTAAACTTTGGCTAAAATTAAATAGTACGGGCTTTGTAAAACAAACATGCATGTGTTTAATGCGCTTCAAATTCTACAATAACTATTTATTTTTAATAAATAACATATCAAAAGACTTCTAGTGGTCTGTAGTTTTGTAAGTTTAGTTTTGTTTTTATCATAAAGAATTTAAAAAACTCATAGTTTAGTCTAAACTTTGGCTAAAATTAAATAGTACGGGCTTTGTAAAACAAACGCACATGTGTTTAATGCGCTTCAATTCTACAATAACTATTTATTTTTAATAAATAACATATCAAAATACTTCTAATGGTCTGTAGTTTTGTAAGTTTAGTTTTGTTTTTATCATAAAGACTTTAAAAAACTTTTAATTTAGTCTAAAGTTTGGCTAAAATTAAATAGTACGGGCTTTGTAAAACAAACGCACATGTGTTTAATGCGCTTCAACTTCTACAATAACTATTTATTTTAAATAAATAACATATCAAAATACTTCTAATGGTCTGTAGTTTTGTAAGTTTAGTTTTGTTTTTATCATAAAGAATTTAAAAAACTTTTAGTTTAGTCTAAACTTTAGCTAAAATTAACTAGTACGTGCTTTTTAAAACAAACATGCATGTGTTTAATGCGCTTCAACTTCTACAATAACTATTTATTTTTAATAAATAACATATCAAAAGAGTCCTAATGGTCTGTAGTTTTGAAAGTTTAGTTTTGTTTTTATCATAAAGACCTTAAAAACTTTTAATTTAGTCTAAACTTTGGCTTAAATTAACAAATACGTGCTTTGTAAAACAAACACACATGTGTTTAATGCGCTTCAACTTCTACAATAAGTATTTATTTTTAATAAATTACATGTCAAAAGACTCCTAATGGTCTGTAGTTTTGTAAGTTTAGTTTTGTTTATATCATAAAGACTTTAAAAAACTTTTATTATAGACTAAAGTTTGGCTAAAATTAACTAGTACGGGCTTTGTAAAACAAACGGACATGTGTTTAATGCGCTTCAACTTCTACAATAACTATTTATTTTTAATAAATAACATATCGAAATACTCCTAATGGTCTGTAGTTTTGTAAGTTTAGTTTTGTTTTTATCATAAAGAATTTAAAAAACTATTACCTTAGTCTAAAGTTTGGCTAAAATTAACTAGTACGGGCTTTGTAAAACAAACGGACATGTGTTTATACGCTTCAACTTCTACAATAACTATTTATTTTTAATAAATAACATATCAAAAGACTTCTAATGGTCTGTAGTTTTGTAAGTTTAGTTTTGTTTTTATCATAAAGACCTTAAAATTTTTTATTATAGTCTAAACTTTGGCTTAAATTAACAAATACGTGCTTTGTAAAACAAACACACATGTGTTTAATGCGCTTCAACTTCTACAATAAGTATTTATTTTTAATAAATAACATATCAAAAGACTCCTAGTGGTCTGTAGTTTTGTAAGTTTAGTTTTGTTTTTATCATAAAGAATTTAAAAAACTTTTAGTTTAGTCTAAACTTTGGCTAAAATTAACTAGTACGTGCTTTTTAAAACAAACATGCATGTGTTTAATGCGCTTCAACTTCTACAATAACTATTTATTTTTAATAAATAACATATCAAAAGAGTCCTAATGGTCTGTAGTTTTGTAAGTTTAGTTTTGTTTATATCATAAAGACTTTAAACAACTTTTTATTTAGTCTAAAGTTTGGCTAAAATTAAATAGTACGGGCTTTGTAAAACAAACGCACATGTGTTTAATGCGCTTCAACTTCTACAATAACTATTTATTTTTAATAAATAACATATCATAATACTTCTAATGGTCTGTAGTTTTGTAAGTTTAGTTTAGTTTTTATCATAAAGAATTTAAAAAAACTTTTAGTTTAGTCTAAACTTTGGCTAAAATTAACTAGTACGTGCTTTGTAAAACAAACATGCATATGTTTAATGCGCTTCAACTTCTACAATAACTATTTATTTTTAATAAATAACATATCAAAAGAGTCCTAATGGTCTGTAGTTTTTTAAGTTTAGTTTTGTTTTTTTCATAAAGACCTTAAAATTTTTTTATTATAGTCTAAACTTTGGCTAAAATTAACAAATACGTGCTTTGTAAAACAAACACACATGTGTTTAATGCGCTTCAACTTCTACAATAAGTATTTATTTTTAAAAAATTACATATCAAAAGACTCCTAATGGTCTGTAGTTTTGTAAATTTAGTTTTGTTTTTATCATAAAGACTTTAAAAAACTTTATTATAGACTAAATTTGGCTAAAATTAACTAGTACTGGCTTTGTAAAACAAACGGACATGTGTTTAATGCGCTTCAACTTCTACAATAACTATTTATTTTTAATAAATAACATATCAAAATACTCCTAATGGTCTGTAGTTTTGTAAGTTTAGTTTTGTTTTTATCATAAAGAATTTAAAAAACTATTACCTTAGTCTAAAGTTTGGCTAAAATTAACAAGTACGTGCTTTGTAAAACAAACATGCATGTGTTTAATGCGCTTCAAATTCTACAATAACTATTTATTTTTAATAAATAACATATCAAAAGACTTCTAATGGTCTGTAGATTTGTAAGTTTAGTTTTGTTTTTATCATAAAGACCTTAAAAATTTTTATTATAGTCTAAACTTTGGCTTAAATTAACAAATACGTGCTTTGTAAAACAAACATACATGTGTTTAATGCACTTCAACTTCTACAATAAGTATTTATTTTTAATAAATAACATATCAAAAGACTCCTAATAGTCTGTAGTTTTGTAAGTTTAGTTTTGTTTTTATCATAAAGACTTTAAAAAACTTTTAATTTAGTCTAAAGTTTGGCTATAATTAAATAGTACGGGCTTTGTAAAACAAACGCACATGTGTTTAATGCGCTTCAACTTCTACAATAACTATTTATTTTAAATAAATAACATATCAAAATACTTCTAATGGTCTGTAGTTTTGTAAGTTTAGTTTTGTTTTTATCATAAAGAATTTAAAAAACTTTTAGTTTAGTCTAAACTTTGGCTAAAATTAACTAGTACGTGCTTTTTAAAACAAACATGCATGTGTTTAATGCGCTTCAACTTCTACAATAACTATTTATTTTTAATAAATAACATAACAAAAGAGTTCTAATGGTCTGTAGTTTTGAAAGTTTAGTTTTGTTTTTATCATAAAGACCTTAAAAACTTTTAATTTAGTCTAAACTTTTGCTAAAATTAAATAGTACGGGCTTTGTAAAACAAACGCACATGTGTTTAATGCGCTTCAACTTCTACAATAACTATTAAGTTTTAATAAATAACATATCAAAAGAGTCCTAATGGTCTGTAGTTTTGTAAGTTTAGTTTTGTTTTTATCATAAAGACTTTAAAAATTTTTTATTATAGTCTAAACTTTGGCTAAAATTAACAAATACGTGCTTTGTAAAACAAACGGACATGTGTTTAATGCGCTTCAACTTCTACAATAACTATTTACTTTTAATAAATAACATATCAAAAGAGTCCTAATGGTCTGTAGTTTTGTAAGTTTAGTTTTGTTTTTATCATAAAGACCTTAAAAATTTTTTATTATAGTCTAAACTTTGGCTAAAATTAACAAATACGTGCTTTGTAAAACAAACGGACATTTGTTTAATGCGCTTCAACTTCTACAATAACTATTTATTTTTAATAAATAACATATCAAAATACTTCTAATGGTCTGTAGTTTTGTAAGTTTAGTTTTGTTTTTATCATAAAGACCTCAAAAATTTTTATTATAGTCTAAACTTTGGCTTAAATTAACAAATACGTGCTTTGTAAAACATACATACATGTGTTTAATGCGCTTCAACTTCTACAATAAGTATTTATTTTTAATAAATAACATATCAAAATACTTCTAATGGTCTGTAGTTTTGTAAGTTTAGTTTTGTTTTTATCATAAAGACTTTAAAAAACTGTTAGTTTAGTCTAAACTTTGGCTAAAATTAAATAGTACGGGCTTTGTAAAACAAACGCACATGTGTTTAATAAACTTCAACTTCTACAATAACTATTTATTTTTAATAAATAACATATCAAAATACTTCTAATGGTCTGTAGTTTTGTAAGTTTAGTTTTGTTTTTATCATAAAGAATTTAAAAAACTTTTGTTATAGTCTAAAGTTTGGCTAAAATTTACTAGTACGGGCTTTGTAAAACAAACACACATGTGTTTAATGCGCTTTAACTTCTACAATAAGTATTTATTTTTAATAAATAACAGATCAAAAGACTCCTAATGGTCTGTAGTTTTGTAAGTTTACTTTTGTTTTTATCATAAAGACTTTAAAAAACTTTTATTATAGACTAAAGTTTGGCTAAAATTAACTAGTACGGGCTTTGTAAAACAAACGGACATGTGTTTAATGCGCTTCAACTTCTACAATAACTATTTATTTTTAATAAATAACATATCAAAATACTCCTAATGGTCTGTAGTTTTGTAAGTTTAGTTTTGTTTTTATCATAAAGAATGTAAAAAACTATTACCTTAGTCTAAAGTTATGCTAAAATTAACAAGTACGTGCTTTGTAAAACAAACATGCATGTGTTTAATGCGCTTCAACTTCTACAATAACTATTTATTTTTAATAAATAACATATCAAAATACTTCTAATGGTCTGTAGTTTTGTAAGTTTAGTTTTGTTTTTATCATAAAGAATTTAAAAAACTTTTAGTTTAGTCTAAACTTTGGCTAAAATTAACTAGTACGTGCTTTGTAAAACAAACATTCATGTGTTTAATGCGCTTCAACTTCTACAATAACTATTTATTTTTAATAAATAACATATCAAAATACTTCTAATGGTCTGTAGTTTTGAAAGTTTAGTTTTGTTTTTATCATAAAGACCTTAAAAACTTTTATTATAGTCTAAAGTTTGGCTAAAATTAACAATAACGTGCTTTGTAAAACAAACGGACATGTGTTTAATGCGCTTCAACTTCTACAATAACTATTTATTTTTAATAAATAACATATCAAAATACTTCTAATGGTCTGTAGTTTTGTAAGTTTAGTTTTGTTTTTATCATAAAGAATTTAAAAAACTTTTAGTTTAGTCTAAACTTTGGCTAAAATTAACTAGTACGTGCTTTGTAAAACAAACATGCATGTGTTTAATGCGCTCCAACTTCTACAATAACTATTTATTTTTAATAAATAACATATCAAAAGACTCCTAATAGTCTGTAGTTTTGTAAGTTTAGTTTTGTTTTTATCATAAATACTTTAAAAAACTTTTAATTTAGTCTAAACTTTGGCTAAAATTAACTAGTACGGGCTTTGTAAAACAAACGGACATGTGTTTAATGCGCTTCAACTTCTACAATAACTATTTATTTTTAATAAATAACATATCAAAATACTTCTAATGGTCTGTAGTTTTGTAAGTTTAGTTTTGTTTTTATCATAAAGAATTTAAAAAACTCATAGTTTAGTCTAAACTTTGGCTAAAATTAACAAATACGTGCTTTGTAAAACAAACACACATGTGTTTAATGCGCTTCAACTTCTACAATAAGTATTTATTTTTAATAAATAACAGATCAAAAGACTCCTAATGGTCTGTAGTTTTGTAAGTTTAGTTTTGTTTTTATCATAAAGACTTTAAAAAACTATTACCTTAGTCTAAAGTTATGCTAAAATTAAAAATTACGGGCTTTGTAAAACAAACCCACATGTGTTTAATGCGCTTCAACTTCTACAATAACTATTTATTTTTAATAAAAAACATATCAAAATACTTCTAATGGTCTGTAGTTTTGTAAGTTTAGTTTTGTTTTTATCATAAAGAATTTAAAAAACTTTTAGTTTAGTCTAAACTTTGGCTAAAATTTACTAGTACGGGCTTTGTAAAACAAACAAACATGTGTTTAATGCGCTTCAACTTCTACAATAAGTATTTATTTTTAATAAATAACATATCAAAAAACTCCTAATGGTCTGTAGTTTTGTAAGTTTAGTTTTGTTTTTATCATAAAGACTTTAAAAAACTTTTATTATAGACTAAACTTTGGCTAAAATTAACAAATACGTGATTTGTAAAACAAACACACATGTGTTTATGAGCTTCAACTTCTACAATATGTATTTATTTTTAATAAATAACATATCAAAAGACTCCTAATGGTCTGTAGTTTTGTAAGTTTAGTTTTGTTTTTATCATAAAGACTTTAAACAACTTTTATTATAGACTAAAGTTTGGCTAAAATTAACTAGTACGGGCTTTGTAAAACAAACGGACATGTGTTTAATGCGCTTCAACTTCTACAATAACTATTTATTTTTAATAAATAACATATCAAAAGACTTCTAATGGTCTGTAGTTTTGTAAGTTTAGTTTTGTTTTTATCATAAAGACCTTAAAAGTTTTTATTATAGTCTAAACTTTGGCTTAAATTAACAAATACGTGCTTTGTAAAACAAACACACATGTGTTTAATGCGCTTCAACTTCTACAATAAGTATTTATTTTTAATAAATAACATATCAAAAGACTCCTAATGGTCTGTAGTTTTGTAAGTTTAGTTTTGTTTTTATCATAAAGACTTTAAAAAACTTTTATTATAGACTAAAGTTTGGCTAAAATTTACTAGTACGGGCTTTGTAAAACAAACGGACATGTGTTTAATGCGCTTCAACTTCTACAATAACTATTTATTTTTAATAAATAACATATCAAATGACTCCTAATGGTCTGTAGTTTTGTAAGTTTAGTTTTGTTTTTATCATAAAGAATTTAAAAAACTATTACCTTAGTCTAAAGTTTGGCTAAAATTAACAAGTACGTGCTTTGTAAAACAAACATGCATGTGTTTAATGCGCTTCAACTTCTACAATAACTATTTATTTTTAATAAATAACATATCAAAAGACTTCTAATGGTCTGTAGTTTTGTAAGTTTAGTTTTGTTTTTATCATAAAGACCTTAATTGTTTTTATTATAGTCTAAACTTTGGCTTAAATTAACAAATACGTGCTTTGTAAAACAAACATACACGTGTTTAATGCGCTTCAACTTCTACAATAAGTATTTATTTTTAATAAATAACATATCAAAAGACTCCTAATAGTCTGTAGATTTGTAAGTTTAGTTTTGTTTTTATCATAAAGATTTTAAAAAACTTTTAATTTAGTCTAAAGTTTGGCTAAAGTTAAATAGTACGGGCTTTGTAAAACAAACCCACATGTGTTTAATGCGCTTCAACTTCTACAATAACTATTTATTTTTAATAAATAACATATCAAAATACTTCTAATGGTCTGTAGTTTTGTAAGTTTAGTTTTGTTTTTATCATAAAGAATTTAAAAAACTTTTAGTTTAGTCTAAACTTTGGCTAAAATTAACTAGTACGTGCTTTGTAAAACAAACATGCATGTGTTTAATGCGCTTCAACTTCTACAATAACTATTTATTTTTAATAAATAACATATCAAAAGAGTCCTAATGGTCTGTAGTTTTGTAAATTTAGTTTTGTTTTTATCATAAAGAATTTAAAAAACTTTTAGTTTAGTCTAAACTTTGGCTAACGTGCTTTGTAAAACAAACATGCATGTGTTTAATGCGCTTCAACTTCTACAATAACTATTTAGTTTTAATAAATAACATATCAAAAGAGTCCTAATGGTCTGTAGTTTTGTAATTTTAGTTTTGTTTTTATCATAAAGACCTTAAAATTTTTTTATTATAGTCTAAACTTTGGCTAAAATTAACAAATACGTGCTTTGTAAAACAAACAAACATGTGTTTAATGCGCTTCAACTTCTACAATAAGTATTTATTTTTAATAAATAACATATCAAAAAACTCCTAATGGTCTGTAGTTTTGTAAGTTTAGTTTTGTTTTTATCATAAAGACTTTAAAAAACTTTTATTATAGACTAAACTTTGGCTAAAATTAACAAATACGTGCTTTGTAAAACAAACACACATGTGTTTCATGCGCTTCAACTTCTACAATAACTATTTATTTTTAATAAATAACATATCAAAAGACTACTAATGGTCTGTAGTTTTGTAAGTTTAGTTTTGTTTTTATCATAAAGACTTTAAAAAACTTTTATTATAGACTAAAGTTTGGCTAAAATTTACTAGTACGGGCTTTGTAAAACAAACATGCATGTGTTTAATGCGCTTCAACTTCTACAATAACTATTTATTTTTAATAAATAACATATCAAATGACTCCTAATGGTCTGTAGTTTTGTAAGTTTAGTTTTGTTTTTGTCATAAATACTTTAAAAAACTTTTAATTCAGTCTAAACTTTGGCTAAAATTAACTAGTACGGGCTTTTTAAAACAAACGGACATGTGTTTAATGCACTTCAACTTCTACAATAACTATTTATTTTTAATAAATAACATATCAAAATACTTCTAATGGTCTGTAGTTTTGTAAGTTTAGTTTTGTTTTTATCATAAAGAATTTAAAAAACTCATAGTTTAGTCTAAACTTTGGCTAAAATTAACAAATACGTGCTTTGTAAAAGAAACACACATGTGTTTAATGCGCTTCAACTTCTACAATAAGTATTTATTTTTAATAAATAACAGATCAAAAGACTCCTAATGGTCTGTAGTTTTGTAAGTTTACTTTTGTTTTTATCATAAAGACTTTAAAAAACTTTTATTATAGACTAAAGTTTGGCTAAAATTAACTAGTACGGGCTTTGTAAAACAAACGGACATGTGTTTAATGCGCTTCAACTTTTACAATAACTATTTATTTTTAATAAATAACATATTAAAAGAGTCCTAATGGTCTGTAGTTTTGTAAGTTTAGTTTTGTTTTTATCATAAAGACCTTAAAAATTTTTTATTATAGTCTAAACTTTGGCTAAAATTAACAAATACGTGCTTTGTAAAACAAACGGACATGTGTTTAATGCGCTTCAACTTCTACAATAACTATTTATTTTTAATAAATAACATATCAAAAGACTCCTAATGGTCTGTAGTTTTGTAAGTTTAGTTTAGTTTTTATCATAAAGACCTTAAAAATTTTTTATTATAGTCTAAACTTTGGCTAAAATTAACAATAACGTGCTTTGTAAAACAAACGGACATGTGTTTAATGCGCTTCAACTTCTACAATAACTATTTATTTTAATAAATAACATATCAAAATACTTCTAATGGTCTGTAGTTTTGTAAATTTAGTTTTGTTTTTATCATAAAGAATTTAAAAAACTTTTAGTTTAGTCTAAACTTTGGCTAAAATTAAATAGTACGTGCTTTGTAAAACAAACATGCATGTGTTTAATGCGCTTCAACTTCTACAATTACTATTTAGTTTTAATAAATAACATATCAAAAGAGTCCTAATGGTCTGTAGTTTTGTAAGTTTAGTTTAGTTTTTATCATAAAGACCTTAAAAATTTTTTTTTATAGTCTAAACTTTGGCTAAAATTAACAAATACGTGCTTTGTAAAACAAACACACATGTGTTTAATGCGCTTCAACTTCTACAATAAGTATTTATTTTTAATAAATAACATATCAAAAGTTTAGTTTTGTTTTTATCATAAAGACTTTAAAAAACTTTTATTATAGACTAAAGTTTGGCTAAAATTAACTAGTACGGGTTTTGTAAAACAAACGGACATGTGTTTAATGCGCTTCAACTTCTACAATAACTATTTATTTTTAATAAATAACATATCAAAATACTCCTAATGGTCTGTAGTTTTGTAAGTTTAGTTTTGTTTTTATCATAAAGAATTTAAAATCTTTTACCTAAGTCTAAAGTTATGCTAAAATTAACAAGTACGTGCTTTGTAAAACAAACATGCATGTGTTTAATGCGCTTCAACTTCTACAATAACTATTTAGTTTTAATAAATAACATATCAAAAGAGTCCTAATGGTCTGTAGTTTTGTAAGTTTAGTTTTGTTTTTATCATAAAGACCTTAAAAATTTTTTTTTATAGTCTAAACTTTGGCTAAAATTAACAAATACGTGCTTTGTAAAACAATTACACATGTGTTTAATGCGCTTCAACTTCTACAATAAGTATTTATTTTTAATAAATAACATATCAAAAGTTTAGTTTTGTTTTTATCATAAAGACTTTAAAAAACTTTTATTATAGACTAAAGTTTGGCTAAAATTAACTAGTACGGGCTTTGTAAAACAAACGGACATGTGTTTAATGCGCTTCAACTTCTACAATAACTATTTATTTTTAATAAATAACATATCAAAAGACTTCTAATGGTCTGTAGTTTTGTAAGTTTAGTTTTGTTTTTATCATAAAGACCTCAAAAATTTTTATTATAGTCTAAACTTTGGCTTAAATTAACAAATACGTGCTTTGTAAAACATACATACATGTGTTTAATGCGCTTCAACTTCTACAATAAGTATTTATTTTTAATAAATAACATATCAAAATACTTCTAATGGTCTTTAGTTTTGTAAGTTTAGTTTTGTTTTTATCATAAAGACTTTAAAAAACTGTTATTTTAGTCTAAACTTTGGCTAAAATTAAATAGTACGGGCTTTGTAAAACAAACGCACATGTGTTTAATAAACTTCAACTTCTACAATAACTATTTATTTTTAATAAATAACATATCAAAATACTTCTAATGGTCTGTAGTTTTGTAAGTTTAGTTTTGTTTTTATCATAAAGAATTTAAAAAACTTTTAGTTTAGTCTAAACTTTGGCTAAAATTAACTAGTACGTGCTTTGTAAAACAAACATGCATGTGTTTAATGCGCTTCAACTTCTACAATAACTATTTATTTTTAATAAATAACATATCAAAAGAGTCCTAATAGTCTGTAGTTTTGTAAGTTTAGTTTTGTTTTTATCATAAAGACCTTAAAATTTTTTTATTATAGTCTAAACTTTGGCTAAAATTAACAAATACGTGCTTTGTAAAACAAACACACATGTGTTTAATGCGCTTTAACTTCTACAATAAGTATTTATTTTTAATAAATAACATATCAAAAGACTCCTAATGGTCTGTAGTTTTGTAAGTTTAGTTTTGTTTTTATCATAAAGACTTTAAACAACTTTTATTATAGTCTAAACTTTGGCTAAAATTTACTAGTACGGGCTTTGTAAAACAAACGCACTTGTGTTTAATGCGCTTCAACTTCTACAACAACTATTTATTTTTAATAAATAACATATCAAAATACTTCTAATGGTCTGTAGTTTTGTAAGTTTAGTTTTGTTTTTATCATAAAGAATTTAAAAAACTTTTAGTTTAGTCTAAACTTTGGCTAAAATTAAATAGTACGGGCTTTGTAAAACAAACGCACATGTGTTTAATGCGCTTCAATTCTACAATAACTATTTATTTTTAATAAATAACATATCAAAATACTTCTAATGGTCTGTAGTTTTGTAAGTTTAGTTTTGTTTTCATCATAAAGAATTTAAAAAACTTTTAGTTTAGTCTAAACTTTGGCTAAAATTAACTAGTACGTGCTTTGTAAAACAAACATGCATGTGTTTAATGCGCTCCAACTTCTAAAATAACTATTTATTTTTAATAAATAACATATCAAAAGACTCCTAATAGTCTGTAGTTTTGTAAGTTTAGTTTTGTTTTTATCATAAATACTTTAAAAAACTTTTAATTTAGTCTAAACTTTGGCTAAAATTAACTAGTACGGGCTTTGTAAAACAAACGGACATGTGTTTAATGCGCTTCAACTTCTACAATAACTATTTATTTTTAATAAATAACATATCAAAATACTTCTAATGGTCTGTAGTTTTGTAAGTTTAGTTTTGTTTTTATCATAAAGAATTTAAAAAACTCATAGTTTAGTCTAAACTTTGGCTAAAATTAACAAATACGTGCTTTGTAAAACAAACACACATGTGTTTAATGCGCTTCAACTTCTACAATAAGTATTTATTTTTAATAAATAACAGATCAAAAGACTCCTAATGGTCTGTAGTTTTGTAAGTTTAGTTTTGTTTTTATCATAAAGAATTTAAAAAACTATTACCTTAGTCTAAAGTTATGCTAAAATTAAAAATTACGGGCTTTGTAAAACAAACCCACATGTGTTTAATGCGCTTCAACTTCTACAATAACTATTTATTTTTAATAAATAACATATCAAAATACTTCTAATGGTCTGTAGTTTTGTAAGTTTAGTTTTGTTTTTATCATAAAGAATTTAAAAAACTTTTAGTTTAGTCTAAACTTTGGCTAAAATTTACTAGTACGGGCTTTGTAAAACAAACAAACATGTGTTTAATGCGCTTCAACTTCTACAATAAGTATTTATTTTTAATAAATAACATATCAAAAAACTCCTAATGGTCTGTAGTTTTGTAAGTTTAGTTTTGTTTTTATCATAAAGACTTTAAAAAACTTTTTTTATAGACTAAACTTTGGCTAAAATTAACAAATACGTGCTTTGTAAAACAAACACACATGTGTTTAATGCGCTTCAACTTCTACAATATGTATTTATTTTTAATAAATAACATATCAAAAGACTCCTAATGGTCTGTAGTTTTGTAAGTTTAGTTTTGTTTTTATCATAAAGACTTTAAACAACTTTTATTATAGACTAAAGTTTGGCTAAAATTAACTAGTACGGACTTTGTAAAACAAACGGACATGTGTTTATCGCGCTTCAACTTCTACAATAACTATTTATTTTTAATAAATAACATATCAAAAGACTTCTAATGGTCTGTAGTTTTGTAAGTTTAGTTTTGTTTTTATCATAAAGACCTTAAAAGTTTTTATTATAGTCTAAACTTTGGCTTAAATTAACAAATACGTGCTTTGTAAAACAAACACACATGTGTTTAATGCGCTTCAACTTCTACAATAAGTATTTATTTTTAATAAATAACATATCAAAAGACTCCTAATGGTCTGTAGTTTTGTAAGTTTAGTTTTGTTTTTATCATAAAGACTTTAAAAAACTTTTATTATAGACTAAAGTTTGGTTAAAATTTACTAGTACGGGCTTTGTAAAACAAACGGACATGTGTTTAATGCGCTTCAACTTCTACAATAACTATTTATTTTTAATAAATAACATATCAAATGACTCCTAATGGTCTGTAGTTTTGTAAGTTTAGTTTTGTTTTTATCATAAAGAATTTAAAAAACTATTACCTTAGTCTAAAGTTTGGCTAAAATTAACAAGTACGTGCTTTGTAAAACAAACATGCATGTGTTTAATGCGCTTCAACTTCTACAATAACTATTTATTTTTAATAAATAACATATCAAAAGACTTCTAATGGTCTGTAGTTTTGTAAGTTTAGTTTTGTTTTTATCATAAAGACCTTAAATGTTTTTATTATAGTCTAAACTTTGGCTTAAATTAACAAATACGTGCTTTGTAAAACAAACATACATGTGTTTAATGCGCTTCAACTTCTACAATAAGTATTTATTTTTAATAAATAACATATCAAAAGACTCCTAATAGTCTGTAGTTTTGTAAGTTTAGTTTTGTTTTTATCATAAAGATTTTAAAAAACTTTTAATTTAGTCTAAAGTTTGGCTAAAGTTAACTAGTACGTGCTTTGTAAAACAAACATGCATGTGTTTAATGCGCTTCAACTTCTACAATAACTATTTATTTTTAATAAATAACATATCAAAAGAGTCCTAATGGTCTGTAGTTTTGTAAATTTAGTTTTATTTTTATCATAAAGAATTTAAAAAACTTTTAGTTTAGTCTAAACTTTGGCTAACGTGCTTTGTAAAACAAACATGCATGTGTTTAATGCGCTTCAACTTCTACAATAACTATTTAGTTTTAATAAATAACATATCAAAAGAGTCCTAATGGTCTGTAGTTTTGTAAGTTTAGTTTTGTTTTTATCATAAAGACCTTAAAATTTTTTTATTATAGTCTAAACTTTGGCTAAAATTAACAAATACGTGCTTTGTAAAACAAACAAACAAACATGTGTTTAATGCGCTTCAACTTCTACAATAAGTATTTATTTTTAATAAATAACATATCAAAAAACTCCTAATGGTCTGTAGTTTTGTAAGTTTAGTTTTGTTTTTATCATAAAGACTTTAAAAAACTTTTATTATAGACTAAACTTTGGCTAAAATTAACAAATACGTGCTTTGTAAAACAAACACACATGTGTTTAATGCGCTTCAACTTCTACAATAACTATTTATTTTTAATAAATAACATATCAAAAGACTCCTAATGGTCTGTAGTTTTGTAAGTTTAGTTTTGTTTTTATCATAAAGACTTTAAAAAACTTTTATTATAGACTAAAGTTTGGCTAAAATTTACTAGTACGGGCTTTGTAAAACAAACGGACATGTGTTTAATGCGCTTCAACTTCTACAATAACTATTTATTTTTAATAAATAACATATCAAATGACTCCTAATGGTCTGTAGTTTTGTAAGTTTAGTTTTGTTTTTGTCATAAATACTTTAAAAAACTTTTAATTTAGTCTAAACTTTGGCTAAAATTAACTAGTACGGGCTTTGTAAAACAAACGGACATGTGTTTAATGCGCTTCAACTTCTACAATAACTATTTATTTTTAATAAATAACATATCAAAATACTTCTAATGGTCTGTAGTTTTGTAAGTTTAGTTTTGTTTTTATCATAAAGAATTTAAAAAACTCATAGTTTAGTCTAAACTTTGGCTAAAATTAACAAATACGTGCTTTGTAAAACAAACACACATGTGTTTAATGCGCTTCAACTTCTACAATAAGTATTTATTTTTAATAAATAACAGATCAAAAGACTCCTAATGGTCTGTAGTTTTGTAAGTTTACTTTTGTTTTTATCATAAAGACTTTAAAAAACTTTTATTATAGACTAAAGTTTGGCTAAAATTAACTAGTACGGGCTTTGTAAAACAAACGGACATGTGTTTAATGCGCTTCAACTTCTACAATAACTATTTATTTTTAATAAATAACATATCAAAATACTCCTAATGGTCTGTAGTTTTGTAAGTTTAGTTTTGTTTTTATCATAAAGAATTTAAAAAACTATTACCTTAGTCTAAAGTTATGCTAAAATTAACAAGTACGTGCTTTGTAAAACAAACATGCATGTGTTTAATGCGCTTCAACTTCTACAATAACTATTTATTTTTAATAAATAACATATCAAAAGACTTCTAATGGTCTGTAGTTTTGTAAGTTTAGTTTTGTTTTTATCATAAAGACCTTAAAAATTTTTATTATAGTCTAAACTTTGGCTTAAATTAACAAATACGTGCTTTGTAAAACAAACATACATGTGTTTAATTCGCTTCAACTTCTATAATAACTATTTATTTTTAATAAATAACATATCAAAATACTTCTAATGGTCTGTAGTTTTGTAAGTTTAGTTTTGTTTTTATCATAAAGAATTTAAAAAACTTTTAGTTTAGTCTAAACTTTGGCTAAAATTAAATAGTACGGGCTTTGTAAAACAAACGCACATGTGTTTAATGCGCTTCAATTCTACAATAACTATTTATTTTTAATAAATAACATATCAAAATACTTCTAATGGTCTGTAGTTTTGTAAGTTTAGTTTTGTTTTTATCATAAAGAATTTAAAAAACCTTTTTGTTTAGTCTAAACTTTGGCTAAAATTAACTAGTACGTGCTTTGTAAAACAAACATGCATGCGTTTAATGCGCTTCAACTTCTACAATAACTATTTATTTTTAATAAATAACATATCAAAAGACTTCTTATGGTCTGTAGTTTTGTAAGTTTACTTTTGTTTTTATCATAAAGACTTTAAAAAACTTTTATTATAGACTAAAGTTTGGCTAAAATTAACTAGTACGGGCTTTGTAAAACAAACGGACATGTGTTTAATGCGCTTCAACTTCTACAATAACTATTTATTTTTAATAAATAACATATCAAAAGACTCCTAATGGTCTGTAGTTTTGTAAGTTTAGTTTTGTTTTTATCATAAAGACTTTAAACAACTTTTAATTTAGTCTAAAGTTTGGCTAAAGTTAAAAATTACGGGCTTTGTAAAACAAACCCACATGTGTTTAATGCGCTTCAACTTCTACAATAACTATTTATTTTTAATAAATAACATATCAAAATACTTCTAATGGTCTGTAGTTTTGTAAGTTTAGTTTTGTTTTTATCATAAAGAATTTAAAAAACTTTTAGTTTAGTCTAAACTTTGGCTAAAGTTTACTAGTACGGGCTTTGTAAAACAAACAAACATGTGTTTAATGCGCTTCAACTTCTACAATAAGTATTTATTTTTAATAAATAACATATCAAAAAACTCCTAATGGTCTGTAGTTTTGTAAGTTTAGTTTTGTTTTTATCATAAAGACTTTAAAAAACTTTTATTATAGACTAAACTTTGGCTAAAATTAACAAATACGTGCTTTGTAAAACAAACACACATGTGTTTAATGCGCTTCAACTTCTACAATATGTATTTATTTTTAATAAATAACATATCAAAAGACTCCTAATGGTCTGTAGTTTTGTAAGTTTAGTTTTGTTTTTATCATAAAGACTTTAAACAACTTTTATTATAGACTAAAGTTTGGCTAAAATTAACTAGTACGGGCTTTGTAAAACAAACGGACATGTGTTTAATGCGCTTCAACTTCTACAATAACTATTTATTTTTAATAAATAACATATCAAAAGACTCCTAATGGTCTGTAGTTTTGTAAGTTTAGTTTTGTTTTTATCATAAAGACCTTAAAAGTTTTTATTATAGTCTAAACTTTGGCTTAAATTAACAAATACGTGCTTTGTAAAACAAACACACATGTGTTTAATGCGCTTCAACTTCTACAATAAGTATTTATTTTTAATAAATAACATATCAAAAGACTCCTAATGGTCTGTAGTTTTGTAAATTTAGTTTTGTTTTTATCATAAAGAATTTAAAAAACTTTTAGTTTAGTCTAAACTTTGGCTAAAATTAACTAGTACGTGCTTTGTAAAACAAACATGCATGTGTTTAATGCGCTTCAACTTCTACAATAACTATTTATTTTTAATAAATAACATATCAAAATACTCCTAATGGTCTGTAGTTTTGTAAGTTTAGTTTTGTTTTTATCATAAAGAATTTAAAAAACTATTACCTTAGTCTAAAGTTTGGCTAAAATTAACAAGTACGTGCTTTGTAAAACAAACATGCATGTGTTTAATGCGCTTCAACTTCTACAATAACTATTTATTTTTAATAAATAACATATCAAAAGACTTCTAATGGTCTGTAGTTTTGTAAGTTTAGTTTTGTTTTTATCAACAAGACCTTAAAAATTTTTATTATAGTCTAAACTTTGGCTTAAATTAACAAATACGTGCTTTGTAAAACATACACACATGTGTTTAATGCGCTTCAACTTCTACAATAAGTATTTATTTTTAATAAATAACAT
This sequence comes from Thalia democratica, assembly GCF_965202585.1. Taxonomy (NCBI): domain Eukaryota; kingdom Metazoa; phylum Chordata; class Thaliacea; order Salpida; family Salpidae; genus Thalia; species Thalia democratica. The sequence goes on along the minus strand of NC_139165.1, from coordinate 116,433,520 downwards.
ATCAAAAGACTTCTAATGGTCTGTAGTTTTGTAAGTTTAGTTTTGTTTTTATCAAAAAGACCTTAAAAATTTTTATTATAGTCTAAACTTTGGCTTAAATTAACAAATACGTGCTTTGTAAAACAAACACACATGTGTTTAATGCGCTTCAACTTCTACAATAACTATTTAGTTTTAATAAATAACATATCAAAAGAGTCCTAATGGTCTGTAGTTTTGTAAGTTTAGTTTTGTTTTTATCATAAAGACCTTAAAAATTTTTTATTATAGTCTAAACTTTGGCTAAAATTAACAAATACGTGCTTTGTAAAACAAACAAACATGTGTTTAATGCGCTTCAACTTCTACAATAACTATTTATTTTTAATAAATAACATATCAAAAGACTTCTAATGGTCTGTAGTTTTGTAAGTTTAGTTTTGTTTTTATCATAAAGACCTTAAAAATTTTTATTATAGTCTAAACTTTGGCTTGAATTAACAAATACGTGCTTTGTAAAACAAACATACCTGTGTTTAATGCGCTTCAACTTCTACAATAAGTATTTATTTTTAATAAATAACATATCAAAAGACTCCTAATAGTCTGTAGTTTTGTAAGTTTAGTTTTGTTTTTATCATAAAGACTTTAAAAAACTTTTAATTTAGTCTAAAGTTTGGCTAAAATTAAATAGTACGGGCTTTGTAAAACAAACGCACATGTGTTTAATGCGCTTCAACTTCTACAATAACTATTTATTTTTAATAAATAACATATCAAAAGACTCCTAATGGTCTGTAGTTTTGTAAGTTTAGTTTTGTTTTTATCATAAAGACCTTAAAAATTTTTATTATTGTCTAAACTTTGGCTTGAATTAACAAATACGTGCTTTGTAAAACAAACATACCTGTGTTTAATGCGCTTCAACTTCTACAATAAGTATTTATTTTTAATAAATAACATATCAAAAGACTCCTAATAGTCTGTAGTTTTGTAAGTTTAGTTTTGTTTTTATCATAAAGACTTTAAAAAACTTTTAATTTAGTCTAAAGTTTGGCTAAAATTAAATAGTACGGGCTTTGTAAAACAAACGCACATGTGTTTAATGCGCTTCAACTTCTACAATAACTATTTATTTTTAATAAATAACATATCAAAATACTTCTAATGGTCTGTAGTTTTGTAAGTTTAGTTTTGTTTTTATCATAAAGAATTTAAAAAACTTTTAGTTTAGTCTAAACTTTGGCTAAAATTAACTAGTACGTGCTTTGTAAAACAAACATGCATGTGTTTAATGCGCTTGAACTTCTACAATAACTATTTAGTTTTAATAAATAACATATCAAAAGAGTCCTAATGGTCTGTAGTTTTGTAAGTTTAGTTTTGTTTTTATCATAAAGACCTTAAAAATTTTTTATTATAGTCTAAACTTTGGCTAAAATTAAAAAATACGTGCTTTGTAAAACAAACACACATGTGTTTAATGCGCTTAAACTTCTACAATAAGTATTTATTTTTAATAAATAACATATCAAAAGACTCCTAATGGTCTGTAGTTTTGTTAGTTTAGTTTTGTTTTTATCATAAAGACTTTAAAAAACTTTTATTATAGACTAAAGTTTGGCTAAAATTAACTAGTACGGGCTTTGTAAAACAAACGGACATGTGTTTAATGCGCTTCAACTTCTACAATAACTATTTATTTTTAATAAATAACATATCAAAATACTCCTAATGGTCTGTAGTTTTGTAAGTTTAGTTTTGTTTTTATCATAAAAAATTTAAAAAACTATTACCTTAGTCTAAAGTTTGGCTAAAAATAACAAGTACGTGCTTTGTAAAACAAACACACATGTGTTTAATGCGCTTCAACTTCTACAATAACTATTTGTTTTTAATAAATAACATATCAAAAGACTTCTAATGGTCTGTAGTTTTGTAAGTTTAGTTTTGTTTTTATCATAAAGACTTTAAAAAACTTTTATTATAGACTAAACTTTGGCTAAAATTAACAAATACGTGCTTTGTAAAACAAACATACATGTGTTTAATGCGCTTCAACTTCTACAATAAGTATTTTTTTTTAATAAATAACATATCAAAAGACTCCTAATAGTCTGTAGTTTTGTAGGTTTAGTTTTGTTTTTATCGTAAAGACTTTAAAAAACTTTTAATTTAGTCTAAAGTTTGGCTAAAATTAAATAGTGCGGGCTTTGTAAAACGAACGCACATGTGTTTAATGCGCTTCAACTTCTACAATAACTATTTATTTTTAATAAATAACATATCAAAAGAGTCCTAATGGTCTGTAGTTTTGTAAGTTTAGTTTTGTTTTTATCATTAAGAATTTAAAAAACTTTTAGTTTAGTCTAAACTTTGGCTAAAATTAACTAGTACGTGCTTTGTAAAACAAACATGCATGTGTTTAATGCGCTTCAACTTCTACAATGACTATTTAGTTTTAATAAATAACATATCAAAAGAGTCCTAATGGTCTGTAGTTTTGTAAGTTTAGTTTTGTTTTTATCATAAAGACCTTAAAAATTTTTTATTATAGTCTACACTTTGGCTAAAATTAAAAAATACGTGCTTTGTAAAACAAACACACATGTGTTTAATGCGCTTCAACTTCTACAATAAGTATTTATTTTTAATAAATAACAGATCAAAAGACTCCTAATGGTCTGTAGATTTGTAAGTTTAGTTTTGTTTTTATCATAAAGAATTTAAAAAACTATTACCTTAGTCTAAAGTTATGCTAAAATTAAAAATTACGGGCTTTGTAAAACAAACCCACATGTGTTTAATGCGCTTCAACTTCTACAATAACTATTTATTTTTAATAAATAACATATCAAAATACTTCTAATGGTCTGTAGTTTTGTAAGTTTAGTTTTGTTTTTATTATAAAGAATTTAAAAAACTTTTAGTTTAGTCTAAACTTTGGCTAAAATTTACTAGTACGGGCTTTGTAAAACAAACAAACATGTGTTTAATGCGCTTCAACTTCTACAATAAGTATTTATTTTTAATAAATAACATATCAAAAAACTCCTAATGGTCTATAGTTTTGTAAGTTTAGTTTTGTTTTTATCATAAAGACTTTAAAAAACTTTTATTATAGACTAAACTTTGGCTAAAATTAACAAATACGTGCTTTGTAAAACAAACGGACATGTGTTTAATGCGCTTCAACTTCTACAATAACTATTTATTTTTAATAAATAACATATCAAAAGACTTCTAATGGTCTGTAGTTTTGTAAGTTTAGTTTTGTTTTTATCATAAAGACCTTAAAAGTTTTTATTATAGTCTAAACTTTGGCTTAAATTAACAAATACGTGCTTTGTAAAACAAACACACATGTGTTTAATGCGCTTCAACTTCTACAATAAGTATTTATTTTTAATAAATAACATATCAAAAGACTCCTAATAGTCTGTAGTTTTGTAAGTTTAGTTTTGTTTTTATCATAAAGACTTTAAAAAACTTTTATTATAGACTAAAGTTTGGCTAAAATTTACTAGTACTGGCTTTGTAAAACAAACGGACATGTGTTTAATGCGCTTCAACTTCTACAATAACTATTTATTTTTAATAAATAACATATCAAATGACTCCTAATGGTCTGTAGTTTTGTAAGTTTAGTTTTGTTTTTATCATAAAGAATTTAAAAAACTATTACCTTAGTCTAAAGTATGGCTAAAATTAACAAGTACGTGCTTTGTAAAACAAACATGCATGTGTTTAATGCGCTTCAACTTCTACAATAACTATTTATTTTTAATAAATAACATATCAAAAGACTTCTAATGGTCTGTAGTTTTGTAAGTTTAGTTTTGTTTTTATCATAAAGACCTTAAATGTTTTTATTATAGTCTAAAATTTGGCTTAAATTAACAAATACGTGCTTTGTAAAACAAACATACATGTGTTTAATGCGCTTCAACTTCTACAATAAGTATTTATTTTTAATAATTAACATATCAAAAGACTCCTAATAGTCTGTAGTTTTGTAAGTTTAGTTTTGTTTTTATCATAAAGATTTTAAAAAACTTTTAATTTAGTCTAAAGTTTGGCTAAAGTTAAATAGTACGGGCTTTGTAAAACAAACCCACATGTGTTTAATGCGCTTCAACTTCTACAATAACTATTTATTTTTAATAAATAACATATCAAAATACTTCTAATGGTCTGTAGTTTTGTAAGTTTAGTTTTGTTTTTATCATAAAGAATTTAAAAAACTTTTAGTTTAGTCTAAACTTTGGCTAAAATTAACTAGTACGTGCTTTGTAAAACAAACATGCATGTGTTTAATGCGCTTCAACTTCTACAATAACTATTTATTTTAAATAAATAACATATCAAAAGAGTCCTAATGGTCTGTAGTTTTGTAAGTTTAGTTTTGTTTTTATCATAAAGAATTTAAAAAACTTTTAGTTTAGTCTAAACTTTGGCTAACGTGCTTTGTAAAACAAACATGCATGTGTTTAATGCGCTTCAACTTCTACAATAACTATTTAGTTTTAATAAATAACATATCAAAAGAGTCCTAATGGTCTGTAGTTTTGTAAGTTTAGTTTTGTTTTTATCATAAAGACCTTAAAATTTTTTTATTATAGTCTAAACTTTGGCTAAAATTAACAAATACGTGCTTTGTAAAACAAACAAACATGTGTTTAATGCTACAACTTCTACAATAAGTATTTATTTTTAATAAATAACATATCAAAAAACTCCTAATGGTCTGTAGTTTTGTAAGTTTAGTTTTGTTTTTATCATAAAGACTTTAAAAAACTTTTATTATAGACTAAACTTTGGCTAAAATTAACAAATACGTGCTTTGTAAAACAAACACACATGTGTTTAATGCGCTTCAACTTCTACAATAACTATTTATTTTTAATAAATAACATATCAAAAGACTCCTAATGGTCTGTAGTTTTGTAAGTTTAGTTTTGTTTTTATCATAAAGACTTTAAAAAACTTTTATTATAGACTAAAGTTTGGCTAAAATTAACAAATACGTGCTTTGTAAAACAAACACACATGTGTTTAATGCGCTTCAACTTCTACAATAACTATTTATTTTTAATAAATAACATATCAAAATACTCCTAATGGTCTGTAGTTTTGTAAGTTTAGTTTTGTTTTTATCATAAAGAATTTAAAAAACTATTACCTTAGTCTAAAGTTTGGCTAAAATTAACAAGTACGTGCTTTGTAAAACAAACATGCATGTGTTTAATGCGCTTCAACTTCTACAATAACTATTTATTTTTAATAAATAACATACCAAAATACTTCTAATGGTCTGTAGTTTTGTAAGTTTAGTTTTGTTTTTATCATAAAGAATTTAAAAAACTCATAGTTTAGTCTAAACTTTGGCTAAAATTAACAAATACGTGCTTTGTAAAACAAACACACATGTGTTTAATGCGCTTCAACTTCTACAATAAGTATTTATTTTTAATAAATAACAGATCAAAAGACTCCTAATGGTCTGTAGTTTTGTAAGTTTAGTTTTGTTTTTATCATAAAGAATTTAAAAAACTATTACCTTAGTCTAAAGTTATGCTAAAATTAAAAATTACGGGCTTTGTAAAACAAACCCACATGTGTTTAATGCGCTTCATCTTCTACAATAACTATTTATTTTTAATAAATAATATATCAAAATACTTCTAATGGTCTGTAGTTTTGTAAGTTTAGTTTTGTTTTTATCATAAAGAATTTAAAAAACTTTTAGTTTAGTCTAAACTTTGGCTAAAATTTACTAGTACGGGCTTTGTAAAACAAACAAACATGTGTTTAATGCGCTTCAACTTCTACAATAAGTATTTATTTTTAATAAATAACATATCAAAAAACTCCTAATGGTCTGTAGTTTTGTAAGTTTAGTTTTGTTTTTATCATAAAGAATTTAAAAAACTTTCACCTTAGTCTAAAGTTATGCTAAAATTAACAAGTACGTGCTTTGTAAAACAAACATGCATGTGTTTAATTCGCTTCAACTTCTACAATAACTATTTATTTTTAATAAATAACATATCAAAAGACTTCTAATGGTCTGTAGTTTTGTAAGTTTAGTTTTGTTTTTATCATAAAGACCTTAAAAATTTTTATTATAGTCTAAACTTTGGCTTAAATTAACAAATACGTGCTTTGTAAAACAAACATACATGTGTTTAATGCGCTTCAACTTCTACAATAAGTATTTATTTTTAATAAATAACATATCAAAAGACTCCTAATAGTCTGTAGTTTTGTAAGTTTAGTTTTGTTTTTATCATAAAGATTTTAAAAAACTTTTAATTTAGTCTAAAGTTTGGCTAAAGTTAAATAGTACGGGCTTTGTAAAACAAACCCACATGTGTTTAATGCGCTTCAACTTCTACAATAACTATTTATTTTTAATAAATAACATATCAAAATACTTCTAATGGTCTGTAGTTTTGTAAGTTTAGTTTTGTTTTTATCATAAAGAATTTAAAAAACTTTTAGTTTAGTCTAAACTTTGGCTAAAATTAACTAGTACGTGCTTTGTAAAACAAACATGCATGTGTTTAATGCGCTTCAACTTCTACAATAACTATTTATTTTAAATAAATAACATATCAAAAGAGTCCTAATGGTCTGTAGTTTTGTAAGTTTAGTTTTGTTTTTATCATACAGAATTTAAAAAACTTTTAGTTTAGTCTAAACTTTGGCTAACGTGCTTTGTAAAACAAACATGCATGTGTTTAATGCGCTTCAACTTCTACAATAACTATTTAGTTTTAATAAATAACATATCAAAAGAGTCCTAATGGTCTGTAGTTTTGTAAGTTTAGTTTTGTTTTTATCATAAAGACCTTAAAATTTTTTTATTATAGTCTAAACTTTGGCTAAAATTAACAAATACGTGCTTTGTAAAACAAACAAACATGTGTTTAATGCGCTTCAACTTCTACAATAAGTATTTATTTTTAATAAATAACATATCATAAAACTCCTAATGGTCTGTAGTTTTGTAAGTTTAGTTTTGTTTTTATCATAAAGACTTTAAAAAACTTTTATTATAGACTAAACTTTGGCTAAAATTAACAAATACGTGCTTTGTAAAACAAACACACATGTGTTTAATGCGCTTCAACTTCTACAATAACTATTTATTTTTAATAAATAACATATCAAAAGACTCCTAATGGTCTGTAGTTTTGTAAGTTTAGTTTTGTTTTTATCATAAAGACTTTAAAAAACTTTTATTATAGACTAAAGTTTGGCTAAAATTAACAAATACGTGCTTTGTAAAACAAACACACATGTGTTTAATGCGCTTCAACTTCTACAATAAGTATTTATTTTTAATAAATAACATATCAAAATACTCCTAATGGTCTGTAGTTTTGTAAGTTTAGTTTTGTTTTTATCATAAAGAATTTAAAAAACTATTACCTTAGTCTAAAGTTTGGCTAAAATTAACAAGTACGTGCTTTGTAAAACAAACATGCATGTGTTTAATGCGCTTCAACTTCTACAATAACTATTTATTTTTAATAAATAACATATCAAAATACTTCTAATGGTCTGTAGTTTTGTAAGTTTAGTTTTGTTTTTATCATAAAGAATTTAAAAAACTCATAGTTTAGTCTAAACTTTGGCTAAAATTAACAAATACGTGCTTTGTAAAACAAACACACATGTGTTTAATGCGCTTCAACTTCTACAATAAGTATTTATTTTTAATAAATAACAGATCAAAAGACTCCTAATGGTCTGTAGTTTTGTAAGTTTAGTTTTGTTTTTATCATAAAGAATTTAAAAAACTATTACCTTAGTCTAAAGTTATGCTAAAATTAAAAATTACGGGCTTTGTAAAACAAACCCACATGTGTTTAATGCGCTTCAACTTCTACAATAACTATTTATTTTTAATAAATAACATATCAAAATACTTCTAATGGTCTGTAGTTTTGTAAGTTTAGTTTTGTTTTTATCATAAAGAATTTAAAAAACTTTTAGTTTAGTCTAAACTTTGGCTAAAATTTACTAGTACGGGCTTTGTAAAACAAACAAACATGTGTTTAATGCGCTTCAACTTCTACAATAAGTATTTATTTTTAATAAATAACATATCAAAAAACTCCTAATGGTCTGTAGTTTTGTAAGTTTAGTTTTGTTTTTATCATAAAGAATTTAAAAAACTTTCACCTTAGTCTAAAGTTATGCTAAAATTAACAAGTACGTGCTTTGTAAAACAAACATGCATGTGTTTAATTCGCTTCAACTTCTACAATAACTATTTATTTTTAATAAATAACATATCAAAAGACTTCTAATGGTCTGTAGTTTTGTAAGTTTAGTTTTGTTTTTATCATAAAGACCTTAAAAATTTTTATTATAGTCTAAACTTTGGCTTAAATTAACAAATACGTGCTTTGTAAAACAAACATACATGTGTTTAATGCGCTTCAACTTATACAATAAGTATTTATTTTTAATAAATAACATATCAAAATACTTCTAATGGTCTGTAGTTTTGTAAGTTTAGTTTTGTTTTTATCATAAAGAATTTAAAAAACTTACACCTTAGTCTAAAGTTTGGCTAAAGTTAACAAGTACGTGCTTTGTAAAAACAAACATGCATGTGTTTAATGCGCTTCAACTTCTACAATAACTATTTATTTTTTATAAATGACATATCAAAATACTTCTAATGGTCTGTAGTTTTGTAAGTTTAGTTTTGTTTTTATCATAAAGACTTTAAAAAACTTTTATTATAGACTAAAGTTTTGCTAAAATTAACTAGTACGTGCTTTGTAAAACAAACATGCATGTGTTTAATGCGCTTCAACTTCTACAAAAACTATTTATTTTTAATAAATAACATATCAAAAGAGTCTTAATGGTCTGTAGTTTTGTAAGTTTAGTTTTGTTTTTATCATAAAGACCTTAAAAATTTTTTATTATAGTCTAAACTTTGGCTAAAATTAACAAATACGTGCTTTGTAAAACAAACACACATGTGTTTAATGCGCTTCAACTTCTACAATAACTATTTATTTTTTATAAATGACATATCAAAATACTTCTAATGGTCTGTAGTTTTGTAAGTTTAGTTTTGTTTTTATCATAAAGACTTTAAAAAACTTTTATTATAGACTAAAGTTTTGCTAAAATTAACTAGTACGTGCTTTGTAAAACAAACATGCATGTGTTTAATGCGCTTCAAGTTCTACAATAAGTATTTATTTTTAATAAATAACATATCAAAAGACTCCTAATGGTCTGTAGTTTTGTAAGTTTAGTTTTGTTTTTATCATAAAGACTTTAAATAACTTTTATTGTAGACTAAAGTTTGGCTAAAATTAACTAGTACGGGCTTTGTAAAACAAACGGACATGTGTTTAATGCGCTTCAACTTCTACAATAACTATTTATTTTTAATAAATAACATATCAAAAGACTTCTAATGGTCTGTAGTTTTGTAAGTTTAGTTTTGTTTTTATCATAAAGACCTTAAAAATTTTTATTATAGTCTAAACTTTGGCTTAAATTAACAAATACGTGCTTTGTAAAACAAACATACATGTGTTTAATGCGCTTCAACTTCTACAATATCTATTTATTTTTAATAAATAACATATCAAAAGACTCCTAATAGTCTGTAGTTTTGTAAGTTTAGTTTTGTTTTTATCATAAAGACTTTAAAAAACTTTTAATTTAGTCTAAATTTTGGCTAAAATTAAATAGTACGGGCTTTGTAAAACAAACGCACATGTGTTTAATGCGCTTCAACTTCTACAATAACTATTTATTTTTAATAAATAACATATCAAAATACTTCTAATGGTCTGTAGTTTTGTAAGTTTAGTTTTGTTTTTATCATAAAGAATTTAAAAAACTTTTAGTTTAGTCTAAACTTTTGCTAAAATTAACTAGTACGTGCTTTGTAAAACAAACATGCATGTGTTTAACGCGCTTCAACTTCTACAATAACTATTTATTTTTAATAAATAACATATCAAAAGAGTCCTAATGGTCTTTAGTTTTGTAAGTTTATTTTTGTTTTTATCATGAAGAGCTTAAAAACTTTTGTTAGAGTCTAAACTTTGACTAAAATTAACAAGTACGTGCTTTGTAAAATAAACAGACATGTGTTTAATGCGCTCTAACTTTTACGATAACTATTTGTTTTTAATTTATTACATATCAAAATACTCCTAATGGTCTTTAGTTTTGTAAGTTTAGTTTTGTTTTTATCGTAAAGACTTTAAAAAACTTTTATTATAGTCTAAAGTTTGGCTAAAATTAACAAATACGGGCTTTGTAAAACAAACATGCATGTGTTTAATGTGCCTCAACTTTTACAATAACTATTTATTTTTAATAAATAACATATCAAAATACTTTTAATGGTCTGTAGTTTTGTAAGTTTAGTTTTGTTTTTATCATAAAGACCTTAAAAATTTTTTATTATAGTTTAAACTTTGGCTAAATTTAACAAATATGTGCATTGTAAAACAAACACACATGTGTTTAATGCGCTTCAACTTCTACAATAAGTATTTATTTTTAATAAATAACATATCAAAAGACTCCTAATGGTCTGTAGTTTTGTAAGTTTAGTTTTGTTTTTATCATAAAAACTTTAAAAAACTTTTATTATAGACTAAAGTTTGGCTAAAATTAACTAGTACCGGCTTTGTAAAACAAACGGACATGTGTTTAATGCGCTTCAACTTCTACAATAACTATTTATTTTTAATAAATAACATATCAAAAGACTCCTAATGGTCTGTAATTGTGTAAGTTTAGTTTTGTTTTTATCATAAAGAGTTTTAAAAAATTTTACTTTAGTCTAAACTTTGGCTGAAATTAACAAGTACGTGCTTTGTAAAACAACATGCATGTGTTTAATGCGCTTCAACTTCTACAATAACTATTTGTTTTTAATAAATAACATATCAAAAGACTCCTAATGGTCTGTAGTTTTGTAAGTTTAATTTTATTTTTATCATAAAGACTTTAAAAAACTTCTATTATAGACTAAAGTTTGGCTAAAATTAACTAGTACGGGCTTTGTAAAACAAACGGACATGTGTTTAATGCGCTTCAAGTTCTACAATAAGTATTTATTTTTAATAAATAACATATCAAAATACTCCTAATGGTCTGTAGTTTTGTAAGTTTAGTTTTGTTTTTATCGTAAAGACTTTAAAAAACTTTTATTATAGTCTAAAGTTTGGCTAAAATTAACAAATACGGGCTTTGTAAAACAAACATGCATGTGTTTAATGCGCTTCAACTTCTACAATAACTAAAATTTTTTATTATAGTCTAAACTTTGGCTAAATTTAACAAATACGTGCATTGTAAAACAAACACACATGTGTTTAATGCGCTTCAACTTCTACAATAAGTATTTATATTTTATAAATAACATATCAAAAGACTCCTAATGGTCTGTAGTTTTGTAAGTTTAGTTTTGTTTTTATCATAAAGACTTTAAAAAACTTTTATTATAGACTAAAGTTTGGCTAAAATTAACTAGTACCGGCTTTGTAAAACAAACGGAAATGTGTTTAATGCGCTTCAACTTCTACAATAACTATTTATTTTTAATAAATAACATATCAAAATACTCCTAATGGTCTTTAGTTTTGTAAGTTTAGTTTTGTTTTTATCATAAAGAGCTTAAAAATTTTTATTATAGTCTAAACTTTGGCTAAAATTAACAAACACGTGCTTTATAAAACGAACACACATGTGTTTAATGCGCTTTAACTTCTACAATAACTATTTATTTTTAATAAATAACATATCAAAAGACTTTTAATGGTCTGTAGTTTTGTAAGTTTAGTTTTGTTTTTATCATAAAGACCTTAAAAATTTTTTATTATAGTCTAAACTTTGGCTAAAATTAAAAAATACGTGCATTGTAAAACAAACACACATGTGTTTAATGCGCTTCAACTTCTACAATAAGTATTTATTTTTAATAAATAACATATCAAAAGACTCCTAATGGTCTGTAGTTTTGTAAGTTTAGTTTTGTTTTTATCATAAAGATTTTAAAAAACTTTTAATTTAGTCTAAAGTTTGGCTAAAGTTAAATAGTACGGGCTTTGTAAAACAAACCCACATGTGTTTAATGCGCTTCAACTTCTACAATAACTATTTATTTTTAATAAATAACATATCAAAATACTTCTAATGGTCTGTAGTTTTGTAAGTTTAGTTTTGTTTTTATCATAAAGAATTTAAAAAACTTTTAATTTAGTCTAAAGTTTGGCTAAAGTTAAATAGTACGGGCTTTGTAAAACAAACCCACATGTGTTTAATGCGCTTCAACTTCTACAATAACTATTTATTTTTAATAAATAACATATCAAAAGACTCCTAATGGTCTGTAGTTTTGTAAGTTTAGTTTTGTTTTTATCATAAAGAGCTTAAAAATTTTTTATTATAGTCTAAACTTTGGCTAAATGTAACAAATACGTGCTTTGTAAAATAAACACACATGTTTTTAATGCGCTTCAACTTCTACAATAAGTATTAATTTTTAATAAATAACATATCAAAAGACTCCTAATGGTCTGTAGTTTTGTAAGTTTAGTTTTGTGTTTATCATAAAGACTTTAAAAAACTTTTATTATAGTCTAAACTTTGGCTAAAATTAACAAACACGTGCTTTATGAAACGAACACACATGTGTTTAATGCGCTTTAACTTCTACAATAACTATTTATTTTTAATAAATAACATATCAAAAGACTTTTAATGGTCTATAGTTTTGTAAGTTTAGTTTTGTTTTATCGTAAAGACTTTAAAAAACTTTTATTATAGTCTAAAGTTTGGCTAAAATTAACAAGTACGGGCTTTGTAAAACAAACGGACATGTGTTTAATGCGCTTCAACTTTTATAATAACTATTTATTTTTATTAAATAACATATCAAAAGACTCCTAATAGTCTGTAGTTTTGTAAGTTTAGTTTTGTTTTTATCATAAAGATTTTAAAAAACTTTTAATTTAGTCTAAAGTTTGGCTAAAGTTAAATAGTACGTGCTTTGTAAAACAAACATGCATGTGTTTAATGCGCTTCAACTTCTACAATAACTATTTATTTTTAATAAATAACATATCAAAAGAGTCCTAATGGTCTGTAGTTTTGTAAGTTTAGTTTTGTTTTTATCATAAAGAATTTAAAAAACTTTTAGTTTAGTCTAAACTTTGGCTAAAATTAGCTAGTACGTGCTTTGTAAAACAAACATGCATGTGTTTAATGCGCTTCAACTTCTACAATAACTATTTATTTTTAATAAATAACATATCAAAAGAGTCCTAATGGTCTGTAGTTTTGTAAGTTTAGTTTTGTTTTTATCATAAAGAATTTAAAAAACTTTTAGTTTAGTCTAAACTTTGGCTAACGTGCTTTGTAAAACAAACATGCATGTGTTTAATGCGCTTCAACTTCTACAATAACTATTTAGTTTTAATAAATAACATATCAAAAGAGTCCTAATGGTCTGTAGTTTTGTAAGTTTAGTTTTGTTTTTATCATAAAGACCTTAAAATTTTTTTATTATAGTCTAAACTTTGGCTAAAATTAACAAATACGTGCTTTGTAAAACAAACAAACATGTGTTTAATGCGCTTCAACTTCTACAATAGGTATTTATTTTTAATAAATAACATATCAAAAAACTCCTAATGGTCTGTAGTTTTGTAAGTTTAGTTTTGTTTTTATCATAAAGACTTTAAAAAACTTTTATTATAGACTAAACTTTGGCTAAAATTAACAAATACGTGCTTTGTAAAACAAACACACATGTGTTTAATGCGCTTCAACTTCTACAGTAACTATTTATTTTTAATAAATAACATATCAAAAGACTCCTAATGGTCTGTAGTTTTGTAAGTTTAGTTTTGTTTTTATCATAAAGACTTTAAAAAACTTTTATTATAGACTAAAGTTTGGCTAAAATTAACAAATACGTGCTTTGTAAAACAAACACACATGTGTTTAATGCGCTTCAACTTCTACAATAACTATTTATTTTTAATAAATAACATATCAAAATACTCCTAATGGTCTGTAGTTTTGTAAGTTTAGTTTGGTTTTTATCATAAAGAATTTAAAAAACTATTACCTTAGTCTAAAGTTTGGCTAAAATTAACAAGTACGTGCTTTGTAAAACAAACATACATGTGTTTAATGCGCTTCAACTTCTACAATAACTATTTATTTTTAATAAATAACATATCAAAAGACTTCTAATGGTCTGTAGTTTTGTAAGTTTAGTTTTGTTTTTATCAAAAAGACCTTAAAAATTTTTATTATAGTCTAAACTTTGGCTTAAATTAACAAATACGTGCTTTGTAAAACAAACATACATGTGTTTAATGCGCTTCAACTTCTACAATAAGTATTTATTTTTAATAAATAACATATCAAAAGACTTCTAATGGTCTGTAGTTTTGTAAGTTTAGTTTTGTTTTTATCATAAAGAATTTAAAAAACTTTTAGTTTAGTCTAAACTTTGGCTAAAATTAACTAGTACGTGCTTTGTAAAACAAACATGCATGTGTTTAATGCGCTTCAACTTCTACAATAACTATTTATTTTTAATAAATAACATATCAAAAGAGTCCTAATGGTCTGTAGTTTTGTAAATTTAGTTTTGTTTTTATCATAAAGAATTTAAAAAACTTTTAGTTTAGTCTAAACTTTGGCTAAAATTAAATAGTACGGGCTTTGTAAAACAAACAAACATGTGTTTAATACGCTTCAACTTCTACAATAACTATTTATTTTTAATAAATAACATATCAAAAGAGTCCTAATGGTCTGTAGTTTTGTAAATTTAGTTTTGTTTTTATCATAAAGACTTTAAAAAACTTTTATTTTAGTCTAAAGTTTGGCTAAAATTAAATAGTACGGGCTTTGTAAAACAAACATGCATGTGTTTAATGCGCTTCAACTTCTACAATAACTATTTAGTTTTAATAAATAACATATCAAAAGACTCCTAATGGTCTGTAGTTTTGTAAGTTTAGTTTTGTTGCAATCATAAAGACTTTAAAAAACTTTTATTATAGTCAAAAGTTTGGCTAAAATTAACGAGTACGGGGTTTTTAAATCAAACGCACATGTGTTTAATGCGCTTCAACTTCTACAGTAACTATTTATTTTTAATAAATAACATATCAAAATACTCCTAATGGTCTGTAGTTTTGTAAGTTTAGTTTTGTTTTTATCATAAAGACCTTAAAAATTTTTTAATATAGTCTAAACTTTGGCAAAAATTAACAAATACGTGCTTTGTAAAACAAACATGCATGTGTTTAATTCGCTTCAACTTCTACAATAACTATTTATTTTTAATAAATAACATATCAAAAGACTTCTAATGGTCTGTAGTTTTGTAAGTTTAGTTTTGTTTTTATCATAAAGACTTTAAAAAACTTTTATTAAAGTCTAAAGTTTGGCTAAAAATAACTAGTACGTGCTTTGTAAAACAAACACACATGTGTTTAATGCGCTTCAATTTCTACAATAAGTATTTATTTTTAAGAAATAACATATTAAAAGACTCCTAATGGTCTGTAGTTTTGTAAGTTTAGTTTTGTTTTTATCATAAAGACCTTAAAAATTATTTATTATAGTCTAAACTTTGGCTAAATGTAACAAATACGTGCTTTGTAAAACGAACACAAATGTGTTTAATGCGCTTTAACTTCTACAATAACTATTTATTTTTAATAAATAACATATCAAAATACTCCTAATGGTCTGTAGTTTTGTAAGTTTAGTTTTGTTTTTATCATAAAGACCTTAAAAATTTTTTAATATAGTCTAAACTTTGGCTAAATGTAACAAATACGTGCTTTGTAAAACAAACATGCATGTGTAAAATGCGCTTCAACTTCTACAATAAGTATTTATTTTTAATAAATAACATATCAAAAGTCTCCTAATGGTCTGTAGTTTTGTAAGTTTAGTTTTGTTGCAATCATAAAGACTTTAAAAAACTTTTAATATAGTCAAAAGTTTGGCTAAAATTAACTAGTACGGGGTTTGTAAATCAAACGCACATGTGTTTAATGCGCTTCAACTTCTACAACAACTATTTATTTTTAATAAATAACATATCAAAAGACTTTTAATGGTCTGTAGTTTTGTAAGTTTAGTTTTGTTTTTATCATAGAGACTTTAAAAAATTTTTATTATAGTCTAAAGTTTGGCTAAAATTAACTAGTACGGGCTTTGTAAAACAAACATGCATATGTTTAATGCGCTTCAACTTCTACAGTAACTATTAATTTTTAATAAATAACATATCGAAAGACTTCTAATGGTCTGTTGTTTTGTAAGTTTAGTTTTGTTTTTATCATAAAGACCTTAAAAAGTTTTTATTATAGTCTAAACTTTGGCAAAAATTAACAAATACATGCTTTGTAAAACAAACGCACATGTGTTTAATGCGTTTCAACTTCTACAATAAGTATTTATTTTTAATAAATAACATATCAAAAGACTCCTAATGGTCTGTAGTTTTGTAAGTTTAGTTTTGTTGCAATCATAAAGACTTTAAAAAACTTTTATCATAGTCAAAAGTTTGGCTAAAATTAACTAGTACGGGCTTTGTAAATCAAACGCACATGTGTTTAATGCGCTTCAACTTATACAATAAGTATTTATTTTTAATAAATAACATATCAAAAGACTTTTAATGGTCTGTAGTTTTGTAAGTTTAGTTTTGTTTTTATCATAGAGACTTTAAAAAATTTTTATTATAGACTAAAGTTTGGCTAAAATTAACTAGTACGGGCTTTGTAAAACAAACATGCATATGTTTAATGCGCTTCAACTTCTACAGTAACTATTTATTTTTAATAAATAACATATCAAAATACTCCTAATGGTCTGTAGTTTTGTAAGTTTAGTTTTGTTTTTATCATAAAGACCTTAAAAATTTTTTAATATAGTCTAAACTTTGGCTAAATGTAACAAATACGTGCTTTGTAAAACAAACATGCATGTGTATAATGCGCTTCAACTTCTACAATAAGTATTTATTTTTAATAAATAACATATCAAAAGACTCCTAATGGTCTGTAGTTTTGTAAGTTTAGTTTTGTTTTTATCATAAAGACTTTAAAAAACTTTTATTAAAGTCTAAAGTTTGGCTAAAAATAACTAGTACGTGCTTTGTAAAACAAACAGACATGTGTTTTTTCGGGCTTCAACTTCTACAATAAGTATTTATTTTTAATAAATAACATATCAAAAGACTCCTAATGGTCTGTAGTTTTGTAAGTTTAGTTTTGTTTTTATCATAAAGACTTTAAAAAACTTTTATTATAGTCTAAAGTTTGGCTAAAATTAACTAGTACGTGCTTTGTAAAACAAACGGACATGTGTTTAATGCGCTTCAACTTCTACAATAACTATTAATTTTTAATAAATAACATATCGAAAGACTTCTAATGGTCTGTTGTTTTGTAAGTTTAGTTTTGTTTTTATCATAAAGACCTTAAAAAGTTTTTATTATAGTCTAAACTTTGGCAAAAATTAACAAATACGTGCTTTGTAAAACAAACACACATGTGTTTAATGCGCTTCAACTTCTACAATAACTATTTATTTTTAATAAATAACATATCAAAAGACTCCTAATGGTCTGTAGTTTTGTAAGTTTAGTTTTGTTTTTATCATAAAGACTTTAAAAAACTTTTATTATAGTCTAAAGTTTGGCTAAAATTAACTAGTACGGGCTTTGTAAATCAAACGCACATGTGTTTAATGCGTTTCAACTTCTACAATAAGTATTTATTTTTAATAAATAACATATCAAAAGACTCCTAATGGTCTGTAGTTTTGTAAGTTTAGTTTTGTTGCAATCATAAAGACTTTAAAAAACTTTTATTATAGTCAAAAGTTTGGCTAAAATTAACTAGTACGGGGTTTGTAAATCAAACGCACATGTGTTTAATGCGCTTCAACTTCTACAATAACTATTTATTTTTAATAAATAACATATCAAAAGACTTTTAATGGTCTGTAGTTTTGTAAGTTTAGTTTTGTTTTTATCATAGAGACTTTAAAAAATTTTTATTATAGACTAAAGTTTGGCTAAAACTAACTAGTACGGGCTTTGTAAAACAAACATACATATGTTTAATGCGCTTCAACTTCTACAGTAACTATTTATTTTTAATAAATAACATATCAAAATACTCCTAATGGTCTGTAGTTTTGTAAGTTTAGTTTTGTTTTTATCATAAAGACCTTAAAAATTTTTTAATATAGTCTAAACTTTGGCTAAATGTAACAAATACGTGCTTTGTAAAACAAACATGCATGTGTATAATGCGCTTCAACTTCTACAATAAGTATTTATTTTTAATAAATAACATATCAAAAGACTCCTAATGGTCTGTAGTTTTGTAAGTTTAGTTTTGTTTTTATCATAAAGACTTTAGAAAACTTTTATTAAAGTCTAAAGTTTGGCTAAAAATAACTAGTACGTGCTTTGTAAAACAAACAGACATGTGTTTTTTCGCGCTTCAACTTCTACAATAAGTATTTATTTTTAATAAATAACATATCAAAAGACTCCTAATGGTCTGTAGTTTTGTAAGTTTAGTTTTGTTTTTATCATAAAGACTTTAAAAAACTTTTATTATAGTCTAAAGTTTGGCTAAAATTAACTAGTACGTGCTTTGTAAAACAAACGGACATGTGTTTAATGCGCTTCAACTTCTACAATAACTATTAATTTTTAATAAATAACATATCGAAAGACTTCTAATGGTCTGTTGTTTTGTAAGTTTAGTTTTGTTTTTATCATAAAGACCTTAAAAAGTTTTTATTATAGTCTAAACTTTGGCAAAAATTAACAAATACGTGCTTTGTAAAACAAACACACATGTGTTTAATGCGCTTCAACTTCTACAATAACTATTTATTTTTAATAAATAACATATCAAAAGACTCCTAATGGTCTGTAGTTTTGTAAGTTTAGTTTTGTTTTTATCATAAAGACTTTAAAAAACTTTTATTATAGTCTAAAGTTTGGCTAAAATTAACTAGTACGGGCTTTGTAAATCAAACGCACATGTGTTTAATGCGCTTCAACTTCTACAATAACTATTTATTTTTAATCAATAACATATCAAAAGACTCCTAATGGTCTTTAGTTTTGTATTTTAGTTTTGTTTTTATCATAAAGACCTTAAAAAACTTTTATTATAGACTCAAGTTTGGCTAAAATTTACTAGTACGGGCTTTGTAAAACAAACGGACATGTGTTTAATGCGCTTCAACTTCTACAATAACTATTTATCTTTAATAAATATCATATCAAAAGACTCCTAATGGTCTGTAGTTTTGTAAGTTTAGTTTTGTTTTTATCATAAAGACCTTAAAAAGTTTTTATTATAGTCTAAACTTTGGCTAAAATTAACAAATACGTGCTTTGTAAAACAAACACACATGTGTTTAATGCGCTTCAACTTCTACAATAAGTATTTATTTATAATAAATAACATATCAAAAGACTCCTAATGGTCTTTTGTTTTGTAAGTTTAGTTTTGTTTTTATCATAAAGACTTTAAAAAACTTTTATTATAGTCAAAAGTTTGGCTAAAATTAACTAGTACGGGCTTTGTAAATCAAACGCACATGTGTTTAATGCGTTTCAACTTCTACAATAAGTATTTATTTTTAATAAATAACATATCAAAAGACTCCTAATGGTCTGTAGTTTTGTAAGTTTAGTTTTGTTGCAATCATAAAGACTTTAAAAAACTTTTATAATAGTCAAAAGTTTGGCTAAAATTAACTAGTACGGGGTTTGTAAATCAAACGCACATGTGTTTAATGCGCTTCAACTTCTACAATAACTATTTATTTTTAATAAATAACATATCGAAAGACTCCTAATGGTCTGTAGTTTTGTAAGTTTAGTTTTGTTTTTATCATAAAGACCCTAAAAAGTTTTTATTATAGTCTAAACTTTGGCTAAAATTAACAAATACGTGCTTTATAAAACAAACACACATGTGTTTAATGCGCTTCAACTTCTACAATAAGTATTTATTTTTAATAAATAACATATCAAAAGACTTCTAATGGTCTGTAGTTTCGTAAGTTTAGTTTTGTTTTTATCATAAAGACTTTAAAAAACTTTTATTATAGTCAAAAGTTTGGCTAAAATTAACTAGTACGGGCTTTGTTAATCAAACGCACATGTGTTTAATGCGTTTCAACTTCTACAATAACTATTTATTTTAATAAATAACATATCAAAAGACTCCTAATGGTCTGTAGTTTTGTAAGTTTAGTTTTGTTGCAATCATAAAGACTTTAAAAAACTTTTATTATAGTCAAAAGTTTGGCTAAAATTAATTAGTACGGGGTTTGTAAATCAAACGCACATGTGTTTAATGCGCTTCAACTTCTACAATAACTATTTATTTTTAATAAATAACATATCAAAAGACTTTTAATGGTCTGTAGTTTTGTAAGTTTAGTTTTGTTTTTATCATAAAGACCTTAAAAAACTTTTATTATAGTCTAAAGTTTGGCTAAAATTAACAAAAACGTGCTTTATAAAACGAACATACATGTGTTTAATGCGCTTCAACTTCTACAATAACTTTCTTTTTTTAAATAAATAACATAATAAAAGATTCATAATGGTCTGTAGTTTTGTAAGTTTAGTTTTGTTTTTATCATAAAGACTTTAAAAAACTTTTTTTATAGTCTAAAGTTTTGCTAAAATTAACTAGTACGGGCTTTGTAAAACAAACGGACATGTGTTTAATGCGTTCAACTTCTACAATAACTATTTATTTTTAATAAATAACTTAATAAAAGACTCCTAATGGTCTGTTGTTTTGTAAGTTTAGTTTTGTTTTAATCATAAAGACTTTAAAAAACTTTTATTATAGACTAAAGTTTGGCTAAAATTAACAAGTACGGGCTTTGTAAAACAAACGGACATGTGTTTAATGCGCTTCAACTTCTACAATAACTATTTATTTTTAATAAATAACATATCAAAATACTCCTTATGGTCTGTAGTTTTGTAAGTTTAGTTTTGTTTTTATCATAAAGAATTTAAAAAACTTTTACCCTAGTCTAAAGTTTGGCTAAAATTAACAAGTACGTGCTTTGTAAAACAAACATGCATGTGTTTAATGCGCTTCAACTTCTACAATAACTATTTATTTTTAATAAAAAACATATCAAAAGACTCCTAATGGTCTGTAGTTTTGTAAGTTTAGTTTTGCTTTTATCATAAAGACCTTAAAAAGTTTTTATTATAGTCTAAACTTTGGCTAATATTAACAAATACGTGCTTTGTAAAACAAACACACAAGTGTTTAATGCGCTTCAACTTCTACAATAAGTATTTATTTTTAATAAATAACATATCAAAAGACTCCTAATGGTCTGTAGTTTTGTAAGTTTAGTTTTGTTTTTATCATAAAGACTTTAAAAAACTTTTATTATAGTCTAAAGTTTGGCTAAAATTAACTAGTACGGGCTTTGTAAATCAAACGCACATGTGTTTAATGCGCTTCAACTTCTACAATAACTATTTATTTTTAATAAATAACATATCAAAAGACTCCTAATGGTCTTTAGTTTTGTAAGTTTAGTTTTGTTTTTATCATAAAGACCTTAAAAAACTTTTATTATAGACTCAAGTTTGGCTAAAATTAACTAGTACGGGCTTTGTAAAACAAACGGACATGTGTTTAATGCGCTTCAACTTCTACAATAACTATTTATCTTTAATAAATAACATATCAAAAGACTCCTAATGGTCTGTAGTTTTGTAAGTTTAGTTTTGTTTTTATCATAAAGACCTTAAAAAGTTTTTATTATAGTCTAAAGTTTGGCTAAAATTAACAAATACGTGCTTTGTAAAACAAACACACATGTGTTTAATGCGCTTCAACTTCTACAATTAGTATTTATTTTAAATAAATAACATATCAAAAGACTCCTAATGGTCTGTAGTTTTGTAAGTTTAGTTTTGTTTTTATCATAAAGACTTTAAAAAACTTTTATTATAGTCAAAAGTTTGGCTAAAATTAACTAGTACGGGCTTTGTAAATCAAACGCACATGTGTTTAATGCGTTTCAACTTCTACAATAACTATTTATTTTTAATAAATAACTTATCAAAAGACTCCTAATGGTCTTTAGTTTTGTAAGTTTAGTTTTGTTGCAATCATAAAGACTTTAAAAAACTTTTATTATAGTCAAAAGTTTGGCTAAAATTAATTAGTACGGGGTTTGTAAATCAAACGCACATGTGTTTAATGCGCTTCAACTTCTACAATAACTATTTATTTTTAATAAATAACATATCAAAAGACTCCTAATGGTCTGTAGTTTTGTAAGTTTAGTTTTGTTTTTATCATAAAGACCTTAAAAAGTTTTTATTATAGTCTAAACTTTGGCTAAAATTAACAAATACGTGCTTTGTAAAACAAACACACATGTGTTTAATGCGCTTCAACTTTTACAATAAGTATTTATTTTTAATAAATAACATATCAAAAGACTCCTAATGGTCTGTAGTTTTGTAAGTTTAGTTTTGTTTTTATCATAAAGACTTTAAAAAACTTTTATTATAGTCAAAATTTTGGCTAAAATTAACTAGTACGGGCTTTGTAAATCAAACGCACATGTGTTTAATGCGCTTCAACTTCTACAATAACTATTTATTTTTAATAAATAACATATCAAAAGACTCCTAATGGTCTGTAGTTTTGTAAGTTTAGTTTTTTTTTTATCATAAAGAATTTAAAAAACTTTTACCCTAGTCTAAAGTTTGGCTAAAATTAACAAGTACGTGCTTTGTAAAACAAACATGCATGTGTTTAATGCGCTTCAACTTCTACAATAAGTATTTATTTTTAATAAATAACATATCAAAAGACTCCTAATGGTCTGTAGTTTTGTAAGTTTAGTTTTGTTTTTATCATAAAGAATTTAAAAAACTTTTACCCTAGTCTAAAGTTTGGCTAAAATTAACAAGTACGTGCTTTGTAAAACAAACATGCATGTGTTTAATGCGCTTCAACTTCTACAATAACTATTTATTTTTAATAAAAAACATATCAAAAGACTCCTAATGGTCTGTAGTTTTGTAAGTTTAGTTTTGCTTTTATCATAAAGACCTTAAAAAGTTTTTATTATAGTCTAAACTTTGGCTAAAATTAACAAATACGTGCTTTGTAAAACAAACGCACATGTGTTTAATGCGCTTCAACTTCTACAATAAGTATTTATTTTTAATAAATAACATAACAAAAGACTCCTATTGGTCTGTAGTTTTGTAAGTTTAGTTTTGTTTTTATCATAAAAAATTTAAAAAACTTTTACCCTAGTCTAAAGTTTGGCTAAAATTAACAAGTACGTGCTTTGTAAAACAAACACACATGTGTTTAATGCGCTTCAACTTCTACAATAAGTATTTATTTTTAATAAATAACATATCAAAAGACTCCTAATGGTCTGTAGTTTTGTAAGTTTAGTTTTGTTTTTATCATAAAAAATTTAAAAAACTTTTACCCTAGTCTAAAGTTTGGCTAAAATTAACAAGTACGTGCTTTGTAAAACAAACATGCATGTGTTTAATGCGCTTCAACTTCTACAATAACTATTTATTTTTAATAAAAAACATATCAAAAGACTCCTAATGGTCTGTAGTTTTGTAAATTTAGTTTTGCTTTTATCATAAAGACCTTAAAAAGTTTTTATTATAGTCTAAACTTTGGCTAAAATTAACAAATACGTGCTTTGTAAAACAAACACACAAGTGTTTAATGCGCTTCAACTTCTACAAAAAGTATTTATTTTTAATAAATAACATATCAAAAGACTCCTAATGGTCTGTAGTTTTGTAAGTTTAGTTTTGTTTTTATCATAAAGACTTTAAAAAACTTTTATTATAGTCTAAAGTTTGGCTAAAATTAACTAGTACGGGCTTTGTAAATCAAACGCACATGTGTTTAATGCGCTTCAACTTCTACAATAACTATTTATTTTTAATAAATAACATATCAAAAGACTCCTAATGGTCTTTAGTTTTGTAAGTTTAGTTTTGTTTTTATCATAAAGACCTTAAAAACTTTTATTATAGACTCAAGTTTGGCTAAAATTAACTAGTACGGGCTTTGTAAAACAAACGGACATGTGTTTAATGCGCTTCAACTTCTACAATAACTATTTATCTTTAATAAATAACATATCAAAAGACTCCTAATGGTCTGTAGTTTTGTAAGTTTAGTTTTGTTTTTATCATAAAGACCTTAAAAAGTTTTTATTATAGTCTAAACTTTGGCTAAAATTAACAAATACGTGCTTTGTAAAACAAACACACAAGTGTTTAATGCGCTTCAACTTCTACAATAAGTATTTATTTTTAATAAATAACATATCAAAAGACTCCTAATGGTCTGTAGTTTTGTAAGTTTAGTTTTGTTTTTATCATAAAGACTTTAAAAAACTTTTATTATAGTCTAAAGTTTGGCTAAAATTAACTAGTACGGGCTTTGTAAATCAAACGCACATGTGTTTAATGCGCTTCAACTTCTACAATATTTATTTATTTTTAATAAATAACATATCAAAAGACTCCTAATGGTCTTTAGTTTTGTAAGTTTAGTTTTGTTTTTATCATAAAGACCTTAAAAAACTTTTATTATAGACTCAAGTTTGGCTAAAATTAACAAATACGTGCTTTGTAAAACAAACACATGTGTATAATGCGCTTCAACTTCTACAATAAGTATTTATTTTTAATAAATAACATATCAAAAGACTCCTAATGGTCTTAAGTTTTGTAAGTTTAGTTTTGTTTTTATCATAAAGACCTTAAAAATTTTTATTATAGTCTAAACTTTGGCTAAAATTAACTAGTACGGGCTTTGTAAAACAAACGGACATGTGTTTAATACGCTTCAACTTCTACAATAACTATTTATTTTAAATAAATAACATATTAAAAGACTCCTAATGGTCTGTAGTTTTGTAAGTTTAGTTTTGTTTTTATCATAAAGACTTTAAAAAACTTTTATTATAGACTAAAGTTTGGCTAAAATTAACTAGTACGGGGTTTGTAAATCAAACGCACATGTGTTTAATGCGCTTCAACTTCTACAATAACTATTTATTTTTAATAAATAACATATCAAAAGACTTTTAATGGTCTGTAGTTTTGTAAGTTTAGTTTTGTTTTTATCATAAAGACCTTAAAAAACTTTTATTATAGTCTAAAGTTTGGCTAAAATTAACAAAAACGTGCTTTATAAAACGAACATACATGTGTTTAATGCGCTTCAACTTCTACAATAACTTTCTTTTCCAAATAAATAACATAATAAAAGATTCATAATGGTCTGTAGTTTTGTAAGTTTAGTTTTGTTTTTATCATAAAGACTTTAAAAAACTTTTATTATAGTCTAAAGTTTGGCTAAAATTAACTAGTACGGGCTTTGTAAAACAAACGGACATGTGTTTAATGCGCTTCAACTTCTACAATAACTATTTATTTTTAATAAATAACATATCAAAAGACTCCTAATGGTCTGTAGTTTTGTAAGTTTAGTTTTGTTTTTATCATAAAGACCTTAAAAATTTTTTATTTTAGTCTAAACTTTGGCTAAAATTAACAAATACGTGCTTTGTAAAACAAACACACATGTGTTTAATGCGCTTCAACTTCTACAATAAGTATTTATTTTTTATAAATAACATATCAAAAGACTCCTAATGGTCTGTAGTTTTGTAAGTTTAGTTTTGTTTTTATTATAAAAACTTTAAAAAACTTTTATTAAAGTCTAAAGTTTGGCTAAAAATAACTAGTATGTGCTTTGTAAAACAAACAGACATGTGTTTAATGCGCTTCAACTTCTACAATAAGTATTTATTTTTAATAAATAACATATCAAAAGACTCCTAATGGTCTGTAGTTTTGTAAGTTTAGTTTTGTTTTTATCATGAAGACTTTAAAAAACTTTTATTATAGTCTAAAGTTTAGCTAAAATTAACTACTACGGGCTTTGTAAAACAAACGGACATGTGTTTAATGCGCTTCAACTTCTACAATAACTATTAATTTTTAATAAATAACATATCAAAATACTCCTAATGGTCTGTAGTTTTTCAAGTTTAGGTTTGTTTTTATCATAAAGAGCTTAAAAAATTTTTATTATAGTCAAAAGTTTGGCTAAAATTTACTAGTACGGGCTTTGTAAAACAAACGGACATGTGTTTAATGCGTTTCAACTTCTACAATAACTATTTATTTTTAATAAATAACATATCAAAAGACTCCTAATGGTCTGTAGTTTTGTAAGTTTAGTTTTGTTGCAATCATAAAGACTTTAAAAAACTTTTATTATAGTCAAAAGTTTGGCTAAAATTAACTAGTACGGGGTTTGTAAATCAAACGCACATGTGTTTAATGCGCTTCAACTTCTACAATAAGTATTTATTTTTAATAAATAACATATCAAAAGACTCCTAATGGTCTGTAGTTTTGTAAGTTTAGTTTTGTTTTTATCATAAAGACCTTAAAAAGTTTTTATTATAGTCTAAACTTTGGCTAAAATTAACAAATACGTGCTTTGTAAAACAAACACACATTTGTTTAATGCGCTTCAACTTCTACAATAAGTATTTATTTTTAATAAATAACATATCAAAAGACTCCTAATGGTCTGTAGTTTTGTAAGTTTAGTTTTGTTTTTTATCATAAAGACTTTAAAAAACTTTTATTATAGTCAAAAGTTTGGCTAAAATTAACTAGTACGGGCTTTGTAAATCAAACGCACATGTGTTTAATGCGTTTCAACTTCTACAATAACTATTTATTTTTAATAAATAACATATCAAAAGACTCCTAATGGTCTGTAGTTTTGTAAGTTTAGTTTTGTTGCAATCATAAAGACTTTAAAAAACTTTTATTATAGTCAAAAGTTTGGCTAAAATTAACTAGTACGGGGTTTGTAAATCAAACGCACATGTGTTTAATGCGCTTCAACTTCTACAATAACTATTTATTTTTAATAAATAACATATCAAAAGACTTTTAATGGTCTGTAGTTTTGTAAGTTTAGTTTTGTTTTTATCATAAAGACTTTAAAAAACTTTTATTATAGTCTAAAGTTTGGCTAAAATTAACTAGTACGGGCTTTGTAAATCAAACGCACATGTGTTTAATGCGCTTCAACTTCTACAATAACTATTTATTTTTAATAAATAACATATCAAAAGACTCCTAATGGTCTGTAGTTTTGTAAGTTTAGTTTTGTTTTTATCATAAAGACCTTAAAAATTTTTTATTTTAGTCTAAACTTTGGCTAAAATTAACAAATACGTGCTTTGTAAAACAAACACACATGTGTTTAATGCGCTTCAACTTCTACACTAAGTATTTATTTTTTATAAATAACATATCAAAAGACTCCTAATGGTCTGTAGTTTTGTAAGTTTAGTTTTGTTTTTATCATAAAAACTTTAAAAAACTTTTATTAAAGTCTAAAGTTTGGCTAAAAATAACTAGTACGTGCTTTGTAAAACAAACAGACATGTGTTTAATGCGCTTCAACTTCTACAATAAGTATTTATTTTTAATAAATAACATATCAAAAGACTCCTAATGGTCTGTAGTTTTGTAAGTTTAGTTTTGTTTTTATCATAAAGACTTTAAAAAACTTTTATTATAGTCTAAAGTTTAGCTAAAATTAACTACTACGGGCTTTGTAAAACAAACGGACATGTGTTTAATGCGCTTCAACTTCTACAATAAGTATTTATTTTTAATAAATAACATATCAAAATACTCCTAATGGTCTGTAGTTTTGTAAGTTTAGTTTTGTTTTTATCATAAAGACTTTAAAAAACTTTTATTATAGTCTAAAGTTTGGCTAAAATTAACTAGTACGGGCTTTGTAAAACAAACGGACATGTGTTTAATGCGCTTTAACTTCTACAATAACTATTTATTTTAAATAAATAACATATTAAAAGACTCCTAATGGTCTGTAGTTTTGTAAGTTTAGTTTTGTTTTTATCATAAAGACCTTAAAAAGTTTTTATTATAGTCTAAACTTTGGCTAAATGTAACAAATACGTGCTTTGTAAAACAAACGCACATGTGTTTAATGCGCTTCAACTTCTACAATAAGTTTTTTTTTTTTTAATAAATAACATATCAAAAGACTCCTAATGGTCTGTAGTTTTGTAAGTTTAGTTTTGTTGCAATCATAAAGACTTTAAAAAACTTTTATTATAGTCAAAAGTTTGGCTAAAATTAACTAGTACGGGGTTTGTAAATCAAACGCACATGTGTTTAATGCGCTTCAACTTCTACAATAACTATTTATTTTTAATAAATAACATATCAAAAGACTTTTAATGGTCTGTAGTTTTGTAAGTTTAGTTTTGTTTTTATCATAAAGACCTTAAAAAACTTTTATTATAGTCTAAAGTTTGGCTAAAATTTACAAAAACGTGCTTTATAAAACGAACATAAATGTGTTTAATGCGCTTCAACTTCTACAATAACTTTCTTTTTTTATATAAATAACAAATTAAAAGATTTATAATGGTCTGTAGTTTTGTAAGTTTACTTTTGTTTTTATCATAAAGACTTTAAAAAACTTTTATTATAGTCTAAAGTTTGGCTAAAATTAACTAGTACGGGCTTTGTAAAACAAACGGACATGTGTTTAATGCGCTTCAACTTCTACAATAACTATTTATTTTTAATAAATAACATATCAAAATACTCCTTATGGTCTGTAGTTTTGTAAGTTTAGTTTTGTTTTTATCATAAAAACCTTAAAAATTTTTTATTATAGTCTAAACTTTGGCTAAAATTAACAAATACGTGCTTTGTAAAACAAACACACATGTGTTTAATGCGCTTCAACTTCTACAATAAGTATTTATTTTTAATAAATAACTTATCAAAAGACTCCTAATGGTCTTTAGTTTTGTAAGTTTAGTTTTGTTTTTATCATAAAGACTTTAAAAAACTTTTATTATAGTCTAAAGTTTGGTTAAATTTAACTAGTACGGGCTTTGTAAAACAAACGCACATGTGTTTAATGCGCTTCAACTTCTACAATAAGTATTTATTTTTAATAAATAACATAACAAAAGACTTCTAATGGTCTGTAGTTTTGTAAGTTTAGTTTTGCTTTTATCATAAAGACTTTAAAAAACCTTTATTATAGTCTAAACTTTGGCTAAAATTAACAAGTACGTGTTTTTTTAAAACAAACACGCATGTGTTTAATGCGCTTCAACTTCTACAATAACTATTTGTTTTGAATAAATAAAATAAAAAAAAGACTCCTAATGGTCTGTAGTTTTGTAAGTTTAGTTTTGTTTTTATCATAAAGAATTTAAAAAACTTTTACCTTAGTCTAAAGTTTGGCTAAAATTAACAAATACGTGCTTTGTAAAACAAACACATGTGTTTAATGCGCTTCAACTTCTACAATAACTATTTATTTTTAATAAATAACATATCAAAAGACTTCTAATGGTTTGTAGTTTTGTAAGTTTACTTTTGTTTTTATCATAAAGACTTTAAAAAACTTTTATTATAGTCTAAAGTTTGGCTAAAATTAACTAGTACGGGCTTTGTAAAACAAACGGACATGTTTTTAATGCGCTTCAACTTCTACAATAACTGTTTATTTTTAATAAATAACATATCAAAATACTCCTTATGGTCTGTAGTTTTGTAAGTTTAGTTTTGTTTTTATCATAAAAACCTTAAAAATTTTTTATTATAGTCTAAACTTTGGCTAAAATTAACAAATACGTGCTTTGTAAAACAAACACATGTGTTTAATGCGCTTCAACTTCTACAATAACTATTTATTTTTAATAAATAACATATCAAAAGACTCCTAATGGTCTTTAGTTTTGTAAGTTTAGTTTTGTTTTTATCATAAAGACTTTAAAAAACTTTTATTATAGTCTAAAGTTTGGTTAAAATTAACTAGTACAGGCTTTGTAAAACAAACGCACATGTGTTTAATGCGCTTTAACTTCAACAATAAGTATATATTTTTAATAAATAACATAACAAAAGACTTCTAATGGTCTGTAGTTTTGTAAGTTTAGTTTTTCTTTTATCATAAAGACTTTAAAAAACCTTTATTATAATCTAAACTTTGGCTAAAATTAACAAATACGTGTTTTGTAAAACAAACACGCATGTGTTTAATGCGCTTAAACTTCTACAAAAACTATTTATTTTAAATAAATAACATATTAAAAGAGTCATAATGGTCTCTAGTTTTGTAAGTTTAGTTTTGTTTTTATCATAAAGAATTTAAAAAACTTTTACCTTAGTCTAAAGTTTGGCTAAAATTAACAAATACGTGCTTTGTAAAACAAACACATGTGTTTAATGCGCTTCAACTTCTACAATAACTATTTATTTTTAATAAATAACATATCAAAAGACTCCTAATGGTCTTTAGTTTTGTAAGTTTAGTTTTGTTTTTATCATAAAGACTTTAAAAAACTTTTATTATAGTCTAAAGTTTGGTTAAAATTAACTAGTACGGGCTTTGTAAAACAAACGCACATGTGTTAAATGCGCTTTAACTTCAACAATAAGTATATATTTTTAATAAATAACATAACAAAAGACTTCTTATGGTCTGTAGTTTTGTAAGTTTAGTTTTTCTTTTATCATAAAGACTTTAAAAAACCTTTATTATAATCTAAACTTTGGCTAAAATTAACAAATACGTGTTTTGTAAAACAAACATGCATGTGTTTAATGCGCTTAAACTTCTACAAAAACTATTTATTTTAAATAAATAACATATTAAAAGAGTCATAATGGTCTCTAGTTTTGTAAGTTTAGTTTTGTTTTTATCATAAAGAATTTAAAAAACTTTTACCTTAGTCTAAAGTTTGGCTAAAATTAACAAATACGTGCTTTGTAAAACAAACACATGTGTATAATGCGCTTCAACTTCTACAATAAGTATTTATTTTTAATAAATAACATATCAAAAGACTCCTAATGGTCTTAAGTTTTGTAAGTTTAGTTTTGTTTTTATCATAAAGACCTTAAAAATTTTTATTATAGTCTAAACTTTGGCTAAAATTAACTAGTACGGGCTTTGTAAAACAAACGGACATGTGTTTAATACGCTTCAACTTCTACAATAACTATTTATTTTAAATAAATAACATATTAAAAGACTCCTAATGGTCTGTAGTTTTGTAAGTTTAGTTTTGTTTTTATCATAAAGACTTTAAAAAACTTTTATTATAGACTAAAGTTTGGCTAAAATTAAGTAGTTCGGGCTTTGTAAAACAAACACACATGTATTTAATGCGCTTCAACTTCTTTAATAACTATTTACTTTTAATAAATAACATATCAAAATACTCCTAATGGTCTGTAGTTTTGTAAATTTAGTTTTGTTTTTATTATAAAGACTTTAAAAAACTTTTATTTTAGTCTAAAGTTTGGCTAAAATTAACTAGTACGGGCTTTGTAAAACAAACGGACATGTGTTTAATGCGCTTCAACTTCTACTATAACTATTTATTTTAAATAAATAACATATTAAAAGACTCCTAATGGTATGTAGTTTTGTAAGTTTAGTTTTGTTTTTATCATAAAGACTTTAAAAAACTTTTATTATAGTCTAAAGTTTGGCTAAAATTAACTAATACGGGTTTTGCAAAACATACTGACATGTGTTTAATGCGCTTCAACTTCTACAATAACTATTTATTTTTAATAAATAACATATCAAAATACTCCTAATGGTCTGTAGTTTAGTTTTGTTGTTATCATAAAGACCTTTAAAAACTTTTATTATAGTCTAAAGTTTGGCTAAAATTAACAAGTACGTGCTTTGTAAAACAAACATGCATATGTTTAATGCGCTTCAACTTCTACAATAACTATCTATTTTTAATAAATAACTTATCAAAAGACTTCTAATGGTCTGTAGTTTTGTAAATTTAGTTTTGTTTTTATTATAAAGACTTTAAAAAACTTTTATTTTAGTCTAAAGTTTGGCTAAAATTAACTAGTACGGGCTTTGTAAAACAAACGGACATGTGTTTAATGCGCTTCAACTTCTACTATAACTATTTATTTTAAATAAATAACATATTAAAAGACTCCTAATGGTCTGTAGTTTTGAAAGTTTTTTTTTTGTATTTATCATAAAGACCTTAAAAATTTTTTATTATAGTCTAAACTTTGGCTAAAATTAAAAAATACGTGCTTTGTAAAACAAACACACATGTTTTTAATGCGCTTAAACTTCTACAATAAGTACTTATTTTAAATAAATAACATATCAAAATACTCCTAATGGTCTGTAGTTTTGTAAGTTTAGTTTTGTTTTTATCATAAAGAATTTAAAAAACTTTTACCTTAGTCTAAAGTTAGGCTAAAATTAACAAGTACGTGCTTTGTAAAACAAACATGCATATGTTTAATGCGCTTCAACTTCTACAATAACTATTTATTTTTAATAAATAACATATCAAAAGACTTCTAATGGTCTGTAGTTTTGTAAGTTTAGTTTTGTTTTTATCATAAAGACCTTAAAAAACTTTTATTATAGTCTAAAGTTTGGCTAAAATTAACAAAAACGTGCTTTATAAAACGAACATACATGTGTTTAATGCGCTTCAACTTTTACAATAACTTTTTTTTTTAAATAAATAACATAATAAAGGATTCATAATGGTCTGTAGTTTTGTAAGTTTAGTTTTGTTTTTATCATAAAGACTTCAAAAAACTTTTATTATAGTCTAAACTTTGGCTAAAATTAACTAGTACGGGCTTTGTAAAACAAACGGACATGTTTTTAATGCGCTTAAACTTCTACAATAAGTACTTATTTTAAATAAATAACATATCAAAATGCTCCTAATGGTCTGTAGTTTTGTAAGTTTAGTTTTGTTTTTATCATAAAGACCTTAAAAAACTTTTATTATAGTCTAAAGTTTGGCTAAAATTAACAAAAACGTGCTTTATAAAACGAACATAAATGTGTTTAATGCGCTTCAACTTCTACAATAACTTTTTTTTTTAAATAAATAACATAATAAAAGATTCATAATGGTCTGTAGTTTTGTAAGTTTAGTTTTGTTTTTATCATAAAGACCTAAAAAAGTTTTTATTATAGTCTAAACTTTGGCTAAAATTAACAAATACGTGCTTTGTAAAACAAACACACATGTGTTTAATGCGCTTCAACTTCTACAATAACTATTTATTTTTAATAAATAACATATCAAAAGACTCCTAATGGTCTGTAGTTTTGTAAGTTTAGTTTTGTTTTTATCATAAAGACTTTAAAAAACTTTTATTATAGTCTAAAGTTTGGCTAAAATTAACTAGTACGGGCTTTGTTAAACAAACGCACATGTGTTTAATGCGCTTCAACTTCTACAATAACTATTTATTTTTAATAAATAACATATCAAAAGACTCCTAATGGTCTTTAGTTTTGTAAGTTTAGTTTTGTTTTTATCATAAAGACCTTAGAAAACTTTTATTATAGACTCAAGTTTGGCTAAAATTAACTAGTACGGGCTTTGTAAAACAAACGGACATTTGTTTAATGCGCTTCAACTTCTACAATAACTATTTATCTTTAATAAATAACATATCAAAAGACTCCTAATGGTCTGTAGTTTTGTAAGTTTAGTTTTGTTTTTATCATAAAGACCTTAAAAAGTTTTTATTATAGTCTAAACTTTGGCTAAAATTAACAAATACGTGCTTTGTAAAACAAACACACATGTGTTTAATGCGCTTCAACTTCTACAATAACTATTTATTTTTAATAAATAACATATCAAAAGACTCCTAATGGTCTTTAGTTTTGTAAGTTTAGTTTTGTTTTTATCATAAAGACTTTAAAAAACTTTTATTATAGTCTAAAGTTTGGTTAAAATTAACTAGTACGGGATTTGTAAAACAAACGCACATGTGTTTAATGCGCTTTAACTTCAACAATAAGTATATATTTTTAATAAATAACATAACAAAAGACTTCTAATGGTCTGTAGTTTTGTAAGTTTAGTTTTTCTTTTATCATAAAGAATTTAAAAAACTTTTATCTTAATCAAAAGTTTGGCTAAAATTAACAAGTACGTGCTTTGTAAAACAAACATGCATGTGTTTAATGCGCTTCAACTTCTACAATAACTATTTATTTTTAATAAAAACATATCAAAACACTCCTAATGGTCTGTAGTTTTGTAAGTTTAGTTTTGTTTTTATCATAAAGAATTTAAAAAACTTTTACCTTAGTCTAAAGTTTGGCTAAAATTAACAAATACGTGCTTTGTAAAACAAACACATGTGTATAATGCGCTTCAACTTCTACAATAAGTATTTATTTTTAATAAATAACATATCAAAAGACTCCTAATGGTCTTAAGTTTTGTAAGTTTAGTTTTGTTTTTATCATAAAGACATTAAAAATTTTTATTATAGTCTAAACTTTGGCTAAAATTAACTAGTACGGGCTTTGTAAAACAAACGGACATGTGTTTAATACGCTTCAACTTCTACAATAACTATTTATTTCAAATAAATAACATATTAAAAGACTCCTAATGGTCTTTAGTTTTGTAAGTTTAGTTTTGTTTTTATCATAAAGACTTTAAAAAACTTTTATTATAGACTAAAGTTTGGCTAAAATTAAGTAGTTCGGGCTTTGTAAAACAAACACACATGTATTTAATGCGCTTCAACTTCTTTAATAACTATTTATTTTTAATAAATAACATATCAAAATACTCCTAATGGTCTGTAGTTTTGTAAATTTAGTTTTGTTTTTATCATAAAGACTTTAAAAAACTTTTATTATAGTCTAAAGTTTGGCTAAAATTAACTAGTACGGGCTTTGTAAAACAAACGGACATGTGTTTAATGCGCTTCAACTTCTACTATAACTATTTATTTTAAATAAATAACATATTAAAAGACTCCTAATGGTATGTAGTTTTGTAAGTTTAGTTTTGTTTTTATCATAAAGACTTTAAAAAACTTTTATTATAGTCTAAAGTTTGGCTAAAATTAACTAGTACGGGTTTTGCAAAACATACGGACATGTGTTTAATGCGCTTCAACTTCTACAATAACTATTTATTTTTAATAAATAACATATCAAAATACTCCTAATGGTCTGTAGTTTAGTTTTGTTGTTATCATAAAGACCTTTAAAAACTTTTATTATAGTCTAAAGTTTGGCTAAAATTAACAAGTACGTGCTTTGTAAAACAAACATGCATATGTTTAATGCGCTTCAACTTCTACAATAACTATTTATTTTTAATAAATAACATATCAAAAGACTTCTAATGGTTTGTAGTTTTGAAAGTTTTTTTTTTGTATTTATCATAAAGACCTTAAAAATTTTTTATTATAGTCTAAACTTTGGCTAAAATTAAAAAATACGTGCTTTGTAAAACAAACACACATGTTTTTAATGCGCTTAAACTTCTACAATAAGTACTTATTTTAAATAAATAACATATCAAAATACTCCTAATGGTCTGTAGTTTTGTAAGTTTAGTTTTGTTTTTATCATAAAGAATTTAAAAAACTTTTACCTTAGTCTAAAGTTAGGCTAAAATTAACAAGTACGTGCTTTGTAAAACAAACATGCATATGTTTAATGCGCTTCAACTTCTACAATAACTATTTATTTTTAATAAATAACATATCAAAAGACTTCTAATGGTCTGTAGTTTTGTAAGTTTAGTTTTGTTTTTATCATAAAGACCTTAAAAAACTTTTATTATAGTCTAAAGTTTGGCTAAAATTAACAAAAACGTGCTTTATAAAACGAACATACATGTGTTTAATGCGCTTCAACTTTTACAATAACTTTTTTTTTTAAATAAATAACATAATAAAGGATTCATAATGGTCTGTAGTTTTGTAAGTTTAGTTTTGTTTTTATCATAAAGACTTCAAAAAACTTTTATTATAGTCTAAACTTTGGCTAAAATTAACTAGTACGGGCTTTGTAAAACAAACGGACATGTGTTTAATGCGCTTCAACTTCTAGAATAACTATTTATTTTTAATAAATAACATATCAAAATACTCCTTATGGTCTGTAGTTTTGTAAGTTTAGTTTTGTTTTTAGCATAAAGACTTTAAAAAACTTTTATTATAGTCTAAACTTTGGCTAAATGTAACAAATACGTGCTTTGTAAAACAAACACACATGTGTTTAATGCGCTTCAACTTCTACAATAAGTATTTATTTTTAATAAATAACATATCAAAAGACTCCTAATGTTCTGTAGTTTTGTAAGTTTAGTTTTGTTTTTATCATAAAGACTTTAAAAAACTTTTATTATAGTCTAAAGTTTGGCTAAAATTAACTAGTACGGGCTTTGTTAAACAAACGCACATGTGTTTAATGCGCTTCAACTTCTACAATAAGTATGTATTTTTAATAAATAACATATCAAAAGACTTCTAATGGTTTGTAGTTTTGTAAGTTTTTTTTTTGTTTTTATCATAAAGACCTTAAAAATTTTTTATTATAGCCTAAACTTTGGCTAAAATTAACAAATACGTGCTTTGTAAAACAAACACACATGTTTTTAATGCGCTTAAACTTCTACAATAAGTACTTATTTTAAATAAATAACATATCAAAATACTCCTAATGGTCTGTAGTTTTGTAAGTTTAGTTTTGTTTTTATCATAAAGACCTTAAAAAACTTTTATTATAGTCTAAAGTTTGGCTAAAATTAACAAAAACGTGCTTTATAAAACGAACATACATGTGTTTAATGCGCTTCAACTTCTACAATAACTTTTTTTTTTTAATAAATAACATATCAAAAGACTTCTAATAGTCTGTAGTTTTGTAAGTTTAGTTTTGTTTTTATCATAAAGACCTTAAAAAACTTTTATTATAGTCTAAATTTTGGCTAAAATTAACAAAAACGTGCTTTATAAAACGAACATACATGTGTTTAATGCGCTTCAACTTCTACAATAACTTTTTTTTTTAAATAAATAACATAATAAAGGATTCATAATGGTCTGTAGTTTTGTAAGTTTAGTTTTATTTTTATCATAAAGACCTTAAAATTTTTTATTATAGTCTAAACTTTGGCTAAAATTAACAAATACGTGCTTTGTAAAACAAACACACATGTGTTTAATGCGCTTCAACTTCTACAATAACTATTTATTTTTAATAAATAACATATCAAAAGACTCCTAATGGTCTGTAGTTTTGTAAGTTTAGTTTTGTTTTTATCATAAAGACTTTAAAAAACTTGTATTATAGTCTAAAGTTTGGCTAAAATTAACTAGTACGGGCTTTGTAAATCAAACGCACATGTGTTTAATGCGCTTCAACTTCTACAATAACTATTTATTTTTAATAAATAACATATCAAAAGACTCCTAATGGTCTTTAGTTTTGTAAGTTTAGTTTTGTTTTTATCATAAAGACTTTAAAAAACTTTTATTATAGTCTAAAGTTTGGTTAAAATTAACTAGTACGGGATTTGTAAAACAAACGCACATGTGTTTAATGCGCTTTAACTTCAACAATAAGTATATATTTTTAATAAATAACATAACAAAAGACTCCTAATGGTCTTAAGTTTTGTAAGTTTAGTTTTGTTTTTATCATAAAGACCTTAAAAATTTTTATTATAGTCTAAACTTTGGCTAAAATTAACTAGTACGGGCTTTGTAAAACAAACGGACATGTGTTTAATACGCTTCAACTTCTACAATAACTATTTATTTTAAATAAATAACATATTAAAAGACTCCTAATGGTCTGTAGTTTTGTAAGTTTAGTTTTGTTTTTATCATAAAGACTTTAAAAAACTTTTATTATAGACTAAAGTTTGGCTAAAATTAACTAGTACGGGCTTTGTAAAACAAACGGACATGTGTTTAATGCGCTTCAACTTCTACTATAACTATTTATTTTAAATAAATAACATATTAAAAGACTCCTAATGGTATGTAGTTTTGTAAGTTTAGTTTTGTTTTTATCATAAAGACTTTAAAAAACTTTTATCTTAATCTAAAGTTTGGCTAAAATTAACAAGTACGTGCTTTGTAAAACAAACATGCATGTGTTTAATGCGCTTCAACTTCTACAATAACTATTTATTTTTAATAAACAACATATCAAAACACTCCTAATGGTCTGTAGTTTTGTAAGTTTAGTTTTGTTTTTATCATAAAGAATTTAAAAAACTTTTACCTTAGTCTAAACTTTGGCTAAAATTAACTAGTACGGGCTTTGTAAAACAAACGGACATGTGTTTAATACGCTTCAACTTCTACAATAACTATTTATTTTAAATAAATAACATATTAAAAGACTCCTAATGGTCTGTAGTTTTGTAAGTTTAGTTTTGTTTTTATCATAAAGACTTTAAAAAACTTTTATTATAGACTAAAGTTTGGCTAAAATTAACTAGTACGGGCTTTTTAAAACAAACGGACATGTGTTTAATGCGCTTCAACTTCTACAATAACTATTTATTTTAAATAAATAACATATTAAAAGACTCTTAATGGTATGTAGTTTTGTAAGTTTAGTTTTGTTTTTATCATAAAGACTTTAAAAAACTTTTATTATAGTCTAAAGTTTGGCTAAAATTAACAAGTACGTGCTTTGTAAAACAAACATGCATATGTTTAATGCGCTTCAACTTCTACAATAACTATTTATTTTTAATAAATAACATATCAAAATACTCCTAATGGTCTGTTGTTTTGTAAGTTTAGTTTTGTTTTTATCATAAAGAATTTAAAAAACTTTTACCTTAGTCTAAAGTTAGGCTAAAATTAACAAGTACGTGCTTTGTAAAACAAACATGCATATGTTTAATGCGCTTCAACTTCTACAATAACTATTTATTTTTAATAAATAACATATCAAAAGACTTCTAATAGTCTGTAGTTTTGTAAGTTTAGTTTTGTTTTTATCATAAAGACCTTAAAAAACTTTTATTATAGTCTAAATTTTGGCTAAAATTAACAAAAACGTGCTTTATAAAACGAACATACATGTGTTTAATGCGCTTCAACTTCTACAATAACTTTTTTTTTTAAATAAATAACATAATAAAGGATTCATAATGGTCTGTAGTTTTGTAAGTTTAGTTTTATTTTTATCATAAAGACTTCAAAAAACTTTTATTATAGTCTAAAGTTTGGCTAAAATTAACTAGTACGGGCTTTGTAAAACAAACGGACATGTGTTTAATGCGCTTCAACTTCTACAATAACTATTTATTTTTAATAAATAACATATCAAAAGACTCCTAATGGTCTGTAGTTTTGTAAGTTTAGTTTTGTTTTTATCATAAAGACCTTAAAAAACTTTTATTGTAGTCTAAAGTTTGGCTAAAATTAACAAAAACGTGCTTTATAAAACGAACATACATGTGTTTAATGCGTTTCAACTTCTACAATAACTTTTTTTTTTAAATAAATAACATAATAAAAGATTCATAATGGTCTGTAGTTTTGTAAGTTTAGTTTTGTTTTTATCATAAAGACCTTAAAAAGTTTTTATTATAGTCTAAACTTTGGCTAAAATTAACAAATACGTGCTTTGTAAAACAAACACACATGTGTTTAATGCGCTTCAACTTCTACAATAACTATTTATTTTTAATAAATAACATATCAAAAGACTCCTAATGGTCTGTAGTTTTGTAAGTTTAGTTTTGTTTTTATCATAAAGACTTTAAAAAACTTTTATTATAGTCTAAAGTTTGGCTAAAATTAACTAGTACGGGCTTTGTAAATCAAACGCACATGTGTTTAATGCGCTTCAACTTCTACAACAACTATTTATTTTTAATAAATAACATATCAAAAGACTCCTAATGGTCTTTAGTTTTGTAAGTTTAGTTTTGTTTTTATCATAAAGACCTTAAAACACTTTTATTATAGACTCAAGTTTGGCTAAAATTAACTAGTACGGGCTTTGTAAAACAAACGGACATTTGTTTAACGCGCTTTAACTTCTACAATAACTATTTTTCTTTAATAAATAACAAATCAAAAGACTCCTAATGGTCTGTAGTTTTGTAAGTTTAGTTTTGTTTTTATCATAAAGACCTTAAAAAGTTTTTATTATAGTCTAAACTTTGGCTAAAATTAACAAATACGTGCTTTGTAAAACAAACACACATGTGTTTAATGCGCTTCAACTTCTACAATAACTATTTATTTTTAATAAATAACATATCAAAAGACTCCTAATGGTCTTTAGTTTTGTAAGTTTAGTTTTGTTTTTATCATAAAGACTTTAAAAAACTTTTATTATAGTCTAAAGTTTGGTTAAAATTAACTAGTACGGGATTTGTAAAACAAACGCACATGTGTTTAATGCGCTTTAACTTCAACAATAAGTATATATTTTTAATAAATAACATAACAAAAGACTTCTAATGGTCTGTAGTTTTGTAAGTTTAGTTTTTCTTTTATTATAAAGACTTTAAAAAACCTTTATTATAATCTAAACTTTGGCTAAAATTAACAAATTTGTGTTTTGTAAAACAAACACGCATGTGTTTAATGCGCTTCAACTTCTACAAAAACTATTTATTTTAAATAAATAACATATTAAAAGAGTCATAATGGTCTCTAGTTTTGTAAGTTTAGTTTTGTTTTTATCATAAAGAATTTAAAAAACTTTTACCTTAGTCTAAAGTTTGGCTAAAATTAACAAATACGTGCTTTGTAAAACAAACACATGTGTATAATGCGCTTCAACTTCTACAATAAGTATTTATTTTAAATAAATAACATATCAAAAGACTCCTAATGGTCTTAAGTTTTGTAAGTTTAGTTTTGTTTTTATCATAAAGACCTTAAAAATTTTTATTATAGTCTAAACTTTGGCTAAAATTAACTAGTACGGGCTTTGTAAAACAAACGGACATGTGTTTGATACGCTTCAACTTCTACAATAACTATTTATTTTAAATAAATAACATATTAAAAGACTCCTAATGGTCTGTAGTTTTGTAAGTTTAGTTTTGTTTTTATCATAAAGACTTTAAAAAACTTTTATTATAGACTAATGTTTGGCTAAAATTAACTAGTACGGGCTTTGTAAAACAAACGGACATGTGTTTAATGCGCTTCAACTTCTACTATAACTATTTATTTTCAATAAATAACATATTAAAAGACTCCTAATGGTATGTAGTTTTGTAAGTTTAGTTTTGTTTTTATCATAAAGACTTTAAAAAACTTTTATTATAGTCTAAAGTTTGGCTAAAATTAACAAGTACGTGCTTTGTAAAACAAACATGCATATGTTTAATGCGCTTCAACTTCTACAATAACTATTTATTTTTAATAAATAACATATCAAAATACTCCTAATGGTCTGTAGTTTTGTAAGTTTAGTTTTGTTTTTATCATAAAGAATTTAAAAAACTTTTACCTTAGTCTAAAGTTAGGCTAAAATTAACAAGTACGTGCTTTGTAAAACAAACATGCATATGTTTAATGCGCTTCAACTTCTACAATAACTATTTATTTTTAATAAATAACATATCAAAAGACTTCTAATGGTCTGTAGTTTTGTAAGTTTAGTTTTGTTTTTATCATAAAGACCTTAAAAAACTTTTATTATAGTCTAAAGTTTGGCTAAAATTAACAAAAACGTGCTTTATAAAACGAACACATATTATTTAATGCGCGTCAACTTCTACAATAACTTTTTTTTTTAAATAAATAACATAATAAAGGATTTATAATGGTCTGTAGTTTTGTAAGTTTAGTTTTGTTTTTATCATAAAGACTTCAAAAAACTTTTATTATAGTCTAAAGTTTGGCTAAAATTAACTAGTACGGGCTATGTAAAACAAACGGACATGTGTTTAATGCGCTTCAACTTCTACAATAACTATTTATTTTTAATAAATAACATATCAAAATACTTCTAATGGTCTGTAGTTTTGTAAGTTTAGTTTTGTTTTTAGCATAAAGACTTTAAAAAACTTTTATTATAGTCTAAACTTTGGCTAAATGTAACAAATACGTGCTTTGTAAAACAAACATGCATGTGTTTAATGCGCTTCAACTTCTACAATAAGTATTTATTTTTAATAAATAACATATCAAAAGACTCCTAATGGTCTGTGGTTTTGTAAGTTTAGTTTTGTTTTTATCATAAAGACTTTAAAAAACTTTTATTATAGTCTAAAGTTTGGCTAAAATTAACTAGTACGGGCTTTGTTAAACAAACGCACATGTGTTTAATGCGCTTCAACTTCTACAATAAGTATGTATTTTTAATAAATAACATATCAAAAGACTTCTAATGGTTTGTAGTTTTGTAAGTTTTTTTTTGTTTTTATCATAAAGACCTTTAAAATTTTTTATTATAGTCTAAACTTTGGCTAAAATTAACAAATACGTGCTTTGTAAAACAAACACACATGTTTTTAATGCGCTTAAACTTCTACAATTAGTACTTATTTTAAATAAATAACATATCAAAATACTCCTAATGGTCTGTAGTTTTGTAAGTTTAGTTTTGTTTTTATCATTAAGAGTTTAAAAAACTTTTACCTTAGTCTAAAGTTAGGCTAAAATTAACAAGTACGTGCTTTGTAAAACAAACAT
This sequence comes from Thalia democratica, assembly GCF_965202585.1. Lineage (NCBI taxonomy): Eukaryota > Metazoa > Chordata > Thaliacea > Salpida > Salpidae > Thalia > Thalia democratica. The sequence continues at coordinate 116,390,844 of NC_139165.1, read as the reverse complement.
GCATATGTTTAATGCGCTTCAACTTCTACAATAACTATTTATTTTTAATAAATAACATATCAAAAAACTTCTAATGGTCTGTAGTTTTGTAAGTTTAGTTTTGTTTTTATCATAAAGACCTTAAAAAACTTTTATTATAGTCTAAAGTTTGGCTAAAATTAACAAAAACGTGCTTTATAAAACGAACATACATGTGTTTAATGCGCTTAAACTTCTACAATAACTTTTTTTTTTAAATAAATAACATAATAAAAGATTCATAATGGTCTGTAGTTTTGTAAGTTTAGTTTTGTTTTTATCATAAAGACTTTAAAAAACTTTTATTTTAGTCTAAAGTTTGGCTAAAATTAACTAGTACGGGCTTTGTAAAACAAACGGACATGTGTTTAATGCGCTTCAACTTCTACAATAACTATTTATTTTTAATAAATAACATATCAAAATACTCCTTATGGTCTGTAGTTTTGTAAGTTTAGTTTTGTTTTTATCATAAAGACTTTAAAAAACTTTTATTATAGTCTAAACTTAGGCTAAATGTAACAAATACGTGCTTTGTAAAACAAACACACATGTGTTTAATGCGCTTCAACTTCTACAATAAGTATTTATTTTTAATAAATAACATATCAAAAGACTCCTAATGGTCTGTAGTTTTGTAAGTTTAGTTTTGTTTTTATCATAAAGACTTTAAAAAACTTTTATTTTAGTCTAAAGTTTGGCTAAAATTAACTAGTACGGGCTTTGTTAAACAAACGCACATGTGTTTAATGCGCTTCAACTTCTACAATAAGTGTGTATTTTTAATAAATAACATATCAAAAGACTTCTAATAGTCTGTAGTTTTGTAAGTTTAGTTTTTTTTTATCACAAAGACCTTAAAATTTTTTATTATAGTCTAAACTTTGGCTAACATTAACTAGTACGGGCTTTGTAAAACAACCATGCATATGTTTAATGCGCTTCAACTTCTACAGTAACTATTTATTTTTTATAAATAACATATCAAAAGACTCCTAATGGTCTATAGTTTTGTAAGTTTAGTTTTGTTTTTATCATAAAGAATTTAAAAAACTTTTATCTTAGTCTAAAGTTTGGCTAAAATTAACAAGTACGTGCTTTGTAAAACAAACATGCATGTGTTTAATGCGCTTCAACTTCTACAATAACTTTTTATTTTTAATAAACAACATATCAAAAGACTCCTAATGGTCTGTAGTTTTGTAAGTTTAGTTTTGTTTTTATCATAAAGACCTTAAAAATTTTTTATTATAGTCTAAACTTTGGCTAAATCTAACAAATACGTGCTTTGTAAAACAAACATGCATATGTTTAATGCGCTTCAACTTCTACAATAAGTCTTTATTTTTAATAAATAACATATCAAAAGACTCATATTGGTCTGTAGTTTTGTAAGTTTAGTTTTGTTTTTATCATAAAGACTTTAAAAAACTTTTATTATAGTCTAAAGTTTGGCTAAAATTAACTAGTACGGGCTTTGTAAAACAAACGGACATGTGTTTAATGCGCTTCAACTTCTACAATAACTATTTATTTTTAATAAATAACATATCAAAATACTTCTAATGGTCTGTAATTTTGTAAGTTTAGTTTTGTTTTTATCATAAATAATTTAAAAAACTTTTACTTTAGTCTAAAAATTGGCTAAAATTAACAAGTACGTGCTTCGTAAAACAAACAATCATGTGTTTAATGCGCTTTAACTTCTACAATAACTATTTATTTTTAATAAATAACATATCAAAAGACTTCTAATGGTCTGTAGTTTTGTAAGTTTAGTTTTGTTTTTATCATAAAGACCTTAAAAATTTTTTATTATAGTCTAAACTTTGGCTAAAATTAACAAATACGTGCTTTGTAAAACAAACACACATGTGTTTAATGCGCTTCAACTTCTACAATAAGTATTTATTTTTAATAAATAACATATCAAAAGACTCCTAATGGTCTGTAGTTTTGTAAGTTTAGTTTTGTTTTTATCATAAAGACTTTAAAAAACTTTTATTATAGACTAAAGTTTGGCTAAAATTAACTAGTACGGGCTTTGTAAAACAAACGGACATGTGTTTAATGCGCTTCAACTTCTACTATAACTATTTATTTTCAATAAATAACATATTAAAAGACTCCTAATGGTATGTAGTTTTGTAAGTTTAGTTTTGTTTTTATCATAAAGACTTTAAAAAACTTTTATTATAGTCTAAAGTTTGGCTAAAATTAACAAGTACGTGCTTTGTAAAACAAACATGCATATGTTTAATGCGCTTCAACTTCTACAATAACTATTTATTTTTAATAAATAACATATCAAAATACTCCTAATGGTCTGTAGTTTTGTAAGTTTAGTTTTGTTTTTATCATAAAGAATTTAAAAAACTTTTACCTTAGTCTAAAGTTAGGCTAAAATTAACAAGTACGTGCTTTGTAAAACAAACATGCATATGTTTAATGCTCTTCAACTTCTACAATAACTATTTATTTTTAATAAATAACATATCAAAAGACTTCTAATGGTCTGTAGTTTTGTAAGTTTAGTTTTGTTTTTATCATAAAGACCTTAAAAAACTTTTATTATAGTCTAAAGTTTGGCTAAAATTAACAAAAACGTGCTTTATAAAACGAACATACATGTGTTTAATGCGCTTCAACTTCTACAATAACTTTTTTTTTTAAATAAATAACATAATAAAGGATTTATAATGGTCTGTAGTTTTGTAAGTTTAGTTTTGTTTTTATCATAAAGACTTCAAAAAACTTTTATTATAGTCTAAAGTTTGGCTAAAATTAACTAGTACGGGCTATGTAAAACAAACGGACATGTGTTTAATGCGCTTCAACTTCTACAATAACTATTTATTTTTAATAAATAACATATCAAAATACTCCTTATGGTCTGTAGTTTTGTAAGTTTAGTTTTGTTTTTAGCATAAAGACTTTAAAAAACTTTTATTATAGTCTAAACTTTGGCTAAATGTAACAAATACGTGCTTTGTAAAACAAACATGCATGTGTTTAATGCGCTTCAACTTCTACAATAAGTATTTATTTTTAATAAATAACATATCAAAAGACTCCTAATGGTCTGTAGTTTTGTAAGTTTAGTTTTGTTTTTATCATAAAGACTTTAAAAAACTTTTATTATAGTCTAAAGTTTGGCTAAAATTAACTAGTACGGGCTTTGTTAAACAAACGCACATGTGTTTAATGCGCTTCAACTTCTACAATAAGTATGTATTTTTAATAAATAACATATCAAAAGACTTCTAATGGTTTGTAGTTTTGTAAGTTTTTTTTTGTTTTTATCATAAAGACCTTTAAAATTTTTTATTATAGTCTAAACTTTGGCTAAAATTAACAAATACGTGCTTTGTAAAACAAACACACATGTTTTTAATGCGCTTAAACTTCTACAATTAGTACTTATTTTAAATAAATAACATATCAAAATACTCCTAATGGTCTGTAGTTTTGTAAGTTTAGTTTTGTTTTTATCATAAAGAATTTAAAAAACTTTTACCTTAGTCTAAAGTTAGGCTAAAATTAACAAGTACGTGCTTTGTAAAACAAACATGCATATGTTTAATGCGCTTCAACTTCTACAATAACTATTTATTTTTAATAAATAACATATCAAAAGACTTCTAATGGTCTGTAGTTTTGTAAGTTTAGTTTTGTTTTTATCATAAAGACCTTAAAAAACTTTTATTATAGTCTAAAGTTTGGCTAAAATTAACAAAAACGTGCTTTATAAAACGAACATACATGTGTTTAATGCGCTTAAACTTCTACAATAACTTTTTTTTTTAAATAAATAACATAATAAAAGATTTATAATGGTCTGTAGTTTTGTAAGTTTAGTTTTGTTTTTATCATAAAGACTTTAAAAAACTTTTATTATAGTCTAAAGTTTGGCTAAAATTAACTAGTACGGGCTTTGTAAAACAAACGGACATGTGTTTAATGCGCTTCAACTTCTACAATAACTATTTATTTTTAATAAATAACATATCAAAATACTCCTTATGGTCTGTAGTTTTGTAAGTTTAGTTTTGTTTTTATCATAAAGACTTTAAAAAACTTTTATTATAGTCTAAACTTAGGCTAAATGTAACAAATACGTGCTTTGTAAAACAAACACACATGTGTTTAATGCGCTTCAACTTCTACAATAAGTATTTATTTTTAATAAATAACATATCAAAAGACTCCTAATGGTCTGTAGTTTTGTAAGTTTAGTTTTGTTTTTATCATAAAGACTTTAAAAAACTTTTATTATAGTCTAAAGTTTGGCTAAAATTAATTAGTACGGGCTTTGTTAAACAAACGCACATGTGTTTAATGCGCTTCAACTTCTACAATAAGTGTGTATTTTTAATAAATAACATATCAAAAGACTTCTAATGGTCTGTAGTTTTGTAAGTTTAGTTTTTTTTTTATCATAAAGACCTTAAAATTTTTTATTATAGTCTAAACTTTGGCTAACATTAACTAGTACGGGCTTTGTAAAACAAACATGCATATGTTTAATGCGCTTCAACTTCTACAGTAACTATTTATTTTTTATAAATAACATATCAAAAGACTCCTAATGGTCTATAGTTTTGTAAGTTTAGTTTTGTTTTTATCATAAAGAATTTAAAAAACTTTTATCTTAGTCTAAAGTTTGGCTAAAATTAACAAGTACGTGCTTTGTAAAACAAACATGCATGTGTTTAATGCGCTTCAACTTCTACAATAACTTTTTATTTTTAATAAACAACATATCAAAAGACTCCTAATGGTCTGTAGTTTTGTAAGTTTAGTTTTGTTTTTATCATAAAGACCTTAAAAATTTTTTATTATAGTCTAAACTTTGGCTAAATCTAACAAATACGTGCTTTGTAAAACAAACACACATGTGTTTAATGCGCTTCAACTTCTACAATAAGTCTTTATTTTTAATAAATAACATATCAAAAGACTCATATTGGTCTGTAGTTTTGTAAGTTTAGTTTTGTTTTTATCATAAAGACTTTAAAAAACTTTTATTATAGTCTAAAGTTTGGCTAAAATTAACTAGTACGGGCTTTGTAAAACAAACGGACATGTGTTTAATGCGCTTCAACTTCTACAATAACTATTTATTTTTAATAAATAACATATCAAAATACTTCTAATGGTCTGTAATTTTGTAAGTTTAGTTTTGTTTTTATCATAAATAATTTAAAAAACTTTTACTTTAGTCTAAAAATTGGCTAAAATTAACAAGTACGTGCTTCGTAAAACAAACAATCATGTGTTTAATGCGCTTTAACTTCTACAATAACTATTTATTTTTAATAAATAACATATCAAAAGACTTCTAATGGTCTGTAGTTTTGTAAGTTTAGTTTTGTTTTTATCAAAAAGACCTTAAAAATTTTTTATTATAGTCTAAACTTTGGCTAAAATTAACAAATACGTGCTTTGTAAAACAAACACACATGTGTTTAATGCGCTTCAACTTCTACAATAACTATTTATTTTTAATAAATAACATATCAAAAGACTCCTAATGGTCTGTAGTTTCGTAAGTTTAGTTTTGTTTTTATCATAAAGACTTTAAAAAACTTTTATTATAGACTAAAGTTTGGCTAAAATTAACTAGTACAGGCTTTGTAAAACAAACATGCATGTGTTTAATGCGCTTCAACTTCTACAATAACTAATTATTTTTAATAAATAACATATCAAAATACTCCTAATGGTCTGTAGTTTTATAAGTTTAGTTTTGTTTTTATCATAAAGACTTTAAAAATTTTTTATTATAGTCTAAACTTTGGCTAAAATTAACAAATACGTGCTTTATAAAACGAACACACATGTGTTTAATGCGCTTTAACTTCTACAATAACTTTTTATTTTTAAAAAATAACATATCAAAAGACTCCTAATGGTCTGTAGTTTATTAAGTTTAGTTTTGTTTTTATCATAAAGACCTTAAAAAACTTTTATTATAGTCTAAAGTTTGGCTAAAATTAACAAATACATGCTTTGTAAAACAAACATGCATGTGTTTTATGCGCTTCAACTTCTACAATAACTATTTATTTTTAATAAATAACATATCAAAAGACTTCTAATGGTCTGTAGTTTTTTAAATTTAGTTTTTTTTTTTTATCATAAAGACCTTAAAAATTTTTTATTATAGTCTAAACTTTAACTAAAATTAACAAATACGTGCTTTGTAAAACAAACACACATGTGTTCAATGCGCTTCAACTTCTACAATAACTATTTATTTTTAGTAAATAACATATCAAAAGACTCCTAGTGGTCTGTAGTTTAGTAAGTTTAGTTTTGTTTTTATCATAAAGACCTTAAAAAACTTTTATTATAGTCTAAACTTTGGCTAAAATTATTAAATACGTGCTTTGTAAAACAAACACACATGTGTTTAGTGCGCTTTAACTTCTACAATAACTATTTATTTTTAATAAATAACATATCAAAAGACTCCTAATGGTCTTTAGTTTTGTAAGTTTAGTTTTGTTTTTATCATAAAGACGTTAAAAATTTTTGTTATAGTCTAAACTTTGGCTAAAATTAACAAATACGTGCTTTATAAAACGAACACACATGTGTTTAATGCGCTTTAATTTCTACAATAACTATTTATTTTTAATAAATAACATATCAAAAGACTCCTAATGGTCTGTAGTTTTTTAAGTTTAGTTTTGTTTTTATCATAAAGACCTTAAAAAATTTTTATTATAGTCTAAAGTTTGGCTTAAATTAACTAGTACGGGCTTTGTAAAACAAAAAGACATGTGTTTAATGCGCTTCAACTTCTACAATAACTATTTATTTTTAACAAATAACATATTAAAAGACTCCTAATGGTCTGTTGTTTTGTTAGTTTAGTTTTGTTTTTATCATAAAGACTTTAAAAAACTTTTATTATAGTCTTAAGTTTGGCTAAAATTAACTAGTACGGGCTTTGTAAAACAAACGAACATGTGTTTAATGCGCTTTAATTTCTACAATAACTATTTATTTTTAATAAATAACATATCAAAAGACTCCTAATGGTCTGTAGTTTTTTAAGTTTAATTTTGTTTTTATCATAAAGACCTTAAAAAATTTTTATTATAGTCTAAAGTTTGGCTTAAATTAACTAGTACGGGCTTTGTAAAACAAAAAGACATGTGTTTAATGCGCTTCAACTTCTACAATAACTATTTATTTTTAACAAATAACATATTAAAAGACTCCTAATGGTCTTTAGTTTTGTAAGTTTAGTTTTGTTTTTATCATAAAGACCTTAAAAATTTTTATTTTAGTCTAAAGTTTGGCTAAAATTAACTAGTACGGGCTTTGTAAAACAAACGGACATGTGTTTAATGCGCTTCAACTTCTACAATAACTATATATTTTTAATAAATAACATATCAAAATACTTCTAATGGTCTGTAATTTTGTAAGTTTAGTTTTGTTTTTATCATAAATAATTTAAAAAACTTTTACTTTAGTCTAAAAATTGGCTAAAATTAACAAGTACGTGCTTCGTAAAACAAACAATCATGTGTTTAATGCGCTTTAACTTCTACAATAACTATTTATTTTTAATAAATAACATATCAAAAGACTTCTAATGGTCTGTAGTTTTGTAAGTTTAGTTTTGTTTTTATCATAAAGACCTTAAAAATTTTTTATTATAGTCTAAACTTTGGCTAAAATTAACAAATACGTGCTTTGTAAAACAAACACACATGTGTTTAATGCGCTTCAACTTCTACAATAAGTATTTATTTTTAATAAATAACATATCAAAAGACTCCTAATGGTCTGTAGTTTCGTAAGTTTAGTTTTGTTTTTATCATAAAGACTTTAAAAAACTTTTATTATAGACTAAAGTTTGGCTAAAATTAACTAGTACAGGCTTTGTAAAACAAACATGCATGTGTTTAATGCGCTTCAACTTCTACAATAACTATTTATTTTTAATAAATAACATATCAAAATACTCCTAATGGTCTGTAGTTTTATAAGTTTAGTTTTGTTTTTATCATAAAGACTTTAAAAATTTTTTATTATAGTCTAAACTTTGGCTAAAATTAACAAATACGTGCTTTATAAAACGAACACACATGTGTTTAATGCGCTTTAACTTCTACAATAACTTTTTATTTTTAAAAAATAACATATCAAAAGACTCCTAATGGTCTGTAGTTTATTAAGTTTAGTTTTGTTTTTATCATAAAGACCTTAAAAAACTTTTATTATAGTCTAAAGTTTGGCTAAAATTAACAAATACATGCTTTGTAAAACAAACATGCATGTGTTTTATGCGCTTCAACTTCTACAATAACTATTTATTTTTAAAAAATAACATATCAAAAGACTTCTAATGGTCTGTAGTTTTTTAAGTTTAGTTTTTTTTTTTATCATAAAGACGTTAAAAATTTTTTATTATAGTCTAAACTTTAACTAAAATTAACAAATACGTGCTTTGTAAAACAAACACACATGTGTTCAATGCGCTTAGACTTCTACAATAACTATTTATTTTTAATAAATAACATATCAAAAGACTCCTAGTGGTCTGTAGTTTAGTAAGTTTAGTTTTGTTTTTATCATAAAGACCTTTAAAAACTTTTATTATAGTCTAAACTTTGGCTAAAATTATTAAATACGTGCTTTGTAAAACAAACACACATGTGTTTAGTGCGCTTTAACTTCTACAATAACTATTTATTTTTAATAAATAACATATCAAAAGACTCCTAATGGTCTTTAGTTTTGTAAGTTTAGTTTTGTTTTTATCATAAAGACCTTAAAAATTTTTATTTTAGTCTAAAGTTTGGCTAAAATTAACAAATACGTGCTTTATAAAACAAACACACATGTGTTTAATGCGCTTTAACTTCTACAATAACTATTTATTTTTAATAAATAACATATCAAAAGACTCCTAATGGTCTGTAGTTTTGTATGTTTAGTTTTGTTTTTATCATAAAGACCTTAAAAAAATTTTATTATAGTCTAAAGTTTGGCTAAAATTAACAAATATGTGTTTTTTAAAACAAACTTGCATGTGTTTAATGCGCTTCAACTTCTACAATAACTATTTATTTTTAATAAATAACATATCAAAAGACTCCTAATGGTCTGTAGTTTTGTAAGTTCAGTTTTGTTTTTATCATAAAGACCTTAAAATTTTTTTATTATAGTCTAAAGTTTGGCTAAAATTAACAAATACGTGCTTTGTAAAACAAACACACATGTGTTTAATGCGCTTCGACTTCTACAATAAGTATTTATTTTTAATAATTAACATATCAAAAGACTCTTAATGGTCTGTAGTTTTGTAAGTTTAAATTAGTTTTTATCATAAAGACCTTAAAAATTTTTATTATAGTCTAAACTTTGGCTAAATGTAACAAATACGTCCTTTGTAAAACAAACACACATGTGTTTAATGCGCTTCAACTTCTACAATAAGTATTTATTTTTAATAAATAACATATCAAAAGACTCCTAATGGTCTGTAGTTTTGTAAGTTTAGTTTTGTTTTTATCGTAAAGACTTTAAAAAACTTTTATTATAGACTAAAGTTTGGCTAAAATTAACTAGTACGGGCTTTGTAAAACAAACATGCATATGTTTAATGCGCTTCAACTTCTACAGTAACTATTTATTTTTAATAAATAACATATCAAAATACTCCTAATGGTCTGTAGTTTTGTAAGTTTAGTTTTGTTTTTATCATAAAGACCTTAAAATTTTTTTATTATAGTCTAAACTTTGGCTAAAATTAACAAATACATGCTTTGTAAAACAAACACACATGTGTTTAATGCGCTTCAACTTCTACAATAAGTATTTATTTTTAATAAATAACATATCAAAAGACTCCTAATGGTCTGTAGTTTTGTAAGTTTAGTTTTGTTTTTATCATAAAGACCTTAAAAATTTTTTATTATAGTCTAAACTTTGGCTAAATCTAACAAATACGTGCTTTGTAAAACAAACACACATGTGTTTAATGCGCTTCAACTTCTACAATAAGTCTTTATTTTTAATAAATAACATATCAAAAGACTCCTAATGGTCTGTAGTTTTGTAAGTTTAGTTTTGTTTTTATCATAAAGACTTTAAAAAACTTTTATTATAGTCTAAAGTTTGGCTAAAATTAACTAGTACGGGCTTTGTAAAACAAACGGACATGTGTTTAATGCGCTTTAACTTCTACAATAACTATTTATTTTTAATAAATAACATATCAAAATACTTCTAATGGTCTGTAGTTTTGTAAATTTAGTTTTGTTTTTATCGTAAAGAATTTAAAAAACTTTTATCTTAATCTAAAGTTTGGCTAAAATTAACAAGTACGTGCTTTGTAAAACAAACATGCATGTGTTTAATGCGCTTCAACTTCTACAATAACTATTTATTTTTAATAAACAACATATCAAAACACTCCTAATGGTCTGTAGTTTTGTAAGTTTAGTTTTGTTTTTATCATAAAGACCTTAAAATTTTTTTATTATAGTCTAAACTTTGGCTAAATCTAACAAATACGTGCTTTGTAAAACAAACACACATGTTTTTAATGCGCTTCTACTTCTACAATAAGTCTTTATTTTTAATAAATAACATATCAAAAGACTCCTAATGGTCTGTAGTTTTGTAAGTTTAGTTTTGTTTTTATCATAAAGACTTTAAAAATCTTTTATTATAGTCTAAAGTTTGGCTAAAATTAACTAGTACGGGCTTTGTAAAACAAACGGACATGTGTTTAATGCGCCGCAACTTCTACAATAACTATTTATTTTTAATAAATAACATATCAAAATACTTCTAATGGTCTGTAGTTTTGTAAGTTTAGTTTTGTTTTTATCATAAAGAGTTTAAAAAACTTTTACCTTAGTCTAAAAATTGGCTAAAATTAACAAGTACGTGCTTCGTAAAACAAACAATCATGTGTTTAATGCGCTTTAACTTCTACAATAACTATTTATTTTTAATAAATAACATATCAAAAGACTCCTAATGGTCTGTAGTTTTGTAAGTTTAGTTTTGTTTTTATCATAAAGACCTTTAAAATTTTTTATTATAGTCTAAACTTTGGCTAAAATTAACAAATACGTGCTTTGTAAAACAAACACACATGTGTTTAATGCGCTTCAACTTCTACAATAACTAATTATTTTTAATAAATAACATATCAAAATACTCCTAATGGTCTGTAGTTTTATAAGTTTAGTTTTGTTTTTATCATAAAGACTTTAAAAATTTTTTATTATAGTCTAAACTTTGGCTAAAATTAACAAATACGTGCTTTATAAAACGAACACACATGTTTTTAATGCGCTTTAACTTCTACAATAACTTTTTATTTTTAAAAAATAACATATCAAAAGACTCCTAATGGTCTGTAGTTTATTAAGTTTAGTTTTGTTTTTATCATAAAGACCTTAAAAAACTTTTATTATAGTCTAAAGTTTGGCTAAAATTAACAAAAACGTGCTTTGTAAAACGAACATGCATGTGTTTAATGCGCTTCAACTTCTATAATAACTTTTTTTTTAAATAAATAACATAATAAAGGATTCATAATGGTCTGTAGTTTTGTAAGTTTAGTTTTGTTTTTTTCATAAAGACTTCAAAAAACTTTTATTATAGTCTAAAGTTTGGCTAAAATTAACTAGTACCGTCTTTGTAAAACAAACGGACATGTGTTTAATGCGCTTCAACTTCTACAATAACTATTTATTTTTAATAAATAACATATCAAAATACTCCTTATGGTCTGTAGTTTTTTAAGTTTAGTTTTGTTTTTAGCATAAAGACTTTAAAAAACTTTTATTATAGTCTAAACTTTGGCTAAATGTAACAAATACGTGCTTTGTAAAACAAACATGCATGTGTATAATGCGCTTCAACTTCTACAATAAGTATTTATTTTTAATAAATAACATATCAAAAGACTCCTAATGGTCTGTAGTTTTGTAAGTTTAGTTTTGTTTTTATCATAAAGACTTTAAAAAACTTTTATTATAGTCTAAAGTTTGGCTAAAATTAACTAGTACGGGCTTTGTTAAACAAACGCACATGTGTTTAATGCGCTTCAACTTCTACAATAAGTATGTATTTTTAATAAATAACATATCAAAAGACTTCTAATGGTTTGTAGTTTTGTAATTTTTTTTTTGTTTTTATCATAAAGACCTTAAAAATTTTTTTTTATAGTCTAAACTTTGGCTAAAATTAACAAATACGTGCTTTGTAAAACAAACACACATGTTTTTAATGCGCTTAAACTTCTACAATTAGTACTTATTTTAAATAAATAACATATCAAAATACTCCTAATGGTCTGTAGTTTTGTAAGTTTAGTTTTGTTTTTATCATAAAGAATTTAAAAAACTTTTACCTTAGTCTAAAGTTTGGCTAAAATTAACAAAAACGTGCTTTGTAAAACAAACATACATGTGTTTAATGCGCTTAAACTTCTACAATAACTGTTTTTTTTAAATAAATAACATATCAAAAGACTTTTAATGGTCTGTAGTTTTGTAAGTTTAGTTTTGTTTTTATCATAGAGACTTTAAAAAATTTTTATTATAGACTAAAGTTTGGCTAAAATTAACTAGTACGGGCTTTGTAAAACAAACATGCATATGTTTAATGCGCTTCAACTTCTACAGTAACTATTTATTTTTAATAAATAACATATCAAAAGACTCCTAATGGTCTATAGTTTTGTAAGTTTAGTTTTGTTTTTATCATAAAGAATTTAAAAAACTTTTATCTTAGTCTAAAGTTTGGCTAAAATTAACAAGTACGTGCTTTGTAAAACAAACATGCATGTGTTTAATGCGCTTCAAATTCTACAATAACTATTTATTTTAAATAAACAACATATCAAAAGACTCCTAATGGTCTGTAGTTTTGTAGGTTTAGTTTTGTTTTTATCATAAAGACCTTAAAAATTTTTTATTATAGTCTAAACTTTGGCTAAATCTAACAAATACGTGCTTTGTAAAACAAACACACATGTGTTTAATGCGCTTCAACTTCTACAATAAGTCTTTATTTTTAATAAATAACATATCAAAAGACTCATATTGGTCTGTAGTTTTGTAAGTTTAGTTTTGTTTTTATCATAAAGACTTTAAAAAACTTTTATTATAGTCTAAAGTTTGGCTAAAATTAACTAGTACGGGCTTTGTAAAACAAACGGACATGTGTTTAATGCGCTTCAACTTCTACAATAACTATTTATTTTTAATAAATAACATATCAAAATACTTCTAATGGTCTGTAATTTTGTAAGTTTAGTTTTGTTTTTATCATAAAGAATTTAAAAAACTTTTACTTTAGTCTAAAAATTGGCTAAAATTAACAAGTAAGTGCTTCGTAAAACAAACAATCATGTGTTTAATGCGCTTTAACTTCTACAATAACTATTTATTTTTAATAAATAACATATCAAAAGACTTCTAATGGTCTGTAGTTTTGTAAGTTTAGTTTTGTTTTTATCATAAAGACCTTAAAAATTTTTTATTATAGTCTAAACTTTGGCTAAAATTAACAAATATGTGCTTTGTAAAACAAACACACATGTGTTTAATGCGCTTCAACTTCTACAATAAGTATTTATTTTTAATAAATAACATATCAAAAGACTCCTAATGGTCTGTAGTTTATTAAGTTTAGTTTTGTTTTTATCATAAAGACCTTAAAAAACTTTTATTATAGTCTAAAGTTTGGCTAAATGTAAGAAATACGTGCTTTGTAAAACAAACATGCATGTGTTTAATGCGCTTCAACTTCTACAATAAGTATTTATTTTTAATAAATAACATATCAAAAGACTCCTAATGGTCTGTAGTTTTGTAAGTTTAGTTTTGTTTTTATCGTAAAGACTTTAAAAAACTTTTATTATAGACTAAAGTTTGGCTAAAATTAACTAGTACGGGCTTTGTAAAACAAACATGCATATGTTTAATGCGCTTCAACTTCTACAGTAACTATTTATTTTTAATAAATAACATATCAAAATACTCCTAATGGTCTGTACTTTTGTAAGTTTTTTTTTGTTTTTATCATAAAGACCTTAAAAATTTTTTTTTATAGTCTAAACTTTGGCTAAAATTAACAAATACGTGCTTTGTAAAACAAACACACATGTTTTTAATGCGCTTAAACTTCTACAATTAGTACTTATTTTAAATAAATAACATATCAAAATACTCCTAATGGTCTGTAGTTTTGTAAGTTTAGTTTTGTTTTTATCATAAAGAATTTAAAAAACTTTTACCTTAGTCTAAAGTTTGGCTAAAATTAACAAAAACGTGCTTTGTAAAACAAACATACATGTGTTTAATGCGCTTAAACTTCTACAATAACTTTTTTTTTTTAATAAATAACATATCAAAAGACTTTTAATGGTCTGTAGTTTTGTAAGTTTAGTTTTGTTTTTATCATAGAGACTTTAAAAAATTTTTATTATAGACTAAAGTTTGGCTAAAATTAACTAGTACGGGCTTTGTAAAACAAACATGCATATGTTTAATGCGCTTCAACTTCTACAGTAACTATTTATTTTTAATAAATAACATATCAAAAGACTCCTAATGGTCTATAGTTTTGTAAGTTTAGTTTTGTTTTTATCATAAAGAATTTAAAAAACTTTTATCTTAGTCTAAAGTTTGGCTAAAATTAACAAGTACGTGCTTTGTAAAACAAACATGCATGTGTTTAATGCGCTTCAAATTCTACAATAACTATTTATTTTTAATAAACAACATATCAAAAGACTCCTAATGGTCTGTAGTTTTGTAGGTTTAGTTTTGTTTTTATCATAAAGACCTTAAAAGTTTTTTATTATAGTCTAAACTTTGGCTAAATCTAACAAATACGTGCTTTGTAAAACAAACACACATGTTTTTAATGCGCTTCTACTTCTACAATAAGTCTTTATTTTTAATAAATAACATATCAAAAGACTCCTAATGGTCTGTAGTTTTGTAAGTTTAGTTTTGTTTTTATCATAAAGACTTTAAAAAACTTTTATTATAGTCTAAAGTTTGGCTAAAATTAACTAGTACGGGCTTTGTAAAACAAACGGACATGTGTTTAATGCGCTTCAACTTCTACAATAACTATTTATTTTTAATAAATAACATATCAAAAGACTTCTAATGGTCTGTAGTTTTGTAAGTTTAGTTTTGTTTTTATCATAAAGACCTTAAAAATTTTTTATTATAGTCTAAACTTTGGCTAAAATTAACAAATATGTGCTTTGTAAAACAAACACACATGTGTTTAATGCGCTTCAACTTCTACAATAAGTATTTATTTTTAATAAATAACATATCAAAAGACTCCTAATGGTCTGTAGTTTCGTAAGTTTAGTTTTGTTTTTATCATAAAGACTTTAAAAAACTTTTATTATAGACTAAAGTTTGGCTAAAATTAACTAGTACAGGCTTTGTAAAACAAACATGCATGTGTTTAATGCGCTTCAACTTCTACAATAACTAATTATTTTTAATAAATAACATATCAAAATACTCCTAATGGTCTGTAGTTTTATAAGTTTAGTTTTGTTTTTATCATAAAGACTTTAAAAATTTTTTATTATAGTCTAAACTTTGGCTAAAATTAACAAATACGTGCTTTATAAAACGAACACACATGTGTTTAATGCGCTTTAACTTCTACAATAACTTTTTATTTTTAAAAAATAACATATCAAAAGACTCCTAATGGTCTGTAGTTTATTAAGTTTAGTTTTGTTTTTATCATAAAGACCTTAAAAAACTTTTATTATAGTCTAAAGTTTGGCTAAAATTAACAAATACGTGCTTTGTAAAACAAACATGCATGTGTTTAATGCGCTTCAACTTCTACAATAAGTATTTATTTTTAATAAATAACATATCAAAAGACTCCTAATGGTCTGTAGTTTTGTAAGTTTAGTTTTGTTTTTATCATAAAGACTTCAAAAAACTTTTATTATAGTCTAAAGTTTGGCTAAAATTAACTAGTACGGGCTTTGTTAAACAAACGCACATGTGTTTAATGCGCTTCAACTTCTACAATAAGTATGTATTTTTAATAAATAACATATCAAAAGACTTCTAATGGTTTGTAGTTTTGTAAGTTTTTTTTTTGTTTTTATCATAAAGACCTTAAAAATTTTTTATTATAGTCTAAACTTTGGCTAAAATTAACAAATACGTGCTTTGTAAAACAAACACACATGTTTTTAATGCGCTTAAACTTCTACAATTAGTACTTATTTTAAATAAATAACATATCAAAATACTCCTAATGGTCTGTAGTTTTGTAAGTTTAGTTTTGTTTTTATCATAAAGAATTTAAAAAACTTTTACCTTAGTCTAAAGTTTGGCTAAAATTAACAAAAACGTGCTTTGTAAAACAAACATACATGTGTTTAATGCGCTTAAACTTCTACAATAACTTTTTTTTTTAAATAAATAACATATCAAAAGACTTTTAATGGTCTGTAGTTTTGTAAGTTTAGTTTTGTTTTTATCATAGAGACTTTAAAAAATTTTTATTATAGACTAAAGTTTGGCTAAAATTAACTAGTACGGGCTTTGTAAAACAAACATGCATATGTTTAATGCGCTTCAACTTCTACAGTAACTATTTATTTTTAATAAATAACATATCAAAAGACTCCTAATGGTCTATAGTTTTGTAAGTTTAGTTTTGTTTTTATCATAAAGAATTTAAAAAACTTTTATCTTAGTCTAAAGTTTGGCTAAAATTAACAAGTACGTGCTTTGTAAAACAAACATGCATGTGTTTAATGCGCTTCAACTTCTACAATAACTATTTATTTTTAATAAACAACATATCAAAAGACTCCTAATGGTCTGTAGTTTTGTAAGTTTAGTTTTGTTTTTATCATAAAGACCTTAAAAATTTTTTATTATAGTCTAAACTTTGGCTAAATCTAACAAATACGTGCTTTGTAAAACAAACACACATGTGTTTAATGCGCTTCAACTTCTACAATAAGTCTTTATTTTTAATAAATAACATATCAAAAGACTCATATTGGTCTGTAGTTTTGTAAGTTTAGTTTTGTTTTTATCATAAAGACTTTAAAAAACTTTTATTATAGTCTAAAGTTTGGCTAAAATTAACTAGTACGGGCTTTGTAAAACAAACGGACATGTGTTTAATGCGCTTCAACTTCTACAATAACTATTTATTTTTAATAAATAACATATCAAAATACTTTTAATGGTCTGTAATTTTGTAAGTTTAGTTTCGTTTTTATCATAAAGAATTTAAAAAACTTTTACTTTAGTCTAAAAATTGGCTAAAATTAACAAGTACATGCTTCGTAAAACAAACAATCATGTGTTTAATGCGCTTTAACTTCTACAATAACTATTTATTTTTAATAAATAACATATCAAAAGATTTCTAATGGTCTGTAGTTTTGTAAGTTTAGTTTTGTTTTTATCATAAAGACCTTAAAAATTTTTTATTATAGTCTAAACTTTGGCTAAAATTAACAAATATGTGCTTTGTAAAACAAACACACATGTGTTTAATGCGCTTCAACTTCTACAATAAGTATTTATTTTTAATAAATAACATATCAAAAGACTCCTAATGGTCTGTAGTTTCGTAAGTTTAGTTTTGTTTTTATCATAAAGACTTTAAAAAACTTTTATTATAGACTAAAGTTTGGCTAAAATTAACTAGTACAGGCTTTGTAAAACAAACATGCATGTGTTTCATGCGCTTCAACTTCTACAATAACTAATTATTTTTAATAAATAACATATCAAAATACTCCTAATGGTCTGTAGTTTTATAAGTTTAGTTTTGTTTTTAT
This sequence comes from Thalia democratica, assembly GCF_965202585.1. NCBI lineage: Eukaryota > Metazoa > Chordata > Thaliacea > Salpida > Salpidae > Thalia > Thalia democratica. The sequence continues at coordinate 116,372,972 of NC_139165.1, read as the reverse complement.
CATAAAGACTTTAAAAATTTTTTATTATAGTCTAAACTTTGGCTAAAATTAACAAATACGTGCTTTATAAAACGAACACACATGTGTTTAATGCGCTTTAACTTCTACAATAACTTTTTATTTTTAAAAAATAACATATCGAAAGACTCCTAATGGTCTGTAGTTTATTAAGTTTAGTTTTGTTTTTATCATAAAGACCTTAAAAAACTTTTATTATAGTCTAAAGTTTGGCTAAAATTAACAAATACATGCTTTGTAAAACAAACATGCATGTGTTTTATGCGCTTCAACTTCTACAATAACTATTTATTTTTAATAAATAACATATCAAAAGACTTCTAATGGTCTGTAGTTTTTTAAGTTTATTTTTTTTTTTATCATAAAGACCTTAAAAAGTTTTTATTATAGTCTAAACTTTAACTAAAATTAACAAATACGTGCTTTGTAAAACAAACACACATGTGTTCAATGCGCTTCAACTTCTACAATAACTATTTATTTTTAATAAATAACATATCAAAAGACTCCTAGTGGTCTGTAGTTTAGTAAGTTCAGTTTTGTTTTTATCATAAAGACCTTAAAAAAATTTTGTTATAGTCTAAAGTTTGGCTAAAACTAACAAATATGTGTTTTGTAAAACAAACTTGCATGTGTTTAATGCGCTTCAACTTCTACAATAACTATTTATTTTTAATAAATAACATATCAAAAGACTCCTAATGGTCTTTAGTTTTGTAAGTTTAGTTTTGTTTTTATCATAAAGACGTTAAAAATTTTTGTTATAGTCTAAACTTTGGCTAAAATTAACAAATACGTGCTTTATAAAACGAACACACATGTGTTTAATGCGCTTTAATTTCTACAATAACTATTTATTTTTAATAAATAACATATCAAAAAACTCCTAATGGTCTGTAGTTTTTTAAGTTTAGTTTTGTTTTTATCATAAAGACCTTAAAAAATTTTTATTATAGTATAAAGTTTGGCTTAAATTAACTAGTACGGGCTTTGTAAAACAAAAAGACATGTGTTTAATGCGCTTCAACTTCTACAATAACTATTTATTTTTAACAAATAACATATTAAAAGACTCCTAATGGTCTGTTGTTTTGTTAGTTTAGTTTTGTTTTTATCATAAAGACTTTAAAAAACTTTTATTATAGTCTAAAGTTTGGCTAAAATTAACTAGTACGGGCTTTGTAAAACAAACATGCATATGTTTAATGCGCTTCAACTTTTACAATAACTATTTATTTTTAATAAATAACATATCAAAAGACTCCTAATGGTCTTTAGTTTTGTAAGTTTAATTTTGTTTTTATCATAAAGACCTTTAAAATTTTTATTATAGTCTAAACTTTGGCTAGAATTAACTAGTACGGGCTTTGTAAAACAAACGCACATGTGTTTAATGCGCTTAAACTTCTCAATAACTATTTATTTTTAATAAATAATATATCAAAAGACTCCTAATGGTCTTTAGTTTTGTAAGTTTAGTTTTGTTTTTATCATAAAGACCTTAAAAATTTTTATTTTAGTCTAAACTTTGGCTAAAATTAACAAATACGTGCTTTATAAAACGAACACACATGTGTTTAATGCGCTTTAACTTCTACAATAACTATTTATTTTTAATAAATAACATATCAAAAGACTCCTAATGGTCTGTAGTTTTGTATGTTTAGTTTTGTTTTTATCATAAAGACCTTAAAAAAATTTTATTATAGTCTAAAGTTTGGCTAAAACTAACAAATATGTGTTTTGTAAAACAAACTTGCATGTGTTTAATGCGCTTCAACTTCTACAATAACTATTTATTTTAAATAAATAACATATCAAAAGACTCCTAATGGTCTTTTGTTTTGTAAGTTTAGTTTTGTTTTTATCATAAAGACCTTAAAAAGTTTTTATTATAGTCTAAACTTTGGCTAAATGTAACAAATACGTGCTTTGTAAAACAAACGCACATGTGTTTAATGCGCTTCAACTTCTACAATAAGTATTTATTTTTAATAAATAACATATCAAAAGACTCCTAATGGTCTGTAGTTTTGTAAGTTTAGTTTTGTTGCAATCATAAAGACTTTAAAAAACTTTTATTATAGTCAAAAGTTTGGCTAAAATTAACTAGTACGTGGTTTGTAAATCAAACGCACATGTGTTTAATGCGCTTCAACTTCTACAATAACTATTTATTTTTAATAAATAACATATAAAAAGACTTTTAATGGTCTGTACTTTTGTAAGTTTAGTTTTGTTTTTATCATAAAGACCTTAAAAAACTTTTATTATAGTCTAAAGTTTGGCTAAAATTAACAAAAACGTGCTTTATAAAACGAACATACATGTGTTTAATGCGCTTCAACTTCTACAATAACTTTCTTTTTTTAAATAAATAACATATTATAAGATTCATAATGGTCTGTAGTTTTGTAAGTTTAGTTTTGTTTTTATCATAAAGACTTTAAAAAACTTTTATTATAGTCTAAACTTTGGCTAAAATTAACTAGTACGGGCTTTGTAAAACAAACGGACATGTGTTTAATGCGCTTCAACTTCTACAATAACTATTTATTTTTAATAAATAACATATCAAAATACTCCTTATGGTCTGTAGTTTTGTAAGTTTAGTTTTGTTTTTATCATAAAAACCTTAAAAATTTTTTATTATAGTCTAAACTTTGGCTAAAATTAACTAGTACGGGCTTTGTAAAACGAACACACATGTGTTTAATGCGCTTCAACTTCTACAATAAGTATTTATTTTTAATAAATAACATATCAAAAGACTCCTAATGGTCTTTAGTTTTGTAAGTTTAGTTTTGTTTTTATCATAAAGACTTTAAAAAACTTTTATTATAGACTAAAGTTTGGTTAAAATTAACAAATACGTGCTTTGTAAAACAAGCAAGCATGTGTTCAATGCGCTTAAACTTCTACAATAACTATTTATTTTTAATAAATAACATATCAAAAGACTCCTAATGGTCTGTAGTTTTTCAAGTTTAGGTTTGTTTTCATCATAAAGAGCTTAAAAAATTTTTATTATAGTCTAAAGTTTGGCTAAAATTAACAAATACGTGCTTTGTAAAACAAACACACATGTTTTTAATGCGCTTAAACTTCTACAATAAGTATTTATTTTTAATAAATAACATAACAAAAGACTTCTAATGGTCTGTAGTTTTGTAAGTTTAGTTTTGCTTTCATCATAAAGACTTTAAAAAACCTTTATTATAGTCTAAACTTTGGCTAAAATTAACAAGTACGTGTTTTTTTAAAACAAACACGCATGTGTTTAATGCGCTTCAACTTCTACAATAACTATTTATTTTGAATAAATAACATAAAAAAAAGACTCCTAATGGTCTGTAGTTTTGTAAGTTTAGTTTTGTTTTTATCATAAAGAATTTAAAAAACTTTTACCTTAGTCTAAAGTTTGGCTAAAATTAACAAATACGTGTTTTGTAAAACAAACACGCATGTGTTTAATGCGATTCAACTTCTACAAAAACTATTTATTTTGAATAAATAACATATCAAAAGACTCCTAATGGTCTCTAGTTTTGTAAGTTTAGTTTTGTTTTTATCATAAAGAATTTAAAAAACTTTTACCTTAGTCTAAAGTTTGGCTAAAATTAAGTAGTACGGGCTTTGTAAAACAAACACACATGTATTTAATGCGCTTCAACTTCTACAATAACTATTTATTTTTAATAAATAACATATCAAAATACTCCTAATGGTCTGTAGTTTTGTAAATTTAGTTTTGTTTTTATCATAAAGACTTTAAAAAACTTTTATTATAGTCTAAAGTTTGGCTAAAATTAACTAGTACGGGCTTCTTAAAACAAACGGACATGTGTTTAATGCGCTTCAACTTCTACTATAAATATTTATTTTAAATAAATAACATATTAAAAGACTCCTAATGGTATGTAGTTTTGTAAGTTTAGTTTTGTTTTTATCATAAAGACTTTAAAAAACTTTTATTATAGTCTAAAGTTTGGCTAAAATTAACAAGTACGTGCTTTGTAAAACAAACATGCATATGTTTAATGCGCTTTAACTTCTACAATAACTATTTATTTTTAATAAATAACATATCAAAAGACTTCTAATGGTTTGTAGTTTTGTAAGTTTTTTTTTGTTTTTATCATAAAGACCTTAAAAATTTTTTATTATAGTCTAAACTTTGGCTAAAATTAACAAATACGTGCTTTGTAAAACAAACACACATGTTTTTAATGCGCTTAAACTTCTACAATAAGTACTTATTTTAAATAAATAACATATCAAAATACTCCTAATGGTCTGTAGTTTTGTAAGTTGAGTTTTGTTTTTATCATAAAGAATTTAAAAAACTTTTACCTTAGTCTAAAGTTAGGCTAAAATTAACAAGTACGTGCTTTGTAAAACAAACATGCATATGTTTAATGCGCTTCAACTTCTACAATAACTATTTATTTTTAATAAATAACATATCAAAAGACTTCTAATGGTCTGTAGTTTTGTAAGTTTAGTTTTGTTTTTATCATAAAGACCTTAAAAAACTTTTATTATAGTCTAAAGTTTGGCTAAAATTAACAAAAACGTGCTTTATAAAACGAACATACATGTGTTTAATGCGCTTCAACTTCTACAATAACTTTTTTTTTTAATTAAATAACATAATAAAGAATTCATAATGGTCTGTAGTTTTGTAAGTTTAGTTTTGTTCCAATCATAAAGACTTTAAAAAACTTTTATTATAGTCAAAAGTTTGGCTAAAATTAACTAGTACGGGGTTTGTAAATCAAACGCACATGTGTTTGATGCGCTTCAACTTCTACAATAACTGTTTATTTTTAATAAATAACATATCAAAAGACTTTTAATGGTCTGTAGTTTTGTAAGTTTAGTTTTGTTTTTATCATGAAGACCTTAAAAAACTTTTATTATAGTCTAAAGTTTGGCTAAAATTAACAAAAACGTGCTTTATAAAACGAACATACATGTGTTTAATGCGCTTCAACTTCTACAATAACTTTCTTTTTTTAAATAAATAACATAATAAAAGATTCATAATGGTCTGTAGTTTTGTAAGTTTAGTTTTGTTTTTATCATAAAGACTTTAAAAAACTTTTATTATAGTCTAAAGTTTGGCTAAAATTAACTAGTACGGGCTTTGTAAAACAAACGGACATGTGTTTAATGCGCTTCAACTTCTACAATAACTATTTATTTTTAATAAATAACATATCAAAAGACTCCTAATGGTCTGTAGTTTTGTAAGTTTAGTTTTGTTTTTATCATAAAGACCTTAAAAATGTTTTATTATAGTCTAAACTTTGGCTAAAATTAACAAATACGTGCTTTGTAAAACAAACACACATGTGTTTAATGCGCTTCAACTTCTACAATAAGTATTTATTTTTAATAAATAACATATCAAAAGACTCCTAATGGTCTGTAGTTTTGTAAGTTTAGTTTTGTTTTTATCATAAAGACTTTAAAAAACTTTTATTAAAGTTTAAAGTTTGGCTAAAAATAACTAGTACGTGCTTTGTAAAACAAACACACATGTGTTTAATGCGCTTCAACTTCTACAATAAGTATTTATTTTTAATAAATAACATATCAAAAGACTCCTAATGGTCTGTAGTTTTGTAAGTTTAGTTTTGTTTTTATCATAAAGACTTTAAAAAACTTTTATTATAGTCTAAAGTTTGGCTAAAATTAACTAGTACGGGCTTTGTAAAACAAACGGACATGTGTTTAATGCGCTTCAACTTCTACAATAACTATTAATTTTTAATAAATAACATATCAAAATACTCCTAATGGTCTGTAGTTTTTCAAGTTTAGGTTTGTTTTCATCATAAAGAGCTTAAAAAATTTTTATTATAGTCTAAAGTTTGGCTAAAATTAACAAATACGTGCTTTGTAAAACGAACACACATGTGTTTAATGCGCTTTAACTTCTACAATAACTATTTATTTTAAATAAATAACATATTAAAAGACTCCTAATGGTCTTTTGTTTTGTAAGTTTAGTTTTGTTTTTATCATAAAGACCTTAAAAAGTTTTTATTATAGTCTAAACTTTGGCTAAATGTAACAAATACGTGCTTTGTAAAACAAACGCACATGTGTTTAATGCGCTTCAACTTCTACAATAAGTATTTATTTTTAATAAATAACATATCAAAAGACTCCTAATGGTCTGTAGTTTTGTAAGTTTAGTTTTGTTGCAATCATAAAGACTTTAAAAAACTTTTATTATAGTCAAAAGTTTGGCTAAAATTAACTAGTACGGGGTTTGTACATCAAACGCACATGTGTTTAATGCGCTTCAACTTCTACAATAACTATTTATTTTTAATAAATAACATATAAAAAGACTTTTAATGGTCTGTAGTTTTGTAAGTTTAGTTTTGTTTTTATCATAAAGACCTTAAAAAACTTTTATTATAGTCTAAAGTTTGGCTAAAATTAACAAAAACGTGCTTTATAAAACGAACATACATGTGTTTAATGCGCTTCAACTTCTACAATAACTTTCTTTTTTTAAATAAATAACATATTAAAAGATTCATAATGGTCTGTAGTTTTGTAAGTTTAGTTTTGTTTTTATCATAAAGACTTTAAAAAACTTTTATTATAGTCTAAACTTTGGCTAAAATTAACTAGTACGGGCTTTGTAAAACAAACGGACATGTGTTTAATGCGCTTCAACTTCTACAATAACTATTTATTTTTAATAAATAACATATCAAAATACTCCTTATGGTCTGTAGTTTTGTAAGTTTAGTTTTGTTTTTATCATAAAAACCTTAAAAATTTTTTATTATAGTCTAAACTTTGGCTAAAATTAACTAGTACGGGCTTTGTAAAACGAACACACATGTGTTTAATGCGCTTCAACTTCTACAATAAGTATTTATTTTAAATAAATAACATAACAAAAGACTTCTAATGGTCTGTAGTTTTGTAAGTTTAGTTTTGCTTTCATCATAAAGACTTTAAAAAACCTTTATTATAGTCTAAACTTTGGCTAAAATTAACAAGTACGGGCTTTGTAAAACAAACACACATGTATTTAATGCGCTTCAACTTCTACAATAACTATTTATTTTTAATAAATAACATATCAAAATACTCCTAATGGTCTGTAGTTTTGTAAATTTAGTTTTGTTTTTATCATAAAGACTTTAAAAAACTTTTATTATAGTCTAAAGTTTGGCTAAAATTAACTAGTACGGGCTTCTTAAAACAAACGGACATGTGTTTAATGCGCTTCAACTTCTACTATAACTATTTATTTTAAATAAATAACATATTAAAAGACTCCTAATGGTATGTAGTTTTGTAAGTTTAGTTTTGTTTTTATCATAAAGACTTTAAAACACTTTTATTATAGTCTAAAGTTTGGCTAAAATTAACTAGTACGGGTTTTGCAAAACATACGGACATGTGTTTAATGCGCTTCAACTTCTACAATAACTATTTATTTTTAATAAATAACATATCAAAATACTCCTAATGGTCTGTAGTTTAGTTTTGTTGTTATCATAAAGACCTTTAAAAACTTTTATTATAGTCTAAAGTTTGGCTAAAATTAACAAGTACGTGCTTTGTAAAACAAACATGCATATGTTGAATGCGCTTCAACTTCTACAATAACTATTTATTTTTAATAAATAACATATCAAAAGACTTCTAATGGTTTGTAGTTTTGTAAGTTTTTTTTTGTTTTTATCATAAAGACCTTAAAAATTTTTTATTATAGTCTAAACTTTGGCTAAAATTAACAAATACGTGCTTTGTAAAACAAACACACATGTTTTTAATGCGCTTAAACTTCTACAATAAGTACTTATTTTAAATAAATAACATATCAAAATACTCCTAATGGTCTGTAGTTTTGTAAGTTGAGTTTTGCTTTTATCATAAAGAATTTAAAAAACTTTTACCTTAGTCTAAAGTTAGGCTAAAATTAACAAGTACGTGCTTTGTAAAACAAATATGCATATGTTTAATGCGCTTCAACTTCTACAATAACTATTTATTTTTAATAAATAACATATCAAAAGACTTCTAATGGTCTGTAGTTTTGTAAGTTTAGTTTTGTTTTTATCATAAAGACCTTAAAAAACTTTTATTATAGTCTAAAGTTTGGCTAAAATTAACAAAAACGTGCTTTATAAAACGAACATACATGTGTTTAATGCGCTTCAACTTCTACAATAACTTTTTTTTTTAATTAAATAACATAATAAAGGATTCATAATGGTCTGTAGTTTTGTAAGTTTAGTTTTGTTTTTATCATAAAGACTTCAAAAAACTTTTATTATAGTCTAAAGTTTAGCTAAAATTAACTAGTACGGGCTTTGTAAAACAAACGGACATGTGTTTAATGCGCTTCAACTTCTACAATAACTATTTATTTTTAATAAATAACATATCAAAATACTCCTTATGGTCTGTAGTTTTGTAAGTTTAGTTTTGTTTTTAGCAAAAAAACTTTAAAAAACTTTTATTATAGTCTAAACTTTGGCTAAATGTAACAAATGCGTGCTTTGTAAAACAAACACACATGTGTTTAATGCGCTTCAACTTCTACAATAAGTATTTATTTTTAATAAATAACATATCAAAAGACTCCTAATGGTCTGTAGTTTTGTAAGTTTAGTTTTGTTTTTATCATAAAGACTTTAAAAAACTTTTATTATAGTCTAAAGTTTGGCTAAAATTAACTAGTACGGGCTTTGTTAAACAAACGCACATGTGTTTAATGCGCTTCAACTTCTACAATAAGTATGTATTTTTAATAAATAACATATCAAAAGACTTCTAATGGTTTGTAGTTTTGTAAGTTTTTTTTTTGTTTTTATCATAAAGACCTTAAAAATTTTTTATTATAGTCTAAACTTTGGCTAAAATTAACAAATACGTGCTTTGTAAAACAAACACACATGTTTTTAATGCGCTTAAACTTCTACAATAAGTACTTATTTTAAATAAATAACATATCAAAATACTCCTAATGGTCTGTAGTTTTGTAAGTTTAGTTTTGTTTTTATCATAAAGAATTTAAAAAACTTTTACCTTAGTCTAAAGTTTGGCTAAAATTAACAAAAACGTGCTTTATAAAACGAACATACATGTGTTTAATGCGCTTCAACTTCTACAATAACTTTTTTTTTTAAATAAATAACATAATAAAAGATTCATAATGGTCTGTAGTTTTGTAAGTTTAGTTTTGTTTTTATCATAAAGACTTTAAAAAACTTTTATTATAGTCTAAAGTTTGGCTAAAATTAACTAGTACGGGCTTTGTAAAACAAACGGACATGTGTTTAATGCGCTTCAACTTCTACAATAACTATTTATTTTTAATAAATAACATATCAAAATACTCCTTATGGTCTGTAGTTTTGTAAGTTTAGTTTTGTTTTTATCATAAAGACTTTAAAAAACTTTTATTATGGTCTAAACTTTGGCTAAAATTAACAAATACGTGCTTTGTAAAACAAACACACATGTGTTTAATGCGCTTCAACTTCTACAATAAGTGATTATTTTTAATAAATAACATATCAAAAGACTCCTAATGGTCTGTAGTTTTGTAAGTTTAGTTTTGTTTTTATCATAAAGACCTTAAAAATGTTTTATTATAGTCTAAACTTTGGCTAAATCTAACAAATACGTGCTTTGTAAAACAAACACACATGTGTTTAATGCGCTTTAACTTCTACAATAAGTCTTTATTTTTAATAAATAACATATCAAAAGACTCCTATTGGTCTGTAGTTTTGTAAGTTTAGTTTTGTTTTTATCATAAAGACTTAAAAAAACTTTTATTATAGTCTAAAGTTTGGCTAAAATTAACTAGTACGGGCTTTGTAAAACAAACGGACATGTGTTTAATGCGCTTTAACTTCTACAATAACTATTTATTTTTAATAAATAACATATCAAAATACTTCTAATGGTCTGTAATTTTGTAAGTTTAGTTTTGTTTTTATCATAAAGAATTTAAAAAACTTTTACCTTAGTCTAAAAATTGGCTAAAATTAACAAGTACGTGCTTCGTAAAACAAACAATCATGTGTTTAATGCGCTTTAACTTCTACAATAACTATTTATTTTTAATAAATAACATATCAAAAGACTTCTAATGGTCTGTAGTTTTGTAAGTTTAGTTTTGTTTTTATCATAAAGACCTTAAAAATTTTTTATTATAGTCTAAACTTTGGCTAAAATTAACAAATACGTGCTTTGTAAAACAAACACACATGTGTTTAATGCGCTTCAACTTCTACAATAAGTATTTATTTTTAATAAATAACATATCAAAAGACTCCTAATGGTCTGTAGTTTTGTAAGTTTAGTTTTGTTTTTATCATAAAGACTTTAAAAAACTTTTATTATAGACTAAAGTTTGGCTAAAATTAACTAGTACAGGCTTTGTAAAACAAACATGCATGTGTTTAATGCACTTCAACTTCTACAATAACTAATTATTTTTAATAAATAACATATCAAAATACTCCTAATGGTCTGTAGTTTTATAAGTTTAGTTTTGTTTTTATCATAAAGACTTTAAAAATTTTTTATTATAGTCTAAACTTTGGCTAAAATTAACAAATACGTGCTTTATAAAACGAACACACATGTGTTTAATGCGCTTTAACTTCTACAATAACTTTTTATTTTTAAAAAATAACATATCAAAAGACTCCTAATGGTCTGTAGTTTATTAAGTTTAGTTTTGTTTTTATCATAAAGACCTTAAAAAACTTTTAATATAGTCTAAAGTTTGGCTAAAATTAACAAATACATGCTTTGTAAAACAAACATGCATGTGTTTAATGCGCTTCAACTTCTACAATAACTATTTATTTTTAATAAATAACATATCAAAAGACTTCTAATGGTCTGTAGTTTTTTAAGTTTAGTTTTGTTTTTATCATATAGACCTTAAAAATTTTTTATTATAGTCTAAACTTTAACTAAAATTAACAAATACGTGCTTTGTAAAACAAACACACATGTGTTCAATGCGCTTCAACTTCTACAATAAGTCTTTATTTTTAATAAATAACATATCAAAAGACTCCTAGTGGTCTGTAGTTTAGTAAGTTCAGTTTTGTTTTTATCATAAAGACTTTAAAAAACTTTTATTATAGTCTAAAGTTTGGCTAAAATTAACTAGTACGGGCTTTGTAAAACAAACGGACATGTGTTTAATGCGCTTCAACTTCTACAATAACTATTTATTTTTAATAAATAAAATATCAAAATACTCCTTATGGTCTGTAGTTTTGTAAGTTTAGTTTTGTTTTTATCATAAAAACCTTAAAAAATTTTTATTATAGTCTAAACTTTGGCTAAAATTAACAAATACGTGCTTTATAAAACGAACACACATGTGTTTAATGCGCTTTAATTTCTACAATAACTATTTATTTTTAATAAATAACATATCAAAAGACTCCTAATGGTCTGTAGTTTTTTAAGTTTAGTTTTGTTTTTATCATAAAGACCTTAAAAAATTTTTATTATAGTCTAAAGTTTGGCTTAAATTAACTAGTACGGGCTTTGTAAAACAAAAAGACATGTGTTTAATGCGCTTCAACTTCTACAATAACTATTTATTTTTAACAAATAACATATTAAAAGACTCCTAATGGTCTGTTGTTTTGTTAGTTTAGTTTTGTTTTTATCATAAAGACTTTAAAAAACTTTTATTATAGTCTAAAGTTTGGCTAAAATTAACTAGTAAGGGCTTTTTAAAACAAACGGACATGTGTTTAATGCGCTTCAACTTCTACAATAACTATTTATTTTTAATAAATAACATATCAAAAGACTCCTAATGGTCTTTAGTTTTGTAAGTTTAATTTTGTTTTTATCATAAAGACCTTTAAAATTTTTATTATAGTCTAAACTTTGGCTAAAATTAACTAGTACGGGCTTTGTAAAACAAACGCACATGTGTTTAATGCGCTTCAACTTCTCAATAACTATTTATTTTTAATAAATAACATATCAAAAGACTCCTAATGGTCTTTAGTTTTGTAAGTTTAGTTTTGTTTTTATCATAAAGACCTTAAAAATTTTTATTTTAGTCTAAACTTTGGCTAAAATTAACAAATACGTGCTTTATAAAACGAACACACATGTGTTTAATGCGCTTTAACTTCTACAATAACTATTTATTTTTAATAAATAACATATCAAAAGACTCCTAATGGTCTGTAGTTTTGTATGTTTAGTTTTGTTTTTATCATAAAGACCTTAAAAAAATTTTATTATAGTCTAAATTTTGGCTAAAATTAACAAATATGTGTTTTGTAAAACAAACTTGCATGTGTTTAATGCGCTTCAACTTCTACAATAACTATTTATTTTTAATCAATAACATATCAAAAGACTCCTAATGGTCTGTAGTTTTGTAAGTTCAGTTTTGTTTTTATCATAAAGACCTTAAAATTTTTTTATTATAGTCTAAACTTTGGCTAAAATTTACAAATACGTGCTTTGTAAAACAAACACACATGTGTTTAATGCGCTTCAACTTCTACAATAAGTATTTATTTTTAATAAATAACATATCAAAAGACTCCTAATGGTCTGTAGTTTTGTAAGTTTAGTTTTGTTTTTATCGTAAAGACTTTAAAAAACTTTTATTATAGACTAAAGTTTGGCTAAAATTAACTAGTACGGGCTTTGTAAAACAAACATGCATATGTTTAATGCGCTTCAACTTCTAGAGTAACTATTTATTTTTAATAAATAACATATCAAAATACTTCTAATGGTCTATAGTTTTGTAAGTTTAGTTTTGTTTTTATCATAAAGAATTTAAAAAACTTTTATCTTAATCTAAAGTTTGGCTAAAATTAACAAGTACGTGCTTTGTAAAACAAACATGCATGTGTTTAATGCGCTTCAACTTCTACAATAACTATTTATTTTTAATAAACAACATATCAAAAGACTCCTAATGGTCTGTAGTTTTGTAAGTTTAGTTTTGTTTTTATCATAAAGACCTTAAAATTTTTTTATTATAGTCTAAACTTTGGCTAAAATTAACAAATACGTGCTTTGTAAAACAAACACACATGCGCTTCAACTTCTACAATAAGTATTTATTTTTAATAAATAACATATCAAAAGACTACTAATGGTCTGTAGTTTTGTAAGTTTAGTTTTGTTTTTATCATAAAGACCTTAAAATTTTTTTATTATAGTCAAAACTTTGGCTAAATCTAACAAATACGTGCTTTGTAAAACAAACACACATGTGTTTAATGCGCTTCAACTTCTACAATAAGTCTTTATTTTTAATAATTAACATATCAAAAGACTCCTAATGGTCTGTAGTTTTGTAAGTTTAGTTTTGTTTTTATCATAAAGACTTTAAAAAACTTTTATTATAGTCTAAAGTTTGGCTAAAATTAACTAGTACGGGCTTTGTAAAACAAACGGTGATGTGTTTAATGCGCTTCAACTTCTACAATAACTATTTATTTTTAATAAATAACATATCAAAATACTTCTAATGGTCTGTAGTTTTGTAAGTTTAGTTTTGTTTTTATCATAAAGAATTTAAAAAACTTGCGCTTCAACTTCTACAATAAGTATTTATTTTTAATAAATAACATATCAAAAGACTACTAATGGTCTGTAGTTTTGTAAGTTTAGTTTTGTTTTTATCATAAAGACCTTAAAAATTTTTTATTATAGTCAAAACTTTGGCTAAATCTAACAAATACGTGCTTTGTAAAACAAACACACATGTGTTTAATGCGCTTCAACTTCTACAATAAGTCTTTATTTTTAATAATTAACATATCAAAAGACTCCTAATGGTCTGTAGTTTTGTAAGTTTAGTTTTGTTTTTATCATAAAGAATTTAAAAAACTTTTACCTTAGTCTAAAAATTGGCTAAAATTAACAAGTACGTGCTTCGTAAAACAAACAATCATGTGTTTAATGCGCTTTAACTTCTACAATAACTATTTATTTTTAATAAATAACATATCAAAAGACTCCTAATGGCCTGTAGTTTTGTAAGTTTAGTTTTGTTTTTATCATAAAGACCTTTAAAATTTTTTATTATAGTCTAAACTTTGGCTAAAATTAACAAATACGTGCTTTGTAAAACAAACACACATGTGTTTAATGCGCTTCAACTTCTACAATAACTAATTATTTTTAATAAATAACATATCAAAATACTCCTAATGGTCTGTAGTTTTATAAGTTTAGTTTTGTTTTTATCATAAAGACTTTAAAAATTGTTTATTATAGTCTAAACTTTGGCTAAAATTAACAAATACGTACTTTATAAAACGAACACACATGTGTTTAATGCGCTTTAACTTCTACAATAACTTTTTTTTTTTTTTAAATAACATATCAAAAGACTCCTAATGGTCTGTAGTTTATTAAGTTTAGTTTTGTTTTTATCAAAAAGACCTTAAAAAACTTTTATTATAGTCTAAAGTTTGGCTAAAATTAACAAATACATGCTTTGTAAAACAAACATGCATGTGTTTAATGCGCTTCAACTTCTACAATAACTATTTATTTTTAATAAATAACATATCAAAATACTCCTAATGGTCTGTAGTTTTATAAGTTTAGTTTTGTTTTTATCATAAAGACCTTAAAAATTTTTTATTATAGTCTAAACTTTAACTAAAATTAACAAATACGTGCTTTGTAAAACAAACACACATGTGTTCAATGCGCTTCAACTTCTACAATAAGTCTTTATTTTTAATAAATAACATATCAAAAGACTCCTAGTGGTCTGTAGTTTAGTAAGTTCAGTTTTGTTTTTATCATAAAGACCTTAAAAAACTTTTATTATAGTCTAAACTTTGGCTAAAATTATTAAATACGTGCTTTGTAAAACAAACACACATGTGTTTAATGCGCTTTAACTTCTATAATAACTATTTATTTTTAATAAATAACATATCAAAAGACTCCTAATGGTCTTTAGTTTTGTAAGTTTAGTTTTGTTTTTATCATAAAGACGTTAAAAATTTTTGTTATAGTCTAAACTTTGGCTAAAATTAACAAATACGTGCTTTATAAAACGAACACACATGTGTTTAATGCGCTTTAATTTCTACAATAACTATTTATTTTTAATAAATAACATATCAAAAGACTCCTAATGGTCTGTAGTTTTTTAAGTTTAGTTTTGTTTTTATCATAAAGACCTTAAAAAATTTTTATTATAGTCAAAAGTTTGGCTTAAATTAACTAGTACGGGCTTTGTAAAACAAAAAGACAAATGTTTAATGCGCTTCAACTTCTACAATAACTATTTATTTTTAACAAATAACATATTAAAAGACTCCTAATGGTCTGTTGTTTTGTAAGTTTAGTTTTGTTTTTATCATAAAGACTTTAAAAAACTTTTATTATAGTCTAAAGTTTGGCTAAAATTAAATAGTACGGGCTTTGTAAAACAAACGGACATGTGTTTAATGCGCTTCAACTTCTACAATAACTATTTATTTTTAATAAATAACATATCAAAAGACTCCTAATGGTCTTTAGTTTTGTAAGTTTAATTTTGTTTTTATCATAAAGATCTTTAAAATTTTTATTATAGTCTAAACTTTGGCTAAAATTAACTAGTACGGGCTTTGTAAAACAAACGCACATGTGTTTAAAGCGCTTCAACTTCTTAATAACTATTTATTTTTAATAAATAACATATCAAAAGACTCCTAATGGTCTTTAGTTTTGTAAGTTTAGTTTTGTTTTTATCATAAAGACTTTAAAAAACTTTTATTATAGTCTAAACTTTGGCTAAAATTAACAAATACGTGCTTTATAAAACGAACACACATGTGTTTAATGCGCTTTAACTTCTACAATAACTATTTATTTATAATAAATAACATATCAAAAGACTCCTAATAGTCTGTAGTTTTGTATGTTTAGTTTTGTTTTTATCATAAAGACCTTAAAATTTTTTTATTATAGTCTAAACTTTGGCTAAATGTAACAAATACGTGCTTTGTAAAACAAACATGCATGTGTTTAATGCGCTTCAACTTCTACAATAAGTATTTATTTTTAATAAATAACATATCAAAAGACTCCTAATGGTCTGTAGTTTTGTAAGTTTAGTTTTGTTTTTATCATAAAGACTTTAAAAAACTTTTATTATAGTCTAAAGTTTGGCTAAAAATAACTAGTACGTGCTTTGTAAAACAAACACACATGTGTTTAATGCGCTTCAATTTCTACAATAAGTACGTATTTTTAATAAATAACATAGCAAAAGACTCCTAATGGTCTGTAGTTTTGTAAGTTTAGTTTTGTTTTTATAATAAAGACTTTAAAAAACTTTTATTATAGTCTAAAGTTTGGCTAAAATTAACAAGTACGTGCTTTGTAAAAAAAACACACATGTGTTTAATGCGCTTCAAATTCTACAATAACTATTTATTTTTAATAAATAACATATCAAAAGACTCCTAAAGATCTGTAGTTTTGTAAGTTTAGTTTTGTTTTAATTATAAAGACTTTAAAAATCTTCTATTATAGTCTAAACTTTGGCTAAAATTAACAAGTACGTGCTTTGTAAAACAAACACACATGTGTTTAATGCACTTCAACTTCTACTACAACTTTATATTTTTAATAAATAATGTATCAAGAGTTTCCTAATGGTCTGTAGTTTTGTAAGTTTAGTTTTGTTTTTGTCATAAAGACTTTAAAAAGCTCTTATTTTAGGCTAAACTTTTGCTTAAATTAACAAGTACGTGCTTTGTAAAACAAACACACAAGTGTTTAATGCGCTTCAACTTATAAAATAACTATTTATTTTTAATGAATAATATATCAAAATGTTCCTAATGGTCTTAAGTTTGTAAGTTTAGTTTTGATTTTATCATAAAGTCTTTAAAAAACTTTTATTATAGTCTAAACTTTGGCTAAAATTAACAAGTACGTGATTTGTAAAACAAACAAACATGTGTTTTATGGGCTTCAATTTCTACAATACCTATTTATATTTAATAAAGAACATATCTAAATGTTTCTTATGGTCTTAAGTTTTGTAAGTTTAGTTTTGATTTTATCATAAACACTTTAAAAAACTTTTATTATAGTCTAAACTTTGGCTAAAATTAAAAAGTACGTGATTTGTAAAACAAACACACATATGTTTAATGCACTTCGACTTCTACTACAACTATATATTTTTAATAAATAACATATCAAGAAACTCCTAAAGATCTGTAGTTTTGCAAGTTTAGTTTTCTTTTTATCATAAAGACTTTAAAAAACTTTTATTATAGTCTAAACTTTGGATAAAATTAAGAAGTACGTGCTTTGTAAAACAAACACTCATGAGTTTGATGCGCTTCAATTTCTACAATAACTATTTATTTTTAATAAATAACATATTAAAATGTTCCTAATGGTCTTATGTTTTGTACGTTTATTTTGTTTTTATCATAAAGACTTAAAAAAACTTATATTATAGTCTAAACTTTGGCTAAAATTAACAAGTACGTTCTTTGTAAAACAAACACACCTGTGTTTAATGCGCTTCAATTTCTACAATAACTATTTATTTTTAATAAATAACATTTTAAAATGTTCCTAATGGTCTTTAGTTTTGTAAGTTGAGTTTTGATTTTATCATAAAGACTTTAAAAAACTTTTATTATAGTCTAAACTTTGGCTAAAGTTAACAAGTACGTGCTTTGTAAAACAAACACACATGTGTTTAAAACGCTTCAACTTCTACTACAACTATATATTTTTAATAAATAACATATCAAGAAACTCCTAAAGATCTGTAGTTTTGCAAGTTTAGTTTTATTTTTATCAAAAAGACTTTAAAAAACTTTTATTATAGTCTAAACTTTGGATAAAATTAAGAAGTATGTGCTTTGTAAAACAAACACACATGTGTTTGATGCGCTTCAATTTCTACAATAACTATTTATTTTTAATAAATAACATATTAAAATGTTCCTAATGGTCTTATGTTTTGTACGTTTATTTTGTTTTTATCATAAAGACTTAAAAAAACTTATATTATAGTCTAAACTTTGGCTAAAATTAACAAGTACGTGCTTTGTAAAACAAACACACCTGTGTTTAATGCGCTTCAATTTCTACAATAACTATTTATTTTTAATAAATAACATTTTAAAATGTTCTAATGGTCTTAAGTTTTGTAAGTTTAGTTTTGATTTTATCATAAAGACTTTAAAAAACTTTTATTATAGTCTAAACTTTGGCTAAAGTTAACAAGTACGTGCTTTGTAAAACAAACACACATGTGTTTAAAACGCTTCAACTTCTACAATAACTATTTATTTTTCATAAATAACATATCAAAAGACTCCTAAAGATCTGTAGTTTTGTAAGTTTAGTTTTTTTTTAATTATAATGACTTTAAAAATCTTTTATTATAGTCTAAACTTTGGCTAAAATTAACAAGTACGTGCTTTGTAAAACAAACACACATGTGTTTAATGCGCTTCAATTTCTACAATGACTATTTATTTTTAATAAATAACATATCAAAATGTTCCTAATGGTCTTAAGTTTTTTAAGTTTATTTTGTTTTTATCATAAAGACTTTAAAAAACTTTGCTTTTAGTCTAAACTTTGGCTGGAATTAACAAGTACGTGCTTTATAAAACAAACACACATGTGTTTGATGCGCATCAACTTCTACAATAAATACTTATTTTTAATAAATAACATATCAAAAGACTCCTAATGGTCTGTAGTTTTGTAGGTTTAGTTTTGTTCTTATCATAAAGACTTATCATAAAGGCTCGAGAAATCGAAAGTCGTCAACAAGTCGGCGAAGGTGACAAAGAGATCTGATCCACCATCAGCAAAGCGACCGAGTGGAGTACAGATGAGGAGACCGAGAATGCACGAATAGCGTCTACGGGAAGCAATGACTCGCGAGCACTACTAGCGAATAAAATTCTAAAAATTCTTTCAGTTTTTTTCATTTTTGTAAATTGTTAATTTTTTTTTTAATTCTGCGCGTCATTTACGAAACTTAAAGCATTTACAAAGAAAAACAATAGTTTCTTACAAATAACAAGAGAAGTCGACGATAGTCGACGATAATATTTCATTTATGCTTCTATATTAGAAGTTTTTTTAATGTTTTTTACAATTTAAAAATAATTAAAGACCATATTTTCTTAGAGATAAGTGTGAACTCCGAAATAGCGGGTTTAAGTCGAGAGAATGTAACAGCATCGCTGTTTTTTCTTCCTTTTCTCTCAAAAAAATGCTTAAGTTGAGTAAAATGCGAGTTTCTTGCAGTCTAGTTTTACCTTTGTACTGATAGTATATTGTTTGAAAAGATTGTGGTCGCCTCGTACTTCTTGTACGAAGGCGACTGTTTTTTATATTAACTTGTAAATTGGAATAGCTTGTTTGTATATTTTGTTATCATGTATCGCAGTTTATATTCATTTCAATACAATTTATGTTTCTAGACTCGATTTCTTATATACAATTAGTTAAGCATTCTAACAATCTAACTATTTAATTAAACTAAGCTTAAAAGATAGTCTAAGTTTAGTTCGCAATTCATTAAGTCGACTTAGCTAAATAACTTAGCTAAGTCATATCTAAACATTTAAATAACATCACCGATAAATACTTATAACGCGCACGGAGTCAGATAATAACCAGCATCGCGCGTATAAGTAACATTATAAGTAAATCGGGATAGTTAAAGCTCTGTTAAAAATCTACAATTTTTTTTTCTCCTTCCTTATGGCCTTAATAATGAAGTATGACTATTAGTTGTGTGTAGTGATGTACCGGACTCTTTATCCGGGTCCGAGTCCGGCCGGATTTTGCCATTTTTGTCTGATATCCGGATCCGGCCGGATTCTAATTTGTAAAAAAAGTCCGGACCCGGGTCCGGCCGGATACTAACAGAGATCCGGCCGGACCCGGATCTAGTTAGTAAAAAAGAGCATACTGAAAAGTATTTTTTCAAAAACAAACCCTGTGTAAATTAATAAGAGTCATTTTCGTCAGTTAAAATTAAACACCTACCGTGATTGGCTCATTTTGTACACGTGACTAATTTACATTTGTTTACATTTAAACTATGAAATAAACATTTCAGAAATGCAACTCTTTACATATGTTGTATAATTGAAAACTTTGGAATGAATACTTGTATTATTTGCTGTTTAAAGTTGAGCTCAGAGAATATTTAGAGCTAATACGGTTGAATGTACAAGCCAATGAGAATCATATGACGAAATATTCCAAACTAAATACTAATGCAACAAAACATCAGAACATGGCAGGCAGTTTATATGTAAGCAGTTAGTTAGTTTGTTGTGCAGCTTGAAGCAACAAAATAATTAAACTTTTTCGTGAATGCTTATTGTAAGTAGTGTTTTGTTTTAAATTTGAGTATTTCAACTGGTGTAAAATTGTTTAAATATTTAAGCCAGGTTTATAGTTTAGTAGTTTATTAAAAATTTTACATTTTCTTGTTTACCTAAAGTTTTTTTTAATTTTTAGTTTATTGTTTTAATTCTTTTGATATAGATTTAAATAGCTTCCAGTTTAAGTAATTCATAATTTTGTATATGCTAGTATTTCTTGTTGTGTTTTATATAAAAGATTCATCACTCAAAACTGTTGTGTCTGATTATAGAAAGTAGTCTTAGTTAGAATTTAATATTTGTTAGATATTAATTAAATAAGGTAGGATTTAATTATGATGGGTAGTACTTATAAGTTAAGTGTACCACAATCAGTCCACAACTTTACTACCAAATTGTCAATCTTTGCTAGCTGTTCTACTGATTATTAGATTAAAGTAATTTTTTTAGTTTTTAAAAACCTCATTCTGACTCAGACTTGTTTATACTCACTCTAGCTAGTTTTATTGACTTAAACAGTGGCAACCCTGCTAGTTTGAATTTTTTTAGGAATTTTAGAAAATGTTGGACTGCCTCAGGCTAGTTTAGTTTTTTATAAAAACTCAGGCTAGTTTTCTTTTAGATTTTGAATGAGTTTGAGCTGATCCAGTTTTCAATAACTTGTAATTTTCTAGTGTATTTTGTTCAAAAACTTGATTTCAGATTTTTAATTGTAAATAACACCTAAACTTGTAAACCTTGTGGCTAGCTGTTCTACTTATTATTAGATTAAAGTTTTTTTTTTCAGTTTTTAAAAACCTCATTCTGATTCAGGCTAGTTTATACTAGTGATGTACCGGACTCACTATCCGGGTCCGGGTCCGGCCGGATATTGCCATTTTTGTCAGATATCCGGATCCGGCCGGATTCTAATTTGAAAAAAAAGTCCGGATCCGGTTCCGGCCGGATTCTAATTTGAAAAAAAAGTTCGGGCCGGACCCGAAAATGTGGGTCCGGTACATCACTAGTTGTGTAATGGAACTCTTATAGCTGTGATCTCATAACTGTAATTCTATTTACAGTCTCTTAATATTTTCTATTGCGTTTGTACCTATATTGTTAACATTTTAGTCAAATATCTTTAGAAACTTCTTTTATTTGACATAAAATTACACTTTAGTTGAACTCTATTAATTGGTGATTTGTATTCTAATAACTAAAATATCTTACAAATTGTTAACAATTAAACGGAAATGATCAGGAAAGGTAAAAGTGGATTTATTTATTACTTAAAAATCCTAAAAGATGAGTATTAAAAGTTAAGCAACTTACTTAAACTTAAAAAAGTTTTCAATTGTTCTTTTTTGTTGTTGTTGTTATAAAGTGTTAGGTGAATAAAGCTATTAAATAGCAATTAGAATAAACATTAGTACAAAAAAAAAAGATTGTATAATTTCGATACAACGGTTAAATACGTAAATACGACTGTAAAGTTAGGTTGAATAAAAATTTTTTTAATGTCAAAACATTTGATTTAATTATTTTCCTTATCTTAATAGCAAATGTATTTTTTTTTTATTCTAGAGAACGGTCCTTTGTCTTTAATTAAAAAAAAAATCATTGAGCTTGAGTTTGTTTTATTGAGTGGGGCCTCTTAGAAAAATTGGGTTTTTATAAACTATTTTATTTTATGAGTTTGAGTAAATAAAAAATTAACAATAATATTTTTTTAAATCTTCTTAATAGTAAGTGTATAAACGGCTATAATTTTTTTTTTTACTAACTGTCAATATTTTGCACAATTTGGTCTTAATAGAAGTTTTTATGATTTTTTTTATTTTTTGAGTTTCAGTTAATAATTCATAAAAATCATTAAAAAGATCTATTAAGGCCAAATTGTGCAAAACATTGACAGTTAGTAACAAAAAATTATAGCCGTTTATACACATATTACTAAGAAGATAACAAAAAAATATTGTAATTATTATTTTTTTACTCAAGCTCATAAAATGTAAAATTTATAAAAAAAAAAAAAAATTTTTCTAAGGGGTCCCACTCAAAAAACCAAACCCAAATTCAATGAACTTTTTTTTAATTAAACACAAAAGACCGTTTGCTGGAATGAAAAAAGTTTTTAGTTAGTTATTAAGATAAGGAAAATAATTAGATAAAAATTTGGACATTTTTTAAAAATTTACTCAAGCTAACTTCACACTCGTGATTAAAATAAGCAGTATAGTAATCTCTCGGATCTTTACGCACTCTTTACGTTACGCACTCTCGTTTAGTTACGCATTTCAGAATTCTATAAATTTCAAAAATAAAAATTTAAATTTTTTTTTAATATTGCACAAATTAGGTTTAATGTATATTTTTAAATCAAAATATGTTTTTGAATGCTAACACACCTCTCTATATCTTTAGACTTTGTAAATTTATGTTCCTTGACTAATTGATAAACATTTAGTTATACCTCAGTATATCAGAAATATTGTTAACAATAAGAGACTAAATCAAAATTTTAAAATAAACATGACTGTGTAAAATAATGAAAGTATAATGAAATAATGAGAGTTTAAAACACAAAGAAATAATACTGCAGTCTTGCCCTATATATTAAAAAACACCATTTTATAATTGTAAAGAAATGCTTAATTATAAATTGAATTTGCTTAGTAGAATTGAATAGAAATGTCACATATAAATAAAGAAAAATATAATTTCTACTTATTATTAAAATAGTAAAATTATTTCTACTCGTATTATTATTTTATAGAAATTCAAATCTTTTTTTTTATATATGTATAGTTTTATCTGTTGTTTTCATATTTATAAACAAAGTAAACAAATAGTTATAAGTATAAAAGTTCCCAGTCTGCTTAAAACTAGAAGCAATATTAAAAAACAGCCATTATAGTGAGTATATTTGGTACCTCTCGTTACTTTACGATTTCTCATATCTTTACGCACTTTTTCTGTAGACACAATGTGCGTAAATAAGCGAGAAGTTACTGTATTTTTAATTAAGATTTTTACTGCTTATAAAAAGTCTTTTTAGCGAGTAAATATAAAAAAAGTTTAAAGTTTTATTTGACTAAACATGAAGGCAATGACAAAAACTAAAAAATGAGCTCTATCTCAAAAAATATTAAACTAATATAAAAAACATTATTTATTAACAAAGTCAATTCACTTAGTAATATCTATTAAGGAAAAATAAAAGTAATTTTGAGACATAATACAAAAACTAAAAATAAGCCAATATCTCTCACTTTTTCTATGAGCTTTAGCTTTGACTTAATGAATCGAAACTTGAAAAAAAACCTAAATTACTTTAATTGCATTACTTATCTATTGAACTAGTTAAAAAATATTCTTTGCCAACAAAGAACAAACAAGTTACTGTGATTTTAAACTATTAAGACAAGAAAAGTGACATAAACTTTTCATTAATTTAGAATGATTATTGTTAAATGTGTATGTAAAATATGAGGAGATATGCACGATGGCACACTTTTGCACGAAGACACATTTACTCGGCGTTAGTTTTTGGATAAAGACACTTTTGCACGAAAGGTCACTTTTGCACGAAGGTCACTTTTGAACGAAAGCACACTTTTGCACGAAAGGTCACTTTAGCACGAAGACACATTAACTCGGCGTTAGTTTTTGGATGAAGACACTTTTGCACGAAGGGTCACTTTTGCACGAAGACACATTTGCACGAAAGCACACTTTTGCACGAAAGGTCACTTTAGCACGAAGACACATTTACTCGGCGTTAGTTTTTGCATGAAGACACTTTTGCACGAAGACACATTAACTCGGCGTTAGTTTTTGCATGAAGACACTTTTGCACGAAAGGTCACTTTAACACGAAGACACATTTACTCGGCGTTAGTTTTTGGATGAAGAAACTTTTGCACGAAGGGTCACTTTTGCACAAAGACACATTTACTCGGCGTTAGTCTTTGGATGAAGAAATTTTTGCACGAAGGGTCACTTTTGCACGAAGACACATTTACTCGGCGTTAACTTTTGGATGAAGACACTTTTGCACGAAAAGTCACTTTTGCACGAAGACACATTTACTCGGCGTTAACTTTTGCATGAAGATACTTATGCACGAAGGTCACTTTTGCATGAAGACACACTTACTCGGCGTTAATTTTTGCATAAATACAATTTCGCACGAAAGGTCAATTTTGCACGGGCTTAAAAAAATTTAATTATTCTTTTTGTGTTTTTTTTTTACTCGATTACTTTTATTTCTACTGTCACCCTAACCCTTACCCTCGGTCCGTAACTTTATTTTTCTTATTCGTTTTTTTAATAATTAGTTTTTTTTTAAATTCTTGACTTTTTTAATTACTTTTTACTTACTATTACTTCTTATTTTCTTATTTTTACTATCACTGTTATATTTACATTCACTTAACCCTTATCCTCAGTCTGTAACTTTTTTTTTTCTTTTTTATGTATTCATAAACTACTTTGATATTTTAATTACTTTTTTTTTCTATAACTTGTTTTTTAATATTATATTGTCATTTTATATTTTTACCATCACTGTTACCCCTAACCCTAATCCGAATCTAAATCTAAACTTTGAAATTTGGATCCGGCTGAATCCGAATATTTTAATAAATAAAACGTTTTACGTTTAACTTAAGAAATAGTTCTTATGGTGACCATAAACGAGTTAGAACAAAAACTTTTGTAAGTGTTCATATTTATAAAACAAAGTTCAATTGAAAAAACATGGAGCCGTAGTAAATTAAAATATAATACTAACTGTAGTAAAGGCTGAAAAAAGAATAGGAATTGCAATTTTAATAAAAAGTTTTTAAATTCCATTCAGGACTACACTTTAACCATAATAAAAACGAAGTATAGATTAACTTTAGCAACTGTTTAAACATGTAAAACGATCTACAATCTTAAAATATGTCTCTGTTATACTACAAAACACTATTCTTGTTTTTTCAAGTTGTAGTTGAGAAGTAAAAGTTTTTTGCCATCAATTACGATTTTCCTGGTATAAATTACCATCTTCAAAAAATAATCTTTCAGAATACACAGAAGATGACAGCAAATTATTTCCTCGCAAAGCTGGCAAGATGTGGGTATTTTGTGTTGTTAAAGTTCCACCAATTTATAATCAAGAAGACTTTATCCTCTTCAGTTTCTGCATTCAACTTTTCTGTAGTAAAAAAGCCCTTTAATTCTGCTTCAATTTCTTCATTAATAGAATTCTGTTACTCGTTGTCCTGTGTAGCTGTGTTTGATTTTATTTTAACCAAAGAATAGTAAATTGAAAACTTCTTCGAATCAAAGTTAACAGAGCTTTGTAGTTTTTGTTTTTCTGGTGGAAATATAGGAGAATCACCACCTTAAATAGCCTCGAAACAGACAAGCTTTATAACATTTAATTTTAGCTGCTCTTTAATATTACTTTTGAGATAAGAAAAGAAAGCGGAAAGTCGAAACCGTGGATCAACAGCTGTTGTGACTAGCAGTAATTATTTTTCGTTAAGGTTTAAGTTGTTGTTATTGGTATAGAACCTTCTTCCGTAAGGCTCTCCTATATTTTTGGCTAAAGTTTTACAATTATTTGATACTTCTTTTGAAATTTCATAAAAGTTAACAAAATTAGTCAGTGATTTTGTTAATAAAACACTTGAAAGCAATGCCTTGTTTTTACTTCACTTCTTTGTTACAAAACAAAAAGGTTCGAGCAGTAGAATAATGTCTTTAACCAGCTGCCATTTTTCAGGTGCAATATTCGAATCTTGATTGTTTTTATAGTTGGCCACATAGTACTGGACACTTGATTTTAGCTTTTTCGGTCTTTCTAGCATAATATATATTGAGTTCCACCTTGTATCCACATCTTGATCAAGAAGCAAAGCTTTTTGTTTTGTTTAAGCGTGGTCAAAATCTACTTGTATCATAAATAAACTACCAACAACATTTACATTATTCAGAGTTGTCACTTTTTAAATCAAAAAAACTGCCCTGAGTGAACTTAAACTGTCCTGGAAATCTCGAGGTTTTTTAAATATTTAAAAAAATTTAACATCTTTTCTACATCAATAAAAGTCAAGTTTTTAACAAAATTAGTAATAAAACAAAGTATAAAATCATTGAAACGATACTGTAGAACTTTTTAAAAAGTTTATTTCTAATAATAATAATTGTGATGATGACAAATAAATTTTCATATACAAATAAATTTCTATATGATAGATTTCATTGTGTCAAACCAAAATTTTACTACTTAATATGTAAAAGTTTTTTAAAATTCAAGTTTTTTTAGTGACTTTTGTTCAAAATTCTAGGTTTTTTTTTCAAAATTTCTTAAATTCCAGATTTCCAGGGTTTTTAGTCTAAGTTATCAAACTCCATGGTTCTAGGTTTTTTGCCTACTAAGACAATGATGTAACTTCAATTATTTTAAGGTTTTGTTTTCATAACAATCTTTCGCTCCAAAAAATAGAAAATCAAATGAAATAGAAACTTGTTAAAAATGTCTGAGCTATAGATGTTGGTCAGAACCAAAGTCTCAGTTAGGTTTAGTTGACTGTCTGTGAGTAGATTGTCAACCTGACCTTTTTGCCCAAACTTTTCCTGCAGACGGGTGACTTTCTAGTACGTTTGTGCTTAGGAGCCTCTGCGGGCAGCTTGGTACTTGTATTGTTTAAATTGGATTTAATAAATATAAAATGCTTTTACTCTAACTTATTATAATGTATAAGTTAATCTTATTTATCCTACTAATTCATATAAATTAGGCAAAATAGTTTCGGTAATGTATCTATTATAGAAAAGAACCAAAAAACAATATTACAAAGTTTTTTACTTAAAAAACATAAGCTGCTTTTATAACTTTTATAAGTCACTAGGCATAAGTTTTTTGATGAAATGTTGCATCATTGATTTTATGCCTTATTTCTCATAACTGCAAAAAGCTCTAAAAATTATTTTAATTTTTAGTGTTCAACAATGAATAACGCAAATAGTTGTAGACGTTTTTTACAAATTAATTAAGATTTTATTGTTAACATACTTTTTTTGTTTAGAACACTGTTTTTGAAATAAAATATCAAAATGTTGGAAGTTATAATATATATGTCATAAATGAAAATTATTAATTAAATGATAAAATATTAACGAACAGTATATGGCTAAAAGTATGCAAGCATCTGCTTTAATGTTACATATTAAAGCTGCATTAATTTTCTTACTTAAGTTCAGCAGTTCATTACAATAAGCAAACATGAAAAACTAAACATATTTTGAACAAGTAAGAGCGTTTATCCAAAAACCTGAGATAAAACGCCTTAACTATTTACTTAAACTAGTTTGAGAGTCTAACAAAAATAATTTATCATAGTTTTTATACTGTGTGCAAAACTCTAAATCAAAATTGTTTTCTGCTATAAATGTGAAAAACCATTTTTTACCCACTCAAGGGTGAAATCATTAACTAGTTTTAAATATCATTAAACTTTTGACATACAATTAAGTTAAATTCAAAAAAGTTAGAGTGATCTATTGAATCTAAAATTTCGAATTTGGCCGAATAAGAGTCCGAAACTTATTTTGAAATTGGGACTTGTCAAAATCCAAGTCCGAATCATGGATTCGGTAGATCACTCATTACCTGCAGTTAAAGGTTCGACCAGGTTCTCAACAAGAAGCGAGTTAAGGCTACTGATGACGTCAGTACTGACGTCATCAGTACTGACTACATCTTTACTGATGTCATCCGTACGGACTTCATCTTTACTGACGTCATCTATACGGACGTCATCTAAACGGACGTCATATGTACTGACGTCATATGTACTGAAACCTTCGTCGCAAGCAAACTTAGCCTTCCGCCGAGACCGGCCCGTTTTACAGCGGCTCGAATAAGAAATCAGTTGGTTTTTCGCTGAAGTGTCGTCAAAGGTGAAAATAATTTGGGGCTTCTACTTGCTTACAAATTAAAACTTTGCTTTTGCATTGTGAAACTTTCTAAATAAATGAAGATGTTAGTTTTTTCAATAATGTTATTGTGGTAACTGTTTTTTGTTACTTAGCTTTAACTTTGATACTTAGCTATAGTGAAAGTTAATTTTTATTATTGGTTTTGTAATAAGATCAAACGAAAAGCTTTAAAAAAATTATTAAGGAGTTTTAGTTTTACTTATTGAATAGGAAAAATTAAAACTAAATGTGCTTTAGCAAAATGGTAAACGATAGATGTTTAAAATTTTTTTAATACTATAAACCATAAACATTTAACTACGCTGCTACTTTAACTTTTTGTTTCTCTCAAGTGTCTTAAATATTTATTATTTTGTTTAACTACCAATCATTTAAGCTTAAGCTAATAAAATATATTGATGTATTTGTCGGGGCCACTAGTAAATAATTGCTTTACATTGAAGAAATTTCTTTATTCATTCATGACTACTCGATCTTAACATTTAGACAAAAAGTTTAGTTATTATATAAAAAATATTATTGTATATATTTTGAAAATTGTAGTTAAACTTTAATGAAATTTTATGTAAAGTTGAAACATTTGTAACGCCAAAAGTACGGATTCAATGTAATTCAATTCGGGTGGGAAAATGTAACAAAATATGCATTTTGTT
Source organism: Thalia democratica (assembly GCF_965202585.1). Taxonomy (NCBI): domain Eukaryota; kingdom Metazoa; phylum Chordata; class Thaliacea; order Salpida; family Salpidae; genus Thalia; species Thalia democratica. The sequence continues at coordinate 116,343,922 of NC_139165.1, read as the reverse complement.
GTATTTTAAATGACCACTAGGGGACGTTAGACGATTGTTTATCAAATCAACATACAATAAAACTTTAACGATGTTTGTTATTGCGCTCATTAGCGTCTAGCTCGCGCACTACGCGCAGCTCGATTATGTTGTTATTTGTTTTTGGCTCAGTTTTCCATAAGATCGTGCAGAAAGCACACCAATTTTAAGAACTCAAGACACTGATTGAATTTAAGAACTTTGATTTGATTGTCATTTTATAAGAACTTTATGTTTTTTTGTATTTTTGTATTGTGCTCACTTAAGCTAAAAGACCGTGCGAGAGGCACATGAATTGATTATAAGAACTTTTTTATTATTTTCATTTTATAAGATCTTGATGTTTATTTGCATTATCGTATTATATTGTGCATAGTTTAGCCATCGTTGTGCATGAAGCATGACATATATTAAGACTCTCTTTTATTAGTAGTATTGTTAGTAAGACCTATTTTGTGCTTAAGACTGTGACATTCAGACACTTTAAGAACATTATTAAGACATTATAATTTGTAGAATTTGGTGTTTACTTGTTGTGTTTATATTCGCAGTTTTGTTCTACTTATGAATTGACTGCTTTATCACTTCTAATTCTAAATTTCATATTAACATCACTTACTCAATAAAATCATTTCATTAAAAAAATTATAAGTTAACTTTATTACATACTTACTAACTACTAAGTTAAACCTAATGAGTAAGGTAAATTCAGTAAAAGCTTTAAGAGCTAAACGCACTAAGCGTTTAGCACAAAATGGGGACTTCCCCCAATTAAAGGTAGTTCTTACCACAGGCCCCTTAGGACTACAACGTGACTTTCCACTTATGTCACGTAACTTTCCATTTAAGTCACGTGAATTTCCACTTATGTCACGTGAATTTCCACTTATGTCACGTTACTTTCCACTTATGTCACGTTACTTTCCACTTATGTCACGTGACTTTCCATTTATGTCACGTGACTTTCTACTTATGTCATGTGACTTTTTACTTATGTCACGTGACTTCAATCGCACCTTTTAACAGAAGCACCCTTGACATCTTGTTGTCCTGCCACACCGTGACAAACATTTTCAACCGGTCACGACAAGATAGTAGTTTTGAAATAAGATTCGGATACGGCCCGATTCTAGTTTCGAAATACATTTCGGACACGGCCCGATACAAGTTTCGAAATAAGTTTCGGATACGGCCCGATACAAGTTTTGAAATAAGTTTCGGATACTTCCCGATACTAATTTTGAAATAAGATACGGATACGGCCCGATACAAGTTTTGAAATAAGTTTCGGATACTACCCGATACTAATTTTGAAATAAGATTCGGATACGGCCGGATACTAGTTTCGAAATAAGATGCGGATACGGCCGGATACAAGTTTCGAAATAAGATTCGGATACGGCCCGATACAAGTTTTGAAATAAGTTTCGGATACTACCCGATACTAATTTTGAAATAAGTTTCTAGGTTTAGATCCAATAGATCACTTCAAGTTTTCTGAGTTATACTCAATTATTCCTCAAAAGTTATATAGAATCCAAAAAAAAATTGCTTGGATAAATATTAAAATGAAAAATGAATAGGACATAAAACATACAAGGCTATAAAAAATCAACTAATTTAAGTTTTTAAAAGATTGTGAGTAAATACAATGTCCATAATCTACCTTTCTCTTTGCATTTATTTGTCTGTTTAATTTCGGTTTTAATTTTTGATTAAAATTACTTTTTTTTTATAGTACTTATTTCGAACACACCTCTACAAATTTCAAGTTGTTATAAAGGTTTGAATTCTAACATGGTATACTTTCATGTAATTGATTGAAAATGGCACTAAAAAGCAGCAACTCTTCAAAGCATTTGTCCTGATGTCTTTTTTATGAAGGAGATGCTCTGGCTTACTGAGCAGGTATACTAGTTTGTTACACTTAAGTTTGATATTTATGAATGTTAATACTGCTGTAAAATAAAGTAATAATGCTGATATTGTTCTTACTTTATGCGTTTGAAAATAGTTTTAGTTCCTTATAAGAAACTTTTCGAATAATATTCTCATTACCTAGTTGAAAAATACGAACGTTATTAGATTTTGAGTTTTCACAAGTATTTTTTGTTTCTTATTGTTTGAAAGTTTAATTATTGATTTTATGGGTTTGAAAAAAATATATTAATTTATTTTCAAAAGTAGTTATGATTTTCTACACCTAAATTATTATTTTATAGCTTATAAAATTCTAATGTATAAAAATCTCTACTGCTATTTAGTGTCTTATTAGTTTTTTTTTTGGTAGATGTATATTACAGTTTAAAAATCATAATAACTTATAATTATGTTTTCAGTAGAATAATGTGATATGTTTGAAAAATTAATACAATACAATATAAAAATAACCTATACAGCTTCAATAAGAGGAAAGAAAAAGAGTATAAAATTAGATAAGATATGTTTTATGTTGTTGTAACCCATAAAAAACTGTAGGCACGGTTAAAGTGCACTTTAAACCTACACTATCAGCTATAATATATATATAATTATATTAACGTAACTAATACTGATGTTAAATAATACTTATGGCTACTCTATATAAAACTAGGCATGACATAAACGAACATGTTGTATTTAAAAACCATGCAAACAACAATAATAAAACAAAAACTTTTCTTTAGAATGTTATTAACAAATGAAATTACAACCTTTAAACACAATTAAGTTTGCGAGAACAAGAAATGTATAAAATGATATTACGTTTAACTACATAAATTTAAATTAAAAGACTGCGTATAAGAAATAACATGTTAAAAACAATTTTATAATAAACAACAAATTATACAAATGTCTACTTGACTACATGTTAGCAACAGCAAGGTGGTCTAGAATGAATCCCTATACCAACTGATGAGTATTTATATCTGGCTGTAGTATGCAAATGCAAAATTGCATCAGTAAACACGCAACCTTGCGAGCTTTCGCTTAAACGCTTCGATGAACAAAACTTTCTATTAAACTTAATCAGTTGTCAAATGCAGTTTAATATCCTGTTACAAAATTTTAAAACTTTATAAACTTCAATTTTGTTTTAGTTTTTGTCTTGTGATTTTATTACCAATTAAAATATAAAGTTCAGGAATATTTCACTAAAACTTTTTGCTTTCCGTTCTTATCACATGAACAGTGTTAAACAGCTGCTAAAAATTAATTTTAACAAAGTGCTTCTATTGTGAGGCTGATCAAAGTGGTGATTCTTCTAAATTGTCATCAGAGAAACCAAAACCACAACTTTTGGTAAACTGGAATTCGAAAAGTTTTTAACTTGCTGTTTTTTATTTAAAATAGAGCAGAAGCTAGCTACACTCGAAAACGAGCAATAGAATTCTATTGACGAATAAATTAAAGCAAAAATTAAGAACTTTTTTGTTACGGAAAATTTAAACGTAAATACTTAAGAGACTAAAGTCTTCAATTTGTTGAACTTTAATAAAATAAAGTACTCAAATTTTGCCAGGTTTGCAAGGAAATATAATTCCGCTTAATCATCTTCTAAGTGTACTGAAAGTTTATTTATTGATTCTGGTAATTTGTACGAGCAAAATTATAATCGATTACTTCCAAATACCGGCGAAAAGCTTTTATTTATCTACAACAAGTTGAAAAAACTAGAACAATTTTTTTCTTTGTAGTATAAGAGTGTAGAGACGTTTTTTGCTGTTGTAGCATGTTTAATATTTTTAAACAATTTCTTAAGATAAAATATATTTCTTTTTTGTAATGTTACAAGCGTAATCCTAAGTCGAATTTAAAAACTATTCATTACAATTGTAACCCGACCGAATCATAATTTCAGATTGAGATTCAGATTCGGATCTAAAAAAGTTGGATTCGGTAGATCAGTATTCTAATAAAATATTATAATTTCAATAATAACTTCTAATGAATTATTAAAGCAATATCTTCAAAAACTTATATTATTTTATGACAGTTGCTTGTTAATCTACAAAAATTATTTAGAACTTAAAGTACAAGAAAAACAATTTAAACTTCAATAAAAGTTATAAAATTGTATCAATTTTTATATCATATTTGTACAACCCTGTCTATGTAATACTATGTTATACGGTAGTGGATCATAAACGTTGTCTAACGTGCAGGAGAAGAATATTATTATCTACGATGCCTGCATCCTTAGAATTGCATCTAAAGATCAACAACAAGGAAGTGTTGAGACTAATCTTACCATCATGTACTTTACTCTACGCAGGCTTCGCTGGCTCGGTCATGTTCTGAGGATTGATGCTGAGCGAATTCTAAAGTCTCTGTTGTATGACGAGCTGGTCGTTGGAAAATGTAACCGAAGTCGTCCAAAATTTTTATGACGTATGCAAGCGCGACCTAAGAATATAAGAATTTATGGGTTAGACTTGCTTGCCGATGACCCGCCAAATAAAGATCGACTGTAAACAAAAGACTAAAAGGGAAAGGAATACTTTAAGAAACCGAAAAAGATGAAGAAATGAGAAAGCAGAATGATTTTTTTTGTTTGTTTTGTATTTATTATCTGTTTTTTTTTGCATCAATATGTTTATTATTATTTTTTTAATCATTTATATTTATTTTCTATGCACAATTACGCATAGCCGGTTCCGGATGGTAGCGGGCCCTTTATTGTACATCAAATTAAAAAAATAAAGATTATTTATTTTGGTAGTATACTGAAACTTTTAAAACGATATTTTATTAATCGTGTTCTAACACTTGTATTGAAACTTAGGTAACTTTACACAAGAATAATTTCGAAAGCTTTGTGTTGGCTTGCAAAACCATTTAAACAAACAAGTTCTATCAAAATCGTAACAGCTTATTGCTGCTTTATGACGAAACAATACAATTCTGTTTCCAATGGAAAGTGCTTTGTTTATCCATAAACTTTTACTGGTGCAAATTAAAACAAATTTATTAAAACTTTTGTCAAAAACTTCGCAAGGTTCTCCGCATGTTCCAACGACAAATAACTTGTTACTGACAACAACAAGACTGTGATTTTTTCTTGCATATATCATGTCAGGCATTGACGCCCACTTGTCACCAAAAACGTCATGGGATTCCACACATTTCAATTTTTTACCACCAACACCACATCCACCACAAACTACGATCTTTCCACGAAAAGCTGCGCAAGCAGATGATTCTCTTGCAAAGTTCATTTTAGCCACTGGTTTTAAACTGTTGTCGTCGAAATTAAAACACAATTTTGTGGCATTTTCAAGCAAGTTGCCACCGATGACAAAAATTCTGTCAATGAATGAACAAGAGCACATGCGGATCCGATCGTCCAGCATATCAAAAGCCAGCTTAGTCCACGTTTTGTTCATACATGAGTACTTTTCAATTGACTTTGTATATCCAAATCTATTTTCTCCACCAATCAAATAAACATCACCATTCAAATACACAGCATTTGAATTGCATCGCCTCACCATCATTGAAGGTAGTCTTTTAAACTTCTTGATTGATTCACTTGTGGCAACTTGGAAAACACATTTTCCAACATCGTATTTTTTGCCTTTGTAACCGCCACATATCAATACGTCAAACGAATCGTGATCACAGCATCTACTTGTGTAGTAGCAGCTTGATTTTCTTAAAAGCACTTTTTTCATGTTTACTTCTTTCAATGTATTAGCACATTCTTTACTTATACATAGTGATGACACGCTATCTAAAAGGTGCTGCAATTCATACTGAGATAGTAAAGTGAGACGAACTTTATGTAACAATTGTTTTGCAAATTTTCTACGTTCATTTAACTTGTGTTTTAACCAAATGATGGATGAATTAGATATTTCAATTTCAGAGTCAGTATTCAAACTAGAACTTGCAAGTATTTTAACAAGTATATAAAAATCAAGATTTAAAAAATTTCTAGTTTCAACTACATTTGAAAAACAACTGTCAATTAAACGTAATGCTAGTTTACCAATAAACTTTATATTGTATAGCTTTGCTAAAGTGTACATCAAAGCAACATTTTCAACTGAAATAACTTTAGTGTGCTTGTATATCTTGCGCATAATATCATCTATCAGCATTAGCTTATTATTTTTAAGAAATGAAACAATTTTTTTTCCCTTAATGGTTGATTCATCTAAAAATATTTAAGTTCTAATTTATTAAACAATAATATTTAGTTCAAAAATATTATTTCAAATATAAAATTATTTTTTAAAACAAAGTAAAGCCTATCAAATTTTTAGGATGCTATGTTTACACTTATGATTGCAGCAATAACTGAAGATGTACGGTTTTTACATCATTAAAAATAGCTATTTTATTTTACAAATGATAAACGTATCTTTACTTATGAACGTATGGTGAGAATTCGATCAAATAAATATTTTTTTTTTTTTTTTATGCTATATTTATATGTTTAAAACTAACAATTTTCCTGTTATTTTCCCTTTAATTTCATTTTTTAAGTTAAAATTAAAAACACCTTTAAAACTTAATATAATTCATATTTTGACTGTTTTAAACATGGATTAAGTTCATTACTATTATTTTTGAACAGTATCGAACAAAACCCATTAGATATTTACACATAAAACATACAAACCTAAATACAATGGCAACTAAAATTAGTTTTGAAAATTGTACTTTCTGTTATTGAATCTTATTTGCTTTAAATATTTTTGGAACAATATATTATAAACTTTAAAACGAGCTCATTTTGTATAAGTTTAGTTATTTTAAATAATCTTTTTTTTTTACTAAAAGTTTTTTATTTCAAGTAGAAATACTGTTATTTTCTGAAAAAGTTATTAATAATAAAAATTTAAGTTTTCTTACTTCCTTCACAAGACTCAGTTGAAAGTTTAAATTCTTTACCTGTAGAACATTCTTGGTTACTTCTTATCAACAATTTGAAAAACTTGTTGATGATGGTATAATGTATACTACTTTGAAAACCTAAAAAATACTAACAGTAAAGTTTTAGATTGATAAAATTTAGTTGAATTTGAATCGTATCAATACTCAAATGGTTTGTATATTTTCACTGAAAGGTCACGTGAATATTCACAATTCCAATTCTGACGATTCAAATTCTCAAAAAATGTACAAAAGTCCATATCTCAAAAAAAGGTAGCTGTCAAATTTGTACGAGCGTACAAAATTTCAAGAGGGGACAAAATTACACGAGTGCACAAAATTGCACGAAGACACTTTACCACGAAGACAGTTTTGCACGAAGAAACTTTTGCTCGGAGAAATTTTTGAACGGGTTGAGTTTTTGTTTATTCTTTTTTAATTTTATTATTTTTTTAATATCACTGTTACCCCTAACCCTTATCCTCGGTTAGTAACTATTTCTTATTTATTTTTTTTTTAATTTACTAATTTTTATTATCACTCTTACCCCTAACCCTTCTCCTCGAATAGCTTTTTTTTTTTTTGTTTTAGTTCTTTTTTATTAAATTAATTTATAGTTTTCTTTTTCTGTTTTTATATATATACTTCTTTATGCTCTCGTGCAAAAGTGTTAATTATGCAAATTGACCATTGGTGCAAAATTGTCTTCGTGCAATTTTTTTCTTGTGCAATTTCGTTTCGTGCAATTTTGACACGTTCCCCTCAAAAAATAAATAAAAATGAAAAAACATAAACTGTAGATCTAATTATAAAGGATGATAGTAAAAAAAATAAAAAAGAGAATTTAAAAACCAGCTAGAAGTTATTGTACTTAATTACTCATTTTAACTGTGATTAATATAATATTTTAAACTTCTCCTAGGAAGAGAAAGCTTGTCTAGATAAGTAGGATAGTTATAACCAACTTTTTCTTAATATTAAGTACTTTTGAGATAGTGCTTTTTTATAAATAAAAATAAATTTGTTAATTTGAAATGTCGCACAAATTTTCCGTATATGTGCTCTACAGTGGGAATTAATTGGATATACAAAAAACTGTTTTTTAGAATTTCCCTTTGGAAATTTGTTGGCAGAAAGCTAAGATTCTAACGCATTTAGTGCTTCATGCTAAACTAAAAATTCCTTCTACAACAAAAATTATGTCAGCGGGCAAGAAGCGATTAAAAGGCTTTTGATGAGTTGAAATTTTGATGTCTTTAAATTTGTAAAATCAATGATCACATAAAATACTTGTAAAAGACTAACTTGACATAAAACTATAACTAATTTTTCTGAATTAAAAGAAAAAACATTTAAATTTTTTGTTTTTTATGTGATTTTATGGATATTCTAGTAAAGTTTCTAAGATATTATAACAGACTAACTTCTGGCATTAATGCAGCATATATATGTAAGTTATTCAAAATCGTCAAGCTAATATATTAAAAAAGACTAGCAAAATATGATGCAAGTATGTCAATTTTTGATAAGAAGATAGTATCCTAGAAAAAATTAGCCGACTTATTTTTTCTAACCGAATAAAGCTAATTTTCAAAATTTCATTAACTGATTGTAGTAACAAGAAACTTTTTTTACCTTATATTTAAACCTACTAAAAATCTACCAGCTATCAATACACAAAATTAATTAAAACATGAGTTAAATTAGTTTTTTTAACGAAGTTTTTTATAACTTAAAAAATGTATTGAGCAAAAATATTTTAAAGAGCTACTATTTAAATTCCGATAACTTTTGTCCTATTAGCTATTTTTGTTAGTTTTGATAAGTTAATAGACACAACCTTAAACTTCAGAAAAATTAATGTTTTGTAAATATTTACAAATACTGATTTTATAAGAAAATCTCATTCTCTATTTCTAGTTAACTTGGTTTATGCTCACTGTGTACTCGCGTCTATTTAATGAAACACCTTCAATGTAAAAATACATCTGAAAAATCAAAGTGTATCAAAAACATTTTATAATATATGGTTTTAAATTAGTAATAAATACTAGTCAAGTATTTTAATTTAAATATTTTTTATTTATTGCAATTAACTCATTACATGTAAAAAACTTAGTATAAAAGCGTTACTAAGTTAAATAACATTTTTGTTTCTTCTTAGTAAAAATGTAGGAAACTCAATCATTGTTAGTCAAAAGCAACTATTAGTAAATTTTAACTAATTCAAATAATAACTAACTAAATTTTAACTAATTACATTAAAAGTTAACTATTAATAATTTTAACTGTAATTTAGTTTATGTTTCTTAAAAAAATCAACGAAGGTTTTGAGTATTTATTTATTAAAGTTAGTTATATTAATAAAGTACAGCTTAATAATTCTTAATGGATGTAAAAAATAAGAATCAAAGTAAACTACGAGCTTTTTTACTGAGATATACAAATCAAATATAGTTATAAATTTTTTTTTTGGTAAAGTTTGTTTGTTTACTTATACACTACTGCGACCTATACGGTACAATGATGAGCTGTTATCAGGTTAATGACGTAAATTTTACAGTAAATTTCTAAAGATAATGTAGAAAATATTATCCTTGTAATGATAAACGAAAAACTGAGTTACTTTATATTAAATGTTTTTTCCATTGTTTTAACACAAATAGAATATATCTTATAACTTTATAATAAGTCGAGTATCAAGATGTAACTTCACAAAATTTATATCATTTGCCATACCTATGTTGAGTCATAAATTATTATTATTCAATTTAAATTAAGTCTTGCACATTAATATTTTCTTCTATACGTTTAAGAGATTATATGCTTACGGCAAAAGTATATAATTTACTATATAAAATTTGACGAAAAACTTAACTTATAATTCAAAATTTTTAAAGACAAAAATTTATCAAATTTTATAATTATTAATTTTTTTGTGTTATATATGTTTTATCTGAACATACTAACTTATTCTGTTTAGTATTAAACTCACTTTTTCGAAAGAAAATAACAAAAAATATATTTATTATTCTCACCTTGTTTAGAAAATTCTTCTAATCGTTGTAACTCCTTTGAATATTTCTGTGCATTTCCTTTCGATAATTTGATAAACCTTGCTAAAATTTATTGTTAGTATTTAATTAGTTACAATTATTGTAGTATGGTAAAAGAATCTTTAAAATTTTCAATTTTCCATCTCATTGATTATTTAATTTACACTAGAAAACTATATACTTATACAACAAATGTTAAAAAATTACTTAAAGGAACCTGTCAAAGAAAACATTTTAAATTTCATTACTTTTGCTTAAAACAGTTAAAGGAAATTTGCTTAAGGAACTTACTAAATAGTATATGAATGTCATCAATGAAAAAACAAGACATTTAAGTAATTTTTAGGAATAGTTTAAAGGTTTATGCTATTTCTTATTTTTTAAAATACAACCAGAGTTGTCATAATTAAAGAACTCGTACAAATAGAGAAATGTTTACAAATATATTAAAGTACTTTCATTCAAACTAAATGTATAGCTCTAGTAAGTTTGCATAGCTGAAAGTAAATTTTCCAAATATGATGATCATCCTTAGTTGTTTTTATTATCTAAAGTAAGGTAATTGTGCTTTTAAAAGGTATATTGTTTTATTTTAAGTTGTTATTTTCTTTGTTCTTGTTTTATTTTCTTGTTCTTGTTCTATGTTCTTGTTTTAGTTTTCAAAAAAAGCTCTAGTTTTTAAATTTTGTAAATAGTTTAGCTTTTTTTTTGTTTAAACCAACTAAACTAAGTATTGAAATGTTTTTTACAAATTTTTTTTTTGTAAAACTTAAGTCTTATCTTAAGTTGATTTGTATTTTACATGTGAAAATTGCGTGAACTATATATAGTTTACTAAAATAGTATTTCCTGGTTTTCTTTAAAAAAATTAATTTAGTAATGCTAAAATATTAAATATATCTACTAAATCAACATTAAATAGTGGACAGAAAAGGGGGGAGGGGGTCAAGCGGTACTTAACATATAACTATTACAATAAGAATTGTTAAAAATTTTAAGTTAAACTCAGTGTTGCAGATATAATAAAGCCTCAAAAGGTTTTATTGTATATAAAATATAGCTAAAGCTTAATTAGTTAATAAAAAAAGAGAAAAAAAAACAATTGATTACCTCATGACAGTCACATTTACTCAAAAAAAAAGCCTAAAACTAAAAAAATAATTATATTCCTTAAAATGCATATTTTATAAATTGTGTTTGAAATCTTCCTCAAATTTATTAAAATATAAAAAAAATCAGAATTGTTGCTAACGTGTAATTAAAAAAATTAGTTATGATAACATCCTGTATTTTTTGAAAAACACTAATAAATTTTCGGAAAAACAGCAGTTTTTAATGAGAAATAAAATCCATATATTTTAAGTATTTGAAGAATTATGACTTTTTGTAATCAAAACTAAACCAAAAAAATAAAAACCTTAAAAATTATATATATAAAGCTTTCAATTTAATCTTTAGCAGTTGCTTATACTTTAATTTTTAAATACATTTTAAGATATATCTAGTTTTTAAAATTCAAAACAGTAACAATTTCTACATTTAAGCTTACCTAACTTTTAATATACTTAAAGCAGAGTAGAGTCAAACACAGTGTTTAAGATAAAAACCCAGCCCTAAAAATTTTTGTAAATGCTTATTTTAATATTTTTATTTACTTAAATGGTCAATGGCCGCTTGTTAGCCCACTGTGTATTATGAAGTAAACTGTAAAAATTTAATCATTTTTTTCAAACTTTGAATTTAGTAATTTATCGTTCTATACTTTATTAAGTATGATGTTTGAAAAATTTCTACAATAAAAAAAAGATGAGCTAAGTCCTTTTTGGTTGATTAACAGTTTTTAGCTTGCTTTAACACAATGTCAATGATTTAACCATGTTTTCAAACATGTTTTTTCAAAAGATTATAAAAATTTTGTGTCTTTAAAACAATATTGTATCTGTTACATATTTATACATTTTCAAATATAAATTTAAAATATTCTAACCTTTTTTTAAAAACTCATCTTCTTCAGTAGATGTTTGCTTATTTCTTTTGTATAAATTAAAAAACTCAAACATAATTGTTTATTTTTTATAAAATCTAAAAATTGTAAGTAGAAGTAGGTTTTGTGTTCATAATGTTTTTATATATACCCAGTTTTGGTTTCATTAAAGTTATATCGATTTACATAGGTAAATTACAAAATACTAGATACACACTTTACATACTAAAAAACCTGTAGTTTATAGTAAATATTATGTCCTAGTAAATTATTCTTATCTATAACCTCTTTGTCCTAAACAAAAGACTTACAAAAAATGAATATCATAAAAAAAGCTAAATCTAATAACAATCTTTTAATTTCAAACTGATGTTATAATTTCCTTAAACGTTAGGACCATAAGTTAAACCGTATCCAAATAATTTACGACTTGCTAACCGGAAGTATTTTTTGACATCAGACCCTTAGAAAATTATTTTGATCAATTTTTTGGTTCCTTCAGTAAACAATAGTAATAATAATACCAAAGTTACCACTCGTTTCTCAATATTTTTTTCAGGTTTTATAAATTTCTTCCAGGTTTTTAAAAGTAGACATTTTCGAGTTTATTTTTAGTTTAGAGTTAAGTTTAAGGTAAGAAATTGTGTTAAAAAGTATAAAAACATTGAAAATATACTGTGAAGCTATTTTAGACATATTTTTAGTAAAAAAAAATTGATGATGATAAATTTTTCAAATTTATATTGTAGATTTTTTGAGTTAAATAAAAATTTTACTACTGATCATATAAAAAATTTTAAAATTTTGATTTTTGTTTAAAATTCATGTTTTTTTTCTTGCCTAAAATTCAAGTTCAGGATTTTTCCAGGTATTTACAGGTTTCCAGGTAAAGTGGCAACCCTGTAATACTCTGATTGATTTTCTCTCTTTGAGTAAAAATATAAGCCTGAGTGGCCAAAAATAGCCTAATTGAATAAATGGTTTACTTAATTTGACAAAAAAAATCAAATGTTTTAGAATAATAGTTAAATTTTGCACAGTAGTGTGCAGTGGTGACACATGGTATTTTAGCTATGGGGTTCAAAATATCAACTAATTTCAAAAAAAAAAAATTACTTATAACTTTTGTCTGAAACTATATAAAAATCTTATTTTAAGTACAATAATTTAATAAAACTAAAGTGCAAACTTCACTTTTATTAAACGACAACTATTTCGACAAACAAAAAACTTATTCAGGGAACCACAAAATTGATACCAAATGGCATAAATTTAATATGAAAAACTATTCATGCGTGAAAGAAAGACAAATGTTTTTAATCCAATATTTAGGTAGATTTTTATAGCTCTTTATCTAAAGTTTTTTTAGTTCTTTTAAATTAGATCCACAAGTTGTATGCTTGGCTTTGCATAGTTTAAGCAGTTTATAGCTGATTTGTACTGATATTTATTGTAACACAAGTTCTTCTTTCTAAGTAGTTGAAGCATTTCACTTATAACTAGTTTGTATTTGAATTTACTGCTTAACTGGAACTCAAGTTTTGTATTTGAATTTGAGTAGTTTAAGCATTTCACTTATAACTGGTTTGTCTATATTTATAATATAAAGTACAATAAGTGATAATAGTGTGTAGTTAGTAAGCATTAGTTTATTTTGTTAATTAAAATCTAAGAACAAGTTACTAAAGTTGAATAGCTATGTTTCTTATCAAAAAGTACGAGGGTTACTGAAATGAAAAACAGCAAAACAATATAAAATGTTTTTTTAATTATGATAAGTATAAAAAACACAAAATCTATAAATTCTGGATTTCATTAAATTTTTTTACTTCCTTTGAAATTAAATAAGTAGTATTTATAATTTTTGCCATTATTAATTAAACAACAATAAACTTGTAGGGGAGCCTGCTAAAGTATAATTGTTTTTTTTATCAAAATTATGTCTCTACTTAATATTACTAGAAAGAAAATTACAAACTTTGTTACTTATTAAAATATGCGGTACTGAAATATAGTTAAAATAATTATTAAAGAACCATAACCATTGTGCAAACATTAAAATAAAAATTCTTTTCTTATTGAATATTTATCAAAGTTTAAAATATAACTCTATTGTCAAGATGTCAACACTAAAGGTTTTGACTCAATTAGACAAAGAAACAAATATAAGTTTACTTCTACACTTGTTTGAAAAATAACTATTTAATTTGAATATAAAGTAATTCTGTTCTAAGAAATGTATCTTTTTAAAACAATCCTAAGATATTTCTAACAACTTTAATATTAAATTCTAAAATTTTTATTACTCTAACCATTTTTTTTGTATAGCCTGTTTTGTTTCTGTTTTGACATAAATCAATTCAGCATTCAAAAGTAAAAAAAGTAATGCCAGGGCAATAGTTTCAGAAAGTTTATGATTGATTTCTAAGTAAATTTCATTTTCATAAAGCTGTTTTACACTATAATTATTTTTTCTACTAGAATCTATTAAAAAATTAACTTGTTTTTGATATTTTTTTAAATAAACACGTACTTGTTTAACCATGTTTTAAAACTTAGCTTTTTGATCTTTAAATTTCAAGTAAAGACTCAAAACGTTGTTTTTTATAGTTTTCTGCGAATTCTTAACAATATTTTTAATTAAATCTGTGAAATCTGAAAATTTCGTGTAAGTTGGTTATTGTTGATAGCTGCAGTAAGTTGTTAATGCAAATATCTTAACATAATGTTCAGTAGACAAAATCATCTAAGGTGGTCAGACATTAGCCAAAATATTACTACTAACTTTTTTGTAAATTTAAATGAATTACATAAGTATTTTAGAGTTTTTTGTCTTAGAAATCTGGCAATTGTAAGCTATATAAAACTACAGAAATTCCTCTAAAAATGAAACTATACCGGTTTGAGGAAGAGCATTTAAAATCTTTTTTAATAAATTTAGATATTGTTAAAATTAAAAATCGACTGTGAGTGCAAAAACAATCAAATATTTTTTATTTAAGTATCCCAGACATGACATTAAACTGTATACAGTTGGTACGATTCAATAACCGATTTTTTTTTGTAAACCAGGTCGTTCAGTAAAAATATATAACTTATTTTCATAAATTAAAACATAAAAGTATACTTTAATATCAAGTTTTTTAGTGTTTTCATTTTTACTAGTTTATTCAAAGATAAAATATCGCTCAAAATACTTGATTCTAGGACCTAGCGCACAAGAACCTTACGGTTATCGAGTCGCACACAACTTGGATACCTTCTAATCTTAACGTCTTGTCCTGGAATATATTTATTTATAATTTTAATTGACATATGATAAATTTTTTAGAACATTAAAAAATAACAAATGAAAACATTGTATTCTATTACGAATTTTGCCCTTTTCATTAAATCAAAACAAATAAAAAATTACTTTTATCTTATTAAAAAAAAAAAATATTTACCGTCACTCTTAGCTACTGTAAAGCATATTTTCATTTTTCAATTAAAAATTGGTCTTCGGAATTCCATGCATTAATGAACACACAATATGTGAATTTTTATTACCTTGTTTTTATGCACATTTTTTGTCTTTTTGAATCTGAAGGTAGATTTTATCAATTAATCTATGTATTCTTTAAAAAACCGTAAATTAAAAAAATTTTAAGATTACTCAACCAAAATATGTTCGAAAAAATGTCTACACTATTTATTGCTTAGTTTAAAAAAAGGTGTTTTATAGGTGTCTGAAAAATTAAGAAATTTCTTACACCTTTTAAAACTTTGCGATAAATAATTTAAGTTTAAATCTATTTTAACTGAAATTTTGTGTTTAATAATTTTATAGTTTTTTTATAATTCGATTATATTAATTGTCAAGCTAATTTTCATGATGAATTAATGACTAAAACAATCATTTTTATGATGTGCATTACATAATGAGAAATTATTTGCTTAAGTTGGTTAACATGATATTTCTAATATTTCTAGATGCTTTTAAATAACCTAAACGAAAAAAAATAAACTTTTAAGTTAATTGCTGACTTTTTCAAAAAATCTGATTTTTGTAGAGGATATGATGCTAAATACTTGTAGTTTGTAGTTTTATAAACATTTTTAATCTTGATATCATGTTTTTCTTCAAGTTTGATTAATATTTCACCATTTTCTAGTTTTATTTGTTTGTTTATTATTTTATGTAAATAAATTTTAAAGTAGTTTAAACTTATTTTATATGTTTAATATTTTAATACTTAATTTTATATATTTTAAATGATTTTAACTATTTTCTTCGAAGTAAGCTCGTTAACAAATATTTTGAGATAGTTTTTGTACACTATTATTGATAGTGCTCAGTTTAATTACTCAAAAAATAAACGTTTTTTAAACTTTACTCAAAGATTTTACTGTACTAAAATAGTTAAAAATGCAAAATTAAAAAACAAAAATGAAAAGAGCAAAATACTGAAATATCATTAAAAGCCTTCTTAAAGTAAAAGCAGCCTAAGTCGTTCTAAATTTAATAAAGTAATTATACTAGGTATTAAACAATTTACTTAAAGTTTATAAATTTAACTCTTCTTTAAGCTATATTTATAAAACTATATTGTTATCAAATTGTTTTAAGGTCGATAGATAAAGCAGTTAAAGTTGTTAAAGAGCAATCAAACTTATGATTTTTATAACAAATATTATAAAGTTTGCTTAGTTGGACTTATTTAACAATAAATTAACTTTAAAATTTCGTTTAGAAGTTTTTTAACTCTTCAAATACAACGATTTTGCGATAGCTAAGATTTATTTTAAAGTATGACTTTAAAAGGCTTTTTGTAGATAATTGTAAGCCATCACTTCTAAAAGACTTGCAACTTTTTATTTATACTAAATAGTTTAACAATTTAAAAATTTAAGAAGAAGCAAGAAAATATAATTTTTACTACTATTATTTGGCCTACGACTTGTTTTTTTAATGAAAAAAAAGTTTAAAAAAAAGGTAAACCAGAGATTTTTAAATGTACTGTCACTTATAATCAAGTTACATGTTTAAGGCTTGTTAAACTATAAGTAGACATTTGCACAAAGTTTGTGATTTTAAAGTTTTAAGAAATGATGCGGCCCTCAAAAGCTTTTTTCTTGTTGTTTGGCATTTATTTAGAGATGTTGCTAACTGATTGGTCTAACAAAAACTTTTATAAAAAAGACTTGATAGAACTGTATAAATTAATATATATATATAAAATAAGGTTAATGTTTAAGATTAAACACTTTCTACTGAGCCCACTTGAAGGGCTTTTAAATAATTTATTGAAATGGCGATTTTAAAAATTCTGGAACATATGTTTCATAAAGACAAAGAAGATTGTCTCTAATTTTCAGCCAGTTTGAATTTAAAATAAAAAGCACTTTGGTAAACATAGATGCAAAAGTTTACAAAAAAACAAAAACAATATGACGTAAGAATTGAACATTGTACATTACAAACATTCAGTACAAAAATCGATCTACCATCTAACTAATCAAACAACCAAAATTAACGAAAACAACAGTTAATTGACTATAAAATACTTCAAAATTTGTTGTATTTTAAGAGAAGCTTTTTCATATGTTGACAAGACGTTATGTAAGCGTTATGTATGCAGCCGTTATGTATGCTTTCAAAAAGGAAGGTTGTTTAAATAAAAGGAGCGAATTTATATCGTCTTGTCGACATATGAAAAAGCTTCTCTTAAAATACAACAAATTTTAAAGTATTTTATAGTCAATAATTTTATAATACAGGACGTTATGTATGCGTTATGTATGCAGCCGTTATGTATGCGTTCAAAAAGGAAGGTTGTTTAAATAGGAGGAGCAAATTTATATCGTCTTGTCGACATATGAAAAAGCTTCTCTTAAAATACAACAAATTTTGAAGTATTTTTTAGTCAATTAACTGTTGTTTTCGTTAATTTTGGTTGTTTGATTAGTTAGATGGTAGATCGATTTCCGTACTGAATATTTGTAATGTACAATGTTCAATTCTTACGTCATATTGTTTTTGTTTTTTTGTAAACTTTTTCATCTTTGTTTATTAAAGTGCTTTTTATTTTAAATTCGAACTGGCTAAAGATTAGAGACAATCTTCTTTGTCTTTATGAAACATATGTTCCAGAATTTTTAAAATCGCCATTTCAATAAATTATATATTTATATATATATAAAATAAGGTTCTTATTTAAAATTAAACACCTTCTACTGAGCCACACTTGAAGGGCTTTTAAATAATTTATTAGAAAAATTAAGATTTTAAAAATACTGGTACACGTTTAGTAAAGTGTTTAGCAAAGTGCTTTTTTTTTTTAATTTAGCTGGCTGAAGAATAAGGCGTATAGTCTTACGAAACACGTGTACCACTATTATTGAAATCTTATTTTTCTAATAAATTATATATATATATATATATATATATATATATATATACATATATACTTATGAAAGTGAATAGCAAGTCAAACCATCCAGAGCATGTGTTAAAACACATACCGGTCGCAGTGAATAACCGCCTCCAAAAGATTTCTAGCAGATAAAGCATTTTCAAGGAAACAACCCAACAATACCAGGAAGCTATAAGAGAGAGTGGGTACGATCACGAGTTAGCCTATAGCTACAAAACGAGAAGGGTAAGAACAAAAAAAAGGAGAAGAAATTTTTTATATTTCAATGCTCCATTCTGCAAAAGTATGGCAACACGGGTTGGAAAGTGCTTCCTAGGGATTGTGGACAAAAACTTTACTGAAGACCATCCATATTGTAAAGTTTTTAACAGGAAGACACTAAAAGTGTCCTATTCCTGCATGCCAAACATGAAATAACTTATAATGGCACACAATCGAAAGATGTTAGACACGCAGGACAAAGAGTGGCGAATGTGTGATTGTAACAAACAAGAATGCCCGGTAAATGGAACTTGCCTAATGAAAAATGTTATATATAAAGCGACAGTCATAACTGAAAACCAGACTAAGTTTTATATTGGCTCTACTGGACTATTGTTCATAAATCGTTACACAAAGCACAAGTACAGCTTCAAACACGAAAAACATAGAAATACGACAACTTTATCGCAGTACATTTGGAAATTAAAATATAACAAAATTAATTTTAAAATTCAATGGGAAATAAAAACAAGAACAAAAATTAAATCTAGTTTAAAAAACGGATGTAAATTGTGCTATGCGGAGAAAATTCAATTTTTAAAAGTTTAAAAATCTGTTTAAAGTCTGAATCTCTAAACAAAAGAAACGAATAACAAACTGGCTGCATACATTATCGAAAACAGTTTATCTAAAAACTCTGTTATATATTTTGTCTAAAATCAACTAACTATTCTTTTATTACGTAATACCTAATTTTGTATAATTTTATTGCTGTACGTACAAGTTTGCTTTTCATTGAATAAAACTTGGCTGAAGGCGTGTATTAAACGTAGAAACAGCTGTCCCGAGCAAAAGTTTATTTTTTGTACTTTAGTTCTATATATAATTAACTTAATAGATTTAATTTATCACACTGAGCCCACCTTGAGGGCTTTATTGATAAAAAGGTTTATTTAAAGATGTAAAACTCAAAGGACTCGAGGTTTACATCTTTAAATAAACCTTTATATATATATACAATAATTGTTTTTCAAATAAAAAAGTATAAATAGTCAAAAAAAATTAGTAAAAAATTAAAACAATACGAGTATTTAAGATGTTTTAGATCAAAAATTGATACATTTAGTAAATTGTGCTGAAGTCTTTTAAGATCTTAATTAGTTTATTATCACATTGGAACTCAATAAAAATTATAGTTTTACACATTTTAATTCTTATTTTTTGCTTTTTATAACGAGGTATTAACTGGTAGAAAAAATAAGATTTGTAGATGCTTGGTTTTTGGACTTCATATAAATTGGCTCTTACTGGCTTTACAACTTTAGTTGGTCACATATCAAAAGATAAAGTTGTTTTAGTTAAACACTTTTTATCAACTGCAATAAAAGTAATCATTTTTTAATATTTAAAAGATTAGATGTTAAAGTATATAAGTATCTTGAAAACTTATATCAAAATCTAATGTTATTTTAATTTTAGTATAACAGTCAACTAAGATGTTATACAGAATTTAATTTGTAAAAAAAAAAAATTAAACAACTTAACTGTTGAATTCCATCATTTAGAACAAGTTTTGTTAAAAATTACTACATCCTTAACTGAGTTAACCAGAAGATAATAGGCATACATCTTTTTAATAAAAATAAAACATATAAAACTTTTTCTAAAAAAGCTTTTCGAAAAAAATCACACTTTGATTTTCTTTACTAAAAATTTGACGTAGTCTATTTTAGAGAAATCTCAAATATTAGTAGTAAACCAAAAAATTTATAAGCAAAATTTTACTTTTTTAGGATATTAAAGGCAGAATATTTGTTTTCATTTTCTAGAAGCTATTCTTTTAGTCGGAGCATTAGAAAGTATATGTAGTTATTAAAACTATAAATTTAACTAGCTATAATAATAGTTAAAGTATAGTTTAGTTTATATAACCGAGGTTGTTTTTAGACTAGTGACATCAAAACTGAGAAAGCGATATTTATAATTTTTCCTCATTGATTTAAAGCAAGAATTTTATTATGTCACTAGGGTGCATCTGTTGTTCCTCAAAAATGAAAAGCTTTAAATTTCGTAAAGTAATTTTTTTGACGTTGGGAAATTATATAAGTAGGCAGCAAAAAAAAAAAGCTTCCTAGCTTTAAACCTGCTGAAGCGAATTGTTTTTGAAAATTTTGTTTTATATCGGTATATTGAAAAAAGGAAAAAAAAGACTATTCCACTAAAGACTTATTTTCTCTTACGTTTTTTTTTTTTAGGTAATTACCTGAAACGGTTAGGAAATGTTCCTTTGTGGGCTGAGGATGCTGCAGGACCAACATCTAAAGTCTCAGTTGGGTCAGGTTGACTTTCTATGGGTAGATTGTCAACCTGACCTTTTTGTTTATACTTTTCCTGCGAGCGGGGTGACCTATTAACAGGCTTATGTTCAGGACCCGATGCACGCAACTTACCATTAATATTATCTAAGTTGGACATAATTACTTTAAACTACTTATAAGTGCTAACTTGTAACTTATCAGTGGACACTATTTATGAAATACTTAATACTACTCTAGGCTACTTTATATAAATCGTGATGATAGTTTTAAGTGATGAATATTTATATAAAACACAAGAAAAAATACTAGCATATACAAAACTACAAATTACTTTGATAAACACCTTTTCAATATAAATTGATAGCTATTTTTATCTATTCCAAAAGAATTAAAACAATTAACTAAAAATTAGATAAAATTTTTAATAAGCAATAAACTGTAAAAGATTTAATAAACTATAAAGCATGTAAATCTGGCTCAAATATTTAAACAATTAAACAACAGTTGAAATATTGACTTTTAAACAAAAAATACTTATAATTAACATTCACAAAATAAGTTCATAAGAAGTTGTTGCTTCCAGCTGTACACAAAACTAACTGACTAACTGCTTACATGAAAACTGCATGTCATGTTTTGATGTTTCGTTGCATCAGTATTTAGTTTGAAACATTTCGTCAATGTACGAATATGGCTGTTTGTTGTCTGGCTCGTGTATTCAACCGTATCTAGCTCTCAATACTCTCCAAAACAATGACAATGCAAGGAATTTCGCAGTATCATTACACTTCCTCTTCCTCTCCCTTTTGGAAGAAGATCTTCACTCTACCCTCTGCTTCCCTCCTGCTAGCAGAATTCTAAGATGGTGTTCATCTAAATCTAATTGGTAAACAGCAAAAAAAAAATAAAAGGAACAGTGTAAAGCATAGATAAATTCAAACTAGTCATGAAATAATTTAAAAATCAAACTAAGGTAGAATACTAATAAGATAGAGAAAAAAAACAAGTATTTGGCTTTCACATTATAAAAAAATTTTAATTACTTTTTATACAAGAACATAATTTTTATCAGAATGATTAACTTAGTGAAAAATCTTAGACAACATGGTGAATAAATTGGTGAAAATACTATAGTTTTTTATAATAAATAAACTGAAATATTAAAAAAATTGGGTTAAATTTCTAACTACTATTATTACTTTTTATAGATAAACAACTTTTAATCAAAATATTAAAATCAGAAAAAATCTTTGACAATATAATATCAATTGGTTTTAAGATCAAAATACTTTCACAAAAATTTCAAAGAAAAAACATTTGTTTAATCATACTGAAACATCACTCAACTGTCATGCGTAACTAAACCCTAGAATACTATTATTTTACATTAGCCTTTCTAAAACTTTATTTCTTATTTTTTCAATTTTAAGTTAAAAATTCTCTAAATTTTCTTCAATTTTTAGATCTACTTTAATCAACTCATCTTTTTCTGAAAGTAGTTTCAGAATTTCACACTGAAGTTCAAGCTTTTTTTTTTCATTGCTAATAGGTTGATAGCCTGTTGAGCTAATTTTTAGTGAATCATTTGGAGAATTAGTGTGGGTGCTTTCTTTTGCAAATTGTCTATCATCAGTTTCTTCAACCTGATGGGTGAATAAGTGGTTGTGTTTTATCCTATAACTGTTATGCTCTTCTCTCTGCTGTTTGTCTCTTTCTTTACAATAGTCACTGACCAAATTATATTTTTGTTGAGGCCTCTGTTACCTATTGAACCTCTGGTTATAGCTTGGTCA
Organism: Thalia democratica; assembly: GCF_965202585.1. Classification (NCBI taxonomy): domain Eukaryota; kingdom Metazoa; phylum Chordata; class Thaliacea; order Salpida; family Salpidae; genus Thalia; species Thalia democratica. Next base: position 116,321,275 of record NC_139165.1, on the reverse strand, counting down.
CCTATCTGAAGTATATTTGGAACCTTTAACTGGTTTGTTATTAGGACCTGTTACGTATATAGCCTGTGGCATATTTCTTTTACTTATTACAACATCAAATTGAACAGCCTCACCTTGAGCAAGTGACCTTAAAAACTTGTTAGGGTTGTTTTTAGTAATTTCAGTGTGGTGAACAAAAACATCACTATCCTTATCATTACAATGAATGAATCCATAGCCCTTTTTAAAATTAAACCACACAACTCGGCCTGTTACTCCATATGCTATAATTTTTCTGGGAGCTATAGGTTTGAATTTTTGTACCTTTTTGGTTAAATGAACTGAATTTATTTAAGACATTACAAACGTACAGTGTTTTACTGTCTATCATTTTTACAAGTACTTTTGAAATGTTTGGTTTTGATAGCTTTCATTTTGTTTGTTTTTATAGTGGTCTCTGTCATTATTTGTACATTGGTTTTCTCCCAGCCTATAGTACTCTTGTTTAGGCTGGTTACTACTGTGGTTATTATAAAACAGATTTTGGTTTTGCTTCCAACCTACATTATTGTGTCTCTTACTTTTATACTTACTATGGTATGGTTTGTGAGGTTCATATGGAATTTTTTGGCTTGCTCACAAACTCTTTTTTCTTCTATTTCACATATTGACTCTGTGCGATTTCAGAATTCCTCGTACCTTATCCCAAAATTTTCCATAATTTTTCTTGTTTTTTAACAGGGGCATGCACATGCATAAATACTTAATTTTTATCTTGCTCATTTGATTTTGCCAACTTTTTTGCTGACAAGTACAAATTTTGGAGCTTTACTGGCCTCTATTGTTTCATTGACAGCTATTTAAGGGCTATTAGTTTAGCTTTTTTGTATTTGAAAATTTAAGTATAGCTTTGTCTGAAACAAAAGTTAATTGGAGTTGTTTTTTGACCCCGGATTACGGCTTACCTGTTTTCTTAACACACATTTTTTATTTAAATAAATAATATCTTAATTCTACTTTGTTTAATACTTCTTAATTTCTACTACTACTATGGTATAAGTTGTTGCTATAGAACTAAAATTGCTTATTTTGGTTTTTTTAACAGTGAGTTGGTAAAACAACAAGTCAATTATTAATATTTATGTTTATTTAAGTAAAAATTAAAACAATAGTAAAATGATCTCTAAAACCATATTAGTAAACAGAAAATTTTGCTAAAAAGAAAAAACTTTAACTATAAATTACAACAACATGTCCGACAAACAATATTTTATTCACTGAGCTTGTGCCTGGTTTTGATCAACAAACATTTTTGCCTTAATATGTTTTAAAGTGTCTTTTTATTTTAACTTTGATATTTCACATAATTTAAAATTAACAACATATATATAATAGATAATCAACAAGTTTGCCACACAATCGTACTTAAAATACTGGATACTTAAAAATATTTTAAATCTCAATATGACAAAGGATGGCTCGGAAAATTTTGAATATGTTTTTTAAGCTCAGGCTGACTCAAGTTAGTTTTTTTATGTTTCAGTATAGTTTTAAGATTTCCGGCATTTATTTTCTAAATTTTGAATAAGATATAGTTAATTTGCTTCCAATAATTTATTTTGTAATTTTAAGTACTTTTTGCTGGTAATCTTTGTTTTTCTTGCTTTTTAAAAGTTGAAATAAAAAAAAATAAAAATAAACCTAGATGACTACAGGTCAATTTGAAGTCATTCAGGACAGTCTTAATCAATAAGAACAATTTTAACCAAAAGGATTACAACCCTGTCAAACTTTTTTAACTACTTCTATTTTTAATGTATGACAAAATATTTTTTTTTTTGTTTAAAAGAGTACTAACCCTGGTCTTAAAATAATTAAACTTTTTTTTTTGCAAATTATTGATCGTCCTCTAAACTTTTTTTTTACATTTTTATCTTTTACTTGATAGAATAATCCATAATTTCTAAATTCTTTTTTTAAACTAAGCTAAACTAAAAATTATAACACAACAATAATTTTAAGTATCTACAGTAAGATATCTATTTTACGGTATAATACCTATCTTAAACTGTTTATTTTATTTTTAATGGTTGTTTATATTTAAAAAAAAAAGTTTTTAAAAGTTAAATTAGCAAAATATTGTTATGCTAAATAGTATTTTTTTGATTTTGATTAAACTATATTGGAAATTATTGATGGCATTAATTTTATAATAAACTTTATTTTCACACACTCAAACTATTTTGGATAACTCTTATGCTACTTTAAATGTTTGTAAAACTTTGGCATAGCAATCTTTTTAAAATACTTATGCTGACACATTTTTGTTTTAACTTTTTATGAAAAATTCAGACTGGTTTGATTTTTTATTTTTAATCTTTTGCTATTTTTTCAACTGACTAACTGTTGAGTTAGATGAGGTTTTATTTATTTAAGCTTTATTAATTTGTTATTCATTTTGGCTAAATAAATATATCTTTATTTTAAATAAATTAAAGAATTTAAAAATTGTTTTATTGTCAATTAGGATTTCTTTTACTTGAAAGAGTGACAAACTTTAAATTTAATTACTAGACCGGTTAAAAACCAAAAATATAGTAGTTTTATGTAAGAAATTTCATAAGAAAGATAGTAAGATTTGAAGTTTTTATTTATTTTAACAGAACAAAGTGACAATCAGATACAACTCTAAACTTGGTGAAGTACAAAAAGTCAGTCTATGAAAGAAACTGCACCAGTTATACGGAGAGCAACAAGTAATACTGTAGATTAATATGAATTTAGCTCTTATTAACTTGTTTTTATTGTCGTCGTTTGTCTGTTCTTTTAATATCATGTATGTAGTTAATACTAAATAAAATATTTTAAAACTAATGTACAAGATATTTTGTAATGATTTTTTAATACACAATGTTTCAAATTAAAATATTAAAAACTTTCGTCTACTTAAAATATCTAATGATAACTTAAAGTTTAATAACACTCTTGATAACTCAAAACAACTTAAAATATTTTAGGGTAATTTAGACTAGTTTGTATTTAAAACTCAAAATTTATTAGACAAGTGTGGTGTTATTATAAAATATTTAGGGAAATTTTGAAAAACTTAAAATTCACAATCCTTATTTTGACCTTAATTGAGAATTTATTGCTCAATTTTCACTAATATCATACTTTATAACTAAATTTGTTCAAATTTTAAAAGTTTTTAGATTGTGTATAAATTTTTTTGTCAATTGTTTGAATGATTAAGAAATTCTAGATTGACATAGGACATTTTAAGGTCCCTCAGGACAGATTTAAGCAAGGTTTCGACACAGTCTTAATTTTAAAAAGAGCTTTATTTTTCAAAAATCTCAACACTTTACAATAACTCAGTGTTGTTTGAAGTTTTTGAACAAGCTCTGTTTGACTTAGGCTAAGATTTCTAGTGGTTTCAGTTTAAACATTTTAATCATTTTTCAAGTTAAAAACTATTGTAATACCATGACGAAATATTTTAAAAACTAAAGTTGGAATGCTTGAAAAGCTAATTAGTGATTATCTCAAACTAATTTGGCAACTATCATATTTGAATATTGTATATTTAAGTATGACTCTAATCAATAATATTTTTCTGATGTTTTGATTATAGAACATTGAAATAACAAGAAATCAAACCTTAATGTCATACAATGCAATCAGTTGTAGTAATTAGAGCTGAGTGCAACAACTTGAATCAGGTTTGCCACAAACTAAGTATCCTTAAAATATTTTAATTTTTTTATAACTCTGAGGGTAACGTAAGATATCAATGGATATTTAGCAGCTGAAACAAATAGTATTATAAAAAAATTTAAATAGTTGATGATTATATGATTTCTTGAGTCTACCATTAAAAATATATATTTATTCTTTCAAAAATTACACCAAAACCAAAACATATAATATTAAAAATATATTGAAAAAACATTTACTGAATAAATGCTTAATAAAATACAACATCTGTATTAAATTAAATGCTAGAATAAATATAATGATTTTTTGAATAGTGAATCTTTAAATAATAACAGGGTTAAAAGTCTAATGCCATTACAATAAAATCAGTTGTAGCTGGTAGAGCTTAAAAAACAACATTTGTATAAGGTTAATTAAAAGTTAGATACTCATAATATTTTTTTTAATGAAGAATTATTAAAGATCCTAGTGTTTTTTTATGCATCACAAATTAGATATAGTTTTTCCAAATTCTATAATGTGATATATTATAGCCAGGTCAATTGTTCAAAAACTTAGGTTTTATTAATATTATATTTTTCAGGTTAGGAAAAATTTATTACGGATTGAAAAGATTAAAATTAAATCAGGATGACTCAGTACTTATTTAGGTCTCTCATGAAAGATTCCATCAAGGTTGCCACTCTTAAGAGATAACTCAGAAAAGATTGGTCTATAAGGATAGTTTTTTGGACTTAAAAGTGGCAATCTAATAATTTTAAAACTGATTAAGGATTGAAGACTGTTTTAGATAATAAAGTATAAATAAATTATCTGAAAAAATATCTACTTATTTTCTCAAATTTAAGATTTAATTGTCATTAATTTTAACTTATTTAAATGACACAGAAATTATTATACAACTTAATATACTATTGATTAGCAAGTTTTTCATAAGTTTTAGTTACAATTATACAGGGTTGCTAAAGAAATAGAAACCTATGAAACTAGATATTTTACAATTTAAGCTAATAAACCTGTAAAAACCTGGAATTTAAGAAATTTGAAGAAAAATTACTAATAAACATGTAATTTTAAACATTTTGTAAATTTTATTAGAAATTTTTTTATTTTACAAGAAAATCTATTATACAGATAAATTTCTTGTTATTTTTTTAATTAAAAACACATTTCTATAAAGCTTTTAAGTATATTTTCAAGGTTTTTATACTATTTAAGATAATTTGTTTTACCTTTAAGTATTAACAAAGTATTTCAGACTATAACCTAGAGTTTTTGCTACTATTGTTATAAAAATCTAAGTGTGAAAACTTCTTCCATAAGATTAATTTTTAGGTCAAAAATTGCATACATGTTGCAAAAAGTGCTGCAAAAAGGTATTGCAAAGTATTTTTTAATTAGTGAATATTTAAATTACAATAAATATATTTTAGTGTTATACAAAGTCATCAGTTGTGTCTGGTAGAACAAAGACTTAAGCCATTCAATATGAGTTGCCACAAGCCCAAGATACTCAAGAACTAACTTTTTAACTTTGATTTAAAATATTTAAAATCTTCAGGATGATTTTAAAATCTAAAGATAGTTGAAGTTTGAAAAGAAAATTCTGATAACTCAAAATAGTATAAAATATATTTTTGTCAGGGTAACTTAGGCTAGCTCAGTGGTCGGCACGCTAATTTGAATTGGTGAACCCTAAATCACAAAATTAAAATTCGGTGCACCCCAATTTTCATTCCTTAGCGCTGCTAGTGTTGAAGAATATGTAAATACTTTCAATCGATTTTTTTACTAATAATTCGAAGACACTCAGTTAATTTTACACGCTAACTTAAAATTGACCACTTTACCCTATCCATTTTAATAAACTTAAATCGATTATCTAATTTTTACAACAGGATTTTACTTGTATCACTCAAGTCTAAAATACTAACTAGATTACCACAATCCAAATTAACAATCAGCAGTCTTGGTTCTTTTTATTGCATGGTAAATTTAATTATTTAGTTAACTTAGTGATTTTTTATTAAGCGATTACTATATGTGCTTAACAAACGTATTGCCATAAAAAATAGCGAAAACAAAAATTACACCAAAAAGTAACGAAAAAAAAACATGAAAAATCTTATCACAGCTAAATCCGTTTTGTTGACCTGGAACTGTCTATGTTGGTCTTGTTGCTAGCACGAGTCTGATCAAACCTAAAATTTAGGTTTTAAAGTTAATGCCTAGTAATAATTCAGGTCTTAATGAGGTTTATTGAGGTTTATATTCCCAAAAGTTATTTTTGGTTGAAGGACCTGGATACACAAAAAGACCTCTCGGTCATCGAGTTGCATACCCAACTTTAATCAAATTTATAATAAGCTAAAAATTATTAAAAAAAACTTAACAGTTAAAATTCAAACTCTAAAACAAAAAACTTTTTAAAATTAGACTATTAAAATTTAAAACATTAACTATTTTTTATAAACTAAAATATCAAGAAACAAAAAATTATATAATGAATCTAACATCATACACACATAAAATCTATATTGAACTTTACGTTAAAAGGTAAAGTTTTAACCTGAAAGGTTTTAAAATTTAAAACTTATCAATAATTTAATCTTTTACATGTCTTAAAAAAACAAGACTTATATATATTTAAGTTTTGAAAAGTATGTTTAAGAATTTGGATTTTACTATTTAACTTATTAAAATAAGTAAGAATAAAAATGAGCTATAACATAAAGAAAATAAAACTACAACGTTCAAAAAAAAAAGCAAAAAATGGCTGTTACTAATAAAAACAAGTAATTTTTTTAACTAATTAAAATGTTAATGATTTAAAAAAAACAAGTAAATTAATGAAAATTAATAAAAATTAACATAATAATAATTAGATTTTTCTCAAAAGTTATTAAGCACTTATAAAAATGAATAAATCATTTTTGTAAAATTTAAAAATGTAACAACATTAGTAGAAGAGACATTGACTTTTAATTTTTTTAGTGTAATTAAGAGACTAAAATACCGAGACACCTATTATTCTTAAACTATCCTACCATAATGAGCTGTTTATCAGAACTGCTACTGGGTTGTGGTTCCTTTTGTCAAGTAAATTCTTCAATTGAGGTATAATATCTCAGCATAAGTATCTTTTTAAAAGTTACTTTGCCAAAGTTTTCCGACCTTTAAAATAACATAAGAGTTATCCAAAGTAGTTTGAGTGTGTAAAAAGTTCATCAAAAAACTAATGTCATTACTGATTTCTAATCTAGTTTAATCAATATTAAAAAAATACTTCATAGCTTTAAAAAAGTTGTCTTGATTAAACTTATAAAACTTTTTATTTCTATAAAAAATATAAAAAACCACCTTAAGTAAAATATTTGGTTTAAGATAAGTAAAATACAGTATATTTGATATCTTACTGTAAATATTTAAAATTATTATTGTGTTATATATTTTTTTAAGCTTAGTTTAATAAAAGAAGTTATCTTTAAAATCAGAGTTTTAGTAAGTAAAAGATGTAAAATGCAAAAAAAAAGTTAAAAGGACAATCAATAATTTGTAAAAAAATAAGAATTTAAATATTTTAAGACCAGGGTTGCTTCTCTTTGAATCAAAAAACATTTTTTATTATGTCAAACATTTAATGTAGATACTGTTAAATTAGTTTTACGGGATTGTAATCCTTTTGGTTAAAACTGATTTGACAGATCAAGACTGTCCTGAATGACTTTAAACTGAACTGTAGTCATCTAAGTTTTTTTTATTTTTTTTATTTTATTTTCAAAGGCAAGAAAAACAAATATCTTAAGCAAAAAATACTAAAAATTACAAAATAAATTTTTGGGACTAAATTAACTGTATCTCATTCAAAATGTAGAAAAAAAATGCCTGAAATCTTAAAACTATACTGAGATAAAAACAACTATCTTGAGTCAGCCTGGGTTTAAAAAAGAAATTTAAAATGTTCCAAGTTATATTATGTCATACTGAGATTTTCAAAATTTTTAAGTATCCAGGATTATTCTGATAGTGTGGCAAACTTGTTAATTACCTGAAATATCAGATTTATAACAAATATACAATTCTAAACTATAATTTTAAAGCAAAAAGGGTTGTTAATCAAAAATCAAAACCAGACTCAAGCTCAGGAAAAACATTCTAACCTAAAATGGGTATTTTTTTAAATCCTTACTAGTTTGAGTTTTGATAAAGTATCATAAAACCTTTAAACTGTCTATATTTTTGCATTCACATAATAAAAATACTAAAAAAGATATCAATTAACAGTATGTTTTCTTTCAAAATATTAAAATAAAGTAAAACAACTGAGGAACTGTACAATATTTTGAAACTTTCAAAAAATAAAACTATATCCAAATAAGCACAACTAAAACAGAAAAAACAAGCTTAACATTTCACAAACAATAAATTTTTAGTTCTTATTATATAATAATAAGTTATTAAAATACTAAACAAATTTTTTTAGTTTTTTTTTAAATGTTTTTTAAGCATAAAGAAAGATTTACATCTTAAAAACACATACTATAACTCTTCTAATAAAAATATTAAAATTACTGCTTAATATATTTCATAAATTTAAGAACAAGCATTAGCACTGTTGTTACTCTTCGAGTTAAACAACTATCCTGACTCTTTAACTTTGAAATTTTTAAAAAACATCATATATAAATATTTAATATAAATAAAGTTTAAAAAACAACTCAAGTTAATCATCAAAATTGGAATTTTAAAAAAAATGTTAAAACTACAACAAAGAAATTTCATTTAATGAAATAAACAATATTAGAACAAGATTCAAAAAGCAAATTATCCTGGGAATTGTAAAATATTTATACTGTCCTGAGTTGCACTAAGTGTAGGACTGTGTATTAGTCACAATAAAACTAGCCTTGGTCATCTTGAATTTAATAAAGAAAAGAGAAAGCCAAAGCTCAAAAGTAGCAGTATACTTAAAGTAATATTTTGATAAATGACTAAATATGTTTTTCATGCTTCAAAAAAAAAATTATAAATGTATTCAAAGATTCTACACAAGTACCAAAACTAGACTACCTTTTGCAAGAAAAAAACATGCTTAATAACACTTTATTTCTAATATAAAAATTACTTAGGTTGAGCAACCTTCAATCATACAACAGATACAACATATTTTATTAAACCAACAGATCAAAATAGCTAGTAAATAAAATAATTAAGAGAATAAATTTTTCAACTTACAAAGCCTTAAATTTAAGTAACAAATAGTTTAATAAAAAGCATACCTAGCTAGCCTGAGATTTACAAAAAAAAAAAAAAAGTTTTAGCAATCCTGAGATTTTCAAAAACATTTATAAAATTCAAACTATCCTCAGTGTGTAGTAACTCGATGTCAATTTAAGCCTATAGTTTCTTTAAATTTTATATGTACTTTTCAATTATGGATAGGTTAATTAATTAAATATAAAAATCAATTTAAAGGTATAATATTTACTTAACTTGTGTTATTCAAAACTTAAAGCTGTTACTTAAAACTTGTTCTTTACTACTGTTATGCATCTATTTAGAGAGAATTTTTAATATACTTTAACTATTTTTATCTTGATTTAAGTATTTTTTAATGAACATAAATTCTTTTATTTTCCTGTAAGTATAAAAATCTCTAAATTTTCATCATTATTGAACTAATAATATAATTATCATGTGAATATTCTAATAGAAATTATTGTTTAGTATTAAAAGTAGGTAATATTAATGATTTATAAAAGGAACTTTCTTCACTAAGAAAAATATTGTAATCTACTAATACTATAAGTAAAATGAAAAATACTAACCTTTTAAATATAATCATGGTCGTAGCTGGATGAAAGCTTCCTGCACATCAGTCAACTGAATTCAAAAGATCTTCGAGCATTCTCTCTATTCTTTCGGATGCAAACTGCAGCCTCAATGTTGATATAAAGAATGATATGTGATTTTTTTTACCAAAATAGATCATGAGAGTAAAATGGCCAATAAACTAAAAGCTAAACTAAACACCAGGGCTGGATTTAACTTAAATATTTAAGTATGTTGCTTAAACTAAATAAATATAATAATAATAAGACAAAAAGTAAAGTTTTGTGTAATCTCAAAATTTCGTGCACCCCTAAATGACTTTTGTGTACCCTAAAAGTTTCGTGCACCCCAAAAAAAGTTTCGTGCACACTAGTGTGCACCAGTGTACACCGTGCCGACCACTGGGCTAGCTTATTTTTAATACTCAAAGTGTATTAGACCAGTTTGGTAATATTTTAAGGGAATCTGGGTAATTTTTGTGAGCTAGAGAAAATTATAGTCCTTTTTTTCTTAATTATTAATAAAAAATTGTTGTTCTACATTTAAGCCATATTATATAATTCTCAGGATGACTTAAACTAGTTAGTTTTTTTATAAAAGACTAAAACTAAGATTTTTAGAAGATATCAAGCTTCTTTTTTTATCAAAAAAGGTTTTAGTTGTTTTAGTTTTAACATTTTGATTTATTTTTAAATTAAAAACTATTAGAATACCATGACGAAACTTTTTAAAAACTAAAGTTGAAATGCTTAAAAAGCTAATTAGTGATTTTCTCAAACAAATTTGGCAGTTATCATATTTAGATAGTGTATATTCAAGGATGAGTCTACTCAATTGCATTTTACTGAATTTTTTATTAGTGAATATTGAAATTACAAGAAATTAAATCTTGATGTCATACAATGCAATCAGTTGTAGCAATTAGAGCGAAGAGCAACAAATTGAATCAGGTTTGTCACAAACTCAGAATACTTGAAACATTTTAATTTTTTTTAACTCTCAGAAAAACATAGTATATCAAAGGGTATTTAGCATCTAAAACAAATAGTATAATTAAAAAAATTAAAACAGTTGATGATTTTTATGATTTATTTTCTAGATTCTACCATAGAAATTAAATTGAAAAACGATTTACTAAACAAATGCTTAATAAATTACAACATCCGTGTTAAATTAAATGCTGGTACTAATATGATGATTTTTTGAATAGTGAGTATTTAAATTAAAACAGGATATAAAAGTTCAATGCTATTACAATTAAATCAATTGTAGCTGGTAGTGCTTAAAGAAACAACATTTTAATAGGGTTCATTAAAATTTAGATACTCATTATAATTTTTTTTTAAATCAGGGTAACTAAGGCTAGATTTGTTTGATATATTTTGGATAAATAAGGCCAGTACGGTGTTGTTAGAGATATTTCAGTTTAAATTTAAAAATTATTAAAGATCCTAGTCTTATTTTATACATCATTAACTAGATATAGTTGTGCCAAATTCTATAATGTGATATATTATAGCCAGGTTTAATGATCAAAAATTTAGTTTTTATTAATATTAAACTTTTTTAGGTTAACAGAAAATTTTATTACGGATAAAAAAAATTAAAAATATATCAGTATGACTCATAGTTCTCTCATTAAAACTTTCATCAAGGTTGCCACTCTTAAAAAAAAACTCAGGATCAATTTGGTCTATGAGAGTAGTTTTTGAACTTAAAAGTGAAAATCCTAATAATTTCAAAACTGATTAAGGATTGAAGACTGTTTTATATAGTAAAGAATATTTTAGTTTTGAAAATTAAATTTCTAATTTTTTTCTCTAAATGAAAGTTTAAATGTCAATAGTTTTAACTTATTTAAATGACATAAAAATTATGATAACTAACTTAATCTACTAGTAATTAGAAAGTTTATTATAAAATTTAATTACAACTATAGAGGGTTGCTAAAATATTAAACCTGATGAACCTATAAATTTAAAATTTTAGTTAATAATTGGTGAAAACCTGGAATTTGAACAAAAATTACTAAAACATCTGTAATTATAAATTACTTGTAATGAAAGTATAAAAATTTTTATTTACAAGAAAACCTATCATACAGATAAAGTTCTAGTTATTTCTTCATTAATTAAAAATACATTTCAAAAAAGTAAGCTTTCAAATATCTTTTCAAGGTTTCTAGCTATTTCAGACAGTTTATTAACCTTAATGTATTTACAAAGTATATCAGACTATAACCTAGAGTCTCGGCTACTATTATCATAAAGAATTAAATGTAAAAATTCCTTTCATTAAATAAATTTTTAGGTCAAAAATTGCATATATGCTGCAAAAAGTACTCAGTGGTATTGTAAAGTTTTTTTTTTAATAGTGAATGTTTAAATTACAATAAATGAAACTTATTGTTATACAATTTAATCAGTTATGTCTGGTAGAAGAAAGACTAAAGCCTTTTTATAAGGGTTGCCAAAAGCCCAAAATAATCAAGATATGTTTTTAAATCTCAGGGTGACTTAAGATATCCAAGGAAAAAAAACTAAATAAGATAATATCAAGTTATGAAAATTCAGAACATTTTGAAATATTTGAAATCTTCAGGGTGACTTAAAAAATCTAAAGATAGCTTGAAGTTTATAAAATAATTTAGGATATATCAAAATAGCTTATAGTATATTACTCTACGGGTAACTTAGGCTAGCTTAATTTTAATACTTATAGTGTATTAGTCTAGTTTGGTAATATCTTTAAGGAATTCAGGTAGTTTTTGTGAGTTTTAGAAAATTATAGTCCTTTTTTCTTAATTATTAATGAGAAATTGTTGTTCCATATTTACTAATATCATATTGTAGAACAAAATTTGTTTCAATTTTTTTTTTTGAATTTACAAGTTATTAGATTGTATATAAATTTTAATGGAAATTATTTGAAGGATTAAAAATAATCAGGATTACTTAGGACATTTTAAGGTCACTTACGACAGATTACAGCAAGGTTTCTACACACTCAGAAAATTAAAGACGATATTAATTTTTTTAAATATGAGAACTTTACAATAACTCAGGCTTATTTAAAATTTTTTAAAGCAACTCAAGATGACTTGGGCCAGTTAGTTATTTTCTAAAAGACTCAAACTAAGATATTTAGAAGATATCGAGCTTCTTTTTATATTAAAAAAGGTTTTAGTTTTTTCAGTTTAAAGACTTTGATTTATTTTTATAAATATTTATTTTAAAAAATATTTTAATACCATGACAAAATATTTTAAAAACTAAAGTTGGAATGCTTAAAACGCTAATTAGTGATTTTATCAAACAAATTTGGCAACTATCATATTTGAATATTGTATATTTAAGGAAATTCTACTCAATAGTATTTAACTAAACTTTTGATTAGTGAATATTGAAATAATAAGAAATCAAACCTTGATGTCATACAATGCAATCAGTTGTAGCAATTAAAGCTGAGAGCAACAACTTGAATCAGGTTTGCCACAAGTTCTACAATTAACAATTTGAAATTTTTATAATTCTCAGGGTAACTTAAGAAATGTAAAAATAATTAGCAACTAAAAAAGGATAACTAAAAACAAATTAAACTAGCTGAGAATTTTTATGATTGATTTTCTGGAGTCTGCTATATAAAATATATTCTGGAATTACTAAAAAATGCTTAATAAATAACAACATGTGTTTTAATTTAAATTCTGGTGGCAATGTAAAGATTTTTTGAATATTGAATATTTAAATAATAACAGAGTATAAAGGTTTAATTCCATTACAATAAAATCAGTTGTAGCTGGTAGAGCTTAAAGAAACAACAAAGAAATAGGGTTTAAAAAAATTAGGGTTAATTATTTTATTTATACTCATGATTTTTTTTCAAATTAGGGTAACTGAGGTAAGATACATTTTATATATTTAAGATGAATGAGGCCATTATGGTGATATTAAGCATAATTCAGTTTTATTTTAAGAGTTAGTAAAGATCGTAGTCTTTTTTTATACATCATAAAATAGATATGGTTGTTCCAAAATCTATAATAAATCATATTTTAGCGAGAATAAATTTTTTAAAACTTAATTTTTTGACATTATTTTTATAAAATTACCAAAAATAAAGTAATTACGGATTATACACAACCTTAAAATAATAGATTTAAATAACTAAACTAAATTTTAGATTTTTTTAAATTACAATTCGATTTACTAACATTAAAATATTTTTTTTAACTTATATCCCTTATTAACTAATAGATTTAAATCATTTTCTAAATTCAAAAAAAATAAATTATTATAAAAATAGCTGAATATAAAATATTATGTTTAGAATTATTTATAACAAGTTAAAAGTACATTATCAAGTCATGCTAGGTGAAAGCAATATGGACAACATTGATGTTAAAATAATAGAAATTGAAGATAAACATGAAAATATAACAAGTCTTGGTGGAACTTGTAGAAGTTCAGTTGTTGATTGTTTTAAAAACAAATGCATGGAGTTTTATACAAAACAATTAGATGATAATAGTGTACGACTTTACAATACTTTCAACACTACAGGTAACATAGTTTTAAAAATATTTTAATATTGATCTAATTGTTAAAGTTAGTTTTAAACTTTTTCTCTTATTTTATAAGTTTAATTTTCTAATCAAAGTAATTTTTAGTGCTTAGAAAAGGTTATAAATTTAGGAAAAAAGGCTTAATACTACTTTATAGATGTTATACAAAATTTCTTAACAGTTTAGATTACTGTAAACTACTACAAAAATAACTTAGATAATTATAAGTGAGCTTAAAGGTATTAAAGGCATATACGAACTTAGTGATCTATTAGAATGTTAGCATTTAGTTTTATATAAAAGATTAAACTCAAAACTATAAGTGTTTTTCTTGAAACACAAAAATTTTTCAACATTTTTGGATATAGTCATTATCTTTAAATATTTGCAATATAATCATATTAATTGCAATATTTTTACCGTAAAACTATTCAAAAATTTAGAATATCAAGATAAATTTTTTTTTTGTTTTTTTCTTTGTATTTAAATCAAGTTGTCAGGTAATATTTTTTGAATTAAGAAAAAATCCTCTTTCTCAGACTAAGAAAATTTATGACCAAAAAAAGAAAAAACCATCTTAAAAATGCCTATTTAGAAGATTAATATTTTAATATTTTCAACAATTAAAATAATTGTTTTCAAAAGATTAGTTAGTTGCTTAAGATATAAGAAAAGTTATAATTTTAACCTAATACTTGTTTTTCGAGCTTATCAGCTTTGCTTTTTCCTGTTTTTTTTTAAATCCTTTATATTTGTCCTCACATACCTCAAAATTTTGTTGAGTTATCAGAAAAGTCAACAAAGTAAAGTTCTTTGAAATAATATAAAATTATAAAAACAAACGTACTTCAATAAAGATTACAAATGTGTTTTAATGACAAAAGAGGATGTAAGGTTTAGTTTACTAAACTTTGGTGAATAATACCTTCAAATTACTACATCATATAAAACAACTTAATATTAGCCATTTTTTTTGTCAACAATATACAATAATATCCAAATTTATTGAAATAACGACATAGTTTACCATAAAATTCATTTTTAAACACAGCAATTAAGAAAATTCTATATTAATAAACAATTTAAAAAATTTATATTCTCATTTAAATTTTACTTAAGACATTTTAATCTTATTTTAATTTCAAGCCTTAAAATGTCCAATTCAATTTTTAAAAACTCTTGTTGATGTCTAGATTTACATTCTTCTGGGTTTTTTTTTTTACAGCTCGACTTCACTTTAAGTTTATAAACATATACAAGCAACACCTTATATCATCCGTTCGTAGCCTACCTTTCACTTATAATGTTTAAATTTAAAACAATAGTTTTTTTTTACTTATTAACAACAATTAACAACTATTTGTATTGCAACAAATAACGGCATAATATAAACAGGGTTGCCAAATAACCTTGAATAAATTAAAACCTAAAATTTGACAACTTAGGTTTGAGAAATATACAGTTGAGAAGTTTTGAATAAACCCTGGATTTTTGAACAAAAGTCACCATCGTGAATTAAAAACTTATACATCTTAAAAAGTAATATTTTGATTTGGCGAAAAACATCTATCTTACAGAAAAAAAAATTTGCTAGCTTGAAAAGTTTACTTATCAAAAAACAACATTCAAGATACTTTAAATTTTTTTTCATTGTGTATATTTTTATTCTTTATACTTTGAAATCAGTTTTAAACTAAAAGTATATACTATAAGTAATTTTTTAATAAGAAAAAATCTTAAAAACCACGGTAAAATCTTTCAAAAAACATTGACAATCCTGTATATAAAAACGATAGAATTATTACTGAAAATTTAGATTATCAGTTTTGAAGTGTTTCAATAACTTTAAACAACTGTAAAATTTTATTTATTAACATTGGTATTTTTTCAGATGTACAAATGAAAGAACACAAAAACGTTTTATCTTTGAAAAGAAATAAGCTTTTGTTAAAAGAACATACAAGCACAAATATCTGCCAATTGATTAAAAGTAAAATAGCTTTGGATAATGTTTTAACTTTTTATAGTTTAGCTAAACTACACAAGCTAGCGACTGTATCTGAACTATCCAAAAGATACATAGAACGTTGTTTTCAAATGGTAGTTGAAACTCAAAACTTTCTGCACTTGGATTTTGATATGATTGCAAATATACTTTCAAGTTCTGAATTAGATATTCATTCAGAAGTTGAAATATTAAATGCAGCAATTACTTGGTTTAAACACAACAAAGAAGAACGTATTAAACATGCAAAACGATTGCTTCTAAAAGTCCGACTTCCTTTGTTGTCAGAACAAACATTGAAATATGTTATGGATAAAAATTCATTATTTTCTGAAAATAATGATTGTGTAAAAAAATTGAAAAAAGTTTTAGTTAACGAATACTACTTTCAATGTAAGTCAAGTATCAATTACACAAGTAGGTATTGTTACCAAAATAAATATAACTTATTAATTTGTGGTGGTAATGATGATAGTTTGGATGATGAAGCTGTAAGTAAAGTACAACAAATTGATGGAAATTTTGTGAACGATACTGAACATTTAACTCAAATGAAAAGTGAAAGATATAGTTTCAAAGCTGTTAGTCTGAAAGGAGAAGTTTATGTTTTAGGTGGTTTTGAAGATGATAGTAAATTGGTAAAATCTGTCGAAAAATATTCTCCTTCTTCTAATACATGGAGTGTTGTAACTTATATGGTCGATGAACGTTTTAACTTTTGTGCTTGTGCATTTATGGATAGAATTTTAGTTTTTGGAGGTGAATATCATGAAGACGACTATGTAACTAACACTTGCCTACAATTTAATACAAAAAAAGAAAATCAGTCAGACGAATGTTGGAAAGAAATAACTAAAATGAATGTAGCTAGAAAGGATGCAGCTTGTTCAATTTTTAAAGAAAACATTGTTGTTTCAGGTGGAAAGTATACTAATAACAATGATTTAAACTCAGTAGAATTATTTGATGTGTTTGCTAACAAGTGGTCATCACTGCCTAATATGATAAATTATCAAAGTGGTCATAGTTTAGTTGTTGTAAAAGATAAACTGTTTGTTATCGGTTTTGGAATTAAAAATTGTGAAGTTTTTGACAACGTTTGTAATAAGTTTATTGCTCTGAAATCACCTTACAATGAATTTATTTATTCAAATAAAGCTTTATCTATTGGAAATAAAATTGTAATACTTCAAAATATAGAAGCATTATTAATTTGTTATGACGTTGATAAAGATGAATGGTCTGAAGAAACTTGTGACATAACAAAAGATCTTGACTATTTTTCTGGTGCGAAGTTACCTTGGTGTTGAAAATAATTTCTTAAATTGGACTGAATACTTTGTAACTTTTATTTAAAGCCTAGATTGATAGTTGAAGTTTATGTATTATAAAAGAATTGTTAATTAAACAATAAGTAATTTGACTGTTATGTTTTTGTTTATTGTGTAAAGAAGATTTTAAATTAAAAAATATAATAGTTTAATTTTTTGTAATGTTAACTTAAATATTAAATTAGTTATTTCAATACATAAAAGTTTTAAAATATTATATTAATTTAAAACAATTGCTCAAGGTAGAAGTTGGTTGTTTTTTGTCGGCAGACGAATTAGATGTCTTTAATCGGTCGCAGCATGTAGTTAATTAAAAATTAAGTATTTAATGATTGAGCGTGACATTTTTAATTATCACTGATTATTTACAACCATTTTGTTTTAATTCTAAAATACCTCGTCTTAAATACTTCATTACCAAAGCTTAAAAAAAATAAAAATAGTTTGTGACCATTAAATAACCACTGTCTCAGTCTTTTACCAAACAATAAAATTTAAAAGATATTTTGTTTACTAAAAAACATTATTAATTCATATTCAAATTGAAGCTGTTAATTTAACTTGTTCAAGTGTTAATCAATACTGATGTTTAATTGAAGTAGGTATATAAAACTGTAGATTGCTTGTACTACTTGTACAACTACAATTGAGACTGTAAGTTAAGAATGTTATTACAATGATTAAACGTGCAAATAAAATCTAATTAGAAAATAACGCAAAATAAAATAATTCAGCATAACAGTCTAAGTTAAAAACAGTCGACATCGTAACGCTACTAACGATATTTTATAAATATGCATGGTTGATTATGAATAACAAACACATAAAAAAAGTACAGACAAAATCAACAAAAAGCTGAAAAGCAAAAGCCAAAAGCTACATTTAACTTATTAACTGCTAATAACATGAAACAATTTTATATTATTTGTACAATATATATAGTAGAATATATATTTCAGTAGAGAAAGAATTCAGTAAACGGTTTCCGGAAATTGTTAACCCAAACTTTAGCCCAACGCACCCGTAACATTAAATTTTCATAGAAAACTGTTGAAAGATTCAAAATACATAAAGATTTCATACCAAACATAAAGAGCCAGATAATGTCAAAATGTTAGAAGATAAAGCAGAGGAACGAAAGCAATGCAGCTGCAGAGATAAATGCATGGTGGATTGCAACTGTTTATTAACAAATGTTATCTCTAGAGTGATGGTAACAATATCAGAGAAAAGTAAGCAGTATGTTGGCTCATCAGGTTTATCGTTTGAAAGTAGGTACACACGGCTTAATTTTTTTTTAACAACAGCAAATACAGACTAAAAACTATGCTTTCGAAATATATTTGGCATTTGAAAGAAAGAAATATTCTGCAATAACTGTGAAACTTTAGCACGAGAAATGAGCAAATTCAATTTGAAACATAGCTTCACTCTCTGCAGTAAGGAAAAACGAGATCTCAAAGTTAATCTCTAATCTATCTTTAAATAAACGAAAAGTACTTTTTAGTAACTGTTGGCATTTTTTATATTCTTTTTAATATAATTTTAAACATCCATGCAAACTTAGTGTGACTTATATTTTCTAATGATTTTTTTAGTGACATAACAACCCTTAAAGTATTTGCTTAATTTCATAACACTTTGATATATTTTTACAGATTTTACTTAAATAGAAAAACTGAAGAGCTGTTTTTATTAACAGAACTAAGAAACAATTGTATCTGAAAACTTAGTATCTTATTATTATGTTAATATATATTTTTTTGTGTATATATATATACGCATTACTATTGAATAAGAGTATAAGGTTGTTTAATGAAAAAAGTTTGTTAAACTAAAAATGTTTTAATAAACGCAGCCTGTCTGTAGACTGTGCTTAAAAAATGTTCAATGTTATGTCTGCGTTGAAAAAAAGGTTTGCTTAAATAACAGAATCAAACTGTATCGTCTTTTTGACACATGAAAACCCTTCTCAAGTTAAAAAATCTTAAAGTATTTAATGTTATAGTGACTTTTTGTAAACTTTGGTTGTTTGTTTTGATTTTCTTTGAAAACGTGTCCTCTACTAAACTTCATAGATACGTCATAGTGTCTTTGTAAAAATTTGTATTAATGTAATGCAACGATTAATTCAGTTTGAAGGATCAAAAACAACTTTATTGTATTTACGAAGCATATGTTCTAAAATTTTAAAATCGCATTTTCCTAAAAACTTTTTAAAAGCTCTTTAAGTGAGCTCTGTAGAAAGATATTTAGTTTACCTAATCACATTATTTTCTATATACAAAAATATATATATATAAACAATAGAAGGTCGCCTATAAAAAGACGACCTTTAAATATAAAACTGGAAAAGTCTTGCAGTTGGTAAGTTTTATAAAAAAACTGATAACATCTTAGCAAAAATTTTGATGATTTAAAACTTTTTACATACTATTAAATCGACTTCTAAAAGCAGCATTAAATTACTAAAAAACTTAATCCATTGCAGTTAGCTTAATTTTCTAAGTACAAACTTTTTAAGTTGAGTTTATACTTTCAACATTGTATCAAATAACTTTAGCTTCACTTCATTTTAATACTGTGATTCAAACGAAGCGTAAAGTCTGTTCAAAAATTTGTTGATGAATTTCTAAGTTGTCAGCAATAATACATCAACAGCTTATATTGTCAACAATTGTATCAGTTTACATTCTACTGTCTCAGAGTCTGCAAACTGTCTTGTCTCACAGTCCGTCTATTAATTTGTATAATTTAGTAAGAAATTTTGTATAAGTTGCTAATTTTATAGCCCGAGTTTAGTTAGATTATTTGCAAATAAACTTTTTAAACCTTCAAAGTGTTTATAACTAATGCATAGAGAAATATAAAAGTATGCAAATTAAATATTATATTTACTTCCAGATTGCGGTAGCAAAAAAATTACGACTTTTCAATGTCACCAAAACCTGGTAGTAAATAAAATATTTAGTTTGCAAATTTTGTTTTAAATACGTTCTTTACATTTCACTTAATCAAGCATCAACCTTAGTAAAGACAAATAACCATATAACTTATGCATAAAACAAAACTTTTATAATTACAAACTTTAACAGCTTTATTTATTACTATAAACTAATGTTAAGTTTTTTAAATTCTAATTGACTTTGTTCTTAATATTTCAAACTGTATTTCAAAATGATGTTAATGTATAATTACATATAAAAACATTCTAACAAGAAGTAAATTTTACTTGTAGTTGTCTAATGTTTAACTTGATATAAACTTGTAGCAAATAAGTTTAAAGAAATAGTAAGTATGTAACATTGTATATTTTATCTCTATGTGAAGATAAATATTTAGTAAGTAAAGATTTTTAGAAAGTAAGAAAGTTTGAAAAGATTTAGTTTTGTCATATAAAATTAAGAACTGCATTGTAAACTCTTTAAAAATCATTAGTATACAAATGTTGATAAACAATGTTCTGTTATAACTCATTGTTTTCTAAACTCTTGTTAAAACCTTTTTTTCTTTTTTTTGTAGCAAATTAAGCTAACAAACAAAACAAATATTAAACACTAAACATTTTTATTACAGAACATCATTTTAGCTGATTAAATATTAGCAGTAGCAGCTTAATTTGAATATAATTTCTTCGATTAATTAGACAATTAGAATATAATATAATTTGAATTATATTTGAATAAGATTTTATTTAACTGAAGATCTCGTTTTTTTAAACGAGTGAACCATTGTATTGTCATAAAATTTTAAAAATTTATCATTAAATCATTCTCCTTTTTAAGTCGAGAACTTTGATTGCAACCTTTAAAGCAATAAGTACGCTATAATTTAAAACTATTAAAAATAAAATTTAAAGTAAAGCTTATTAGTTCAATGTTTAAAATCATTTTAAGTTCAATTTATAACAATTAGCCAATAATTTGATAAGTTGTAATTATTACTTATATTCTCTGTACCAGTATTTAAGGTAAAATTGAACTCTAAGAAAATGAAAAAAATTAGAAACCTACTTTTACAGTTTAGTAATAGAAAAAAAATTATAAATAATAACATATATAAAACTTGTCCTGTTAATGAGATCATGATAATTAAAAACCCTAAAGATTTTCCAGTATTTAAAAAAAATTATAAACTCGATTTTTTTTACTGTGGTGCAAGTGTTCAAATAATTATTAATCATGTTTTGTGGTAAAAATCTAATTTAGTTTAACAAATAATATATTTTATAACTTAGGCTAACATTTTAAAAAAGGTTTATTTTTTAATAATCTTGATATTTGTCTGTTTTTTAATATATGGTTCTTTGAAAACTAACTTAAACTTGTTTAAATCTTACTACAGCTTATATTATTCTTATTTGAAACTTGAAAATTGGCATAAAAAAAAGGTATATAGAACTTAAACTAACAATGATTCATACGAAAATAATTCGTTAGAATAAAGCAATAACAATTTGCAAAGTTCTTGTTTTGTAGATAATTACTCATATTTTGTTTACTGGTTGAAAATATAATTTGCTAAAGAACAATAATAATAATTACGGGAACGGGTCAAAATTAGGCGAATGTTGCATAAGGATTAAAAAAAAAACAGAAAGTTAGGTATAAAAAAAAACACAAATAAAAAAAAGTAAATAAATAAAAGTTACCGACTGAGGGTAAAGGTTAGGGGTAGCAGTGATAGTAAAAAAACGATTTAAAAATAGTTTATAAAAATTATTATAAAAAAAAATAATAAAAATAAGAAGTTAGCGACCAAGGGTAAAGGTAAGGTATAACAGTGAAAGTAAAAAAAATCTAAAAAATCATAAGTTAACAATAATACAAAATAAATTATTAAATAAAAAATTCAACCCTTGCAAAAATGCCCTCTCGTAAAAAAGTATTTTCGTGCAGTTTTATGCCCTCGTGCAATTAGGTCCTCTCTTGCAACTTTGTACGCTCGTGCAAATTTGACAGCTACCCAATAATAAAATTAGTAACTAAATTATTGTTCAAAAGGTCAAATATTAATAAACATTTGTTAAAAATTTTAAAACAAAATATGTATATATCATTTATAGAATATATATTCTTAATTTACAAAACATAAAGATAGATTGAAAATACAAATGTTTTCATTAATACAACTTATTATTTTCTAAAATTACTTTTTTTTTAGAATTAAAACAAAATCTTTAGTTTATTTTAAAACTATATACAACATATTATAATGCTATAAATACACAAACAATATACATATTAAAAGTTTCTTAATATCAAGATATTTTTAGAATATAGATTTTTATTTGTTAAGTAACTAAATACTGTCAGTTTAAACAAGTTTTAAAATTTTTCTTGGCATATCAAATAAAAAACGTTAAGTAACTTTTTTTTTGGTTCCCAAATAGTAAAGAAAAACGAAACATTTTAATTTTCTTTTTTTTTTTTAGAATATTTTACATAAGTAAGTAAAAAGATAATAATAACAATAATGTAGTTGAAACTTTTATGAATATATAAATATTTTTTTTACACTGAATAAACTAATTAACTATATTGGCATCTATCGTTAAGCCTTTTTCTGATTAATCAAAATAAAACACATTTTTGTCGAAGCAAAGGAAGTAAGTAATGATAAGCATCAAGAATATTATCAGTGATAAATATGTAAATAAAACTAATTCTAAACTTACTTTCATAAATTAAGATATAAACATCTAATACTGATTTATTTAAAGCTTAGTTAATTTCAATTAATGTGATTTATCTGTTTTTAGTTTTAAATATCATTAAAAATATCATATTGTGTGGTCTGCTAAGTCAAAAATACAAAACATAATAGTGTAACTGGTGGTTTTTTAATAGTAGAAATGTTTGTATATAGTTGAAAATATAAAAAAACTTCTGAAAAATGGTGAATTTTTAAAACAGCGATATATTAAAAGTTACATTTACAGTTAATATGGCTAAATTTAAAGTTTGTCTACCCTTCAAACTTGAGCTTAATGAAAAAGTTAAATATATTAACAAAACAATGTTTAATTATTAAGTGAATTTAAAATTCAACTCACAAAACTTTAAACATTTGAAAAAATCAACAATTTTTTATCGTTTTACATTTTTGTAAATACAATAGAAAAATGTTTAAAACTAAACAACATTATAGTTTATATTATGTGCACTAGTTAAAATCATAGTTAAATAATTTTAAAAAAGTCTAAAGTTTATTTAATAATCTTTACACATTTAAAATATATATTAAAAACAAATAAGAAATCAAGAATATAATTCAGTTTTTATATTAACAGTCGAAAGTGAGCAGAAATAAAAGTATAAAAACTGTTGAAGTAAAACTCAGGTAATTTTTTTACAAATATATAGACAACATGAAATAGGAGTTGGCCAGTCTTATGTGAATAAATAAAATTGTGTTTTTAAGCCTTTTTTGAATAAATTATCACAAATTATATTAATTAAAAACTTTTGCATTCTAAGTTAAGTAAGTTGATTTTTATAGAACTTTACGTAACATAATTCACACTTAACAACTTCATAAATAGCGAAATATTTAAAACAATCAACGTACTACGTTTGTCTTGGTGTTGTTTAAATGCTGTACGGTTAAAGAATACTAAAACTTTAAAATTTTCTTTAGTTAAGTGTACTCTTGTATTATATTTAAAATTTTTTTTATTTTTGTTGACTCCTAAAACTTTTTTCTCACCAAATAAAAAAAGTTATCATGTTATGTTTTAATCATCCGTTACTAATCCAATTTCAAATAAATTTCTTAATAAATTATACCCAATGTTAGACTCAATGAGAGTTATACAAAGGAGAGATAAAAAAGACTTATTTACAATTTTCTCAGTAGATAATCAAGTGTTTATTAAGTTAGTCAGCAACTTTTTGATTCAATAAGAGCGTTTAATATAAACCTAAGTTGTTTATTTCAAAAAAGTTAATGCTGAAAAAATGTTTTTTTAGATTTAAGTTTGATTTTGTTTAAAAACCTTATGCTTCCACATAGAAAAACGTTTAATTTTATTGTAAATGGTAATAAAATTTTGAACTTTTGATATTTTTTTTTTATTGTACATGATAGTTATTAAAGGACTATAAATTTCTAGAAAATTTTAAATTTTTAACAAAAGGTTGTTTTCAAAGTGTATATCATTTCATAATATTTCATTGATAATTTATTTTATTTAGATATGCTAGACATATTTTTATAGCAGTATTATAATCAAATTCTATAAAAAATCCTTTTGATGTAATAAATGTTAATTAAAAAACATTATAATTGCAATCGAATAGTTTTAGAGATACTTTTAAAGTTTAGAAAGCTTTTGACGATACTCTATTTTAGAACTTTAAAGAAATATGATTTTTTTCTTTAAGGTTTTTTTAAACATACTTTAAGTAATTAGGTTTTAATTATTAATTTTAACTCATAGTAAATAATGTTAACTAATTTTGTTTATATAAATAAGTTTATTTTGTTGCGATATCAAAAAATATGAATGCCGAATATTTTTTTATAAAAAAATCTAAATAAACTTTTCAAAGTTTATTGGTTTTTTATAGAAGTGTTTGTAAAAAAATATTAATTCAAAATGTAATTCAAAAATTTTCTTTTAGTTTTAATTAACAATTGTGCACTTATTTTGTACTTTAAATCAAAATCTTCTTGCAAATATTAATTTCCATTCAATTTCTGAGTTTTGCTCACGAAATTAATACATTTATAAGAACTGTCTATTATTTTTTAAGGATTTTTGTTGAACTTATAAATTTTTCCAAAGTTTTTTACTAATTATATATTTTGAAGTAGAAAAAAGTTTATTTTAAAATAATGTTGTAATACCTGACAGTGAGAACTCAAAAAAATAAGTTTTAACTTAGTTGGATTTAAAAAAATTATTTTGTTTATAATAAATTAATGCAAATAGTTTTATGAGCATATAAATTGATTTACTATTAGCATGAAACGATTGTTAATATTATTATAGTAAAATTTTCAAACAAAATTATCTTACAGTATGTAAACTGCAAGCATGTTATAAACATATTTAAAGTAGCTAACTTAAAAATTAATTAGAATTATTGTCATTTTAGTATTCTAATACATATGTCAAAATGAAAATACTAATTTTTTTTTCTCCTCGAAATTATTTTACTTTCATGGTGGCCAAATGACTAAAAGTGATTAATTAAACATATATAAGTGAAATATTATGAACTTTTTACCTCTATAAAAACCAATTTCAAAAATAAAATTACTTTACGAATGAGTAGTACGAAAAACACTATTAAATATTTATATCATATTTCAATTTTTTTATTTTTTTATTAATTAAAAAAAGTTTCATTGAATGTAAGTTAAACATTATACACATATTTTATTTTCATTATAATACTATAATAATATTGTACAGACATCTTACAAAATGTTTATTATAAAACACAGTCGTCATTAATTCAAATTCTTTGAAAAGTCAGCAATAATTTTTTTTGTCAGCTGTTTTGTTTTATTCTAGTTCAGACAGGGTAGAACTATCTACTTGTGTTTTTCATGTTACAATCACCTTGAGTGCTTTGTTGAATAATTTTATTTTTTTAAGTTAAGATTTGTACATTGGTAAATTTTTAGAACAAATAAAAGTTATTTGAAATTTCTAATTTGATAATGAATGTAAACTATAATTTATAACAGCGTCCTGGACCAAGCGTTAAAAGGTATCCGTGGTGTGCGACTCGATAACAAAAATGCTATTTCATGCACCAGGTCCTAGGACCAAAACTTTTGAGAGTTTTTTTTTGTCATTTAATAAACTAATGATAATAACTAATTTAAAACTATATTTAAACTATACCAATTAAATACTATTTTACTAAAACTTTTAACTTTTAATTATTATTTATTACAATTCTAACAGTTTGATGTTAGAAGTCATTAAAGGTGTTAGGATTTGATTTTGAATTTAAAATATTTTAAAGTAGTTTTTTATTAAACGATTTTTTAATAAAATTTTAAATTTGGCAAAATATACGTAAACTTATGTGCCGGCAACGCTACATAAGTTAGATTACGATAATATAAGTAAATATAAGTTCCAACTTATTAAATAAGTTTAAACATAATATACATTTATAATACAGAATAAACTTGAGACAATACTTGAAATATTTTAACTAAACGTTTATTAAATTCTAAACAATAGTTTGATTACGGTAAAAGCTATACATAAAAAACAATTTTTTTATATAACAAATTGTAATAGAATTTTGTTTGAAGTCGATAAAGGTGTTAATGTTTACTTTAAGAGTTTCACAGAAAAACATTAAAAGCTAACTTGCCTTGAAATGTATTGGAATTCAAAGTATTTGCAAGAGAAATTTTTTAGAACATCTTTAATTTTCTCATTGAGTTTATACTTATCGAGATTTAGCAATTCAAATTAAGCATAAAATTACTTTTCAACAACTATTTTTTTAAGAGAGTTTCAAAACAAAAAAGAAAAAAGTTGTCTTTATCTCTGCTCCGTTCTAATACACAATCGTTTATTTGCTTCTTAGTCAAGTTTTAATTATTAGATAAACATTTGTTTAGTTTTAATCAAAACTAAAATATTTTAAGTAATATTTTGCTATTTGATAAGTTTGATTAAATTTAATGATTTTCAATATAAAAAGTTTGTTTGTTTATAATTTTTTATAATTGTATTTTATAATAGTGTTTAGTTACTATATACAGATCTTAATTGTGTTTAAGCATTTATACCAGACACAGTCTAAAAACTATTTACTGTTGTGTATTCAATTTTTCAAGTAAAACAAACTTTCAATTACTTTATGTGTTTATAGTTATTATGTTTTAAGTATCTATTTTAAATAACACCTCTAATACACAACTGTGAGTTATATATATTAAGTTTTATTTAACGAATATGTGCTGTATTTGTTTCATAGTAAGTAAAAATACTCATTAGGTTATATTTTATAAATGATCACATAAATCTATGAGTTCTTTGTGTTTAAAGCTTTTTTTTATAGTTTATAAGTTTAGCACATATACAAAAAGTCAACGCTCCCGATAAAACTAATAATTAAACTAATATTCGTAAAATATTTTAGTAATTTTATCTAGTTTTTATGATAGTGCATCATATTGACTACGTTAAATTAAACAACTTTTTAACTACAATATTTATTTCAAGTTTGATTGTATTCAGTGAAATTGTTACAATATGCTTAGGTTAAAGTATATTTCTAAAATAAAATAAACATTTTCGTTAGTGAAATTTCTGTAAGAAAAGTAAATGATTCTATAATTGAACAAATGTGTTTTTTAGAAATATTCTTGAGATTTTCATCGTAAAATTTTGGTTTTATAACTTCCTTGAAGTTTTTAAATGTTTCAAATCTAACATTTTAACTTTTTATAACTTTTTTAAAAGAAATTTTTCTAATGTTGCTATGATAAGCTTATAATATAATTTTTACAGACTTTATTCCAAATAAAAGACTTCAAAAGGTTTTTGTTGTACTTTTAAACAACTCTTATCTTTAAATGTTAACTAACATTGTCGCGGTATTCACGCGATAAATTTATTTAAAAGCGGATTTTGTAAACTGTTTTACGCAGATTTCGTGTCGTGCTTTCAGTATTGAAAAAACAAACATTTTTTATTGTTAGGACTTAATTTCTTTTCAATGAATACGTAAGAAAAAAGAAGTTTTCTTTGATTTTGATATAAAATAACAATATTTTGAAATTTATATTCATCTGGGAGCATTCGGCAGTATCAGTTGATAAATGTTAAAAAGTTAAATTTAAGATGCTTTCTTGATTAAGTTATAAGATACATATTATAATTGTATTATCATTTGTGTCCAACTGTAGTTTTAGTTATTGTGTCGTGTGATTGTTTTATACTCGTATTATTATCTTAGAAGTATTTATCTTATCTACCCATATCTATCCCTATTTAATTACCCTTAGCAATTTAGATTGGTTACAATATCTAGTTTTATTTCATTTTCCAAAACTATTATAATATTATAAAAACTATAACCAATAAACATAGTTTTATTTCCGATACACTCAGACTTGTTTACAAAGTGCTTTATACTGAAACGCTTTTGTTTATTAGATAATTATGAATTTTATTTTTCTGCTTACTAATCTATTTAACATCGTAATTAAAATTGTATTTCTGTAATTTTAAATTTGATAATTTTTCATTTTATTTTAGCTCGAGCAATATGGGTTAGGGGTTGACATTTAAAAATATGTAGATCAAATGGGTAGAGATAAAAGTTAAAATATGTTTACTGTAATGCTGTATTAGTACTGTTTCTCATTTGAATAATTTAATGTTATTTTAAAACATTACTTCTGCAGTCAGTTCCGAATTAATAGAACTCTTTTGTCTAATTCAGGGAAGGTTAATTAAAATCATCTGCTTAAAAGTAAAAAGGTAATTTAGTAGAAAGGAGGCGATATTTAGTAAATGGGGGCGACTATTTTTAAATTTCTGCAAGGGGCCATTATGAGTAACAATACCCGTATTAAACAACAAGTAACTTCATAACGTTGGGAACATTTTGTTTGACATCTTATTTCAGTTGTAACATATTTGCGGGTGGTAATACTAGTCAAGTTCTAATAAGTTTAGCTAGCGATACATTTTGGTGTATGGAAAAGTTGTTTTTGAAAACATAATAAAAATATGGTTATAGATTAGCATATAAACGTAAAAAGTAGAATTTTACGTAATTATTCAACATTTAGTATAGCATACTATAACCATATTTTATAAAAATATTTTTAAATGTTCATCAGAGTTTTTTTCGACTTTATTAACTTAACATACATGTCAATATGCAAATACTGTTTTTAGTTTTCACTTAATACTTACTTACTTACATCGTAGCCAAGTAATTCGAGTTATTTATATAAACATATTAAAGTGAACAAATTCGAAATTTGAACTTTTAACCCCATAAAAACTTAGTTTTATTTAGTTGACAGTTTTTTTTTTTGTTTTTTTTAAAAATTATATACTTTTTACTTTTACAATAAATAAAATAATAAATTTCTGCAGACATATTATTAAATGTTTTATTATACAATACTATCTTCATACAAACTTTATGAAAAATCAGCATTAATTTTGGATGTCAGCTGTTTTGTATTAGTTCAGACAGGGTAGAATTATTTACATGTTACAAAAACTTTAAGTTCTTTGTTAAATTGTTTAAAATTGTATAAAATTGTTAAGTTTTTTTTTATAATTTAGGTATGTAGTCAGGTCAAAAATTTCGCTTTTTGCCCGAAAAAAAAACACTTCATTAAATTAAATTCATTGGTACAGTTAATTGTTATTTTGAAATTTTTAATTGAGTTGTAAAATTTAGACTATACTTAAATTATCTCAATCAACTATTAACTTACCTAAATTCTTAACAAAAAATTATTAATTTTAGACATTTCCGTTTGAAAAAAATCTAAACTTTTTTTAGTTACAAATTATAATTGTGTGTTATTAGAAGTCTTAAAGATTATTAAAGTATGGGCTATACATTTAATATAATTGCATATTAAGCTTATTTGCTTTAAAGTGTATTGGAATTCAAGGTATTTCTAAAGATCTTTTAGAATTTTTTTTTTATTTTCTTATTGAGGTAATAGTTATCAAATTTAAAGAAGCATAGCAATTCAAATTAAGTATGAAAATACTTTTCAACAACTATCTTTTTAAGAGAGTTTCGAAAAAAAGAGAATAAAGTTGTCTTTTTTTCTGCTCGGCTCTAATACACAATCGTTTACTTGCTTTTTAGTCAAGTGTTAGTTATTAAATAGAAAGTTATTAAGTTTTAATTAAAACTAAAAAATTTAAACAGAATTTTTTATGTTGAAGGCTTGATTAAACTTTATAATTTCTTATAATTAAATGATTTTTGTTATTTAAAATGTTTTAACTCTAACAACATTTGTAAGTTGATATAATTCTAATTGTTGGTTTATTTCATTATGTATTTGGCAAAACATCATAATTTACAAAAATTAATTAAAGTATCAATTTACTGTTTGAGTTTGTGTATTTTAGTTACTAAAGCGAAATAAAAACGTAGTTAAATTATTTATATTTTAAAGTTTTCCATATTTTAGGTATCTATTTTAAATAACGATTTTTTAATATACTACGGATTTATAGGATTGTACAGCTTTTATTTGTATTAAAAATATTTTTATATTATATACACAAAATAAACGTTTTAGTTATATTCTGTTCTATATGCGGTCATATTAATCTTATAATTAGTCGTACACAAAGTAAAATACATATAAATAAAGTTATTGCCATTGATAAAAACATTAACTGAGCTATTATTTTCTGAAAATATTTTATAAATACGTTGTTTAGTTTTTATTATTCTGTATTATATTTACTAGTTTAAGTAAAAAAGTATACTGATTATTAAGATAGTTTTAGTTTTACTGATTTTAGCGTATTGTGTTAATCGCATTTTTTAATACATATACTTGTTTACAAAAACTTCTTATTTTTTGTTTTGTTTCACACTAACAACTAACTAAAGTGGACATTTTTGTTCGTTACACTTTTGTAACAAGAGGAAATTGTTCTAAATTTGAACAATTTTACTTTTTTAGAAGCATTATTGTAGTTTAGACTGTGAAATTTTATTTCTATAACTTCCTTGAAGTTTTTTAAATGTTTCAAGTCTAATACTTTATTTTCTAAAAATCCAGCTTATTTTAAACAACTTTTTAAAACAAATACATTTTAGTAATAAGCTTGTAATGTAGTTTTTAAGACAACATTTTATAGCACAAATGCTAAAAACTATTTTCATTTTAATTGTTTAAAACAGTTGTTAGCTTTAATGTTTAAGTATTAGAACCATATTGCTTAGTTTTATTCATTTTTATAAAAAGAATAAAAGTAAGCAAATTTATTTATTTTGTTTTGGTTTAGACTTGAACTTGTTTAAAAGTGTTTAAAAATACAAAATTTTATTTTTATTACTTACAACTTGTTTTTTATCTTCCTTGTTAACTGCAAAAGTATTTAAACAGTTTTTAGCCAGTTTGTTGTTATTTTTATTTCAACTTTAAATTAATTATTAGATTTATTTTCAATCAAAAATATTATTTTTTATATTTATCGGTAACAAATGTAAGAGTTTTGATATAAAGTTTTACGTTAAGTTATCCTTGCTGTATTAGTACTGTTTCTCAGAAAATAAATGAATTCTACATATATCAGTAGAAAACCACTAAAACAGTACTACTACAGCCAAGAATTTTTAGAGGCAGTTTTTCTAATTAAGGGGAAGTTAATTAGTAAAAGGCGAAAAAGTTAGTGGGTAATCACTTAGCAAAGATGCGATTATTTTTTTAACTTGTGCAAATTGGATGTTTATGAAAATGAATATGAGTTAATTTGGATTATATCAACAATAAGCAATTAACTGACAAAATTATACTTGAAATAATATTTTTTTCAGTGTATTTGCGGGTGGCAATACTTGACAAGTTTTTATCGTTTGATCGATTAAAATATTTTCGTAGATTTTATCTTAATCTTATGGTCTTTTGAACTTTATGCAAAAAGATTTAATATCTTTAAGTATCAATACATATTTAGCAGCTGTTTTAAGTTGATGTTGTCTCAAAAATTTCGAAAAGCTTTGTTTGGTGTTTATCATTAAGATAGTCTATTTTAAAGCTTTAAAGCATTTATAAAAAATATCTTTTGACTTTTGATATTATGATTTATTTAAAGCAAAGGTTATATAGATTCAGTTAAACAGGAATGTTATTGAACTTTTATTCAGTTTAATTTTACAGTTGATTATGTTTAAGTTTTTATTTATAATTAGATTTGGAACCTATTTCATAACTTGAAGTTCTTCTCTAACCTCTTAACTTTATTTTTTTCTTACTGCTATTATATAATTTTCAATGTATAACGTTTATAACTAAATTTTTGAGTAGTTTAGTTATAGAATATGAAGTACTCTATTATATGAAAGCTTTTAACATTTTCTTAAAACGCTTGGTTTTAAGTCTCTAAAAAAGAAAGTTTATGACTAGCTTTTAACGCACTATAAATATAAAAACTTAAGTAATACTTAGTATATAACCGGTTGTGAATACAAATAAAAAGTATTTATACAGAAAGTAATCATTGTATGTTATGTGTTCGTAGAAAAAAATGATTTTTAAAGTATTATCAGTATTGTTTTCAAATCGGTGAACATTTTTACATGCTAGTATGACCAGTCGTTTATTAATTGTTATAAAAAATGTCTGACAGTTTTTTCCAAATTCAGATGTTAATTGTATCCTTTGAATTAAGTTTCGTCTAAACTAGTGCTATACAATAGTAATTTATTTTATTCAAAAAAGATGATTTCGAATGAAAAACTTTTATTGGGAGAGAAAAGGTCAAAATATTTGGTTTAATTTTAAACTTAATTTTTGGTACTACTTTCAATAACACTTTCTTTTAATTTCTTAAAAATTGATTTATATGCATTGAAATTTCTCTTTATTGTTTTTTTTTCACTTAATATAACTGAAATATTGATAAAAATACATTGTATATTGTTTTAAACTACATCAAATTTGTTTGAAAATATGTTTTAAAGTATTAGGATTTATATATATTTATTGTTGTATAAGTTTTAAACTCAATTAAAACTAATGAATTAGTACAATAACATTATATTTTGAATATTAAATCTATACAAATACATAAAATAATTTAAAAAAAACTCTAGTGTGTTAACAGGATAGAGTTGGTAAAATCAACCCAAGTTAAAACAAAGTGACTAACTTGTAAAAAGTTTCAAATTTTTT
The DNA here is from genome assembly GCF_965202585.1 of Thalia democratica. Classification (NCBI taxonomy): domain Eukaryota; kingdom Metazoa; phylum Chordata; class Thaliacea; order Salpida; family Salpidae; genus Thalia; species Thalia democratica. The sequence goes on along the minus strand of NC_139165.1, from coordinate 116,287,968 downwards.
TTAAAGGCTTGTTTATTTCATCTAAAATTAAATACTCTAGTTTGTAGAGGCAGGTTTGGTTTCTTAGTTTTTAAATTATCAAACTGTTTATATTGATTATGAATAATGTTGCATTTTGAATTTTAAAAAATTAATTGTTCTTATCTTACTACTTTTTATATAACTCAAAACTAAAAAACTTTTAGACATTTTGAAAGAGATTAAATGCCTAAATTTCGTCTAAAGCATCAAATCATCGAAGGTAAGTTGTTACTATATTTTTTTCTTTTTTCAAACAGTAGTTACTTTATATAATCTGCATTGAAAGATTAATTTAAGATTAATCATTTTATAGTATTGCAGTTTAAGTAATATTTTACAATTCAGTCATTACTTTATGATTTTTTATTGCTTGTATTTTTTAAGTCAAAAGCTAAAGTAAACTTTGTACAAACCAAAACAAAAAACTAAACTTTTGCAGAATAATTTTTAAAAAATAAGAATAAAAAGTGTAAAATATTTAAAAAACTTTTTACTAATCCAGTTGTACTCTAGTCTAGCTTGTACTTTTTTACAAAAAGCTCAAAAACTGTATTTTTTACTTTTTACATTATTTTAATTTATTTATAAGAACGTTTGACAAAAAATTAATTACTCAGTGAATACTGCGTAATTACTTTCTAAATCTACGTGATATTTGTACATTACTTTGTAGTAGCGTTACCCAAGGGGAGTAATACGCCTTTTTCGCGATTATATTAAGTCTGGGTAATAACTAGTTAAATGAACAATGGGAGATTTTATGAGTAGCAATATATGTTTTCTTTTTAGCTTGCTTTTCTATAGTTAAAGCTTGCTTTTCATTATTTACCCTGAAGTCTAATTTAAATTAGTGTAGTTTATTAAACAACAAAAAAGCGCTCAAAATAATTGGTCCTAGGACATGGTGCACGAAAAAAACTTTTTGGTTATCGAGTCGCACACTACGGCTACTTTTAACGTTTTTTCCTGGACAAATTAAGGTTTCACAAAGGTATAACGGGTAATAAGTTAAATAGAAATATTAATCAACGAGGCTATATCTAATTAAAGGGGTTTATTTTGTTTTTACTTTATGCAATGTGGGAACTTATGAAAATGAGTTTGAAAAATCCTTTTAGATGTTTCATAGACTTTTAAAAAGTAAGCTTTTTTTAATTATATGTAAATGTATACATTTTAAGTTAATGTGCCATAACGCTTTTCTAAAATGGTCTAAAATTTCATATTTTATTTATTAAGTCAAGTTAATTGTCTTCCTTTTATGTAGCAAAATTTCTCTTTTTATTTAATAAATTTTTTTCTGCATTTTAGTTTACGAGCTTTATTAATTTATTTTTAATTCGATAAATTTTTCGTACTGTCAACATATAAACTTTGTTAATCAATTTTTAAATTGCAAGTTTTATGTTTATATAATTTATATTTTTTTTCTGTAGTTAAACTTTGTCTTGTAGGTATTAAACTTTTAACTGTTTTGCTGGCCTTTTTCATATAATGTTTGTTTGGTTTGTATTTATCACTAAGTTCTGGTCATTATCAGTGAATGATGTAAAAATATATGCAAATACTAATGCGTAGTTTGAAAAGAGTTTTGTTAAGGTTTGTGATGTTTTTTACTCAAGATAAAAAATATCGATCTATGGAAGTGGTGCCCGAAAAACTACCACAATGTTAAATCTACATACCGAACTTAAGGATTAAATTTATTTACTAATTTTATAATAATGTCTGTGTTTTTCTATTTGTTTAGCAAGTACTTATTACTTTTAGTCTATTTACAAAACTTAAAGCAAAAAGTTTAAATACAAAATTCTTAATCACTGCAACAAAATTTAAAACAGTCCAACAAAACTTTATACTTAGAAAATGTAAAAACCTACAGAAACGTACAATTGAAAGTTACAATTTAAAGTTAAATGGCAACTTTTTAGGAAGTTATTTTAAAAAACCACAATAAAAACAGAAAACACGAACAAAAATTTACGTAGACTACAACGTAGTCTTTTTAACTGGACAAAAAATAGATTACTCTAACGACTCCTTTTAGAAACAATTCATATTTAAAATACATTTAGTTTTTATACTTCTAACTTATATGTTAAAAGTTTTAGAATCATCTAAACTGTACCTTAAAAAAAACCAAACTTGCGTTTTCAAAGTGTAGGTCATTACCCAAAGAACTCTAACACAAACAGTTATTTATAGAAACGATTTAAATTTGATGAACTGTTGTTACATGTACAATTTAGTAAAATATTATTTTTTATTGTTCTAACTAATTTATTTAAAATTTCATGACCATCTGAACGTAATATTTAAAAATCACTTTCGAAGCCTACTTCTAGACCAGTGAAAAAACGATTGTAGAAAACACTTAATAAAATATAAACATTTTGTATATAACAAGTAATAAAATTAATTAAATAAATTCAGATGGAGAAATAGATCAAGAAGAGAATCCAAATAAAAATACCAGTGAAACCCATAATTACCACGGAAATGGTTAGTTTTGTTATTATTTGCAAAAATTTACAATTTCTTGTAAACTAAATTTTCCAGAAACGAAAACTTTTTGTCATTGTGTTTAAATTATACATATAAGTAATTTTCCTTTCATTTTTTTATTTATTTTATTTATTTATGCCAAGCTACGGTCCGCCTGATTTTTATAAGTTTTTTAAAACAGAAACAGACATTCACGTTCGCTTCATTTTTGAAGATGTACAAATAAATAAAATAAAAATTATTTAAATAAAAAACAGCAACAAAATATCAACAAATTAAGTAATACTTTTTTATTTAAAACTTAATAACAAAAGAGCACATTTGTAAACTTCAGGTAGAAAATTATTTTAATATATTGCTCATTTTTAACTAAAAATATGTTGAATAGATTTTCATTAACTAATAAAACGATTTAAAGATAAACTTTTGTAAATGTTTTTACTTTGATATATACAAGCATTTAACTTTGTATTGTTACTGCAAATTTTATTTATATTATGTCTTTAAAATTAATCTTCTTAAACCTAAGTTGAAACTTCAAATGTTACACTTAAAACCCAAAGTATACAAATCTTAAACCGCTAATTAAGTTATTAAAAAATTTTTTTTGAAGAAAAATATTTTATTGCACATTTATTTTATACTGTTTGATAAAACTTTTTATAGGTAATGCAATTGTTCTGTATTATGTATTGTAACTAAAATAAAACACTAAAACCTTATAAAAACAATTAATTCTAATATATGTTTATAATTATTCGTATATATTAACAGGATAAGAAGTAGTTTTACTTACTAAGGTCTTTAATTTGTCATGTTTTGTTGTACATTTATAAATATATGTGTTGTGTTTTTTATATGTTATTTTTAGAAAAAATGTTTTAGGTATTTGGATTCCAAAGAATTTTTCTGGAGTAAAAGAAGAAAATGTAATTAATGGGATTCCAAAACACATAGGTTAGTTTTTTATTATAATGTAATGAGATTTAAGCATGTTTTATTGGGCAAGAGCATATATAATCCAAGCTCTGTTAATTATTTTAGTCACTATTAAGATTTTTAAAGATTATATTGTTTGAAAAATCAACTCTTACGGGCAATTTCAAAATTTGAAAAAATACTTTTGTGTTTTGACACATTATGCTACAACTATTGATATTTTATAAAATATAATAATAATAATGTTTATAATCCTGTTCCTTTATACATAGTTAATTGGCCTGTTAAAGTGCTTGGGGCCTTGGGTTTTTAAGTTTTGTTTATAGTCAGTGTTCTCAACATTTATCAGCTACTACGAAAGTCCAACAAACGCTGAGTTATCTGAGTATTAAAGATTTGAAAGTAAATATGAAGCAGGCTCTTCTAACAAAAGTGAAACACGTTGTTCAGATAAAAGCGGTTCTAGTTATACGAATAAAAGTGAAACAAGTTGTATGGATAAAAGTTAAACCAGTTACTCAAATGAAGACTGAACCAGTTTTACAAATAATGTGAAACCAGTTGTTTGAATGAAAATGAAACTAGTTTTGGAGTGAAATTATTTGTTCGGGTGAAATTGGAGTAGGATATTGTTGTTCTTTTTTCGAAAGCAGCGGAATTATAAATTTTGTGTTATAACTTTTGTGTTTTTATGTTAATTTTAAACTTTAGTTAGTTAAACTCAGTTTTTTTTTTCATTTTTAATGTACAATTTTGGTTTATTTTTGTCTTTTTGTTGTATGTCTTTCTGTATAAGTGGCCTAGGTTTTGATGCCTAGGTCCTTCGTATGACAATAAACTTGCAATAATAATACGTATATGTACTTTATGAATTTAACAAGGTGTGAGATTTTTTATTGCATTTCTTTAATCTATTTATAGTATTCCTTATAAGTTTTACATATAAGTAAATAAAAATATCAACATTAACGTTTAGCTTATTTTATATATCACCGGTATACTTACGATTTCCACCCGCGGTCAATTCCCCCCTCCGCACAATTCCAGCCCGATTTTTTCCACTTTTATTATTTTTTTTTTCTTTATTTTTTTTTACTGTAACTGTAACCTCTTATTCTTACTATTGGATGGTGAGCGGTTCTCAGATTTGATCGGGTTGGATTTTTGTGCGATGGGAATTGATGGGTGGGAATTTCGTGCAGTGGGAAATGATGGGTGGGAATTGTCGGGTAAGAACTGAGCTGTTTCTATATCACCATGGTTGCTTTCGTTTGTTTTTCTTAAGTTATAAAATATTTCAAAGAATTCTTAAATTATACTTATTTACTTATTAGTTCTATAACATACTTGACATGTGTTTATGCATCAGACCATACAAACATTTATAAAGTACTCTACTTAATCTTATAAATAAATCAAATAAGTAATATTTAAAATCTTAAATTTACACAAAGTTTTAAATTTACAAAGGACTTGATTTATTCTAATTTTTTTTTTAATTAAACATTTTCAAATTTTAAAAGGACAATTTTAGTAACTTTTAATAATATTTTTATAATCAAAACCTTATCATGACAAAATCGTAATAAGATAAAATGCTTAACTTTTTCGTGTACAATTACATAAATATGGCGATTGGTGATGCATAAAGTTTTTTAATACTTTTTTGTTTATAAACTTAAGTGTTCTATAACATACTTGTCATATTTTTATGCATCAGATTATACAATCACTTATAAAGTATTCTACTTAATCTTATAGCAAGGCATAACATAAACTACTTAACTTAGAAATATACAAGTGTAATATACTTAAGGTATATATAAATCATTATTTTGTAAAATCACTTAAACTACTCTAGTAAATTGTTTAAAAAAAGACTTAAATAACTAAGAAGAGATGAAAATAGTGATTATCAGAACTAGTTAAAATATTTTAAGTTAGATATTTAAACAATTAAACAAAAACATAAACGGTTTCTAAAATTGTAATAGTAGTTAAGACACTCATTTTGTATGCTTAGCAATATTTAAAATATTAGTTTTGGATATTTCCCTAGAAGTGAACAGAGATAAGTCTTAAACTCAGCATTTAAAGTCTAAATTTAGTATATGGCAATCAATAATGTTATACTTCTTTTTTAAACGCGTTTTAATTAATAATATCAAATACTAAAGTCTAATTTTTGATACAGTTTTTATAGTTTAGCTCTAAAAATTTGTTAAAAGACTAGAACAGTTTTTTAAAAGTTTTTCATGGTATTTAAATAACAATTAATAAGCTTTTTATGCAAACAGAACAGTAATAAAGATCTAAAGGTAAGTATTTTAAGATAGTTTGTTTCCTTTTTGTTTATATTGTTTTAAATGTAAAACCAAGTCATAAAAATAATAAGCAGGTGAAACTAATTTGTATATCAATTGAAATTTTAGGAAAGAATTTTTATTAGACTATTACTTCAACTATTTAAATATGTTGAATAATACAGTATATATTTATTGATATAATGAATAACAAAACAACAAAATTTAGCTACTTTTACTTGTTTTGTAAAGAGCAAAACAAATAGTAAAAATAACAAGCAAATACTTTAAAGCAAATAGTTTGTTTTCAAAAACAAATCTGAACGTACGAAATGGTTTACAGAGATAAAACTTTTTCGAAACACTAGTATTAGCACTAAATTACATAAATTCAAATAAAGTATTTTAACTAAACACTTTAGTATTAAAAAAAAAATTTTTTTCAAAACCATTATTAAAGTTTTAAATTGTTAATTTATAAAAATTTACAGAAAAGAAAGTTCAATGGAATTTAGATACACAAGTTGAAATTTTAAGTACAAAACAAGAAGTTAACCATAATAAATCATTAAACAATATACCAAACATTAGTGAAAGTAGCTCAACTAACGATGTAGTAAAAGTTGAAATAGTAAAAAGTGATGATCAAAGTTACGAATTTGTTGATTTAAGTTGTCTGAATAGTGTGAACAATAAGACGTTGAAATTGAAAAAAACTGATGATAAAACTAATACTTCACAAGTATCCAAACAACATAGATATGAAAACATAGGTTTTTATTTCACTCTTTAATTTTTTGAAACATTTTTAATTAGTAAATAAACAATAATATTTTGCGTGGAATATATTAACTTTTTAAGATAAAGTATTTTCTGTGTTTTAAATATATTAATGATCTTTTTCTAATATTAAGTTTGTTCACTACTTTATAATTTTAGTAAAACTTTATGAATTATCAAGTATTAAACACTTAGTCAACTTAACTTTTAAGATAAATTATTTTGTGTGTTTTAAATATATTAATGATCTTTTTCTAATATTAAGTTTGTTCACTACTTTATAATTTTAGTAAAACTTTATGAATTATCAAGTATTAAACAATTAGTCAACTTAATTATGTTCAAATAAAACAGACCCAGCATTCTTTAAACCCTGTATTCCTCCGAAACCAGAAAAATATAAACTTCATTACCAACAAAGTTTGTTTTTATTAACTTAAAATACTAAACATTGGTGAAAATGTTTTTTGTTCTTTAGCTAGGTACTAGGACCAAAGATTTTTAGCATTATTTTTATTTCAATTAACAATTTAAAAAGTTTGTAATTGTTGATTTTTTTTTACAATAAATAATTATTTACTAATTTATTGATCGAAAAAGAATTGTCAATAGCATCTAAATTAGCAAATTTTAAATTTTCCATAAACATGATTTAAAATTTATCCAGACAACAAGTCAAATCAAAAGTTACAAATAAGATTTCAAATACCACCATTGTTACATGAAAAACCTGAAATGTACAAATACGAACCCAAGAACCAACAAAGTTTGTTTTTTTTACAAACTAAGTATATTTAGAAATTTCCTTTAATTAACAAGAAGTATAACTTTTTTTATTAACACTAGTAAAAAGAAAGATCTACACAGTTTTTATTTTTTTAATTTAATTTTGGTAATGGTTTATCTACCAAATTATTCATCGATATAATTTAGTTCTAACATTTATTCAAGTTTCCGTAGAAAACACTTGATTTAAATTTTATATAGACAATAATTCAAGCCGAGTTTTTGAAGAAAGATCAGAAATACCACCTTTGCTGCATGAAAAACCTGAAATGTACAAACCGAAGAACCTACTTAAATTTAATATTAACGATGTAATTGATCATCAACGAAGAAGATTTGAAGATCAAAGAGTCTCACCAGTTTTTGTGGATACCAGAGTCAATGCTTATTCAAGTTATTACCTTATTTAATGAAATTAATTAGTAATTTTTCGAGTATTTAATATTCGTTTTAGTTTAGCTAGAAAATGTTTAGGTTGTTACGTTTATACGCCTTTTTAAAAACTTCATAAAACCTATACTTTTGAATAATGAAAGGTAATGTGAAATATGTGAAATAATTTATGTATTAAACCAAGACCTTAATGTAAAGTTTTTACATAATAAAATCTGTACTAAGTTGTAGCTTAATAAGCAAAATACCATCTAGGTTGACACTTTTTTAAACTATACATTACTTATTTTCTTTGCGTTGAAAAGTATGTACAATCAAAATGCTTAACATGAATAAAAACTTTAGGAGTATAACTGTTGTTTTGATTGTATTAGAAAATCTATATAACTTAACAATAAAATAATTCTAGGTGTAGCGCCGAAAAATGGAGTTGTTAAACCTAATTATCCTGCTAATTCAAGATACACTATCGATTTGGCTAATTACGTTGATACGAATACTACTAATATGGAACATTTAAAAGCTTGGTTAGAATGCCATATTGAAAGCTATAAGTACTACCAAAAGATGCTAACCACTACTGCGGTTCTACAAAACACTACATGTCAAAATAGAGGTAAATAATCTTGTTTATAAGCGTACTGATAGTAAAATAATTAAAAAGTAATTATGATAGAGTAGTATACGTCAATAGTTTCAATAGTTTTGTATTAATGGTTTTTACTTTTTGTTTGAATTTGAAACGTAGTTTAATTAAAATTACAGTTAGATAATTAAAAAATAAATAAAAAATTTTGCAACAGATCAAACACAACACAGAATGAAAAATCTTCAAGAAAATAAAATTGCTGTCTTAAAGCAAAACTTCAGACTCTCAACTGATACTCCAAACAGCAGTAATTCAGTTAGTCGTCTGTATTGACCGTAAATGTAAATAAACAGTGGTTATAAATCTATATAGCCCTGTTGTATCAAAAATGTCTAAACCTGTACATCCTCTTCAAAGTTTTCTTTATTTTAAAAGCTGAGGTTTTGTTAAAATTAACAAATGATAATATTTTGTAATCAGTTTAGTTTTTGTAGCTTTTTGGTTTTTTAAAATTAAACTTATTTTTTTTATTAAGATTAAATTTTATGAAAATTTTAGAGGATTGTGAAGTTAATCGGTTTGATTGTTACTCTTGAAGTATGTTAAAAGTGTAAAATTAATAATTTAGTTTTTGTGTTTTCAAGCTTACTTAAAAATCATATGCTTCTTACTTAACAAAACATTTTTTAAGAGTTCAGGAAATTCTGGTGATGTATTTGTCTACCAAAATAATAAAAACCCATTGAATGTAAGTGACAAAAAGTTGTATATTTTCAAATTTAAATAAATTACCAGTAGTTTATAGTAATCAAAAATTCTAATAAATTAGTACTAATCTATTTATTTTGTTAAAAACATATATATATATATATATATATATATATGTATATAACAAATTAATAGACAAAATATTTAAGTAAAAACTCAAGCATTTTTTTATATATATAAATCCAGAATGTATATGTATATATATATATATATATATATATATATATATATAAAATAAGGTTAATGTTCAAACTTAAACACCTTCTACTGAACTTGAAGGGCTTTTAAATAATTTATTGAAATGGCGATTTTTAAAAATTCTGGTACATATGTTTCATAAAGCTTTAATTTTTTATAAAATATTAAATTATAATATGTATATATATATACATTCTGGCTTTATATATATAGAAAAAATGCTTGAGATTTTTACTTAAATATTTTGTTTATTAATTTGTTTATGGCCTATTGTTATGTTTATTTCAGGCGAATGTAATGAAAGATCAACAAAGGAAAAATCAAAAGAAGTCATCGGCTGCTACTAATATTTTCAAAAGAATATTTAGAAGCAAAAGTAGTGAATAGACAAACTTGTTTTAAAATGAAAAAAATTCATCATTAAGTAGTTTTGTATCAGTATTTTTAAAAGTCTAATCCATTAAAAAAAAAGTTATTTTTCTTATTTTAAAGTTGCAATGTTACTCAATATAATTTTGAACCAGTTTATATTTAATTTTAAGCTTCTTTCTGTATTTAATGTCTTATAAACTTATAAAAAAGAATGTTGATATTAGCTTTTATTTCGTACTAAACTAAATAGCTTACAACTAATAATATTTTTGTTTCTACTAATTTACAAGGTTATACTGTTTAACTATTTCAATAATATATTTGCTAAATAAGTATACTTTTACCTACTGTTATGAATGGTAATTTTACGTCGATACAAAATAAGAGATTCTAGATTTATTGCTTATTTCTTTTTTAATTCAAACAATGTAGTCAAATTTTTGAAGTATAATAAAAGTTATTCGTTGCTAGTTTATAACTACTGTTGAAAGTTTAAATTTGTTATGTTTTGAGTTTTATTGTCTAATTAGATTTTCTATTCTAAGTTAAGTATTTTCCTGGTTTTAAGGTTAGGCTATAAACCTTTTTCTTAATGTTAGTATTTTTGATTAAAACGAGTATGATACTATTTTCCTTTAAGTAGTTTAATATTTTTGATACAAGGAAAACTTTTTAATACACTTTAGTAAAAATTATTCATAAATAAGTTAAAAGTGTACTGATTTGAAAATATTTTTTAGTTTAAGGTACTACAGTTTTTACTGCTCTAGGTAAAAAAATGTTGTTTATTTGTTGCTAAATTTCAAATTTTTACCTTTTTATGTTTTATGCTAGATTTATTAGTTTGAGAATAAGAACTTCAAATATATTTTGCTTTTTATATTGACAATGATAGTTTTATTTGAATCATAATTTAAACGTAGCTGAAGATCTCTGATAGATTTAAACATTGTTTTACAACATAAATCTATGAATATTTATGCTTTACATTTGACTTTAAACTTAATTTTTTTGATCAATTTGAACTTTTAATTAATAAAACGTTTAGTTGAAATATCTTACTTGTTTGTTTTTATATAGAATTATTACGTAAACTTGTTAAACAATAATAGATAATTAAAAAGAAAATAATTTATAACGAATATATGCATTAGAACAGGGGTCGGCAGGTAATTGGTTCTAGCGCGCCAAATTTCAAGTTTAAAAATTTTTCATGGCCTACAGTTTTAGTTTTAGTCAGTTTTTATTTTTAATCGGTTTTAGTCACATTTAGCTCCTAATTGGGGTCGGCTACTTGACAACTCAAACTCCGACAATTTGAGAGCAGTGAAACACCGTTAGTCAGAATAAAGTTTTAACACAAAAACATCTGTGGTATTTGAAAGGCTATATCTTAAAAATAACAAAACATGAAAAAAAAAAGTACGTATGTAGATCTAATTTAAATCACAAAGTTAATCTTTCTCTATTGCAAAATCTTAAATATTTTGTAAGATATTTTGAAACTATTAAAAATAATTATTTTTTTTACTTTTTTTAGCCATATCTCAAAAAATAATTGATTTCATACAAAAATAAAAAAATGGCTTGTAGATATTTATAGGAATTATATACGTATTTTTTATTTTTTAATTTATGTATATTACATTTTTAGTTGTGGTCATTTCAATTTTTTTTTAATTTATATTGTTGGAATTTGAATTGTTTAAATTGAAGTCGTGCACCCATAGGGGTCTGGCCTGGCCTATCTAAAATTTATTTTCAGTTTAGAGTATAAATAGATTTGTGCAGATTGTATAATTTATTCGCGACCGGTTTCGGTGGCAAGAGATTGCGACCTTTTCAAGCAAAAATAAAGTATGAAACTGCATATAACAATGTTAGTTATTTATACTGTTGTTTAAAAACTTATTCATGCGTGAAGAATATAAACAAAACTAAAATGTTGCATATTCGAAAATTCAAGCATGTCAGAGTATATTTAGGTAAAATTGGTACTAGTTTTTTTAAAAAACGAATTGAATTAATATTAATATAATGCAGGGTTTCCCAAACTCATTTGATAAATCGCCCCTTTTCAGTAATTTGAAAAAAAATCGCCCCCCACGATTTTACAAAGTAGTTTTCCTTTTGAGTACAAACTTTTGAGCTAAAAAAAGTTGTGTTCGAAATATAATTTAGTCTGGTACTTCTTATGCACGCACTTTTGTGTTCAAAGTAGTTTACAGGGCTTGAGAAAATAATTTACAGTTTTTTTCTTAGAAGCCCTGTAAAGTGTATTAAATTGTAAGTACTTAATTATTAAAAAGCCTTGTGTAATCTGTTATCAATCCTGTTTAAATATGAACTGTTTTGAAACTAATGAAACTTTAAGGTCAGTGGTGGACAACTTTTGTAGTCAGCAATTCATATTTCCTAAAAATTCTTTTCTAGTTTCAACTCGTTAAAAAATGTAATTGCGGGCTGCATGATTTTAAAAAAATAACAAATAAGAAAATAAAAAAACTTGAACAAAATTATAATAAAATAACTTAGTATTATTGTGATGTAGGAAATACTACTGTGAACTGAAAACGAAATGAAAGCGTATTTCAAAATAAAAGGTATCAAAAAACAAAATTTTATTTATTTTGCACAAGTAGTTTTCAATTTACTTAGCGGGTCGAAATTCGACTGGATCTGCAACTTGATCTGAGCTGTACGTTACCCATCTGAAACCTTAACTGAAACCTGACATAATAATAATATCTCATATAACAAATTTCGGACATTTAGAAGTTAATACTAAGTAACTTATTTAGCCGAACAAAATACTTAAATTATTTTATAAACAGGCATATTCTAAAATAACTATACCAGAGATTAAAAAACTATAAAAAAATGAACAGTTTTTTTAAAAATAATAGAATAAATATTAAAAAATAATTTCTGATCTAGTTTAAGGAAGTTTGACCGACTGGTTGATTATCTCACATGAAAAGTGGTTTCATCAACAGCTTCAGTCAATGCAATAAATTTATTAATTTCAATGCTAAGATATATTGTAAGCAAGTTAGTTGTAAAGTTAAACATTTAATTTTATACATTTTATACTATTTGTTTCGTACTAGAATACCATGAAATAGCATTTGACTTGGAAAAATCTTTAGGGAACTAAACCTGAATTCTAACATTATTTTTTTCTTCATTTAAATTCAAAAAAAAATCCAATGTTTTACAGTTAATTCTGTGAACAGGAAGTAATAAATTTAAAAAAACTTTTAACTAGGTTAAAATTTTGTAACTGTAGCAGTCTTCTTGATGGCTTATTTAATAATGTTTAAAAATTTTTTTTTCTAGCTATTAGCCTATAATAACTTAACAGAGGAAAAAAGTGAAAAACTAAAAGCTAGTGTTGAAGTATTAAAATTAACTAAGTATATTATAATTGCTTATATATATATTGAATTAAGATAAAACAAAAAACAGTTGTATTAATAGTTTAAAACTCCTTATATAATAATAAATAGTATATCAAGTTACAAAATAAAATTGAGTTTAAGAAACTTTTAAATGAAAAAGTAAGTCATTTCAAACAAAGATCTCAAATTTATACTCTTTTTAAACCAAAAAACTCTTTTTAGAAATAAAAACTTTAATGATTATCAAAATTTTACAATCAGATAATAGTTATATAGTGACATAAGTTATATACAGATTAAACAAGTAATAACAAAAACCTGTCAAATAAAGGTCTTTCAAACAAACATTTTAATCACTATGCTATAAAAACTTTTAGTGTAATGTAATCGACGAAAATGAGTTACAAAATTAACCAGGTCAAAATAAAACTATTAAAAACTTTAAAACATAAACCATTTAATAAATATAGTAGACTTCCGCTTGAGTTCGCACTTTGAAAAAAATCAAAAAGTGCAAACTTAAAAAATTATTACCATTTTTTTTTTTACAAAATGACAAATTTCAATATGTTATATACAATAATGTTATGAATAAACATGAAATCCACTAAAACAAAAAAGTCGTTTACTTCAAAAGTATCTGCCTCGAAGAAATTTATATTTTTATCTATAGGATAGCTTTTTTGTTTCAAATCGAAGTTTTACTATTTAACATGTTTAAACTGTTAAAAATTCCAGAATTTTTACTGTTTTTTTTTTTTTGCCTGAATTGTCAAATTCCAGGTTTTTCCAGGTTTCTAGGTAAATTGGCAACCCTGTATAGTTTTATTTCTTAGTCTAACTTAGTGACTTTTCAAAAGACAACTGGAAATATCATTTGGTCATAGTTAATAATAAATAACATAGATTTTTACAAACCATATATGATCCCAAATAACATACATGTCAGGTTTTAAAATAATGAGAGGGATTCCAATCGTCTATGATCTATGTAATTCTTGAATAAGGAAATATATGAATGAAAATATAGTATTTACTTGAAAGTAGGAGTCATAAGCACTTGTTTTTTTTTCAATTTTTTACATAAATAAAGTAAACTTTTTTGTTTAAGTTTTACCTCAGGGTCAAATAATTAATAGCAAGCTAAAATTAGTAAAATATCAAGAAAAAAAGTAAAAATCTTATGACAGCCCAAAATTTTAAAATCGCCCCCTTTTCGCCCCCTTACTAGTTATCGCCCACCCTTTCGCCCCCTTACTAATTATCGCCCCCCGAATTACTAAAATCGCCCCCAGGGGGGCGATATCGCCCACTTTGGGAAACCCTGATATAATGAGTTAAAGAAAAAACTGAATTCAGAGTTTTTAAAAAAAAATTATTTATACCTTGAAATTTATCTAAATGAAATTAAAAATTGTCTAAAATTGTGATTTTAAACCAAGAGTCAAGAGTTTAGAGCCCAGAGTTTAAAGTATAAAATTAATATTTAATAAAATAATTAAGTCCTAATATTATTTCTATCAGTATTTAAATATTTAAAGTATAACAATTATGTTCTTTTCATTAACACCTAACTCTTTAAAAATGAAATAAGCAATCTATCAGACGTTTTTTATTTCAAAAAAAAAAAAACACGACACACAATAACAAAAGATTTACTATAAACACAGTGATTCAATAAAATAATTGATAGAATTTGATATCCATTTCCTCATCTAGTTCGGTTTCATAAAGTTTATTTTTTGCATTTTGTAGATAGCCATTTCACGTAGTCATTTACAAGCAACTCTCACTGACCTCTGTAAAAAACTAAGCTCAAAAACAGATGTGGATCACTTTGTACACTTTTTATATAATCAAATTTTATTTATTTAGGTTTATCTTGGACATGACTTTAAACTGTATCCTGGTGTATGACTCGACAACCGAAAGGTTTTTTCGTACAGCAGGCCCTAAGACCAAATATTTGAGCGCTTTTTTTCGTTCAATAATTTTGTTATTGTTATAGATATTGTTTTCATTTCAGTTGATGAAATCTTTATATATTTAGTACATTGCACAGCACATGTTTAAAGTTTCAGTTATTTTGTTAAGTTTACTAAAATATAAACAAAACATATATTATTACTTTCATTTAAAGTTTTCTTGGTTGCAACTTTTTGAAACGAAAAAATTACAATCAGTTACATCAAACCAGTCAGTGTTTTTTAAAGATAAAAAATGTAAAAAAGCCAAGATTGAAAAACTTTGCCATTTAAAAAATTATTTACAAACTAAAAAACATTTTAGTTTTAGTAAATATTTTTTGATTTCTTTGGAATGTTTGTTTGTAAATTTTAATATAGTGTTAGCCAATTGTAAAAGAAACATTTTTATAACCACATGTGAAACCAAAGACCTAGCTAGATTATAAAGAATTGACATATTAGTAAAACGATGTAATGTTTGCACAGTGTTTGTACACATAAAAATTTTCATACTAAATAAAATTACTTATTACATTGTCAATTTGCTGAATCAAGGAAACACTCTAATCCAAGTACGTAAGATTTTGTATACACTCCAAGATGTTGTTGTTTGTCAGGTAAAACAAAATTTATACTTTAAAGAAAAACTGCTAAAACTATTATATATCTTTTTTTCACTTATTTAAGCTTAAGCAGTGAAGATAATAAATGGTTTTTAAATCGTATCCAGGATCTTAAAAAGAAAACAAATAAGGAAAAAGTCAATTTAAAATATGGTCTTAATTAGCAGGCCAAATTTGTATGCTCGAGGGCCACATTTACATGCTTGCGGGCCGTAGCTTTTTCTTTCGCGGGACGCATTTCATTTAAATAAAAAACATGCTCGCGGGCCGTAGATTTACACTTCGAGGGCCGCAATTTGCCGACCCCTGCTTTTATATATGCTAATGAACTTAATAAACTTTAGTTAGAACTTTTTCACATAATTTAGTTTTGAGTTTTAAAGCTTACCATTAAAATAAGTAAATGAATTTAAAGCCTTACAAAGACTTTATTAAATTTAAAACTTCAAAATAAAAGGTACAAAAGTTATAAATTTTCGATTCGAAACCCCAAGCATTGTTTTGTTTATACCAAAAAAATATCACCTGATTTTTATTTATTTTCAAAGGTTGCTTAAAATATGTTTATTACTAATTTAGTTTTTTTTTTGAAATGTAGTCGACGCATTTATTAAAAAATAAATTTTAATAACTTTTATAAAAAAAGCATGAGAGAGGTAATAGTTTTTAGACTTTCATTGTTTTTAATATCTCAAGTTATCTTTAACTTATTTGTTTTTAAATTTCTTAGAAGAAGAAAACATGTAAAATGTTACCAGAATACTAAACAATGAATTTTCTATAAAAGCATTAAAATATCTTGTTTACGTTAAAGACAAATAATACCTAATATATTTTCTAAGAAAAGCTGTCTTTGACAATATACCAATAATTGTTCAAAATTTATTAAAATATTTACAAAATTGTTCTTTACATCTACTAAAAGCAGAGAAAATGACGTTTTAAAAAGGAGACATTTATTAATAAAAAAAAATTATCATATAGAATAATATTTTCTATTATTACCTCTGAGTGAGTAATTATTTTCATAAGGTTTAAAGAAAGTTTGAGAATCAATAGTAGTTTCATTGTTAATCAGTTTAAAAAAAGTAATTAGATCAAATTCAAGTCTTCTGTATTCTAAAGTTTTTATATTAAGCTTTGTTAGTCTGTCTATGTAAGACGTATATGAAATGTTGCACCGATTAAAGATTAATCTCGTAAATTTTCTTTGAATAGATTCTAGTTGGTTGATGTCTTTTATAGAATATGGAGACCATAAAGGTGTGTTGTATTCCATCTTAGGACGGATGTAAACTAGGTACAATTTTTTAAGAATTACCAAATCCGTAGATATAAAGCTTTTAAGAACTTGAAAAGATAAAATTGATGCAGTACGGTAAATATAGTTAATATGATGGTTTCATTTTAAATTATCTGAAATAAAAATTCCAAGGTCTTTGAATACCTCAGTTTTAGGTAAGATTGCATTGTTTATTTTAAAATCAAACGTTGGAATAGGTGTACTTTTGTGAATATTCAAAACATGACATTTGCTGGGATTTAGGTTTAATCTCCTTTCTTTTAACCAATGGTAGATTTTATCTAAAGATTTTTGTAAAACTAAGTTAGATTATATATCTTTTTTCACTTATTTAAGCTTAAGCAGTGAAGATAATAAATGGTTTTTAAATCGTATCCAGGATCTTAAAAAGAAAACAAATAAGAAAAAAGTCAATTTAAATCTGTGAGCTACACCTTCCCCTTATAGATTTTAGGTACTTTTCAACTTTGATTTTTTCGGAAGGGCTGTTGTTAATGTGCTTTGGGCTTTAGATTTTGAAATTATTGGATACTCAGTTGATTCCTAAGCTAGATTTGTGAACTGTTGCTGCCACATTTTTGAAGTGATTTTTGACTGAATTTGCCGTCATAACGAGTGGCAAATAGTAGCTCAGATCAGTGTTCTGCGAGATGAAGACAGGTTCTGAAGATTTGACAGAAATGCTTGTTACAGGTATTTGTTGCTTTGGAACGTATAATTGGAGATTGGTGACTTTGGAATCGTTGAATTGTGAAAGTTTTAATTTATTCAGTTTGTACTTTGTATAAGTTTTATGTTTATGTTTATTTAATCACTGTAATTTGTTTTTTTCTTTTTAGTGTCTTTCAGTTTAAGTGGCCTAGGTTTTAATGCCTAGGTCCTTTGTTGGACAATAAACTTAATAGTAATAGTAATATAGCAACACTTCTAATGTTATGAAAAAAAAATTTATCAGGTTAAATAAAATTATATGTTATTTTTTGAACTGAAATTGACTGTATAAAGTGAGATGAATATAAAAATTTATAATTGATTAAACATTTTGTTAAATTGTTACTTTCTTCTAATATTTAATTTTAGCCAAGATCGGTTTTTATTTGCAGTTCTTAACTTGTTCTATTTTTTAGTAGAAAGTTTTCTTAACGCTTGGTTCGTCAGTTCAGCATACATGAGTACTGTTGTGACTCACAGTCGGAAGGCCCCGGTTTGGTGGACACATTATTAGCCATGCTAAATCTTGGGAAAAGTTTTCTCTTTGGTAGCTTTGTTACATCTAGACTAGAATGCGATTTATAGTTAGGGTCTATGTTAGGTAAATTCAGACTAAGGTAACGTAATTTAATAAATAGATTCAATGTAAGATAAAGAATTTATTTAACTTTAAATTCATTTAACAAATACAAATCTACAAAATTGGCAAATTAGTCAATTATAAAAAAACAGTTTAAATAAGTATCCTTTCTAACAAGATTGTATAAATTAGCTTATAAGTAAAATATAAAAACCTAGCAATGTTGTTCTATAAGCTCCTAATAAATTTGTACAAATAGATAGTTAAAAATGTTATTTTGTTTTGAACTGGTAGCTAAATTCAACTGTTCAAAATCAAATATAAAATTTGTGTCCAAACAAATAACAAATCCAAATCAAATAAGCTGTAAGTGGACTGATACTAACACTAAAATCCAAATATAAGTATGTGATCAAACAGCACAGAAGTGGCTACAAACCAGTAATAAAAAATGTGTGTTATTTTATACTCAATCATAGTTTTATGCATAATAATAAGTTATTTTCCAATTAGCAATGTGCTGATTGTGATTGGCTGCACAGCTTTACCCTGATATTCATAACCCAACATCAGGGATGCATTACCAATGCATTACACCGTAATTCATACTTTTCTATTAAATTTTTTGCTGACATACATACAATCGCAACTGAACAGCTGTTTGAGCAAAACTAATTTTGTAAAATAAACTTTATTTTCAAACTGTAGTACAACAATGTCTGATCAAACTCATATTTTTATAAATACTTTTTTTTCTCGACCGTTGTAGTGTATACTAAAGCACTGAATGCTTCAAATTTGTTTTTTTTTTATCAAAGTTTTACTTCAAATAGTACCTTGGACACTTTTTAATGTTTTTGATAATTTGACTCGTTTTGAGCAAACCTTCCATTTATTAATACTGTTCATCATTTTTTGATAATTTTTTTTAAAATTACTAAGCTCATCACAAAAATACTTAGTAAATGCTGAATTGCAAAACTTATGTTAACAAGCCTTCAGTTTTTTCATAAACATTTTTAATATAAGCCTGTTTTTTAGGAAAGCAAATTAATTCTTAAGTTACAACACTGTTACTATACACTCTAATTTTTAACTTTTATAGAAGTTATCATTGTGATATTTATATTATTAGTAAAATTAAATAAGTGGATAGAATGCGGTTTAATTATTTAAACAAACTTATATCCTCGCTATTTTTCGATTATCCGTTTCCTCTTTTATCCGTTACCTCGCTTATTCAGCCGGTTTTAGTCGAGTGAATTTAATTAATTCGGCTAGTATCGAAACTTATAATTCAAACCAAGTTAATTTGTATACAGTGTTTTTTTTTTGATAAAATAGTTGAGTTAAAGAAAATAAACTACTTAATAAAAAATACGATGTTTTATATTGCCGTAAATACAAAAAAAAAGCTTTTAATACATGAACGGATAAATGAGAATACATTATATCGGAAAAACAATTAACTACATCTTAAACTATCTGATCTTGTTTAAAGAAACTTGTTTTATTATTTTTTACCTCGATAACGGTTTGATGCTCTACCACAGGTCTATGTAAAAATTTTATTTTTAATTTAAACGCTAGATGGTGTTATTGAGCAGTTTTTTTTTAATTTTATTAGTTGTAGTACTTGATGAAGTTACAAGTTGAGTTACTTTATTACTTTTCTTTATAAATAAGAAAGAAATAAGATAATACTTCATACAACTTTTCAACCCAAATAAAAGTTAAAATATAGAGTATAAGAATTAAAAGTTTAACCTTTTTTAGATTTTAACTGCTTTAAAACTAAAATTAAACTATAGGTTACTTAAATAACAAGTTTGAAATTAATTTTGATCACAAATACAAGAAATTTTCATTAAAATTATTTAAAAATTTTTTCTTTTCGTTTAAAAATAATAATTTACTTTTTTTTACTTTTGTGAAAAAAGTTTAAGAGCTTTTTGTAATTTTAATGAATTTAATTTTTTACGTGTCATTTACATTTTAGAACTTATTTACCAAAGTAAAACATTTTTAATTCTTAGTTACAAATATATTTATCTTTAAAACAGATAAATAAGTTTATTGGAAAGCTCAAAGTAGAGCTGTGTTTTTAAATAAAAACAGTTTATAGATTATTAAACATATTAGGTTTTTAATAGTAAACTAGCATCATATTAAAATTTTGTTTATAAAAAGTTTAAGTTTATTCTAAACATGTAAATACAACAGTTTTGTTCGAAAAAGCATTCAGATTCAGTTGTTTGCATATAAGATGAGATAATCTTTTTACATTGTATACAAAATCATTAAATTGATGATAAGTTTTATTTTAGTTTGGCAAAATAAGTGAGTTTTAATATGAGTTTTAAATTTCTAAATTTGATCAATGATTTAAAGACAAAACAATGCTTAATAACCAATATTAAAAAAAATAGTAATTCAAAAATTAAATTTGTTCATCAGAGCATTAAATAGATAATTAAATTAAAATTTCTAAAAAAATCAATTAACATATAACTTTTTTGAGAACAAGGCACAATTTCAAGGGCAATTAATTTCATCTTTTACAGCTCATTGATTAAATTGAAAACTTTTATTCTGATAAAATACTAATAAGGCACCAAAATATTTTTACTACATATTTCAAACTACAGTATTACTTGAAGAAATTTGTGATACAGTGAATAAAAGTGGGATGATTAAATGTTTTTGAGATTTAAAAAGGAAGTTATTAAAATGTAAAGCACTAATTTTTGATGAAGTAAAAGCAAATTAATTGAAGGTTTGTAAAATGACAAAAATTTTACATTTTTTTTATAAAGCACCAAAATGGAATATATTGAGATTGTAAAAAAGTTGTCACACTTTAAATACGTCATGATTAAAAAGAAAAATTTTAAAGCAGAATAATTAAAGCACTGTTGTTCAAAAAATTTGGATTGTATTTAATTTATTAATAAATTCAATCTGTTACGGTATTTTATGATTACAAATCAAATTTGTACCACATTTTGTTCAAAAAAGAGTCTCTAGAAAATATTATGAAACATTTTACTGAGATAAAATCTTGGAATTATAATTAACATATATATCAATATTATCTTTTTATTTAAGATCTTGTCCATTCATCTTCTGAACTTTCATCTTCGTACATATTTACCTGAAAATTAAAATAAAAAAATTAAAATATGTAAATTTACCTAAAAATATAGAACTATTAATGTTTTGTCTATTATAGAATTATGTATATATATAAACATGTAAAAAAATAAATATGAATAAATTACCTAAAAATTAAAAGTAAAAAATAAAAATATTTCATAAAAAATTTAAACTATCAATATTTTGTCAGTAAAAAAGTTAACAAAAATAAAAACTATAACAAATGTATTTGTACTTGAAAACAATAATAATAGCAATTAAAAGCTATTTAAAAGATTACAAACCTAGTTATCAAAAACTTTACATAATATCGAAACTTTTTTATAACTTCAGAAATATAAATCATAGTAATAAATATAATTCATAAATATAGTAAACTTTTATTTTTTAACTTTAAAGATTTTTTTCTATTCGAAATTTTTAAAACAACTAATAATCTAGTGCAATCAGTATATATACTAATCAACGAATAATTTTAAACCTAAGTAAACTTAAAAGTTAAGATTATGCAACATTGCTGTTTTGAAACTTAGTACAAACACTTGTTTTTAATAAAAATTGTGCACAAAAGAATTTATATAATATTTCAAACCCCTTAATTTAGCTTCCATTTTTAAAATTACTTTATTATATTTCTATTGAAAATAAACATGCAATAAGAATAATATACTCATAAAATTTATAATTGAACACTAAAAAATAATTACTAAATATCTAAATACAAAAGCAATTTCTTTGTATAAAAATACAATATAAAAGTGATTAGTACACAAATATAATAAATTTATATAAATAACTAATTACAAACTTTCATACAATTTAAGAAGGAAATTTCCAGACAACTTGAGACACCCTTTACTCAAATATTTAACAACGTGATATTTGCATTGTGACGTATCAAAGTTACAATAAACTTGTTTGCATAAAGGGTGGCATTTAAATGTTAAAGAAGTTTTAAATGTTAAAAGAAACTTTTTAGAAAGTTAAAAAAACTTTTTATTCTTTAACCTTTAGTTTAAAAACTTGACATTTTTTTAAATCAAAATGTATAGCTTTTGTAAAATTTTTAATTATAAAGTGTAAATGCAAAGTTTTGTTTTTTTTAATTAACTTTAATTGAAATAATGTTTAATGTTTAAAAAACTATGAGAAAATCAATTGCTCATTTTCATCATTAATAGTATATCAACGGACTCAAAAATAAGTATAGTTAATTATTTACAATATTTGCATATAAGAAACTATGAAAAACTTGATTTTAATTTAAACCAAATTTTATTTTGACAAAGAAGTACTTTTAAAAAAGGTAAACTTAAGAAAAAAACTAATAGTTATGTTAAATATATAAAAACAATAAAAATAGGTACAAAAATAATTATCAAAAAATTGTAACTCACCCCCTGATTTTGCAGTAGAAATTCTTTTTCTTGCTTGTGGAACTGTAAATAAAATAAAAGTAGTTTATTTTTAATGAATTTAATTTTTTTATTGAAATAACTTATTAGTTGACACTTATAGTTTAAATTTTAACTTACTAAAAACTTTAGTGCAAATATTTAAAAAAGTAAGTAAGTTATTCAAGTCTCTCAAAAAAGTTTTTTTTTGTAAACTTTGGGTGTTCTAATACTCGACTATAATTATGAAAAAAAAGTAATTATTAAACTTATGTAATTTTCAATTGACTCATTTACTTACCAAAATTTTAGTGAAAATTTAATTTTATTTATGTTTTAAGTCACTCAAGTAAGCAATCTGTAACCTTTGGTACTTTAATACTTGAACCATAATTAATAGAAAATGAAAAAATAAATAATTTCATACAAACCATTTGTGCTCTCTTTCTGGCATTTCTCTTTCTGCAAGACCTGACACACATAAACATCACGAGTCCAAGAATAAACAGAACAACTAGGAGCGCAAATATTGAAAATTTCTCACCATATTTTTCCTGTGTTTATTTTACTTTAATGCATAACAGAATTAATTTTTTCTGTATAAAATAAATAATTAGTGGCGCAAATGTTGAGAACTTCTGACCATATTTTTCCTGTGTTTATTTTACTTTAATGCATAACAGAATTAATTTTTTCTGTATAAAATAAATAATTAGTGGCGCAAATGTTGAGAACTTCTGACCATATTTTTCCTGTGTTTATTTTACTTTAATGCATAACAGAATTAATTTTTTCTGTATAAAATAAATAATTAGTGGCGCAAATGTTGAGAACTTCTGACCATATTTTTCCTGTGTTTATTTTACTTTAATACATAACTTAATTAGTCTTTCTGTATAAAATAAATAATTAGTGGCGCAAATGTTGAGAACTTCTGACCATATTTTTCCTGTGTTTATTTTACTTTAATGCATAACAGAATTAATTTTTTCTGTATAAAATAAATAATTAGTGGCGCAAATGTTGAGAACTTCTGACCATATTTTTCCTGTGTTTATTTTACTTTAATGCATAACAGAATTAATTTTTTCTGTATAAAATAAATAATTAGTGGCGCAAATGTTGAGAACTTCTGACCATATTTTTCCTGTGTTTATTTTACTTTAAAGCATAACTTAATTATTTTTTTCTGTATAAAACAAATAATTAGAGGCGCAAATATTGAGAGCTTCTGACCATATTTTTCCTGCGTTTATTTTACTTTAATACATAACTTAATTAGTTTCTCTGTATAAAATAAATAATTAGGAGCGCAAATATTGAAAATTTCTGACCATATTTTTCCTGTGTTTAGTTTACTTTAATACATAACTTAATTATTTTTTCTGTATAAAATAAATAATAAGAAGCAAAAATATCGAGAACTTCTGACCATATTTTTCCTGCGTTTATTTTACTTTAATGCATAACAGAATTAATTTTTTCTGTATAAAATAATTAATTAGAAGCGCAAATATTGAAATTTCTGACCATATTTTTCCTGCGTTTATTTTACTTTAATGCATAAGTTAATTATTTTTTCTGCATAAAATAAATAATAAGAAGCAAAAACATTGAAATTTTTTGACCGTATTTTTTCCTGTGTTTACTATACTATATAACTAAATCACATGTATAATTATTATGATATGTAAAGAAGGCACTCTTGTTTTATGATTAGAATTAATTCAAAATTTCTGTGTATACTTAAACAAATATATTGTATGGTAATGGACAACTTGAATCATTTTAAAAAACTTAAGGGGCCATGTTTTAAAATAAGCTATAACTTGTTTTTTATGTAAATATATCAAATTGTCAAACTAATAACCATTATGATAAATACTTTTTTAATTGATAAAATAGATTATTTATAAAAATAATTCAGTTTTTTCAGAATTTAAATTATCATGCACCAAAATGTATTTATAAGTTTTGTATAAAACAAAATTTATAAATTCATTTACTTAAAAAATACAGAACTTTGTCTCATAACTAAAGGAAATTCAGATATCAAACATTGAAATTTTTGATTTAACTAATTATTTAAAAACTACAAAAAAAAATATTGTTTATTATTGAACAAAATTGAAATCTTTAAAAATTTTACCTAACACACCTAATAATAACAGTTTTAGAAAAATAATTATTAAATATAAAAATTCTGGTATAATGAAAATCAAAAACATCTGCATTTTCATATTTTGTTTTTAAAATTTTACAAGAAATATAATCTCTATTTCAAAAATAACTTACAATTTGATCATTGACGTATTCTTTTGCCACCTCTATAACATCTGAAATAAATATACTTTTACTTTAATTTCATAATATTATCTTTATAAACAATTAAACTATATAATCTAAAAAATTTACATGTAAATATTACTGTATTTTGTTTGTATGCTGACTTTTAATATAAATTTTGTTTTTTATCAACTATTTTGTTATATTTGAAAACGGGCTACCACTCTTTGAAGTAGAAAAAAAAGTTTTAGTTTTGAGTAATGATTTCAACATTAATTATTATAAAACTACATTTCAGCTTGTAAAATTATTTCTTAAATTATTAAAAATTAATTACTACCGACGTATATGTCTCCAAATAACTTTACAAAAAGCAAAATCTTGATAAGTTATATAAAAGAAAGTACTTTTAATTTCTACTTTAACAGTTTGTCTAAAAATTAAAGTTAGCCTTTTTATTAAGTACAGCAACAAAGTATGTTACAAACACTGATTAAAAAACTCAACAAAGTATATCAAAATTTGAAAAGTAAGGTCTATAAAAATATTAGTTTAAAACTTATTAAAAACTCATAAAATTTACTTAATATTATTAAAAGAGTACAAAAGTTTTAAAAGAGAATATTATTCAAGCCTACCTTTTTGTAAAAGTTGATCTTATTTTGTAAAGCTCTTTTTTAACTACCAGAAACTCTTAATTACTAAACAATTTAAAATTAGTTTTTAAGATATAAGGTTTGGGTGGGCCATAAAAAAATATTTGGCACTCAAAATAATTTTTACCTCTGTCGTGCAAATTAAATTAAATTGAGCTTTTTATTAAAAACATTTTAAAGTGTGCTCATAATTTGAGTTATGGTTCTAGTTAATTCGTATTTATTCGTTATTTTTTTGAAGTCTTACTTTAAATAAAATTCAAGTCTTAGAGCTTTTATTTTATTTTTTGTGACCCTCTTAAGATACACAATATCAATACTTTTTAAAACAAAAAGTTTCTTTTTATCAATACTGAAAACTTTATATTGAAACAATTAAAATCAAACTTATCTATATACAGTAGTTATTACTATTTTTTTGATTGTTATAGTTGTTGAAAATTGAAAACAAACTTTGCTGTTGTTCAGTGATAGAAGTATCATTACCAGCAACTTTTCCTTCATCTGTAGTGTCTTGGAATTCAGAAACTTCTTCAACATACTCGATAAATTCTTCATCACCAGCAACTTTTACTTCATCTGTAGTATCTTGGGATTCAGCTTCTTCAGAAATTTCTTCAACGTACTCGATAAACTCTTCATCACCGGCTGAATCTGAAGTTTCATCAATGATTACAAGTTCACCATTTTGTTCTTCAACTTCTTGACTATAAATATTGAAATTGTTGTTTGAACATTGAAGTAAATTTCACATTTAGACACAGATACATCTTTATAGTTAATTTTTTTTTATAAAACATTATCTCAAAATGCAACTTTTTATTTTACTGAAGCATTTATTTTTCTTCGTAGAAAAGTGAAAAATATGTAGAAATAATTATCAAAAAAAAATTGATAAACTAGACTCAAAAAATTTAATAAGAGTTTTGTTTTTCAAGTAATTTTTTTTTTGTTATTAAGAGCTGTTGTTTAACAAAAAATATTTTTCCCAAAATATATTATCCTAACTTTAATTAATAAATAAACTTAGCTTTATTAAAATACAAAATTTTTAAAAACCACCTTTCTGAACTTTTGTTGTTAGTTTTCTTATTCTTCCATGTTTTCTTTGGTTTTTTGGTCGGTTGTTCATTTATTTCTTCAAGGTCTAAATTCTCAGTTGGCATAGTTTTAGATTCATTAACTTCTTCAGAACTAACATCTACTGAAAAACCTGGATCAACAGTAACCATATCTTCGTCAACAGAAAATTCAGGATCAACAATAACTTCATCATTACTTTGTGGTACTACTTCTACATAATCTTTGTTTTTGTTTTTAGTTTCTACATCTGCATCTTGAGAATGTTCATTTTCTTCTACTGGTTTTACTTTAGCTTTGAACCCTTCATCAAAACTGTTTTCAGAATCTTGTTGAGTTTTGAGCAAGTCCTGCATCTGATATTTTTTGTTTGGAATTTGTTTCACATCAACTCCGTTGTTGTCTAATACTTGATCATCTCTATCCAACATAACAACATCAGTTTTGTCTTCATCTTTGAAATATTTGTTTCTTTCATCATAATCAACCCACTTATTTTTGTTTGAAGTTTGATCAGGATTTTCTACATAATCATTCTGATTTTCAGCTGTTGAGTCATTTTGTTCTACTTCAACATTATTATCATTCCAATCATTATTTTCACTGAATTCTGAGTTTTCAGATTCAATATCTTCAGTATCATACTGTGAATAGTTTGGATTTTCTTCAGCATTTTCTTGATAATTTGCCTCAGAATTTTCATAAACTTGAGATTCTTCAGCATTTTGATCTTCGGTATTTACAACTTTAGAAGGTTTCATTTCTACATCTTCAGGAGAATTTTCAGCATCTTGTGGTGGGCTTTCTATATTTTGGTCGTAATCCATACCAGGTTGATCATCATTATATTCAGGTTCAGTTTGAATGTTTCCTACATTTTTTGAGGGTTTGCAGTTTGCACAAGCTAGCAGCAATGCAAAAAGTACAAAATACTTCATTTCACCAGTGGCTTTTAATATTCTGAGATAAATTTTATGAAATAGTTTATACTGAATTTACTTCTGTGAATTAATTTGTTGTTTGTTTCAATTCAACTTTAATAGAACTTTTATTATGACAAATTTATCAAGTTTTACCAATGTGAGAACAGATAAAATAAAACTATTCAAAATTAGATTCAAATATTTAGTTAAATACAAACTAAACCAAAAACTTTTACAGTAAAACTTTGTCTTTAAATTGATTAATTTTAGTGTTAAAGTAAGGCTATTGATTGTAACAACCCATGTCATTTCAATGTCTGTACAACTTGAATAATCAGCAAATTCAATATCAACAAAATAACATGGCAATTTTTGTGGTAAATTTTTTTTTAAGCTGAAAGGCTTGTTAAACTTTTTTTTTATAAGGTAATCTTATTTTGTAAAGTTTTATCTGAGCTATCAGACATTTTTAACTGCTTAAAAGAGTTAAAGTAACTTTAAGCTATAAGCAAAAAAAATAGATCAATAAGTTCCTAACAGAAGGGAGTAAATAATTTTTTACCAAAAGTGCTTTTTTTTTTGTTGATTAACAATTTTCACAGTAACACCTTTACTAATATTTAAATAGATTCAATGCATTATGTTTTATAATTTTAAAAAACTAAAATTTTATTAAATATCCATTTTTAATGCTTTTAACCTTAAAGATTTTTAAATTTCAATTTGTGCTTTAATTCAAATATTTAAAATATTCTAAATTATATAATGTTTGTTTCCTGAAAACTTGAGGTCTTTAGCTCAAAAAATGAAGGATAAGATATAATTTTAATAATTTTTCTAATTTCCCAGAAAATTGACCAAAAAAATACTGTGGTCTAAATGTTTGTCAGGGTTGCCAAAGGTTTTTTTGTAAATTTTCTTCCAGGTTTAAGTAAAAAATTTTATGGTTAATTTGTAACCTGTTGTTTGCAACCTTATAGTATTAATTAGTATAATAAATAAATTTAATAATTTTATAGTTCTATATAATTTATTAGTGATTGTTATAAGTATTTTAGTCATAGTTAAGGTTAAAGTTTATTATATTTATTAAATACATTATAATTGGTGTAGTAATTGATTAAATCATATTGTTATTGGAAATACCTCATATTGAAAAAGTAGTATTTAAGCTAAAATTGGATTTAATTTGGGCCATTTAGTAATTTTGTATAACTTATTAGTGATTTTTATAAGTATTTTAGTGATAGTTGAGGTTTAAGTTTTCTGTATTTATTTAATACTATTAACAATTATTTAAAATAATTGGTGTAGTAATTGTTATTGATATTTGTATTTCATTGATATCCATTCTCATATTGCAAATAGTTGTATTTAGGCTAGAATTGAAATTAAAATGAGTGAGAGACAAGTAAAAATAACACAGAGAATGGTACTAGCTGGAGCCTTGCAACTATTAGAGTTGCAAGTGACTCCAAGGCAGTACCTGTTCCACCGGACTAGGCCCTCCAAGCAGACACATTTTTAGTATAATTAAATATAAGTTAAAAAACTGTTGCTAATAGTATAAAAACATTAAAAAGATACTGTAAAGCTACTTTAAATGTGTTTTTTAATGAGAAAAAAACATTAAATACATTTTTTCTCATTTATAATAAATTTTTAACATAAAATTAAAACTTTGTTAATTTAGTTTGAATATTAGTTTGAAATTCAAGGTTTTTTACTTATTTTTGTTCAAAACTCCTAACTTTACCAGGTTTTTTAGCATCCCTGGTTTGTATTGAAAACTTTTTACAAAAACTATCTATATCAAAAACAAATTAAAATTTTTACAATGTACAAAAACTGGTATATAGATTAGCATATACAAACCAATATTAAATTTAGTAAAAAAAATGTTGGACCTCCTTAATTTTATTCATTTTGAAAAAGTTATTTTTCAGCTAAGAACACTAAACAAGCCAAAAACTTAAGCTTGGTCTATTAACTTTTGCCTTGCCCACCCCTATTTTATACTATAAAAGGGCAGAAATAAATAGGAAATTTAAACATTAAAATTTTTAAGGAACAATTAACTTTAGTTTAAATTGCAGTGACAAGGTCTTAATTAGAAGTGTGATAATTTTTATTACCACAAATTAGTTTGCAAGTTGTTCTACAATTTTTATAGTAGAAAACATAAGTCTCCCTCTACAGCAGAATTTCCCAAAGTTCACCCTTGGGGGCCATATAATTATTAAGACCATTGGAGATCCATTAGCTGAAAAGGAGCCAAAGGGGGAGGGGGGAACGTTAGTAGTATAGGAGCCATTGGGGGTTTGAAGTCATAATTTGTTGGTGCACTAGGTATTGTAAAGTTGACAATAAAGAGCAAACAATAAAATTCCTAGGTGTATTTAACGGTTTTTTTGGAAAAATCTTTAAGGATGGGGTCATAGCTTTTTTTATTAGATTTTTATTAATTTTTTTTTTTTATTAAAGGGGCTTAATAAAATACAGTTAGTTAAACCTTACTCTACAGCAATAAAAGTTAAAAGTTTTCTTAATTTTTATTGCTGTAGAGGAGGAGTATGACTGATATTTTTATACACTGCAGTATTTTAACCTCAAAAATCCATCCTCACAAACTTAAAAAATATCTTAATAACGTGTGTTTCCAGAAATCTTTTATGCTTACAATTTTGAATGTTTAAAAGAAACATGTTGAAAGGTTTTGATTGTTTTTTTATATTATGAATAAAAACTTTATTTCAAGTAAAAAAGTTAGAGAAAGTATTTTTTTAAACTTTAAAACTCTATTTTTTTTTTTTGATAAACTTCTTCTATTGATCATAAGCCTCTTTTCTAAAATCTTTTATGCATACAATTTTCATTTTTTTTATATAATTTTTTTTTTTTTTTAAGTTTTTTTTTACTATCACTGTTACCCCAGACCCTTACCATCGGTCTGTAACTTTTTTTTTTTATAAAAAATGTTATTATCTTTTTGTTGTTTTTTATCTTTTATTTTTACTATCACAGTTACCCCTAACCCTTACCCTCAGCCCTTAACTTTTTTTTCATCTATTTATTCATTACTACATTAAAAAAATATGTTTTCTTATTTAGTTGTATGCTTAACTTAAGGATTTGAGTATAAAAATTAAAATCATTCAAAAAAGTTCCAAAAGTTTGCATATTTGAGGATGGATTTTTAAGGCTGAAAAGACTTATGTGTTTTTCTACCATAAAAAAGTAGAAGATAAAACCAAAAACAAAAGTGATACATGATGGATTTTAATAAAATAATCAGACAATTTTTTAAACAGAAGTTAAAAGTTCATTTAGTAGTTATTTACAGTTAATGACTTTTTTCAATTTTATTTAACCTCAATTCACAAGCATAAAGTTAATTTTATAGACAAATTTATAATTTTTTCAAAAAACATAAAACTTTAATGTCTATTATTTTCCTTATCTTAAAAGCTATCTAAAAATTTTTTTTTTATCTTAGAGAACGCAATTTTGTCTTTAATTTAAGAAAAAAAAATTTGGTTTGGGGTTTGAATTATTTCATGGGGTCCCTCAAAAAATAAAGGTTTTTTTTTTGTTTTTTCTATTAAAATTGCTTTATAACCAAAAATATTTTTTTTTTTAATTTGTTTTTTCATTTCTCTTAGTTTGCATGTTATTTAAACTCTTAAATAGTTATTTTATAAATAATGTTAATATCTTTTACGATTTGGCCCCAAAACAAAGTGATGTATATTACACTGTCATTTGCATCAGCCATTTCTTAGATAAAAATTTGATAAAAGGAAAAAACAATTAATAAGAATGTAAATTACAACAAATTTGATTAAACTATAATAATTTATTTACATTTGTTGTAATCCACATTCTTATTAATTGTTTTTTTCCTTTTATCAATTTTTTATCTAGGAAATGGCTAAGGCAAATGACAATGTAATATACATCATTTTGTTTTGGGGCCAAATCGTAAAAGATATTAACATAATTTATAAAATAACTATTTAAGAGTTTAAATAACATGCAAACTAAGAGAAATGAAAAAAAAAAATTAAAAAAAAATTATTTTTGGTTATAAAGCAATTTTAATAGAAAAAACAAAAAAATAAACCTTTATTTTTGGAGGAACCCCATGAAATAATTCAAACCCCAAACCAATTTTTTTTTTCTTAAATTAAAGACAAAGGTGCGTTCTCTAAGATAACAAAAAAATTTTAGATAGCTTTTAAGATAAGGAAAATAATTGACATTAAAGTTTTATGTTTTTTGAAAATTTTAAAAATTTGCCTATAAAATTAACTTTATGCTGATCCTCAATTCATGATTTTCATTGTTTGGTTCCTCTTTTGGAAGCAAAAATCTATTACCATATAGCATATTGTTGTTATTGAACATTCTGACTTTTTTATAATACTTCTCAAACCTATTTAGATTTTTTTTAAGAAGTTTTAGCCTTATTTTTTTAGAACCTAAAAGTATGTGCAAACTTATGATTATTCTGTAATTAGAAAACATTTATCTTTTTTTTTTTCAAATATACTTTTATTTTCTATTAGAAACTATACACAATGTCAAAATTGAAATATTTAAGTTTATCCTTCTAGTATGTCAATCGTTTTTTGTATTTTTTTGTCGTTAACAGTTGTGAGCATTACATTCTAGAAGTCTTCAGTTATTCGAATTGAAATTCAATAAAAACTATTTACCCCAGTTGAAGCCATTAGAAAGTAAAAGGTTTCAAAAAAACTAACTTAAGCTGCTTAATAATGTACTTGCAAAATCTAAGTAACTTTTTATAAAATACAAAATTTTTACTTTTGATTTGAAATTTATTGAAGCTATATTATTTTGCAAGGGATATGGCAAGTTTTGTAAAAAAAATTAAGTTGTGTATCGTGGGATAATGTTTTCGAAAATGGTTTAAATATGCTTATATCTTTTCTTTATTTTTTTTTATGGAGAAGGTTTAAACTTTAACAAAAAGTTTCTGAATGAAGTAAAAAGTTTCAAATAACAGAAATAGCAATAGTGACTAAAACAATATTTTTTTTTATAAAGCAGCTCTATTCTTAAACAATCATTGATTAAAAAACTTTATATGCTGTTTATTATTTGTTTTACTTTTATTGGTAAAAAACAACTGTGCTAGTTACAGGGTTGCTCCGTTGCCATACAGCATAACTCAGGCTAGCTGACCTTTTTTGTAAGTTTAAATTTAGTTTAAATTTTTTATTTTTATGTATCACTATTACTATTTAGTAAACTTTAGTTTCTTAAGTTGGATAAGGAGTAACTTATGTGAAGTTTTTTGTTTAATAATATTTTTAAAGTTTTTACTAAGACAGGGTGACTCATAATTGGCTGTAAGTCAGACTGTATTTTCTTGTATTAAAGAACGACACCTTGTTTAATTTTTTTAACACAATCTAAATTAGTAGTCCTACTAATTCATTTTATTAAGTTTACAATTGGATTCTATTAGTTTAAATTAGTGATGTACCGGACTCACTATCCGGGTCCGGGTCCGGCAGGATATTTCCATTTTTGTCTGATATCCGGATCCGGCCGGATTCTAATTTGAAAAAAATGTCCGGATCCGGTTCCGGCCGGACTCTAATTTGAAAAAAAAGTCCGGATCCGGTTCCGGCCGGATTCTAATTTGAAAAAAAAGTCCGGATCCGGGTCCGGCCGGATCTCTGTTAGGATCCGGCCGGACCCGGATCTTGTTAGTACAAAAGAGCATACTGAAAAGTCTTTTTTCAAAAACAAACCCTGTGTAAATTAATAAGAGACATTTTTGTCAGTTAAAATTAAACACCTACCGTGATTGGCTCATTTTGTACACGTGACTAATTTACATTTGTTTACATTTAAACTATGAAATAAACATTTCAGAAATGCAACTCTTTATGTATGTTGTAAAATTGAAAACTTTGGAATGAATACTTGCATTATTTATTGTTTAAATTTGAGCTCAGAGAATATTTAGAGTAAATACGGTTGAATGTACGAGCTAATGAGAATCATATGACGAAATGTTTCAAACTAAATACTGATGCAACAAAACATCAGAACATGACAGGCAGTTTATATGTAAGTAGTTAGTTAGTTTGGTGTGCAGCTTGAAGCAACAAAATATCTTGAACTTTTTTGTGAATGCTTATTGTAAGTAGTGTTTTGTTTTAAACGTGAATATTTCAACTGGTGTTTAATTGTTTAAAATATTTAAGTCAGGTTTATAGTTTAATAGTTAATTAAAAATTTTACAGTCTCTTGTTTACTAAAAGTTTTATTTATTTTTTAGTTTATTGTTTTAAGTCTTTTGATATAGATTTAAATAGCTTCCAGTTTTTAAAGTGTTACCAAAGTAATTAATAGTTTTGTATATGCTAGTATTTCTTGTTGTGTTTTGTATAAAAGATTCATCACTCAAAACTGTCGTGTCTGATTATAGAAAATAGTCTCAGTTAGAATTTTTTAGATGTTAATTAAATAAGGTAGGATTTAGTTATAATGGGTAGTACTAATAAGTTAAGTGTACCACAATCAGTCCACAACTTTACTACCAAATTGTCAACCTTTGCTAGCTGTTCTACTGATTATTAGGTTAAAGTAATTTTTTCAGTTTTTAAAAACCTCATTCGGACTCAGGCTTGTTTATACTCACTCTAGCTAGTTTTGTTGACTTAAACAGTGGCAACACTGCTAGTTTGAAAATTTTTGGGAATTTTAGAAAATCTTGGACTGCCTAAGGCTAGTTTAGTCTTTTATAAAACTCAGGCTAGTTTTCTTTTAGATTTTGAATGAGCTTGAGCTGATCAAGTTTTCAATATTTTGTAATTTTCTAGTGTATTTTGTTCAAGAACTTGATTTCAGATTTTTAATTGTAAATAACACCTAAATTTGTAAACCTTGTGGCTAGCTGTTCTACTTATTATTAGATTAAAGTTCTTTTTTTTTCAGTTTTTAAAAACCTCATTCTGACTCAGACTAGTTTATAGTCTAGTGATGTACCGGACTCACTATCCGGGTCCGGCCGGATATTGCCATTTTTGTCTGATATCCGGATCCGGCCGGATTCTAATTTGAAAAAAAAGTCCGGATCCGGTTCCGGCCGGATTCTAATTTGAAAAAAAAGTCCGGATCCGGTTCCGGCCGGATTCTAGTTTGAAAAAAAAGTCCGGATCCGGTTCCGGCCGGAAACTAGTTTGAAAAAAAAGTCCGGATCCGGTTCCGGCCGGATTCTAATTTGAAAACAAAGTCCGGATCCGGGTCCGGCCGGACCCGAAATTGTGGGTCCGGTACATCACTAGTTTAAATACATTATAAATACAATTAATTATGTTATAGTATATTTAATTTTAAGCTTTTAAAAAAGACCCTATTTTTTTCTAATTGAATTTAGTTATAAAGTAGGGGTGGGCAACGTAAATAGTTAAAGGGCCGGATCCAAAAAAAATTAGACCTATGCGGGCCGGAGCATTTCGAGTTAGTGATCTACCGGATTAAGCTAGATCCTTTTTAAGATCCGGATTCTAATTTCAAAATTTTAACCTGATCCGGCTAAATACTAATTTTAGACAAAGATCCGGATCCGAATGGAAGCTAATTTGAAAAAGATTTAGATCCTGCTGGATGCTTATTGATCGGGTATTTCAGAATTAAGTATGTAAGTTATATTGATTTTTATTAAGTATTCATAACTCTATATTTTTTATAACTCTGGACCAAATTAATACTAGTTTGTCGTATAAAAACAATAATTTACTTAATAAAAGTTACTTGCGCATTATAATTAAAGCTAAAACATCAAATAATTGTTAACTATTCGAAATTATTTAACTTTGGGAATCCTTATCTGAAGTTTTCATTAATAATATTATTCAGAAGTTTATTAACATTACAATATTAAACTACTACCTTTTAATTTAAAAAAGTTAATAAAGATTCATTACATATTGTTGCACGTATAAAAGAAACAAAACAACAAATAATTCTGATATAATAAATAATTTACCACAAAAGCGAAAAAAAAATTAAAACATTTCGATGAAACACTTAAGGTTAATCATATTTTACAGTTGTTTAAATCTATTTGCATGACGGTTTGGGAAAATCTGCAAGTTCACTGGAATATTGATTAGGTTTGAAATTAGTTTATCCTTGTTGATGTTTATAGTCGGAAATGTTTGTTTTCAAATGTATGAAGTCTCGAACAAAACAACTAGTTTCATGGTCATATTTTGAAGTTGATAAACTTTGGCTCGTTCAATCATACATAAATCTATTTAAAATCTACTAAAATCAACGAAAATTATATGTAAGATTTAAACTTTCATATCAACATAAATAAAAAATAGTTAAACCTAGATAAGAAATTAATTTGGCTAAATTTTAATATTTTTATTTTCAAAATATCAAACAGTAATGATCAACTTATGAAACTTAACTAAGTTATGTACTTTAAATACTATATTATCAAACAATTCATTTAAAATACTTTTATAAAAGTACATTAAAAAAATAACGAAATACTAAGATAAAACAGAGATTAGTTTATATTTAAACATTATAACCATATTAATTTAATAAACTCTTAGATTAAGATCAATTTCACTAATAAAAATATTACTGAACGAAAAAATGACAACCAAACTGTCATATTTTATTTTAAATATAAAGATTAAAGAGTTTAGCATGAATAATTACACTAAAAATAAGTCAATAAGACATTTGTGGATCATCAAAGTTTTTAACAAATTTTATGATACTTGGAAGTATATTTGAAGTAGATATTCTCAGTAATGACTGCAGATTGGTATCAGTAAGGTTTGAACGCAGTTTACTTTTCTTGATATATATGGTTGAGAATGTTTGTTCGCAAATATATGTATTTTTACCCAAAAGGAACAAGTAACTACATTGCCATCTTTTTTAAATTAACAAATTTTGACTTGTTAACTAGGGCATAAAGTCTGTCAACTTTTTAAATTTACAACTTTTCTTTTAGTGTACTGTCACATTAAAGTTTAACAGTTCTAACTGTATATTACTAAGTGCATTTTCGGTGTCAAACGTCAACTATGATGATAAAATATCAAATTCTTCTATTAGTTGTTTAAAGTCTGCAAAACGACGACCAAACTGATTATCAAGTGAAACTATTGTCATCAACTGGTTACTACTAAACTTAACCATATAATTAATCAAAAAGAAATTAATACAAAAATCAATAGCAGAAAAGAGTGCAAATTGTAGTTTTAACTTGAAAGACTTTACTAAAATTTAATGTTGAACAGTTTAAATTAAAATAATTGTCAATGTTTAAAAAGATTATTTTCTACTTTTCTTTACTTATTAACAAGTATAAAAACAACTATCTACACATCTGGGGAAGAGAGCAATTTTTAACACGTCCATTTTTTATGAAAGTCATTATGGTAGGTAAGATCATTAAAATTAATTCAGCAAACAACTGTTTTTGGATAATTTAAGAAAGGACCACTTCAACTGATTCAAAACAGAAAAAGATACTTTAACAAAAGAGTTTTTTTAACACCACAAAAATAAAAACCCAACTTTACAAACTTTTTTGGGGTCAAAGTCTTACATTTTAGTATTATGAAAATAATTCTAAAAAGGTTTTGTACAAGTTTTGTAATATTTACATTGGCTGGCCGGATTTTATACAAATTTTGAAAAATGCTTAGCGGGCCGGATCATCTACTCGGGAGCCGGATCAATTTTGTCCGCGGGCCGGATTCCATTTAAATTTGAAAAAGATTTGGGGGCCGGTCATTTTCACTCTGCGGGCCGGATCCGGCCTGCGGGCCGTACGTTGCCCACCCCTATTATAAAGCTTAGTAGAAAAAATTTAAAAAATATATAATTTATCTTCATATATATTTAAGTGGCTAAAAACATTGAAATTTTACTTCATAAAAGTTTTAATTAAATAATTAAATTTTATTTTAGTTGTTCATGTAGCATTTACACCAAAAAAAAGTTAACCCCTACCAACTAAGTTCTTAAAATTATAAAAAAATTACTGTTAATAAATTTTAATTTTTGTTTTATAGGTTTTTGTTTATAAAAAAGTAAAAAAGACATCTCAAAACTAGAGGGAAAATATTCAAATTATAATTTTAAGACTTTATTTTACAAACTTAGTTCCGGTCAAAGACTTCGTCAGTGCTTAAATAAATATTCATAAATTAGTATTCTTTTTTTTTTTACTTTTTATTTATATATTAAAGAGAATGCCGTATACTGCTGTTGATTGAATCAAAATTAAAATATGTCAAAGTGTAAAATAAATAATTATTGAGTAATAATAAATAATTGTTATGTCATTAACAGGGTTGCCACTTTACCTGGTATCCTGGAAAAACCTGGACAAATCTGGAATTTGACAATTTAGGCAAAATAAACCTGGAAAAACATAGAGTTTAGAAATTTTGAAAAATTCTAAAAATCCTGAAATTTTGAACAAAAACCTGGATAAACTTGGAATTTCTAAAATTTTTAACATGGTCAGTAGTAAAAATTTGATCTGACTCAAAAAATTTATCATAAAGAGAAAAAACATTTTGTAATCACCAAAAAATATTCTATTAAAAACCACATTTTAATTGGTTTTACAGTATCTTTTTATTAATTTAACACATTTTCTTAACCTTAAATTAAACTTTAAACTAAAAATAGACCAAAACATGTGTACTTTTAAAAACCTGGATGAAATTTGGAAAACCTGGAAAAATTTTTGAAAACTGAGAGGCAACCCTGTATTTGATAAAAAATTAAAACATTGTATTCAACTATTGTTTTTAAAACAATAATCTTAAAAGTAGCTAATTTTTGTGATTTAACTATACTGTTATATATAAGTAAACAATTAAGTAGAAAGACATCAATCATAGCATGGTTTTGTTTCATTTTAACAAATAATAACTTGATATGTTCACGTATATTTATATTCAGTAATTAAATCTTTTAGCAAAATTTTTATTTTGCTAGTAGCAGTTTTATTTTAGCCTGTTATATATTTGATTAAGTTTGGTAAAACAAATGTCTAAAGGAAATCTGTTAACTGCAAATTTTTAAATTTTCTATCTTATTTCAATCTTGCTTAAATGATAAACTTAAGTAACTTAATTTTGTTGGTATTTATTAGGCTTTAAATTTTTTAATTAGTATGTTAAATGTATGATTAAAAAAAGTAATTGAAAATAGAAATGTAGTTATATATCCGGGTATTATAAAAAATTAAATAAATATAAACATTTAATCATAGCATGGTTTTGTTTTATATAATAAATAATAACTTGATATGTCCACGTATATTTATATTGAGCAAATAATTTTTTAACATAATTTTTATTTTGTTAGTTGCAGTTTTATTTTAGCGTGTTATATGTTTGATTGAAGTCATGTAAAACAAAATGTTTAATGGAAATTTGTTGACTATAATTTTTTTTAGTTTTCAATCGTATATCAATCTTGGTTAGATTGATAAACTTAAGTAAATTAACTTTGCTGGTTACTATTAGGCTTTAAATTTTTTAATTAGTAAGTTAAATGTATTATTAAAAAAAAGTTATTACAATAATAATTGAATTTATGTATCCGGATATTATATGAAAAAAAATATAAAAATTTATATTAGGGTGGCTACACATTCAAAGTAATTAAGAGTTTTTTTAATAATTTGGGCTGATCCAATTTTTTTTTCTTTAAATATAAAATGCAAATAGCTTCTAAAGAATTTTTTAAACACTCAGGATAACTCAAAACCATTAAGTTTTTCTGAAAGGAAATTAATAGAGCTTTAAATTCAGGCCAGTAACTAAGGTTAAGGTATTTATAACTATTTAAAATGTTGTTTTAGTAAGTTTAGATAAACAAACTATAGTATTTTTTTACTTCTTGTGTATATTTAATTAATTAAATAGATTTTTACCTCTACCAAGTTTAAGTAATCCTTTTTTGATTTTTTTTAAACTCGGGTAGCTTTATTAGATATAACTTTAATTATTTGTTTATAAACACTTTAATATAATTTCTTAATTTTATTTCTTTTATTGTTTTTTTTTATTTTGGTTTTTAGTTATACTAATGTTTTATAAACGTAATTTTTGCTAAAAAATTTGATTATTAGTTTATGTAACACAGACTAATTTAAAATGTTAATAATTTTATAAATAATTTTGAAAAAAATTTTCCAGTAGTATTACAGTAACCTCTCGCTTATTTACGCACATTGTGTCCACAGAAAAATTGCGTAAAGGTATGAGAAATCGTAAAGATATGAGATGAGAAGTATCAAAAATACTTAATATAATGGCTGTTTTTGATATTATTTCTAGTTAAAAGCAGACTGAGGACTTTCCCACTTCTAACAATTTGTTTACTTAATTTATAAATATGAAAACAAAAGATAAAACTACACATTTAAATAAAAGAGGATTAAATTTTATATAAAATAATAATACTTGTAGAAAAATTTGACTAATTTTAATAATAAGTAGGTTTTGTCTTGATCTTTACTTATATCTAACTTATTGGATACTTAACATTTTTGTTCTATTTTACTTAGCAAATTGCTGTGCAAAGAAAGTGTTACAGAAGAAGTACTTAAACTAAAAAAACGTCAAATGAAAATTAGTGATATGTTGCCTAAAAAAATAATTGAGATTTCTTCAAAGTGTCAGCTCTAAATTATTAAGTATCACTGCTACTTTTTGCTAAGAATTTTTATTAAACTTATTTTTTAGATGTTTATTTATATATAGGGCATTAGTACTGTATTATTTTTTTGTAAAACAAACTTTCATTGTTTCATTATTTAAGACAGTCATATGTATTTCAGAATTTTAATTTAATCTCTTATTGCTAAAAAAATTTCTGATATACTGAGGTATAACTAAATGTTTATGAATTAGTCAAAGAACATAAATTTACTAAGTATAAAGATATAGAGAGGTGAGTTTGTATTTAAAAACATATTTTACATTAAAAATATACATTAAACCTAACTCTTGCAATTATAAATAAAACTAAAATTTAATTGTTTGAATTTTTTAGAATTCTTAAACAGGTAAATAAACGACAGTGCGTAACGTCACGAGTGCGTAAAGATGCGAGAGGTTACTGTAAATATCTTTCTTATAATTACCTTAAAATTTTTTCTTTTTGGTTAAAAAATGTTTAAGTTTTTTCAGTCATAGCTTTAGATAGCTGTTTAGCTCTAGTTGAAAAAAAAAACTCATTTCAAGTTTAAATATCTTATTGTTAAATAATCAAAAATTATTTACACACTTGTATTTATTTTATTAATGTTTATCGATGGAATACATAATCGTAATATTTTAAAGTGTTTTTTTGAAACGTGGAAGTATTTTACTAAATGTTTGCTTCGTCAACAATATGAAAAACATTGTCATCAATATCAAAAGTTTATTTTTAGATTTATTTTTGATATGTTTGTGTAAGGAAGCTATTAAATTGTGTATAAAAAAAACCTTAAAACATTTTTTTGACTTAGCAAATATATGGGAAAAAAGCCTCTACATCATAATCTGACCCATTATATAACATAACATATTTCCTATATTTTGTTATGATGACAAAGATATATGGTCAAAAAAACCGTGTTGTTTAAAACAAATTAATAATTTTTATTGTGGAAAAAACCCTAGGATTACAACACTTGGTAATTAATTTTGTTTTATTTGTCGAACAACATGTTATTAATTTTAACTAATTTTTGTCTAATTTTTAGCATAAATAATTTCTTTTTTGTTAATATTTTTTTAGAGATTTTTTTTTGTGTCAATAAAAATTTTTCAATTAGAGAAAGATTATAAATGATTTTAACTTGATGTTTTAACAATTAACTGCTTTGAATAGAGAAAAGCCATTTTAGTTCAGTTACCATAGTTCATACCACAAGACTGTGACATTAAAAAGCTATCAAATCTCTAAAATAATAAACAATATATTCAAGCAATGATAACCGGTATTAAAAACTTGATTAGTTTTCTTTGAATCAAAATAATTAATTTTTTTTTTAAGTTGTTGATATAACTGTATTTACTATATGTTGGAAATTGGAATACAAGAAAAAAAGGATTTCTCACCAAACTTTTCAAGCCTTATCGGTTTAAAAAATAAAATAAAATTGTTTATTCATAATCTGGACTTAAAAATCAAGACCAAGATGAAAGAAGCTATATAATTTCTAACAAGTAAATTAATAAAACTTGGTAAGGAATAAGATCAGTTCTGAATGTTCTGATATGTAGTAAACCATATATTTATTTATTGTTATTGGTTATTGAACGACATAAAACACTAAAAAAGTTTGGTCCAAGGACCTGTTGCACGAATAAAACCTTTCGGTTATC
Source organism: Thalia democratica (assembly GCF_965202585.1). Classification (NCBI taxonomy): domain Eukaryota; kingdom Metazoa; phylum Chordata; class Thaliacea; order Salpida; family Salpidae; genus Thalia; species Thalia democratica. The sequence continues at coordinate 116,245,817 of NC_139165.1, read as the reverse complement.
GAGTCATATACCAAAACAGTTTAACGTCATGTCCAGGACAGCTTATTCCAAAGTTTTTGCCATTTTAAAACAGATTGACAATAAATGACAAACTTTCTCGGTATACTATCAAAATCCGCCCGACTTTTTTTTTATTTATTAATTTATTTTATATATTTTGCATTTTTATTTTTTTTTTTACACTATCAGTGTTATCCAAAACCCTTACCCTCGATCGTTAAGCGGTTCTCGAATTTGACAAATTAAACTTTTTAAGGAGAAAAGTTCTTCGGTCATCATGCCACATATTTTTTGTGTATTTGAGTGTTTAAAGAATACATATGTACAATTTTAACAAAAAACAAAAAAACTCTAGTCTAGGGATGAGCCGCGTAAGACTGTAAAGCCGATTTCCACAAACAGATATTTTTGGCCAGCGACGTATTTTTAAGTCTAAAACTATTTGTACAATGCAATTAAACTGACCTTTGTCTTAAAAGAAAATTATTTTTTTTTAATTCGACTTTCAGCATATGAAAGTCATTATTTAAATGTTTTTTTACTACAATTTTCTATAATAAAAAACTTTTTTTCAAAGTACTTCTTTTTAATTACGCGAGGCGCTAAAAACTTTGCCTAGTAGTTTTGGTAACTAAATTGAAAAGTTGCTCGTGGGTCTCAATCTAAACTACTCTAGTCGAAAGAATTAAGTTAAAAAATCATTAGTGGATAATCCTAATAAATATCCCAACTAAAAACAAAATGTTTAAAGATATGTTTTTGAGAAATGAAAAACATTGCAACAAACCACTGAAAGTAGATAAATTACTAAAAACCTTTTTTTCAAATTTGCAAAAAAAAAACACATAATATGTAAAGTGTTTTCTATAATTAAAAAATCAATAAATTAATACTGCTAACTAGCTAATAAAATTTTTTAATCTTAACGACATTGTATTTTAATTTCTATAATAATCTGTTATGTAAAGAAACCTACTACTAGTAAAACTTTTTATTTTATTAATATCACTGTATAGTAAACAATTTCATTGAGCTTTTATTTAGTGTTGAAGCTATTCTAATTAAATATTTAAAACTAAATTACAACTAATTTCAATGCCTTGTTATATATTGAGAAATATTAAAATTTAATCGATTTTTACAAACATCTTTAACAAATTTATTGCATGCCCTGAAAAATAAATAAAACTTACACTTTGTTTTTTATAATAAGATTAGTTACTGTTTAACAAATTTATTATCTAAAAGTATTAACGAAGCAAACTTTTTTGTTTTGTTAAACAAACTTACCAAAGAGAAACTTTTTTTCCTATAGTTTATTAAAGAAGTATGTTTTTTCTTTAGAAACAGGAGAAAAAATATTTATAGTAGTTTCTTAGCAAAAAGTTTAAATTAATTAAAATTGAAAAACATAGATAGTATTTTTCAAAATATGACAAAAACTACTACCATTATTGCTTATAAAAGCAGCTTAGTCTTTTGTTGTTTAATAAACTTTTTTTTAAGTACCTTTATAAACAAAGAATATTATATTCTAAAGATGTTATTCTAAAGATAATTATTCTAAAGATGTTCTCACTTTTTATATTTATTCAAGCATACTATATATGAATTTATATATATAAACATATTTTTCGTACACTTTATCTAAAGGTTTTATTATAGTCTAGTTAACATACGGTCTGTGTACCAGATTCGACTGGAACACATAAATATCTGACCCATTAAGTGCTATAAATATAATTTAAATTAAAAAACTTTTGAATAATAATGTGCAACTTAAGTATTTTATCTACTACCAAGTTTCGGTGGCAAAAAAAAAAACGATCTTTAAATACAATAAAATAGCAAACTGCACATAACAATAACTGCAGAAAGTTGTAGTAGATAAAATACTTTATTTGCACATTTTTATTTAAACAAGCTGTTCAAATTTAAGTAAATCAAGCAATCTTGTTAAGTTAAGACAAATAACCATATTAAAAAAAAGTTTTGAGAATTTTTAAAATTTTAAGTAAACAATTGTAAAACAGCTTATATAGAGAATTTTTTCAATTCTTTTTTTTTCTGGCTTTATACGTAAATTTACAAAGTTTTAAACCGTATGTATATATAGCATACTTTCTATAACAATTTTTTAAATTCACTATAAATTCTGCTGGGTGCTTTTGCAGGTGCCTGTAATCTAGCTACTAGGAGGTTTGAAATGGTTATAAAAGATAAGTTATTTACAGAAACTTGAAAATACAAAACCTAATATTCTTTTGAATACTTCCGCATAAATGTTAACGTTGGGCTAGTATACTTAAAGTTCATCCTAATTTGCATGTTTTATTTGTCAGCAAAAAGAAGCCTTTTTAAGTTATTTTTAACTTTAATCAATTTGTTCAGGTCAAGTGGGTTAGTGATAACAGTAAAAAAATTGGTATATTTAGAAATTTTAAAACACTTTTTTTTTTAATTGTAAAGAATGGAAGGTTGACAATTTAGGTTAAATAAATTTTAAGTTTTAAGCCTTTGAATTTAAGCAACACCAAAACTTTGATCCGTGACAATTATAAATATTGTTAGCTTATTTATACATTCATGTATAATTACTTATTTAGTAATGTTTTAATTAACCAAAGCGCCTAGATAAGTTAAGTAGTTAGTGAACTGTATATAAAAAAATTATTACAAGAATTTAGGCTCATTTTAGAACAAAAAAGAGGTTTATGTCTTAACTCTTAATAATTACTAATAAAAAAAGGACTTTTCACATTTTTGGTTTATATCTACAAATTCAAATTGTTTAGTAGTTTAAAATTCAATAAAAAAATTTGTTTACAAAATTTACCGTTTTTTACAATAAATAGAAATATACAACGAAACAATTATTTGAAATGTTAAATATGGTGTAAGAAATTAAAAGAATAAGAAAACAGAAACTTATGCTTTTAGTTTAAAACAGTTCAAGTAGTAGCTATTTATTTTCATACATTTTTTTTTAAGTTTTTTTATTTAAAATAGTAGCTATTTTTCCATGACTGTCACATACCTTTTTAGATTTATTTAAGCACTGACGAGGTCTTTGACCGAAACTTAGTTAGTAAAATATATTATTAAAAAAACAAATTCATAGTTCAAGTAAAACAAAAACACTTTATAAGGCTTAGAATATTTAAATAATCAAAATTTACAAATTTTAATAAGTTTTTACTATCTTTTAGTAGTTTAGTTATAGAGTGAAATATATTCTAGCTTTTACTATACTATTTACAACCTGTGGTAGGAAAAAAATTGTGAATGCTGAACTTTAATTTTTTGTTGATTTTTCTGAAAGCATCTTTCAAAAACTAACTATCAAGCTATCTTAAGCAAAATTGATAGAAAATCTTTGAAGAAGTTGAAAGTCCCTTTATTACATGATAAGTTTGTAAATTTTTGATTAATTAATTAATTAACTATTTTTGTTATTCTTCTTATACTATAATGACTCTTAATATTTTTATTAAACAATTATATTTTCAAAATTTATGATGGCTCACAACCAGTTTAATTGACCATAGTAATGAGTGTTCACATCTTTTTTCCTAGAAAATTAAGGTGTTTTACAGAATTATTTTAAACCTTTCTTAAATCTTAAAGTTTTGTAATAATATTTTGTAAACTGTGTTTATATAATGTAACACAATTATGTAATTTTCTCAGTAAGGAGGGCAAAATTGCCAGACTGTAATTTATTTTACAATAAAACTTGAATATTCTTTAGTTTCCTAATATGTTTGTTTATAATTTAAAATATTTTTACTGTAGTTATGAGTATAGCCTTTATCAATGGTAGTATTAGAAATAAATAGTTTTTAAACAATTCAACTTAAACAATTTATAAGAGAATTAAAAAGTAAAAATTCAAGTTTCCACTTCCTTTTATTTGTTTTAATTAAAATCATTACTAACTCTCCCTTCTTTAACAACATAATATTTGCAAATTCAAGCAAGCAAATTAGCTACAAACAAATGTAAATTTGTTTCTAATCTATTGATTAAGTTTATTTGTGACAAAGATCTTTTCTTTTTGTAGATCTTGTTTTAAAAATCTTTAACTTATATACAAGGAGAGTTCAACAGGTTCCTTGTGGAAGGACCAAACTTAAAAAGTAAATTAAGACAGTATCATTCATAATATTTAAGCAACTGTTCTCAAACTTTTTCAGTTTAATCTTAACTAGATAATAACTTAGTGTGGGGTTTTTAAAAACTTACAGTTAAATTGTTTTAATATAAATACAATTAATTTCTTTACTTTTATTTAAAAGTGCTTATTTTTGTACAAAAAAAAGTTACAAAATTTTTTTTTTATAATATAAGAATCACATCCTGAAAATTTCAATTAATTGCTTAAGAAATAAAGAAGAAGATAAATTTTGTTATGTATTTTTTATTTTTACTTTGGTAAATTTACAATTTAAAAGTTTGTTCTCTGATATATTTGCATTAACTAAACTGACCATATATTAAAACAATAATTAAAGTAATTCCATTCAATAAAAAGTGTTTTGTAATTTTACCTTTCTAAAGAAGCCAAAATTCATTTTTGTTAAAAAATATTTTGATCCCCTATAACCTTATCACTTAATTTTTCAAAAACATCTATGAAAAAAGGTATCTTTGTAAATAAAAAAATTACGGTGGCTTGTATTTGGCACCCACAAGATTAAATCTTAAAACAACAAAGTGTGAGAAAATCGTATTCCAAGCAAACCAGTGCTTCAAATAAAAGTTACAACAACAGTTTTCCAATTTTGTGGTGACTACAACCACAATCAGATATTTCAAATCATTTAAAATAAAATTTACTCATAATACAAATAGTTAACCATTGTCTAGAAATCAGAAAAAAAAAATAAAAAAAGATTCCATTTAACTTTGGGTATACTACCAATTTTAATATATATATAAAACATTCTGATTACAGGTTTAAAAAGTTTCTTAGCATCTTAAGTGATTTATGAGATTTTTGTATTCAGTTTAAGTGGTATAATTGTTTAACACACTAGAGTTAGACCATAACTTTGAACCCAATTGCACAAAGGAGTTCTGGCTAAGTCATGTGTTTAAATCTACAAAGCACAATTTTCATTGACAATGTTCTCTGTAATTTAAATTTCCCCAGAAGTCCATTTATTTTTATTTTTTTAGCGAGAGACCTCAAAAATTCAGGAAACATTCCCTATAACTATAAAAAAAATTGAGTATTATAAATAAGATGTAACGTTATAAGGCGTTAAATCCTGGAGATCCTGATAAGCTAAGCTTATCGGAATGTATATCACAGATGTTCTTGTGCTAAAACTTTATTTCAACTAACGGCGTTTCACTGCTCTCAAATAAATTTAAGAACAGATCTACGGAGTCTCAAATTCTTAGAGCTTTTTGAGACTCCGTAGATCTGTTCTTAAATTTATTTGAGAGCAGTGAAACGCCTCTTAGTTGAAATAAAGTTTTAGCACAAGAACATCTGTGAGTATTATAAATATTAAGTTAGTAAAAAACTAAAATTTCAAAAAAAAAAAAATGTTATTCAAAAAAAATCTTAAACTAGATATTAGAAATGACTTACCCATAAATTATGAAAAATATTGATTAAAAAATTTTAGATATATTTTCAGTGAAATAGTATTTTTGAAACTCATTGACTTTGATCACTTGTGTATTGAAAGTTACTTTGAGTTTTCTTAAGCTGTTAAAAGTGTCTGACAGTTAAGATATAAGTTATAAAATTAAAGTTTTCAATACCAGATTATATGTGATTCAAGTTTCAAATTACAAAGTGTGTTAAAATACTTCAAACTAATTGTTTTTAATTATATTTGTTTTCTCAACAATTTAAATAACTTAAGTGAAACTCAATTTTAAATTTATTGATAAGTTTTTTTGAAGGTCTCATATTAATAAGCTGAAAATAAGTATTAATTGTTAAAAGAACAACTTAAAAAATTTTTACTTATATAACAACATAAAAAAACTTTAACTGTTATATGCCCTTAGTTATTAATCAAAAAATGTTGTTATTAAGTTTATGGCATCATGAAAATTTAACTCATAAAAGCTAAATCTTAAATTAATTTTTTAATAAGTTACTTGGGTTACATATACCTTACTGTACAATGAGTGTATTTGAAGTTTAAAAAAAAAAAAAAAATCTGAATAATATTGTTTATATATAAGGTAAATAAAATAATTTTTATTGCTAGAAACAATAACATCATATTTAAAATAATAAAAACTCAAATTTTGACAATTATAATTCTTTTAAAACATCTCATAAAGTAATTTGAAATTCAAAAAATAAAGATGTATGTAAAATTCTGGTTAATAAGCTTATGATGGTAATAATAAATTTAAAACAAAGTTCATTAAAAGAGATGATTCACAATAATTTAGAATTTATTTTAAGTTTTGTTCACCCACTAGCAGTAAGCTTCACATATAAGAAGAAAACTGTTAGTAAAATTTTTGAAACATAATTTTGAGAATGATTTTGTCAAGTTCAGCATTAAAAATCATCACTTCTCTGTCTTATCATTACAAGTCAGCAAATTGATACAATTTTCACACACAAATACAAATATCAAAAAGTTTTTGTTTAACCTAATACATTAAAACATAATCAGCTTGAAGATTATCTTTTATCTTTCATCAGTTAGCAGCAATGTTTTGCAGCATTCTGGTTAATCATTGAAATGTTGTTTGAAGTCTTATCTGTCAACTTGCTTACAATCTACTGTTGCGCAACTAATATCTTGAGTTTAAATTTAACGACCATAAAAATGTTTTTTATACCCTATCTTTAAATGATTTATTTATTTATTATTTTTGTAGGTTCGATTTTAGCTTTAAATAAATAATACTGTTTAGTTTTATTAATGGTAATTAAGAAATTTTAAAATAATAAATTACTTTTATTTTTATTTGCTCAACATGTTTTACACTAAGTCATATTTGTGATAATTTTTTGCTTGAAAAAAATTGAACTATAGCAATCTTTGCTTTTCTTATACCAATATTCATCACATAAACTATACTAGCTTGAAATTATTTTAAAATTGTTGTGTAAAGTTAATTTTTATCATGAAATCAATCAATGGATTATATAATTTAACATTCTATGTTTGTACCTTTTTAAAATCTTTTGAAAGATATAAATTATCCTTTTATTTCTGAGTTTTTTAAACACTTTATGACAATTTGAAAGCAAAATTTGTTAGACTAATTGAATAAAAGGCAGAATAAATGAATAAAACTTCTTTATTCTTGTTGATGATTTTTCATTTAGTTGCGCAATATTATTTATTTAAGAAGTTAAATGTGGCAGATTGAACTTACCAAATGTTTGCATTGTTACTACATTGAGTTAATCATTAAATATTTATAGTAAGCAGAAATTTATGGTTGAAGTGTGTCATATGTTTTTCCAAGAAATCAAATATTTAGTTAGAAAAGTGATGTGTTTTATAATAATTTTCAAGCATGACGTGTTCTAAGACAGCATGAGCATTATTGGTTTATATTTTATGGTGTCTTGTTTATATTTATTTGTTTTTATTATTAATTTGATGTTTCAGCTCCAGCATACATTATTTACTAATTATGCATAATTTTAATTTGCATGGCCAATGGTTTTGAAGTTTCAAGATTAAAGTTAAAAAAGTGTGATTTTTTACAAGTTACTTTATTATTATCTATATTTACAAATTGAAGAGAAGTTTTCAGTGTTATATGGTACTTATCATATTAATAGTTTTGATTTGAAATAGAAATCCAAATTTGTGCATTCTTAAATTGTTATTTAAATTAGACAGTAAAATAATATTTTTTTAGGTCTATTATAAATTATGCTGAATAAAAGCATGAAAAATTAGTTTAACTTATAAAATTTATAATAATATTTACAATAAAAAGTTTAATTAACATATGTTGATTTTTTATTTGTCTTTGTATTACTTGTCTTGTATTTGTGAAAAATCTACTGTCAATTTTAACAAGAAATGTGCTTTTGAATTTCTTTAGTGAAGTATAACAAGTCTTCAAAAGTCTAATATAAGTTTTTGTTAAAATATTTTGTGTCTTTCATTAAACCCATGATGACAAGATGGCAGAAAGAAAAACAAGTGACTTTTGTTTTTGACAAAAACTATAAAACAATATAAATTATCATTAAATTCAAAATAAAAGTTTTGTACATTTTGTTAAAAATACTTTGTTTATAGTTTTACATAAGTTTTGTGTTACTTAAAAGTTACATATTTTTGTCAATATTCTATTATTACCATTGTTCAAGATAAAGTTACTAATTTTACAGTTAAGTTGTCAAAATATTTAAAAACAATTAAAATAGTATTTAATTTTAAATTAGTCCAACCTTATAAAAAATTAAATGATGCAAGTAAAACTACTGAAGTTTATCGAAAATAACAATAAATCCTTGGAACTTGTAATTTTAACCTGGTTTAATTATTTAAGTAAATGGCCTTATGCATATGGCTTATAATGTTATTACAATTTAAAAATAAAAATAACATTTAAAATAAACTTTTTACTTGAATGTTGTTATTTTATACACACTTGGAGTGGCTAATTATAGTAAAACACTAGAAACTAATTAGTTTTAATTGCTTTTGTTTACTCAAGCATCTAATTAGCTTTAGTGAAACTCTTTTCTCATTGATAAAATTAGTTTAAGTTGTCATGTTTGTAGGCAAAAGGATGAGAATTAAATGTTTTTTTAAATTTAGTTGATACATTTATATTTTCTTCTAATTTTTTAATTACTTTTTTACAATGCTTTCTTGTAAAAAATTAAATGTAATTTTGAATTGAATGAAATGTACAATTTGATTACTATGAGTTCTTTTTGTACACCCAGGTCCTTAGACCAAAATTTTTTTGAGTTTCTTGGTTTTTTGTTCAATATGCAAAAACGTTTGAATATCAAAAAATCTAAACCTAATTGAGATGAGTTTTTAAATTATTCAGCATTATTATACAATTACAGTTGCTGTTGCTACTTTTTTACATTATTTTTAAAAAGAAAATTACCAGATAACAGTTATGTTTAGTGGAAAATCTATTTAAAACAACTACTTTTTACATGAATATTAGAAGAAACTAGATATGTTAATGATTTTCAATTGTTTTAATTCAAAGTATTTTAAACTTGAAAAATACTAAACCTATGTTTCTTATGTATAACTTTTGAAGGACTCATAAGTTAAAATGATTTCTGGACCTGACTAGTTTAATTTAAAATCCAATATAATAACGTTGAGTTATTATCCTTTACATTGAATAAGTTATGATCATACTTGGTAAATTGCATTGTTTTATTAACCCAAATGTGAAATTATCAACATAAACTAAATTTTATAAGCTTCAGTGCTCAATTGGAATTAGCATTTTACCAACTCTGTGATATTGAAAAAGTTTGACAAATAATTTTCAAAAAATTATTTATGTACAACATAAATACTATGCATTATAAACCATTTGAAAATAAAATCAACAAATTTTAGGAAATATAAATAAAAAATGTCACGGCCACTAGTAGCGTTGTTGGACGGCAGAGATTGCAGCCTGGAGATGCCAATACTGAAGGATGTGGCAACAGTCGCCTTCTGCGATGCTCAATCCACGCAAGAAATCCATGAAAAAGTTTGTTTGATATTTATATAATAATTTACCTAGATTTAAATAACATAAATCTTCTTTTTATCTTGTTGCCTTCTGCGATGCTCAATCCACACAAGAAATTCATGAAAAAGTTTGTAAATATGTATACTGTTATTTAATATAATAATATATAATGAAAAAATATTCATATTGTTAAAATAAATTTTCTACAACTTTTAACAGATCCAAAACTTTAAAAAGAAGTTTTGACAAAATAAAATATTGTTGTATTGAATAAGTTTTTTTAATCATAAGCAGTTCTGGTTCTCTAGCAAGCAGTAGAAAATTTTGTCCAAAAAATAGTTTTTTTATTTGAGTTAAATGTTATACTTCATGCTTTTATGTCAAACATACTTTGCAAGCAACATAGTATTTGTTATCATAATTATTTATGTATATTAAAGTATATTAAAAAGATAGATCAATATACTAATTTTTAAGCTTTTGGTTTTTGTAGTCACCAAAAAATCTCTTAATACTTATATCAAAAGTTCCACGTTTTAAAAAGGTTAAAAATTATTATTTTCTACCAAAGTTATGATTTAGTCATTTTAGTAAAAAAATAGCTCTTTTCCTAAACCATATCAGTTTATAAAGGAAATTTAAGCCTCGTTCACCATTTAAAAATTAGTCAAAAAAGCGTTCAGTTAACTAATAAAAATAAAGTTTAATAGACATATCACACAAAGTTGTATTGATTTATCAAAATTTTAAAACACAGACTATAAAAATATAAAATTCCAAAATTAAAAGTATTTATAATTTATTGCATCATCAGGTATAAAGCTACAAAACTTCATTGTATTTTAACCACAAGTATATCAAATGTTAAGTTGCCAATTAAACTTGGTTAGTTAAAGATTAATACTTGAGAGCATATCACATACATATAACTTGTCTTACTTGAGTTTGTTTTACTTCAAACAACTTGTTCAGGTGTTTAACAGAGCAGCAAAAAATAATTCTTAAACCTACTTGTACTGTTTATATAATAATTTTTTTCTGGTATTTATTTAACAGATTTCTTACAAAAAATTCTGATGTGTTTCAACTTAATTTAAAAAAGTTAACCAACTATACACTTACAAGTATTTAATTAACGTGGTTTACAAAATGCATTATTAATGTTGTAAAAACACTTATTCAAATTTAACTAAAGCAATTTACAAAAAGAAAATATTTAGGTATTACAACTTACTTTGATAATTGTACACTTATTATTGTTAATTTAATATAATTAGCAAAAACAAAACACTCAGGTATTGAACGAAGCAGTAGGTGCACTATTGTACCACGGAATCGAACTGAAAAGAGATGAATTGAGGAAGTTCAAAGCTCTGAAAATAATTGTAAGAATTGGTAGTGGTTACGACAATGTTGATCTGAAGGCAGCAGCTGAGATGGGTGAGTTATTATAACAAAAAAATTAAATATGTACATTAATTATAAAATATATAAAATGTATCCTTTGATCAATTCTTTCAAACAATATAAATAAGACTCAATTTTTCAGAACAAAATATATTTCATGTATCTTTCGTCAGTTGTATACTAAACAATAAAAGTAAAATTTCAAATCTAGCTTATATAGTGAAAATGCAATCAACGTAATAAATAATAAAGCAAAGAGTAATTAACAATACATAAGTACCTTTGATCAAATAAAAAAGACTAAACAGTTTTTCTTTGCTTTCAAATTTCAAAAGAATTATAGAATGAACAAACAATTTGTTTTATAAAGTTTGCTTATCTGTACTTTTTCATTATATTAATTTAGAATTTTTACTTTAAAGTATTTTTTATAACACTAGTTTATATATATTTAAATTAGTAAAAAAGTTGACTAAATAATAGAACAAATAATAAAGGCAATTAATAATCATTTCAGTGAGCAGTTAACATCATAGTTTTCTGCACTTGCATTATTTTACTACTTCAAAAGTACTCAATTGATTTTATAATAAAAATTGTTTATACATGGCTTTGTTGAGCTTAAGTAGTACTTGAAATTTATATAAACAAAAGTTTTGCAAAATAATACTTGCAATTGAGGTATTATGAACACAATTTATAGTTTGTAGCACTCAAGTTTTGAACAACAACTATCTCTATTTTAGTTTTGTTAGAATCATTTGTAAAAAAAAAACTTTATTATAGCTCATTCCACAGAAAATTACAAATATAACGTAAAACTAATTTATTTAATGTTTAATGTAATATGTTTTCTGAACTAATGACATACTGATTAAATGATTTTAATGAAAATATACTCAAACTTTATTAAAATCTTCCTAATGTGTTCAAATAAAAACTCCCTCAGAATTAATAAGTTGTAGGATTTTATATATTTTTAGTTTATTTGAAGGTTTGATAATGATTAATGTATTTTATCAGTATGTGTCTAGTAATAAGTTTAAATAATTTTTAATTTACTTGTTTATTGGCCGCCTAACACCAATAGTTATAAACTAGAAAAATATAAAATCTCAATTAACTCTGGTTTTTAAAATAAATTATATTGTATACGAGTTTGTAATTATAATTTATTTTTAAAGTTTATATTTATTAATAGGAATTGCAGTAAGTATTTTTAAATATATACTTGTCACCTTATCTTTATCGCCTAATAGTAATAGTTAAAAAGAAAAATTAAAATAAAAACTCTATATAATTTAAATGAAAACAGTTTAAGATCAGTATTTATCAGTATTATATTTTATAGGAATTATTAATAATAAGTTATATATTAAAAGTTTATATTATTTTAATAGGGATTGCAGTATCAAATGTTCCATTTGCCTGTGTTGAAGAAGTAGCTGATACTACCATGTCACTAATATTAAATCTTTACAGGTAAATAGTCAATATATAATAAAAATTTGTCAATAATTTTGAACTTTCACAAGTAGTTAATTACTTATAATGATAATAAAACTAAACATTTGATATTCAGACTTTTCTGGCCACTTTATAACAAAAATATGTCATTGGTGTTGAGACATTTATATACTGATATTGTTTTGTTTTATTTTAATTTGGTAGTTTTTTATTTTTTTTAGTCAAAATTATTCTGAAAGCATCTGCTCGGAAACAATTGTAAAATAAAAAATGTTTTATACATATATAAATACCACAAAAGAACAAAACGGCTTGAACTTCTTCAATTTATTATAACAGGAGAACAACGTGGCTCCACAACAGCGTCAAGAACGGTATGAGGACATCATCTGCTGAAAGTGTCAGGGAACTAGCAACTGGTGCCACTAGAATAAGGGGACAAACACTAGGAATTGTCGGATTAGGTTTGTGATTAGGTGTAATTTTCCCACTGAAACAAATACTTATCTGGCTATAAGTTTGATTTCAATATCTGTAAAAATTGAAATGTGTACTTGGATTTTTATAAAAAGATAGCTATTTACAGAAATGGAAATTTACTAAACATAGTTCTTAATTTAAATAAACTTGTAGTAAAAATACATTAAACGTAATATTAACATGTGAGCTTATAACCATAATATATTACCGAAACGGCGGAGTACGCGTTATAAATAATTTAACAAGTTCACGGAACATTTTAAAACTTTAAAAGGTTTTCAAGTAAACAAAAAGTGTTTAAAAATAGAAATTAATTTAAGGTTTTTTGTGTCTAAATTTCAGTTAAAATATACAATTTATTTAATTTGTTTCTTTTAGAGTTTATATTGCAAAATTAATTTGTTAATTTTAAGTAACCGCAAATATTTTAAGTTTAATTGAAATGATTTAAAACTTAAAGTACCAATTTTAAAGTAAATAATATTAAATGATAATAACTATACAGTTTTATAGAAGAATAATTTATTTAAAAACCTTAAGAGTTTTTTCAATTTTAAAGTAATTTGTTCGCATAAATTTTGTTTTTTAATCTGAATTTTGGCTTCAAAATTTTGAGCATTCAAGATTTAAAAAAGTTGTAGTTAAAATTAACTATATTGTAAAAAACTATATTAAATCAATTTAAAAAAATTATAATAGTTATGTTTAATCTAACTATAAACTGATATAGTTTTTAGTTAGCATGAATTACCAATTAAAGTTTACAAATATTGTAAACAATCCCATGATATATTAATTTAATTAACATGTAGACATTAATGTTTACAACTATTTATATCTTATTAGTGTACAGCTGCTTAAGTAATTAAATAATAAAAACATATATATTTATAAGCAGATAAAATAATCTTTAGAAAATATGTTAAGAGGTTGATTTTAAGTTTATTTAGAAATTAGGTTTGATTAGAAGTTATTATTTTCAGTTTATAGGTTGATTTGTTATGCAGTTGAAAAATTAAACAAAATAATTTTGAATTTATATAATTTTGATAAAAAGTATTTGTTGTATAGTTGGGAGCACTGTAAAAAAGTATTTAACATTGGAATTAAAAAGACTATTATTTTCGCACGCATAAAACGTTATTAAAAATCAATAATTAGTTTTTATAACATTTAATAATTGTGTTTAATCTTTTTATTTTAATTGTTTTATTTCTGTTTCTACGCACGACAAAACAATAAAACGCATCTAAAAATTATTATGACGTTCAGTTTTTGACGCAAACATAATTCCAAGGATAAAAATAATCCAATAAAAAGTACGTCAACGAACTTACGTATTTATTACTACAATTTGTTTACGACTGAAGATATTTAAATAAATAATTACGTAAAATAATTTTATTTACTGCTGTAATAAACAAGTTTAGTTCTAGTGACCTTTTAACTAAATATTTCTCTACTTGAAAATAAGAAAATTTAAGTATTTGTGAAAAAACTTTAGCAAATAATTTTAAAGGTATGAACCAACGAGGCCTCATGGAAGACTTAACACAATTTTATAATACAATTAATTAAAATTAATATATTAGTTGATTTGTAGTCTGCCAATCCATATGTTTTGTGGCTTTTATAAAAGGCCTGAATAATTATGAAATAAGTATAAATATTATTTGTACAGATTAGCTTGAAAAACTATTAAATAGTAATTCTGTCATAAAAATATGAACACATAATTTCAAAAGCGATGAAATGTTAAACAATTTGAAAAATAACACAACAAAAGTGCACGAACAAAATTGGAAACACATTTAAAACAATTGAAGCAAAAGTGCTTGAATGTGTGTTAGTGACGTAACAATACAATTGCTAAACAGAGAAACACAAAAAATCCATTTAAATTCAAGTTGATATTGAAAAAAATTTTCAAAAAATTCTCGACAGAGACGAAGCAACCCAACCACCTGATGAATTTGCCAATATTTACAACAGCCGAAGATCAGCACCTGAATCAGACAAACTCAAAGCCTTTGAAAACGACCTATACGAAATCATCAGAAACCTCAAGTTCTCAAAATTTAGATCAAAGTACCAAAAGACTCTAAACAAAGACATAAAAAAGCTACTGAATAAGAAAATGATTATAGTCTTTTCAGATAAAACATCAAACTTATACTATATGAATGCAAATAAATACAAGAAGCTAATGAAAAATAGCATAACTAGCGAATATTCAATTGACAACGAAAATACCATTAATGACATTAACAACGAAGCAGCACAAATCCTAAGTAAACAAATGAGCTTAAAGAACAAAAAAGTTCCAAAATATGAAGTCAATGAAGCATTCCTTTCTATCAAAGACCATAAAGCGAACTTTCCACACGATATCAACTGTAGAATAATTAATTCATCTAAAACCCACTTAGGCAAACTGTCAAGAACCATCCTACAAAAACACATAACAACCATAAGAAAAAAATCCATGCTTAGCCAATGGAAAAACTCTGGAGAAGTGATAGATTGGTTCGAAAAAATCAACAACAAAAACCACAAATGCTTCGTTAATTTTGACATTAAGAACTTCTACCCAACTATTAAAAGAAAGCACTTAATAGATGCTATCAACTTTTCCAACTCTTATTCAAGGTTCACAGAGTTTGAGATAGAGACTATTTTGCACACATGCAAATCAGTAATGTTTTACGATAATAATATGTGGAAAAAAACCAACTCCAATGACAACTTCGATGTACCTATGGGATCATTTCACGGCGCCGAAATATGTGACCTTGTAGGTTTATACCTATTACACCATCTGTCTACGATTATAAACATTGAGTCAATTGGACTCTACAGAGATGATGGACTTGCCGTTATCAATCAAACAAATAAGAGTAATATTTGCAAAATAAAAAACAAAATTACAAAAAAACTAGCAGACATAGGATTCGACATTACAATTAGTGCAGGTGAAACCTCCACCAACTTCTTAGACATACATTTAAACCTCCTAACTGATGATTATTGCCCATATGTAAAGCCAAACGCAAAGACCATCTATATTGACAAAGATTCTAACCATCCTAGAACAATTAAGAAAAATATACCAAAAATGATTGAAAATAGAATTTCAAAACTAACAAAAAGCAAAGAATCATTTGATAACGCGAAACAAATCTACCAAAACGCTTTAAGCAAAAGCAACTTCCATCATAAGCTCGAATATAATCCAACAATTAATAACAACAAAGCAAAAAACAGAAAAAGAAAATGTATATTTTACAACCCACCTTTCTGTGAATCAGTGAAAACCAAATTCGGAAACCTCTTTTTAAAACTGCTTGACAAGCACTTCCCACAATCAACAGAATTACACAAAATCTTCAATAGAAGTTCCACCAAGATATCATACTGCTGTTCCCCAAACATTAAAGCACTAATAAGTGGACATAATAAGAAACTGCTAGAAAAACCACAAATAGAACCGAAGCTATGCAACTGCAGAAACAGAGAGCAATGTCCAGTAATGAATAAATGTAAATTAGAAAATGTAATATACGAAGCAATCGTCTCATCTGAGAAAAATAAGAGAATGTCATATATTGGATCCACCCGAAGAGCATTCAAAAACAGATTGTACGAACATAGAGTATCATTTCCAAAACCCAACAAGAAGAAACCCGCCAACTGTACACAACTCGCCAACTACATGTGGAAATTATATGAAAAAGGCGAGAAACCCACTATTGAATGGAAAATTCTCCGACAGACAAAAAGCAGATTTAAACCAAACTTCATGTGCTCGATATGTAACCTTGAAAGACTGTTTATAGCAAATGCTAACCAGAGAAAAATCCTTAATAAAAGAAATGAACTAGTCACGCAATGCCCTCATTACCCTAAGGAATACTTTTAGTTTATTTTTTGTCGCATTAACTTAGTTTATTTAGTTTATTTCATTCTATTTAATTATATTGTTACATTGTATTTATGTTTGTATTGTGTAAATATTTTGTTTTAAAGTTACAACATTCCCGTAAAAAGACCATTTCTGTTTTCTAAAAATCCCCTACAAATCTTAGTATTTACATTTTTTCAAAATCCTAATATATTAAATGCTTAGTAAATAAATTTTCTAAATATATAAAATCTATAGTTAATAAATTATTTAAACTAAACTTACCTATATTTCATTTTAATTTAACTTAACTTTAAAATTTAACTTTTGTAAACCACATATTATTTAAAACTCATATTTCAAATGTAAATATTATTTTCATTTATGTGTGTATTTTTATTTTCCAATTCATCGCCCTGTATACTTTTGTTTTCAGCTTTTTTTAGCGTCTGATGAACTGCTCTGCAGGGAAACGGCGTAACGCAATAAAAGTTTAACAATAAGTTTATATAAAATATAAATTTAACAGTATGAGTAAATGTGTTCATCTTAGTGGTTGTTTCTCGAGTACTAGCAAATTTTTCAATTTTCTTTTTGTATAAGTTTCATTGTAAATGATTTTTACTGGCATATTCACAACGATAAAACTCATTTTTAAAAGGTAAGTAGAAGTGAATTTATCTATTAAATATCAAAAAAGTTACAACAACAATTTTGATAAGGTAATATAATAAATTTTGTTAATTTTTATTCATGTTAAAGATTTCAGTGCTTAAACAAGCCCTCAGACAAAAAATAAATCTACAAAATAAATTATAAAAAATAACAATAATAAATAGTCAACAAAAACATATTAATATTATAATGCAATTTTTTTTATAATTTTTAGTGTTAATTTTATTAAAAAATAATTTTTAAGCATTAGTTTTATACGTTTTCAAATGAACTGTGTGAAAGTTCTCTAAAAAAGTTTGGCTAAATATGACTGATTAAATTGAGTATTGTTTTTTAATATTTTCTTAGGTAAACAATGCACAAAAATAATCTTAAGGTAATAATGCTTAAAAATAAATTATATTTTAGTGTGGGAACAACGCAGGTGTTTTAAAAATTATTCACCACCAAAAAAATTTTGTTATAAAAATTATTTACCACCAAACACTCATCAGATTGGAATTTGAAATATTTACGAGATTTAGCAGAAATCGTGCGCATCGTTGTTTACATGTAAAATTATTTATGTTTTTGATAACCGTTGTAAAATGTTGATGTAAAATTATTTCACCTCGTTTTTATGTTTTAATAGTTCTGGAAAATATGACATAATAAAGAAAAAATGACTTAAGAAAATAGTTCTATAAAAAATTCGGATAATCAGTTTAAACTAATGCATATCTATTGTTTCGATAGATTTATGAAGTATTGTAAAAGGTATTTGAACAATGTTAGAAATTTTGGCTGAGATTTTGCAAGGCGACTGCAGGACTGGTTATGAGCTCAATTATATAAATTATGTTTTAATTTTTTTTTATTGTATTGTTATGAATTCTTTTGTCTTTTTAATTTACCTTTAATTAGCTGCTTTACATGAAATAATTGTAAAAAATAAATGCAATATTACGATCTACCTAAAATAAAAAATAAAACAAACATTACTTACATTTTAAAAAGCATTTTAAAATTTAATGTTTAAGTTCTCATCAGAATGATTGTTTCGTTATTCGATTAATCTATTATATTTATCTTTTAAACTTAAATTAAATTCTCATTTCAAACAATTGTTAATAGGTTGAAAAAATTTTCAAACTTAACTAGAATGTTTTTAGTTAGTTTATTTTTTTGCAAAAAGTTTCAGTCACTCACTTATGTTTTCTTCCTCATAAATTTATTTCCACTATTAAAATAGTTAGTTCCTAGTAGGTTGATACTTGAAATTCTATTTTTACGTTTCCTTTCAAGACTGAAGTATGTCACGAATTAAAAAAAAAGAACTCACGTTTGGTTTGGTGGGTAAATAATAAAAACATTAAATTTTATCTTCAGTGTTGTTGCTAAATAAGAATTTACTTCGAAAGTTTTAACTGATACAAAATTATTTATTTGTATTTGGTATGAAATAAATTATAATGTAAACAAAAAAACGTTTATACTTGCTTTTATTTTTTTGTGCATAAATAAAATGCTTATGTAACGTTTCATTATTATAAAACTATGGCATAATAAATAACAGGCATCAAGTAGGGAGTTCAAGTATATTTACTATTTAAATGTGAAAACACAATAAGTTCTTAAGATTTAACTGTCCAGAATTTCAATTGAATATCCAATAAACATTTTCACGCCTACATTCCTTGAAATGCCCACTTGACTGTTTTGAATAAAGAACCAACTAAATATAAACCTTGCACGCACATTGTGAAAACAACCGAATTTCAACACGACTTTCTCACTCTTGTGACGTCACAATCACGTTTGGTGTGGGAATTTTCGTTAAGAAGTTTGTACAACCCCCCTACTAGCACTCTAAGTTCACATGTTTGTAAATTACTTGTTTATTAAAAGTGAAATGTTTTTGTTTGGGAAAAACGAAAACAACTTGTCATTGTTTTTTAATAATGTTTCTTTAAAGTTTAGTTAATCAAATTGATTGTTAAAATGTAATGAATTTATAAAATAACAAAAATCATTCAATAACTAGTGCTTTCAGACATAAACTGTTGAGTTTATTATACTTGTTCGTTTTGACATTTCATTTTAATGTTACATTAATTAAAATAGTTAGTAGACATAGTTATGACAATGAACTCAGTTTTTAGTATGTTTTTGTTGAAACAAGTAATATATTTCTCATTATATATTGATTTTCAATAGTAATGGGTTTATATATATGTGGTGAGTGTTAAAAATGTGTGGGATTAAATTACCAAAAGTGTGGGTAAATTTTTACCAAAAAGTGTGGGTATAAATTACCAAAAAGTGTGGGTATAAATTACCAAAATATGTGGGTATAAATTACCAAAATATGTGGGTATAAATTACCAAGAGTGTGGGTATAAATTACTAAAAACTGTGGGTAGATTTTTACCAGACTTTTTTAGATTTTTCTGCACCACCTACATTATATTTTGAAAATAAATTTTGTTGCTGTCTTTGTAAGAGCACTCGTAGTTCGAATGAATTTTTTGTTTGTCAATATATGATGAAATTAAATCATCACTGAAATAATATTTTATTCAACCAGCTTATTTAAAACAGATTGTTGGTTTAAGGGGCGACATTGGTATTTTATTTATTATTATTTCTCAAAAGTATTTCAATGAAAAGTTTCAATGCTATTTGTTTGTTTAAACATTAGAAATGATTTGTTATAACAATGTGTTGAGCAAATAAAACATTTCAACAACTATTGTGCATTTGTCAATATATTTGCTATTTGTTTTTCAACTTTACTATAAACTTGAAGCTCCTATGTTTTATCCAATGTGAAATATCTAAAGTATTGTTTTGTTGAATTTAAATAGTGGAAAATACTTGTTGAGTCATGTAACCTAATTTTATTTTGAATCAAAGTTGTTTGTGTTTTTGTGACTACAATGACGTCACTTTAGTGTTTCCGGTCAGTCTTTGTTTTTCTCACATTAAATCATTTACGCATTTGTTTTGCAAAATACTGAAATCGTTATGAATGTTTGTTGCATTTAAATACTGCAATGTTGTAAAATAAATACATATTGCAATTACAAATCAAAATCCACATATTATTTATGATGAAAAAAAAAACTGCTTAAAAAAACTTATAAAAACATAACATTATCTTCTAGTGATTATTAAGCTGTTGTAACTATTTATTACAAAATGTTTTCATGTAAGTGATAAAATTGAAAGTTGTTCATACGTTTGTTTGTTATGTTTATTCAGGTACATGTCACAATAGTTTCAAGCTTTTCAAATAGTTTGTTAGATTTGGTTTTTATCTTGAAAAATAAAAAGCGTAAATCAACTCCAGAATAAAAATGTTAAGTGAATTATTTTAAAACTTTTGAATTTGTTAAGAAGTAACTAGGTAAAGTTATTTGATATTTAAACTAATAATAAAATAACAATGAGTCAATATAGAACTATAATGATAATAATAAAATTAAATAGTTAATAAAAGTTCAGAAAAAATATAAAAATTTTAAACCATCGAATAAAAGTATTTGAGTAAAAGTAAGCGCAGTAATAAAATGTTTATTAAGATTAAAAGTGTTTTATTTAGCCTGAGGTGATGTTTTAAAATATAACTAAGTAAAGTTTGAAATTATACTAAACTATTTGTGTATTCTGCTTCAAACTTTTAATTTAAATTAAAGATTGTTTTCTGTTAATAGTAGTTCAGCTTTATAACTGATAATAGTAATATTTCTAAATACTTGTTTTTATTTTACTAACTAGAAAAACAAACTGTTTTAAATTTTCTGTAAACTTTTAAACAAATTACAGTTTGTAATAGATAAAGCATGTAAAATTAAATGAATTAAATAAGTTGAAAAATCAGCATTAGGTTAAGGGCATAGGGGGGGGTAAACACCCTTTTTTGGTTTTTGATCTTGTTTTATATAGTTTTTACTAAGCTACAAGATGCTTTTTACAGATTTAAAAAATTCAAAATAATTTTTGAGATATAGCCGGTCAAAGTCGGAGTCAACAATAGGTTCCTTATGGAAGGCGCAAACTAAAACAGCAAAAATAGACTATTTTACTAAAAATCTATCTTCTCCTACGTTTTTTGAGATAACTACCTCAAACTTTCAGGAAATGTTCCTTGATATATTTAGAAAATTCTGTCGGAAGGAATTTTTAAAAAAATAAAAAATAAAAATTTTATATAAAAAATAAACAAAAAAAACAGTTTTTTTTTTGTTTTTTTGTTATAAAATTTTTATTTTTCAATTTTTTTAAATTCTGTTCCGACAGAATTTTCTAAATAATGCAAGGAACATTTCCTGAAAATTTGAGGTAGTTATCTCAAAAAACGTAGGAGGAGATAGATTTTTAGTGATTTCTAGTTATTTGCCGTTTTAGTTTGCGCCTCCCATAAGGATCCTATTGTTGACTCCGACTTTGACCGGCTATATCTCAAAAATTATTTTGAATTTTTTAAATCTGTAAAAAGCATCTTGTAGCTTAGTAAAAACTATATAAAATAAGATTAAAAACCAAAAAAGGGTGTTTACCCCCCCCTATGCCCTTAATAAATTAAATCACGTTTGGGAATTATTTTATAGAAATATTAAAATACTATTCACGTTTCACCTTCCTATCACGTTTTGTAAAAATATCTGTCTGTAACTTTTATCAAAATATAAAATAAATTTTATTAATAAAAAGCTTAAATTTTATCAATATAAGGCTTTGTGATAAAATTTTAATAAATGTACATTTGAAAGTCAAAAAGTTGTTAATTTTTAAATGCAAAAAAAGTTACCAGAATTTTATAATTCTTAACTTTTAATTGTTTTGCATAAAAAAAACGTAACGTAAACTTAAACTTGAATAAACGATATAAAGTTAATAAGATTGTATCACATACTTTTAGAAGGTAATTATACTTTAATTTTGATAAAACTTAACGTTAAATATGGTCAGTTAATTAGGAAGTAACATTGTAATGCATCAGTTGTTGATAAAAAAAACATTAAGTTATATGTAGATTAAACATGAATATTTAATGGCAGTTTGTATTTAAAATTGTTAGTAATAAGAACCAATATTTTACCAATAAATAGTAGCAGTAAATATCTGTTAAAAAAGTGAAATAAGTTCAATATTTCAATAAAATTCTAATAAATTAATAGTAGCGAGAAATATATGTTAAAAAAAGTAAAACAAGTTCAATATATCAATAGAATTCTAATAAATAGTTGCGATAAATACCTGTTAGGTTATATTAAAAATAAGTCCAACAAATAAAACTCTGATCAAATGGCTAGTGAGAATGTCGAATTTAACAAAATTGAGCGGAAAATTTCAAAACTTGCATGCGAATTGCGAAATTGTAATATTGCGAAACCAGCCCGAAGGCAGATCATACAACGCTGTAGGCAGTAGTGGCTCAAGTAGTAGCTCATGTAAGTATCTCTTGTTATCTCCGCATTGTAGTTGCAACTCGCTGCTTGTTTCTTCTGTTATCCCGCATGGCGCGACGTTGAAGAATGTTGAGTTGCTATGAGCGGAAGTTTATTCGGGTGTTGCGAAATTTTGTTTACTTAAAACTGTTTTAATAAAATTTGTTTTAAAATAAATGTTTTTCAGTGGACTTTACCTCAACTGTGGTCGTATGCATATCTGTGAAAATTTGTTTATTTTTTATTTGACACTTTTTATTATAATTTGAAATAACCTTTTTAATTATTTTTTGTAAATTGTCAATAATGTGTGGGTCAGTTATTTACCTAAAATTTTTTTTTCTATTATATGCCACTTAAAATTTATTTGTTGTAAATTTTTTTACAGCAATCAGTATATAATAATTGTGAAATTTTTAATTTTAATTTTATTAATCTGTGGTTCACTGTTCAAAGTTTGGAATTCTTTGTTCAAATAAACAAGTTAAAATTTGAAGTTGAATGTATGTTTATTTTATTGTTTATTTGTTTAATCATTTGTGAAACTTTTCAATGATTGTTTTATTACATCAAAAAATTTATGATTTTTTAAACAAAATTGCTAAGCCACCAAAAGTGATTTAATTACCAACTTGATTAAAATTCAACGTTACTACACTTTCATTGAAAAAAAACCGATATTGAAGATGCTCATTTAAAAATACCATGAAAGTAGTAAATGTTTCAAAATATTTGCAACTGAAATATTTGCAACTGAAGTGTTTGCAACTGAAATATGTCTAAATATAGTGATACCACAAACGAGCTAATGTTACCTTGGAAATTAATACCAAGCATTTCTGCTATTTGAAATATTCTTACAGCAACAATATAAATTCTTCAAAAACTGCGGATTTGTGTTTTTAGTTTTAAATTAACTGTTAATGGAAAATTTATTTGCAAATAAGTTTATTGTACTAAATTTATGTTTAATTGAATAGAATTGGTATTTCAAATGTTTTATTAAGTTTCACAATTTTTTAAACAACCTGAACACATCATCAAACAAGTAAAAAAAAAAAACAATTCACCGCTCAGTCCAAACCTCATTTTAAACTCCCCCTCTTCTCTCTTCTTATCTCTCACTGAAACCTTGTTGTGTCTGTGATAAACGCTGACGTTGCACTTTTTCTTTGCCGCTCAAAATGTACTTTCTAGAAATTTCTTTCTCTTGCGCATATGCTTTTAAGTTTGGGATTTTTTGTTTTCCCATTTCGGATATAAATAAAACAAATTAAACTTTTCTTCTTTCTCTTATAAACAATTAGTTGAAATGGGTTTTTATTGTACTTATCTGTATTTTAAGTAGTTTTAAAATTAAAAGCTTTAAAAGTGTTATTTCTCTTAAAAAGTTTATAATAAATTATAAACTTTTGTTCTATTAAAAATATAAATATTTTTTCCTTCTATTTATAAATAATTTTTTGTCAATAAAATTGTATAGGTTTTTTAAGAAAAGTAAAAAAAAAGATTTATAAAGAAAAATAAAGTTTGTACTAATTCAATCATATTTAGTGTATGTTTGCAAACGATATTTCAAATACAATATAAGAATACTTTTTTAGTTCAAGTATTCAGTTATTAATAAAAAAATTAAGATTTATTAGTTCTTTTAGTAATGATTTTTTTAAGTTTATAAATAGAACTAATTGAAATTTTAATTCAACTCCCGAGAGTAATTTAAATAGTTTTTTTCAATTCAAGTAAACTTTACTTTAAAAAAATATTTATGAAAATAATTCAAAGTTAGTCATTAAAATATAGGTTTTGAAAAACAAAAATCAATGTTGTATGAAGCTTAGCTTATTTAGTGTAACTTTATGCAATAAAAACAAATTTATCATATATGAACTTCTGAAAGTTAATAATTGTAATTAACCAAGTAGTAGTGGTTTTGAGAAACAAAAAGTACAAAACAAATAAGTTTTTTACAATTAAAAAATTAGTAGTGAATTTTTGAAACATAACGCTTAATGACGGGTTTAAAACAGTGAAATTTTTACTTATGCTAAATTGACTTTGAGCGTTTCCGTTTTAAAAGGTGAAAGTTTAACCTGATGGTTTCAAGTTGTTATGAACTCGAATTGGTTTACTCGACTTGCAGTTTAACAAGTAAATACTTTCCATAACTTCTATATATGACTATGAGTTTACACACTAACTTAATTGTTTTGCGATAAACCGTAATATATAAATTATTTTTTAATTTAAACATATACTTTGTTATGAACTCTAAAAAGTTACTCAAATAGCGTTTAAATAATAATTTAAGTATTATAAATTAATTATTTGGGTGGAAAAATTGAGTGGAGAAGCAAGTTTTGTTCGAAAATGTGCGCACAAACAAAATATTGCAAAATTTTGAGAAATATAATTTGAAAGGTCAGCATATGTTTGAATAATCCCTTTTACGGTTAATAGCGTGAATAGTTGAAATTTCAATTAATTATATAGTAAGAAGTCCAGTATTGCTTCAATTATATTAACTATTCAGAAATTTTTCAGTGCTGAAAATAAATTTCAAAAATAAAAAATGACCTTTAAATAGATGAAAGTAAAAAGAAAAGTTTTGTGTTTTTAAATGACTAACAGCATTAGTGTTTAAATTGATTTAAATTTGACTGATAGCATAATCAATTATATACATTTGTACACACTTTTATGTTTTAAATTTAATTTTTAATAAACGTTATGGTTTTTAGAACTATTTTAACTATTATTGTTTAGAACTAGAAAAATTAAGCACATGTAATTAAGAAACCAAAGCTAAACAAACTATTTTAGAAAAGTTATTTCAAAACATGATTGCCAATAATGACCCTAAAAATATGTGGAAATTAGCATGGGAAAAAGACTGATTGGCTGGCAACAATTAGATACTCGTCAGTTTAAATGTAAACAATACTCGTTACTAGAATTGCTTTTGAAGTTTTCAAAACTCAGTTCTCTATGTGCGATGATTAAAAGTTTTGAAATTTGATGAGTTGTTCAAATAAAGACCCAACTCTCTACTTTCGTGTTGTTGTTAAAAATTATTTTAAAGAGGAAGTAGTTAGAATGAAAAATATTCAGCAATATTTTTATAAAACAAAGTTCTTTAAATGTTGTATATATCAATGTTCGGAATAAATATATAAATATTTTCCGATACATCCGCTTATTTGTAATTAGTATTGTTAGAATAGTTTTTGATATTTATTTAAATTTTATTGTTAGACAAGGGAATATGCTTTTTACATCTTGATGTTTATGATAAAAAAAAAATTGATAGAATTTTCTACAAATTAAAAAACTAGTATATATTCCATTCACAGATGAATTAAAAGTATTATGATGTAATTTTACAAACACCAGAATATTTAGTATTAATTGGTTTAAGTATTTATCACATGATAAAAATCTAAATTTTTAGTAGTTGTACAGTTATAAAAACAAACACAATATAAATTATTGTAAAGTTTGCCAATAAAAAGTTAAAATAAAATTTAAACCAAAAACTGGTCAGTGTTACCTTTTTTATCAACTTTAAAATATTAATAAATATCATTACATATTAGTAAGTTGTAGTATATTAAAAAATTTAACATATTATTTAAACAAGATTAAAAACTGGCATATAAAACACACTTGATATATTAATAAAAACTTTAAAATATGCAAATACTGCACATGTAAAAATATAATTTGTAACTTTTCATTAAAAGTAAATTTAATTGCAAGCGTTAGAGTGTCAGAGTTGAAAAGTAAGAATTGTTGAAATTTAATATTTTAATTATTACAAAATCAATTCACATTAGTTATGCAGGTGAGAAGTTATTTAAATATTAGATAATAGAATGGGAGGATATTGAAATATATGTGTAAAGTTCAATTTGTTTAAACAAAAGCCAAACTTTAACATATATTTGTTAAAAAACATGTAAAATTTGAACAATTGTTTCCACAGTATATTGGTTATGAATGAAGTTAACTCCCGTAGATTATCTTTTTAAATTTTTAGAATTAATCTATAACTATGAACTGAAATACATTTTGATAAGTTGTTTAAATGCTTGAATTTTTTATTTACTTTTGTAAAAGGCTTTTAAAGACAATACTTTGTGTTTTTTTATCTCTAGTAAATTAAGTGATTTTTTCTTTTAAACTAACTTGATTAAATTTTTTTTTTTTTTGTTTCCCTATATAGGTTATTTAGGTACTTTTGTTTCAACAAACATATCACTAAGCCAAAATTTAATTAAATTAGCTGAAATATATATTATTTGAATTTTTAAACTGATAAAATTAAATATTTAAGTGTATTCCAGTTCATAATATTTTGTTATTCAATATAAATTAAGTTTATTTGTTAAATGAATAACTTCCTTTAACATTAACTTCAAAAATTAAGATTTTATAAAAAAAAACTGTTTATTAAGGAAGTTATAATAAAAGTGTAAAAGTTTTCTTATAACAGTTGGTTTTTATTATTGCAATCCTCAAACATTTTTCATTTTATGAATTAAAAACTTAATATGATTAAGGTTTAAAAGAAATAAATATAACAATATTTTAATGAGTAATGAATTGAAGATAAACAAATATTTTTGAAATATTTAACTTAATATATATTTGAATAAAAAATGATACACATGTATTTGATGTTGTAAATAACTATTTGTATTATTATTTACATATTTGTTTAACATTAATTCTATGATAAAATGAATTTATTTTATAGATATGAATTGAACTGTTATATATATTTTGTTTAAATAATAATAGGAATATTATGTAACTATACTTAAATAAATCATGTTGAGGTACACAGAACTAAAATTAAAATTTCAAAGCAATTAAAGGTTATTAAAAAAACAAAAAAATAAGTTTATATGTGATTTAAATTATTTGTAAAAAAATAAGTTATAAAAATTATAAACGTTGTATAGTTACAATTAATAAAGCAGAATTTTCTTACTATCTGAAAAGTAGTAAGTGCGTTTATTCAATCAAATTAATCTTAATTATTTAATCTAGTTTATACCGGTATTATATTAGTTCATTTACCAGATATTAACCATTAAAACTAGACTAAAATGATGAATTTCGTTTTTATTAGACACAAATAAAACACAAATGATCGTTTTGTTGTTTATAACATTTAAACTAAGATAATTTTTAATACTTAATGAATTAAAGAAGCTAATTAAACACGTAGTATGTTTACCATAAGTTTAATTATGTTTATTGCATTACATTAATTTTAAATTTAAACAGAGAAATTGTGATTCAACTGAAATAAAAATTCAGTAGCTACATCAAATTTTAGAATAAAATTAAGTGTAAATAGATTTAAATTAAAACAATATTTGAATATTTTTTACATTTTTATAATTTTGCATTGAAGTATGACTAAGAAATCTAGTATTTAAAAATACAATATTTCCTTTTATATTCTTTTTAGTTGTGCAATTTACGAAAAACAATATGTAAATAAAATATTCAAACTCCTTGCTGCAATGTGAGCTGCAATGCAAAAATATTTTGAATATTCAACATAAAAATGCGAAATCACATGCTTGGAAGGTCGTTCAATATATTTCCCGTACATATCACACTAATCAATCATTCGTTTATACCATACGAGATTTTCCGACGGAATGTTTTGTAAAAAAGTTATAAAAATATAATTGATCATATTTATTCACATCCTGGGTAAATTTACCATAATTTTTTGCTAATTTTAGAAAGTTTGATTTTTTATTTTATTTTCTTTGACATGGATTTTTTTTAACAGTTTAGTTTAATTTTTATAAGTAAATCATAAATTAAATGAAGCAATATGTAATGGCATTTGTTTTCCCTT
The DNA here is from genome assembly GCF_965202585.1 of Thalia democratica. Lineage (NCBI taxonomy): Eukaryota > Metazoa > Chordata > Thaliacea > Salpida > Salpidae > Thalia > Thalia democratica. Next base: position 116,216,896 of record NC_139165.1, on the reverse strand, counting down.
TCTCATAAAGTATATAAAACTCCATAAAAAAACTAAGCAATAAATTTAAAATTAAAATGTTTAAGAAAATTTGTAAAAAATTACAAATTTCACCTGACGTTAGTAAAATTTTTTTGTATAAAAAAATAAAATATTCTGACAAACAAAATACTTTTTCATTTTATTTTTAGATTTCAATGCAAAAATTTTATAATTAATCATAAAAACTTCTGTTATTTTCAAAAATTTTATTTAAATGTTTCTTTTCTTAAAAGTTAGATTATTTTCATCAAATTTTTTTTGTGTTTTAAGTATAATCTTAAAATTAAAGTCGAGTATTTTTATACTTCTGCAAAAAAAACTTTTCTCTCTCTATTTTGACAAGCTCCCTTATATTTTCTAAATGTTTACATTTATACAAGCATTTTTTTTAAATATACTTGTTGATAGGTATAGTTTTTATTAAACTTTTAAAAAACACAACCATAAAAGCTTTTTTTAAACATACGAATAAGTGTAAATTTATTTTAGGAAATTATTTTACTACGATATTTACAACAATGAGTGTTGTACAAAAAGTTGGTTGACGCAATTTTCACACGAATTTATAAATTAAATTTCCATGTTAAAATAAAACCATGAAGTTTATCTACATAATCTCAATAGTTCCCAGTATATAGTGTAATAATTCTATAATTAGATACGTTTATTTAATTAAAGTGCGTAAAATATACGTGGATTTTATGTAACATTTTTAACAACTTTGTTTTTAATTATTTGGTTTGTGTTTCTAAAAAAAATGTTCTACAAAAAAACATATTTTTTTTGAACCTTTAAAATTTTAAACTGTTTTTTTTTTTGTATATCAAGGTTTACTATATATGTTTAAATTTTTTTTACATAATCAATAAAAAAGTATATGTGATTAAAATAAGCTTAATAAATCTAACTATTATTCTTATGTATAATGTTTAATTATTTTATTTGTTATAGTAAAAGTTAAATTATTAAAGTAACAATTGTTTAGGATTAGTATATTAGCTGTTAATATTTGAGTGTAAATTTTGCAAATAAAATACTACAATATGAAATATTAAAAATTTGTAATAGATAACTAGTTGGTATAAGTAACAATTAATCAAAAAAAAAATTAATCAAAAATATACCAAGCTTAAAATTTATGAATATGAAAACCATTGCAGACAATTTTGCACTTTCACCCACCTAATTGTTACGTCATAAAAACAATTTGTTTTCTTAGAATTTCTCCACATTTCCTGTATGCGTAATGATAATTTATTTATAGATTTTTTTAACGTAATTGAAAGATATTTGTGCCCAATGATAAAAAAGTTGATAAATTACAAAAAATGTTGTTAAAATGTTTTATATTTAAACTCAAGCAATTATTAGTTTAAATTAATTTAACTGTAAGGCATTAATAGTATTAGAACATTTTGGAAATTTTTCAATTTCCTTTAATTTTTAGCAAGTGAAAACTTGGAGCTAGAAATTAAAATAAGTACTACATTAGATGCTTTTATTACTGATGTAATGAATTTACAAGTTATTAAAATAAGTTATGATAAAATAATTGTGGTAATCTAAAAAAAAAAATATTATCGTTTGCTGCAACATGCACTGATTTTTGTAATTTCTTTTCGAATATATATGCTGCAATGCAAAATAATAATAACATTATAATTAATATTAATTATATTAATTAATAATAACAAATAATAACACAATTTAATTAAATTTAATAACACAATTATGTAAATGTTCGATCTTCGTCAACATTATTACTAAAAGTTTAACAAAACAGTGTTTTTTTTTTGTATTTAAACATTTGTGGGTTTTAAATTGATTGCAACAATGTTTTAACTTTTAATACAAGAAAATAAAAAATACCTATTTATCTAAAGATGAATGAGTTTGTTGTGGGCCTTGAAGCCTTGATTATAAAACAAATTAATTTTTATTGTTTTACAAAGATCGATGATCACAGAAATAAAATTTTACAACCACCTTTATAGTTCTATCTTATTTTACTGGTATATTTTCATATAATTTTTTGTAACTTTTTTCTATATGATATTTGATATGCAATCTAATTGAATCTTATATTTTTCAAAATAAAAAAGTCTAAGTCTAAATGTAACCAAAGCATTTGAAACTGCATGAAAATATTCGCATTTGCGACTTACAGTGACGTAACAATAAACATTAACTTGTGAAATCTGAAATTGAAAGGTACTCCTTGAAAATTGAAACTTGTAGAGCAGTGCTTGAAGTTAACAACGTTGAATGTTGAACTGTGTTTTGTACGAGTTATAGTCTCGCTTTAAATATAAAAATTATACAGTGTCACAGGCTAAAAAAAATTCAACTTGGTATTAATTTTTTTTTACCAATTTGGAATTACGTCTACTTATCTACCTAATAATAACTTAAATTCTCTTCATTAAGGCTACAATATGACGTAACAAATTATTTTGTTGATCTTTTGCGAGTTTCTCCAATAATTTTCCTCAAGTTGTATATAAGCACTACTTTGAACGCGAAAATTCCTTGAAATATTTTGGAGGTTTATAAGAACCTCTTCACATTTTATCATGTTATTTGAGTTTTGTAATATATGTATTGAATAAAAATCTTTAATTGAAAGTATAATATTGAAAAAAAACATCAAAATGGGTCTGAAAAACTCAAATACAGATTATATTTCCTAATTATATTCAATCGAAATAAAAATTGAATATTAATCAAATTAGTATGCGTGAGTTACTTGGTTAAAGTTTAGCTTTATTATATGCTAATGTTACAAAAGAAATCATCAATTAAAACTCAGTTTAGAATTTTTGTTTAATTATATGAAGTTAAATTTGAATTTTTAATGCCCAGATTTTTTTACAAAATATAAAATTTTTAAATTAAATAACCTTAAAAGAAATAAATTTTTAACAATAGTAAAAAACTGTTCACAAAATTTTATTAAATTACAAGCAAGCTTAAATGCATGTATATAATAAATAGAAGCCAATAAACCTTTAATTAAAAGTTTTACTTAACTTATTTAATGCATTTTAAACAAATTTAAAGTTACAAAAAATAATTTTTTACACTAGACTGTACTTTAGAATTTTGTACTTTATATTACATTGTGTTTAAATTTTATTAACTAATAATTTATTTATATATTTTATTAGAAAATAAAATTACTAAGATATTCAAAAAAACCATGTAAAAACTTTGTTTTAATTTATGTTATATAACTTTTCAAAGAAAAACATAAGTAAAAACAGGAATAAAATTAAAACATTAACTAATACAAATCTGTTCAAAATAGTTATGATAAAAAATATTTATGTTTTATTGAAATCAAAGCATACTTGATAAAATTTAAATAAAGGTGTTTGAAGTAATTATGATTATAAAAATTATGTTTTATTGCGACATACATTTACTTTATAAAATTTCAATAAAGGTGTTTGAACAGTGCGGTGACGTAGTTAAATATTTTTCAACCGAACAAACAAATATTCAAATATATAAGCCGACCTATAAGTTACCAATAGGTTTATGGATGTGAACAGATAGTAAATAAAGAGATCATCAAAAAATTTTGGGCAGGCGCAAAAACCTGTTTATTATAAATATTTTGATTAAACTTTAGTTGAATGTTTTATTTTTATTAAATGTGAAAATGCTTCAAATTGTACGTTTGTACACAAGTAATATCAAAAATAAGAAACATAAATAAATATACTATCCTTAATTTTAGTTGAGTATATATATATAATTTTTGTAAAATATTTTAAGTTTGTGTAAAAAAAATTGTATATAGTTTTCATCTTCCAAAAAAAAATATTTAAAGAATTAAGTTAAAGTTAGCTATTCTGAATATTATGCAAAATTTTTTTTTTTATAGTTAAAATGAAGTGGTAATTAAAAAATTGTATGAAAATTAACAAGTACGAGACACTAACAATAAAATTAGGAAGTTTCTGTGTTAAGTGTTGACAAGTGGTATTATAAAATGTCCGTTATTTACCTATTTGTGTTAACTTCATTTTACTCTTTATATACTAAATAGTTTCCTTTAAGTATTTTAAAATACTTTTTAAAAATGTTATTAAATATTGATTTTCTAAATGTATAAATAAAATATTTTTTTATGTGTTTTACTTTTACCTACCGGATATTTATATATTTTTACTTAAATAATTAAATAAATCAGGAAGTTATGAGTATTTTAATTAATTATATTTTGTCAAGTGTTTTTGTTAAGTACTGTTATGACTGTCTGTAAACTTGACTGTTTAAATTGCTTAATTGTGTAAAGTTTAAATAAATTTTGATCGAATTTATCATACTATCAGTAATTTTGATTATCCGATGGGATTTTAGGTTTTAGTTTTTTATCACAATATCTCTGGTACAAAGTTTGTGCAAATTTTTATGTAATTTGCAAGTTAAAATAAGTAATTTCTTAATGTATACTTAAATAGAACTTTAAAATTTAAGTTAAAACAATTTTTTTTAAATCTAACATTTTGCTTTTACATTATTATGCAGAGTTAATAAATTTACTAATGTAACAGTACAACAAAAAAATATTTAAGCAAGTATATGTTTATGAAACATGTAGAGTAACGTAAAGTTTTAATAAATAATAAATTAACAATTATTTTTATGAAACAGGTAGAGTTGGAACAGCAGTAGCGAGAAGAGCGCAAATATTCGGATTTAAAATAGTATTTTATGATCCCAACTTGTTGGATGGCATTGGAAGAGCTCTTGGATGCCAACAAGTCAACAACCTTGCTGTTAGTTTAATTTAGTAAAAATATGTTACTGTTAGTTTGTTATATTTATAAGTATTTCAATAAAAGTAAATTTTAGTATTTTAAAATATTAAACTATTTTATATGTTGGTAGTTTGTTATAAATATATAATTTACATTGAAATAGAAGTTAGTTAAGTTTATTAAAAATTAAATATGTTGCTCTTAGTTCTGTACAAATATATCATTTACATTGAAATTATTTTTCTAAAGAAAATTTCAGTTCAAATGTAAATTAGTTTGTCATAAATATATTAGTTACAGTTAAATTATTATTCAAGTAAACATTGGTTTGTTATATATGTATTTGATTAAGATTATATACTAAGTTGCTCTTAAAAATTAGATATGTATTAAAAAATTTTTTTTTTATAAATAAATATTCCACTAAAATAATATTTTGTTGAAGTTATGATTTTAATCAGTTAACTATTTTCGAAATTGTTTTAGTCAATAATTTGCAAGATAAGTTTAATATTATTTTTATTACGTGATATTAAAATATTGAAAATATTTTGTTTCTACTAAATATATTTTACACAATAAACTATTTACAAGTGCAGTTTATTAGAAATTATTATTTTTATTAATTGGCAACAAGTATAAAAGATATAAGAAGTACTTGATAATGTTTTAACAGGTGCTTATTAAAAAATAAAAACAATATTTTGTTTAATATACAAGCATCATGTGTTATCTTGAAAAGTTCAAACAATGTTTTATTGTTTTCTTAGAATAAAAACAACAAAACAAGAATGTCTTGTGATTTACTTTCTTTATTATAAAATTAAATAAAACTATTTAATTGAATTTTAAAACTTTTATTAATTATAAAATTTTATTTAAAAAAATTATTAAATAAACTAACAATTGAAATTTTGTTTCAAAAAAATAATAAAAAACTTAAGTATTAAGTTATTAACTTCAAATAATGTAATTTTTAATTAAAATTTGGTTAAAATATGAGTGAAGTTTGTATTTCCAGCAAAACTGTTTCCGAGAATAATTAAACAAACAAGTGGAATGTAGGGGATAGTTAAAACATGTTGAAATTATTTAACATTTCACCTACATTTTATACACCTTACTTGTTTTGTTATAATAACATTGTACACATTTCCATTGAAATGTTGACTGAAAATCTATAATTAAATAAAAGCATTTCGATTTTAGTAAAGATGAGTTTAATAAAAACAGATATTATCATATTTTAATAAATGTTTCAGTAAACATACTTTTTATAAAAATCGATTTCTTTAAATAAGTTAAGTACTTGTATGCCTTAACATATATTTCCATGTTTTTATGTTAAAAAAAGTTAACATAAAACATAATAAAATCTGTATAAGTTTGCTTTACTTTTGATCAATGGCTTATTTTTCTCAAAGTTCATCTTAATTGTTAATAAACTTTAAAACGTTGTTTTATTTTTTAAATAAAAAGTAAAACTAGTTTTAAAGTTTATATAAGTTTATATAAAATAACAAAATTGTCTCTGCATATGTTTATGGTATGTAGTAAATGTTTTATACATATTATGATAAGTATCATAAGCTTTTTCTAAACTTATTTCTACAGCTCTCATAAATATCTCCTTTCTTTAATTTAATGTATATATGTGTATAATTCATAAAAAGTATATTTTACACAGGAATTATTAAGAATTTCTGATTTTTTTTAGTAAATGTATATAACTATATGTGTATAGTTCATAAAAAGTATATTTTATGCAGGAATTATTAAGAATTTCTGATTTTTTTAGTAAATGTATATATGTGTTACTCATAAAAAGTATATTTTACACAGGAATTATTAAGAATTTCTGATTTTTTTTAGTAAATGTATATAACTATATGTGTATAGTTCATAAAAAGTATATTTTATGCAGGAATTATTAAGAATTTCTGATTTTTTTAGTAAATGTATATATGTGTTACTCATAAAAAGTATATTTTATGCAGGAATTACTAAGAATTTCTGATTGCGTATCTCTACACTGCTCAGCAAATGAAGCTAATATAGATATGATGAATGAAAATATGTTTAAACAGGTTTGTATAAATAAATAAATATAATTTGAAGTGTTTATTAGTTATGAATAAAAAAAAAAATGAAAAAAAAACTATCACAAACTATTTAGCTATAAATATTAAATAAAATTTAAATATGTTTGTTTTTTAGTTATTCAAGTAGTTATAAGTTAAATGTTACTTAGTAGTAAATATAAAAATTATATAAACATATTTAAGAATTTTTTACAAAATTTTATGTGTTTTTTACCAAAAATATTATACAAACAGTTTGATAAAATACCCATGTATGAATATAAAACTAAAATATGAGTTTTTTTTTTATCAGGTTCAAAGTATTTAAGTAAAACGAACAAAATTGTACAAATAAAAAGCAGTTTGTTTCCAACTGTGTTAAAAATACTTATTTAGCTATAAGTTTATGTATATTAAGCAAAAAAATAAATATGTGCAAAAAAATATGAATGTTCAAGTTTAAATTATATCAAAAAAAAATTATAATTTATGAAATTTATATAATGACTGTAAATATAGTGGGCATTTTGAAAATAGTATATAAACATTTTATAAACATGAAATATATTTTGTTATTATAAAAAACATAACAAAATTAAATATAACAAACTTATGCTGATGAGGCGCGCTTCTTTGTAAATACTGCAAGAACTATATATATTTATATATAAGTTGATTCATCTAATAAATAAAAAAACATAATTAAATAATGAAATTAATATTGATACAAATAATAAACTTATACAGATGAAGCGTGGATCATTCTTCGTGAATACTGCGAGGGGATCTTTAGTGAATGAGCAAGCATTAGCAAATGCATTAAAAGATGGTAAATTAAAAGGAGCTGCTCTGGACGTTCAAGTTTGTATTACATTAAAATTATATTTTGTTATAAATGACATATTAATAACAGTATAAAAAATAAAGCTTATTTACTTAAATTTATTATTGTAAATAATGTTTGACTTTAATTCTTTGTATACCTGTTGAAATTTATATTTATATATACATGTTAAGTTGTTAGTGGGTATTATGATATATTCGGTTAACTTACTACAACCAGTTACAATAGTAAAAAGTAAGTTCCACCTGTTAAATACGGCTTAAGTTATGAACATAGTTACAAATTGCAATTTCGAGTATACCAGCAGATATATTTCGCTAAAATAAATAAAATGCACACATTTAATAAGTTATAAAATTTAAGTATTACAGTTAAGTTTAACATTTAGCCACATTATTTTATGCATATTAATAATAGTAATAAAAATCAATTTTCTAAATGGCGAAATTTTTTAAGCCATCCCAGTGCACAGTAATTAAAACAAGGATACTGAATGTTTTTTCATGTAAATTAGGTGAAGGTTAACAAGTTGTAAATATTTGTTTTATTTATTCAAACTTTAAGCGCAGTGAACTATCACATATTTAACTTTGTACATTTATTTCCATTGTTACTTGAATGTCCTGTTGTAAAATAGAATTGAGTTTAAAATAGAATTGTGTTTGTAAAGGGTAAGTGTTATATCTTTGTTCAAAATGTAAAAAATAATGTAATATTTTCTGAAAATTTAATCCGTGTTTTCCACTCGAAAATTTTTTAGAAATATTTAAACAGGATTACAAACTAGTGTGTTTAATTTAAACTTCATACACACTAAACTTTAACTTGTTTCAAAAATTTCTACAATTTTTTCTGTTATTAAGACAAGGTGTTAAACTTAAAAACATCTGCCAAAGTTCTGTTTTTGTAATACTTTTGGAATAACAAGAGTAAAGGTAATTGTGATTGTTATTCAAATGATCAAAAAGTTTAAAAAATTGTTATCAACATTGTTTTTGTATGTAGCTTATAAAAATGTAAAATGGTATAAAACAAATAGTTAGACAAATGTTTCTTTCAATCCTAAAATAGTGTTCTAGTTTTATTTAAATTCAAGTATACATAAAACACAAAGTTACTAACACTTTTATTACAACCCGTGTAATATAAGAAAAACATTTTAGATGAAATAATTTCAAATAAAACATAGTTTAAAATAAGTTTATAGCTGCAAGGCAAGTCATTAAACATATAACCGGCTGTCATTCAAAAGTTCAAATAAACTTTTAATAAAACGCTCCGAGCCATATTTAATTCAAAGTGTTTATACCAAAAGTCGCGAATTTTTTATAAATACTTTTGATTTTATTATTAGCGGAACGGAGTTATCTGAAAAATTTCAAGCTTTTCATTTTGTTTTTATTTGAAAAATTCTATGAATAAGTTTATTGTTCTTAAAAAATTGGTCGCATGAAAACAAACAAAAATAATTTGGTAAATTAAAATGCCACATACCTTTTTAAATCATGTGAATATGGTCATAGAGACTGAAAATTAAATTATTTTCTTATAATTATAAATACGCCAAATAAATTAATTTTATCTTTAGCCAGTTTGTTTATATGACAACATGAAAAACATGACAATAAGTTCTGTAATTATCACAAAAGTGTTTTGTTAAAAAATAGAACAGATTTTTCATGCAAAGTTATTTGAAAATTGAAAGTACAAGGAGATTATTTCACAATAAGTTGAAAGTTATAAATTATTTTTAAATTGAAACAAAAGTATTAGGAGATTATTTCACAATAAGTTGAAAGTTTGGTTTCACCCGGGATTAACTAATTAGGTGTGTCTAACCTTGTGAAATATTTTGAACTCAGTTTGCAAGTTTTTTAATTAATTTGCCTTGAAGCTGTATCTTAATCAGACATATGCTTTTAGTTTTTAGTTATATGTTAAAAGGTTTACGTTAAACTTTCTTTATTAAAATAAATTACTCGATTTCATTAAAATTTATTTTTGTTTTATTTTATGTTTTTGAAAATAACTTATAAGTTTTTTAAAATATTTTTTTTTAATTTGTTTACATTTTTTAATTAAACAAGCGTGTAAAAGATAGTTATAAATTAAATTTTAATTTTGAATGTAAAGCTTTTAATAAATTTTGAAAGTATATAAATAAGTTTGAATATAAAAATTATTACCAAAAGTTCAAAACAAAACATCATAAGGATTGAATATTTTAATGTAAACAATTGCAAAAAAATAAACAAAATTTTGCCATAATTTGAGAGAAGTGAAATACGAGAGAGAAGTGAAATACGAGAGAGAAGTGTAATATGAGAGAGGATTGCGAAATATTGAGCGGCAATTTCGAAATTCAACTGACGTGTTTTTTGGCGCCAACATGTTGCATATTGCTCTCTACCGCCAAGTTGATTTGAGTGGCGATAAATATCCGTAGTAACATTATACAACGCTGCTATTTATGAATAGAAACTTTTGTGTTGACTTTGTATACAATATTTGAAAAGCGTATACAAGAACACAATGTAGTATTATTTAATTTATAATAAGTATTGTACTTTAAAATGAATATACTTGTAAATAATATGCAAATAAAAAATCACCAGACAGTAGGTACATGTTTGAATAATTTTATTTTGTTTGTACATATTACGTCGATATATTACAAATATGCTTTGTAATGATTACTCATTGAGCGACCTTTTAATGTAAAACATTTTGAGTTTATTTACAAACTGTATTTTGCTAGTAGATTTTATTCAACACGTATATGATGAACATTTTCAATTAAATACTAAGGGATAAGGTATTATCAAAATTTAACTATGTTTTATTTAACCTTAAGGAAAATGTAAATAAAAGATACTTGTTTATTTATATTGCAACGAAAAGTTTTTATTCTGGTAGTCTATAAACATTTAAATGAGTCATCTTATTCCATGAGTAATTTTTTCTACAGGAAATAATTTGTAAAATTTTTAAAAGTTGCTATATATAGAAATATAATGTAAACTTGTTTGTTGTAAAGTTTGAAATAATTAATTAAATATAATTAGTTGCCTGTTTAAGTGAAAAACTTCCATTAGTTCTTAATAAATAAGTTCTATAAAAAATATTAGTCTGGGTTGCTTGTTTTTTTTTAAGTGTTAGAATCATATACACGGTTGCCATACACTCAGGCTATTTAAAAATGAAAAATAGGCCAACTGAGGCTAATTTAAAAAATCGAGTTTATTTTAATTCTAAAGATTTTTTTTCTTCTAGAAATTTATTCTTTGCTTAATACAATTTGCATGCAATCAGTTGGCTAAAAATGTTTATTCTACTCTTATGCCACTTATTACTCTTTTTTTGTCATTAACTCAGGATGACTCAGATTTGTGTGGCAACCCTGATTTAAAGAATTAAAACATTCAAACTAAGAAAAAGTATTTTAAATTATTTTGTATGAAATGAAGTACAAAATAGTTCTTTTAAACAAAATTCCCCCATACAGAGAAACGAGCCATTCACACCACACGCATCCCCACTGAGGGATTCCCCCAACTTGATAATAACACCGCATTCCGCGTGGGTCAGCGACAAATCAGCTGTTGAGATGAGGGAAGAAGCTGCTCAGGAAATAAGGAGGGCCATCACTGGTTTGTTTGATATATATATATATATATATACATATAACACGTTAAATTGGTCGATTATCATGAAAACATTTTTTACATGTGGCCAACCATCACAAAAAAAAAATTGTGCACAATTTCAGAAGATCTGAAGAAAGTTTTATGGAGGCAATTGCTGGCTTTTTGTAATCACTTTTTATTAGTTTTCTTGAATTTTATTTATTTTTTCTTCAAAACATTAAGAAGCGCCACCATAAAATGTCTTTAAATATTCTTAAATTGTGCACAAATTGTTTTTGTGATGGTTGGCCACATGTAAAAAAAAAGTTTCAGCTAAAAATTCGAAGGTCGAATTACTTGGGATCCATACAGTTTTCATTGGGGTGGTTTTCAGAAAATCTAATTCCGCCAAATTGAAAGTTTTTTCAAATCAATAAAAATTCTCACAGGGTGTTTTTTTGTTATTTGTCAAATAAAAAAAAAAGTTCCAGTTGAAAACTCAAAGGTCGCCGTATTCATAAGCACCCTAATGTGCATAGTTAATGTTTTTACAGCTGTTAAGGTGTAGTAATAAAATTAAGTATTCATATTTGTATACTTATAAACTTTTACATGTATATGCAATATAATTTGTATGAGGTAATTAAAAAATCATCACTAATAATTCAAGGTTGTAACAGGTAAGTGTTATATATAGTTAATAAAGTATGCATGTGTGTTAGAAGAAATGACTTAGTATCACAGAGTTTTAGTTGTTACAAAGTTATTTGTTAAATATCTGAATTGAAATTTTTCACTTTTTAAGTTTCATTCACAGAGTAAGTTATAACTTTTTTGTACTGAAAGATGATAATATTACCAAGCCTCAGATAGGTAGTATTAGTTTGTGGAGTTAGTTGTTTCAAGATTTTACTGACAGAAAGTATATTAATTATATTGATTGCAGGTAAATTCAACCCATGGAATCTGAAATATATGTTGAATAAGCGGCAGTTTTTAGTATCTAGAGATAATTACTTACCCATTAGCAGCCAGCATAAGAAATATACTGCACAAAATGTTACCCAGCATAAGGTTTTATAGTTCTGTGTTTTTATTTATTAAAAGTATTATAGAAGACTTTTAGAGTGTATGAAGAGTAGTTTAATTATTTAAGAATATTTTTCTTACAGCTATGCCTATGAAACGTTGTTTTTAAGTAGTTGTTTTTTTTTTGATAATAATTTGTAAAAAATAAGCCAAGCCTTGTATAGTTATATTTTTAACTTAAAGTTGATATGCAATGTTTTATTTATCATTTCATTTATAAAGTTGATTTGTATAAGTAAGCACAAAACTTAGAAATGAGCATTTTATTGAAATTTTTTTAAGTAAGGACAGTTTTTAAATTCACATTTTAGTTTTGATATACTTATAAATAATAAAATAAAAATTAGATATGAGAGCGTATTGGTAAATACGAGATGAAAACTAATACACATAATTCATTAAAAAGAAATTTATTTTGAGTTCAGATTTTTTCTATAAATTAGAAACTTTTTTACTTGAGCACCTATTTTAAACTTAAACATTTTTATAAGAAAATATTGCAAATTATGTTCGTGATATTATTTTAAATTTTGTACAATTGTTGCTTTTAGTTCAGTGTTTTCTTTTTTGTATGTGTAAATAAATTATTGTTTTTATTTTAATTAATGGTTTTTTATAATAAAGTAATTACATTTATGTTCAAAAATATTGTTAGATATTCAAATATAACTTAAATATATAAATTAAACTTAAAACAGTAAGAATAATTAGAGGTGTAAAATAGGATAAATGTTAGTTAATTTTATAAAACTACTTTTAAAAAGATGGATATATTTTTACCCATGTTTTTACTTTTGTTTTCTTTCAAATTTGAAATAAGCATTATTTTTGGAAAATTATAAAAACAAACTATTGTTGAATAAATTATCATCAATAAAACAAATGTTTTAATACAACTTTCAAATTTTTTCAGTAGAAGTAATGAAATGTATCTAAGTAGTCTTATACATATTTAAATAAAGTTTAATGTGGGTGATATATACAACTTTAAAGTTTTAAAAATACTTTTTGTATTTAGAGTCTTTTCTAAGTTAGTTTTCTATTAAGTAGTGAAACAATTTACTTTGTTTTAAATTATTAAAATAATGTTAGTTTTTAACATGATATTCCATGGCTAAGTTTTTAGATTTTGTGTTTTAAAGTTTCTGAATTTAATGTTTTATTTTTAACCTTAATACAGGGTTGCCAAAAAATCTGGAATCCTAGAAAAACTGTTTAGGCTTTAAAAAACATGGAATTTGAGAAATTGTTGTAGAAAGACTTGAAAAAACCTTGAATTTTAATCAAAAATCACTCAAAAACTAACAATTTTCACTTGTAAAGTAATGAAATTTCTATTTGATACAAAAAATCTATAGTATTATGAAGTTTTTGGTTGTTGTTATTTTTTATTAAAAACACATTTAAAGCAGGCTAACAGTATATTTTTTCAAAGTTTTTATACTATTTAACACAGTTTCTTACCTTAAACTTAACTTTAAATTGAAAATCTTGTTTTTTAAAAAACCTGGAAAAAATTTCTTGAAAATCTTCGGCAATCATGTAAAAAAAGAGACTTTTTTGAACAACTATTTATATATAAAAATAAGTTTCTTCATTTTTTATTGATCAAATACTATAATTGTACCAAATGAAGACCTCTAAAAAAAATTGAGGTAAAAGGTATATTTATCAAATATCAATAAAGTTTGTATTTTTATACAAAACAGTTTATGCAGGTAATTACAATATTTTAATCAGTACAAACACCTAATCGTGTCTAATTGTCAGTTTATTTTATTACAAAATAAATAAATTACTTGACCACAAAGTATAAATTAGATATCTCAAGTCTAGACAAAATTTATCAATTTAATAATTTTTAGTGTAAAAATTATAAAGATTGATGATAAGATTAGTTTGTCACATTCTACCAACGACTTGGTACAACGTTGTGCTATTATACTTATATGTAGAAATTGTGCAAAAAAGTTAGGTTTCGACTGAACATTATATTGTAATAAAAAAAATACATCAACACTTTCAAAAAATATTCTACAAAAGTAGTTTGACTTTTAAATAAAAAAATACTATTATTCATTGTAAAAGGAATTGAATCTTAGACCTAAGCAGCCTAAGGATATATTAGAACAACTAACTTAAAAAACTTTTTAAAGATAAAATCAGTCTTAAACTGGTTAATTTATGTTTATTCAAATTAAGTTTGTTAATAAGTTATACAAACTGTTGCGATATAAAAAAGTAGCTCGAAGCATTATACTAATTCACTCTTGTAAATATGCAAGTTAGTTGAAAAATAATTGTTGAGTACTAATTAACGAAATTTTTTTTGAAAATACTATTAATTACACAATAAAATTCATAAGAGTAAATATGTTTCGAGCTATTCTCACCAGTAAGAGTACAAAGCTAACAAAAGATAAGATTATGCAAAACTGTATAGTAACCAAGTAATCAAGAGAGTAATAAAAGACAAAAGCAATTAGTAACAACCAAAACTATTTAAGTGTATTTGGATTATTATTAATCTACATACAGTAAAACTATACATCAATATAATGAAAGTAACACTTGTAAAGTATTACGAAAATATAGAAATATTATTATCAAAACCTATTGCTTACATAAAACAGGTTTTTCCGTAATAAATTACAAATATCTTATACTTGAATTTAATCGAAAACATTAATACAAGTTTTAATTATTCTATTTAGATTATAACTGAATATAATTGATTATTAACCAAATGTTCTGTAATGGACGAACATTTAGATGCATTTAAAACTTAAACTAGTATATCATCTTTTCCAAAAAGCAAAAAATCTCTACTTTCTTTGGGACGTGCTCTTGTATCTTTTCCTTAGATGTCCTGTTGTTAATCCAATATAGCTTGCTTTACAACACAGCTTAATTGGTAGATTAATATAATTTTATTTAAGTTTGGTCTTGGAACTTTAGCACCAAATTAATATAGTCAAAAATGAGTTTATAATTACATTTCAGCTTTTTTTGTACTACAATTAGTTTTTAACCATTCCTGAAGCTGTACACATACAAAATAGATCACTCAAGTAAACCTGTGTGCACAGTAAAACATAAAGTAAGTACATTTTGAAGCAGATTTAATAGTTTTATAGTTCATTTGTTATACTATAGTTTATTATAAACTGTCGTAAAAAATCATAAAAATCTCAACAAAGATTAACGTTGAATCTTAAATGAAGATTATTATATTTTCACTACTCAAAGATTCATTTTTGAGCAAAGTGAAAATAAAACTCATTTCCACAATGCAAAGTTTTTGTAAAATACTTATTTTTATTGAAAAATTAAATATAATAAAAACTAGCAACACTTCTTTTATACAAGTTAGTCTAAAAAATAAACAATCAAAGTTCTCAACTTGCACCCATGGAGAAAATCACAAATTTATTGAATCATCAATTCAATTATCGAAATGTTCTACTCAACCAATAAGATAAGGAGGTCCTTATTTATAATAAATGTCTTATTTAAATAGAATTCTGTCTAAAACGCGTTCTGTAAATATTTTTTGCATATAATAGACAAGTTATAGCGTTGTAATAGTCAACTAAATTTCATAAACTTTTTATTTAAATTTTTAATTTTATTAAGAAAACTTATAAAATAAATTTGAAATAGCATACATCTACTTCTATTGAATAACGATGTTTAGATGTAATCTGTAATATATTTATGTTTAAACAAAATATTTCCATTACATTGGACGAAAAAAAAGCCTTTCATAATAATTATATAAATTTTTATTAACATGTATGTATATATATATATTAGCCAACAAAGTACAAACAAAAATAACAAATACTTACATACACATTAATATATATATATATATACTTATTTATATTATGTAACAAACATGTATTTATATGATCTCAAATACTTACTTACGCAGGTCGAGTTCCGTCATCGCTGCGTAATTGCGTCAACAAGCAGGAACTCCAGCAGATAACCCAGCAGTTACGTCACATTCCCGCCAATATGACGTCACACATCAACCAGAGGATGCACCCCCACTTGTACCAACCACTAGGTGGCCACGTGGTACAGAGCGGAGTGACGTCACAAATGGACATCCACTCGAGCCCCCATTTCTCACAGGGACAGGTAAGTATTTGTTTTTTATTCATTTTCAATATCCAGTAGTAACAACTTTACTTGATCCAAGTGCCAAGGTAGGTAAGAAAATGGGTGCACGACAACTCAAACTCTTAAAAATAAAATTAAAGAACCACAAATCAAAAACTAAAACATATTTGAAAAAAAACTGTTTGTAGATTTTAATAATACCTAAAGACCATTTTATTTTTGAAAAGTTTAAACATAATTTAAGATACTGTTAGAATCATTCTAAAAGTATAGTAATTTTTAGCAGTTTTGAAAAATCTCTGTTAAAAGTTATTTTTCAGTATGTTTCTGTTACTATAATTGTATCATTCAGATCTACAACTGCTTTTTAAAAATTTTTTAAATACTATACTTTTTGAGATATAATCCATAACTTTTTTAAAGAATTGAATTGTCGGAATTTGAACTGTCGTGTACCCTAAGAAAAAAATTATTAATAGTGATATTCTAGTGTGTTTCTTACTAGCATATTAATGTTGTTTAACAATTTTTTTTTATTGTTTCTCAACCAAGGACTCTCAAATGGACATCTACCCAAGTCGTCATTTTCCCCAGAGAGAGGTTAAGTATATATAATAACTGTTTAATTATTGGATTAAAAATAACCTGGAAAACATGATACTTTTATACAAATATCTATGATATTCTAATGTTGCTGTTTTTAGCACAACTATCAGTTGTTTTAAAGGATTTTGAAAAAAGGTAAGATAGTTAAACCAACAACATAAAATAGTTAAACTATGTATTAACAAATTGTTTAAAGTTTAAGTAAAATTAAATGGTGTTTTGTTGTTTAACGTATACATTTTTTTCTTGTTTCTTATTCAAGGCAGAAGACCTATCTACTAAATGGAAATTGCCTCAGTTTCACAAAACAGACGCGGGCAATTAGATGAAGGAAGATGCAAATTCACACGAAATGTTTTTTTTTTTCGAATATTTATAAACAAATTATAAGCAATTTAATAATTTAAACCACTTAAAAAGTAGTAACATTCAAAATATAATCAGATGCCGATGGAAACGAACGGGAACTCGCCACTAGTGGGCGTCGTCACCAGCTCGCAAGTGGGCCCGCCCCCTTCCTACCGGCCCCTGCAGCAAGTCACAAGTTCCAACCAGCCCCAGATGGTGAGCACCGCCGTGGTCACCCCCCACACCACTCAGCAGCACCACCCCATGGTCAGACCCCCGTCGAGTGTGACGTCACAACAACCACCGCAAGGTGGCGCCACTCAGAACAACCAGCAGCAGCCCAAGCAGGTATTGTTATTCATGTAAATTTAGTTGGTTTAGTTTGTGTGAAGGTGGTTGTATAAATCAGGGGTCGGCAGCCTTTTGTAACTCGCGAGCCATTCGCCTATTGAAAATCCGTTTATTTTGATGTTTTTTACAAAGTATTCTTTTGGCTAAAAAGTAGCTCGCGGGCCGCAGATTTTGGCCCGCGGGACGCAGCTTGCAGACCCCTGATATAAATGATAGAATGCCGAGAAAAGGTTGTACCTTGTCCTGTTTCTTGCAAAAGCTGATCATTAAAATCATTAAAAGATACAAACTTAGTGATAAAAAGTTTAACGAATTTTGCATTTTTATTTCCTTCTAGAAGCAAAAGACAAGTTTTAAATAAAGTAGTGAAGGAGCAAAAAATATTTTTACATACTTTATTAAAAACTAAAAGGAAGTAAAGGAGGAACCCAAGCTTGAACCGGGGACTCCCCAGCAAGGAAACTCGCAACCCAGACCGCAGGAGGGCGCCAACCAGCCGGCTACTATGACGTCACAACAAGTCGCGAGCGAGCCCTCCACCCCCACCTCGTCATGATTCGCTATGACGTCACAATTACTCGACATTTGATGGTGGATTAAGATGAAGGATTTTTTTCATTATTTTTCGTTTTTTTTCTTAAATAAGAATTAAGTGTTAGTTGTAATAAAAGGTAATTAATTCTTAAGATAAAAAAAGTAAATATTTAAGGTTTAATATTTTTTATAAAGTTTAAAAGCAGGATCTTTTTAAGTCTTTAGTTAAGTTTTAAATGCTATGAATGCTAGTTGTTTAAGTTTTTATATAAAGCTGTTTGTTTTCTTAAACAAGTTATAAGTTTTTTTTAAAGGTAAACTTATATTTTGATTGGTATGGCTAACATATTTTTTGTTTTAAGAACCTAGCTACAGTGGGGTTCTACTTGATATGTATTTTGTTAGATGGTAACTTGAACGTTTAAATCAGGGTTTCCTAAAATGGGTGACACACGATTTTGGCTACCAGGAGGGTTAAATTTATATTTAAAGTATCTTTAAAGTTGGTGATTGTAAAAATGAGTTTGGGAAACCCTGGTTGAAGTTTTACAAAAACCTTTTTTTCTAATTTTGTAAATAAGCAAATTATGAAAATAGTTTTAAAGGTAAATGCTTAGAAAACTGTTTACTTAGTCAATATACTTGAACGTTTGGTAATTTTATGCACAAAATGTGTTTTAAAATGGTACATTAAACTTTTCATTAAACCTAAATTTTCAATACGATTGTCATTTAAAAACCCGTCATTTGGTAACAAGTGTTTTGCTAACCAAAAACATTTGTTTCAAAAGTTTGTAAATTAAAATGTCTTTAAAAGCTATTTGCATTTTTGACTTGTGGTAACGATATTTTTCTTTATTGTTTTACAATAAAGATGATGTAGTTATGATGATATTTTTGCGATTTTTTTTATTAACATAGTTGAAACTTTACTAATAAAATATCATTTCGAGTTTTTGTGTGTTTATATATAAGTAAGTTGATTAACTATCTAAACAATTAATTAGTAGTTAGTCATACTCACCTTTTGATATCAAAAAACTTTAAAATACTTGTGAAAACGTTCAAAATTGTTACCGATAAAAAAAGTAAACTATAAAAAGAAATGAACAATAAGTTTGTTACATTGATCTATAAAATGCTAGGATTTTTAAAATTCGTTGGTACAACAATATTTGCCAATAAGTATATGGTACAAAAGGAATAAATTGGTTTGATATTATTACTTAACTAAGTATTAAAAAAAAAGTTTTTATATTACCTAGTGTCTAAAAATATGTTGCTTAATTATTTATAATTTTAAAAACAGTTAGTTCATATGTTGCATTACACCAAGTTAAAACTTATCTTTCAAAGAATTCATATAGTTATTGTTAAAAACTTGAATCGGGTTACTAACTATCAATTTTTTTTTTGAAAGTTTTCAAAGTAAAAAATGTAACAGTAAAGTGTTAAATTAATTACATACAAAAAGTACAATTTGTTTTATATTTTTCATTAAATTCCAGTCTAAGGAATTAAACTTCGTACTAGATACTAGGATTATTTACCGTATTTCTTATTAGCAACTAGTAGTATGTTTCAACTAAGTAACTTTTTTACAGTATACCTGTTTGACGAGAAATTTACAAATCTTAATTTAAACTTAAAATATGTTAAAAAAAACTTTTGTTTTGCATCTTTAAAATTGAAACTTCTTTTTTAATGGACTTCATCAGCTCTCACTTCTATCCTAATTAACTTCAATGGCACGTCTATCTGTAATGTTTGTTTATCAGATCAATCTTTTCTAATATGTAAGAAAGTTAATCAAAGTTTTTTGAATTTAATTATTCAAAATTGTGCTTAAGCCATGTACACCAGGGTTTTTAGCAAAGTGGGTGATATCGTATTTTAATTATATCGATATTAACGATAAGTGGGTTAATTTCAAGTCAGTTGTCAGATGCATGTTTTAAATATAAATAAGTTTTGCTCAAGTATAAAAATTTATAAAAAATTTTGTAATTAAAAAGACAATGTTTAATGGTCTATGGAATAATTGTGCTTATCTTTGTTTTAACAAAATTTATTTTATAGATTGATTTTATGTTATATAAGACACAAAAGAGTTTTTAAATTAATAACTTTTTGAATTTTGTAACTCTTTCTAACTCTAGCAAACAAAACTTTTATGTGCATTG
The DNA here is from genome assembly GCF_965202585.1 of Thalia democratica. Classification (NCBI taxonomy): domain Eukaryota; kingdom Metazoa; phylum Chordata; class Thaliacea; order Salpida; family Salpidae; genus Thalia; species Thalia democratica. The sequence continues at coordinate 116,196,313 of NC_139165.1, read as the reverse complement.
TAATTATTCTTAAATATATTGGTTTGTTTTCAGACGTATTATAAAGTCTAACTTATAGAATAAAATAAATAATCTGATTTATTATTCCCTTTGATTACATATGATAGCTCGACAACCTTATAGAAAAACTTTAGTAAAAACTAAAATGAAATTGTTTTGATTTTTGACAAATAAACAATATTTTGATAGCCTGTATAAAAACGTGCGTCAAATGTAAATTCTTAATTTACTAACGAAACTTATAGCTATTTACAGATTTTTTTTCTATACTTATTTTTAAAGTTATTTCTAAAATATTTACTTTTAAAAATATTTGTGTACGTTATATTGCAAATAAAAAAGTATAAAGACCTAGCTGATAATAAAGTTACAAAAACACACATATTAATTAATCTAGTTAATAAAAAATTAAACTTACTGCAACAGATAGTTTATTGAACGACAAAAAACGTTCAAAAAGTTAGGTCTAAGAACCTGATGTACGAAAAAATCTTCCGTTAATTGAAATATACCTCTATAGTTCGAAATATCCAACATATACAGTTTAATGTCTTGCCCACTACAAATGTTGCACTGTATAATGATAGGTGGAAGGATAAAATAAACAGACCTATTTTCTATACTTCTCTAAATAACACGAGTATCACAAGTAAAAAAATTCATAGCAGTCAACTTAATTTTGTTTTTATTTAGCGGTTAAACCGGTCAATAAAAAAATATCTTTGTAAAATTGTCTTAAAAGAGCTTTTAAATAAGATTTATGTTTGTAAAAAGAAGTATTTTTTGTCTATTTAGATTGGTTCTTTTAGATTTTTTTTATTAAGATAAAAAAGAATTCACATTATTTTCACAAAAATGACTAAACCTTGTCGAGGTATGCCTTCAGTTTTTTTTTGAAAACCGATATTCAGTAAAAAATCGATGTTTTTATTTGTGGAGGTAGCAATATAAGAACTGTAACAAATTAAGTTAGTAAGTTTAAAGTTTTTATTTGCAAACTTCAGCTTAATTAAGTCTAACTTTAACAAAAATATACTTTAACAAATCCGCTGTAGTTGATTCTGGTATTTATGTAGAAAATATAACTTCTTCTTTTGTGTTTCTATAAGGTTATATAACAATTCAAACTCGGACTATTCAAATCCCAACAATTCAAATTCTTAAGAAAATAATTAAGAACTAAATCTCAATTTTATAACCGTCATGATAACAAATTTGTCTATATGAAATAAATGCAGCTGATCGTGATTATTAAACATTTAGTGTATTGGTACTAAAACGTTCGTAATAAATAGTGGTTACATATCAAGCTTTGAACTATATGGCAGTGTTTCAAGAAAATTTAGTATGTTTACCTAGATCAAAATTAAGAGATATTGAAGCTTTGGATGGAAATGATAAGACTTTATTTTGGATTTGGAGTTTAAATTCTACTTTTTACTTTAACGAAAATAATAGGAGTTTTAAAGGTACTGTGCTAAATAGTAGTTTAAAATGTGCACCTTTTCTAAAGTTGTCAAAATTCTAAACCAACGTTTATTTGTAAACTAAATTAGTATGTATACAGATTATAAACAAACTTCAGTTAGGAACTTATTCTTTCAGGAATTTATTTTACAAGCTAAGTTTCGCTCAAAGACTTCGTCAGTGCTTAAATAAATCCAAACTTAAGTTATAATTAGTTACGAACTAATGCTGTAGTTTTATTTTATATACTAAATTGATTATATTTATATGAAGTTTATATTAGTTTATATATAATGTAAATGTATTTAATATATTTATTCCTTTTGTACTTTTTACTGTTGCTAAAAAATTATTTTGCAAAAAATATATTTTGTTTTGATTAATCTAATAGTTGATTCTAATTAATAATAATAGAACATATGTAAATAAATAAAAGTGTTATTAGTTTTGTGTTACTTAATTGCTCAATGTTTTTAAGTTTTGAATACTAAGTACTCTTTATTCATTTTAAGTTTTGTAATTTATAAACTACGCTAGTCTTATTTTTAAGTGTTGTATTATGATTAAATATAAAAACTTTATTCATAAAATTAAACTTTTATAATAAATTTATATAACAAAATTAAGTCAATTTAAACTTTTTGTGAGAGACTTTACAGTTTTATGATAAAACTGTAAGCTGTTAATCAGAAACTAAAAAATTGTAACAATTGTTATATACTTTTGTTTTAAATGTATATAATATACATTGATTTTATTACTATCAATTCCGTTTTGGCCATATTCTTATTATTTAAAAATTAAGAAAAAGCTTAAACACAAATTGTTTTTAATAATTGCGTTTGATATTAGTTACACTAAAAAATGGTTCAAAGGGCACTAAAGTAATTCCTACTTGTTGTAATTTTATATAAGATTTAAAACAAAAATATATCTAATATAAATTTAAGGTGTTTAAAAGTAATAACTAACAATGTTTGAGCTCGCCCATAAAAAATATTGTTACTTGAAATAGTAAAATTAAACAACACATTATATAAGCTTCATACCAATATTGTTTTACCTTTTATAATAAAAACTTAAAACAAGCTTATTTTTGAAGTTGTTAAGATTCATTTTTTTAACAAAAGTTAATTTTACAATAGAACATTCTAAAGTAGTTTAAACTGTCTCATGCTATAACATAATTTAAAACTATATCGATAGAAAAATACTTTTTGGTAACTAGTCAGCAAAAACAATGAATAAAGTTCGTTCGATAAATAAAATCATAAAATATATATCACTTATAACAAAAAACTTTACCTCCTTAAAAATTTAATAAAAACTAAATTAAAAAAAATTTGAAGTTGTTGGGTTATAATAAAAAATACACAAAACAATTAAAAAGACTAATTTACACATGTAATTTTGAATTTTTAAAAATAAATGCAAACGAAGTTAGTACTATGTAGTTTAGTAGACACCATACTTTTACGGAAGTACTTTTCATATGAACATTCAAGACCATTTTATTTGTTGTATTCAATAGTTATAGAATTAAAAAGATAAAGTAAAAATAACTTAGATATAAATAGTCTGACATTTTTTTATAACAGTTTTTTTTGTCGTTTAATTAAGAATTTTAGGTGCAGAAAGAATCACCTAATTAAAATAATATAACTCAACTTTTATAATACTATATTCAAGTAATTGTTACTTAGGTTATAGTTTTTAAAATAAAATAAACTTATCTTGTTGATAACAATTTTAGTTACACTGTTATTTTTAGTTGCTAACTAGTTAATTATCAAACAAACATATTTAAGATTTTAAGTTGTCTATTTTGTGTGATATATTTTAATTAAAAATGACTTAATTCGAAGTAAAAATTGTTGCATTTAAATTCAAAAAAGCGAAATTAAATTTAAAGAGATAACTTTAAATAAAATATAAATTAAAGTGTTAAATATTCTGATAAGTTTTTATAAACCTTAAAACTATGAGTGTGAAAAAATAACTCTGTTTAAACTTCATTCACAAGCTGATAAAAAGTATACAAGGTAACCGCTAGAGCATGCCACTGAGTAACTTAAATATAAAATAATCCAAAACGTAGCTGTATTATGTACGAGTTGATATATTTGATCATAAAAATTATGTTTTATACAATAATATAGTGAAATAAAGATACTTAACTAATTTTTTTTGTTGTGTTAGTAAATTGGTTGAATTTTAAATTATCCTAAAAATAAATTTTAAATGCCTAAACTAAGTAGAATTTTATCTAGGAATCAACATTACCAGGTAAAATTATCAGTTTTTTTTCCTTTTAAAGTATTTTAGTTACTATATATTTTTTATTTATTCCGTTTAACATAACTTATCCCGAATAAATATAAGATTGTTTTAGAAAATAACTAGTAGAATAGTATATTATGATATTCAATTTAAATGTAAAAACATTAGTTAAGAGAAATACACACGGTTATTTACTTCATAAAAAAATTGTTCAGCTGTTCTTTCAGATATTTTTTTCACAATGTAGGAATAATTGTCAGAAATTATCGGAACTGATTTTTAAACGAATAAACAGTATTTCTTTATTATAATTATTATTTCGTTTTAAATCATAATTCATCTATTTACTTTTAGCTTTTAAAATGCTTATATCTTGCTAAAACTGTAATCAGAAAAAATAGTTTGACGAATAAAAATAATAAAATATATGCATAGATGAAAAAGTAGTGTATCGGTACACAAGTTAATCTTATATCTTTGATCTCACTTTGACAGTTTAACAAGTCAAAACAATTTTAAACTTGCTTGAACTTTAAAAGTACGCAATTGTGGAAATGAAGACGAAAATATTTTACGCTGATTTAAACTTAGTTTAAAACAAAAATAATACTTTAATTGGTAGCTAAATATTCACAAGCTTAGTAGTTTAATTTTAGTTTTATTAGCAGTTAATTTTTTATGATTTTTCAGGTCATACAAAAGTGAACTTACACCTAGTTTCTATGTTATCAAACGCAAGTTCTTATTTTGTTTATTCCACATCACACTTTTATTAATACTCATCAGTTCATAGAACTAGTTTCAGTTTCGGGTTCTAACTCCTGCTTGTTATGTAAACTTGATGTGAATTAGATGACTTGTAACAGATGATACTTCCTAGAGAATTTAGTTCACAGTTCTTAATGTTTATATCTAACATTTTAGATAGTAAATATCTGCATTAAATTTTTATATTTTAATACTTTTGTTATCGGTGTAAAAAAAAAGAATTGTAGATATATTGAATATTTTAGTTCTTTACTTAATATGAAAACGTCGACGCTTCTTAAAAATTGTAGTTAGAACGCATCTAGTTTTTTTTAATTGCTTATTGTACTTTTAGAGAAACACTAAAAACTGAACATGATGTTTAACTATTAATTGTAAAAAGATTTAAGTAGTTGTGTGAGAATTCATATAAGTATTTCTACGAATTTAGTTTAAAGATAACCTTTAAAACCGTTTGTCAGAAAATAATTTTAGTGTAATAGTATATCAAAAATGTATTTTATATTTCTAAACTGATTAAATATCATTAAACTAGATACAAATTTTGTTTTACAATTACTAAGCAAGGTAATATAATAGAGAATTGACTTTAAAATGTTCTTTTAAATTGTTAACTTTCTAGTTTTACACAGATAAGTCTTTTGAATATATATGTTCCAACATCTTAGATATCATAGAATTCTGTTATAACGCCTAATTTTATTTTGAAAACGAACCTATTGTATAAGTATATTTGCTAAAAATTTGAATATAGTTTATAATATATAAAAAGTTTTTAACTTTTTCTTTACACGCAATGCAAGTTTATTATCTTGTAAAAGTTTTATGACTATTTAATAATATAATAGGTTTGTTTTTTAGCTCATTTTAAGCTTATTATAATAACTATGAAAACAAGATTAAACTGAAAAATTATTAAAGTTGAATTTTATTTGTTCAAAATAAAATGAAAATTTACTATAAAAAAATTGATTACTAGTAAAGTTTTAGAAATTTTCAAGATATAACTAATATATATAATACAATATAATTATATATATATATATACATATATATATATATATATATATATATATATAATAAAATATATGATATAACTAATATTGCTAAATTTACAACATGAATTTTATTATTTATCGTATATTTTCACATAGTTATCATGATGAGTTTAAAATGAACCGAAAAATATAGTTATTACTTTATAAATTGACGAGCTCTTTTCAATAAAAAAAAAAATATTTTTGAGAAAGTAAAAGTTATGTTTGTTTTCCTTTTGTGGATAGGAATATCTACCTGATAAATAACAATAAAACCTGTAGTAAAAAAATAATATTACTAATAAATATTAATTAATACTTTATTAGCTTTTAATTTAGTTTATATTTACAAATTTTATATTTACATTAGTTAAAATTTTTTATAAAATTCTAGAATAAACAAATATTGTTTAGAAAAAGAAGACTAAATATTTGAATGTTTTTATTGTTAGGTAAACGCTAAAAAGTTATTAAAAAATCGGTTATAGTTGCATTTTTACAGTTAAACTTGTATGAGAATTAAGTTTTTATAATTTGTGTGAACATACCCGCAATGTTTGTAAACATTAATAACTTCAAACTCGCAGATGCAAAATAATTAATTGAAATACAAGTTTATCAATAATTACCAGTGCCTTTCTGTACTACGCTTGTTATATTTGTTCACACAATTATCAATTTAATGTTTGTACGATTATGAACTTTTTATCTTTATGTTTTCAAAACATGTTCACAAATAATACAAGTTAACTGTTTTATTTAAGCGCTGAAGTTTAAAAAGAAAATATTTAACACTAAACTGTTAGAACTTCTAATGTAAGCATGAAATAAAAAGTTAGATTTCACAATACATATCTATTTACTTTTAATATATAGCTAAAAGGCTTCTCGACTAGATAAAACTAAAATTTACATTTAATAAATAATACACATAGTTAAATCGCTAACCAAATCGCAAACTAATTAGGTTTGATATGATCAATTCAAATTTTTGAAAATATTCCCAGAAAAATGTTAAACTTATATATCTACAAACTTTACAGATAATAATTTCATGTTGTAACTAGTAATTTTAATTAGTTCTAACATGGTTTCAGTACACATTTTAAGCTATATTATATTTTACACAGTTTTTATTTACCAAATAACTTTCATTTTTGAAAGTCTTAATTAGTATGTAAAAACACAATATATCAAATACAACTCCCTCTTATTTTAAAGTTTTATAATATTTTGTATTTATAAATGTTACAAATTTAATGAAAGGTGTTACTCGGAACCGGAAACTGAATTTAAACCTTAATGTGACGATTTTGTCGGAAGTTATCACGTATTGACAAAGTGTTTGACCTAAACAAATGATCAAAATATTATAAATAAATATGTAACTTATTTGAAAAAAATTACGTAAATTTAAATTTTTATATTCTAATTAAGAAAATGTATAATGACAATATATACTACTAATAATGCATTAGAAAAAATTGTGTTTAAGTTATTTTATATAATAGTTAATTTTTCTATTATTTCCTATATATATAGAAAAAAACTTACTCGTTTAAGGTTACTAGTACTTTATAAAACTTTAACTTTTTTATGCGGAGTATTTTAGTGAAAGTAATAAATAAGCCTGAAAAAAAAAACATCAATAATTCTTCACATTGTAAGAATAATAAAGAATAAACTTTTACTTCCGTTATGCCTTCAGAGAAATTCCAGAAGTATTTTAATTAGATTCAACACGTCTAATAAGCTTTGAATAAACATTTGTTTTAACATGAAAACCGTTGTACAACTTCCCGGAACAGGAAATAAAAAATTCAGTTTAGTGGTAAGAAGTTCGACACTCCAATGAAGTTAGAATTTAAATAAAGGCTTCCGTCTGGAACTTAGCTTTTACCATTCGTCTGACTTGCTTTAATAAATTTTTGGTGTTTTAAAATTTTTAATTAACCGCGGAACTACCAAAAATACTTTACAATAAACGTATTTGATTTTATACATAAAGAAAATATTTCAAAGTTTTGGATGTTTGGTTAAATTATCTGCTTAGTATGATGTTTTTTTGCATTTTTTTGTTTTTTTAATCTTTAAGTTGATAAACTTCCTAAAGTCTTGAAAAACAACATAACTGGAGCTTGTATATTTATTAAATAAATATGTAGTTAATTAAATTCTAATAATAAAATCAGATAAAACTCTTCATGTCGTTTTTGTTGTTTATAAAACTATTTTTTATTTTTTGGATAGTGTTAGCCGATAAATAAAAAAAAATCAAAAGTTAACAATAGACCAAGTACAACGTTTTCTGATTAATTAAAAAAACTTTAGTTTTGAGTTTAATAAGCATTAACAAGCTGTTAATACAAAAATAAATAGTTGAATTAAAATTTATATACCAAACAAATATACATACAAACTTTTATGTGAACAAAATAAATATTTAAGAAAGCTACCAATTAAAGCCTAATAAACTTTATAAAAGTGGCTTTGTTTTGATTGGTAAAATTTAGTTTATACATTTGACCGCTACAATAAAACTTCAGTTTTGAAACGATTAACAAACAATTTTTATTTTGAGAATATAATTCCATATTTCTAGTTTATCGCGATTTTGGCTAGGGTTGGAAACAAACAAAACTAATAAATTCTAAATGGTATAAATTAAAAATAATATATGTAATTTGGTTTGTAGCTTCTGTAAAATATAAAGAGCTCAATTAAAAACACTTTCCTCTTATTAACATTGAATCTGCTTTGCTTAATCTGCTCAAATTTTTCAAAAGTTTATATAATTGGTTTAAAAAAAAAATAAAAATACACATATAAAGTTAAAAAAGTTAGTTATGATAAAATGAAAATTAGATTTGTACCAACTTACGTTGAAAGATGTCTTTTTTATTATTTAACTTTTACTAAAACTTGTTTTAGTACTTTACATAAAACAAGTTTATAAATAATTTGAAATCATCTTTGATAATGATAAAGATAAAAAAAAGATATAACATGTCTTAATAAAATCAGAAATAAACGACTTTGAAAAACCGGTTGAAATTAATTAAATTATGTGTTTGTGTTATTCTACTAACGACAAATATATGTTATTTGAAGTCATTAAGCACTAAAATTTTCACACATTATTAAATAAACAGAAGATTATCATCAATCAGCTACTTATTTGTAGATGGTTTTGGTTTAAACAATTTACAGCCACTTAATAAATTTGGTTAAAACAATCCGTAAAACACAACTACTGTAAACCACAAGAAAAACATCACAACATATAAAATTTACCACAGACAGGAATTCCAAATAAGATTTATCTTTTATCTTTTAACAACTTAGAAATATCGAAAAAAATTTAATAAACAGAAGGCAGTTACAAATATGTACATAGTTTTGGTTTAAACTTTTAAAAAATGTACATCCATTTAAAAATTTGGTTAAAACAAATCGTAAAATACAACTACTGTAAACCACACAAAAATCATAGCATGTAAAAGTTACCACAAGTTCCAAATAAGATTTATCTTTTATCTTTTAAAGGGACACGTTCGTAAGTCAGTCTAATTCGAGAACCGTTTACCAATCGAGGGTAAGGGTTAGGGGTAACAGTGATAAAGAAAAATAAATAAAAAGTAAACAAAAAAGTGCAAAAAACATATAAAATAACTTAATAAAGACAATATAAAATAAAAGCGGGTGGATTTTGAACGTGTCCCGTTAAAAGATAAATGATAAATCTTTTTTGGAATTTGTGGTAAAATTTATATGTTGTGATGTTTTTCTTGTGGTTTGCAGTAGTTGTGTTTTACAATTTGTTTTAACCAAATCTTTTAATTGGATATACATTGTAGTATACCCTTTTAACAACTTGGAAATAAATTAAAAATACTAAGAAATTTCTTAAATATTTATACAACCATTTAATTAAGATAAATTATAAAATATTCACATTTTAAGTTTTAAAAATATGTTTGAAACATTACCGATATGTTAAACAGTTAAAAAAATTACGATAAACATTTATACCTTACTTCTGACACGAAATAATAAATCTAAATTATTTGTAGCATACCTATGTGACCACATGAAACTATCGAATACACTTTCAAATAACACCTGGCACATTTAACAACCACTTAATAAAAATCAAACAAAATGGATCGCATTTCAGTTTAATGTTTTTTTTATAACGCTACTAATGGTAGTCACTTAAGAAAATTTACGTAAACATCTACCGTACAAAGACTGAGGTATACAAAAACACATTAGCTTGAAAACCAATAAACTAAGTATCCATTTGAATAACATCTGATACTACAAAACACTTAACAGTACAAACAGAATGTATACACATTTTGCAATAAGTAACTTGAACCGATAATGCACAGCAAATATACATATATACATATTGCAAAGATAATGAACAAAGTACAAGCAGTTATTATATCTTTATCCACCCAAATGAGATTTCAAGCTCCAATGTAATGAGCATCATATGTGTATTGTGAAGCCACGCCCTGATGTAACCGGTTAATACCACTTCACATATTACCGGCACGTAAATACATAAACACTCCGGGCTACATACATGTGTCATTTGAATAAATATTCGGCTTAAGTACTTCGTACGCAGGTATTTCATGTATGCGCCGGCTAGAACTTTCACAAAAACGTTTAAAAAATATGATGCAATCTTTCAAATATACATAGGTAACACAAACCATTTATTTTCATCTTTGTGTAAATGTAAATATGTTACTCTGCTTTGTCTTTAAAGTGTAGATGCTCTAAACCAAATTTAAACATAACTTTATATTGTATATGCATATTGTAAGTTGTAAAAGTGAAACAACTGTATTTGAAAATTAAGTGTTTTATCAATATATATGTATATATATACTTAAAAGATTGTATAAAAACAAAATAGATTTAGACGACAGTTTCGTATATGAGATATAAGGTCCGATGTATTCTTAAGTAAAGCTAAAGTTTATCAGCTCCAATTATAAACATTTAGCTCAAATTTAACTTGTCGAGCGCTATTAAGTTTGTTTTTAATTGAATAAAACTTGGCTGAAGACGCGTATTAAACGCAGAAACAGCTGTCCCAAGCAAAAGTTTATTTTGTGTCTTTTAGTTCTATATATATATGTATATATATATTATAATTAGATATACTAAATAACCTTCCACAGAGCCTACTTGAAAGGTTTTTAAATATTTTTTGCGAAAATTCGAGTCTGTAAAAAACAGTATGTATGTTTTATAAAAGCAATAACATTGTTTTTGTTATTTTATAAGACTTCATAATTACTTCACAGTGTTTTTGTTTAACTTTTGTATTAATGTTTAGCAAAGTGCAATTCGATTCGATTTACTGCTTAGGATTAATAAAAAACAATCTGAAACATTTGTACTGTTATTTTTAAATTCAAATTTTCGTAAAAATCTATATATTAAGTTTATAGTATATTAATTTTAATTTGGTATTATAGTGTCCGAAGCATTATTAATAAAGCAAAGAAGTATATACAAAAAAAAAACACAATTGAATATTTGTTTTGTGTTTAAAGTAAAACGCCAACCATCTTGAGAGGTAGTTTTAAACTATTGCGAGTGAGAATTCACGCAAAACTTACATAAATGTGTCGTAATTATTAAACTGTTTGTACAAACATACAACTTGTAAATAAGTTTTACAATGAAAAATTGTGTTTATTTAATGCAGCTGTATAAATGTATAAATTTGCAAAAGTTTAGTAAAACTCAAAAACCTTTCTGGATATAAAACTCATAACAACCATTACAGATTTAAACGAAATCAAAAAAAAAAAAAAAGTTAACATTTTTTTTTAAACTAAAAGCATCAGTAAAAAATCGTAGATAAATACTTGTAAACTTGCTATAAATTGTAAATCGCTTTAATTTTCACTGTTTATAAAGACAACTGATATTAAACTTGAAAAATATACATTAATGAAAAAATACACAATATTATAACATACAACTGTTTTAATAGTTTATCTTTTACTGACAATGATATTTTACTAACTGTTTTCCGTACTTAAAAGCTAAACTATGAGATATACGTAAACTAACAAATAAAATTCTTAATAAAAGTTCTTTTTTATTACTTAGATAACTACTGTTTAATGCTGTAGCGGTTTAATGTTACGAAGCTTTTTGAATATTGAAACTTTATTTTTTAATACCTTTTGTATAGTATAAAAGAAACGAAAACCATAAAATTAAAGTATAAACACCAATTCATTCAAAATTACTCACTAAATTAAATGAAAATGTTGAATACACGATTCAAACAATTACGCTTCAATTTAATTTAATGATGGTATCATCTTACGCAAGCTACAGGTGAACTTTGCAATCTGATAATAAATTGATTCGGTACCACCCTGTGATGATACCACCACGTGTACTAAGATGTGATGTATTGATACCACCCTGTGCAGATGAAATTACCTCACCATGTGACAAGATAATTTATCGATTCAAGTGTGTATTGAAACTGCCTCAGGCGAAATACTATTTATGATCTCTAATTCCGCACATCCTGCTTCGTACTTGAAAATCTTGTTAGCTTAGACTGCTAATAAGTTGCGTCTACAATTTCGTCTGAAACTTTATTAACTCTTGAATATTCTATCTCGTGAAAACTGCCGGTATTTATACAGATCTAAAATAAGCTTGTAAAATTTTATTAAATCTTTCAAGAATTTTTCAAATACAGTTTTAGTATTTGAACATTTCGTTTTGTTATGTGAAAATATGCTTTAACTTTTAACTTCGCGAAACTCTAATTTAATATCTTGTCGAAAATCTACCCGACACTTTGAAATTCTACTCGACTGTAATCCTTTTCGTATTTCCTGTCTAGAGTCTTACCGTCTCTATTACGAAATTCTATCTACCGTCTTATTCATTAGTTCGAAACATGTTGAAATTTTTATATAAAGTGAAAATAAAAACATTTTATTTTGAGTTTGACCTTCTTTGTTCGCTGATATATTTTGAAAATGTTTATTTGGGTGAAAATTTTACCTGTAATATAATTTTATAAGTTGCTGATTGCGGAAGAGTATATTTTTGAGAGACTTTAGTGAAATTGCTTGTAAACTTCTTTAAAATAAATAAAAAAGTAATAAACAAAAATAAAACTTATTTTGCGACCACACCCTTGTTGAACACATTAAAAATTTTAATAAAAAATTTTTGGATAAATTTTGCTGTGTTTATGTTCTATTTAAAGTATTTCATCTTGTTAGGCGGGTTTTGTAAACAGGATTCTGTATACTTTCTGGTAATTATATAAAACCCGTTATGTTTCTACTTTTGTGCGAGATTTCTAAAACTAGTTTACCAAGCAAATTTTATTGTAAAACAAGTTTGTAAAAAATACTTTTAATTAAATTTTTAAAGTATATTTTCCTGTCATACGAGCTAGATTAAACGCATCAAATTTTATGTACAATCGTAAATAACTGTATCCTAAAAATTATTTTGAAACTTACATACTTTTAAAAATGAATCGAAGCTTTTCAATTTTGTAGTTTTTTTATTTTGCTTTTATTGAAAAAAAAAACAATTTGGCGAGTTGGAAATAAATAAATGACACAAAAGAAAAACAGCGAAAAGAAAAATTAATATCACAGTATTATCTATCTTTTCGCTAAAGAATATCCATTTTCATGCAAATTCTAACGGTATTTATGACGTCATAATACCATCAAGATCTACACAGTACCATTTTATGGCCGAGGATATGTTGTGGTTCCGGTACCTGTTTAAAAAGAAATATTATTTTAGTTGTAGAACATTTTTTATGTTTATAGATGTTTAAAACTAAAATTTTAAGTATAAATAATTGTTGGAGCTTGTTGTATGAATTTAAAATAAAAAACAACATATTTGTTTCAACTTGCAACTTACTCATGTTAAAACTTATGATATCACACATTTTTTTATTAGCTTTAACGTAAATCTAAAGAAATCAATTGAGCAAGAAATTTTTTTTTTTTTAATTTTAAAGGAAAAAATAAGTTTAGTTAGTCTCAACGGTAACTGCAAATAAAACGAACTTGTTATATATATATAACAAACGAACTTGTTGTTTAACCGACGAGACCGGCTGAGGTGGCTGATGGGGTGCCCTGTGACAGCATGCTAAGGAGGAGGAGCATGGTGACGCTGTTGTCGCTTCCTCCCAATCCTCCGTCCTTGCTAAGCAGCAACAATGGCAAGATCGAGTTCAAGTCTGTTTGAATAAAATAACTTCATTGATAATATTTTGAAATGCTTATAACACAGAAGAAACACCTTGTTGTAAAATGAGCTATTTAGTAAGAGAAGTAGTTGGCTATGCAAAATTTTTGAAACAGAATCAATAGAAACGAATCCATTGCTAACTTAAATGTATGTGTAGAAACATATCTTAAAAAGTTAAACAAATGCTTGTAAGTGCAATGCTTAAGTAAAAAAATTATTAAGCTTCAAAACTAATATTTAGTAAACGCACTGGATTGTGGGGCGACTGTGAGGCCGGTTGATCCGTCGATGGGGCTGACGGTTCCAGGTTGAGCTTGTGACATCATCATGACGAGTACGAGGGTGGTGGTGTCCATGGTTCCGTTGCTTCCCAACAACAAGAGTGGCAACAGCGACTGCATGCCGCCTGCACCTGGCGCGCCTCCCATGCCTCCGAGCATCATGATGAGGAGGAGGTCCTTGGTGTCGTTCAGTCCTCCACCGAGGAGAAGTGGCAGCAACAGGTTCATGTTGGGTGCGCCGCCAACACCTGATACATAAAACTAGTCAGTACATTTATTTAAAACCATATTAGTAATTAATATTTTTTGAGTATATTATTAATTGTTTTTAGTATAAAGCAGAATTAACCTCCGGGGGCTGCGCCGGCCATCGATCCGCTCAAAAGAAGGATCATGGTCAAAGTGTCGCTCGTGTTCAAAGCTGAGGAGTTGGAGAGGAGGAGGAAGGGAAGGATGGACTGAAGACCTCCGGCCTGGCCTCCCATGCCACCTTGCGACAACAGTGAGAAGAGGAGAAGGTCCTTGGTGTCGTTCAATCCGCCTCCCAAGTTGTCTCCGAGCAAGAGGATTGGAAGGATAGCGTTCAAGTCACCGGCTCCTTGCGCTCCGGGAGCTATTAAATATAAATTAAATTAAAACAAATCAAACTTATTATACTGAGTACAGGTAGTTTATATATATATATATATATTTAATATTTGATATTTGGTTAACACACTGAAAACACTCCGAATACTCATGATAAAATAAATTACCTCCTCCGAAACCGCCTCCGGAAACCATCATGATGAGGAGTAGGTCGCTGATGTCGGTGGTGTTGTCGTCCAAAAGAAGGATGAGAGGAAGGATGTTGTTCATTCCGGTTGCTCCTCCCGGCATGCCCGAAGACTGCATGGATCCCAGCAAGATGAGGGGAAGGAGTTTGCTCATTGACGAGTTGTTGTTGTCGTCCAACAAGAGAAGGAGGAGAAGCGGGTTGCTCATCATGTTTGGTTGTTGTCCGTAAGCGCCCGCTTGTCTACCTGTACCCACTACTCCGCCTCCGAGACCTTCCCCGAGACCTCCCGAGAGGAGAAGGATGGGAAGGAGTTTCGAAATGGAGCTGGAGTCGTCCTTCAATAGGGTCATCAAAAGGAGAGGAGATCCCAAGAGATCGGTGGAACCGCCCAATCCTCCTCCGTTCATGAGGGTCATGATGAGCAAGAGATCGCTTGACTTGCTGTCGTCGTCGAGGAGCGAGATCAAGAGGAGCGGGTTGGAGAGGAGGTCTCCGCCCATACCGGTGCCTCCTTGCGACATGAGGAGGATGGGGAGGAGCTTGGAGAGGGAAGAGGAGGAAGAGTCGTCGTCGAGGAGGGAGATCAGCAGGAAGGTGTTCATGTCGAGGCCAGGAGTAGCGGAAACGTGGGCGGTCCTGATTCCGGGCACGGTGTCGCAGAAGGTGTTGAACTTGACGGCGGACTTCATGGTGAGCTGGTCGATGATGTCGATGTTGGGGGGAAGGGGCATGTTTAACCCGCTCTTGTTCAGTTTCACGTAAGCGTCCCTGATGTACGCCTGCAAAATTAATTGTCAGAGATTTGCACAGTAAGTTTCTGCCAAAGAGCTTGTCAGTGCATTAAATAAATATTTAATAATGAACAGTGTAACTTAATTAAAAGTACGTACGGCCGACTGCTGGATCTCTCGCGTGAAGAGGATCTGTTGTCTCGGAGTTTTGACCGGCATCTTCGGGCAGGTGACATCTTTGCATCTAAAACAAATAAATATTAAAAAAAATTCAATTCTAAACTTTACAAAACTTTCACAAACCTCTTGTCTTGAGCCTTGATCTGGGTGTAGATGGTTCCGAACTGCTCGGTGGAGGCCTTGGTCTCCTGCATCAAAGTGTACAGTTTCGGCGCGTAGTTGACGCACTCCTGGTGCCCGGGGCAGTCCGAATCAAAGTTGCACTTCCTGTAGTTTGTCTTGACGACGGGCTTCATGGACATGATGTTGGCTTGGGTCTGCGCCTGCTTCTTCCTCATCACGAACTTGGCCTGCACCGCGGCCACCTTCGGCTCGTTCCTCAGCGACTGGCCGACGATCTCTGCTATTCTGCTGCTGGCGGCACTGGCAAGCGCTAGGCAGGCCAACACGCACACGACTGTGGCTCTCATTTCTGTTGTGACGTCATGAATTAGTTTGTTGCGTCATAAAAAGTATTTATTTATCACAAAATATTTTGCCAACACCACGGCGAAGACGCACACGACTGTGGCTCTCATTTCTGTTGTGACGTCATTATCAGTTCGTTGCGTCATGAAACTTGTAAAATGAAAATTAGTTTTATCATAATCGTATGTTTACTTATTAGTTTGTTTTATAATGTGTTAGTGTTTGTGACTAAAGGGATTAACTTCTCATAAAATATTCTTTTTATATGTAGACGTGAAATAAATTCATAAGTACTTTGGTGGTGAATATGAGCAAGTGATTTCAAATGAAGGTGGTTAATATTCCGTCTATACTAAAACAACTTACTGCAGTGCTGTTTATTACTTCTAGTGTTGGAAAAATGCATTTATAAGCTGTTTTACGAACCAAATTGCACGTAACTTTAATAAAAATATAAGATACTTCAAGCTACTAAACTAGTTTATAAAAGCTTTTAATGTTCTAAATTGAGCGTTAAAGCTTTTTATTAAAAATTTAAGTAGGTTATAAGTGTTTAATAAATCCCAACATTTTTATAAATTTAAATAAACTTTTTAACTTAATTTTGCTCATTCTTTTATCTTTTGATTATTGTTGCACTTTAAAAAATTCTTTAAATAAAATATAAATTAATTTTAACAACAATAATTGTATTTGTTTGAACTATAATAATTGTTTTATTGTTAGTATATTTTTTACACTTTACCGAACCTTTTTTGTTTTTAATATTTCTTGTTTAAAACTTTTAAATTTAATTTATCTTATACTTTCATCATAGAATTTGAATATAATTAAACATTGTCAACTTTTTAAGGTTAAACTAAATTTAATAACATAACAAATATGGGGTTAATTTATTTTTATTATGACTAATTTGTTCATTGAATCTTATCAAAAACAAACTCTTTTTATTAACTTTTGCATACCACTTTAAATAAATCAAAAAATCCTTAGATATAAACTCAACCACATTCAGTTCTAGAGTTAATAAACAGTATTAGAAAGCTATAAACAACTCTTGTTAATAATAATTATTCTATTTAATGTGGTCAAATGTTACTTCTAAGTTTTTAACAACTAGGGGTGGAAAACTTTCTAATCAAGATACAGTGGGCCAACTGGAAATAAAAAATTTTTTTTTGATTATTTCTGGTCAAAAGACAAGATATTAGCCCTTTTATAAACCAAATTAAAAACTCTTTCTACAAAAAAAAATACAGTTGGTGCGAGGCGACTTGGAACCTTTTTTCAAAAATCAGTTTCGATTGTCTTGAAATTAAATAATAAACTGTGAAAGATGAAGCCCTTTTAGAATTATCTTAAGCGGAAAATATTCGATATTATTCATGATGTTGCAGTTATATTTAATAACTTCGTTTATTGAGTTCAAGTACCATTTTAATAAAACACTATCTATTACAAAATCTAAATAAAAAGTTTTCTGAATTCTTTGTTCTTTATCTAGTAAACCATTGAAGATTGAAAAAGTTTGGCAAACTGCTGGGGTAGTGTAAACAAATGAATTAAAATAAATATTAGATTTTGTAGAATAAAATAAATTTTCTATTATCTAACAGTAACTTTTTTTTATATACCAATTTAACCTATATGACGGCGGGTTTATATAACTTTTATTTAAATTTAATTATTAAACTAATAAAACTCATTTATCTAAATAATAAATATCTACTGGACTGTCCTGCACAAGACTTTAAACCAAAGTGGTGTACGACTCGATAACTGAAAGTAGCTTTGGTGCACCAAGTCCTAGGACTAAATATATTCAGCATTTTTTTAAGTCGTTTAATAAACAATATATACTAGCTGTTACAGCAGATAAACTTAACTTGATTTTTTTACACAAAATAAACCTGTTTTTTTGAATAACAGAAAAAGCATAGAGTGAAAACACTCTATAAAGCTTCTAACTAATGTGCGATGACTTTTATTATAATAAGAACTTTTATATTAGTTGGAAAGTTTTAACAAATATTATATCGGGCTTCATTAAAATATAATAATTTGAAAAATATTTACAACTACTGATTTTATAGTAAATTCATTCCCAATTTCCAGGTAAACGCAGTTTGGGTTAAAAATACTAAAAGACGTCTGGATTTATTAAAAAACAAAATACCGGCCTCTTAGTTTTGCAAAATCATACTGTTTAGAATGAAACTTGTAAAAATCATTGTACTGGACATCAAGTTAAGAGTTCATTTCAAAACATTTGTTTTAAAAACTTAATAATATTTGGTTTATATGAGTTGTTTACAGGATCGTAACACGGTCACTTGCCAGATATTTCTGCCGTACATTATTTCAAATCATTTTAGTTTTATTCAGATACGTTATATTTTAACAGATTATTTAACTTATTCGATATACTATATTTTAATAATCATAGAATTTAGCACATAACTTATCTATATACATAATATTTTAAGAACCTTCATAGAATTTAGTACACAACATGTTCGACTAACTTGTAGATGTTCTTTTTCAAACTGGAAGCTTCTTCAACTGGTTCACAGCTAATTGTAGCCCGTTGTTGCACCTTCTTGCTTTATACTCGAATGTATATTGCATGTTGTCTCTGCCCCGGGCCATTCTCTCGCTTCTGTGACGTCACTTTCTCTCGTTTCTGGTGCCAACGTCCAACCAGCACGCCCTTGCCGTTTGTGACGTCATTATTTTTTTTCGCGCGCAAAAGTTGTTAAGTTTGCTCATTTTTTTTTAGTTAAAATATTAATTTTATTAACGTTTACTTTGTGCGCAAGTTTTTGCACGAGGTAGAAATTTTTTTAAGTCTTTTTTTTTGAAAATAGGTTTGTTTGTTTTCTGGATAGATTGTAACTGAAAAACATAAAATCTTAAATTTGAAGTAAGTATTCATTAACAGTTTTTTTCTTATATTAATATTTTTGTACGACAAAACTTCACCATTCAATACTGACAAATTGTGGTTTTGTTGTACTATTCAACAACTCTTTCAAAAACGCATGTATTTTTTACTAACGACGATTTCTTACCAATTGATCTACGGAGAGCGTAATAATGTTGGTACTTTAAAAAAAAAATAAGAAAATAGTATGTAGAATATAGACAAATTTTTAAAATACATATTGTAAATAATGTGATTTTCATTGTTTGTAAACATCAACTATGATTATGTTGTTTCAATAAAATGTTCATGTTGTTTGTAATAAGATATTTCATTTCGTCATGAATTTAAAACTACTTGTAAATCTTATAAAACATAATTTTTTTCATAGAAAATTGTGAACTTTCACAGTTAAAGTTTTTGTACTAACAGAAAATTCAAAAGTCTTTGCTAAAATAGCTTGTATTACGAATTTATCAATTTGAAGAAAAAAGAAATAAGTAAATTTAAATAGTTTAACTTAGGTTTAAAACATTACACCCTAAACCTTAATTTCCGTATACCGTGAAACAAGCTCAACTTTACATAAAATATTTTACTAATTCGTAGACTGAGACCGGTTCTTATCGAAACTTCGTCAGTTTTGTCGCAATTTGAAAATTGCATTTGTCGTAACTACATAAGAATTTTTTTTATGTTTGTCAAGATATTCGATTTTGACTGACTGACCACTCTCGATAAGAACGAAACCTGGGTCTCAGTCTACTGAAGGCTTGTGTTGTGATGATCGAATTGGCGACCAAAAGTTATGTTAATTTGAGCTTTCTAATAGCATATAGAAATCATGATAGGTTCTCTTGATTTTCGCAGATAATATTTTAGCTGTAAAAAAAAAGCTTTTTTTCTTAATATAAATGCATTCTTAAAGCAAATATCTTTAAGAAAATATAGAATTTTAATTAATGTAATAATAATAAAGATAGTAAATTAAAACTTAGCATTTAAACTTAAGTTAAACTAGTTAAATTTTAGTGTCGTAAGAACGAAACCCGAGTCTCAATCTACCGAAAGTTTGGTGTCCGATGATCGAGGTGTTGTCTGATGATCGAGGTGGTGTGGTCAAACCTTTATTTTTTGCATCTTGTTTTAAAGTTTTTTCATCGAATAGCTTTTAACAAATTGTTTATTAATCGGTTATATAAATTAGAAATTGTACAAACTTTAAACTGTGTTATACTTTGATTTATATCTGGTTTAAACTTTAGTTAAAATTTTTTAAGAATTTCATAAAAGACAACAAGTTTTTTGAGAAAATGTTATAAAGTTTAAAACAATGTATACTTAAATGATTTTTCAATCGTTTCAATATACATTTCTGTAAAAATTTTATCTTATCAAAACACATTGTACTACAAAGCATAGTAACCATAGTAGAGTGTTAGCATTACTAGCGGATAAATTTTCAATAGTTTCTTACAGATCGGCATGAGTTTACACGAGTACAAGCACCACTTTGCTTTAAGAAGCTGTACAAAGTTGTAGTTAACTGAGATTTGTGCTGTGAGGTATTTTGATTATTATAATGCACAAAAATCCACCGTTTTCTCTGAGCGTGGCCACATAAATAAGTGAAAAGTTCTTAAAATTATGCTTATTATAAAATTTGCAATAGAAACAGCTATTAAACTTTGTATATTAAAACTTCAAGATAAAAAATATTCATTATGAATTATGTTAATCTTTAAACAAAACAAATCGAACTTCAAAACATATGTGCTTAATACCAAAAGTAAGTTTTGCGTAAAATCTTAAACGACCAATCCTTAAGTAAAATACAAATAAGACCTAAGTCCAAATACAAACATTTTTTATTTGTTAGTTAGTTTTATCATTAACAGTTTAATTAGTTTTATTTTTTGTAGTATAACTTTCTTAATACATGTTTTTATTCAATCCCTATTATTTACCACTTTATAGCTTACTTACCAATTTTCTCTTAAACAACTACAAGAAAGCTTTCGTAGCTTTTCTACATCAAAATAAAAATTTCTAAAGTAAAAATTTGTTTTAATAAATAGAATTCGATAACTTAACTCAATTTTTTTCTTTATTTGTAATAATTCAAGTTCATGTCTTAATTTTTTATTGATTTTGAAGATAGTTTGAATATTGAAGTCAAACATAAAACATTCTTTGTTTTTATTCAGCTGCACTAAGAAGTGCATTGTTTTACAAAATGTTAAAAAAAAGACTAAAATAACTTATCTAAACTGATATTTCGTTTATTTAGTTGTTAATTTAAAATTGATTTCGGTGAAAAATATACTTTTATAATATTAACCTGCTTCAAAGTACATACCAATGTATGTAAATACTTAAAGTAAAGTCACAAAAATAAAAGTTACATTATTTCCTACTAATTTTAATAAAAATACTTGATACAGACTCTGTAGAAATGTTTATGTTAGCAAAAGTTCGTTAGACTAATAAAATACTTATGTGGAAAAGCAGTACTCTATATATATATAAACATAAGTATACAAACTGTTTCTTAAGTTTTTTGTATTTTGCCATGGAATTTTTTTTGAATGTGGAATCAGATAAATGCACGAAAAAACTGCATGTAATTACAAAACATGTCAACAAAATTATAAAAATTTCATTGTTTATTTAAAAATAGTATCTTCTGCATTTTGCTATATCATTTTTACCGATTTTATTCTGAAGAAACTTTTATTTGATTAGATAATCGTAATGACATAAACAATTTTTTAAATAACATGTAGAAGTTTATTTATCGCGACAACTGGGATAAAACTCTATTTGAATATTAGATGTTTTTGTACTTGTTAAAGATATTTTGTGTATTTAAAACTTTCAATCCTACAGTAAATTTAATAGATATCAGTAAAACATTTTGTAAGCTTTAAAATAAAAGTTTTATTGTGATGAAACCAAGTTAAATTAAAATTTTATCACCTAGTTCTATTAAACTGTATCTAGATATTATATTCACAAAGTAATTTTTTTTTAAATATATGACAAATTTAAAACTTCTAAGCTTTTTATTTGATTTTTCTATTTGTAAGGTTTTTAGACTTTTATAATAAGTATTTTGTATATCTTATAAAAACAACAACTACAATAATATACTGCTTAAACCATTGACACTGAGTTATACAAAAAACTTTACTATAAAACTATAATAATAACTAAGCAAAATTAAATAAACTTAAATACATTTATATCAGTTTAAGATAAATATTTTCCTTAAAACTTGCTTGTTGAAAACTGTGTTCATAAACACCTATATACTTGATAAAAAAAAACATATTTTTCAATTTTATAATTTTTTATTTTACTTTTCAACGCAATTTTAAAAACAATTTGGCGAGTTGGAAATAAATAATTGACACAAAAAAAAAAAACAGCAAAAAGAAAAATTAATATCACAGTATTATCTATCTTTTCGCGTGAGATCCATATTCATGCAAATAATAACGATGACGCACTATGACGTCACAACATCATCAGAATCTACACAGTACCACTTGATGGCCGAGGATATTTGTTTTCGCTTCCTGTAAAATATAAACATTATTTTAAAAAACAAAAAATAGTTCAAAAATTTGCGACGTACGAAAAGAATCAACAAACAAGAATATGTTACAACGATGTACTTACCGAGGTTTTTATTTACCGACGAGACCGGCAGAGGGAGCACCTTGAGAGAGCATGCTGAGGAGGAGGACCATGGTGAGCGTGTCATCGCCTCCACCCAAGCCGTCATCGCTCAACAGCAACAGTGGCAGCATCGAGTTCAAGTCTGGATAATAAAATATTTGTTTTAAAACACAAGAGAAACTGCATAATTTAAAAATATTTGACAAGTTTACTGTTTTCAAAGTTCAACACCGTTGATCAAACAGTTACAAACTTGAGCCTGGTGCGACGACGCCTCCAGGAGAAACGGTTCCGGGTTGAGCTTGTGACATCATCATGACGAGTACGAGGGTGGTGGTGTCCATGGTTCCGTTGCTTCCCAACAACAAGAGCGGCAACAGCGACTGCATGCCCGCGGCGCCTCCTGCGGCACCTCCTGCGGCACCTCCCATGCCTCCGAGCATCATGAGGAGGAGAAGGTCCTTGCTGTCGTTCATCGATCCTCCGAGGAGGAGTGGCAACAACATGTTCATGTCTGGGGCGGCACCTGGTGGTTGAAATTGAAATGTTTTTATAAAGTCAGCATGAACTTAGTTCAAACTGTTAAAAAAATGTTTATTTCTTATAAAAATTCGTTTTATACCCAATAGCAATAATAATAAGTAAATAAATAAATATATATATATATATATTGAATAATTTTACCTCCAGCACCAGCTCCACCGGCTAATCCTCCGCTGAGGAGAAGAACCAAAGTGAGAGAGTCTGACCCGTTCAAGATGGAAGAGTCGGAAAGAAGGAGGAAGGGGAGGATTGATTCGAGACCTCCGGCGCCACCTGCACCTCCGAGACCGCCTCCTGAGAGCATGGAGAGGAGGAGAAGGTCCTTGGTGTCGTTCAGCCCGCCTCCCAAGCCGTCTCCGAGCAAGAGGATTGGAAGGAGAGAGTTCAAGTCGCCTGCTGCTCCGCCAGCTGAAAAAAATAAAAAATATTAATATACGTAACACCTACTCCAAGACTAACTTATGATAAATAACTTAATTAATGAATTGAAGATCTCGTTTAAGTTGTTCAAACGAGTGAAACATTGTATTTGTTTAAATATTTAAAAGTTTGACGCAATAAATGTTAAACAATAAAATTAGTTATAGTGTTACCTCCTCCGAGACCGCCTCCGGAAACCATCATGATGAGAAGGAGGTCGCTGATGTCGGTGGAGTTGTCGTCGAGAAGGAGGAGAAGGGGAAGGATGCTGTTCATTCCTCCTGCGCCGGCGGAACCGGACGCGTCCATGGAACCGAGCAAGATGAGGGGGAGGAGGCTGCTCAGGGATGAGTTGCTGTCGTCGTCCAACAAAAGGAGGAGGAGAATTGGGTTGCTCATCAGGTCAGCACCTCCAGTTGCTCCGCCTCCGAGACCTCCTGAAAGAAGGAGGATGGGAAGAAGGTCGCTCATGGAGCTGGAGTCGTCCTTCAACAGGGTCATCAAGAGGAGGGGCGA
The DNA here is from genome assembly GCF_965202585.1 of Thalia democratica. Lineage (NCBI taxonomy): Eukaryota > Metazoa > Chordata > Thaliacea > Salpida > Salpidae > Thalia > Thalia democratica. The sequence goes on along the minus strand of NC_139165.1, from coordinate 116,171,948 downwards.
TCCCAAGAGGTCGGTTGATCCGCCCAATCCTCCTCCGTTCATGAGGGTCATGATGAGCAGGAGATCGCTTGTGCTGCTGCTGTCGTCGTCGTCGAGGAGGGACATGAGCAGGAGAGGGTTGGAGAGGAGGTCTCCGCCCATACCGGCGCCTCCCTGGGACATGAGGATGATTGGAAGGAGGTCGCTGAGGGATGAGGAGCTTCCGTCTTTGTCGAGGAGCGAGATCAACAGGAAGGTGTTCATGTCAAGTCCTCCAGTAACTTCGGTTGTTCTGAGGCCGGGCACAGTTTTGTTTCCTACTTTGACTGGTTTGACCATTTTGTTGTAACTTTGTGTCATCTTCATCACGTATTCGTCGATGTTCTCATAATATGGTGGGGTGGAGAGGGTAAGTCCGGTTTTGTTTATTTTCGTGAAAGTCTCCGTGAGTTTTACCTGAAATCGAATTTGAATTAAATTAAATTTATTAGCAATAAATTAACTGGTTATTTGACTTTTGACAAAATAAACTTACTTCAAACCAATACTTTCGTACAAACATTTTTAAGTTAAAAACTGCTTTATAAAATAATGAAAGCAAACAAACCGAAATAGTCTTAACTTTCGTTTGCAAAGCGACTAATTGATCGGGACCTTCGATTTGTAATTCGGGGAAGAGGACTTCTTTGCACCTGAAATCAAGCGATTTTATTATCATTGTCAACCAATATAAGCAGCAATTGATTATAATTTTTCAATTTTTTTTATAACAAAACAGTTGCTTTACAAAATAACAACCTCTTGTCCTGAGCTTTGACTTGGGCGTGGATGGTCCCGAAGGTGCTCTTGTCGTCGCCGGTCAAAGCGGTCAGTTTCGGCACGTAGTTGACGCACTCCTGCGATCCCTCGCAGTCCGAGTTCTGCTTGCAGCTCTTGTACTTGTTGGCGAGGACGGGCTTCATGCTGGCCTCGTTGGCCTTGTTCTGGGCGATCTTCTTCTTCATGGACAGCTTGGCGGTGAGGTCGGCCACGCGTGGTTCCTCCCGGAGGACTTTTTGGACGAGTTGGCTCGTGGCGCTTGCGTAGGCCAGCACCAGGGCGAAGATGCACACGACTGTGGCTCTCATTTCTGTTGTGACGTCATGAATTAGTTTGTTACGTCATGAAAATCATTAATTTATCACAATTTATCAGTTTTACGGCTGTGGCTCTCATTTCTGTTGTGACGTCATGAATTAGTTTGTTACGTCATGAAAATTATTAATTTATCACAATTTATCACTTTTACTGCTGTGGCTCTCATTTCTGTTGTGACGTCATGAATTAGTTATTGCGTCATAAATAGTATTAATTTATCACAATTTATCACTTTTACGTCTGTGGCTCTCATTTCTGTTGTGACGTCATGAATTAGTTTGTTACGTCATAAAAATTATTTATTTATCACAATTTATCAGTTTTACGGCTATGGCTCTCATTTCTGTTGTGACGTCATGAGTTAGTTTGTTACGTCATGAAAATCATTAATTTATCACAATTTATCAGTTTTACGGCTATGGCTCTCATTTCTGTTGTGACGTCATGAATTAGTTTGTTACGTCATGAAAATCATTAATTTATCACAATTTATCAGTTTTACGGCTATGGCTCTCATTTCTGTTGTGACGTCATGAGTTAGTTTGTTACGTCATGAAAATCATTAATTTATCACAATTTATCAGTTTTACGGCTGTGGCTCTCATTTCTGTTGTGACGTCATGAATTAGTTTGTTACGTCATGAAAATCATTAATTTATCACAATTTATCAGTTTTACGGCTGTGGCTCTCATTTCTGTTGTGACGTCATGAGTTAGTTTGTTACGTCATGAAAATCATTAATTTATCACAATTTATCAGTTTTACGGCTGTGGCTCTCATTTCTGTTGTGACGTCATGAATTAGTTTGTTACGTCATAAAAATTATTAATTTATCACAATTTATCACTTTTACTGCTGTGGCTCTCATTTCTGTTGTGACGTCATGAATTAGTTATTGCGTCAGAAATAGTTTGTTACGCGATAAAACAAAATTGTTGCTTTGTGAGTTTAAGGATGCGTTTGCGGCTTTTGAAAGCGTTAATTTTTAAAATATATTTTTTTGCTTTTTATTATAAAAACACGAGGTTACGTTAAACTCTTAACATTAAGATGGTTAATGTATATTCTATCCAATAGTATACAGATGTTTATTTGATTTAAAATTGTATAAAAACTAATGTATCTTAGTATTAAATCAAACCACTGATATTGTGTTTTGTGAAAAGATTCTTTTTTTCACCTAAAAGCTCTTGTATCACTTAAAAAAGTTACTAAAAGTCCTCGGGGTATTTTTTGAATTATCAATATTAAGAAACTACTTAAATCTGGTTATAAAACTCGAGTTGTTAGTTTTAGTTTAAACTTATTGAAAAAAAAAATTTCAAGCTTTTGACCTTGTAATTTATTCCTAATTAAATATTTATTTCTGCTCATCAATGTTTTACTTTACTTAATAGTTCTACTTTACTATAATTTTTTTATATTTAAGATAACAACTATTATGTATATATATATTTATACCAGTAAACTAAATTTACATTTGATTTTATCCTAAAACTTAATTTATTCTGTGCTTTTAGCGTAACAGCTGAATAAAAAATATTAGAATCTATCTAAGTTTAAGATAAACTAAAGCAAGAAACGTATCTAAAACTTTACTTCATAAGTTGATTAAAGGTTAGAAAAACTAATTTAAAGAGCTTATCATTTCAATTGAGTTAAATAATCAAAATTGAATAACTGTTTGTTTGTGTCTGAAAAACACAAGAAAAGTTGATAAAAAACTTCAAATATAAATAGTTACACTACAAAGTGTTTTATATTTATTTGATAAATTCAGTATAAAAAATTCTGTCAATATTCTTTCCAATACTTAATACTTATGTACAATGACTACCTTATAATTTCAAGCCTTACTTTCTTAAAACATTTAGATTATGAAGTACTATATTATAATTCAAAATTTTATTTTACATTGTTTCTAGCACGATTTTATGTGTAAATATTTTATCTAATAATATTTATAATTTATCTTTATAAAAGTTATTACTTCGAACTTTTTAGAGTTTTTTTTAACTAATACCTTGTTATATATTAAAAAACACTTTTTGAATGATCTGTTTTTTACAAGTTCCTAAAGTTTTAAGTTACAGAGTTTATATTAAAAATTTTATTCAACTAACTTGTAGATATTCTTTTTCAAACTAAAAGCGCTCTTCGAACTGTTACCTTTCTTCTTAAGCAGGATCCAGCTAACTTTGTAACATCCCGTAGATCCAACATAGTATATATACACTCACACTGATCCTGCCTCGAGGCATCTCTTCTATCGTGACGTCATTCTCTCGTAATTGTTGGCGCGAAAACAACGCCCTGTTAGCCCTACCTGTCTGGTTTGTACTTGAAAACAAAAGTTGTTTTGTAACTGGGTCGAATGTGAATAGCATTATTAACCTGTTTGTTCTACTTTTCTACTATAGAATTGCTTTGTTTTTTTTTGGGAGTGGGGGAGGCAAAATTCGGAATTTATTAAAGCTTTTTTAACAGTTTTATTTAGTATTTTCAAAATACTTAAATGTTTAAATGAAAAAATCCTACTAGTTTTTGCAAATATGTTACTTAAAACTGTTTTGTATTAGGGTCGTATGTTAAAAATATATTGAAATGTTATTGAAATGCGAATCATGCTTTGTGCTACAATATTTTCTAATTGTTTAAATAAAATGTTTTATAAAAATATTAACCTACTATTTCGTTTCGTACAGGCTCCTACGTTTTTTGATAAGTTTCAATAGAATTTATTAAACTGACAAAATTTTGAAAATGCTAACTTAATGAAGTATTATAAAGCTTAACTCAACGTTTATAAAACTTTAAAGATAAGAATATATATTGAATTTACTGCTGTTAATTTGTTACTAAACAGATTTTTTTGAAATGAAAGTATTTTAAATAGAATAAATAATTTGTTAAAATAAAAATCTTTAAAGGTTATAAAGGTTCACAATTTCTGTGAAACATGTGAGAACTACATATAAATTTAATCTAACCACTTGTAAGTATGTATACAAAATTGTGCAATTAAATATTTAAAACGTGACGAAAATATTTTATAAACAGTAACTTTTAGAAATAATAAACTTTATCTACTTATTTTAGTAATTTACAGATTGTAAGAAGACTTAGTACTATATAAAATCTAATGACGTATACTTGTTATAAGATTGCTACATTGACATGCTTATTATCCAAAAGACTCTGTAAGTATCTATAATCATGCAAGTGTAATAATGTGAGTATATAAGTATGTGCACATACGCATAAAAGTGTGCACATATATGTATACAATTACATATTAGTACACAATATCATATTAATATATATGTACACATATGTATATTAATGTTAAATATCATAATATATATATATATATATATTTATATCAATATATAATATCATATATAATATTAATGTATATATATATATATATATAAATGTATAATATATACTGTATATATATAGTATATATATTTATATACTATTAGAGTGATAATTTTCACTGAAAACTTTAGTAAGTATTTTTAAAATACTTTTACTTATTAGAAACCTCCCATCAAAAAATGTTTTCATGAATAACCAATAGAACATAACTTTATTTTGAAGAGAAAAGTAGTTCAGTTACTGCCATTAGCATCAGTAAAATATCAACTTACGAAAAATATTGAAGTAATTGCGTTGTCCAGTAAAAAAAGTAAAAATTGAGAAAACATCCGGATGACATTTCAAAAATGAAATCATTAAAAATTATTTATGCCAGACTACAATTTAATAAAATATAACAATGTTTTGTTGACCATTAAAAAAATGTTATCGATATCTTCTTATTATGATGATTTTTTAATGTTAGTCTATAGATACTTAACTAGTTAATATTTAAAACAGCTATAAAAAATTTTAACATTTTAACATATTAGTTTTATATTTTTATAAATTTGTGTTTTTCAGTTTTTGCTTAAGGCAATTAACTAAACGTGTCTTAATATTATTGTATATTTATTGTCAGCTAATGGTTTCTTTTTAAATAGATAATTACTAGACAAAAAAATCTACCTAACTAAAAACTTCCGATATTAGATTGAAAACGATCAGACAAAAAAAAAAGATTCACTTAACTACACAGCTCACAATGTTTTGACTCTAAACAGAAAATAATCGCAAAATTTGCATCATTAAAACGCCTAAAGAGTTCATTGAACATTTAATTTTACAGCATTTTTTCGTTGAAAGAATTTGAAAAGTAGATTTTTATGTATCAGCAAATTTGTAAGTTTTAAGACAAAACTGTTTCTGTACGCACCAGTAAACTTTTAATATTTAATGAAAAATAAATTGATGTTTTTTCATGTTTTGAAAAGTTTATACAAGCAATCATACTTTTCAACAGCAGACTTTTCAGAGTTTATTAAAACATGCTAAAATGAATAAGATTTATAACTTAAATACAAGATAATTCAATACAAGATTTACATTAATAATTAAATGCAAAGTACATAAAAAAGTAGAATATTTCTACCCTAACACATAATATATAGACAAATAAGTATTGGTTTATTATTAAAAGTACTACGTAACTACTTCAACCAAATTTAAACACTTATGTCAGCTTTTACTTACAAACCTCTTATACATTGAAATGAGTGCTATTTATTATGAATATGGTAAAAGCAAAAACTGTTTTTAAAAGAACTGTTTATTTTAAAAAAGTAGCTTGCTAGGATTAAAGTTTATAAACAGTTTTTATAAAAATAATTACAAATAGTAACTGTCAAAAGGTACAATCAAAAATTCAGAAAAATTGTACATAGCCAATTCTTTTATAAGTTTTTTTTGTTTAAGTTTTAGTTTCTTTAAATACTAGGAAATATATTAACTACATTAACTTTATTTTTGCATTTAAAAAACATTTTCGAAAATTATATTCAGCTATGTAGTTTATGTATTTCATAGATTGTTTTAAATTTCAAATAATAAAACAGTCTTATAGGTATTACAACAAATATAACTTATTGATTTTTTTGACTTTTTCCTACATGTAACTAAATAATATAACTATTTTTTGATGTGGTTATAAAAAACATTCGGTATGTAAGCTACAATAGTAAAATACTTTTGAATAAAATTGCTTTTTTGTTAAGCTATTAAATCGGAAGTCTAGAACATTATGAAATGCGTTTCCTCGGTAATCAGTGAAATAAAATCAGATAAAATTAAAATAAAAGCTTCTAACACAAATAAAAATCAATCAGTTAAGATGTAACCGAAGTGTCACGAGTTTTGGAAAGCTGTAAACAAGACTGGCTTGTCCGCAGTACAAGATTGGCTTGTCCTCAGTACGAGATTGTTTTTCATCGCCACCACCGCTTCGCCGCCTTTGTAATTCGTGTAAGAAAACACTTTGGAATGTCACTATACAAACTTTCTATTTATATTTCAATGAACTGTTTGTCTCGAAATATGTTTTCCAAACTTGTTTGCCTTATTCAACCTCGAAATAAATTGACTTTCTGGTAATTGTTTTAAAGTCGTGCTTTTAAAATGACCGATGACTAACACTTTAGATAAAAAGATTGTATATTTTTAAATCGTTTTGAATTAAAGATTTTTTTTTGTAAATCATTATTTCCTAATCTGTTTTTCTGTGATATGTTTTAGTTTATAATATACACAACATTTTATTTTTTTCAAAAAGTGACATAAAAGAGTTATTAAAAGAAAGTTTTTATATTTTTAGAGCATATACCTATTTTTATTCATTGTGCTTAGTTATTATAAAGGTTAAAATAGTAAAACTTTTACCATTGAAATACCCAAGGGTTAATTGTTTATTTAAACTTATGACTTATTTATGGTGTAAAGTTTGTTTTAAGTTCACCTACAAAAAACAATAACTAAACATAATTCAACTTAGCACTTTTTATAAAACAAAGTATTATCAATTTTGAACTCTAGTAAAATTTTGTACAAAGATATCTCACTATTAAAGTATTTAAAAGCTTAGAGGTTAAACGTAAAAAAATATTTTTGATGTAAGAAGAAAGTTAACTTGAAATAAAACGTGTGACAGGATAACAATGTACAAGAAAATTGTTGAAGAATTTCTGTAGTTACGTAAAATAAAGTTTTAGTACCAAAGGACATTAGAAAAATGTTAAGAAATAAGTCAAAAAAAAAATTTAACTTACAAGTTAATGTGCACAAAAAGTAACTAAAATTCAACTCTAGCTCCAATTACATATTTTCAAACAATATTAAAACAAACACCATTTTTATTATCACAGAAAAAATAATACTTATGTAGTATTCTTTTCTGTTTTCTATGTAACTTTTTTTATAATTAGTTATAAAAATGTTTTATATATCTTAAATAAAGTTATATTTTGGAAAGTCTTATACTTTGACGAAATTTAACAAAAAATAAAAATAAACTTTAGATCTTGATTAAATATTATTTTAAATTTTTTTAGTAATTCAACGTCTGTTTTTAAGATGAAACATAAGAAAAGGTAATTCATAAAAACGGCAATGCCTTTGGCTTTGAAGGAATTTCGAAACAATTGAAACTGGTTTTGTTGTGGAAAATATAATGATTAATCTGTCATTCTACATACTTAGTTTAACCAATACTATGCCCGCAATTTCCAGATAAATTTAAAGTCTTATATTTTTCTGTTTATGTAACTTTTATAGTGAAAAACAATTATCTAACAAAAATATTGATCTTTAAATTATTGTTTTTTTGATGTACTACTTTTTTTCAGAAAATGTCATTTCTTCTTTTAAGTATTTCTACAAACTTCTTTTTAGATTTAACAAAGATCAAAATACGCTTAACTTAAAATTATTTTCGAAAAACAAGACCAAAAATCAAGAAAAACTGTACTAAATAAAAAAAAACTTTTTAAATGAGAAGACTTTGTGATTTTTACTAAAAACATTAAGTATGTAGATTTAATAGTACACGTTATTTGCATTTTTAGCATTTCAATCGTTTCACCTACTTTTAAATGAGAATTATAACGTTTGTAAACTGATGGGAATAAAATTTTAATTACGAAGTTTCGTGGTTTCAATAAAAAACGAAAGTATACCCAAACGTCGATCAAAGATGTTTCGTAAAACTTGTCAATCATTGTTGCAAAGACAAGCAAAAAGCATAAACAAATTTGTACATAAAAAGTATAAACAAACTTGACACGAAAAATTATAAACAAATTTGTACATAAACAAATTTGTGCACGAAAAATTGTAAACAAATTTGTACATAAAAAGTTTGTAAACTTATTCTAACTTGTTAAACGTGATGTGATGGCAACATTAAAATATTCTGTTTCAACTCATTTATAAACACCAAAGTAAACATTTTACAAAAAAATTACTTCATTAAAATAAAATTATATATTTTTTATTATTTTTTATTTGTTTACTATAACCTTTTAATTCATAAATTAAACTTAACTGAAAACTATTACTAATAACTTTATTGTTAGCATATTTTTTTAACTTCCAATCTAATTTTCTCTTTTTTTTGTAGTCTAATAGACCTTAAAATGTATAAACTTGAATTTAATTAGTTTCAAAATGTTGTTATATGCCTGAATAAATAAGATAAGTTCTAAATTTTTTTATATATAAAATCTAGTTATTATTCCTATTAAAATCAACTTACAAGCTCTAACTATGTTAGTATTTACAAGAAGTTTTATACCATACATACCTAGCATATATTTAACTTGAAACGTAGTACAAGAATTATGAAGTCAAGTTTTTAACTGAAGTAGTAAAAACAGAAACCAGACATACACGATAGCATAACTGAACTTATTTAAAACATTTCAAATTTTTTTCCCATGAAAATACTACAAAAATATTTACGCATTCGAAAAAAATTTAATAAATTTTTGATATAATTAACATTTAAAAACCACGTAAAGGTACAGTCATGCCTAGTACAAGTTTGTAGTAAAGAAATTTAACTGTGCCATGTAGTCTGTTGTTTTGTATGTAGTTTGGGTGTGGCACTGTGTTGAAATATGAAAAGTTCGGCAAAACACGATTTCTCGAAAAACTGATATCTATCAGTTTCTACTCAGATGTTTGACCTTAATCACGGTATAAAATATTCACTCATAAAGAGATTTGTATGCGTAGCATCAAAGATAGTTATAATTGCCTTATGACTTTCGTTTGTTTAGAATAACTATTTTACAATTAAAATGCTATAACTTCCAAAACAAACTAGTAAAGCATAATTTTTATCAATAACAATTTAATTGAAAAATAAGTAGGTTAATTTTTATAAGCAACTAGTAATGGTACATCTTTGATAATATTTTAATTTTTTTTTTGTAATTTTTAGTGTACTGTTGTAGTTGACCGTTTTACAAGCAAGTAGTTGCAAAATTTTTAAACTTTTAAGTTGGATCTAATTCTACTGTAAAAAGTTTAAAACGTCTCAGGACTTGCTAACATTAAGTTTTTTGTATAAAAATTTAAACACAAGTAACTATAAAGGTTGAGTATCCAATAAAAAAATAAAACTAATTAATTCTTTCAACATAATCTTAGCTTGTGATAATAATTTTTATCGATCATATTATTTGCTTCAAATGTGTGCCCGTGCTAAAAAACTTTGTCTTTAAATTAGTTTATAGTTGTAAAAATCTTTAGATTTTAAACTTAGGTTTAAATTGGTTGTAACAAATTTTATAGACCTTGTAAATTAAAAACTGTTTTCTTAATAGAAATTTTGTAATTAAAAATATTCAAAGTTGATATTACTCTTAAAGTCTTAGTATTTAAATAATCACTCAAGTTTTGAATTAAATTTAACATTTGTGATCATTATTGAGTCACATCATGTCGAACACCTGCACAGTAGAACATCAACAATCAGGTCACGAAATATTTGAATTATTTGTTGTTGGTTGGAGTATCTACTACACCCTCAAGCTATCCTACTTACTGACCTCACCTTATAACAAAAACACGTTTCATCAGTAATGACCGGTTTCAATTCGACTGGTTATCAATATTATTATTTCACTGAAACACAATCGCATTTTTATGAACAACATTTTATCACGTACTATTTGCTACTTGCATTGATTTTATTAATGTTATTAATATTGTTTGGTATTTGAATTTAGATGTTGTCAACAACTGATAATTGTTATTAACATTATTGTCATTTTGTCTTGTACTTTACATTCATACCATTTTGAATTTTTCTACTTCATGTTATTTTTGATTGGTGTGGAGTTAATGTTTTAATGTCTACTTTAAATAATTTTGTTTTTCTATTTGTTAGGGTTTCTTTTAATTATTTAGTACTTTATTTCAATGTTTTGTTTAGTTTTTAACTAAAATGGTTGTTTGTTTGTAATATTATTCCAGTAATTAGCAACAATTTTTAAGTTTGAACTAATTTATTTGTTAAAATAAAATTAGAGTGCTTTAGTTTACTGCAATTACTCATGCTTTATCTAATTTAACTTTTTTAAATCAAACTTTAATTTCAAACGTTGTTTAGAATTGCTTGTCAGCTTGTGAACAATTTGATTTAGTATGAGTAAACTAAATGTCAAAACTTTTCAGTGTTTATCCTTAACAAAATCTCATCTGAATGTTGATTGTTTATGTTGTTACGTTTGGCGCGTTTGAAATTAAATGAAAAGCAGTTTGGTTATTTACTTGTAATTGAAAGCTTTTCCTTATTTTGTAATTTACTACTTTTTTATTTTAAACCGCATTTTTACAACGGAGTATAGTTTGTCAATTGACTATATATGTTTTGTGTTTCATCTATTTTCTAATGACAACTGGACTTTCAATAGATAAAATTTTGTTTTGAACTTAATAATAAAAAGTTATTACTATAGTGTAAATAATACTTTTATTGCTTTGTATATATATGTCCAGTTTTTATTACAACATATAGTAAAACACTTCAATGTTGGAACTTTTTGTGGAATCTGGAAACGTGACAGATTACCTTCAAATAATGTTTGTGATGTCATAATGTGTGTGAAGTCTTTTTATAATGATATATTGTCTTGTGTTTACCATCGTGAAACTATTCCATTGTCCTAATTTCCGCATAAAGTTATTTAAACTTTATTTTTAACTTTGATTTTTATCATGAAAACGTTCTTAGAATTTTTGTTATTTAGTTTTCACTACATATCTAATAAATTCTTAATAATTTGTTTTACGTAAGTTTTCTTGGCATCTGTTACTTTTACCGATCAATGATTTTATTAAACTGCTGGAACTTTATAAACTCTAGCAAAGCGCTCTTGTATTATTACGTCATCAAAATAATATAAATAAAACGTTAATTTGCAGAGCATAAATTTTATTTATACATATTATTATTTGAATTCTATATAAAAACATGCATTTTATTTCAACGAGTTCAATCTTAATATAAGTAGTAATGCCAAAACAGTTGAAACTAGGTATTTATTTAAGTATTAAGATAAATCTAATAACTGTTATGGTGTGTAAACCGTTTGTTATTGAAAAATGTTTAAGTCAATCTTATAAATGTTTGTTTTGTATAAAATTCTTTTGTTTTAGTCTATAATACGTTATAAATATACTTTTATACTTTTTATAACTTGTATATAAGGTCGATTAGTTAAATTTTATGATTACCTTTTAATACTACTTAATTAATACTAATTATACTTTCATTTTTGCTGTTTAATCATTTTAAAAAAGTTAAAGCAATAGCTTATATCTACTTTGAGTTACAATTTGATAACCATTAAGTAACAACTGTTTAGTCTTATTAATTTTTTCCATTAATACAAAACTAATACGTTTGAACATTTAAATTATATTAGTTTCTATTTTAAAGAACTCCAAAATAAAATTCGACATTTTAGATATATCTTCGAGTTCGTTATGCAAGAAAACTTAGTTAGTTATACACACATAAAAAATAAATAACATTTTTTAAAAAGTGAGTAGGCTTCTAAACAACTGTTTCATCAAATAAAGTTCCGATTTCTTATTACTACACACCGCATAAATTTTTGGAGGATATGGTGTTTTTAACAAAGTTAATAACAGTTTCTGCTTAATAATTAAGTAAAAACATTTACCAGTGAAAATGCAGTATTTCGCTTCGAAGTTTTAAACAAAAATATGTACAATGTTCTTTTTTTTAAGAATACTGTAGAATAAGTTTAATTTTATTTAGAAGTAAATGTTTTTCAAATTGTTAAACATATACTGAACACATACTTTTTAGTAAACCAGATTATTTGTTTAGAAGAAACATAAAGCATTTATATGAGATAACTAATTAAGGTTTTAACTTTAGTAGAATGTTTTTAATTTCATTCCAAAATAAAACAGACATTTCACTCTAAAAACTTTTATTTTATTTTGTAGATAATTATGTAATAAACCATTAAGAATGTAATTTAATCCACCGCAGTTTTCTACCAAACTGGTAAAATATACAGTACGCCGATTTTTAAATTAAAACTTTACTCATTTTAATCTTTTATGTCATCAGGTTTTCTTTTAATGAAATTGTTTAAATTAAACATAAGGTATTTATAAAGGTAAATATTTTTTTTTATTTTTTTAGTAGAACTTTTTAATATAACTTTTATTCTGAAACAAAACTAAAATTGTTTTTTTAAATTAACACAAGAAAACTAAGTTTAACAGTTTTTATAAGCTACAAACGTTTACGAAAAACTTAAAACTTTTTTTAAACATTTGTGCTTTACATCATTAAGAATGTGATTTAATCTAGGGTATTTTCTCCAAATTCTAAAAAAAATAAAATTTTGATAAAGTTAAGAAAATAAAACTTAAAATTTAAGTATTTGTAAAAGTAATTAAAAATTTCCATATTTTACAAAGTTCAACACTAAATAATACTTTATACAACTGTAGAAAATTTAATCGGTGTATATTTAGTATTTTAACCGTAATTAAATTATTTTTATCAGTTCGTTTTTTATATCGTAAGTAATAGCCTCTTTAAAACAGTCTAAAACAAAGAAACAGTTCATAAGGTTAAAAACATATAAGTGTTTAAATTATTCTAAAAGCTTTTATTTAAAAAGTACTATTTGTTATAAAAACAAAAGTGATTTGAACTCATTTTGTTTTAATTCAAGGTTAAACCAAATTTGCTAAAAAATATGTTTACTAAGAAGGGTAATAAAGTTAATTGTTTAAAGTTTATTTTAACTGTACTAAAGTAGCATATAGGAGGTTGCTGATTCTGAAATAGTTCATTAAACTAGTTTTTATAAATAGCTCATGAAATATTACCAAAACTTTAACTGTATACGTTTGTTTTCTGTAAAAATTCCAAGTTGTTTAAAATAAACAAAAGTATTAATTTAATAAAAAAATGATGTGAGTTTTTAAACTATCAGCTTTTTATTTTATTAAAATTTTTAAAAAGTAGTTTATAATTTGTTGAAATTATTTCTTCAATGATTTGGTTTAAAAACATTAAACCGAGATAGAAAAAATCAAAACACTATTTTTACATTAATTTAAATTTTACAAAGTGTTTTAATTATTAATTATTAAGTAATATATAAGAGTATGTTGAGTATTATTTTTAAAAGATCGTGAACATAAAATTTAATGTTTATAACGCTTCAATGTTTTTAAAAATATTAGATTTTTTTAAACGTTTTAGTAAGTCGTAAACAAGATGTTATCTAAATAACTATGATGTTAAAACTATTGTAAACTCATTAAATTTTGTAACTTCTTAATATTGCTACGTTTTACTTAGCATAAGCTCAATTTTTTTTATGTTTTTCTTTGATTAACATGAAGTTTTAATTTTTTCACAAAAAGTTGCTAGTTTACTAAAACAATATTTGTACAACTGATTACGAGCTACTTTTCATGGTTTTATTTGATAGTAGAGTAAGTTAAATTTATCCATATCTACATAGTTTTCAAATATTACATTCAAATATTAATATTAAACTTACGCTTGTTAAAATAAAACTTTTAATTTAAAAAAATATTTGCTTTTTTATAAATTTTTACAAAAAGTTACATAAACGTTTACAAATGGTTCAAACAAATCAATTTAGCTAAAAACTTTATAAACACAATATACTACATAATGTTTTTACGATATCTATAAAAAAATTAAAATAAAGTTTTTAGCTAAATGATTTATTTGAAACAATTGTAAACGTTTATGTAAAGTTTTGTAAAAATTTATAAAAAAGCAAACATTTTTTTAAATTTAAAGTTTTATTTTAACAAGCGTAACCTTTAATATTAATATTTTGTATGTAATATTTGAAAGTTATGTAGATATGAATAAATTTAACTTGTTCTACTCTCAAATAAAACCATGAAAAGTAGCTCGTAAGTTTATCCGTATCTATATAATTTTCAAATATTACAAACAAAACATTAATATTAAAGATTACGCTTGTTAAATTAAAACTTTTTTTTTAAAAGAATATTTGCTTCGTTATAAAATTTTACAAAAAGTTACATAAACGTTTACAAATGTTTCAAAAAAATCATTTACCTAAAAACATTTTAAGCACAATATACTACCTATTGTTTTTATGGTATCTATATTTAAATTATAATAATGTTTTTAGCATAAATGATTTGTTTGAAACAATTGTAAACACATATAACGACTGTATGTTAAATTTTCGAAACTTTCTAAAAGCATACAAATATAAGAAAAAAACGTTACTGTTAGACTAATTACAGTAACAACTTTTCAATAATCGTTTAAAGTAAAGTAATTATGTTTATTTCTAACACATTACAAACAAATATTTAATTAATTTGTCTTAAAGTTTCTTATAAATTAAAAAATGCTATCAAAATCTAAATAAGATATATTATTTTCAGTTAAGCATTGTACAGTAATTTTTATAGTAAATTTTTATCATACGTTATCAAATTTTTATTAAAACTTATTAAAACATGAATGAAATTTTAGTTTAAAGCATTTAATTATCTACTTGCTAGTTCTAAAAACTTTTATTTTATCAAAACTTTTGGGTACAGCTTTAATTTAACTTTCTTCTTTTATTGGTTTTTTCAGCTTTATTTTATTTATTATTAATACTAATTTTTTTATGTTATAGCTTTATTTTTTTACTATCTATTTTAAAATTAAGTTAAAATAAGTAGTTTTATAAACTTTTCGTATTACTTATATATATAAATTGTTAGTTGTTTGTACCACGTTACAGTTTTATAATATTGATCAAATTTTTTTTTTCAGTGATATGTATATATTTAAAATAAATTTATACTATTTACATAATTTTTTAAACTAAAAACAAAAAAAAATTAGTTCCTTTATAATTTATATATACTGAGTTTTATTCTTTTTTAAAACGCTTCAAATGCTATCTTTTCAAACGCTAGTTTTTTCCACTTTAAGTTGCTTTAAATTTAGGACTGCTAACAGCATTTAGAAATGTGTTAAAAGTTAAAGTATTTTGTTAGATATTAAAAAAAAACCGTATTTAAACATATCTAAAAAATTTGAATTTATATAAAATGAAATTATATGTTTTTATTATATGTTATCAAAGTGTAAAATTTTTATTTTTTCAAGAAATAAATTTATTTTTCCAAGTGTTTTTTATAATTTTAATTTGACTTGAACAGTTTTCAAAAATTTTGTTGTTAAAATAAAGCCACTATAGCTTATTTTTAACAAACTAAATATTTATTTTAAAATATTTTAGGTACAAGGTGAATAAGATCAAAGTAAGTTTACAAAATAAGCAGGAGCTAGAACTCAGATAAAATCGAAACTAGTTTCGTAAATGCACAAACACAAACAAAAAACAAACAATTTAGTAGTTAGAATTGGTTTCTCACTCATATTTGAAATACTTAGTAACCAATCGTAAAAAAATATTTTATAGATAAGCTTACAAAATAAGTAGTATCTAAAACTCAGATATAATTTAAGTTTCTATTAGTACAAACATAACTTAAGCTCGTTTTATCTTTTTTGTGTAGAGAAAAGTAAAACGACTTTTGCATTTTGTTTTAACAAAAACACGCAAATTTACTATTTAGTTTTGTTTGTAAGAGTAATGTGCGTAAGATATCTTTTTATATTAAAAATAGACGAAAAAGTTGATCATGTTTTGTTGATAAACTAACAAAATTAAGATACTTAAGAATAATTCTAGTAGAAGTACAAAACATTTTTTATTTAAGTTCATAAGCCTAAACTTAACTATAGACCAATTCGTATTGCCAATAAAACTGTTACTGTTATCTGTAACGTTTTGAAACCAGATTTTTTTTTAAATAACATTCAAAATATTATGTTAAACTTATTAATGAAAACAAGACAATAAATATACTAATTATTTTAACTTATACACAATAAAAGTAGTTAATAGAAGTTACATAAAAAAAAAAAAATCAAGTATATTTGTTTAATTTATCATCTCGTAATTTAAAAACATTCCTATATATCATGTATTAATTTACAACCACTATTTGTCTTGTAATAGTATATTATGTGTTTTTTCTATTATACATTTTTTATTTTAAATAAAACGGTTTAACCTAAATGTCTATTTTTTTACATTTAAGTTCATTGAAAATAACAATTTATAAATAAGTGTAAATTTAATTTTTAGAATTATAAACTTGCAAGTCATCAAAACATACATTTTTTATTTATTATAGTTGAGTTTATTGTAATTAATTTGTAAGCTTAATAAATGTTCTTATTTTTCTAAAGCTACTAATTTTAAGTGTTTATGTAATTAATGACAGATTAAAAATGTACTAGTGTAAACACTTTAAAATGAATTATTTTTTTGATATAAATATTCAGATTAAGTTCATTTAGCAATTTTGTTTTTACATAAAAGATCATACAGTATTAAAATAATTCTTTTATTTATACAAAGTTTTAATATCTTTATTTTAGTACGTTAAAGAAAATAAGTTTTATTTATATCATGCTTGAATTAGTACTGTTTTATAATTTAATAAACTTATGTAACATGTGTTATTCGGTAAAGTTTTAAAGATTAATAAAATGACAATTCTTAATTAACAAAAACTTAATAGTATACATTGGTATGTTTAATCTTGACATTTTGAAACCTTTAACATCTGTAAACCAATTTTTTTCTAGTTTTAGTGAATTTTACACACCTTACTGTTTTTATTTGTGTTCTGTTTTTCTAAACGCTTTTTGTTTTTTTTCATAGTATTATAAACTGAAGAATGTGTATATTTATATTTTAAATTTAAAAATAAACGAAGATTTTTGCTTCATAATTTGTAGCTAAGAATGTAGATTAAATTTATTTAAGGTTTTTCTAACAGTTTAAACTACAAAACTTATTTCAAATTAAGCTACAAAAAACTAAATCATTTTAGTTTTAATTGTAGGTATGTTTATATATATATATATATATACTAAAATTCAGAAGACTACATAGTTCAGCGAATAAAGTATATAATTTAAAAAAGTTTAATGATTATTTTAAGTGTTTTTGTTCCTTAAAACTTGGTTATAACAATTTGTTGTATAAGTTTAAGCTCGGTTGTTTTAAATTGTAAGTAACTTTAATTAATGTGTAAGTTAAGTTTTAATTATACTGTTATTTTCATTAATAAATATATAATATATATCTAATTTTTTCATTTTGTTTTATTTACAACAAGACAAAACTATTCATTTAAAATTTAACCGAATTTTAAGTAAATTGAAGTGTATCATACATTCTAAATGTTTTTAAATAAAGTTTGTATGTACCATATTTTTACGTTAATTGTAATAATTATTTCATATTATGTTAACATATATAATTATATTAGTTATCAGAGTAAGTTGAACAATACCGTGTTAAATTGTTAAACTTAAACGTTTACTCCGCTTGCAAATAAAGAACTTATTCTTATTAATACTCGATCAATTTAAGTATATAAATTTGTGTTTTGTAAACATTATACGATGTTAGAACAAAATATATAAAATTTGTCAGAGTTTATAAAATATTCATTACAGCAGTTATGAAGTTACAAAAAGGTTGTATGATATAATGTTGTAGCATTATAAATTATAAGCTTTTAATTAACAAAATGTCAAAAAACTAATAATATAAATCATCTTGTCATGTTTAAGTTATGGCATATGTAAATGGACGGACAAATTTATTGAAGTTAAAAAAAACACAACTAGAATATTTTAAATTATGTAATCAAAGTTTTTACACTTTAAACGTTTTATACTTTTTTTTTTATTACACAAGTTGTAGTTTGTAAAAAAGATAAAGCTTTTAAAAACGAAGTTATATAAGGTTTTCAGTTTTATATACTCTTGAATACGCTAAAATTTTTAAACACCATTTAAACCCAAATTTAAACCTTTTAAAAGCTAAGTTATAGGCAGTGTTAATAAAAAAAAAACAATTCTAACAATAATGTTGTTTTTAAAGTACTGTTTAACAAAATTAAAATCCAATGCAAAAACTAAACTTTTGTTTTAGTTTACACTCACACTTTTAGTTTTTTCAAACAGGTTGACATTAATTTAATAAAATCAAACAACAAAAAAAATTATATATTTATTGTATAAACACATTGTAAAGCTTTTAATTTGATTAATTATTTTTTTTAACTTACTATTTTGTTTATTATCAAATCATAAAGTTGTAATTGAATTAAGTTTTAAATGAATCCTAATTTTAAACTTTGAGAAGGTATTTAGATAAATATCAAAGAAGTTAATTTTTGCGGGTAGCTTTAAAAACTTGCAACTAATTTGCATATTTGCTGTGTCAGCATTTTTATTTTAAACTTTCTACATTTAATTGATTATTAAACGAAAAATAATCACTCAAAAAGTTTCGTTAAAGGACCTGGTGTAGAAATAAATTCTAAGTTGTCTTTATATACATTTTTCCTCTACTTAATTTTGAACTTTAAAATGTTTAAGTTTACCAAAGTAAGTTTCAAGTGTTTTTTAAATAAAATATATTTTTCTTTTTTTTTATTTGATAGACTACGCCAGTTAAAGACTTTTGCAAACTAATCATAAAACTTCTTTCTTATAAAGTAAGCTAATAATTATTTGGTTTTTTAATTATATAATAACTAAATAATACACATTTTTTTAGATTTCAACGTTGTAGAATAAGTATAAACAAATAAATTTTAAAAGTATGTTTACAAAATACTACACCTGTTAAAAGTAGTTTGAAAAGTTATATTAGTTTGATTCAGTTGTTTCTTGTATACAAGCTGTTTTTATCCAACATTTGCTATTTTAGAGCATTGTTTGTCAAGTATGAAGTATTAAACTAAAAGTTTTTATTTATTAAAACCAATGATATCTAAAGTTTTTTATTTTATTATTTTATGCAAAGTTCTGTGTGACCAAAAGAAAAAGACAAGCTTTTTATTTAAAAAATAAACTGCTATTTGACATATTGTTTGCAAAATCTTTAAAGATTAAGTTCCTTAACGCCTAAAAACTTCTTTTTTTTTTACTTAAAATTTGTTTGATCTAGAATTTTATTAATATATTTTTTAAGGTTAATTTAAATATGTTGCAATCTATTATAACCAAAAAAAAAATTGATATAACAATTTCAGCTTTAAAAAAGCCAAAAAGTTACTTTTTATTAAATTGTGAATAGATAAAAATGTTTTGACTTTTTTCATGAACACTTTTATTGTCAGACAGAAATATAATTTTTATTTAAAACTTATGTAGAGGTTGATTTTGTTATAATTGATGTTCAACAATAACAAAATATCCTTTTTACAGCAAAAAATTGAAATGAACCAAAGAAATAAATGTAATAATGCAAAAAGCTTTGGAGATAAACGAAATCGAGAGGTCAGGAAAAGAAAACGTTCAGAAAGTAAAAGTTGTGATAGAGATTCATCTATCTCAGAAAAATTTTCTGAGAAACAGAAAAGAAGGTTAGAGGCTGTAAAGATTGCCAGAAAAAAGTACACCAATCCAAACAATAATAACCTTTCAAGAAGTAAAATTCGGTGCAACTCGAGCAGAAGAAATAGTAGTGGACGAAATATTTTTAGGTATGATAACATTAGAAACGGATGGAGTGGTAGCTTAGGAAACACAGGGGGTGATAACTTTAGAAACGCAGGAAAAGACAACTTTAGAAACGGAGGGAGCGGTAGCTTAGGAAACACAGGGGGTGATAACATTAGAAACGGAGGGAATCCACACTTTGGTCATCAGATAACACACCATAACCACTCTAACTCAGTAACACACCATAACCATTCTAACTCTATAACACACCATAACCACTCTAACTCTATAACACAACATAACCACTCTAACTCTATAACACACCATAACCACTCTAACTCTATAACACACCATAACCACTCTAACTCTATAACACACCATAACCACTCTAACTCAGTAACACACCATAACCACTCTTACTCTATAACACACCATAACCACTCTAACTCAGTAACACACCATAACCACTCTAACTCTATAACACACCATAACCACTCTAACTCAGTAACACACCATAACCACTCTAACTCAGTAACACACCATAACCACTCTAACTCTATAACATACCATAACCACTCTAACTCAGTAACACACCATAACCACTCTAACTCTATAACACACCATAACCACTCTAACTCTATAACACACCATAACCACTCTAACTCTATAACACACCATAACCACTCTAACTCAGTAACACACCATAACCACTCTAACTCTATAACACACCATAACCACTCTAACTCTATAACACACCATAACCACTCTAACTCTATAACACACCATAACCACTCTAACTCTATAACACACCATAACCACTCTAACTCTATAACACACCATAACCACTCTAACTCTATAACACACCGTAACCACTCTAACTCAGTAACACACCATAACCACTCTAACTCTATAACACACCATAACCACTCTAACTCAGTAACACACCATAACCACTCTAACTCTATAACACACCATAACCACTCTAACTCTATAACACACCATAACCACTCTAACTCAGTAACACACCATAACCACTCTAACTCTATAACACACCATAACCACTCTAACTCAGTAACACACCATAACCACTCTAACTCTATAACACACCATAACCACTCTAACTCTATAACACACCATAACCACTCTAACTCTATAACACACCATAACCACTCTAACTCAGTAACACACCATAACCACTCTAACTCAGTAACACACCATAACCACTCTAACTCTATAACACACCATAACCACTCTAACTCTATAACACACCATAACCACTCTAACTCTATAACACACCATAACCACTCTAACTCAGTAACACACCATAACCACTCTAACTCTATAACACACCATAACCACTCTAACTCTATAACACACCATAACCACTCTAACTCAGTAACACACCATAACCACTCTAACTCTATAACACACCATAACCACTCTAACTCTATAACACACCATAACCACTCTAACTCTTTAACACACCATAACCACTCTAACTCTATAACACACCATAACCACTCTAACTCAGTAACACACCATAACCACTCTAACTCTATAACACACCATAACCACTCTAACTCAGTAACACACCATAACCACTCTAACTCTATAACACACCATAACCACTCTAACTCAGTAACACACCATAACCACTCTAACTCAGTAACACACCATAACGACTCTAACTCAGTAACACACCATAACCACTCTAACTCAGTAACACACCATAACCACTCTAACTCTATAACACACCATAACCATTCTAACTCTATAACACACCATAACCACTCTAACTCTATAACACACCATAACCACTCTAACTCTATAACACACCATAACCACTCTAACTCTATAACACACCATAACCACTCTAACTCTATAACACATCATAACCACTCTAACTCAGTAACACACCATAACCACTCTAACTCTATAACACACCATAACCACTCTAACTCAGTAACACACCATAACCACTCTAACTCTATAACACACCATAACCACTCTAACTCAGTAACACACCATAACCACTCTAACTCAGTAACACACCATAACCACTCTAACTCTATAACACACCATAACCATTCTAACTCTATAACACACCATAACCACTCTAACTCTATAACACACCATAACCACTCTAACTCTATAACACACCATAACCACTCTAACTCAGTAACACACCGTAACCACTCTAACTCTATAACACACCATAACCACTCTAACTCAGTAACACACCATAACCACTCTAACTCTATAACACACCATAACCACTCTAACTCTATAACACACCATAACCACTCTAACTCAGTAACACACCATAACCACTCTAACTCTATAACACACCATAACCACTCTAACTCAGTAACACACCATAACCACTCTAACTCAGTAACACACCATAACCACTCTAACTCTATAACACACCATAACCACTCTAACTCAGTAACACACCATAAACACTCTAACTCTATAACACACCATAAACACTCTAACTCTATAACACACCATAACCACTCTAACTCTATAACACACCATAACCACTCTAACTCTATAACACACCATAACCACTCTAACTCAGTAACACACCATAACCACTCTAACTCAGTAACACACCATAACCACTCTAACTCTATAACACACCATAACCACTCTAACTCAGTAACACACCATAACCACTCTAACTCAGTAACACACCATAACCACTCTAACTCTATAACACACCATAACCACTCTAACTCTGTAACACACCATAACCACTCTAACTCTATAACACACCATAACCACTCTAACTCTATAACACACCATAACCACTCTAACTCTATAACACACCATAACCACTCTAACTCTATAACACACCATAACCACTTTAACTCTATAACACACCATAACCACTCTAACTCAGTAACACACCATAACCACTCTAACTCAGTAACACACCATAACCACTCTAACTCAGTAACACACCATAACCACTCTAACTCAGTAACACACCATAACCACTCTAACTCAGTAACACACCATAACCACTCTAACTCTATAACACACCATAACCACTCTAACTCTATAACACACCATAACCACTCTAACTCTATAACACACCATAACCACTCTAACTCAGTAACACACCATAACCACTCTAACTCTATAACACACCATAACCACTCTAACTCAGTAACACACCATAACCACTCTAACTCTATAACACACCGTAACCACTGTAACTCAGTAACACACCATAACCACTCTAACTCTATAACACACCATAACCACTCTAACTCAGTAACACACCATAACCACTCTAACTCAGTAACACACCATAACCACTCTAACTCTATAACACACCATAACCACTCTAAATCAGTAACACACCATAACCACTCTAACTCAGTAACACACCATAACCACTCTAACTCAGTAACACACCATAACCACTCTAACTCTATAACACACCATAACCACTCTAACTCTATAACACACCATAACCACTCTAACTCAGTAACACACCATAACCACTCTAACTCTATAACACACCATAACCACTCTAACTCTATAACACACCATAACACTCTAACTCAGTAACACACCATAACCACTCTAACTCTATAACACACCATAACCACTCTAACTCAGTAACACACCATAACCACTCTAACTCTATAACACACCATAACCACTCTAACTCTATAACACACCATAACCACTCTAACTCTATAACACACCATAACCACTCTAACTCTATAACACACCATAACCACTCTAACTCTATAACACACCATAACCACTCTAACTCTATAACACACCATAACCACTCTAACTCAGTAACACACCATAACCACTCTAACTCTATAACACACCGTAACCACTGTAACTCAGTAACACACCATAACCACTCTAACTCTATAACACACCATAACCACTCTAACTCAGTAACACACCATAACCACTCTAACTCTATAACACACCATAACCACTCTAACTCAGTAACACACCATCACCATTATTATCACGACTATGGTAGATCAGCTAATAATAGAAATAATGAAAACTTTAACAAGGCATATGGAAGTAATCCTTATGAAAACAACTCCGACAACTCATTTGGAAGAAGTTCTTATGAAAACAACTCCGACAACTCGTTTGGAAGAAACTCTTATGAAAACAACTCTAACAGCTCATGTGGAAGAAATTCTTATGAAAATAATTTGAACAACTCATTTGGAAGTGATTCTTATGAAAACAACTCCAACAACTCATTTGGAAGAGGTTCTTATGGAAACAACTCCGACAACTCGTTTGGAAGAAACTCTTATGAAAACAACTCTAACAGCTCATGTGGAAGAAATTCTTATGAAAATAATTTGAACAACTTATTTGGAAGTGATTCTTATGAAAACAACTCCAACAACTCATTTGGAAGAGGTTCTTATGGAAACAACTTCGACAACTCGTTTGGAAGAAAATCTTATGGAAACAACTCCGACAACTCCTTTGGAAGAAATTCTTATGGAAACAACTCCGACAACTCCTTTGGAAGAAATTCTTATGAAAACAACTCAGTCAACTCATTTGGAAGTAATTCTTTTGGAAACAATTCGAACAACTCATTTGGAAGTAGTTCTTATGAAAACAACTTCGATAACTCATTTGAAAGTAGTTCTAATGGAAACAATTCGAACAACTCGTTTGGAAGAAACTCTTATGGAAACAACTTCGACAACTTATTTGGAAGAAATTCTTACGGAAACAACTCCAACAGCTCATTTGAAAGAACTTCTTATGAAAACAACTCCGACAAATCATTTGGAAGTAATCATTATGAAAACAACTCCGACAACTCATTTGGAAGAGGTTCTTATGAAAACAACTCCGACAACTCCTTTGAAAGTAATTCTTATGGAAACAACTCCGACAACTCATTTGAAAGTAATTCTTATGAAAACAACTCCGACAACTCATTTGAAAGTAATTCTTATGGAAACAATTCCGACAAATCATTTGGAAGAAACTCTTATGAAAACAACTCTAACAGCTCATGTGGAAGAAATTCTTATGAAAATAATTTAAACAACTCATTTGGAAGTGATTCTTATGAAAACAACTCCAACAACTC
Organism: Thalia democratica; assembly: GCF_965202585.1. NCBI lineage: Eukaryota > Metazoa > Chordata > Thaliacea > Salpida > Salpidae > Thalia > Thalia democratica. Next base: position 116,146,685 of record NC_139165.1, on the reverse strand, counting down.
ATTTGGAAGAGGTTCTTATGGAAACAACTTCGACAACTCGTTTGGAAGAAACTCTTATGGAAACAACTCCGACAACTCCTTTGGAAGAAATTCTTACGGAAATAATTTGAACAACTCATTTGGAAGTGATTCTTATGGAAACAACTCCGACAACTCCTTTGGAAGAAATTCTTATGGAAACAACTCCGACAACTCCTTTGGAAGAAATTCTTAAGAAAACAACTCTGTAAACTCATTTGGAAGTAATTCTTATGAAAACAACTCCGACAACTCATTTGAAAGTAATTCTTATGAAAACAACTCCGACAACTCATTTGAAAGTAATTCTTATGGAAACAATTCCGACAAATCATTTGGAAGAAACTCTTATGAAAACAACTCTAACAGCTCATGTGGAAGAAATTCTTATGAAAATAATTTGAACAACTCATTTGGAAGTGATTCTTATGAAAACAACTCCAACAACTCATTTGGAAGAGGTTCTTATGGAAACAACTTCGACAACTCGTTTGGAAGAAACTCTTATGAAAACAACTCTAACAACTCATTTGGAAAAGGTTCTTATGGAAACAACTCCGACAACTCGTTTGGAAGAAACTCTTATAGAAACCACTCCGACAACTCCTTTGGAAGAAATTCTTATGGAAACAACTCCGACAACTCCTTTGGAAGAAATTCTTATGAAAACAACTCAGTCAACTCATTTGGAAGTAATTCTTTTGGAAACAATTCGAACAACTCATTTGGAAGTAGTTCTTATGAAAACAACTTCGATAACTCATTTGAAAGTAGTTCTTATGGAAACAATTCGAACAACTCGTTTGGAAGAAACTCTTATGGAAACAACTTCGACAACTTATTTGGAAGAAATTCTTACGGAAACAACTCCAACAGCTCATTTGGAAGAACTTCTTTTGAAAACAACTCCGACAAATCATTTGGAAGTAATCATTATGAAAACAACTCCGACAACTCATTTGGAAGAGGTTCTTATGAAAACAACTCCGACAACTCCTTTGAAAGTAATTCTTATGGAAACAACTCCGACAACTCATTTGAAAGTAATTCTTATGAAAACAACTCCGACAACTCATTTGAAAGTAATTCTTATGGAAACAATTCCGACAAATCATTTGGAAGAAACTCTTATGAAAACAACTCTAACAGCTCATGTGGAAGAAATTCTTATGAAAATAATTTGAACAACTCATTTGGAAGTGATTCTTATGAAAACAACTCCAACAACTCATTTGGAAGAGGTTCTTATGGAAACAACTTCGACAACTCGTTTGGAAGAAACTCTTATGGAAACAACTCCGACAACTCCTTTTGAAGAAATTCTTATGGAAAGAACTCCGACAACTCATTTGAAAGTAATTCTTATGAAAACAACTCTGTAAACTCATTTGGAAGTAATTCTTTTGGAAACAATTCGAACAACTCATTTGGAAGTAGTTCTTATGAAAACAACTTCGATAACTCATTTGAAAGTAATTCTTATGAAAACAACTCCGTCAACTCATTTGGAAGTAATTCTTATGGAAACAACTCCGACAACTCATTTGGAAGAACTTCTTATGGAAACAACTCCGACAACTCATTTGGAAGAACTTCTTATGGAAACAACTCCGACAACTCATTTGGAAGAAGTTCTTATGGAAACAACTCCGACAACTCATTTGGAAGAACTTCTTACGGAAACAACTCCGTCAAATCATTTGGAAGAAATTCTTATGTAAACAACTCGGACAGCTCATTTGGAATAACTTCTAATGGAAACAACTCCGACTACTCATTTGGAAGAAATCCTAGTGAAGAAAACACAAATGGACCATATGAAAGACGAATACAACAGATGGCGTCTGAGACATTTTTAATAATAAAGATCTTAATACAAACTATCAGTTTATTACACCAAACATTTATTGAACAATAAAGGTCTTAATAGTTTGTTCCAAATAGATTATTTCAATTGATAACTTTATTTTGTTTTAATACTTTTCAACAACATTTAATGGTAAATAGTCTGATTTGTAACATGCTTCGTTTTGTGTCGTTTTAATAAAACATGTTTTAAAAAGAAAGAAAAATATTCTGTCGTTATGATCTGTAGTTAAGGTTTAGACTATTAAAAATTTTGAATGTTGTTCTTAAAATATAACAAAAATATGCAAACTATTATTCTATTTATTACCTGTCTTCACTAAGAAAAAAAATCTAATTAAGATAGTAAATTAACTAGAGAAAGGTTTATTTGTTTTTCACGATGAAAATGTTTATATAATATTATATTATGGTGAAAACTATATTTGTAAAAGTTAATAGCATTAACAATAGAATGTTGTTGATTTCGATTATTAGTTGGCAATACAGATATATAACTTACCTACCCAATCACAACTTACTACAAGTACTAAATAAGTAGTGAATAAATATCAAATATAAAAATCATGTCCAATGAAAACCTGTAAGAAAGTTAAATTTTCATCTTAAAAAACAAATAGTTTTATCTTTTACTATACTAACACTAATTTTAGTTTTATTTAACATTTAAATTAATTATTGCTCAAATAATATATAAACTAAGGTAATCCAAATAAATTTTAAATTATATGTTAGCTAAAAGGACAAAACAAGTTCGATCCCACGCAACTTTTTTTTTTTACAAAAAGATTTTATCTTAAAAGCTTCTGTTTATTTTTTTTTTAAATATATTTGATAAGTCTTATATAAAAAATGAGAAGCATAGTTGTTTTAGATAAATTTTCAATTGCCTGATTCTCGCATAAATCTTCCATTCAAGAAGAATGTTCAAGTAGACACTGATAAAATGTAAGCGTGCAATTTTCATTTCGTTTATCTGCATTTAAGTTTTAAAGTTGTATCTAAAATTAACAAAAAGTATTTAATGATTTTATTTTTTCGTTGCTTTAAAAAAAAATACTATACGTTACAAGGTGAATTAGATCAAAGTAAGTTTACAAAATAAGCAGGAGTTAGAACTCAGATAAAATCGAAAATTGCTTCGTAAATGCACAAACACAAACAAAAACAAACACTTAAGCAGTTAGAAATGGTTTCTTACCTCACTCATCTTTGAAATATTTAGTAAGCAATCGTAAAAAAAACATGTTATAGATCAAAGTAAGCTTACAAAATAAGTAGTAGCTAGAACTCAGATAAAACTTAAATTTATATTAGTAAAAACATAACTTAAGCTCGTTTTATCTTTTTGTGTAAACAAAAGTAAAACGACTTTTGTATTTTGTTTTAACAAATAATGCAAATTTACTGTTTAGTTTTGTTTGTAAGTACGTAGGTAAACTTTTTATATTAAAATTAGAAAACAAAGTTGATCATACTTTTTGATAAACTAACAAAATTAAGATACTTAAGAATAATTCTAGTAGAAGTACAAAACATTTTTTATTTAAGTTCATAAGCCTAAACTTAACGATAGACCAATTCGTATTGCCAATAAAACTGTTACTGTTATCTGTAACGTTTTGAAACCAGATTTTTTTTTAAATAACATTCAAAATATTATGTTAAACTTATTAATGAAAACAAGACAATAAATATACTAATTATTTTAACTTATACACAATAAAAGTAGTTAATAGAAGTTACATAAAAAAAAAAAAAAAATCAAGTATATTTGTTTAATTTATCATCTCGTAATTTAAAAACACTCCTATATATCATGTATTAATTTACAACCACTATTTGTCTTGTAATAGTATATTATGTGTTTTTTCTATTATACATTTTTTATTTTAAATAAAACGGTTTAACCTAAATGTCTATTTTTTTACATTTAAGTTTACTTAAAAATAACAATTTATAAATAAGTGTATTGTCATTTAATTTTTAGAATTATAAACTTGCAAGTCATCAAAACATACACTTTTTATTTATTATAGTTGAGTTTATTGTAACTAATTTGTAAGCTTAATAAATATTCTTGTTTTTCTAAAGCTACTAATTTTAAGTGTTTATGTAATTAATGACAGATTAAAAATGTACTAGTGTAAACACTTTAAAATGAATTATTTTTTTGATATAAATATTCAGATTAAGTTTATTTAGCAATTTTACTTTAACATAAAAGATCATACAGTATTAAAACAATTCTTTTATTTATACAAAGTTTTAATATCTTTATTTTAGTACGTTAAAGAAAATAAGTATTTTTTAAATCATGTTTAAATTAGTACTGTTTTATAATTTAATAAACTTATGTAACATGTGTTATTCGGTAAAGTTTTAAAGATTAATAAAATGACAATTCTTAATTAACAAAAGCTTAATAGTATACATTGGTGTGTTTAATCTTGACATTTTGAAACCTTTAACATCTGTAAACCAATTTTTTTTCTAGTTTTAGTGAATTTTACACACCTTACTGTTTTTATTTGTGTTCTGTTTTTCTAAACGCTTTTTGTTTTTTTAATAGTATTACAAACTGAAGAATGTGTATATTTATATTTTAAATTTAAAAATAAACGAAGATTTTAGCTTCATAATTTGTAGCTAAGAATGTAGATTAAATTTATTTAAGGTTTTTCTAACAGTTTAAACTACAAAACTTATTTCAAATTAAGCTACAAAAACCTAAATCAATTTCAAAAGTTTTAATTGTAGGTATGTTTATATATATATATATACTAAAATTCAGAAGACTACATAGTTCAGCGAAAAAAGTTTATCATTTAAAAAATTTTAATGATTATTTTAAGTGTTTATGTTCCTTAAAACTTGGTTATAACAATTTGTTGTATAAGTTTAAGCTCGGTTGTTTTAAATTGTAAGTAACTTTAATTAATGTGTAAGTTAAGTTAAAATTATACTGTTATTTTTCATTAATAAATATATAATATATTTCTAATTTTTTCATTTTGTTTTATTTACAACAAGACAAAACTATTGATTTAAACTTTAAACGAATTTTAAGTAAATTTATGTGTTATATACATTCTAAATGTTTTTAAATAAAGTTTGTATGTACCATATTTTTACGTTAATTGTAATAACTATTTCATATTATGTTAACATATATAATTATGTTAATTATCAGAATAAGTTGAACAATACCGTGCTAAATTGTTAAACTTAAACGTTTACTCCGCTTGCAAATAAAGAACTTATTCTTATTAATACTCGATCAATTTAAGTATATAAATTTGTGTTTTGTAAACACTATACGATGTTAGAACAAAATATATAAAATTTGTCAGAGTTTATAAAATATTCATTACAGCAGTTATGAAGTTACAAAAAGGTTGTATGATATAATGTTGTAGCATTATAAATTATAAGCTTTTAATTAACAAAATGTCAAAAAACTAATAATATAAATCATCTTGTCATGTTTAAGTTATGGCATATGTAAATGGACGGACAAATTTATTGAAGTTAAAAAAAACACAACTAGAATATTTTAAATTAATCAAAGTTTTCAAACTTTAAACGTTTTATATATTTTTTATTACACAAGTAGTAGTTTGTAAAAAAGATAAAGCTTTTAAAAATGAAGTTATATAAGGTTTTCAGTTTTATATATATACTCTTGAATACGCTAAAATTTTTAAACACCATTTAAACCCAAATATAAACCTTTTAAAAGCTAAGTCATAGGCAGTATTAATAAAACAAAAACAATAGTAACAATAATGTTGTATTTAAATTACTCTTTAACAAAATTAAAATCGAATGCCAAAACTAAACTTTTGTTTTAGTTTACACTCACACTTTTAATTTTTTCAAACAGGTTGGCATTAATTTAATAAAATTATACAACAAAAAGATTATATATTTATTGTATAAACACATTGTAAAGCTTTTAATTTGATGAATTTTTTTTTAACTCTAAATTTTGTTAATTATCTAATCACAAAATTTAAATTAAATCAAGTTTTAAATGAATCCTAATTTAAAACTTTCTTAAGGTATTTAGATAAATATCAAAGAAGTTAATTTTTGCGGGTAGCTTTAAAAACCTGCAACTAATTTGCATATTTGCTGTGTCAGCATTTTTGATTTAACCTTTCTACATTTAATTGATTATTAAACGAAAAATAATCACTCAAAATTTTCGTCAAAGGACCTGGTGTACAAAAAAATTTTAAATTTTCTTTATATAAATTTTTCCTCTTCTTAATTTGTGCTGGGAAATTTAATTTATTTTTGAACTTTAAAATGTTTTAGTTTACCAAAGTTAGTTTCAAGTGTTTTTTAAATAAAACATTTTTTTTCTTTTTGTTTATTTGATAGACTACGTCAGTAATCAATTTAAAACTTTTGCAAACTAATCATAAAACTTCTTTCTTATAAAGTAAACTAATAATTATTTAATTTCTTAATTATATAATAAATAGATATTACATATTTTTTTAGATTTCAACGTGGTAGAATAAGTATAAACAAATAAATTTTAAAAGTATTTTTACAAAATAATACTCTTATTAAAAGTAGTTTAAAGGTTATATTAGTTTGATTCAGTTGTTTCTTGTATATAAGCTGTTCTTATTCAACACTTGCTATTTTAGAACATTGTTTGTCATGTAAAACTTATTAAACTAAAAGTTTTTATTTATTAAAACCAATGATATCTAAAGTTTTGTATTTTATAATTTACGCAAAGTTCTGTGTAACCAAAAAAAAAGACAAACTTTTTATATTAAAAAATAAACTGCTACCTGACATTTCGTTCGTAAAGTCTTTAAAGATTTAGTTCCTTAACGCCTAAAAAGTTCTTTTTTTTTACTTAAAATTTGTTAGATATAGAATTTATTAAAACTTTTACAAAGGTTAATTTATACAGGTTGCAGTCTACTACAACCAAAAAAAAATTTGATTATAACTATTTTAGCGTTAAAAAAGCCAAAAAGTTGCTTTTTTTTTAAATTGTGAATAGATAAAATGCTTTGATTTTTTCATTAATAAATTTTTTATCAGACACAAATATAATTTTAATTTAAAATTTAAATAGAGGTTGATTTTCTTAAAATTAGTGTTAAACAATAACAAACAATCTTTTTACAGCAAAAAAATTGAAATGAACCAAAGAAATAAATGTAATAATTCAAAAAGCTTTGGAGGTAAACGAAATCGAAAAGCTAGGAAAAGAAAACGTTCAGAAAGTAAAAGTAGTGATAAAGATTCATCTATCTCAGAAACATTTTCTGAGAAACAGAAAAGAAGGTTAGAGGCTGTAAAGATTGCCAGAAAAACGTACACCAATCCAAACAATAATGACCTTTCAAGAAGTAGAACTAGATACAACTCTAACCGAAGTAATAGTCATTATGAAAACAACTCTGTAAACTCATTTGGAAGAAGTTCTTATGAAAACAACTCCGACAACTCGTTTGGAAGAAACTCTTATGAAAACAACTCCGACAACTCATTTGAAAGTAATTCTTATGAAAACAACTCCGACAACTCATTTGAAAGTAATTCTTATGAAAACAACTCCGACAACTCATTTGAAAGTAACTCTTATGAAAACAACTCCGACAACTCATTTGAAAGTAATTCTTATGGAAACAATTCCGACAAATCATTTGGAAGAAATTTTTATGAAAACAAGACCAACAACTTATTTGGAAGAAATTCTTATGAGAACAATCGAACAACTCATTTGGAAGAAATTCTAGTGAAGAAAATACAAATGAACCATATGAAAGACGAATTAATAACAAAAATAGATGGCATCAGAGACATTTTTAATTATATAGATTCTAATACAAACTACCGGCTAACTACACCAAATATTTCTTGAACAAACAACGTTTTAATAGTTTTTTCCATATAGATTATTTTCAATTGATAACTTTATTTTGTTTTATTCTTTTCAAGAATATTTATTAGTAAATAACGCACAAACAAAATAAAATAGACTAATTTGAATCATGCTTCGTTTTGTGTTGTTTTAATAAAAGATGTTTTAAATAGTAAAAATATATTCTGTCGTTATGATCTGTAGTTAAGGTTTAGACTGTTAAAAATTGTGTATGTAGTTCTTGAAATATAACAAAAAATATGCAAACTATTATTCGATTTATACCTGTCTTCACTAAGTAAAATCAATTTTATAAGAAAGTAAAAAAAAATAGAGAAAGGTTTATTTGTTTTTCACGATGAAAATAATTATATAAAAATATATTATGGTGAAACTACATTCGTAAAAGTTAATAGCATTAACATTAGCATGTTGTTGATTTTGATTATCAGTGGGCATTACAGCTGTAAAACTTATCTGCCCAATTACAACTTGCTACAAGTAATAAACAAATAAGTAGTAAAAAAATACCAAATAAATACCAAATATAGAAATCATGTCAAATGAAAAACTGTAAGAAAGTTAAATTATCAATATAAAAAACAAATAAAATTACCTATTAATATATTCAAACTAATTTTAGTTTTATTTAACACTTAAATTAATTATTGTCCAACTAAGGTAAAAAAAAAGTTAACTAAATATATTTTGTGTTATATGTTAGCTAAAGGGACAAAATCAGTTCGAACCCACGCAACTTTTTTTTTCAAAAAGATTTTGTCTTAAAAGCTTCTTTTTTTTTATAAATATGGTTGATAAGTTTGAAATAAAATAATGAGAAGCATAGTTGTTTTAAATAAGTTTTTATTTGCCTGACTCTCGCTTAAATCTCCCATTCAAGAAGGATGTTCAGGTAGACACTGAAAAAATGTAATTTTCATTTTGTTTATCTCTATTTAAGTTTTAATGTGTATCTAAAATTAACAAAAAGTATTTAATGATTTTATTTTTTCGTTGCTTTTTTAGCAAAAAGTTTACTAATAGGTTTTAGAAAAATATAGGAGATGATCTATATTTTCATAAACATTTATTAAAGTCTTCAATTTTTTGCATCATCATATTTTTTTAACTTTTATAACTTTATAAAAAGCAAACAGTTTTATAAAACCTTGCAAAACATATACCAAAATAATAATAATTGATATAAGCTTTTTAATATAAAAAAATATTTTTTAAAACAATTTTAAACAAGGATGTTAATTTTCAAAGGAAGAATGAAACAAGTACTTGGAATATTTGGTCATCTGGCTTATTATGCATGAGTAAAAAATTGATAAAACTTATAATAAAAATTATATTTTTTTCGCGTATGAATTAAATATTAATACAATTAATGATTATACATAATCCTAAAAACTAATAATAATAATAGCTTAACCAAGATTCAAAAAATAGAGCGCAGCCGAGCTTTTTAATTTTGTTAAAGATTCTTAATTTTTGTTGTGGTATAATTTAGTTAATTTAACAAAATGAAAGAGTTTAAAATCAAGTAAATTTTGAAGTATCGTTTTTTAGAAAATTTACAATTTTCATATTATTTTACAAATATAAACTGTTAGTTATTTGCACTACAAAACAGTACAATAATAATGATAACTGTTTTTTTTTTAATTTTAATGATATGTATAGACTTTTAAACAATTTGTAATATTTTTTTAATATTATAAGTTTAAAACATTACAGTATCCAAACTTCTTTTTTAAACGTTCAAATGCTATCATTTATCACTTTCAGTTAAGATGCTTTAAGTTTAGGAGTATTTACAACATTTAGATATGTGTTTAAAATGAATGTTTTCTATTAGAAATTTAAAAAAAGATATTTAAGTGTTCAATACAGCTTATCAATACATATTTTTTTAACTTGCATTTATAAAAAATGTAATTATTTGATTTTTGTATGTTATAAAAGTATGAAAATTTTTTATTACAAAATAATGTTATTTTTAAGTGTCTTTTTGTATAATTTTTATTTGACTAGAAAAGTTTTCAAAAATTTTGTTGTTAAAATAAAGCCATGATAGCTTATTTTCAACAAATAAGATACTTGTTTTAAAATATTTTATGTTACAAGGTGAATCAGATCAAAGTAAGTTTACAAAATAAGCAGGAGGTAGAACTCAGATAAAATCGAAAATTGCTTCGTAAATGCACAAACATAAAACAAAAAACAAAAATAAACACTTAAGTAGTTAGAATTGGTTTCTTACCTCACTCATATTTGAAATATTTAGTAAGTAAAAGTAAGAAAAACATTTTATAGATCAAAGTAAGCTTACAAAACAAGTAGTAGCTAGAACTCAGATAAAACTTAAATTTCTATTAGTACAAACATAACTTAAGCTCCTTTTATCTTTTTTGTGTAAACATTACAAAAAATACTTTTGTATTTTGTTAAAAAAAATATGCAAATTTACTCATTTAGTTTTGTTTGTAAGAGTGATGCGCATAAGTAAAATTTTTTTAACAAAAACAGATAAAAAATGTTGATCATCTTTTGTTGATATACTAACGAAAATTAAGATAATTAAAAATAGTTATAGTAGAAGTACTGAACATTTTTTACTCAAGTTAATAAGCCTAAACTTAACGATAAAACTAATTCATGTTTCGTAAAAAATTATATTATCTACAATTTTTTGAAACCATTTTTTTTTTAAATATAATATTCAAATTATTGTGTTAAACTCATTAATAGAAACAAATAGAACAACTTACTAATAATTTTAATTTTTACATAAAAAAATTAGCTAACCAAAACTAAAGTGAAAATGAAAAAGTTTAATGTATATTTTTTTAATTGATCAACAAATAATTTGAAAAACAATTCCTAAATAATCTCTGTTAATTTACACCAACTACTTTTCTTGTAGAAATATATTAAGTTTTTTTCTATTATACATTTTATATTTTAGATACATATTTTTTTATTGTTTCCATACGTCAAACAAAACAAGTTTTATTGAAATAAGTTAAATAACATGACAGTTTTAAGTTGAAAAAAGCTTAAAAGTATACATTGGTATGTTTAATTGACAGAAACTTTTAACATCTGTAAACCATTTTTTTTTCTATTTTGAGTGAACTTAAACCTTATTGTTTTTATTTGTGTTTTTTTTTCTAACTCTTTTTTTTTTTATTTAATAGTATTATAAACCGAAAATAGTACTTTACTTATACTTTAAATGTAAAAATAAACAAAGGTTTTAGCTTCATATTTTGTAGTTAAGAATATAAAGCCTTGTATTAACTTTGTTCAAAAATTTTCTAACAGTTTAAAAGCTAAGTAAGAAATGTTTTAAACTACAAAACTAAATTAAAATTATGCTATAAAAAAACTAAATCAATTGCACAATTTTTAATCATAAGTATGTTTGATATATGTTTATATATTTTTATTAAAATTCAGATGACTGCATAGTTCAACAAAAATTCGAATAATATCATATAAAAATTTTTTAATGATTAATTTTTGTGTTTACTATTCCTAAAACTTGATTATAACATTTTGTTGTATAAATTTAAGCTCGGTTATTTTAAATGGTAAGTAATTTATATTTAAGTTAACTTTTAATTATACTGTTAATTTTTAAATATATAATTAATATTTATCAAATTATTTTATTTTATTTTATTTAAAATAAAAAATAATTGTTTTTAAACTTTGCCCGAATTTTAAGTAATTGGAAATATATCATACATTCAAAAAAATTTTAGACAAATTTTGTACAATATTTTTACTAAAATTGTTTATCAGAAATAACTTAAACGAATTCGTACTAAAATGTTAAATTTTATATTAATTTCGCATGCAAAATAAGATATAATTTTTAGTACTAGTAATACTTGATCAAATTAAGTAAATAAATTTGTGTTTTGTAAACATTATACGATGTTAAAACAAAATATATAAAATTTGTCAGAGTTTATAAAATATTCTTTTTTGAAATTCTAAACTTACGTAAAAGAAGTTGTTCGATACAACAATGTAGCGTTATAATTAAACGTTTTTAACAAAATATCAAAAATATTATAAACAGTTTTGTCATATTTAAAGTACAACATTGTACAATATAATTCAATATACAATACAATTTTAAGTAATGGCATATGTATAACGGACGTACAACCTTATTTAAATTAAAAAACGCACAACTTAAACATTGTAAATTAATCAAAGTTTTAATATTCTAAACGTTTTATACTTTTTTGTTTAATTATATAAATTGAAGTTGGTAAAAAAAATAAAAATTTTAATTTTTTAATTCTATAAAGACTTCAATTTTATATATATACTCTTAAATATGCAAAGATTTAGAAAAAAAAAACATTTAAACCCAAATTCAAATCATTTAAAAGCTATGTTTTAGGCAGTATCAATATAACAGTAACAATATTAACAATAATGTTTTATAAAAAGTATTCTTTAACACATTTTAAACGAATGCAAAAACTAAACTTTTGTTTTAGTCTAGACTCATACTTTAGTTTTTTTAACAGGCTTGCATTATTTAAGAAAATCATACAACAAAAAGTTATATCTATGTTGTAAAAACACATTGTAAAGCTTTTGATTTTGTGTTTAATATTTTTTAATTTAAACATTTGTTAACTATTTTATCATTAAATTGTAATTAAGTTAAGTTTGAAATAGATCCTAACTTAAAACTTTGAGAATGTATTTAGATAAATATAAAAGTAGTTAATTTATCTGGGTAGCTTTAAAAAACCTGCAAGTAATTTGTATATTTGCTGATTCAGCATTATTATTTTAAATATTTTAAACCTACTTCATTTAGTTCTTTATTGAACATAATTTAGGTAATTTTACTTTAACATAAAAGATCATACAGTACTAAAACATTTCTTTTATTTATATATAGATTTAATTTTTTTTATTTCAATACGTTAAAAAAAAATATCATCAAAACGGTGTTTGAGTTTTATATACTGTTATATAACTTAATTAACTTATGTTATATGTATGTGGTAAAGTTTTAAAGTTTAAAAACATGATAGTTTTTGATTAACAAAATCTTAATAGTATACATTAGTATGTCTAATCTTGACATTTTGTAACCTTTAACATCTGTAAACCTTTTGTTTTCTAGTTTGAATGAACTTTACACACATTAATATTTTTATTTTTATTTTTTATTTTCCAAACGCTTTTTTTAAATTAATAATAAAAACCAAAGAATTTTGTTTTTTTTAATTTAAATGTAAAAATAAAGGAAGATTTTGGATTTATAATTTATAGTTAAGAGTGTAAAGCTTTGTGTTTGCAAATGAATTATAAAAATTCTTCCTCATAAAGTAAATTAACATCAAATTATCTTTTATATTGTATAATAACTAGTAAATTAAAACTTTAAATTTCCAAAAATATATAAAAAGTTAAGTTTACCCAAAAATATATCAAGATATTTAAATTGATAAACACGTAATCATAATTCAACTTGGCTCGATTAGTTTTAGTTACATAACTTTTTAGACTTCAAAGTTGGTATAAAAAGTAAAAACAAATAATTTTTAAAAGTATTTTTACAAGATAATACACCTGTTAAAAGTATTTTGAAAGTTATATTTGTTTATTTAGTTGTTTGTTGATTATAAGCTGTTTTTATTCAACATTTGCTATTTTAGAACATTGTTTTTTAAGTAAATGAATTAAACTTAAAGTTTTCATTTGTTCAAACAAATAAAATCTAAATTTATATATTTTTTAATGTTGTGTAAAGTTCTGTGTAGCCAAAAAAAAAGAGATACTTTTTGTATTATAAAATAAATAGTTACTTAATGTTTGTGTTTGTAAAATTTTTAAGTATTTTATTTCTGGACGCCTAAATAATTTTCATTTTACCAAAAAAAATTTTTTATCTAGAATTTAACTAATACATTTTTAAGACTAAATTAAGTTTGGTTCAGTCTATAAAACCAAAAAAACGTTAAGTACATGTGAAAATAACCTTATTAGTGAATAATGTTCCCAAGTTAATTTTTTTTTTGTTTATATATTTGAATTGTGATTTAAAACTTTTCTACAAATAATAAGCAAATAGTTTATTAAATTCCTACATTAGGTTTCAAATTAGCTTTGATAAACATTGTTAATGTTTTTCTTGCTCAAACGTAATAATTTTTAAGTAGATTAAAAGTAGATAATTGTATTATGGTAAAATAAGTTATTTTGCGTAAATAAAAAATAAAACCGTTTTTAAAAAGTTTTGGTTTTTGTAATTTAACATACAAATCTTGACAGTTATATAACTAAAAATTATTCAAGAAAAAAAACTTTTTAAGATAGATAATAAAATTAAAACATATTTTAGTTATTCAATAAATAAGATGATAAAAAAAATTCTAAAGCAGTTAATAAACTTTTACATTTATGTTGATACAAATTAAATGTTAAACTTATATATCCAAATATAAATGAAATTTCATACATTATATCAAATTGTATTACATACGCTCAAAAGATTTACTCTTAGAACCTGGTGTGCAAAAAAACCTTTCGGTTATCGAGTCATACACCAAAACAGTTTAACGTCATACCCAGGAGATAACTTAAAGTTTAAAGCCTTATGTTTAAATTATAAATAATATGTTACAATAGTTACTAAGTTTATACAAAGTTTCAGTAAAATCTTTTGAATAAATTATTTAATTTCCTTTTGTACTTCATACAAAACTTAACAATATTTTTTAAGTATAACTTATTAAGTTATTTAAATTATTATTATTATTATTTTTAAGCTACAAGATAAGTTCAACTTACTTTATAATGTACTTGTATTTTGCTTGAAAAAATGTAAAAAAGTACAACTTTTTCTCAATAAAATAATTAATTCAAAATAACTGATTTCAAACTTTAAATTGTAACTTTTCAATATTCATTTAAATTAAAAAATCAATAAGTGCAATTGTGTAATAAAAAAAATCTAGTGTTATTTAAAACTTTAGTATAAAAGTACTGATTTATTTTGTAGATTACACTTTTCGTTCAAATGTAGTTAGTAGCAGTTTTTGTAATTGTTAAGTAGCAGTAATTTTGTTTTACACACTACCTTTTCAAATTACAACTATTAATTTATTTAAAAAGTCTATTGAAAATGCTAAATTCTACAAATTTGACCTAAATATTTAAATTAGAACTAGTTATGACAACTTAGAATATAGTTTCAGTAATTTTGTTTTTAAAACTTATTTTACATGTAATTAATAAAAATCCTAAAGTCTAAGCAAATATAAATTCTATTTTATATGTTTAGTTATTTAGTTGACATTATTTAGTTTATGTTACTAACAACAAACTAAATTGTAAAGTAAGGAGAATCAAAGAGCAGTGAGGTTATCTTAAAAACATTTTTATACTACTTATAAACAATTAGTAAATAAAATTGTGACAAAAATCATGCTTAAGTTGTTTTTATATTGTTTATTAAATTTTTATAACTTTGTATTTAACCTGACAAACATAGTTTAAAAAAAAATAGAAAATACAAGGTAAAGCATTTTTTTAAATGTTACTTGACTTATAAAAAAATTAAAGTTTTAGTAAAAATTTTTTTTTAAATATTTTAATTAATTAGAATATGAAAAATAGAAATATCAACCAATATATACATTGAAATTATTCGAGCTGCTGTAGTACTGATTTCGTTCGGCTATTATTTTCTTATAATTATATTAGTATTCATGTTTAGTTTATTTAATATGTAAAATTCATTTAGTTTATTAAAAGTAGCAATTATTTTTTGATTTATTAAAGTTGGTTAAGGGTGAAGGTTTAGAGTTGAAATCTTCATTAAAAGGAATTTTGTTGGGTTTTATTGTTAGTACTATGGTGCTGTATTGTTATCATTTATTTATAGTAATTGACAAAAAATTCTAGAAAAGTAATACTACTGCTGACCTGTTTAAAACAGTAATATTACAGCTTACCCGTTTAAAACAGTAATACTGCAGTTGACCCAAAGTTTTTCTTTTCAATTTGAAGCAATATGATAACTCTTACCTCGAGATTAGCCGATTTTCAAATATAAACATAACATATTCTTGCAAGGTTTTCAAACTATATAAATTAAGAGGTTAAATTATAAAAATTATTTGAAATTATTTTTCTACAATCTACATTTCTTCGGAAAATTTAACACTCAAGCACATTTTATAACAAATTTATTTTACGAAAAAGTTGAATAAATTATTTACTCGTTTTAATCCCCACAAAGGTTAAAAATTTATATACAGTTTAAACGTAAATTTAAGTGTTGAATTTAAATTTTAATAAACTTTAATTACCAAAATTACTTATAACTTTAACTGTTTTCAAACATATTGCTTATGAATTATTGTATCATAGTTGACCCAATCCCAAATGTGATATCTTAGAAATAAGGATTATCATCAAAATATTATATCAAAAAAATGGTATATCATATCAGAAACAAAATCTAGTGCAGTCTAGCACTTTATCAAAATTCTTTTGATCGAGAACTAAAAAAAATATTTTAGAACCAAGGTTGTTAGACTTTGAATAGTAGCTTTCTTATTTTATATGCTTGTTTGCTTTTAAAACTTGTGATTTTGATATTAGAAAAATACAAAAATATGCAGAAAAAAACACATATAAATTAAAGTAGAACTGTTTAAATTATTAAAAGTGTTATTCAATTATTCTGCGATAGTTATTTTATGTTGTAAAATAGGTTTCTTGGCAGCGTACGGCCCTCGGTATTATTAAGCCCACGAAAAGAATTTTGATAACGACGCAATTTTTAAATTTAAAACAACCTGTGCTAGAGATTTTTTTACGAGAAGTAATTGATCATCATTCAAAACTTATGCACATAAAAAATTATGTTTTTATGTCATAAAATCATTTGATTAATTAACAGAAATGGTAGATATAGAAAATTAAACTTGCTTTTTTCATACCATTAGTTATTTCACTCTGACATCTAGAAGAAATCTGTCTCATTTAAAGTTTTTTAATTAAAATGCTTTATTAGTTTGATTTTCAAAAAATTCTACAAACTGTTTTTTAAAGGTTTTGAAATATCTATTTCAGTGATTAAGAGAGAGTTATAAAACCTATATATCTGTGATTAAAATAAAAATGAGTAAGTTAATAGAACTTGATAAAAGTATATTAAACTTGTGTTTAACAATGTTCTATAAGTATTCAAAAAATACCCTAACAGTTATTTTAAATAAGATAAAATTATAGAATTTTATTTTGTTAAAAACCACTAGAGGTCAACGTATGAACCACAAAGCAGAGTTTTTTTACCAAATGGCGTATGTTTCAATTTATAATCCTGTGTTAACAAAATTGAATTTCTTATGAATTTACAGTATTGAGCAGGGCTTTAAAATAATAGTTTTTATTTTTTATATTGCTATTGAACGACAAAAAATAGAGCCCATAATATTTAGTTCAAAAACTTGGTGTACTGTAGAAGCTTAAGAGCTTTTTTTTTGGGTTAATTTATCATAATTACGGAAACTTAACGATCTCTCTGGCAATTAAATCACCCACATACTAGTTTACATAAATAATTCCTAATTACAAATATAAGAATTAAAAAACTCAGTGTTTAAAATCGAAATATTGTACTAATTAAGTGGTGATTACACTAGTTAGCTAAATGTAGAGTCAATCAATATGAGCTAACAAATTTGCGATGTAATGTAAAGTATATAATAATTTATAATTTTTTAATAAAAATAAAAGGAGTCTTGTTGAAACGTTAAGGTGTTTCCCCTTTTATTTGCGGAGTCAAAAAAATAAAAAGGCTTTTTTTCACAATTTTTATTTTTGGATATTAAATTTTATTTTTTTTTTATTTCAATATGTTTAGGTAAGGTGTGTTAGTGGGGTAGCTGTCAAATTTGCACGAGGAGACAAAATTGCACGAGTGCACACAATTGCACGGAGACCCTTATGCACGAGGGGATACAATTGCACGGAGATAAAACTGCACGAAGATACTCTTGCACGAAGGGTCACTTTTGCACGAGCAGACAACTTTGCGCAAATTAAATTTTTTTATTTATAATTTAATTTTTATGTTATTTTTTTTATTAAACTATTTTATTTACTATTTGGTTTTTTTTTTCACTATTACTGTTACCTTAAACCCTTACCTCCGGTCGGTAAGTTATTATTTTTTAGTTATTTTTTTATTTTTTACTCTCACTTTACCCCTAACCCTTACCCTCGATCAGTAACTTTTTTTTAGTTATGTTTTATTTTTTATTTTTTCTAATTCTTTTTTCTGTTATTTTGTTTCTCTGGTGCAAAATTGTCCCTTTGTGCAAAATCGTCTTCGTGCAATTTTGTTCCCTCGTGCAATTTTGTGCTCTCGTGCAAATTTGGCTTCGTCCAAATTTAGCTTCGTGCAATTTTATTCTCGTCCAACTTAGTAACCTCGTGCAATTTTGTCTTCGTGCAATTTAGACCCTTTCCCGGGTTAATCATAAGGGTATCTTTAAAAACTTGATGACTTTACAAATACTAATGGAAACACGTTAACGTTTCAATTAGACCAGAATTAGAAATACCATTTACACACTATGACTAGAATGTTTAAAACCTGAAAACAAAACTTGTTCGATGTACTAACAAGTTGCACTACTATTTAAGTATAACAACTATTTCTTGATTTTAATAACTAAACCTTAATTTTTCATATACTTAATCTTAAAGTTTTAATATCTAAAAAAATAGTTAAGAACTATGCATCTAAACTTAGTATGTTCTTATTTTTATTTTATAACTTTTTGTACTACATATATTAAACAAGATCTTAGTTAAATTACTAATTAACTATTTATAGTAATATAGTTATGAATTGTGAATGTCTAATTAATTTTTCTCAATTATGTTAATTGTTATTTGGTATTAATTAATTATTTTTCTTATATAACTTTTAACTACTTATTTAATCAAAATAACATTTTTAAATTATGTACATTTTTAAATTGATAAGAGTTAGCTGAAATCGATTTTACTTGTTTGTTTGAACAAAAATGTTTTTGAACGAATAATGTTTTAAGTTTCTGATTATTGTGTTATTCGTAACTCAAACTATATTAAAAACTCCTATTTCGTTTAAATGCTATTTTTATTACAGTTTATTCAACATAACAAATTTAGCTAAACTATTAATTGAAATTATAATCGAATTTCTTCAATCAAAACATAGATACTACTTATCCATTGGATTGCAAGTTTAATAAACAAAAGCATAATGTTAACATAATGTGAACACCAAAAAACTACTTAAGAATCATAAATGGTTATCTAGAGTCTATCAATTATATTTTCGCTACAACTTAATAACTTTCCTAACAATCCAAATTCTGATTTCATTCAGAAAATAAGCACTATCATATAGAATACCACCACCCATAATCATTTGTCGACCCAAGATAAAGTTTCTCTTAATCCTGTTTACAACTGCCTGAGGTGGTCTTCTTCTAACACGATTTTCAGTACGAACAATTGGTGGTGGAATCAAATTTCTTTGTAAATCATTCCTTTGAGGAGTAGCAATTCGTTGTTGATCGTTTAAGGGTCTTTGTTGTAAAATATTTTTGGTGGTGTAATACTTTGTTGGTGTTTGTCAAAAGCTCGTACTTGGAGTATATTTCTTGGTAGTATAGTATTGTATTGTTGGTTGTTAAAAGATCGTACTTAAAAATTATTCCTTGGTGGTGCAAAAGTACTTTTTTAGCGTTTAAAGTAACATCTGAAGAGTTATTCATAACATATTTTCATGGCTTTGGTTGTTTTCTCCTACGCCTAGAACTTTGTTTAGGTGCGACAGGAATTTCTTTAGCTTTAAAAATTTGTCAGTTGAAGTGCTTTTAATGAATAATGGTTTCTTAAACATTTGTTTTTTCTTTTTTCAGCGCTTTGCGGGTTTTTTGGTCATTCTCTGCCTGTTGTAGCGTATATAGTGTTGATTCAACAACTTGATCAACTAAAGTACTACCGGAACTCATACTTTGCCTGTTTGAATTTTCATTGCATTTTAAAGGAACATCAGTCAATGTTCTAATTAGTTGATACAAAATTTCTAGTGGCTCCATATTTAACATCTCAACAGTTCTATTCAGTCTTTTATTACTTTGTTGAGGTGTTTGAATAAAATTATTCTGATGCTCCATTTTTAATGTAAATGGATTTTTTATTCAAATTTTAATTTTAATAAAAAAATTATACAATAGGTCTTAATATTTCATAAAGATACTTATTTAATATTTATAAAATAAAATCATTAGTGGAACAACAATGAAGCTACTTCACTAGATATTAATTATATAAAATACATTGCTAAAAAAATTCTAAATTACTAAAATATTTTTTTCAATATTTAATATGAACAATTGGATTGAATTTATGTTATGGCTTAACATAATATTTACTTTTTAATCAACTGAATTTATAAAACACGATTACATAGATTTAATTAACACAACTTAAATAAAAGTACAAGGGTGGACATAATTAAATTTAAAAATTAGTTTTCGAAAACTTATTATTTGTAGTAATGTTTCTTTAATCAATAATTTATAGTAAATACAAATTGGATATAGAAACAGATGTTTGTGCTTAATTTTCTGAATTTATTTAACTTTTAAGTAACTAAGTTGCTCAAACTATTCATAGTACAGTGAATGTTGAAGTTTATTTGGAAAAAATTAAGGAGATTATTTAAACTGTTACTAATAATGAAACACTTTTTTTATTGAATATTTTCAATTTGTATAAAATGCACTTAGTACATACTTAAGTTTTACCAATTCTGTAGCAACAAAATAACTTAATAAGCAAAATAAAATTCTAAAGCTATATATAGTTTTAATGTAACAACTGATTTTTTACTAAGCAAACAATACTTACATTACTCTTAGAATTTTAGTCACATAACTTCTAACGTTGTGCAAAACAAATAAATGTGGAAATTAAACTTTGTACTTTCTAACCTAATAAATTTATTGCAAGTATTTTTTTATACAAAAAAATATCTTTTACGGTGAACTTATTTATCTTTATTATCTCTCTTTATAAATAAAAGTGTATAACTAAATGAAACAAACTTCCTGCAACGAATTTTGACAACTTTTAGATAAAGAAATTTTCAGTTTCTAAAAGAAACAGAATTTTACCAGGCAGTCATACATAAAAAAGCCATTTTGTCCAGTTAAGTTTCAAATCAGGGCCATTATATGTAAGATTATCTTGAGTCGAATTTTTTTATTAAAATAAAATGTATTTGAATTTTAGTACAGCAAAGCAATTACAAGGTTTAAAATAAAAAATACAATTTGGCAACCGTGCTTTTAAATCATACATTTTGTCATTAATAATGCAGAACTGCCTGTATGCTAAAGCTGCTTCTAGTAAATGTTTGTTAACTTAAATTTGTGTGGCTTTTAAGCGATTAGGTCTAGCAATTATGGCCTAAAGCATAACGACAGTAATTTTTGATAAACTTCATTTATTAGCAAAAATAATTCAAAGTTTATGTAAACAGCTAGAATATTTATAAATAAAACATCACATTTACTTGATAAAAGAATCTAAAAATAGCTTAAACTATAATAAAAAGCAATAAATCATATGTTTTAAGAGAAAAATTTTTTAAATGAAAGTTAACTACATACATTTTAGGTCTATAGAAAATATACTGTTTAGAAAACGGAATTTATACGTCATGAAATTTTGTAGACAAATCAACCTTTTTCAGTTTAAACACCATTGTGTAATAATGTTTTTCTAACTAGTACTTAAGTAATTTTATAAGCTATCCTAGTAAAATAACAAGTAAATAAAAGCCAGTTTTGAGATTAAGTAACTAATTAAAATATTATAAATTACTGTACGTCCATTATAATTCAATATTTTTTTATTATAGAAATAACTTTTCATTAAAGAAGTTGTTGCGTAAAAGCTTAATATAAAAATAGGTATGGAGTTCTTTTATTGGTAACTGGCAAAATTTAACTACAAACTGTCTTGTGTGGGGCTTAAACTTAATTAATTTAAAGTCTTATTAGTCTACATAACTTTGAAAAGTAATACTATTAAAGTTAGCTAACAATTTTAAATAGAACATGCAACAAAATAATGTTTTAATAAGCACTACTGTCTACTGAAAGTCTAACTGAGAGCTAACTTTGTTAATAAAACTTTATAACTAGTTTAACAAACATATAGTTGTTTTAAAGTTTAAAAAAATCGCCAGAGAATTTCGTATCCGACCAACGAGTTGTAGTACACTACAAATCGCTAATCTAAATGGTTTTAACAAGAAAATAAAAACTATAACAACTGTTACTTTAAAGTAGACAATAAGTTTTTAATAAGCAAAGTTTTAGATTGTAATTATTCAACAGTTTTTAAATGAAGAATAAGTTAGCTATAATGAAAGTAAAATAATTCCAAATAGTGTTAAATAGATTTTTTAAATCTTAAAAACTACTTTTATTTACTGTTGACTTTTGTCAAATGAACTTATAATTTTTTTTTAAACAAAAGTAAAAATGTATGAAGTAAGCTCAAATTCAGTGTTTTAAATAGAAGAAAGCGAAACTTGACTACATAAATAAATGATATATGAACTAAAGTTTAAATTATATTTTCAAAATTTTTGATAGTTTATGTGAATTTTGATAATTGAAAATCTTGATTTGAATGTTTAATTTTGGATATTTTTAATTACTTTTCATTATCTGCATGTAATGTTTTAATTTTAATTAATTAGTTTCTTGTATTTGCTATGGACTGTTTTATTTAAAAAAGTTTTTTATGCGTACATAAATATTTCTATATCATAAAAGACAGAAAGTATTAGAAACAAAATTATATATTAGCGGTATGTTCAAAAAAAGCTGCTTAAAATAAAACAAACTCAGTAAGATAAAAATATTTTTCAAATAATTATAAGCAAAAGAGTTCGGCTTAAATTGAAAAAAGAGTAGTAATAGTAAATTCTACTGTGAAAACTATTAGATACCAGTTTATTTGTTTAGATTGAAACAACTTGCAGCTTTTCAAAAGTTGCAAGTTGCTGATCAATTATTTCATTAATTTTTAGTTTAAATTGAAAATGTTTATTTGATAGTTAGTTTTAAGAATATCAATAAATTATCACAAAACTTATGCCTTTGACGCATTTTGACTGTATTAAACATATTCATGGTTGATACAAAAAAGTGATATACAGCTTAATTTCAATACACTAAAACTGTTTAAAAAAAAGCATATTTAAATAAGGATAAAAATAGATAAACTAGCAATTAACCTATTTTACTAGTTTTAATTATTAAAACTAAATAATTTGTATAAAGTGTTTTAAAATCTTTTGTTTATAGTATAACAAATTTATAAGTGTAAATTTATCTAGTCCTGGAACTAGTCTCAATAACCGAAAAGTTTTTTCGTACAGCAGGTCCTAGAACCACATATTATGAGCATCCTTTTTTTGTCGTTCAATAAGCCTTAATGTCTAAAACTTGTTTAGTAAATTTAAACAGCTAAGCCATTCCAACTAACAGTTCAATTTAAAGTTTTTTCCGTTTTGTAAACATCTAATAACTTGAGTATATTATATAGTATATATATTGTTTATTAAACGACAAAAAACGCTTAAAAGTTTAGTCTAAGGACCTGGTGCACAAAAAATCTTTCAGTTTTCGAGTAATACATCAGGATACAGTTTAAAGTCATGTATAGAACAATTATCTGGCTTCTCAGGTAACAAGTATTTTCTCAAAGCTTAAGTTACACCATAACAGTTTAACGTCATGTCCAGGACAAACTTAATTTTAATTATTTTAGAAAAAATTTTACTAACTAAACTTAAAAATCGATATGTTTTATAAATTATTGCGTATTACTTTTCTTCATAAGTATCTTTATATAACAGCCTTTTAAAAAAACTATTCATCTTTATAATTGATCAATATCTTATTTAAAGCTGGATAAAAGTCAATTTTTAGAAACACAACTCTTATATACAGAAAATATAAAACATCTATTACAACAAATATACATTACATTCTAAAATGTCATAAATCACAGAATTAAATATAGGTTGACACTTATGCATTAAATTTTGTAGAACAACAAAAAAAAGACGCTACAAGTATTCAGTCCTAGGACCTGGTGTCAATGTTGCATAAAGCATCATTCTTACGACAGTTTTATGAAATAACTGTTTATATTAAATAGTCCGAAGCAATTTGTACGTAAACTAGTTCAGTATATTATACCAACAATCGTTGGATTACAGAACTTGAAGAAAATAATAGATGAACTATTAAATTTGGGAATATTTAATATTATTTATTGTATAAGAACTGTAAAACTTAATCGACAGTTCAAATTTAGCATAGAATTAATACAAAACGGATCTACTATAAAAACTTAATATAAGTTTTATAAGCGCATTAACTATTTTCATAGCATAATTTAGGCAAGAAAGCCTTGTAGGTGTGACAGAAAATTTTTGACGGTATCAATTTAGTATCAGGTTTAAAACCAAATTGTTACTATGGTAAAATGCTACTTAAATTACTAATTATAGGTATGTAGGTTCACATTTAAAAATTAGATATAAAAATTTTCCATGCTTACTCTATTAGTTTCAATAGGATACCCTGGTCTTAGTCTACAGAAAGCTTGACGTCTGATGATCGAAGTGGAATGATCAAACCTGTTAACTTCTTATACGAACATCGAACTAAACAAAGCTTTAAAGTTTTATAAAATGTTCAAAGTTTCTTTAAAAATAATGAAAACGTAGTCATGAATCATTTATATACGTTCTAACTAAGGTTTCGAAACGATAAATACAAAATGTTTAACTTTAAAATTGAGAGCGGATGTATGCAATTTAAAAGGCCTTGTTTAATAATTTTAATTTAGAAAAAATTTACTGTAATGAAAGATCTTATTAAAAGCTTTCAAAACGATTTAAGGCATTAAACTTAGCGTATCCATTGAAAAGGTATGTTTGAAATAAATTTACATTATACAACTATGTACTTATACCAAATAATTACTACCCTTATACAAACTCTGATGGTAAAATCCTACACACCAATAGCCGACCAAATTTTGTAAGGAAAGCAAATAGTCATATGGTTATTAATAATGTTTGCAAACTATCTGCCAAAACAACACGTGTGTTAATTCAAACGGGCTTATAGTAATGTCCATTTTAAAAGTGTTCATTTAGGAAATATACAGCTTAATTTAAAGTATTCAATCTACAAACGGCTCAATACATTGTCCACAGGCAAGACATCTGATAGGCTCGTATTACTTACAATGAACAAAAATATTAGCGAAAGTCCAGTCTTAGTCTACAGAGCATAAACCTGGACCAGAACAATAGGACGACATAAAGATTATACAGTTTTACTGACTTTCTACAATTTAGTAAAAAACGAAGGTGGTTAACAGTTTAACTTCTGAAATAACATTCGCGTAAGTCTGTACTACAGAAAGACCATACTGTTTCGCTCACATTTCTACAGGTCAGCAAAAACCGAAGTTTGTATAACAATTCTCAAACTTTTGAGATAACATTCCTGTAGGGCTTTGACTGATAAAAATACCATTAAGATATATTTTAGCTGGTTAACTAACTTAATAAGATGAACACAGTAAAATTATATTATTCGATTTGCTTTATCAACTGCACGATCTCTTCTCCAAAGTAGTTAAACAACAATTGTTCTCCAACAAAAAGTAATTTAAGAGAAATGGAATTATTTTTTTTCAGACAATGTATAATTAACACAGGTCTATTTTTAAGTAGCATATTTGCACACTAATTTAAGAGTACATAGATAAAATGCAACATACAACACTAGCTCTTTGTCCAACATTTAAAATACTTTATAGTGAGACACTACTATGCCAAAATTGATTATTCGTAAATGAGATACCTCATAAATTTTTTACTAAAGCTACCCCTATCTAGTTTATCTTTAACTGCATCACGATGAAACATATTATTTGGATAAACACTTATTTTAACGAATACACTCTATCATTGTCACAAAAGAGTACTTGGCTATAGTGGTAACCCAAAATAAATTGGTTGTTTTTTAACACAAGACTGTTATGCGTCGAAAGTTGTTGTCTCCTAATTGTAACCACCAAAGAAATAATGGTTCATGGGAAAATTACTGATTAATTGAGTGTCGTAATTCAGGGGAGTAAGACGATGTAAATATTAAAATCTCAGAGTTTTTAAGTGAGGCCTGTGGAATTAAGCAGTTAAGTAATAAAGCGCTGTTAACCAGCGAATACACCATTACTGCAGCGTAATGGTCTCTTCGTTGAAAAGTAATCTATTTTTATTTACGTAACTGTTTATATGTACATTTCTTTTAAATTGTATACAACAGAATGTGATTGTTGGTGACTTTATAGACTGATTATGAAATCTTAATTTACTCATGAAATGATTGATAAAAGTTGAGGGAAATTTTTTGACTTTTTACTGGCCAAAACAATAAAACTAATTGAATTATATTAAACTCTTAACTAAGTCTCACGTCTGTGATTAAAAATGGTGAGGTTGAAGAGTGAAAACTTGCCTAGATACGTTAAACCTGATACAAGTATTATCTATATTATTACAATTCAAAAAAGGCGGACATTGCATTTTAAGAAATTTCTAAAGGTTTGTTAAGGTCCAAGTTTCCTTGTCTACTAGACAACTGATTTAAATAATATAAAAATATTGAAAAGATACTGTAAATGTTACCTTACTTGTGACTTTTACAAATTTTAAATATTACAAGGAAAATTTTGTATATATCAGATATTTTGTTTCTAACTCAATTTTTTTTATATAAAATTGTTCAAAATTCAAGGTTTTTTGCACAAATATTAAATTCCAGGTTTTTTGCATACATTTTCAAAATCAGTGTTATTCCAGGTAAAATTTTCACCTTGAAAACTATTTAATTAAAACTATTATATACTTATAAATGAAAATAAACAAGACTCAGGCGGGTAAAATACACAATAAAAAGAGAAAGAAAAAATAATTAAAAGAAAAAAATCACATAAAAGTAAAAAAAAAATTACACAGAAAAAGAAACTAAAAAAATACGAACATTTCTTTATATTTTCTTATGGTTTAAATTGAATAAAAGTATTTAAAAATGTATAAACTGAAAAAAAGAAACTGTGGTAATATCAAAACTTATAGAAAAACCAGTTATTTAAACTATTTAAAAATATTAAAACTTTATCCTACAACACAAACTTGCAAAATTATAGTAAATTATCAAACAATGTGAATGATCATAGAAGTAACAAGGTATGCTCAAACAATTAAGACGTATGTTAGCAATATATTAATATATATATTTTTAAAATCAAAAGTGTTACAAAATTCCAAGTTGATAAGGTTGAATATTAACAATTATTTAGTTAAACTAAAAAATATCAAAAATTGAAAATAGTTTACATACAAAACATATCCTGAAAAACAGCTTTACTAATAATGTTACGACTTATAAAACTTTATATAAGTACTAATCTTTTAGTAATTTAATCTCATTACACCATTAAAATCTTGCAAAAATAACTTCTTAAATATATGTTTCCATTAGAAACCTTAGCAGTTCAAGTTTTTATATAATCAATAATTTACTTAATTTTCAAAACTGTGAAATACTTCTATAACCTGAAGATAACATTAAAAATTCACAATGCTTAACAATTTCGCCTCTAATACTTTTTACATAAAACTTTATAAAAAAAAGAGCTTATAACATTAAAAGTTAATATTTTACTACTGAATTTATATAAGACATCATGAATTAAACACAGTTACATATTAGATTCATTCAAACATATTTTCATTGTCTTATATAAATAAAGTTGTAAAATGTATGCTTTTAATTGTCATAAATTTATTTATTTGATTTTATATAACATCATTACTTATAGGTTGAAATTACATCATAAACCTGCTTTAGTCACTAAAATATATTCAAATTCTGTATATCATTAATACCATATTTAAATTTCCAAAACTGTTTAACGCATACAAAACCTAGAGATTAAAAATTCACAATACAAAATAATTTCACCTCTAATACCTATTACATAAAACCTTATAAAAAATTGAGCTTATAATATAAAATGTTAATATATTACCATTGAATTCATATAAGACATCATGAATTAAACACAGTTACATATCAGAATCATTCGAACTTATTTTCATTGGCTTATATAAATCAAGTTGTAAAATATACACTTTCAATCGTACAAAATTGTTTGTTTTATATAACATTATTACTTATGAATTTATAAAAATTAATTACGCCATGAAAATATTTCACTTAGCTAAGTATATCACTATATTAATTAATAATGTACTTTAAATTTAAAAACTATTTAATGTACCTGAAAGCTGGAGATAAAACAATAAAAATATGCATTCATCAAAAATGTTGCTTCTAATACCTTTTACAAACTTTGAGTAAAACTAAAACATAACACTTCATATAAATTAAATCAAGAGAATTAAAAGTTAATATTTTACCACTGAGTTTATATAAGACATCATGAATTAAAACACAGTTACATATCAGATTCAATCAAACATATTTTCATTGACTTATATAAATCAAGTTGTAATATATACCCCTTTAATTGTTACAAACTTGTTTGTTTTATATAATATTATAATTTATAGGTTTGGAAATAAAATTATACCATAAATTTATTTTATTCAACAAAACATAACAAAATTCTATACATCATTAATAGAATATTTAATATTAAATGCATACAAAACCTGAATATAACATCAAAAATTCACAATGCTTAACAATTTCGCCTTTAATACTTTTTACATGAAACTTTATAAAAAAAAAGAGCTTATAACATTAAAAGTGAATATTTTACCACTGAATTTATATAAGACATCATGAATTAAACACAGTTACATATTAGATTCATTCAAACATATTTTCATTGACTCATATAAATAAAGTTGTAAAATGTATGCTTTTAATTGTTACAAACTAGTTAAATTTATATTATATTATAACTTATAGGTTTAAAAATAAAATTACACTATGAATATATTTCAGTTAAGTAAGCATATTAATATATTAAAAAATATTGATAATGTACTTGATCTTTTTAAAACTACTAAATGTACCTGAAAGCTGAAGATAAAATAATAAAAAAACAAAATGTATAAAAATTTCGCTTCTAATACCTTTTACAAATTTTAAATAAAACTTTTATTTAATAATTTTTAAGAACTTAAATCAAATAAACTAAAAGTGAATATATTACTACTTGATTTATATAAGACATCATGAATAAAACACAGTTACATATCAGATTCATTCGAACTTATTTTCATTGACTTATATAAATCAAGTTGTAAAATATACACTTTAAATTGTAATTAAGTTAATTTAATAATTCTTTATACGACTCTATTTAAGACTTTGAATTTATTTCAATTAATAAAGTAGACCACAATTTGTTAACTAATTTTAAATTTCTATATTTTATCATAGCTTTCAGGTGTTTACAGTACAGATAGTTTTATCTTAAATTAAACTATTCTGTACTTTTTACTTAATAAACCACGATAAAAGTTCTCGACTTAATGATAAGAAGAATGATCAATTCAAGGTTTTAAATTCTATTAACAAAACAATGTTTAACTAGTTTGAACTAAATCAAACGAGATCATCAGTTGAATAACCCCTGTAAAAAAATTTCATACAAACAATATACATGCAACAAGACATTACATTAAACTTGAAATAAAACTGACATTTATGTGTAAAAAACTAACAAAGTAACATATATAGTAAAAAACTATTAATTTGGGAAAGTTATAATATTACCAGGTTAGTTCATGCTAAGGTTAGAAAAATGTAAGCTACTTAAAATATTATAAATTTAAAAACATAATAAAATTTGTGAACAACAACAAAAACTCTTATAATTACGTCACAATACAATAGTTGAATTTTTTTAAACAGTAAAAGCAGTAATTCATTCTAGTGTTTTAATTACAAGAGTTTTTTGTTGTTGTTGTTCACAAATTTTACAAGCCTGCTAATTGTAAGCATGTTTATTTATTTTGAGTTTTTTAATTTATAATACTTTAAGTAGCTTACACTTTTCTAACTTAGCATGAACTAACCTGGTTATATTATAATTTACTTAAATTGATAGCTTTAAACTATAAGTATTATTTTGTTTGGTTTTTAAACATAAAAACCAGTTTTATTTGAAGTTTAATGAAATGTCTTCTTACATGTTTATAAAAATAAAACAGATTTTATTCAACTGATAATTGGTTTGTTAATAAAACTTTAAAAACTTCAATTGAAATTAAATTCTTCAACTAAAACCTTACACTCAAAATAAATCTATAGAAAATAATTTAGTTCTAGAATATTTTAGTTATTATGAATGGTTGAACTCAAATTTTCCAATTTTATTAACAAAACAATGTTTCACTAGTTTAAACTAAATCGAACGAGATCATCAGTTGAACCAAATTTTATTCTAATAGAATATTAGATTTAGTTCAAACGAGTGAAACATTGTTTTTTAATAAAATTAGAAAAAGAATAAGTGATCATTCTTATATTCTTATCATAAGTCGAGAACTTTTATTTGTGATCTATAAAGTAAAAAGTATAGAATATAAAAAATAAATATAAATACTAAAACAACTGATTAAAAATGTAACTGATTTAATTTATTTTTTAAATTTGCTAATAAGCTTTCTTGTAAAGTGCTTAACTTCAACTACTTATGGAGATATAATCATTCCATATATAAAAATAAAACAATTTGTTATCTCTAAACTAATTGTATACTATGAATAGTCATAAACTATTTTGAAAACATTATAAATTAAATCAAGTAAACTACTTTAAGTTAAAATTTTATAAAAAGAAGATACAAAGTGATTATTACAATGTGTATAAAAGTCATCTTAATCATAATATTTATTAAAGATTTTTACACTTAGCCATATATCTTAAAAATTATCACAGTTATGAGGTAATAAACTTGTATCAACTCTTTAAATCTAACAAAAAGTGATTAATTTATCTTTTATTTAATCTTCTAATTGAACGCAATTTATGATAAATAATATAAGGTCAGCAAAAAACTTATAATTATATGTATTTTTGTTTTTAATAAGTTGAATAACTACATTTCTTTAAGTAGTTGATATAAATAAACTAATAAATCATTACAGACAATATATTTTTTTCAAAATAAGCTCTTACTTAAAAAACACGAACTTTATGGTGTTTATTTGAAAAAGGTACTATATAATTTACATTTACTCTTTAAGAACTTAATGGTAGTGTTGAGATAGTAATTTAATAAAAAATTTGAATAACACAAATATAATAAATTGTTTCAAAGTTATTATAGGTTTTTAAAATACAAAAAAATCTAATCAATATTAAACATAAGGACATATGTTTTTAAATTTTTATTTTGATTAAACTTTGATATAAAATACATTATCTTTTATACTATCTTAAATATAGTTGCAAGATAAAATATATTAAACTTTTAATAAATTGAAGTATTAAAATACAAGCTTCTATAAGATTGCATAACTCAAATGATCAAAACCTTTACTGGAAACTAAATTTGAGGAAAACTTTAAATTACTTTTTGAATACTGCAATTGATAGATGCTTATATTTAAATCCTTCAAATATATTATACTACTTTTAACTATAAATTCATACTACATCTCACAACATAAGAAAGTCAAGGCTTAGGCTCTGTAGACTTTCACCAATGTTTTTTTAATACTACACTTAACGTATAAAATAAATTTAGTACGATCTGTTAAAAACGACTTTAATTGACTTTACTCACTAAATGTTACCAGAAACAACTCATTTTTTACTAATCAATATAAATATACTAACTTCAAACGTAAGATAACAAACTCTTTAAAAAAGTAGTTTATATACCTACGTATTAAGTTATTTAAAAGGTTAGTTATTTACATAATTACAATAATAAAACTAACCAGACATACTTATGCATATTTTTAAAATGATGCATTAATTGCTTTTTATAGTTAAAAAATTAATGGCAAATTTAAATCAACTATAAATGTGAAATAATATTGCTATATTTTTTCAATATTATATTTAATACATATTTCTAGAAGTCGTTTACCATTTTTTAAGGTATTATATTTGTAATTATCAGCCATAAAGTATATAAATCTTAAGTTTATGTATAGATATATATTTATTAAACATACACAATATTATCTAAATATTTTTAGGACATAATCTATTTCAATATGGTATGATATTATAATCTAAAATATTTTAATACTACAACATGTAAAAAATTTTCTGAGAAAACAAACTGAGTAAAAGAATGATAAAGTTAAGGGCATAGGGGGGGGGGGGGGGTGTAACACCCTTTTTTGGTTTTTGATCTTATTTTATATAGTTTTTACTAAGCTACAAGATGATTTTTACAGATTAAAAAAGTTCAAAATATTTTTTGAGATATAGCCGGTCAAAGTCGGAGGCAACAATAGGATCCTAATGGGGGGCGCAAACTAAAACAGCAAATAACTAGAAAACACTAAAAATCATTCTCCTTCTACGTTTTTTGAGATAACTACCTCAAATTTTCAGGAAATGTTCCTTGATATATTTAGAAAATTCTGTCGGAACAGAATTTAAAAAAAAAAAAAAAATTTATAACAAAAAAACAAAAAAAAAAACTGTTTTTTTTGTTTATTTTTTTATATAAAATTTTCATTTTTTATTTTTTTCAAAATTCCTTCCGACAGAATTTTCTAAATATATCAAGGAACATTTCCTGAAAGTTTGAGGTAGTTATCTCAAAAAACGTAGGAGAAGATAGATTTTTAAATAAATAGTCTATTTTTGCCGTTTTAGTTTGTGCCTCCCATAAGGAACCTATTGTTGGCTCCAACTTTGATCGGCTATATCTCAAAAATTATTTTGAATTTTTTAAATCTGTAAAAAGCATCTTGTAGCTTAGTAAAAACTATATAAAATAAGATCAAAAACCAAAAAAGGGTGTTTACCCCCCCTATGCCCTTAATTATACATAATAATAACTTAAAACAAATGAACTGGATATATCATATGACCAATTTTATTTAATATTATGTTTGATTATTAACAAAATTAATTAGTAAAATGTTTATTATTAATTTTTAAATTAAACTATACAATATTTTTATAAATGCTAAAAAACATTTCTGAGAAAACAGACTGAGTAAAAGAATGATAAACTTAGTATACATATATAGTATACATATATAATATACATAATAAAAGTTAAAACAAATAAACTGGATATATCATATGACTAAATAAAAACAAATTATACAGTAATTTTCCTTTATTCAACCAACATATGTTTCTGTGTGTCAACGAATCAACACACTTCAACTGGGTTGTTAATGGGAAAGATAACTGTTAAATCTTTCTGCAGTTATCTTTCCCATTAACAACCCAGTTGAAGTGTGTTGATTCGTTGACACACAGAAACATATGTTGGTAGAATAAAGGAAGAATACTGTATAATTTGTTTTTATTTATATTCCAGTGAAGTTACCTCACTAGGATCTTTTGTTAACAAACGATTAAAACTATTTTCGAACAGTTATATCATATGACCAATTTTATTTAATCTTACATTTGATTATTAACAATATTAATTAGTGAAATGTTTATTATTAATTTTTAAATTAAACTATACAATATTTTTGTAAATGCTAAAAACATTTCTGAGAAAACAGACTGAGTAAAAGAATGATAAAGTTAATGACATAGGGGGGGTAAACACCCTTTTTTGGTTTTTGATCTTATTTTATATAGTTTTTACTAAGCTACAAGATGCTTTTTACAGATTTGAAAATTTCAAAATATTTTTTGAGATATAGCCGGTCAAAGTCGGAGGCAACAATAGGATCCTTATGGGGGGCGCAAACTAAAACGGCAAATAACTAGAAATCACTAAAAATCTATCTACTCCTACGCTTTTTGAGATAACTACCTCAAATTTTCAGGAAATGTTCCTTGCAGTATTTAGAAAATTCTGTCATAACAGAATTTTAAAAATTAAAAAAAAAAAAATTATAACAAAAAAACAAAAAAAAAACTGTTTTTTTTGTTTATTTTTTATATAAAATTTTTAATTTTTATTTTTTTAAAATTCCTTCCGACAGAATTTTCTAAATATATCAAGAAACATTTCCTGAAAGTTTGAGGTAGTTATCTCAAAAAACGTAGGAGAAGATAGATTTTTAGTAAAATAGTCTATTTTTGCCGTTTTAGTTTAAGTCTCCCATAAGGAATCTATTGTTGGCTCCGACTTTGACCGGCTATATCTCAAAAATTATTTTGAACTTTTAAAATCTGTAAAAAGCATCTTGTAGCTTAGAAAAACTATATAAAATAAGACAAAAAACCAAAAAAGGGTGTTTACCCCCCCTATGCCCTTTATTATACATATAAAGTATACATAATACTATACATAATAAAAACTTAAAACACATAAACTGGATATATCATATGGCCAATTTTAATTAATCTTACATTTGATTATTAACAATACTTAATTAGTGAAATGTTTAGTATTAATCTTTAAAATAAACTATACAATATTTTTATAAATGCTAAAAAAAATTTCTGAGAAAACAGACTGAGTAAAAGAATGATAAAGTTGATTATACATATATAGTATACATAATATTATACATTTTAATAACTTAAAACACATTAACTGGATATATCATATGACCAATTTTATTTAATCTTACATTTGATTATTAATAATATTAATTAGTGAAATGTTTATTATTAATTTTTAAATTAACTATACAATATTTTTATAAATGCTATAAAACATTTCTAAATTGCTTAAAAAAGTATTACTACAACCTAAATTGTATATTATGAGCTACATTGAATACACAAACAATAACTATTATAATGCTTTTTAAACTAAACATGGAAAAAATTACTATTTAAATAAATTTTAAAAGACACCTAAAACCAGCTTAAAAAGCAATCAATGATTATGTTCTCCAGTTAAAAATAAGTTTAAGAAAAACCATTATTTGTACTTAAAATTGTTTGAACATACCCTAAACTTATAATTTTTGACATTAAACTATTATTTGAAAAAGTTAATACTTATGCTTATACTGTAAAGAACAAAAAATAATAAAAAATTTATAGGTTATACTTCCATGTGAACAAATCCATAACAAAGCTGCCATTGCTGAATACACTTGTTTCTCTCCATTTTTTGATGTTAAGTAGATTCTGCGTTTCCACAAGATTCTCTGTGTTTATATAACAATTAATTATAAATTGTCTTATATTATCTTATAAATGAATTAACAGAATATGTTATAACAAATAAGCTCATAAACTGTTAATTGAAATTACATTTAGAAAACATATTTTTATACGACTATCAAAATTTGAATTTTCTGAATTTGAATTGTCAGAATTTGGAGGTTTGTGCACCAAAATAATATGGTATGTTTGATTAGTTCAGGTAAATATAACCTTACCTAATTATTGTAATACTTTATACTATTTTAGAGTTTACAACCATAAAACTGCTCGCCTTTTTTAACAGTAATATTTAACAAAAGCCTTAAAAAAAATCTAGGTAAGTGTAAAAAAAACAAGTTAAGTTTTATATGTTAGACCAGGGGTTGGCAGCCTTTTAAAAGAAAAAGGCAAGAATAAAGCAAGTTCTTTGTGTGAACTTTTAAATAAATATGTTGTTTGTCAGTAAAATTTTTCACATGTTTACTAAAAAGTTAAAAACTTTGTACTAAACAAGGTTGTCATTCTTTGATTCAAAATAACTGTCCTGAAATATACAGAGTTTTTTTTAACTTTTCAAAGTTGTTAATAATCTAGCTCTTCTACAAAATTATTTATAAAATAATAAACTTTTAAAACACAATTAAATAAATTTTGATTTGTTCAAGGTTTTTAAAGTACTTGTTTTTGGGTCTAATTTTAGATAAAATTAAGTTTAAGGTAAAAAAAAACAAATAGTATAACAACATAGAAAAAATATGGTAAAGGTATTTAAAATATGGTTTTTTATAAAAAATGATAATGACAAAAAAAAATTTACCATTATAATAGATTTTTTGTGTTGTATCAAAACTTCACTACTTTACACGTTAAAATTGTTTAAAATTCAAGGTTTTTCAGTGTTTTTGTTCAATATTCCAGGTCATTTCAGATTTTTTTTTTCAAAATTTCACAAATTTCAGTTTTTTAGCTTAAATTTTAAAATTCAAGGTTTTTCCAGGATTCCAGGTTTTGTGGCAACCCTGTAAATCTCATAGAAAATGAATGTATGAAAAAACTGTCTTGAGAATTTTAATAAATTTTGCAGGGTTGCCACTCTTTGAGTCAAAAAATTGTACTGAGTGTTCAAAAGCTGAACTGAGTGGTCTTAAACTGTCTTGAGTCATCCAGAGTTTTTTAACTCTTTATTTTTTTAAGAAAATTGAGTATAAAATAGCAAAATATTGAATCCAAATCTGATTCAAAAAAAGTTTCTTGGATTATTAAAAAACCCAAAACTATCTGTGTTTATCATTAAATAAAAATCAAGCTATACTAAATAAGGCAGAGTTTAAAGATAACATTAAAAATATCTTAAGCTGTCCTAAGATTTTGAAAAATTTCAAAAAATTGTTAGTTTTCCTGAGTGTGTGGCAACCCAGATATTGGAAGTACCCTAATTATTAAAAAAAGAACTATCCTGAGTCCACTTGAGTTCTAAAATAGTTAAAATTATCCTGAGTTTACCATGAGCTGTTTTGTGTCATCCTGAGATTTTAAAAACTTAAAAATATTGTGAGTTGCACTGAGTATCTGAGTTTGTGGAACCCTGATTAAAGGGCAATTGTGTTAAAAGATAAAAATAAAATAAGCAGCTTATATTACTACTCACACGCAAAAAATAATATTGGAAACTGATATTATAAAAATAGCATCAACGTGCTTACTTTACATTAGTTTTGAGATCTAAAAAGCTAGTTACAAGCTAAACATTTTTGTTTGGAAAGCAGATTTGGTATGTTTCCAACAGTTTGTGATTTAGGCTCATAAAATGACAACTGTTGAAAAATAATGACAGATAATTTTCAACAGATAGATCAAAAAAAATTTTTGTACAATTTTAGGTAGAAAAATTAGCTAATTTTTGATACATTGCAATCATTTATTAAATAAAAAATTTATGCAAGTTTATAATCACTTTTAAACATGTAGTAATTTTAATCTTTTTAATATAAATTATTATAGAGCTAAATTTTAGTATTGGATAGACAGGGAACCCACTGATTTTTTATAAATTTCTTTCAAGTTTTGGTCTTCATCCAGATTTTTAATCTGCCTAGTTTTCTTGTCCTTTTTTAGTAGAAAACTAAAATTTAAATTGTTTATAATTATACAATATTACTGAGAAATTGAAATGTTACTTTAAATGTGTTTCAAAGTGTTCAAACCAAAAATTTTTCAAATTTAATTGATTTAGACTGACATTTTCTCTAAACAGGCAATATCAACCTTTAGGAATAATTTGGTTAACCACCGTGGTCAGTTAGTAAGACCAATAAAAGTAAATTATTAATTAAGGGCATAGAGGGGCAATATCTAGAAAAGCGATTAATTTTCTAATTTTCTGCCAATATACGTTTATAAAACTAGGTTTGGGAAAGCCTGCACAACTTGAATTGGTACAGATAAAACAACACAACCTATCAGATAAGTTGAAGTTGCATAACTTATTATCAATAGAAATTTATACTATTTTTTTTTCAATTTAAATTGTTTAAAAATATATCTACCTGAAACTATCATAAAAATTTTTCAGTTGTGCTGTCAGTGCTACAGACGTAAATAAAATTTTACACATTAAACAGAATGCTAGCTCTAGGGTTGCCAGTGGTTTTTAATTTTTTTTTCTAAATCCTTTGAAGGTTTTTAAAATTACATGTTTTTGGGTCTATTTTGAACTTAACTTAATCCTAAGGTTAAAAAACTATAAAAACTATGATATATTCTTCATCTATATCAGGGGTTGGATAACTGCGGCCTGTGGGAATTAATTTTTTTTTCTCAAATTGTTTAAGGGCATATGGGGGGGTAAACACCCCATTTTGGTTTTTGATCTTATTTTATATAGTTTTTATTAGCTACAATATGCTTTTTACAGATTTAAAAAATTCAAAGAATTTTTTTAGATATAGCCAGTCAAAGTCGGAGGCAACAATAGGTTCCTTACGGGAGGCGCAAACTAAAACAGCAAAAATAGACTATTTCACTAAAAATCCATCTTCTCCTACGTTTTTTGAGATAACTACCTCAAATTTTCAGGACATGTTCCTTGATATATTTAGAAAATTCTGTCGGAAGGTATTCTTTTTTAATTAAGAAATAAAAATTCTATATAAAAAATAAACAAAAAAAACAGTTTTTTATTTGATTTTTTATTATAAAATTTTTATTTTCTAATTTTTCTAAATTCTGTTCTGACAAAAATTTTTAAATATTTCAAGGAACATTTCCTGAAAATTTGAGGTAGTTATCTCAAAAAAGGTAGGAGGAGATGGACTTTTAGTGATTTCTAGTTATTTGCTGCTTTAGTTTGCGCCTCCCATAAGGAACCTATTGTTGGCTCCAACTTTGATCGGCTATATCTCAAAAATTATTTTGAATTTTTTAAATCTGTAAAAAGCATCTTGTAGCTTAGTAAAAACTATATAAAATAAGATCAAAAACCAAAAATGGGTGTTTACCCCCCTATGCCCTTAATATATTAATATTCTCAAATACAAAAATTAAGTTTTAGTGTTATCTTCAAAGGATAATCTATTGTATTTCTTTTTTTGTTCAAAAAAATTTTCTTTAAATATGTACTTTAAAGCTTATAAAAAATGTTCCTTTTTTGACCTGCAAACCCCTGATATATAAAAGTTTTTTAGTGTAAAATCAACATTTTAATACTAAATGTTATAGGGCATAATACACTTTTTTCACAATTTGATCTTATTTAGTTAAGTTTTAACTAAGCTACAAGTTATTTTTTTACAGACTTTAAAAGTTTGAAGTTTTTTTTTGAGATATAGCAGGTCAAAGTTAAAGCCAAAAATATGTTCATTATGGGAGGCTAACTGAAACAGCAAAAAAAAAACTGTTTTACTAAAAATCTACCTCCTTTACGTTTTTTGAGATAAATACCTCTAACTTTCAGGAAATGATTCTTTGAAATATTTAGAAAATTCTGTCACAACAAATTAAAAAAATAAAAACAATAAATTTAATAAACAAAAAATGCAGTTTTTCTTGTTGTTTTTTTGTCTTTTTTTTTTTATGTTTTTAAATTTTGTTCCAACAGATTCTAAATATTGCAAGGAGCATTTCCTGAAAGTTTAAAGTATTTATCTCAAAAAACGTAGAATAAGATCAAATTTTAGTAATTTTTAGTTATTTGCTGTTTTAGATTGCACCTCCTATGAGGAACCTAATGTAGTCACCAATTTTGATCAGCTATATCTCAAAAATTATTCTGAGTTTTTAAAATCTGTAAAAGCAACTTATAGCTCAGTTAAAACTCAAGCAAACAAAATTAAATTGTAAAAAAAGAATGTTTCCCCCCCCCCCCCCCTAAGTCCTTAACATGTCAACATGTAAAAGTTGTTCTAAATCCCAGGTTTTTTAGCCTAAATTGTCAAATTTCAGGTTTTTACAAGACTCCAGGTTAAGTGGCAACCCTGTAGCTCACTTTTTTTTAAACTTTTTAAATAAATTGAACTATATCAACACTTATACACTCTATTGATGATAATTCACATAGGAGGTCCACCTTGATTTTTACCAGTTGATCTTATTTTATGAAGTTTTATCTGAGCTATCAGACATTTTTAACAGCTTGAAAAGATTAAAAGTAATTTTGAGATATGAGCAATCAAGGTTGGTTAAACCTCAATAGGTTTCTAATGAAAGGTGCAAACTAAAAACGCAAAAAAAAGACCATTTCACTAAAAATCTCCTCCTTCATTTTTCAAGCAATCTTCTTCAAATTTTCACAGAAAGTGTATTATTAAATTTTAAAAAGATTAAATGTAGGAATTTTTTAAATTTTAAAAACAAAATTTTGATTAAAAAAAAATCACCTTTTTTTTTTGTTTTTTTATCTAAAATTTTAATTTTTAATATTTTTAAACTTCCAACATTCAAAGTCTTTCAAACTACAAAAGGAACGTTT
The DNA here is from genome assembly GCF_965202585.1 of Thalia democratica. Lineage (NCBI taxonomy): Eukaryota > Metazoa > Chordata > Thaliacea > Salpida > Salpidae > Thalia > Thalia democratica. The sequence continues at coordinate 116,106,460 of NC_139165.1, read as the reverse complement.
CCTGAAAGTTTGAGGTCTCTAGCTCAAATAATGAAGAAGAAGATAGAGTTTTAGTAATTTCTAAATTTCTGAAAAAATTGACCTAAAAAAATTGGCGGTCAATATGTTTGTATGGGAAGCTTTTTATAAAAATTGCAGTATCTCAAAAGTTAAATAAGAGATTTTTATTCTATAAAAACTGGTTTGTAGTTTATATTTCAAGCTTTCATATAAAATCCAATGTTATTTTTACTAAAAAAATGTTGGGTCCCCCCTATGCCCTTAAGACAAAATTAAAATTTTTCTCAAGTTTTATTTAAGCTACAGAAATTTTTAATCATTTGTAGTGTCAAATACAGAAATTTTGTTTGAAAAAACCGAGTTTTTATTTAGAAACAATTTCACATCTTACTAATTTACTCACAACTAAATAAAATAGATTATTAACAACTTTTGTTCAGAAATTTTTTACCATTTGTACTAAAATTTTGCCTTTAAAATCCAAATGCTTGTTTAAAAATCACAATATAATAATTACAATATAATAATATAATCAATAAATTTGAAAATTTCAAAACCTACTGTTCAAGAATTTTCAAGAATTTAAACTGACGTTTTGATAACTTTTCCAAAAAAAAAACTTAGCTTAATGCACACAAACCCTAGTTTTATAACAACTAAATAAAATTTTGAAAGAATAACATAATTTTTCTTTTATATATTAGTAACTTCTTATACTGTTAAATTTGTTCAAATTTCAGGTATCTCTCTAATTATGGTTTAAAATTTCAGGTTTTTTTAACTGAAAAATCAAAATATTCCACATTTAAATATTACCAAATAAAAATTAGGTATTTTATATTTCTCTGCTCTACTACCAAACACACTAACCAATTAATTTTATCTAATTTTATTCATAATCATTGAATAACTAGAAACTTAGACAAAAGTTCACTACCAATTTGAAGAGAATAAAGGTACCTTCTAGCTTTTTACAAGTTGATCTTATTTTTATTTTCATATTAGATACTTTTTATTGCTTAAGAAAATTAAAAGTAACTTTTGAGATATAAGTGAACAAAGTTGGTAAGCTCAATAGGTTCCTCATATAAGATGCAGTTTAAAAACTTCAAAAAAGAGTATTTTACTAAAAACAAGGTTGCCACAGGTTTCTGAGAAATTTCTTTTAGGATTTCTAAATTCTTTTTAGGTTTCCAAAAGTGCATAGTTTTGGGTCAATTTTTAGTTTAAAGTTAAGTAAGTTTAAAAACTGTGTTTAGTAATATAAAAAATTTGGAAAGATACTGTAAAGCTACTTTAAATATGTTTTTATTTATAAAAAAATTGATGATGACAAATTTTTTTTATTTATACAATAGATTTTTTTAATCAAATCAAAATTTTATTACTTAACATGTCAAAATTCTTAAAATTCAAGATTTTTATTGATTTTTGTTCAAAATTCAAGGTTTTTAAACCTAAATTGACAATTTCCAGGATTTCAGGTTTTGTGGCAACCCTGTAAAACTGGTTGTTGCTACATTTTTCAACAAATTTTCTTTAAATTTTTGAACTGTCATTTACTAATAGCTCAATAACAAAAAAATAGATATACTTTTTCAGAGTGGCCATTTAGAAATTTTAGAAACTTTTAGAAGGTTTTTTCGATTGTTTTCCTTGATTTTTAAAGTAAAAGTTTTCCTGTTTTAATTTTTTGATCAAAAACTTAGTTTAAAAAATGCATCTAACACTAGAGAGTCACTTAAAAGATACTGTAATGCTACTTTAAGTGATTTTTACAATAACAAAATAAAAATAACAAATTATTTTTGCATATAACTTATATTTTTTATTTGGTCTAAACTTAAAAATATCTCATACTAAAATTGATCAAAATTCCAGCTTGTTACACTGTAACTTACAGGTATTTCTCAAAAATTATCAAACTCTAAGTTATTTTTGTCAAAATTTTCAAATTTCATGTATGATCACCTAGCTTTTAGTGAACTTTTGAACATCTGAGAAAATAAAAAATGTTAAAATATGTAAGTGTAACTGTGTCCAAATAATAACTTAATTTTGTTAAGATATAACAACTCCCATAAATTTTGATTTAAAAGAAGCCAAAAGTTTTTTCCAATTCAGGCTATAATCCAAACCACACAGAAGTATTTTATACTATCACTCAGCTCAATTAGAAAACAATTAATCTTCACACTAAATTAACAAGTTTTAGAAGTTTTATTGAAAAGCAAAAATTTTGTTCCAATTCCTTATTTATTATTCAGTTCTCACACATAATATGAAAACTGTAACAATAAAAATTAGTACATTATAGAACTCTAACAAAAGTTAAACAGGCAAACTAAATTTAATTTTTTGAATAATTAGTTTTTTTAATAACTTTAACTTACTTTTTAGTAGAAAAGAAATGTTTTCAAATGAGTTTATTTGAGAAGCATCTGTTGTTACTAATTTATAACTAAGTTGTTGTTATGGCCTACCCAAAAATTTCAAAATAAAAGACTAAGTCACCAAAACCAAATGTTTAAACTCAAAATTTTATTAAGCAACAGGTCTGCAAATGCAAAGACGCTTCATTTATACATGGTTTTTTTTTTTTAATTGATAATGTTATTTAAATAAAAAAAAATTTTAAATTTATTTTAATTTTTTTTAGTTAAATATAAGTCAAAATGAGTTAATTTTTTTTTATAAATAATCTTAAAAATTGCAACAAGGACTTCTATAGATAAATATAAGAATAATTTTTTAGGTAAAGCGAAAACAAACGCGAAAAAATCAAAACTAATATTTCAACTTAGAATGTTATCTTTGTTTGTTTTTTTACTACATAATAAAGTAGTGCTTAATAAATATTACTTCACTGATTTTAAAGATTCTTTTTTTTAACTTCTTTATTTAATTTTTTTAAATATTTTTACACAATCCGACTCAAATTTTATTTTTGAAACTTTAACCTATTCCTAATTAGCTGTGTAGGACTTTTTTTATGTAGGTTTTACTATTTATAAAAACAACTATAAGTTTAAACAATTAAAAAATAAAAATTGTTTATTAAACGATATAAAAAGCGCTCAAAAAAGTTCGGTCTAAAGACCTGATGTATAAATACAAAGGATCCTTTCGGTTATCAAGTCGTACACCTTGATGCTTACAAATATTCTTACGAGCTATTACACATAGTTTTTTTTTTAATTAAATACTTAGATCTTTAGTAATGAACAATCAATTAAACGAAAAGTAAAATGAAAGAAATTAAACCTAAACGGTGATTAACTGAATTTTGTGTTTAATAATGTACTATGAATCTTGTTTAGTAACATATGAACAGAAAAAAATATCAACTTAAAATTAACTTTTAAAAGTAGATAAACAACACTAATAACAAACGTGTGAATACTTGAGTTGTAGGTTACAACTTCTTCAAAGAAAGTAAAATGTAATACGCTGAAGTTTTTTACAAAACATTTTGTTATAAATATTTTTGTTAATAAGGTAATTTTTATTTTATTTAATAATTTAACTTGAACAGTAAAAACAATTTTACGTTGAATAGTTAAATATACTATTTTAACTTTTTTTAAAAATTTCAAAGCAGTCAATTTTACAATAACTAAACTTAAATTTATTAAATATGAAGATAAATACTGTAAAATTTATGCTTTTAATTAAGAAAAAAAAAAAAAAATAATTTTAACAATAATGATATTAACAGTATCGCTTTAGAACGCTTGTGACTGATGTTTTGAACAACAACTTTCTGCTGGTAACATGTGGCTTGTTGTTGATGTCTTTTTTGCTCTTGCTGCATCCTTTCATCATATTTAGTACAAAAAAGATAAAAACGCAAGGCAAAAAGAATGATTCTATTAAATTAGAAACTATGCCTAATATCAGAAATACCTGTTTAATTTTTATACTTGGGTAACTTCTAAGGTAAACAATAAAACTTTTTTGTTGTTACTGTTCTCGATAAGACGTTAAAAGGTATCTGCGGTGTTCGACTCGATAACTGAAAAGTTGTTTGTGCACTAAGTTTTAGGACTAAATATTTAGAGTATTGTTTTTTTGTCGTTCAAAAAGCCAGATATTATATTTTACTCTTTTTGGTACAGATCGTATGAAAATTTAAAAAGTTATGTTTTAGTAGCGTAAATTTAATTGAAAGTTGAAACTTCTCAAAAAAATTACTTTAATAGAAACATAAAATTTGATATTTTTGGTTAACCAAATATTCCAATTAAGAAAATTCAGTTGCATAGAAAGTATTATAAAAATGATTACAAAAATAAAATTAATTTAAAATTTATTCAAATTTTACCTAGGTAATTTAATGATTTTGGCCTAAAGCTTTTATGGCCAAAAATGTTTATAGATGGCTTATTTGTGTTATTTTTCTTCCAATAAATTGTTTAGTTGATGATGTTTTTATATTTTAAAGCACACAAGACAATAATTAATTACTTAAGTATTTTTATTTTGATATGTAGTATGTTAATGGGTCCGATTGTAATATGGAGGTGTTTCCCCTAATATTTGCTGAGTCAGAAAATTCAAAAAAAACAAGTTATAATTAACTAATATAAAAAAATCATGATAACAATCTTTTTCATTTTGCTGACTCAGTAAATATTAGGGGAAAAACCTCCATATTACAATAAAAAAAAAAAAATTAACTCTATGATAATATATAAATTAAGACGTTTCAAAATTGCAAGTTTATGTGTAGCAGAAGTTGCACAGTTTTGTCGAACCTGTACTACCTCTCAAAAAAAAAACAACAGTATAGTTTAAAAAAAATATCGAAAGTATTTTATAAATAATTTAACTGATTGCTTAATTTTTGCTAAAAGATAGTTGAACACTATAAGGATAGGTGTCGGAAGTCTTTTGTGAGCAAAGGGTAGAGTAAACTCGTAAAAGTTATTTGCGGATTGAGTTATTGTTTAATATTTTGCTACTAAAAAAAAAATAAACAACAAAACTTTTGTAAAATAAGAAATGATAAAACACTAGACTTGCTTAGTGATTATCAAAAAAATTTACATAGTAAAAAAAAATTTATATAAGTCCTAGTTTTGATATTTCGCAGCTGAAAAATATTTTATGGCAGACTACCTTCAAAATTTAGTAATTTTACTAAAGATAGATATGAAAAAAAAAAAAAAAGATATGATAATGCTAATGCTGTTAAGTACCATTTTTATACTTTATTAAAAAAAAAATTTTCTAAAGATAAAATTAATATATATAAGAAACATGTCATAATGTATGTGTTTTACACAAAAACAGCAATTAATAACATTTTAGCAACCAATGACTTAAAATTTTTTCAGTAAAAAGTCCTTATATTGACAGTTGCAAGAAGTTTTTTACTTTAAAGTAATATTTTATTTAAGAATATCCAAAACATGTACTGAAAACAGAAAACATCATCCAGCGACATAGTCAAATATGGTTTCTTTTACAACAAAGAATTAACAGACCATTTTTAGTCATAAGTAAACATAAATAAATAAATGAGTAAAGCATAAACATAAAGGGAAATAAAAAAAACATTAAGAATGATTGAATGTTAATAAATAATAGTCCTTAAAGTTTATCTTATTTTAAAGGTTGCATTAAGGCACGCTAGTAGAAAAGAAGGCGCTGCATATCTAAAACAACTAAAAATTTATAAAAATAAGCAACTAAGTTACAAAATTATACGGCGGTTTTATAAAAATCTGAAGATGCACAGTTTCTAAAAAGTTTCACAAATGTTAGGACTTAAATTTTACAATTTGTTCTTAAAGGTAGTACAACAAAGCTAATTTTCAAATTTGCAAAAAAATTTTTTTAGTTGTAGTTGCAGATTAGACAAATGAATCTTAACACTATTTAGAGCTGGGCACAGTAAATTATTAGAAATAATCTAAGTATCCTCTGAAGTAAAAAAAATAAAAAAAATAATTTTTATTTTAATAAACTAGAAAAAATGTTTTAAAGCAAATTATAGTGTCATCTTTTTTGAGAAATTCCCATTTATTGCCTTTAATTTAACGTTAATGGTTTTTTAGATCTATAATAAATAAACTTTTTTAGATTGAAGCATGACGCGTTTTAACTTAAAGATACGTCGAGGAATATATCTGCTTGACGAGTCGAATCTAGCATGATAAGAGAACTTAATAAATTAAGTAAATGATTTGTTACTGTAAATGTACAATAAATTTATTTTTTTTAAATAATGTTTTAATTAAATATAAATTTTTGAAATGTAATCAACTGTTTTTATTGAAAAAAGTAGTTTAATCTTCAGATTTTTAAGTCTAAACCTGAAGCAAACAACTGTACAACTTAAGAAGTGAAATTTTATTTCTTTAATAATTACACTCAAGTACAAGGCAACACTAAAAAAAACAAGTTACTTCAAACCTGGAAAGGTAGTATAGTTTATTTGCGCAAAATCTTCACAATATATATTAGTATTTATGTGCGTAAATACAATTACTTTTTATTACTTTGTAAAGAATATACTATTGTTATTACGACTTATTTATAAAATATGTTAAATATTTTTTTTTAATTATAATGTAGTCTTATTTTTGTTATTACAATATATTAATATAAGACTAACACATATACTTTTACTTACGTTCGTGTCTTTGAAAATTTTATTATAACTATTTTCATGTTTAAGCCTTTAGATATTTAAAAATAGTTATTAATAAAGTTCTATTGTCCTGGAGGGTGGTATACGACTCAAAAGAAAAAAAGTTCTTTTGTACATAGTCCTAGAACCAAATATTTTTAGCACTTTTTTGTCGTTTAGTAAACAAGTATGTATAATGAATACACTATATAAATTACAATTATCTGGTAAGTTATCTTTTTTATATTTTAATCCAATGCTTATAATACAGAATAAAAAGAGGATTTTACAAAATTAGAAATTCTAAATGAAAAGCTCTAATAACTTAAAGCACATTTGAAATATGATTTTAGTCAAAATACTTACCGTTTGTTTAATTAAGCCTTCAAGTACTAACGCTTGCGCAAAACTTGAAATACTATAAAACTTAAACTTTAAGCTACTATTATTAAGTTATAAACGTATAGACTTATGAAAGTTACTATAAAAACTGTATAAAGCAATCACTATACGTTAATTATTTTGAGAACTTTATCATAACATGACTGAGGGGTGTAAAACCTTTTATAAAGTTGTGCACACCAAAATATTGTTAAATAAATGTGCACACTAGATACAAAAAAGTGCAATTTATAGAAAACACTTTCATTTTTATGTTTCGTATGTTATAGTATATAAGTAAGGTATTAAGAACTGTTAGCTGTTGTTATAATTAGCTTTTTAATGTAAACTGGTCTAACTAACCCTGAGTCATTTTAATACAAGTACAACTTTTAAAACAACTATCAATTTTAATTTTTTCTTCTTTCCATTCATCTGTGCTAATATCATAGGAAATTATTTTAGAATATTTTTTTCTTAAAACAAATATTTCATCACCAATCGAAACAGCTCGGTTTCTAGTTAAAATATGCGCGCTAATATCAGTTGCTGGGTTTTTTATTAAAACAAACTTGTTAGAAGAAGTAGTATAAACCTCACAAGTGAATCCAATTACAAACAATTTGCTCTTTATTGCCACCATACTGTGATCATATATAGCATTATTCATTGTTGGCATCCTAGACCATGAATCATGTTCATAACATTCACAAACGTTGTGTAATAAAGATACCTCCTACCTCGAATATAACCACCTTTACAATGATCCTTCCTTCAAAGACCGCACACGCAGCTTGAGACCTTGCTTTTGTATGTATACAGTTAACACTCGTACTTCAACATTCCATTTTTTATGTATTAACTTTACTGTATATTTTCAGATTAAAATCAATAATATTAGAGGTAATTTAAATTGCTTTGTTCCCGCTAGGACGTTATCACGCGTTATTTCAGATGTTTAATTTTTTGCAGATTCGTAATTTTTTTGAGCTAGCTACGTCCCTGGCATAAACTATTAAAAAAAATCAGTTGCAGCTAATAGAGCAACAAGTAACACAGTAAAACCAATTAATTAAAGATTTATCTGACAGATAAGCATAAATTTAAATTGTAAATAAGTTGTAGTGATAAGTTCAATTGACTTAGGACATTATTTTCATTATTTAAATTAGTATTAGAAAATAAATCTGGCTGTTCGAGTTTTGTTTTATGAAATGACAATATTGATGTAACATTATAAAACCTAATATATTCTAAGTATTGAACAATATTTTTAGTCATTCGTTATTAAAACAGTATAGTAGTTTATTACTACAAACATTTTTTTTAGTTAGTCAATTAGTTATTTATTGATCTTGAAACTTTTGTGGTTTTATAAAATCTTTTTTCAGATTTTTTATTTGTCAATAGGAATATTTGATGTGAATTTAAAAGCCAATATCCTGAACTACATCAAAGAAAATACAAATAAGCAAAATAATACACTCTACTATCAAATTTCTGACATTTTTGACATAAAAACCTTGCTGAAGCTACTTTGAGTTATATAGAGCGTCATTTTAATATTATGATTGAGACACAAAACTTTACAGAATTTGATTTTAAACTTATTAAGAGAAATACTTTATTCATCTGAGCTGCACATTACTTCAGAACAGGAAGTATGTACAGCTGGAGATAATTGGTTCTGCTATAAGAATAAAGAAAGATACAACTTTGCAGAATGTTTGTTTTCAAAAGTTTGACTCTCTTTGTTGTCAGAGTCTGCATTAAAGAACCTTTCAAATGAAAAACCTTATATTTGTAGCTTTAATGAGAGCAATGATATAATACAAAGATCTTTAATGAACAAAAAAACAGTCTTTGACAAACAACAACAATTTTAGCAGTAGGTACTCTAATAAAAACTTATTTGATGTAATTGTTTCTGAAAATTGATGAACACCCGGCCAATTTATTTAAATCAGCTAATGGAAAAGAGCTAAAGACCACTCAAACTTTGAAGACCTTCGATTAAAACAAAATATTCATTGAAGCTCTTTATTTCAAAGACAGTGTGTACATATTTGTGAAAAACTATTTTACTGACACTAAAATACAAATTGAAAAGCACTCAATCATCTCAGAAGCGTGGGAAAAAGTTGATGAGTTCGAGTTTTGTGAGGAGTTTTGTGCATGCGTTTTAATTGACAGCATTTTCATAATGGAAGGATACAGTCATGGTAACCTGTTTGATACAAAAACTCAAAATATGATAGAAATTTCCAAGATGAATGAAGCAAAGTCTCAAGCTGCGTGTGCGGTCTTTGAAGGAAGGATCATTGTTAAGGGTGGTTATACACAAGGTAGGAGGTATCTTTATTACACTAACATTTGTGAATGTTATGAATATGATTCATGGTCTAGGATGTCAACAATGAATAATGCTATATATGATCACAGTATGATGGCAATTAAGAGCAAATTGTTTGTAATTGGATCCACTTGTGATGTTTATACTACTTCTTCTAACAAGTTTGTTTCAATAAAAAACCCAGCAACTGATATTAAATTGCACATTTTAACTAGAAACAGAGCTGTTTCGATTGGTGATAAAATATTTGTTTTAAGAAAAAAATATTCTAAAATAATTTCCTATGATATTAGCACAGATGAATGGAAAGAAGAAAAAATTAAAATTGATAGTTGCTTTAAAAGTTGTATTTGTATTAAAATGCCTCAGGGTTAGTTAGACCAGTTTACATTGAAAAGCTAATTATAACAATAGCTAAGAGTTCTTGATGCTTTATTTATATACTGTAACATACGAAACATAAAAATGAGAGTGTTTTTTATATATTGCACTTTTTTGTATCTAGTGTGCACATTTATTTAACAGTAATTTGGTGTGCACAACTTTAAAAAAGGTTTTACACCCCTCAGTCATGTTATTATAAAGTTCTTAAAAATTAATTAACGTATAGTGATTGCTTTATACAGTTTTTATAGTATTTTTCATTTTAAGAAAAATTTTATACGTTTATAACTTTGTAATAGTATCTTAAAAATCTAATTTTTTAGTATTTCAAGTTTTGCGCAAGCGTTAGTACATTAAGGCTTAATTAAACAAACTGTAAGTATTTTGACTAAAATCATATTTTAAATGTGCTTCAAGTTACTTTTCATTTAGAATTTCTAATTTTATAAAGTCCTCTTTTTATTTTTTATTTTAAGCATTGGATTGAAATATATTTTATTTTATTTTATTTTTTTTGTATCTATCTTTAGTAAAATTACGTAATTCTGAATTTAGTCTGCCACAAAATATTTTTCAGCTGCAAAATATCAAAATTAGGACTTATATCAATTTTTTTTTACTATGTAAATTTTTTTGATAATCACTAAGCGATTCTAGTGTTTTATCATTTCTTATTTTACAAAAGTTTTGCTGTTTTTTTTTTATTAGTAGCAAAATATTAAACAACAACCCTATCCCGCAAATAACTTTTACGAGTTTACTCTACCTTTTGCTCACAAAAGACTTCCGACACCTATCCTTATAGTGTTCAACTATCTTTTATCAAGATTTAAGCAATTAGTTAAATTATTTATAAAATACTTTCGATAATTTTTTTAAACTATACTGTTGTTTTTTTCAGAGGCTCGACAAAACTATGCAACTTCTGCTAAAAATAAACTTGCAATTATAAAACGTCTTAATTAATATATTATCATAGAGTTTTTTTGAAAGTTTTTTTTATTTTAAGTTGTAATATGGAGGTTTTTCCCCTGATATTTACTGAGTCAGCAAAATGAAAAACACTTATACCATGATTTTTTTTATTTTAGTTAATTTTAACTTGTTTTTTTGAATTTTCTGACTCAGCAAATATTAGGGGAAACACCTCCATATTACAATTGGACTCATTAACATACTACATATCAAAATAAAAATACTTAAGTAATTAATTATTGTCTTGTATGCTTTAAAATATAAAAACATCATCAACTAAAAAGTTTATGGGAAGAAAATAAACACAAACAAGCCATCTATAAACATTTTTGGCCATAAAAGCTCTAGGCCAAAATCATTGAATTACCTAGGTAAAATTTGAATAAATTTTAAACTAATTTTATTTTTGTAATCATTTTTATAATACTTTCTATGCAACTGAATTTTCTTAATTGGAATATTTGGTTAACCAGAAATATCAAATTTTATGTTTCTATCAAAGTAAATTTTTTGACAAGTTTCAACTTACAATGAAATTTAAGCTACTAAAACATCACTTTTTAAATTTTCATACAATCTGTATCTAAAAGAGTTAAAAGATATTATTTGATTTTTTGAACGACAAAAAAACAATACTTTAAATATTTAGTCCTAAGACTTAGTGCACAAACAACTTTTATCGAGTCGAACACCACAGATACCTTAAAACGTCTTATCCAGGACAATAACAACAGAAAATTTTTATGTTTTACCTTAGAAGTTTCCTAAGTATAAAATCAAACAAGATTTCTGATATTAGACATAGTTTCTAATTCAATAGAATGATTCTTTTTGCCTTGCGTTTTTATCTTTTTTATGTACCTAAACATGATGAAAGCATGCAGCAAGAGCAGAAAACACATCACCAACGTCACCGGTAGAAAGTTGTTGTTCAAAACATCAGTCACCAGCGATCTCAACGGTATTTGTAAAAACAGCATAACGCCGTGACTGAAATCACCCATAGAGGCTTAATACAAGTTTTGGTGGAAGGCAGGTGTTATAAATGTGTCATTTGAGCCCCCGTTATGACCACAAAAAACATGCTTAATATTTAGCTGAAGGTATCATCATGAAGATCAAGAACTGGGTTCCAATTGTGCGAGAAATTCCGATTACTATCAGACAACATTACAGATTTGAAAAAACTTAAAAAAAAGACATTATTAAAATTGAGTCTGTGCAGAGAATTTTTACTCGTTTTGTTTGTAATAGATGCAACATTTAAAATACCTCATACAAAGATATATTGGTGAAGCTCAGATTGGAGTCTTCAGAGTTTAGAAGATGGCAATTTGACTTGTTAACACTTTTTAAAATTGTTAATAGTAAATAGAACGAATTTTTCAATCAGTTTTTTGTTTTTTCTCTGACCAATTATAGTTAGAGAGGAATTGATAAAAAAATAAAATATAATTTCAATTACAGTCAGTGGCAAAATTCTTTTTTCTGCAGAACAATAAATATGCGGAATAGGTAACCGCAGGATGTGGTTTTGTGTGGGAGAGTGGAATATTTTCGATTAAAACTAAAAATATACTTTTAAATAATATAAACACAAGTAAAATACAGCGATTATCGAATAAAAAATCATTTTAAAATATTAGTATCACTAAGGGTAGTTTTTCTTACCTACGCCTTCCTCCTACAGATTATAAATTGTTATACATAATGTTTGTAAATGTGTAATCTTTTATAGTCTATGCATAAGTTTTTATATGAGAATTTAATTCGTTTTGTTTTTGTGCTTTCTAAGTTATAATCGATCATACAGGACTATTTGTTTGTAATATTTTACTATGTTAAGTTTAGTTTTTTAACTTTCATTGAATGTAATTTGTTTGTTTCTTTTTTCGTGTGTATTGTTTAAGCGGCTCATGTTTTAATGCCCGAGTCCATCTTCGCATAATAAACTCCAATATTAATAACAGATTAGATAAAGGTCAAAACAAATCCAAAGTAAGATAAGTTACAGTGGCAGTAGTCCTGTATATAATTCTGCCCACACTGTAGGGGCTACATATAACAGCAGTTTGAAACAAAGGACTCTAGAAAATTGCAATTTGACAGATTGAGGCCATAGGAGGACCCTGTCATTGAATTAAGATTTTTTGAGGACAGGTGTAGTACTTATGGCATTACTGATGATACTGAGAAGTTTGAAATTCTCCAAAGAATCTGGCCACGTCCTGATATAGTAGATTTTTTGAAGCTTATGATGAAGATAGATCATATTACAATTTTTTTTAATTTTTAGAAGGCAAAGGTAGTAAATTGCCAAAAATCTTAGGAGGCCAGTAAAATTCCAAAATTTATTATTGTCTGCCAAAAAGTTGGCAAAATCAAATGAGCAAGATAAAAATTAAGTATTTATGCATGTGCATGCCCCTGTTAAAAAACAAGAAAAATTATGGAAAATTTTGGGCTAAGGTACGAGGAATTCTTAAATCGTACAGAGTCAATATGTGAAATAGAAGAAAAAAGAGTTTGTGAGCAAGCCAAAAAATTCCATATGAACCTCACAAACCATACCATAGTAAGTATAAAAGTAAGAGACACAATAATGTAGGTTGGAAGCAAAACCAAAATCTGTTTTATAATAACCACAGTAGTAACCAGCCTAAACAAGAGTACTATAGGCTGGGAGAAAACCAATGTACAAATAATGACAGAGACCACTATAAAAACAACCAAAATGAAAGCTATCAAAACCAAACATTTCAAAAGTACTTGTAAAAATGATAGACAGTAAAACATTGTAAGTTTGTAATGTCTTAAATAAATTCAGTTCATTTAACCAAAAAGGTACAAAAATTCAAACCTATAGCTCCCAGAAAAATTATAGCATATGGAGTAACAGGCCGAGTTGTGTGGTTTAATTTTAAAAAGGGCTATGGATTCATTCATTGTAATGATAAGGATAGTGATGTTTTTGTTCACCACACTGAAATTACTAAAAACAACCCTAACAAGTTTTCAAGGTCACTTGCTCAAGGTGAGGCTGTTCAATTTGATGTTGTAATAAGTGAAAAAAATATGCCACAGGCTATATACGTAACAGGTCCTAATAACAAACCAGCTAAAGGTTCCAAATATACTTCAGATAGGTGACCAAGCTATAACCAGAGGTTCAATAGGTAACAGAGGCCTCAACAAAAATATAATTTGGTCAGTGACTATTGTAAAGAAAGAGACAAACAGCAGAGAGAAGAGCATAACAGTTATAGGATAAAACACAACCACTTATTCACCCATCAGGTTGAAGAAACTGATGATAGACAATTTGCAAAAGAAAGCACCCACACTAATTCTCCAAATGATTCACTAAAAATTAGCTCAACAGGCTATCAACCTATTAGCAATGAAAAAAAAAGCTTGAACTTCAGTGTGAAATTCTGAAACTAATTTCAGAAAAAGATGAGTTGATTAAAGTAGATCTAAAAATTGAAGAAAATTTTGAGAATTTTTAACTTAAAATTGAAAAAATAAGAAATAAAGTTTTAAAAAAGCTAATGTAAAATAATAGTATTCTAGGGTTTAGTTACGCATGACAGTTGAGTGATGTTTCAGTATGATTAAACAAATGTTTTTTCTTTGAAATTTTTGTGAAAGTATTTTGATCTTAAAACCAATTGATATTATATTGTCAAAGATTTTTTCTGATTTTAATATTTTGATTAAAAGTTGTTTATCTATAAAAAGTAATAATAGTAGTTAGAAATTTAACCCAATTTTTTTAATATTTCAGTTTATTTATTATAAAAAACTATAGTATTTTCACCAATTTATTCACCATGTTGTCTAAGATTTTTCACTAAGTTAATCATTCTGATAAAAATTATGTTCTTGTATAAAAAGTAATTAAAATTTTTTTATAATGTGAAAGCCAAATACTTGTTTTTTTTCTCTACCTTATTAGTATTCTACCTTAGTTTGATTTTTAAATTATTTCATGACTAGTTTGAATTTATCTATGCTTTACACTGTTCCTTTTATTTTTTTTTTGCTGTTTACCAATTAGATTTAGATGAACACCATCTTAGAATTCTGCTAGCAGGAGGGAAGCAGAGGGTAGAGTGAAGATCTTCTTCCAAAAGGGAGAGGAAGAGGAAGTGTAATGATACTGCGAAATTCCTTGCATTGTCATTGTTTTGGAGAGTATTTAGAGCTAGATACGGTTGAATACACGAGCCAGACAACAAACAGCCATATTCGTACATTGACGAAATGTTTCAAACTAAATACTGATGCAACGAAACATCAAAACATGACATGCAGTTTTCATGTAAGCAGTTAGTCAGTTAGTTTTGTGTGCAGCTGGAAGCAACAACTTCTTTTGAACTTATTTTGTGAATGTTAATTATAAGTATTTTTTGTTTAAAAGTCAATATTTCAACTGTTGTTTAATTGTTTAAATATTTGAGCCAGATTTACATGCTTTATAGTTTATTAAATGTTTTACAGTTTATTGCTTATTAAAAATTTTATCTAATTTTTAGTTAATTGTTTTATTTCTTTTGGAATAGATAAAAATAGCTATCAATTTATATTGAAAAGGTGTTTATAAAAGTAATTTGTAGTTTTGTATATGCTAGTATTTTTTCTTGTGTTTTATATAAATATTCATCACTTAAAACTATCATCACGATTTATATAAAGTAGCCTAGAGTAGTATTAAGTATTTCATAAATAGTGTCCACTGATAAGTTACAAGTTAGCACTTATAAGTAGTTTAAAGTAATTATGTCCAACTTAGATAATATTAATGGTAAGTTGCGTGCATCGGGTCCTGAACATAAGCCTGTTAATAGGTCACCCCGCTTGCAGGAAAAGTATAAACAAAAAGGTCAGGTTGACAATCTACCCATAGAAAGTCAACCTGACCCAACTGAGACTTTAGATGTTGGTCCTGCAGCATCCTCAGCCCACAAAGGAACATTTCCTAACCGTTTCAGGTAATTACCTAAAAAAAACGTAAGAGAAAATAAGTCTTTAGTGGAATAGTCTTTTTTTTTTCCTTTTTCAATATACCGATATAAAACAAAATTTTCAAAAACAATTCGCTTCAGCAGCTTTAAAGCTAGGAAGCTTATTTTTTTTGCTGCCTATTTATATAATTTCCCAACGTCAAAAAAATTACTTAACGAAATTATTCAAAAATTTTCATTTTCGAGGAACAACAGATGCACCCTAGTGTATATAGTGACATAATAAAATTCTTGCTTTAAATCAATGAGGAAAAATTATAAATATCGCTTTCTCAGTTTTGATGTCACTAGTCTAAAAACAACCTCGGTTATATAAACTAAACTATACTTTAACTATTATTATAGCTAGTTAAATTTATAGTTTTAGTAACTACATATACTTTCTAATGCTCCGACTAAAAGAATAGCTTTTAGAAAATGAAAACAAATATTCTGCCTTTAATATCCTAAAAAAGTAAAATTTTGCTTATAAATTTTTTGGTTTACTACTAATATTTGAGATTTCTCTAAAATAGACTACGTCAAATTTTTAGTAAAGAAAATCAAAGTGTGATTTTTTTCGAAAAGCTTTTTTAGAAAAAGTTTTATATGTTTTATTTTTATTAAAAAGATGTATGCCTATTATCTTCTGGTTAACTCAGTTAAGGATGTAGTAATTTTTAACAAAACTTGTTCTAAATGATGGAATTCAACAGTTAAGTTGTTTAAATTTATTTTTTTACAAATTAAATTCTGTAGAACATCTTAGTTGACTGTTATACTAAAATTAAAATAACATTAGATTTTGATATAAGTTTTCAAGATATTTATATACTTTAACATCTAATCTTTTAAATATTAAAAAATGATTACTTTTATTGCAGTTGATAAAAAGTGTTTAACTAAAACAACTTTATCTTTTGATATGTGACCAACTAAAGTTGTAAAGCCAGTAAGAGCCAATTTATATGTAGTCCAAAAACCAAGCATCTACAAATCTTATTTTTTCTACCAGTTAATATCTCGTTATAAAAAGCAATAAATAAGAATTAAAATGTGTAAAACTATAATTTTTATTGAGTTCCAATGTGATAATAAACTAATTAAGATCTTAAAAGACTTCAGCACAATTTACTAAATGTATCAATTTTTGATCTAAAACATCTTAAATACTCGTATTGTTTTAATTTTTTACTAATTTTTTTTGACTATTTATACTTTTTTATTTGAAAAACAATTATTGTATATATATATAAAGGTTTATTTAAAGATGTAAACCTCGAGTCCTTTGAGTTTTACATCTTTAAATAAACCTTTTTATCAATAAAGCCCTCAAGGTGGGCTCAGTGTGATAAATTAAATCTATTAAGTTAATTATATATAGAACTAAAGTACAAAAAATAAACTTTTGCTCGGGACAGCTGTTTCTACGTTTAATACACGCCTTCAGCCAAGTTTTATTCAATGAAAAGCAAACTTGTACGTACAGCAATAAAATTATACAAAATTAGGTATTATGTAATAATAGAATAGTTAGTTGATTTTAGACAAAATAAATAACAGAGTTTTTAGATAAATTGTTTTCGATAATGTATGCAGCCAGTTTGTTATTCGTTTCTTTTGTTTAGAGATTCAGACTTTAAACAGATTTTTAAACTTTTAAAAATTGAAATTTCTCCGCATAGCACAATTTACATCCGTTTTTTAAACTAGATTTAATTTTTGTTCTTGTTTTTATTTCCCATTGAATTTTAAAATTAAATTTGTTATATTTTAGTTTCCAAATGTACTGCGATAAAGTTGTCGTATTTCTATGTTTTTCGTGTTTGAAGCTGTACTTGTGCTTTGTGTAACGATTTATGAACAATAGTCCAGTAGAGCCAATATAAAACTTGGTCTGGTTTTCAGTTATGACTGTCGCTTTATATATAACATTTTTCATTAGGCAAGTTCCATTTACCGGGCATTCTTGTTTGTTACATTCACACATTCGCCACTCTTTGTCCTGCGTGTCTAACATCTTTCGATTGTGTGCCATTATAAGTTATTTCATGTTTGGCATGCAGGAATAGGACACTTTTAGTGTCTTCCTGTTAAAAACTTTACAATATGGATGGTCTTCAGTAAAGTTTTTGTCCACAATCCCTAGGAAGCACTTCCCAACCCGTGTTGCCATACTTTTGCAGAATGGAGCATTGAAATATAAAATATTTCTTCTCCTTTTTTTTTTGTTCTTACCCTTCTCGTTTTGATCAAAGTTTTTTCTTATAAAAAAACATTTTAAACAGGTTAACATTATCTTTAGAAATTTTTAATACTATTTAATACTCTCTTTATGATAACTTTTAATTTAAACAAATAAAAAACCAAAAGTTTATACTTTATACCTCAAAAAAACATTTTGTTGAATTTTTTCAAAAATAAGTAGCCACCCTGATTATAATGATAAGCGTAAAAGGGATAATAAATTATTTGTGTTGAGTGTTATTTATATTCGCAACCAAACTACCTGTCTCTTTTTACGTTGTTTTTGTGAAGTTACTTATCAAGTATGTGCAAATAAATTTTGAGAGTATCATAGTTTCATGGTTACTTTCAGGATGTTCAGAGTAACTCTGCATTGTTAGGATTTTGGTGTGAAATTCAAACCAGTTTTAAAGTTTTTCTTAAATACAGGCTAGTTTTTTTAAACAGGGCTGCTAGACATTTATGGTACTGGGGATCGAAGATTTCAAAATGCTTAAAAATCTCAGCATGATTAAGACAATTAAGGATATTTTAAATATTTTAAATATTTTTAACTAACGATGACTAAAGACAGTTTTGATTTTTTTTAAAGTCTCAGGATAGGTTTAAGATATGTCAGAAATTTCAGTTTATATCTTTTATACAACTAAAATTAAATTAAATTTAAAATTTTGGTTTTCTACCCAACCGATTTTGTTCAAGAACATGATTTTAATGATTTTAAAATGGTCATTTAAAATATTTTAATATTGTGACAAGATCTTAACTATTCTTAAATAATAACATAGTTGATTGTGTTATAAATCTGAAGTTAGTGTTTATAATGATTTTAGTTAATATTCAAACTGTTTAGTAAAAATTAAAGTTAAGAAACACTCATTCAAGTGAGTATTTTATGTGGTAATATTAAATTCCGTCAATTAAAGTTTCAAAAAAAGTACAAGCTATTTCTAATATACAAAGTTAAATAACATTATAACATAAATTTATCTACGAATTCTGTATTTCAATGTTAACTTTTTCATACGGTATATTTAAAATTATAGTAAACACTTAAGGCAGAAGTATACAACCTTTGCTCTAATCAAGAAAAAGAAAAAAAAAATGATGCATAAGTAGATTGCCTAAGAAGCAAAAATAAAAATTTTAAGGTTTTGAAAAAAAACATTATAATTTACAGAAACAAATAAAGAGAGTTTTAAGTAAAGTTTTAGAAATGATATTTATTATATATTTATGACCTAACTGACATACGTTTGATCAGATTTCTTCTCTTCAGCATATTTTCTAATGGGATGCAGCTTATAAAAGAACCGATTATGTGCTAATTAGTCCCACATTTTTATTAATTTTTTTAATTGTACTTATAGAAGAGGTTTGGAAATTAGAGTGAAAAAAAAATCATCTAGGTGACCAAAAAATTTCAACTTGGTATTTTCGGATAGGTGGGCGTTCATTTCTAACCCGATCATTTCTAACCCGCGATCACTTTTAACCCGATCATTTCTAACCCGCGTTCATTTCTAACCCAATCATTTCTAACCCGCGATCACTTTTAACCCGATGATTTCTAACCCGCGATTACTTCTAACCCGATCATTTCTAACCCGCGATCACTTCTAACCCAATCACTTCTAATCCGATTACTTCTAACCATATTATTTCTAACTCGGTAATATCTAATTCGATCGTTTCTAACCCGATCAATAAATTAATATTGATTTTCAGCTTTCTTTAATCACAATTTATTTCATATTAAAAATTCAATTTTGAAATTTATAAACTTTAAGTCAAGCTTAAATATACAAAAATGTTCTTTTAATGATTTTTAAGTTTTCTGTCTTAAACTAAACTTAATGTTTATTATGTTCTTTTCAAATTACACTGTTAATTTAAATTTTATCTTAACTTGTTATATTTATATTTTCCTTTTATTTGATTTAATTTTAATATCAATCTGCTTATTTTGAAATTTCGTTTTCGAATTTTGTTGATTTACTACACGACAATCATTCCAAAATATTAGGGTCTTCTTGCTTTACAGTTTTTATATAAATCTAAATTTACCGACAATGAAAGTTGCTGTGTTAAACAATAAAAAAGTGTGGGGCTGTACTTTTATTACGCTACGCAAACTTTAAACCAACAAAAGAGTCTACAATTGTTATTTTAGTTTCTATAACCATAAAAACAAGTTATAATTCGCAATTGATGTTTTGTTTTTAGCAAAAATCTCGTTATTGTTCAGTGAAATTAATTTTTTTTAGTCTTTTTTGACTAAGTAAACAGAACTTAAACAAAGACTAAATTTATAAAAACCAAAACTTGCCGACATACAAATAAATATTAACGTTATTTGATAACAAAAACACTGACTATTTTTATTAGTTTATAAGAAAAAAATAGTAAAAATTATATGTAATTTTGGAGATACGCATCGCAGACTAAAATGAGCCAAAATGTTCTTCTTTTTCAATGGGCTTATTACCAACCAAATAAAACCGTAATCGAAAAAAAAACGTTGTTTGTTTTAGCAGTATCATTTTGTTCTTGATAAAATTGATAAATTGTCTTGATGTCATCCTGACATAGCTAGCTTCACAGAAGCAGTTAAGCTACTAAACTACCATACTTTGTTTAAATTCTGCTATCGGATCTTTTCCTCCAGGACTGATTATCGGTTTGGATACAAAAATAACAATCGGCTTTGCCGAATGATAAGTCCTACTTACTAATTGACAAATCTCTCTTTCTAAAACTCCTGAGTTCTTATTGACATAAGGCAATACTTAAGGAATCAAGCACTTTTCCACCCCTGCTGGCTTTATTTTGTTCAAACTATTAAGATGTAAATTCATAATTTTATTAACAAGTTCTTGTGATAGCCATTTTTATTTAGTCAACTTTATCTGTTTTATTTCGTCATCAAATAATTCTCTTGAACAGATCTATGTGCTCGATGGCAAAGCGTTCTTATTAAATTTGTCTTTTACTTCATGCTACAGAATGAATAATAGTTTAAGTAGTTACCAGTGAAAGTTTTCTTTCTTTAAACAGACGTCAAAAATTGGGTTTGTTGTCGTTTAAATAAAACGTCAAGAAAAGCCAATTCATCGTTATTTTACTTTTCTGAAGTAAATTTTATTGAAGAATGTGTTTTGTTCAACACAATAAAGAGTTCATCTATCTCTTCCTCATCTTTTCCTACTACAAAACAACCGTCGACATATCTTAGTAATATAAAATTGTATGATTTTTGAAGCTACAGCTTCCATTAGATTTAATTTTGCATTGTAGCTTTTTGACAAAACAAAGCTTCAACGCGCAAAATTTTACAATTTGGATGTATTTAATTCGTTCATTTTTTTACGACACTAAAATGCTAAAGGGTACATATATGTCAAAATTATCTCTTAGGAGTGCATAACTAAGCAGTAATAACTACAAAAAGCTAAGAAAGCAGAGTCTTTTCAAGCTGAATAAAAGCAGGTTTTTTCGCACATAAGTATACGTTTCTGTAGATTTGCAGAATCAAGCTACGTCTCTGTTAGAATGTAACACACAAATTTCGGAAGTTAATTTTGTTCATATGGGTAAGCAAAGTCTGATGAAAAAAGTATTTAGTTTACTTTATTACTGTTGAAACATTATAATATGCAGAAACAAATGGATACTAAATAAATTTTAGTTGCGTAAAACCTTTATTTATGATTTATATTTAAAGATAACTGTTTAATTGTTTTAACCTTATAAAAATGACGCGGAGAAAATTTCTAATTAATAAGTTACATTGACTATTCCAAACTAATAGCTTTAAGTAAACTTAACACGAACTTCAGTTACGGACCATTAATACAAAGACTTCCCGGTTAGCAAGTCATATTAGCATCTATTAGATAGTTATAAAGAGTAAAAGTAAATAACAAAAATACATAACTTCGCAATAAATACTCATCAATTGTCATCATTATGTAGAAAATTCAACCGATTGGCTGAAAATTTATTATAATGATATGAATTGATTTAATCGATTTTGCGTTTTGAAAAGATTTTTAGATTAAAAAGTATTTAAAAAAAAAATTTGCATTCAATACTTTAGTGAATTCATATTAGTATTTTCAAGCGACGTACATAAAATTTTACAGCTTTTTCATAACTGTGGACCACCGTTTATTTTCTTAAATTTTTAGGTTCAAAAAAGGGGTCCACAGATGAGACAAAAGTAGCTTGTAACCATTACAATCTTTTTTAAGCGCGTAAATTATTACTTTTCATAAATCTTATTCGGATACAAAAATCATTTTAGATATAAAATCTAGCAAACATCTTATTAAAACTAGCTTACAATATAAAATGGGAACGGGACAAATATGCACGAAGAGACTATTTTGCACGGAGTCTCATTATTGCGCGAAAGTAAAAAAAAATATTAATTATTGTTGAAGTTACCGATCAAGGGTAATAGTGACAAGAAAGTACATATCTATCGAAGTTCATAAAATAAATATTAAGTTTTAAAAATCATCAAGGGTTAAGGTTGTTAGTAATTAACATATAAATTAAAGTTTAAAAGAATCAAATCGTGCAAAACTGACCCTTTTTGCAAGTAAGACTTTACTGATATAAATATTTGAACTATTACGGTAACTTTTCACAGTTATAATAAAGATAATTAATTTCAAAACTTAGCTTTATAAACGGGCTCAAAAAAATGTTAATTAAATAGCTGCTAGACCTTTGGTTAGGAATAAAACAAGTTAGGATACATGATCACGGTTTTATGTACAAAATCTCTTAAAAATATTTGACTTGACACCACTGTTATAAGCAAGTTATTCTCCTTATAAAAACTTTATTTGGACCATTAATTTTGCACCTATTCTTAAAAATTGACTTATACCTGGTTTAATATAATTTTACTTCGTTAAAATGTTATGTAACATTTAGGTATAGAGCATTAATTATTAGACAGAATAGTGAAGTCTTAATAGCGTGAACGGGTCTAAATTACACGAATCAAAGTTGAATGAGTAAACAAAATTACACGAGTTACATCTTTTGCACGAGAGTATAAAAAATACTAAAATATGGTTTAGAAAAAAAAAGTTACTAACCGAGGGTAACAGTTATGTAAGAAGAAAAACCTTATAAAATAAATTAATCGATAGCGGGTAACAATGATTGTAAAAAATTACTTACTGACCGAAGGTAACAGCGATAGTAAAAAAAATTAACCCTTGCAAAAATATCTACGCGAAAAAATGTCTGTTCGTGCAATTTTGTACGCTGGTGCAAATTTGATAACTACCCTTTAATATTATGTATGCTGCTTCATTATATAATTTAACTAGATGGACCTTTAATAAAATTGATAGTTTTAAAATTATTTAAATGACTATTCAAATCCTAAAATTTTTATTTTTTTATTAAATATCCATTACAATAAGTTAACTTAACTTAAATATAAATGGTTTATATATGTAGGTTTAATTTTAAATATTATGAATGTAAACATAAACATTTGATAAATCAAAAACTTTTAGAATTGTTAGAACTTGAATAGTCGTGCACCCCTTAAGATTTAAAATTTTATAAAAATATTTTTTTGTATGGAGTTTGCCTGAATTCGTTATAATCATGGTTTAAATTATTATATTTATCAAAATATTTAAATTACGCTATTAGTTACTTATAAGAAATAATAAACAAGACTCATGAGGGTAAAATACACAAGACACGATAAAAAACATAAAAAGAAAAATAAACAATTACACATGAAAATTAACTAAACAGTATAAAAGATATAAAACGAAAGAAATTAAATGTATATAAAAATAATTAAAAAAAAGAAATAAAAGACATTATTGTAAAGAAAATATTTTCTCAAATGAAAGCAAACATTTAACTTTTACAAAATATTAAGAAAAGGTTATTTTAACGCATTAAAACAAAAAAACATTTCAAAAGAGATTCTAACTTACATTATTCATTTCTGATATCTTATACATTAAAAAAATAATTCACATATAATTTAATAATTTATCAGTGTTTTGTAATAAACACCAACTTTTTTTGAATGTAAAATAATATTTAAATTGCCTAAAAAAAAAAAACAAATTTGCTCAAAAAGAAAACTTAATATTAAAATACGTACTTTTTATGTTTTTAAAAAATAGCATATTATATAGTATTCATTAATTTATAAAATTAATTTGATCAACTTTTGGTATCTTTATGAAATTTGATAAAACATACACAATAACCAAACTACTATATTTTCTAGTTCGTAAATTAAAGTAACTTCAGTTACCTAAGAAAAAATAAGTTATAATGAAGTTAAAACTAACTTAGAAGCCAACTTTTATAATAAAATATTTAATACTTTTATAACATATTTATATTAAATTATTTTATTAATTTATATAATATTACTAAAATAATAATATTTATTAAACTAAAAAGTTACATAAGGGTTTAAAATAAACACCTTTTTTATTGTACGAAAAGAATTTTTTGTGTAATATTGTATTACTTATTTCAAAATTACTTTTATAAACTTTTCTTGAACAATTGTTAATACTTTATTTAAGTATAGATTTACTTAATCTACAAAAATAAAATATTATTTATATTTAATGTCAAATTTTTTTTTTTAATTAATGCTCTTAAAAATATAAACTGTTAAAAATCTTATAAGTCTTTTAAATAAATTCTGAAAATGTATTATTTGTAAATTTAAAAAACTTTAAAAAGAACCGAAAAGATAGAACTATAAGTGAAAAATATTTTGCTTCTTATAAACTTTTGATAGTAATATATCTTCAGAATTATTTTTTTTGGAGCTTAAGTTACAACATTTAAAGAAAATAATTTACAACTTAATTTATGTAATTAAGTTAAAATTGTTCAAATGAATTTTGTATGTAACTGTTATTAATTCATTATATTACATAAATAAGGTTGTAGAATATTTAATTTTAATCATAATAACTTAAATTTCAAATAAATTGATTTATATTTAGTTTTAAATTTAAATTTCCTCACAAAACATATTTGTTACTTAAAATTACGAACCAAAAATTTCAAGTTTGTTTCCAATGATATAATTTAATATAGAGTTTTAGGGTGTATACACAGCAGTGGCGTAGCGTGGTGTTTTGGTCAGGGGGTGCGCAAATTTTTTTCTCAAAAAACCTCCTAAATTAAAACTTTTTGGCCTCAAATTTTTCGGGGTCAATTTTCTCAGAAATTTAAAAAAATACTAAAAATCTATCTCCTACTTCATTTTTCAAGCAATCTTCTTCAAATTTTAGAAAATGTTCCTTACATTACAAGAAAAAAAATTACTTGTGAATTTAGATAATTAAAATAAATAAAAATTCTATAAAAAAATAGTCTTTTTTATTCAAAAATAATATATTTTTACTACAAATTTTTAAGTTAACAAGTAATGTGTTTTTTTTATTGTATAAAGATTAAACTGTTAAAGTTTGAAGAAGATTGCTTGAAAAATATATTAGGAGATAGATTTTAAACAAACTAGCCTTTTTTCGCTGTTTTAATTTTCCCCTCCCATAGGGAACCTATAACGCGGCCAAACTTTGACTGGTCATCAAAAAATAATTCGAATTTTTTAAATAACAAAAAGCATCTTAAAGCTTAAAAAAAATATATAAAATAAGATCAACTTCTAAAAATTATGGCTTACCCCCCCCCCCCTATGGCCTTAAACTACAAATAAATAGTCAACTAAGTATAACAATTAATACCTCAAAACATTTTTCTCTGTGCAATTTCTAAATAATGTTCAATATATATTTTATATCATTAAAAAATAATTGTATAAACTCAAAATAACTCATACTTTTAGTTTGTTGCAGCTTTTAATATACTATTTTAATCTTATATATAAAAATGTTAAATCTTCAGTATTAAAATTGAAAGTTTTAAATTTTATAATATTTTGTAGAAGTAATCTAAGCGCTAGTTTTTTTTTTAACTTCTACATTTTACCTGTATTACAATTAAAACTTTAAAAATAAGTCTTAACAAATGAAGAAAATTTATAAAATAAACAAGATTATGCCAATGTCTAAATGTTATTTACTGTTTCGAAATTATTTGAAAAGGTCGGCTAAGGCTCACCGAAACCAGGTAATAAACCAAAGCAGTGCTTAAACATTTGTTTTATTATATAAACAAGATTAAAAATAAAAATTTCACACCACTTGAACTGCAGTCTTGAGTAATAGCAATATCTGATGTTGGTCTGCTATTTTTCAATTCAAGCTTTTGAACTTCAGATAATTTTACTATCTGACATATTTTTAGACTTGCAACATTCCATACAATATCACTTTGCAAATTTTTTTAGATAATATACTAAAGATTAATAAAAACAAGTGTTTATTTTTTCTTTAGTATAATAAAACATATTTTACAAAAAACAATTAACTTTGAAGATATCAGGACTGCCTTGCCACTCTTTGAGTCAAAATAACTGTCCTGAGTTAGTTTTTTATATCATGTGTCATCATAAGCATTTTAAATTCTTTTAAAGAATTTTTTTATTGTTAACTTATAGAAACTAGGCTTTATAACAAAGCTTTTAAAACCACTAAATCTACCCTGAGTTAAAAAAAAAACAAATCTATCCTTAGTCAGCCTAAGCTTAAAAATACTTAAAACATTCTGAGTTATCCTGATTTTTACTGAGACATACTAAAGTTTCCAAAACTTAATAAAATCCCGAGTTATCCTGAGTGTGTGTAAAGATTATACTAAATGTTTTTGATACAAAACAAAATGCTTAAAAGATAATTTTTTTAAGGTCAACTTTTTCAATGCTTTTAAAAAATTCACAAGAAATATAACTTTTCACCTATCTTAAAATCAGTTTTTCTAAGATCTTTAGGGAATAGCATTTTTTAAATACTACGAACAGTTAGTAGAAAGAATTTTTTTTTTAAAACTATTTAAAATTTTATTTAAAACTAAATAAATTTAAATTTAGAATTAATCTATTATGTCTTTTAGACTAAAATTGATTGTAAAATTTTGTTTTACAAATTGCTATAAATTAATTCATAATGTGACTAAAGAAATTTTAAAATAACTTGCTGCAAAAATTGTTTAATTTTTAAACTTTATGACTGATAGAATAACAAAGTTTTATTTGTTTGTTATCTTAATAAAAAAAGAAACTACTTTTAAAAAAAATTTTAAGTTTAAATAATTTAAACCATACTTTTTGTATAGTAAGATTAAAACTGTAATCACAGTATAAACAGTCTGTTTATTATTTATTTTAATTTATTGTTTTAATTTTTCTGTTTTATTGTTATTTTTCTTTTAAATTATGTTGTTAATATTTTTTATTCTTAATATCAATTTATTTTTATTTTATTAACAGTTGTTTATTGCTATTTTTACTACAACTTGTTTATTCTTGAATCATTATCACTATAAAACAGGTTTAGCTTTATGGTTTGTTAACAAAATATTAGTATTTGTCCTTGTAAAAAATCTGTCATGAGGTTATACTACTGCGGTGCACTAACTAGTTGCGTACTGTTTAAGTCTAAATTCTTATGAAGTTAATGAAGTTATAAAATGTTTCCTTATGGAGTTTTTCATCAACATCGGGGCGCATTTGCAATTACTCACCGAATCAGTATACTGGGTTATTTCCCTAACTTCTCACTAATTGATATTCGAAATTTCGTTTAATTTTTCAAATACTAGAAAAACATAGTTGAAAAAAGGCAAATATTAAGAAAAAATAAACAATAAAGGAAAAAGATATTGCATTTTTTTTTTAGTTTTTTTTTTTTTTTTTTTGGGTGGCACGCATGCGCCAGCGTCCCTCCCCACGCTACGCCCCTGATACACAGCATTAAATTTAGTTGGCAAAACTTTTAAGTTAGATAGAATTACATAAATGTTTGAAAAAATTAATAGTAAGTATTTATATTGGTAACTAAGACTTTTTTGTAAATATAAGAAATTATTTAGTTCATACAAAACATACATATTCTACTACTAAGCAATAAATATTTTTTAGTTATAAACCAAGCATTATTTTGTGTTTTAACTTGATCAATAAATATGATTATTCTACAAACATAAAACTCAACAAAGTTATTCATGTCGATATTATAAAGTATGTTTAAATTTTGTTTACAATTATAAATATTATTAGTAAACTACTTTGTATTAGGCTTCAGAATAAGGAGCTAATTCAATATTTAAAGCAAGGTCAGCAAAGTTAATAGTTTCAAATAAAAAATTCAGCCATTTGTAATGTACTAGAAAGTCTTATAAAGCTTTATAGTAGATTTTCTACACCTAGTACAAAGTAATTAACTTGTAGGTATCTTTACTTGTTTAACTAAATGAATGTATGCAAGTATATACCATTTAATTTCTGTACTAAAACAACAATTCGTAATAGAACAATATTTATATTTGTAGATAAAACTGAAAATAAAGCTTCGCTTATTAACTGCTTACTTCTAAGTGACTTACTATTTTAGTTATAATACTTATGACACTCATATCAAACAAATGTTTACTTACAGACAAAAGTTCATAATATACAGGGTTGCCAAAGAATTTTCCATCAGGTTTTCTAAATTTCTTCAAGTTTTTGTAAGTATATGCTTTTTTGTTTATTTTTAGTATAACACTAAACTTATACTGAAAATCTGTCTTGAAAAAAATTATGATTGATAGTTATTAATAATATAATACTGAAATATTTTATGACTGGCTGTCATTAAATTAATGTAATATTAAATTTATTTTTTATTGATATATATTGTAAATGATAACTATTTATATAATGTAATATAGAAATAGATTATGACTGATAATTATATATTTACTTATATATATAATGAGATGTTGATATATTCTATGACTGATAATTATACATATAAAGTTATATTGGTAATAAACCGTTAAATCTGTTCGTATAAATAAAATAGTGAGTTGTGCGATTAAATCATATCTGTCATTAAATTATATATTATTAATGTATAAATTAGCCTATGGTCGCAACTAAAAAAGTCTTTAAGCTTTATAAATATTTGTATTATTTTATTTAAATCGAGGTATTATAAGTTTTTTGAACAAACTTATTTTATTAATTAAATAAAAGTGTGTTAATGATTTATTACAACCGATGTTTTATAGAAACAAACAAAAAGTTTGAAAATAGTGTTAATTAAAATAGTCATGTTTAAATAATTTATATTATATCAAATACTTTTACCAATGGAAAACATTTCATTTGTCCGCCGAAAAATATTACAGAAAACCTTTACTTTGAAAAAATTATTAAGAGTTGTTAGGATGTTATATAACTTCTATGTTATAAAAGCGGTAATTCAGTATTTAAGTCGCTAAAAAATTACAATAAATTAAAATATTTTTAAAGGTTCAAATATTCCTTACACAATAAATATGAAACGAGAGTCAAATTATTTATTGTTCATTTATTATTTCTTTTAAAATACACAAACTTCAACTATCAATATAGACTTAGAATAAAATTACAAAGTATTCAGTTTACTTTAGCACATGTTTTAATAAGAAAGTAATTTCGCACAAGATAAACCTCGAAGATCTTTTGTTGCTTCACATGATTCTTCAGACCATTTGTCTTTATCAACATCATAACAAATAAATATTGTTCCGTGATTTTGAAGTATTACAATTCTATTTCCAATAGACACAGCTTTGTTTAAACAAATAGGACTGTTTGATGGTTTCAGAGCAATAAACTTCTTGCAGTTATTGTCAAAAATTTCACAATTTTTAATTCCATCACCAATAACAAACAGTTTGTTTTTAACAACAACTAAATTATGACCATAATGATTATTTATCAAATTAGGCATTGTTGACCATTTATCACCAAACACATCATATGATTCTACTGATTTCAAACTAATATCATCATTATCCATTCCACCAGAAACCACAATACTTTCTTGAAAAGTTGTACAAGCTGCACCCCATCTAGCTACATTCATTCCAGTAATTTCTTTAAAGGTGTTATATTATGGTGTTGAACTCTAAACAGGAGTTAGTTGTTAAATAGTCATAATGATTATTATCTATTTTATGATAACCACCAAATATTGTGTCTATAAATGCATAAACACAGAAAAACCTACGTTTATCAACCATATTAGTTACTACAGTCCATTTGTTATAAAAAGGTGAATATTTTTCAACTGATATTACCAAATTAATAGCATTATCCAAACCGCCAAAAACATAAACTTCTCCTTTTAAACAAACGGCTTCAAAGTAATTTCTACATTGATTCATTGGAGCAAGATCTTTAACACAACTTAAGTTACTTCCATCAACTTCTTTTACTTTACTTTCAATATTTCTTAATCCATCATCATAACTACCACAAATTAACAAATTAAATTTGTTTTGGTTACAATACCTACTTGTGTAACAAATATTTGATATTTTTTTGAAGTAGTTCTTGTCTGCTAAATAATCTTTTAATATGTTAACAATTTCATAAATTTCAGTAGTTGAAGAAATTTTATCTGATATGTATTTCAGTGCATGTTCTGACAACAAAGAAAATCGGACTTTTTGTAACAGTTGTTTTGCATATTTGCTACATTCTTTACTACTGTGTTTCAACCAATTAATTGCTGCGTTAAATATTTCAACTTCTGAGTGAATATTTATTTCAGAACTTGCAAGTATCTTTGCAACAAGATTAAAATCTAAGTTTAAGAAGTTTTGGGTTTCAACAACCATTGGAAAACAACGTTCTATAAAACTCAAGGAAGACTCAGAAATAGTAACTAGGTTGTAACATTTAGCTAAACAATAAAATGCGACAACATTTTTAACTGTTAATTTATCTTGAAGGATTTTGCTGATCTTTGTGATTGTATCTTCTTTTTCGAGAATCTTGTTTATTTTGAAAGCTAAAACGATTTCTTGTTCTTTTATATTTGATGCGTCTAAAAAATTAATATGTATTATAATTGTAAAATTGCTCAAAATAATTGATACATTATTAGAACTAGAAATCTGCATTATCAGTATTAATATTAACGTTTTATTGTATCCTGTATTTTGTATTGTTATTCATTGCAATTCAGATTTTTGTGATTGATGTTAATAAATAAAATATAAATTGTAATATAACGTTTTTAAATTAAACATTGTAATATAAAGGTATTCTACGGACGGATCACTGATAAGAAGTCTGGTTCGGGCATTGCTTTTAAAATTTAATAAAATCAAGACTGTAAATGGAGAAACCCCCAAGAATGTAAATCTGGCCCTCTACAACATATTTTGAAATCAAGTTTGATATTCTTGGGTTTAAAATTAAAATGATATAAAAATGTCTTTAAAATACCAAAAATTTAAAATCTGCAAAATGTTTTATTAGAATGGAAATATCTTTATTGCTGTTTTAAAATGAGCTTTGTATTAATCTAAGTCGTGGTTTCTAGACTTGGTTATCTTTGTTAATTGCGAAAAAAAAAACTATAAATAAGTGGTTTTTTATATGGAATATACAAAAAGGATTTTTTAAACTAAACTTTGTTAAACTTTATATTATTTTGTGCTATTTTAACACATTATTAAAATTTTACTAAAAACATAGTAACTTTGAAAACAATTAGTTTTTTTTATTACTCTTATTTTAAACAACATAAATTTTTAAGAGTATCTTGAAAATCAACAATTTTAAGATATTTTAAGTAGGACAAAGTAGAAAAGTTCAACAAAATCTTTTGATAAATAATGAGTTATAAAACCGGAAAAAGACTATATGGTTATAAATATATCTTCTTTTACAGTTAAAACAGTATTTTTAAAATCTTAAATAAACAATAAACACTACTATTCTACGAAAAAATAAAGTTGTCATTTTTAATTCAAAAAGACATTTTCATATGTTTCTTCCTCTTCTGAGTGATAATTTATCTCAATATTTACAAAAAGGTTTTCAAAATAATAGAAATGTTTCCTGAATAATTTAGTATTATACGTTAAAAAAGCAAGGGTAATTTTTTTTTTAAATTGTGGATTTCTGTATAGTTTGACTGTAAAGAATTCCAGTCAATTAGTATATATTAGAAAAATTTGAAAAAATGATTAAGTTCCAAGCTTATCATAAAATTTAATTATTGAATTAATAACATACAGTTCACCTTTACCCTTCATATAAAAATCAATACTTTTGTTAAAAAATATCTCTCGGCCCTATTATGCTCTTAATTTATTTATTTTTTTTATATTTACTTAAATTTTCTCAATAGAGTTTGCAGTTTTGAAAAATTAATTAATTTCTTTATAACATCTAACAACAATCATTTTTTTCAATAAGTTGATAACGTTTTCTAAGCATTAAATTTTTTCTAACTAACAAATTAAACCGACAAAAAACTAAATTTAAAAATTTTTATTAATACTAAATATAAAAATATCAATGTTAAAACATTTTCTAAATTATCTTACCTGTATTGAGAAAAGCATTGTAACCTCGTACACTTTTATCATCTAATCGTATTGTAAAAAACTCAATGCATTTGTTTTTAAAACAATTAACTACTGAATTTCTACAAGTTTCACTATAACTCGTTAATTTGTCATGGTTATGTTCAAGCTTTCTTCTTTTGACATCAATTTTGTCCATAGTTTTTTCACCTGACATGACTCGATTATATTTGTTTAACTTGTTTTGAAAAATCTTAAAATAAGAGTTTAAATATATTAAGCTCATTCAATATTTTTTTTTTATTTATTTTAAAAAATAACTTGTAACTAATGGTTTATTTAAAAAATAAGTTTGAAGACTAACTAACTTTTAACTTTAAAATTACAGTTTCAAGTTTAAAAAAAGTTTTACTTTAAAAATATAAAATTCATAAGTTAAACAACTTAACTAAGTTATTTCTATTTTTATTTTTGAAAATAGTAATGTAAATCTTCAGAGTTGATTATCTATTGAATAATTAGAATGTAAAAACACTAAATTATTTTTATATTGTATAAAACTAGTTTAATTTAAAAGATTTATAAGTAAACATGAATAAAACTATGAATTTGTTATGTGTATCTCTTTCAAATGGTTTTTAAATACTAAATTAAACCATAAAAATTGCAATTTATTTAACTACACTAAAAAAGTTAATAAATTCTTTAACTAAGCTCATATTTTATCATTTACAGATACCTATTAATAAAAATTATAGACACTATTTTGAATGATACAGTGTTGTAAAAAAAAAAAAAAATCAAAATGTTTAAATATGTTAAAACAGGGAGTGATATAAGATAATAATATATGATCAAAAAAAAGGTAAACAGCTTATTTTAAATACCAAGTCTAGTCTTATCTAAAGCTATTTAACACTTATCATTTTATTATTACATTGTTCAAAATAACCAACGAGATAATTTTACTTTTAAACAATTAATTTTAAACTTAATTTTAAAAAAATTGCCAGAAATACTGAAAATAATGTTATATTAAACTTTTTCTTTTGTTTTAGCTTAAAATTTTTTGCTTGAGTAATGTTCATCTGGAAGAATATTCCCACAGTTACAACTCTTTGCAGGTGTCAAAATCTTTTTAAAAATTTTAGGTCAATTTTCAAGAAAAAAAAAAGGCTTGGGGCCGCTACTTAAGTAATAATATAAATATACTCTTAGTTATATAACCTACTATCCTATAAAGTAGTATATAATTATTATATAAAAATCAAATATAAATTTAAATTTATCACTAATTATTTTGTTAAAGCATATAGTTTTGTTTATTGCCCAAATGTTATAACATGAAATATATGTTTAATTATTATCATTTAACAATGGGATATTTAAACTTGAAATAATTTTTTTTTTCAACTAAATCTAAACAACTATTTAAAGCTATGAATGATACAACTAAAATATTTTTTCAACCAAACAGAATCAATTTTTAAATTCAATTATAACAACGATATTTAATAATACTGGATAATTTTTTTTCAAAACTATTTACAAAATTATTTAAAAAAAGTCTGTGTTACATAAACTAATTGTAAAGTTTATTTATAAAAGTTACATTTATAAAACATTAGCGTAATTAAAAACCGAAATATAACAAAACAATAACAGAAATAAAAATAAGAATTTATACTAAAAGTTTATAAATAATTTAAAATTTATCTAATAAAGCTAGCCTGAGTTTAAAAAAAAATTAAACAAGGCTGATTTAAATTTGGTGAGTTGTAAAAATTATGTGTATATTTGTTAAGATAAACTTAGCACTAAATTTTACACAACAAGTAAAAATAAATATATTTTGTTTCACTAAACTTACTAAAACAACATTTTAAATAGTAATACATACCTAAACCTTAGTTATTGGTCAAAAATAAAAACTATATTGATTTCCTTTTAGAAAAACTAAACAGTTTTGATTCATTGGTATATATTCTTCATTTTTAAAATATTCTCAGAAATTTTGACTGTGTAAAAAATATTTTAACGCTATTCTCATTTTATATAAGAAAAAAAATATACCTTGGCTCAGCCCGAATTTAAATAAAAATATTCTTGATTATTTGAGTGTGTTGCAAACCAAATAGCAAATTTTAAAATTGATTTTTTTTTATTATATCCGAATACATAACTACACTTCTTATTGTAATAACAATTTTTTGTGATACATTTAACTTACTAATTAAAACTATAAAACTAAATGAATTCTAATAAATTAGTGTACTTAAGTTTTTGATTTTAACCATAAAAGAAATAAACTGAAAATTAAAAAATTGCAGTCAACACAATTCCATTAAACATTTCTTTTACATAATTTTAATCAAATATATAAAAAGCTAAAATAAAACTGCAGCTAGCAAAATAAAAACTCTGTTAAAAGACATATTTACTGAATATAAATATACGTAATCATATCAAGCTTTTATTGTTATATGAAACAAAACCATGCTAAGATATCTTTCTACTTAATTGTTTGCTAATATATGACAGAATAGTTGAATCACGAAAATTACCTATAGTAGCATTTAAAAATTTTGTTTTATAAACGAAATTGAAAACAAATTTTACTTTACTATTAAATAAAAAGTTGCCAATCGTTTTTAAAGAATTTTTTCTTGGTTTTTCAAAATTCATCCAGGTTTTTAAAAGAACACAATTTTGGATCTTCTTTTAGTTTAAAGTTTAATTTAAGGTTAAGAAACTGTGTTAAATAGAATAAAAAGATTAAAAAGATACAGTAAAGCTACTTAAAATGTGGTTATTAATAATTTTTTTTTTGGTAATGACAAAACTTTATAATCTTTATGGTAAGTTTTTTAAGTCAAACCAAAACTTTACTACTAAACATGTCAAAGTTCTTAAAAATTCCAGGTTTTTCCAGGTTTTTTTTTAAATGTCATAAAATCCATGTTTTTCAAGGTATTTTTTTGCCTTAATTGTCAAATTCCAGGTTTTTCCAGAATACCAGGTAAAGTGGCAATCCTGATATTTACATAACAATTTTTTCATTTTCCACTTTCACATATTTTAATTTTTAGTCAATCAACAACAGTTTACAACATTCTTTTTAATATTTGAATAAAAAGTTAAAAATAAAATAATTCTAATTTATTTAGATTTATTTTAAGCACTGACGAGATCTTTGACCGAAAGTTAATTTGTAATATAAAGTTTCAAAAGAATAAATTGTTATTTTCTCCTCTAGTATTTGAGATCTCTTTATTTGTTTTCTAAAAACCAAAATATATAAAAGAATTATAGTTTATTAACAACAGTTTTTTTTATAATTTCAAGGACTTAGTTGGTAGGTTGAACTATTTTATTTGTGTAAATACTAATTTAACAACTGAGATAAAATTTGATTTTTAACTAAAACGTTCATGAAGTATAATTTAAATTTATTTGGCCACTTAAATTATATTATGATGATGTTATTAATTTTGCTATGTTTTTTACAAAGCTTTGTAGATAGATTTAATTAGAAAAAAAAATAGGGTTTTCTTTAAAAGCTTAAAGTAAAATAAAATTAAAACAATTACTTGTATTTCTAATGTTTTTAAACTAATAGAATTAAGTTGTAGCAAATTGAAATGAAATAGTGGCACTACTGATTTAGATTGTGTTAAAAAAATTCAACAAGGTGTCGTTTTTTGGTTACAAGAAAATACAGCCTGATTTACAGCCAATTAGTCTGAGTAACCATATCTTAATAAAAACTAAAAAAAAAATCAATAAGTTGTAACTTGAAAAAAAACTACTTTTAATCCAGCTTAAAAAAACTAAAAGTTACTAAATAGTAAGAGTAATACATGAAAACAAAATTTTAAACTAATTTTAATTTTAAAAAATGGTAAGCTAGTCCGAGTTATACTGTATGGCAACAAAGCAACCTTGTAACTAGTGCAGTGTTGTTTTTTACCATTTAGAAATATCATAAATAGCAGATAAAAGTTTTCGATTCAATAAGTGTTTAAAAAAATATTTGTATAAATATTTTTAGAAAATATTTTTTATTTAGGCTGCTTTATAGAGTTCGATATACTTTGAAACAATTTTAAAGAAATAAATGCAATGAATGAAGTAAGACTCAAGTTAACTTGACCAGTTTTTCAAGGAAATATTTATTGTTTAGCTAGTAGTAATAAAAATAATGGTCAGTTGAATACTGTATAATAATATGATGTTTATACTGATAAATTATCATCAGTCTTTATTCCCTGATATGATATAACGTAAAAGTAACTACAATTTAGTTGTGTGAAAGATGAACCATTTGTTTCTCGTTATAGAATAAACGTTTTAGAAGTTTATTCTAATTTTTTTAAAAAAATATTGCTTTTTAACCACGACCCGCCTATTTTTATTTGATTAAGTCGACTTCGATTGAAAACAGAAACTTAATATTTCAAAATGTTTTGTTGAAACGTGGAGGTGTTTTACCTAGTATTTGCTGATTCAGCAACATAGTTTTTTTTATCATAAGTATTAATTATTTTATTAGGTTTTTTATCTTTATTTTATAAAATTTAATCTTTGATTAATTTATGATGTATTTTGTTATGGTGGCAAATATATATGAAATATATAAAAAGAAGAAAACTAGAAAATTTGGCTGACTCAGCAAATACTAGGGGAAAAACATCCGCACTAAAATCTGACCCATTTTAAAATATCACATTTCCAGTATTTTATTTTATTTATTATTATTATTTATTTCCAGTAGAAGAATAGATATAGATGTACAAAATAGATATAGATTGTAGACAAAAATAAATGGTGAAAAGAATCGTGATGTTCAATTGAAACTAATAATTTTTTGTGTGTACATTCCCCTGTATTACAAAATTTGAAATAAACTGTGTATTATTTTTCGGACATAGTGTTGTAATTTATTATTTTCTATAGACATTTTTACCTTTTTTTTTTGTGAATATGTTTTTAGAGATTTTTTTATATATTTAGTTGATAACTTTAAGTTAAATAAACACAAATGTTTTTAATTGACTTGAATCTGTTATTTCAACAAATCACTGCTTAAAAAAAAAAAGAAGAAAAAGCCATTTTAGTTTAATAGCCACAGCTCATACCACAGTAGTAACATAAAATTAAAAAGTTTTAAACAAAGTAGATTTTACATTTTGTTTAAGAAAACAAAAAAGTTGTATTAGTTATTTAAAATAATATTAATAAATATTAAAATCTTAACACAAGTTTGCTAATCTTTTGTATTTGTTTATAAAGTTTTGTACATTCAAAATGCTCCTAAAAGTAGAAGTTTGAATAAAAGAAAAAATAATATATGAATTATAATTTATTCATATTTGTATTAGTTTTAAAAATTCCAAGCTTTTTATCAATATTGAATTGTAGTCGTAAAGCAATTTGCAACAACTTAGTAGAGTATGTCATTTTTGAAAATAAAGTACAATCATTTTTAAATTAAAAAAAAACTCATTTTTTTTATTATTTCTAGAGTTCTAGCAGAAACCACTGTAACAGGTTGTTTTTATTTGTATATGTGTTAACCACTTTGATTGAATCCTTGAATATTGTACACTTTAATAAGTTTTCAAAGCCTTAATTAGGACCCATTTAACATCAGGCCACACAAATTTGATTGAAATAAAACTAGTATACAAATACCTAGTGAAACAAATTATCAGTATTAGTATTAATGTCAAAAAATATTTGACAAGGTTGCCACACACTCAGGATACTCCGTATTACTAAAACTATTTTTAATTTTGTAAATATCAGAATAACTCAGGATAGTTTAAATTTAATTTTAAAGTCAAGCTGTTCTAGATAGTTATGATTTTATTTAGAAATTTAAAAATTGTTTCCAGAATTTAGAAATCCTGGGCCATTTTTTTAGATTAAACAAAGTTTAGTTGAATTGATTAAAATATATTTTTTTATACCCAATTTTATTGAAAAAGTTGTATTTTAGTGAATTTAAAAAGTTTTTAGTTTTTTCTTTGCATTTCAGAAATTTCAGGGTAACTCAAGCAAATAAGTGGTCAATCAGGACAATTTTTTAGACTAAATCAGTAGAATCCCTGTTTATATTAATAAATATTTACAATAAAAAAGACCTTTTACTGATTTATATAAGGTTTATTACTTTGAGTGGTTTAAGCTAACTTGCATAGTATAGAACATTGTTACAAAAGGTAAACTACGACACTGATGTATTTAAAAAGAAAATGTATTTATGCAATCATATTAAATTACTGAAGATTAAATACTGAAGCAAATTTTGATTATTTTGAAGTATAATATGTTTTTAAATGTAATATTTTTATTTTATAATGTTCGGAAAACATCAGTCTCAATCTTCTATCTACAAGATTAAGTCAGGGTGTCAAAAAACATGGAAAAGTTAAAAAAAAACCTGGAATAGGCTAAAAAACCTGTAATTTGAGAAATTTTTGAAATAAATTTAAAATTAAATTGAACTTTAAACAAAAATCATTAAAAAATCTGAAGTTTTAAACACATTTTAGATGTAAATTGCTAAAATTTTGATTTCACAATATAAAAAACATACAGTGAATTTTTTTGTTTATATCAATTTGAAAAAAAAAAAACACATTTAAAGTAGCTTTACAGTATCTTATTTTAGTTGAACACTATTTTACACAATTTTTAATTTTAAACTCAAAATAAACCCAAAAGCGAGTATTTTCAAAATCAGTTGCCACCCTTATAAATTTTTTAAGACGGTATATTCATGTTTTATTCAACCTTTTTGATTGAAATTAAAGTAATCAAAAGTAAATTCTATGCTTTTTTCATAAAAAGTCTCTTGGTGACATATTGTTTGGCTAATACTCAAAATATAAAATTTTAACTTTTAAAAACACAAAAGGAAACTTATTAAGATCAAAATCCTAAGCAAGCAACAAAAATAAAACTAAACAATCCAATCATGTGATCCTGACCTGTGAATCAATATGTTTTGATCTTAAAGTTAAAATCTAATTAAAATCTATCCATGTGTCTTAACTATAGGTAAAAACAAGTCAATGCAATATTTATATTAGTTTTGAAGTGGCTACTTAACTTTAAAACTTTGGTATATAAAATACAAGCTAAATAAAAAGAAATCTAGTAGTTTTTGAAAAAATTAAAAAGATAAAATTTTGACTATCAAAATTATGTAAAATCCGGAAAATTTACATGTTTTATTTTTATAACTTTAACTATACTTAGCAACAAAAAGGCCATTATATCAATAATAGTCTAAAAAGAATTCTTAATTAAATTAAAATTATTTAAAACTTTAACTCACTCACATTTAGAGTATAATTTTAGTAGTTATATAAATTTTAAAAAGCTCGTTATTATCTTTAATTTTTTATTAAAAAGGATTTTGAAAAAATATGTTTCAATAACATGTAAAAATATTGCAAAATTAAATTGTCACTATGGTATAAAATAAAAAGTAAAAATTATGTCAGTCACAGTCTTTGTCATGAATGTACAACCATATTCTAAAACTAAATCCTAGCTATTATATTGTTTTTTAAGTGATAAAAATTCTCTAAAAGTTTGATCTATTGGTTCTAGTCTACTAATAACCTTTTAGTTATGAGGAGTACACACATATTCAAAATAAATCGTTTAAGTATCATTACATACAAGAAGGCTTTAGTTATTAGAGTGGACATTTAAGAAAAACTATTCACTCAAGTTAAAGCCATTAGAAAGTAAAAGGTGTCAAAAAAACTAACTTAAGCTTATTTATAACAACTTAATAATGAGCTTGCAAAATCTAAGTAACTTAAAAAAAAAAAAAAATTTACTTATCTTAAATTTATGGATCTATCTTATCTTGCATAGGATATGGTAAAATTTGTAAAAAAAGAAAAATAGATGTGTATAGCAGGATAATGTTTTAGAAATTGTTTAAATATTTTATATCTTTTCTTGTTTTTTTATTGAGAAGATTTAAAATTTTGTACAAAAAGTTTCTGAATCAAATATAAAGTTTTAAATAACAGAAAAAGCCTTTAGTGATTAAAACAATAACATTTTTTTATTAAGCATCTCTACTCTTAAACACTCATTGAACCAAAAACTTTATATGCTATTTATGATTTTTTTTTTTTTTTGTAAAAAACTACTATTTATACTTACAGTGTTGCTTTTTTGCCATACAGCATAGCTTAGGCTAGCTGACCTTTTTTGTAAGTTATGATTTAGTTTAAAATTTTTGTTTCTTTCTATTATTATTACTATTTAGTAACCTTCAGAATTTTAAGCTGGATTAAAAGTAGTTTTTGTCAAGTTATAACTTATTGATTTTTTTTTTTATTTTTTTATTAAGACAGGGTGACTAATACTAATTGGTTGTAAGTCAGGCTGTATTTTCTTGTATTCAAAGAATGACACCCTGTTAATTTTTTTTTACACAATCTAAATTAGTAATGCTACTATTTCATTTTACTTGGTCTAGAATTTAATTCTATTACTTTAAATACTTGTTAAATAAAAGTAATTGTTTTAATTTTGTTTTAATTTTAAGCTTTTAAAGACAACCCTAATTTTTTTATAATTGAATCTAGCTACAAAGCTTAGTAAAGAACATATAAAAATTAATAGTTTCATCATAATATAATTTAAGTGGCAAAATAAATTTATACTTCATGAATGTTTTAGTTGAAAAATCAAATTTTGTCTCAGTTGTTAAATTAGTATTTACACGAAAAAAACAGTTTAACCTACTAACTTAGTCCTTGAAAATATAAAATAATTTTTGTTAATAAATTAAAATTTTGTTTTAAATATTTTGGTTTTTAGAAAACAAATAAAGAGATCTCAAATACTAGAGGAAAAAATAATAACTTATTCTTTTGAACCTTTATTTTAAAAACTTAGTTTCGGTCAAAGATCTCGTCAGTGCTTAAATAAATCTTGATAAATTAGAATTATTTTATTTTTAATCTTTTATTCTAGGGGTAGGGAGTACACCACATTTTTTTGGTCATGTTGTAAAATTTATATTTTTCTTTTTGATTTAGATGTGTTTTAGCATCATTAAGAAGAATTTAATATTAAAAAAAAAAATTGCCAAAAAAAAAAATTCCGAACCCAAAAATTGATTTTGACCCCAAAAATCACTTATTTTCATTATTTTTGACTTAAATAGTAATAAAGTCACTTATACATGTCCTATACTTATAGTTTTTATCTTAAATTAAAGTTTACAGTTATAGGCAAACATTTAAAGACATTTCAACTGTTTTTGTTACACTATGATGTCATAATCACACAAAATATGTAAATGTTTTCGATAAAATAGTACTTTTTAAAAATTTAATAAGCATAGCTCTACTTAAAATTTTTTATTCTAAAAGTAACAGTTACTTTAACATTTTAAACAAACTTCTTACTTACCTCTAAAGATTTAAATGATGTGGTACTGGTATGTATATTAGCGTGATGTTTGATGTCATAATTCATTTAGTCATAAGTGTTTAAAAAATTCTTAGATAATTATTCAATTAGTATAACAACAAAATAAATAACCAAACATTAAAAAATTATCATGTATTATAGTCAAGATAATTTTTTATGGCATCATTAAGTTAATGATTAGTGCTAATGATAGTACTTCTACCATCA
This sequence comes from Thalia democratica, assembly GCF_965202585.1. Lineage (NCBI taxonomy): Eukaryota > Metazoa > Chordata > Thaliacea > Salpida > Salpidae > Thalia > Thalia democratica. Next base: position 116,064,300 of record NC_139165.1, on the reverse strand, counting down.
TTTGAACTGGAAACTGAAGGTTCAACATCAACTTCCGAAATGTATGACTTCTCACACATGTCTCGCTTCAGAGCTGCTTGTGCTAATTCTAACTCAGTTTGCTTTTCAGTTACATATTTCAAATCAACATCTTCACTTATACGGCCACAACGGGAACTTAGTTGATCAGTATAAAAACATGCCTCATCTCCAGTAAGAGTATCCATGTTTTTGCCTATGTCAAAAAACTTGTTAACAACTAGAGGTACGTTTGTATGTCTACCTGTAAATATATTAGATTGTCTCCATTCTTTGTTGAGCTGCCTCAAACTCTTTTTGACACCTGATTTATCTCGGATCTGCTCCTTATACACTTTACTAAAGTAATTATTTACTACAGTTAACAACTTTGATTGTACTTGTTTTATTTTCAGAACATATTCTTCACCAAATGCTTTGGTCCACTGTAAAATGAGAGCTGTTGCATACGCCTTAACACAATTTTTCATCTTTTGTGATTTTGGGTTAGAACAAATGTTAAAAATGTTAATAGCAACATCATAAGTTGTTGGTAGGCAATCTCCCAGAATTATACTTAAATTACTACTATTATTCATCTGTAAAAAATTAACAAAAACTGTTTTTTTTTATCTTTAACAGTATAGTGAACTTTATAAATCTTTAGTACAAAAGCAACTAAGAAGTAAGTAATCAAATTTTTTTGAGTAAACTATAAAACACTTGAAGATCTTGTAGATATCTAATACTTTTCAAACCACTTAAACAATAAACTAAAAATTAAATAAATTTCTATCTAGTGTGTAATAAAACTATAAAAAATTTAATAACTATTAAACTTTTAAAATAAATAAATTAAAGCAGATAACATATAATTTTACTTTAACTTTTTATCTAAAACTCAAAATTAATATATTGATGATTTGTTGCACTAGCCAGTTTTACTGCACTGATAAAATAAAACTGATAAAAAGTTGCATCATTGATTTTAAACTTCATTTCTCATAACTGCAACAAGCTCTAAATATTCTCTTGAGTTCAACAATGAATGATGCAAGCATTAGTTCATTACACTAATGTAAAAGCACAACAGCAGAATAAATTAGCTCTTTTTAATAATATTTACCCTTACAGTTAAAATTTACATATTTTGTGTGATTATGACGTCATAATGTTACAAACACAGTTAAAATGTCTTTAAATGTTTGCCTATAACTGTAAACTTTAATTTAAGATAAAAATTATAAGTATAGGACATGTATAAGTGATTTTATTACTATTTAAGTCAAAAATCATGAAAATAAGTGATTTTTGGGGTCAAAATCAATTTTTGGGTTCGAAATTTTTTTTTGTTGGAATTTTTTTTTTTTAATATCAAATTCTTCTTAATAATGCTAAAACACATCTAAATCGAAAAGAAAAAAAAGTCTATTAAACATCACCCAAGTACTCCCTACCCCTATTTATTCAAATATTAAAAAGAATGTTGTATACTGTTGTTGATTGACTAAAAATTAAAATATGTTAAAGTATAAACTGAATAATGCAATAGTTTGTTATGTCATTATCAGGGTTGCCACTTTACCTGGTATCCTGGAAAAACCTAGAATTTGACAACTTAGGCAAAAAAATACCTTGAAAAAAATGGAGTTTAAGACATTTAAAAAAAAAACTGGAATTTTAAAAATTTTCTATATGTTTAGTATTAAAAAGTCGGTTTGACTCAAAAAATTAATCATATAGATAAAAAAATTTTGTAATCATCAAAATATTTTTATTAAAAAACATACTTTAAGAAGCTTTTCAGTATCTTTTCTATCTTTTTATTCTACTTAACACAGTTTCATAACCTTAAATTTAACTTTAAACTCAAAATAGACCCAAAAATGTGTACTTTTTTAAACCTAGAAATATTTTAAAATCCTGGAAAAATTTTTGAAAAAACGAGTGGCATTCCTGTATTTAATAGTAACGTAAAGTTTTATTTTAAATTTTGTTAATAAAACAAAAATCTTTAACGCTACTATAATTACTTTTTGTGATTTAACTATAATGTTATATATTAGTCAATAATTAAGTAGAATGACATGATAGCATAGTTTTGTTTTAGATAACAAGAAAAGCTTGATATGTTTACTTATATTTATATTCAGAAAATAAGTCTTTTAACAGAATTCTAATTTTGCTAGCTGCACTTTTATTTTAGCCTGTTTTATATTTGATTTAAGTTATGTAAAAAAATGTTTAATTGAAATGTGTTGACTGCAGTTTTTTAATTTTCAATTTTATTTCAATCTAGGTTAAATTGATAAACTTAAGTAAACTAATTTATGTTTATTAAACTTTAAATTTTTTGATTAGTAAGTTATTTGTATCATTTAAAAAAATAGTTACAATAGAAATGTAGTTATGTATCCGGATTTTATAGAAAAATAAACATAAATATTTGATACTTGGGTTGCCAAACACTTAAAATAATTAATGATATTTTTTTTAGTTCGGGCTGATCTAAGGTATACATATATTTTACAACATAAAATGTGAAAAACTTCAAAATAATTTTCACACACTCGGGATAACTCAGATTATTTTAAAAATCGAGAAAATCTCTGCAAGAATCAGAACAGTTAATATTTCAAAAAGGAAATTAATATAATATTATCTCAGGCCAGTGTTTTAGATATAGGGTAAAGGTTGTTATTACTATAAAAAATGTTTATTTAGTAAGTAAATAAACAAAATAGATTTTTTTTTACTTCATATGAATAATTTAGTGCAAAGTTTATCTTAACAAGTGTACTCATAACTTTTACATACTCTACCAAGTTTAAATCAGCCTTGTTTGATTTTTGTTTAAACTCAGGCTAGCTTTATAAGATATAGTTTTAATCATTAAATTAATTGTAAAAGTTTTAGTTTAACTTCTCAATTTCATTTCTGTTATTGTTTTAATATATTTTGATTTTTAATTATACTAATGTTTTTAACTTAATTTTTACAAACAAATTTTACAAGTAGGTTGTGTAACACAGACTAATTTTAAATACTTACAATTTCTTAAATAGTTTTGATAAAAATATTCCAGTACTTTTAAATATCTTTCTTATAATTACTATTTAAATTATTTCTGTTTGGCTAAAAAATGTTTTATTTGTTTCATTCATAGCTTTTAATAATATTTGTTTAGTTTTAATTAAAAAAAGTTATTTCAAGTTTCAAAATTTTATTGTTAAGTAATTAAAAATCTTTTAATGACAAATATAATTTATAGTTAAAACAATTTGGCCAATAAATAAAACTATATATTTTAACAAGTTAGTGATTAAATAAAACTTATTTTAATGTTTTAGATTATTAATTATATACTACTATATAGGATAGTAGGTTATATAACTAAAAGTATATATATATTATAACTGGAGTAGCGACCCCAAGAATTAATATTCATGAAAATTGACCTATAATTTATTTAAAGATTTCGACAACTGCGAATAGTTGTAATTGTGGCAATAGTTTTCCAAATGAACATTACTCAAGTATAAGATTTTAAGCTAAAACAAAAAAAAACTTACTATAAGATTATTTTTCTTTAATTCTTGCAACTTTACAATGAAGTTTTAAGTTTATTACTGAAAATCTCTATTTATCTTTTTTGTAACTTTGTACAATATAATAATTAAATGATGAGTGTTAAATATCTTTAAATTAGACTAGACTGGTTTAAAAACGAAAAGTTTTATCCTTTTGAAATTTTTTTTAAGTATTTTATTATTATCTTTATATCACTTCCTGCTTTAAGATATTTAAAAATTTTCAGTTTTTTTATTTTACTAAATTGTATTATTTAAAATAGTGTCTATTATTTTTATTAACAGGTATCTGTATTCTGTAAATGACAAAATATGAGCTCAAATATTAGAATATATTCAATTTTTTAATGTAGTTGAATAAATTGCAACTTTTTTGGTTCAATTAAGTTTTAAACATTTAAAAGAGATGCACATTACAAATTTATAATTTTATTCATGATTACTTGCAAATATATTGAATTAAAGTAGTTTTATACAACACAATAATTGTATATTTACGATCTAAATATTCAATTGATAACCAACTCTGAAGTATTACATTAATTTTTTTCATAAAAAAAATATTAATAATTTAGTTAAGTTTTTTATATATGAATTTTATCTCTGCAAACTTAAAATTGTAATTTTTAAGTTAAAAATTAGTTCGTCTTCAAAGTTATTTTTATAATAAAATATAAGTTACAAATTATTTTCTAAATTAATTAAACAACAAATTTTTTATTAAAAATCTAATGTATAATAAGTATATTTTTAGACTTATTTATAATAAATTGAACAAAAATTCATCAAGTCATGTCAGGTGAAAGTAGTATGGACAGAATTGATGTTAAAAGTATAAAAATTAAAGATGACCATGAAAAATTAAGAAGTTTTGGTGCAACTTGTAGAAACTCAGTAGTTGATTTTTTTAAAAACAAGTGTATGGAGTTTTATACAAAACAATTAGATGATAAAAGTGTACGAGCTAACAATACTTTTAACAATACGGGTAAGATGATTTTAAAAATGTTTAAACATTGATTTTTTTTATATTTATATTTAATAAATTTGATTAAATTAAGTTCTTTATCGGTTTAATTTGTTAGTTAAAGCAAAATTTTGATAAATAGAAAAGGTTATAATTTAAAAAAAAACTCACTTTATTATTAGATGTTAAAATTAAAACTGTAAATTATATTAAATATAGATGAATATAAATAAAACTAAAGACGTTAAGAGCATATTAGGCTGAATGATACTTTTTAACATTAGTATTGATTTTTATATAAAGTTTTGAAGGTGAACTACAAGTTATTAGTTAAAAATATGAAAATTATGAAAAGCTTGGGAATTAGTTTATTCAAATGTTTCCAATATACTCTTATTGGCTGGGATATTTTAACAACCAAACTGTAAAAAAATCTATAAGACAAAAAAAAAATTACCATCCTTTCAATGTATAATACTAAAGTTGTTAGAGAAATTTCTATTATTTTGAAAATCTAATTTTTAAGATATAGATAAATTATCACTCAAAAAAAAAAAAAAAATTAAATACGTCTTTTTAAATTAGATAAGACAACTTTATTTTATCGTAGGATAGTAGTGTTTTCTATTCATTTAAGATTTTAAAAGACTGTTTTAACTGTAGGATAAGATATATTTTTTACCATATACTTTTTTTCGCTTTTTCAACCCTGCATTTGTCAAAGGATTTTATTGAACTATTCGACTTTGTCCTCTTATATCTTAAAAATCGTTGATTTCCAAGAGACTGTTAAACAGTTAAGTTCTTAAAAATAAAAAAAAACAATTGAAATTAATTGTTTTTAAAGTAACTATGTATTTAATAAAATTTAAACAATGTGTAAAATTTATATAAATAACATAAAGTTTAACAAAGTTTAGTTTCAAAAATCCTTCTATTATTTAGATATAAAGACCCACTTATTTATAATTGTTTTTTTTTTTTTAATTAACGAAGATTACCAAAAATAAATTTAGAAACCACAACTTAGATTAATACAAAGCTTCTTTTAAACAGAAATGAAGATGATTCCATCTTATAAATAAATTTGCAGATATTAAATTTCTTTTAATTTATGGCATCTGATTTTTGTTTAAAACCAAAGGTTATCAAATTTGAGTTACAAATTTGTTTACATGGGCAATATTTATATTCATATTGGTTTTTCCTTTTCCAGTCTGAATTTTGACAAAATTTTATAAACAGTATCACGCTTAATCTCTTATCAGTAATCTGCTCGTAGACTTACTCTAACTTAGAATATTTAATTTATAAAATGAATATTTTATTTTTAGTTACAAAAACTTGTATGGCATAAAATAACGGCATTATATATTAAAACATATTTGTATTTATATTATTATTAATAATAAAGGTTTCTATTTCTAAAATTTCTCAACTATTCTGAGCAACTTAAAAAATCGAATACTTGTACACGTTGAATTTTTTAGATGCACCTGATTTAAAAGATCATGAAATCGTTTCAGCTTTAAAAATAAATAAGCTTTTGCAAAATGAAGATACAATAACAAAGATCAGCAAAATCCTTCAAGAAAAATTAACAGTTAAAAATATTGTCGCATTTTGTTGTTTGGCTAAGTGGTACAACCTAACTGCTATTTCTGAGTCATCCTTGAGTTTTATTGAACGTTGTTTTCCAATGTTAGCCAAAACAGAAAACTTCTTACACTTACACTTTAATGTTGTTGCAAAAATACTTGACAGTTCTGAATTAAATATTCACTCAGAAGTTGAAGTATTTGATGCAGTAATTACTTGGTTGAAACACAACAGTGAAGAACGTATCAAATATGCAAGACAATTGTTACTAAAAATACGATTTCACTTATTATCGGATGATACATTAAAACATTTATTAGACTGTACTTTATTGCTTACTGAAAACATCGAATGTAGAAAAACATTTAAAGAAGTATCATTAAACCAAAAAACGTTTTATTTGGCAAAAACAGATAGGTACTGCACAAGTAGGTATTGTACCCAAAATAAGTTTAACGTATTAATATGTGGTGGACAAAATGGTCAGTTGTTTGCTGTAAAAAATGTATATCAAGTTGATGGAAGCAATTTAAACAATGTTAAAAAAGTTTCTTCATTGAAAATTGAGAGAAAGGATTCAAAAGCATTTTGTTTAAAAGGAGAAGTTTACGTATTTGGTGGTCTCGATAATTATGGTACTAATATAATGTCTGTTGAAAAATATTCACCTTTTACTAATACATGGAGTATAGTAACTGATTTGCCCGAAAAACGTAAAAACTTTTGTGCTTGTGCATTTATGGAAAATGTTTTTATCATCAGTGGATACTGTGATAATTGTAATGGTGATCTGGTAGATACAAATTCTTGTTTGAAATTTAATTCAAACGATAACTCTTGGAAAGAAGTTCGTGGAATAAAGAATGCGAGAACATATGCTGCTTCTATAGCTTTTCAAGAAACTATTGTAGTTTCTGGTGGTCAAACTAGACAAACGTATAAGACAGTAGAATCATATGATGTATTTGCTGACAAATGGACATCAATGCCTGATACAATATATAATCATAGTTCTCACAGTTTAGTTGTTGTTAAAGATAAATTGTTTGTTATTGACTGTAGAAGTAATAATTCTGAAGTTTTGAACAAGATTAGTGGAAAGTTTGTTGCTATTAAGCGTCAACCTAGGAAATATTATGGAAAGACTATGTCAATAGGTAACAAAATTTTAGTTATTAGAAGATCATCAGTTGCTTTTTATGATGTTGATAAAGAAGAATGGTCTGAGAAAACATTTGAATTGACAAAATCTTTTTGTCGTTTTTCTTGTGTGAAGGTTCCTTTGTATTAATTTATTGTATAAATATAAAACCCTTAGTTATGTTTAATGCCAAATATTAAGTGTATAGATTAGAAATAACTACTAATGTGTTGATTAAAATATTTAAAAAAATAAACTTCGTACAATACTGCATTTATGATTTGTTATGATTTGATAAAGATAAATGATCTGAAGAAACATTTGCAGTTACAAAATATGTTTCAATTGTAAAGTTACCTTGGTATTGATACTTTTTGTTTAAATATTATGCATAATGCGCAATTTTTTTGTAGACTAGATTACAAACTAATATTGTTTGTTTTTTTTTACAATTAAACAAAAAAAAAAACTAGATTTTTGTTATTTATAAATATTTAAGAAATAATTGATTTTCGTTTTTGTTTATTAAATTTGTATAGATATTAGCTGTAAATAAAATTTTGTACTATAATTATATGAAGTATAAATACACTTAATAGGGTGGATCTGATGCCTCGAGTTTCCGGTTAAAAATTATTGAGAACCAAACAATTAGATAACACAAAGTATTAGCTACCTAGCTCTCACGACCTTCTTTAATTTTTATGAAAAAACCTCCAAAGTAAATTGTATAGGACCTTACAATTTCAACCTTATTTTTTTAGCTGTAAAACTTTAATTGCGCATTAATCATCTAAAATCACATTCAAACCCTTTTAAGCCGATTTGAAGAAGCTTTATTAAGTAACTAATTGCTTTCTGTGATTTTTAATCATGTTCGTTTTTTTTTTTGAGAAAATCAACAATTGTCTCCGTAAAACTTTCTGCAAGTCATTTTAAAATCTGCAGCTAAAAATTTAAAAGTTTATCTTTAAAGGTCCCATTTAATTTAATAAGATAATGATTTCAGAAAAATTAAAGTAAACCACGGTGGTTAAAAGCTAGAAAGCTAATACTGTTTGTGCTTTTTATGTTTTTCAAGAAGCTTTATAAAATATCATTCTGCCACTCAATTTAATGTTTTTTTTAACAGCATATGCGCCCTGATATACATGTCTAACACAAAATTGTTTTTTATAAACCTGCTTACGCAGTTCTATAAGTTGGCGGGCCAAATTAAAAAAAAAACAGTTATGTGTTGGCCGGATCTTTTTGAACTCATTTTATTACAAAAATAACTTAAATTTTACGTTTTAATAAAAGTTTAATGACTATAAGTTTTTTTCTAGCAACGTTAGGGTTGACAATTAATTTAGAAAATATTCAATTTATGAACTTTTAAATATAATTTTCTTACCAATTTTCAATTCAAGCTTCTGTAGTTTCACCTAGAAGTTTCTTCATAGCTATTCTAATTGACAGTAAAATGAAGTGAAGCACACAAATAAATATATAACAAGATTAGATAATGAGAAGGTAATTAGTTATTAATCAATTAGTATTAACGTGCTTAAGCAAATACAAAAAATTTTATTTAATTAATTGTAAATAAAACTAAGCAAAAACGGTCTTTAAATAAAATAAGATAACACTTATAAACAAAATGCTACTAATAAAAGAATAAAAGATAAAACTTAAGATGGTATAATAAGTAAAAAATTATGATATAACTAAAATAAATTTCAAAAAAGTAAACTTATAGCAACTAGATCTGAAGTGGGGATATATCGACTTTTTGCCCAGGATTTCGAAACTAATTTTTGGACGTTAATATAAATTTAAATAGCAATATTTTTGCACCATAAAAAAAAGAAATATTCACACGTAAAATATATAATTAATGAGTCTAATCAGCCAAAAAAAATAAGTTTATTATGTTCAAAATAAATATTCTACTACTTTGATTATGTAGTATAATCAATGAATTAAATATAGTATTTATAAAACTCATTCGAATAAGTCTAATTGACTTACATAAATTAAGGGCAAATGGGAGTCCGACATTTTTTTTTTCTAAAATTAACATTGAATCTTGTATGAAAGCTTGAATATAAACTACAATCCGGTTTTTATAGAATAAAAAAATATTTTCAAACTTATGAGATATTGCATTTTTCATTAGTGATGTACCGGACTCACTATCCGGGTCCGGGTCCGGCCGGATATTGCCATTTTTGTCTGATATCCGGATCCGGCCGGATTCTAATTTGAAAAAAAAGTCCGGATCCGGTTCCGGCCGGATTCTAATTTGAAAAAAAAGTCCGGATCCGGTTCCGGCGTGATTCTAATTTGAAAAAAAAGTCCGGATCCGGTTCCGGCCGGATTCTAATTTGAAAAAAAAGTCCGGGTCCGGTTCCGGCGTGATTCTAATTTGAAAAAAAAGTCCGGGTCCGGCCGGATCCTAACAAAGATCCGGCCGGACCCGGATCTAGTTAGTAAAAAAGAGCATACTGAAAAGTATTTTTTCAAAAACAAACCCTGTGTAAATTAATAAGAGTCATTTTCGTCAGTTAAAATTAAACACCTACCGTGATTGGCTCATTTTGTACACGTGACTAATTTACATTTATTTACATTTAAACTATGATAAAAACATTTCATGAAATGCAACTCTTTACATATGTTTCTAAAATTGAAAACTTTGGAATGAATACTTGCATTATTTATTGTTTAAAGTTGAGCTCAGAGAATATTTAGAGTTAATACGGTTGAATGTACGAGCCAATGAGAATCATATGACGAAATGTTTTAAACTAAATACTGATGCAACAAAACATCAGAACATGACTAGCAGTTTATATGTAACCAGTTAGTTAGTTTGGTGTGTAGCCTGAAGCAACAAAATATCTTGAACGTTTTTGTGAATGCTTATTGTAAGTAGTGTTTTGTATTAAAAGTGAATATTTCAACAGGTGTTTAATTGCGTAAATATTTATTCCAGGTTTATAGTTTAATAGTTTACTAAAAATTTTACAGTTTCTTGCTTACTAATAACTTAATTTAAGTTTAAGTTTTTTGTTTTAAGTCTTTTGATATAGATTTAAATAACTTCCAGTCTTTAAAGTGTTACCTAAGTAATTAATAATTTTGTATATGCTAGTATTTCTTGTTGTGTTTTATATAAAAGATTCATCACTCAAAACTGTCGTGTCTGATTATAGAAAGTAGCCTCGGTTATAATTTAGTATTTGTTAGATATTAATTAAATAAGGTCGGATTTAATTATGATGGGTAGTACTAATAAGTTAAGTGTACCACAATCATTCCACAACTTTACTACCAAATTTTCAACCTTTGCTAGCTTATTAGATTAAAGTAATTTTTTCAGTTTTTAAAATCCTCATATTGACTCAGGCTTGTTTATACTCACTCTAGCTAGTTTTATTGACTTAAACAGTGGCAACCCTGCTAGTTTAAAAATTTTTGGGAATTTTAGAAAGTCTTGGACTGCCTCAGGCTAGTTTAGTTTTATATAAAAACTCAGGCTAGTTTTCTTTTAGATTTTGAATGAGTTTGAGCTGATCCAGTTTTAAATATTTTGTAATTTTCTAGTGTACTTTATTCAAGAACTTGATTTCAGTTTTTTCAATTGTAAATAACACCTAAACTTGTAAACCTTGTGGCTAGCTGTTCTATTTATTATTAGATTAAAGTTCTTTTTCTTTTTAGTTTTTATAAATCTCATTCTGACTCAGGCTAGTTTATTCTAGTGATGTACCGCACTCACTATCCGGGTCCGGGTCCGGCCGGATATTGCCATTTTTGTCTGATATCCGGATCCGGCCGGATTCTAATTAAAAAAAAAAGTCCGGATCCGGTTCCAGCCGGACTCTAATTTGAAAAAAAAGTTCGGATCGGGGTCCGGCGGGACCCGAAATTGTGGGTCCGGTACATCACTATTTTTCATAGAACATTTCCTATCAAATCATATGGACAGCAAATTCTTCGGTGTCAATTTTCTCGGAAATTTAAAAAATAATTAAAAGCCTATCTTTCACCTCAAATTTTCAGGAAATGTTCCTTTTATAGTTAAAAGACTTTGAATGTCGGAATTAAAAGATAATACAAAATAAAATAGATAAAAAAAAAATAGATATTTTTTATTTAATAATTAAATAAAATTAAAAATTATACTTTTAAAAATTAAAAAAATTATTGCATTCAATCTTTTGAAAATTAAATAATACACTTTCTGTGAAAATTTGAATAGGATTGCTTAAAAAATGAAGGAGGAGATAGATTTTTAGTTAAATTATCTTTTTTCGCATTTTTAGTTTGCGCCTTCCATTAGGAACCTATCAAGGTCACCGACTTTGATCGCTCATATCTCAAAAATAACTTTGAATTTTTTCAAGCGGATTAAAATGTCTGGTAGCTCAGATCAAATTCTATAAAATAAGATAAACTTGTAAAATTCAAGGTGGACCCACCCCATATGCCCTTAAGTTGTAAATTATTTTCTTTAACTGTTGCAACTTAAACTTCAAACAAAATAATTCTGTAAATGTATTTTTATCTAATATTCAAATGATTTAAGATATTTTGCCATTTTTAGTTTTGATTGTAGCTTGTCGGTTCTTTTTACAGATTTTAAAATTTGCAAGTAATACATTTCCAGATTATTTAAAAAAAATATATCTTGACAGTGTCAAACTAATAGTATTTTGATATTGTAGATTAAGTAAATCTACACTTAAATTGAGTACTAACAACTATTCAAGAAAAGCTAATAAAAGTAATTTTGAAATAAGTTTTACAATATTACGCAAAATAAATGCTTTTTGTACAATAAAAAAGTTGTTTATTTTAAACCCTTATGTAACTTCTTTAATTTAATCTAAATATTTTGTTATAAAAGTTGTCTTCTAAGTTAATTTTAACATCATTATAACTTATTTTGCCTTAGGTAACTGAAGTTACTTTGATTTACAAACTAAAAATATATTAGTTGGTTATTGTGTATTTTTTATCAAGTTTGATAAAGTTAACCAAAAATTATCAAACTAATTTTATAATTAAATGAATAGTAAATGATATGCAATTTTTTTAAAACATAACAAGTACGTATTTTTAATATTAAATTCTCTGTTTGAGCACTTTTTATTTTGTTTTATAGGCAATTTAACTATTATTTTACATTCAAAAAAAAGTTTTTGTTTATTACAAAACACTGATAAATTACTTAATTATATGGCTAAAATATTTTCAATGTATGAGATATCAGAAATGAATAATGTAAGTTTCAATCTATTTTAAATGTTTTTTTTTTTGTTTTAATGCGTTAAAATAACCTTTTCTTAATATTCTGTAAAACTTAAATGTTTGTTTTCTTTCGAGAAAACATTTTTCTTTGCAATAATGTCTTTTATTTCTTTATTTTTTAGTTATATTTTCATGTATAGTTAATGTCTTTAGTTTTATGTCTTTTAACCTGTGTATTTATTTTTTATGTGTAAAAACTATTTTTATTTTTATGTTTTTTAACTATCTTGTGTAATTTACCCGCCTGAGTCTTGTTTACCTATGAGATTTTGACACTCTGAACCTTTGAATGTGATTTATAAGAATAGTGAAAATCTTGACACAATCTTGAAATATTTAAAGTATGCACTTTAAGTGCTATACAAAATATGTTCTAGAAGAAAATTGGTTGTATACAATAACAACATTTTGTAAATGGATGAACTGAATCATATTCTAAATCTATAAAACTGGGATTTCTGAAAATTGCTAAATACTTCCTGATATTTTATAAAAATCAAAGCTTTCCGAGCGAATATGTTCAAAAACACTGCTTTGCTTACTCGAGCGTGAAATTACTAACTTCAAACAAACCAAATTTTATACGCTTCATTGCTGAATTACCATAGTAACTCTTAGCATTTTATAAAGTCTTTCGAGTCATCTTAAGTAAAATAAAGGTCAAAATACCCAGTATCATCCTAATAATCCTGAGATCTTTTACCATCTCAAAATATTTTGAGTTATCCGACTACCCAAAGTGTGTAGAAAACCTGTTTAATAGCAATAAGTTAACCTGGAACTTATAAATAATTAACTAAACCCGCTTTAGTTTTATAAAAAAATCCTATTTATTCAGAGTTATCCTGAAAATGCAGAAGTGTATGTACCTATGAGACTTATGACATTCTTAGAATATTAACCTATCCTGAGAAACCAGAGCGTTTAGCAACCCTCGGAAACTCTCAAAATTTCATGGCACATACTTGATAAGCCACATAAGTAAAACAAAGTAAAAAGCAACAGGCAGCCTGGCTTAATGTGAATAGCAATTAAAATAAATAAGTTATCCTCCCCTTATAAACTTAACAATATAATCATGGTTTCCACTTATTTTTTGAAACTTCTTCAGGGTTTTCTGAAATTTTTACATGTCTTTTAAAGCATAAATGGTCTATTTTTACTTCAAAAAGATACTTTAGATAAAGAATTATATTAAATAGCATAAAAAAGCTTAGAAGATAAATGAATTTGCTTTAATTGATTTTTTATTTATGTAAAACTTTTGATAATAAAACTTTTGATAATAAAACTTTTGACTTTATGGTACACTATTTGTGCTAAGTTAAAATTTTACTATAAAACATGATTTTTTTTTTAATTTTAAGTTTAAAATATTAAGTTTTTCCAATTTTCTTTAAAAATTTGTTATATTCAAGGTGTTTAGCCTTAAAATAAAAATTCCAGGGATTTTTATTTTGAAATTGTAAAAAATACCAAAACTATCCTGATTATTTAATTAATCTACAATTAAGACTGAGTTTTAATAAAATTTAAAGTACTTATTTAAAGTAGTTTATGAAATGCAATTTTTAACCCAATACCCAGCCACACTTAAGTTGCAACCATTTTTACATTTAAAATTTAAAAATTTTTATCAAACAACTCAACAGGTAGAACAGAAAATACCAAAAAATTTAATATTTATACAAATCTTCACCTATGAAAAGTTCCCTTTGTTTTGAAAAGTCACCCACACTTAAGTTGTAACCATTTCTCTTTTAAATTTTCCATTTTTCAGTCAAACAATTTCAATGAAGCAAGAAAATTAAACAAACAATTTTAATCATTTTTTAATCCTTACCTCTGACAAATTCCTTTCTTTTGTAAATTAGGAAAATCAAAAATAGTTTTATACTACCAAATAAGCTATAGTAATACAAAAGATACTAATTAGTTATAAAAAATATTCAGTATAATTATTAATTCAGTTAAAAAAAGTTCTATTAATACTCTATTATAAACTTAACATAATAATATTAGCATTAATTAAATGAGATATCACTTATTTTTTATCAAACTTAACTATATTTAAAATGTAAGACAAAAGTTTTTTTTAATAAATCTTAAAAACAATTCATTATATTTTTGATCTAAATTTAAAAAAAAGTAAAATTCTGTTTAATTATAGTAGAAAGTTAGGTTTAAAATAAAGATATGTTTTTTTGTCTAAAGTTACAATAACTTACATCTTCGTTTAATTAAAATGATAAATAACGTATTAAACAATTATTTTACTTGTCAGTTTTTATTTAGTATCATGTTAATTATGCGTACACAAATAATTAAAGTTGAAGTTTTTAGCTTGATTATTTTTAAATACTACCAAGTTACAGGTTTTTTTCAGAAAATTAACGACCGGTTGAATAATAACTAATCTTTAGAGTTTTAGCAAAATATCCAAACTAGCTGAAGTTGATAAAATAACCAAAGTAAAATTACTATTAATAGTTGAGGTAAATGATAAGCACATTAATTTTATGATAAACCTGCTAGCTTGAATTGAAATCTATTACAAAAAGAAGTTTGTAGTTTATTGATAAATAGTTATACATTTTTCAAATGTTATTTTATTTCATTCTGAAATTATTTTAAATAATGTTGTGCAATATAATTTAGTAACTAAGTCAAAAAGAAAATTGTACAAAATAATTAAAACAACCTAAGTTTTCAAAAGAGTAATTTTATATCTAGCTATATAAATTAAACTTATCTATAAACATCATCATTGTTATCAAATAACATCAAATGTTTTTTTAAATCTATTCTATATATTGTAGTCACAGTTTTATGACAAAACATGTTTCCAAAAAATCAACTGAAATACTTTTTACTAAAATTTTTTAATAACTTTTCAATAAAGTCATTAATGCTTAAGTTTTTATTTGAAAAACTATAGCTAGTATTGATAACTTCTAAATCAGATAATAATTTTAAGTATTCTATAATATGTATATGTAACAAGTCATTATATTTTGATACCCAAAAATAGATATTGCAAAACATTGAATTTTAAATATTTGTTTACATGTATATAAGATTATGTTAGAAAAGCTAGCATATATTTAAATATTAATATATTATTAATATTTTTTAACAAACTCAGATCAGCATCACTATAGTTTTAGACTTTAATAAACACAACTTTATCTTAATTTTATCTCTATATAAAAGTAGTACCAAAAAAACTTTTAAATAAAAAAAACCAAAGATGTAAAAATATAATAATAGTGTTTGAGTTTGATTAAACTGTTTAGCCATATCAATATTATTTCACAGGGTGGCATCAAAACTGGAAAAATCTGTAATTTAAAATAATAAGGCTTAAAAATTTGAGTTTGTGAATATATGAAAAAAAAACAAGAAAAACTTCGTTACTTTAACAAAAATCACTACAAAACATGAAATTTTAAGCAATTTTCACCTTTTAGTAATAAATGTGTGATTTTACAGAAATTATAGTAGCATGTAGTTTTTTCTTATCATCATCAAATTTAATTAAATATAATATAAATTTTAATAAGCTTAATATACCTTTATGCTTTTTATACACTATCTAACACATTTCTTTATCATAAATTTTATTTTTAATTAATTGTAACTTAAAATTAAAAATTTTCAAGACCTGCAAAAATTCAGAATACCTTGAAGAATTTTTTTCAATAATAAGTGGCCACTAAGATTATGAACTTTATTAAAGGAGAAGGGTAGGGAAAATTATTTATTTTCATTATTATTTACATTGATGATCAAGTTACCAGTCACTTTTTACCTTATTTATTTAAAGAACTCATTAAATATGTGCATTTCAGTTTTGAGAGTTTTAAAAGTCCGGGTTTTGCTACACTCTCTGGCCTTTCAGTATAAATCAACATATATTGAACGATTTTTTATTTAAGGATGAGTCAGGACAATTTTTAAATTTTTATAACTCGGGATAGAACTAACATCCTTGCCTGACCTTGATTTATAAAACCTTGATATTTTATTTAACTCTATAAAAAATCTAACTCTTTAATTTTCCATAAAACACTTGTAACAAATGAGGTGTCCATTTTTTTTCAAAGAAAGATATTGATAATTGAAAGAGTAAAACATAAAAGTAAAGGTATATAGTATAAAATAAGATTGTAAGTTACATTAAAAAATCAGTTATTTATAGATAGATAATGGTTAGTTGTAGCATCTACAGATTATAGATACTTCTTAATCTAAATTTTACTGAAATTTGTAAAAATTGTAAATAAAGTTAACTGTTTAGAATTAAGTCAGCGATAAGTTAATATTTTATTTATTCTAAGAGATCGATAAAATGTTTTATTGGAATAAATTAACTTAATCTCATTCAAAATATTTAAAAAATGACTTGAGATTTTTTAAAACCTTAGAAGTAATCTATATGTTTGTAAAAAATAAGATTATCTTCGGTCAGCCTGACATTGAAAAAATTCAAATTATTTTGAGTTATACTGAGTCAACCTTAGATATTAAAATAAACTTAAATATATGATTATAAAAAAATAAATTTTTTTTATTGTCTGAATGTTTTGAATATCCAGAGTGTGTGGCAACCCTGTATACTTATTTTAAAAAATTAATACTTAATGGTAATTTTATGCCACTAGCAAAAAAAAAAACTGATTTTTATAATGTTACAGTGGTTTCTGAAACAATTTTAGAAAAAAATCTTATAAAATATTTTACTTTTAGACCAAGAATAATTTTAATAATCTCTTTTTTTTAAATAAAAATGACATGCTCTAAAAAGTTTAGGCAATTTTTTTTACATTAATTATTACATAAATTTAATATTGATAAAAAACTAATACTAATATAAAACAGTTTTAAATTTGACTTTAATATCTTTATTCTAACTTCTAACTTTAGAAAGTTTTTAAAAATACAAAACTTTTATGACTAATATAAGAAAGTGGCAAACTTGGAGTAAAAACTTAATATTTTTTAATACTATTTAAAATAACTAAAACATTTTTTCTAATTTATAGAAAACATGTAAATTCTAATTTTTTTAACACTTTTTGATTTCCATTACTACTATAGTATAAGCTGTGGCTATTAGACTAAAATGGCTTTTTTTGTTTATTTTTAAGCGGTGAGTTGTAAAAACAACAAACTCAAGTCGATTAATAACATTTATGTTTATTTAGCCGAAAATTATCAACTAAAACAGTAGTAAAATGATCTCAAAAAACATATTAATAAAAAAAATTTGCTTTAAAAAGAAGAAAGTTTCAATTACAATTAACAACACTCTGTCAAACAAATAATAAACAGTTGATTTCAAATTGTTGTGTTAGTGGGGTATCTACACAAAATTATGAAATTCCATTAAACATCACGATTATTTTCACTATATTTTTTTGTCTACATCATAACAAGTTACTGGAAATCTGTTATTTTGAGTGGGTCCGACTTAAACTGTAAAAAAATTACATTTTAGTTAATTACTGTGCATTACTTTTGTACGAAATAGAATATATTTGCATTTAATTTATTTACTAAATAAGTATTATATAACTAACTTACTAATTACAAGCACTCATAACACTCTTTTTTCAGATATAAACGTGCTGTTATAAGATGAAACTTACTATGAAACTGCAAAAAAAATCCTGGTTGAATGCTAATCTGTTTTTTTTACAGATTTTTAAGCCAAAGCAGTAAAGTCTTTTAATTATTTTAAAATTTTGTTATTATACAGGGACATAAAACGAAACTAATCAAAGTAAACCAAATTACGGAAAAAAGTCTACAAGTTTTCAATGTTTTTAACAATAAAAGTAAATTGAGTTTTATTTATGTTGAAACCGAGTTTCTAACTTTAAAATATTTTGAAACAATTTTAACATCATGTTTATTGTATGTTTTATTCACTTAACGAAGTGTTTTCAATAAAAAACTTAAAAATGTTTGTTAAAATAAAAAAAAATTTTAAAGTGGATTATTTTATTGTTATTAACAATAATTAGCAACTATTTGTAATTTATCAACTCACTCTATCTAACTTTATACTTTTAAATGTGATTTTTATTTAGATGCACTGTACTTGAAAAAAGATGAAATAGTTTTAGCTATGAAAATAAATAAGCTTCTGCAAAAGGAAGATGCAAACATGAAGATAAGTAAAATCATCCGAGATAAATTAGCTGTCACAAACGTTCTTACTTTTTACAGCTTAGCTAAACTTTACAAACTACCTACTGTTTCTGAGTCATCATTGCTTTATATTGAGCGTTGTTTTCCAATGATTGTTGAAACTCAAACATTTTTACACTTAAACTTTAATCTTGTAGCAAAAATACTTGCAAGTTCTGAATTGAATATTCACTCGGAAGTTGAAGTATTTAATGCAGTTATTAGTTGGTTGGAATACAGTAGTGAAGAACGTATCAAATATGCAAAACAATTATTATTGAAAGTACGATTTCCTTTAATGTCAGAACACGCATTAAAATATATTCTAAACTGTGACTCAATATTTAGTAAAAAAGAGAATTGTGTTAAACTGATAAAAAGACATTTAGTTAATAAAGAAAATAACATTCAAAATAGCTCAAGAACTTCATATACAAATAGATATTGTAGTCAAGATCAATTTAGTACAGGGTTTCCCAAAATCATTTTCAAAATCGCCCCCTTTTCAGAAATTTGAAAAATAATCGCCCCCCACGATTTTAAAAAGTATTTTTTTTCTTGAGTACAAACTTTTAAGCCGAAAAAGTTGTGTTTAAAATGTAATTTAGTCTGGTACTTCTTATGCACGCACTTTTGGGCTGTGTTCAAAGTATTTTACAGGGCTTGAGAAAATAAGTTACATTTGTTTTCTTTACTTAATTATTAAAAAGCCTTGTGTTATTTGTAATCAATCCTTTTTAGATATGTATTGTTTTGAATCTTTTAGGGTAGTGGAGGACAACTTTTGTAGTCAGCAATTCATATTTACTAAAAAAGTCTTTTTTAGTTTCAACTCGTTAAAAAAATGTAATTGTGGGCTGCATAATTTAAGAAAATAACATATATGAAAATTTAAAAACTCGAACAAAATTGTAATAAAATGATTTAGTATATTGTGATCTAGGAAATACTATTGTGAACTGAAAACTAAATTGAAAGTGTATTTCAAAATACTAAGTATCAAAAAACTAAATTTTGTTTATTTTGCACAAGTAGTTTTTAAGTTACTTAGCGAGTCGAAATTTTACTGGATCTTAACCGTACGTTACCCATCCGAAATCTTTACTTAAACCTGACATTATAATAATCTTTCATATAACGAATTTCGGACATTTAGAAGTTTATACTAAGTAACTTATTTTAGCCGCACAAAATACTTAAATTATTTTATAAATAGGCATATCCTAAAATTACTATATCAGAGATTAAAAAACTATAAAAGAATGAAAAGTTTATTTTACACTTAATAAAATAAATATTAAAACATAATTTCTGGTCTAGTTTGATGAAGTTTGAACGACTGTTTGATTATCTAACATGAAAAGTGGTTTCATCAACAGCTAAAGGTAATGCTGTAAAATTATTAATTTCAATGCTAAGACATATTATAAGCAAGTTAGTTGTAAAGTTAAAAACTTAATTTTAAACTTTTTAAACTATATGTTTTGTAGCAGAATATCGTTAAATAGTATTTGACTTGGAGTAACCTTTAGGAATCTAAACCTTAATTTTATCATTTAAAATTTAAAGTTATACAGTTAACTCTTTGAACAGAAAGTAATCGATTAAAAAATTCTTTTAATTAGGTTAACATTTTGCTTTGTAACTGTAGCATTCTTTTTGGTGGCTTATTTAATACTGATTAAATTTATTTTTTCTCTAGTTATTAGCCTATAATAATTTAACAAAAAAAAATAGTGAAAAACTAAAAACTAGTTTTAAATTATTAAAATAAACAACACATTTTAATTGCTAATATATTAATAGTTAAGATAAAACAAAAAACAGTTGTTTTAATAGTTTAAAACTCCTTAATATATAGATTTTTTAACAATAACAAATCAAGTTAGAAAATAAAATTGAGTTTAAGAATCTTTTAAATGAAAATTTTAAAGTCATTTCAAATAAAGACCTCAAGTCTGTACTCTATTAAAGTCAAAAAAAAAAATTGAAATAACAACTTTAATGGTTATCAAGGTTTTTTATATTTATACAGGTTAAACAAGTAATAACCAAAATATGTCAAATAAAATTCTTTCAAAAAATACTTTAAAAACTTTGCTATAAAAACTTTTAGTGTAATGTAAAACGACAAATATAAACTACAAAATTAACCAGGTCAAAATGAAACTTTTAACAGATTTAAAACATAAACCATTTAATAAATACAGTAGACTTTCGCTTGAGTTCGCACTTTAAACAAAATCAAAAAGTGCAAACTCAAAAATTATTACCATTTTTTTTTACAAAATGATAAACTTTAATATGTTATATGCAATAACGCTATGCATATAACATGAAATCAACTAAAACATAATACAAACATTCATTAAAAAAATAGATCTATAAAAGCTATTAAATATTATGTATTTTTGGTTTCTTAATACTTAGTTAGTAGTAGACTTTATTTAAGTTAAATTTTAGAAAACATAAACTCGCACCACTTTTTTTTTGGGTAAAACGTGCAAACTCAAGATGTAGTCTACCGTAATTAATATTTATTAGGCATTATGCAAACCTGTTGTAGAATAACTAACTTACTAAAATTTTTATTATAAAAAGACTACTTAAATACAATACAAACCAGGTTAAATAAGAAGTATTTTAAAAGATCAAATATAAAAAAAACTTTCATAAATAGTGTCTGCTACTGAAGTCTAATATAATGTGAAGGATGAGGTTCGTGACTGCTTGCAAGTTTTTCTAATCTGATTCTTAATCAGTAAAGTAAAGCCTCCTTTACAAATATCTTGATTAGATCTTTTGCTTAAGATGTTGATAACGGAACTGAAAGCTTTCTCAATAACATAACTAGAAGGAAAAACAATAAACAACAATCTTAATTCCCCTCAAATGATAAGAAACTTTTGCCTTAGTTTTTGTTGAGTCCAAAAGCTTTCATATTGTTCTTTGGAAAAATATAATTTAAGTTCAAGGTCAGTTTGTAAGTTTAAGAAGGTTTCCTGTAAGTCGTTTACTTCAAAAAGTTATGCCTCGAAGGGATCCATATTTTTATCTATATGATAGCTTTTTTGTGTAAAATCTAAATTTTACTACTTAATATGTTGAAAATGTTAAAAGTTCCAGATTTTCTAGGTTATTTTTTTGTGTAAATTGTCAAATTTCAGGTTTTTCCAGGTTTCTAGGTAAATTGCAGCCCTGTATAATTTTATTTCTTAGTCTAACTTAGTGACTTTTCAAAAAACAATTTGAAATATCATGAGGTGATAGTTAATAATAAATAACATATATTTTTAAAAACCATTTATGATCCCAAATAACATATATGTCAGGTTATAAAATGGTGAGAGGGATTCTGATCGTCTATGATTTATGTAATAAACGTAGGAGTCATAAGTACTTAATTTTTTTCTCTATATTTTATATACTTAATAAACTTAATACTTAATAAGTAACTTAATATAGGTACTTAATAAACTTTTTTTGTTTAAGTTTTATGTCAGGGTCAAATATTTAATAGCAAGCTTAAGTTAGTAAAATAGCAATATAAAAAGTAAAAATTTTATGACAGTCAAAAATTTTAAAATCGCCCCCTTTTCGCCCCCTTACTAGTTATCGCCCACCCTTTCGCCCCCTTACTAATTATCGCCCCCCGACTTACTAAAATCGCCCCCAGGGGGGCGATATCGCCCTCTTTGGGAAATCCTGATTTAGTATAATATTTTGTGGTGGTTTGAATCGTAAGTCTTGTACTAAAGTTGCAAGTGTAAAACGAATCGATGGAAGCAATTTAAACAAAATCAAAAGACTTTCCTCAATGAAAGAAGAACGATCTAGTTTTGTAGCTGTTTCTTTAAAAGGAGAAACTTACGTATTTGGTGGTATTAAAAATGGTAATAATTTGGAAAATAATGTAGAAAAATATAGACTTTCTACCAATAAATGGACTACACTAACTATCATGTTTGATAAACGTCTGCTCTTTTGTGCTTGTTCATTTATAGATAGAGTATTTATTTTTGGAGGTAGCAATAATGATTATTTTACAACTAGTTCTAGTTTAGAATTCAATATTGAACATAACAGTTTTAGAGAAGTTTGTGAAATGAATGTAGGAAGAAGATGTGCAGTTTTTCAAGGAAATATTGTTGTTTCCGGTGGAATTAATATTAATGATTTGAACTCAGTAGAATCATATGATGTATTTTCAGACAAGTGGTCACCAATGCCTAAAACAAATAATGTACACATTCATCACAATTTAATTGCTGTAAAAGATAAATTGTTTGTTATTGGATATAAAACAGACACTTGTGAAGTTTATGACAACACTTGTAAGAAATTTGTTGCTTTTAAGAAGCCACCAAGTATCACTTATAATAAGTGTGTGTCGATAGGTAACAAAATTTTAGTTTTTCAACAGTAATTTTTTATAATGTTGATGAAGATGAGTGGCCTGAAGAATTATGTCAAGTAACAAAATATATTCAAAATTTTGCTTGTGCAAAGTTACCTTGGTTTTAAATATTTTTTTTAATGTGCAAATTAGTATGATGATTGTGAATTGAGTTTGTGCATTGCAAATAAAAAGGTTTTATTAGAGTGTTGTGTTTATTTTTTTTCACCACCGAAAATTATTAAGTCTTAAAAAAACTTTTGTTTATATATTAGATATATTTAAATAATAGTTGATTGTTTGGACTTCATAAATTAAAGTGTAGTTGTTTTTATTGAAACCATTTTTATTATATATATTTTTTCTTTTTTATAAAGCGGAACATAAAACTTTGGCTCCCGAAACAAAATCTACGCCCTGCAATATATTTTTTTAAAATAGATTAAACAAAAATGTGTCAAAAAAATTACTATTAGGATCTTCACTAAATCTGGTTTATCATCTTTTTGATTTAAATTACTAGTTTTATAGTTTTGTTAGAATAACGTTTAAATGCAGCCCGAGCAGGTTTCATTCTGAGAAAATTTGTCAAAGACTTAAAAAATGTTTCATACCTCTGACTTAAAGTATTTATTAAATACTATTATTAATTGTATCTCAAATATTACTTAAATATTTTTTAGCGGTTAAAAATGTGTTTAAGCCGAGATAAAACTCTATAAAATATGATCAACTTGTAAAAATCTATGTGTACCTCCCCTATGCCCTTAATTCGACATTGCATTATCTACTTTCAATCTCAATATATATCTAGATTACTTTATATTTATTATGTAAAAAACAACTATTTTTCAAATCGTTAACTTAAATACAATGCTTTGTGCATCTTCTCAGAACGAAAAAAAGAACAAAGTAAGATTTTTAAAGAATCACAGAAAAAAAACACATTGTGACGTTTCAACAAAATTGAACAATTTTAGTTAGCCTATTTTGATTACTTTATTTGTGTATATAACTATCAAAAACACATTACATATATAACTATAGTTCGTAACCTATATCCATATAACATTATATATAATTATCAGTCGTAATATATATTAATATCATATTATTTATAATTATCAGTTATAATCTTTATTAATATCACATTATATATATATATATATCATTATCAGGCAAAATATATATCAATTTTTAATTCTATCTATAGTAGTCAGTCATAACTTATATCAGTAAAAAACTAATTCAGTATCATAACAATTTAATGATAGCCAGTCATAAAATATTTCAATATTGTTTTATAAATAACCATTAGTCATAAAGATTTCTAAGACTATTTAATACTGGTATTTACCTTAAATTTAACATTATAATAAAAATAAACAAAAAAGCATAAACTTCCAAAAACCTGGAATAAATTCAGAAAACCGAATATGGAAAATTCTTTTGCAACCCTGTGTATTATAAATTCTGTGTCTATAAGTAAACATTTGTTTGATATGAATGTCATAATAATTATAACTAAATAAGTTAGTCATTTAGAAGTAAGCAGTTAATAAGCGGAGCTTTATTTTCAGTTTTATCTACAAATATAAATAATGGTCTGTTACAAATTTCTAATTAAGTACAGAAATAAAATGCTCAATACTTAAATACATACATTCAATTATTATAATTAATTTTATTATTATTGTTTATTGTGCAATGTTGAACTCAGGCATCAAAACCTGAGCCACTTAAACAGGACACACAAAAAGAGAAAAATAAAATAAACTTATATTCAAAACTTTAAGATAAATTATTGATATATATAAACATAATTTAAATGAAAACACAACGTTAAACACAATATGATATACAAATGAACTAAATAAAAAAATCAATTCAAAAAACTCAAAAAAATTAAACTTATATATTACTTAGTACACACAACAACGAAGTTTGTCTAAAATCATCGCTTATAAAACAAAATTCATAATTACAAAATAAATAAGTAAACTAATAGTTTGTAGGGGGGAGGCATAGGGATACGAATATTCTTTCTTTTGTTTATAGTGGAAAATTAGTGAATTTTACTGGTATTTATTGTATTTATATAAAATCTTTTTAGCTTTAAACGAAATTGTTCTACCCCCTCACAAGATACTATATCCTGAGGTAGTCTGTTCCACAAAGCTTTTGCTCTGTGAAAAAATGCGCCTTGCCACTGACTGTTTTGAAAATTATGTTTACATTTTATTTTCAAATTATTTCCTCTTAGTTGATATTTATTTTGGGAAAAACTAAAAAACTGGATAATTTTTTTTTTATTTTCCCTTGATAATTTTGTAAACAGTTAATAGATCAATTTCCCATCTTCTATATTCCAGTGATTTCAAGCCAAATTTAATCATTCTATCATTATATGATGTGTAAGATATGTTGCAACGATTATAAATATGACGATATAAATATGACGATTATAAAACCCATTGCACAGATTCAATTTTATTAATATCCTTTTTTAAATGGGGTGAACAAATTTGAGTACTAAACTCAAGTTTATGGCGAGCGTATGTTTTAAATATTTTTTCAGAATTGAAGCGGAATTAGTTTTAAAACTTTTTAATATTTGATAACATGTAGTTTTTGCAATCTTATATAAATAATTGATAAGTACATTCCTTTTTAAATCTCTGGAAATATAAATTCCCAAATTTTTAAAGATTTTAATTTCTGGTAACTTGATGTTATTGATTAAGAGGTCAGTTGGAGAAGATTTTTTTGTTAATGGTTAGAATTTTACATTTGCTAGGATTTAAGTTTAGTTTTCTTGTTTTTAATTATTCGTAAATATTATCTAAAAATAGTTGTAATGAAGTATTTGACTGACTAAAGAATTTGGCATCATCTGCAAATAAGCTTAACTTACTTTTAATATCAATGTTTGAACAAATATCATTCATATAAATTAAAAAGAGAAGGGGACCAACTACACCACCTTGTGGTGCTCCACTGTAGATTGTTAAAGAGTCAGAAAGCGTATTATTGATAAGTACTCTTTTTGATCTTTTATTTAAAAAGTTATCAAACCAATCAATTAAGCTTTCATGTAGCCAATACTGATTTAAAAATGTTTAGTAATCTTTTGTGTGATACTGAATCAAAGGCTTTTTGAATATCCGTATAAACTACTTTAGTAAATTCATTTTTGAGATAAGGAACTAACCAAGAATTTAAGCATGTTAACAGTTGAATGGTTGATAAGCGGTTTGGGACAAAACCAAACTGTTTGTTAGTTAATAATTGTTTATCAAAGAGGTGATCGAGAGTTTTTACAGATACAATATGTTCTTTAATTCTTAAAAAGCCACTTGTTAGAGATATTGCTATATTTTTTTTTTAAATTTTCTTATTACATAACTCTACCCTCAGGAACCTTTTATTTGTAAACCATATTTTATTTTTTTTTATACTTTCGTGCAAAACATGTAACTCTTGCAATTTTTTTTTACTTGTTCAACTTTGACTCGTGTAATTTAGACCCGTTTCCTATTATTAAGACCGTTTAGACTAATCCGTCTACAAATAAATGCTTTATATGTTATAAAACATTTTAACGAAGTAAGTTTATATCAAACCATGTATAAGTCAGTTTTAATGAATTGGTGAAAATTAATAATTCAATTAAAGTGTTTTTTAGTAGAATAGCTTCCTTTTAACAGTGGTGTCAAAGAATTTCTAGATATGTTGCAGATTTAAACATAAAACCTTATATATTGAAACCTAACTTTTTATAGAATGTCATTTATAACCAAAGGTAAATCAGTGATTTGCAACTAACATTTTTTTGAGCCCGTTTATTAAGCTAAGTTTTGAAATTAGTTATCTTTAATACAACTGTGAAAAAGTTACCATAGTAGGTAAAATATTTATATGAGTAAAGTCTAATTTGCAAAAAGGGTCACTTTTGCACGGGATGATTTTTTTTAACTTTAATTTATACTAACTAAATTTTTTACCCTTGGTCAATATTTTTTTGTTTTTTAAAGTTAATCGTTTTTCAATTAATCTTGATAGGTGTATTTTTGTTGTACCGAGTTAAACAGTGTTGTCAAGTCAATAATTTTTTACAGATCTCTGCACATTTGTACATAAAACCTTGATCATGTATCCTTTTTTTTTTCATTTCTAACCAAAGGTCTAGCAGCTGTTTAGTAAACAATTTATAGTCGCTGTTTATAAAGCAAAGTTTTGAAATTAGTTATCTTTATTATATTTGTGAAAAAGTTACCGTAATAGTTCAAATATTTTATATGAGTAAAGTCTAACTTGCAAAAAGGGTCAGTTTTGCACTATATGATTTTTATAAACTTTAATTTATATGTCAATTACTAACAACCTTAACCCATAGTCGATGATTTTTAAAACTTAAATTTTTTTTTATAAACTTTGATACATATGTACTTTTTTTTCACTATTACCCTTGATCGGAAACTTTAACAATAGTTAGTATTTATTTTACTTTCGCGCAAAAATGACCCTCCCAACGAAAGTTATTCATCGTGCAATATTGACACTCCGTGCAAAATTATAGCTAACCAAAAGTGTTTCTTTGTGCATATTTGTCCCTGTACCATTTTATACTGCATTATAGTTTTAATATCATGTTTGCCAGAACTTATATCTAATAAGATTTTTGTATCCGAATATGTTTATAAAAAGTAATAATTTACGTGCTGCAATAACGATTGTAATGGAACAAGTTACTTGTAACCAGTAATTATGTACCTTTTGTCTAATCTGCGGATCCCTTTTTTAACCCTAAACAATTTAAGAAAATAAGAAGTTAAAATGAACTGTGGTCCAAATTTTGAAAAAGCTGTAAAATTTCTATCAAATTTTATGTACGTCGTTTAAAAGCACTAATATGAACTCACTAAAGTATTGAGTGCAATTTTTTTTTCAAATGCTTTTTAAACTAAAAATCCTTTCAAAATGCAAAATTGATTAAAAAAACTCATTTAATTATAATAAATTTTCAGCCAATTCGTTGATTTTTCTACATAATGATGACAGTTAATGAGTATTTATTCCAAAGTTATGTATTTTCGTCATTTACTTTTACTCCTTATGCTCTTTATAACTATCTAATAGATGCTAGTGTATGACTTGCTAACCGAAAAATCTTCTTGTATTAAAGGTCTGTAACTAAAGTTCGTCTTAAGTTTACTTAAAGTATTCAGTTTGAATGAGTCAATGTAACTAACTAATTAAAAATTTTCTACGCGTCAACTTTAAACAATTAATACAGTTATCTTTAAATATAAGTAATGAATAAAGGTTTTCAAAACTAAACTTTATTTAGTATCCATTTGTTTTTACATAATTTAATAATAAGGTCAACTACTTATTTTTTCATCAGACTTTGCATACCCATATTTAAAATATTATTTCACGAGGGTTGTGATATGCAATCTAATAAATATCAACGCAAAAATACAATCCTTCAAAACAGTTATTTAGAGATTTAGTTTTCAAAAATATTAACTCTAAGTTATAACTGTAAATCTTTATACTTTTACTTAGTAGCTACTCATTGTTATAAAATTTGGTACTTGTTTTATAATTTACAACATTATTTGTGGGTTATTAACAGTAATGCTACTTATTATTAAGACAAGCGGTAAAAATTAACATTAAGTCCAGAGTTTTAATGCAATAAAACTATTCTTTAGGATTTAAACTGAAAGTATTGTTATATTATTTTTGTTTTTCAATTACAAAAATAAAAGTTTCCTTAATGATTATAACTGCTTTTTGATATAATGAAATTAAAAGTCATTTAATTGATAAAAAGAACTTATTGTAATCAGATTAGTTGACACATATATAATTAAAGACTTATCAAGTATTGTTGTTTTAATATTAGTAATACGTAAGATAACATCTGACTCAAAGATATAGCTCGGTTCAGCAACCGTCTTTACAATAGTTTACCTTAAGTTTATCAAAATTAACTATTTTAAGCTGATTAATTAACATTCACTTAATATTTTGTTTTAAACTCAGTCATTGAAAAAGACACGACTTTGCTATGTATTAAATTTTATAACCCAAGCTTATAAGTTTTTCAATTAGTGCTTGTTACTTGGCGGACAAGTTATTTTCAAAAAAAATATTTTAACCACAGCAAACTTTAACTCAAGCTTTATTTAGAGTAAGTTAGTAATAAGTCTATATCTTAAAATAGATATCCAGTTTCAAAATTATTCATTGCATCCAATTTCAAATAAAATTTACGACAAAGTTTACCATACTTTTGTTTTCTCTGTTTTTATTCCTAAAAAATCTTTTTCTATACACTAAAAGACTTTTAAAGCAAACACTTTTGGTTAAAGGTTAAACCGTTTATAAAGCACTTAATATTTTTATATTACAGTTATTACATTGAACAGATTAAAGCTAGGTACTAAACTATAGTAACATGTTAATATTTTGTATAACTTTTAAATTTTAAATGAGTCTTTTCTAGTATTGTTTTTATCAAAGTACTTATAAGTTTTATCACTACATTTTATCATAATATTCATAAAGATTTTTGTTAATAGTGTTATATTATCAAGAAATGAACTTAACTTCAAAAACTTAAACTTACAATCACTAAATTACATTCACAGTTCAATAACAAAAAATTCATATGGTTACACCTTTTCAGACTATAGATTATATTTTTTATAAGAAAACTGTTTAAAAAATAACATAGTATTGAAAAAAAATTTACAAAAAACAACAAATAAAATTTTTTTTTACATTTTAGCAGCAGCAAAGTTAATTAGAATTGTCTCCTCTCCAACTAATAGGTAGTTTATATATGGCTGTAAAACCGGAATGCAATACTTCATCAGTAAACTTGTTACGGCTCTTTATTTTATCCTTATTTTACAATTAAATCACTAGACTAATTCTGAGTATCCCCTTAAACACAAAATAGTTTTGAATATAATTTGATGTACCATAACTCTTATATATATATAAAGGTTTATTTCAAGATGTAAAACTCTAAGAACTCGAGTTTCGTGCTTATCGTTGATAAGTGTATAAGCACGAAACTCGAGTTCTTTAAGTTTCACATCTTTAAATAAACCTTTTTATTAAAAAAGCCTTTAAGGTGGGCCTAGTGTGAAAGATTTAATTTATCAAGTTAAATAACTTAATTCTAAATAAATAAATAAATAAATATATATATATAAAGGTTATTATTCAAACTTGAACACCTCGTACAGAGCCCACTTAAAGGGCTTTTAAATAATTTATTAGAAATGGACGATTTTAAGAAGACACATGTTTCATAAAACCTTAATGTTTCATAAAGCTTTAATCATCAGCCAGTTTGTTTTAAAATAAAAATCACCTTAATTAAACATATATAAAAAGTTGTGCAAACATACAAAGTTGTGCAGATTTATTCGAGAGAATTGATTTTTTTATCGGAAAAATTTCTATTTGCGCAGAGAATCCCTATACTTTATATTAATGCTTAACTAATAAATTTTTCAAGGCCCGAAGAATTAATTTTTTTATATGACGGTAAATACTTGGAAGAAAATGTGCTTATCAAAAGCAAATGGGGAAAAAACTGCCCATACAGTATTAATTAAAATCTGTTGAAACATTGACTACTGCATGAGCTTACTAATAGTGGCTTTAATTTAGCAACGTCGACGGGGCGTAAAACGCTATTTTAGTATTTAAGATGCTATAAAGCCTATAATTTTCAACCACAAATTATTGTTTACGACAACTAAAAAGCCGTCATATAGAGTAGAATATTATCAAGCTGAACCTCCGGAAATATCTTCTTATCAAAGTTTTAAACACTGACATCTACCGGTAAGTACAGGAGTTCAGTGACATTATATTAACAAAATTATATTATATTTGTATATTTCATTATCATAACTTTTTATTTTGCGCGCTTTAAATCCGGTATATATGGGTAAAATTAAGTCCACACGTAAATAAGAACCAGTAAATTTTACGAGCAACCAAAAATTAAAGCTAGAATTGAGAACTACAAAAATTTTAAAGCAAATGAACTTAAGCTTGCTTAAGCATTTCTGCTTTTAGCGATAATTTTAGTGTATTAAACATCATATACATAATTGTAAGTCTATATTAAATTTAAATTTCTTTTAAACCACCTCACACTCGATCGCAGAACTAAAAAAAGTCAAAATTTCTGGGAAGCTTCTGAAAATCTGACTTCTGTCAAAACTGCAGAACCTGTTACAGGAACGATCGCACATAAAATTAGAAACACAACTAAATTGAGAGCGTTTTGATAACTGATCCGTTTCAAAATCATAAAAAATTACTGGTAGATAATTAATCGTATTTGTTTTGTCGCATATTGTCACACACTTACATAACAATGTTTATAAAATATGAAGTTTAAATCATTCTAAAAAATATATCAAAATATTTAAAACTTTACTTATTGAATAATACAACAACACAACAATTAGAATAAATTTCATTTATTAGGTAACCGATATAAAACATATCAAGCTCCGACTTAAGTTAAGCCTTTTAAAATAATTTGTACATTATGCTATAATTTTAATGGATTCAATTAATACCGAGATAACTTTGTACAAGCAAATTCTTGAAGATAGTTTGTTACTTTGCATGATTCTATAGACCATTCATCTTTATCAACATCATAAAAAATAATAAATGAACAGTTATCTTGGAGTATTACGATTTTGTTTCCTATCGAAAGAGCTTTATGCAATTCAATACAGTATTTTGATTTTAGATCAACAAATCTTTTATTGATATTGTCAAAAACTTCACAATTATCACTAATATAACCAATGACAAATAGTTTATTTTTCAGAGTAAGTAAACTGTGAAAAGCTTTACTTTTTATCATGTTAGGCATTGATGACCATTTATTAGCAAATACATCATATGATTCTAGTGTTTTCAATTCATTATCAAAATTATCTAATCCACCAGAAACAACTATATTTCCTTGAAAAACTGCACAAGCTGCAATCTTTCTTGTTTCTTTCATTCTAGCTATTTCTTTCGGAGTTTTGCTTGAAAATCGTTCTTCTCTTGTATCTAGTTGTAGGCAAGAGGAAGTTGTTTCAATGTCAATGTCTTCATTAACAAAATAACCTCCAAAAATATATATTATGTCCATAAATGCACAAGCACAAAACTGCTGACGTATATCACCCATAATAGTTACTACCGTCCATTTATTGTTAGAAGGTGAATATTTTTCAACAGATTTTACCAAATTATTAGCTTTATCTCTACCACCAAAAATATAAACTTCTCCTTTTAAACAAACAGCTTCGAAACCATATCTTGCACTTATCATTCGAGTTAGATATTTAACATTGTTAACATCATTTCCATCTACTTGTTGTACTTTACTTACAACTTCATCAAATATATTATGTCCACCAAAAACTAATAAATCATGTTTGTTTTGGTTACAATACCTACTTGTGTAATGAACAGTTGAATTATGTTGGAAGTAGTTTTTACTAACTAAAACTGTATTTAACATATTTACACAATCCTTATTTTTCGATAATACTGAAACTTTATCTAAAACATATTTCAATGCATGTTCTGACAACAAAGGAAGTCGCACTTTTAGTAACAATTGTTTTGCATATTTGATACGTTCTTCACTGTTGAATTTCAACCAAGTAATTGCTGCATTAAATATTTCAACTTCTGAGTGAATATTTAATTTAGAACTTGCAAGTATTTTTGCAACAATACTAAAGTCTAATTGTAAAAAATTTAGAGTTTCAACTACCATTGGAAAGCAACGTTCTATATATCTTAAAGTTAGTTCATGAACAGTTTCTAACTTGTAAAGCTTAGCTAGACTATAAAAAGTAGATACATTATCTAAAGCGATTTTCTTTTTGATTGTTTGGTAGATCTTTGTGCTTGTATCTTCTATTATCAAAAGCTTGTTCATTTTAAAAGCTAAAACGATTTCGTGTTTTTTTACATTTGATACAACTGAAAATACAACATATTAGTATATAATTTGTAAACTGTTTAAAGTTATTGAGTGCTTTAATTTAATGCAATACAAATAGTCTCTAGTTATTGTTAATAAACAAAAACAGATTACAAGTATTCATTTAAATTAAACATGTTATTCGAGTTAGGCTACCAACAGATTTATTATAAAAATGTTTTGCTTGCAAATATTTATAAAATTTAAAGAAATTTGAATCATAAATAAAAAACATAAGAATGTTATACTGGTCTTTTACATCAATTTTTAAAACTCAAATTTTATACCGTAGGGTTTGAAAAGAAAATCTCATAAAAATGGCAAAGTACAATTTACAGGGAGATAAAAATCTGAATAGTTTTTTAATGTTATGGAATTATCATCATTCCTGTTTATAAAAAAAAGTTTTGTTTTGAACTATTTTTAAATTGTAGATAAAAATTTTAGTTATGTTAATTGACCGAAAACAAAAACAATAGCTATCTATAAGTTGCTCTTTATTTTGATTTTTTTGAAGGAATTCATTCACTAAAGAGTGTTTAACTTTACATATTATTGTGTCATTTTAGCGCATTTGTGATATTTAATTAAATGCATGGAGAGATAAAAACATTTGATTTTTAGTTATTTATCTTATTTTATAGAACTTTTATTTTTTATGTTTCTTTTAATTCAACCAAGTTTTAGATATGGAAAACAAAGTCAGAAATTTTTTTAAACTTTTTTGGTAAATTTAAAGTTATAATATTAAAAAAAAACCCTACAGTTTAAGCTAATTTTTTAACTTTCTTATGATACTCTTAACTTTATTAATTATTTAATCTTATTATTTTTCAGAAAATTGATATGGGTAATTTTTAAAAATGTTTTAAAAGCGATTATTTTTCCGATGATATTTGTTTTTAGTCTTTAAAACAGTATTTTGTGAAATCAAAAGATATTACTTAGAAATTAAGTTCAATAATTTAAAAAATAAAGAAAAATATTGTTTTTTGTTTTTATAATTAAAAAATAGTTTGATAGTAAAAATATTGCAGTCATTATTAGCATATATGAAACATTTTAAAAAATGATTTATATGAAAATTGAGGTACTTTTTTAGGTTTATTAAAAATTACTTATAGTTAAAACTTTAACGTATTCTATATAAGTCATACTTACATTAAAAAATATTATGCAGACTCTATATGCTCTTGACACTTTTAGTTCATTTATTTTTATTTAATTTATTTTAATAAAGATTACATAATATAAAACATCTAAACACTTATTTATAACATCTATAAAAATACTAAGTCTTCTTTCTTTATGCAAATGTATCACTTTTTTAAGCATTAGAATATTATTTTGCCTTAGAAATAAAACCTATAAATTACTTAATTCGATGAAATATATTATAAAATATAAATAACACAACTATTAATATAGAAATATTTTCCAAACTGTCTTACTTGTGTTTTTAAAAGTATTGTAAGCTCGTACACTTTTATCATCTAATTGTTTTGTGAAAAACTTCATGCATTTATTTTTGAAACAATCAACTACTGATCTTTTATAAGTTTTACCTAAACTTGTTAACTTTTCATGGTTATCTTCAATTTTTATTCTTTTTACATCAATGTGGTCCATGTTACTTTCACCTGACATGACTAAATTATTTTTGTGTTATTTTAGTTTGTTATAGATAAATCTGAAAATAGTAGTGTATTTATGTTTTGCTATTTCAATGTTAATTTGTCTTTTAAATTTAAAACACAGATTAGATTTAAAAGTTTTTTAAGGGGAATTAGTTGAAGGATTAAATATTTCTTTCTTAGTAAGTTATATTTATTTTCGATAAAACTTAATGTTTAGTTTATTTCAACAAGTTTGCTTACATATATAAATACATTGAAAAAGTGACCTAATAACTTGACTGATGTTACCAAAAACTCAATATACTATACAAACGTTACATTGGCTTGAATAGAATTTTTGTAACTTTACTTTTTAACCAAACTTTAAAACTAATCCTTTAAAATTTCTTTAATGCTAACTTAGAATTTTTTTTCATTCTAAAGAAAGTTCTTTTGCTTAGCTTTTTATAATAATTTTCATCGAATTGGGGTTTTACTTTTGTAGTGGGACCCATTTAAAAATTTAATGTGTTTTTGCAATTTTTAACTTTGCGACATTTTTCTCAAAAAATACTTTTTTTTTCAATTATTTTAATTTTAAACTTACTTATTAGATTTAGTTTAAAAACGTTATAATTTTTTTTTCAAATTTTATTTAATAACATATGCTTAAATAATTTTTTCAGAAAGGCTCCAAATTTGCACGGTTTTGGTTTTTTTTTAAACGGTTTTATAGCAAAAGTAATTTTATTTTTTTAGTAAGTTTCTTCTTAAAAAGACCTATAAATATAAGTTTTATAATGGTATTGTATTTTTTCTCAACTTATTATTATATTATAAATATATGAACCCTACAAGTTTAACTTAAATTTTTTGTTTATGTTATTTAAGGGATTTCTTGATCAAATGCTAAGAAATTATGTAAAACTTATATAGGTAATATATTTCAAAAATAATAATAAGTTTAGGAAAATATAATAACGTTACAAAACTTAATCATATAAGTCTATTAAAAATATAACTTTTTAAAAAAATAATTAATTTTAACCGTGCAAATTTGGAACTTTTCTGAAAAATTTATTAAAGCATATGTTATAAAAAAAGATTTGAACTGAAATTTAACAACGTCTTAAAACTTAGTTTAATAAGTATACTAAATACAAAAAAAATTGTAAAGCAACATTATTATGAGAGAAAAACGTTGCAAAGTGAGAAAATGCAAAAATGCATTAAATTTTTTAAGGAGCCGCACTACAAAAGTAAAACCCCAATTCGATGATTATTGTGAAAAGCAAAGCAAAAGAACGTTCTTTATTAAAAATAAAAGTTCCAAGTCAGCATTAAAGAAATTGGAAATAATTGGTTTTAAAATTTGCTTAAAAATATCACAGAAAAAACCATTCAAGCCAAGATCTCGTAAATACTATTCTGTTTTTTTATAAAATTACCAAACTGGCAACATAAGTGTTTTAGATTTAAGACTGTTCTGAGTTATCCTGAGTGTGTGCATAATGTTTACAATAAAAAAACTCATGCATGCTTAATTTTTATAATATTATAAAATTCAAAACTTTGTATTGCTAGTAAGTTTAACTAATGAACAAACTAAAGTAGCTTCATTGAACAAAAAAAAAACTTTCAGCCTTTTTTATACAGTAAATGTTAACACAAGTTACATAAGTATATCAAAACATAGAATTTAGGTATATAATATAACAGTTTTGTTTTTAGTTCAAATTTTGACGATTAAAATGTAAATATTTATAGTTTCAGTACTTCATTGAGTAGATTTGCTTTACGAAAAAAAGAACAAAAAACCATTTATACCTTAAAATTATATAAAAATGTGTTTTTCCAACTACCTATATAGACTATAACTAATTAAGTAAGAAAATATTTAGATAGTAGCATAATTTTAATTTGGGCAGTTTCAGAATATCTATTTTAAATGTAAAACTTTCGTTTATATTTAAAAAGCATCAAACAGTTTATAACTTTTTTATAACTCTTAAAAATTTTTAAATTGTAATCAAATCTTAATCAAGTTATTTTTGAACATCACTAAGCACAATTTATGGTTTAAAATTCACTTATCTATACAAATACACTGATTAAACTAATCTAGTTGATTCAAAAATTTAAACTCTTTTAAATATTCTTCAAAATTTAGATACCTATTTTTACTCTTTAGATATAATTTCAAACTATTAACACAAACATTCATCACCAAAGTAAAAAAATAAGTGATTATAAAATAGAGATATGTAAAGCTATATCCGAAACATTATTAAAGTGTAATATCTTTTTCAGTCTAGTATGAAAAATGTATTTAAGAAATTTTATATTCCACAAATTTTTATACCACTAGAAAATTTCGTAAGAGTTTTTCACAGAGTTACTTTGTATTTATAGCAAAAAAAAGTTTGAGATTGGAGAAAGATTATATATAGCTTTATAAGTCAGAGAGATTATTTAATAGGTTCCTTACAGTAGCCAAAAATTCAAAAAAATCACTTACAATTTATCCCTCTTACATTTTTGAGATTAAAACTTAAAACTATAAAGAAATGTTCTTTGCTATGTTTGAGATAAACATCTTGTAAGAAATTATAATAAAAAAATATGAATTATCTTAACAAATCTAACTTTGTGTATAACTAAAAAAAATTCCAAGTTTAAAATTTTGTACAAGATATTATTTCAACAATTTCAATAGTTTCAAAAAACATTACCGTAAAATTTTAGGTATTTACCTCAATAAGACAAAAGAGATATATTTAAAGAGAAACAGTCTTTTTAGTTTATGCCTCCCACATGGATCTTTTTGCACTCTCTAACTTTAACCAGCTGTATCTTATTTTGGATAATAATTATTTGAAAAACAACTTGTAGCTAAGTTAAAAATCTGAAATATAAGATAGAAATTTAAAATGTGTTTTTACTAAAAAAATACATGTTTGATAGATCTTTGTATCAAGTTAAAACTTCATTACTTTACATGTGTTAAGTTTAAATTCAAGGTTTTTCGTGGTTATTTTATCAATTTTACAAATAAACAAAAAAAACATTAAAAACAAAAATTGCAACTACCCTGAGTAACCTAGTAAGTATGGGCACTATGTTTTTATTCTCATATCTATCTATCTGAAAAGTTAAGTTTTTACTAAAAAAAGTACCTTAGTGTTAATTTAAATCTAACTAAGTTGTTATAAATAATTAAATTATAACTATATTAAAACTTTATGCAGATTTGTTTCAGAATAAATCAAAAATATTGTACTGAAACAGGTTTTTTACCTACCTGGTTTTTCTCAACAATATTTATTAAAATTACTTTTTTCAAGTCCCTTATTTAAACTTACATTCAATTGTTTTTTCATCATAAAACTATCTAAAAGTATCAATAAAAATTGAATCTGATATATTTGCACTAAACACATCTTTTCAAAATTTACTCACTTTATTACTTAACTTATATTTTAAATGGCATGTTTTAGCTCATATAAAAATGTTGTTTTAAAACAATTTTTTTTTTTATAAACTGTTTTTAAATATTTAGGTTTTTTTTTTCAGGTTTTCAAAATTTATTTTAGGTGTTAAAAATCGAGGTCTAGTTTAACTCCAAAATTAAGTTGATTTGAAAACTGTGTTGAATAGTAAAATGGCATCATAAAGATGTTTTAAAGCTTTTAAAATATGTTTTATAAAAAAAGTTTTAATGTGAAAAAATTCTTTTGTCTATGTGATAAATGAAATCCAGGTTTTAGTATTTTTTTTATTTGTTTAAAATTTTAGGTTTTTTTAGAGCTTCTAATGATCTTTGTTCAAATTTTCATGTTTTTAGCGATTTTAAATTAGTAAAGTTCAAATGGTTTTTCCAGAGTTGAATATTTTTTGCTTACTTGACAAATCAATGCAGATCATTTTATAATGTAAATTTAAAAAAAAATACAAATCAAATTAAATATATAGCAGGTTTCAACCCAACTAAAGCTACAAAAACCAAAATGAGATGTTGTAAAGTATCAATAAAACTTTTTAACAAAATAAATAAAAACTATTGTTTTAAATATTATTTTAAACTTAGTCAATTTTCAGCTTTTAATTATTCAACAAAACTTAAATTAAATACTTCATATATTGTAATATTTTGCTTGTATGGTATTTGTTTTATATAACAAAATTGTAAAACAATGTACTACAAATTAATTTTTGAAACTATGACATAATAAATAACATAATTAAAACTATAACATTATTTAACATGAAATCATTTAGCTAAATTATAACAGCATACCAAATAAAGAAGATCAGAACAACATAAAAAAAAGTTTAAGTAAGTTAAGAAATTTGTTTAGGAGATAAAAGAAATCAACATTTCTAGTCATATTTACACATTTTAAATTAACTATTTTTTTATTTTCAAGCTAAAATCTTTATGTAACATAAGTCATTAAAGTAAAATCAATAAAACATATTTTTTATATGCCACTAAGTGTTATCAAAAACTGATCTTTGTAAAAGTCACATCATTTCTGGAAACTTTGTCTAGGTATCTGGACACAGGTACATAAGTAATATAAATCATTGTCAGGGTAAATTAACTTAGTAATCTAATTAAGTTTAGAACAGCTTTTTTGTCTAAACTTTTCCAATTTAGATTATTCAAGTTTTCAATAACTTTGTTTTAAGCCATTAATAAAATCATTGTGGATTAATTAAGTTAAAAAAAATGGTCTAATGATATTTTCAATATTTTTTTTTCTTATATTAATAAAAACACTGTTGATTAATTTTGGATTGAACATTTATAAGCACTAACATTTTTATTTTTTCAGAATACATTTAGTATAAAATAGGATGACATAGTTGGACAATTGAATGAATTTTGTTTTACTTGCATAGGATTTTCTACTTTGTGTTTTTAGAAATAAGATTTTGTCCTGTGAGTATTAGCCAAACTAAATGTCCCCCATAAAACTCTTTTTAATAAAAAAAAATATTTCTAATAATTATAATGTTAATTGATTACCGAAAAGGTAGAATTGTGTATGTTTAATTTTTGACCTTATGAAAAAATTTTATAGGGTGGCCACTAGTTTTTGAGATGTTTCTTCCAGTTTTTGCAAATAAAAATATTCTCATAGATCAGACTCAAGCTGATCTTTTTCAAATAAAAAAATAATGTTATGTTATAGTTAAATGTTTTTAAAATATTCAATCTTCAACATTTTAACTTAATTGCTTACATATTCTAAATGGCATTATTTTTATTTATAAACAAAGAAGCCAAAATTATTTTGATTCATCCTGATGTTTTCAATTTTTTTTTTACAATCCTGAGTGTATGGCAACTTTTTTTTAAGATTCTTTGACATTAATACTTACTTTAATACTTTTACATTAACACTTACATTAATACTAAGCAGTGTTGCTATTTTTTTGGCAATTTTCTCAAGGTTTTAAAATTTCTAGGGATGCACATTTTTAAGTCTATATTTGTTTAAGTAAAGTTTAAGGTAAGAAACTGAGTTAAATAGTATAGAAACATTGAAATGGCACTTAAAAACTATTTAAAATGTGTTTTTGATAAAAAATTTTGATGATAACAAAGTTTTTTTATCTAATAGATTGATTTTCTGTGTCAAATAGAAACTTTACTACTGAATATGATAAAAATTCCAGGATATTTTGGTAATTATTGTACAAAATTTAAGTTTTTTTCAGGTTCTTTTTTTTAATTTGTCAAATTCTAGGTTTTTGTAGCCTAATATTATAATTACCAGATTTTCCAGGTTTTCTGATCTTTTAGCAACCATGTTAATGGTAAACTTATGCCACTAGCAATTTATATATTAACTATGTTTCAATCAAATTTGTGTAGTCTGATGTTAAAGGGGTCCTTTTAAAGGCTTTGAAATATCTTAGCTATTGAACAATATTCCAGGGTTCAAGCTCAGTGGTTGACACATGTACAAAAAGATTTACTTAACTTTTATTTTGTTACAGTAGTTTCTCTTGAAATTCTTAGGAATAAGGAATATATAGATTTTTCTCTGTGACAATTAAAAAATTGTTTTAAATATAATTTATTTTTTAATAATTAATAATAAAATGCTCTGTTAATTTTAGGTCAATTTGTTTAACAGTTACATAGTTTAAAGGTTTTTAAGACAACTAACTTTCTAAAACTATCATAAAGAAAGAAAAGGTAATAGTTTTGTTTTGTTTATACACAACTAAACTTTTACATTTAGGAGTTATTTAAGAAGTACAAAACTTTATCAACTAGTATAAGGGAGTGGGAAACTTGTATAAAACTTTATTTTTATATATTTTATAAAAAAAACACATATATTGTTCATATTTTTATAAACAAATTGCTATGCTTTTATTTTAATTAAGTTATTTGATTTTTATTTAACAAAACAGTACGTTTGTAAACTTTTATAAGTCACACAAACAGAAACCAAACAATATTTTATGAAGAATAACTTTAACTCTTTTAACTAACATATAATAATTATGGCTGCATTTCTTAGAATACAACTTTTAAAAATTTCTTGAAACTTTTTGTTAGTCCAATGCTACTATGGTATGAGCTGTGGTTATTTAACTAAAATGGATTATTAACTTTGTTTTTTTCTATGAAGCAGTGCATTAAAAAGATATTAATTTTATCATTTTTATGTTTTTATTTAAGTGTATATAATTTATTTTTTCTTTAAAAAACCTCCATTTCGAAAACCTATTATTATTAAGTAAGAATAATGATTAATAATAAATTT
Source organism: Thalia democratica (assembly GCF_965202585.1). Lineage (NCBI taxonomy): Eukaryota > Metazoa > Chordata > Thaliacea > Salpida > Salpidae > Thalia > Thalia democratica. The sequence goes on along the minus strand of NC_139165.1, from coordinate 116,022,668 downwards.
AAATAAAAAATATTTAGTATATTTGTTCGTTAAAGTAATAACACCAGGTCCAACAAAAAAAAATTTTTTAAAGATGTTTTAATACTAGGAAATCTCTTAATACAACAAAAACTACGAAATTCCTTCAGAACTTCAAGTAGTACATTGATCTTTTATCTTTATCAATACTATAAGAAACTATCGGAAATAGTTTATAATAAAAAATAACGATTCTTTTTTCGATCGGTGAATCTTTGATCAAATAAACACAAGTCCACCTTGAGTTTAGAAAAAAAAAAACTTACATTTAAAAATAAAGTTCACAAAGTTATCTACAATTTAATGAAAACTGTCAAAATTATTCCTATTCTTCCAAAATATTCTTATAAATTTCAATGAGCATATTGATACTCGTTGAAACTATTATGCAATAAATTTATAGATAAAGTATTTATTTTTGGAGGTTTTTATCATAATAATGCAGTTGATGTCAAATCAACAACTAACTTCTGTTTTTAGTTTAATATGAAACGTATTAACTTAAAAAAAAAAACTTAAATTAATGTCGCAACAATTGATGCAGCTTGCCCAGTTTTTCAAAGAAAAATAGTTAGTTCAGGTTGTGGAAACATTAATGAAGATCAACTAAATACAGTATAATTATATGATGTTTTTACTAATAAATTGTCATCAATCCCTGATATAATAAAATGTGATAGTAAACACAATTTAATTTTTGTGAAAGATTAACTATTTGATACTTGTATTAAACAAACGGTTCTAAAGTTTTGTCAATTTTACAAAAAATTAGTTGCTCTTAAACCACAACCCACCTATATGTATTTGATAAGCTATTTCGATGGAAAATAGAAACTTAATATTTTAAAATGTTTTGTTGAGACTTTGAGGTGTTGTAACTAGTATTTGCTGGATCAGCATTTTTTTATTATAAGTATTAATTAATTTATTACTGTTTTTGTCTTTACTTTATAAAGTTTAATTTTTGATAAATTTATGATAAATTTAGGTATGGTGGCAAATAGATATTGAATAATAAAGAAAATTAGAAAATGTTGCTGACTCAGCAAATATTAGGGAAAAATCATCTATATTTCAAAATAATATTTACAGTAAATTGTTATGATGTAGACAAAAATAAATGGTCAAAAGAATCGAAATGTTTTATAGAATATCATAATTTGTTTGTAAAGATACCAATGAAAATGTATAAAAGCATTTTGAAATCATCTGTGTTTTACTTTCGGACATAGTGTTGCAATTTATTATTGAAATTTTCTTCCATTTTAACATATTTTTTTTTGTTAATATGTTTTTAGAGATTATTTTTGTATTGTTTAGTTAATATCTTTAATTAAATAAACACATATTTTTTTAATTGACTTGAGTTTGCTGTTTCAACAATTAACTGCTAAAAAAAGCAAAAAAAGCCATTTTAGTTCAATAGCCACAGCTCATACCGAAGTAGTCATGGAAAATTAAAAAGTATTAATCAAAGTAGAAATTACATATTGTTTACTAAAACAAAAAAACTGTATTAGTTATTTAAAATAATATTAATAAATATAAAGTTTTTACTACAAGTTTGCTACTTTCTTGTATTTGTTTATAAAGTTTTGTACGTTTAAAAAGCTCCTAAAAGTAGAAGTTTGAGTTAAAGAAACAGATATAAAATAACAAGTTTTATATGTTTGTATTAGTTAAAAAATTCTAAGTTTTTATCAATATTGAAATTATGTAATCATAAATGTTAAACAACTTGACACAACTTAGTAGATCATTTCATTTTTTAAATAAAGTACAATCATTTTTAAATTAAAAAAAAAAAACTCATTTTATTTATTATTTCTGGAATTCTAGCAGAAACACTGTAACAGATTGTTTTTCTTTGTATATGTGTCTACCACTTTGATTGAACCCCAGATTATTGTGCACAAGTTTTCAAAACCCTAATTAGGACCCATCAGGCCACACAAATTTGATTGAAACGAAATTAGTATACAAATACCTAGTGAAACAAATTATCAGTATAAGTATTAGTTAAAAAAAATATTTGTACAGGGTGGCCACACACTCAGGATACTCCGTATTACTCAAACTTTTTTTAAATTTTTGAAAATATCAGGATGACTCAGAATAATTTAAATTTGATTTTAAAGTTAAGCTGTTCTAGATAGTTATAATTTTATTTAGAAATTTAAAAATTGTTTCCAGATTTTAGAAATCCTAGGCCATTTTTTAGACTTAAACAAAGTTTAGTTGAATTGATAAAAATATTTTTTTTATACCCAATTTTATTGAAAAAGATGTTTTTTAGTAATTTTAAAAAGTTTTTAATTTTTTCTTAGCATTTCAGAAATTTCAGGGTAACTCAAGCAAATAAATGGTCAATCAGGACAGTTTTTTAGACTAAATCAGTAGAATCCCTGTTTATATTAATAAATATTTACAAAAAAAAAGACCTTTCACTGATTTATTTATATAAGGTTTATTACTTTGAGTGGTTTAAGCTAATTTGCATAGTAATTGTTTCAAAAGGTAAACTATGACACTGATGTATTTACAAAAAAAATGTATTTATGCAATCATATTAAATTACTGAAGATTAAATACCAAAGCAAATTTTGATTATAAAGAAATATAATATGTTTTAAAATGTAATATTTTTATTTTATAATGTTTGAAATACATCAGTCTCAATCTTCTATCTACAAGGTTAAGTCAGGGTGTCAAAAAACATTGAAAAGTAAACAAAAAACCTGGAATAGGCTAAAAAACCTGTAATTTGAGAACTTTTTGAAATAAATTTAAAATTAAATTGAACTTTAAACAAAAATCATTAAAAAACCTGTAGTTTTAAACACATTTTAGATGTAAATTGCTAAAATTTTGATTTCACAATATAAAAAATATAATGTGAATTTTTTTGTTTATATCAATTTGAAAAAAAAACACATTTAAAGTAGCTTTACATTATCTTATCTTAGTTTAACACTATTTTACAAAGTTTTTGATTTTAAACTAAAAATAAACCCAAAAGCGAGTATTTTCAAAAATCAGTGGACACCCTGATGAATTTTTTTAAGACGGTTTATTCATGTTTTATTCAGCCTTTTTAATTGAAATTAAAGTAATCAAAAGTAAATTCTATCTTTATTTCATAAAAAAGTCTCTTGGTGACATGTTGTTTGGCTAATACCCAAAATATAAAATTTCAACTTTAAAAATACAAAAGGAAAATTATTAAGATCAAAATCATAAGCAAGCAACAAAAATACATTTAACAATCCAATCATTTTATCCTGACCTGTGAATCAATATGTTTTGACCTTAAAGTTAAAATCTGATTAAAATCTATCCATGTGTCTTTATTACAGGTAAAAACAATTCAATGCAAAATTTATATTAGTTTTAAAGTGGCTACTTAACTTTAAAACTATGGTATATAAAATTCAAGCTAAATAAAAAGAAATCTAGTAGTTTTTGAAAAAATTAAAAAGATAAAATTTTGAATATCAAAATTATGTAAAATCCGGAAAATTTACATGTTTTATTTCTAAAACTTTAACTATACTTAGCAACAAAAAGGCCATTATATCAATAATAATCTAGAAATAATTCTTAATAAAATTTAAATTATTTAAAACTTTTACTCACTCACATTTAGAGTATCATTTTAGTAGTTATATAAATTTTAAAAAGCTCATTCCTTATCTTTAATTTTTTATTAAAATGGATTTTTAAAAATATGTTTCAATAACATGTAAAAATATTGCAAAAATAAATTGTCACTATGGTATAAAATAAAAAGTAAAAATTATGTCAGTCACAGTCTTTGTCATGAATGTACAACCATATTCTAAAACTAAATCCTAGCTATTATATTGTTTTTTAAGTGATAAAAATTCACTAAAAGTTTGATCTATTGGATCTAGTCTACTAAAAACCTTTTAGTTATGAGGAGTACACACATATTCAAAATAAATCGTTTAAGTATCATTACATACAAGAAGTCTTTAGTTATTAGAGTTGACATTAAAGAAAAACTATTCACTCAAGTTAAAGCCATTAGAAAGTAAAAGGTGTCAAAAAAACTAAATTAAGCTCCTTTATAACAACTTAATAATGAGCTTGCAAAATCTAAGTAACTTAAAAAAAAACAAAATTTTTACATATCTTAAATTTATGGATCTATCTTATCTTGCATAGGATATGGTAAAATTTGTAAAAAAAGAAAAATAGATGTGTATAGCAGGATAATGTTTTAAGAAATTGTTTAAATATGTTATATCTTTCCGTTGTTTTTTTATTGAGAAGATTTAAAATTTTGTACAAAAAGTTTCTGAATCAAATATAAAGTTTTAAATAACAGAAAAAGCCTTTAGTGACTAAAACAATAACATTTTTTTATTAAGTATCTCTACTCTTAAACACTCATTGAACCAAAAACTTTATATGCTATTTATGATTTTTTTATTTTTTTGTAAAAAACTACTATTGATACTTACAGTGTTGCTTTGTTGCCATACAGCATAACTTAGGCTAGCTGACCTTTTTTGTAAGTTTTGATTTAGTTAAAAATTTTTGTTTCTATGTATTACTGTTACTATTTAGTAACTTCAAAATTTTAAGCTGGATTAAAAGTAGTTTTTGTCAAGTTATAACTTATTGATTTTTTTTTTATTTTTTTATTAAGACAGGGTGACTAATACTAATTGGTTGTAAGTCAGGCTGTATTTTATTGTATTCAAAGAATGACACCTTGTTAATTTTGTTTTACACAATCTAAGTTACTAATGCCAATATTTCATTTTACTTGGTCTAGAATTAAATTCTATTATTTTAAATACTTTATAAATACAAGTAATTTTTTTAATTTTCTAAAAATAATTTTTTTCTAATTGAATCTAGCTATAAAAATTAATAGTTTCATCATAATATAATTTAAGTGGCAAAATAAATTTATACTTCACGAATGTTTTAGTTGAAAAATCAAATTTTGTCTCAGTTGTTAAATTAGTATTTACACAAAAAAAAACAGTTTAACCTACTACAGGGTTGCCACTCGGTCAGGAAAAGTTAGGAAATCAGGAAAAGTCAGGAAAAATTTAAAAAATTGACAAAAGTCACGAAAAGTCAGGAAAAAACGGGGGGTTTTGAAAAAAAGTCAGGAAAAGTCAGGAAATTTGATAAAATTTATAAAAAAATCAGATGTAGTCAGTTAAAATTTACAAAATTCCTTGTTTTCCAAAGCCTTCAAGTGGTAAAAATTAATTGAAAGTCCTTTAAAGTCAGAAAAAAATCCAAAGTTTTTCAAGAAATTTACAAAATATTAAATTTTATTTCCAATGCCTTCATCTGGTATGAGTTAGTAATATATTCTATATAAAACTGCAAAAATTTTCTATTAACATATTGAACAAGCAGATTTTGTAAGGTTTTTAGTATTGTTGATCTGTAGCAAGGACACTTCAATAGTGAAACTGTGATATATACACACAAGTTTATCTAGCATAATTTTAGAATCAAAGTGTTTTTTGTTTAAGTAAATAATTGAGTACTTTATAACTAAGCAGTTAGTTTAGTGTTTTATGTAACAAGTTAATGTGTATACTTTACCTCTTTATAATTCTTTCAAAGTTGTGTAAATTTATAAAATAAGTTATAAGAGAGGTATATACTAAGATTAAGTTTACTTATTTTTTGTAGAATTACTTAAGTTTTTTAAGTAATTAAGAGTATATTTATTTCTTACAAATTTTATACTACATGATAAGATGAAATATTTTATACAACAGTTATATAATCTACTTTTTTATGTCTTTTTTTTACAGTTACTTAAGTATATTCTTTTTTAATTTATTTTTAATTTAAGGATTTTTAATTAAATATTTTGGGTAGTATTTTATAAAACTAAGTGTAAAATTTATATAAGTAAAACATGTTTTAAGTAAATACTTTTTATTATTAGATATTTTTAACTTCTAGGTTGTTTTACAACTTTTATTCAATTTATTTTTTGACTAAAGTTTACTTTTTTAGTTAGATAAACATCAATCATACACAGATGGTTTAAGTGATGTACTTGAAGTTTGATGATGGAATTCAGCAAAAAACTGTTGTTTTTAACCTGTATTAAAATTAGATTGAAAGCTTTATATAGTTTTAAGTGTTAGATTATGTATTTTAGAATAAGTTTAATTTAAGAGTTTGATTTAGAAAAGTCAGGAAAATTTTGGTAAAAAGTCAGGAAAAAGTCAGGAAAATTTTCTTAGCCCGATCAGTGGCAAATATGCTACTAACTTAGTCCTTGAAAATATAAAATAATTTTTGTTAATAAATTAGAATTTTGTTTTAAATATTTTGGTTTTTAGAAAACAAATAAAGAGATCTCAAATACTAGAGGAAAAATAATAACTTATTCTTTTGAACCTTTATTTTAAAAACTTTGTTTCGGTCAAAGATCTCGTCAGTGCTTATATATATCTTAATAAATTAGAATTATTTTATTTTTAATCTTTTTCCAAATATTAAAAAAAATGTTGTATACTGTTGTTGATTGACTAAAGATTAAAATATGTTAAAGTATAAATTGAATAATGCAATAGTTTGTTATGTCATTATCAGGGTTGCCACTTTACCTAGTATCCTGGAAAAACCTAGAATTTGACAACTTAGGCAAAAAAATACCTTGAAAAAAATGGAGTTTCAGACATTAAAAAAAAAAACCTTGAATTTTTAAGAATTTTAATATGTTTAGTAATATAATGTCGGTTTGACTCAAAAAATTAATCATATAGATAAAAAAAATTTGTAATCATCAAAAATTTTTTTATTAAAAAACATATTTTAAGAAGCTTTTCAGTATCTTTTCAATCTTTTTTTCTACTTAACACAGTTTCATAACCTTAAATTTAACTTTAAACTAAAAATAGACCCAAAAATGTGTACTTTTAAAAACCTAGAAACATTTTAATATCCTGGAAAAAGTTTTGAAAAAACGAGTGGCATTCTTGTATATAATAGTAACGTAAAGTTTTATTTCAAATTTTGTTAATAAAACAAAAATCTTTAACGCTACTATAATTACTTTTTATGATTTAACTATAATGTTATATATTAGTCACTAATTAAGTAGAATGACATGATAGCATAGTTTTGTTTTATATAACAAGAAAAGCTTGATATGTTTACTTATATTTATATTCAGAAAATAAGTCATTTAACAGAATTCTAATTTTGCTAGCTGCACTTTTATTTTAGCCTGTTTTATATTTGATTTAAGTTATGTAAAAAAAATGTTTTATTGAATAGTGTTGACTGCAGTTTTTTAAATTTCAATTTTATTTCAATCTCGGTTAAATTGATAAACTTAAGTAAACTAATTTATGTTTATTAAACTTCAAATTTTTTGATTAGTAAGTTATTTGTATCATTTAATAAAATAATTTCAATAAGAAATGTAGTTATGTATCCGGATTTTATAGAAAAATACATATAAATATTTGATACTTGGGTTGCCACACACTCAAAATAATTAATGATATTTTTTTAGTTCGGGCTGATCTAAGGTATACATATATTTTACGACATAAAATGTGAAAAACTACAAAATAATTTTCACACACTCGGGATAACTAAGATTATTTTAAAAGATCTCTGCAAGACTCAGAACAGTTAATAATTCAAAAAGGAAATTAATATAATATTATCTCAGGCCAGTGTTTTAGATATAGGGTAAAGGTTGTTATTACTATATAAAATGTTTATTTAGTAAGTAAATAAACAAAATAGATTTTTTTTTTACTTCATATGAATAATTTAGTGCAAAGTTTATCTTAATAAGTATACACATAACTTTTACATACTCTACCAAGTTTAAATCAGCCTTGTTTCATTTTTGTTTAAACTCAGGCTAGCTTTATAAGATATAGTTTTAATTATTAAATTTATTATAAAAGTTTTAGTTTAACTTCTCAATTTCATTTCTGTTATTGTTTTAATATATTTTGATTTTTAATTATACTAATTTTTTTAACTTGGTTTTACAAACAAATTTTACAAGTAGATTGTGTAACACAGGCTAATTTTAAATACTTACAATTTCTTAAATAGTTTTGATAAAAATATTCCAGTACTATTAAATATCGTTCTTATAATTACATATAAAAATTACTTTTATTTGGCTAAAAAATGTTTTAGTTGTTTCATTCATAGCTTTTAATAATATTTGTTTAGTTTTAATTTAAAAAAAGTTAGTTCAAGTTTCAAAATTTTATTGTTAAGTAATTAAAAATCTTTTAATGACAAATATAATTTATAGTTAAAACAATTTGGCCAATAAATAAAACCATATATTTTAACAAGTTAGTGATTAAATAAAACTTATGTTAATTTTTTAGATTATTAATTATATACTACTATATAGGATAGTAGGTTATATAACTAAAAGTATATATATACTATAACTGGAGTAGCGACCCCAAGAATTAATATTCATGAAAATTGACCTATAATTTATTTAAAGATTTCCACAACTGCGAATAGTTGTAATTGTGGCAATAGTTTTCCAAATGAACATTACTCTAGTATAAGATTTTAAGCTAAAACAAAAAAAGCTTACTATAAGATTTTTTTTCTTTAATTCTTGCAACTTTACAATGAAGTTTTAAGTTTATTACTGAAAATCACTATCTATCTTTTTTGTAACTTTGTAGAATGTAATAATTAAATGATGAGTGTTAAATATCTTTAAATTAGACTAGACTGGTTAAAAAACAAAAAGTTTTATCCTTTTGAAAATTTTTTGAGTATTTTATTATTATCTTTATATCACTTCCTGCTTTAAGATATTTAAACATTTTCAGTTTTTTTATTTTACGATATTGTATTTTTAAAATAGTGTCTATTATTTTTATTAATAGGTATCTGTATTCTGTAAATGACAGAATATGAGCTTAAATATTAGAATATAATCAATTTTTTATTGTAGTTGAATAAATTGCAATTTTTTTAGTTCAATTAAGTTTTAAACATTTAAAAGAGATGCACATTACAAATTTATAATTTTATTCATGATTATTTGCAAATATATTAAATTAAAGTAGTTTTATACAACACAATAATTGTATATTTACAATCTACAAACTCTGAAGTACTACATTAATTTTTGTCTTGTCAAAAATAAAAATATTTATAATTTTGATAAGTTTTTTATATATGAATTTTATCTCTGCAAACTTAAAACTGTAATTTGTAAGTTGAAAATTAGTTAGTTTTAAAAGTTATTTATATAATAAAATATTAGTTACAAATTATTTTCTAAATTAATTGAACAAATAATTTTTTATTAAAAAAGCTAATATATAATAAGTATATTTTTAGACTTATTTATAATAAATTGAACAAAAATTCATCAAGTCATGTCAGGTGAAAGTAATATGGACAGAATTGATGTTAAAAGTATAAAAATTAAAGATGACCATGAAAAATTTGCAAGTTTTAGTGCAATTTGTAGAAATTCAGTAGTTGATTGTTTTAAAAACAAATGCATGGAAATTTTTAAAAAACAAAAAGATGATAAAAGTGTACGAGCTTACAATACTTTTAACAATACGGGTAAGATGATTTTAAAAATGTTTTAACATTGGTTTTTTATTATATTTATGTTTAATAAATTTGATTAAATTAAGTTCTTTATCGGTTTAATTTGTTAGTTAAAGCAAAATTTTAATAAAAAGAAAAGGTTATAATTTCAGAAAAAAAAAACTTACTTTATTATTAGATGTTAAAATTAAAACTGTAAATTATATCAAATATAGATAAATATAAATAAAACTAAAGACGTTAAGAGCATATTAGGCTGAGTGATACTTTTAAACATTAGTATTGATTTTTATATAAAATTTTGAAGGTGAACTACAAGTTATTAGTTAAAAATATGAAAATTATGAAAAGCTTGGGAATTAGTTTATTCAAATGTTTCCAATATACTCTTATTGGCTGGGATATTTTAACAACCAAACTGTAAAAATATCCATAGAACAAAAAAAAATTACCATTCTTTCAACGTATAATACTAAAGTTGTTAGAGAAATTTCTATTATTTTGAAAATATAATTTTTAAGATATAGATAAATTATCACTCAAAAAAAGAAAACAAATATTAAATACGTCTTTTTAAATTAGATAAGACAACTTTATTTTATCGTAGGATAGTAGTGTTTTCTATTCATTTAAGATTTTAAAAGACTGTTTTAACTGTAGGATAAGATATATTTTTTACCATAGTCTTTTTCCGCTTTTTCAACCCTGCATTTGTCAAAGGATTTTATTGAACTATTCGACTTTGTCCTCTTATATCTTAAAAATCGTTGATTTCCAAGAGACTGTTAAACAGTTAAGTTCTTAAAAATAAAAAAAAAACAATTGAAATTAATTGTTTTTTAAGTAACTATGTATTTAATAAAATTTAAACAATGTGTAAAATTTATACAAATAATATAAAGTTCAACAAAGTTTAGTTTCAAAAGTCCTTTTACTATTTAGATATAAAGACCCACTTATTTATAACTGTTTTTTTTTACAATTAACGAAGATTACCAAAAATAAATTTAGAAACCACAACTTAGATTGTTACAAAGCTTCTTGTAAACAGAAATGAAGATGATTCCATCTTATAAATAAATTTGCAGATATTAAATTTCTTTTAATTTATGGCATCTGATTTTTGTTTAAAACCAAAGGTTATCAAATTTGAGTTTCAAATTTGTTATACTTGGGCCAAATTTACATTCATATTGGTTTTTACTTGTACAGTCTGAATTTTGACAAAATTTTATAAACAGTATCACGCGAATTCTCCTATCAGTTATCTGCTCGTAGACTTACTCTAACTTAGAATGTTTAATTTATAAAATGAATATTTTATTTTTAGTTACAATTTGTATGGCATAAAATAACGGCATTATATATTAAAACATATTAGTATTTATATTATTATTATTAATAAAGGTTTCTATTTCTAAAATTTCTCAACTATTCTGAGCAATTTAAAAAATCGAATACTTGTACACGTTGAATTCTTTAGATGCACCTGATTTAAAAGATCATGAAATCGTTTCAGCTTTAAAAATAAATAAGATTTTGCAAAATGAAGATACAATAACAAAGATCAGCAAAATCCTTCAAGAAAAATTAACAGTTAAGAATATTGTCGCATTTTGTTGTTTGGCTAAGTGGTACAACCTAACTGCTATTTCTGAGTCATCCTTGAGTTTTATTGAACGTGGTTTTCCGAAGTTAGTCAAAACTGAAAACTTTTTACACTTAGATTTTAGTATTGTTGCAAAAATAGTTGAGAGTTCTGAATTAAATATTCACTCAGAAGTTGAAGTATTTGATGCAGTAATTACTTGGTTGAAACACAACAGTGAAGAACGTATCAAATATGCAAAACAATTGTTACTAAAAATACGATTTCACTTATTATCGGATGATACATTAAAACATTTATTAGATTGTACTTTATTGCTTACTGAAAACATCGAATGTAGAAAAACATTTAAAGAAGTATCATTAAACCAAAAAACGTTTTATTCGGCGAAAACAGATAGGTACTGCACAAGTAGGTATTGTACCCAAAATAAGTTTAACGTATTAATATGTGGTGGAGAAGATGGCCAGTTGTTTGCTGTAAAAAATGTATATCAAGTTGATGGAAGCAATTTAAAAAATGTTAAAAAAGTTTCTTCATTGAAAACTAGGAGAAAGGATTCAAAAGCATTTTGTTTAAAAGGAGAAGTTTACGTATTTGGCGGTCGTGATGTTTATAATACTCATATAATGTCTGTTGAAAAATATTCACCTTTTACTAATACATGGAGTATAGTAACTGATTTGCCCGAAAAACGTAAAAACTTTTGTGCTTGTGCATTTATGGAAAATGTTTTTATCATCAGTGGATACTGTGATAATTGTAATGGTGATATGGTAAATACAAATTCTTGTTTGAAATTTAATTCAAACGATAACTCTTGGAAAGAAGTTCGTGGAATAAAGAATGCGAGAACTTATGCTGCTTCTATAGCTTTTCAAGGAAATATTGTAGTTTCTGGTGGTCAAACTAGACAAACGTATAAGACAGTAGAATCATATGATGTATTTGCTGACAAATGGACATCAATGCCTGATACAATATATAGACATAGTTCTCACAGTTTAGTTGTTGTTAAAGATAAATTGTTTGTTATTGACTGTAGAAGTAATAATTCTGAAGTTTTTAACAAGATTAGTGGAAAGTTTGTTGCTATTAAGCGTCAAACTAGAGTTTATAATGGAAAGAGTTTATCAATAGGTAACAAAATTTTAGTTATTAGAATATCATCAATTGCTTTTTATGATGTTGATAAAGAAGAATGGTCTGAGAAAACATTTGAATTGACAAAATGTTTTAATCGTTTTTCTTGTGTGAAGTTTCCTTTGTATTAATTTATTGTGTAAATATAAACCACTTAGTAATCTTTAATGCCAAATATTAAATGTATATATTAGAAATAACTACTAATGTGTTGATGAACTTATTTAAAAAATAAGCTTCGTACATTACTGCATTTATGATTTGTTATCATTTAGAAAGATAAATGATCTGAAGAAACATTTGAAGTTACAAAATATGTTTCAATTGTAGAGTTACCTTGGTATTGATATTTTTTGTTTAAATATTATGCATGATGCGCAATTTTTTTGTAGACTAGATGACAAACTAACATTTTTCGTTTTTTTTACAATTAAACAAAAAATAAACTAGATTTTTGTTATTTATAAATATTTAAGAAATAATTGATTTTCGTTCTTGTTTATCCGTCTTTAAGTTTTATATAGATATTTGCTGTAAATAAAATATTGTACTATGAAGTTCAAATACACTTAATAGGGTGCATCTGTTGACTCGAGTTTCCGGTTAAAAAATATTGAGAACCAAACAAATAGATAAAACAAAGTATTAGCTACCTAGCTCTTACGACCTTCTTTAATTTTTATAAAAACACCTCCAAAGTAAATTGTATGGGACCTTACAATTTCAACCTTATTTTTTTAGCTGTAAAACTTTAATTGTGCATTAATCATCTAAAATCACATTCAAACCCTTTTAAGCCGATTTGAAGAAGCTTTATTAAGTAACTAATTGCTTTCTGTAATTTTTAATCATGTTGGTTTTTTTTTGAGAAAATCAACAATTGTCTCTGTAATATTTTCTGCAAGTCCATTTAAAATCTGCAGCTAAAACTTAAAAGTTTAATTTTAAAGGTCCCATTTAATTTGATAAGTTAATGTTTCCAGAAAAATTAAAGTTAGCCACGGTGGTTAAAAGCTAGAAAGCTCATACTGTTTGTGCTTTTTATGTTTTTCAAGAAGCTTTATAAAATATCATTCTGGTACTCAATTTAATGTTTTTTTTTAACTGCATATGCGCCCTAATATAAATGTATTACACAAAATTGTTTTTTATAAACCTGCTTACGCAGTACTATATGTTGGCGGGCCAAATTAAAAAAAAAACAGTTATCTGTTGGCCGGATCTTTTTGAACTCTTTTTATTACAAAAATAACTAAAATTTTACGTTTTAATAAAAGTTTAATGACTATAAGTTTTTTTCTAACAACGTTAGGGTTGACAATTAATTCAGAAGATATTCAATATATGAATTTTTAAATGTAATTTTTTCAACAATTTTCAATTCAAGCTTCCGTCGTTTCACCTAGAAGTTTCTTCATAGCTATTCTAATCGACAGTAAAATGAAGTGAAGCACACAAATATATATAATAAGATTAGATAATGATAAAGTAATTAGTTATTAAACAATTAGTTATTACGTGCTTGAGCAAATACAAAGAATTTTAATTAATAAATTGTAAATAAAACTAAGCAAAAACGGTCTTTAAATAAAATAAGATAACACTTATAAACAAAATGCTACTAATAAAATAATAAAAGATAAAACTTAAGATGGTATAATAAGTAAAAAAAATACGATATAACTAAAATAAATTAAAAAAAAAATAAACTAATAATAACTAGATCTAAAGTGGGGGTAATCAATTTTTTGCCCAGGATTTCAAAACGGATTTTTGGACATTAATATAACTTTAAATAGCAATATTTTTGCACTATAAAAAAAGAAATATTCAAAAGTAAAATATATAAGTAATGGGTGTAATCACCCAAAAAATAATAATAAGTTATTATGTTCAAAATAAATATTCTAATACTTTATTTACGTAGTATAATCAATGAACTAACCACAGTATTTATAAAACTCATTAGAACAAGTCTAATTAAATTACATAAATTAAGGGCATAGGGGGTTCCGACATTTTTTTTACTAAAAACAACATTGGATCTTGTATAAAAGCTTCATGTATATACTACAAGCCGGTTTTTATAGAATAAAAAAAAATATTTAAAATTTTGAGATATTGTATTTTTTATAAAAATTTCCTATCAAATCATATGGACAGCAAATTCTTCGGGGTCAATTTTCTCGGAAATTTAAAAAATAATTAAAAGCCTCGAATTTCACCTCAAATTTTCAGAAAATGTTCCTTTTATAGTTAAAAAACTTTGAATGTCGGAATTAAAAGATATTACAAAATAAAAATTTTCAATAAAAAATAACAAAAAAATAAGAAGTTTTTTTTAATAAAAACTATATTTTATAAAATTTAAAATAATTCTTGCTTTCAATCTTTTAGAAATTTAATAATACACTTTCTGTGAAAATTTTAAGAAGATTGCTTATAAAATGAAAGAGGAGATAGATTAATAGTTAAATTGTCTTTTTTCGCATTTTTAGTTTGCACCTACCATTAGGAACCTATCAAGGTCACCGACTTTGATCGCTCATATCTAAAAAAATACTTAGAATTTTTTCAAGAGGTTAAAAATGTCTGCTGGCTCAGACCAAACTCTATAAAATAAGATCAACTTGTAAAAATTTAGATAAATATCCCTATGCCCTTAAGTAGTAAATTGTTTCCTTTTAATGTTGCAACTTAAATTTCCAACAAAATAATTCTGTAGATGTATTTTTATCTAATTTTTTAAAGATTTAAGATACTTTGCCATTTTTAGTTTTGATTGTAGCTTTTCGGTTCTTTTTACATATTTTATAATTAGCAAGTAATACATTTTCAGATTATTATTAAAATATATCTGACAGTATAATATAAAAGTATTTTATTTTGTAGATTAAGTAAATCTATAATTAAATTAAGTATTAACAACTATTCAAGAAAAGTTTTTAAAAGTAATTTTGAAATAAGTTTTACAATATTACACAAAAAAATGCATTTTATAAAAAAAAAAAGTTGTTTATTTTAAACCGTTATGTAACTTCTTTAATTAAATCTAATTATTTTATTATAAAAGTTGGCTTCTAAGTTAATTCTAAAATCATTTTAACTTTATTTGCCTTAGGTAACTGAACTTACTTTGATTTACAAACTAAAAATATATTAGTTTGGTTATTGTGTATTTTTTATCAAGTTTCATAAAGTTACCAAAAGTTGATAAAATTAATTTTATAAATAAATGAATAGTATATAACATGGTATTATAAAAACATAACAAGTACGTATTTTTAATATGAAGTTTGCTTTCTTTTGAAAAAATATTTTTCTTTACAATAATGTCTTTTAATTCTTTAATTTTTAGTTATATCTTTATGTATAATTAATTTCTACAGTTTTTTGGTTTATCCTGTATAGTTACTTTTCATGTGTAATTATTATTTCTCTTTTTATGTTTTTTATCGTGTGTCTTGTGTATTTTAACCGCTTGAGTCTTGTTTATTATCTCTTAAAAGTAACTAATAGCTTTAGTTAAGTATTAGATATAATAATTTTAACCAGGGTTATAACGAATTCAGGCTAACTCCATATATTAAAATATTTTTGTTAAAATTTTAAATTTTAAGGGATGCACGACTGTATAAGTTCTAAAAATTATGAACCATTTCGTTCAAAAGTCAATCTAGTTTTGATTTTTATAATGAAGCATTATACATTTTATTAAAGGGTAGCTGTCAAATTTGCACGAGGGGACAAAATTGCACGAAGGCTTTTTTGAACGAGCAGACAATATTGCGCGGAGATATTTTTAAACGGGTTATTTTTTATATTATCACCGTAATCCTTACCCTCGGTCGGTAAATGATTTATTTTATTAAAATTTTCTTTATAATTTTATTCTTACTATCAGTGTTACCCCTTATCATCATAGTTTTTTAAAACAATTCGAGCATGAAATTTTGGGGTATAAATTAAAATATATTTTAAAATTATTAGTTTACTGCTTAGTTGTGGCATTTATGCCAATATACTTTAACTGAAAAGTAGATTTAATTGAATTTTAGTTTTGCACAAAATCTTTGAACAAAATAGCTTTAAACTAATTTATTAAGAAATAATAAAAACTTTATTCTAGTTTAGAACAAAGAAAAAACTTTTAGGATAAGTATTGAATATAATCCCTGCCTTACAAAATAACTTAAAAATTTTTTGTCTTTTTATTTCCATATAAAAACTAATATTTAGATAGAATTGGTTTTTAGTTATTGATAAGTTTAGAGAATCAAGAAAAAGTTTAGAATAGAAAGATAAATTGATATATTTTTTAATAACATATTATTTAAAAACTTACCAAATCTTTTGCAGTTTTAAATTTATTAACATATTTTTTACATATATTTTAGAAAATAGACAAAATTGTTCAATGACATAACTTAATAATTTATAAAAAACAGCTTTACATTATCTTTTTAATGTGTAAATACTATTTCACACAGTTTTTATCTTAGTTTTAACTTCAATCTTAGAAAATAGAACTAAAAATGTGTATTTTAAAAATCTGGAAGAAATTAAGTATACCTTGAATTAATTCTAAAAATAAGTATTCATCCTGATTATATTCTTAAAGATATAGATAAATTATTTATTTTTAGTTTTTATTACATCAATAGCCAGGCTACCAGTTGCTTTTTGTTTGTTCCTTAGAGTAACTTATCAAGTTTGTGCAGTTAAGTTATCAGAGTTTCATAGGTTGTCTTTTAATCTCAATTGATTTACAATTTAAATCCTGATTCAAATAAAAAGTATTTTATTATTGTAGTCAACACCTAATGCAGAAGTATACATTAACAACCTTCTTTTAAATTATTAAGATGAAAATATAACATTAGATATAAGCAGTTTGCCAAAGAACCAAAAATAAATAAATCAAATTAAACTCATAATAACAGGGCAGTTTTTAATCACTCAGGACATTCCTTTGATTCTAAGTGTAGCAACCCTATTCAAATCTCAAAAATAATGTTTTATTTTTTCATTTTTTTAAAAACATTTTTACAATTATTATTCATGAACTTATATAGTTGTTCAAAATTTTGGCTAGAAGTTTTAATTTAAAATTCTTTTTTACAAAACTAGGCTGACTCAGGTTAGCCTGGTGTACAAAGACTAGCTTATAATCACTTAAGACTTTGTAGGTTCTAATTGTTAGATCAAAGTAAGAATTCAAAAAGTATCCTTTTTAGAATGTAACAAATATTTAAAATTTTCTAGGTCGAATCTTGACACTACTATTTCTGTGCAAGAAACTTTTAATTTTCATACCTTTTTTTTTAAAAACAAAGTTTTTTTTTTTTAATTCAGTTGTTCAAAAAGCTTTTGAAAATATATTTTTTAAGTAACTTAAAGTTTATCTTTTCAAAGCGTTAATTTTAAAACTGATGTCATTAAACAATCAAAATAAAAGCATTAAAAGCCTCAGGCTAAAAAAAAAAAGATAAATTTTTTAACAAGGATTTTTTTTTAAATTAGTTTTTATTAAGCCTGATGTCAACCTTAAACATAGTATTATGTAGTTAAACTGTTAAGAGCATAAGAGGGAAGGTACTTTTCTAATTAATAACTCTGCCTCTTGTATGAATTCTGATAGCAAAAAAAAAATTTTTGTACAGTGTTTCCAAATTACCTAGAAACCTAAGAAAACTTAGTATTTGATGTTTAAGGCAAAAATCATGGAAATTAGTTATTTTTAGCTAAATATTGAAATTAAATAAAAATCATTTAAAACATGAAACAAAAATCAATTGTTATATGTAAAAATAAGTTTGTTAGACTAATGACAAAAATTTACTTATAAACTTTTTTTTTTTTTATTAATATTTCTTGTAATAGAACACGTTTAAAGTAGCATCACAGTGTTATTTTAGTACTTGTCTACCAATTAAGACCTTAAATTTAGTTTTGTATTAAAAATATAAAAAAAATCACTTTTAAAACATTAACGTCTAAAAACTTTAAAATATTAGAAATTACAATTTTTTTGTAAATATAATTTGAATCTATTTACTCCTTCTGCTTCTGTTTTTTTATTCATGTTTATTTTAATCCATTTATTGTAGGTTTTAAAATTTTCGTAGTTCAGTTATCTTTTGTAACTAAAACAGGTCTTTAATATTTTTATAACTTATATTATATGTTTTGCCATTATCTATTGTAGAATCTAATTTTCAAACCCTAGTACTTTTTTTGCAGTTAGTTTGGTATAGAAAATGTTGTTATAAAGAATATTTAAGTATAGTTTACTTATTTAATCAATTAACAGCTTAGGATTTATAACAAAATAAACTTTATTTTACATTTAAAATATATTCAAGTATACTTAATAACCTAAGGTGAAAACTTGTAGTTTTGATGCTAAAATTGTTATGGTTTGCTTGTTTTAGAAGAGAACTAGACTTTTTACTATGAGATTTAATAAATACATTTAATATTACTTATTAACTAAATATGGTATTTTATATATTTATAATGTAATAGCTTGTAAATTACTATTTACAATTTCACACATTTTCAATATAAAGGATCTTGTCAGACGTAAGGATAGAAAAATTATAAATATATGTAAGTTGGAAATTTATTTATTCAATTGAATTGTTTAACTAAAAGTTTAGAAATTTTGAAAAGAAAAACTGATGTAAATAAAGTTTGGGTATTAGATTAAAAATTTAATTTCTAGATTACTAAAATTTTTTAAAATCAAGCTTGTTTATGGATTGCTATAAAACTGAAGATAGTTATGGTATTTTTTTAATTTCAAACTCAAAAAGCCTGGAATAATAAAATTAAGACTATAAAAAATTAAATTTGGAAATTTTCGAAACAACTGGTAAAACTTATAATTTTAAACAAAAATCACCATAAAATCTAAAGTTTCAAAATATTTTTTAATGTTTAGTAGTAAAATTTTTGTTTTACACAAAAATTTTACAATCTACTTCAAGGTTATTTTCTTCACTAAATTTCAAGTAAAGAAAAAAAAAAACATATTTTTAGTAGCTAAGCAATATCTTTTCAATTTTTTTATACTATTTAACACAGTTATTAATTTAAAATGAAATTTAAACTAAAAAACTAAAATAGGCCTCGAAAATTTTTTTAAAAATTATTAGCCATCTTTATTATTATGTTAAGTGTGTAAGAGTAAGGTATATAATTTACTTTGACTGTTATTTACACTAATAACTAGGCTACCAGTTGCTTTTTTTCTCGCTTAATTAATGTTACTTTTTAAATATGTGCAATGATATATTGAAAATTTTATTGGCTCAGGGTTGCTACACTCTTTAAATTATTAAGATAACTCTGAATTATTAGGATTTTTTTGTGAAAATCAAGGTAGTTTTAAGTAAAAAAATCGAGTGGAAAAAGAAAAAAATAAAACATTGTTTTGAGATTTGAACAGGGTTGCTACTTATTGGAAAAAATGTCTTCAGTGATTAAAAACTGCCCTATTTTTTTTTAAATCCTTACAAACATTAATAAATGCTTGAGAAGACTAACTTTTTACTAAACTCATTTAATTGTTAGACAAAATAAGTCTAAGTTTTTAAAGAAACTAATATTAACATAATATATTAAGCAAAGTTTGGCACTACATACTTATTCTGAGCTTTACAAAAAAAAAGAGTATATTTTTACAGTTAATTATTAATAAACTCAAAGAAATTATATTAATAACTTTTTTTAACTATTTAATAATTAAATTTAGCATTACATTACTTGTTTAGAAGCAATCGACTAAAGCATAATCATATTATCAGTAAGTTATTTAAGACTTTACTTAAAACTACAAATACTACATTGAAATGCTTAATGTAAAAAAAATAATTTAAAATTTAGATATTATTTAAATAACAATTCGATTTACTAACATTAAAATGTTTAGTTTTTAAAATTATTTTATTTATTAACTAACATATTTAATTCATTTGTAATGAAGATAAAATGAATTAGTATTAAAATAGCTGAACATAAATTAATAAGTTTAGAATTGTTTATAACAAGTTAAAAGTACATTATCAAGTCATGTTAGGTGAAAGTAATATGGACCACATCGATGTTAAAGTAATAGAAGTTGAAGATAACCATGAAAAATTAGCAAGTTTTGTTGCAACTTGTAGAAATTCAGTAGTTGATTGTTTTAAAAACAAATGCATGGAGTTTGTTACAAAACAATTAGATGATAATAGTGTACGAGCTTACAATACTTTCAACACTACAGGTAAGATAATTTAGAAAGTATTTCAATACTGATCTTACTGTTAAAGTTAGTTTTAAACTTTTTCTCGTATTTTATAAGTTGAATGTTTTAATCTAAGTAATTTTTAGTACTTAAAAAAGGTTATAAATTTAGAAAAAGAAGGCTTAATACTAATTTATAGATGTTATAAAAAATTGCTTAAAAATGTTGAATAATGTAAACTACTACAAAAAAAAACAACTTAGATAGTTATTAGTGAGCTGAAAGGTATTTAAGGCATACACGAACTTAGTGATCTATTAGAATGTTAGCATTTAGTTTTATATAAAAGATTAAACTTAAAACTATAAGTGTTTTTTCTTCAAAGACTAAATTTAACAATACTTTTAGATATAGTCATTATCTTTAAATTTTTGCATTATAATCATATTAATTGCAATATTTTTACCGTAAAACTGTTCAAAAATTTAGAATATCAAGTTAAATAATTTTTTTGGTTTTTTCTTTGTATTTACCTCAAGTTTTCAGGTAATATTTTTTTATATAAGAAAAAATCCTCTTTCTCAGACTAAGAAAACTTATGACCAAAAAAGAAAAAAAAATCTTAAAAATGCCTGATTAGAATATTAATATTTCTATATTTTTAACAATTAAAAAAATTATATTCAGATGATAAGTTGTTGCTAAAGCTATTAGAAAAGTTATAATTTTAACCAATTACTTCTTTTTCGAGCTAATTAGCTTTGCTTTTATCTAAAATTTTTTTAAATCTTTATTATTTGTCCTCTCATTTCTCAAAAATTTGTTGAGTTATCAGAAAAGTCAACAAAATAAAGTTCTTTGAAATAATATAAAATTATAAAAAGAAATGTACTTCGATATGGATAACAAATGTGTTCTAATGACAAAAGAGGATATGAGGTTTAGTTTACTAAACTTTGATGAATAAAACCTTAAAATAACTACATCATATAGAACAACCTTATATTATCCATTGTTTTTGTTTACAACATACAAATATATCCAAATTTATAGAAATAACGACATAGTTCAACATTAAATTCATTTTTAAACACAGCAATAAAGAAAATTCTATATTAATAAAACAATTTAAAATATTTATATTATTATTTTGAATGTCTGACAAGCTGACAATGTCTGAGACGTTGGGCTGTGAATGATTTAGCTGTGTCATTTTTTCAACTTTACCCACAAACGATCGCTTCAGTACTTCGTACTTAAGCCCGCTTGTTTAAGATCACAATAGCGGTTTCTCGCGACTATTCCTGCCTGATGAGTCCTAATAAGGACGAAACCGGTCGTAGGATTGTCTCGGATGCTGTTGTTGTTGATCTTGCGGTAAAGTTCATTGTTTATTATCGATTGCATAAAACATCTCAACTTCGTTGATGATGGCCGAAATAAATACTGGCTAAAACTGATCAAACGAGCGCAGACTACAATCTCACAACAAGCTGACAATGTCTGAGACGTTGGGCTGTGAATGATTTAGCTGTGTCATTTTTTCAACTTTACCCACAAACGATCGCTTCAGTACTTCGTACTTAAGCCCGCTTGTTTAAGATCACAATAGCGGTTTCTCGCGACTATTCCTGCCTTATGAGTCCTAATAAGGACGAAACCGGTCGTAGGATTGTCTCGGATGCTGTTGTTGTTGATCTTGCGGTAAAGTTCATTGTTTATTTCTGAAAATAATGATTCTGTAAAAATGTTGAAAAAAGTTTTAGTTAACGAATACTACTTTCAATGTAAGTCAAGTATTTATTACACAAGTAGGTATTGTTACCAATATAAATATAACTTATTAGTTTGTGGTGGTATTGATGATAGTTTGGATGATGAAGCTGTAAGTAAAGTACAACAAATTGATGGAAATTTTGTGAACGATACTAAACATTTAACTCAAATGAATAGTGAAAGATATAGTTTCAAAACTGTTAGTTTAAAAGGAGAAGTTTATGTTTTAGGTGGTTTTGATAATGATAATAAATTGGTAAAACCTGTCGAAAAATATTCACCTTCTTCTAATACATGGAGTGTTGTAACTTATATTGTCGATGAACGTTTTAACTTTTGTGCTTGTGCATTTATGGATAGAATTTTAGTTTTTGGAGGTGAAAATTATGAAGACAACTTTGTAACTAACACTTGCCTTTAATTTGATACAAAAAAAGAAAATTTGTCAGTCGAATGTTGGAAAAAAATAACTAAAATGAATGTAGCTAGAAAGGATGCAGCTAGTTCAATTTTTAAAGGAAACATTGTTTTTTCAGGTGGAAAGGATACTAATAACAATGATTTAAACTCAGTAGAATTATTTGATGTGTTTGCTAATAAGTGGTCATCACTGCCTAATATGATAAATTATCAAAGTGGTCATAGTTTAGTTGTTGTAAAAGATAAGCTGTTTGTGATCGGTTTCGGAATTAAAAATTGTGAAGTTTTTGACAACGTTTGTAATAAGTTTATTGCTCTGAAATCACCTTACAATGAATTTATTTATTCAAATAAAGCTTTATCTATTGGAAATAAAGTTGTAATACTTCAAAATATAGAAGCATTATTAATTTGTTATGACGTTGATAAAGATGAATGGTCTGAAGAAACTTGTGACATAACAAAAGATCTTGAAGATTTTTCTGGTGGGAAGTTACCTTGGTGTTAAAAAAAAATTCTTAAATTAGACTGAATACTTTGTAACTTTTATTTAGAATCTAGATTGATAAATGAAGTTTATGTATTATAAAAGAATTGTTAATTAAACAATAAGTAATTTGACTGTTGTGTTTTTGTTTATTGTTTAAAGAAGATTTTAAATTAAAAAATATAATAGTTTAATTTGCCGAATGTTAACTTAAATATTAAATAAGTTATTTCAATACATAAAAGTTTTACAGTATTATATTAATTTGAAACAATTGCTCGAGGTAGAAGTTGGTTGATTTTTGTCTGCAGACGAATACGATGTCTTTAATCGGCGGCAGCATATAGTTAAATAAAAATTAAGTATTTAATGATTGAGCGTGAAATTTTGTATTAACACTGATTATTTACAAACATTTTGTTTTAATTCTAAAATACCTCGATTTAATTACTTCATTACCAGTGCTTAAATAAAAAATAAAAATGGTTTGTGACCATTAAATAACCACTGTCTCAGTCTTTTACCAAACAATATAATTTTTTTTTTTAAACATTATTAACTCATATTTAAGTTGAAGCTGTTAATTTAACTTGTTCGAGCGTAATTTAATACTGATGTTTAATTGAAGTAGGTTTATAAAACTGTAGATAGCTTGTACTACTTGTACAACTACAATTGAGACTGTAAGTTAAGAATGTTTTTACATTGATTAAACGTGCAAAAAAAAAAACTAATTAGAAAATAACGCAAAATAAAATAATTCAGCGTAACAGTCTAAGTTTAAAACAATCGACATCGTAACGCTACTAACGATATTTAAAAAATATGCATGGTTGATTATAAATAACAAACACATAAAAAAAGTAGAGACAAAATCAACAAAAAGTTGAAAAGCAAAATCCGAAAGCTTATTTAACTTATTAACTGCTTATAACATGAAACAATTTTATATCATTTTTACAAATTATATAGTAGAATATAAACTTCGGTAGAGAAAGAATTCGGTAAACGGTTCCTGGAAATTGTTAGCCGAAACTTTGGCCCAACGCACCCGTACCATAAAATTTTTAAATAGAAAACTGTTGAATGATTCGTACTCGTGCATGCTAAACATATAAAGCGAGATAATGTCTCTTAATTGCAAAATTTTATAAGATAAAGCAGAGAAGGCAATGCAACTGCAGAGATAAATACATGTTTTATGGCATTTGTTTATTAACAAATGTTATCTATTGAATAACATCAGAGAAAAGTAAGCAGCATGTTGGCTCATCAGGATTATGGTTAAAAGTAGGTACTCACGGCATAAATGTTCTTTCAACAACAGTAAATACAGACTAAAAACTACGCTTTCGAAATATATCAGGTAGTTGAAGGATAGAAATAAAAATTTCAGCATTAACTGGGAAACTTTAACAAGAAAATAAAAATAAATAAAAATAAAACTATATATTTAAAGCATGGCTGTACTATTCGCAATATAGAAAAACATGAGATCTCAAAATTAAACTAAAATCTAGCAAAAATATACGAAATGAACTTTTTAATAAATGTAAACATTTTTCAAGGTGTTTTTTTAAACAGTTTTCAACATATATGCAATCTTAGTATGTCCTACATTTTTAAATTATTACTTAGTGACGTAATAATACCTAAAATTTTCGTTTAATTTCATGTACACTTTTTCATATGTTTTAAAATATTATCACAATAAACAAAAAATTCCAGTACATACGTTTCAAAAAAACAAAAGAAATTGTCTTTAATCTTCAGCTGGTTCAATTTGAAATAAAAAGCATTTTGGTAAACAGAGATACAAAAGTTATACAAAAAGCAATATGACGTAATAATTGAACCTTGTACATTACAAATATTCGGTAGAGTTAGCTGGAATACTAACTGGAATTTTGTAAATCGAGTTCTCCTAAAAAAAATAATTAAATGCCCTTTAATTGGGCTCAGTGATTTAGTTTAAATAATCAGTTTATTTTCTATATATGAAGGTTTATGTCAAAATGTAAAACTTGAAATTTCGTGCTCATGCATTTATCAACTTAAAAACAAGTTCAAAATAAAGCACAAAACAAAACACACAAATGAAAGTGTAAAAATTGTAGCATAAATAGATTATGACGTAAATTTGAAACTATCAAAAATCATGCAAAACGGCTTGTGCAAAAGTTATTTTACCAATCGACAATGAACTTACAAAAGTTTCTAAAATTTCAGTGAGTTAATATATCTTTGGACAAATAACTGGATGAGATAAATATATAATTAAAAAAAGATATTAAGTAAAAATTAAAATTTAAGTATTTATAAGATGAAATTAAAACTTGTTAAGTTGATGAAGAAAAAACCAGAAATGGCTAAATAAAAGAAGCGAGTCTGTATCATCTTGTAGACATATAATATAATCGTATTTAAAATTAACAAGTATTAATTTCATCTTATAAATATTTCAATTTCAATTTTTGTTTAACCTCTTATTTTAATTTTGTTTTATCTCTTTCTATTACCTGTCTCAATATATATATACTCACTAAAGTTTTATGAAATTTAGCCAGTTCATTGTCGATTGGTAAATTAACTTTTGCACAAGCCGTTTTGCATGATTCAAGTTTACGTCATAATCTATTTATGCTTAAATTTTTTTAACATTCATTTGTGTGTTTGTTTTGTGCTTTATTTTGAACTTGTTTTGAAGTTGATGAGTGCATAAGCAAAAAACTCGAGTCCTTTGAGTTTTGCATCTTTAAATAAACCTTTTATTAAAAAAGCCCTCAAGGTGGGCTCCGTGTGAAAGTTTTAATTTATAAATTTAAATAACTTATATATATATATATATATATATATATATATAGATATATAAAGTAGTTTTATTAATTATTTTTCATAGTGTTTAGTAAAGACTATATATATATAAATATATCTTATAGTTATTGTATATTACATCAAAGATAAATATATATAAATACATCGTTAAACAGGTTGTATATGCACTGAAAGACAAGAGATGCCTAAACAAAAGAAGCGAGTTTTTATCGTCTTGTAGATATATAAAATAATCGTATTTAAAATTAAAAGTTTTAATTTTATCTTAAAATAAGCTAAATTTCAATTTGCATCTTAATTTTATCTTTACCTCTTTTAATTATTTGTCCTAATATATAGTTACTCACTAAGGTTATATAAATTTTTGTTAGTTTATTGTCGATTGGTAAATTAATTTTTGCACAAGCCGTTTTGCATGGTTTTTGATAGTTTCAAAATTACGTCACAATCTATTTATGCAAAAATTTTTTAACTTTCATTAGTGATTTTGTTTTGTGTTTTATTTTAAACTTGTTTTGAAGCTGATGAGTGAATAGTCACGAAACTCAAGTCCTTTGAGTTTTGCATCTTTAAATAAACCTTTTTAATAATAAAGCCCTCAAGGTGGGCTCAGTGTAAAAAATTTAATTTATTAAGTTAAATAACTTAATTCTAAATATATCATTATATATATATAATAAAAAATATCATATATGAGAATTTGATCTAACATGAAACTTGTATGAATAAAAACTAAATATAGTATTATTCAGTTCTAGCACAACCAAGTGAAGAAGCATAGAAATTCCAAAAGTGTAGTTTTATAAATAACATTCAAGTATAAATCTGTATTTTAAAATCAATGGACTAAAAATAACTAAGTTTTAAGTATTTTAAGTAAATCTAAAAAGTTTTGTTTTACAATAATCTTTTTTACCAAAATCATTAACAAGCTATGCTTTTTAATTATCAAAATAGTACCAATTTACAGTTAAAAGTTCAGGAAGATTATGACGTCATAACACATCAAAAGCAGTTACTATGTTTTTTAATCTATGTTAATAAGTATAAGCTTTCAAATCAGGTATAAATTATAAGTCTAGGACAGGGGTCGGCAAGCAGTTGGTGCTCGCGGGCCAAATTTTAAGTTTCCAAAGTCTTCGCGGGCCGCAGTTTTAGTTTTAGTGACATTTAAATAATATATTGGTTTTAGTCACACTAGAGAAAGATTTCTTTTATTCATTTAATTTTTTTAAATGACATTTAGCTGTACACATGATGCCTATCAAATTATAAATACTTATTAGAATAAAATTTACGTTGGATAGTATTCTTAAGTGTTAATAAACTATGTACTTTACTAAGGACTAGATAAGTTAAACTTCGTATTATTGTAACTATACTTACACCCGAACTCTCTATAAAAACTGAGCTTCAAAAATTATTTATTGGTCACTTTTATATTTTTTTTATTTTATTAACCATTTGTCATATTTCTTAAATCATTTACTTTTAAAAACAGTTTTTGCCTCATAAATACACTCTTAAAAATTACAGTAATTAGTTAACTAAATAAAACTAATAATACCTATTTGTATTATAGAAACCTAAAACTAGTTTTTAAATTAATTTTCGAAAACTTCAATAAAATACCTTATTAGTAATTAATTAGTATTTTACATGGTTGCCACTTTAAAAGCAAAAGTGTCTGAGTTATATCAAACCACCCTAAGTTTATTAAACGTTGAAAAAGCTAAAATTTGTTGTTAATAAAGCTTAAATACCTAGATTAAAATGTTATCATTATAAAAAAAGGTATTCAATATGTAAGAAAAAAAGAAAAAAAAAACGGGAAGTAAACTACATTACAGTCATAAAAATATTCTAATAATTCGAAGATTTATTAAAAGTGTTTCAAATAAAATTTTCACATACACCTGAGTTTTTAAAATTGTTTTAAACAGGTTTAACCTAGTCTAAGTTTTTCAAACTTTAAAACTTTAAAAAGAGTAACTGTAATAAATAAGACGATCTATAAAAAATTAAAAAAGTTAGTTAAGAGTTATTGCGAGAAACAAAAATATAAAAAAATCGCTAAAGTCAGTTTAAACAAAGCACATGATCATTTTCAGTGTATACAGACTGATCAAAGAAATTGTTAAGGCATGTTATAAAGTAGCAAAATAAATTACTAAAAAGGACTTACCGTTTACAACTGAACACTTGTATAAACAACTTGTGTTGGCAGTACTAAAAGATTTTTGTTACTTCAGTGATTACTTCAATGACAACAAGAAGTCGTGTATAGGAAATGGCTAAAGATCATAAAGCCGCATAAATCCGATTGTTCACTGATTGTTCACACTTATATGTATACAATAATATAAATTATGTTTTAAACTATATCAGCTACAAGACTTAAAATTTAACATATATTATAATTTAAACCAACACTGTGAATTAAATTAAACATACATCATAAGTTTAACTTGCCACTCTTTAAAGCAAAAAGCCAGCCTAAGTGACAAAAAACTTGCCTAAAACTTTCGTATACAAAAACCAATTATATCAAAAACTGAAAAAATGAACAAATTATTTGAAGTCTTCAAATAGTCTTAGTTTGAGTGTGTAACAATGTTTAGTTGTTTATTTGCTTGAACTTTAACTTTTTGATTAAAATTGTACAAACTTATAAAAATCACTAAATTTAGTTTGTTTTAGATGGGTAGTTCCAAAAAATAGCAACTGTGTATATTAGTATGCAACACATGATGATTAACTTAATTTGCTAAAAACACTGTTTGAAAATTATAATGTATACCTAACAAAAAATATTTCAATTTATGTCATATATATATTGTTTTAAATGTATATGTACACACTTAGATGTTACACGTAGAAACAATAATGATAGAAAGTTATGCATAAGCCAAACTTAATCTAATTTAGTATTTAAAAAAAGGTGATTTTTGTCCATTGGTTTGCAAAGAAATTAATTTAAAGTGCAAAAAAAAACTACCAAAAATTCAGATTTTGTCAAAACCAAAATCAAATGACTTTTATTTCTTACTATTATGTTATTTTCAATGTTTTTGTGCACACTCAAATATAACATATAGTAATAAAACATCTATAAATGAAACTTATTTATAAAATAAACATATAAAATAAATTGCTAAAGTATAAAGAAAGATTTATTAATTACTGGGCATTAATTTTGTACAAAATGGAAAACATTTTCATTAAGTTTATTTACTAAATAGGTATTATATAACTGAATTATTAAATTCAAGCACTCTTTACATTTTTTTTCCAGATAGTTACATAATGTTGTAAGAAGAAAGTTATTATAAAACTGAGAGAAAAAAAACCTATAAGAATGCTAATCTGTTTTTTTCACATCTTTAATCTAAGCAATAATGTTTTTTAACTATTTAGAAATTTTATACAGGGACTTGAAACGAAATCATTCAAATTAAACCAAGTTACTGAAAAAAAATTCAAAATAAATTTTTGCTCAGCGGGCAACATTTACATGCTCGCGGGCCACAGATTTACCCTTCGCGGGCCGCAGTTTGCCGACCCCTGCTCTGGATCATAACAAAAAACGCGAAATTTGTAATTTCGAAAAGGGTCCGATTATAATGTAGAGATGTTTCTAATAATATTTAAAAAAATATTTTATTTGCCGAGTCATTAAAAATTTAAAATATAAAGTTTTTTTTTTTTTTTATACCATATAAATTACCAACCTTACCCAATTGTATAAATAATTAACCAAAACCCTAATTTTAAATAAATAAAAATTAAGAAACTACGTAATAATTGATATTTAGAAGTCTTTTTGTTACCTGACGCAACAAATATTAGGTAAAACACTTCCATGTTTAAACAAGACATTATGAAAAATTAAGATTTTGTTTTTCATCGAATATACGACTTTTTACAGTTTTAAGGCTTTGAAATATAAGGTGTTTTGTAAATTGGAACTAATTTGTAAAATAGAACTGAATTTAAATATAAATAATCTAAACTTGAACTATACATTAATGTAATGACAATAATACGCCTTATAAAGTATAAGGAAAATAAAAATCAATTTTTTTTTTTTTGTTTCTTACATAAAACACGTTTTCTTAGTTAAACACAAGTAGCTTCTGGTTTATTCAAATTGAAACTATTAGTACAAGTTAAATATATTATCATTAAACGACAACGATATTGAATTTTTACTACGTAGTGTTAATAGCGATTTTGACGTAAAGACAACTGTAGGGTGTTTTGCATAATAAGTACTTTTTATCAATTGTCTCATTTTACTTTCTAACATTCCTTAGCTTTTATTAACGAAAATGAGTTTTCAAGTAATAAATAAATAAATAACACGTTTTTTAGGTTCTAATGTCGTTTAATTATCCCAATTTTTTAACTGTGTACAAATTGTTTCGCTAACTAACACTTGTCGGTACTCGGTTAAGTTTAACAGCAGATCTGTTATATTTACTCACTAGCGACTCCGGAGAACAAATTTTATGTATACGATGACACAGAGTTCCGATAAGACTCAATTTTCTCTTTAACTACAGTTCGATTAAAAACTCAAATAATAGAATGTAAACGTTTTGTTTCTAAATATTAATGTTAAAACATATCTACTTCTCGTTTAACTCATATATCTAAAAAATTTTTTTTGTATTTGAGATGTACGTTAATAATCACTTATATTTCAATAGTTTAAAAAAATATAAAAACAAAACCTTTAAGCGGGTACATGTGAGATAAATAAAAATGAGCTAGGACTACTATAAAACTTAAATAAATAATTTATCTTTTTGTTCGTGTTCAAAGTATTACATATTATAGTTTTTGATCTTAGGCAAAGTGTGGTCGTTTAAAGTCGCGGGCAAAATTAAAAATTTCAAATATTAAATATGCAGACCGCGTTTCAGTACTTACTTTCCATAGCATAACAAAAATATTTAGTCTAAATTTTGAATTTAAATGCGACTATATTTTTGTATCCTCGAAAATTTACCTTAGAACTCCAGAAGTTAAAATATCTAGTTAATATTAAAAAATTTTAACTTAAGATAAATTACGTTATTTTAAATTTTTTAAATCTTTTTTGAAAATGATTAACCTTAAATATTTTAAAATATCTCGATATAATATGTAGTC
Organism: Thalia democratica; assembly: GCF_965202585.1. Classification (NCBI taxonomy): domain Eukaryota; kingdom Metazoa; phylum Chordata; class Thaliacea; order Salpida; family Salpidae; genus Thalia; species Thalia democratica. The sequence goes on along the minus strand of NC_139165.1, from coordinate 115,991,405 downwards.
AAATACATTTTTTTTTTGTATAACATACAGCGCAACAACATTTTATATAATTAAACGACTTTGGCCTACCATTGGTATCATGACTTTTTTCGTTGGAGAGTTATATTTTTTATACCAGAATCACGTGTTTGAAAACTTTCAATTTTAATTTAAGAAGTAGCACGAGAGTTAACTATTAAACCTAAAATATAAAGATTATAAAATAAGAATTTATCATTAGACTCTATTTAACAAACAAAGTTAAAATAATAAACATAAAATTTTACTAATAACAATTCTCCCATACCACTTATTTTGAATAAAAGTATCGATTCTAAAGTATACTTAAACAAACACATAATTGTAAATGTCAGCTGTTAATCTGTCTTCTAAATATATTGTTTGTCTCAACCTGTTAGGTACATATTTAATGTAAGGTACGCAATTTTGCCTTGGTTTTAGATGTGTATTGCGTACCTTATCGATGCACATACTATAATAAACCGTTAAATCTGTTCGTATAAATAAAAAAGTGAGTTTTGCGATTAAATCATATTTGTCATTAAATTATAAATTACTAATGTATAAATTAGCGTATGGTTGCAACTAAAAAAATATTAAACATTCATAAATATTTGTAACATTTAATTTAAATAGAGGTATTAAAAGTTGTTTGAGCAAACTTATGTTATTGATTAATTTAAAGTATGCTAATGTTTTTTAGAAATGAACAAAAAGTTTGAAAATAGTGTTAATTAAAATAGTCAAGTTTAAATAAATTATATATTATCAAATGCTTCATCTGATAGAATACATCTCATTTGTCCGCCGACAAAAATTACAGAGAACTTTTAAACAGTTATTTAGAGTTGTTAGGATATTATATAATTTCTATGTTATAAAAGCAGTAATTCAGTATTTAAATTGCTAAAAAGTTACAACAAATTACAATAGCCTTAAAGTTTAAATATTCCTTACACGATAAAACAGAAAACGACAGTCAAATTATCTGTTGTTTATTTAATATTTCTTTTAAAACACAAAAACTTGAACTATCAATAAATACTTTGAATAAAATTTAGTTTACTTTAACAAAGTATGTTTTAATACCAAGGTAACTTTGCAAAAGAATAATCATCAAGGTCTTTTGTTATTTCACATGATTCTTCAGACCATTTGTCTTTATCAACATCATAACAAATTAATATTGTTTCGTCATTTTGAAGTAGTACAATTTTATTTCCGATAGACACAGCTTTGCTTAAAAAGATAAGACTATTAGGTGATTTCAGAGCAATAAACTTCTTGCAGTTATTGTCAAAAACTTCATAATTGTTATTTCCATAACTAATTACAAACAGTTTATTTTTTACAACAACTAAACTATGACCATAATGACGATTTATCGTGTTAGGCATTGTTGACCATTCATCAGCAAACACATCATATGATTCTACTGAGTTGGAACTAAATCCATAATTATCCGTTCCACCAGAAACCAAAATACTTTCTTGGAAAATTGTACAAGCTGCATACGATCTAGCTTCATTCATTACAGCAATTTCTTTAAAGTTATCATGTTTTGTATTGAATTCTAAACAGGACTTAGTTGTAATATAGTCATAATGATTATCATCTTTTTTATGATTACCACCAAATATAAATATTTTATCCATAAATGCACAAGAACAAATGCAATGGCGTTCATCAACCATACTAGATACTACAGTCCATGTGTTAGTAAGTGGTGAATATTTTTCAACTGAATTTACAAAATTATCAGCACTATCAACACCACCAAAAACATAAACTTCCCCTTTTAAACAAACAGCTTCAAAGAATTCTCTACATTGATTCATTGGAGCAAGATCTTTTACGCAGTTCATGTTATTTCTATCAATTTGTTTTACTTTACTTACAACTTCATCCAATCTATCATCATAACCTCCACAAATTAACAAATTATATTTGTTTTGGTTACAATACCTACTTGTGTAAGTAATATTTGACTTATTTTTGAAGTAGTTGTTGTTTGCTGAAACTTCTTCTAATATGTTATCATTATCATAAATTTCAGTGATTGAAGAAATTTTATCTGTAATATATTTCAATGCATGTTCTGACAATAAAGGAAGTCGGACTTTTAGTAACAATTTTTTTGCATGTTTGCGACGTTGTTCAATGTTGAATTTCAACCAATTATTTGCTGCATTAAATATTTCAACTTCTGAGTGAATATCCAATTCAGAACTTGAAACAATTTTTGCAACAAGACTGAAGTCTAAATGTAAAAAGTTTTGAGTTTCAACTACCATTGGAAAACATCGTTCTATATAATTTAAATATGACTCAGAAATAGTAGCTAGGTTGTAAAATTTAGATAAACAATAAAATACGACAACATTTTTAACTGTTAACTTGTCTTGAAAGATTTTGCTGATCTTTATGATTTTGTCTTCTTTTTGCAAAAGCTTATTTATTTTCAAAGCTAAAACGATTTCATATTCTTTCATATTTGGTGTATCAAAAAATTTAATTATGTATAAATATCATCTTTGTAATTTTGCTTCGAATAATTGATAGATTTTTAGAATTAGAAATCTACGTAATTAATAATAATATAATGTTTTATTAGATAATGCTGTTATTTTATATATAATAAAAAATAAAAAAAATAATTTGAATAAATTTTCTGTAATTATTGTTAGAAAATAAAAAAGTATTACAGTACTACTATTTTAAATTTAATATTTTAAGATATGGTAGTCTACTAGCAGATCTCTGATAGGATATTTGGCTTAGCGCTGTTTATAGATGTTTAGTAAAATTTTAAACTGTAAAATAAAAAAACTGACAAAAATATAAATCTGGCCTTTTACAACAAAAACTTGAAACTCAAATTTGATATAGTTTGTTTTGAAATTATTATCAGATAAAAATGCATTTAAATTCAATAAGATATAAAATCACAAAATTTTTTAAAAACGTAGAAAAGTCTTAGTTATCATTTTAACACCTTTGTAGTATTTTTTAAATACATTGTTTATCAAAATAATTGTTTTTATTCATTAATCTTATTCTATAGAACTTAATTTTGTAACAGTCTTTTTATATCCACTATTTTTAGATATAATAAGACGAAGTTGAAGAATTTAATAAAATTCTTAGATAAATGCAAAATTAAAATGAAAAGATACTTTTTTGTTAGAAGAATATGTTTTCCTACACTTTAAACAGTCTTTAATAATCTTAAGTAAATAATAAAGATTACTATTGTACTAAAAAATAAAGTTGTCTTTTTAATTTGAAAAGACATTTTTCAAGATGTGCTTTTTATTTTTGGGTCATAGTTATTCTCAATCTTTACAAAAAAATTTTTTTAATTAAATTTGAAAAATGATGGGTAAGATTTTTTGAATTTCCGAATTTCTAATCAGTTTTACTCTAAAAATATTCCAGTAAAGTAGATTAAACTAGTAACATTTAAATAAAATGACTATATCTCAAGCATTTTATATTTTTTTATAATTGAATTAATTATTTATAGTTCGCCTTTATAATTTACAAAAAAGTCAATATTAACATTGAAAAATATCACTAACTCCTGTTATGCTCTTTGTATCTATTCATTTAAATTTTCTTAATGTAGTTTACAATTTTCAAATTTAAAAAAATCTTTTAATAACATCTAATATTAATACTAAGTCTTTTCTTTTAAATTTTTAATCCTTTCTAAGCATAAAAGTTATGATTTAACTAACAAATTTAAGTCTATACAAAACTAAAATTAATAAATATTATTAAAACTAAATATAACAAATAGATTAATATAAAATTTTTTTTAAATTTTCTTACCTGTACTTTTAAAAGTGTTGTAAGCTCGTACACTTTTGTCATCTAATTGTTTTGTTAAATACTTCATGCATTTGTTTTTAAAACAATCAACTACTGATTTTCTACAAGTTGCACCAAAACTTGCTAATTTTTCATGGTTATTATTAATTTTTATTCTTTTGACAACAAACTGGTCCATATTACTTTCACCTAACATGACTTGATAATACTTTGTTTAATCTGTTATAAAAAAAATTTAGAAAACCTAAATAGTTCCGAGTCTTGCGCAGATTTTCTTTATTTATCTATCTTTGGTATTTATTTATTTGGTTATCCTGAGTGTTTGAATACTCTTTGCAAACTATTATGAATTTCTATTATAAAAAAATCATCTTTGGTCAGCCCAAAATATAAACAAGTATCATTAGTTATTTTGAGTGTGTGACTACCCTTATATTATAATTTTATACATATATTTTTAATTTTTATAATTTCCGGATACATAACTACAACTTTTGTTCTAATAACTTTTTAAAATAATATGGTATACTTGCTAATTAAAAAATTTTAAGCTTAAGATGTACAAAAAAAATTAGTTTACTTAAGTTTATCAATTTGAGCAAGATTGAAATAAAATTGAAATTGAAAAAATTGCAGTCAACACAATTGATTTAAACACTTCTTTTAAATGATTTCAATAAAATATATATTTTTTAATTTTAATAGGTTAGTTGGTAGGGGTAAACTATTTTGTAGTTGTAAATGATACATCAACAACCAAGATAAAATTTATTTTTTTATTTTAATTTAAAATTTAATTTAAAATAAAATTTTCATGAATTTATTTGGCTACTTAAATTTACATGAAGATTAAGTTACTAAATTTTATATGTTTTCTTCTAAACTTTATAACTAGATTCAATTCGAAAAAATAGGGTCTTTTTTAAAAGCTTAAATCTAAATATACAATAAAATAATTACTTTTATTTACAAATTATTTAAACTAAAAGAACTAAATTTTAGACCAAATAAAAATAAATAGTAACACTGCTGACTTTTATTTATATTGTGTAAAAAATTTTTAACAAGGTGTCATTCTTTGAATACAAGAAAATAGAGCTTGAACTAAAGCCAGTTAGTCTGAATCACCCTGTCTTAATAAGAACTTTGAAAATATTATTAAGCTAAAAAAATGACATAAACTACTCTTAATCCAGATTAAGAGACTAAATATAACTAAATATGAATAGTAATAATAAAATAGATAGTTTTAAAGAACTCTAAACTTACAAGAAAGTTCAGCTAGCCTGAGTTATGCTGTATGGCAACAAAGCAGTCCTGTAACTAGCAAAGTTGTTTTTTACCACTTGAAAAAAAATAGTTTCTCAAAAATAGCAGTAGAAGTTTTGGAATAATGTGTAATTTATTATAGATCTGCTTTATAAAAAAATTGTTTTAGTCACTAAAGGCTTTTTTGTTACTTGAAACTTTATATGTTATTCAGAAACTTTTTGTAAAAATTTTAAACCTTCTAAAATAAAAAAACAAAGGATAGATATAAGCATATTTAAAACACTTTCAAAAACGTTGTCCCACTAAACACATCTATATTTTTATTTTTTTACAAAACTAAACATATTCCTTGCAAGATGAGAAAGCTTCAATAATTTTAAAAGTTAAGTAAAATTTTTGTATTTTACAATAAGTTACTTAACTTCACTTTTATAAAAGAGTTTACAAGCTCATTATTAAGATCTTGTAAAGGAGCTTAAGTTGATTTTTTGACACCTTTATCTTTCTAATGGCATTTGCTGGGTTGAGTAAATTTTTTAAAGTCAAATCGAATAAGTGAAGATTTCTTGAATGTTATGATATTTAAATGCCTTTAAATGTTATGATAAATGATTTATTTTGAATCTGTATCTACGATTCAATAACTCGAAATTTTTTTGTATACCAGGTCCTTAGATTAAATTTTTGGAGAATTTTTATTTTCTAATAAACATTATGATAAATAAATCTTATTTTAAAATTAAATTGTACATTTATGACAAAAACTGCAACAAACTGATTAACAAGAACTGTGACTAATATAATTTTTACTTTCTAACTCTATACCAAAGTAACAATCATTTATAAATATTTTTCCAGGTTTTTTGAAACATATATTTTCCTCTTTAAAAAAAAATAAACGTAAGTGAAAATATATTTTTTTAATTTATAAAATGAATTAACTTTTGCTCTGAATGTGTTTCTAATTAAATCTAAATGTTACATCTTGTTTGCCAAATACTCTAAAGGTGAAATTTCAAAGTCTAAAAACACAAATGTTGAAATTATTAAGCTTAAAGTTCAAATCAAGCAATGAAAATACATTACAAGAAATATTTTTTTTATTTATTATTGACATAAAGTTGCTAAGTATAGTCAAATATATAATAGTAAAACATGTGGGACTTTTAAGATTTTACATAATTTAAAAATTAAATATTTTCTTTTTTTACCATTTTCAAAAACTTATTAATTTTATATTTTAGTTTGAATTTTAAAATCAATAGTTTTCAATTTAATTAGGCACCTTAAAAAACTAATATGACTTTTGCTTTGTTTTTTTTTACCAATAACTAAAGTATCATGGATTGACTTTTAATTTAATTTTTGTTTTAATGTAAGACCATATTTATTCACAGGCAAGGACATGATTGGATTATTGAATTTTTGTTGCTTGCTTTGAAGTTCCAAATTAATAATTTATACATTTGTGGTATTAAGTGCTGAGATTTAACCTTTTGACTAGCTCTAAACAGCATGTCATTGAGGGAATTGTTTTCTTTAAAAAGTAGAAGTTGATTTTATTGCTTTAATGTTAATTTAAAAATGTTGAACTAAACATAAATGAACCTTCTGAAAAAAATCATCAGGGTAGCCACTTGTTTTTAAGAAGTTTGTTCCAGGTTTTTTAAAAACTCGTCGTTTGGTTTATTTCTAGTTTAAAATTAAGTTTAAGGTTAAAAGCTGTGTAAAGCAGTATTCAAAATTAGAAAATATCTGTCAAGCTACTTTAGATTGGTAATGAGAAGTTTTTTAATCTTTTTGATAGATTTTTGTTTCAAATCAAAATTTTGGTATTTAAGATGACTGTGTGGGCTACCGATGTTAGTGGCCCAACATCTAAAGCCTCAGTTGGGTCAGGTTGACTTACTGTGGGCAGATATTCAACCTGACCTTTTTGTTCATAGTTCTCATTTATATTATTTGAGTTGGACATAATAACTATATATACTTTATGCTACTCTAGGCTACTTTATATAAATTAGACAGATAGTTTTAAGTGATGAATCTTTTATATAAAACACAACAAGAAATAATAGCATATACAAAACTATAAATTACTATGACAAACTTTTTAGAAATTACAATGTATTTAAATCTATTTAAAAGACTTTAAACAATAAACTAAAAATTAAATAAAACTTTAGTAAAGAAGAAACTGTAAAAGAATAAACTGTTAACTATAAACCTGGCTTAAATATTAAAACAATTAAATACCAGTTAAAATATTCACTTTTAACACAAAACAATACTTAAAATACACAATCACAAATCAATACAAGGTAGTTCCAGCTGCACACCAACTCACCAACTGCTTACAAAATACACTGACTGTCATTTTCTGATATTTAGTTGCATCAGAAATAGTTTGAAACACGTCAGATGATTCTCATTGGCTAGAGCAATGAAGCGTGTCAAACTCAAAATATTCTCTGAGCTAAACTTTGAATAATGAATAATGCACGTATTCATTACACTATCTTCTGTAGTCCTTTTTTTTTGAAGAGGATTATTACTCTATCCTCTGCTTGCCTCCTGCTAGAAGAATTCTAAGGTGATGTTCACCTAAATCTAATTGGTAAACAGCAAAAAAACAAAATTAAAGGAACAGTGTAAAGAACAAATAAATTCAAAAATGTCATGAACTAATTTTAAAATCAAACTTAAGTAGAATATTAATAGGAGAGAGAAAAATTAAGTATTTGGTTTTCACATAATAAAAAAAAAATTATATAAGAACATAAGTTTTATCAGAATAACTAATTCAGTAAAAAAATCTTAGACAACATGGTAAAAAAAATGGTATCAACATAATAGTATTTGCACAATAAATAAGATGAAATATCAATAAATTTACGGTTACAATTCCAAATATTTTTTTTACTATAAATAGATAAACAACTCTTAATCAAAATATTAAACTCAAAAAAAATCTTTGGCAATATAGTATCAATTGGTATTAAAATCAAAATTTTTTCACAAAAAAAAAACACATGTTTAGTCATACAGAATCATCACTAAACTGTCATGTCTAATTAAACCCTTAAATACTGTTATTTTACATTAACCTTTCAAAAACTTTATTTCTTAATTTTTCAATTTTAAGTTTAATACTCTCAACATTTTCTTCAATTTTTAAACCTTCTTTAATCAACTCATCTTTTTCTGAAATTAATTTTAGAATTTCACTCTGAGGTTCAACCTGTTCTTGTTCATTGCTAATAGGTTTATAGCCTGTTGAGCTAATTTTTAATGAATCATTTGGACAATTAGTTTGGGTGCTTTCTTTTGCAAATTGTCTATCATCAGTTGCTTGACCCTGGTGGGTTAATTGTTGGTTGTTTTTTATCTCATAACAGTTTTGCTTTTCTCTTTGCTGTTTTTCTCTTACTTTATAATAGTCATTGACAAAATAACATTTTTGTTGAGGCCTCTGTTGCATGTTAACCCTCTGGTTATAGCTTGGCCACCTGTCTTGGGCATATTTGGAACCTTTAACTGGTTTTTTATTAGGACCTGTTACGTTCACAGCCTGTGGTAAATTTCTTTCACTCATTATAACATCAAACTGAACAGCCTCACCTTGAGCAAGTGACCTTGAAAACTTATTAGGGTTGTTTTTAGTAATTTCAGTGTGATGAACAAAAACATCACTGTCCTTATTATCACAATGAATAAATCCATATCCCTTTTTGACATTAAACCACACAACTCGGCCTGTTACTCCATATTTTATAATTTTTCTTGGAGCTTGAGGTTTAAATTTTTGTGCCTTTCTGATTGAATAAACTGAAGGAGTTTTTGTGGTTGCAAAATTACAGTGTTTTACTGTTCTTTCATTTTTTTCATGTACTTTGGAAAAATTTTGGTTTAGATAGCCTTCATTTTGTTTGTTGTTATAGTGGTCTCTGCCATTATTTGTACATTGATTCTCTCCCAGCCTATAGTGCTCTTGATTAGGCTGGTTACTACTGTGGTTATTATGAAACAGATTTTGGTTTTGCTGCCAACCTACATTATTGTGACTCTTACTTCTGTACCTACCATAGTATGGTTTGTGAGGTTTATATTAAATGTTTTTGGAATGCTCAACAATTCTCTGTTCTTCTATCTCACATATGGACTCTGTGTGCCTTAAAAATTCCTCATACTTTAACCCAAAATTTTCCTTAATTTTCTTTTTTAATTTATCAGGAGCATGAACATACATGAAATACTTAATTCTATCTTGCTCATTTGATTTTGCCCACTTTTTTGCTGACAAATATAAATTTTGGAATTTTACTGGCCCTTCCCATGTTGGATGGGCTCCTAAGATTTTTGGCAATTTACTGCCTTTGCCTTCTAAAAATTTGAAAAGATTAAAGTATGTTCTGTCCTCATCATAAGCTTCAAAAAAATCTATTATATCAGGACGTGGCCAGATTCTTTGAAGTATTTCATACTTCTCAGTATCATCAGTAATGCCATAAGTACTACACCTATCCTCAAAAAATCTTAATTCAATGACAGGGTCCCCTATGGCCTCAATCTGGGAAAAAAGTTTGCAATTTTCTAGGGTCCTATGTTTCAAATTGCTGTTATATGTAGCCCCTACAGTGTGGGAAGAATTATATACAGGACTACTGCCACTATAACTTATCTTACTTTGGGATTTGTTTTGACCTTTGTCTAATCTATTATAAATTGAATTTAATTCCTTTTTTAAGGTGGCCTTCTTTTCTAAAATTCTAGCTTGGGCTACTAGTTTTGTAAGCTGCTCTATATCCAAGTTTTCCACCTCTAGTGAACTTTCATAATCTAAAGACTGCTTATGTCTATTGGCCTGCATATTTTTATGTATAAGGTGCTGACTGTAATTACCCATATAAGTATGTTGATTATTTTTATCAAATTCTGACTTATTTAACTGTTGGTTAAAAGATTGGTAGTTCTCACTACTTAAAAGGACGCTATTGTGGGCTACCGATGTTGGTGGCCCAGCATCTAAAGCCTAAGTTGGGTCAGGTTGACTTACTGTGGGCAGATAGTCAACCTGACCTTTTTGTTCATAGTTCTCGTTTATATTATTTGAGTTGGACATAATAACTATATATACTTTATGCTACTCTAGGCTACTTTATATAAATTAGACAGATAGTTTCAAGTGATGAATCTTTTATATAAAACACAACAAGAAATAATAGCATATACAAAACTATAAATTACTATGACAAACTTTTTAGAAACTACAATCTATTTAAATCTCTTTAAAAGACTTTAAACAATAAACTAAAAATTAAATAAAACTTTAGTAAAGAAGAAACTGTAAAAGAATAAACTATTAACTATAAACCTGGCTTAAATATTAAAACAATTAAATACCAGTTAAAATATTCACTTTTAACACAAAACAATACTTGAAATACACAATCACAAATCAATACAAGGTAGTTCCAGCTGCACACCAACTCACCAACTGCTTACAAAATACACTGACTGTCATTTTCTGATATTTAGTTGCATCAGAAATAGTTTGAAACACGTCAGATGATTCTCATTGGCTAGTGCAATGAAGCGTGTCAAACTCAAAATATTCTCTGAGCTCAACTTTGAATAATGAATAATGCACGTATTCATTACAACTGTTTAAAGTTCTAGGACTTTAATAATTTTTGTTATAATTTCTATATTTTCACGGTTCGATCAAAATTTCTTAAATTGAAGATTTTTCCAGGACTCCAATTTTGTGGCCAACCTGATTTATCCTTGTAAATGAAAAAAATATTATGAATTGATTTTAGATTGATTTTTGTTAGCAGTAATGCCCAAACAAATTGATTAACTATAAGGACCACATGGTTGGATTGTGTATTTTCATTGCTTGATTTGAACTTTAAGCTTAATAATTTCAACATTTGTGTTTTTAGACTTTGAAATTTCACCTTTAGAGTATTTGGCAAACAAGATGTAACATGGAAAAATTTTTACTTAAAAAATATAACTTAATTTTTAATATATTCAATACTTTAATTTTAATAGAAAATTATAATTAAACATGAATAAACATTCTTAAAAATCTCATCAGGATGGCCACTGGATTTTAAAAATACTCGGTTTTGGGTTTATATTTAGTTTAATATTAAAAACTGTGTTAAGTAGTGTTCAACTAAAATAAGACACTGTAAAGCTACCTTAAACCTGTTTTTAATATAAAAAATTGATAATGACATACAATTTTATTTTATATAATGTTTTTACTTTGTCAAACCAAAATTTTGGTACTTAACATGTAAAATTGTTAAAAACTCCAGGTTTTTAATGAATTTTGTTAAAAATTCTATACTATTCATATTTATTTTAAAACTTTTTCGAATTTAAGGTTTTTTAGTTAATTCCATGTTTTGTTTCAAGTTTTCCATGTCTTGTAGACACCCTGACTTATCCTTGTAGGATAAAGATTTGATATTTTAAACATTATAAAATTGAAATATTACGTTTTAAAACATATTATAACTTTTTATAAACAAAGTTTCTTAAAGTATTAAATTTTCAATAATTTAACTTAATTGCATAAATATATTTTTCAATAAAAAACATCAGTCTGATAGTTAACTCTTTGTGAAAGTGTTTTTTTACTATGCAAAATTAGCTTAAAACAGTCAAATTAAATAAGTTTTCTATAAGTAAATGAATATAATGTCTTTTTTGATATAAGTACTTATTAATATAAAAAGTGATTCAACTGTTTTAGTCAAAAAAACTCTCTTAATTGACTTTTTATTTGCTTGAGTCATCACAAAATTTTTGAAAATCAAATTTTTGAAAAATTTTAAAATTTACTAAAATATAACTTCTTCAATAAAATTGGGTATAAAAGAAAAAAAAAACATTTCAATTAAACCTCACTAAGAGTTTAAAAAAAATTGCAAAGGACTTTAAAAATTTTAAAACAATTATCAATTTTCAAAAAAGAACACAACTGTCCTGAACTAGCATGACTTTAAAAATCAAATTTAAATTATCCTGAGTTATACTGAGTCATCCTGATAATTTCAAAATTTCAAAATTAGGTTGAGTAATTCAGAGTATCCTGTGTATGTGGCAACTCTGTATAAATACTTTTTACTAATACTTGAATTAATATTGTAATTTATGTCACTAGGTATTTATATACTAATTTTGCTTCAATCAAATTTGTGTGGTCTGAGGTTAAAGGGTCCTAATAAGGGCTTTGAAAACTCTCTGTAGTGAATAATAATCCAGGGTTCAAACCCAGTGGTTGAGACATATCCAAGAACGTTAATATGAATTTTATACTGTTATAATGGTTTACGCTAAAATTGTAGAGAAAATATTACAAAGGGTTTTATATTTAAAAGAAAAATAACAAAAAAGTAGTTCTAAACATAACTTTTTTTTAAATTAAAATTGAAGTGCTCTACTAGGTTATTGCAAATTATTTTTCTATATATGATTACATAAATTAAATATTATAAAAAAAACTTCAAACTTTTCAAAACTGATACAAATATAAAATGGTTATAAATTTGAGTTTATTATCTTTATATAAATTTCTAGCTTTAGAAGAGTTTTAAAAGTACAAAACTTTCTAAACTAATATAACAGAGTGGCAAACTTGTAGTAACGTTTTACATTTATTAATATTATTCAATATAATTAACACACTTTTTTGATTTTAATAAGCAATATTTAAATTCTACTTTGTTTAATACTTCTTAATTTCTAGTACTACTATGGTATAAGCTGTTGCTATAGAACTAAAATGGCTTATTTTGGTTTTTTTAACAGTGAGTTGGTAAAACAACAAGTCAATTAATAACATTTATGTTTATTTAAGAAAAAACTATTAATAAAAACAATAGTAAAATGATCTCTAAAACCATATTAATAAACAGAAAATTTTGCTAAAAATAAAAAGAAAAACTTTAACTATAAATTAAAACAACATGTCCGACAAATGATATTTTTTTAACTGAGCTTGAGCCTGGTTTTGATCAACAAACATTTTTGACTTAATATGTTTTAAATTGTCTTTTTATTATAACTTTGATTTTTCACATAGTTTAAAATTAACAACATATATATAATAGATAATCAACAGGTTTGCGACACAATCATACTTAAAATACTTTGAGAATCTTAATATGAGACAGGATAACTCAGTAAATTTTGAATATGTTTTTTAAACTTAGGCTGACTCAAGTTAGTTATTTTATGTTTCAGTATAGTTTTAAGATTCCCAGCATTTATTTTCTAAATTTTTAATTAGATATAGTTAATTTGCTTCCAATAATTTATTTTGTAATTTTAAGTACTTTTTTGCTGGTAATCTTTGTTTTTCTTGCTTTTTAATAGTTGAAAAAAAAAAAAAAACTAGATGACTACAGGTCAATTTGAAGTCATTCAGGACAGTCTTAATCAATAAGGACAGTTTTAACCAAAAGGATTACAACCCTGTCAAACTTTTTTAGTTACTTCTATTTTTAATGTATGACAATATAATTTTTTTGTTTAAAAGAGTACTAACTCTGGTCTTTAAATAATTAAAAAAAAATTTTTGCAAACTATAGATCGTCCTCTAAACTTTTTTTTTACATTTTTATCTTTTACTTGATAGAATAATCCATAATTTAAAAATTCTTTTATTAAACTAAGCTAAACTAAAAAATATAACACAACAATAATTTTAAATATCTCCAGTAAAATATCTATTTTACTGTATAATACCTATCTTTAACTATTTATTTTATTTTTACTGGTTGTTTTTATTTAAAAAAAAGCTTTTAAAAGCTAAATCAGCAAAATATTTTTATACTAAATAGTATTTTTTTGATTTTGATTAAACTAGATTGGAAATTATTGATGGCATTAATTTTATAATAAACTTTATTTTCACACACTCAAACTACTTTGGATAACTCTTATGCTACTTTAAAAGTTTGTAAAACTTAGCATAGCAATCTTTTTAAAATACTTATGCTAACACATTTTTGTTTGAACTTTTTATGACAAATTCAGACTAGTTTGATTTTTTATTTCGAATCTTTTGATATTTTTTGAACTGACTAACTGTTGAGTTAGTTGAGGTTTTATTTATTTAAGCTTTATTAATTTGTTATTAGTTTTGGCTAAATTAATATTTCTTTTTTTTAAATAGATTAAAGAATTTAAAAATTGTTTTATTGTCAATTAGGATTTTTTTTACTTAAAAGAGTGACAAACTTTAAATTTGATTACCAGACCGGTTAAAAACCAAAAATATAGTAGTTTTATGTAAGAAATTTCATAAGAAAGGTAGTAAGATTTAAAGTTTTTATATAATTCAACAGAACGAAGTGACAATCAGATACAACTCTAAACTTGGTGAAGTACAAAAAGTCAGTCTATGAAAGAAACTGCACCAGTTATACGGAGAGCAACAAGTAATACTGTAGATTAATATGAATTTAGCTCTTTTTAACTTGTTTTTATTGTTGTCGTTTGTCTGTTGTTTTGATATCATGTATGTAGTTAAGACTAAATAAAATGTTTTAAAACTACTGTACAAGATATTTTGTAATGATTTTTTAATACACAACGTTTCAAATTAAATATTAAAAACTTTCGACTACTTAAAATATCTACTGATAACTTAAAGTTTAATAACACTCTTGATAACTCAAAACAACTTAAAATATTATAGGGTAACTTAGACTAGTTTGTATTGAAAACTCAAAATTTATTAGACAAGTGTGGTGTTATTAAAAAAGATTCAGGGAAATTTTGTAATATTTTAAAACTCACAATCCTTAACTTACTGTTAAATGAGAGATTATTGCTCAATTTTCACTTATATCATACTTTATAACTAAATTTGATCAAATTTTTATAACTTTTTAGATTGTGTATAAATTTTTTTGTCAATTGTTTAAATGATTAAGAAATTCTAGATTGACATAGGACATTTTAAGGTCACTCAGGACAGATTTAAGCAAGGTTTCGACACAATCTTAATTATATAAAGAGTTTTATTTTTCAAAAATCTCAGCACTTTACAATAACTTAGTGTTGTTTGAAGTTTTTGAACAAGCTCTGATTGACTTAGGTTAAGATTTCTAGTGGTTTCAGTTTAAACATTTTAAATCATTTTTCAAGTTAAAAACTATTGTAATACCATGACGAAATATTTTAAAAATTAAAGTTGGAATGCTTGAAAAGCTAATTAGTGATTATCTCAAATAAATTTGGCAACTATCATCTTCAGAAAATTTATATTTAAGGATGACTCAACTCAATAATGTTTTCCTGATGTTTTGATTAGTGAATATTGAAATAACAAGAAACTTAATCTTGATGTCATACAATGCAATCAGTTGTAGCAATTAGAGCTGAGAGCAACAACTTGAATCAGGTTTGCTACAAACTAAGTATCCTTAAAACATCTTAATTTTTTTATAACTCTGAGGGTAACGTAAGATATAAATGGATATTTAGCAGCTTAAAAAATTAGTATTATAAAAATTTTAAATAGTTGATGATTTTTATGATTTTTGGAGTTTATCATTAAAAATAAATTGAAAAAACATTTCCTGAATAAATGCTTAATAAATTACAACATCTGTGTTAAATTAAATGCTAGTAGTAATATATGATTTTTTGAATAGTGAATATTTAAATAATAACAGGGTTAAAAGTTTAATGCCATTACAAAAAAAACAGTTGTAGCTGGTAAAGCTTAAAGAAACAACATTTAAATAGGATTAATTAAAAGTTAGATACTCATAATAATTTGTTTTTTTAAATTAAGGTAACTAAGGCTACATTTTTTTAATATATTTCAGATGATAAAGACTAGTAAGGTTTTGTTAAAGATTTTTCAGTTTTAATTTAAAAATTGTTAAAGATACTCGTTTTTTTTTTATACATCATAAATTAAATAAAGTTATTCAAAATTCTATAATATGATATATTATAGCCATGTTTAATGTTCAAAAACTTAGTTTATATAAATATTATATTTTTTTAGGTTATCAAACAATTTATTACGGATTGAAAGATTAAAAATAAATCAGGATGACACTAGACTTATTTAGGTTCCATGAAAGATTTTATCAAAATTGCTACTTTTAAAAAAATAACTTAAGATAAATTTGGTCTATAAGGGTAGTTATTTGAACTTTAAAGTGGCAATCCCAATAATTTCAAAACTGATTAAGGATTGAAGACTGTTTTAAGTAGTAAAGTGTAATTAAATTTCAAAAAAATAGTTCTAAATTTATTCTCCAAATGAAGATTTAAATTTCAATAGGTTTAACTTATTTAAATGACACAGAAATTATGATAACTAACTTAATCTATTAGTAATTAGCAAATTGATTTTTAATTATAGTTACAACTATACAGGGTTGCTAAAGAAATAAAAACTAGAATTTTACAATTTTAGCTAATAAACCTGTGAAAACCTGGAATTTGAGAAACTTGAACAAAATTACTAAAAAACCTGTAATTTTAAACAACTTGTACATGTTATGTATAAAATATTTTATTTCACAAGAAATTCTATCATACAGATAAAGTTCTTGTTATTATTATTTTTTTTTAATTAAAAAACTTTTTAAAAAAAGCTACCAAGAATTTTTTCAAGTTTTTATACTATTTAAGACAGTTTTTTTTTACTTAAAATATTTACCAAGTATATCAGACTATAATCTAAAGTCTCTGCTACTACTATTATAAAGAACTAAATGTGAAAACTGCTTTCATTAGATAAATTTTAAGGTCAAAAATTGCATATATGTTGCAAAAAGTGCTCATGGGTATTGTAAATTTTTTTTTTAAATAGTGAATATTTAAGTTATAGTAAATGAAACTTTTTGTTATACAAAGCAAACAGTTGTGTCTGGTAGAACAAAGACTAAAGCCATTTTATAAGGGTTGCCATAAGCCTAAGATACTCAGGAATTATTTTTAATCTCAGTGTAACTTAAGATATCCAAGAAAAAAAACAGAAATAAAAATAAAAGCAAGTTATGATAATGCAGAACATTTTGAAATATTTAAAATCTTCAGGGTTCTAAAACTCTAAAGCAGGGTTTCCCAAACTCATTTTCTAAATCGCCCCCTTTTCAGAAATTCCAAAAATAATCGCCCACCACAATTTTACAAAGTAGTTTTTCTCTTGAGTAGAAACTTTTGAGCCGAAAGAGTTGTGCTCGAAATGTAATTTATTCTGGTACTTCTTATGCACGCACTTTTGAGCTGTGTTCAAAGTAGTTTACAGGGCTTGAGAAAATAAGTTACATTTGTTTTCTTACCAGTTAAATGTATTAAAATACTTAATTATTAAAAAGCCTTGTGTAATCTGTAATTAGTCTTGTTTAGATATGAACTGTTTTGAAACTAATGAAGCTTTTAGGGTAGTGAAGGACAACTTTTGTAGTCAGCAATTCATATTTACTAAAAAATCTTTTCTAGTTTCAACTCGTTTAAAAAATGTAATTGCGGGCTGTATAATTTAAAAACTAACATATAAGAAAATTAAAAACTCGAGAAAAATTGTAATAAAATAATTTAGTATTATTGTGATCTAGGAAATACTATTGTAAACTGAAAACCAAATTGAAAAAGTATTTTAAAATATTTAGTATCAAAAAACTAAATTTTGTTTCTTTTGCACAATTAGTTTCCACGTTATTTAGCATGTAAATATTTGACTGGATCTTAACCGTACGTTACCCATCTGAAATCTTAATTTATACCTGACATTATAATAATCTCTCATATAACGAATTTCGGATATTTAGAAGTTAATACTAAGTAACTTGTTTAAGCCGCACAAGGTACTAAAATTATTTTATAAATAGGCATATTCTAAAATTACTATACCAGAGATAAAGAATTTATAAAAAAATGAACAGTTTATGTTACACATAATAAAATAAATAACAAAACATAATTTCTGATCTAGTTTGAGGAAGTTTGACCGACTGGTTGATTATCTCACATGAAAAGTGGTTTCATCAACAGCTTCAGTTAATGGAGTAAAGTTAGTAATTTCAATGCTAAGATATATTATAAGCAAGTTACTTGTAAAGTTAAAAACTTAATTTTAAACTTTTTAAACTACATGTTTTGTAATAGAATACTATTAAATAGTATTTGACTTGGAATAACCTTTAGGAAACTAAACCTTAATTTTAACATTTTCTTTTTTTTAAATAAATTCAAAAAAAATCGAAAGTTTTACAGTTAATTCTGTGAACAAAAAGCAATCGATTAAAAAATTCTATTAATTAGCTTAAAATTTTGTTTCGTAACTGCAGCAGTCTTTTTAATGGCTTATTTAATACTGTTTTAAATTTATTTTTTCTCTAGTCATTAGCCTATGATAATTTACCAGAAGAAAATAAAATCTAGTGTTGAAATATTAAAATAAACAACAAATCTGATTGCTAATATATTAAAAATTAAGATAAAACAAAAAATACTTGTTTTAATAATTTAAAATTCCTTAATGTATAGGTTTTTTAACGATAATAAATCAAGTTAGAAAATAAAATTTAATTAAAAAATGTTTTAAATGAAAAATTTGAAGTAGTTTCAAATAGAGACCTCAAATCTATACTCTTTTAAAACCAAAAAAAAATTTAAATAAAAACTTTAATGGTTATCAAGATTTTTTTATTTATACAGATTAAATAATAACAAAAATATTTCAAATAAATTTCTTTCAAACAAACACTTTAATCACTATGCTATAAAATCGTTTAATGTAATGCAAAACGACAAACATAAACTACAAAGTTAACCAGATCAAAATAAAACTAACATCAGATTTAAAACATAAATGATTTAATAAATACAGTAGACTTCCGCTTGAGTTGGCACTTTGAACGAAATCAAAAAGTGCAAACTCAAAAGTTATTACCTTTTTTTTTACAAAATGATAAATTTAAATATATTATATGCAATAACGTTATGCATAAACATAAAATTAACTAAAACATAAAACAAACATTCATTAAAAAATAGATCTATATAAGATATTAAATATTATGTACTTTTTGTTTTATTAATACTTAGTTAGTAATAGACTTTATTTAAGTTAAACTTTAGAAAATATAAATCTTTGTGTTTTTTTTTGGGTAAAAAGTGCGAACTCAAGAGGAAGTCTACCGTAATTAATATTTATTAGGCATTATGCAAACCTGTTGTAGAATAGATATCTTTAAAAAAAAATTATTATAAAAAGACTACTTAAATACAATACAAACCAGGTTAAATAAAAAGTATTTTAAAAGATTAAATAAAACAAAAAAAATTCATAAAATAATGTCTGCTATTGAAGTATAATATAATGTGAAGGATGAGGTTCATGACTGCTTGCAAGTTTTTCTTATCTGATTATTAATCAGTAATAAAAGACCTCCTTTACAAATATCTATATTAGATCTTTTGCTAAAGATGTTTATAACTGATCTGAAAGCTTTCTCAACAACATAGTCAAAAGGAAAAACTATAAACAACAATCTATATTCCTCTCAAATGATTGGATACTTTGGCCTTAGTTTTTGTTGAGTCCAAAAGCTTTTATTTCGTTCTTTGGAAAAATTCAATTTTAGTTCAAGGTCAGTCACTTTTCAAAATATAATTGGAAATGTCATGAGGTAATGTAACTATCACTTTATGATATTTTCAATTGTTTTTTGAAAAGTCACTAAGTTAGAATAAGAAATAAAGTTATACAGGGTTGCCAATTTACCTAGAAACTTAATAATATATAACATAGGTTTTTATGAACGGTTTATGATCCCATATACCATATATGTCAGGTTATAAAATGGTGAGAGGGATTCCGATCGTCTATGATCTATGTAATTGTTAAATAAGAAAATATATAAATGAAAAATTGTAATTTACTTTAAAGTAGAAGTCATAAGCACTTGAATTGTGTCTCTATATTTTACATAAATAAAATAAACTTTTTTTGTTCAAGTTTTACCTCAGGGTCAAATATTTTTAGCAAGCTAAAATTAGTAAAATAGCAATTTAAAAATTTAATGACAGCCAAAAATTTCAAAATTGCCCCCTTTTCGCCCCCTTACTAGCTATCGCCCACCCTTTCGCCTCCTTACTAATTATCGCCCCCCGACTTACTAAAATCGCCCCCAGGGGGGCGATATCGCCCACTTTGGGAAACCCTGCTCTAAAGATAGTTTTAAGTTTATAAAAAATTTGGATATATCAAAATAGCTCAAAATATATTATTCTCAGGGTAACTTAGGCTAGCTTATTTTTAATACTCAAAGTGTTTTAGACCAGTTTGGTAATATCTTAAAGGAATCCAGGTAGTATTTGTGAGTTTGAGAAAATTATAGTCCTTTTTTCTTAAATATTAATGAGATATTGTTGTTCCATATTTACTAATATCATATTTTAGAACAAAATTGGTTTTAATTGTATTTTTTGATTTTTTTTGAGGTTATTAAATTGTATATAAATATTGTTTGAAAATTATTTGAAGGATTAAAACATTCAGGATTACTAAGGACATTTTTAGGTCACTCAGGATAGATTTAAGCAAGGTTTTGACAGTATCTTAATATTAAAAAGAGTTTTAATTTTTCAAAAATCGCAGGACTTTACTATAACTCAGGCTTGTTTGAAATTTTTAAAAAAGTTTTAGTTCTTTCAGTTTAAACATTTTTATTATTTTTTAAATTAAAAACTTTTGTAATACCATGACGAAATATTTTAAAAACTAAAGTTAGAATGCTCAAAAAGCTAATTAGTGATTTTCTCAAACAAGTTTTGTAACTGCCATATTTAGATATTGTATATTTAAGGATGACTCTACTTAATGGTATTTTACTAATTTTTTGATTAGTGAATATTAAAACAACAAGATATCAAATCTTGATGTCATACAATGCAATCAGTTGTAGCAATTAAAGCTGAGAGCAACAACTTAAATCATGTTTGCAACAAGTTTACTTTTGAAAATTTTAAATTTTTATAATTCTCAGGGTGACTTAAGATATAAAAGGATAACTTGCAACTAAAAAAAGGATAACTAAAAAAATTAAAAAGCTGAGGATTTTTATGATTGATTTACTGTAATTATTTCTGGAGTGTACCATTAAAAAAAATAGTCTTTAAAAAGATTTACTCTATAAAGGCTTAATAAACTACAATAACTCTTAAAATGTCTTAGTTTAAATTTTTGTGTTAAAATTAATAAATACCTGCTAGTAAAATTATTAATGTAAAACATGACTAAAAAAGTGTTTAGCCTTATCTCCTTAAATTTATTTTTATTCAAAAAAAATATAAAATTTTTCTTGTTTTCTATTTTTTAATTTTGATTTATTTAGGCATGATATTTAAGTTTTTTAAATGTATTAAAGTTTAGTGGTGTTATAATTTTATTTAATTAGTTTATTATTTCATAGTTTTGAAATATAGATTTTAAAATACTTAATCAAGGTTTGTTGCACAAAGAAAGCTTTAAATTTCTTACTAGTAAAATATTTCAAGATCTTTCAGTTTTGTTGAAAAGCTAAACAGATGACATAGTTTAGAAAAGAAATCCCATTTTTTTTTAATAAAAACCTAAATAGATCATAAACTTTTATGCATGTGATTTTAAATTTAAATATCCATAAATATCGATGTCATTTAATGGTAAAATTAGAAAAGTAAACTTATAATAAACAATAAGTATTAGACATTCATAAAAACATTAAAAAAGTTAATCAAAACGTTTGATTTATAGAATAAGGTTTTGATTTAACTTTAAAAAATACTAACCGTAAACAAATTATTTATATTATTGATTTTTGAATAAATTTTGTTTTTTTAGGAAATTAAAATAGCTGAATATTTATTCTTATTTAAGGATAAAACTTAACCAAAACATCATCAAGTTATGTTAGATGAATGCTACAAAACTGATTTAAAAAAAATTAAATCAGAAGAAAACAATGAAAAATTAACACGTATGGGTGCAACTTATGAACATCCAGTTGTTGACTGCTTTACAACTTTATGCAAACAATTTTCTACAAAAAATTTAGATGATAGAAGTCTACAAGTTTTCTATGTTTTTAAGAAAAAAAGTAAATTTAGTATTATTTATGTTAAAACCGAGTTTCTAACTTTAAAGCAATTTGAAACAATTTTACGTCATGTAAATTGTATGTTTTATTCACGTAAGGAAGTGTTTTCAAATAAAACTTAAAAATGTTTGTTAAAATAAAGCATTTTATAGAGGATTGTTTTTTTTTTATCAATAATAATTAGCAACTATTTGTACTTTATCTACTCACTCTATGTAACTTTCTACTTATACCTGTGTATTTCTTTAGATTTATCAAACGTGAAAAAAGATGAAATAGTTTTAGCTATGAAAATAAATAAGCTTTTGCAAAAGGAAGATGCAAACATGAAGATAAGTAAAATTATCCGAGATAAATTTGCTGTCAAAAACATTCTTACATTTTACAGCTTAGCTAAACTTTACAACCTAGCTACTATTTCTGAGTCATCTATGCTTTATATTGAGCATTGTTTTCCAATGGTTGTTGAAACTCAATCATTTTTACACTTAAACTTTAATCTTGTTGCAAAAATACTTAACAGTTCTGAACTAAATATTCACTCGGAAGTTGAAGTATTTAATACTGTTAATCAGGGGCGTCGCGTGGGGTGTTGCACTACCGCAACTGCACCACCTTAAAAATTTGTAAGAAAAAATTTAGTATCTATAACGTTTTCGTTATTTTTTAGAACGAAATCTCTTTAAAAACTCCAATTTTAAAAAAGACCATTTTGCCCACTTCACTGCCGCAAACTCATAGCTGACTGCCGCAAATGAACTCAAAAAAGCAAAATTTCTTCAAGAATTACCGCAAAATCAATATCTTGCGGTAAATAAGTTAAGTTGAAAATTCCCTAAAACAGAACTTGCTTAAGTATCATCTACAAGCTATTGTAAATATAAATTGAAAACAAAGCTAAGCTACTGCAAAGTGCTAAGGATTAAACTTAAGTTTATGTACCCACATAATAGTTTAAATTTAAGAGATCACTTCTATTAAAACGAAACAATAAAAGAACAAAACTTGTCATAAATTACATATTTTGAAAAAAAAACAATAAAAGAACAAAACTTGTCATAAATTACATATTTTGAAAAAAATAGATAAAAAACCTAAATCACCAAAGTCTTAAAAATTTATTTTTTATTTTAATCTGCATACATAAACTTAACTATAACTGATTATTGTTATCATAAAGTTAATAAAATGTTTATTTAAATTATATTTAAATGTAAAATTTGAGTTCTGAAAAAAAATGTTAAGAAGTTTATTATAAACTTCTAGTTTACTCATACAGAAAAATAATTTAAATTTATATTAAACAAAAATTAGTATTATTGAAACAGTCACATATTTTAATAAAGTAAATAGACCTAACTTAAAAACTTTGATTACTTAGAGTAGTTTAACATTTTAGGACAATTTAGTCTACTTTATATGACTTTTGGTTTAATTTTTTCATAAACAAAGCAAAAATTTTTGATAAAGTTGTTGAAACATGGTTGCCTTGCTTCATAATCAGGATAACTTAGAAATTAAAAAAAAACTCAAGATGACCCAAGATAAATTAAAACAGACCAAATTAGAAAAATATTCAGACTGACTAAAGCAGTTTTAGTTTTTTACTCTGAAAATAACAAGCTTATTTAAAATTAAGAAAATAAATGTTTTACCCCTATGGCCACATGAAAATTAACTAACCATTTTTTTTTTACTGCTATAATGGTTACATATTTATAATTTATCTTTAAATTTATTGAAAAGTCAACAGCCTCACCAACCAAACTTTAAAAAGTTGAGCTCCTGATAAAAATACTGTCATCAAAATGAAATACTAATTAAATTTAAATAAAGAAAACATACTCTTGAAGAACTATTGAATTTTTAACCTCCAACAAAAAAAAAATTAAATTTAGAAAAAAAATTAATAAAAATCTTAATGTTTATAAAAAAAAATTGTGCAAAATAGTAAGGGGTAAGGGAGGGGGGTGTATAGGCTCTTTTTTTATATTGTTCTTATTTTAACTTTTTCAGAAAGCTAATAGTTACTCTTTAATAAACTTGAAATTTACAATTAAATTTTTAGATACAACCGGTCAAATCCAGAGAGTACAATGATTTATTATACAAGGAGCAAACCAAAACAGCAAAATAAAAAAAACAATTTTACTGAGACCTATATTCTCCATAATTTTTAAAGCAATTTTTATCAAACTTTTTCATCCAACTTTTTATAAAATTTTATACTTTTGTTGAAGAGAAGTTTTAAATTTTTAAGTATAAATATATATTTTTATATATACAAATAAAAAATACTTTTGTTATAACTTTTTTTTCTTAGTGTTTTGGATTTATATTTTAGCAAACTGTTTTGTTTTATAAAAGAAACATCTAAAGAAACATTTTTAACCCGTGTTAGTTTGTGCCTCTCATAAGGAACCTTTTGTTGCCTTCGACTTTGACCGTATATATCTAAAAAAATATTTAAAATTTTTAAAATCTGTATAAAGCATCTTGTAGCTTAGTAAAAACTACATAAAATAAGATCAAATTGTGAAAAAACTGTTTCATCCTAACTCAAGGTCACTCAGGACAGTTTTTTTACTCAAAGAGTGTCAACCTTGTTTTTAGAGTGGCAACCTTGCTTTTTTTTTAATATTGAAACTGTTTATTAGTTTACTCTGTATAGCTAAAACAATTTTTTGTTGAACAAGGTAAATGCTATTTTTATAGATTTTATAACTAGGCAAATGCAGAAAAATACTTGTCAAGTAAATTGGACAGTTTCTGAGCTTAAATCATGCCAGTTATCAGAGTTAACAGAAGAAATTATTCCTGCAGTTGAAATTTTGTATAACATCATGCAATGCACAGGCTTAACTGTTCAAAAAGTTAAACAACATTTGGAAACATTTCAAGCTGCAGTCAACAGTATAAGAAATTCAAGTAGTACAGAGAATGTTAAAAAAAGCCTTTCTTCTTCAGCAAAAGAAATCTGTGATAGTGTCAGCTTCAACATCACTGAAAGGTTCAAGTTTTCAGGCTATTTAAGAATTTCGCAGTTATTTTTGGCAAAATATTTTACTGTTTATAAATCTTGTTTTCCTTTAAAGTTTATAGAAACAGTGAAGAAGTGTTATCCTGTAGTTTAATGTAAACAGTTAGAAAGAGAACTGAAAACATTTTATTCACGTACAGAAATGCATCAGGATGCTTTAGTGAAAATATTTTTATATCTTGAAGAACATAACCTGACTAAAATATTTAACAAGACTACAAAGCTTCTTAGAATTTTGATAACTATTCCCATGACTAGTGTAGAAGCTGACAGAACATTTTTATCTTTGAAATGGATGAAAACATTTTTGAGAAACACCATGGGTCAGTCAAGGTTAAATTCTTTAAGTGTAATTTCAATTGGTAGGGACTTACTTAAAAACTGTACTAGTTTCAAGGAAGAGGTGATGGAGAAGTTTATCAACCAAAAGGAGAGAAGAACGAATTTTAGTTACAAAGGTGAAAAGTAAGAATTTAAGTATTTATGTTTGCAAAGTTAGAATTTCAGATTTATTTTTTAGGTATTCATTCAGTAGT
Source organism: Thalia democratica (assembly GCF_965202585.1). NCBI lineage: Eukaryota > Metazoa > Chordata > Thaliacea > Salpida > Salpidae > Thalia > Thalia democratica. Next base: position 115,965,585 of record NC_139165.1, on the reverse strand, counting down.
AACCATTTTCTGTACTTAGCAAGTTTATTTTTTCTTTAAAAAGTTGTAATTTCTACATAAGATTTTCTTTGTTTGTAGACTTTTTAATTTACTTGCATAGCTTCATTGTGCATTCCTTTTTGTTTAGTTAAAAATAAGTTAAAATATATTTTTTAGTTTGGTCATTCAAGTAAAGTTGAAGCTAAAATGAAGTATTATTGTACTTGCTGTGTTTTCTATTAAAATATAAATTTGTTATATCTAAACTGTAAGCTACTTTAAGTTTTAACTTTAGAGCCTTCGTAAAACTTAATATTATTAAGTTTGCTAGTTTTACTTTTGAGTTTTTTACTTAGTCAAATTTTTTTTTTATCTTAATTGTATTTTAAAATTCTTTAAAATTTCTTTACTGAGTAATGTAAGTTATTCTTTAAAAAAATTTCAATTTGTACACAACATTTTATTTGTTTGTAGACTTTTTAATTTACTTGCCAAGTATAAATAGATTTTTTTAAATTAAATATTAGTTAAATAAATATAAATAGTTTAATGTTTAATTAATCCAATACTTTTTAACTAAAGTTGAGGCTAAGAGAAATATTATTGCATTTGCTGTATTTTCTTATTATAATATTAGTCTGTTTAATCTAAACTCTAAATTTTAAGTGAGAGACTTCGTAAAATTTGATATTTATGAGCTTGCTTATGTTACTTTTGTATTTTCAACTTAGTAATCAAGCTGTTTTCTTTTTCAAACATCAACAGTTTTAATTAGTTATAAGTTGATACTCGTTTATTTTTTTCAATATTTAGCAGTAAATAAGCATTTATTTTCTACTTAGTAAAATAAATTTTACTTATAATAAACTTGCAGTTTGTACAAAACCTTTTTTTGTTTTGTTTGAGACTTTTTAATTTTCTTGCCAAATCTAATAAGACATTTTTATTTTGCAAAATCAAACATTAGTAAAATAACCATTCTTAGTATGCTGTTTAATCAAATATTTTTTAAATAAAGTTGAGGCAAAAAAAAGAACTAATAAAGTTGCTGTATTTTTCAATATAATAAAAATTTGTTTTGTCTAAATTTTTTCTACTGTTAGTTAAAACTTTAAAGCCTTTTTAAAAATTAATACTCATAAGTAAGTTAACATTTTTTGAGTCTTTTAAATTACTTAATTTTTTTTTCTATTCCTATATTTACTTTAATTTTCAAAGTGTTTACCTTTTTTTTAAAGTTATTTTCTTAATTTTTTTTTTTAAATAAATTTTTTAGTTTTAACAAAATTTCCCAAATTACATTAGCGATTTAATGTCATTGTTATAGAAAAAAGTCATTATTTAAGATAAAAAAGAGTTTTAAAGTAGGGGATTTTTTTAAATTCTGCACCACCTAAAAAAAATACCACGCGACGCCACTGCTGTTAATAGTTGGTTGGAATACTGTAGTGAAGAACGTATCAAATATGCGAAACAATTGTTATTAAAAGTACGATTTCCTTTAATGTCAGAACACGCATTAGAGTATATTCTAAACTGTGACTCAATATTCAGTAAAAAAGAGAATTGTGTTGAACTGATAAAAGGACCTTTAGTTAATAAAGAAAATATCATTCAAAATAGCTCAAGAACCTCATACACAAATAGATATTGTAGTCAAGATCAATTTAGTATAATATTTTGTGGTGGTTTGAATCGTAAGTCTTGTACTAAAGTTGCAAGTGTAAAACGAATCGATGGAAGCAATTTAAACAAAACTAAAAGACTTTCCTCAATGAAAGAAGAACGATCTAATTTTGTAGCTATTTCTTTAAAAGGAGAAATTTACGTTTTTGGTGGTATTAAAAATGGTAATAATTTGGCAAATAATGTAGAAAAATATTCACTTTCTACGAATACATGGACTACACTAACTAACAATTTAGATAAACATCTGCACTTTTGTGCTTGTTCATTTATGGATAAAGTATTTATTTTTGGAGGTCTTTTATTTAGAAGCAATCATTATGGTTGTACAACTAGTTCTAGTTTAGAATTTAATATTGCACATAACAGTTTTAGAGAAGTTTGTGAAATGAATGTAGCAAGAAGATGTGCTGCTTGTGCCGTTTTTCAAGGAAATATTGTTGTTTCCGGTGGAATTAATTTTAGTAACATGTTGAACTCAGTAGAATCATATGATGTATTTGGTGATAAATGGTCATCAATGCCTAATATGATAAATCGTAATGATAATCACAGTTTAATTGCTGTAAAAGATAAATTGTTTGTTATTGGATATGAAATAGAAACTTGTGAAGTTTTTGACAACACTTGTAAGAAATTTGTTGCTCTTAAGAAGCCACCAAGTATTGAATGGAATAAATGTGTGTCAATAGGTAACAAAATTTTAGTTTTTCAACAATACAGTTCATCAGTAATTTGTTATAATGTTGATAAAGATGAATGGTCTGAAGAATCATGTCAAGGAACTAAATATATTCAACATTTTGCCTGTACATTGTTACCTTGGTTTTGAATATTTTTTTAATGTGCAAATTAGTATGATATTTATGAATTAAGTTTGTGCATTGCAAATAAAAAGGTTTTATTAGAGTGTTGTGTTTATTTTATTTAACCACCGAAAGTTATTAAGTCTTAAATAAAGTTTTGTTTATATATTAGATATATTTAAATAATAATTGATTGTTTGGACTTTATAAATTAAAGTGTAGTTGTTTTTATTGAAACCATTTTTATTATTTTACTTTTTTTTCTTTTTTATAAAGCGGAACATAAAACTTTGGCTCCCGAAACAAAATCTACGCCCTGCAAAATTTTTTTTTAAATAGATTAAACAAAAATGTTTCAAAAAAATTACTATTAGGGTCTTCACTAAATCTGGTTTATCATTTTTTTGATTTAAATTACTTGTTTTATAAAGTTGTTAGAACAACGTTTAAATGCAGCCCACGCAGGTTTCATTCTGAGAAAATTTGTCAAAGACTTAAAAAAATATTGCATACCACTGACTTAAAGTATTTATTAAAACTATGATTAATTATATCTCAAATATTACTTAAACATTTTTAGCGATTAAAAATGTGTTTAAGCTGAGATAAAACTCTATAAAATATGATCAACTTGTAAAAATCTGTGTGTACCTCCCCTATACCCTTAATACAACATTGCATTATCTACTTTCAATCTCAATATATATCTAGATTACTTAATATTTATAATGTAAAAAACACCTAATTTTCAAATCGTTTACTTAAATACAATGCTTTGTGCATCTCCTCAGAACGAAAAAAAGAACAAAGTAATATTTTTAAAAAATCACACAAAAAAAAACATTGTGACGTTTTAACATAATTGAATAATTTTAGTTAGCCTATTTTGATTACTTTATATATGTATATAACTATCAAAAACACATTTCATATATAACTATAGGTCGTAACCTATATCCATATAAAATTGTATATAATTATCAGTCGTAAAATATATTAATAACATACTATTTATAATTATCAGTTATAATCTTTACCAATATCACATTATTTATATCATTATCAGTCATAATATGTATCAATATTATACTTTCTATATATTTATATGTCAAAATCTATATCAATATCACATTTTCTATATAATTAGCAGCCATAATATATATCAATAATATAAGATTTATAATTATCAGTTATAATCTCTAACAATATCATATTATATGTATATCAATATCAGTCATTATATGTATCAATATCATACTATATATACAGTTATCAGTCAAAATATATATCAATATTTAATTCTATCTATAGTAGTCAGTCATAACTTATATCAGTAAAAAACAAATTCAGTATCATAACAATTTAATGATAGCCAGTCATAAAATATTTCAATATTGTTTTGTAAATAACTATTAGTCATAAAGAATTCTAAAACTATTTAATACTGGTATTTACCTTAAATTTAACATTATAATAAAAACAAACAAAAAAGCATAAACTTCCAAAAACCTAGAAGAAATTCAGAAAACCCGAATATGGAAAATTCTTTTGCAACCCTGTGTATTATAAATTCTGTGTCTATAAGTAAACATTTGTTTGATATGAATGTCATAATTATTATAACTAAATAAGTAAGACATTTAGAAGTAAGCATTTAATAAGCGAAGCTTTATTTTCAGTTTTATCTACAAATATAAATAAGGGTCTATTACAAATTTCTAATTAAGTACAGAAATAAAATGCTAAATACTTAAATATATACATTCAATTATTATTATTAATATTATTATTATTGTTTATTGTGCAAAGTTGAACTCAGGCATCAAAACTTGAGCCACTTAAACAGGACACACAAAAAGAGAAAAATAAAATAAACTCATATTCAAAACTTTAAGATAAATTATAAATATATAAACATAATTTAAATGAAAACACAAAGTTAAACACAATATGATATACAAATGAACTAAATAAAAAAATCATTTCAAAAAATTCAAAAAATTTAAACTATTACTTAATACACACAACAACGAAGTTTGTCTAAAATCATCGCTTATAAAACAAAATTCATAATTACAAAAAAAATAAGTAAACTAATAGTTTGTAGGGGGGAGGCATAGGGATACGAATATTCTTTCTTTTGTTTATAGTGGAAAATTAGTGAATTTTACTGGTATTTATTGTATTTTTATAAAATCTTTTTAGCTTTAAACGAAATTGTTCTACCCCCTCACAAGATACTATATCCTGAGGTAGTCTGTTCCACAAAGCTTTTGCTCTGTCAAAAAATGCGCCTTGCCACTGACTGTTTTGAAAATTATGTTTACATATTATTTTCAAATTATTTCCTCTTAGTTGATATTTATTTTAGGAAAAACTAAAAAACTGGATAATTTTTTTTTATATTTGCCCTTGTTAATTTTGTAAACAGTTAATAGATCAAATTCCCATCTTCTATATTCCAGTGATTTCAAGCCAAATTTAATCATTCTATCATTATATGATGTGTAAGATATGTTGCAACGATTATAAATATGACGATATAAATATGACGATTATAAAACTCCTTTGCACACATTCAATTTTATTAATATCCTTTTTTAAATGGGGTGAACAAATTTGGGTACTAAACTCAAGTTTAGGGCGAACGTATATTTTAAATATTTTTGTCAGAATTGAAGCAGAATTAGTTTTAAAACTTAAATAATTGATAAAATGTAGTTTTTGCAATCTTATATAAATAGTTGATAAGTTCATTACTTTTTAAATCTCTGGAAATATAAATTCCCAAATTTTTAAAAACTTTAATTTCTGGTAACTTGATGTTATTGATTAAGAGGTCAGTTGGAGAAGATTTTTTTGTTAATGGTTAGAATTTTACATTTGCTAGGATTTAAGTTTAGTTTTCTTGTTTTTAATTATATGTAAATATTATCGAAAGATAGTTGTAATGAAGTATTTGACTGACTAAAGAATTTGGCATCATCTGCAAATAATCTTAACTTACTTTTAATATCAATGTTTGAACAAATATCATTCATATAAATTAAAAAGATAAGGGGACCTACTACACTACCTTGTGGTACTCCACTGTAGATTGTTAAAGAGTCAGAAAGCGTATTATTGATGAGTACTCTTTTTGATCTTTTATTTAAAAAGTTATCAAACCAATCAATTAAGCTTTCATGTAGCCAATACTGATTTAAAAATGTTTAGTAATCTTTTGTGTGATACTGAATCAAAGGCTTTTCGAATATCCGTATAAACTACTTTAGTAAATTCATTTTTGAGATAAGGAACTAACCAAGAATGTAAGCATGTTAACAGTTGAATGGTTGATGAGCGGTTTTGGACAAAACCAAACTGTTTGTTAGTTAATAATTGTTTATCAAAGAGGTGATTGAGAATTTTTACAGATACAATATGTTTTTTAATTCTTAAAAAGCCACTTGTTAGAGATATTGTTATACCCCTTACACTCAATCTATAATTTTTTTTTTAATTTTCTTATTACATAACTCTACCCTCAGGAACTTTTTATTTGTAAACCATATTTTATTTTTTTTTATACTTTCGTGCAAAAGATGTAACTCTTGATATTTTTTCACTTGTTCAACATTGACTCGTGTAATTTAGACCCGTTCCTATTATTAAGACCGTTTAGACTAATCCGTCTACAAATAAATGCTTTATATGTTATAAAACATTTTAACGAAGTAAGTTTATATCAAACCATGTTTAAGTCAGTTTTAATGAATTGGTGCAAAATTAATAATTCAATTAAAGTGTTTTTTAGTAGAATAGCTTGCTTTTAACAGTGGTGTCGAAGAATTTCTAGATATGTTGCAGATTTAAACATAAAACTTTATATATTGAAACCTAACTTTTTATAGAATGTCATTTATAACCAAAGGTATATCAGTGATTTGCAACTAACATTTTTTTGAGCCCGTTTATTAAACTAAGTTTTGAAATTAGTTATCTTTAATACAACTGTGAAAAAATTACCATAGTAGGTTAAATATTCATATGAGTAAAGTCTAGTTTGCAAAAAGGGTCACTTTTGCACGGGATGATTTTTTTTAACTTTAATTTATACTAATTAAATTCTTTACCCTTGGTCAATAATTTTTTGTTTTTTAAAGTTAATCATTTTTCAATTAATCTTGATAGGTGTATTTTTTTGTACCGAGTTAAACAGTGGTGTCAAGTCAATAACTTTTCACAGATCTCTGCACATTTGTACATAAAACCTTGATCATGTATCCTTTTTTTTTTTTCTAACCAAAGGTCTAGCAGCTGTTTAGTAAACAATTTTTAGTCGCTGTTTTTAAAGCAAAGTTTTAAAATTAGTTATCTTTATTATAATTGTGAAAAAGTTACCGTAATAGTTCAAATATTTTATATGAGTTAAGTCTCACTTGCAAAAAGGGTCAGTTTTGCACGATATGATTTTTTTAAACTTTAATTTATATGTTAATTACAAGCAACCTTTAGTCGATGATTTTTAAAAGTTCATCTTTTTTTATAAACTTTGATAGATATGTACTTTTTTGTCACTATTACCCTTGATCGGAAACTTTAACAATAGTAAATATTTTTTAACTTTTTCTCAAAATTAACCCTTCCTACTTAAGTGATCCCTCGTGCAATATTGACACTCCATGCACATTTGCCCTTTTCCCATTTTTTATTGCATTATAGTTTAACATCATGTTTGCTTAATTTTATATCTAATAAGAATTTTGTAGCCGAATATGTTTATAAAAAGTAATAGTTTGCAATAACAATTGTACTGGTTACAAGTTACTTTTAACCAGTAATGATGTACCTTTTTTATCTAATCTGCGGATCCCTTTTTTAACCCTAAACAATTTAAGAAAATAAGAAGTTAAAATGAACTGTGGTCCAAAGTTATGAAAAAGCTGTAAAATTTAAATCAAATTTTATGTACGTCGTTTGAAAGCACTAATATGAACTCACTAAAGTATTGAGTGCATTTTTTTTTCAAGTGCTATTTAAACTGAAAATCCTTTTAAAACGCAAAATTGATTAAAACAATTCATATAATTATAACAAATTTTCAGCCAATTCGTTGATTTTTCTACATAATGATGAATATTAATGAGTATTTATTGCGAAGTTGTGTATTTTTGTCATTTACCTTTACTCCTTATACTCTTTATAACTATCTAAAGTTGCTAGTGTATTATCTGCTAACCGAAAAATCTTCTTGTATTAAAGGTCTGTAACTAAAGTTCGTCTTAAGTTTACTTAAAGCATTCAGTTTGAATGAGTCAATGTAACTACAGTAGACTACCGCTTAAGTACGCATATTGAACCCGACCAAAAAATGCGTACTTAGCACGGTTAGTGCGTACTTTTTGACAACATAGTATATTATGAAATTTAGTTGTTTGTTTTCTTTCTTACAACTAGCCACCAAATAATTGAGCCAAATAAACAAGTCTTTTTGTTTTAAACAACATTTAATACATAGTTCTAGTCTGCAAAAATTTTTAATATATTTTAAAATGATTTATTTTTCTATAAAAATTTTCTACATAATTAATACATACATTTAATATAGAAAGTCAGTGTCAGTCAATGATATAAAAAATAATATTAAGCCATATTTTCCATTTTTTGTTTTATTAGAGGGAAAGTACCAAACTACATTGTGTTTACCAAACATTTTCAAAACATCAATGTGTGTACATTTAAATTAAATTATGACTTAACTATGTTGTATTTTTAGGTTTTTTTAACTTTGTCATCTAAATTTCTTTATTTTATAGCATTACAACTCAAATATCTTTATTCTTTTCATTTTTCTGCAACCACTACATAAGTATTTAGTTTATTTACATTAAATTACAGGACTGTCACAATCTCAGGCCACTTAGACTACTCAGGATTACTCACCCTAGTTTAAAAGTTGTGAAAGTGAAAAAAATTAAAAAAAAAAAAAAAATATTTGAATTTTTTTTTTGTGTTTCTGGATAAGTGCGTAGTTAAGGCGGGGTGCGTACCAAAAAAAGTGCGTACTTAAGCGGTAGTTTACTGTAACTAATTAAAAATTTTCTACGCGTCAACTTTAATAGGTTCAAACAATTAATACAGTTATCTTTAAATATAAGTAATGAATAAAGGTTTTGCGCAACTAAACTTTATTTAGTATCCATTTGTTTTTACATAATTTAATAATAAGGTCAACTAATAATTTTTTCATCAGACTTTGCATACCCATATCTAAAATATTATTTCACGAAGGTTGTGATATGCAATCTAATATATATCAACGCATATATACCATCCTTGAAAAAAGTTATTTAGAGGTTGAGTTTTCAAAAATATAAACTATAAGTTATAACTGAATATCTTTATATTTTCACTTAGTAGCTACTAATTGTTATAAAATTTTGTACTTATTTTATAATTAGCACAACGTTATTTGTGAATCAACAGTAATTGTACTTATTATTAAGACAAGCGGTTAAAATTAACATTAAGTGCAGAGTTTTAATGCAATAAAACTATTCTTTAGGATTTAAACTGACAGTATTGTTTTATTAATTTTGTTTTTCTATTTATAAAAATAAAAGTTTCCTTAATGATTTTAACTGCTTTTTGATATAATGAAATTAAAAGTCATTTAATTGATAAAAAGAACTTAATGTAATCAGATTAGTTGAAACATATATAATTAAAGACTTATCAAGTATTGTTGTTTTAATATAAATAATAGGTAAGATTACAATCTTATTCAAACATATGACTCGGTTTAGCAACCCACTCTACCATGGTTTACCTTAAGTTTATCAAAATTGACTATTTTAAGCGGATTAATTAACATTCGCTTAATATTTTTTTTTAAACTTAGTCATTGAAAAAGACACGACTTTGATATGTATTAAGTTGTATAACCCAAGCTTATAAGTTTTTCAATTAGTGCTTGTTACTTGGCGGACAAGTTATTTTCAAAAAAAGATATTCTAATTAAAGCAAACTTTAACTCAAGCTTTATTTAGAGTAAGTTAGTAGTAAGTCTTTATAAAAGATATACAGTTTCAAAACTATTCATTGCATCCAATTTCAAATAAAATTTACGACAAAGTTTACCATATTTTTGTTTTCTCTTTTTTTATTCCTAAAAAATCTTTTTCTTTACACTAAAAGACTTTTGAAGCAAACACTTTAGGTTAAAGGTTAAACCGTTAATAAACACTTAATATTTTTATATAACAGTTATTACATTGAACAGATTAAAATTAGGTACTAAACTATAGTAACAGGTGTATATTTTGTATAAGTTTTAAATGAGTCTTTTGTAGTAATTTTTTATCAAAGTACTTATAAATTTTATCACTACATGTTTATCATAATATTCATGAAGAATTTTGTTAATATTGTTATTTTATCAAAAAATGAACTTAACTTCAAAAACTTAAATTTACATTCACTAAATTACATTAACATTCAACAACAAAAAATTCATATGGTTACACTTTTTTAGACTAAAGTTTATATTTGTTCACTCTTATACATATATATATATATATATAACCATATATTCCAGAATTTTTAAAATCGCCATTTCAATAAATTATTTAAAAGCCCTTCAAGTGGGCTCAGTTGAAAGTGTTTAAGTTTAAACATTAACCTTATTTTATATATATATATGTAGAACTAAAATACACAAAATAAAATTTTGCTTGGGACAGCTGTTTCTGCGTTTAATACGCGTCTTCAGCCAAGTTTTATTCAATGAAAAACAAACTTGTAAGTACAGCAATAAAATTATACAAAATTAAGTATTACGTAATAATGGAATAGATAGTAAATTTTGACAAAATTATTAACAGAGTTTTTAGATAAATTGTTTTCGATAATGTATGCAACCAGTTTGTAATTCGTTTCTTTTGTTTAGAGATTCAGATTTTTTAACTTTTAAAATTTCAATTTTTTCCGCATGGCACAATTTACATCCGTTTTTTAAATTATACTTATTTTTCGTTCTTGTTAGGTTTCCCGCTGAATTTTGAAATTGACCTTGTAATTTTTTAGTTTCCAAATGTACTGCGATAATGTTGTCGTATTTTTATGTTTTTCGTGTTTGAAGCTGTACTTGTGCTTTGTGTAGCGATTCTTGAACGATAGTCCAGTCGAGCCGACGTAAAACTTAGTCTGATTATCAGTTATGACTGTCGCTTTATATATAATATTTTCCATAAGGCTACTTCCATTTACCGGGCATTCTTGTTTTTTGCAGTCACACATTCGCCTCTCTTTGTCCTGCGTGCCTAACATCTTTCGATTGTGTGCCATTATAAGTTGTATCATGTTTGGCATGCAGGAATAGGACACTTTTAGTGTCTTCCTGTTAAAAACTTTACAATATGGATGGTCTTCAGTAAAGTTTTTGTCCACAATCTCTAGGAAGCGCTTCCCAACCCGTGTTGCCACACTTTTGCAGAATGGAGCATTGAAATATAAAATATTTCTTCTCCTTCTTTTCTTGTTCTTACCCTTCTCGCTTTTGTGGCTATAGGCTAACTCGTGATCGTATCCACTTTCTCTTATAGCTTCCTGGTATTGCTGGGTTGTTTCCTTAAAAATGCTTTGACTGCTAGAAATCTTCTGGAGGCGGTTATTCACTGCGACCGGTATGTGTTTTAACACATGCTCTGGATGGTTTGACTTGCTATTCACATAAACCGTATGCGCATTTGGTTTTCTATACGGCTTATGGCTTTCATTTTGAAGATGTAAAGTTACATCTAAAAAGTCTGTTACAAACAGATTGGCTTCGATAGTGACATCAAACCCAATGTTCTTAAAGACTTTTCTTAGATGTTTGACTTTTCTCTCCATATTTGGTCCCGGTAGAATGTCCACCACTGCTAAACCATCGTCACGGTATATACCAAAGTTACCATCTCTAAAGATTTTTTCCTTCTTCAATATATCTAAAATATATAGGCCAACCAGTTCGCAAATTTTTTGCCCGAAAGCTTCCCATTGGTACATCAAAGCTGTTCTTGTTATGCTTTTTCGACCATGGTTAAACCTCGTGGAACAGTACTGATTTGCAGCAATGTCTGATTAGCTCTTTTTCATTCTCCGTGATTTTAGTTAGGCCATCAGCAAATTTTAAGGAGTTTTCCAAAATTGTTGCTGAGATGGCTGGATAAAAGCTCACTATATCAAATTTGATAAACCTTGAAGTTGATTTATTGCTTAAGCTATTGAATCACTTCAATACCTCATAAGTGTTTTTCCATTGTATTAAATTACTTTTTGATCTTATAAGATTGTTGATTTTATCTAAATTTGTTTTTGCAGGTTTGCCAATAAATTTTTTTGCCGGATTAATTATTCTACAACTTAGTTTATTTGGGAAGTTTGGTTTATGATCTTTTAAAGTAATGTAACATTGTTGTTGAGAAAGTTTAGGAATTTTACCTTTTATTTTGTTTTTCAATACTATTTCCTTTGCTTCATTATCAATTTTATCAATGAGACTGTATCCAATTTTTTGTATGTAGATGTAATGTTTTCTGTAATTAGTTTTTTATATTTATCCGGACTAATTTTGTATAGGCTGTGAGATTTATCTGCAAAAACAAAAACTTTTTTGGTGGACCTTATTTCCTTTAAGTCTTTGTTTAGTTTGCGGGTAAAAGAATTTTGGTATTTTCGGAATTTTAAATTATTTATTAACTCGTAAAGGTCATTTTCATAATTTGTTAAAAGTTTATATATATGTATATATAAAGGTTTATTTCAAGATGTGAAATTCAAAGGACTCGAGTTTCGTGCTTATCGTTGATAAGTGCATTAGCACGAAATTTGAGTTCTTTAAGTTTTATATCTTGAAATAAACCTTTTTATTAATAAAGCCTTTAAGGTGGGCTCAGTGTGAAAAATTTACTTTATTAAATTAAATAACTTAATTCTAAATAAATAAATGAATATATATATATATATAAAGGTTATTATTCAAACTTGAACACCTCGTACAGAGCCCACTTAAAGGGCTTTTAAATAATTTATTAGAAATGGACGATTTTAAGAATACTAGTACACATGTTTCATAAAGCCTTAATGTTTCATAAAGCTTTAATCATCAGCCAGTTTGTTTTAAAACAAAAATCACCTTATTAAACGTATATGAAAAGTTGTGCAAAAATACAAAGTTGTGCAGATTGATTCGAGAGAATTGATTTTTTAATTGGAAAAATTTCTATTTGCGCAGAACTTCCTTTACTTAAAATTAATGCTTGAGTTTTTTTTTCAAAGGCCAGAAGTTTTTTTTTTATATGACGGTAATTACTTGGAAGAACATGTGCTTATCGAAAGCAAATGGGGAAAACACTGCCCTTATATTATTAATTAAAGTCAAATGAAACATTGACTACTGCATAAGCTTACTAATAGTGGCTTTACTTTAGCAACTTTGACGGGGCGTAAAACTCAATTTTAGTTTTTAACATGCTATAAAGCCTATAGTTTTCGAATATAAATTTTTTAATTACGACAATTAAAAAGCCGTCAGATAAAGTTGAGTAATATCAAGTTGAACCTCCGGCAATATCTTCTTATCAAAGTTATTTTAAACACTGACCTCTACCGGTAACAGGAGTTCAGTGACATTATATTAATAAAAATATATTACATTTGTATACTTCATTATCATAACTTTTTATTTTGCGCGCTTCGATCTTGGTATAGATGGGGAAAAATAAGTTCCTGAGTAAATGAGAACCAGTAAATTTTACGAGCAACCAACAATTACAGCTAGAATTGAGAATAACAAAAACTTAAAAGCAATTTTTATTAAGCTTGCTTAAGCAATTCTGGTTTGTTTGATATTTTAATGTATTAAACATCATATACATAACTGTAAATCTATATTACATTTAAAACTATGAATGAAATAAATTTCTAAATTTCTTTTAAACAACCTCACACTCGATCTCTGATCTACAAAATTTCAAAATTTTCAGGTAGCTTCTGAAAATCTGACTTCTGTCTAAACTGCCGAACTTGTTACAAGAGCGATCGCACATAAAATTGAAAACGCAAGTAGCTTGGAGAGCATTTAGATAATTCTTTATCAAAACCATAAAAAAATACTGGTAGACAATATTTTTTAATCGTATTTATTTTGTTGCATTTTGTCACACTCTTACAAATACAACAATTTATTAAATATGAAGTTTAATTCATTCTAAAAAGTAACTTTAAATACCTAATTTTACTTTTTAAACAAAATAAAAACACAACAATTAGATCAAAATTCGTTTTTTATGTAATCAATAAAATACATATCAAGTTCAGACTTTAGTGAAGCTTTTTAAAACAATTGTAAATTACGCTATAATTTTAAACCGATCTATTAATACAAAGGTAATTTTACACAAGCGAAATAACGAATATATTTTGTCACTTCACAGGATTCTTCAGACCATTCATCTTTATCAACATCATAAAAAATAATTAATGAACTGTTATCTTGAAGTATTACGATTTTGTTTCCTATCGAAAGAGCTTTATGCAATTTAATACAGTATTCTGATTTTAGATCAACAAATCTTTTATTGATATTGTCATAAACTTCACAACTATCACTTCTATAACCAATAACAAATAGTTTATTTTTCAGAGTAAGTAAACTGTGAAAAGTTTTACTGTTTATCATGTTAGGCATTGACGACCATTTATTAGCAAATACATCATATGATTCTAGTGTATTCAATTCATTATCAAAATTATCAGTTCCACTAGAAACAACTATATTTCCTTGAAAAACAACACAAGCTGCACACCTTCTTGTTTCTTTCTTTCTAGCTATTTCTTTAAAGTTGTTATTTTTTGTATTGAATTCTAAACAGGGCTTAGTCGTTATTATATAGTCATCATCATAATCATCTATTATATGAAAACCACCAAATATAAATATTTTATTCATAAATGCACAAGCACAAAAGCAATGACGTTCATCAACCATACTAGATACTACAGTCCATGTGTTAGTAGGTGGCGAATATTTTTCAACTGAATTTACAAAATTATCAGCACTATCATCACCACCAAAAACATATACTTCTTCTTTTAAACAAACAGCTTTAAAGTATTCTCTACATTGATTCATTGGAGCAAGATCTTTTACGCAGTTCATGTTACTTCTATCAATTTGTTTTACTTTACTTACAACTTCATCCAATCTATCATCATAACCACCACAAATTAACAAATTATATTTGTTTTGGTTACAATACCTACTTGTGTAAGTAATTTTTGACTTATTTTTGAAGTAGTTGTTGTTTGCTGAAAGTTCTTCTAATATGTTATCATTATCATAAATTTCAGTAATTGAAGAAACTTTATCTGTAATATATTTCAATGCATGTTCTGACAATAAAGGAAGTCGGACTTTTAGTAACAGCTGTTTTGCATGTTTGCGACGATGTTCACTGTTGAATTTAAACCAATTATTTGCTGAATTAAATACTTCAACTTCTGAGTGAATATCCAATTCAGAACTTGAAAGTATTTTTGCAACAAGACTGAAGTCTAAATGTAAAAAGTTTTGAGTTTCAACTACCATCGGAAAACATCGTTCTATATAATTATAAGACAAGTCAGAAATAGCAGCTAGGTTGTAACATTTAGCTAAACAATAAAATACGACAACATTTTTAATTGTTAATTTGCCATGAAGGAATTTACTGATCTTCGTAATTGTGTCTTCTTTTTGCAAAAGCTTATTTATTTTTAAAGCTAACACGATTTCATGTTCTTTTAGATTTGATACATCTAAAAATATACATGTATTATTTTTATAAAAATGCTCAAAATAGTTAATACATATGTAGAACTAGAAACCTGCATTATCAATAAAAATATTATCGCAATATTATTTTATATTAATTATTGCAACACAAAATTTTGTAAATGTTGTTAATAAATAAAATAGAAATTATATTATTATTCTTTTCAATTAAACATTGTAAGATAGATTCATCAAATCTATCATCATAACCTCTACAAATTAACAAATTATATTTGTTTGGTTACAATACCTACTTGTGTACGCAATATTTGACTTATTTTTGAAGTAGTTGTTTTTTGCTGAAACTTCTTCTAATATGTTATCATTATCATAAATTTCAGTAATTGAAGAAATTTTATCTGTAACATTATTCAATGCATGTTCTAACAATAAAGGAAGTCGGACTTTTAGTAACAATTGTTTTGCATGTTTGCGACGTTGTTCACTGTTGAATTTAAACCAATTATTTGCTGAATTAAATACTTCAACTTCTGAGTGAATATCCAATTCAGAACTTGAAAGTATTTTTGCAACAAGACTGAAGTCTAAATGTAAAAAGTTTTGAGTTTCAACTACCATCGGAAAACATCGTTCTATATAATTATAAGACAAGTCAGAAATAGCAGCTAGGTTGTAACATTTAGCTAAACAATAAAATACGACAACATTTTTAATTGTTAATTTGCCATGAAGGAATTTACTGATCTTCGTAATTGTGTCTTCTTTTTGCAAAAGCTTATTTATTTTTAAAGCTAACACGATTTCATGTTCTTTTAGATTTGATACATCTAAAAATATACATGTATTATTTTTATAAAAATGCTCAAAATAGTTAATACATATGTAGAACTAGAAACCTGCATTATCAATAAAAATATTATCGCAATATTATTTTATATTAATTATTGCAACACAAAATTTTGTAAATGTTGTTAATAAATAAAATAGAAATTATATTATTATTCTTTTCAATTAAACATTGTAAGATAGAGGTAGTCCACAAGTAGATCACTGATAGGACATTTTGTTTAGCATTGTTTATGAAATTAAATAAAATCAAGACCCTAAACGGAAAAACCTACAAGAATGTAATTTTGGCCCTCTACAGCATATTTTGAAATCAAATTTGATATCTTTGGGTTTAATATGAAAATAAGATAAAATGTCTTTAAAATACAAAAGATTTAAATCTGCAAAATTTTTTATTAGGATGGAAATATCTTTATTACTGTTTTAAAAAAGAGCTGTGTATTTAATTCGTAGTTTCTAGACTTGGTAATCTTCGTTAATTGCAAAAAAACAACTATAAATAAGTGGTTTTTTATATGGAATTAACAAAAAGGACTTTTTAAACTACACTTTGTTAAACTTTATATTATTTTGTGTTATTTTGACACATTTTTAAAATTTTACTAAAAATATAGTTACTTAAAAAACAACTAGTTTTGATTATTATACTTATTTTAAACAACTTAACTTTTTAAGAGTTTCTTGAAAATCAACAATTTTAAGATAGTAGAGAACAAAGAGGAAAATTTTTTTGAAATTGTGGATTTCTGTATAGTTTGACTGTAAAATTATTCCAGTCAATTAGATATTATTGGAAAATTTTAAAAAAATGACAAAGTCCCAAGCTTATCATAGTATTTAATTATTGAATTAATTACTTATAGTTTACTTTTACAATTTATATAAAATCAATACTTATGTTAAAAAATATCTCTCAGCCCTATTATGCTCTTAATTTTTTAATTATTTTTATATTTACTTGAGTTTTCTTAATGGAGTTTGAAGTTTTGAAAATTCTAAAATATTTATTGATAACATCAAATAACAATATTAAGTCTTATTTTTTATAAGTAATTTTCTAAGCATTAAAATTTTGCTATAACTAACAAATTAAAACGATAAAGAACTAAATCTAATAAAATGTATTAAATCTAATTATGTCAAAAATATTCAATGTTAAAAAAAAATAATTTTCTTTTAATACAAGTAATATTAACTAGTTATAAAAAAACGGTCAATGTTAAATATTGTTTGAATTATCTTACCTGTATTGTTAAAAGTATTGTAAGCTCGTAGACTTTTATCATCTAATTGTTTTGTTAAAAACACCATGCATTTGTTTTTAAAACAATCAAATACTGAATTACTACAAGTTGCACCAAAACTTGCTAATTGTTGATGGTTTTCATCAAGCTTTATTCTTTTAACATCAATGTGGTCCATATTACATTCACTTGACATGAATTGATGATATTTTGTTTATCTTGTTATAAAAAAAATCTGAAAGTAATAGTTCAAATATATTTGGCTATTCTAATAATAATATACTTTTTAATAAGAAATAACTTGTAACAAATAGTTTATTAGGAAAATAATTTTGAAGATTAAAAAATTTTTAACATGGAAAAGTACAGTTTTAAAATAAAAAAAGTTCTGGTTAAAAAACATATAAATTAAATAACTTAACTATATTCTTGCTATTATTTAAAAAAAATTAAAGTAAAAATTAAAAGTTTGTTAGCACTTATAAAAATAGGATATAAGAACACTATAAAAGTTCTTTGTTGTATTAAACAAATTTAATTAAAAATACTAAGAGAGTAATCATGAATAAAACTATGAATTTGTAATTTGTATCTCTTTCAAATGGTTTGAAAATACTAAATTAAAGCATAACAATAACAAAATATTCAACCACACAAAAATTGATACTATTCTTTAAATTGAGCTCATACTTTTATTTTGTAACTTACAGATTCCTATTTCTAAAAATAATAGACATCATTTTAATACTAAAGTATTGTTTAAATAAAAACAAATAAAATGTTTAAAGGTTTTAGAGCAGGGAGTTATATAAGAAAATAATAAAGTATTAAGACTTATATTTATAGAAAAGTATTATAGTTTAATAGAAAAGTATATGAAAACAATAACAAAAATAAAATTAAGAAAAAACACTTGAAATAATTAAAACTACATATATATAATAAAGTTAGCCAACCTGTGTTTTGATAAAAAGATCAAATAAGCCTGAATTAAACTAAGTAGAGTTTGTAAAAACTATTTGAATATTTGTTACATTAAACTTACCACTTAATTTTTACGAGAAGTGAAAAGAACCAAATAGTTTTAGTTTGTTTTTTTTAAATTTTTTAAGGAATGTTTTCCAAATTTATAATAACCCTAAACTTATGTCTAAAATACTGGCTTGATATTAAAACTAGATTTAGTTAATCTTAAAAAACCTAAATAGTTCCGATTCATGCGGAGATTTTTTTTATTTATCTACCTTTGGTATTTATTTATTTAGTTATCCAGATTGTTTGAATACTCTTGCAAACTATTATGAATTTCTATTATAAAAAAAACATCTTGGGTCAGTCCGAAATATATACAAAAATCCTTAGTTATTTTGAGTGTGTGACAACCCTTATAACATAATTATATACATATAAATTTAAGTGTTTTATAATTTCCGGATACATAACAACATATTTTATTATAATAACTTTTTAAAATAAATCATTGTTCTTACAAAAAATCAGTTAAAGCTTAATGAGTGCCTATAAAGTTAGTTTTCTTAAGTTATTAGTTTCAACCAAGATTGAAATAAAACTGAAAAATAAAAAAACTGCAGTCAACACAATTGCATTAAACACATCTTTTACATTATTTCGGTCAAATACATTTTTTATAATTTCAAGTACTTAGTTGGTAGGGGTAAACTTTTTTTTAGTGTAAATGCTACATTAAACACTAAGATAAATTTTAATTTTCTAATAAAAAACTTCATTAAATACAATTTGAATTTATTTGGCAACATAAGTTTATCTGAAAATGATATTATTAACTTTTTATAGGTTTTCTTGTTTATAACTAGATCATTTAAAAACAAATAGTAGGGTTTTCTTTTAATGCTTAAAACTAAATAAACAATAAAAAAATTACTTGTATTTATAAAGTATTTAAATTAATAGAACTAAATTCTAGACCTAATAAAAATAAAAGTGACACTGCTGGCTGTAATAAAATTGTGTAAAAAACTTTAACAAGGTGTCATTCTTTGAATACAAGAAAATAGAGCTTAAACTAAAGCCAGTTAGTCTGAGTCACCCTGTCTTAATAAAAAGTTTAAAAATATTATTAAAAAAAAAACTTTGAATAAATTACTCCTTATCAAGCATAAGAAACTAAAGGTTACAAAATATTAAGGATAATACACAAAATTTAAAATTTTAAACTAACTTTAAACTTACAAGAAAGGTCAACTAGCCTGGGTTATGGTGTATGACAACAAAGTAACCTTATAACTAGCAACAGTTGTTTTTTAACAGTTGAAAATAAAATTTCTCTTAAAAAGCAGTAGATCTTTTTGAATAATATGTAATTTAGTATAGGGCTGCTTTATAAAAAAAATAATTGTTTTAGTCACTAAAGGCTTTTTCTGATATTTGAAAGTTTGTACTTCACTTAGTAACTATTTGTAAAAAAAATAAACCTTCTTAATAAAAAAATAAAGGATGGATATAAGTTTCAAAAACATTATCCCATTATACACATCTATATATTTTTTACAAAACTTACCATATTCTTACAAGATAAAATAGCTTCAATAAATTCTAAAAGTTAAGTAAAAATTATGTATTTTCTAAAAAGTAACATAAATTTCTAATTCATTATTAAGCTGTTGTTAAAGAGCCTAAGTTAAATTTTTGACACATTTATCTTTTCTAATGGCTTTAACTTTTAACTGTCAATTTAAATAACTGAACACTTCCTTAATGTAATGATACTTAAATTATTTACTTTGAGTATGTGTAGACTACTCGATAACTAAAAGGTTTTTAGTAGACCAGGTCCAAAGCTCAAACTTTTAGAGATATTTTATTTATCGTTCAAATACCAATATAGTAAATAGATCTTAGTTTAAGAATTAAGTTGTATATTCATGACAAAGACTGTGACTAAGATAATTTTTACTTTCTTTTTTATACCAGAGTGACAATTTATTTTAAAAATATTTTTCAAGGTTTTTTGAAACACTTCTTTTTTTTTCTATTTAATAAAAAAAAAAAACATAATTAACAAACATTTTAAATTTTATATAACTACTAAATTGATACTCTAAATGTGTGTAAGTTTAAATTTAAAAACATATAAATTTAATTAAGAATTTTTTTGATTATTATTGATATAATGTCCTTTTAATTGCTAAGTAAAGTTAAAGTTATAGAAATAAAACATGTAAGTTTTCCGGATTTACATGATTTTAACATTCATAGTTTTATCTTTATAATTTTCTTTTAAAACTACTAGATTGTTTTTTTTAGCTTGAAATTTATAATCCTTAATATAATTTTAAGTATAATAGCTACCTTACAAAACTAATAACATTTTTGCTTTGATATTTTTTTACCAATAATTAAGTACCATCGATAGATTTTAAAATCAAAACATATTGATTCACAGGTCAGGATGACATGATTGGATTGTTTAGTGTATTAATGTTGCTTGCTTAGGGTTTTAAGTTTAAAAATTTTCCCTTTTGTGTTTTTAAGTGTTGAAATTATATCTTTTGAGTATTAGCTAAACAACATGTCACCAAAAGATTATTTTACGTAAAAAAGATATAAATTATTTTTCATTACTTTAATTTTAATAGAAAAGGTAGAATTAAACATGAATAGATCTATTAGAAAATCTATCAGGGTGGCCACTGATTTTTTCAAATACTCGTTTTTATGTTTATTTAGTTTAAAATTATAAACTGTGTGAAGTAGTGTTTAACTAAAATAAGATACTGTAAAGCTACTTTAAATGTGTCTTTTTTAAATTGATAATGACAAAAAGTCTATTTTATGTTATACTTTTTTGATAAATCAGAACTTTAGTACTTAACATGTAAAATGTGTTTAAAACTACATTTGTTTTAATGATTCTTGTTCAAATTAAATATTTTTCAAATTTTATTTCAAAAATCTTTCAAACTACAGGTTTTTTAGCTTATTCCAGGTTTTGTTTTAAGTTTTCCATGTTTTATGGACACCCTGACTTAACCTTGTAGATTGAAAATTGAAACTGATGTTTTTCAAACATTATAAAATGAAAATATTACAATAAAACATAAAATACTTCTTTATTTTCAAAATTTTCTACACTATTTAATCTTCATTAATTTAATGTAATTGCATAATTATTGTACTCTTAAAATATATAAGTTTATTATTTTACCCTTTGTAACACTGTTTTATTACTATACAAGTTAGCTCAAAACTTTAAATGAATTTAACTTATATTAACAAATGAATTAAAGGTCTTTCTTGTTGTAAATACTTATTAATATAAACAGGGATTCTAATGTTTTAGTCAAAAAACTGTCCTGAGTGACTATTTTTTTGCTTGAGTCACCCTAAAATTTTTGAAATCCTAAGAAAAATCTAAACACTTTTAAAATCGACTAAAAAACAACTACTTCAATAAAATTTGGTATTAGATAAAAAAATATTTCATTTAATTCAACTAACTTTATTTAAGTCTAAAACAATGGCCTATGATTTTCAAAATGTCAAAACAATTCTCAGTTTTCTAATTAAAATAATTACTATCTAGAACAGCTTGACTTTAAAATCAAATTTAAATTATCCTGAGTCACCCTGATATTTTAAAAAATTTAAAAATAGTTTGAGTAATACGCAGTATCCTGTAGAACTGTAGTATCCAGTGTGGCAACCCTGTAGAATTATTTTTTGACATTATTACTAATACTGATAATATGTGTCACTTGAAATTTATATAGTAATTTTGTTTCACTCAAATTTGTGTGGCCTGATGTTAAATAGGTCCTAATTAGGGATCTGAAAACTCTCTCAAGTGCAGAATATTTCAGGATTTAATCAAAGTGGTTGACACATATACAAAGAAAAACAACCTGTTACATTGGTTTCTGCTAGAATTCCATAAATAAAGATTATAAATAGTTTTTTTTTTCAATTCAAAAATAATTATACTTTTTTTTCAAAAATGACATGCTCTACTAAATTGTGGCAAATTGTTTAAATTTTATGATTACTTAATTTCAATACTGATAAAAAACTTGGAGTTATTAAAAATAATACCAATTTGAAAAAATTATAATTTATATTAGTTTCTTATGTTCAAACTTCTACATTTAGGATATTTTTAAATGGACAAAAGTTTAAAAACAAATAAAAGAGAGTAACAAACTTGTAGTAATTTTTTTTATTTATTAGTATTATTTAAAATAACTAATACACTTTTTTTGTTTTATTAAACAACATATAATTTCTACTTTGATTAATGACTATGAGCTGTGACTATTGAACTAAAATGGCTGTTTTTGTTTTATTTTTTTAAGCAGTGAGTTCTTAAAACATCAATTTCAAGTCAATAAATGACATTTATGTTTATTTAATTTAAAATTGTTGATTGAAACAATATGAAATTGATCTCTAAAATATATTAACAAAAAAAAAGGGTAAAAATAGAAAAAAAATTCATATAAAATTTACAACACTGTGTCCAAATAATAATACACAGTTAATTTCAAAACCTTTTAATACTGTGGTATTTTTACACAAAAAAATATGATTTCAAATTAAACATCATGATTCTTTTGACCATTTATTTTTGTCTAGATCACAAAAAAAATACTTGAAATGTGTTATTTTGAAATGGGTTCGATTGTAATGCTGATGTGTTTCCCCAAATATTTTCTGAGTCAGTAGACTTTTCTAATTTTCTTGTTATTACATATCTATTTGCCACCATACCTAAATATATCATAAATTAATCAAAGATCAAACTTTATAAAGTAAATATGAAAAGAATTAGATAATAATTGATATATATGATAAAAATTCTTATTTTTCTCCCACAGCAAAAACTAGGTGAAACAGATCATTGTTTCATCAGGACTTATTGAATTATTACGTTTCTGTTATCGATCGAAAGAGCTGGATTCAAGTAAAAGTAGGTGTGTTGTGGTTTAGAAGCAATTATTTTTTTTATAAAACTGGCATAAACTATTAAATTGTTTCTTATAACACCAGTATCAAATAATTTATCTATCACAACAATAACAATTAAACCAAGGTTACTAATAACTTTTATCATATAGGGATTGAAGACAATTAATCAGTAAATATATCATACACTTATATTGTATTTAGTTGATCTTCATTATATTACTCTTACCTGAAAGAACAATATTTTTTTTAAATACTACACAAGCTGTATTAATTCTTGCTTCAGTCATTTAATTGTTTCTTTAAAGTTGTTACTTTTTTTTATTAAACTCTAAACAGTAGTTAGTTGTTAAGTTGCTCATTTTGATATAAACCTTCAAAAACAATTATTTTGTTCATAAATGTACAAGCACAAAAGGTTCTACGATTATCAATATGCTATTATATTACAATTGTTTGTAGAATATGAATTTTGACTTTATGAAACATTTTAAACGTAACTCTTAAATATTAATTTCTAAACTCATATTGGACTGGTATTCATTTGATAAAAGATTTTCCGATCGAAAAGAGAATCATTATATTTTATTATAGCCCTGTACATGACATTTAACTGTTCTGAAGTATGACTCGATAACCGAAAGATTTTTTCGTGCATCGAGTCCCTAGACCAAACTTTTTGAACGTATTTTGTCGTTTAATAAACAATATATATAAAATAGTTTTGGTAGTTTCTTATAGTGTTGATAAAGATAAATGGAAAAAGTATAATCTAAAGCTAAAAAGGAATTTCGAGATTTTTATTGTTTAAAGAGATTCCCTACTGTTAAAACATTTTTTTTTGATTGGTTTGGTGTTGTTATTTTTGATTTAAATAATAATTTAATTTATTAGTATAAAAAATATTTATTTATTATTTATAGTTTTTGTTTCTAACAATAAATAATGTACACTAAATAAAACATCAACATTATAAAATGAATAACATTTCATGTTATTTTATATTCAGTGCTTTGAATAAATAAGAAAAATAAATCAAGCCATTTTAATTTAATAACCACAGTAAATAACATAACAGCAGTGGAATAACAAATGCAAAAAAGAATGTATTTTAGAAATTCTATGTATTAGTAGTTGCATCAGAAAAGTTTTAAAATAATCAATATACAAAATTAGTTTATTTTCTGCATATGTGAATTTTATAAGCTCTAAGAAACACTATTTTGTGAAATATAAGTTAAATAAGTAGTTTTTGAAACAAGTATTACAAATAAAATTTTGCTCTCATTAATCTGTTTTTTTTATTAAAAATAAGTTTGAGTTATTTTAAATTACATGGACAAATATAATTTTTTTAACAAAAAAAATTCCTGTCTTAAATACTAGTTTAAAAGTTTTTTAAATTTTAAATAACTCTTAAAAGTAAATGTTTAATTAAAGATTATATAATCAAAATTATAATTTTTTTCAATCATATTAGTTTTGGTACATTAGAAGTAATATAAATCTTAAAATTGTATAATCATAAAACAAATTGTATGAAAATTAAAAAAACAACTTATTTTTCTCTAATAAGAAATATTATATTCAAAATTTTTTATTTTTTTTAAATAGTTTTTTAAAGTTTACTACTTATTTTACTTGAAGGTGTAGCAATTTTTTTTATCAATGAAACTTGTCACTTGCTTGTAAATAATATTTTAGACTTGCACATCTCTATTTTAATAAGCATTTTACATTTCGACAAATTGAGCAATCTTTTTTAGTTAAGACAAATAACTATATACTTTTTAAAGAAAAAAATCTATATACTTTTTATTCCTAGGATATTTAGCAGAAACTACTGTAACATGATAGTAATAAAGTTAATTTTATTTTGTGTATGTGTCAACCACTGGAATATTGTTAGTTCCAAGATTTTCAAAGCCCAATTTAGGACCCCTTCAACATCAGACCATACAAGTTTGATTAAAATTAAAAGGTAAAAGTTAGTATATAAATTGCTAGTGGCACAAGTTTACTATTAACAGGGTTGCCAAAAAACCAGGAAAAACCTAGAACTTAAGATACTTTTAAAAAACAACCTACAAAAATCTGGAATTTTGAACAAAAATAATCCGGTAATTTTTAACTATTTCAACATGTTCAGCAGTAAAGTTTTAAATTGACACTAAAAAATTATTGGATAGTTTAAATTTATTGTCATCATTAAATTACTTTATTAAAAAACACTTAAAAAGTAGATTTCAGTGTCTTTTCTATGTTTTTAAAGTATTTAACACATCTTCTTATCTTCAACTTAACTTTTTACTTAAAATAGACTTAAAAATAAGTACCTCCAGAAATTTTGGAAACCTGGAAATATTGCTAAAATCATTTAGCAACCCTGCATTGAGTATTAATTTAAGAAAATATTTACATAGGGATGCCACACACTCGATCATTCAGTACACTTAAGATAGTTTTAAATATTTTTGAAATCACATAATGACTTGAAATAGTTTTAGCTTCCTTTATTGCAATAAAAAGTACTGCCATTGAGAATATGTAAGCAATTAAGTAAAATATCTTGAAGATATTTTGGTAAACTTTAACTATAACAAAATACAGAATTTAATTTTTGTGTTTGAAATTTAGCTTTAATTTTTGATTTAAAAGGATAAATTTTTCTAAAACCTTTGAAGAAACTTTTCAAATACCAGTGGTTATCCTTGTAAATGTTTTTCAGAAGGTTTAAATTTAAGCAAGTTCAATATTTCTTCCCATTTATAAATTAACATTATTGTGATAAGAATAAACTTTTTTTTATCTAACTAAAACAAT
Source organism: Thalia democratica (assembly GCF_965202585.1). Taxonomy (NCBI): domain Eukaryota; kingdom Metazoa; phylum Chordata; class Thaliacea; order Salpida; family Salpidae; genus Thalia; species Thalia democratica. The sequence goes on along the minus strand of NC_139165.1, from coordinate 115,939,459 downwards.
TTTTTTGGTTATTTTTTGTTTGGCAAATACTCACAGGGTAAAATTTCAACAAAGAAAATAATCCGATGCATGTAAACAATTCAACAATCCAACTATAAGATCACAAGTTATACTAAATATATTTTGAATTGATACAACGAAACTTCTTTTCAAGGTTTAACAAAAATTTAATCCACATGGTTTTTTTAATGCTAGAAAACAAAATTATTAAAAACAACCACCATAAAGCCAAAATACCAGAGAATTTAAGAGATCTAAATTTGAAAAATTAAGCAAAATAATTTGTTCTGAACTTAAATACATAACTAAGTTATATTAATGGAAAAATCGAGTTTATAATAAATTAACTTATGATATGTTTTAATTTTTAGAAATAAATAAAGAGACTCTAACTACTAGATGATAAACAAATGAACAAGTTGACTTATATAATAAATTCTTTCAAAATATTTTAAAGCAGACTCAGTTTGTAACCTTATTTAAATTATTGTATCCGCAAAATTAAAACATAGAATAAATAAACTTATTGTTGTTCATTTTTAAGTTTTAGAATGCAATGCTACAATGTTTTATATTTTTTAAGGGTATCTAGGTCTAGATATCTAGAAAAATTTCCCAGAAATTATATAATTGTTAACAAGAACAATGTTTAATAACTAATTATGACCTGTTATAAAGAAATTAAAGTTAGTTTAACTTTAAAAAATTTTAAAGCCAAAATATTTCAGTATGATGAAGATAACTCAGAATAGAAATCAGGACAACTTTATTTTTTTTAACCAAGGATATATCTAATGTTATGGAAAAGTTTCAGAACATATTTTTTTAGATTTAGAATGAGATTTAGTCTATCCGGTTTAAACAGTTGTATTTCTCAGGATTGCCAAAAAATCTTGAACCCTGGAAGAACCTGGAATTTAACAGATTAAGCTAAAAATCCCGGAAGAGCCTAAGATTTGAGAAATTTTGAACAAAACAACTAAAAAATTATGGAAATATATAATTTTAAAAAATTTTTACATTTTAAGTAGATATTTATATTTGATAACAAAAAAGCTGCTGTTTAGTTATAAATTTTTGTCAATAACCAAAGTTTTTTCTATAAAAAACACAGTTAAAGAAGATTTAAGAAATATTTTTAATGTTGTTACATTATTTTACATAGTTTTTTATCTTGATTTTTATTTCAGACAAAAAATATACCTTTAAACGTGTAGTTTTGAAAAATGGAAGAATTTTAAATCCCTTGACAAAATTAGCCATAAACCCCTGTATTCTAACCAAACAATGTTGATAAAAAAAAATATTTTAATGATTTTGAACAGCTTTTTATAAGTATTAAAAGTTTAAAGCAACTGATTCTTTTTTCATAAAATTAACATTTAGATTATATTTTAAATATGAATTTTATATTTGTCAAGACTTAAGTTTAAATGATAAATTTTAAAAATTTTATTACAATACAATGTTTCACTTCTTTATAAAAACGAGATCTTCAGTTGTTTAAAATCTGTAAAAATTTATGTGATAACAAGTAGGAAGACATTAGGCTAAACTTAAAATAAAAGAAGTTAAAATGAAAAAAGTATAACAAAAAACTGAGTAAAATCTAATTAAAACCTATAGTTTAAAGTTGCCAGCATATGATGATTTTGATGTCGTTAGGCTGATGCACGTTACTTAATAATAATACAAACTTAAAACTTCAACAAATAAATAAAAATATACAATAAAAAATAATTATACTAACATTTAGTGGCCTTTGAAATTTTTAGATAACTAACAAAGAAAAACATCTCTTTAATTAAGCGTTTAAGTTAAATTTACTCGTTTAAAAAAGTTTGGATATTGTATTATGACGTAATTATATATTGGTTTAAATACTTGTACAAATTAAAATAGATATTTGTTTATCAAAACGCTGTTAAGTTTTGAAACAAAGCTTCTTAAAGTGTATACAAGAGCATATTAACTCGTTCCTTTTATTCAAAGATGTTTCCCCGTCAGCGTTCGCTATTTCTATTTTTTCATAGGAGCAGGTCCTGCAGATTCTCTGCGGTTTCCTTATGTGTCCGATTTGGTGTAAAATTTCCCATTTGATGTTGTAGTTAGTGTTGTTGCGTTTTAGCTTCCATATATATTTGGATAGTTTGGTTCCGTTCTCCTTGTAAATTTTTATATCTCTTATGTGGCTATACCACCTTTTTTTGAAAGTTCCTCCTGTGCTTCCTACGTATTGCTTTAATTCTTTTTTTCGTCGTGCATTTTCCTAAATTTAGCCTAACGACATTAAAATCATCATATGCTGGTAACTTTAAACTATAGGTTTTAATTAGATTTTACTCAGTTTTTTGTTATACTTTTTTCTTTTTAACTTCTTTTATTTCAAGTTTAGCCTAATGTCTTCCTACTTATTATCACATAAATTTTTACAGATTTTAAACAAATGAAGATCTCGTTTTTATAAACGAGTGAAACATTGTATTGTAATAAAATTTTAAAAATTTATCATTAAATCATTCTCCTTTTTAAGTCGAGAACTTTGATTGCAAACTTTAAAGCAAAAAGTACGCAAGACTTAAGTTTATATAAAATGTTTAATTACAGTTGAATTTAACACTGTAGATCTTATATAGGCATTACTGTGGGTAGATTACGTATTATGATTAAAGTTAGTCAATTCATTTCAAAAAACTTATTCAAACCATTTTTTATTAACATAAGGTTGATTAAAACAGTCATAAAAAATTATACACCATTTTTTTCTTTTAATCTTAATTTATTTACAATTTTGGCTTTACAATTGTTACTCATTACAATTGTTATTATAATCATAGTAAGCACCTAATGCAGAAGTATACACATAAATTCTTCATTTTAATTACTTAATTATTAGAAGAAAAAAGAGCATAAAGAGGTATAGGTAGTTTGCCCTAAAAGCCAAAAAACATATAAGGGTTTGAAAAAATTCAGGACAAAGGGCATTTATTAGTTATTCATGACAGTTTTTTTGACTCAAAGATTGGCAAACCTGTTCAAATCTCAAGAAATATTTTTTTGTCCTCTTTAAGATTTGTATATTTCAATTTATTGGAGCTTTAATTAAGGTTTTAATTTTAAGATTTAGCTAGTATCATCATTTAAAAATATATTCTACAGACTCTGGCTGATTAAGGTTATCCTGATGTTCACAGACTAGTTTTTAGTCTCTTAGAGGTTGGAAGTTTTAATGGTAGGCTCAAGTTAAAAATTAAAAGAAGGTTCATTTACCTCTATAAAGTAAATCAACTCTTTAAATTTCTCCCAGTTTAATGTCAATACTAAAAGACCTGTTACACTGAATTTTTTAATGTTTTTTTTCTAAACTATTTTCGTTTCTTTAAAAATATCTCACTAAAATATGGTGACTCAAGACAATTTTTTGACTCAAACAGTGCAACTCTGTTTAAACTTCAATAATTGTATTTTGTTATATATCTTTTTTATTTTTTTATATATCTAAATTACATAGAGCTTAAACTAAGGTACTTATTTTAAAAGTTGGCTTGTGCATTATTCTATTTAAAATGTTATCATTTAAACTCAGGCTGACTCAGGTAAACCTAAAGTACAAAGGCTAGTTTATGTTCACTCAGAGATTGAAATCTTTGTAAACTATAAAGGTAGGCTCAAACTAAAAGTTAAAAAAGGTTAGGTTCCTCCTTTAGAACTTTGTAACTCTTTAAAATATTTTGATTAATTCTCAGAGTTGAAAAATATGTCGGAGGGATATTAAATTTTTGAATATAAATATTTTAGCTAAAAAAATACTTTTTTTTGGTAACAAATTATTTTTCATTTTTAAAAAATTGTTGATAAACCTATAGAATTTCTCAAAGTACGTTTATCCTTACAAGAAATAAACTTTATAGCTGATGATGTTTAACACTAAAAAAAATTAAAACCTAAAGCTCATAATAAAATTTGTATAAATTTTTAGACAATGATTTTTTAAAACTGCTATTTAATAAGTCTGGTGCCAATCCTAAACATGTTATTATGTAGCCAAAATTGTTAAAGATATAGGAAGTACATTATTTTTTAAATTAATAACACTACCACGTATATTATAACTATAGGCTAAAATTATAATTATAAACAGGTTTTACAGCCATATATAAACTTTCTATCAGTTGGAGAGGAGATAATTCTAAACCACTTTCCTGCTGCTAAAATGTAAACATTTGTTATTTATGTTGTTTATTGTAAAGTTCGTTTTAAATCAATTTTATTTATTTTAAACATTTTTCTGATTTGAAAATATTTATTTAGTCTAAAAAGTATTAACCATATGAATTTTTTGTTATTCAGCTGTTTATGTAACTTAGTAATTGACAGTTTTAAGTTTTACAAGTTTAGTTTATTTCTGGATAAAATCACAACCTTAAAAAAACTACTTCATGAGTATTATGACAAACATGGATGGTTGTTAAAATTTAAAAATATTTTGTTAAAAACATATATATATACATTAAGCTTATATAGTACATGCAGACTTTAATATAAATATGTTACTTTAGTTTTGTACCTAGTCTTAAATCTGTTGAATGTTATAACTGTTTAGTTCATTAATTTTAAATATGAATCTTAAGAAATTTTTTATAAGATTTTAAATAAGAATCTTAAGTGCTATATTAAGGGTCTAATCTTCAACCATTTTTTTTTCTAAAAAGTCATTCAGTGTAAAGATAAATAATTTGTAATAATTGTAAACTAAAAATACAACAACACTAAATTTTTCATTTAGATTACCTTAAACTTGGATGCATTGAACAACTTTGAAACTGTTTATTTTTTAAACATATAGACTTATTACAAATTAACTTTAAATACAAATTTGATTTAGAACTCCTTTGGTTAGATAAGTTTGTTTCTAATATTAACTTGTCCGACTACTAAAAAACACAAACTAAAAGTTGGATTATACAATGTAAAAACTGGCTAGGTTGTGTCGTTTTAATAATTAAGTTTGAGATAAAATATTGAGCGAATGATAATTAATCAGCTTTAAATAGCTAATTTTGATAAACTTAAGGTAAACCATGGTAGAGTCGGTTGCTAAACCGATTCATGTCTTTGAGTAAGATTGTTATCTTGCGTAAAATTTGTAACAACAATACTTGATAAGTCTTCAAATGAATAAATGTCAACTAATCTGATTACATTATGTTCTTTTATTATTTAAACGAATTATATTCATTTCTATGTAGAAATGGTAAAATTATTTATAGAAACTCTTATTTTTTTAAATTAAAAATTTATTTATTGTTTGCTCACTATGCAATGTTGTCTATTAAAATAAAAAATAACTTTATTTCATTAATACTTTGGACTTTTTTTTTTAATTTTAACCATATAACATAATAATAAGTAGCAATACTGAAAAACAAAGTCCGGATCCGGTTCCGACCGGATTCTAATTTGAAAAAAAAAAGTCCGAATCCGGTTCCGGCCGGATTCTAATTTGAGAAAAAAGTCCGGACCCGGATCTAGTTAGTAAAAAAGAGCATAATGAAAAGTATTTTTTCAAAAACAAACCCTGTGTAAATTAATAAGAGTCATTTTCGTCAGTTAAAATTAAACACCTACTGTGATTGGCTCTTTTTCTACACGTGACTAATTTACATTAGTTTACATTTAAACTATGAAATAAACATTTTAGAAATGCAACTCTTTATTTATAATTGAAAACTTTGGAATGAATACTTGCATTATTTATTGTTAAAGTGAGCTCATAGAATATTTACAGTTAATATGGTTGAATGCAGACATGTTATAAAGCTCTGCTTTGTTTACTCGAGCGTGAAATTACTAACTTAAAACAAACCAAAGTTTTTAGGCTTCATTGCTGAGTTACCATAGTAAATGTTAGCATTTTAACAAGTCTGGTTGAATGTACCAGCAAATGAGACTCATATAACAAAATGTTTCCAATTAAATACTGATGCAACAGAACATCATAACATGACAGGCAGTTTACATGTAAGCAGCTAGTTAGTTTGGTGTGCAGATTGAAGCAACAAATTATCTTGAACTTTTTGTGAATGCTTATAGTAAGTAGTGTTTTGCTTCGAAAGTAAATATTTCAACTGGTGTTTAATTGTTTAAATATTTAAGCCAGGTTTATAGTTTAATAGTTTACTAAAAATTTTACAGTTTCTTGTTTACTAAAAATTTTATTTAATTTTTAATTTATTGTTTTAAGTCTTTTGATATAGATTTAAATAGTTTCCAGTTTTTAAAGTGTTACCAAAGTAATTAATAATTTTGTATATGCTAGTATTTCTTGTTGTGTTTTATATAAAAGATTCATCACTCAAAACTAAGATTCATCACTCAAAACTGTCTGTCTAATTCTAGAAAGTAGTCTCAGTTAGAATTTAGTATATGTAAGATTAAAATTAAATAAGGTAGGATTTTATTAGGATGGATAGTACTAATAAGTTAAGAGTACCACAATCAGTCCACAACTTTACTACCTAATTGTCAACCTTTGCTAGCTGTTCTACTGATTATTAGATTAAAGTAATTTTTTCAGTTTTTAAAAACCTCATTCTGACTCAGGCTTGTTTATACTCACTCTAGCTAGTTTTATTAACTTAAACAGTGGTAACCCTGCTAGTTTGAAAATTTTCAGGAATTTTAGAAAATCTTTGACTGCCTCAGGCTAGTTTAATTTTTAGAAAAACTCAGGCTAGTTTTGTTTTAGATTTTGAATGAGTTTGAGCTGATCCAGTTCTCAATATTTTGTAATTTCTAGTGTATTTTGTTCAAGAACTTGAATTCAGATTTTTAATTGTAAATAACACCTAAATTTGTAAACCTTGTGGCTAGCTGTTCTACTTAATATTAGATTAAAGTTTTTTTTTTCAGTTTTTAAAAACCTCATTCTGACTCAGGCTAGTTTATACTAGTGATGTATATATGTCCGGCCGGATATTGCCATTTTCGTCTGATATCCGGATCCGGCTGGATTCTAATTTGAATAAAAAGTCCGGATCCGGTTCCGGTCGGATTCTAATTTGAAAAAAAAGTCCGGATTCGGTTCCGGTACATCACTACTTATTAGTTATGTTGTGATAATGTATAAAAAAAGTGATAAATGATAAATAGGTTTAAAATAGACTAGACTTGAAATTTACAATAAAACTTTTGTTTTTGTTGTTAAATTTTTTAAATATTTTATTATTATCTAAATATCACTCCCTGCCTTAACACATTTGTATTTTAATCTTTTTTACTTTAACAACATAGTATTATTTGAAATGATGTCTATTATTTTTAGTAATAGGTATCTGTAAATGACAAAATATGAGCTGAATTTATAAAGTATATTCAATTTTTATTGTTTTTAGTGTTAGTTTTAAAATTAATTTTAGTATTTTAAAATCATTTGAGAGATACACATTAAAAAATTAAAGTTTTATACCTTTTACTTACAAAGTATTTTTAATTTAAGTGGTTTTATACAATATAAAAATTTTATAGTGCTCTTACATCCTAATTTTTCAAGTGCTAACAAATATAAATTTTTACTTCGATTTTTTATTTAATAAAAATATTAATAATTTAGTTAAGTTCTTTATTTAAAAACTGTTTATTTTTTATAAGTAATACTTTATAAATTTCAAAACTGTTATTTTTGCTGCTAAAAATTATTTTTATTAGTCTTTAAATTATTTTCGTAATAAACTATTAGTTAAACATTAATTTATAAATTAAAAAGATTAATTATAATTAAAATAGCTTAATATGTTTAAATTATTATTTCTAGATTTTTTTATTTAAAGATAAACAAAATATCATCAAGTCATGTAAGATGAAACTTATACGGACCACACTGATGTTAAAAGAATAAAAATTGAAAATAACCAAGAAGGTATAACAAGTCTTGGTGCGACTCGTATAAATTCAGTAGTTGATTGTTTTAAAAACAAATGCATGAAGTTTTTCACAAAACAATTAGATGATAAAAGTGTACGAGCTTACAACAGTTTTGAAAGTACAGGTTAGATAATTTAATTACTATTTCAGATTGATCATTTTGTTATACTTATTTTTGATAAACTTTATTAATTTTAAGTTTGTATATACTTAATTTGTTAGTTAAAGCACAATTTTAATGTTTAAAAAAATTTCAAATTTTGAGAAAAAAGACTTAGTATTGTATTAGATGTTAATGAAAAGTTTTTTAAAAATTTTGAAAACTGTTGACTATATTAAGAAAATTTAAATAAATATAAATAAAACTTAAAAATTAAGAGTATAACTGTGCTGAGTGATTATTTTTAACATTAGTAATGATTTTTACATAAAGTGCAAAAGTGAACTATAAGTAATTAACTTAATTATAATTTAAAAAAAAAGCTCTAGATATAGTCATTTTATTTTAATGTATCCAATTTAAACTAAAAATTGGACTTTTTTTTCTAGTACAACTAATCAGAAATCCGAAAAAAAAACTTACCCATTATTTTCTAATATATGATACTCAAGTATTCAGGAAATAGTTCTGTTATTAAGAAAGTCTTTTTGTAAATATTGAGAAAAATTATGACCAAAAATAAAGAAAAACACATCAAAAAAAAATATTTTCAAATAAAAAAAACTACTTTGTTTTTCGTACAATAGTAATTTTTATAATTTACTTAAGATTTTAAAAAGACTGCTCAAACTGTAGGAAAATATATATTTTTAACAAAAAAGTCTCTTTCTGCATTTTAACTTTGCATTTATCAACTTTGTCTTATCATATTTTAAAAAATAGTGGATTTAAAGCAACTAATAAAAAATTAGGTTCTTTAAAATAAGATTAATGAATGAAAAAAACTATTTTGATAAATTATGTATTTAATAAATGATTCCAAAGGTGTTAAAATGACAATGAAGATATTTCTATGTTATCAAAAACTTTGCAGATTTTAAATCTCTTTTAATTTAAAGCATTTTTATTTGATTTTAATTTTATACCAAAATATAATAAATTAGAGTTTACAGTTGTGTTGTAGAGGGCCAGATTTAAAATCTTAAAGGTTTTTCTTTTACAGTTTTAACTTTTACGAAACAATAATAGAATTTTAAAATATGACATGTATAAATAACAATGTTAGAAAAGTATGCATAAACTAAACTTAAACTAACTAAAGTATTAAATAAAAAGTGGTTTAAAATATGAGCATTTTTTTAAGTTGGTGTGCATAGAAAACTTATAAAAAATTAGAATCAAATGAACCTCATTTCTTATTACTATGTTATTTTAAATGTATTCACACTAAAATATAACATTTACAAATAAAAAACTTATAAAAGAAACTGAGGTATAAAAGTATTGAAAAAGAATATCTAAGCTATAAAGAAATTACACTTTAGTTAATTACTGTGCATTATTTTTGTGCAAAATGGAAAATATTTGCATTTAGTTTATTTAATAAATAGGTATTATATAACCAACTTATAAATCCAAGCACTCTTGACACAATTTTTTCAGATAATTACTTGCTGTTCTAAAAAAGAAGTAATTATGAAACTGAGAAACATAACCTGTTAGAACGCTAATCTGTCTTTTTCACATTTTTAAACTAAAGAAGTAATTACTTGAAATTGTTTTAAAACATTATAGAGAGACTTAAAATTAAACTAATCAAATTAAGTCGAATTACCGAAAAAATTTAACTAGAAATATAATTCTGCTCAGCGAGCCACATTTACATGCTCGCGGGCCACAAAATTTTCTTTCGCGGGCCGCATTCCATTCCGAAAAATAACATGCTCGCGGGCCGCAGACTTACCCTTCGCGGGCCACAATTAGCCCGCGGGCCGCAGTTTGCCGACCCCTGGTTTAGGTAATTGTTTAACAATTAATTTATATCTAAGTTTCCTTATAGATAATTTATCAATATATGTTTTGTTTGAATGAACACAAAAACATTTGAAATTATACAAAATAAGGTTTTTTTAGACAAAATTTTATTGTTTTAAAAGTTTTCTGTGAACTTAAAGTAAATTACTTGCACATCTATGTTCAAAGATCCTTATTTTTAAAGCATTTTTTCATTTTATAATCAAATTAGATTAAGTGTACTATAAACAAAACTTTCTATTAAAATTATTTTTACACAAAATATTTAAGTGTGTTCAGACACATTTAAAATAATAGAAGTAACACAAACTAAAATATTTTTTGTTCTGCATTTATTTCCATTTTTCGAATAAATATTTTTGGAAAATTAAGTTAGTTTCTATGCGATAAATACTGATATAAATAGATGTTCCTTTTTGTAATTACTTATTTTAACACTACGTCGAATTGGGGATTGTAACTTGTTAATTCTTTTTATTGTTAATCGAAATAGTTCAAACTTAATGAAATAAACAATTTACCCTCGCCACGCAGTTGAAAAATAAAATAATGATGTATGTTTTGTTCAATTCACAATATTGGTTTTATCTAAAATATAAGTTAAAATTTTAGTCTTACAGGTGCTATAATTTAAAATATCATTATATTATTGTAAACATATAAGTGTTAACAATCAGTGTTGCTAAAAACTTTTGCAATATGAAATCTTCGAGTCTCACAAATTACGCTATAAAAGAATTTAAAAAAAAATCTGAATTTTAACAATTTTAATATGGAAAGTGACTAAATTTTGATTTTACACAAAAAATCTATTATAAAATTAACTATTTCTTTATGTTTTTAGAATTTTTCTAACACATTTAAAGTAGCTTAACAGTATTTTTTCAATGTTGCTATACTACTTTGACAGTTTTTTGTTGTACTTAATTTATACTAAAATTAGACCTAAAAATTTGTACTTTAGATATATAAGTAAAAATTCAGAAGAAAAATTTTTTTTTTCTAAGGGTTAAAAGTAGTACAAACGTTTTTAATTAAAATGACTAACTTTTTTAATTTCCTTATATTAAATATCCCTTGTAGGTAAACACTTTATAACGTTCCTTTATTGTATGTAAAACCTTAAACTGAAATTATCATAGTCATTATGTTAAAGCAAATTAATTAACTAAACTTTCATCTATTTATAATTTAGGTAGTTTATTCCTAAGTTTCTCAAAATGATGTTTTATTACTATATGTTATATTTGAATGTACACAACAATTAAAATAACATAATAGTTAGTAATAAGGTTTATTTCATTTTGCTTTCAAAACATTTTAATTTTTTTGGAAGTTTTCTGTGACTTTAAATTAATCCCTATACATACCAATGTACAGAAATGCTTATTATAAACCAACCTTTAAAATAATACTTAAGTTAATAAAAACAACTCTAATTAGTATTCCAAGGTAAGCAGTATTATTGTAGCTACGAAATCATCTTAAATTATCGATTAAATTCCTATCTTTATTTTTGGGGCTTAATTTTCTTCACACATACCCTAAATACGATTTTTTGTTGCCATTAAAGAAATGAATAAAACACGTTTACTACCGGCAACATAAAATGTTTGAAATTATTTTCAATTTTAAACGGTGTCTCCTTTTAAATACTTACTTTTACTACTTTATAACTCGCCTTGATGCATTTTTCTGATCTGTATTTAGTTACTGAAGATAATACTGAAATTACTGCATACTTTGTTGAAACTAATTTACGCGCTTTATTATTTTGCTTGCAGCAATAACTCCTAACCAAGGTTTGTAATTGTTATTCGTCTTTTTTATTTTCAAGTTTCTGTTTTTTTTATTTATGTTACAGCTACGGCAATTGATAATTGTATTGTTACCCAGACTAGGAGCCTCACTGATTTCCTTCGAAATTGCCTCGGTCTCAGGCTCAACAATCTCATCAGATTTCAAGTTAGCAGTAGTGTCGAACTCATTCGGTGCGCGAATGTGTGCGTGGTTTTTTTAAGACTAATGCCTTTTTTATGGGTTTTAAGGACATAACTATATAATTTATATAACTAAATATAATAAAACTAATTAATGTTGTTTTATTATGTACAAATAAACGCAATGACAGCTCACAATAAGTCTAAACACTTAAAGTTAATAATTAGAAGGGAAACGTGCTCTGGATTTCCTCCTTGACGTTTCACTGGTCTCCGGTCGCTCAGTTTCTGGCACTCGACGTTGGTCCGTCTCGTTTACAGAATCTTGATAAACGTTTCCTTGGTCTTCTTTCGGTTCCTTTCCGTAATCAGAGCGTGGCGATAAAATACAATATTAAATAAGCACGATGATATAAATATATATAAATGTTACAATACAAGTACAATAGTAAGTAGTTACGATAATATAAATATGTAAAAATATTACGATAGAATTAATTAAAAGTACGAAAACAACTTGTTCGTAGAAGTGTAGCTAAGGTTGACGCCACAGTCTGTGTGGGCTTGATGTTTGTTTCCTTGAACGCTGTGGACTCAATCGTGGAATTTAGTGTTCAAATTGATCCAAAGAAGTTGTCTGCTACAGTATGCGTAAGCTCATGAGTATGGCACGTTAACAACTCAAATCGAATTGTTCGCCCCGTCGACGTTGTTGAATAAGCAGGTTTTCTCGTATATAGCTTTTCCAAGATGGCGACTTATGTTCAGAGCGACAAGAGAAGGTTTTCCAAAAAATTAGCTAGCTTTTCCAAGATGGCGGTTAACGCTCAAATTTGCGAGTAGCAGAGTGTCGCTTCGTGCTTGTTTCGAGGTAAACTGACCTGCTTCACGCTCTGATTGGGCGTATTTATAGTTTTCCGATTCTTTTTCTAGAATTTTTGTATATCACTTGATTTTTCATTTGATTCTCTCATTTTCCCTTAGCCACACCCATAAACAAGCTATTTCCAGGTTCAACCAAGAAATCAAAAACAAAAATCATTTTAACTAGAACTTATTTTGTTTGTGAAAAATAGTTTTTTTTAAGAATTAGTTTTACTATATTTATTTGTTGTTTTTTTTTAAAGGAAAATATAATATCGAGTGAAAAACATAAATTTTTCAGACAATTAAAAAAATTTGGACACAAGGCAAAATAAGATTTTGCATAAGTGTCCAACAATTGCTACAATAAAAAAGCTCTACTTCAATAATAGCTTAATAAGTTGGTATACTTTTGTTAGAAGTTTTTAAGAAATATAACTGTCCATTCAAGCTGAATTATAGTAATATTTTTTTGCTTTATATATTTATTTTACTGATAATACACTTCGTTTTTTAATTTAAAATAGGGTTTCTAAAAAAACAGCTAGTATGAAGTTTAAAAAATTTACATTAGGTTAAACCTTTTTTTGACTTTTTTGAAAACTCAGGTATGTATGTATGAAATTTCTACTTCAAATAATCTAGGAATTCCTAGAACAGTTTTTGTGACTATTGTGTTGTTTAATAATTCTTGTTTCTTAATTTATTAATTTAATTTTATATATTTTAATAATTCTTATATTTTTCTAGTGTTTTTACATAATATGTATTTTTTTATTATGATGATGTTTTATTTAGGTATTTAAGCTTGGTTTTTTAAAGCAAGTTTTTAGAATATTAGCTAGAAAAAAAAAATATATATCCCAGTTAAAGCCTTTAGAAAAGATAAATGTGTCAAAAAAACTAACTTAAGCTCCTTTACAACAGCTTAATAATGAGCTTGCAAAATCTAAGTAATTTTTTATAAATAACAAAATTTTCTTTAACTTTTGAAATTTAATGAAGCTATCTCATCTTGCCAGGGATATGGTAAGTTTTGTAAAAAAAAGAGTATAGATGTGTATAGTGGGATAATTTTTATGTAAGTTTTTTAAATATGCTTATAACTATCCTTTTTTGTTTTTATTCAGAAGATTTAAAATTTTTTTTAAATGTTTCTGAATTATGTATAAAGTTTTTAATAACTAAAATAAAATCATTTATACATAAAACAAGTCTTTTTCAACAACACACATATATATTTCAACAATTTTCTTCAGTGTGATTACAATTGTAACAAGGTAAAACAAATTTTAAACTTATAAAGCCTTTTTAATTATATGAGAAATTATCAATCAAATAGCAAAAAAAACCCTAAACTATAACAACAAAAAAAATTAAAAACAACACGGAAAACGTAATTAACTGTAACAATTTAAAACAAAACAAAATTAGTCTAATTTAAACAAGGATAATGAGTAATCAAAATACAAAGAGTGGTACTCAAATCTATTTGAGTACCAAAACTACACAAAGTGGATATACCTCTGAGGCCTATACTTTCTATGATAAGATCTCCACAACATGAATTGGCAAGATACTTAAATAGTCTTTTGGATCCAGTGTTGAAATATTTTTCTAGATATATTGTAAAAGACTCTTTCAAGTTTGTAGATGACTTAAAACTCCAGGGAGCTAAAGACACGTTTCTTTGTTCTTTTGATGTAAAAAGTCTTTTTACAAGTGTACCTTTAAATGAAGTGATAGATATTTGTGCAGAAATGTTATATAACCTTGAAAATCCGACTCTGAAAAGAAGTAATTTTGTTCGACTAATGAGACTCGCAACAGAAGAAGTTGAATTCAGTTTTAATAATATATTATACCGTCAAATTGATGGTATTGCCATGGGTTCCCCATTAGGACCTACATTGGCAAACATATTTATGGGCTATCTTGAATACAAAGTTCTACCAGAATTCGATTCAAATTGTAAGTACATGAGATACGTGGATGATTGTTTTGTTATCAGTGATAGTGTAAAAGTTAGTAATTTATTGTTTGAGAGGTTAAACTCTTTGCATAGTGCTATTAAATTTACAAAAGAAAATGAAGAAAATGATCAAATATCATTTTTAGATGTTTTAATCAAAAGAAAGGATAATAAATTCATAACGTCTATTTTCAGAAAACCATTTACTGGTCAATACCTTAACTTTCAATCATATTGCAGTAAAAGAAGAAAAATTGGTTTGATTAAAACCCTATTTCATAGAGCAAAAAAAATATGTTCGCCAGAAGTATTTCAGAATGAACTTAAGGTTATAAAAGAATTACTAATAAAGAACGGATATCCTAATCCGTTGATTGATAAGGTATTCAAAACTGAATTGAAAAGACTAAATTACACAAAACCTTATGGACCAGAGAAATGTCCTGTTCTACTAATTTTGCCCTATGTGGGTGAAAAATCAAAACAAGTTGAAAGAGATATCAAGAATATGACAGAAAAAGTTTACCATGCTTCTAAACCAAGAGTAATTTTTACAACTGCTGCTATCCTAAATCCTAGAGGTAAAGATCTAATATCCTACAAACACAAAAGTTGCGTGGTATACACGTATAAATGCTGTTGCGCAAACAGCTATATAGGACAAACTTCTAGGCATTTAGAAACAAGAATAAAAGAGCACGTACCTAAGTGCGTGAAAGACCATATCAAAAATCAACCGAAGAAAATGAGTAATGCAACCTTAAGCGTAACAAAAAGATCATCAATTTCAGAGCACTTAGTAAAAAATCCTAAATGTGATAATAATTACAGTGAGACAAAGTTCAAAGTTTTAAGAAGTTGCACGAACATTTTTGATTTAATTAAAATAGAAGCTATTTATATTCACTTAAACAAGCCAGAATTATGCAAACAAAGAGAATTTGATTACTCATTATCCTTGTTTAAATTAGACTAATTTTGTTTTGTTTTAAGTTGTTACAGTTAATTACGTTTTCCGTGTTGTTTTTAATTTTTTTTGTTGTTATAGTTTAGGGTTTTTTTTGCTATTTGATTGATAATTTCTCATATAATTAAAAAGGCTATATAATTTTAAAATTTGTTTTACCTTGTTACAATTGTTATCACATTAAAGAAAATTGTTGAAATATATATGTGTGTTGTTGAAAAAGACTTGTTTTATGTATAAAAATTAAAATTAGCAGACATATGTTTAAAATTTTAAAATCATTTAGTTACTAAAACAATAAAAAAAACTTTTCTATAAAGCAGCTCTACCCTAAAATATTCATTGAATCCAAAAGTTTTATGTGCTACTTATGATATTTTTCAATTGATAATAAACCACATTTGCTAATTACAGGGTTGTTTTATACAACAAAATAATAAGCATATCTTAGCGTAGCTAATCTTAATTGTAAGTTTAAAGTTACTTAAAACTTAAATGTTTATGTTTTGCTGTTACTATTTAGTTACTTTTAGTTCTTTAGCTTGATTAAGAGTAGTTTTTGTCATGTTTTAGCTTACCATTTTGTTTAAGTTTTAATTAAGACATGATCACTCAGGCTAGTTGGCTGTATAGTTGTAGTATAGTTGGCTCTTTTTCTTGTATTCGAAGAATGACACCTTGTTGAATTTTTTCAAGCAATCTAAATAAGTAATGCTACTTTTTTATTTATTTGGTCTACAATTCAATTCTATTAGTTTAAATACTTTGGAAATACAAGTAATTATTTTATATTATATGTTTTGATTTTGAGAAAACAAGTAAAGATTTTTGTAATTACTTTATTGTTATTAATTTAAAGCTTTAGAAGGAAATCCAATTTTTTTAAAGTTAATTTAGATATAATGCTTAGTAGAAAACAAGCAAAAGTTTATAATATCATCTTTAGATAAATATGAATGGCAAAGCAAATTAAAATTTTACTTCTTGAAGTTTTATATTATAAATTATAGCTTAATTGTGGTGTAGCATTTATGTCTGAAAAATAGTTTACCTTTACCAACTAAGTCCTTAAAATTAAAAAAAAATATTGTTGTTAAAAAACTTTATTTTAAAAAGCATGCCATATACTGTTGTTGAATGATTAAAAGTTAAAATATGTCAAAGTTTAATGTAAATAGATTTTTATGTCATAATTTAAAATAAAGTAAAATATTGTTTTCAATTATGTTTATAAAACAAAAACCTTAAACTGTACTTTATTTTTGTGATTTTGCTCTACTGTTATATGATGGTACACATAAAAGTAGAAATACATCGTAACATAGTTTTCCTTTATATAACAAAAAAAGCTTGATATTTTTACGTATATTTATATTCAGTAAATAAGTCTTATAACAGAATTTAAATTTGGCTAGATGCAGTTTTATTTTAGCCTGTTATGCATTTTATTTAAACTATGTAAAAAAAAGGGTTAAATACAAATGTGTCAAGAGCAATTTTTTCATTTTCAGTTTTGTCATTTTTTTTTAATTTTGGTGTAATGATAATCCAATGTTAACAATTTTTATTAAATTTTATAATCCTATAAATGTTTTATTTAGTAAGGAAACTATACCATTTTAAAAAAGTAATTAGAATAAAAAATGTAGTTATTCGTCCGGAAATTATAAAAATTAATTTATAATTGTAAAATTTTGATGTTAAGGTTGCCACGCTTTCAGAACAACTAAATATTTTTTTTGTAATTAGGATCCAAAATTGATTTTTTTTTTTTTAATAATAAATCAAAAAAGATTTAAAAGAGCCTTAACACAATTCAGGATAACTCGGAATATTTTAAAAATGAAGAAAATCTTAGTATGATTCAAAACAGTTTAGTTTTTCTAAAAGGAACTCACTACAGTTTTAATCTCAGGCCAGTGTTTTAATTATAAAATTATTATTATTTAAAATGTTCTTTTTGTTAGTTTAGAGAAACAAACTAACATTACTTATTTTTGTTACTTCTTGTAAAAAATTTAGTGCTAAGTTCAACGTAAAAAATATATACATAACTTTTACAAACTCTATTCAGTTTGACTCAGGTTTGTTTGATTTTGTTTTTAAAACTCAGGCTAGCTAGCATTATTAAACATAATTTTAATTGATTTTATTTTATGTATTGTATTTGATTTGTTACTATTTGAATATATTAAAGTATCTAAATATGGCACTGTTTTATAAATAGTTTATGTAACACAGCCTGACTTTAAATACTTACAACTCTGTAAAAAGTTTTAATAAAAATATTTCACTACTATTATATATAGTTCTAATAATTATACTTAACAATTATTTTTCTTTGGTTGAAAAATTATTAAACTTTTTTCATCCATAGCTTCACTTGGCTGTTTAATTTTTTTATGATTTAGTTAAAAAAGTTATTATTTTAATTTAAAATACTTTGTTGTTACAATATTCTAAATCATATCATTTACTGAGTATAATATTCATAATTGAAAAACTTGAACAATAAACAAAGCTAAATCTTTTAAGAAAATATCTTGTGATTAGTTAAGACTTTTATGTTTTTTAAAAGATTATATTATCATCTAGGATATTATGTTATATAATTTAAGTTATATTTGTATTATTACTACAGTAGCGCCCCCAAGCAAAATTTTTTCATCAAAATTGACCTAAAACTAGTTTAAAGATTCTGACACTTGAGAAGAGTTGTAATTTTGGAAATAGTCTTATAAATAAATATTACTGAAGCATAACAATTTAAGTTAAAACAAAAAGTTTACTTGAAGATTTTTTTTTCTATCATTCTGGCAAACTTAAAATAAAATTTTAAATTTACTAATTAAAAGTAAATTTAGCTTGTTAGTAATTTTGTACATTGTAAAAATAAAATGATAAATATTAAATAGCTTTAAATAAGACTAGAATTAGTTCTTAACATAAAGCTTTTGTTTTTTTTTTGTTAAAATTGTTTAGATATTAGTATCTTTTTATACTCCCTGCCTTACCACTTTTAAACATTTTGGTTTTTTTTTAACAGCACAATAATTTCAAAATGTAGTCCTTTTTCTTTAGTTTTAAGTATGTATAAATGACAGAAAAATAGAGCTAGTTTTTAAAATATATTAATTTTTTTACTGTAATTAAACTAATTGCTATTTTTCTGGTTTAATTTGATATTTCATAACCATTTGAAATGTCACAATAAAATTTTATAGTCTTATAATGTAAACTTAAAAATTATTTTGAAATAAGTTTTTTTTATAGAATAACAATTTTTATAGTATTTTTACACCCTAATTTTTTAATTGCTAACAAACTCTGAACTTTTACTTTAACTTTTTCAAAAATAAAATAGTGTGAATATAGCTATGTTTTTAAATATAAATTATTTTTTTTAAAAGTAGAACTTTTTATATACTTAAAATGTAATTTTTGATATTGAAAACTAGTTAGCCTTCATAATTATTTTCCTAATAAACTATTAGTTACAAACTATTTTCTTATTTAGAAAACTAAAGTATTATTTGAATAGCTAAATGTTTTAGAACAATTATTTTCAGATTTTTTATTACAACAAAACAAAATATCATCTAGTCATGTCAGGTGAAAGTGATATGGACCAAATTTATGTTAAAAGAACAAAACTTGAAGAAAACCATGAAAAATTAACAAGTTATGATGCAACTTGTAAAAATTCAGTAGTTGATTGTTTTAAAAACAAATGCATGAAATTTTTAACAAAACAATTAGATGATAAAAGTGTACGAGCTTACAATACTTTCAACACTACAGGTAACATAGTTTTAAAAATTTTTATCATTGATTATTTTTTATATTTGGATTTAATAAAATTTTTTTAATTTAGTTTTATTTCAGTTCAATTTGTTAGTTATGGAAAAATTTTACTAATTAGAAAAGGTTACAATTCTAGAAAAAAAGACATAGTTTGTTATTAGATGTTATAAAAAACTTTAAAGTTTTGAAAACTGTAAACTATATTAAGAAAATTTAAATAAATAAAAATAAAACTAAAATAAATTAAGAGCACACTAGGGCTGAGTAAATTTTTTATTATTAGTATTGATTTTAAAGTTATTAGTTCAATTATAAAAAATTATAAAAAGCTTGAGATTTAGTCATTTTATATTATTATTATTAAGTGTATTGTCCAACGAAAGACCTAGGCATTAAAACCTAAGCCACTTAAACTGAAAGACACTAACATAAAAAGAAAAAACAAATTACAGTGATTAAATAAACATAAACATAAAACTTATACAAGGCAGAAACTGAATAAATTAAAACTTTCACAACCAAATATTCAACAATTCCAAAGTCACCAATCTCCAATTATACGTTCCAAAGCAACAAATCCCTGTAACAAGCATTTCTGTCAAATCTTCAGAAGCTGTCTTCATCTTGCAGAACATTCATCTCAGCTACTATTTGCCACTCTTTATGACGGCAAATTTAGTCAAAAATTACTTCAAAAATTTGGCAGCAACAGTTCACAAATCTAGCTTAGGAATCAACTGAATATCCAATAATTTCAAAATCTAAAGCCCAAAGCCCATTAACAACAGCCCTTCCAAAAAATCAAAGTTGAAAAGTACCTAAAATCTATAAGGGGAAGGTGAAGCTTACAGATTAAACTACCAATAAACTACATACCACACACCAAATCAATGGATAAAGAGATGAACAAAACTAATCACTTATAAATTTTACTGGTAAATATCTTATTTAAATCAAATCTTTTTAAGTTTAATCGAAAATGCTTAAGATTTTTGCACGATACTAGTTCATTTGGAAGTTTGTTCCACATTTTTACCGATCGATAGAAAAAAGATTTGTGCCAACCAACATAGTTTAAATGATATTTGCATGTATATTTTTTATTATTACCTCTGAGTGAGTAATTATTTTTATAAGGTTTAAAGAAAGTTTGAGAATCAATAGTAGTTTCATTGTTAATCAGTTTAAAAAAAGTAATTAGATCAAATTCAAGTCTTCTGTACTCTTAAGTTTTTATATTAAGCTTTGTTAGTCTGTCTATGTAAGACGTATATGAAATGTTGCACCGATTAAAGATTAATCTCGTAAATTTTCTTTGAATAGATTCTAGTTGGTTGATGCTTTTTATAGAGTATGGAGACCATAAAGGTGTGTTGTATTCCATCTTAGGACGGATGTAAACTAGGTACAGTTTCTTAAGAATTACCAAATCCGTAGATAAAAAGCTTTTTAGAATTTGAAAAGATAAAATTGATGCAGTACGGTAAATAAAGTTAATATGATGGTTCCATTTTAAATTATCTGAAATAAAAATTCCAAGGTCTTTAAATACCTCAGTTTTAGGTAAGATTGCATTGTTTATTTTAAAATCAAACGCTGGAATAGGTGTACTTTTGCGAATATTCAAAACATGACCTTTGCTGGGATTTAGGTTTAGTCTCCTTTCTTTTAACCAATGGTAGATTTTATCTAAAGATTTTTGTAAAACTAAGTTATAAAGTTTATAATATAAATGTTTACAATCTAATTGTATGGATTTTTTTACAGATGAACTAATCCGAAATCAATAAATAAAAAAAAAATATTGTTCTTAATTTTTCAAAATAATATACTCAAGTATTCAAGAGATATTTCTATTACTAAGAAAATCTTAAAGTAAAGATTGAGAAAATTATGACACTAATTAAACAGTTTCAGATTGAGAGTTTTTTCAACACGGTGTTTCATGCAAACGCAATGATCACTTAAAAACTCAATAAAGTAAGATAGACAAAGACATATATACTAAACAACTATTAGATGCTACCAATCAACACTAATCAACACTAATTATAATCTTATTACAACTGATTAAATTAAATGAGCCTGCTAAATTGACAAAAAGATTCCAAAATGCGTAATAGCCAAATAAGTAAAAAAACCTTATTGGCTAACTACAAAATGGAGAATTAAAATGTAAAAAGGAACTAGATAACCCAAATACAACAATAATAAATAAAAATAAACCTTATGACCCAAAAAAGAAAAACACAACTGAAAAATGTTTTTTCAAGTTAAATAGACAAATTAAATTTTTCAAAGAATAGAAATGTTTATTATTAACTTAAGATTTTAAAAAGACTGCTTAAATTGTAGGAAAAGATATATTTTCAACCTAATAGTCTCTTTGGCGTTTTTAACTTTTCATTTAACTACAGATTTTTTTAAAATCTTTGACTTTGTCCTATCATTTCTTTAAAAATAGTGGATTTTCAAGAAACTGTTAAAAAGTTAAGTAAGATAAGACTTATGAATAATAAAAAAATATTTTTCAATAAACTATGTATCTAAAGATTACAAATGTTTAAAATTACAATAAAGATATTTTATCTTATTAAAAAAAATTTCAGATTTTAAATCTTTTGTAATTTTAAGATATTTTTATCTGATTATAATTTTAAACCCAAATATATCAAGTTAGATTTTCAAGTTTTTTTTGTAGAGGACCAGATTTATATTCTTGTAGGTTTTTTCTTTCACAGTCTAGCTAGATTTTACCAAACATTTATAAACAATGCCAAGCCAAATTACCTTTTAGTGATCTGCTTGTTGACTACTTTTAGTTTAAAATGTTTTATTGAAAAAAGTTAAACATTTTTTTTTTTTACTATTTTTACAAGTATTTGTATTGCATAAATTAACAGCAATATGTAAGAAACATTATTATTTTTATCAATAATATAAAATTATAGTTCTAAGAATGTATAAACTATTCTAAGCACTTTTGCAAATATAATATTTACACATGTTTATTTTTTCAGATGTAACAAATATGAAAAAACATGAAATCATTTTAGCTTTGAAAATAAATAAACTTTTGCAAAATAAAGATGCAAACGTAAAGATCAGCAAAATTCTTCGAGACAAACTAACAGTTAAAAATGTTATCGTATTTTATTGTTTAGCTAAATGTTACAACCTAGCTACTATTTCTGAATCATTCTTGCTTTATATAGAACGTTGTTTTCCAATGGTTGTTGAAACTCAAAACTATTTACATTTAGACTTTAGTCTTGTTGCAAAAATACTAGACAGTTCTGAATTGAATATTCATTCAGAAGTTGAAGTTTTTAATGCAGCAATTAGTTGGTTGAAACACAACTGTGAAAAACGTATCCAATATGCAAAACAGTTGTTACTAAAAGTACGATTAAGTTTATTATCAGAAGATGCATTAAAACATTTATAAGATAGTAGTTTATTTCTTACTGAAAACACAGAATGTAATAAAATATTAAAAGAATTATCACTAAACCAGAAAACTTTTAATTTTGCAAAAACAGATATTTAGGTATTGTACCCAAAATAAGTTTAATATACTATTTTGTGGTGGTAAAAATGAATTAAATTTATCTGTAAAAAATGTACATCAAGTTGATGGAAGCACAATGAAGCATGTGAAAGATGTTTCTTCAATGACAACTGAGAGAATAAATTCTGAATCTGTTTGTTTAAAAGGAGCAGTTTACGTATTCGGTGGCCGTGATAATTCTTTTAATTATGTAAACATTGTAGAAAAATTTACACCTTCTACTAATACATGGGTTAAAGTTACTGATATATTCGATCAACGTATGTACTTTTGTACTTGTGCATTTATGGATAAAGTATATGTTTTGGGAGGTTATTTTTGCGATGACAGTGAAACAACAAACACTTGTTTAGAATTTAGTGTAAAAAAAGAAAGTTGGAAAGAAATAGATAGAATGATTGGAGTAAGAGAATCTGCTGCTTGTACAGTTTATCAAGGAAATATTGTTGTTTCAGGTGGTGAGAATGAAAATGGAGATGATTTGAACACAGTAGAATCATATGACGTATTTGCTAATAAATGGTCTTCAATGCCTAATATGATAAATCATCATTATTTTCACAGTTTAGTTACTGTAAAAAACAAACTGTTTGTTATTGGAAAGAACTGTGAAGTTTATGACAGCGTATGTAGAAAATTTGTCGCTTTTAAATTATCGATTCCTTTTGTTTTAAACAAAGCCATATCCATTGGAAAAAAAATAATGATTACTGAAAACAATAGTTCTATATTGATTTGTTATGATGTTGATAATGATAAATGGTCTAAAGAACCATGTGAAGTAACAAAATATCTTCAAAATTTTACTTTTGTGAAGGTACCTTTTATTTAAAACTCGGACAAATAAATTCTACATCTCTAAGGACAATATCTTTAGGTAGCTTTGTACAAGTTTTTATCTATTCAATATTTGCAGAGGTATACTAATAAATTCGATCATTATAATAAAAATGTTTATTCTAACAAAAATTAAATTTATCAAGTGATAGTCTTCAATAACTAAAAAGATTTAATTGTGTTTTTGTATGAAAAAAAACCTGTATTAAAATCTACCATTTGCAACAAAAAAACGTTTTCTGGTGTTCACTAAACTATTCTTATAATAATTAAGTTGTTACCATCAATTTAAGAACTTGCTGTTTTTAAAGTTTCGTGTAATTATGAAGATAACAGCTACATTATGCTGTTTACATTAACTATTAATTAAACTGCAACATTCTGCTAATGTTTTGATTTTACATGTTTTAGTGAAAAACTAAAATAATTTTTATAATGTTTTTGTTATAGTATAAGATCATTTCATCAAATAAAGTATAAAACTAAATAACCAAACACGAAAGATAAAGAAACAACTTTTAACAAATAAAAATCAAAATAAAACAAAAATTTTTATGATTCTTATTTAAACAGAATTAGAAAGCTAGTTACTGAGCACAAATAAAGCGTATATTTTAAAAAATACGAAAAACAAAACAAGAAAAAATTTACAAAACTTTAAGTTTTAAATTGAAATATTTACTTTTATAACACTTCTTTTTTAGCAAGTTGTAATACGATAAAACAATGAAAACGTATTTGCTTAAATCACCTTTTCAGACCTGTTCAGATTTTTTTTTTTTTTTCGGTAAAATTATAAATTTTTTGAATTTTTACCATAACAACAGTTTAAGCTAAGTCTATCAGATGCTTCTAAATAAGCTTATTTTAAAACAAGTTGATTGAAAGTAAGTTATATTTACTTGATTTGTATCTTTAATATATAACATGCATCTAAATGTATTTTATATTTGTAAACAAAATACATATCTGTCAACCACTGGTATACATCTAAAAATTTTCAAAGCTGTATGTATTTTTGTTATCATCAGGCAACAATTTGTTATAATGCAAAACAAATTTCATATTTTCTCTAACTAAAAATATTGTTTACAACCTCGAAATTATATAAACTTAAAAGTTCAAGAAACTGTTTTCATTAAAAGTCTGTAGCTTGATAAACAGAGGTCTATTTAAAAACAAGGTATTGACAATTTTTTTGAATATTCATTTTTTTTCTTTCTTCATAGTTGTTAAAAACTAAAATCTTTGAAAATCATTGAATTTAACAAATTAGGTGACTAAACTGGGAAAATCCTGTCAATTGAAGAAATTCGGTAAAAACCTGAAGTTTTAAGGATTTTTTTATTTAAATATTATAAAATTTGTATTATATACAAAAATTTATGAATCATATACAAAAAATACCATTGTCTTTTATAAAAACTCCATTTATATCAGTTTTACAAGATTTTTTTAATGTCCTGTGTCAGACAATTGTTTACCTTTAAATATTTTATATACTAAAAATAAAACATAAAATTGTTCTCTTAAAAGCATAGAAAAAATAAAGAAACAAGTTTTTTTTTAATCTTTGGCGCTCTATCTTTTTAATGTTTTGAAATATTACTTTTAAATCTAAAATATACAAAATTAGGATCAACATGATACTATTTTATTAAGTACTTTTTTATTACTCTTTTTTTTTTAATTTTTTCAAACTCCTCACTGTGCAAAACACAAAATGTAAAAGTTACTTGTAGAACAAAATTCAAGTTTTGTATACATAATAAGTAAAACGTAAGGATTTAAGTAAATATTAACCCAAAAAAAAATTTTTTTTTTCTTTTTCTTTCCTATATGCGATTATTTTTTTTTTCCTATATGCGATTATGTCAAAGTTACTCATTCAATCGAACTCATACATAATAATTGACGTATACATAATAGTTATGACGTAAACATAATAGTAAACTTAAAACGAAAAAATATAAAATATTAACTTTACTAAAAAATGCCTTTGAATTCGATTATGACAAAGTTATGCATAGAAAATACTTACAATTTACCTCATAGTTCAACATAATTCTATATACTTACATTTTATTAAAGGTCCATCTAGTTATAATTTTTTATAGTTAAGCATAATACATATTATTAAGTCATCAACTATTCAGTTAACAAATTAATGCTTTATATCTAAATAAATAAAAAAAGCCTAACGAATTGAAATCATTTTAAACTAGATATAATTCAATTTTAAAGAAGATGTCTTTAGAGTCCATTTTGGCACAATAACCTGCTTTTAACAGTTGTGTAAGTTTGCCATACCAAAGTTACGAAAATGAGTTGAAAAACTCTGTTGTAATTTCTTAACATCGGAAGTTAACTTTTAATGTTTTATTTTAAAACTAAACCAAATGTGTTTTAGCGATGTTGCAGATTTTAGAGTAACACCTTAATATGTATTTTAATTTTTATTTATTGAATGTCGTTTCTAACCTAAGTTCTAGCAGCTATTTACAACTAATAATTTTTTGGGCCTTCTGTTAATTAAGCTAACGTTAAAAATTGGTTATGTTTATTACAATCAAGAAAAAAGTCCCATAATAGTTGAAATTATTTATATAAGTTAAGTCTAATCTGTAAAAAGGGTCACTTTGTGTGCTTTTGCATGCCATGATTTTTTTATATATTTACTTATATATTGATAATAATGATTAATATAAATTTTGTTTAGTTTTATCAAATCAATACTAATCTTTTATCCTTGGTGGATAGTATTTTGTTTTTAAAAATTAATATTTTTTTTAATTAATATATTTTGATATGTATATACTTTATTTCTGTCAGTATTGTCCTCGGTTGGTAACTTCTATAAGAAGTTTATCTTTTTATTTGTTTTTCTTACTTTCGTGCAAAATTTACCCTTCCTACTTAAGTGATCCCTCGTACAATATTGACGCTACATGCAAAAAGGTCTCTTCGTGCTTATTTGACACGTTTCCATTTATATTGCAAGCTAGTTCTAAAAGCATGTTTGCTGGACTTTATCTCTGATCTTGATATTAACTCTTTGTATCTGAATCAGAATTATGAAAGGTAATAATCTACGTGCTGTAATAACGATTATACTGGTTACAAGCTACTTTTAACCGGCAATGAAGTATCTTTTGAAACTCTTGTCTCAAATAGCAGATCCCTCTTCAAAGCCCAAAAGGTTAAAAATTTAAATGGACGGTGCTGGACAGTTATTTAAAACATTTTAGTAGTAAATTTATATCAAATTACCTGTATGACGTTTAAAAGCACTAATATTAACTCACATAAGTATAAAGTGCAAGATTTTTTAATACTTTATAAGTATGTTTCAAACTAAAAATATTCCCAAACGCATAAGTTGATAGATCAATTGCCATGAATATTACAAAGAATTTAAAGCCAATTCGTTGCTTTTTCTTCATAATATTGACAATAGATAAGTGTTTATTGCGAAGTTATGTATTTTTGTTATTTTATTTTACCCCTTATATTCTTTATAATCATCTAATAGATCCTAGTGTATAACTTGCTAACCAAAAATTCTTCTTGTATTAAAAGTTGTAATAATGTTCGTGTTAAGTTTACTGAAAGCTTTTAGTTTGAAATGGTCAATGTAACTTACTAATTAAAGGTTTCACCGCGTATTTATTGATTGAAACAATTAAAATAGTTATCATTAAATATAAGTAATAAATAAAGCTTTTTAATAACTAAACTTTATTTAGTATCCATTTGTTTCTACATATTTTAATGTTTTAACAGTAATAAGGTCAACAAAATATATTTTTCATCAGGTTTGCATACCCATATGAACAAAATTAATTCACGAAGGATGTAATATGCAATCTAATATATATTGACACGTAAACACATCCTTAAATAAAGTTAAATAGAAATTTAGTTTTCAAAGATATTAACTATGACTCTTTATATTCTCACGTGATTGCTACTTAATGTTATAAAATTTGGTACTTATTTTATAATAAGTGCAATATTATTTGCGGGTCCTTAACATTAATGCTACTTATTATTATGGCATACTGTTAAAATTAACAATAAGTCCAGAGTTTTAATGAAATAAAATTATTTTCAAAAATTTTAATAGACAATATTGCAAAGTGAGCAAACAAAAAATAAATTTTCTATTTGTAAAAGTAAGATTTTTTATAAATAATTTTACTATTTCTACATTGAAATGAATTTAATTCATTTAAATAATAAAACCAACTTAATGTTATCAGATTAGTTGATTTATATTGACATACATTCAATTAAAGACTTATCAAATATTGTTATTATAAATTTTACGCAAGATAACAATCTGACTCAAAGATATGACTCGGTTTAGCAACCGACTCTACCATGGTTTACCTTAAGTTTTCAAAGTTGGGTGGGTGTCACTTTTGCACAAGCGTCACTTTTGCACGAGGGGACACTTTAGCACGAGGGTCACTTTTGCACGAAGGGTCACTTTTGCACTAGCGGACACTTTTGCACGGCGACTCTTTTGCACGAGCGTCACTTTAGCACGAGGGGACACTTTTGCACGGCTTCACTTTTGCACAGCGACACTTTTGCACGGAGGGTCACTTTTGCACGAGGGGACACTTTTGCACGGCGACATTTTTTCACGATAACAATTTTTTACGGCAGCATTGTTGCACAACGTCACATTTTTACGATGAAATTTTGCACAGCGACATTTTGGCACGATGACTTTTTTGCACGGAAAATCAATTTTCATGCAGGCTGATTAAAAGTTTTTTAGTTACTACCAAGTTTGTAACATAAAAAAAAACTGAAAACTAAAATTTTATAATATACCTATATTAAAGGCAAAAAATTAAAGATCTTAAAGAGTAAAAGTTAATGTTAGAAACAAACTAACGAACTAACGGAAAGATAAAATAAAATTATTTATAAACGATTCATATCAGAAACAATAAACTTAATTTATTTAGAAACTAGGATAAAGAATACTTTAAGTGTTATTTGTTCTAGTTATTTTGAATTTTAATATATTTATCAAAAACTATGCCTTTTTATATATTTTACTATACGGTTACAAGTATATTGTTCATATGATGAACCTAGGCTTCAAAACCTAGACCACTTAAACTGGAATACACATAAAGAAAAAATAAAATAACACATATAGTTTATTTATTATAACAAAGATAAAAACATAATTTGATATAAAATTTATAGGTTAACATAAAAAGCAAAATTTTAACAACAAACTTATATTTATTAACGCTTTGATGTAGAACGAACAGCATCAAGTATTCAAATGCATTGACCAACAACAATAACAAAAACCTAATGCTCCAAGGACATTAACGTTTGGCTCTCATTGGCTTATTTAATGATCATTGAATTCTGGTGTAAGCCTCTCTTGATACTTTTGATGAAAATAAGTTCAAACTTCGAACTGTTACTCTCTCATTGGCTAATCATGATCTTGCAACATTGTTGTAATGAAATATTCTAAGTTTAAATCATGAAAAATGCGCTATTTTATTGCTTTTTTTATTCTCACGCTAAATTAAAAAATAAAAACAAACATCAAGTAATATCTAAAACACCTTTACACTTATTAAACTATCTAAATCTTTTTTTTAATTTAACAATTGTATGAAATAAAAATAAATCTAAAAAAATTTTAAAAGTTATATAATGCTAATTATAACATCGAGAGAAAATAAGTAAAAATAATACTGAAAATTCGTGTTTTAAAGCCTTAATAAATTAAGTTTATCTTTCTGTTTAAAATGTAACAAAATTCAGATTATTTTCATTTAATGTATTCAAAATTGTTTTCATTTAAGATTAAAATTGTGTATTAAACTTGTTTATTTAAATAAAGCTAATAAATATAAATTAATAAATTTTGAAACGTTATTATATTGTTCTACCGTAAACTTCAAATAAAAACTTTATATTAAAATTTCATTAAAAAACTATCACATTTTATTTATTCAAAATAACTTGCGCTTAAAAGTGAATATTATTTAAGTAAAAATTTTTATTTATTTCTTTTTTAAATGTCGCCGTGCAAAAGTGTCACCCCGTGTAAAATTGACCCTCCGTGCAAAAGTGTCCCCTTGTTCAAAAGTGACCCTGCATGCAAAAGTGACGTCGTGCAAAAGTGTCCCCTCGTGCTAAAGTGACATTGTGCAAAAGAGTCGCCGTGCAAAATTGTCCCCTTCTGCAAAAGTGACCCTTCGTGCAAAAGTGACGCTCGTGCAAAAGTGTCTTCGTTCAAAAGTGACGCTCGTGCAAAAGTGTTCCGTTCCCTATAAAGTTAGCTATTCTGAGCTGATTAATTAACGTTCGCTTAATGTTTTATTTGAAACTTAATTAATAAAACAACACGACCTAGCCAGTTTTTACATTGTATAATCCAACTTTTAGTTTGTGCTTTTTATTAGGCGGACAAGTTAATATCAGAAACAAACTTTTTTAATCAAAGGAGTTCCAAATCAAATTTGTATTTAAAGTTAATTAGTAATAAGTCTATATGTTTTAAAAAATAAACAGTTTCAAAGTTGTTCAATGCATCCAAGTTTAAGGTAATCTAAATGAAAAATTTAGTGTTGTTGTATTTTTAGTTTACAATTATTACAAATTATTTATCTTTACACTGAATGACTTTTTAGAAAAAAAAATGGTTGAAGGTTAGACCCTTAATATAGCTCTTAAGATTCTTATTTAAAATCTTATAAAAAAATTCTTAAGATTCATATTTAAAATTAATGAACTAAACAGTTATAACATTCAACAGATTTAAGACTAGGTACAAAACTATAGTAACATGTTTATATTAAAGTCTGCATGTACTATATAAGCTTAATATATATATATATATATATATAATAAGGTTAATGTTTAAACGTAAACACTTTCAACTGAGCCCACTTGAAGGGCTTTTAAATAATTTATTCAAATGGCGATTTTAAAAATTCTGGAACATATGTTTCACAAAGCTTTAATTTTTCATAAAGCTTTGATCATCAGCCAGTTTAATTCAAAATACAAAGCACTGTACTAAACAAAGATACAAAAGTTATGCAAAAGAACAAAAAACAGTATGACGTAATATTGTACAATACAAATATTCAGTACAAAAATCGATCTACCTTCTAACTAATTAAACAACTAAAATTAACGAAAACAACAGTTAATTGACTATAAAATGCTTCAAAATTTGTTGTTTTTTAAAAGAAGCTTTTTTATATGTCGACAAGACGATATAAATTCGCTTCGCTTATTTAAATAACCTTCTTTTTTTAACGCATACATAACGGCTGTTGATTCTTTTAAGCACAGCCTACAAACAGGGTTGTTACCATCTGCTATTGGCTGTGCTCTTTTTATCACCTCCCAAGTTAATTTAAAATCAATGTTTTTGCGCTTAAGGCCGCAAACATACTTCGAAAGCTCAGTTTCATTTTCGTATACACCACCTTTAAAGGATTTTTTATGGTTGGCATACCGAAATCTGAATTGAGTGGAGCATAGGCCGATGTAGAACTTCTTTTCAAGGTCAGAGTTAACTGTTGCCTTGTAAATAATGTTCTCTGACCGGCAATTACCCCCCTTCAAATTGTATTTACAGCCACCGGCGCAATTACATAGATTTTTGATTGAACCCTGTTTGTAGGCTGTGCTTAAAAGAATCATCAATCAAAAATGAAATACGGTGTATACGAAAATGAAACTGAGCTTTCGAAGTATGTTTGCGGCCTTAAGCGCAAAAACATTGATTTTAAATTAACTTGGGAGGTGATAAAAAGAGCACAGCCAATAGCAGATGGTAACAACCCTGTTTGTAGGCTGTGCTTAAAAGAATCAACAGCCGTTATGTATGCGTTAAAAAAGGAAGGTTGTTTAAATAAGCGAAGCGAATTTATATCGTCTTGTCGACATATAAAAAAGCTTCTTTTAAAACACAACAAATTTTGAAGCATTTTATAGTCAATTAACTGTTGTTTTCGTTAATTTTAGTTGTTTAATTAGTTAGAAGGTAGATCGATTTTTGTACTGAATATTTGTATTGTACAATATTACGTCATACTGTTTTTTGTTTTTTTGCATAACTTTTGTATCTTTGTTTAGTACAGTGCTTTGTATTTTGAATTTAACTGGCTGATGATCAAAGCTTTATGAAAAATTAAAGCTTTGTG
Source organism: Thalia democratica (assembly GCF_965202585.1). Lineage (NCBI taxonomy): Eukaryota > Metazoa > Chordata > Thaliacea > Salpida > Salpidae > Thalia > Thalia democratica. The sequence goes on along the minus strand of NC_139165.1, from coordinate 115,907,399 downwards.
AAACATATGTTCCAGAATTTTTAAATTCGCCATTTGAATAAATTATATATATATATATATATATATGTTTTTAAAAAAATAGTTTTAAATTTTAACAGCCATCCATGTTTGTCATAATATTCATGAAGTAGTTTTTTTAAGGGTGTGATTTTATCCAGAAATAAACCAAACTTGTAAAACTTAAAACTATCAATTACTAAGTTACATAAAAAGCTAAATAACAAAAAAATTCATATGGTTAATACTTTTTAGACTAAAGTAAATTTTTTTAAATCAGAAAACTGTTCGAAAGAAATAAAATTGATTTAAAACGAACTTTACAATAAACAACATAAATAACAAATGTTTACATTTTAGCAGCAGCAAAGTGGTTTAGAATTATCTCCTCTCCAACTGATAGAGGGTTTATATATGGCTGTAATCATAGAAGCCAAATGTAGCTAAAACGCGGAAAATTTGCTAAAAAATGAGCTATTTTCCACAATAGCTGTTAGCTTAGCATAAACCTCTTTTAACCCAAATTTTGATTTTTATAGCATAACAGCCCAAAGAGGAGTCACGTAAACGTAAAGGGGAATCCCGTTGTACAAAACATTTTGAAACATAAATTATCAAAGTTTATAAACTGTAATAACAATGCTTGTAACTGCAAGTTGTAAGGTTCAAAATAATAAATTTAAACTGTGACAACTTAAAACATTATAAAAGGTTCTAAAGGAACACTGCTCTTTAAATAAGTTAAATTTGGAAATATTTAAAAAATACTCATGCTCATAACTTTTATAAAAAATCATCAGTATTAAAAATCCAATTTTTAGTATGTTTTAAAATTTTAATTAATTATATATATTTTTTTATTTTTTCAGGTAGAAAGTTAAATAATGTATTTAAATGTTAATTTAAATTTAATTAAACTTTTTTATATTGTGTAACGAAAGTAAGACGAAATAAGACTTTCAGCAAAATATTTAGCTTAGTAAGTTGTTTATGAAACATGGCCAAATCCTTAATTACACTAAAAATACTAATTTTTAAATTTACAAAGTGTTCAATTTAATGTTAAGAAGCAAAATAGAGGGTGGAATAAATTTGATGGTTGTCTACCATAAAAAACTAAAATATTCTAGAAATAAAATAATAAATTGTTGTTAAATTCTTAAAATACTTAAAGATTTTTATCAAAAAGTTTTCCTTTTAGTTTAATTTTTGTATTCTATTTTATTTAATTTAATGTTATAATGAATTTTTAAATGACTTGATTAAATTTCAAATTTTAACATTTCATTCAAGTAATATAGTTTATAACCAAGACATTACTATATTCAAATTACTATTTATTCAAACATAAGTTTATCATTTTTTCCAAAACAAAAATAAGAATTAAAATTTTTTTTTTAGTTTTTAGAAATGTCTCTTTGACTTAATTTTTATACATTTTTGCTGGTCAATCTTTACTCAAAAACAAAAAAACAACAGATTGAGTCTTAATGAAATGGGTAAATAAGATTTCTTGAAACAACCTATCTGCAAAATTTAATTTAATAATGTCTTGCATTATTAAAGTCTAGGACTGTTTGTACAGCAGCCATATACAAAGTAGCCTACAAATGTGCATAATTGTATTAACCATTAAAATAATAAAATTGGTTAACCTGTGTTATCAAATTAGTCCAGTTTTATAAACTAACTCTTATTAATAATATCTTTAAACAATCTCCTTTTGTAACAACTAAATATTTTAACTGTATACTTATTATATATTCAAGAATTAGCTAAATGACTTTAGACTAGTAAAAAACATTTTACCTATTATTTTAGAACGTAACAGTTATATAATGTTTTCTTTTTAATATTTTACACTTTATTTAGTCTATTTAGCTCTTCTTTGATTTCTTAAATAAGTTCTTAAGTTATTTATTTATTTTTGTTTCAATTTTGGTTTTGATAAATCATTTCTTCAAGAATTCTAGAAGTTATGATTTCATAGCTTAAGTTTAGAAGTGTCCAAATTTTCTAAAAACAGCTGTGTTTAAATCAAAATCTAAACAATGTCTTTTATTCACTAAAAAAAATTAACAAAGTATTATGTAAAATAATCCTTTAAAATTAAAAGATAAGTTTTGTGTAATAAGTTTATTAAAATAATAGTTAAATAATTGATCTTAATCATCTAACTGTTATAAAAAAGAATCAGTAAGAACAGTTTAAATAAAATATTCATCAATAAAATTTGATGGATTTGCTTAATTAAAAAAGTTTTCAGCTTACATTTCCCATATCCTACAATATATGAGAAAAAATAACATTATGGCTTTTAAAGCATTCAAATAGTCAATGAAAATGTACATTAATTTCTGTGGTGGACTTTAAATAAAATGATTGTGCTAAGAATTAATGTTTCAGTTTTAAAATTTGTTTGTATCATGTAGAAATTTCACATCAGTAGATTAGTTTTCTATAATATCATCCATAAAGTCTATACTAAGATTTTTTATACAACCAAAAACAGTTTCAATTAACTTTTAAGATATATTCACTTAAAAAAGTTTTAGATACATACTGTGTTTAGCATTCTTAGGCTAGTATGAATTTTTTTTGAAATCTCATGCTAGTATTGATATCCTTTAAGTATCTAATATCAGTTTTTATACCTTAATTATTTCTTATTTCTTACAAATACTGATTTTTTAAATTCTTCTGTAACTATTTAGATATCTTTTTGTATTTAAACTTAATTAGTATTATTTTTATTCAAAAATTTGCTAACTAAAACGTTTAGTTTATATATTATTATAAACTCTAACTAGTCTGAGGTAACACAGGCTGACTATTTTGCCTCAAAGAATTGCAATTCTGATTATTGTCATTAACTCAGGTAAATTATAATTACTTCAACTTAGTAGTTATATAGTTAAAAACAAAGTATACATTTTGAAGATGTTTAGAAAGTAGGAAAAACATCTATCTAACTAACTAATTAATTTTTATTAAGTATTAAGTAAAAAAAAAATTATATTTATTTTAATAGCTTATTACTAACAAAACAATGTCTTACTCCTATATTTGCATATAGGAGATCCTCAGTTGTTGTTAACAAATCTGAAAAAAAAATTGAACAAATAAATGGAAATAAAATAAAATTAAAAACAAAATATTGAAATAGGCATTTCAGTCAAGAACTTTAAATTGATTAATTTTAAAAAAGTAACAATATTAGTAAAAAAGTATGTACAATTATGATTCCCAAGATTTTTTTAATCTAAAATACTAAAAAAATATTATTTGTTATTTTATGATAGCTAACTTTATAACAGCCTATTTAATATAAAACACTAAAACATTTATTTGTCAAAGCTGGTTAAAAATGATAACTGTCGAAATTGAAGCACCTACTAGGAAGAATAAACAGGTCAAAGTAATACACTTCTAATGGAAATCTGTTCCCGAGTTTAAATGTAAAGTAGTTGATTATTTCTTTACATAAATAAGACTTATCTATTAAATACAGAATATGATTTTACTAATATACTGGATTATGCCTGAAGTTTCTAGTTTATACCACGTAAGGTGTAGATATTGTAAGATAAGATTAAAAGCGAAATGCTTTGAATATGTCTTTAGAAAATGTCTTAAATACCATGCTAATACTAGCCAAGATTTGAAAAAAGTTAATTTTAAATAATCATCCTACCAAAAATTTTGAATAACAATTAAAAACATATTAAGGGCATAGGGATATAGATCACCATTTTTATAATTTAGTCTTATAATATTGAATTTTAACTAAGCTACAAGTTGCTTTTTACAAATTTAAAAAAATCAAATTACTTTTTGAGATATAGTAGGTCGAATTGGACGGCAACAATAGATTAAAAATCTATCTTCTTCTACGTTTTTTGATATAAATACCGCAAACTTTCAGAATATGCTCCTTGCAATTTTTAGAAAATTGTGTGGGAAGAGAATTTAAACAAATAAAAATAAATAATTTGTGACGAAAAAACAAAAAAAAAACTGTTTGTTTTTTGTTTATTTTTTTTTAATTTTATTTTTTTAATTTTAAAAAAATTCTTTCTGACAAAGTATTAAAGTACTTTAAACAACATATCCTGAAAGTTCGAGGTATTTATTTCAAAAAACGTTGGAGAATATAAATTTTTATTGAAGTAGTCTTTTTTGCTGTTTTAGTTTGCCCCTCCAAAAAGAAACCTATTGTTGCTATCCACTTTGACCTGATATATATCAAAAATTGTTTTTTATTATTAAAATCAGTAAAAACCATCTTGTAGCTTAAAAACTCAATAAAATAAGATCAAAATGTGAAAAAAGTGTTTAACCTCCCTTTGCCCTTGATACTTTTATTAAAATTTGTTAGCTTTTCTTGATTTTAAAAATAAGTAAGTTAATTTTCATACTGCTCTACTATTTGCATGTAGTTTTTATAGATAATCATGATTAAAACTTCAGTAACAGGTTGATTCATTAATTTTTTCATAAATGGGCCTAATAAAGCATGCTTGTTTTCTAAAATATTATCACTTTGTATAAACTTTACCTGAACACAGTAAGCTGAAAACCGGTTAAAGCGTCCATAAAGTATGATAAAATAATCTTGCTGAAAAAAAACTTGTACAAAGAGTTAAACATAGTTTAACAAAGTTTGATTTCTTTGTTTTAAAATTAGTTTTGTTGTTTTTCTGCTTTAAGTATTTAAAAAATTTTGTAAGTTTATATTCAACTAGTTTTTGCCTATACAGTTTGAAAACTAATCCAAATTCTTCATAGTTTTGACAAAATTTTCTTGCAGAATGTTAGAGAAAAATTTCTGTAAGACTAATTTATACAACTTGGAAACCAAATGAATAATAGTGCTCAATCTTGAAACAGAGAGCCAAATATACTAATAATTTATTGACTAATTGCAACCTTACTAACCCGGTTTTACCTAAAAAGGATCTTCAGAGTCTAGGTAGCAATAAAAATGAAGCACACTGATATATATAGAAAAAAATAATCAAATTAATTAGCATTAATTAGACTAATAAGCACCAATTAGACATAAATCAGTAATTAAGTACTTTATAGATATTTTTAAGTGAAATTAATTAATAACTTTATAAAAACTTATTATGTTTAATTAGTAAAAATTATCATAAAGTTTATAAAAGTCTAAAAAAATTAAAGATTAAGTTTAACATATAAGATGGTAAAAACAGTAAAAATAAGACACAACAAGCAAACAATAAATCAAAAATAACAAGACTTATAATGGGGACACATAGCGGTTAATTCTTTTCTGGTATTTAATGATTTGATTCTATCTGCTTCGGCTATAGTCATTCTCTCCAGATTGCAGATTGAACAGTTGTCAGCTTTCTTCGGGACTGAGCTATTAACTATATGTATAGCATTTGCCATTTGATTTCGGCAAAATTGATATTGTTTGAAATGGCAAGTTTGGAAAGAGTAGTTGTTTGAGATTTCTTGAGTACGCTTAATTTGTGCTATTGCCATCTTTTTTTGAAAGATACCCCCGTTGATCCTCTGTTTTCCTTATTCCTGATAGAAGCCTTAAAGATACCTTTTAGTAAGCATTGTCCTTTAAAAGGGCAGTTGGTTTTGTCCCTACAGTTGCAAGTCTTATCTTTTTTGTTTGAATCGTCTAACATCCTTTTGTTATGGGTAATTTATTACGTTTTTAGGTTTGGAAGGCAACTATATGAAATTTTAATGGTGTTCTTATTAAAGATCTTGTGAGGTTTATTATTTCTTGGAAAATGAAGTCATACAAGATCCAAGAATTTTTTACCAATATTTATTTTAACAGAATTGCAGAATGGGGGGTTGATGTAAATAATTTTCCTAGACTTTCTGGTTTTTCTATTGCGCTTTAAGATAGTTTCGTTGTAGCTTTTGAGTTTGTTGTATCCGCTTTTAGCCAAGGCATCATTGTAGTCTTTTTTGATGCTATTGAAAATCTCTTCGCTACTGATAAGTTTACCTAATCTGTTACTAACCGTTTGGCCTATGCTCTTTCTTATTAGTTTAGGGTGATTTGATTGCTTGTTTATATATCTTATATGCGAATTTTCTTTTCGAAATGGGGCATATGTGTTATTTGATAAATTCATCGTGATGTCTAAATAGTCAGTTTGGATTAAATTTGCTTCCACAGTTATCTTAAACCCATGATTCTCGAAAATCTTTCTGATTGTTTTAGCTGCCCTTTCATTTTTACATTTGGATTTCTTTAAAACTGTTAGACCATCGTCCCGATATAACCCAAATGAAATTAAAATGTCAATTGAAGACAAATCGGACAATATATATAATCCTTCCAGATCGCAAATTTCTGCACCCATATAATTTTTTAAGAAATGTTAATTTCTTAAAAAAATATCAAGGAGCTAAATGTACTTTTTAATAAAAAATAAAAAATATATTGTAGGATTGCTAGAAAATCTAGTAGTAAACGTTTGATGTTTTTTTAGTTAAAAATATTATGCACGAGTAATACCTATTATATAATAATCTAAATATTTGATATTAAATTTTAAAGAGTTATTTTAATATATTTTAAAAGAATGGAAACTTTAAAGTTTCGTGAACAAAAACAAGTATTACTTTATGTTAAGAAAAATAAATATTGAAAAATAAAAAGTTCCTTTCAACATATTTTTTGTTTTGAGATTTAGCTGAAAAAAATCAAAGAGTTTCTATATTCTAAAGAGGCGCTGAAGCATTTTTTATTAAATTTTTAATTTGAGCGTACTGTTTTAACCGACATTGCTTATACACTCTGAGTGATTGTAAACTAGCCTGGGTATATCAGGCTAACTTAATTCAGCCTGATTTTAATCAAAAACAAAATTAAAAAAATTATTTTACAAATTTCAATATAACTACCTTAGTTTAAGCTTTTAAAGTTTTTAATATAAATATATTGAAAAAAGAAATAATAAAACATAAACATGGATATTAAAAAACGATTGCCATTCTTGGAGTTAAAAAATTTTTAGGAGTTATTAAAAATATCTTAAGTGACCAAAATTTGTACTGTTTATTTTAGTTTTTTTTTTCAAAAATTAATTTTTTTTTGAGTCTTTGACAAAATGATTTTATTACACAGATTATTTTCTTCTTAATAACTAAAGAATAGGTTTCGCATTAGGTGTTTACTATATCTTACAATAAAATTTTTTTTACACATTTCGCTTATAATTGTAAGTCAACTAAGATTATAAGATTATAAAATTCTCAATAAGTTTAAGTAATGATTATTAAACTAAAATAACTTTACTTGTTTTTGCAAAGCAGTGAATCATTAGATACAAATCATTATATATTAATAAAACATTAAGTAGAAAAAAAATTGTTCACAATGTTTAAAAAGCAAATGAGTTGAAAAGTACTTTATTAAAATAAAAAGTTCATTTATTAAGTGCTAAGGATATCATCAACAATTTGATAAAAGTTATTGAAATATATATTTATATTTATATATCACTAACACTTGAAACATAATGGCATATTTATAATCGCTGAAATGTTTGCAATTGTACAGTTACAGATAAAATATTTATTTTTTGAGGTTTGATGATGCCAACTGAACAACTAACTCCTGTTTAGAGTTTAATGTAAATTGAAACAACTTTAAAGAAACAACTTGAATGATTGTTGCAACAACTAATGCAGCTTGTGTAACTTTGAAAAAAATATAGTTGGTTCAGGTTCAAGTAAAAATAATGAAGATCAACTGAATAAAGTATTATTATATGATTTTTTTTACTGAAATATTGTCATTAACCCCTGATATGATAAATTGTAATAATAACCACAATTAGTTTTTGTGAAAGATAAATTATTGAAACAAAAAATTTTATAGTTTTTGTCAATTTTACAAAAATTTAATTGTTTATAAACCACAACAAACCTCTTTTTTGGGTAAGATTTTTCGATGGAAAACAGAAACGAAATGTTTATAAATGTCTTGTAGAAAAGTTGAGGTGTTTTAGCTAGTGTTTGCTGAATCAGCAAAATATTTTTTTATTCAATATAAAAACTAATTATTTTATTATTTCTTTATATCTTACTTCATAATATTTATTTATTGATTAACTCATTATTTAGATTTGGAATAGGTGTTAAAAAGAACGAGATGTTTAATGAAAAATCATAATTTTTTTATGTGTAGGTTCCCCAGTTTTAAAACATTTTTAAATCAATTATGTATTATTTTTTAGACATAGTGCTGTAACTTCGAATTTAGAGATAGTTTTTTGTTGTTTTAGTTAATAATTTTAAGTTAAATTAACATAAACATTGTTAATTGTTATTTTAACTACACACTGCTTAAAAAAAATCCATTTTAGTTCAATAGCCACAGCTCATACTATAGTAGTACTGGAAATAAAAATGTATTAAATAAAGTAAAATTTACATGTTCTTTGATAAAATAAAAAAGGTGTACTAGTTGTTTTAAATAATATTATTAAATATAAAGTTTTAACTAAAAGTTTGCATTCTTTTATATTAATATACAAAGTGTTTTAAATTTTTAAACTTCCAAAGTTTGAATAAAGATAATAAATTTAATTTATAACTATTTTATATTTTTATTGATTTGAAAAATTTAAAATTTTTTATCAATACTAAGTTTATATAATCATAAATCGGAAAAAAATTTTCACAACTTAATGGAGCATGTCATTTTTAATTTATAAAAAAAATATATTTAAATTTAATTTTGGTTTGAATGTTATAATATATTTTCTATAATTGTAGCAAAAACCTTTGTAACAGTATAAAAAGCAGATTTTTTTTTCTTTATTTGCCAACCACTGGGTTTGTATCTTTGAATACTGTTCATTTTAGAGATTTTTCAAAGCACTTAATAGAAACCCTTTAACATCAGGCTACACAAATTTGATTCAAACAAAGTATATAAATACTAGTGACACAAATTATCAATATTAGTGTTAATGTGGAAAAAATATTTTTACAGGTTTGCCTGTTTTAGGATACTCCGGATTACTCGAACAGTTTTTTTAGTTTTAAAAATATCAGGATGTCTCAGGATAACTCAGGATAATTTAAATTTGGTTATAAACACAGGCTAACTCAAGCGAGGTATTTTCTTATTAAAAAACTGAGAATTGTTTTAATATTTTAAAAATAATAGGCCATTTTTCAGACTTTAAATAAGATTTAGCTGAATCATTAGAATTCATAATTTTATTGAAGAAATAGTCTTTGATTCTTTTTTAGGATTTCAAAAATTTCAGGATGACTCAATCAAATAAATGTTCACTCGAGACAGTATTTTTGACTTAAACAGTAGACTCCCTGTTTATAGTAATAAGTATTTACAACAAAAAAGACCTTTTATTCATTTATTTATATAAAATTTATTTACTTTGACTGTATTCAGCTAATTTTGATAGTAATAAAACACTGTTACAAATGGTTAACTATGAGACTGATGTATTTTATAGAAAAGAATAATTATGCAACTATGTTAAATTACTTAAGACTGAATACTATAGCATATTTTGATTATAAAGATTTATGATATTTTACAAAAAGTTATGTTTTTATTTTAAAATGTTTGAAAAACATAAGTCTCAATCTTCAATCAACAAGGATAAGTCAGGATGTCCACAAAACATGAAAAACTTTGAACAAAACCTGAAATTAGAGAATTATTTGAAATAAAATTTGAATAGTACGGAATTCTAACAAAAAATCATTAAAAATCTGGAGTTTTAAACAATTTTTACATGTTAAGTACTTAGATTTTGGTTTGACACAAAAAACTATGATATAAAATAAGATTTCATGTCATTATCAATTTCTTATATTTAAAAACACATTATAAGTAGCTTAACAGTTCCTTATTTTAGTTGAATTTTTACTTCACACAATTTTTAATTTTTAACTAAAAATTAACTAAAAAACGAGTATTATAAAAAACAGTGGCCACCCGGTTAAGTTTTTGAAAGGGTTTATTCTTGCTTGATTCTAATTTTCAATTAACATTAAAGTAATCAAAAACAACTTCAATATTTTTAATTGAAAAATATCCCCTGGTAAAATGTTGTTTGACGAATACTCAAAACATAAAATTTCAACGCTTAATTACACAAATGTATTAATGACGAGTATTTTAAAAACCAGTGGCCATCCTGGAGAGTTTTTAAGCAGATTTATTCTTGTTTAATTTTACTTTTCTATTAAAATTAAAGTAATTAAAAATAAGTTATATTTTTTTAGTAAAAATTTTCCCTTGTTACATTTTGATTGGCGAATACTCAAAAGGTGAAATTTCAAAGTCTAAAAACAAAAATGTATAAACTAATTAGCTGGAAGTTCAAAGCAAGCAATAAAAATACACAATCCAATCATGTGAGCCTTATAGTTCATCAATTTGTTTTGGCATTACTGCTAAAAAAAATCTATCCAAAATCGATTTATAATTTTTTTTGCCACAAAACTTGGAATCTTGTAAATATCTTGAATTTTTGAAATTATGAACAAACCATGAAATTGAAAAAAAAATTATTACGAAAATCATAAAAGTCCTTGAACTTTAAACAGTCATATTAAAAACGAAAATTTTTATTTGAAACAAAAATCTATCAAAAAGATTAAAAAACTTGTCACTACCAACTCAAAGTAGCTTAACAGTGTTTTTCTAATTTTGAATACATTATCACACAGGTTTTAACCTTAAACTTAAACTTAAACAACGAAGTTTGTCTAAAATCATCGCTTATAAAACAAAATTCATAATTTCAAAATAAATAAGTAAACTAATAGTTTGTAGGGGGGAGGCATAGGGATACGAATATTCTTTCTTTTGTTTATAGTGGAAAATTAGTGAATTTTACTGGTATTTATTGTATTTATATAAAATCTTTTTAGTTTTAAACGAAATTGTTCTACCCCCGCACAAGATACTATATCTTGAGATAGTCTGTTCCACAAAGCTTTTGCTCTGTGAAAAAATGCGCCTTGCCACTGACTGTTTTGAAAATTATGTTTACATTTTATTTTCAAATTATTTCCTCTTAGTTGATATTTATTTTGGGAAAAACTAAAAAACTGGATAATTTTTTTTATATTTGCCCTTGATAATTTAGTAAACAGTTAATAGATCAAATTCCCATCTTCTATAATCCAGTGATTTCAAGCTAAATTTAATCATTCTATCATTATATGATGTGTAAGATATGTTGCAACGATTATAAATATGACGATATAAATATGACGATTATAAAACTCCTTTGCACTGATTCAATTTTTTTAATATCCTTTTTTAAATGGGGTGAACAAATTTGGGTACTAAACTCAAGTTTAGGGCGAACGTATGTTTTAAATATTTTTGTCAGAATTGAAGCAAAATTAGTTTTAAAACTTTTTAATATTAGATAACATGTAGTTTTTGCAATCTTATATAAATAGTTGATAAGTTCATTCCTTTTTAAATCTCTGGAAATATAAATTCCCAAATTTTTAAAAACTTTATTTTTTGGTAACTTGATGTTATTGATTAAGAGGTCAGTTGGAGAAGATTTTTTGTTAATGATTAGAATTTTACATTTGCTAGGATTTAAGTTTAGTTTTCTTGTTTTTAATTATATGTAAATATTATTTAAAGATAGTTGTAATGAAGTATTTGACTGACTAAAGAATTTGGCATCATCTGCAAATAAGCTTAACTTACTTTTAATATCAATGAATGAACAAATATCATTCATATAAATTAAAAAGAGAAGGGGACCAAATACACTACCTTGTGGTACTCCACTGTAGATTGTTAAAGAGTCAGAAAGCGTATTATTGATGAGTACTCTTTTTGATCTTTTATTTAAAACGTTATAAAACCAATCAATTAAGCTTTCATGTAGCCAATACTGATTTTAAAATGTTTAGTAATCTTTTGTGTGATATTGAATCAAAGGCTTTTTTAATATCCGTATAAACTACTTTAGTAAATTCATTTTTGAGATAAGGAACTAACCAAGAATGTAAGCATGTTAACAGTTGAATGGTTGATGAGCGGTTTGGGACAAAACCAAACTGTTTGTTAGTTAATAATTGTTTATCAAAGAGGTGATTGAGAATTTTTACAGATACAATATGTTCATTAATTCTTAAAAAGCCACTTGTTAGAGATATTGGTATACCCCTTACACTCAATCTATAATTTTTTTTTTAATTTTCTTATTACATAACTCTACCCTCAGGAACTTTTTATTTGTAAAACTTATTTTATTTTTTTTTATACTTTCGTGCAAAACATGTAACTCTTGCAATTTTTTTCACTTGTTCAACTTTGACTCGTGTAATTTAGACCCATTCCTATTATTAAGACCGTTTAGACTAATCCGTCTACAAATAAATGCTTTATATGTTATAAAACATTTTAACGAAGTAAGTTTATATTAAACCATGTATACGTCAGTTTTAATGAATTGGTGCAAAATTAATAATTCATTTAAAGGGTTTTTTAGTAGAATAGCTTGCTTTTAACAGTGGTGTCAAAGAATTTCTAGATATGTTGCAGATTTAAACATAAAACCTTATATATTGAAACCTAATTTTTTATTGAATGTCATTGATAACCAAAGGTATATCAGTGATTTGAAACTAACATTTTTTTGAACCAGTTGATTAAGCTAAGTTTTGAAATTAGTTATATTTAGTACAACTGTGAAAAAGTTACCATAGTAGGTCAAATATTTGTATGAGTAAAGTCTAATTTGCAAAAAGGGTCACTTTTGCACGGGATGATTTTTTTAACTTTAATTTATACTAATTAAATTCTTTACCCTTGGTCAATAATTTTTTGTTTTTTAAAGTTAATTATTTTTCAATTAATCTTGATAGGTGTATTTTTTTGTACCGAGTTAAACAGTTGTGTCAAGTCAATAATTTTTTACAGATCTCTGCACATTTGTACATAAAACCTTGATCATGTATTCTAATTTTGTTTTACATTTCTAACCAAAGGTCTAGCAGCTATTTAGCTAAACAATTTATAGTCGCTGTTTATAAAGCAAAGTTTTGAAATGAGTTATCTTTATCATAACCGTAATAGTTCAAGTATTTTATATGAGTAAAGTCTAACTTGCAAAAAGGGTCAGTTTTGCACGATATGATTTTTTAAACTTAAATTTATATGTTAATTACTAACAAACTTAAACCTTAGTTGATGATATGATTTTAAAAGTTAATATTTTTTTATAAACTTTGATAGATATTTACTTTTTTGTCACTATTACCCTAGATCGGTAATTTTAACAATAGTTATATTTTTTTTACATTGCGCAAAAATAACCCTCCCTACCAAAACTGATCCCTCGTGCAATGTTGACACTCCGTTAAAAGTGTTTCTTTGTGCATATTTGTCCCTTTACCATTTTATATTGCATTATAGTTGTAATATCATGTTTGCCAGAACTTATATCTAATAAAATTTTTGTATCCGAATAAGATTTATAAAAAGTAATAATTTATGTGCTGCAATAACGATTGTATTGGTTACAAGCTATTTTTAACCAGTAATAAAGTACATTTTGTCTCATCTGCGGATCTCTTTTTTAACCCTAAACAATTTAAGAGGTAAAAATGAAGTGTGGTCCTCAGTTATGAAAAAGCTGTAAAATTTATATCAAATTTTATGTACGTCGTTTGAAAGCACTAATATTAACTCACTAAAGTATTGAGTGCAATATTTTTTTCAAATGCTTTTTAAACTGAAAATCTTTTCGAAACGCAAAATTGTTTTAAACAATTCATATCATTATATTAAATTTTCAGCCAATTCTTTGATTTTTCTACATAATGATGACAATTGATTGTTTATTGCGAAGTTATGTATTTTTGTTTTTTCCTTATACTCTTTATAATTATCTAATAGATCCTACTGTTTGACTTGCTAACCAAAAATCTTCTTGTATTAAATGTCCTTAACTAAAGTTCATGTTAAGTTTACACAAAGCTTTTAGTTTTGAAAATTCATTGTAACTTACTAATTCAAAATTTTCTCAGTGTCGACTTTATTAGGTTTAAACAATTAAAACAGTTATCTTTTAATAAAAGTAATAAACTAAGGTTTTACGCGACTAAACTTTTCTAGTATCATTTTATATCTACATATTTTAATGTTTTAACAGTAATAACGTCAACCAGAAACTTTTTTCATCAGACTTTGCATACCCATATAAACAAAATTAATACACGGAGGTTGTGCAATACATTGTAATAATATTAACGCATAAATACAATCCTTAAATACATTTATTTAGAGATTTAATTTTCAAAAATATTAACTCTAAGTTATAAATGTAACTCTTTATATTTTCACTTAGTAGCTATTAATTGTTATATATTTTGGTACTTATTTTAAAATTAGTACAACATTATTTGTGGGTCCTTAACAGTAATGCTCTTACATAGCAACAGGCGTCGCAAATTAAATACATCAGTATGATAAAATCCCCGAAAGTAGGATTTTTTAATCTACAATGTAATCAAACTTTTAAAAATAGTTATAATACTTAGTTATTAATCTTAAGATAGGTTTTCTCATTCTGAAGATATCAAAATAATTTTAAGCTAAAATATTTTTAGTTTCATAATTTAAGCCTTTGATTTATTTTTTAGTCAAAAATTAATACTATTTAGCTATTTCTTTAGAACAGTACATTCTAAAATTTACAACTCTCATTTGTGGGCAAAGCATGCACAAAACAAAACTTCGTATTGTATACTGTATATAAGACAATAAAGTATTTGTCTAAAATGTTGTATCTAATATTATTGATTATTAAAGATATTAAAATATTTAAGTCTAATGTACCTTTAAGAACTTATGTATCTAACTTTTTAAAACATTTATACAAAAAAATAGTAAATAAAAAGTAATAATAAATAAAAGATTAAGTTACAAAAGAAAATTATTTTATATTTAAATTTTTTTATATTCTTTTTTTAAAACTTTAAGCAAAAATAATTTATTAAGAACTTCATTTTTTGTTTTTAAAAACAAAAGAGTTAAGTTAGTAGGCAAATGAACTTGTTATTATGAATTGTTTTAGAATAACAATTAAGGTGTTAAAATTGTTTTTGTACATTGGAAATTGAAATTTTTGAAATTTTATCCTATGTAAAAAATTAGAAAAAAAAAGCTGTATTTTGTTACTTTAACTTTCTTTTTACTATAGCAATAAAACAGCTGTATTTAGTGGTTTTAAAATTTTACAATGCTACTAATGCTACTTATTATTAAGACAAGCGGTTAAAATGAACATTAAGTCCAGAGTTTTAATGCAATAACACTATTCTTTAGGATTTAAATTGACAGTATTGTTATATTAGTTTTGTTTTCCATTTATAAAAATAAAAGTTTCCTTAATAATTTTAATTTTCAAAAAGTCTTTTTCTCAGTTTCTCAAATTGAAAAATTATATCAAACTTTACTGACTAATCTCAAATATAAGTGTTCCATTAATTTTAAAGTAAAAGTATGAAATTCAGTATAATAATAATATGGTAGTTTTTAGTTTTTATTTTAAATTTTGCTAAAATATTTTATTTACTTTCTCTAGTTGCTAATATATTTTTTTGTTTTCTACAGAATTGAAAATGTTTGTTTTTTAATAAACGAAAGATCTATTCTAAGTTGTTGTATAAGACTGTGACTGATTTTTTTAATGGTTCTTACCATTTTTATTTATATTTATCTAAAATTCAATCCTGTCCGGTCTTTAAAATCAAAAGAGGAAGACTACCTTCATCCCATTTTAATTAATAATTTTAACTGCTTTTTGATATAATTAAATTAAAAGTCATTTAAACGATTAAAAGAACTTAATGTAATCAGATTAGTTGACACATATATAATTAAAGACTTATCAAGTATTGTTGTTTTAATATTAATAATAGGTAAGATTACAATCTTACTCAAACATATGCCTTGGTTCAGCAACCGTCTTTACAATAGTTTACCTTAAGTTTATCAAAATTAACTATTTTAAGCTGATTAATTAACATTCGCTAAATATTTTGTTTTAAACTTAGTCATTGAAAAAGACACGACTTTGATATGTATTAAGTTGTATAACCCAAGCTTATAAGTTTTTCAACTAGTGCTTGTTACTTGGCGGACAAGTTATTTTCAAAAAAAAACTAATTAAAGCAAACTTTAACTCAATCTTTATTTAGATTAAGTTAGTAATAAGTCTATATCTTATTAAAGATAAACAGTTTCAAAGTTATTCATTGCATCCAATTTCAAATAAATAACGACATAGTTTATTTTATTTTTGTTTTCTCAGTTTTTATTCCTACAAAAATCTTTTTCTTTACACTAAAAGACTTTTGAAGCAAACAATTTTGGTTATAGCTTAAACCGTTAATAAAGCCTTAATATTTTTTTAAAACAGTTATTACATTGAACAGATTGAAACCAGGTACTAAACTATAGTAACATGTTTATATTTTGTAAAAGTTTTCAATTTTAAATGAGTTTTTTGTAGTAGATGTTTTTATCAAAGTACTTATAAATTTTATCACTACAATTTTATCATAATATTCATTATGAGTTTTGTTAATATTGTTATTTAATCAAGAAATGAACTTAACTTATAAAACTTAAACCTTACAATCACTAAATTACATTAACAGTTCAAAGTTTAAACAAAAAATTCATATGGTTACATTTTTTTAGACTAAAGTTTATATTTTTATCAGAAAACTGCTCAAAAAAAAAACATTGTATAAAACAAACTTTATAATAAACAACAATTGAAACAAATGTTTACATTTTAGCAGCAGCATTGTGGTTTAGAATTATCTCTTCTCCGATTGATAGACAGTTTTTATATGGATGTAATACGGGAATGCAATACTTCATCAGTAAAGTTGTTACGGCTTTTTATTTTATCCATATTTTACAATTATATCACTAGACTAATTCTGAGTATCCCCTTAAACACAAAATGGTTTTTAATAAAAATTGATGTACAATCACTCTTATATATATATATATATATATATGTATATATAAAGGTTTATTTCAAGATGTAAAACTCAAAGGACTCGAGTTTCGTGCTTATCGTTGATAAGTGCATTAGCACGAAATTTGGGTTCTTAAAGTTTTATATCTTGAAATAAACCTTTTTATTAATAAAGCTTTTAAGGTGGGCTCAGTGTGAAAGATTTACTTTTTCAAATTAAATAACTTAATTCTAAATAAATAAATAAATATATATAAAAAGGTTATTATTCAAACTTGAACACCTCGTACAGAGCCCACTTAAAGGGCTTTTAAATAATTTATTAGAAATGGACGATTTTAAGAATACTAGTACACATGTTTTATAAAGCTTTTATCATCAGCCAGTTTGTTTTAAAACAAAAATCAACTTATAAAACATATATGAAAAGTTGTGCAAAAATACAAAGTTGTGCAATTGATTCGAGAGAATTGATTTTTGAATTGGAAAAATTTCTATTTGCGCAGAAACTTCCTATACTTTAAATTAATGCTTGATTAATAAATTTTTCAAGGCCCAATTTTTTTTTTTTATGACGGTAATTACTTGGAAAAACATGTGCTTATCAAAAGCAAAGGGGGAAAACACTGCCCTTACAGTTATAATAAGAATTAATTAAAACATTGACTACTACGGAAGCTTACTAACAAAGGCTTGACTTTAGCAAAGTTGACGGGGCGTAAAATTCGGTTTTAGTATCTATAGTTTTCAACCACAAATTATTTTATTACGACAATTAAAAAGCCGTCATATAAAGTAGAATATTATCAAGCTGAACCACCGGAAATATCTTCTTACCGAAGTTATTTTAAACACTGACATCTACCGGTAACTCCAGGAGTTCAGTGACATTATATTAATACAATTATCTTATATTTGTATATTTCATTATCATAACTTTTTATTTTGCGCGCTTTAAATCCGGTATATATGGAAAAAAATAAGTCCACACGTAAATAAGAAACAGTAAATTTTACGAGCAACCAACAATTAAAGCTAGAATTGAGAACTACAAAAACTTTAAAGCAAATGATCTTAAGCTTACTTAAGCAATTCTGTTTTGTTTGATATTTTAGTGTATTAAACATCATATACATAATTGTAAGTCTATATAAATTTCAAAATTATGAATTAAATAATTTTCTTTTAAACAACCTCACACTCGATCTCAGATCTACAAAAAGTCAAAATTTCCAGGTAGCTTCTGAAAATCTGACTTCTGTCAAAACTGCCGAACTTGTTACAGGAACGCTCGCTATAAAATTAGAAACACAAATAACTTGGAGAGCATTTAGATAATTAATCTTTATCAAAATCATAAAAAATTACTGGTAGACAATTAATCGTATTTATTTTGTTGCATATTGTCACAGATGTACAAAAACAATATTTTTTTAAATATGAATTTTAAATCATTCTAAAAAATAACTTTAAATACCAAATTTTACTTTTTAAATAAAATAACAACACAACAATTAGATCAAAATTCATTTATTATGTAATCGATAAAATACATATCAAGTTCAGACTTCAGTTAAGCCTTTTAAAAGAATTTGTAAATTATGCCTTAATTTTTAACGGATTCTATTAAAACCAAGGTAACTTTGTACAAGCAAAACCGTGGAGATTTTTTGTTACTTCACATGATTTTTCAGACCATTCATCTTTATCAACATCATAAAATACAACTGATGAATTGTTATCTTGAAGTATTACGATTTTGTTTCCAATCGAAAGAGCTTTATTTAAAGCAATACGATACTCTGATTTTAGATCAACAAATCTTTTATTATTATTGTCAAAAACTTCACATCTATCACTATTATAACTAATAACAAATAATTTATCTTTTACAACAACTAAACTGTGATGACTTTTACTTGTTATCATATTAGGCATTGTTGACCATTTATCAGCAAACACATCATATGATTCTACTGAGTTCAAACTAATATCATCATTATCTAATCCACCTGAAACCACAATACTTTCTTGAAAAATTGTACAAGCTGCATCCCATCTAGCTACATTCATTCCAGTAATTTCTTTAAAGTTGTTATGTTTTGTATTGAATTCTAAACCGGACTTAGTTGTTATATAGTCATAATGATTATCATCTATTTTATGATTACCACCAAATATAAATATTTTGTTCATAAATGCACAAGAACAAATGTAATGGCGTTCGTCAACCATGCTAGATACTACAGTCCATGTGTTAGTAGAAGGTGAATATTTTTCAACTGAATTTACAAAAATATCAGCACTATCAACACCACCAAAAACATAAACTTCTCCTTTTAAACAAACAGCTTCAACGTATTCTCTACATTGATTCATTGGAGCAAGAACTTTTCCGCAGTTCATGTTACTTCTATCAATTTGTTTTACTTTACTTACAACTTCATCCAATCTATCATAATAACCACCACAAATTAACAAATTATATTCATTTTGTTTACAATACCTACTTGTGTAAGAAATATTTGACTTAGTTTTGAAGTAGTTGTTGTTTGCTGAAATTTCTTC
Source organism: Thalia democratica (assembly GCF_965202585.1). Taxonomy (NCBI): domain Eukaryota; kingdom Metazoa; phylum Chordata; class Thaliacea; order Salpida; family Salpidae; genus Thalia; species Thalia democratica. The sequence goes on along the minus strand of NC_139165.1, from coordinate 115,887,807 downwards.
TAATATGTTATCATTATCATAAATTTCAGTGATTGAAGAAATTTTATCTGAAATATATTTCAATGCATGTTCTGACAATAAAGAAAGTCGGACTTTTAGTAACAATTGTTTTGCATGTTTGCGACGTTGATTACTATTGTGTTTCAACCAAGTAATTACTGCATTAAAAATTTCAACTTCTGAGTGAATATCCAAATCAGAAATAGAAAGTATTTTTGCAACAAGACTGAAATCCAAATGTAAAAAGTTTTGTGTTTCAACTACCATTGGAAAACATCGTTCTATATAATTTAAAGACGACTCAGCAATAGTAACTAGGTTGTAACATTTAGCTAAACAATAAAATGCGACAACATTTTTAATTCTTAACTTGTCTTGAAGGATTTTGCTGATTTTCGTAATCGTATTTTTTCTTTGCAGAAGCTTGTTTATTTTTAAAGCTAGCACGATTTCATGTTCTTTCAGATTTGATACATCTAAAAATATACATGTATTATATTTATAAAAATGCTTAAAATATGTAGAACTAGAAACCTGTATTATCAATAAAAATATTATCGCAATATTATTTTATATTAATTATTGCAACACAAATTTTTGTAACTGTTGTTAATAAATAAAATAGAAATCATATTATTACTCTTTTCAATAAAACAATGTAAGATAGAGGTGGTCCACAAGTATATCACTGATAGGACATTTTGTTTAGCATTGTTTATGAAATTAAATAAAATCAAGACCCTAAACGGAAAACCTACAAGAATGTAATTTTGGCCCTCTACAGCTTGTTTTGAAATCAAATTTGATGTCTTTGGGTTTAATATGAAAATAAGATAAAATGTCTTTAAAATACAAAAGATTTAAAATCTGCAACATTTTTTATTAGGATGAAAATATTTTTATTACTGTTTTAAAAATGAGCTGTGTATTTATCTAAGTCGTAGTTTCTAGACTTGGTAATCTTCGTTAATTGCAAAAAATCAACTATAAATAAAAGGTTTTTTATATGGAAAGAACAAAAAGGACTTTTTAAACTAAACTTTGTTAAACTTTATATTATTTGTGTTATTTTGACACATTTTTAAAATTTTACTAAAAATATAGTTACTTAAAAAACAACTAGTTTTGATTATTATACTTATTTTAAACAACTTAACTTTTTAAGAGTTTCTTGAAAATCAACAATTTTAACATATTAGAGGACAAAGTAGAAGAGTTCAATAGAATCCTTTAAGTTAAAAAAGAGTTAAAAAAGCGGAAAAAGACTTTATGGTCAATTATATATCTTCTTCTACAGTTAAAACTATTTTTCTAAAACCCAAAATAAATAATTAACACTACTATTTTACGAAAAATAAAGATGTGTTTTATAATTTAAGAAGACATTTTTATATGTATATTCCTCTTTTGAGTGATAATTTATCTCAATCCTTGCAAAAAAGGTTTTCAAAATAACAGAATTATTTCCTGAATACTTTAGTATTATACGTTAAAAAACAAAGTGCATTTTTTTTACAAATTTTGGATTTCTGCATACTTTAACTGTAAAAATATTCCAGTAAATTAGATAATATTGGAACAATTTCAATAAAAAACCAAGTCCCAAGCTTATCATAATATTTATTTATTGAATTAATTACTTATAGTTTACCTTTACAATTTATTTAAAATCAATAATAATGTTAAAAACTAACTCTAAGCTCTATTATGCTCTTAATTTCTTTATTTTTTTTATATTTGCTCAAGTTTTCTTAATGGAGTTTAAATTTTTGAAAATTCTAAAATATTTTTTGTTAACATCAAATAACAATACTAAGTCTTATTTTTTATAAGTAATTTTTTAAGCATTAAAACTTTGCTATAACTAACAAATTAAAACGATCAAGAACTAAATCTAATAAAATGTATTAAATCTGATTATGTCAAAGTTTTTAATGTTTAAAAAAAAAAAAAATTTCATTTAATACAACTAATATTAACTAGTTATAAAAACAACGGTTAATGTTAAAATATTGTTTGAGTTATCTTACCTGTATTGTTAAAAGTAATGTAAGCTTGTAATCTTTTATCATCTAATTGTTTTGAATAAAACTTCATGCATTTGTTTTGAAAACAAGTAACTACTGAATTTCTACAAGTTGCACCAAAACTTGCTAATTGTTGATGGTTTTCATCAAGCTTTATTCTTTTAACATCAATGTGGTCCATATTACATTCACTTGACATGAATTGATGATATTTTGTTTATCTTGTTATAAAAAAAATCTGTAAGTAATAGTTTAAATATAATTGGCTATTCCAATAATAATATACTTTTTAATAAGAAATAACTTGTAACAAATAGTTACCTAGGAAAATAACTTTAAATACTAAATAATTTTTAACATTGAAAAACACATTTTTAAATTAACAAAAGTTCTGCTTAAAAAATATATAAATTAAATAACATAACTATATTCTTGCTATTTTTATTTGAAATGAATTAAAGTTAAAATTAAAAGTTTGTTAGCACTTAAAAAATAGGATATAAGAACACTATAAAAATTCTTTGTTGTATAAATAAAATTTAATTAAAAATACTTAGTGAGTAATCATAAATAAAACTATGAAATTGTAATTTGTATCTCTATCAAATGGTTTTAAAATACTAAATTAAAGCATAACAATAACAAAATATTCAACCCCACAAAAAATTGATACTATTCTTTAAATTGAGCTCATACTTTTATTTTGTAACTTACAGGTTCCTATTTCTAAAAATAGTAGACATCATTTTAACACTACAGTATTGTTTAAATAAAAACGACTAATAAGTTTAAAGGTGTTAAAGCAGGGAGTGATATATAATTAAAAAAAAGAATTTAAATTTATATTTATAGAATAGTAGTACAGTAATAAAGATGCATATATTGAAACAAAACAATAATAAAATTAAGAAAAAAACACTTGAAATAATTAAAACTATATATAATAAAGCTAGCCAACCTGTGTTTAGATAAAAAGAATAAATGAGCCTCAATCAAACTAAGTAGAGTTTGTAAAAACTATTTGAATATTTGTTACATTAAACTAACCACTAAAATTTCACATGAAGTAAAAAGAATCGAGTAGTTTCAGTTTGTTTTTTTTAAACTTTATAAAGAATATTTTACATAGTAATAATAACCTTATTTCTAATATTATTGCCTGAGATTAAAACTGAATTGAGTTCATTTAAAAAGAACTAAATAGTTCCGAGTCATGCGTAGATTTTCTTTATTTATCTATCTTTGGTATTTATTTAATTATCCTGAATGTTTGAATACTCTTAGCAAACTATTATGAATTTCTATTATAAAAAAAACATCTTGGGTCAGCCCGAAAAATATATACAAAAATCCTCAGTTATTTTGAGTGTGTGACAACCCTTATAATATAATTATATACATATAAATTTAAGTTTTATAATTTCCAGATACATAACAACATATTTTATTCTAATAACTTTTAAAAATAGTTCATTGTTTTTGCTAAAAAAACATTTAAAGTTTAATGAGTGCCAATAAAGTTAGTTTTCATAAGATTATAATTTTAACCAAGATTGAAATAAAACTGAAAAATAAAAAAACTGCAGTCAATACAATTGCACTAAACCAGGGGTCGGCAGGTAGTTGGTGCCTGCGGGCCAAATTTCAAATTTCCAAAGTCTTTGCGGGCCGCAGTTTTAGTTTTAGTGACCTTTGAATAATACTTTGGTTATAGTAAAACTAGAGAAAGTTTTACTTTAAATCACTTTATTATTCTAAATAACTTTTTTCTATACATATAGTGAACATTTAAATTATAATAAATTATTAGAATAAAACTCACATTGACTAATATCCTTAAGTCTTAATAAACAATGTACTTTTTTAAGGGTTTATTAAGTTAAACTTAATACTTTTGTAATTTAACTTACAACCTAGCTCTCTATATAAATCGAGCTTGAAAAACATTTTTGGGTACTTTTATACAACTTTTATATTTTTAACCCTTTATTCATACTTCTAAAAATTTTTTTTTTTAATATTTTAAAAACTCATTTATTAGCTAACTAAAAAATTAAGACCTATTTATAGTGTAGAAAGCTAAAACAAGTATATTAACATAACTAATTCTCGAATACTTTAATAAAATATCTTGTTAGTAATAAACTAGTATGTTATATGGTTGTCACTTTAAAAGCAAAAATATTTAAGTGATATTAAACAATCATAAGTTTATTAAAAGATCAAAAAACTAAAAACTTGCTGTTAATCAAGCTTAAATACCTAATTAAATTATCTCTATCATAATAAAGTACACAATGTTTAAGATGACAAAAAAAAATTATAACTAGTATTTTACATTACAGTCATAAAAACTACTCTGATAATTCGAAGACTTATTCAAAGTGTTTAAAATAAAAGTATGACACAAACCTGAGTTTTAAAAAAATGTATTAAACAGATTTAGCCTATTCTGAGTTGTTCAAATTTTTAAACATGCCTGTTTGTTTGGCAATCTTATTTAAAATAAAGAAATAACGAACTTATTAACAGTGAATAATATATATAGCAAATAAATATTATAATTTAGTTTGAATGGACAAATAGGTTTATCAAAATTTTTTAACAAAATTATAAAAGTTTATTAAGCCGTTAATGAAACAGAAAAACTTATTTTTATTGAGCATTATAGCTATTATTCTGTAATAAAAACATTGCATTTCAAAAGACTACATGATAAATATAAGACAAACTAAAAGAATTAAAAAACGGTAGTTAGGAGTTATTGCTAGAAACCAAAAAAAAATTAATCGCTTGGTCAGTTCCAACAAAACACATGATTATATTTATCAAGAACTAATGATCGAAGAAACTGCTAAGGCAAGCTATGAGGCAGCAAAACTATTTACTAAAAAGAATATACCATTTAGAACTTTATTTTCTAAAGAATTTATGTTGGTGGTAATGAAATATTTTTGTTTGTTATCAATGAAAACAAGAAGTCGTGTTTAGAAAAAGTCTGAAGATTTTAAAGCCACACAAATCAAATCAGGACTTTAATTAGTCTCTTAAGATGAGAGCACTGATACAACAAGTATTGCATATCTGAGAGTTTTATATAGAAGTGTTTTTACTAACTTTGACATTTTAGAAGAATTTCTAGGTTAAATTTCAATGCAAAGCACAACAATACATTTTATAAGCAAAGGTGCAACGCACTAATATAAAGTTTTTAAAAGAACAATTCTTTATACTGCTTTTAATAAAGAATAAAATTAAAAGTAAAAATAACTGCCTCATATAATATATCAGTATCAAAAAGATAAAGTTAAGCTAATTAAGTGTGTTTTTAATAAAATGAAAATTATTGTGGTAAATTTTTTGTTTCATATCGAGATTTCACTACTTTACATGTAAAAAGTGTTTAAAAATCCAGGTTTTTTCAAAAATTCTCAAATTCAAGCTTTTTCCAGATTTTTAAGAATAAATTTTCAAATTCCAAGCTTTTCTGGGATTTAAGTTTTACTTACTTATATGTATACAATAATCTTAATAATATTTCAAATTATATCAGCTTCAAAATTTTAAATTTAACATATATTATAATTCAAGCCACACAGTGAATTGAACAAAACATAAATCATGAGTTTAATTTTTAACTCTTTAAAGCAAAAAAGCCAGCCTGATTGAGAAAAAAACTAGTCTTATATTTTCGTATACAAAAAGTAATTAAAGCTAAACTCTTAAAAAAAAAGACTAAATTGGCCTGAGATTTGAATTCTTCAAATCGTTTTGAATGTTCATTTTATTTATTAACAATGTACAAACTTAATAAAATTACCATCCCTAAAACTAGTTTTTATTAAACAGGTAGTTCCAAAAAACAGCAATTGTATATATTAGTATGCATATGCAACGCAAACAAATTAACTTAATTTGCCATAAAACATTGTTTAAAAAATAAAAATGCATGCCTAACAAAAACTATTTTAATTTATGTCATACACACTGTTTTAAATCTGTACACACTTAGCCATTACATGTAGAAACAATAATGTTAGAAAGTTATGCATAAACTAAACTTACAATTAAGACAAAAGTTATATTGAGTTTATTACTTAACAATTATTTCACGCTAAAGCGATGATCACAATTAAACAAACTTATATACTAAATTTCATCTAATTTAGGTATAATCATGAGCATGTTTATTCATTGGTGTACATAGTAATTTATTTTAAGTGCAAATAAAACTTTTAAAAAATCAAAATGTATCAAGACTACAATAAAATAACCTTATTTCTTATAATTTTGTCATTTTAGATGTTTTTATGCACACTCAAGATTAACTAATAGTGATAAGATATCTATAAAAGAAACTGAGGTACAAAATAAATGTTTACCAAAATACCTTAATTGTAAAGAAATAACATTTTTGTTAATTACTGTGCATCACTTATGTCAAAATGGAAATCATTTGTATTTAATTAATTTACTAAATAGGTTTTATATAAATAACTTACTAAAACGAAGCACTCTATAATTTTTTTTTCAGATAACTACTTGCTGTTGTAAAAAAAAAGCTATTGTGAAACTGAGAAATAAACCTTGTTAGACTGCTAATTTGTCTTTTTCACATATTAAGCTATAGCAGTAAAGTCTATTAACTATTTTAAAATTTTGGACAGGAACTTAAAACGAAATTTATCAAATTAAACCAGAATACCAAAAAAAAAAAAAATTAAAATACATTTTTGCTCAGCGGGCCACATTTACATGCTCGCGGGCCACAAAATTTTCTTTCGCGGGCCGCATTCCATTCAGAAAATAAAAGTGCTCGCGGGCCGCAGATTTACCCTTTGCGGGCCGCATTTGGCCCGCGGGCCGCAGTTTGCCGACCCCTGCACTAAACACTTCTTTTACATTATTTCAGTCAAATATATTTTTTCTAATTTTAAGTACTTAGTTGGTAGGGGTAAACTTATTTTTGTGTAAATGCTACATTGACCACTAAGCTAAAATTTAATTTGTAATAAAAAACTTCATGAAGTACAATTTCAATTTGTTTGGTACTTAAAATTTGTCTGAACATGATGTTATTAACTTTTATATGTTTTTTTACTTTTTAACTAGATTCAATTAGAAAAAAATAGTAGGGTTTTCTTTAAATGCTTAAAACTAAATAAACAATGAAATAATTACTTGTATTTATAAAATATTTAAATTAATAGAATTAAATTGTAGACGAAATAAAATGAAAGAGTGACACTGCTTACTGTAATAAAATTGAGATAAACAAACTTACAAAGGTGTCATTCTTTGAATATAAGAAAATACAGTCAGACTTTAAGCAAATTAGTCTGAATCACCCTATCTTAATAAAACTTAAAAAATATTAATAAGCAAAAAACTTGACATAAACTACTCTTAATCCAGCTTAAGAGACTAAGGGTTACTAAATATGAATAGTTATAATAAAAAAGATAGTAATAAAAAAGCAGACAGAAGGGATAATCTAAACAAACGGTACGAACTCTTTTATTCCTGCACGCACTTCCGAAAACTCCACTTCAAAACTTAAATTAATCGTAATACAGGTTTTATGCATGCTTTTTAATTTTTGTAACTATAATTTTCTTAAAGTTAATTTTCTTTTTTTTTTTTTCTAAATTATTCAAGCAAAATTTTAAAACTTTGGTAACTATTATAAGCACAAAACTACTTAAATTTACAATATTCAAGTCACAATAAAATTCAGCTTGATTAAAATGCATCTTAACTTAAGCCTACTTATTATTATTAACCTTATTCTTATTTATTTGTGTTGTTCTTTGATTTTTAAATTTAACTAGAATTTAAACTTTGCCAAAGATTCAAACTTAGTACCATAATTTAACTTGTTTTGTTTTAAGGTAAAAATTTGTTTTAACTGTAAGCTTTCATATAAAGCATTTGAGCGTAAATTTAAATTTTAATAACGATTAAAAGCACAAAATTGTTCAAATTTTCAATAATTACGTCACGATTAAAATAAGCTACACCAATTTCAATTAAATTTTAAGCTCATTTCATTAATTACACTTTTACTTAAGCAATGTTTAGTCTGTAAATTATCTAGAAGAAAAAAGAAAGCTACATACAGCTTTGATTATTGTTAGTATTGTTGTTATATTGATTTTAAAACTTAGCTAAAAATTTAAACTTCTACTAAAACTCAGTCTTAATATTAAAATTTGATTTGTTTAGTTTCTTAAGTAAAAATTTTCAGTAATATTTTGTTTTTATCTTAATTGAATTGTTCAATTGCTATTTTCCATGGCTGTCACATATCTTTTTTTAGATTTATTTAAGCACTGAAGAGGTCTTTGACCGAAACTTAGTTTGTAAAATAAATTTTTGAAAGAATAAATATAAAAAAGATAGTTTTAAATTAACTTTAAATTTACAAAAAAGGCCAGCTAGCCTGAGTTATGGTGTATGGCAACAAAGCAACCTTGTAACTAGCAACAGTTGTTTTTTAACACTTAGTAATAAAAATTCTCTTATAAAGCAGTAGAAGTTTTTTAATAATGTGTAATTTAGTATAGGGTTGCTTTGTAAATAAAAGATAATTGTTTTAGTCACTAAAGGCGTTTTCTGATATTTGAAAGTTTTTACTTCACTTAAAAACTATTTGTAAAAAAATAAAAACCTTCTCAATGAAAAAATAAAGGATAGATATAAGTTTCAAAAACATTATCCCATTATACTCATCTATATATTTTTTACAAAACTTACCATATCCCTTGCAAGATAAGATAGCTTCACTAAATTTTAAAAGTTAAGTAAAAATTTTGTATAATATATAAAATTACTTGGATTTTGCAAACTCATTATTAAGCTGTTGTAAAGGAGTCTAAGTTAGCGTTGTTACACCTTTATTTTTTCTAACAACTTTAACTTTAAACTGTTAACTCAAATAACTGAATACTTCTTAATCTAATTATACTTAAATTATCTATTTTTGATATATTTATACTACTCAATAATTTAAAAGTTTTTAGTAGACAAGGTCCTTAGCTTAAACTTTCAGACAACTTTTGTTTATCGTTTTAAATAACAATATAATAAATAGATCTTAGTTTAATAAATAAGTTGTATATTCATGACGAAGACTGTGACTAACATAATTTTTGCTTTCTATTTTATAGCAGATTGACAATCTATTTTTAGAATAATTTTCCAGGTTATTGAAACACATTTCCTATTTTTTTAATAAAAAATAAACATAAGTAACAAACATTTTAAAATTTATATAACTACTAAAATGATACTCTCAATGTATGTGAGTAAAACAATATAAATTTAATTAAGAATTGTTTTTGATTATTATTGATAAATGGTCTTTTCATTGCTAATTAAAGCTAACGTTATTGAAATAAAACATGTAAGTTTTTCGGATTTTACATAATTTTAACATTCAAAGTTTTATCTTTATAATTTATTCAAAAACTACTATTTTTTTTTTAACGTGTACTTTATAATCAATAATATAATTTTAAGTATAATAGCTACATTAAAAAACTAATACAACTTTTGCTTTGATATTTTTTACCAATAATTAAGTACCATGGATAAATTTTAATTATGTTTTGATTTAAAAGTCAAAACATATTGATTCACAAGTCAGGATTACATGATTAGATTGTTAAATGTAATTTTGTTGGTTGCTTAGGATTTTGAGCTCAATAATTTTCAAATTGTTTTCAAGTGTTTAAATTTTATCTTTTGAGTATTAGCTAAACAACATGTCACCAAGAGATTTTATTACGTAAAAAAAGATAGAATTTACTTTTGATTACTTTAATTCTAATAAATATGGTAGAATTAACCATGAATAAATCTACTTAAAAATTTATCAGGGAGGCCAATGATTTTTTTAAATACTCGTTTTAGGGTTTATTTAGTTTAAATTAAAAACTGTGTTAAGTAGTGTTCAAATAAATTAAAATACTGTAAAGCTACTTTGAGTGTATTATTTAATAAAATAAATCGATGCTGGCAAGAAATTTTATTTTATATCTTATTTTTTTTTGTCAAACCAAAACTTTAGTACTTATTATAAGGGTTGCAACTCTTTGAGTCGAAAAAATTTTTTCGCTGAGTAACCTTAAGCTTCCTTGAGTTTATTCAAACCCTTATAATTCTTATAATTTATTAAAAAATACAATTTTAATTCTAAGAATATAGAGGAACTAGCTGCAAGGCTAAAAAGTTTCTAAATAAGCACTCAAAATAAATTAAATCTAATTTTTTGGAACATAATATTGAAGCTGAATTAACTAAACTTTATACAAGATCTAGAAAAAAAACTCCGTGAGATTTTTTAAAAAATCTTAAAATTTCCCTGAAATTTTTAGAAAAATCCAAAACTGCCCTGAGTTTTCCTGAGTTAAAAAATGAGATCTTTTTTGAGTTTCCCTGAATTCCCTGAGTTTGTGGCAACTCTGTAATATGTAAAAATAGTTTAAAACTCCAGGTTTTTAAAATTCATATTTTTCAAACTTTATTTGGAAAACTTTTCAAATTACAGGTGTTTTAGCCAATTCCAGGTTTTGTTGTTTTGTGGAAACCCTGACTTATCCTTGTATACTGAAGAATGAGACTGATGTTTTACAAACATTATAAATTGAAAATATGTTTGAAAACATTTATATTTCGTTAAAATCAAAATTTGCTAAAACATTTGATCTTCAATAACTTAACTTAATTGTGTAATTGTTTTTTTTTATAAAAACATCAGTTTTGTAGTTAACTCTTTGTGACAGTGTTTTTTTACTATGCAAAACTAGCTTTAAACAGTCAAAGTAAATAAGTTTTTTTAACTTTATGAATATAAAGTCTTTTTTGTTGAAAATACTTATTATTATAAAGAGGGATTCTACTGTTTTAGTCAAATATAGAATAAAATAATAAAATATATATTCTAGTCCTGAATGCCATTTATTTGATTGAGTTATCCTGAAATTTTAAAATTCTGAGATAATATTAAAATTTTTAAAATTTTACTAATAAACTACTTCTTTAATAAATTGGGTATAATAATAAATATTTTAATTAATTCAACTAAATCTAATTCAAAATAAAAAAAAATGGCCTAGGATTTTCAAAATCTTAAAACAATTCTCAGTTTTCTAAAAAAAAACAAAACTATCTTGGGCCTGCCTGACTTTTAAAACAAAATTTAAATTATCTTGAGTTATACTGAGATTTTTAAAATAGTTTGAGTAATACGGAGTATCTTAAGTGTGTGGCAACCCTGTACAAATATTTTAATCACCAATACTAAAGATGATAATTTGTGTCACTAGGTATCTATATACTACTTTTGTTTCAATCAATTTTGCGTGACCTGATGTTAAAGGGGTCCCAATAAGTTCTTTAAAAAATCTCTAAAGTGAACAGTATTCAAAGATACAAACCCAGTGGTTGGCAAACAAAAAAAAAATCTGCTTTTTATACTGTTACAAAGGTTTCTGTTACAATTATAGAAAAAATATTATAACATTCAAACCAAAATTAACTTAAAATATATTTTCTTATAAATTAAACATGACATGCTTCATTAAATTGTGGCAAATTTTTTCCCACTTATAATTATATAATTATAGTATTGATAAAAACTTTATATTTTTAAAAACTATTAAAAATATAAAATGGTTGTCATTTGAATTTATTTCTTTATTTAAATTTTAAGTTCTTAAAATATGTGAAAAACTTTATATAATAATATAAGAGAGTGGCAAACTTTTAGGTTAAACTTAATATTTAATAATATTATTAAAATTAACTAATACTTTTTTTTATTTTAATAAAGAATATGTAACATTTACTTTGTTTTAAACTTTTTTATTTCCAGTACTACTATGGTATGAGCTGAGCCTATTGAACTAAATTTTTTTTTTAAGCATTGGTAATTAAAACAACAAACTAGTGTCAAATAATAAGGTATATGTTTATTTAATTTAAAACTATTAACTAAAACAAAATAAAACTGGTCTCTTTAAAAATATTAAAAAAAAGATTGTACTAAAAATAGAAGAAGAATTTTATTATTAAATTACAACAATATGCCCAAAAAATAACTCACAGTTGTTTTCAAAATGTTTTTGTACTGGGGTATCTTCATACAAAAAATTATGGTTTTCGATTAAACATCAAGATTATTTTGAACATTATTTTTGTCTACATCATAACAATTCACTGAAAATCTGTTATTATGAAATGGGTCCGATTCTAATTTTGATGTGTTTTCCCGAAAATTTGCTGAATCAGCAAAATTTTCATAATTTTAGTTTTCTTTATTATTCAATATATACTAGCCACCTACTCCAAATTTAATTAATAAATTAATCAGTAATTAAATGTTATAAAATAAGATAAAAAGAATTAATAAAATAATTAATATTTATGATAAAAAATAACTTTGCCGACTTAGAAAATACTAGTTGAGACAGCTCCACGTTTCTGTTTTCACAACGACATTTTAAAATGTTACGTTTCTGTTTTCCATCGAAAAATCTAAACTCAAATATTAACAGGTTTGTTGTGGTTTAAGAGCAATTAAATTTTTGTAAAATTGACAAAAAATATAGAATTTTTTGTTTTAACACCAGTAAAAAGTAATTTATGTTTCACAACAATTAAAATGTGGTTACTATTACATTTTATAATATCAGGGATAAATGACAAAATTTTAGTAAAAACATAATATAATTGTACTGTACTTAGTTGATCTTCATTATTTTTACTACCACCTGAACCAACAATATTTCTTTTCAAAGTTACACAAGATGCATTGATTGTTGAGACATTTATTCAAAATGTTTCTTTAAAGTTGTTTCATTTTATATTAAACTCTAAACAGGAGTTAGTTGTTGAATTGGCATCATCATTATGATAAAAACATCGAAAAATAAATATTTTATCTATAAGTGTACAATCGCAATTATTTCAACGATTATCAATATGCCATTATGTTTCAAGTGTTAGTTATGTTTAAATATAAATAAATATTTCAATAACTTTTATCAAATTGTTGATGATATCATTAGCACTTAATAAATGAACTTTTTTTTTAAATAAAGTACTTTTAAACTCATTTGCTTTTTAAACATTGAGAACAATTTTTTTTCTACTTAATGTTTTATTAATATATAATGATTTGTATCTAATGATTAACTATTCAATGCTTTGCAAAAACTAGTAAAGCTATTTTAGTTTAATAATCAGTACTTAAAATTATTGAGAATCTTATAACTTATAATCTTAGTTGACTTACAATTATAAGCGAAATGTGTAAAAAAAATTTTATTGTGAGATATAGTGAACATCTAATGCAAAACCTTTTCTTTAGTTATTAAGAAGAAAATAAAATGTGTAATAAAATCATTTTGTCAAAGACTCAAAAAAAAGTTTAATGTTTTGAAAAAAAACTAAAATAAACAGTACAATTTTTGGTCATTTAAGATATTTTTAATGACTCCAAAAAATTTTTTAACTCCAAGAATGGCAATCGTTTTTTAATATCCATGATTATGTTTTATTATTTCTTTTTTCAATATAATTATATTAAAAACTCTAAAAGCTTAAACTAAGGTAGTTATATTAAAATTTGTAAAATGATTTTTTAAATTTTGTTTTTGATTAAAATCAGGCTGAATTAAGTTAGTCTGATATACCCAGGCTAGTTTACAATCACTCAGAGTGTATAAGCCTTGTCGGTTAAAACAGTACGCTCAAATTAAAAATTTAATAAAAAATGCTTCAGCGCCTCTTTAGAATATAGAAACTCTTTGAATTTTTTTTAGCTTAGTCTCAAAATAAAAAATATTTTGAAAGGAACTTTTAATTTTTCAGTATTTATTTTTCTTAACATAAAGTAATACTTGTTTTTGTTCATGAAACTTTAAATTTTCAATTCTTTTAAAATATATTAAATTAACTCTTTAAAATTTAATATCAAATATTTAGATTATAATATAATGGGTATTACTCGTGCATAATATTTTAAACTAAAAAAACATCAAACGTTTACTACTAGATTTTCTGGCAATCCTACAATATATTTTTTTATTTTTTATTAAAAAGTACATTTAGCCCCTTGTTATTTTTTTAAGAAATTAAAATTTCTTAAAAAATTGTATGGGTGCAGAAATTTGCGATCTGATAGAATTATATATCTTGTCCGATTTGTCTTCAATTGACATTTTAGTTTCATTTGGGTTATATCGGGAGGATGGTCTAACGGTTTTAAAGAAATCTAAATGTGAAAATGAAAGGGCAGCTAAAACAATCAAAAAGATTTTCGAGAATCATGGGTTTAAGATAACTGTAGAAGCAAATTTAAAACCAAACTGACTATTTAGACATCACGATGAATTTATCAAATAACAAATATGCCACATTTCGAAAAGAAAACTCGCATATAAGACATATAAACAAGCAATTAAATCACCCTAAATTAATAAGAAAGAGCATAAGCCAAATGGTTAGTAACAGATTAGGTAAACTTACCAGTAGCGAAGAGATTTTCAATAACATCAAAAAAGACTACAATGGTGCCTTAGCTATAAGCGGATACAACAAACTCAAAAGCTACAACGAAACTATCTTAAAGCGCAATAGAAAGACCAGAAAGTCCAGGAAAATTATTTACATCAACCCCCAGTTTTGCAATTCTGTAAAAACAAATATTTGTAAAAAATTCTTGGATCTTGTACGACTTCATATTCCAAGAAATAAATAACTTCACAAGATCTTTAATAAGAACACCATTAAAATTTCATATAGTTGCCTTCCAAACCTTAAAAACGTAATAAATTACCCATAACAAAAGGATTTTAGACGATTCAAACAAAAAAGATAAGACTTGCAACTGTAGGGACAAAACCAACTGCTCTTTTAAAGGAGAATGCTTACTAAAAGGTATCTTTAAGGTTTCTATCAGGAAAAAGGAAAACAGAGGATCAACAGGGGTATCTTTCAAAAAAAGATGGCAACAGCATAAATTAAGCGTACTCAAGAAATCCCAAACAACTACTCTATCCAAACTTGCCATTTCAAACAATATCAATTTTGCCGAAATCAAATGGCAAGTGCTATACATATAGTTAATAGCTCAGTCCCGAAGAAAGCTGACAACTGTTCAATCTGCAATCTGGAGAGAATGGCTATAGCCGAAGCAGATAGAATCAAATCATTAAATATCAGAAAAGAATTAACCGCTATGTGTCCCCATTATAAGTCTTGTTATTTTTGATTTATTATTTGCTTGTTGTGTCTTATTTTTACTATTTTTACAATCTTATATGTTAAACTTAATCTTTATTTTTTTTAGACTTTTATAAATTTTATGATAATTTTTACTATTTAAACATAATAAGATTTTTTAAAGTTATTAGTTAATTTCACTTAAAAATATCTATAAAGTACAGTCACCTCTCGCTTATTTACGCACATTGTGTCCACAGAAAAACTGCGAAAAGATACGAGAGATCGTAAAAATACGAGAGGTATAAAATATACTTACTATTATAGCTGTTTTTTGATATTGCTTCTAGTTAAAAGCAGTCTGGGGACTTTCTCACTTTTTAAAAATTTGTTTAATTTAATTATAAATATGAAAACAAAAGATAAAACTATACATATATTAAAAAAAAATGATTTAAATTTATATAAAATAATAATACTTTTAGAAATTTTTTTACTAATTTTAATAATAATAAGTAGATTTTATCTTTATTTATATGTGATTTATTTGATACTAAACATTTATATTCTATTCTACTTAGCAAATTCATTTGATAATTAAGCATTTGTGTTAAATTTAAACTCTATATTTATCAAGTATCACTACTACTTTTTGCTAGGAAGTTTCATAAGATTTCTTTTTTAAATGTTTGTTCATATATAGGGCAAGAGTGCTGTATCATTGGTTTGTGTTTAAACTTTCATTATTTCATAAAACTTTCATTATTTAACACAGTCATATTTCTTTCAGACATTTAATTTAAACTCTTATTGTTAACAAAATTTCTGATATACTGAGGTATAACTAAATGTTTATCAATTAGTCAAGGAACATAAGTTTACAAAGTCTAAAGATATAGTGAAATGAGTTAGCATTTAAAAACACATTTTACATTTAAATATAAACTAGACCTAATTTGTGCAATATTAAAAAATATTAAATAATTTTTTTTTGAATTTTTTAGAATTCTAAAATGCGTAACTAAACGAGAGTGCGTAACGTCACGAGTGCGTAAAGATGCGAGAGGTTACTGTACTTCATTACTAATTTATGTCTAATTGGTGCTTATTAGTCTAATTAGTGCTAATTAATTTGATTATTTTTTTCTATATATATCAGTTTGCTTCATTTTTATTGCTACCTAGACTCTGAAGATCCTTTTTTAGGTAAAACCGGGTTAGTCAGGTTGCAATTTTGTCAATAAATTATTAGTTAATTTGGCTCTCTGTTTCAAGATTAAACACTATTTTTCATTTGGTTTCCAAGTTGTATAAATTAGTCTTACAGAAATTTTTCTCTAACATTCTGCAAGAAAATTTTGTCAAAACTATGAAGAATTTGGAGTAGTTTTCAAACTGTATAGGCAAAAACTAGTTGAAGTCATAATTAACTTACATAATTTTTTAAAACTTAAAGCAGAAAAACAACAAAGCCAATTTTAAAACAAAGAAATCAAACTTTTTTAAACTATGTTTAACTCTTTGTACTATTTTTTTTTTCAGCAAAATTATTTTATCATACTTAATGGACGCTTTAACCGGTTTTCAGCTTACTGTGTTCAGGTAAAGTTTATACAAAATGATAATATTTTAGAAAACAAGCATGCTTAATTAGGCCCAATTATGAAAAAAATAATGAATCAACCTGTTACTGAAGTTTTAATCATGAATATCTATAAAAACTACATGCAAATAGTAGAGCAGTATGAAAATTAACTTACTTATTTTTAAAATTAAGAAAAGCTAACAAATTTTAATAAAAGTATCAAGGGCAAAGGGGGGTTGAACACTTTTTTCACATTTTGATCTTATTTTATTGAGTTTTTAAGCTACAAGATGGTTTTTACTGATTTTAATAATAAAAACAATTTTTGATATATATCAGGTCAAAGTGGGAGGCAACAATAGGTTCCTTTTGGGAGGGCAAACTAAAACAGCAAAAAAAGACTACTTCAAAAAAAAATCTGTATTCTCCAACGTTTTTTGAAATAAATACCTCAAACTTTCAGGATATGTTGTTTAAAGTACTTTAAAACTTTGTCAGAAAGAATGTTTTTAAAATTAAAAAATTAAAATTAAAAAAAATATAAACAAAAAACAAACAGTTTTTTTTTGTTTTTTTGTCACAAATTATTTATTTTATTTGTTTAAATTCTCTTCCCACACAAATTTCTAAAAATTGCAAGGAGCATATTCTGAAAGTTTGCGGCATTAATATCGAAAAACGTAGAAGAAGAAAGATTTTTAATCTATTGTTGCCGTCCAATTTGACCTACTATATCTCAAAAAGTAATTTGATTTTTTTTAATTTGTAAAAAGCAACTTGTAGCTTAGTTAAAATTCAATATTATAAGACTAAATTATAAAAATGGTGATCTATATCCTTATGCCTTTAATATGTTTTTAATTGTTATTCAAAATTTTTGGTAGGATGATTATTTAAAATTAACTTTTTTCAAATCTTGGCTAGTATTAGCATGGTATTTAAGACTTTTTTTAAAGACATATTCAAAGCATTTCGCTTTTAATCTTATCTTACAATATCTACACCTTGCGTGGTATGAACTAGAAACTTCAGGCATAATCCAGTATATTAGTAAAATCATATTCTGTATTTAATAGATAAGTCTTATTTATGTAAAGCAATAATCAACTACTTTACCTTTAAACTCGGGAACAGATTTCCATTAGAAGTGTATTACTTTGACCTGTTTATTCTTCCTAGTAGGTGCTTCAATTTTGACAGTTATCATTTTTAACCAGCTGTGACAAATAAATGTTTTAGTGCTTTATATTAAATAAGCTGTTATAAAGTTAGCTATTATAAAATAACAAATAATATTTTTTTAGTATTTTAGATTAAATAAATCTTGGGAATCATAATTGTACATATTTTTTTAGTAATATTGTTACTTTTTTAAAATTAATCAATTTAAAGTTCTTGACTTAAATGCCTATTACAATATTTTGTTTTTAATTTTATTTTACTTCCATTTATTTGTTCAAATTTTTTTTTCAGATTTGTTAACAACAACTGAGGATCTCCTATATGCAAATACAGGAGTAAGACATTGTTTTGTTAGTAATAAGCTATAAAAATAAATATCAATTTTTTTTTTACTTAATACTTAATAAAAACTAATTGGTTAGTTAGATAGATGTTTTTCCTACTTTCTAAACATCTTACAATTGTATACTTTGCTTTTAACTATATAACTACTAAGTTGAAGTAATTATAATTTAGCTGAGTTAATGACAATAATCAGAATTGCCATTCTTCGAGGCAAAATACTCAGCCAGTGTTACCTCAGACTAGTTAGAGTTTATAATAATAAATAAACAAAACGTTTTAGTTAGCAAATTTTTGAATAAAAGTAATACTTATTAAGTTTAAATACAAAAAGATACCTAAATAGTTACAGAAGAATTTTAAAAATCAGTATTTGAAAGAAATAAGAAATAATTAAGGCATAAAAACTGGTATTAGATACTTAAAGGATATCAACACTAGCATGAGATTTCAAAAAAAGTTCATACTAGCCTAAGAATGCTACACACAGTATGTATCTGAAACTTTACTAAGTGAATATATCTTAAAAGTTAATTGAAACTGTTTTTGGTTGTATAAAAAATCTTACTATAGACTTAATGGATGATACTATAAAAAAACTAATCTACTGATGTGAAATTTCTACATGATACAAACAAATTTTAAAACTGTAACATTAGTTCTTAGCACAATCATTTTATCTAAAGTACACCACAGAAATTAATGTAAATTTTCATTGACTATTTGAATGCTTTAAAAGCCATAATTTTATTTTTTCTCATATATTGTAGGATATGGGAAATGTAAGCTGAAAACTTTTTTAATGAAGCAAATCCATCAAATTTTATTAATGAATATTTTATTTAAACTGCTCTTAATGATTCTTTTTTATAACAGTTAGATGATTAAGATCAATTATTTAACTATTATTTTAATAAACTTATTACATAAAACTTTTTTTTTTAATTTTTAGGATTATTTTACATAATACTTTGTTAATTTTTTTTAGTGAATAAAAGACATTGTTTAGATTTTGATTTAAACACAGCTGTTTTTAGAAAATTTGGACACTTCTAAACTTAAGCTATGAAATCATAACTTCTAGAATTCTCGAAAAAATGTTTTATCAAAACCAAAATTGAAACAAAAATAAATAAATAAATAACATAAGAACTTATTTAAGAAATCAAAGAAGAGCTAAATAGAGTAAATAAAGTGTTAAATATTAAAAAGAAAACATTATATAACTGTTAAGTTCTAAAATAATAGGTGAAATGTTTTTTGATAGTCTGAAGTCATTTAGCTAATTGTTGAATAATTAATAAGTATACAGTTAAAATAAAAAGTTGTTACAAAAGGAAATTGTTTAAAGATATTTTTAATAAGAGTTAGTTTATAAAACGGGATTAATTTAATAACACAGGTTAACCAATTTTATTATTTTAATTGTTAATACAATTATGCACATTTGTAGGCTACTTTGTATATGGCTGCTTTACAAACAGACAAACAAGACATTATTAAATTAAATTTTGCAGATAGGTTGTTTCAAGAAATCTTATTTACCCATTTTATTAAGACTCAATCTGTTGTTTTTTTTTTGAGTAAAGATTGACCAGCAAAAATGTACAAAAATTAAGTCAAAGAGACATTTCTAAAAACTAAAAAAAAAAATAATTCTTATTTTTGTTTTTGAAAAAATGATAAACTTATGTTTGAATAAGTAATAATTTGAATATACTAATATCTTGGTTATAAACTATATTACTTGAATGAAATAATAAAATTTGAAATTTAATCAAGTCATTTAAAAATTCATTATAACATTAAATTATATAAAAAAGACTACAAAAATTAAACTAAAAGGAAAATTTTTTGATAAAAATCTTTAAGTATTTTAAGACTTTAACCACAATTTATTATTTTATTTCTAGGATATTTTAAAATTTTGGTAGACAACCATCAGATTTACTCCACCCTCTATTTTGCTTCTTAACATTAAATTGAGGATTTTGTAAATTAAAAAAATTGTATTTTTAGTGTAATTAAGGATTTGGCCATGTTTCATTAACAACTTACTAAGCTAAATATTTTGCTGAAAGTCTTATTTTCATTACACTATATAAAAAAGTTTAAATAAGTTTAAATTAATATTTAAATAAATTATTTAATTTTCTATCTGAAATAATAAAAAATATATATAATTAATTAAAATTTTAAAACATACTAAAAATTGGCTTTTTAATACTGATGATCTTTTTTATAAAAGTTATGAGCATGAGCATTTTTTAAATACTTCCAAATTTAATTTATTTAAAAAGCAGTGTTCCTTTAGAACCTTTTATAATGTTTTAAGTTGTCACAGTTTAAATTTATTATTTTGAACCTTACAACTTGCAGTTACAAGCATTGTTACTACAGTTTATAAACTTTAATAAATTATTTTTCAAAATGTTTTGTACAACGAGATTCCCCTTTACGTTTACGTGACTTCTCTTTGGGCTGTTATGATATAAAAATCAAAATTTGGGTTAAAAGAGGTTTATGCTAAGCTAACAGCTATTGTAGAAAATAGCTCATTTTTTAACAAATTTTCTGCGTTTCAGCTACATTTGGCTTCTATGATTACAGCCATATATAAACCCTCTATCAGTTGGAGAGGAGATAATTCTAAACCACTTTGCTGCTGCTAAAATGTAAACATTTGTTATTTATGTTGTTTATTGTAAAGTTCGTTTTAAATCAATTTTATTTCTTTTAAACAGTTTTCTAATTTAAAAATATTTACTTTAGTCTAAAAAGTATTAACCATATGAATTTTTTGTTATTCAGTTGTTTATGTAACTTAGTAATTGATAGTTTTAAGTTTTACAAGTTTAGTTTATTTCTGGATAAAATCACGACCTTAAAAAAACTACTTCAAGATTATTATGACAAACATGGATGGCTGTTAAAATTTAAAACTATTTTTTTAAAAACATATATATATATATATATTAAGGTTATATAGTACATTAAAAGTTCTCAACTCTGATGCCATCTGTCTCTTCGTCGGACACATCTGCTTCTAAGTTTTGGTCTAGGATCGAAAAAGTATATGTCAGAAAGCCTTTGAAACTTTTGGAAAGAACAAACATGCCAAAAAAGACTGGTTCGAAGAAAATGTCAATATTTTATCTCCTCTTTTAAAGAAAAAGCGACAGGCTTATGTTGATTATCAACGTGACCCAAGTAACACGTGTCTTAATAGACTTCGTTAAGCCAGAAAAATTTTTCGGAGGGCAGCTAGAAAATGTGCTACTGAGTTTTAGTTAAAGGCTAGTGCCCGTATTTAGGCTGCTGCTGACAGAGGAGATACCAAATCAGTCCAAGAAGGAATAAGAAAAGCAGTTGGACCAACAAAGAGGTCAATATCACCTTTGTTATCTGAGACTGGTGAAATCTTACACAGTAGGAATGAACAGTTGAGTAGATGGGTTCAACACTTTTCCCTTCTGTATTCTACACAGAATATTGTTACTAATGATGCCCTTACAGAATGGATAGTCTACCAATGATGGATGACCTGGATAGCGTACCAACTACTGAAGAACTCAGTAAAGCCGTTGATATGATGGCTCCGTGGAAAGCTCCAGGTAGTGACGACATACCAGCGGACTTGGTCCGCAATTGTAAGTCATGCTTGTTACCTCATTTACATGATAATTTAGCCAAATGTTGGAGAGAAGGTATAGTGCCACAAGACATGCGTTGTGCTAAGATCATAGTCTTATATAAAACAATGGTTCCAGATCGGACTGCAATAGTTACAGGGGAATTTCTCTTCTTGCGATTGCTGGTAAAGTTTTTGCAAGAGTGGTTCTTCCTCGTATTCAGAAGCTGGCTGAAAGAGTATATCCTGAGTCTCAATATGGATTTAGGTCTAAAAGATCTACCACCGACATGATTTTTCTGTACGTCAGTTACAAGAGAAATGTAATGAGCAGAACATGCCTTTGTACATCGCTTTCATTGACCTCACTAAAGCCTTTGAATTGGTAAGTAGAGAAGGGCTACAGTAGATACTGCTGAAAATTGGATGTCCTCCAAAATTATTCAATATTGTGAAGTCTTTTCATACAAACACAAGGGCAACCATTCAATATGATGGTAGTGTATCTGACTCATTTGAAATCAAAAGTGGGGTAAAGCAAGGCTGCGTACTTGCTCCAACTTTGTTTGGAATCTTCTTTTCGATGCTATTAAAGCATGCTTTTATTATATTAACCACTGGAATCAAGCTTCATACAAGAACTGACGGACACCTTTTCAACCCTTCAAATCTAAGAGCTAAGCGAAATCTGAAGAAAGTCACCATACGTGATCTTTTATTTGCTGACGATGCTGCACTCGTGGCTCACTCTGCCCAAGACCGGCAGACACTGCTGAATCAGTTTTCTTCAGCATGCTCGGATTTCGGCCTTACTATAAGCCTTAAGAAGACTAAAATTCTAAGTCAAGGAACAAATATTTTACCAATATCAATTGTAAGGATATCGAGAATGTAGATATCTTTGTATACCTTGGCGCAAATGTTGCGTCAAACGCATCATTGGACAAAGAAATAAATAGTCGCATTGGCAAAGCATCAGGCACTTTCGCTCGCTTGACTGCAAGAGTTTGACATAACCAAAAGCTAAGCATTCGAACAAAGGCTAACATTTACCCTTCCTGTGTCTGCAGTACTCTGCTTTACGGTAGCGAGACATGGACGTTACCTAGCGTACAGGACAAGAAAATCAATACCTTCCACCTACGATGCCTTCGTCGCATCATTGGTATTACATGGCAGCAAAAGATCACCAATGAGGAAGTATTGAGACGTACTGGTTTTACCACTATGTACTTTACCCTCAGTCAGCGCCGGCTACGCTGGCTCGGTCATATCATGAGAATGAATACTGAGCGGATCCCAAAGCTTCTATTGTATGGCGAATTGGTCGTTGGCAAACGAAACCAAGGACGTCCAAAATTACATTTTAAGGATGTATGCAAGCGCGACCTAAAAAGCTTGAACATGGGAACTGATGATTAGGAGTTGCTTGCAAATGACCGTGCCAAATGGAGATCAACTATACACAAAAGACTGCAAGAAAGAGAAAAGGAATATTTTAGAAAAACGAAGAAGAAGATGAAGAAATAAGAAGCAGAATGAATTTAATTGTTTTTTTGTGTGTTTGTGTTTTGTTTATTGCATCAATGTGTATGTTTTTTTTTTTTTTTTTGAACATATAATTTTTTTATTTTTTCTCTGTGCACAACACGCATAGCCGATCTCGGCTGATAGCGGGCCTTATTATTATTTTTATTATACATAGTACATGCAGACTTTAATATAAACATGTTACTATAGTTTTGTACCTAGTCTTTTATCTGCTGAATGTTATAACTGTTTAGTTCATTAATTTTAAATATGAATCTTAAGAATTTTTTTATTAGATTTTAAATAAGAATCTTAAGAGCTATATTAAGGGTCTAACCTTCAACCATTTTTTTTTCTAAAAAGTCATTCAGTGTAAAGATAAATAATTTGTAATAATTGTAAACTAAAAATACAACAACACTAAATTTTTCATTTAGATTACCTTAAACTTGGATGCATTGAACAACTTTGAAACTGTTTATTTTTTAAAACATATAGACTTATTACTAATTAACTTTAAATAAAAATTTGATTTGGAACTCCTTTGATTAAAAAAGTTTGTTTCTGATATTAACTTGTCCGCCTAATAAAAAGCACAAACTAAAAGTTGGATTATACAATGTAAAAACTGGCTAGGTCGTGTCATTTTAATAATTAAGTTTGAGATAAAATATTGAGCGAATGATAATTAATCAGCTTAAAATAGCTTATTTCATAAACTAAAGGTAAACCATGGTGAGTCGGTTGCTAAACCGAATCATATCTTTAAGTCAGATTGTTATCTTACGTAATTTTATAAGAACAATACTTGATAAGTCTTTAATTGAATAAATGTCAACTAATCTGATTACATCAAGTTCTTTTTATTATTTAAATATATTATATTCATTTCAAAGTAGAAATAGAAAATTATTTATAGAAACTCTTATATTTTATTAATGGAAACTTTATTTTTTGTTTGCTCACTATGCAATATTGTCCATTAGAATTTAAAATTAATTTTATTTTATTAAAACTCTGGACTTATTTTTAATTGAATAGATGTCAAATAATCTGATTACATTAAGTTTTTTTTTATTATTTGTAAGAATTAGCTTCAATCAACTATAGAATGGAGTAAAAATATTTAGGGAAATTCTTATCTTTATTAATGGAAAATAAAACTCACTGTTGGCTAACTATAAAATTAAAAGTTTAAATTCAACTATTCTAATGAAAACTATTGGTGTAACATTGCAGTAAAGCTCTAATCTTATTGTTAATTTCACTGTTTGACTTAATAATAAGTAGAATTACTGTTTAGGTCCCACAAAAAATGTTGTGCTAATTATACAATAAATGCAAAGTTTTAAAACAATAATTAGCAACTAGGTGATAACATAAAGAGTCACAGTAGTAACTTATAAGTAAATATTTTTTTAAAACTATATTTCCAATTAACTGTGCTTAAAGATGATATTTATATGTTAGTTTAAATTATATTGAATAACACAACCTTCATCAAGTAATATTTTGAACATGGGTAGGCAAAGTTTGGTAATAAAATTCTAGTTGACTATATCACTATTAAAACATTAAAATATGTAGAAGCAAATTGATACTAAGAAATTTAATTACGTAAAAGCTTTAATTATTACTATTATAAAAAGATAACTGTATAATCTTGTTATAATTGTTTAACGTAATAAAATATGACGCAGGATTTTTTTTTTGTTTAACTAGTCACACTTGATCAACCTCAAAATTAAATTATTATTAAAAATAACACATAAATTATTTAAGGACCTATAATACAAGAAGACTTTTTTGGTTACCAAGTCACAGACTAGTATCCATTAGATGATTAGCGGTTTTAGAAATAAAACAAATAACAAAAAAAAAAACTTTATTATAAATACTCATCAATTGTCATTTTTTTGTAAGAAAATCGTCATTATATATTATCATAGAAAAAAATCAACGAATTGGTGGAAAATTTATTGAAATAATCATGGAAACTAGTTTAAATAGTTTTGCGTTTTAATATGGTTTTTAGTTTAAAACATACTTAAAAAGTGTTTCATAAAAATTTGCACTAATTACTTAAGTAAGTAAATATTAGTACTTTCAAACAACATAAATCTATTTTGAAATAATTTTAATATTACAATAATTCAAATAACTTTGTCAATTTTAACCTGTTAGGCTTTAAAAGGGCTCCGCAAACTGAGACAAGAGCTTCATTGGTAGTTACAAGTAGCTTGTAACCAGTACAATCGTTATTGCAGCAAGTGAGTTATTACCTTTAATAAATTTTATTCAGATACAAAAAATTAAAAATTATAGCAGATATAAAATCTTGCAAATATGCTTTTAAAACTAGCATGCAATATATAATGGGAACGGGTCAAGTATGCACGAAGAGACACTTTTGCACAGAGTGTCAATCTTGCACGAATGATCACTTTAGCAGAGAGGTTGACTTCCGCTCAGAAGTACAAAAACTAAAAAATAAAGTGATAAACAATTATACAAGTCACAGACCGAGATTGTCGAAATTATCTTTCAAATTACTAGATCAAAATTGTCGATCTAGGGTAAAAGTTAAGAGTGATTAAAGTATGAAAAAGTTAAACTTAAAAAAAATAAAACTCATCCCGTGCAAAAGTGAATCAAACTAGGCTGAACTCATAAAAAATATTGAACTATTATTGTAAATTTTTCACAGTTGTAAGAAACATAACCAATTTCGAAACTTAACTTTTAATCTACAGCGGAATCAAAAGAATTGTTAGTTATATATAGCTGCTAGAAATTTAGTTAGAAATGATGTTCATTGAAAACAAATTAGGATACATGGTTAAGGTTTTATGTATAAATCTGCAACATCTCTAAATAATAATGACTAAGTTTAAACTAAAATATTTGAAGTTCACTTACGTTGTTTAGATAGTACAACAGAGTTCTCAAACTTATTTTAATAACTTTGATATGGCAAAGTTACACCACTTTTAAAAGCAGCTATTGTACCAAAAGGTGATTTAATTAACGTCAATAGAACCATTCTTTAAAATTGACTTACACATGGTTTACAATGACTTTACTTTGTTTAAAAACATTTTTCAAATTAGATATATAACATTAAGTTTCTGACTGAATAGTAGAGCCCTAAATAATATGTATGCTGGTAAATTATAAAAATATAACTAGATTGACCTTTAATAAAATGTAAGTATGTTAAAGGATTCTAGTAAACTTAAAATTTAAAAAAAAAGTTGTGCTTTCTTTTCCGTAACTTTGACATAATCGCATACAAAAGCTTTTTTTTTTGCTAAAGTCAATATTGAACATTCTTTTTCGTCTCAAGTATACTAAAATTTTTACGTCATAACTATTGTGTATACAAAAATTCAATTTGACTGAATAAGTAACTTTTACGTAATCGCATAGGAAACTAAATTTTGCATATTTTGTTTTGTACAGGGAGAGGTTTTACTTAAAAGAAATAAAAAATATTAATAAAAGAAGTGCTAGTACAAAGGTATAAATTTAAAACCGATTTTGTATATTTTAGTATCAAAAATAATATTTCAAAACATTAAAAAACAGAGCGCCAAAGATTAAAACTTTTTTTTTTCAGGCTTTTAAGAGAACAATTTTATGTTCATTTTTAGTAAATAAAATATTTAAAGGTAACAAACTGTCTGAAATAGGATACTAACAAAGAAAAAATATTGTGAAACTGACTTAAAATAGATTTTTATAAAATACAATGGTATTTTTTTCTATATCATGTATATAATTTATGTACATAATAAAACTTCGACAAATTTTCAATAAAAAATTTCTGAAAATTACAGGTTTTTATCAAAGTTTTTTAATTTTCATGATTTTCCAAATTTTATCACCTAATTTGTCAAATTACAATTTTTTCAAAGAATTCAGTTTTTGGCAAGTAAGAACAACGCAAAAAAATGAATACTCAAAAATATAGCCAGTACCTTGTTTTTAAGTAAACCTCTGTTTGTCAAGCTACAGACCATTTTCCTGTAAACACTGTCTTGAAGTATCTAAATTTTCTATTTTTAATATTTTTTTAAATTTCGAGATTGATAACAATTTTTTTCACTTAGACATTATATGAAGTGTTTATTTTTTTAAATACAAAAAACTATAACAAATTGTTGCCATATAATAACCAATTCTAATTACAGCTTTAAAAATTTTGAAGTGTAAATCTAGTGGTTGACAGGTTTATTTTGTTTTAGAAAATTAAATTCAAATTTGATGCATATTATATGATAAGAATACAAATCAAGTAAATATAACTTACTATCAATCAACTTGTTTTTTAATAAGCTTATTTAGAATAACCTGTTGACAATATAAATAACTTAAACTGCTGTTATGGTAAAAATTCAAAAAATTGACAAAGTCACCAAAACAAAATTTAACGTAAATTAAAAATTTAAGCAGAAGGTCTGAAAAGGTTATTATTTCAAACACGTTTTCATTGTTTTATCGTGTTAAACTTGTTAAAAAAAGAAGTATTATAAAATTTAGTATTTCAATTTAAAACTTAAAGTTTTGTAATTTTTTTCTCGTTTTGATTTTCGTATTTTTCAAAATAAACATTTTAATAGTGCTCAATAACTAATTTTCTCATTCTGTTTAAATACGAATCAAACGTATTTTTGTTTTATTTTGATTTTAGTTTAGTTAAAATGGTTTATTATTGTATGTGTTTAGTTGTTTTGTTTTAAATTTAATTTGGTGAATTGATCTTTTACTATTACAAAAGCATATTTAAAATTATTCTTATTTTTCACTAAAAAAAGTTAAAAACAATAACATCAGCAGATTGTTGCAACTTTAAATAAAAATTAATGTAAACAGCATAATGTAGTTGATGTCTACATATTTACACGAAACTTAAAAAACAGCAAATCATTATAAAGATAATTTAGTATACAAAAAAAAAACGTTTTTCGTTGTAAATGGTTGATTTTGATACTAATGTTTACAATAAAGAAACAATATTTAATTTCTTTTATTTTATTAAAGAATATCACTTGGTATATTAAAGTTTTGTTAGAAAAAACGTTTCTATTCTAACGATCAAAAAAATAAAAATAAACATTAGTTGAAATAAGACTTATTCAAAAGCTAAGATGATATAAATTAAAATTTAATCAAAACCTGTAAATTCTTAGCATTTTTAATTTGAACATAATGAATCTACCTTAAATCCAAATTTGTTTATACATTAAAATATTTAAGTTTTTTGCAAGTAAAAAACAGTAGTATAAGCGTTCAAATAGTTTTTTAAAATATTGAAAACTTGAACTAACTAAACAAACATCAAATGATAATCAATATTAAACTCAACTGTTAAACATAATGTGAATTTATTAGTAAATCTATATATATACTAAATAGTTAAAATCATGAACTAATCTACCTAAAGATATTGACTTTAGAAACGTAGATTCAACTTGGCAGAGTTTTAATTAAAAGGTAATTTCACACAAGTAAAATAAAGAAGATCTTTTGTTATTTTACATGGTTCTACAGACCATTCATTTTTATCAACATCATAATAAATCATAATCGAAGCATTGTTTCCAGTGATCATAATTTTATTTCCAATGGATATAGCTTTGTTTAAAAAAAAAGAAATCGGTATGTTAACAGCAACAAATTTGCTACATACGTTATCATAAACTTCACAGCTAAATCCAATAACAAACAGTTTGTCTTTTACAGTAAGTAAACTATGAAGACAATGAGAACTTATCATATTAGGCATTGAAGACCATTTATTAGCAAATACATCATATGATTCTACTGTGCTCAATTCCTGTTCTTCATTATCCTCACCACCTGAAACAACAATATTTCCTTGGAAAACTACACAAGCTGCAAAATTTCTTGCTTCTTTTATTTCAGAAACTTCTTTTCAACTGTTGGTTTTTGTATCGAATTGTAAACAAGAATTAGTTGTTTCATTGTCTTCGCGAAAACAACCTCCAAAAACATATATTTTATTCATAAATGCACAAGCACAAAAGAACATACGTTGATCAAACATATCAGTTACTTTACTCAAATTATTAGTAGAAAGTGAATATTTTACTACAAAATTTATGAAATTGTCAGAATTATCAAAGCCACCGAATACGTAAACTTCTTCTTTTAAACAAACAGCTTCAAAATCTTTTCTCTCAATTGTCATTAAAGAAACATCTTTCACATGCTTCATTGTCTGTCCATTAACTTGATGTACATTTTTTACAACTAAATTTAGTTCATTTTTACCACCGAAAATTAAAATATTAAATTTGTTTTGGCTACAATACCTACTAGAGTAGAATTGATATGAGTTCAACCGATTAAAAGTGTTCTGGTTTAGTAATACTTCTTCTAATGTTTTGCTACATTCAATGTTGTTAGTAGGCAATAAACTTCTATCTAGTAAATGTTTTAATGCATCATCCGATGATAAACTAAATCGTACCTTTAATAACAATTGTTTTGCATATCGGATACGCTCCTCACTGTTGTGTTTCAACCAAGTAATTATCGCATCAAATACTTCATTTTCTGAGTGATTATTCAATTCAGAACTTGCAAGTATTTTTGCAACCATATTATAATCTAAGTGTAAGAAGTTTTTATTTTCAACAACTATTGGAAAACAACGTTCTATATAAAGCAAGGATGACTCCGAAATATTAGCTAGGTTGTAACGTTTAGCTAAACAATAAAATGCGATAACATTCTTAATTGTTAATTTGTCTTGAAAAATTTTGCTGATCTTTTTGATTGTATCTTCGTTTCGCAGAATCTTATTTATTTTTAAATCTAAAATGATTTCATGTTCTTTTGTATTAGGTACAGCTATAAAATAAAACATGTATAAGTATTATATTTTTAAATTGCTTAGAATCATTTGTACATTTTTAGAATTATAATGCTAAATTAATAATAATAATTTGTTAAACTTTATATTCTTTCAGGTAATTTCAAAATTTTTGTAACCTTTTTCAAATACTTAGTTAGGGAAAGAAAAAACTATTCTTAATAGTTTTTTCTTTTTTATAAAACTTAAATTTTTACCAATTTTTGGAAAATCAACTAATTTTTTTAGACATGAGAGGACAAAGTCTGAGAATGGTATAAAGTTTTTAGATAAATTCAAAATTAAAAAAGCAGAAAAAAGACTATTTGCTTAAAAATATTTCTTCTCCTACAGTTTGAGCAGTTACTACAAAATCTCAAGTAAGTTATAAACTACTCTACAAAAAAATCGAAATTTCTTTTTTAATCTGAAAAGTCACTTTTCAGATGTGTTTTTCTTTGCTTTGTTTTTTCTTTTCATAATTATCTCAATCTTTACAATAATATTATCTTATTATCTTAATAATAGAAATATTTCCCGATTAATTGAGTATAATACGTCAGAAAGGAAGCCAAAGTTTTTTTTGATTTTATAGATTTCTGATTAGTTTGACTGTAAATGTATTTTAACAATGATATTATATTGGAAACATAAAAATGAAAACATTAAGACTATATTCCAAGTTTTCAAAAAATTTTATAATTAAATTAATTATTTATAGTTCGGCTGTACACTTTATATGAAAGCCAATACTAACGTTAAAAATTATCACTCAGTCCTATTATGACCTGGACAAGACGTTAAAAGGTATTTAAATGGTAGGCGACTCGATTACCGAAAGGTTTTTTCGTGCACCAGGTCTTTAGACCAAATATTTTAAGCGCTTTTTTTACGTTGTATAAACAGTTATATGCTCTTAATTTCTTTAGTGTGATTTATCTTTATTTGAATTTACTTAATATAGTTTAAAGTTTTCAAAACTTTTTTAAACTTTTTTTAACTTCTAATAATAATACTAAGCTTTTATTTTAATTTTAACCCTGTCTAAGCATTAAAGTTATGCTCAACGGTTTTTTGTACACCAGGTCTTTAGACCAAACTTTTTGATCGTAATTTTTTGTCGTTCAATAAACAGTAACTAACAAATGAAATCTATACAAAACTAAAATTAATAAAATTTATTAAAACTATATCTAACAAAATGATCAATTTAAAATAGTGTTTAAACTATCTTACCAGTTTTGTTGAAAGTATTGTAAGCTCCTACAATTAAAAAACTTCGTGCATTTGTTTTTAAAACAATCAACTACTGAATTTCTACAAGTTGCACCAAAACTTGTAATGTTTCATGGATATCCTCAAGCTTTATTCTTTTATTATCAATGTGGTCAATTTTACTTTTACCTGACATGACTCGATGATACTTTTTTTAAATTTGTTATAAAGAAACCTGATAATAATAGTTTGAATATATTTAGTTATTCCAATTTTTTTTTTAATTTAAGTAATATTTTTAACTGATAGTTTTTTATGAAAATAATTTTGAAGACTTATTAAATTTCAACATTTAAAATTACAGTTTGAAATAAAAAAGATGTTCTATTTAAAAAAAATAATATTTATAAATGAAAAAACATAACTAAATTCTTGCTATATTTATTTAAAAAAAAAATTAAAATAAAAATTCAGAGTTTGTTGACACTTGAAAAGTAAGGATGTGAGAACACTATAAAGATTTTAAATTGTATAAAACCACGTTAATTTAAAATACTTTGTGAGTAAACATGAATAAAACTGTGGACTTGTGATGTGTATCTTGTTCAAATAGTTTTAAAATGCTAAATTTAACCATAAATATAACGAAAATTCAACCAAACTAAAAAATTAAATATATTCTATAAATTAAGCTCATACTTTTATTTTGTTAGTCAAATATACCTTTTACTAATAATGATGAACACATTTTAAATAATACAATTTTGTTTGAATAAAGGCGACTAATATGTTTAAAGGTGTTAAGATAGGGAGTGATATAAAAGTGATAATAAAGATTAAAACAACTTTAACAAAAAAACAAAAAAATTATTTAAAAACCAAGTTTTGTCTTCTTTTAAGCAACTTATGATTTTTTTAACCATTGTACAAAATTAGCTACAAGCTCAATATACTTTTTAACAATGAATTTAAACTTCATTGTAAAATTGTTAGAATGACAGAAAAAAATCTGATAGAAATATTTTTTTGTTATAACTTAAAATGTTATGCTTGAGTAATAATCACTATTGCCACAATTACAACTCTTCGCAGGTGCTGGAATCTTAAATAAAATTTAAGGTCTATTTTCATAAAAAAAATCCCTTAGGGCCGTTGCTGTAGTAATATTACAAATATACTCTTAGTTGTATAAGCTACTATACTATATGACATTATATACTTATTAATCTGAATAGCAAATATAAGTAAAATTATTCAAAAAAAATTTTTTTAAATATATAGTTTTGTTTATAAGCCTATTTTGCTAATAATAAATTTTATGTTTAGTAGAAGATTTGAATTTTTTTAGTAATAAAAGGGTTTAACTTGAATTTTTTTTTACTAAAGCTAAACAGTTATGTAAAGCAACTTAACAAATTATACAATTTTTAACCAAACAGTAATATTTAAAATTTAATTATAAGAACTATAATTAATAGTACTGGAATATTATTGTCAAAACTATTTACAGAGTTGTAAGTATTAAAAGTTAGTGAATATTATATAAATTTATTTATTTGAATTAAATTTTTAAAAGAGTAATGTAATTAAAAAATTAATTATATTAAAATAATAGCAAAAATAGTATTAAAAATTATACTAAAATATTTATAAATAATTAATTAAATAACACTATATTTACTAGAGCTATCCTGAGTTAAAAAAAAAACAAACAAGGCAGATTTAAACTGGATAGAGTGTGTAAAAATTATGAGTATATTTTTTAAGATAAACTTAGCACTAATTTTTACAAGAAGTAAAAAATAAAGTTTTAGTTTTTTTTAGTTACTAACAGAACATTATAGATAGTATAGTGGCGTCGCGTGGTATTTTTTTAGGTGGTGCAGAATTTATAAAAAAAAAATCCCCTACTTTAAAACTCTTTTTTATCTTAAATAAAGACTTTTTTCTACAACAATCACACTAAATTGCTAATGTAACCTAGGAAATTTTGTTTAGAAATAAAACATTTATTTTTTCAAAAAAAATGTGAGAAAATAATTTAAAAAAAAAGGTAAATACTTTGAAATTTTAAGTAAATATAAGAATATAAGAAAAAAAATTATTTTAAGTAATTTACAAGACTCGAAAAATGTTAGCTTACTTATGAGTATTAATTTTTAAGAAGGATTTAAAATTTAAACTAACAGTAGAAAAAAATTAAACAAAACAAATTTTTATTATATTGAAAAACACAGCAACTTTAATAGTTTTTCTTTTGCCTCAACTTAATTTAAAAAATATTTGATTAAACATCATACTAAGAATGGTTATTTTACTAATATTTAACTTAACAATAACAAAAGAAATGTCTTATTAGACTTGGCAAGAACATTAAAAAGTCTACAAACAAACAAAAAAAGGTTATGTACAAAATGCAAGTTTATTACAAGTAAAATTTATTAAAACTCAGTAGAAAATAATTGCTTATTTACTGATGAAAAATGGAAAAAATAAACGAGTATCAACTTATAACTAATTAAAATTTTTATGTTTGAAAAAAAAAAAACAGCTTGACTACTAAGTTAAAAACACAAAAGTAAATAAGCAAGCTCATAAATATCAAATTTTACGAAGTCTCTAACTTACAATTTAGATTAAACAGATTAATATTATAATAAGAAAATACAGAAACTGCAATAATAATTTTTTAGCCTCAACTTTAGTTTAAAAATATTGGATTAATTAAATATCAAACTATTAATAATTGTTTTACTATTATTTAATAATAAAAAAGTCTAATTATACTCGGCAAGTAAATTAAAAAGTCTACAAACAAATAAAATGTTGTGTAAAAATTGAAATGTTTTTAAAGAACAACTTACATTACTCAGTAAAGAAATTTAAAATTCATTTATGATAAAAAAAAAAGTTTAAATAAGTAAAAAACTCAAAAGTAAAACAAGCAAACTAAATAATATTAAGTTTTACAAAGGCTCTAAAGTTAAAACTAAAAGTAGCTTACAATTTAGATATAAGAAACTTATATTATAATAAAAAACACAGCAACTATAATAATATTTCATTTTAGCTTCAACTTTACTTGAATAATATTTTAACTTATTTTTAACTAAACAAAAAAAGGAATGCATAATGAAGCTTGGCAAGTAAATTGAAAAGTCTACAAATAAAGAAAAATTTATGTACAAATTACAACTTTTTACAGAAAAACTAAACTTGCTTAGTACAGAAAATAGTTACTACTGAATGTCTACCTAAAAAGTTAAACCTAAAGTCTAACTTTGCAAACATAAATACTTAGACTCTTTTTTTTTTACCTTTGTAACTAAAATTCATACTTCTCTCCTTTTGGCTGATAAATTTCTCCATCACCTCTTCTTTGAAACTAGTACAGTTTTTAAGTAAGTCCCTACCAATCGAAATTACACTCAAAGAATTTAATCTTGACTGACCCATGGTGTTTCTCAAAAATGTTTTTATCCTTTTCAAAGATGAAAATGTTCTTTCAGCGTCTACACTATTCATGGGAATAGTTATTAAAGTTCTAAGAAACTTTGTAGTTTAGTTAAATATTTTAGTCAGGTTATGTTCTTCAAGATATGACAGTATTTTCACTAAATCATCCTGATGCATGTGAATAAAATGTTTTCAGTTCTCTTTCTAACTGTTTATATTCAACTACTGGATAACACTTCTTCACTGTTTCTATAAGTTCTAAAGGAAAACAGGATTTATAAACAGTAAAATATTTTGCCAACAATAACTGTGAAATTCTTAAACTGTTCTAACTATACAGAGTAAACTAATAAATAATTTCAATATTAAAAAATAAATAAATAAAAGCAAGGTTGCCACTCTTTAAGTCAAAAGAAACTGTCCTGAGTGACCTTGAAATGCCCTGAGTCACCATGTGTTTTTGAGAAAAAATCAAAATACCCTGAGTTTCCCTGAGATTTTTTAGAACTTAAAATATCATCAAGTTTCACTGAGTACCCTGAGTGTGTGGCAATCCTGAATATAGCTAAAAAAAAGATCAAAATAATTTTAAAAACAAAGAATTTCATTTTATCAAATTATTATCTTTAAGGACATGAAGATATTTTTTTTTAATATATTTTTACTATCAACTTTGAAAACAACTGAACTTTTGCTACACCTGAAGATAAGCTTTGCTTTTAAGGGCATTGGGAGGATGAAACACTTTCTTCACTATTTGATCTTATTTTATGAAGTTTTACTAAGCTACAAGATGCTTTTTACAGATTTTAAAAATTCAAAATACTTCTTTAGATATAGCCGATCAAAGTCGAAGGCAACAAAAGGTTCCTTACAGGAGGCACAAACTAAAACAGCGTTTAAAAAAAAAGTGTTTTACCCCCCTTTTATGCCCTTAACATATACTTTAGAATTATTTTACTGAACTTATTTTATACAGTTTTAATTTAACTGCAAGGCATTTTTTATCAACATAAAAAATCTATTAATTTTTGAGTATGGGAATTCACAATCAGAGATACAAAAGAGTCCTTATTAATATAATATAAACTCAAACAACAAATAAATCAAATCACTAAAACCATATCTTTTTTTATAAGTTGGCCTCAAAATCTTTAGATGTTTCTTTTATAAAATAAAACAATTTGCTAAAATAGATATTTAAAACTCTAAGAAAAAAAAGTTATAACGAAAGTAATATTTTTTTGTATATATAAAAATATGTATTGATAGATAAAAATTTAACACTTCTCTTCAACAAAAGTATAAAATTTCACAAAGATTAGGATGAAAAAGTTTGATAAAAATTGCTTTAAAAATGATGGAGAATAAAGGTTTTGAGTAAAATTGTATTTTTTTGCTGTTTTAGTTTGCTCCTTGTGTAATAAATCAATGTAATCTCTGGCCTGACCGGTTGTATCTAAAAGTTTAATTAAAAGATTCAAGTTTATTAAAGAGTAACTATTAGCTTTCTGAAAAACTTAGAATAAGAACAACATGTAAAAATGTGCCTATACACCCCCCCCTTACCCCTCACTATTTTGCACAATTTTTTTCAACAAACTTTGAGATTTTTATTAACTTTTTTCCAAACTTAATGTTTTTTTGTTGGAGGTTTAAAATTCAATAGTTTTTTAAGGGTATCTTTTATGTATTTAAACTTAATTTGATTTTTATTTTGATGACAGCATTTTTCTCAGGAGCTCAACTTTTTAAAATTTAGTTGGTGAGGCTGTTGAACTTTTCAAGAAATTTAAAGATACTTAATAAAAATGTAACCATTATAGAAGTAAAATTTTGGTTAGTTAGTTTTCATATGGCCATAGGGGTAAAACACTTATATTTTAACTTTAAATAAACTTGTTATTTTCTGAGTAAAAAACTAAAACTTCTTTAGTCAGCCTGAATATTTTCTAATTTGGTCACTTTTAATTTATCTTGGGTCATCTTGAGTTTTTTTAACATTTCTAAGTTACCCTGATTATGTGGCAAGGCAACCATGTTTCAACAATTTTATCTAAAATTTTTGCTTTGTTTATGAAAAATTAAATCAAAAGTCATATAAAGTAGACTAAAATGTTAAACTACTCTAAGTAATCAAAGTTTCTTGGGGGGTCAGACCAATATTTTAAGTTAAGGCTATTTACTTTATTTAAATATGTGACTGTTTCAATAATAATAATTTTTATTTAATATAAATCTAAATTATTTTTCCTTAAGAATAAACTAGAAGTTTATAATAAACTGCTTAACATTTTTTTAGAACTAAAATTTTACATTTAAATATTATTTTATTAACTTTATGATTACAATAATCAGTTATAGTTAAGTTTATGTATGCAGATTAAAATAAAAAATCGAATTTCTTAGACTTTGGTGATTTAAGTTTCTTATATATTTTTTTCAAAATATTTAATTTATGACAAGTTTAAATTTAAAAAATCATGTGAGTACATAAACTCAAGTTAATCCTTTGCAGTGGCTTAGGTTTGTTTTTATTTTATGTTTACAATAGCTTGTAGATGATACTTAAGCATGTCCTGTTTTAGGGAATTTTCAACATAGCTTACTTACTGCAAGATATTGATTTTGCGATAATTCTTGAAGAAATTTTGCTTTTTTGAGTTCATTTGCGGCAGTCAGCTAAGAGTTTGCGGCAGTGAAGTGGGCAAAATGGTCGTTTTCTAAATTTGAGTTTTAAAAGAGATTTCTTTCTAAAAAATAACGAAAATATTAAGGATACTTAATTTTTTCCTTACAAAATTTCCAGGTGGTGCACTTACGGCAGTGCAACACCCCACGCGACGCCCCTGGATAGTAATAATAACCTTAATTTTATATTTAAAATACGGCCACTGACTAAAACTCTATTGAGTTCCTTTTGAAGAACTAAACTGTTCTGAGTCTTGCGGAGGTTTTATTAGTTTTAAAAATTTCTGAGATATCCTGAGTGAAAACTGTTATAAAGCTATACTCATTTTTTACTATGAAAAAAAAAACCTTAAGTCAGTCCATATAACATAAAAATATCCCTAATTCTTTTGAATTTGTTGCAACTCTAATATCAAATGTTTTAATTTTTTTTTTTAATATCCAGATACATAAATACATTTTTTATTGTAATTACTTTTTTAATGATCCCTTTTACTTACTAATAAAAACTTTAAAGCCAAATGAATTCTAATAAAATAAATTTATAATATTAACCACGATTGTAATAATATTGAAATTGAAAAAATTGCAGTCAACACATTTTCATTAATTTTTTTTTTAAATAATTTTAATCAAATATATAACAGGCTAAACTAAAACTGCAGCTAGCATAAAACTAATTCTCGTAAAAGACTTAATTGCTGAATATGAATATATTCGTGAACATGTCAAGCTAGTATTTATTTTATAAAACGAAACCATGCTATGATGTCTTTCTACTTAATTGTTTACAAATATATAACAGTATAGTTAAATCAAAAAACCTAACTAGAGTAAAATTTAAGATTTTTGTTATATAAACAAAATTGAAAACGAAATTTTACTTTATTTTTAAATAATGACATTATAATCTTTAAGATTTTTAACTTGTAATTTATTAACGAAAGTATATTGCATTCTTTTCAATAATTGTACATAAAATTAAAAAAGTAATAATTGATTAAGATTTATTTAAGCACTGACGAGGTCTTTGACTGAAAATTAGTTAGTAAATAAAGTTTCAAGAATAAATTCATTATTTTTCCTTTAGTAGTTGAGATATCTTTATTTGTTTTATAAAATCAAATCATATAAAACAAAAATTAAAGTTTATTTACAACAAAAAATATTTTTAATTTTAAGGACTTAGTTGGTAGGTGTATATTAATGCTACGTCACAAGTTAAGCTATAATTTATTTTTTTTTTAAACTGCATGAAGTAAATTTCAATTGGTTTGGCCACTCAAATTAACCTGAGGATGAAAAAAATAATTTTTTAAATGTCTTCTACTAAGCTTTATATCTAAAATCACTTAGAAAAAAAAGTAGGGTTTTCTTTAAAAGCTTAAAATTAAATATACAATAAAATAATTACTCGTATTCATAAAGTATTTAAACTAATAGAACTTAATTGTAGACCAAAAAATGAAATAGTGGCACTACTGATTTAGATTGTGGGAAAAAACTTTAACAAGGTGTCATTCTTTCAATAGAACAAAATAGAGCTTAAATTAAAGCCAGTTAGTCTGATTTACTTTGTCTTTATAAAAAATTTAAAAACAATTTTTAAGCTAAATCTTCGCAAAAACTACTTTTAATCCAGCTTAAAAAACTAAAGGTTTCTAAATAGTAGCAGTATAACATAAAAACAAAAAATTTAAACTAACTAAAATTACAAAAAAGGTCAGCTAGCCTGAGTTATAATGTATGGCAACAAAGCAATCCTGTAACTAGCAACAGTTGTTTTTTACCACTTATAAAAAAATCATAAATAAAAGATAGAAATTTTGAATTCAATGAGTGTTTAAGAATAGAACTGCTATATGAACAAAAATGTTTTTGTTACTAAAGGCTTTTTCTGTTATTTGAACCTTTATACTTCATTCAGAAACTTTTTGAAGAAATTTTTAACCTTTTTAATACAAATACAAATACAAATACAAATACAAATAGAGTGCTATAGTTTATTTTGTTTAACAACAGCTGTTTCGAAAGACAGATAGTCAATCTCTTCAGGCTTCAACAAAATAAGAATAAGCACGTTTTAGGCAACTATTAATAAATACAAAATAACTATTCATGCGTAAAAAGAAAGTAAATGAAAGTAAAAAGAGAGAGAAAGTAGAAATGAACCTTTTTAATATAAAATATACGATATAAATAAGCATATTTAAAACAGTTTCAAAAACATTATCC
Source organism: Thalia democratica (assembly GCF_965202585.1). NCBI lineage: Eukaryota > Metazoa > Chordata > Thaliacea > Salpida > Salpidae > Thalia > Thalia democratica. The sequence continues at coordinate 115,847,803 of NC_139165.1, read as the reverse complement.
CACTATACACATCTATATTCTTTTTTTTTTAAAACTTACCATATCCCTTGCAAGATAAAATAGATTCACTAAATTTTAAAAGGTAAGTAAAACATTTTGTATTTTATAAAAAGTTACTTAGATTTTGCAAGCTCATTATAAAGCTGTGATAAAGAAGCTGAAGTAAGTTTTTTTGACACCTTTATCTTTTTAATGGCTTTAACTGGGTGAATAGTTTTTTTTTTTAATGTACCCTTGAATAACTGAAGACTTCTTGAATGTAATGACATTAAATGATCTACTTTGAATATGTGTTGTTTATACGACTCGATAACTGAAAGGTTTTTAGTGGACTAGGTCAAACTTTTAAAGAAATTTTATTGTACGAATAACAATATATTAAATAGATCATAGTTTTAGAATTAAGTCGTATATTCATGACAAAGACTGTGACTAACACTATTTTTACTTTCTATTTTATACCAGAGTAACAATTAATTTTAAAAACATTTTCTCTTTTTTATAACAAATTAAACATAAGGAACGAACATTTTAAATTTATATAACTACTAAAATGATACTCTAAATGTGTGTAAGTTAAAGTTTTAAATAATTTAAATTTAATTAAGAATTCTTTTTAGATTATTATTGATATAATGGCCTTTTTGTTGCTAAGTATAGTTAAAGATATAGAAATAAAACATGTAAATTTTCTGGATTTTAGATAATTTCGATAGTCAAAATTTTATCATTTTAATTTTTCAAAAACTACCAAATTGTTTTTTTTTGCTTAATTTTTCTATACCATAGTTTTTAATTTAAATAGTCACTATAAAAACTAACATAACTTTTGCTTTGATTTTTTTAACCAATAATTAAGTACCATGGATATATTCATAATAAATTTTAACTTTAAGGTCAGACCATACTGTTTAACAGATCAGAATCACATGATTGGATTTTTGAATGAATTTTGTTGCTTTCTTAGAATTTTAAGCTTAATAATTGTCCCTTAATGTTTTTAAGTGTTAAAATTTTATCTTTTGAGTACTAGCCAAACAATATGTCATCAAGAGTTTTTTTACATAAAAAAGATTGAATTAAACATAAATAAACCTTCTTAAAAAATTTATAAGGGTAGCCACTGATTTTTGAAGGTACTTCGCTTTTGATTTTTTGTTTATTTTTAGTTTAAAATAAAAAACTGTGTGAAGTAGTTATTGTATACCATATTTATTTATATGTAAAATAAAGGGATATTAATTATCTCTACCTTTAACGGGTATAAATAGGTACAGCAACTTAATTTAGATATAAAATAAACAACAAAAACTATGTACAATTTATTGCCTTCAAAAACAAACGATTCAAAATGGTGCACGACGCTTCAGTTTTCTACACATTAATCTTATACGAACTTCAATATCGATAAAGGTGGAAAAGACGATATTTATGAACGTAGAAATCCTATCGAAATAGTTTCATATCGTACCACAGCTTACGTCTTCGACCACGAAGTCTCACGTAAGCTGTTTTGAATCGTTCTATAGTTAACCTCTGCGGCCGCGCAGTCCCAAGCCAACTATTTTGTATCGTACTGCCATTTACGTCTCCGGCCTCGAAGTCTCACGTGAAAAGCTGCAACTACTTCCACGAAGGAAGAGTCGCCCCGTTGAAGCGGCCTAGGTCCGCTCCGTAGGGTAGTTGAGGTATAATAACCTAGTTGTAGATGTTCTTCATCGTTTATATACATTTTTACTCTCTCTTTTGCAGGTGGCTTGACATGTTGACAGTTGCAGGTGGCTTGACTTGTTAACAGTTGCAGGTGGCTTGACATGTTGACAATTGTAGGTGTCTCGTTGCATGTTGGAAGCTGCAAGTGTTTCGGCATGTTGGTATATGCATGTTGGAATCTGCAGTTGTCTCGGCATGTTGGAATATGCATGTTGGAATTTGCAGGTGTCTCGGCACGGTTTTAATAGCCAGCTTACATACTCACCTGGCTTTGCACACGGCAATTAATGAATAAAAAATTGTATTTATTTTGCCTTTGTCAATCAAAAAATATCGAGTAGAATTTAAAACATAAATTAGAGAACTGTTGTTATTATTTATTTGAAACTTGTCTTTAAAAAAAAAATTAAAAAAGTTTTAAAATTTATTCTAATGCATGCATCGACATATGGACAATTGAAGTGAAATAAGTATAATTTCACATAAATGTCCAACATAGTGTTCAACTAAAGTAAGATATTGTACAGTACTTGAATGTGTTTTTTTCTTAAATTAATAATGACAAAAAGTTTTATATTATATCATAGTTATTTGTGTAAAATCAAAATTTTAATTTTTAACATGTAAAAATTGCTTAAAAGTCCAAGTTTTTTAATGATTTTTGTTCTAAATTCATTAGTTCTAGATTATTATTCAAATTTTATTTCAAAAGTTCTTCAAATTCCAGGTTTTTTAGCCAATTCTAGTTTTTTTTTCAAGTTTTTCATGTTTTGTGGACACCCTGACTTAACTTTGTAGATTGAATATTAAGAATAGGGTTGATCACGCCAATTCGATCATCAGACCACAAGTTTCGGTAGACTGAGACCGGTTTCGTCCTTGTTAGGACTCATCAGTCAGTCAAAACCGAAAAACCTGTAGTCGTCAATCTACAAACGGTTTATCATGCTTTCACATGAATCAACCATTTGCTGACAATGATCAGTGACGTCAGCATTGTCATTTGCCGTGCAACGTTTAAAACATTGTCCACTAAGCAAGACATCTGGCACGCTCGTTTTAGTACGATCAACAAAAAACATCGGCGAAAGTCAGCAGAGCAGAAGAAAGCATGAAAAACCGTTTGTAGATTGACGACTACAGGTTGTTCGGTTGTGACTGACTGATGAGTCCTAACATTTTTTTAGGACGAAACCGGTCTCAGTCTACCGAAACTTGTGGTCTGATGATCGAATTGGCGTGATCAACCCTATTGTTAAACTTGAGCTTGTCTCACGGCAAACGAAAGTCCAGGCTTCTGCTCTGCTGACTTTCGCCGATGTTTTTTGTTGATCGTACTAAAACGAGCGTGCCAGATGTCTTGCTTAGTGGACAATGTTTTAAACGTTGCACGGCAAATGACAATGCTGACGTCACTGATCATTGTCAGCAAAAGGTTGATCCATGTGAAAGCATGATAAACCGTTTGTAGATTGACGACTACAGGTTTTTCGGTTGTGACTGACTGATGAGTCCTAACAAGGACGAAACCGGTCTCAGTCTACCGAAACTTGTGGTCTGATAATCGAATTGGCGTGATCAACCCTATTGTTAAACTTGAGCTTGTCTCACGGCAAACGAAAGTCCAGGCTTCTGCTCTGCTGACTTTCGCCGATGTTTTTTGTTGAATATTAAGAATGATGTTTTTTAAACATTATAAAATTAAAATTTAACATTTAGAAAAATAAAATATTTCTTTATAAACAATATTTGCTAAAGTATTTAATCTTTAGTAATTTAACATATTTGATAAATATTTATTTCCAAAAAAAACATCATAAATAGTGAATCTTTTGTAACAGTGTTGTTTTACTATGCAATATTAGCTTCAAACAGTCAAAGTAAATAAGTTTTATATAAATAAATGAATAAAAGCTCATTTTGTTGTAAATACTTATTAATATAATTGGGATTCTTATTATTGGGAAGTTTAACTTATTACGTGCTTATGAAAGTAAATAGTTTATTAATACTTAAGTATATTAGTCAATGTAAATTCTATTTTAATATATATTAATATAAATAGGCATTTTTTGTATAGATAAAAGTCATTTAAGATAATAAGGTGAATAAAAGTAAATTTTTTCTCTAGTGTGACTAAAACTAAAACCAAAAGATTATTCAAATGTCACTAAAACTAAGACTGCGACCCACGAAGACTTTGGAGACTTGAAATTTGGCCCGCAACGACCAACTACCTGCCGACCCCTGATCTACAGTAAGATATCTATTTTACTGTATGATACCTATCTTAAACTATTTATTTTATTTATGCTGGTTATTCATATTTTTTATAGAAATAAAAGTTTTTAAAAATTAATTCAGCAAAACTTTTCTATGCTTAATAGTATTTTTTTGATATTGATTCAACTAGATTGAAAATAATTGATGGCATTAGTTTTTTGATGAACTTTATTTTCATACACTCAAACTACTTTGGCTAACTCTTATGCTATTTTAGAAGTTTGGAAAACTTTGGCATAGCAATTATTTTGAATACTTATGTTGAAACAATTATGTTTGAACTAAATATGAAAAATTCAGAATAGTTTTTTTTTTAATCTTATGCTATTTTTTCAACTGACTAATTGTTGATTTTATTGATATTTTTTTCATTTAAGTTTTATTAATTTGTTATTAGTTTTGGCTAAATAAATATTTCATTATTTTAAATAAATTAAAGAATTTTAAAATTGTTTGATGGACAATTAGGATTTTTTTACTTGAAAGAGTGACAAACTCTAAATTTAATTACTAGACCGGTTAAAAACCAAAAGTATAGTAGTTATAAATTTTATCAGAAAGATAGTAAAATTTGAAGTTTTTATATTACTTAACAGAACAAAGTGACAATCAGATACAACCCTAAACTTGGTGAAGTGCAAAAAGTCAGTCTGTGAAAGAAACTGCACCAGCTATACGGAGAGCAACAAGATATACTGTAGATTATTATGAGTTTAGCTATTTTTAACTCGTTTTCATTGTTGTCGTTTGTCTGTTACTTTAATATAATGTATGTAGTTAATATTTAAAAAAATATTTAAAAAGTACTGTACTAGATATTTTGTAATGATTGCAGAGATGTGTTCAATTAATAAGTACTTCAGGCATAGCCATATAATTAAAATATCATAGTTGAAATAAGGTAAACTAAAAATAAAGGCTCATTAATATTAGTAGTTAATAATAAATTTCAGCACTAGTTAATAAGAGCTTTGCATGTAAATATAAATTAAGTGATAACTTTTTTAAATAGAAATATAAACTTTTAAGGTTCCATGAATACACATTTATTACATGAAACTTCAAGGTTTTCGGGTGGAGTAAAAATAAAATTCTGACAGTTCGAATCCTTATAAGATATTAAAAAACCTTAACTTTAAAAGTGTATATTTTGAACAAAAAAAATATCCATGTAGGTCTTTAAATTAAATATACAATGTTTTTTACTTTTGAAATTAATTTTTGAGATATGAATAAAATAAGCTTAAAAATAGTCATTTTTAGGAGTTTATGAATATGTTTAGTTAAATAAAAACTTTGCAAAAAAAAAAGCCTGACAATATTAATAAGACCTACAAACGTTTTTTCTCTTTCAGATATATTTAGACCTTTTAATGCAATTAAGTACCATTTAACTACAAGACAAACAAATTTTTTCATTATAAACTTTATTAAAACTTAAGCGCTTTCGGAATGTCCATATTCCCTTATCAAAATACTAAACACTCTCTAGTTAAACTAAGACAAAACAAATTGAGTGAAATTATATCATTTGTAAAAAACACAACTAATTAAAACGACAAGTAATTAACAAAAATGGATTTTTATAAACAATTAAAACAAAATGGATTATTTAAACACATTAATAGTTACTCTTGATCCTTTATCAGGACCAAGCTGATTATTCAAATTTGGCTGGAATTTTTTTATGAGTAGAGCTTCAGAAGATAATAATTCATTATACGAAGTGCACGTTTTAATAACCTTGAAACAATTATAAATATTTTTACAATTAGTACAAAATACACAATTTTCAATATGTTTAAACACCGCACTGTTGGTTGGGGTCACATGTTCTTTAATTCTGACGAAAAGTTGTCTTTCTGTCTCACCAATGTACTGGTTGTTCAGATCTCCTGGACACATAAATTTATAGACAAGACAACTCTGATACAAGCTACTTATTGAATCTTTTAGGGAGAAATATTTCCCTACTTTTTCTGATCTATAAGTAATGCGTACTTTTACCCCGATGCTTTCAAATACTGCTTTTATGTTCTTGGCGAATTTCTCTGATGTCTTTTTAACATATGGTATTGTAAAGAATTGTTTCTTATCATCTTTATTTTCAATTAATTCTGTCTCAAAGGTGTCTTTCTTTTGTATTTGTTCATCGATAAACTTGGCCGGAAATGAGTTTTTCATCAACAGCTCTTTTACCTTTTGCCACTCGTTATTTTGTAAATCTTCTGTAACGAGATTTTTGATTCTGTGATTCAGGTTTTTTACTAAATTAATCTTCTAAGAGCATGCTCACAGAGCATCTTTATGTTCAATGGGACCATATATCAACAAACAAACGGTTTATCAATGGGCTCTCCTCTTGCCCCTTTACTGGCCAACTGGTTTGTCAGTCAATTGGAGACAGAGCTGCTCAACAAAACTGCAAGGCCAAGAATGTACTGCAGATATGTTGACGACATTTTCTGCATTTTCCAAAATAAAGAACAAATAGATCGGTTTGATGAAAAACTCAACAATATGCATCAAGACATGAAATTTGTAATCCAGACTTGCCAAGAAGGTAAACTACCATATCTCGATACACAGGTGACAATAAAAAACAACAAGTTTATAACATCAATATTCAGAAAACCAACAAGCACGGGCGTGCTCATGAATTTTAACTCGTGTGTACCGCAGTCGTGGAAGAGAAATTTAGTAAAAAACCTGAATCACAGAATCAAAAATCTCGTTACAGAAGATTTACAAAATAACGAGTGGCAAAAGGTAAAAGAGCTGTTGATGAAAAACTCATTTCCGGCCAAGTTTATCGATGAACAAATACAAAAGAAAGACACCTTTGAGACAGAATTAATTGAAAATAAAGATGATAAGAAACAATTCTTTACAATACCATATGTTAAAAAGACATCAGAGAAATTCGCCAAGAACATAAAAGCAGTATTTGAAAGCATCGGGGTAAAAGTACGCATTACTTATAGATCAGAAAAAGTAGGGAAATATTTCTCCCTAAAAGATTCAATAAGTAGCTTGTATCAGAGTTGTCTTGTCTATAAATTTATGTGTCCAGGAGATCTGAACAACCAGTACATTGGTGAGACAGAAAGACAACTTTTCGTCAGAATTAAAGAACATGTGACCCCAACCAACAGTGCGGTGTTTAAACATATTGAAAATTGTGTATTTTGTACTAATTGTAAAAATATTTATAATTGTTTCAAGGTTATTAAAACGTGCACTTCGTATAATGAATTATTATCTTCTGAAGCTCTACTCATAAAAAAATTCCAGCCAAATTTGAATAATCAGCTTGGTCCTGATAAAGGATCAAGAGTAACTATTAATTAGTTTAAATATTCCGTTTTGTTTTAATTGTTTATAAAAATCCATTTTTGTTAATTACTTGTCGTTTTAATTAGTTGTGTTTTTTACAAATGATATAATTTCACTCAATTTATTTTGTCTTAGTTTAACTAGAGAGTGTTTAGTATTTTGAAAAGGGAATATGGACATTCCGAAAGCGCTTAAGTTTTAATAAAGTTTTTTCTCTTTGTTTTTCAAAAGTACATTACTTTTTAAGATATAGTCTCTTAATATTTTTTTTTATTTGAATTATTATTTAACCATAATTTCGCTTTAAGAGAACACATTAGTGAAAGTGTTTACGTAGTTCCACAATTAGCAGAGCTTATTAAAATCGGATCTTGGGATGCACCAATTTTATTTTTTGCATTTTAGTGTAGACAAATTTTGATTAACGTGCCGACCACTGAACTAAAAGCTGAGTACACTTTAATTGTCTTAAATCATACTGAGTTTTTTTGAAATCTTTAAACCAATTATAAACTTTTCAAAAACAACAAAAAGTAAATTCTTGAACAAATTTGGTTACTAAATAAGTAAATAAAGTCAAAATCTAGTCAAAATGTAGAAAATAAAAACCTTAGTTTTTTGAAAATCTTAGAATTATCATAATTGTTTTAAAATAAAAAAACCAAACTATCTCAAGTCATCCTGAGATTTTTTAAAGTTCAAAAATATTTTCAATAATCCTGAGTTTTTGGCAACCCTGTATAAAATATTTTTTGACTTTAATATTTTATGGTAAATTTGTTTAATTGAAACTTTATCTTTCAAATAATTAAGTTTGTGTGCGCTGATGTTGAAGTGGTCCTAAAAAATGCTTTAAGAATTATGAGAGTTGAACAATATACCGAGATTCAAACCCAGTGATTGACCCATATACAAAACAAAATTAGCTTGTTACAGTGGTTTATGCTATAATACATGGTATAGTGATTTTTTGGAAGAAAAAAATCTCTAATTATCAATTTTTTTTCATTAACTAATAATGAAGTGCTCTATCAATTTTTGTGAAAAATTTTTAACATATAATTTTACACAATCTCAATAAATTTAAGACCTTGAATCTTTAGAAAATAGTATAAATAGATAAAACTTTATTCCATATATACTTGATTTTATTATTCTTATTTAAATTTTTACTTTTTAGAGTTATTTAAAAGTTACAAATAAAATTAAACTAGTAAAATGAAGTGATAATTTTGTAGTAAAAGCTTTATATTCATTTTATTTTAATTAAGTCGTATACTTTTTATTTAAATAAAAAACAAATTGATAAAAGCTAAATTTCATCTCTAAAACGTATTATAAAAATTACTTATACAGTTTATATTCAAAAAAACAGTATCTTTGAACTTATTATAATCACACAAGCAGAAACCTTACGAATTTTGTACAAAAAATATTTATAAACCTATTAATTTATTAATAAAGTTTTATGGTGCAACTACATCCATGTAAATTCTTAAAATAAACTTTATTTAGCACATTTTGCTTTTTCACATCTATTATAATATAACGATTCTCTTTATGTTCTAACTATCGTTATTCAAATAAATACAACTCCACCCTGAAGTTAAAGAAACAACTTTAGACTTACGTTTAATAAAAAAGTTCAAAGAGTTATCTACAATATAATTAAAACTGCTAAAAAAAATTCATACTCTAATAACACTTGGAATATGGTAGCAGATTGATTAATGTTAAAACTTTTGTACATGTACATTTATGTATAAAATATTTAATTTTGAAGGTTTTTATTATAATAATGCAGATGATCAACTAAAAAACTTATTCCTGTTTAGAGTTCAATATACTTTGAAAAAATTTTAAAGAAATAACTGCAATGAACAAAGTAAGACTCAAGTTAACTTGACCAGTTTTTCAAGGGAATATTTATTGTTTAGCTAGTAGTAATAAAAATAATGGTCAGTTGAATACTGTATAATAATATGATGTTTATACTGATAAATTATCATCAATCTTTATTCCCTGATATGATAAAATCTAAAAGTAACTACAAAATTTAGTTGTGTGAAAGATAAACCATTTGTTTCTGTTTATAGAATAAACATTTTAAAAGTTTAAATCAATTTTTGTAAAAAAAATATTGCTATTAACCACGACTCGCCTATTTTTATTTGATTAAGTCGACTTCGATGGAAAACAGAAACTTAATATTTCAAAATGTTTTGTTAAAACGTGGAGGTGTTTTACCAAGTATTTGCTGAATCACCAAAATAGTTTTTTTTTATCATAGATAATAATTATTTTATCAGTTTTTTTATCTTTATTTTATAAAGTTAAATCTTTGATTAGTTTTTGATGTATTTTTTTTGGTGGCAAATAGATATAGAATATATAAAATAAAGAAAACTAGAAATCTATAGTTCTGTAATTAAAAAAGACATTAAATTAAAGTATTAAAACGTTTTATACTTCAACAGTTTTATAAGTAATCTTATAGAATTTTTTACAACCATAAAAAATAAACACTGTTTTATTTTACTAAAAATTTTTAAACTTATTTTAAATTTTAATCCTAAACTTTTTAACATTTTAAAAGAAACTTTATTCCTATAAGTTTTTTGTAGTATTGAGGATATTATGCCTGTACTGAGTAGAAATGAAAAAATGAAGGAGGAGATAAATTTTAGTTTTTATTTTTTTATAAATTTAGACAAAATGGGCTATGAAAATTTTTAATCATTCATTTGTATTGCAAAACTTATGCTAACTATTTGCAATTTATAAAATTATTGTTTAAGTTGCAAATGGTACATACATACGTTCAAAAACCTTCCTATAGTAGTAATAATAAATTGAAATAAAATAAATTATACAGTATTTATTTACATATTTAAGTACAACCAATGTTAAATTTTGTAGATAAAATATTGGAACCCTCTAGGCTTTTTATAGTTTACAAACTAAATTTAGATGGCTACTATTTTACTAAGGGCCATATGAGAGGTTAAAAAAACATTTTTAAAAACTAATACTATTAAATGTCTAATGTTTCAACTATTAATTAGTTTGTACAGTTTTAAACAAATATTTACAGCCAAGTGCCTAAAATCAGATTAAATAATCCTGACAGTTATATTTTTTAATCTTAATTAATTCAAATAGACCATAGAGTGAACTTAGTAAAGGATAGAAACTGAAAATAATGTTTGTCAAGCTTAAATACTTAAAAAACTAAAAAACCACTAAAGGAATTGCAGAAGGAAAACATAAAGTTTAAAATAAAAAAATCTAAGAAATAAAAACAAGCTTTAAATAATAAATAAAAGTGTTTCAAAATTACCTAGAAAAATAAATATTAGACTGATTGCTTGGAAACCCTGGATATGCTTGTTTAAAATACCTGTATACTGTTTATAAAAGGTAAAACCAAAGTTTTAAGCTTGGGCCAGAAGTAGATCAAAGCTAACATCAAAATTTGTATCAATAAATCTTCCAAATTGGTAATTATTTTAATAGAATAAACATTTATACACATCATGTTTTAAATAACTGTTGTTGCTCAGTTCTACCAAAGATACTGGCCAAGCTAAAATCAAAACACAACAAAGTTTAATTTACGGTTTTTAACCATATAACATAACATTTGTTAAAAGTGGCTTATTAGTAAATAAATTCCAGGTTTTCAAAAAAGTGATGTTCTGTCCATCTTTAGTACAAAACTTAATAAAAGATAAAACATGAATTTATTAGTACAATAATTGTATTTTATAATAAATAAAAATCTAAAAAATGTCAAAAATAAGGTTGTAAATGATGTATCTTTTTATCTAATGTAATTTACACTATTTAGCATATGAAATTTGTTTAAAATCCAGTTTTAAGTGATTTTAAACTAAATTTTCAAATTTATTTTCAATGTTTCTAAATTTATTTTTTTTGTTTTATTTGTAATATTTTTCAAGGTTTTGTAAATCCTGTTGCACCTTAACTAATTTGACAAATACTTACCACTTTCTTATAAAAGACAATTGCAAAATATTTTCTTTTGTAAGATGTTGTAGTTTTAAAAGCATAAAGTGTTAAGATGAAAATATTTGGTCCTACAATCTGGTTCTTAAAGAACCTTTCTGTTATTGAGTTGCACATCATGGATACCTTTTAATGTAATGTTTAGGACAATTACATACTAAGTACTGAAATACTTAACTGCTTCAAGTTAAGGCCATAGGGAAGGTCCAACACTTTTTTTTACAAAAATTAACTTTGAATTTTATGAAAGCTTTAAATACAAATTACATGCCAGTTTTTATAGAATTATAAAATATCATTCAACTTTTGTGATATTCCATTTATTGTAAAAAGTTTCTGATACATCATGGATACCTTTTAATGTAATGTTTAGGACAATTACATACTAAGTACTGAAATACTTAACTGCTTCAAGTTAAGGCCATAGGGAAGGTCCAACACTTTTTTTTACAAAAATTAACTTTGAATTTTATGAAAGCTTTAAATACAAATTACATGCCAGTTTTTATAGAATTAAAAAATATCATTCAACTTTTGTGATATTCCATTTGTTGTAAAAAGTTTCTGATACAAACGTAAGGACCACACATTTTTCGGGATCAATTTTCTTGGAAATTTTAAAATGCACAAAAATATATCTACTTCATTTTTTAAGCAATCTTCTTCAAAATATCGGGAAATGTTCCTCATATTAAAAGGAAAAAACGTAACATATGAGTTTTAATAGTTTAAAAAATCAAATATTTTTTAAAATTTTTTTTTCAAATTCAAAAATAACATTTTTTTTATATTGTATAATGATTAGACTTTGAAAGTTTGAAGAAGATTGCTTGAAAACTGTAGGAGGAAATAGATTATAAACAAAATGTATTATTCGCTGTTTTAGTTTTCCCTTTCCATAGAGAACCCAATATCCAGCTAGACTTTGCTGGTCATATCTCAAAAATAATTTAAAACTTTTAAAACGATAAAAAGCATCTGGAAGCTTAGAAAAAACTCAATAAAATAAGAACAACTTGTAAAAAACATGGCTTACCCCCCTTCCTAAGGCCTTAATACTGATTTTGTAGATTATAGATGAAAATTAAATTCCAAAAAATTAGAAAAAAAGGAGCCAAAGGTTTTTTTAAAATTTTATCTAGGTTTTTTTTTCATTTCTTCCAGGTTAAAAAGAACGTTTCACTTTCACAATATATTTATAAATTTTAAAATATGTGTTAAAAAGTATAACAGAATTGTAAAGCTGCTTTAAATATGTTTTAGAGAAGATTTTTAATGAAACATATCTTTTTTATATAATTAATAGATACATAATCAAAATTTCATGACTTTATATGAAAAACTCTTTAAAGTTCCAGGTTTTTAAAATATCCCATATTACAGGTTTTTTTTACCTAATTTGACAAATTTCAGGTTTTTCAAGGATTCATGATCTTTTTGCAACCATAAAGAAAAAAGTCTTAACACTCAAAACAATGGTCAATAAATTGTTTTTAAAAAAAGCATCTGTTTATCAAACTACACACCATTCTTCTCTGTAAACACATTGCGATCTGTTTGGGCTAAGATTTCTAGGCTTAGACTATGAAAAATCGAGCATCTAAAGTTCCGCATGAGTAATTTCACTGCTAAAATAGGCTAATATTTTGAAAATTACATCTTGGTATACGCATGTGTCATTTTCATACCTTTCCATATTAAACTTTATTTAAAACTAATAAAACAGATATCGATACGTTCCCTAGGCTTTGTAGTTATTGAATAACTTGTTTATTTTTAATAAAAACACTTTTCATATACTTTTTTAAGATCTCAAAGTTTGACTAGTTTTTTTTCGAAAATTTTTCTTTTTTAAAGTACATGCATGTGTCATTTTCATACTTTTCCGTATTAAACTTTATTTAAAACTAACAAAACACATATCAATACGTTCTCTAAGCTTTATAGTTATTGAGTAACTTGTTTAATTTTAATAAAAACACTTTTAGTATACTTTTTTAAGACCTCAAAGTTCGACTTTTTAATTCATAAATTTTTCTTTTTATAGTACACGCATGTGTCATTTTAAAACTTTTTCATATTAAACTTTATTTAAAACTAATAGAACACATATCAATACGTTCCCTAGGCTTTTTAATTATTGAATAACTTGTTTATTTTTAATAAAAACATCGCCTTGATTGCAATAGTAAACACTGCCTTTAGCTATTCCTATTTTCAAATTGATATTTATAACTTTTATTTAATATTAATAAAAATGACTGAAAGTTAAACATGATGTAAAAATTGTTTGCTTTTTAAGTCAAAACTTTTTAATAATGTGTGGCTGGATGGCTAGGGATTTGTTAAATTGCAAAATGTAAACCTAGTGGTCAAAACTTATTTTAATTAGACAACATTTACATTAAATTCATGTTAAAAATTAGTGATAATAACAATACAATCAACTATTTTTTTTAATAATACTTACTTTCATTCTAAGCAATTTTCTGAAAATAAGCTCTTTTGATAAGCATCTGTTGTTAATAGAAATAACATAAACTATTGTTATAGCTAAAATTCAAAAAAGTTAACAAAGTCACCAAAGCAAATAATAAATGCAAAATATGATTTAATTATATAACAAAATATATTTCATTTTTACAACTAATTTTAGTACTTTTGTAGTAAGGCTCATCAGAATTAATATTATACTGAGTTAGAATAAATAGAAATTGAAATAAAATCATACTTTGCTTAAAGTTTTAAAGAATAAAATGACGTAATAATCTTTAAGGCCCCGTTTATGTAAGCAGAACACGTTCGTATACCAAACTAGACTTTTTAAATCCGTGTATTAAGTGATTTCAAATTATTTAGTTACTTGTTAATTTTTATTTTAAAGTGTAATTTTAATGTTAATTTTATCGTTGATTCATTTCAGAGTGATTTTAATCTAACGAGTTTTATATATTTACTATACCAAATATATACAGTATAATCATTTAGTTAATATTTTAACATTTACGTAATTTTATATTTTAAAACTTTAAACTACTGTTTGATTTTGTTTAAACTTCTTTTCATTCTAACTCAGTTAGAAATAATTTCTGATAAGCTTTACTACAAAAGTACTAAAATAAATTATAAAATGAGAGGTATTTTGTTAAATGATTTAAATAAGTTATGCACCTGAAAAAAACTGTTTAAACAATTTAAACAGTAGGTCCGCAAAGCTGCATTTGAACGGTTCTTTTGTATTACAACTATGTTAATTTAAAATAACTAAAAAAAACATTCTATATTGCATTTTTGTTTTAAATCGAAAAAGAAAATGTTAGGTCATAAAAAAAAAAATAAATTATTTTTTTTTGATAAAAAGGCATTTCTAAAAAAAAACGTCAACTTTATAGGTGTTGTAAAACAGGTTATAATATTCAATCTAAAATCTAGAGTTTAGTATATCTCTGTTTGTTTAGTTTTAAGTATATTTATTAAAAAGGTTGCGATTGTTTTAAAAATTTTCAACCTTTCTTATCTTTATAAAAGAACACTTTGTAGAAGTTTCTTTTTTACTTGTTAAAACTAGTTGAAACAACTTTTTATATTTACATTTAAAGTATTCTTGATGTTAACTTTTATACTTAAAACTTTTGGGAATAACTAAAAATTAAATTAAAATACTTAAAAATATTACTCTGGTAGATGGTAGTAAAACAAAAAAGGATTAAAAAAAAAAGGTTCAACTTAATTTAAAAACATAGTTTATAGCGACTACACCTCCTTAATTCTAAATTAATACCGAAAAGATCTATATATAAATTTAAAAGGCTATGAAACATAACAAATGATGGATCATTTCGTTTATGCGTATAATTTGAAATATAACAATTTAGTTTGTAAAGCAATTTTTAATATATTTGGCTCTAATAATTAAATAAAAATATTAGAAAATGTATATTATATGTAAATTCCTGTAGTTTACAAATGAAAAAGTCATGTTAGCTGAAAGCTATAAAAAAATCAAAATTTGAAATCAAGAATACTTTTTACTGTTTTTATAAAACTAAATCACTACTAAGTAGTATTAACTTTATGCCGTTTTAGATATCTATAAGGTTCACTCAAAGTTTATAGAACATTATGAAAAAAATAATTTATAAAACTGTTTTATGTTAAAATTTACATAATCCTCAATTAAATTAGTTAAATTATCTAAATAAAGTTATATTTTAATCGAAATCTAATATTTTATCTTTTAAATGTTAATACATACGTTTCAGTTACAAAAAGTTTTGGTGTTTAAAACAGAAAATTTAATTCTAAGAAAATTTTAAAACTGAGGTATCTTCACACAGGAAAAACGTCGAAGATTTTTTGTAGCATCACATGATTCTTCACACCATT
Source organism: Thalia democratica (assembly GCF_965202585.1). Taxonomy (NCBI): domain Eukaryota; kingdom Metazoa; phylum Chordata; class Thaliacea; order Salpida; family Salpidae; genus Thalia; species Thalia democratica. Next base: position 115,832,056 of record NC_139165.1, on the reverse strand, counting down.
CATCTTTATCAACATCATAAATAGTTAGTGATGATCTGCATTCTTGAAATATTAAAATTTTATTACCAATCGACATAGCTTTATTCCAATTTAAATGGTTAGATGATTGAAGAGCAACAAAACTCTTACAAACATTGTCGAAAACTTCACAATTGTTTATCCAATTACCAATAACAAACAGTTTGTTTTTTACAACAACTAAACAATGATTACTATGATGATTTATCATGTTAGGCATTGACGACCAATTATTAGCAAATACATCATATGATTCTACGGATTTAAATTCATTATCAAAATTACCAACTCCACCTGAAACAACAATATTTCCTTGAAAAACTGCACAAGCTGACGAATTTCTTGATTCTTTTAATATTGAAACTTCTTTCCAGCTTTTGTCTTTTGTATCAAATTGTAAACATGAATTTGTTGGTTTATAGTAACCATAATCGCTATTAAAACAACATCCTCCAAATATAAATATTTTATCCATAAATGCACAAGTACAAAAGTTACAACGTTCATCAAACATATTAGCTACTACAGTCCAAATATTATTAGAATATGAATATTTTTCAACAGATTTGACAAAAGTACGTGCATTATCAACACCACCAAAAACATAAATACCTCCTTTAAAAAAAACAGATTCAAAATATATCCTACGTTGAATAATTGAATTAAAATTTCTCACCGAATTCATGTTACTTCCATCAATTTGTTGCACTTTACTTACAGCTTCATTACTTTCATCATAACCACCACAAACTAACAAATTATATTTGTTTTGCTTACAATACCTATTTGTGTAATAAATATTTGAACTATATTGAAAGTAGTTTTTTTTAGCTAATACTTCTTTTAGTATCTTCACACTTTCATAAACTTCATCAATTGAAGAAAGTTTATCTATAATATGTTTCAATGCATGTTCTGACAACAAAGGAAGTCGGACTTTTAGTAGCAACTGTTTTGTATATTTGCTACGTTCTTCACTGTTGTGCTTCAACCAAGTAATTACTGCATTAAATACTTCTACTTCTGAATCAATACTTAATTCAGAACTTGAAATTATTTTTGCAACAAGACTAAAGTCTAAGTGTAAGAAGCTATTTGTTTCAAGAATCATTAGAAAACAACGTTTAATGTAATTCAAAGATAACTCAGAAATAGAAGCTAGGTTGAAAAGTTTAGCTAAGCTATAAAATGTCAGAACTTTATCTTTATTCTCTTTGTCTTCTATGAAATCGAATATCTTTATATTTTTATCTTCATCTAACATCAATTTATTAAGTTTTAAAGCTACAACTAATTCGTTTCCTTCAATCTTTGTTTTACCTGAAGTATAAATACATATAAGTATATACATATAGTTTTTAAATTTTAATAATCTTAATTGTATTTTTTTTGATATTTATAAAATCTTATCTTTTTAGGGTGATTTTTGCTACATTGTTAAGCTTAAATAGTTTTTTTTCAACAAAAAAAATAATTTATTATTAATAAAAAAGATATTAAATTAATGAGATAAGTTTTAATTTTTTCATAAAAACATAAACTAGATGTTAGAAATTACTTTGAACTTTGTAAATATGTTTTCTCTGTAAAATCTTAAATTTTAACAGTTTAGTGAATATTTGTTAATTTAAAAGTTAATTATTACTGTTTTTTTCACGTATATATATTTATATATACTGATTGATATATATGTATGTGTTATAAATTAAACTGCACCTTCTTTATTTAAGGGCATGGAAATACTTAGGCTGAAACTATATTGAGTTTTCATAAACATTAATGTTTAAAAATTGCTTAACAAAAATTTAAATTACACGAATTTTACTTAAAATATATATTCTTAATTTAACAACTGTTTAAATTTAAGTAACTTCGTTTCTAATAAAAAAACTGTAATTTTAAATAATTTTGAAGATTATCAAATTTTTTAAAGTTTTTACCTCGTTTGGAAAACTCTTTTAAAGATTTTGCAATTTTTTCTTCACCAATTTTTTGTGCATTACTCTTAAATCTATCCACTAACTTGTACATGACTTAAAGCTGTTTTTTCTCACAATTATTTTAAATCTGAAAATTGTGTTTTGTTATATTTCAAAACATTTATTTGATCATTCAAATTATTAATTTAGATTACTAATAATGAAAAAAAATTAACAGTTTACATTAAATATTTTTTACAATGTTATTCATCGAATAAAACAACTACTTTTATATACATTTAAAAACTATTTTTATAGTACTTTTTTAAGAACAAAAATACAACGATCTAAATATTTGCTCTTAGGACCTGGTCTACTAATAAACATATGGTTACATTTACACTACTAGGATACCGTTTAACATCATTGTTCAGGACATTCTTACTATAAAAAGCCTAAAATAAATTTAAATAAGGAAAAAAGTAAAATGTTGTGTTTTAGGTTTGTCTTTAATTAACTTTATACAAAATATGAGTAATTTATTTACATAAATAAATATTACTACACTCTTGTGACAATCTAGAAAAGTACTTAAAATTCACATTCAGTTTAGTACAGAAAATATCAAAAAATGTTTAGAATTTGAATTTTTTAATATTAAAAATATCCAGGCTTTCCTAAGTTTTTAACTCCAAACTACCCTGACTTATGATACAATCCACAAGTAAGCCTGAGTTTTAATAAAATTTAAAGAACTTAAAGATTTTAATTTAAGAAATTTAACTTTTTATTCTAGTACCAACACTTTAGTGACAATTATTTTTTCTTCCAAATTTAAAACTATTATTAAAATAATTCAACTGAAAAAATTTAAAATTATACTACAAATTTTAATAAACTTTATTTGACCTTACCTCTGACAAGCTATTTTATTTTGAGTTTGTGGAAAATTATATAAATTTATTTACTAGCAAATAGATAAAATACTTTCTAGTTAAGAAGCAAAACTAAATTTACTTATATATTCTAATATTAAAGTACATTGGTACTTCTCTATGATAAATGCATCATAACAGTTTTGGCATTAATACTATAAATTTCCACCTTAACTGTTTTATTATACTCAACTATATTTCAATTGTAAATAAAAATTGTTTTTGTTATGAAACCTAAGCTGTTACCCAAGTTAGAGTACTTAAACATACCTTAATCTGCTTTATTAAAACATTTTTCACATTCTACTGAATGCAAAAAAACACTTGGTTGCAAATTTATTTTTAGTATAGTTATTTCAAAATATTTAATTAAATAATTAATGACTTGTTTTTAATAACATTAAATCTGAAATAGTAAAAATCTAAAATATACTGTAAAAAGTATGAAAATAAGCACAAAAAAATACATTAAAGCAAAAAAAAGTAAAAAATATCAATTATAATTTCAGATTAAAGCTATTTTTTATTAAAATTAATATGAATTCAACTCATAGGCTTATTTTTTAAGCATTACTTTGTAAACAATTTTGTTTATTTGCTAACTTAATTTACAAAGCTATGTAAACTTAATTTAAACCTGCAGAGACTTTGATTAACTTAATGTTTTAAAATAAATTATCATTTACTATTAATTAAAACTTACAGTATAGTTATATTTTAAAATTTTTAATTTTGTTCTGCTTTTAACTTATCAATGTCTAAGGTTAAACAATTACTTAACACTTGTTCACTTCAGGAAATAAAATGTTTAAGTCCTTTAGGTCAGGCAGGGATCGTGTTTTTTTAACCAAAAAGTAAATTTTTTATGTTCTAAAGTAGAACTTATTATATTACAAAATTGTAAGTAAGTTATTTAAAACTATACTCTTTTTAATTTTTATACAATACCTGAATTTTTTAACTTTATTCCCTATCAAGAATAATTTGAATTAATACCAAAACTAAGAAGTTAACTAGATTTTTAGAAATCTTAAGTTAATTTAAACTTAAAATATCATGCTCGAGTAATGTTAGCATCAAAACTTATCTTTAAACTTTATTTATTCTATATCACGAGTCGGCCTCAGCATCTTTGTATTAATCAAGGCTAATTTTTCTATGAAACGTAGCTCAACATCTGCAGTTATTAAGCTATAAGTAATAGTCAAAAAAAAAAGTGGTAAGATAAGCATTCTTTGAGCACTACTAAATAGTTGTTAGTAAATCGAAGGTAAACTGTAAAGTTTTAATTATATTCTTGTATTAGAAATTTTAAAAAGTATTATAACTTTATTTTTATTTAACAAACCGCACAATTTGCAGAAAAGTTACCATAATAAGTGATTTCAAAGCCAATATTACCTCTATAATGACATTTTATGGTAAAAATGCTTTTTTTTAATAAGTATGAGGTTGGCGTTGCAACATTATTATTCTTCTTAAATAGGTCTAAAGTATTGGTTAAAAACTCGTTATAATTTAGATTTTTTTTCAACTTTAAAACTAATTTCAATCTATTTTTGTCGTAATTAGCTAAAATCGTCCATTTTACCCTCTACCAACTAAACAAACTCGAAATACAGCTTAAACTAATAAAACAAAAGGCAAAATACATAATTAAACTACTTCTAATATTTGAAAGTTTTAACAATGAAGGTTTAAAAAGTAATTTTAATAGTCTATTTTTAGTATAGAACTGAAATTAAGGCCTTAAATGGTATACAAGTAGTGTAAAGATACTGTAATGCTACTTTAATTGTGTTCTATAATGAGTATATACAAATAATACAAAAAATAATACAAAAATTATTATATGTTTTTAATTTTTTTGTATCCAGTTTAAACTTTGTAATTCTTCTTTATAAAATTATTTATAATTTAGGGTTTTTTAATAATTTTTGTTTAAAATTCCAATTTTTTTCCAAAAATATTAAGAATTCATGTTTATTCCTATGACTTTCTAAGTATCAAGGTTTTTAGTTTTTCTAGAAAACCTGTATGTAATTATTATTTTTGCCAATAGCTATAGTGGCAGTGTTATTAATTTAAAAATACTCTAATTCCTATGCCTTTAACAATTAAAGCTACATAATAATATGTTTAGGATTGGCACAAGACTTAATAAAAAGCAGTTTTAAAAAATCATTTTTTTAAAATTTATCTAATTTTTATTATGAGCTTGAGGTTTTAAATTTTTTTAGTGTTAAACATCATCAGTTATAAAGTTTACCCCTTGTAAGGATAAACGTATTTAGAGAAATTCTACAGGTTTATCAAAAATTCTTAAAGAGTTGAAAAAAAATTTAAAACCAAAAAAAAAATTTATTTATCTAAAATATTTTTATTCAAAAATATAATATCCCTACAACATATTATTCAACTCTGAGAATTAATCAAAACATTTCAAAAAGTTACAAAGTTCTAAAGGAGGAACTTAACCTTTTTGAACTTTTAGTTTGAGCCTACTTTTATAATCTACAAAGATTTCAATCTCTAAGTGAACATCAACTAGCCTTTGTAATTTAGGTAAACCTGAGTCAGTCCGAGTTTAAATGATAATATTTTAAATAGTAATATGCACAAGCCAAGTTAAAAATAAGTACCTCAGTTCAAGCTCTATCAAATTGAAATATATAAAATAATAAAAATATATATAACAAAATACAATTTTTGAAGTTTGAACAGGGTTGCACTGTTTAAGTCAAAAGACTGTCCTGAGTCACCATATTTTAGTGAGATATTTTTAAAGAAATAAAAAAAGTTTAGAAACAAATACATTAAAAAATTCAGTGTAGAAGGTCTTTTAGTATCAAGATTAAACTGAAAGAAATGAAAAGAGTTTCTCTACTTTAAAGGAGTGAGTTAACTTTTTTTTAAATTTTTTACTTGATCCTACCATTAGAACTTCCACCTTCTGAGAGACTAAAACTAGACTTTATACATCAGGCTAACCTTAGTCAGCCAAATTTAGTAGGATAAGTTTTAAATGATGATACTAGCTAAATCTTAAAATAACAACCCTAACTAAAGCTCAATTAACTTAAAATATATAAATGCTTAAAAAAGACAAAAACATAATTTTTAAGATTTGAACAGGTTTGTCAACATTTGAGTCAAACAATTGTCCTTAGTGACTATTAATTGCCCTCTGTCCTGAGTTTTGTTCAAACCCTAATATGTTTTTTGGCTTTTTGGGCAAATTACTTATACTTCATATTCTTTTTTTTTTCTTTATAATCAAAAGGAAGAATTTATATTCAATTCTGCATTAAGTGCTTACTATAATTATATTAAGAATTTTAATGAGATTATATTATTAAAACTGTAAATCATCCAAGATTAAAAAAAAAAAAAACATTGTGGATATTTTTTTATTACTGTGTTAATCAACTTAATGTAAATGAAAATAGTTTAAAGTTTTGTGAAGTTAATTGACCAACTTTAATCATACTACGTTAACTACGCACGGTAATGCCTGTATAATATCTTCAAAGTTAAATTCAACTGTTTCAACTCTTTTAAACATTTAATATAAATTTAAGACATGACAAATATTAATTTCATATTTAAAAAATCATCTAAATGTTAATTCTAAGAATAAAAAGCCACAGTGTTTAAATACTTTAAAAAAGCATTCTAAAATATATAAAAATAAATTTCTTGAACAACATTGTTTGGTTAGAATACAGAGGTTTATGGCATAATTTGTCAAGGGTTTTAAAATTTCTTCCAGCTTTTAAAACTACACGTTTAAGGGTATATTTTTTGTCTGAAATTAAAATCAAGATAAAAATCTATGTAAAATAGTGTAACAACACTAAATAGATTTCTTAAAGCTTCTTTAATAGTGTTTTCAATTGAAAACACTTTGGATAATGACAAACATTTATAACTAAACAATAATTTTTTTATCAAACATAATTATCTACTTGAAATGTGAAAGTCTTTTTAAATAATATATTTTCATGATTTTTAGTTGTTATGTTCAAAATTTCTCAAATCTAAGGGTTTTGTAGCTTAAATTGTTAAATTCCAGGTTCTTCCAGGGTTCCAGATTTTTTGGCAACCCTTAGAAAAACAACTTTTTAAACCTTATAGACTATACCTCATTCTAAATCTAAAAAAATATGTTCTGAAACTTTTGCTTAACATTAGATATATCCTTGGTTAAAAAAAATAAAGTTGTCCTTATATATCAATAGTAAAAAAAAAACATATTTTGAGTTATCTTCATCATTATGAGATATTTTAGCTTCTAAAAATTATTTAAAGTTTAACTAATTTTAATTTATTTGTAACAAGCCATATTGAGTTATTAAACATTGATCTTGTTAACAATTATAAAATTTCTAGGCAATTTTTCTAGATATCTGGACCTAGATACCCATAAAAAATAAAAAAAATTATAGCTTTGCCTTCCTAAAACTAAAACATGAACAACAATAAGTTAATTAATTATATGTTTTAATTTTGCGGTTTCAATAATTTAAATAAGCTCAGAAACTGAGTCTGCTTGAAAATATCTTGAAAGAATTTAATAAATAAGTCAATTTGTTTATTTTTTTATACTCTTGTAGTTTAAATCTCTTTAATTGTTTCTAAAAATCAAACCATATGATAAGTTAATTTATTATAAATTTAAGTTTTCTTAGTAATATAACTTAGTTATATATATAAGTTCAGAACAAATTATTTTGCTTAATCTTTCAAATTTAGATCTCTTAAATTTTCTGGTAATTTGGCTTCATAGTTGTTGTTTTCAATAGTTTTATTTTCTAGCATCAATAAAATCATTGCGGATTAATTTTGGATTGAACTTTTTTAAGAAATGTTATTTTAATTTATCATAATATATATAGTTTAACTTAGAATCACATAGTTTGATACTTAAATATTTTTTGTTGCATGCTTAGGATTTTGTTCTTTGTGTTTTTAGTGTTGAGATTTTATACTATAAGTATTTGCCAAACAAAACATACCCAAAAAATTGTTTTATTTAGATAAAAAAAGTTTATTTTTTATCACAATAATGTTAATTTATAAATGGGATGAAATTTTGAACTAGATTAAATTTAAATCTCCTGAAAAACATTTACAAGGATGACCACTGGTTTTTGAGAAGTTTCTTCTAAGGTTTTGGTAAAATTTATCCTTTTAGATTAAAAAGTGAAGCTGATTTTCAAAAATAAATAATAAATTTTGCATTTTGTTATAGTTAAAATTTGACAAAATATCTTCAGAATTTTAATTTAATTGTTTACATATTCTCGATGGCATTACTTTTTATTGCAAACAAGGTAGTCAAAACTATTTTAAGTCATCTTGTGATTTTCAAAAAGGTTTTAATTTATCCTGACTGTCCTGAACGATCGAGTTTGTGGCAGTCGTATGCAAATATTTTTTTACATTGATACTTAATGCAGGGTTGCCAAATGTTTTTGGCAATTTATTAGGTTTCCAAAATTTGTAGAGGTACTTATTTATATGTCTATTATAAGTTTAAAGCTAAGTTGAAGGTAAGTAGCTGTGTTAAATACTATAGAAACATCAAAAAGGCACTGTAAAGCTACTTTAAATATGTTTTTTAATAAAGTAACTTGATGATGACAATAAATTTAATCTATACATTAGGTTTTTAGTGTCAATTCGAAACTTTACTGCTGAACATGTTGAAATAGTTAAAAATTCCAGGATTTTATAGATATTTTTTTGTTTAAAATTCCAGGTTTTTGAAGGTTGTTTTTTCTAAATATCTCAAGTTCTAGGTTTTTCCAGGTTTTATAATTTTTGGCAACCCTGTTAATGGTAAACTTGTGCCACTAGCAGTTTATATACTAATTTTTACCTTTTAATTTTAATCAAACTTGTGTGGCTTGATGTTGAAGGGGTCCTAAATCGGGCTTTGAAAAATCTTAGAGTTGAACAATATTGCAGGATTCAAATGCAGTGGTTGACATGACACATATACAAAATAAATATCTTAGATACTATCATGTTACAGTAGTATCTGTTAAAATTCTTAGTAATAAGTAATATATAGTTTTTTCTCTTTTAAAAGTATATAGTTATCTGTCTTAACTAAAAAAAATTCCTTAATTTTCTGAAATGTAAAAAGCCTATAAAATAGAAATGTGCAAGTCAAACATTTTATTTACAACTTAGTGACATAAAAAAATTGCTACCTCTTCAAGTAAAATCTAATATTTAACTTTAAAAAGTAATTCTTTTACAAAAATAAAAGAATATAATGTTTCTTATTTGAGAAAAATAAATTGTTTAATCAACTTTTATGCAAATTATTTTATGATTACATAATTTTAAGATTTTTATTACTTCTAATTTTCGGAACTAATATAAATAAAAAAAATTAAAATTTCGATTATTTAAGCTTTTATTATACTTTCTTTTTTAAGAATTATTGAATAGTTACAAAACTTTTTAAACTAGTTTTATAGACAGGAAATATTTTTGTAAAACCATTGTATATGTTCAGGTCATTTAGAATAACTCAAACTTTTTTTTTCAATAGAAAAAATACAAATTAATGAGAGCAAAGTCTTATTTCTAAAACTTGTATTAAAAACTACTTATTTGACTTATGTTTTACAAAAGAGTATTTCTTCAAACTTATTAAAATAACACATACAGAAACCAAACTAATTTTGTAAAATTATTATTTTAAAACTTTTCTGATGAACTACAAATGTACAAATTCTTAAAGTACATTTTGTTTTGCATTTTGTGTTATTCCACTGCTATTATGTTATTAGCTGTGGTTATTAAACTAAAATGGCTTTTATAGTTTTTATCAGTTTTATAAAAAAATAATTGCTCTTAAACCACAACCGCTAATATTTGAATCAAGCTTTTCCAAATGAAACAGATATGTGATATTTTAAAATGTTTTGTTAAAACGTGGATGTGTTTCACCTAATATTTGCTGAGACATCAAAATAAGAATTTTTTATCATAACTATAAATTATTTTTTCATTCTTTTTATATTTATTTTATAAAGTTTGATCTGTGATTAGTTTATAATATATTTTGTTATGGTGGCAAATATATATGTCATAAAAAAAACAAGAAAATTAGAAAAGTTTGCTGATTCAGAAAATATTTGGGGCAACACATCAGCATTACAATCGAACCCATTTCAAAATAACAGATTTTAAGTAATTTTTTTATGACCTAGACAAACAAAAATAAATGGTCAAAATAATCGAGATGTTTTATAGAAAATCATAATTTTTTGTGTGAAGATACCACAGTATTAAAACATTTCGAAATCAACTGTGTTTTATTTGTCGGACATAGTAATGTAAATTATAATTCAAATTTTCTTCTATTTTTAATATTTTTTTTCTATAAATATGTTTTTAGAGATCTATTTTTTATTGTTCAATCAATAATTTTTAGTTAAATATACATAAACGTTATTTATTGACTTGAGTTTGTTGTTTTAACAACTCACTGCTTAAGAAAAAAAAAAAAAAGCCATTTTAGTTCGATAGCCACAGCTCATACCATAGCAGTAATGGAAAATAAAAAGTATTAATCAAAGTAGAAATTACATATTGTTTACTAAAACAAAAAAAGTGTATTAATTATTTTAAATAATATTAATAAAAAGAAAAATTTATTAAAAGTTTGTTTATGTATTTGTTTATAAAGTTTTGTCCATTTAAAAAGCTCCTAAAAGTAGAATTTAAAACATAAGAAACTAATATAAATTACAATTTTTTCAAATTTGTATTGCTTTTAATAACTCCAAGTTTTTTATCAGTATTGAAATCGTGTAATCATAAATTTTAAACGATTTGCCACGACTTAGTAGAGCATGTCATTATTGAAAAAAAAAAAAAGTATAAATATTTTTGAATTGAAAAAAAAACTCTTTATAATCTTTATTTCTGAAATTCTAGCAGAAACCACTGTAACGGGTTGTTTTACTTTTTATATGTGTCAACCACTTTGATTGAATGCTGGAATATTTTGCACTTTTGAGACTTTTCAAAGCCTTAATTAGAACCCATTTAACATCAGGCCACACAAATTTGAGTAAAACAAAATTAGTCTATAAATACCTAGTGACATAAATTATCATTATTGGTGTTAATGTCAAAAAATATTAGTACAGGTTTACCACACATTCCGGATTACTCAAACTTTTTAAAAATTCTGAAAATATCAGGATAACTCAAGATAGTTTAAATTTGATTTTAAAGTCAAGCTGTTCTAGATAGTTATAAATTTATTTAGAAAACTGAGAATTGTTTTTAGATTTTTGAAAACGTAGGCAATTTTTTCAGACTTTAAATTTAGTTGAATTAATTTAAATATTGTTATTTATTTTATACCACAATTTATTGAAGAAGTTGTTTTTTAGTTATTTTTTAAAGTTTTATGATTTTTTTAGGATTTCAAAAATTTAAGGGTGATTCAAGCAAATAAATGGTCACTTAGGACAATTTTTTGACTAAAGCTGTAGAATCCCTGTTTATATTAATAAGTATTTACAACAAAAAAAACCTTTTAATCATTTATTTATATAAGGTTTACTTACTTTGAGTGTTTTGAGCTAACTTGCATAGTAATAGTAAACTGTTACAAAGGGTAAACTATGAGACTGATGAATTTTATAGAAAACAATAACTATGCAATTATGTTAAATTACTGCAGATAAAATATTTAAGCAAATTTTGATTACAAAGTGATATTACATGTTTCAAAATGTAATTTTTTCATTTTATATTATTTTAAAAAGATCAGTTTCAAATTTCAATTTACAAGGTTTAGTAAGGGTGTCCACAAAACATAGAAAACTTAAAACAAAACCTGGAATAGGCTGAAAAACCTGTTATTTGAAAAATTTTTGAAATAAATTTTAATAAAATATAAAATAAAAATTTTCGGCACTATCAATTAAAAAAAAAGACACAATCAAAGTAGCTTAATAGTATCTTATTTTAGTTGAACACTACTTCACACAGTTTTTAGTTTTAAAATAAAAATAATCCCTAGAAACGAGTATTTTCAAAAATCAGTTGCCACCCTGATGAATTGTTTAAGAAGGTTTATTCAATTTTAATTCTACCTTTTTAATTAAAATTAAAGTAATCTAAATTTCAGGAAGAAACAAAAATTTCTTAAATAACCCAATCATGTGATCCTGACCTGTGTATTAATATGTTTTGACCTTAAAAGTTAAAACTTAATTAAAATTTATCCATGGTACTTAATTAATGGTAAAAAAAATCAAAGCAAAAGTTTATCACTTTTTTACGTGGCTATTTAATTTTAAAACTATGGTATATAAAATTCAATCTAAGAAAAAATAAATCTAGTGTATTGTTATTTACATCTTGTGAAAAAATTAGAGTTAAGTTTAAAATAACAAATGAACACATAACTTTTACACACTCTTCTGAGTTTGACCTTCATTTACTCAGGCTAGCTAGCTTTATTAAATATAGTTTCACGATTGTTTGTATTTTTTCTAAATTTTTTTCATGTAATTGTTTGAATATATTTTAGTATTTAACTTCACAACTACATTATAAATATAATTATATAAATACATTTTACAAGTAGTTTATGTAACATACACTAATATGGAATACTTACAACTCTGTAAACAGTTTTGAATAACTTATTCCAATACAATTATATTTAGTTTCAATAATTGTCTTTTACTATTTTTACTGTTTGGTTAAAAAAAAATTTAATGTTTTTATTCCATAACTTATGGCTGTTTAGCTTTAGTTTAATTTTTTTATAACAAAGTTAAATTATTTTGGTGTTAAATAGTTTCATATTTTTTATTTATAAAACACTAAATTCATATTTGAAAAATCAGGCTAATAAATAAAACTAAATAATTAGCAAAACATGTTATGTTAATTTAAACTTATATTTACTTCTAAGATTATTTAGTAACTATTATCATATTGTATGATATATTATGTAACTAACAGTATTTTAGTATAATTACTGCTGTATGGGCCCCCAAGCAATGTCTTTTCATGAAAATTGACCTAAAATTTAATCAAAGATTCCGACAACTGCAAAAAGTTGTAATTGTGCAAATAGTCATCTAGATTAATATTACTCAAGCTAAATATTTCAAGCATGTACAAATAAAAAAGGTATACTATAGGATTTTTTTTTCTGTCATTCTGGTAATTTTGCAATGAAGTTATAAATTTTATTGGAAAATAAAAAGCTTGTTAGTAATTTTGTATAATGTAATAATTAAAAATAAAATGTTAAGTAGCTTTAAATTAGGCTAGGACTTGGTTTTTAAAATAAAACTTTTGCTTTTTTGTTATTTTTTTTACATGTTTTATTATTATCTTTATATAACTTCATGTCTTCACATCTTTAAACATTTTGGTCTTTTTTATTTTAACAAAATAGTAGTATTTAAAATGGTGTCCATTGCCTTTAGTAATAGGTACTGTAAATGGAAACATACTAGGTTAATATATAGAATATATTCAATTACGTAGTGTAATTGAATAAATTGTTCTTTTTTATGGTTTTATTTAGTATTTTAAACTATTAAAAAGAGATACACATTACAAATTCATTGTTTTAATCATGATTAATCACAAAGTATTTTCAACAAAAGTGATTTTATACATTATAAAGTCTTTATAGTGCTTTTACATCCTACTTTCTCTAGTGCTAACCAAATATAAACTTTTACTTTGATTAAAAGAATATAGCAAAAACTTAGTTAAGTTTTTTTATAGATTAAGTTTCTTTTTGTTTTATAATGAAACTTATTTTAATACCTAAACATGTTACTTTTAATTTTTTGAATTAATTAGTCTTCAATTTTATTTTTATAATAAACTATGAGTTAAAAATTATTTTTAAAATCAAAAAAAAAATATATAAAAAAACAGCTAAGTATATTTAAACTCTTACTTTTAGATTTATTTATAAAAAATAAACAAAATATTATCAAGTCATGTCAGGTGGAACTAATATGAACCACATTGAAGTTAAAGGAATAAAGATTAAAGATAACCATGGAACTCTAGCAAGTTTTGGTGCAACTAGTAGAAATTCAGTAGTTGATTGTTTTAAAAACAATGCATGAAGTTTTTCACAAAACAATTAGATGGTAAAAGTGTACGAGCTTACAACACTTTTAACAATACAGGTGAGATAATTTAATAATATTTTAACGTTGATAACTTTTTTATATTTAGTTTTGATAAATTTAATAAATTTTATTTTTTATAGATTTAGTTTGTTAATTAAAGCATAATTTTAATGGTTAGACTTTTTAAATAAAAATGATAAGTTTATTTTTTCGTTGATTATTAAAGTTTATTATTTACTTAAGATTTTATAAACACTGTTAAGAAAATGTTATGATTTCAGAAAAAAAAGACTTAGTATTATCAATAGATCTTATAAAAAAATATTTTAAAATTTTAAAACTTAAAACCATATTAACAAAATTTAAATAAATATAAATTAAAACTAAAGAAATTAAGAGCAATTTAGGGCTGAGTGATATTTTACAACGTTAGTAATGACTTTTATATAAATTGTAGATGTGAACATTAAGTAATTAAATTAATTAGAAAAAAGTTATAAAAAAACTGAGATGTAGTCATTTTATTATAATATTTCCAGAAAATTTTTATATTTTAATAATTTAAAAAATTTAAAATTAGAAAATTTAAATTTTAATATTTCTTATTGAATGGTCAACTAATCAGATGTCCATAAAAAAAAAACCTAAGCCTTCATTTTTCAACCTATTGTATTCAAGTATTCAGGAAATATTTCTATTATTAAGACACCTTATAATAGATTGATAAAAATAATGACCCAAAAATATAAAATAAATTCTGAAAAATATCTTTTCAAATTAAAAAAGACAACTTTACTTTTCGTAGAAAATTAGCATTTATTGTCTACTTAAGATTTTAAAAAGACTGCTTAAACTATAGAATAAGTAAAACTTTTAGCCAAATAGTCTTTTTCCGCCTTTTTTACTTTGAATTTATCTAAAAATTTTATTAAACTTTTCGGTTTTGACTTTTCATTATCATATCTCAAAAAAAAAAATTCAAGAAATTGTTAAAAAATTAAGTTTTATAAATTAAGATATAAAAATAAAAACAAATGTTTTTTGTTTTCTATACTACTTTTATATAAAAATTTGAGACAACAATTCATTTTGCAGTATATTTTTTTTTTTTGTGAACTAAAAATTTTTCAACTTACCCCTTTCAATAGTTCTTGTAAATAACTAAATAGCTTTTTGTAAAATAGTAAAATAATTAAATTGTAAAAATATACGTCATAATAGCTAAATAAAATTACATCTACTTGGCGATGCTAATATTAAGTTGTTTAACAAAATTAAAAGTATAAAGTATAAGTACTAGAAATTGAAAGTATTAATAGCAATTTTGATAAGAGGAAACCGACTTATTTAAACTTTCTTTAAATATAATTAAACAACAAAAACAAAACTTAGTAGCAAATTTACAATAATTTGAACAAATTAGAGTTATAAACATTTCTCAAATTTTTATATAAATGTTCTTTTACTAACTATGTATTTAATAAAATATTACAAGGGTGTTAAAATGACACAAAAATAATAAAGTTTAGCAAACTTTTGTTAAACAATTCCTTTTAGTTATTTTAATATAAAGTACAGCTTATTAGCACTTATGTTTTGCAATTAACAAAGATTGCCAAAATTAAGTCTAGAAACCACGACTAGTTTAAACACAAAACTTATTTTTAAAACAGCAATAAAGATATTTCTACCTTATTAAAAAATGTTGTAGATTTTAAATCTCTTGTATTTTAAAGACATTTGTATCTTATTTTAATTTCAAACCCAAGGATATCAAACTTGATTTCAAAATTTGTTGTAGAAGGCCAGATTTACATTATTGTGGGTTTTTCCTTTTACGGTCTGGATTTTATTAGATTTTATAAACAATGCCTAGCAAAATCTCCTATCAGTGATCTGCTTGTAGACTACCTCTATCTTACAATATTTAATTAAAAAAAGAAATTTAAAATATTTCATGTATTAACAACAACTACAAAAGTTTGTATTGCAATAAAAACAGTTTGGTATAATAAAACGTTAGTAACTTTATTGATAATGCAGGATTCTAGTTCTAAAAATGAATCAAATATTTTGCGCAATTTTACAAATATAATACATGTTTATTTTTTAGATGCATCAAATATAAAAGAACATGAAATCGTTATAGCTTTAAAAATAAATAAGCTTCTGCAAAGAGAAGATACAATCACAAAGATTAACAAAATCCTTAAAGACAAGTTATCAGTTAAAAATGTTGTTGCATTTTATTGTTTAGCTAAATGTTACAACCTAGCTAATATTTCAGAGTCATCTTTGCTTTATATAGAACGTTGTTTTCCAATGGTAGTTGAAACTGAAAACTTTTTACATTTAGATTTTAATATGGTTGCAAAAATGCTTTCAAGTTCTGAATTGGATATTCACTCAGAAGTTGAAGTATTTAACGAGCAAATAATTGGTTGAAATTCAACAGTGAACAACGTCGCAAACATGCAAAAGAATTGTTACTAAAAGTTCGACTTCCTTTATTGTCAGAACATGCTTTGAAATATATTTCAAATATCGTTTCTTCAATTACTGAAATTTATGAAAGTGATATCATAATAGAAAAAGATTTAACAAACAACAACTACTTCAACACTAAGTCAAATATTTATTACACAAGTAGGTTTTGTAACCAAAATGAATATAATTTTTTAGTTTGTGGTGCTTATTTTAATAATTCAAAAAAAAATGTTAGTAAAGTAAAACAAATTGATGGAAGTAACATGAATTGTGTTAAAGAACTTGCTCCAATGAATCTATTTAGAAAATACTTCGAAGCTGTTTGTCTTAAAGGAGAAGTTTATGTCTTTGGTGGTTATGATTTTGCTAATAATTTTGTAGAATTAATTGAAAAATATTCACTTTTTAATAACAAATGGACTGTAGTAACTAATATGGTTGATAAACGTAGGTGTTTCTGTGTTTGTGCATTTATAGATAAAATATTTTTATTTGGTGGTTATCAGAAAATAGATGATAATGATGATGGCTGTATAACAACTAACTCCTGTTTAGAATTCAACACAAAAAATAACAACTTTAAAGAAATTACTGGAATGAATGTAGCTAGATGGGATGCAGCTTGTACAATTTTTCAAGAAAATATTGTGGTTTCTGGTGGAATGGATAATGATGATATTAGTTTGAAATCAGTAGAATCATATGATGTGTTTGGTCATAAATGGTCACTATTGGCTAACACGATAAATCATCATGATGATCATAGTATAGTTAATGTAAAAGATAAACTGTTTGTAATTGGTTATGGAACTAACAACTGTTTTTGACAACGTATGTAAGAAGTTTATTGCTCTGAAATCACCTAACAGTCATATTTATTTAAACAAAGCTATGTGTATTGGAGATAGGATTGTAATAATTCGAAATGATGAAACATTATTAATTTGTTATGATGTTTGTAAAGATAAATGGTCTAAAGAAACATGTGAAGTATTAGCAGATTTTGAAAATTTTTCTTGTGCAAAGTTACCTTGGTATTAGAACATATTTTGTTAAAGTAGACTAAATACTTAAGAAATTTTTACAACATCTAGACAAACAGTTTAAGTTTATGTATTTTTAAAGAAATATTTAAAAAAACAATAAAAAATTTGACTTTTGGCCTTTATTCATTATGTAAGAAAGGTTTAAACTTAAAAAAAAAATTATTAAATTTGTTCTTTGCTTTTGATTGGATTGAATATTGATTTAGTGTTTTTTATACAGTGTTTATAGTTTTATATTAACTCAAATTAATTGTTTTAAAGTGCAGGTGTTGTGTATTTTTTGTCGTCGAACAAATGAGATGATTTTAATCGGCAATGGCATTTAATAAAATAAAAAACTATTTTAACGTGACACTTTATAATAACACTAACTGTTTTCAGACATTTTGTTTACATTAGAAAACCTCGATTGAATTAATTCATTAACAGAGTTTAAATGAAACTAAAAATGGTTTGGAACCAATAATCAACCACTGTCTCAGTCTTTTACAAAAAACTAACATTTGAAAAATTCTTACGTCTAATAAATAAATATCATCGATTCCAAATGAATAAAAAATGTATTTTTTTATCGAATATGTAAGGTTTTTTTACTAAACGAAAGATTAATTTAATATTTATAGCTAGACCTAAATTTGAACATACAAAAATTTTTAACGTTTTCTGTTGGTAGCAGCAATAAAAAGTAAAAAATACTGTTTTCAAAGTTTTGAATTATTATATACACTTTGGCTAATTGAACCTCATTAATTAGTAAGATAGTTAGATTGCTTAATTTAATAATACAAAGAAATCAAGTCTTAGAAACAGAATGTGTAGTTACAAATTAATAAAAATACGATGAAACACAATACAACAAACTGCTAAAAAATGACACAACATAAACTAATTTTGCTCAAAAGCCAAAGTGAAAAACATCATTCTTTATAACAAAATGTCGTTAACGCCAGGCTACAACAACTCAAAACGTAATCGATAAAAAAGATCAGGGACTAACTCACAAACAACAGCGCTCTCATTGAATTTAAGTGGTTTGAATAATTTAAGGGAAATATAAGGAAAAAAGCCACTTTCGACTGCAAAAAACTATAAAGTGTTACAATTAACCAATAGGCAATACCACGCTTAGGTTATCCGCTAGAGGCGCGAAACCGGAGTAACCATATACCGCAAAGCCGGAGTAATCATGCTTAGGTATATATATGTAACGCGGGCCTGGCGGTTACTGAATATAACGCGCTTATATATACAATAATCCTTAGTTTGTTTTCAGGCTAATTTTTAGACTGACTTAGCTAACTAATTTATTAAGTTTTAAATGTTGATGATTTTTTATACTGTTTAGTTGTAGTTAGTTAACAAAACTGTAGATAGCTTATACCGGTGGTCGTCAAGCTAATCAAATTCTATGTACACCAAGCTGCAAAAACTAAAAATTGTGCACTCCAAGATCTCATTTTAATAAGCGCCGCTAATGGTGGGACTACGTTAACACTTTTATTAGTGCATTTCTTTATAAAAGTCATAACTCAAATTGTATTTACATGCAAACCATGTAGCAACTGAAGCTGAAATTTTTTAACTCACTTTTTTTTTGACCTCTATATTTGTAATACCTTATTTTCACAATTAAATTTTAGTTATATGGTTTTATCTTACATACTTATTAATTGAACACTTATTAACAATTACTACTAAGTTCAATATTCTTCACATACTTCATTAAAATTTAGCTACATACTTGATCTAACTCTATGTTTTATTTTCGCTCAACCCAAAAAATTTCGTGCACCCAAAAAAAAGTTTCGTGTACACCTTGACGACCACTGGCTAATACTACCTATACAACTTAAATCGAGTCTGTAAGTTAAGAATGTATTTAGAATGAGTAAATGTGCGAAAAATTAAAACACATAAAGTAGAAAATATACACATTATTAAATAATTAAGCTTAAAGCTTAATTTAAACCAACCGGCATCGTTACTAGTGTAACGATGTTTAATAAATATGCATGGTGACTCATAAGAAACACAAAATTTTAATACAAACAAAAGCAAACCACATCCAAGTGCGTTAACTGCTTATAACATCACTTTATATTACATATATGTATAATAAAGTATAATATATATATTATAATTTGATGATATATGTATGAGTTGAAATAATATTAAGTATTATTAGTTCTAGAACATTCAAATAAAGAAGCATAGAAATTATATAATTGTAAATTTTGTAATAGCATTTAAGTATAAACCTGTATTTTAAAAAACAATAAACTAAAAAAAAAGTAAGATTTAATAATTTTAGTTATAGTTTATATTATAATAAAGCTTATTTACTATATGCATATTTATATATTTTTCTTATAAGTTATAGCACTAGTTCAAGACTCAAGTTTAAAACTTCGCCAATTTATGCTGCGTTGAGTTTACCATAGATAAAATTGGCCTCAAAAGTTAAAATTGGCATCAAAAGAATGTTTTTATAATGAATTTCGGTTACACATATAAACGTGAGGTAGCCAACACGGTTGATTAAATTAAATGTACATTCACTAACTTTGTTCTTGTTAAATTATTGTTTCATAAACTTAATAGTTTTACTTAAAAGTTTGTCAATACTATCTAACTTTTTTTGCTGAGCCTAAGACTTTAAACTTTAATGAATCACCAATAATATCAACTGTAACATTTTTTTCCAGGTAGTCAGGTTTGTTAAATAATAAACATCCGTTTTCCTTGTTTAATTTCGAAATTATCAAATCGTTATCGTTTTTCTCTGTAACTAAATTTCTTATTCTAGAAAAATCCAACAAACTACGTATTTTTTTTACTTATTAGTTCACCTAAGGTTTAAAATCACTTATTTTGAGATAATGATATAATTTCACTTAAATGATATAATTTTTGCCATACTTGGTATTAAAGTATAGGAAATTAACTGATCAGTAAATTTACAATATTTACATATTAAATATAACTTTATTCACATATTCAATAAAAATAAACTAGTTTGTGATATGTACATCAGTAGAGTTAAAAGCTAATAAGATATAAGATTTTAAAAACTTATGTAGTTATTAAGTAAGCAAAAATTTAATAAAAGGAAATACCATTTATGACAAAAAAAAGTGTATAATTAGAGTATTATAAAATTACATATTTTAGCTATATTGTCACTTTAGTAAAAAATTGTGAAATTATGAGAGAATCGTATCATCAGAACTGCATCATAAAACACACTCTCATTTTACAGTGAACTGACGCGTATATGTATAAAATTGGTCTCATCATTTATTGCATTTGCAAATTAGTTCCTCATGGTGTTAAAAGCTACATTACCTTATTTATGTCAACCATTTTTATTTAATTATACTCTATCGATGAGAAATTATTTTTTATTTTGAATTAACTAAGGAGTTTTCATGAAATTCGTTAAATATAAATTATACTTTAGTACTAATTTATAAATCTTCAATAATTTTTCAAAAACAATAATTTTATTTTATAATAAGAAAAATAACATTTTTATAAGAATAATAAATATAAAAAGTTACTTAATTTTCTTTGTTTTTAAGAAAAACAAAACATTCTACCGTAGATTCTAAAAAAAATAAATTTAAAGGGATTATTTTGAACAAATATTTATTATATAATATGAGTAAGAAACATGAACTTTTCAAAAAAAGAATAAATATAAATAGTTATTTAAACTTTTCAATTAGATATGAAACAAAAAACATTCCACTATAGACACTAAAGAATTTTAAACAGTTATTTTTTTTCTAAATGAATTTCTCGAGAATTTTTGAGCAAATTAGATTTTTGAATTAACAGAAAATTTATATGATAAACAAAATTATGATAAACTGTAATAAACAAAAGTAAACATTTACAATATATTTTGTGATTAATTTATGCTTTTTACATTATTAAGTATATATTATCATACAGAATTGTAAGTTATATAACTAAAAGTATATTTGTGTTATTACTGCTGTAATGGCCTTCATGCAATATTTTTCAATGAAAATTAAAATAAAAATTGTTAAAAAATTCCGACACCTGCGAAGAGTTGTAATTGTGGCATTAGTCTTACAAATGAATATTACACAAGCATAGAATTTTGAGATAAAATAAAATAAAAACGTTTACAAGATAAAATTATTTTATCGTGTTATTGCAATCCTACTATAAAGTTTTAAATTTACTATTGAAAATTAAATTTAGCTTGTTGGTATTTTAATACTAAACAAAAGTACAAAAATAAAAGTTAGTTTTATATTTCCGATATGATTAATTTTATATTATTTAATAAAAACTGACTTTTTGTTAAAACATTTAAAATAAAACTTTATTATTTTTACACATTCTCTCCCTGCTTTAATATTTTCATACATTTTGGTCTTTTTTTTTTAAACATAATAGTGTTCAAAATAGTTTCCTTTCTTTTAATAGTAGGTATTTTATTCATATAGTTTACACTTTGCAAGTTTTCAAATCTTTCATTAATATTCCTTGTCACCAGACATTGGTGTTTTTTTTGGCTACCTTTTCTAAACTATCTTTTTATAGGCTACTCTGATTAAAAAACACAAAAATTCATATAGTTCACCTTTAAAAAAGGTAGCCTAGAAGAAAGTTTAATAGTACTAATTAAAGAGTAAAAACACTTTTTTTTTGATTTAAATTATATTCATAGATTACATAGAAATAGGATAACTATATTTTAGATTCTAAGCTCTCACTTAAGTGTTGTCTATGTCACTACGGCCGAAATAAGACTTTAAAAAAAGAACATAATTACAGAACGAACTCAAATTTTGCAGTAATCTTCATTAGTATATAATAAGTAAAGTTTTCATTCTAAAATCTTTAATTCAAGTATTTAATAGCCGTTTGAATTATTGCTCAAAAAAAAACATAAAAATATTTTTATTTGAATTTTGGGTCGAAAATTCTTTATAGAGTTAACTAAAACTTTGCAGTAATGTTTTGGAGTGTACTAACAATTAAATATCAAAGCTCTAACTCAACTGTAGTTAATGTTAAAGCTGTTTAAAATATTAGTTAAAATTAAACTAAATTAATTATTAATATAATATATTAATATATTTAACATAATTATAAACTATTAATATAATGTAAGTCTCAAGGTGAAGCAAAATTTTCTTCTTTTTTTTAATTTTAATTCGAAAGTAAAAAACAGGTGGGGATACTGGAGTTTTTAAATACCAATTCAGTAAGAAACACATTCTACGTTTAAAATTTATTCGCATGACGACGTTTCGACTTTCAATAAGTCATTATCAACAAATTACTGTGCAAAAATAAATAAAATTAGTGATAAACAACTACGTATACAAAAAAAAATTTCTAAGTGATACATTATATAAAAATTTTATAAATTAAGATTATAAACTCTAATACAAAAAAACATTTTACATAAGTACTAACAAATTGTTACACTAATATATATCAAACTAATGAAAAATTCTTAATGTATGGGTAATACCCGGTTTAATTAATTGTTTATTTAAAATTGGATTATAGCGTTTAATTAGTAGAGCTTCACTTATTAGGGTCTCAAATTTATTTCTACATTCTTTCAAAATTCCAAAATTATTAACAGTTAGATTATAAACTATTATTTTATAGATAAAAAGACATATAACAACCTAATTACAGGTGGCAACTCGACGGGCAAGTTATATGGCACGTGTAAAGTCCATAAAACAGATTACCCATTGAGACCTATCGTATCAATGCTAAACACACCGTCATATAAATTAGCTAAATATCTGGATGTAACAATCAAACAACATATCCCAAAACAATATTGTGTGGAAAACAACAAAGAGTTTCTAGAAAAACTTTCTAAATATGAACGAAAAGACGGTGATTACTGCATAAGCTTTGACGAAGTCTCACTATTTACTAATGTACCACTAAATGAAACTCTACAGATGATTGCAAATGGAGTACGTGATAGTACCATACCACAATCAAATATGTTAAATCTTTTAAAGTCTGTTACTGGAGGTTTGTTCCAATATAATAAGCAATTATATACACAAATAGATGGCGTAAGCATGGGAAACCCATTAGCGCCTACTATAGCAAATTATTTTATGGGAACATTGGAAAAAAGTCTCTTCAACACCGAAGATGAAAATAATCCAGTTTTATACCTTCGATATGTCGACGACATATTCTGTATCTTCCGAAAAGATGTCTCATTCGAAAAATTCCACAAAAAGTTAAATAAACTACACAAGTCTATCAGCTTCACATATGAATTAGGTGGAAACGAACTCCCATTTTTGGACATTAATATCAAACTAAAGAGAGAGGAAATAACAACAAAGGTACATAAAAAAGAAATTGATACAGATTTCATTTTAAATTTTAGTGCAGTGGCACCAATTAAATGGAAAAGAGCTCTAATACTGTGGTTTGTAAACAGAGCGAGAGTTATAGCTTCCACGCATAACATATACAAACAAGAAATCACAAGCTTAAAAGAAAAGTTCTTTAAGAATGGATATCCAAAGAAATTTGTTGATGACATAATTGAAAGATCTCTTGATATTAATAAAGACTGCACTAAACAAAAACTAAGTAACTCAGACTTCAAAAATGTTGTAAAGGTACCTTATATTGGAAAACCTAGTATCGAGTATAAAAAGAAACTAGAAAAGCATCTAAACAACTACATCGAAGAATTCAAAGTAATTTTTACCACAACAAAAGTAAGCAATTACTTTAGTAATAAAGATAAGACACCCCATGAATTAAAATCAAACGTGGTCTATGAGTACAAATGCTCTTATGATAAGAGTATCCAATATATTGGATTCACTTCACGACCATTAGTAGAAAGAATTAAAGAACATTTAAAGGGCAAAACATCGGTATCGGACCATATTAGCAATTGTAATGTTTGTAAAAATGAAAAAATAACTGTTAATAATTTTGGAATTTTGAAAGAATGTAGAAATAAATTTGAGACCCTAATAAGTGAAGCTCTACTAATTAAACGCTATAATCCAATTTTAAATAAACAATAATTAAACCGGGTATTACCCATACATTAAGAATTTTTGATTAGTTTGATATATATTAGTGTAACAATTTGTTAGTACTTATGTAAAATGTTTTTTTGTATTAGAGTTTATAATCTTAATTTATAAAATTTTTATATAATGTATCACTTAGAAATTTTTTTTTGTATACTTACTTGTTTATCACTAATTTTATTTATTTTTGCACAGTAATTTGTTGATAATGACTTATTGAAAGTCGAAACGTCGTCATGCGAATAAATTTTAAACGTAGAATGTGTTTCTTACTGAATTGGTATTTAATTTTAATTCGTTCTAGAACAAACAATTCTTAACTGAAATAGCTCAGAATTTGCAAAAAAGCTTTAACTTAAGTAAAGTTAATAATATCTAAGATTCAGCCGTTTAAAAAATTCTCTAAGATTAGCTTAATGATGTTTTGACAGAGTTGCTAAATTTCGTTTTATATCTTAAAATCCAACAAATATTGACAAAATAAGCTTGATGTTTGCAATAAATCTCTAAATTAAGTATTATTTATAATACAGCCGTTAAACTAGTACTCAAGGAAAAGCAAATAATTATTTTTTTCAAAGTTTACACTGCTGGACTTAAGATATCTAAAGTTGATGTAATAATCTATCTAAAAGCACTATTAAAAAATAACATTACAAAATATAGGATAAAAAAAAGTGCTTGTTAAGATTATTTTTTCAATTGATTAGTTTAATTAGCGCATGTTAAATAAAAAACATCAGTAACTTAGACCACTTAAAATACTCATTTATTTTTTGTTGCCAATTGTCTGTATTCACTCAGTATTATAATCTAATAGGACAACACCCTTCACAACCGATCACTTAAAATATCCATTTAGAATATTTTCGCGA
Source organism: Thalia democratica (assembly GCF_965202585.1). Classification (NCBI taxonomy): domain Eukaryota; kingdom Metazoa; phylum Chordata; class Thaliacea; order Salpida; family Salpidae; genus Thalia; species Thalia democratica. The sequence goes on along the minus strand of NC_139165.1, from coordinate 115,806,541 downwards.
AATTCTGTACTCAATCATTCTTATAATCTAAAAAAAGTAATTCCCATCCAACGATCAGTTATCATGCACATGTAGATAATGGTTGCGATTCTTTCTATTAGTTATTAATAGTTATAATTATATTTAGAGTAATAGCTTACGATACTCAGAAGTATATGTTAATTGAACAACATCCGTCACCCCGATCACTTACAATACCTAGGTATAGTGTATTTCAAATTTTCGGTATTCTGTAATTCCATATGTCAAATGAACAACAACCGTCACCCCGATCACTTACAGTACCTATGTTTATTTTATATAAGGTTGTCGGTAATCAGTAGTTGCATATGTCAATTGAACAACTACCGTCATCTCGATCACTTACAATATCTAGGTATATTTTATTTACGTTTCTTGGTTTTCTGTAGTTTCATATGTCAACTAAACAATACTCGTCAACCGATCAACTAGAATACCTAAGTATATTTAATTTAGGTTTCCGGTATTCAGTAATTGCATATTTCAATTGAACAACACCGGTCAACCCAATCACTTACATTACTTAAGTATATTTTATTTAAGGTTTTCGATATTCTTTAGTTGCATATGTCGATTAAACAACAACCGTCACCCCTATCACTTACAATACCTGGGTATATTTTATTTAAGGTTTTCTCTTATTTAATGTTGGATATGTCAATTGAACGATACCCGTTAACCATATCATTTAAAATACCTAGTTATATTTTTTTAAAGGTTTTTGAAATTCTGAAGTTGCATATGTCAATTGAACAACAACCGTCTACCCTATTACTTAGAAAATACCGAGGTATACTTTATTTAAGGTTTTCGGTAGTCTGTAGTTGCATATGTCAATTGAACAACACCCATCATCCCGATAATTTACAATCCTTAGGTATAATTTATTTATGGTTGTCGGTATACTGTAATTGCATATGTAATTGAATAACACCCGTCTCCCCGATCACTTACAGGACCTAGTTATATTTTAATTATGGTTATCGGTAGTCTGTAATTGCATATGTCAATTAAACAACACCCGTCTTCCCTATCACTTACAAAACCTAGATATAATTTTTTTAGGTTGTTCTTGTTCTGTAGTTGCATGGCTCAATTGAACAACACCCCTAAATTGATTACTTACAATACCTAGGTATATTTTATTTGAGTGTGTCGGTATTCTGTAGTTGCATATGTCGATTTAATAACAGCCGTCACCTCGATTACTTACAATACCTAAGTTTTTTTTTTTTAGATTGTCGGTCTTCTGTAGTTGTATATGTTAATTAAACAAAACCCGTCTCCGTAATATCTAACAATACCTAGGTATTTTTTTTAATGAGGATATCGGTATTCTGTAGTTGCATATGTCAATTCAAAAACAGCCGTCACATTGTCACTTACAATACCTAAGTATGTTTTGGTTAAGTTTGTTGGTATTCTGTAGTTGCATGAGTCAATTACACAACACCCGTCACACTAATCACTTACAATACCTAGGTATATTTCAATAAAGGGTGTCGGTAATCTTTAATTGAAATTAATTGTACAACACCCGTTACCCCGATTACTTACAATACCTAGGAATACTTTGTTTAAGAGTGTCAGTATTTTGTAGTTACATATGTCAATTGAACAACACCGGTCTCCCTAATCACTTACAATTCCTAAGTACTTTTTATTTCAGGTTGTCGGCATTCAGAAGTTATATATGTCAATTGAACAACACCCGTCACCCCGATCACTTACAATACCTAGGAATACTGTATCTAAGGTTGTCGGTATTCTGTAGTTGCGTATGTCAATTAAACAACACCTGTCATCACGATCACATACAATAGTTAGGTATATTTTATTTAAGGTTGTCGGTATTCTGTAGTTACATATGTTAATTGAACAACAGCTGTCAATCATATCACTTTCAATACCTAGGTCTATTTATAAAAATGTTGTCGGTATTCTGTAGTTGCATATGTCGATTGAACACTCTCAACAACCCTATCACTAACTATACCTACAATATTTAATTCAAGACTGTCGGTTTTCTGTAGTTGCTTATGTCAATTAATCAACAACTGTCTCTTAGATCACTTACAATACCTAGATATATTTTGTTAAGATTGTCAGTATTCTTTAGTTGCAAATGTCAATTGAACAACACCCGTCACCCCGATCATTTCCAATAACTAGGAATATTATATTTAAGGTTGTCGGTATTCTGTAGTTGCATATGTCAATTGAACAACAACCGTCACTCCAATCACTTACAAGATCAAGGTATATTTTATCCGAGGTTGTCGTAATTCTGTAATGCCATATTTCAATCGAACACGAGGAACCACCGGATCAATTACAATACCTAAGTATATTTAACTAAGCTTGTCGGTATTCTGTAGTTGCTTATGTCAATTGAAAAACAGCCGTCGACCCGATCACTTACAATACCTAGGTTTATTTAATTTAAAGTTTTCGGTGAATAAAACTTATGATAGTTTAAAAAACACAAATATTGGATTTCAGTTTGATTCGCAAACAAAATAACCTCGTTTTGAAAACAATAGTGAGTGTAAAAATAAATAGTAGAATAGACCTTTTTGAAAAATTACATTGGAAACTCTTAATCTCTAAATTTAAAGGTATTGTCAGTTCTGAAAACGTTAAGTACATATTATATGTAAAGTAAGAACTTTACCTAAGTTCGAGATGCTCTGAACTATCGATACTCTTATTGAAATAATACGTTAAACTTATGGAATTGGATGATATAACTATATTAAATGTCTACTTTGATATTATTAATGTTTTATTTGAACCTTGGGGCTGCCAAAATTTGATAGTTTCAAATTCTTATTAACTTTTGTACGTTTTAATCTTATAATTTCAAGCTGTAGAATTTCATAAAAACTAAAATTTATTGTAATAAAAATTACTAATGTAAGTTTTTTTAGTTTTAAGTCTTTCTTACACAAATAAATTAAAATACAACAGTCAAATTATATATTGTTTATTAAATATATCTTTTACTTTACATAAATGTAAACTATTTATTTTAACTACGCATAATTTAAATAGTATTCTTTATGTTTTAACAAAATATGTTTTAATAAAAAGGTAACTTTGCAAAGGAAAAGTCTTTAAAATTTTTTGTTACTTCACATTGTTCTTCAGACCATTTATCCTTGTCAACATCATAATAAATTAATTGTGTTGTAATTTTGTAATTTTCAAGTATTAAAATTTGGTTTCCAATAGACGTAGCTTTTTTCAAAAAAATATGACTGTTAGATGACTTTAGAGCAATAAACTTATTACAAACGTTGTCAAAAACTTCACAATTACTTTTTCCATGATCAATAACAAACAGTTTATTTTTAGCAACAACTAAACTATGACCAAAATGATGTCTTATCATATTAGGCATTGATGACCATTTATCAGCAAACACATCATATAATTCTACTGAGTTGAAAATAATTCCAGAATTATCCGTTCCACCAGAAACCACAACATTTTCTTGAAAAATTGTACAAGCTGCATCCCATCTACTTACATTCATTCCAGCAATTTCTTTAAAGTTGTTATGTTTTGTATTGAATTCTAAACAGGACTTAGTTGTTATTATATAGTCATCATCATAATCATCTACTTTATGAAAACCACCAAATATAAATATTTTATTCATAAATGCACAAGAACAAAAGCAATGGTGTTCATCAACCATACTAGATACTACAGTCCATGTGTTAGTAGGTGGTGAATATTTTTCAACTGAATTTACAAAATTATCAGCACTATCACAACCACCAAAAACATAAACTTCTCCTTTTAAACAAACAGCTTCGAAATTTTCCCTACATTGATTCATTGGAGCAAGATCTTTTACACAGTTCATGTTACTTCTATCAGTTTGTTTTACTTTACTTACAACTCCTTCCAATCTATCATCATAACCTCCACAAATTAACAAATTATATTTGTTTTGGTTACAATACCTACTTGTGTAAGTAATATTTGACTTATTTTTGAAGTAGTTGTTGTTTGCTGAAACTTCTTCTAATAAGTTATCATTATCATAAATTTCAGTAATTGAAGAAACATTATCTGTAATATATTTCATTGCATGTTCTGACAATAAAGGAAGTCGGACTTTTAGTAACAATTGTTTTGCATGTTTGCGACGTTGTTCAATGTTGAATTTTAACCAATTATTTGCTGCATTAAATACTTCAACTTCTGTGTGAATATCCAATTCAGAACTTGAAAAAATGTTTGCAACAAAACTGAAGTCTAAATGTAAAAAGTTTTGAGTTTCAACTACCATCGGAAAACATCGTTCTATATAAATTAAAGACGACTCAGAAATAGTAGCTAGGTTGTAACATTTAGCTAAACAATAAAATACGACAACATTTTTAACTGTTAACTTGTCTTGAAAGATTTTGCTGATCTTTATGATTTTGTCTTCTTTTTGCAAAAGCTTATTTATTTTCAAAGCTAAAACAATTTCATATTCTTTCATATTTGGTATATCTAAAAAATTAATTATGTATAAATATCATATTTGTAAATTTGCTTAGAATAATTCATAGATTTTTAGAACTAGAAATCTACGTAATTAATAACAATATAGTGTTTTATTACATAATGCTGTTATTTCATATATAATAAAAAATAAAAAAATTAATTTCAATAAATTTTCTGTAAATCTTGTTAGAAAATAAAAAAAAATCACAGTATTACTTTTTTAAAATTAATATTTTAAGATATGGTAGCAGATCTCTGATAGGAGATTTGGCTTGTCGCTGTTTATAGATGTTTAGTAAAATTTTAAACTGTAAAAGAAAAAACCGACAAGAATATGAATTTGGCCCTCTACAACACAATTTGAAACTTAGATTTGATAAAGTTTGTTTTAAAAATAATATCAGATAAAAACGCATTTAAATTAAACAAGATATAAAATCAAAAAATTTTTTAAAAACGTAGAAATGTCTTAGTTATCATTTTAACACCTTTGTAGTATTTTTTAAGTACAAAGTTTATCAAAATAATTGTTTTTATTCATTAATCTTATTTTATAGAACTTAATTTTGTAACAGTTTTTTAAATCCACTATTTTTGAGATATAATAAGACAAAGTTGAAGGATTTAATAAAATTCTTAGATAAATGCAAAATTAAAATGCAAAAAGATGCTTTTTTGTTAGAAGAATATCTTTTCCTACACTTTAAACAGTCTTTTAAATTTTAAGTAAATAATAAACATTACTATTGTTACAAAAAATAAAGTTTTCCTTTTTAATTTGAAAAGACATTTTTTCAGATGTGCTTTTTTTTTTTTAGGTCATAATTTTTCTAAATCTTCACAAAAAATTTTTTTTAATAAAAAAAATTACTTCTGATTATTTAAATTTGAAAAATGATGGGTAAGATTTTTTTTTTGAATTTTTGGATTTCTGAATTTCTGATCAGTTTAACTCTAAAAATATTTCAGTAAAGTAGATTAAATTGGTAAAATTTAAAAAAAATTACTTTATCTAAAGCATTTTATATTTTTTTATAATTGAATTAATTATTTATAGTTTGCCTTTATAATTTACATAAAAGTCAATATTAACATTGAAAAATATCACTAAAACCTATTATGATCTTTGTATCTATTCATTTCAATTTTCTTAATATAGTTTACAATTTTCAAATTAAAAAAAAAAAATTTAATAACATCTAATATTAATACTAAGTCTTTTCTTTTAAATTTTTAATTCTTTCTAAGCATAAAAGTTATGCTTTAACTAACAAACTAAGTCTATACAAAATTAAAATTAATAAATACTATTAAAACTAAATATGACACATAGATCAATTTAAAATATTTTCTAAATTTTTTTACCTGTACTTACAAAAGTGTTGTAAGCTCGTACACTTTTATCATCTAATTGTTTTGTTAAAAACTTCATGCATTTGTTTTTAAAACAATCAACTACTGATTTTCTACAAGTTGCACCAACACTTGCTAATTTTTCATGGTTATTATTAATTATTATTCTTTTGACACCAATTTGGTCCATATTACTTTCACCTGACATAACTTGATAATACTTTGTTTAATCTTGTTATAAAAAATCTGAAAAACATTAGTTTGAATATGTTTAGCTATTTCAATAGTAATTTACTTACTGATTAAGAAGAATATTTAAACTTATTGTTTATTATGAAAAAACTTCGATGACTAACTAGTTTTTAACTATAAAAATTACAGTTTTAAATTAAAAAAAAATTAGTTATCTCAAAAAAAATATTTTTAAATTTAAAAACTTAAATGAAATTTTGCTTTTTTAATTCAAAAAAAAAAAGTATAAATTCAGAGTTTTTAGCACTTGAAAAATTAGGATGTAAGAACACTTTAAAAATTTTATTTATTTTAAAACCACATTAACTAAAAATGCTTTTTTAGTAAACATGAAAAAAATCTGTGAACTTCTAATGTGTAATTTTTTTAATAATTTTTAAGTACAAAATTAAACAATAGAAATAACAAAATATTCAAACACACTATAAAATTGATAATGTTCATTTAATTGAGCTTATACTTTTGTTTGGTAATTTACAGATACCTAACACTACAAATAATAGACATCATTATAAATACTACAGTATGTTTAAATGAAACAACTAATATGTTTAAAGGAGTTAAGGCAGGGAGTGATATATAACTAAAAATAAAGAATTAAAACTTATATTTGTAGAATAGTAGTACAGTAATAAAGATAAACGTATTATAACAAAAATAAAATTAAGAAAAAACACTTGAAATAATTAAAACTACATGTAATAAAGTTAGCCAAGCTGTGTTTTAATAAAAAGAATCCTGAATCAAACTAAGTAGAGTATGTAAAAAGTTATGGTGTATGGCAACAAAGCAACCCTGTAACTAGCAATAGTAGTTTTTTAACTTTTGAAAAAGAATCTCTTAAAAAGCAGTAGAAGATTTTTGATAATGTGTAATTTGATATAGGGCTGCTTTATAAAAAAGTTTTTTATTGTTTTAGTCACTAAAGGCTTTTTTTTTGTTAGTTAAAACTTTATACATCTTTCAGAAACATTTTGCAAAAATTTCAAACCTTATAAAAATAAAAAAACAAAGAATAGATACAAGCATATTTGAAAGATTTTCAAAACGTTGTCCCACTAAACACATTTTTATTCTTATTTTTTACAAAACTAAACATATTCTTTGCAAAATGAAAGAGCTTCAATAGTTTTAAAAGTTAAGTAAAATTTTTGTATTTTACAATAAGTTACTTAACTTCACTTATATAAAAGAGTTTACAAGCTCCCTATTAAGATGCTGTAAAGGAGATTAAGTTAGTTATGTATCTATGATTTAATAACTCAAAGGTTTTTGGTAGACCAGGTCCTTAGATAAAATTTTTTGAGATTTTTTTATTTTTCAATAAACAATATGATAAATAAATTTTAGTTAAAAAATTAAATTGTATATTAATGACAAAAACTGCGACAAAATGACTAACAAGAACTGTGACTAACATAATTTTTACTTTTCTACTCCATACCAAAGTAACAATTATTTATAAATATTTTTCCAGGTTTTTTGAAACATTTATTTTCTTTTTTAATAAAAAATAAACGTAACGAAAAAATATTTTTTTATTTTATAAAATGAATTTAATGTTACTCTGAATGTGTTTCTAATTAAATTTATATCAGAAATATTTTTTCTTTATTATTGACATAAAGTCGCTAAGTATAGTCAAATATATAGAAGTAAAACATGTGGGATTTTAGGATTTTAAGTAATTTAAAAATTAAATATTTTCTTATTTTAACTTTTTCAAAAACTTTTAATTTTATACTTTAGTTTGAATTTTAAATCATAGTTGTTTAGGTAATTAGGCACATTAGAAAACTAAAATTACTTTTGTTTGTTTTGTTTACCAATAATTAAAGTATCATGGATTGACTTTTAATTGAATTTTTGCTTTAATTTTAGAAAATATTCATTCACAGGCAAGGACATGATTTGATTGTCGAATTTATGTTGTTTGCTTTGAAGTTCCAGATAATAATTTATACATTTGTGGTATTAAGTGCTGAAATTTTACCTTTGACTAGCTCCAAACAACATGTCACTAAGGGATTTTATTGGTTTTAATAATAGTTGATTTTAATTACTTTAATGTGAATTGAATAATTTTGAACTAAACATGAATGAACTTTCTGAAAAAAATCAATTGAGTAGCCACTGGTTTTTAAGAAGTTTCTTCCAGGTTTTTAAAAATACTCATATTTGTTTTATTTCTAGTTTAAAATTAAGTTTAAGGTTAAAAACAGTGTAGCAGTATTTAAAATTAAAAAACACTGTAAAGCTAATTTTTCTAGTAATGACAATTTTTTTTTTTTATAGATTTTTGTTCCAATTCAAAATTTTAGTTTTTAACATGACTGTTTAAAATTCAAGGAATTTTTATGATTTTTTTTATAATTTCTATATTTTCAGGGTTTGATCAAATTTTTTTAAATTCAAGATTTTACAAGGATTCCAAGTTTTGTGGCCACCTTGATTTATCCTTTTAAATTAAAAAAATTATTATGTTTTGATTTTGGATTGATTTTTGATAGCATTAATGTAACAACATATTGATTAACTTAATGGGCCAGGAGAGGATCACAAGTTTGGACTGTTGAGTGTACTTTTAAATGCTTTCTTTGAATTTTGAGCTTAATAGTTCTTCCTTGTGTTTTTGGACTTTGAAATTTTACCTTTTGAATATTTGCCAAACAACATGTCACCAACAAATATTTTTACTTAAATAGATAGAAATTATTTTTCATTACTTTAATTTTAATAGAAAATATAGAATTAAACATGAATAAAACTTCTTAAAAAACTTATCAAGGCTGCCACTTTTTTTTTCGAAAATACTCGTTTTTAGGTTTATTTTTAGTTAAAAATTAAAAACTGTGTGAAGTAGTGTTCATCTAAAATAAAAAAACTGTAAGGCTACTTTGAATGTGTTTTTTAATAAAAGAAATTGATAATGACATTAAGTTTTATTTTATATCATAGTTTTTTGTGCAGAACCAAAATTTTAGTACTTAACATGTAAAATTTGTTTAAAAATCTAAGTTTTAATGAATTTTGCTAAAGATTTCATATTATTAAAATTTTATTTCAAAAATTGCTAAGTGCCAGGTTTTTTTAGCTAATTCCAGATTTTGTTTCAAGTTTTCTATGTTTTGTGGACACCCTGACTTATCCTTGTAAGTTTAGGTTTTGATATTTTCAGACATTACAAAATAAAAATATTATATCCTTAAACATGTTGTGTTTCTTTATAATCTAAATTTGCTAAAGTATTTAATCTTCAATAGTTAAACAAAATTGCATAACTATATATTACTGAAAAAAACATCAGTCTCATAATTAACCCTTTGTAACAGTGTTATTTTCTATGCAAAACTAGCTTAAAACAGTCAAAGTAAACAAGTTTAAAAAATAAAAAATAAAAAGTCTTTTTTGTTGTATTTACTTATCAAAATTAACAAAAATTCTACTGTTTTAGTCAAATATGCTGTCCTGAGTGACCATTTAGTTGATTAAGTCAACCTGAAACTTTTAAAATCCTATGAAAAAATTAAAAACTTTTTTAAGTTACTAAAAAAAACTTCTTTAGTAAAATTCGGTAAACATTAAAAACAAAATTAAATTAATTTATTAAAGTCTCATTCAAAGTCTAAAAAAATGACTTCGGATTCTTAAAAAAAAAAAACAAATCTTTTTAAATAACAACCTAACTACTTTGAGCCAGCTTTAATTTCAAAACCAAGTTTTAACTATCCTGAGTTATACTGAGTAATCCATATATTTTCAAAATTTTTAAAACAGTTTGAGTAATCAGGAGTATCCTGAGTGTTTGGCGACCCTTTATAATTTTTTTTAATCACTAATACTAAAGATGATAATTTGTGTCACTTGGTATTTATATACTAATTTTTTTCAATTAAATTCGTGCTTGATGTTAAATGGGTCCCAATAAGTTCTTTGAAAAATATCTAAAGTGAACAATATTCAAAAATTCAAACCCAGTTCTTGGGAGAAATAGAAAAAAAATCCTGATTTTATAGTATTACATTAGCTTCTGTTAGAATTCTAAAAAAAAAATTATAAAGGGTTTTGTTTTTAACCAAAAATAGTTTTTAATACCAATTTTTTTTCTTAAAATTTACATGCTCTATTAATTTCTAGAATTTTTTTTTAACATTTATGATTACATAAACTCACATTCATAGTATACTTGAAATTTTTTAAAACTAATACATATATAAAACGGTTATAAATTTGAATTTATTATCTTTATTTAAACTTCTAACTTTAGAAGCTTTTATAAAGAACCAAAAATTATATAGATTGAGAAACTTGTAGCCAAAACTCATAATTAATTTTAATTATTTAAAAAAACTAATACAATATTGTTTAATAATCAAGATTTAGTTTCTACTTTGTTTAATACTTTATTATTTCAATTATTACTATGGTATGAACTGTGGCTACTCAACTAAAATGGCTTTATTGTTTTTTTTAAGCTATGAGTGGTTAAAACAACAATTTGAAGTCAATTAATAACATTTATGTTTATTTAATTTAAAAATGTTAACTAAAACAATAGAAAGCTTATCTAGAAAAACATACTAATAATAAAACTATACTGAAATTAGAAAAAACTTCAATTAGAAATCACAACACTATGTTTGTCAAATAATATACAGTTGACTTTAAAATGTTTTAATCCTGAGAAATCCAAATAAAAATTATGATTTTCATTTAAACATCGAGATTTTGTTGACCAACTACAGTAGACTACCGCTTAGGTACGCATTTTTTTTTGGTACGCACACCGCCTTAAGTACGCACTTATCCAGGAAGACAAAAATAAAATTCTAAATTTTTTATATATTTTTTATGAATTTGCCTAAATTTTTAATCATCAAGTTTTTCCAGATTATTTTATGTTTTCATGTAGAATGGCCAACCTGCTGAGTTAGCCTGAGACTTTCACAAGTTTTAAACTAGGGTGAGTAATCCTGAGTATTTTAAGTGACCTGAAATTGTGACAGTCCTGTTATTAAATGTTAATAAACTAAATACTTATGTAGTGGTTGCAAAAAAGTAAAAAAAAATATTGAATATTAAGCTGTAATGCTATAAAATAAATCTAGATGACAAAGTTAAAAAAACCTATAAATACAAAATAGTTGAGTCATAATTTAATTTAAATGTACACAAAGTGATGTTTTGAAAATGTTTGGTAAACCCAATGTAGTTTGGTACTTTTCTGCTAACAAAACAAAATATGGAAAATATGGCTTAATATTCTTTTTTATATCATTGACTGACATTGACTTTCTATATTAAATGTATGTATTAATTATGTAGAAACTTTTTAGAGAAAAAATAAATAATATTAAAATCTATTAAAAAATTTTGCAGATTAGAATTTGTATTAAATGTTATTTAAAATAAAAAGACTTGTATTTTTGGCTTAACTATTTGGTGGCTAGTTGCAAGAAAGAAAACAAACAACTGAATTTCTTATTATACTGTGTCGTCAAAAAGTACGCGCTACCCGTGCTAAGTACGCACTTTTTGGTCAATTTGCGTACTTAAGCGGTAGTCTACTGTATCTTCATACATAAAAACAAGTTACTAGAAATGTGTTAAGAGTTCGATTATAATGTTGATGTGTTTCCCCTTATATTTGCTGTATCAGCAGAGTTTTCTAATTTTCTTGTTTTTTTTTTATTCCATATCTAATCATGAATTGTTTGGCTGAAAGCTTTCAAGTTTGAAAGTAAAAATGGATGCAATTAAAGAGTGGGTATTAGATTAAAAATTATATTTGTTGAATATTTTAAGTTTTAAAAATCAAGTATATTTATGGATTGCTATAAAACTGTATATAGTTGTGTTATTTTTATAATTTTAAATTCAAAACACCTGGAATTTCAAAATTAAGTCTAAAAATAAGAAATTTTGAATTTTTGAAAAAACTGTAACACTTAGAAATTAAAACAAATTAAGTCTAAAATTTAAAAATACACTTAAGTTTTAAGTAATAATTTTTTTATTTTATATTAAGATTAAACCTGATACTTAAAGGTTTTTTTCTTCATTAAAGAACACTTCATCTAGTGCCTAGGTGACAGGTTACTGTACTAACAATCTGTTTAATAATAGAGTAGTACTTAAGAGTGTGAATTCCTAGGTATGCCGGTTAAGTGCGCATATTCGGAATGTGTTCAAAATGAATAACTAGTAGGCAAGTTACTGTATTAACAAGCTCTTAATTACTAGAGTAAAACTGAAGAGTAGAATATCTAGGTATGCAGGTTGGGTGCGCATATTCGGAATGTGTTCTAATCGAGAACCTAGGTTACAGGTTACTGTGTATTAACAAGCAGTTTAATACCAGAGTATTACTTATGATTGACAGTTCCTAGGTATGCAGGTTGGGTGCGCATATTCGGAATATGTTCTAGTCGAGAACCTAGGTTACAGGTTACTGTGTATTAACAAGCAGTTTAATACCAGAGTCTTACTTATGATTGACAGTTACTAGGTATGCAGGTTGGGTGCGCATATTCGGAATGTGTTCTAATCGAGAACCTAGGTTACAGGTTACTGTGTATTAACAAGCAGTTTAATACCAGAGTATTACTTATGATTGACAGTTCCTAGGTATGCAGGTTGGGTGCGCATATTCGGAATGTGTTCTAATCGAGAACCTAGGTTACAGGTTACTGTGTATTAACAAGCAGTTTAATACCAGAGTATTACTTATGATTGACAGTTCCTGGGTATGCAGGTTGGGTGCGCATATTCGGAATGTGTTCTAATCGAGAACCTAGGTTACAGGTTACTGTGTATTAACAAGCAGTTTAATACCAGAGTCTTACTTATGATTGACAGTTACTAGGTATGCAGGTTGGGTGCGCATATTCGGAATGTGTTCTAATCGAGAACCTAGGTTACAGGTTACTGTGTATTAACAAGCAGTTTAATACCAGAGTATTACTTATGATTGACAGTTCCTAGGTATGCCGGTTAAGTGCGCATATTCGGAATGTGTTCTAATCGAGAACCTAGGTTACAGGTTACTGTGTATTAACAAGCAGTTTAATACCAGAGTATTACTTATGATTGACAGTTCCTGGGTATGCAGGTTGGGTGCGCATATTCGGAATGTGTTCTAATCGAGAACCTAGGTTACAGGTTACTGTGTATTAACAAGCAGTTTAATACAAGAGTATTACTTATGATTGACAGTTCCTAGGTATGCCGGTTAAGTGCGCATATTCGGAATGTGTTCTAATCGAGAACCTAGGTTACAGGTTAATGTGTATTAACAAGCAGTTTAATACCAGAGTATTACTTATGATTGACAGTTCCTAGGTATGCAGGTTGGGTGCGTATATTCGGAATGTATTCAAATCGAGTAACTAGGTAGCTGGTTATTGTATTGACAAGCAGTTTTATACTTGAGTAATACTTAAGACTGAGAATTCGTAGTAATGCATGTTGTAAGTGCATATTAAGATTGTCTTTGAAATGCGTACTTAGGTGGCTGGTTACTATATTCACAAGCTGTTTATTACTTAAATACTATTTAAAAGTCAGAATTCTTAGGTATGCTGGTTGGGTGTGCATATTCGGAATCTTTTTAAATCGAGGACCTAGATTGCAGGTTACTGTATTAACAAGTGTTTAATAATAAAGTAGTACTTAAGAGTGAGAATTTATAGGTATGCAAGTTGGATGCGCATATTCGGAATGTGTTCAAATTGAGAACCTAGGTTGCAGGTTACTGTATTAACAAGCTGTTTAATAAAAGAGTAATACTTAAGACTGAGAATTTCTAGGTATGCAGGTCAGGTGCGTTTATTAGGAATGTATTCAAATCGAGAACCTAGATTGCAGGTTACTGCATTAACAAGCTATTTAATATTAGTGTAATATTTAAGAGTGACAATTCCTAGATACGCCGGTTGGGTGGGAATATTCGAAATGTGTTCAATTCAAGTACCTAGATGACAAGTTACTGTATTTACAAGCTGTTTAATACAAGAGTAATATATAAGAGTGAGAATTCCTAGGTATACAGGTTGGCTGCTCATATTTTAAATATGTTTAATTCTACTACCTTTATAACAGGTTACTGTACTAAGAAGCTGTTCAATAAAAGAGTAATACTTAAAAGTGTGAATTCCTAGGTATGCCGGTTGATTGCGCTTATTCGGAATGTGTTAAAATCGAGTACCTAGGGGGCAGGCTAATGTATTTTCAAGCTGTTTAATAATAGAGTTAAATAATTTAACTGAAGCGTCTTTAAGTATATATTTTTTAACTAATAACCATAATATCTAACAACTTCTATACACTTACAATAAAAAAAATATTTGTATTTTTAGTTGATTTTTAAATTATGCAAAATACAAAAGTATACTATAACAAATTTATTTTACTGATTTGTGTTATCCAGTTATTAACAAAATATGTTTGAATAAATTTTCTGTAAATAATCATTCCGTAACTTTCATAAACTTTAATCTGATGTTCTGAATTAATATTAAGTTTTTCTATATTTACTGTTTTTGGGTTAATGTACTTTTCTAGATCTAAAGTGTATCTAGACAGACCATCAAAAAGAAAATAAGACAGAAAATATAAACTTCTAATTAGTTTAACTAAACATTTAAAAATGTAGATGCAAGGAGTATTTCTTGGGCACAACATGTCTCGACAATCTTAATTTCGGGAGACAAGGTTAATTTTTAATTTACTTATTCACATTAAGGCAACAATGGTTCACCCCTAATAGATCTTCAGTCCACATTCAAATAGAAGATCCAAAAGGCCTGAAAATCTCTTAGGAGTGAAACATTGTTGCCTTAGTGTGAATAAATAAATTAAAAATAAACATTTAAATCAATCAAAATGATAAAAAAACAAACTTATTTGATTTTGAGGTTTATATTTTGTTCTTTTGGAGAGATGTAGGTTCTGAAGAACTGACTATCTGCAGTAATATTAGTATAAACATAAATAATTTGACTATCTCTACTTATAATAAAGTAACAAGAGTAACAGTGACGAAAAACAATAGATGATAGTTATTGTTTATTAAACTACAACTTCATTAAATATTCTTAAATTAACTAAAATAACTAGTAACAAAGTAGTGGTTCAAACCATACTAAATAACTATATTTATTTTATTAACGCTGATTTAAAAAACTTTAAAGTAAACTACAAAGCTATAATTTCATATACATGTTTTTTGATGTATAAACTCTATCATGAAGATTACAAGATTTATCTAGATTTTATAACCCATAAAATAGTGAACACACTGGAGAGAAAATAAGACTTTCGCTTAAATCTATTTTACAATGCTGAAAATTGTTTTTTTGTTTGTCCTGATGCTTAAAAATATGGCTAGTGTATTATATAATTAATATAAACAAATATTTCTAAAATTTATAGTTTTATAATATTTTGTCTCAAGAAACTGATACTGACTTTAATATAAATCACTGACACTGTTAACATAATTATTAGAATGATTTATAGTTTATATAAACAGAATTTTTTAACATGTAGTTGTACATAAAGTATTTAAAAAACCTTCTTAACAAATACTCAATTACGATTGTATTGTTAATATTAATTTTAACTAGCAAGATAGCTAAACAGAAGTCAAATAACATTTTTTTCAAAACATTTTTTTTAACAATTTAACACATTAGGACAAGTTACACTAAGCATGCAGAGTTTCTCAAAAAAAAAAAAAATTCTCAATAGCACTCAAAAGTGCTAAATGTATAAATTCATTTAGCACTTTAAGCTAGCAAGTTGGCATATTTAGAATAAAATAAAACATTATATGTTTTAATTTTAAGAATATAAAGTATTTTTAAGTGTTAGTTTTAAATAAATAAAGTATTTTATAAAGGTTTGAAAAATAAGAGTATTAAATATTTTAAGAAATGAATCGGTAGAATTTTATGTTTTTTCAGCCAATAATAGTAAAGAATGCTGCTTGAAGTTTGCCCTGTTAGCAAAAAAGTTCACTGGCCGCAGTTTAAAACATAATTGTAGTAAGCAAACAAAAAATATTATCACAAATTATGAATTGATTAATAGGTTTTAACAAAAGCGGTCCATAAACAAAAATTCGCGGATCTTAATTATATAATACAACAAACAAATAGTTTATGTGGTAAAAACTTACATTATGCTTATAATTTAATAATAAGTCATTACTAGTGTTCTAGTTTTGCTTATTTATACTTGGTTTTGTAATTAATAATAGTGTTGTTAATTTGTTAACACAATTTCATTTTCAAAAAGTTTCGTAATGTTAATAAGAGAATTAACATTTTATTTTGTCAAAAATTTGATTTTTAACAATAGTTTTTAGCAATTCTTTAGAAACTTTATATTTTTGTTCGTACACAGAACAGTGTTTAGCATTTGACATTATAAAATAACATACTTGATTAACCTATACCGCAACTTAAATGTCTGAACTAAGTTTTACAAGAGTAGACTTTAATCTATTTAAATTAAAGGCAAGCGGTTTCAGTAACAGATCTAAAATTTTTTATTTAGATAAAGTTGAGAAAACGTGAAAATAAAACTTAATAAAGATTAAGTTAAATTTTTCCAATCTTACTTGAATAAGTTCAAGATTTTTACTGATTGAAAACTTCAAGTTATATTTTACTAAATGTCCCAAATTATATGATAAACAAGTTTTAATGAAGTAAAATTTGAGCGAAAATGAAAGGGAACGGGTCACTTTACAACAGTCATCACTTTTGCACGAGTGGACAATTTTGCACGGCGACTCTTTTGCACGAGATTCTTTTAGGCACAAAAGGAAATTTTTGCAAAACGTCTAATTTTACGGTAAAATTTTTGCTCAGCAAAATTTGGCACAATGACTTTTTCGTAGAAAACATAAATTCTGCATCCACGTCGAATAAAAGTTTTTAGCAAAAAAAGAAATATATAATTTTTTAGCAGACACATATTAAAGACTAACATCAAAAATTAAAAATTTTAAACGGTAAAATTTAGTGTTAGAAACCAAAGATATTTAAAAGTTAAAGAAAATATTATTTTTAAAAGATTCAATCAGGGACAAAAAATATTTTTTTGAAATCTAGGATAATGAAGTATAAAAGTGTAAGATAAAATGTTCTAGTTTATTTTGAATTTTAATTTATTAATTGAAAAATGTGCCTTTTTACATGTTTTGCTTTACTTTTATAATTTTATTGTTCATATGATGGACGTAAGCCAGCTAAACTGAAATACACAAAAAGAATAATAAAATGAGACAAAAAGTTTAGTTATAAAAATAAACATAATTCATTATAAAATTCATAGATTAGCATTTAAATTTTCAAGAATAAACTCTAATCTTTAGTAATTAAGTTATAAGCTGAACAAGTTTCAGTAAATACACTGAACATTTTTAACAGATAATCTTGATAAAACGTGAACCTATAATTAAAGATTAAGTTGTATTTTTGAAAATTAAGTTGAATTAGTTTAAGACTTTTACAGATTGAAGACTTCAAGTTATATTTTTACTAAATGTTCCAAATTGTATAGTATGTTAATATAAAGTTAATCTTAATTGAGTAAAACTTAAGCCATAATAAATATTTATCGAAATAGTTGCATATTCTGAGCTTGAAAATTAAAATGGGGTAAAGATAGTCTTCCTCATTTGATTTTCAAGACCGAACAGGAATGAATTTTAGATAAATAAATATAAAAAATAGTTAGAACCATCAACAAAATCAGTCTCAGTTTTAAACAAACGCTTTGAATAGAATTATGTTTGATTAAGTATCGAAAACATTCGTTTATTCATAAACGAAAGATCTCTTCAAAGTATATGTTTAAGACTGAGACTGATTTTTTTGATCGTTCTAACCACTTTTTATATTTGTTTCTGAGCTTAAAGTAAAACATTTACAAGCAGGATACAAAAGTTTTTGGTAGCTAGAAAGTTTTAACAGGTTAATATGAACAATAAAAAATCCAAAAAATTTACATTTGTTCTAAAAATGTAGTTGAGCAAGCTCAAACTCATCTCAAACTCGCACAATCTTTAACAACTTTTAAAGTTAGATAAAACATAGAATTATCAAAAGGAAGGAGACTTAAACTTGTATGTTTACAAACTCACCCGCGTAAAGAACTTATAGTCACAAAGTAAGTTAAGTTCAATTAACTGACTATTTATTTGATAATTTTATAGTACAACTAAAAGAAATTATATTAACTAAATTAATTACTCTAATTAAAGTTTTTTCTACATGTGTGGGGACCGAGTTACTTAAATTATTTCAGTTAATATATACTAACTTTTATTAGTAATAATGTAATTTTTATTGAAAAGTATTTTACGTAAAGATTGGATATACGAGATTTTTCATTTATATAATTGATAAGTTTTTATTAATTTTGCTTTAATTTCCTATATTTTACTTAAGAATTTATGTTTATTAAAAATTCTTTAAATCATATTAAAACTTCTTCTTTAATAATTTCTAACAAAAAAGAACTACCGTCGCATGAGAGTTGTTACTTTTTTTGCCAACAAATCTTCTTTTAGATGTTATGCAATCAAGATGTTTATAAGCAGCCGAGAGATCACAAGAGACTTCGTGCCAAGCAGAAAGAAGCTCCACACTCTTGGCATTTTGTACATAAGTAGTCCTAGCTGAATATATGGTTTTATTCAAGTTATTGTTTATTTAGTCTAAAACATTTGATTTTTATCTAAGACTACTATTAATAAATTTATTGCTTTAATTATAATTTATAAAAGTATATGTATTAATTTAGGTCAACTTAAACATACACATACGCTGCACAAGCTTACTAACAGTGGCTCTACTTTAACAACGTCAATGTAAAAACCGATTTGAGGTTGAATTATATATTTATTATACTTTATACTATACTTTATATTATTATTTATACTATACTTTATACTATTACTTAATATTCACAAGTCATACAGTTGAGTTATATCAAGTCGTACCTCCAGCAATATTTATTAAATCAGTTTAAACGTTGACTAGTAAGCCCACGCATTCAGTGACATTAACTTAAAACTTTTTTAACTTGTTCCATCATTATAACTTTTATTTATGCATGTTATAGTATAGATCACGAAGCATAAGTCCCAATGTTGTGAAACAGTAAATTTTACGAGCAACCACCAATGACAATACAACTAAAATCGTAAACTGCAAGAAACATTACAAAGTAGATAACCGAAAGAAAGCTTAATTATTTTTACTTTGTCTGATATTTTACTGTATTAAGAAGCATATACAAACTTATTATTCTATATAAAATTAAAATTTATCAAATAAAAATACTTTTTTATTTAAAACGATTTTGATAAAGAAAAAAAAATCACAAAGAACAACATACAACCAAGGGAAGATTTGACATACTTAAAACTAAAATATTCTTACTGAAATTAAAACTTATAAATGAAATGAAAATTAATCGCAATTCAACTAAAAATCATTATTTGCAGGAAACTACTGAAAGTCTGACTCGTGCCAAAATTGCCAAACCTGTTCAGAGACGATTCCAGATAAAAAATTAATAAGCAAGTAGCTCGGAGATCTTTAATATCATTAGTAGTTATAAACATCATGTAAAAATACTGATATATTTTAACCATTACTAAATCTGTTTTACTCGCTTTTATTACACAACTATAATAATAATAATATATTGAACATGTAGTTAAAATCGCTATAATAACAATATGAAAAAATGTAAAGTTTTACTTATTAGAACACAATAAAACTCAACAAAATATTTTAATACC
The DNA here is from genome assembly GCF_965202585.1 of Thalia democratica. NCBI lineage: Eukaryota > Metazoa > Chordata > Thaliacea > Salpida > Salpidae > Thalia > Thalia democratica. The sequence goes on along the minus strand of NC_139165.1, from coordinate 115,786,587 downwards.
AAGGTAACTTTGCACAAGCAAAATGTTGAATATATTTTGTCACTTCACACGATTCTTCATACCATTCATTTTTATCAACATCATAACAAATCATTAATGAACTGTTATCTTGAAATATTACGATTTTGTTTCCTATCGAAATAGCTTTATTTAGATCTAAAAAAGGACATGAATCAAGAGCAACAAACTTCATACAGACATTGTCAAAAACTTCACACGTGTCTCTTCCATAACCAATAACAAATAATTTATCCTTCGCGGTAACTAGACTATGATAACAATGACGTTTTATCATATTAGGCATTGATTTCCATCTATTAGCAAATACATCATATGATTCTACCTTGTTCAACCAATCATATTCATCCGTTCCACCAGAAACTACAATATTTCCTTGAAAAACTTCACAAGCTGCAGATGATCTTATATATTTCATTCTAGCTATTTCTTTCCAACTTTTGTCTGAAAAATTATCCTTTCTAGTATCAAATTGTAAACAAGAGTTAGTTGTTTCTTTGTTTTCAAGGAAAAAACCTCCAAAAGTATAAATTTTACCCATAAATGCACAAGCACAAAAGTACCTACGTTTATCAACCATATTAGTTACTACAGTCCAAATATTATTAGAAGGTGAATATTTTTCAACTGATTTCACCAAATCATTAGCATTACCAATTCCACCAATAACGTAAACTTCTCCTTTTATACAAACTGCTTCGAAATGTTTTCTCTCAATAGCCATTGAACGTAGTCGTTTCACGTCGTTTAGTTGATTTCCTTTAAATTGGTGTATATCCCTGACTATTTTATTGATTTCACTATCGTAACCACCACCTAACAATAATTTAAACTTATTTTGAATACAATACCTATTTGTAGAATAACTTATTATTCTCTTTTGATAACTTGTTTCTTTTTTAATCAAAACTTCATTCATAACGCTTATAAGTTCATTTTTCTTAGAGAATGATGAATGAAACTTTGATAAGCTATATTTTAATGCGTGTTCTGACAGCGAAGAAAATCGGACTTTTAGTAACAATTGTTTTGCATATTTGCTATATTCTTCACAGTTGTGTTTCAACCAAGTAATTACAGCATTAAGTATTTCAACTTCTGAGTGAATATTTAATTCAGAACTGTCAAGTATTTTTGCAACAAGACTAAAGTCTAAGTCTAAATAGTTTTGAGTTTCAACAACCATAGGAAAACAACGTTCTATGTAAACTAAAGATGACTCATAAATAGTGGATAGTTTGTAAAGTTTAGCTAAAGTATAAATTGCCAGAACATTTTTCTTAGTAATTTTGTCTTCTATGCAATTATATTTTTCATGATTTACATCTTCATTCAACATCAACTTATTTAGTTTTAAAGCTACTGATAACTCATCTTCTTCAATCCTTGTTTTATCTAAAGAATACAAACACATATATAAATTTTTAATTTTTTTAACTTTTTAAAACTATATTAGATATTTAAATTATATAAATAGTTTAAGTGTAAAAGTATTAGAATAAATATGATTATATTCCAAAAATTTAATGAAAATACTGTATCTCAAAAATTTGACAAATTTTAATTAAAAAAAACTTATATTTTCAGATTTAGTCTTTTATATATAATTAAATGCTAACATTAATATAGATCAATAAGTCGTATATGCCCTTAATACCTTTTAGCTCACATTAAATACCTTTTATACCGTTTAAGTCACTTATATTTATATAAACTATTTTTTGTAGTAGTTTACAGTTTTCAAAACTTTTAAGCACTTTTTTATAACATTCTTAAAGTAATATCTAGCCTTTTTTTACTAATTGTACAACTGTTTCTAAGCACTTAAAAATTACTTGATTACAATATTAAACTTATATAAAAAAAAAATAGTTTGAAACTAACTTTTACAATAAGATCAGTATTGAAGTATTTTTTAAATTATCTTACCTGTAATGTTGAAAGAGTTGTACGTTTCCACAGTCTTATCATCTATTCGTTTTGTATAAAACTTCATGCTTTTGTTTTTAAAATAATCAACTACTGAATTTCTACTAGTTGTACTAAAACTTGTTAATTTTTCATGAATATTATAAATTATCATCTTTTTAACATCAATGTTGTCCATATTTCTTTCACCTAACATGACTTGATATGTACTTTTAAATTGTTATAAATAATTCTAAACATATTAATTTATATTCAGCTACTTTTAGACTAATTTTTTTCACTACAACTTACAAAATTATTTAAATCTATTAGTTAGTGATTGAAAAAAGTTTGAATCTAAATGTTTTTGTGTTATGTATAATCCGTACATACTTTATTTTACGTAATCTAAAAAGATATATTGTCATAAAAATTAAGTTTTTGAACATTAAACCTGGCTATGGTACGATATATTTTAGAATTTGAACAACTATATCTAATTTAAGATGTATACAAAAAGACTAGGATCTTTAATAACTCTTAAAATAAAACTGAATTATGCTTAATATCACCATAATGGCCTCATCCATCTTAAATATATAAAATGTATTTTGCCTTAGTAACCCTATTTTAAAAACATTAAAAATTATCATGAGTATCTAACTTTTAATTAACCTTATTTCTATGTTGTTTTTCAAGCTCTACCACCTACAACTGATTTTATTTTAATGGCATAAAACCTTTATACCCTGTTGTTATTTAAATATTCACTATTCAAAAAAATCATTACATTGCCACCAGGATTTTAAATTAACACAGATGTTGTAATTTATTTAGTATTTATTTAGTAATTTATTTTCAGTCTGTTTTTTTTTATATGTTCTCCAGAAAATCAACCATAAAAATCCTCAGCTATTTAATTTTTTTTTGTTACTAAATATCCTTAGATATCTTAAGTTACCCTGAGAATTAAAAAAAAAATTCAAAATGTCAAAAGTAAAACTTGTGGCAAACTTGATTCAAGTTGTTGTTCTCAGCTCTAATTGCTACAACTTATTGCATTGTATGACATCAAGATTTAATTTCTTGTTATTTTAATATTCACAAATCAAAAAATTCAGTGAAATACTGTTGAGTAGAGTCATCCTTAAAAACACAATATCTTAATAACATAGTTGTCAAATTTATTTGAGAAAATCACAAATTAGCTTTTAAAGCATTCCAACTTTAGTTTTTTTTTAATATTTCGTCATTGTATTACAATAGTTTTTAGTTTAAAAATTAATTAAAATGTTTAAATTAAAACAACTAAATCCTTTTTAAAGTCTAAAAAATTGGCTTGATATTTTCTAGAAATCTTAATTTGAGTTTTTTATAAAACAACTAACAAGCTAAGTCAACCTGAGCTTGAATAAAATTTCAAACAAGTCTGAGTTATTGTAAAGTCCTAAGATTTTTGAAAAGTTAAACTCTTTAAAAAATTAAGATTGTGTCGAAACCTTGCTTAAACCTGTCCTAAGTGACCTTAAAATGTCCTGAGTGATTCTGAATTTTTATAATCTTTTCAAATAATATTTATATACAATTTAATAACTTAAAAAAAATCAAAAAATAAAATTAAAACCAGTTTTGTTCTAAAATATGATATTAGTAAATATGGAACAACAATATCTCATTAACAATTAAGAAAAAAGGACAATGATTTTTTCAAGGTCACAAAAATTACCCGGATTTCCTTAAAATATTACCAAACTGGTCTTATACACTTTGAGTATTAAAAATAAGATAGCCTAAGTTACCTTGAGATAAATATATTTTAAGCTATTCTGAAATATCAAAAATATTTTTTGAACTTTAAACTATCTTTAGATTTTAAAAGTCACTCTGAAGATTTTAAATATTTCAAAATGTTCTGAATTATCATAACTTGTTTTTATTTTTAATTCAGTTTTTCCTTGGATATCTTAAGTTACCATGAGATTTAAAATAATTCCTGAGTGGGCGTGTAGCAACTTTTATTAAATGACTTAAGTCTTTGTTCTATTAGACACAACTGATTAGATTGTATAAAAATAAGTTTCGTTTATTGTAATTTAAATATTCACTATTTAAAAAAAACTTTACAATACCTAGGAGCACTTTTTGTAACATATATGCAATTTTTGACCTAAAAAATTTTTAATGAAAGGAATTTTCGCATTTAATTCTTGATGATAAGAGTAGCAGAGACTCTAGGTTATAGTCTAACATACTAGGTAAATACTTTGAGGTAAAAAAACTGTCTTTAATAGTATTAAAACCTTGAAAAGATACTTAAAAGCTTTTTTGAACTGTGTTTTTAATTAAAAAAAAATAACAAGAACATTATCTGTATGATAGATTTTCTTGTAAAATAATTCCATATACTTAACATTTACAAGCTGTTTAAAATTACAGGTTTTTTAGTAGTTTTTGTTCAAGTTTCTCAATTTCCAGGTTTTCATAGGTTTATTAGCTTAAATTGTAAAATTCTAGATTTATCAGGTATCTATTTTTTTAGCAACCCTTTATAGTTGTAACTATAACTTATAATAAATTTGCTAATTACTAGTATATTAAGGTAGTTATCATAATTTCTGTGTCTTTTAAATAAGTTAAAACTATTGAAACTTAAATTTTCATTTGCAGGAAAAATTTAGAACTGTTTATTAGAAATTAAGTGATACTTTATTATATAAAACAGTCTTAAATCCTTAATCAGTTTTGAAATTGTTAGGATTGCCACTTATCAGTCCAAAAAACTACCCTTGTAGACCAAATTTATCCTGAGTTATCTTTTATGAGCAACAACCTAAATAAAATCTTTCATGAGAGACCTAAATAAGTCCTGAGTTAGCCTGATTTACTTTTAATCTTTTCAATCTGTAATAAAGTTTTTTGATAACCTAAAAAAATATAATATGAAAAAAAACTAAGGTTTTATACTTAAACCTGGCTATAACAGAACATATTATAGAATGTGGAACAACTAAATCTAATTTATGATGTATAAAAAAGACTAGGATCTTTAGTAATTTTTTAACTTGAACTAAATTATCTTTAAAAACACTGTATTGGCCATATTTATCCGAAATATATTAAAAAAATCTAGCCTTAGTTACCCTGATTTAAAAACAATTAAAAAAAAAACAAATTATTATGAGTATCTAACTTTTAATGAACCCTATTAATATGTTGTTTCTTTAAGCTCTACCAGCTACAACTGGTTTTGTTGTAGTAGCATTAAACCTTTATATCAAGTTATTATTTAAATATTCACTGTTCACAAAACCATCATGTTACTACCAGCATTTAATTTAACAAATGTGTTGTAATTTATTAAGCATTTATTAAGTAAATCTTTTTTCAATTTTTTTATTGTAGACTCAAGAAATTCAATCAAAAAATAATCAACTGTTTCAATTATATTTTTTATTCTATTTTTTTGCTACTAAATACCTTTTGTTTTGTTTTGATATCTTACGTTACCTGAGATTCATAAAAAAAATCAAGTTGTTAAATTGTTTCAAGTATCCTAATATTGTGGAAGATTAAAGTTGTTGCTATAAGCTCTAACTGCTACAACTAATTGCTTTGTATGACATCAAGATTTGATTTCTTGTTATTTCAATATTCACTTATCAAATCATCTGGAAAATACCATTGAGTAGAGTCATCCTTAAATATACAATATCTAAATATGATATTTGCCAAACTTGTTTGAGAAAATCACTAGTTAGCTTTTCAAGTATTCCCACTTTAGTTTTAAAAGAATTTCGTCATGGTAATATGATATTTTTAAATTTAAAAATAAATTAAATTTTTTGAACTGAATAAATGAAAACGTTTTATGATATAAAAAAACAGCTTGATATTTTCTAGAAATCTTAATTTGAGTTTTTTATGAAACAACTAACTAGCCTAAGTGAACCTGAGCTTGTTCAAAAATTTCAAACAACCCTGAGTTATTGTAAAGTCCTGAGATTTTTGAAAAGTTAAAACTCTTATAAAATTAAGATTCTGTCGAAACCTTGCTTAAATCTGTCCTGAGTCAATCTAGAATTTTTTAATACTTCAAACAGTTGACAAAAAATATTTATTTACAATCTAATAAGTTATAACAATTTGAACAAATTTAGTTATAAAATATGATATTAGTGAAAATGGAGCAATAATTTTTATTTAACGTTGAAATAAGGATTGTGAATTTTTAAAATCACAAAATTTGCCTGAATATTTGTTTTATAACACAAGCCTGGTCTAATACTTTTTTAGTTTTAAAATGAAACTATTATAAGTTACCATGAAATATTTTAAGTTGTTTTTAGTTATCCAGAGTGTTATTTAACTTTAAGTCATCATTAGATATTTTAAGTTGTTGTTAATTTCCGATTGTTTTTTTTATATTAATTTGTCCTTAGACTTACGTAATTCAAAAAATTCTGAGTGTCTTAGGATAATGAAGTATTGTAAAAAACCTTATGTAAAAAAAAGTTTAGTTACATGAATATAATGTTTGTTTTTAGTTTATAGCCCATCTAAATATTATGTTATATCTATTGCTGAGCATCAAAAGTGATTACGTTTAAAAAGTTTTGTTCAAAAGGTGACCACAAAACCTGGAACTCTGGAAAAACCTGGAGTTTTACAGTTAAGGAAAAAAGCTTTGAAATAATTATGTAAAAAAAAAAAAACTTGAAAAACTTTGAACAAAAATAATTATAAATATAAAAGTTCATACAATTGTTCTAGATATATAAATAATTTATATATATACATATATAATTTTATCTTATTAATAGACTTTTAAAAGTAGTATACAATAACTTGACACAAAAAATCTACCGTTGAATCGAATATTTTTTGTTCACCATACTTCTTTTAAATACATTACATTCAATGTAGTTTCACATTATCTTTTTAATTTCAACTATTTATATAACCCAATTCTGAATCACTCTTATACATAGTTCAATAAAATATGTAACAGTACTAAAGTTTTTAAAAAACTGATGAATCCTTCACTTAATTAAGCTAATTAAAAAAAATTGCCTACTTACATTTGTTGTATACTTTAAAAAAATAATTAATTTTACTTGTCATCTTATTCTTAATGATAATATTAGTAATTATCTACATATCACTTTAAAATAAAGAGTTTAAAGTTTTATTTTGTTTTCAAAGCCAAATATCGCTAGATGATTTTAAATTGAGAATAGATTTTTTGTTATTTTTAATTTATCGTGTCATTTTGTTTTACTCTCTTCGTTAGACAAGTGTTAAGCTGAAATCAAAATAGTTTTCTAGTAGTAATGTTTAGTATTTTAAAGTAGTTGTTAAACAAACTAATAATTTCGGTTTTTTATAGTGGATATTTTAAAACTTTTCATAGATTGTTTTACCCTAATTAACTTGTTTGTGCTTTTTTTTTTGCAACTTGAATTTGTTTTACCAACTAAAATTTGCTGCATTGTAACTATTTGCTCTCTCATGAAAGATTTCATCAAGGTTGCTGCCTTTAAAACATAACTCAGGATAAATTTGGTCTACAAGGGTAGTTTTTTGGAATAAAAATGGTCAACCCTAATAATTTAAAAACTGATTAACGATTTAAGACTGTTTTATATAATAAAGTATAACTTAATTTTATAAAAAAATTTTAAATTTTTTCTCCAAATGAAAATTTAAATTTCAATAGTTTTAACTTATTTAAATGACACAGAAATCATGATAACTAACTTAATATACTAGTAATTAGCAAATTTATTATAAGTTATGGTTACAACTATACAGGGTTGCTGAAAAAAAGTAACCTGATAAATCTAGAATTTTACAATTTAAGCTAGTAAACCTGTGAAAACCTTGAATTTGAGAAACTTGAACAAAAATTACTACAAAATCTTTAATTTTAAAAAACCTGTAAATGTTAAGTATAAAATTTTTTATTTTACAAGAAAATCTATCATACAGATAAAGTACTTGTTATTTTTTCAAGTTTTTAAAACACATTTCAAAAAAGCTTTCAAGTATCTTTTTAAGTTATTATACTATTTAAGAAAGTTTTTTTTTTACTTTTATTATTTACAAATTATATCAAACTATAACCTAGAGTCTCTGCTTTTATTATTAAAAAGAATTAAATGTAAATAGTCCTTTTATTAGATAAATTTTAAGGTCAAAAATTGCATATATGTTACAAAAAGTGCACATAGGTATTGTAAAGTTTTTTTTTTAATAGTGAATATTTAAATTACAATAAATAAAACTCATTCTTATACAATCCAATCAGTTGTGTCTCGTAGAACAAAGACTATAGTCATTCAATAAGAGTTGCCAAAAGCCCAAGATACTCAGGAATTTTTTAAATCTCAAGGTGGCTCAAGATATCTAACGAAAAAACTAAATTAAGATGAAAACAAGTTAAGATAATTCAGAACATTTTGAAATATTAAAAATCTTCAGGGTGACTTTAAAAATCCAAAGATAGTTTAAAGTTTAAAAGAATAGGATAACTCAACCAGCTTAAAGTATATTATTTTCAAGGTAACTTAGGCTACCTTATTTTTAATACTCAAAGTGTGTTAGACGAGTTTGGTAATATTTATAGGAATCCGGGTAATTTTTGTGAGCTTGAGAAAATCATAATCCTTTTTTTCTTAATTTTTAATGAGAAATAGTTGTTCTACATCTACTAATATCATATTTTAGAAGAAATTAGTTTTAATTTTTTTTTAAGTTTTTAGATTGTATATAAATATTGTTTGATAATTATTTGAAGGATTAAAAAAATCAGGATTATTTAGGACATTTTAAGGTCACTCAGGACAGATTAAAGCAAGGTTTCCACACACTTACGATTTTATTTTTTTGAATATAAGAACTTTACAACAACTCATGCTTAATTGATTTTTTTTTTAAAGCAACTCAGGATGACTTAGGCCATTGAGTTGTTTTAAAAAAGACTAAAACTAATATTTTTAGAAGATATTGAGCTATTTTTTATAGGAAAAAACGTTTTAGTTGTTTCAGTTTATACATTTTAATTTATTTTAAAATTAAAAACTATTATACTACCATGACGAAATTTTTTAAAAACTAAAGTGGAAATGCTTAAAATGCTATTTAGTGATTTTCTCACACAAATTTTGGAAATATCATTATTAGATATTGCATATTTGAGGATGACTCTACTAAATGGTATTTTAACGATTTTGTGAATATTGAAATAACAAGAAGTTGAATCTTGATGTCATACAATGCAATCAGTTGTAGTAATTAGAGCTGAGAGCAACAACTTGAATCAGGCTTGCCACAAGTTTTACTTTTGACAATTTGAAATTTTACTACTTTTCAGGTTAACTTAAGATATCTAAGGATATTTAGCAACTAAAGAAATAGAATAAAAAAATTAAAATAGAATAGGATTTTTATGATTGATTTTCTGAAGTTTACCAGCAAAAAAAAATTTGAAAAAAGATTTACTAAACAATTGCTTAATAAATTACACGACCTGTGTTATATTAAATGCTGGTAGTAATATGATGATTTTCTGAATAGTGAATATTTAAATAATAACATAGTATAAAGGTTTGATGCCACTACAATAAAATCAGTTGTAGCTTTTAGATGCTGAAAAAACAACATAGAAATAGGGTTGATTAAAAGTTAGACACTCGTGATAATTTTATTAAAGTTAGAGCAACTAAGGCTATATACATTTTAAAAGATTTAAGATGTATGAAGCCATTATGGTGTTATTAAGGATAATTAGTTTTTTTACATATTATTAAAGATCTTAAACTTTTTTCATACATCATAATTTAGATATAGTTGTTCCAAGTTTTATAATATATCATATTATAGCTATGTTTAATGTTCAAAAACTTAATATTTATGACATTATATTTTATTAGATTACCAAAAGTAAAATGTTTACGGATTATACCTAACCTTAAAATAAAAGATTAAAATAATTAAACTAAACTTCAGATTTTTTAAATAATAATTTGATTTACAAACATTAAAATATTTAATTTTTAAACTATTCTCATCATTAACTAATAGATTTGAATCATTTTGTAAATTAAAACAAAATTCATTAGTTCAAAAATAGCTGAATAAAAATTACTAAGTTTAGAATTATTCATAACCAGTTAAAAGTACATTATCAAGTCATGGTAGGTGAAAGTAATATAACATTGATGTTAAAATAATAAAAACTTAAAGATAACCTTGAAAAACTAACAAGTGTTGGTGCAACTTGTAGAAATTCAGTAGTTGATTGTTTTAAAAACAAATGTATGGAGTTTGTTACAAAACAATTAGATGATAAAAGTGTACGAGCTTACAATACTTTCAACACTACAGGTAAGATAATTTAGAAAATATTTCAATACTAATCTTATTGTTAAAGATAGTTTTAAATTTTTTTCTTGTTTTATATGTTTAATGTCCAAATCAAAATATTTTTTAGTGCTTAAAAAAGGTTATAAATTTAGTAAAAAAAAAAACTAAATATTACTTTTTAGATGTTATAAAAAAGTGCTTAAACGTTTTGAATGCTGTAAACTACTAAAAAGATATAACTTAAAAAACTATAAGCGAGCCAAAAGGTATTAAGGCTATATAAAAAGTTAGTAATTTTTGTTAATCTTAGAATTTTATTTTATATTAAAGATTAATTTTAAAACTATATTTTTTTTTTCTTTTAACATAAAATTTTATCAAAACTTTGAGATATAGTCATTTTCTTCAAATTTTTGCAATTTAATCATATTGATCGCAATATTTTTAAGGTAAAATTATTTAGAAATTAAAAAAAATTTAGTTTCAAAAAATATCAAAAAAAGGAAGTTTTTTTATCTTTCTTGGTATTCAATTCAAGTTATCAGGTAAAATTTATTAAACTAAGAAAAAATCATCTTTTTAACATTGAGAAATTTATGACCGAAAAAAGAAAAAACATCTGAAAAATGTCTTTTTAGAAGATAAACATTTCAATATTTTGAATAATTAAATAATTTTTTCAAAACAAAATTTAGTTGCAAAAATACATAACTTTAACTAATTACTTTTTTCCGGACTTTTTAGATTTGCTTTTATTGATTCTTTTGATTTATTGGATTTTTTAAATGTCTTTGTATTTGTGCTTTCATATCTCAAAAGTCTGTTGAGTTACATATAAGTCAAAAAAATAAAGTTCACATATTTAAAAAAACAATGTAAAAAATCGAATGTATTTAAATAAAGATTACAAATGTGTTCCAATGACAAGAAAGGATGTAAGATTTACTATAATTCAGTATATAAAACATTTCAACAAACTCATCAAGTAGAACAACTTAATATTAGCTATTGTTTTTGTTGCAATATATAAACATAACCAAGATCGGAACGACATAGTTCAACATAAGATTTAATTTTAAACATGGCAATAACAAAAATTCCTAAGCATAAATTATTTTTAAAAATTTAAAATTTTCTTAAATTTTACTTAAGAAATTTTTATTTTATGTGAATTTTAAGCCTTAAGATGTCAAGTTTGAGTTTAAAAAACTTCTTGTAATTGTCTAGATTTACATTTTTGTTGGTTATTTTCTTTAACAGTTTGGACTTCACTTAAATTTTACTATCATTGGCTAGTCACACCTTATATCATTTGTTCGTAGCCTACCTCTATATATCAAAATGTACAATATAAAATATTAGTTTTTCACTTGTTAGCAACAATTAGCAACTATTTGTATTACAATAACTAAAGGCATGATATAATCAAAAAACCTTGAATACAGGAAAAACCTCGAATTTGACAATATAGGTTTGAAAAACCTGGAAAATTATGGAGTTTGAGAAACTATAGAAAAAACCTGGATTTTAAAGCGAAAGTCACTATCGTAAATATAAATAACTTTTACATGTCTTAGTAGTAAAACTTTCATTTTATAATAAACATCTGTCTTAAAAGTAAAAAAACTTAGCTAGCATCAAAAGTATTTTAAATTTAAAAACAACCTTCAAGAAACTTTTATTCATTGTTTTATTACTATATGAACATTTCTCAAAATTAAACTTTATTTTTTAAGTAGAAAAAGTTATTTAAACTAATTTTAAAATAGTAAAAAAATTGAAAATTTTTGAAAAAATTTTCAAAAACATTTGACAATCGTGTATAATAAAACGTTAAAGTTATTACTGCAAAATCAGATTTCTAGTTTTAAAAATTTTTCAATAACTTTAAACAACTTAACACATTTTAAACTTTAACATTTGTATTTTTTCAGATGTACCAAATATGCAAGAGCACGAAAACGTTTTATCTTTGAAAAAAAATAAGATTATGTTAAAAGAAGATACAGGCACAAATTTCTGCCAATTAGTTAAAAGTAAAATAGCTTTGGATAATGTTTTAACTTTTTATAATTTAGCTAAATTTTACAAGCTAGCAGCCGTATCTGAAATATCCTTAAGATACATAGAACGTTGTTTTCCAATGGTAGTTGAAACTCAAAACTTTCTGCACTTGGATTTTAATATGATTGCAAAAATACTTTCAAGTTCTGAATTAGATATTCACTCAGAAGTTGAAATATTAAATGCAGCAGTTACTTGGTATAAACACAACAGTGAAGAGCGTATCAAATATGCAAAACAATTGTTACTAAAAGTTCGACTTCCTTTGTTGTCAGAACACGCATTGAAATATAGTTTAGATAAAATATTTTCAGTTACTAAGAATAATGAATATTAAAACATATTAAAAGAGGTTTTTGCAAAAAACAACTACTTTAAAAATAAGTCAGCTGTTTATTACACAAGTAGGTATTGTATTCAAAATCAATTTAATTTGTTAATTTGTGGTGGTTGTGTTGTGAAAAGTAGATTTAATAAAGTTGTAAGTAAAGTACAACAAGTTGATGGAAATTGTGTGAATAATGTTAAAAATCTTTCTCCAATGAATCAATGTAGATACGGTTTTGAAGCTGTTTGTTTAAAAGGAGAAATTTATGTTTTTGGTGGTATTAATGAATCTGATAAACCGGTGTATATTGTAGAAAAATATTCACCTTCTACTAATACTTGGAAAATATTAACTGATGTGCATGATAAACGTCAGTACTTCTGTGCTAGTGCTTTTATGGATACAATATTTATTTTCTGTGGTTCTTTTTATAATAATAGTGATTATGATAATATAAAAACTAATACCTGTTCTGAGTTTAATACAAAAACCAACAATTTTAAAGAAGTAGCTAGAATGAATGAATCAAGAGATTTAGCAGTTTGTGTAGTTTTTCAAGGAAACATTTTAGTTTCTGGTGGAATGGATAACAATCATAACGTTTTAAATTCAGTCGAGTCATATGATGTATTTGCTGATAAATGGTCATTATGGCTAATATGGTAAATCGTCACATTGATCATAGTTTAGTTGTTGTAAAAAATAAACTGTTTGTTATTGGTGATGGAAATAACAAATGCGAAGTTTTTGACAGTATTAATAAGAAGTTTGTTGCTCTTGAATCACCTTACACTTTAGATGTAAATAAAGCTACATCGATAGGAAATAAAGTTGTAATAATTCAAGAAGACAGATCAATAGTTATTATTTATGATGTTAATAAAAATGAATGGTCTGTAGGCTCATGTGATGCTACAAAAAACATTTTATGTTTTTCATGTGTGAAGATTTCTCAGTACTGAAATTATCTTACAATTGGTTTAGAAACAAAATTTATAATGCCTGAAACGTATATATTTAGATTAAAAATAAAGTAATTACGATTTTGATTTTTATATAACTTTTAATAAATATAAAATAAATTTTTGAAAATTTCCATAATTGCAAATATATTTTTTTTTTTTTGCAAAATCTAAGTTTTATAAATTTTGACGGAATGGTACAGACAGCTAAAAATAAATATTAATTTTTAGTGATGACTTAGCTTAAACAAAAATATTTTTTTTATCGATAATTGTATATATACAGTATATAAAAACATTTTTAATTTATTGAGTTTTTAGTTTTGTATAAATTCAAGTTGAATAGACTTTATAGATTATACACTTGTATATAATTCTACTTTTTCTTATAATTTTTCCAAATTTTTATCGCAATTTAACACAAAAACTGTATTACAAAAGTAATTGTAGTTCTTTAAACGATGTATTTTAAGTGTTTTTGTTAATCTTTTCGGTATACATTTTAAACTTTAGGGGATTTAGTTGCTATAAACAATGTTTTTTATCTAAGTTAAAACTGATTTAATTTTTTTAATTTGTTTTACATCCATTTACCAGAATAACATTGTTAAGGAGTTTAAGTTGAGTTCATTATGACTTATTGAAGTGTTTAAATATACAAGCTAACATAAAAATAAATTTAAAAGGTAAATTTAAATTGTTGTTTTGGAATAATTTAGATAGTTTTAACAGTGAAAAATAACTTATAAATAAAGTAAAACAGCAAATTATTTTTAAATAAACTTAAAACTATCCTATAAATTTACAAAACTTTTGCTTTGCTATTGCAAACTATACACTGTTTAATTATACAAAAAAAAAGGTTTTATTTTGAAAAATGTTGACCATTTAGTTTACACTTTGCAAGTTTTCAAATCTTTCATTAATATTCCTTGTCACCAGACATTGGTGTCTTTTTTGGCTACCTTTTCTAAACTATCTTTTTATAGGCTACTCTGATTAAATAACACAAAAAGTCATTTAGTTCACCTTTAAAAAAGGTAGCCTAGAAGAAAGTTTAATAGTACTAATTAAAGAGTAAAAACACTTTTTTTTTTGATTTAAATTATATTCATAGATTAAATAGAAATAGGATAACTATATTTTAGATTCTAAGCTCTCACTTAAGTGTTGTCTATGTCACTACGGCCGAAATAAGACTTTAAAAAAAGAACATAATTACAGAACGAACTCAAATTTTGCAGTAATCTTCATTAGTATATAATAAGTAAAGTTTTCATTCTAAAATCTTTAATTCAAGTATTTAATAGCCGTATATTTTTTTTTGAATTTTGGGTCGAAAATTCTTTATGGAGTTAACTAAAACTTTGCAGTAATTTTTTGGAGTGTATTAACAATTAAATATCAAAGCTCTAACTCAACTGTAGTTAATGTTAAAGCTGTTTAAAATATTAGTTAAAATTAAACTAAATTAATTATTAATATAATATATTAATATATTTAACACAATTATAAACTATTAATATAGTGTAAGTTAAAAGTCTCAAGGTGAAGCAAAATTTTCTTCTTTTTTTTTTTAATTCGTTCTAGAACAAACAATTCTTAACTGAAATAGCTCAGAATTTGCAAAAAAGCTTTATTTTAAGTAAAGTTAATAATATCTAAGATTCAGCCGTTTAAAAAATTCTCTAAGATTAGCTCAATGATGTTTTGAAAGAGTTGCTAAATTTCGTTTTATATCTTAAAATCCAACAAATATTGACAAAATAAGCTTGATGTTTGCAATAAATCTCTAAATTAAGTATTATTTATAATACAGCCGTTAAACTAGTACTCAAGGAAAAGCAAATAATTATTTTTTTCAAAGTTTACACTGCTGGACTTAAGATATCTAAAGTTGATGTAATAATCTATCTAAAAGCACTATTAAAAAATAACATTACAAAATATAGGATAAAAAAAAGTGCTTGTTAAGATTATTTTTAATTGATTAGTCTAATTAGCGTATGTTAAATAAAATACATCAGTAATCTAGACCACTTAAAATGCTCATTTTTATTTCATAGCCAATTGCCTGTATTCACTCAATATTATAATCTAATAGGACAACACACGTCACAACCGGTCAATTAATATACCCATGTAGACTATTTTTGCGATATTCTGTACTCAATCAGTCTTATATTCTAATAAAGTAATTTCCATCCAACCGATCTCTTATCATGAACATGTAGATTATGGTTGCGATTCTTTCTATTAGTTATTAATAGTTATAATTATATTTAGTGTGGTAGCTTAGATACTCAGTAGCATATGTCAATTAAACAACACCCGTCACCCCGATCACTTACAATATCTAGGTTTATTTTATTTAAGTTTTTCGTTATTTTTTAATATCCATATGTCAACTAAACAACACCCGTCACCCCGATCACTTACAATATCTAGGTTTATTTTATTTAAGGTAGTCAGTATTCTGTAATTCCATATGTCAAATGAACAACAACCGTTACCCCGATCACTTACAGTACCTATGTTAATTTTATATAAGGTTGTCGGTAATCAGTAGTTGCATATGTCAATTGAACAACTACCGTCATCTCGATCACTTACAATATCTAGGTATATTTTATTTACGTTTCTTGGTATTCTGTAGTTGCAAATGTCAACTAAACAATACTCGTCAACCGATCAACTAGAATACCTAAGTATATTTAATTTAGGTTTCCGGTATTCAGTAATTGCATATTTCAATTGAACAACTTCCGTCAACCCAATCACTTACATTACTTAAGTATATTTTATTTAAGGTTTTCGATATTCTTTAGTTGCATATGTCGATTAAACAACAACCGTCAACCCGATGACTTACAATACCTAGACATATTTTATTTAAGGTTGTCGGTATTTTGTAGTTGCATATGTCAATTAAACAACACCCGTCACCCCGATCACTTACAATACCTAGGTATATTTAATTTAAGGTTTTCTCTTATTTAATGTTGCATATGTCAATTGAACGATACCCGTTAACCATATCATTTAAAATACCTAGTTATATTTTTTTAAAGGCTTTTGAAATTCTGAAGTTGCATATGTCAAATGAACAACAACCGTTTACCCTATTACTTAGAAAATACCGAGGTATATTTTATTTATTGTTATCGGTAGTCTGTAGTTGCATATGTCAATTGAATAACACCAGTCATCTCGAACATTTACTATATCTAAATATATTTTTATTAAGGTTTTCGGTGTTAAGTAGTTGCATATGTCAAATGAACAACACCCATCATCCCGATAATTTACAATCCTAAGGTATATTTTATTTAAGGTTGTCGGTATACTGTAATTGCATATGTAATTGAACAACACCCGTCAACCCGATCACTTACAGGACCTAGTTATATTTTAATTATGGTTATCGGTAGTCTGTAATTGCATATGTCAATTAAACAACACCCGTCTTCCCTGTTACTTACAAAACCTAGATATAAATTTTTTAGGTTGTTCGTGTTCTGTAGTTGCATGGCTCAATTGAACAACACCCCTAAATAGATCACTTACAATACCTAGAATTTTTTATTCAAAGTTGTTTGTTTTATGTAATTGTATTTGTCAATTGAACAACAACCGTTACCCCGATCACTTACAATACCTAGGTATATTTTATTTAAGGTTGTCGGTATTCTGTAGTTAGATATGTTAATTGAACAACACCCGTCACCCCGGTCATTTACAATACTAAGACATAATTTATTTAAGGTTTTCTTTATTCTGTAGTTCATATGTCAATTGAACAACACCATTCATCCCGATAACTTACAATACCTCGGTATTTTTTATTTAAAGTTTTCTGTATTTTTTAATATGCATATGTCAATTGAACAACAACCGTCACCCCGATCACTTACAATACCTAGGTATATTTTATTTAAAGTTCTCGGTATTCTTCAATCTGCATATGTCAATTGAACAACACCCGTTACCCAGATAACTTACAATACCTAGGTATATTTAGTTTAAGGATGTAGGTATTCTGTAGTTGCATATGTCAATTGAAGAACACCCGTCAACCCGATCACTTACAATACCTTTGTATATTTTATTTAAAGTTCTCGGTATTCTGTAGTTGCATATGTCAATTAAACAACACCCAACCACCCTTTTATTTACAATAACTAGGTATATTTTATTCAAGTTTCTTGGTATACTGTAGTTGTATTTATCGATTAAACAACACCCGTCACCCCAGTCACTTACAATACCTAGTTATATTTTATTTAAGTTTTTCGTTATTTTTTAATATCCATATGTCAATCGAACAAGACCCGTCACCCCGATCGCTTACAATACCTAGGTATATTTTATTAAAAGTTGTCGGTATTTTGTAGTTGCATATATCAATTGAACAAGACCCGTCACATCGATCACTTACAATACTTGGTATATTTTATTTTAATTTCTCGAAATTCTGTAGTTTGATACGTTGATTAAACGATACCCGTCACTCAGATCACTTACAATACCTAGGTATAATTATTCAATGTTGTAGGATTTCTGTAGTTACATATGTCAATAAAACAACATCCGTAAACCCGATCACTTACAATACCTAGTTATATTTTATTTAAGGTAACCGTTTTTCTTTAGTTCATACGTCAATCGAACAACATTCGTTACCCTAATCATTTACATATCTACGTAGTACAATCAAGTTAACTTCTTAGGAAGAACCCCGTTTAATTAGTTAATGTCAAGTAGAGGTAAAGATATCTACCAACTTTTACTATGGGAAGAGGAGATATCTAGTTTAATAAGTAAGATTCAAAGGGGCTGTGACCGGTCTTCTTAGCAGACTGTATAGATCACCCATGGGGTGGATATAGGCGCATCAAGGTAATCGAGTAAGCAGAAAAGTCTTAAAAAGATTATAACCGGCTGTAACGAAGTGTTAGATTTTAATCTTTAACTAAGTTGTTAAGAGCTTAAATTAGCAAAATACAAAGTAGGCGCGATGTACTCAAAAATTCAGTACGAGAAAATATTATGGTTCGAATATCAAAGATTTACCTATACCAATATCAAGTCGTAAAAAATACTTTAGAGAGCTAGAAATTGTACAAAGTGTCTTAAACTTTTCTACTCACTAGGAATTTTAACAAAAATACCGAATATTGTAGTCGTAATTAACATGTCTGAAAACTTTTCTAAGTAAAACGATATCGACAAGCTTAACATAAGAGAACAAATAAAATTCGTCTCGTTTTCTAATATATTACCTTTTAAAAATATGTGTAGTTTTTTTATTTTGACT
Organism: Thalia democratica; assembly: GCF_965202585.1. Classification (NCBI taxonomy): domain Eukaryota; kingdom Metazoa; phylum Chordata; class Thaliacea; order Salpida; family Salpidae; genus Thalia; species Thalia democratica. Next base: position 115,767,626 of record NC_139165.1, on the reverse strand, counting down.
AGAATCGAACACATCAATCTCATTAACTAAAAGTTATTTTTAAATAATTCATCTAAAAAATCTACAAATATAAAAGAAGAGTCTAAAGTAAAATGAATAAAACTTATAACAGTTTATGAAACAAATAAACCTACGTAAATAAAAAACATTGTTTTCAGTAAGAATCGCAAACAAAATGACTATTTTTAAATTTTAGTAAATGTAGAGTTAAGTAGAGTAGACCTTGTTTGATGAAAAACATTAATAGCTTTAAATCGCAATTTTAAGGGATATGTCAAATTTAAATATTTAAAGTACTTTTTTTTTAATTCATAATTTTTGCTTAAACTCGAAATGCCTTGAACTATCGATACTATAATTGTAATAAAACATTGAATTTATAGAATTGGGTGATATATGTATATTATATGTCTAGTTAGACATTATTAGTAATTAACCAAAAAGTTGTTTCGTTTTGGCCTTGAAGGCAAAATCTAATAGTTTCAAATTCTAGTTAAACTTTTGTATGTTTTAATTTAATACTCTTAAGCTGTAGAATAACAAAAAAAAAATCGTATTGTTAGTATAAACATTACTAATGTAATAATTACTTGCATCAAATAGTTTGCTTACTTCGAGTAAACTTTGTACTTACTGTAAGAATAAAATTGCCTTTGTTGTAAAGATGAAAATACTCAGTTAAATGAAGCAGTTATATCATTTATTTAATCAAATTATGTTAATATAATATTAGAGCCGAGGCTTGCTAAGAATGATTTAAACTTTAAAAACAGTACTGTTTTTTTTTTTGTGTTCTAATGAACAGAACATTATAATTGTTTTTATGTTTAAACGTGGTTCGAGCTATAATTTTTTTGAATAAATTTAATTAACTTTTACATTAAACTCTATTAATGTAATAATTTACCCGAGGTTTTCTAGAAATAAACAATATATTAAAAAAGTTAGTATTTATATAAATTTAACTTTTTTTTTATGCCGCGGCAGTTTCAAGACACCTTATTTGTCCGCCGACAAAAAATAAAGAACACAAAATAGTTTTGAAACAGCTATTTTAAGTTGATATAATATCATAAAACTTTTATTTATTGAACACACATTCAATATTTTAATCCTATGAAATATTAGATCACAATAGAATATTTTTATTTAGTTTAATATCTTCTTTATGAAATAAAAAAAAAACACAACAGTAAATTATTTTATTTTTATTTAAATATTTCTTTTATAGTAAAAAATGTTCATGTATTAATCTGTACAACGAATAAGATTACGAAGTATTCAGTTTTTTTTTTCAACAATACATGTTTTAATACCAAGGTAACTGTGCACAGGAAATTTATTTTAAATCTTTTGTCATTTTATATAATTCACATGAATTTTTTTCTAAAAGTAAAAAAATATTATTTCATCACTTTAAATTTATGGTGCTAAAATAATGCAAAAAGATTTTATAATGTTCTAGCTTCCAATTTATAAAAAGTTATACTTTGTTATTTAGGTTTTTTTTTATGTTTGTTAGAAAATAATACTAAAATAAAAATCAAAACTTTAGTTTATAAATATGTTTTCAGTATTTTCTATTTCAAAAAAAATATTATACATTAACAAAATTTTAATACTGAGGCAATTTCACACACAAAAAATATAAGATATTTTTTAAAGCATTACTTGGTTCTTTAGACCATACATCTTTATTAACATCATAAAAAATTACTGATGATCTGTAGTCTTGAAATGTTACAATTTTACTTCCGATCCACATATCCTTGTTTAAAATTGAAGTGTAAGATGACTCAAGTGCAACAAATTTCTCACTAAAACTATCAAATACTTCACAATTGCTATTGTCTTCATCAATAACAAATAGTTTGTCTTTCACAACAAGTAAACTGTGAAGACTTTTACTGTTTATCATATTTGGAAATTTTGCCCATTTATCAGCAAAAACATCATATGATTCTACTGAGTTTAAATCTTCATAATTATTATCCATCCCACCAGAAACAACAATCTTTTGTTTAAAAACAGCACAAGCTGCAATAGTTCTTTCTTCAACCATTCCAGACATTTCTTTCCAGGTTTTGTCTTTTGTATAAAACTGTAAACATGAATTTGTTGTTTTATAGTCATCAACATCGCTATTACAAAAAAATCTTCCTCCAAAAATAAATATTTTATCCATAAATGCACAAGCACAAAAGCCTTTACGATCATCAAACATATCAGTTGCTTCAGTCCATGTATTAGTAAGAGATGAATATTTTGCAACAGACTTTACCAAATTATTAGCTTTATCAGTACCACTTAAGACATACACTTCTCCTTTTAAACAAACAGCTTTAAAATGTGCTCTACATTGATTTATTGGAGGAAGAACTTTCACAGAACTCATGTTACTTCCATCAGTTTCTTTTATTTTACTTACAACTTCATCCAATTTATCATCATAACCACCACAAATTAAACAATTAAAAGTATTTTGGTTGCAACACCTACTTGTGTAATAAAAATTTGACTTATTTTTAAAGTATTTTTTGTTTTCTAAAACTTTTTTAAATATGTTAACAAATTTATAATTTTCAGTAATTGAAGAAATTTTATCTGAAACATATTTCAATGCATGTTCTGACAACAAATGGAGGCGAACTTTTAGTAACAATTGTTTTGCATATTTGCTACGTTCTTCACTGTTATGTTTCATCCAAATAGTTAATGCAACAAATATTTCAACTTCTGCGTGAATATTCAATTCAGAACTTGAAAGTATTTTTGCAACAAGACTGAAGTTTAAATGTAAAAAGTTTTGAGTTTCAACAACCATTGAAAAACAACGTTCTATATATTGCAATGATGACTTTGAAATAGTAGCTAGATTGTAAAATTAAGCTAAACAATAATATGCAACAACATTTTTAACTGTAAAATTGTCTTGAAGGATTTTGCTGATCTTTATAACTGTATCTTCTTTTTGCAAAAGCTTGTTTATTTTTAAAGCTAAAACAATTTCAAGTTTTTTCATATTTGGTACATCTAAAAAAATAAACATATATTTTTATTATATTTTTAAATTTGCATAAAATGAATGATATATTAACAGAAGTATAAATATGCATTATCAAAAAAAATATTAACGTTTCATTTTATTACGCCGTTATTCATTACAATACAAACTTTTGTGATTGATGTTAATAAATAAAATAGAAATTGTAAAATAACGTTATTAAATTAAACGTTGTAAGATAAAGGTATTTTACAGACTATTCACTGATAAGAAGTCTGGTTATGGCATTGCTTTTAAAATTTTAGTCAAGTCCAGACCATAAAAATAAAAACCAACAAAAAAATAAGACTGTTCTCTACAACAAAATTTAAACTAAATTTTATATTTTCGGTTTTTTAAGTGAAAAACAGATAAAAATGACAATAATTTACTAAAGATTTAAAATCAGAAATATTTAAATATGATGGAAATAATTTCATTGCTGTTTTAAAATCAATTTTTGTATTTAACTATGTCATTTTTTGAGACTTAAATTTAGTAAAACTTGTTAACTTAAAAAAAAATTGCCATCACTAAATATTTAAATTGACAAAAAGATATTTTAATTTAAGTTTGTTAAACTTAAATTTTGTTGTTTTAATAAAACACATTTGTAGACTTTATTAGATACATGGTAAGGCTGAAACCATTTTATTATTATTTGATAGAACTTAAACTTTTAGCAACTTCTTGAATATCAACTAATTACTTAGATGTGAGAGGAATAAGTTTAAGACTTTAAAAAATTTCTTAGATTAAAAAAAAATTAAAGGCAAAAAAAAAACAACTTGGTTAAAATATTTCTTCTTTTAGAGTTTAAGCATTCTTTATAAAATCTTAAGTAAAAAATATACATTACTATTTTACTAAAAATCAAAATTGTCTAAATTTTTGGAAAGTGTTTTTTAATATTTTTTTTTTCAGACTTTAATTAGTTTAACTGTAAAAATATTCTATACAATAAGTTTATATAGGAAAAATCTTAATAAGATAGCCATATCTTAACTTTTTTAATAAATAATTATAGTTAAAAATAATTACTTATAGTTAACCTTCAAAACTTTATACAAAAGTCAATACTAACGTCCAAAAAGGTTACTCAGCCTTAATGATAATCTATTTAGTTTCACTTATAGTTATTTAAGTCTTTTTTATAAACGTTTACAGTATTCAAACCTTTTAAAAACTTTTTTATAACCTCTAACAATAGTAATGTTTTTTTTACCTAATTTTTAAATTTTTCTATTAATTAATAAATTGCTTCAAACTAAAAACAAAAATAATTAAATAAAAAAAATATATTAAAACTAAATATAACAAAACGATAAATGTTAAAATATTGTTTTATTTATCTTACCTGTATTGTTAAAATCATTGTAAGCTCGTACACTTTTAATATTTAATTTTTGTTAAAAACTCCATGCATTTGTTTTTAAAATGATCTACTACTACTGAATTTCTACAAGTTGCACCAAAACTTGTTGATTTTTCATGGTTATCTTCAAGTTTTATTCTTTTAACACCAATGAGCTCCATATTATTTTCATCTGACATGACTTGATGATATTTTGTTTATCTTGTTACAAAAAAAATCTGAAGTAATAGTATATTTATATAAGTTATAGTATATATTTAGCTATTTTAATAATAATCAATTTTATAAATAAGAAATAACTTGTAACGAATAGTTTATTAGGAAAATAACTGTGAAGACTAAATAATTTTTAAAATGGAAAATTACAGTTTTAAACTAAAAAAAAGTTTTGCTTAAAAAACATAAATAAATTAAATAACTTAAATATTTTCTTGCTATTTTTATTTTGAAAAAATGTAATTTAAAATTAAGAGTTTGATAGCACTTAAAAAATTAGGATGTAACAACACTATAAAAATTACATGTTGTATTAAACCAATTTAATTAAAAATACTTAGTGAGTAATCATGAATAAAACTATGAATTTTTAATTTGTATCTCTATAAATGGTTTTAAAATACTAAATTAAAGCATAAGAATAACAAAACATTCAACCAAACAAAAAACTTAAATTGAGCTCATACTTTTATTTTTAAATTTACAGATTCCTTTTACTAAAAATGATAGACATCATTCAAATACTACAATATTGTTTAAATAAAAACGACTAAAATGTTTAAAGGTTTCAATGCACGTAGTGATATAAGAATAATTATAAAGTTTTAAGACTTATACTTATAGAATAGTAGTATAGTAAAAAAGATAAATTTGTGAAAACGACAAAAAAATAAAAATTAAGAAAAAACACTTGAAATAATTTTAACTATATATAATAAAGTTAGCCATCCTGTGTTTTGATAAAAAGAAAAAATGAGCTTGAATCAAACTAAGTAGAGTTTGTAAAAACTATTTGAATATTTGTTACATGAAACTTACCACTAAAATTTCACAAGAAGTATAAAGAATCAAATATTTTTAGTTTGTTTTTTTTTACTTTATTAATATTTTACATAGTAATAATAGCCTTAACCTTATGTCTTATATACTGGCCTGAGATTAAAACTATATTGAGTTCATTTTAGAAAAACTAAATAGTTCCGAGTCATGCGTAGATTTTCATTATTTATCTATCTTTGGTATTTATTTATTTAGTCATCCTGAATGTTTAAGTACTCTTTTAAAGCTATTATGAATTTCTATTAAAAAAAAATATTTTGGGTCAGCCCGAAATATATACAAAAACCCTTAGTTATTTTGAGTGTGTGACAACCCTTATATTATAATTTCATACATAATTTTTTTTTAGTTTGTAGTTTCCGCATGTATAACTACATTTTTTATTCTAATAACTTTTTAAAATAATTCATTGTTTTTACTAAAAAAAAAACATTTAAAGCTTAATATGTGCCAATAAAGTTAGTTTTTTTAAGTTTATCATTTCAATCTAGATTGAAATAAAATTTGATTGTATATTCATAACAAAGACTGAAACTAACATAATTTTACTTTCTATTTTTATACTAGAGTGACAACTTATTTTCACAATAATTTTCCAGGTTTTTTGAATTATAATATACTTTTATTTCTTTAAAAAAAAAATTAAACATAAGAAACAAGTATTTCAAAATTTACATAACTACTAAAATGATACTCTAAATGTGTGTGAGTTTAAATTTTAAATAATATAAATTTAATTAAGAGTTTTTTTATTATTATTGATATAATGGCCTTTTTATTGCTGAGTATAGTTAAAATTATAGAAATAAAACATGTCAGTTTTCCAAATTTTACATAATTTTAATAATCAAAGTTTTATATCTTTAATTATTTCAAAAACTACTATATTTCTCATTTTTTTAGGTTGAAATTTATATACCATAGTTTTAAAGTTAAAGAGCCACCTTATAAACTCTTATTTTAAAATTAAATGAAATTTTTGCTTTGATTTTTTTTTACCAATAATTAAGAACCATGGATAGACTTTAATTAAATTTTAACTTTAAGATCAAAACATATTGATTCACAGGTCAGGATCACATGATTGGATTGTTTAGTTTTATTTTTGTTGCTTGCTTAGTATTTTAAGCTTATTAATTTTTTCTTTTGTGTTTTTAAGTGTTAAAATTATACATTTTCAGTATAAGCTTATTAATTTTTAATGATTTTAATTAAAAATCACATATTATTCAAATTTTATTTCAAAAATTTATTAAATTACAGGTTTTGTTTAAAGTTTTCCATGTTTTGTGGACACCCTGACTTAACCTTGTAAATTGAAGATTGAAACTAATGTTTTTCAAACATTATGAAATGGAAATATTACGTTTCAAACATATTACATTTCTTTGTAATCAAAATTTTATAAAGTGTTTAACCTTCAGTAATTTAACTTAAATTCATAGTTATTGTTTTTTATAAAATACATCAGTCTCATAGTTTACCCTTTGTACCAGTGTTTTATTACTATTCAAGTCAGCTTAAAACCCCCAAAGTAAATAAACTTTATATAAATAAATGAATAAAAGGTCTTTTTTGTTGTAAATATTTATTAATATAAACAGGGATTCTACTGCTTTAGTCAAAAACTGTCCTGAGTGACCATTTATTTGCTTGAGTCACCCTGAAATTTTTGTAATCATCAGAAAAAACTAAAAACTTTTAAAACTCACTGAAAAACAACTTCTTCAATAAAATTGGGTATATTATAGAAAAATATTTTATTTAAATCAACTAAATTTAATTTAAACTCTAAAAATTGGCTTAGAATTTACAAAATCTTTATACAATTCTCAGTTTTCTGAATAAAATCATAACTATCTAAAACAGCTTGACTTTAAAATCAAATTTAAAATTTCCTGAGTCATCCTGATATTTTTAAAAGTTTTGAAAATAGTTTGAGTAATACAGAGTATCCTGAGTGAGTGGCAACCCTGTATAATTATTTTTTGACATTAATACAAATACTAATAATTTGTATCTCTAGGTATTTGTATACTAATTTTATTTCAATCAAATTTGTGTGACCTGATGTTAAATGGGTCCTAATTAGGGCTTTAAAAACTCTCTAAAGTGCACAATATTCCAGGATTCAAATAGGTTGACACAATTACAAAGAAAAACAACCTTTTACAGTGGTTTCTGCTAGAATTCCAGAAATAAGATTATAAAGAGTTTTTTTTTTCAATTCAAAAACAATTATACTATTTTCTTTTAATGACATGCTCTAATAAGTTGTGGCAAATTGTTTAACATTTATGATTACATAATTTCAATATTGATAAATAACTTGAAATATTAAAACTAATTTAAATATCAAAAATTTTTAATTTTATATCTGTTTCTTTTATTCAAACTTCTACTTTTAGGAGCTTTTTAAATGTACAAAACTTTATAAAAAAATAAAAGAGAGTAGCAAACTTGTAATAAAAACTTTATATTTATTAATATTATTTAAAATAACTAATAAACTTTTTTTTGTTTCAGTAAACAATAGCTAGTTTATACTTTGATTAATACTTTTTAATTTTCCATTAATACTATGGTATGAGCTGTGGCTATTGAACTAAAATGGCTTTTTTTGTTTTATTTTTAAGCAGTGCAGTTGGTTGTTGAAACCACAAATTCAAGTCAATTAAAAAGATTTGTGTCTAATTAACATAAAGTTATTAACTAAACAATAGAAAAATGATCTGTAAAAATTGATTTAAAAAATATGGTAAAAATGAAAGAAAATTTAAATTATAAATTACAACACTATGTCCGACAAATAATACACAGTTTTTTTTAAATTTTTTAATACTGTGGACTGTAGTATATTCAAAAAAAAATTTATGATTTTCAGTTAAGCATTACGATTCTTTTGACCATTTATTTTTGTCTACATTGTAACAATTTACTAGAAATCTATTATTTTGAAATGTGGATGTGTTTCCCCTATTATTTGCCGAGTCAGCAAAATTTACTAGTTTTCTTTATTATTTCATATCTATTTGCCAAATAGTCCAAATACATTAAATCAATTAGAAATTAAACTTTATAAGAAAAAAATAATAAAAATTATTAAGTTAGTTGATATTTATGAATTTTAGTTTTATTTTGCTGATTCAGCAAATACTAGGTGAAACACTAACACTTATTAACAATATTCTTATGAAATATTACGTTTCAATTTTCGTAGAAAAAGCTGAACTTTAAATAAAATAGGGGGGTTGTAGTTTAGAAGCAATTAGTTTGTGTAAAACTAAAAAAAAACTTTAGAACCGTTTATTTTAACACAAGTATAAAATAATTTGTCTTTCACAACAATTAAATTGTGGTTACTATTACATTTTATCATATCAGGGATTGATTACAATTTATCAGTTAATACATTATGCAATTATACTGTATTGTGATAGTGTTGATAAAGTTTAGAACAACAAAGTTAAGTTCCTGAAACAGTTTTTATTCGAAAATGAAACAAAATTAAATAAATTAAACAGGTTTGGTCATTTACAGAATTTTGTATAGGTTATGAAAACTCATTAAGAAAACATTCCACTTAACTTTATTTTGTAAACTCAGCGCATAAATTGGCAAAGTTTGAAAACTTGAGTCTTGAACCACATTACAAGACTTTTCAGCATATTGATCGGAAATTTCTTTACATTTATTGAAAAAAAAGGATACGGAAGAAAATAATATGTTTATTTCGTCTTTTGACGTTGAATGCTAGTATTTTTTAGAATAACACATTGAAATTTAAATTGGTACGTTGTATAATATAAGTAAAAATGCAATAAACAGAATAAATTTTAAAAATCTTATATTTTCTTGTAATCTAAGAATCTTGTATTTTAAATAAATATTAATCGTTCAGTCATTATTAATTAACTAATTACAAATCAATATTAATCAACAGTAGCAAAAGAGAGTGTATTGAGATATTAAAAAAACACTTTTATAGCAAGCAAAAGTTGTTTCAAACCAGTAAAAGTAGTTATTGTATTCAAAACAACCTCTTAGTATGTTGCATTCAATGTATGTAATCTTGCAAAAATAATGAAAATTTTGGGTACAAAAAATTTAACTCAATGTTTATAAAGCAAATGCGTTTAAAAGTAGTTTATTTACATAAAAAAAGTTTTTTTTATTAGGTGTTAATGATATTATAAATAATTCGATAAAGATTGTTAAAAATGTTCATGTTTCAATATTACTTGGAATATAAAAGCAATTTTATAACAGTTAAAGTGTTTGCTATTGTACAATTTTAGATAAAGTAAAAATTTTTGGAGGGTTTTATTTTTATGATGCAGATGATGTCAACTCAACAACTAACTACTGTCTAGAGATTAATATAAAATGTAATAATTTCAAAGAAACAACTTGAATGAGCATTGCAAGAATTAATGCAGCTTGTGTAGTTTTCAAAGAAATATTTAAAGTTCAGGTGGTAGTAATAATAATGAAGATCAACTAAATACAGCATAATTATATAATGTTTTTACTGATAAATTGTCATCAATCCATGATATGATAAAATGTGATACTAACCATGATTTAATTGTTGTAAAAGATTAATTATTTGATACTGGTGTTAAAACAAACGGTTCTGAAGTTTTTGTCAATTTAACAAAAAATCAGTTGCTCTTAAACCACAGCCCACTAATTTTTATTTGAGTTATTTTAATGGAAAACAGAAACGTAATATTTTCAAGTGTCTTGTTGAAACTTGGTGGTGTTCCCAATATTTGCTGAGGCAGCAAGATAAATTTATAATTAATATAAAAATAAATCATTTTATTTATTTCTTTTTATCTTTATTTTATAGTTTTAATCTTAGGTTAATCAGTGACATACTTTGGTATGGTGGCAAAATAGATACGGAATAAAATAACGAGAAATTAGAAAACTTTGCTGACTCAGCAAATATGATAGTAAACACATTAACATTACAATCGGACCCTTTTTAAAATAACAGATTTTCAGTAACTTGTTCCGATGTAAACAAATATAAATGGTCAAAAGAATCGAGATGTTTAATGGAAAATTTTAATGTTTTTTTGTGTGAAGATACCACAGTATTGAAACGTTTTGAAATCAACTGTGTGTTATTTGTTGGACATAGTGTTGTAAATTATATTTGAAATTTTCTTTTATTTTACCATATTTTTTTTAATATGTTTTTAAAGATCTATTTTTTTTGTTTAGGTAATAAATTTAAGTTTAATAAACATAACGATTTTAATTGACTTAAGTTTGTTGTTTCAACAACTCACTGTTAAAAAAAAAAAGAAAAAAAGCCATTTTAGTTCAATAGCCACAGCTCATACAGAAGTAGTAATGTAAAATCAAAAAGTAGTAAAAAAATAAGAAATTACATATTGTTTACTAAAAAAACTGTATTAGTTATTTTGAGTAGTATTAATAAATAAATAAGTTTTTACTAGAAGTTTGCTACTCTCTTGTATTTGTTTATAAAGTTTTTTTTTCATTTAAAAAGCTCCCAAAATAAGAAGTTTGGATAAAAGAGATAATATAAAATTTTAACTTTATCATGTTTGTATTAGTTTTAAAAATTCCAAGTTTTTTATCAATATTGAATTTTTGTAATCATAAATGTTAAACGAATTGCCACAATTTAGTAGAGCATGTTACTTTTGAATAAAGAAAATAGTATAACTTTTTTTTGAATTGAATAAGACCTCTTTAAAACTTTTATTTCTTGAATTCTGGCATAAACTACTGTAATAGGTTGTTTTTCTTTGTGTATGTGTCAATCAGTTTGATTGAATCGTGAAATATTGTGCACTTTAGAGACTTTTCAAAGCCCTAATTAGGACCCATTTAACACAAGGCCACACAAATTGCTGTAAAACAAAACTAGTATATAAGTTGCTAGTGGTACAAAAATATCACTAAGTATTAATGTCAAAAAATATTTTACAGGGTTGCCACACACTCAGAATAATTTGTATTACTCAAACTACTTTTAAATTTTTACAAATATCAGGATGAAAAAGGATAATTTAAATTTTATTTTAAAGTCAAGCTGTTCTAGATAGTTATGATTTATTTAGAAAATTGAGAATTGTATTAAGATTTTGGAAATCCTAGGCTATTTTTTAGACTTTAAATGAAATTAAGTTGAATTAATTGAAATATTTTTTTGTTTTATACCCTACTTTATTGAAGAAGTTGATTTTAAGTGAATTTTAAAAGTTTTTAGTTTTTCTTAGGATTTCAAAAAATTCAGGGTAACTCAAGCAAACAAACGCTCACTCAGTACAGTTTTTTGACTAAAGCAGTAGAATTCCTGTTTGTATTAATAATTATTTACAACAAAAAAGACTTTTTATTCATTTATTTATATGAAGTTCATTTACTTTGAGTGTTTTAAGCTAACTTGCATAGTAATAAAACACTGTTACAATGAGTAAACTATGAGACTGATGTTTTTTATAGAAACAATAACTATGCAATTAAGTTAAACTACTGAAAGTTAAATACTTTGGAAATTTTTGATAATAAAGAAATGTAATATGTTTGAAATGTAATATTTTCATTTTAAAATGTTTGAAAAACATCAGTTTCAATTTTCAGTCTACAAGGTTAAGTCAGGGTGTCAACAAAAACATGAAAAACCTAAAACAAAACCTGGAATTGACTAAAAAACCTATAATTTGAGAAATTTTTGGAATAAATTTTTAAAAATCTGGGATATTGAACAAAAAACATTAAAAAATCTTTAGTTTTAAACAATTTTTACATGTTAAGTATTTAAATTTTGAGTTCACACAAAAAACTATGATATATAACAAAACTTTTTGTCTTTATCAATTATAACAAAACTCATTCAAAGTAGCTGTACAGTATTTTATTTTAATTGGCCACTACTTCACACAGTTTTTAATTTTAAACTAGAAACCAAAAACGAGTATTTTAAAAAGTCAATGGCCTCCCTGATGAATATTTTAAGGAGGTTTATTCATGTTTAATTCTACCTTTTTAATTAAATTTTTAGTAATCAAAAGTAAATTCTATCATCTTTTACGAGAAAAAATCTCTTGGTGACATGTTGTTTAGCTAATACTCATAAGATAAAATTTTAACACTTAAAAACACAAAGGGAAAATTATTAAGCTCAAAATCCTAAGCAAGAAAAAAATACATTTAATAATTCAATCATGTGATCCTGACCTATGAATCAATATGTTTTGACCTTAAAAATTAGAGTTTAATTAAATTTTATCCATGGTACTCAATTATTGGTAAAATAAATCAAAGCAAAACTTAAACTAGTTTCTAAGATATAAACTGTTTAACTTTAAAACTATAGTATACAAAATTCTAACTAAAAAAAGAGATCTAGTAGTTTTTCTAACTTTGACTATTAAAATTATGTAAAATCCGGAAAACTTGCATATTTTTTTTATAACTTTAACTATACTTAGCAACGAAAAAGTCATTATATGAATAAAAATTAAAAAAAAATCTTAAGTAAATTTATAATTTTAAAATTTAAATTCACTCAAATTTAGAGTATAATTTTAATAATTATGTAAATTTAAAAATGCTTGTTCCTTACGTTAAATTTTTTTATTAAAAAGAGAACAAAAAGTTATATTTCTAAAAACCTGGAAAAATATTTTTAAAATAAATTGTCACTCAGGTATAAAAAAGAAAGTAAAAATTATGTTAGTCACAGTCTTTGTCATAAATACACAACTTAATTCTAAAACTAAGATATATTTATTATATTGATATTTTAGTGATAAAAATTCTCTAAAAATTTGATCTAAGGAGCTGGTCTACTAAAAACCTTACAGTTATCGTGTTTTAAACACATATTCAAAGTAGATCATTTAAGTATCATAACATTCAAGAAGTCTTAAGTTATTCAAGTGGACATTCAAAAAAAGACTCCTCATTTCCAGTTAAAGCCATTACAAAGATAAATGTTTCAAAATAAACTAACTTAACACTTTTTATAACATCTTAATAATGAGCTTGCAAAATCCAAATAACATTTTATAAAATACAAAATTTGGTGGTACAAAAAAAAAATACAAAAAAAACTTTAAAAATTTGGTGAAACTATCTTATCTTGCATGGGATATGGTAAGTTTTGTAAAAATATAGATATGTATGGTTGGATGATGTTTTTAAAAATTTTTTTAATATGCTTATATATATCCTTTATTTTTATTGAGAAGGTTTAAAATTTTTACAGAAAGTTTCTGAATGAAGTATAAAATTTGAAATAACTGAAAAAGCCTTTAAAGACTAAAACAATATTTTTTTTAAATCAGCTCTATTCTTAAACACTTATCGAATCAAAAACTTTATATACTCTTTATTATATGTTTTTTTTTTTTTGGTAAAAAACAACTGTGCTAGTTACAGGGTTGCTTTGTTGCCATACAGCAAAACTCAGGCTAGCTGATCCTTTTTGTAAGTTCTAACTTAGTTTAAAAATTCTTATGTATCACTGTTACTATTCAGGAACCTTCAATTTTTAAAGCTTGATTGAGAGTAGTTTTTGTCAAGTTTCAGCTTATTAATATATTTCAAAATTTTTATTAAGACAGGGTGAATCAGACTAACTGGCTTTAATTTAAGCTGTATTTTCTTATATTCAAAAAACGACACCTTGCTAATTTTATTTATACAATCTAAATCAATGGTGCTACTATTTCATTTTGATTGGTCTACAATTTAATTCTATTAGTTTAAATACTTTTAAAATACTAGTAATTATTTTGTTGTATAATTAAATTTAAGCTTAATTAATAAAATTCAAAACACAAATGGAAAATTACGAAGCTCCAAATCACAAGCAAGCAATCCGATCATGTGATCAGTAGCAAGCTTGGCAAACTAAATATATCAATAAATCCCCGACAGTTGGACTTTTTAGTCTCAAATCAAAATTAACATTTAAAAATAGTTATAACAGTTAATTTTAAATCTTAAGATAGGTTTTCTCATTCTTAAGATATCAGAAGTAATTTAAGCAAAAATATTTTAAGATTAATTATTTAAACTTTTAATTTGTTTAATAGCAACAAATTAATACCATATAGTTCTGTCTTTATACCAATTCAGCCTATAATTTACAACTCTAATTTGTGGACAAAGTATTCACAAAACTAAACTTATTTTTGTATACTCTAAATAAGAAATTAATGTATTTCTTTATTTTGTTTTTAACTTTTATTGATTAATAAAGACATTAAAACATTCAAGTATAATGTACTTTAAAGAACTTATGTGTTTAAGTTTATAAAAATTATACAAAAAAAAAGTTATTAAATGATATTAATGATATTGTATTAATAATAATATATTGAATGAAAGATTAAGTTACAAAAGAAAATTATTTGTATTTAAAAATTTTTCTTTTTTTTTTTAAACTTTAAGCTAAAAATAATTTAATAAGAACTTATTTTTTGATTTTAACTTTGTAACTTTGTTTTTGTACATTGTAAACAAAAATTATGTAATTTAACATTATTATAAGTTTATAATAAGTTAATACAAGTTAATGAAATTTTATCCAATCTAAAATATAAGAAAAGTAAGTTAGCTATATTTTGTTATTTTAGCTTTCTAGTTACTATAGCGATGGAACAGCTGTAATTAGTTGTTTTCAAATTTATTATGGTTGCATGTGATCTTGATCTCAAAAAAAAATGTTCTGACACTAATGCTCTTAAACTTCAATTCAAAATCAATCCACGATGTTTTAATTATTGGTAAAAAACAATAGAAACAACAGTCATATAATTATTATAAACTGTCAATTAACCAAAAGTATTGAAATCTCTAAATCTGAAAACTCAAGCTAAAACTGTAACTAGAATTTGAAACTTCTGAAAAAAACTTTAAAAAATTTGGAATGTTAAAAACATGGAAAAGCCTAAATTTTAACAAGTTTTGTTTGTACAATTTTAAAATATTGTTAGCTAAGAATAGGCTATATATGAATGATAGTTAAAATTAAATTTTAAAATTAAAACTATTTTAAAACTTATTTAAAGTTAATTATGAGTAACATTTTATTATTAAAAATAAATTAAATTAAATCAATTGGCTCAAAAAAAAATCTTTTTTAAAATATCCTGATTTTTTCTTCAACAAGTTGCTACCCTGGTATAAAAGTATGAACTAAAATTACGATTTATTACAGTTTGTTTCATCAGTGTACAACTTAATATCAAAACCATGATCTGTGCATTCAAAATAAATCATAAAAATAATTTCCAATTTAAATAGTCATCAGTTGTTGGGGTGAAATTCAACTAAAACTATATATCCCAGTTAAAGCCGTAGGGAAGATAAAGTTTTTTTTTTAACTTATTTAAGTTCCTATATGAAAGGTTTATAATGAACCTGCAAAAACTAAGTAATAATTTTGAATTACAAAAAAATTACTTTGCTTTTAAATATCTGTGAAACAATCTAGTATTTCAAGAGTTAGGGTTAGCTATGTAGAAAAACAATTTAGATGTATTTAGAAGGATATTGTTTTTGTAAATGTTTAAATATATTCTATACCCTTTTTTTAAGTTTTATTCTAAAGGTTTTAAGTTTTTACAAAAAGTTCTTGAATAAATTAAACAGATTAAAAAATTAAAAAAAAAATTTGCATTTAATCAAAAAAGTTTTAAAGAAGTTCTATCCAAAACACTTATTAAATCCATAACTTTTGTTTATTATATATGAAAAATTTGATTATTTTTAAAGTGGTAAAAATAACTGTTGCTTTTTACTGGTTTTCTTTATTGCCATAAAGCATAAGAAAGCTAATTGAACTTTTTTTTAATTTTAAAATTAGTTTAAAAATATTACTCTTACTTATCACTCTTATTGTTTTGTTTCTTTAAGTTTTTTAAGATTACTAACAGTTTTGACAAATTTTATCATTTTATATTTTTCAAATTTATTTAAGACAGGAATACTAAGGCTTATTTGCTGTTAGTCAGCCTGTATTTTCTTTTATTCACAAAATGATACATTGTTAAAATTTTTAACACAATCTAAGTTTCAGTCACTATTGCCGCTTTTTGTTTTTTGGTCTACAATATAATTTGATTAATTTAAATAATTTATAAATATAAGCAATTATCTAATTTTAATTATTTTTAAGTTTTTAAAGAAAATGCTACCATTTTTGGAATTAAATCTAGTTATAATTCTTAGTAGAAAAGATATACGAGATTAATAAAAACATCCTTATGTAAATTTAATCGGCCAAATAGTTTTCAATTTTACTTTATAAAGTTTTTAATTTTAAAAATAAACTAAAGCTAAGTTGTTGATGTAGAACTTACATCTAAAAAAACAGTTAATCCCTACCAACTAAGTCCTTAAAATTAGAAAAAAAAATATAACTAATAAAATTTTTTATTGGTTTTTAAAATACTTTTTATTCAAATTTTGTAAAGCATGACATAAAGTGATGTTTAATGACTAAAAGTTCAAAGATGTCAAAGTTTAAAGTATTTTTTTTATGTCATATATAAAAAAAAAAGTGAAGTGTTTTTTTCACTTTTATTTTTATAAAGCAAAAACCTTAAATTCTTCTTTAGTCTTTTTTTTGTGATTTATCTATGTTGTACTACATTAGTTAACAATTTAGTAATAGACATCATAGCATAATTTTGCTTAGCAAAACCAAAAAAAGCTTGATATGTTTGTATGTATCATTTTATCATTTTATATTATCTTATCAAAGACAGTAAATAAGCCTAAGAACATATTTAAATTTATCTAGCTGTAATTTTAATTTAACCTGTAATGTATTAGATTCAAATTATGTGAAAGAAGTTTTTGATGCAATGTGTTGACTAAAATATTTTCATAAACATTTTTGTTTTAATCTTGTGTCTTAGTTAATATGATATTTAAGTAAACTATATTTATTGGTATTTACTAGGCTTTGCATATTTTATTTAATAAGTAAAATGTATCATTTTAAACAGTAACAAAAATAAAAAACTAGGTTATATATCCGGATTCCGGATATTATAAAAGAAAATATATAAGATTTAATAACAGGGTTGTCACACACTTTAATTAACTCAAGATATATTTTTTTCATAAAATGGGCTGACTCAAAATACATTGTTTTTATAATAAAAAATGGGAATAGCTTTAACAGGTTGTAACAAATTTAGGAAAAATCAGAATGTATTTAAAATAACCGAAATATCAGGGTTACTGAGACCAGTTTTGTATTTCTATAAGGAACTTGATACAGTTTTAATGTTAGGCCAGTTATTTTAGATATAAGATTTAGGTGATTAATACTATAGAAAAAATACTTTATTTAATTGAAACAAACTAAAAGTACTTGATTTTTTTACTTATTGTTAAAAATTTAGTGCTAAATTTACCCTAACAAATATACAGAGGGTTTAACCCACACTTAAGCTACTCAGTTTGAATCATTTGTTTAATTATTAATGAAAAGTAATTTAAGTATGTTGGTTATTTTGTTAAAATTAACATGCTAAAATACAAAACGATAAATAGCTTTTAATTATTAATAAGAATAAACATACTTTTTAAGTAGATTATAGGATTTTTTAGTTAAACCTTCAAAAATATGTTATTACTGTCGTTATAAATATTATAAAAAGTTTGGTCCATAGACCTGGTGTACAAAAAACCTTTAGGTGTTCAAGTCATTCACCAAAACAGTTTAATGTCCAGGTCCAGGTCCCTACTATACAAGACTCCCTGTCATAACACCTTCAAAAATGTTGGTCTTTTTCATTTAAAAAAATATTATTTTTACAATGGTGTCCACTATTTTAGTAATACGCAAATGAAAGTTTATATTAAGCTCAATTTATAGACTATTATAAATATTTTAGTGTAGTTAAATAAATTCTTTTATTTTTTGTGTTTGAATTAGTATTTAAATCCATTTCAAAATGATAAACATTATTTCAATCTAAAAATTTATTTATTCTTTGAACTTATTTCCACTATAATGTACTAGTAACAAGTTATTTTCTAAATTATAAAACAAACTAGTATTTAAATAGTTTAATACAAATACACTATTATTTTTAGATTTATTTAGAATAAATTAACAAAATTATTATCAAGTCATGTCAGGTGAAAGTATAATGGACCAGTTTGTTGTCAAAAGAATAAAAATTGAAGATAACCATGAAAAAATAACAAGTTTTGGTGCAACTTGTAGAAATTCAGTAGTTGATTGTTTTAAAAACAAATGCATGAAGTTTTTAACAAAACAATTAGATGATAAAAGTGTACGAGCTTACAATAATTATAAAAATACAGGTTAGATAGTTCAAACAATATTTTAACATTGATTATTTTGTAATAACTATAAAAAATAAATTGCATTATTTTTAATCTCATAGATTTAATGTTTTAGTCAAAGTTTTGTTCTGATAAACTTAAAATTCTAAAATAGCATAATACTACTTTTTAGATGTTATAAAAAAGTGTTAAAAATTTTGAGTACTTTTAAATACTTTATAATAAGAATTTAAAAAAATATAAGTGAAATTAAAGGTTTTAAGGGCACAAAGGGGCTAAGTAATATTTTTTATATTAGCATTAAATATTTATAAACAATTAAAGTTTTAACTTCATGTACTTTTTTTAAGACATTTTTTTACTTTAGAGATGTAGTTATTTTCTTTAAACGTTTCCTGCATACTCATATTGACTGCCATATTTTTACTGTCAAAATCAGAAATTAAAAAAATCAATGGAAAAGATTGTTTTTTTTTAACTTTGAAAGTTATTGAACTCAAGTTTTTAGGAAATGTTTCTAGAAATTAGTAAGTTCTGTTGTAAAGATTAATAAAAGTTAAGACAAAAAAAAAAAAAAACACAAACTTGAAAAACGTAATTAAAGAAAAATTCAATATTTTAACAACAATAGTGATAATAATATTTTTAAGATTATGTCAAAAAATTATTTTAATTTTTAAATAAAAACTATTTTTCCGCTACTTTAGCAATAATTTATCGAAGGATTTCATATCTCTAACCTTTTCTTCTCATTTATCAAAATTTAATTAAATTACAAACAAAAGTTATAGTTCTTTATAATAAGATTATTAAGTAAAAACAATTTTTTTTTACTTGACATTTAATTGATAATATAAATATGTTAAAATAAAAAAATAAAATATAAAGTTGATATACTTTATTACAAAAATCTTCCAACTTATAACAGCACATAGAACTATTTATAGATAACTATTGTTTTTGTTTTCAATTGAAAGTATCATAAAAAAAATAATTTAGTAACCAACACATAGATAAATACAAAACTTAGCTTTTACAAGAAATAGCGCTAATTATAATTCCTAAACATTAAATTTTCCATAAGTTGCCAACATTTTATCTGATTTTAATTTTAAACACAACAATGTCAAACTTAAGTTTTGAAATTTATTCTAGTGGGTAAAATTTACATTCTTGTAGATTTTTCCTTTTACGTTTTTGATTTTACTTAAATTTTATAAACATTGTCTTGCTAGACATCTTATCAATGATCCGTTAGCACCATATCTCTAACTTAAAATGACTAATTGCTAAATATCTTTTATTTAACTTATATTTTACTTATTAATGACAATTAGTAAATAGTTGTAATGCAATTAATAACAATATGTAAAATGAAACGTTAAAATTTTACTGAAAATGCAGAACTCTAGTTTTAATAATGTATCAACAATTTCGATAAAATTAAACTTACTTGATACTAATATGTTATTATTTTTCTAGATGTACAAAATTTAAATAACACGAAATTATTTTAGCTTTAAGAATAAATAAGCTTTTGCAAAATGAAGATACAAACTTAATTATCAGCAAAATCATCGAAGAAAAAATTGTTGTTGAAAATGTTGTAATTTTGTATAGTCTAGCTAAATTTTTCAACTTAACTAAAGTAACTAAGTCATCTTTGAGTTTTGTAGAACGTTGTTTTCCAATGGTTGTTGAAACTCAAAACTATTCGCACTTGGAATTTATTTTCTTGCAATTTTACTTTCAAGTTGTGAATTAAATATTCACTCAGACGTTGAAATATTTGATGCAGTATTTACTTGGTTGAAACACAACAGTGAAGAACGCATTAGATATGCAAAACAGCTGTTATTAGAAGTTCGTTTTACAATGCTGTCAGAACATGCATTGAAATATATTTCAAATTGTTACTCAATGTTCAGTAAAAACCAGAAGTGCGCTAAAACACTAAAAGAAGTTGATATAAGCCGTCTAATAAACAATACAAGTATTTGTTTTACAAACAGATATTGTGGTCAAAAATTGTTTAACTTTTTAGTATGTGGTGGTTATAATGTTAAACGTAATATTGCAGTAAATTCGGTGAATAAAATTGATAGAAGTAATTTAAATAAAGTAAAAGTAATTTCTTCAATGCCAACTGAGAGAAGGAATTCAAAGGCAGTTTGTTTAAAAGGAGAAGTTTACTTTTTTTGTGGTCGTAATAAGCGCTGTACTGGTGAAATGTCTGTTGAAAAATATTCCCCTTATAATAATAAATGGAGCGTTGTAACTCAAATGTTTGATAAACGTCAGTACTATTGTGCTTGTCCATTTATAGATAGATTATATATTATTGGTGGTTATTGCTTTCAAAGCTTTGAAGTAACTAACTCATGTTTACAATTCGATACAAAAGAAAAATGTTGGAAAAAAATTGCTAAAATGAAACAATCAAGAGATTTAGCAGCTTGTGTTGTTTTTCAAGGAAATATTTTAGTTTCAGGAGGAATGGATAGTGATGATAATGAATTGAACTCAGTAGAATTATATGATGTATTTGCTGATAAATGATCAACAATGTCTAATATGATAAATCATCATTATCGTCATTGTATAGGAGTTGTAAAAGGTAAACTGTTTGTTATTGGTAATGAAAATAACAATTTTGAAGTTTTTGACAATGTTTGTAAGAAATTTGTAGCTCTAGAATCAACATACACTTTAAATATGAATAAAGCTATGTCGATTGGAACCAAAATTGTAATAATTCAAAATGACAGATCATCAGTAATTTGTTATGATGTTGATAAAGACGAATGGTGTGAAGAATTATGTGATGTTACAAAAAATTTACTTGTTTTTCTTCTGTGAAGGTGCCTAAGCTTTAAATTTATATTAAAATTAAATTTACGTTTTCAAACACCAAAATTTCTAGTGACTGAAGCGTACGTATTTACATTTGAAAATAAAATTGTAGTTTTAGATTAAATTGTAATTTTTATTAAAAAGATAAATAAATAAACAATATGTGGCTGTATAAGTCTTCAGCTTTAACAGATTTGTAATTTGCTTTTTGCATTATTTCAGTACTAAAACCTTTGGGTGAACATTATAGATAAGTAAAATCTATATAATTATTAGTTTTTAGTTCTAATTTATTTATTTTTTAAAAAAGGTTAAAAACATTTTGAATTTCAAAATTTTAGTTTTCATAACTTTTAGCTAAAATGATTTAACTTTTAATATACTACATGCATTCACATGTATTTAACTTTTTTTATATTTTTACTTAATTAATAGTGCCTTATTTTTTAAAATGGCTCTACGAATTTAACCTTTATTTGTTAAATTATATGCATTATAAAATTATCTAACATTCGTTATGTTTTTTCTTGGATCTTTCCGGTATTTATTTAGAATTAAAAAGGTTTATTTACTATAAACAATGTTTTTATTTTAAGTTTATACTTTATATTTTTTTTTTTAGTTTGTTTTTCTATCATCTACCAAAATGATATTGTTATGTTCTTAATTGATTTGTAGAATTGTTTACAAAAGTTTTTAAGTACAAAACCTAACAAGAAAATTAATTAAAAGTGTAAAAGATAGAGTTTTTTCAAATAGTTATAAGAAGTAAAAAAAATCTTTAAATTTATTTTTATAACGAAAAGAAAAGTTTAAAATTTCTTAAAACAATCACAACTTTTTTAATAAATATACATAAAATTAAACAATTAAGTATGTACAAAACTCTTGCTTTTTGAATGAATATTATAACCCGTTTTAACAACAATTATAAAATTTATGTTTTTATTGTATAAATGCCTTTATATCGGAAAAATATATTTTTATGTGTACCTAAGATGTACAAAACTTCTCTTTTTCATAAAAATTAAAGTAATGCAATATCGAATAATTATTTTAGTTATTTAAAATTAATACAGTTGTAATACAAAGGAACCATTTACATGCAACTTTGCGGACCTGCTACTTAATTTTTTTTTCATTTTATAATTTGGTTTTGTGACTTTGTCACTTTTTGTATTTTGGCAATAACAACAGTTCTAGTTATTTCTAATAACAACAGTTGCTTATCAAAAAAGCTTATTTTCAGAAAATTACTTAGAATGAAAGAAAGTATTATTAAAAAAATAATTGATTGTATTGTTATTATTACTAATTCTTAACATTAATTTAATGTAAATGTTGTCTAATAAAAAAAAGTTTTGAACACTGGGTTTACATTTTGAAAGCTTACAAATATTTCATTAGTATCCCTAGCCATCAAGCCACAATTTATTGAAAAGTTTTGACTTAAAAAGCAAACAATTTTACATCATGTTTAACTAAGAGTCATGTTTATTAATATCAAATTTTAGTAATAAATATCAATTTGAAAATAGGAATAGCTCAAGGCAGTGTTTACAGAGAAGAATGGTGTGTAGCTTGATAAACAGATTTCTTATTTAAAACAATTTATTGACTATTATTTTGAGTGTTAAGACTTTTTTTATTTCTTCAGGGTTAAAAAGGTTAATGAGTCCATAAAAAATTTGGAGTTTGACAAGTTAGGTAAATAAAAAACCTGTAATATGGGATATTTTAAAGACCTGATATTTTAAAGAATTTTTTCATTTAAAGATATAATATTTTGATTATACACCAAAAATCTATTAATCATATAGAAATAAATTCCTTCATTTAAATTACTCTCTAAAAAGAGTTGAAGCAGCTTTACAAGATCTTTTCAATGTTGTTATACTTTTTAAGACAGTTTTTTATATTTATAAGTATGTCATATTGTATAATTAAACCAATAAAAAATGTTCTTTTAAAAATCTCGAAAAAATTTTTGATAAAATTTTAAAACACATTTGGCTTTTTTTAAATGTTTTAAAATTTATTTTTTTGTCTAAAATCTACAAAATCAGTATCAACACAATTGAGTTATATTATGTATAAGTATTTCAATAATAAGTATGTAATTCTCCTGAACATGACATTAAAATGTATACGTGATGTGCAACTCAATAACAAAAAGGTTCTTTGGGGACCAGATTGTAGGACCAAATTATTGTTAAATTAACTACAATATATTACAAAAAAAATATTTTACAAGTTACCAATGTTAAAAAGTGGTAAAAACTTATCTAAATTACTTTATGTACCAATTAATTGCTAATAACAAAACTTTTTTCATTTAAAAGGTTTATTGAGCAATGCTTTCAAAATTTAACTAATATCCTTGTCAAAACAAAATAAATACTCACAAAAACTAATTAATCAAACGCAATAAGAGTAAACTAAAGAAGCAATCAATATAAAACTAATCAAATTAATCATAAAAACTAAAATAGATAATTAGAACAAAAATGGACTATTTAAAAATGTTAATTGTAATTCTAGATCCTTTATCAGGACCTAGATGTTGATTAAGTTTAGGTTTAAGTTTTTTAATCATAATAGCCTCTACTGCAAGTAAAATATTTCTATTTTTACAAAATTTAATTACCTCAAAACAATTAAAAATATCATTATGATTCTGACAGATTCTACATTGTTCTATATGTGAAAAAACTGCGCTATTTGTAGGTTTTGTATGTTCTTAAATTCTGACGAACAGTTGTCGCTCCGTTTCTCCAAAATATTGGGTATCCAGGTCACCTGGACATTGAAACTTATAAACGATGCAACTTCTGTAGAGTTTGTTGATCTTTTCTTTCAGTGAAAAATAGTTTCCAACTTTAGATGTTCTGAAAGCTACTTTGATGTTGATTCCAATTGTTTCCAAATTTTTTGTTATATTTTTGCTGAATTTTTCTGAAACCTTTTTTATATAAGGAACTGTTAGATACTGTTGTTTAGGAATTTGTTGCTTATCTTCTAATTTTTGAAGTTTTTCTATTTCATTGTTTATGAAGTTAATCGGATAACCGTTTCTCAAAAGAAGATTCTTTATTCTGTTTGTTTCTATGTTCTGTAGTTCTTCTGGCACTAATCTTTTGTTTCTGATGAACAATTGTCTAACCAAGTTTTTCTTCCATGACTTCGGGGAACAAGAGTGAAAATTTAATAGAACATCTGTGTTTGATGGTTTCTTGTAAATTGAGGTAGTAAATTTGTTCTCTTCCAGCTTAACACTTATGTCAAGAAAAGGAAGTTTACCTGATGTACATGTTTCCATTGTGAAAACAAGATCTTGATGTAGAGTATTTAATTTTTGATTGAATTCATTTGCCATTTCTTCATTTGAAAAGATAGTAAAAATGTCGTCCACATATCTCGTGTACATTTTAGGTTGAATTTCATTTAGAAGACCTGTTTCTAATTTGCTAACGAACCAATTAGCCAAAAGGGGGGCCAAAGGCGATCCCATAGATAGTCCATCTACTTGTTTAAATACTTGATTATTAAAACAGAAGATGCTCTGTGAGCGAATTTTCAGTATGTTCTTGAATACTTTTTTTGTTATTTTTGATTTTATGAATACTGAAAGATTTTCTTTTGAGTATACATCGTCTGCTACCATGTTTATCGTTTCTTCTAATGGAACACTTGTATATAAACTTTTTATGTCAAAAGTTCTACAAACATCACCTTCTTTTGGCTTTATGGTTTTTAAAGAATCCATAAACTCAATATTTGAGTTTGTTATTCATTTACTATTCAGTAAAGGTTTAAGTTGTATTTCTAACCATTTGCACAATCTATATTCAGGTGTGTCTATAGCAGATAGGACTGGTCGAAGTGGACAGCCAGTTTTATGATGTTTGGCCATTCCATACATTTTTCCTGGCTGACTACCTTTAGGAATTAGACTGAAGTAAACTTTTTCATCCACTATTGGTTTAATATATTTATTGATGTAACTATATATACTTTTTTCTTTTTTATACCAAGGTGCTTTTTCATAACTGTGATTATTACCATTTAAGTTAAAAAAGTTAAAAAAAAATAAACTTTTCGTTATAAAAATAAATTTATAGATTTTTTTTACTTCTTATAACTGTTTGAAACAGCTTAATTTTTTACACTTTTAATTAATTTTCTGGTTAAGTTTTGTACTAAAAAACTTTTGTAAACAAGTCTACAAATCAATTAAGATACATGACAATATAATTTTGGTAAATGATAGAAAAACAAACTAAAAAAAAACATAAACGTTTAAACATAAATGAAAACATAGTTTATAGTAAATAAACCTTCTTAATTCTAAATTAATACCGAACAGATCCAAGAAAAAACATAAAAAATGTTAGATAATTTTATAATGCATATAATTTAACAAATACAGGTTAAATTCGTAGAGCCATTTTAAAAAATAAGGCACTATTAATTAAGTAAAAATATAAAAAAAGTTAAATACATGTGAATGCATGTAGTATATTAATAGTTAAATCATTTTAGCTAAAAGTTATGAAAACTAAAATTTTGAAATTCAAAATACTTTTAACCTTTTTTAAAAAAAAAATAAATTAGAACTAAAAACTAATAATTATATAGATTTTACTTATCTATAATGTTCACCCAAAGGTTTTAGTACTGAAATAATGCAAAAAGCAAATTACAAATCTGTTAAAGCTGAAGACTTATACAGCCACATATTGTTTATTTATTTATCTTTTTAATAAAAATTACAATTTAATCTAAAACTACAATTTTATTTTCAAATGTAAATACGTACGCTTCAGTCACTAGAAATTTTGGTGTTTGAAAACGTAAATTTAATTTTAATATAAATTTAAAGCTTAGGCACCTTCACAGAAGAAAAACAAGTAAATTTTTTGTAACATCACATAATTCTTCACACCATTCGTCTTTATCAACATCATAACAAATTACTGATGATCTGTCATTTTGAATTATTACAATTTTGGTTCCAATCGACATAGCTTTATTCATATTTAAAGTGTATGTTGATTCTAGAGCTACAAATTTCTTACAAACATTGTCAAAAACTTCAAAATTGTTATTTTCATTACCAATAACAAACAGTTTACCTTTTACAACTCCTATACAATGACGATAATGATGATTTATCATATTAGACATTGTTGATCATTTATCAGCAAATACATCATATAATTCTACTGAGTTCAATTCATTATCATCACTATCCATTCCTCCTGAAACTAAAATATTTCCTTGAAAAACAACACAAGCTGCTAAATCTCTTGATTGTTTCATTTTAGCAATTTTTTTCCAACATTTTTCTTTTGTATCGAATTGTAAACATGAGTTAGTTACTTCAAAGCTTTGAAAGCAATAACCACCAATAATATATAATCTATCTATAAATGGACAAGCACAATAGTACTGACGTTTATCAAACATTTGAGTTACAACGCTCCATTTATTATTATAAGGGGAATATTTTTCAACAGACATTTCACCAGTACAGCGCTTATTACGACCACAAAAAAAGTAAACTTCTCCTTTTAAACAAACTGCCTTTGAATTCCTTCTCTCAGTTGGCATTGAAGAAATTACTTTTACTTTATTTAAATTACTTCTATCAATTTTATTCACCGAATTTACTGCAATATTACGTTTAACATTATAACCACCACATACTAAAAAGTTAAACAATTTTTGACCACAATATCTGTTTGTAAAACAAATACTTGTATTGTTTATTAGACGGCTTATATCAACTTCTTTTAGTGTTTTAGCGCACTTCTGGTTTTTACTGAACATTGAGTAACAATTTGAAATATATTTCAATGCATGTTCTGACAGCATTGTAAAACGAACTTCTAATAACAGCTGTTTTGCATATCTAATGCGTTCTTCACTGTTGTGTTTCAACCAAGTAAATACTGCATCAAATATTTCAACGTCTGAGTGAATATTTAATTCACAACTTGAAAGTAAAATTGCAAGAAAATAAATTCCAAGTGCGAATAGTTTTGAGTTTCAACAACCATTGGAAAACAACGTTCTACAAAACTCAAAGATGACTTAGTTACTTTAGTTAAGTTGAAAAATTTAGCTAGACTATACAAAATTACAACATTTTCAACAACAATTTTTTCTTCGATGATTTTGCTGATAATTAAGTTTGTATCTTCATTTTGCAAAAGCTTATTTATTCTTAAAGCTAAAATAATTTCGTGTTATTTAAATTTTGTACATCTAGAAAAATAATAACATATTAGTATCAAGTAAGTTTAATTTTATCGAAATTGTTGATACATTATTAAAACTAGAGTTCTGCATTTTCAGTAAAATTATAACGTTTCATTTTACATATTGTTATTAATTGCATTACAACTATTTACTAATTGTCATTAATAAATAAAATATAAGTTAAAAAAAAGATATTTAGCAATTAGTCATTTTAAGTTAGAGATATGGTGCTAACGGATCATTGATAAGATGTCTAGCAAGACAATGTTTATAAAATTTAAGTAAAATCAAAAACGTAAAAGGAAAAATCTACAAGAATGTAAATTTTACCCACTAGAATAAATTTCAAAACTTAAGTTTGACATTGTTGTGTTTAAAATTAAAATCAGATAAAATGTTGGCAACTTATGGAAAATTTAATGTTTAGGAATTATAATTAGCGCTATTTCTTGTAAAAGCTAAGTTTTGTATTTATCTATGTGTTGGTTACTAAATTATTTTTTTTATGATACTTTCAATTGAAAACAAAAACAATAGTTATCTATAAATAGTTCTATGTGCTGTTATAAGTTGGAAGATTTTTGTAATAAAGTATATCAACTTTATATTTTATTTTTTTATTTTAACATATTTATATTATCAATTAAATGTCAAGTAAAAAAAATTGTTTTTACTTAATAATCTTATTATAAAGAACTATAACTTTTGTTTGTAATTTAATTAAATTTTGATAAATGAGAAGAAAAGGTTAGAGATATGAAATCCTTCGATAAATTATTGCTAAAGTAGCGGAAAAATAGTTTTTATTTAAAAATTAAAATAATTTTTTGACATAATCTTAAAAATATTATTATCACTATTGTTGTTAAAATATTGAATTTTTCTTTAATTACGTTTTTCAAGTTTGTGTTTTTTTTTTTTTTTGTCTTAACTTTTATTAATCTTTACAACAGAACTTACTAATTTCTAGAAACATTTCCTAAAAACTTGAGTTCAATAACTTTCAAAGTTAAAAAAAAACAATCTTTTCCATTGATTTTTTTAATTTCTGATTTTGACAGTAAAAATATGGCAGTCAATATGAGTATGCAGGAAACGTTTAAAGAAAATAACTACATCTCTAAAGTAAAAAAATGTCTTAAAAAAAGTACATGAAGTTAAAACTTTAATTGTTTATAAATATTTAATGCTAATATAAAAAATATTACTTAGCCCCTTTGTGCCCTTAAAACCTTTAATTTCACTTATATTTTTTTAAATTCTTATTATAAAGTATTTAAAAGTACTCAAAATTTTTAACACTTTTTTATAACATCTAAAAAGTAGTATTATGCTATTTTAGAATTTTAAGTTTATCAGAACAAAACTTTGACTAAAACATTAAATCTATGAGATTAAAAATAATGCAATTTATTTTTTATAGTTATTACAAAATAATCAATGTTAAAATATTGTTTGAACTATCTAACCTGTATTTTTATAATTATTGTAAGCTCGTACACTTTTATCATCTAATTGTTTTGTTAAAAACTTCATGCATTTGTTTTTAAAACAATCAACTACTGAATTTCTACAAGTTGCACCAAAACTTGTTATTTTTTCATGGTTATCTTCAATTTTTATTCTTTTGACAACAAACTGGTCCATTATACTTTCACCTGACATGACTTGATAATAATTTTGTTAATTTATTCTAAATAAATCTAAAAATAATAGTGTATTTGTATTAAACTATTTAAATACTAGTTTGTTTTATAATTTAGAAAATAACTTGTTACTAGTACATTATAGTGGAAATAAGTTCAAAGAATAAATAAATTTTTAGATTGAAATAATGTTTATCATTTTGAAATGGATTTAAATACTAATTCAAACACAAAAAATAAAAGAATTTATTTAACTACACTAAAATATTTATAATAGTCTATAAATTGAGCTTAATATAAACTTTCATTTGCGTATTACTAAAATAGTGGACACCATTGTAAAAATAATATTTTTTTAAATGAAAAAGACCAACATTTTTGAAGGTGTTATGACAGGGAGTCTTGTATAGTAGGGACCTGGACCTGGACATTAAACTGTTTTGGTGAATGACTTGAACACCTAAAGGTTTTTTGTACACCAGGTCTATGGACCAAACTTTTTATAATATTTATAACGACAGTAATAACATATTTTTGAAGGTTTAACTAAAAAATCCTATAATCTACTTAAAAAGTATGTTTATTCTTATTAATAATTAAAAGCTATTTATCGTTTTGTATTTTAGCATGTTAATTTTAACAAAATAACCAACATACTTAAATTACTTTTCATTAATAATTAAACAAATGATTTAAACTGAGTAGCTTAAGTGTGGGTTAAACCCTCTGTATATTTGTTAGGGTAAATTTAGCACTAAATTTTTAACAATAAGTAAAAAAATCAAGTACTTTTAGTTTGTTTCAATTAAATAAAGTATTTTTTCTATAGTATTAATCACCTAAATCTTATATCTAAAATAACTGGCCTAACATTAAAACTGTATCAAGTTCCTTATAGAAATACAAAACTGGTCTCAGTAACCCTGATATTTCGGTTATTTTAAATACATTCTGATTTTTCCTAAATTTGTTACAACCTGTTAAAGCTATTCCCATTTTTTATTATAAAAACAATGTATTTTGAGTCAGCCCATTTTATGAAAAAAATATATCTTGAGTTAATTAAAGTGTGTGACAACCCTGTTATTAAATCTTATATATTTTCTTTTATAATATCCGGAATCCGGATATATAACCTAGTTTTTTATTTTTGTTACTGTTTAAAATGATACATTTTACTTATTAAATAAAATATGCAAAGCCTAGTAAATACCAATAAATATAGTTTACTTAAATATCATATTAACTAAGACACAAGATTAAAACAAAAATGTTTATGAAAATATTTTAGTCAACACATTGCATCAAAAACTTCTTTCACATAATTTGAATCTAATACATTACAGGTTAAATTAAAATTACAGCTAGATAAATTTAAATATGTTCTTAGGCTTATTTACTGTCTTTGATAAGATAATATAAAATGATAAAATGATACATACAAACATATCAAGCTTTTTTTGGTTTTGCTAAGCAAAATTATGCTATGATGTCTATTACTAAATTGTTAACTAATGTAGTACAACATAGATAAATCACAAAAAAAAGACTAAAGAAGAATTTAAGGTTTTTGCTTTATAAAAATAAAAGTGAAAAAAACACTTCACTTTTTTTTTTATATATGACATAAAAAAAATACTTTAAACTTTGACATCTTTGAACTTTTAGTCATTAAACATCACTTTATGTCATGCTTTACAAAATTTGAATAAAAAGTATTTTAAAAACCAATAAAAAATTTTATTAGTTATATTTTTTTTTCTAATTTTAAGGACTTAGTTGGTAGGGATTAACTGTTTTTTTAGATGTAAGTTCTACATCAACAACTTAGCTTTAGTTTATTTTTAAAATTAAAAACTTTATAAAGTAAAATTGAAAACTATTTGGCCGATTAAATTTACATAAGGATGTTTTTATTAATCTCGTATATCTTTTCTACTAAGAATTATAACTAGATTTAATTCCAAAAATGGTAGCATTTTCTTTAAAAACTTAAAAATAATTAAAATTAGATAATTGCTTATATTTATAAATTATTTAAATTAATCGAATTATATTGTAGACCAAAAAACAAAAAGCGGCAATAGTGACTGAAACTTAGATTGTGTTAAAAATTTTAACAATGTATCATTTTGTGAATAAAAGAAAATACAGGCTGACTAACAGCAAATAAGCCTTAGTATTCCTGTCTTAAATAAATTTGAAAAATATAAAATGATAAAATTTGTCAAAACTGTTAGTAATCTTAAAAAACTTAAAGAAACAAAACAATAAGAGTGATAAGTAAGAGTAATATTTTTAAACTAATTTTAAAATTAAAAAAAAGTTCAATTAGCTTTCTTATGCTTTATGGCAATAAAGAAAACCAGTAAAAAGCAACAGTTATTTTTACCACTTTAAAAATAATCAAATTTTTCATATATAATAAACAAAAGTTATGGATTTAATAAGTGTTTTGGATAGAACTTCTTTAAAACTTTTTTGATTAAATGCAAATTTTTTTTTTAATTTTTTAATCTGTTTAATTTATTCAAGAACTTTTTGTAAAAACTTAAAACCTTTAGAATAAAACTTAAAAAAAGGGTATAGAATATATTTAAACATTTACAAAAACAATATCCTTCTAAATACATCTAAATTGTTTTTCTACATAGCTAACCCTAACCCTTGAAAGACTAGATTGTTTCACAAACATTTAAAATCAAAGTAAAATGTTTGTAGTTCAGAAATATTACTTAAAGTTTGCAAGGTCATTATAAACCTTTTATATAGGAACTTAAAAAAGTTAAAAAAAGACTTTATCTTCCCTACGGCTATAACTTGGGTGTATAGTTATTGTTTGAATTTTCACCCCAACAAGTGATGACTTCTTAAATTTTAAAATATTGTTATGATTTATTTTGAATGCACAGATCATGGTTTTAATATCAAGTTGTACACTTATGAAACAAAGTGTAATAAATCATATTTTTAGTTTATACTTTTATACCAGGGTAGCAACTTGTTGAAGAAAAAATCAGGATATTTTAAAAAATATTTTTTTTTGAGTCAATTGATTTAATTAATTTTTTTTTAATAATAAAATGTTACTCCTAATTAACTTTAAATAAGTTTTAAAATAGTTTTAATTTTAAAATTAAATTTTAACTATCATTCATATATAGCCTATTCTTAGCTAACAATATTTTAACATTGTAGAAATAAAACTTGTTAAAGTTTAGGCTTTTTTATGTTTTTAAAATTCAAAAATTTCTAAAGTTTTTTCAGAAGTTCCAAATTCTAGTTACAGTTTTAGCTTGAGTTTTCAGATTTAGAGATTTCAATTTTTTGGTTAAATTGACAGTTTATAATTATTATATGACTGTTGTTTCCATTGTTTTTTACAAATAAATAAAACATCGTGGATTGATTTTGAATTGAAGTTTAATAGCATTACTGTCAGAACTTTTTTTTTTGAGATCAAGATCACATGCAGGCATGGTAAGTTTAAAAACAACTAATTACAGCTGTTCTATCGCTATAGTAACCAGAAAGCTAAAATAACAAAATATAGCTAACTTACTTTTCTCATATTTTACATTAAATAAAATTTCATGAACTTATATAAACTTATTATAATGTTAAATTACATAACTTTTAATTTTTGTTTACAATGTACAAAAACAATTTTAACACTTTGATTTTAAAACTAACAGTTTAAAATATATTTTTACAAATTATCATCTTTATTAATAACAAAAAATAAGTTCTTCTTAAATTATTTTAAGCTTAAAGTATTAAAAAAGAAAAGAAAAACTTCGAAATATAAAGCAATTTTTTTTTGTAACTTAATCTTTCATTTAACATATTATTATTAATACATTATCATTAATATCACTTAGTAACTTTTTTTTGTATGATTTTTATAAACTTAAACAAATAAGTTCTTTAAAGTACATTAAACTTAAAGGTCTTCATTTCTTTATTACTTTTATCTCTTATTTAGAGTATACATAAATAAGTTTTGTTTTTGAATACTTTATCCACAAATTAGAGTTGTAAATTATAGGCTGAATTGTTATAAAGAAATAACTATATGGTATTATTTGTTGCTATTTAACAAATTAAAAGTTTAAATGGTTAATCTTAAAATATTATTGCTTAAATTACTTCTGATATTTTTAGAATGAGAAAACCTATCTTAAGATTTAAAATTAACTGTTATAACTATTTATAGATGTTAATTTACATTACAGACTAAAAAGTCCAACTGTCGGGGATTTTTTGATAGTGATATATTTAGTTTGCCAAGCTTGCTACTGATCACATGATCAGATCGTTGATTGTATTTTTATTGCTTGCTTGTGATTTTGAGCTTCGTAATTTTTCCCTTTGTGTTTTGAATTTTATTAATTAAGTTTAAATTTAATTATACAAAAAAATAATTACTTGTATTTTTAAAGTATTTAAACTAATAGAATTAAATTTTAGACAAAATAAAATGAAATAAAGCACTACTGATTTAGGTTTTGTAAAAAAACTAACAAGGTGTCGTTCTTTGAATACAAGAAAATATAGCTTGAGTTAAAGCCAATTAGTCCGAGTCACCCTGTCTTAAGAAAAACTTTGAAAAAATAACAGCCTAAAACTTGACAAAAACTAATTTTAATTCTGCTTAATAAATTAAAGGTTATTAAATAGTAAGAGTAACACATAGGAACAAAAATTTTAAACTAAATTTGAACTTACAAAAAAGGTCAGCTAGTCTGAGTTATGCTGTATGGCGACAAAGCAACCCTGTAACTAGCATTAGTAGTTTTTTTACCAATAAAAAAACATAAAGAGCATATAAAGCTTTTGATTCTATGAGTGTTTATGAATATGGCTACTTAATTAAAAAAGTTTACTGTTGTAGTCACTAAAGACTTTTTCTGTTATTTGAAACTTTATACTTCATTCATAAATTTTTAGTTTCAAATCTTTTTAAAAAATAATCAAGGATGGATATAACATATTTAAACCATTTTCAAAATCATTATCCCACTATAAACATATATATTTTTCAATTTTTACAAAACTTACCATATCCTTTGCAGATAGGATAGCTTCACCAAATTTTAAAAGTTAAGTAAAAATTTTATTTTTAAATAGTTACTTAGATTTTGCAAGCTCATTATTAAGCCTTGATAAAGGAACTTAAGTTAGTTTTTTTGAAACCTTTTACTTTTTAATGGCTTTAACTGATGTGAATAGTTTTTTGTAATGTCCACTTTAATAACTAAAGACTTCTTGATTGTAATAATACTTAAATTATTCATATTATACTAACATTTTGAATATTATAGCGTATTAATAATCGTTGAAATTTTTGTGTTTGTATATTTATAGATGAAGTATTTATATTTGGAGGGTTTTATCATAAAGATGCATAAGATGTCAGTTCAATAACCAACTCCTGTTAAAAGTTTAATATAAAATGTAACAACTTTGAATAAACAATTTTAATGAACGTATCAAAAATTAATGCAGATTTTCTAGTTTTCCAAGAAAATATTGTAGGTTCAGGTGACGGAAGTAGTAATAAAGATCAACTGAATACATAATAAATTATAATAAATATTATAATGTATTTACTAACAAATTGTCATCAATCCCTGATATAATAAAGTTTAATAGTTACCAGTTACCACAGTTTAATTATTTGATACTAGTGTTAAAACAAACGGTTCTAAAGTTTTGTCAATTTTACAAAAAAATTATTGCTCTTAAAAAATAACCCAATTTTTTTAATTTGAATTAATGTTTTTTGATAGAAAACAGAAACGTAATATTTTAAAGTGTTATGTTGAGACGTGGAGGTGTTTTAACTAGTATTTGCTGAGTCAGCGAAATAAGAATTTTTTGTCATAAGTATCAATTTTTTTCTCATTCTTTTTATACTTATTTTAAAAAGTTTAATCTTTGATTAATTATTGATATATTTGAGTAAGGTGGCAAATAGATATGTAATAAAAAAAACTAGAAATTTAGAAAAGTTTGCAGACTCAGAAAATATTAGGGGAAACACATCAGCATTATAATTGGACCTATTTAAAAATAACAGATTTCGAATAATTTAATATGATGTACACTAAAATAAATGGTCAAAAGAATCATGATATTTATTTAAAAATCATTCATTTTGTGTGCAGATTCCCCGTTACTAAACCGTTTGAAATTTATTATTTTTTGTTGGAAAAAGTGTTGTATATTATAATTGAAATTTTCTTCTATTACTAGCATAATATTTTTTTGTTAATGTGTTTTTAGAGATCAACTTTCTATTGTTTCAATCAATAATTTTAAGTTGCATAAATATAAATTTTATTAATTGACTTGAGTTTGTTGTTTTAACAATTCCCTACTTAAAAAAATAAAAAGCCATTTTGGTTCAATAGCCACAGCTCATTCCATAGTAGTAATTTTAATCAAAAACTATTAAACAAAGTAGAAATTACATATTTTTTACTAAAACAAAAAAAAAGTGTATTAGTTATTTTGAATAATATTAATAAGTATCAAATTTTTATTACAAGTTAGCTACTTTCTTGTATTTGTTTTTAGAATTTTGTACATTTAGAAAGCTCCTAAAAGAAGAAGTTTTAATAAAAGAAACAAATGTACAATTATAACTTTTTCATACTTGTATTACTTAAAAAATTCCAAGCATTTTATCAGTATTCAAATTATGTAATCATGAGTTTTAAACAATTTGTCACAACAAAGAAGAGCATGTCATTTTTGAAAAAAAAAAGTATAATTACTTTTGAAGTAGAACAAAAAATTTTTATAATCTTTATTTCTATAATTCTAGCAGAAACCACTGCAACAGATTGTTTTTCTTTGTATATGTGTCAACCACTTTGATTGAACCCTAGATTATTGTGCAAAAGTTTTCAAAACCCTAATTAGGACCCATTTAACATCAGGCCACACAAATTTGATTGAATCAAAATAAGTATACAAATACCTAGTGAAAAAAATTATAAGTATTAGTATTAGTTTAAAAAAATATTTATAAAGGGTTGCCACACACTCAGGATACTCCGTATTACTCAAACTATTTTTTAGTTTTTGAAAATATTCAGATGACTCAGGATAGTTTAAATTTGATTTTAAAGTCAAGCTGTTCTAGATAGATATGATTTTATTTAGAAAACTGAGAATTGTTTTAAGATTTTGGAAATCCTAGGCCATTCTTTTGACTTAAATAAAATTTAGTTGATTTAAATGAAATATTTTTCTATTATATACCCAATTTTATTAAAGAAGTTGTTTTTCAGTGAGTTTTAAAAGTTTTTAGTTTGTTCTTAGGATTTCAAAACTTCAGGGTGACTCAGGCAAATAAATGGTCACTCAAGACATTTTTTTAACTAAAACAGTAGAATTCCTATCATTTTAATAAGTAATTACTAAAAAAATACCTTTAACTTATTTATTTATATAAGGTTAATTACTTTGAGTGTTTTAAGCTAACTTGCGTAGTAATATAACACTGTTACAAAAGGTAAACTATGACACTGATGTATTTTATTGAAAACAAAAGTTATGCAACTATGTTAAATAACTGATAATTCAATACTTAAGAAATTATTTATTATAAAGAAATATATTATGTTTGAAAATGTTATATATTCATTTTATAATGTTTAAAAATCAGTTTCAATCTTTAATCAACAAAGTTAAGTCAAGGTGACCACAAAAAATGAAAAATTAAAACATAACCTGGAGTAGAAGTTTGAACATAAGAAACTAATATAAGATAAAGATATAAAAATATAATTTTTTCAAATTTTTAACATTTTTAATAACTCCAAGTTTTTTATCAGTATGTAAACTATGAATCATAAAATTTAAAAGATTTGCCACAACTTAGTAGAGCATGTCATTTTTGAAAAGAAATTGTATAATTATTTATGAATTGAAAAAAAAGTCTTTATAATCTTTATTTATGGAATTCTAGCAGAAACCACTGTAACAGGTTGTTTTTCTTTGTATATGCGTCAACCACTTTGATTGAATCCTGGAATATTTTACACTTTAAGGAGATTTTAAAGCCTTAATTAGGATGTATTTAACATCAGGCCACACAAATTTGAGTGAAACAAAATTAGTTTATAAATGACAAGTGACACAAAATATCAGTATTAGTAATAATGTCAAAAGATATTTTGACAGGGTTGCCACTTACTCATAATACTCCGTATTACACAAACTATTTTAAATTTTTAAAAATATCAAGATGACTCAGGATAGTTTAAATTTGATTTTTAAGTCTAGCTGTTCTAGATAGTTATGCTTTTCTTTAGAAAACTGAGAACTAAATTAAGATTTTGAAAATTCTAGGCCATTTTTTTAGAATTAAAATGATATTCAGTTGAATTAGTTGAAATATTTTTTATTATTCTATAGACATTTTTTTTAATTAAGTTGTTTTCTAGTGAATTATTAAATTTTTTAGTTTTTTCTTATGTTTTCAAACATTTTAGGATGAATCAAGCAAATAAATGGTCACTCAGGACAGTTTTTTGACTAAAGCAGTAGAATCTCTGTTTATATTAATAAGTATTTACAACAAAAAAGACCTTTTATTCATTTATTTATATAAAGTTCATTTACTTTGAGTGTTTTAAGCTAACTTGCATAGTAATAAAACACTGTTTCAAACAGTAAACTATGAGTCTGATGTATTTTATAGAAAACAATAATTATGTAATTATGTTAAATTACTGAAGATTAAATACTTTAGAAAGTGTTTATTATAAGTTATTATAGAGTATTAATAATTCTTTACTAGTGCTATTACAACTTATTTTATCAAATTTTATTTGTTTACCATTTATACTTAATCAATTGCCCACTTGAGCAACTTTTTCTATAAAAACTAGATTTTTATAAAGATGCCGAAGCCTACCCAAGTTATAAATAAAGTTTTACAATAAGATTTTTTTATTAAATTTATCCAAGCATTAAACTTTAAGTTCAAAATTAACGTAAGTTTGTTAAGAATTAAGTTAACTGCTTAGTTTTGGGGTTAATGCAATATAATCTTATTAGAAAGTTAAATTTAGCTGATATTTATTAAAAAACAAAAACAAGATATAATATTCTAAACAACTCACTTAAATTTCTAATTAAATTAATTCTAGTTTAGAAAATCAAAAGTTAAATAAATCCCTGCTTGACCTTAAGACTTTAAACATTTTGGTCTTTTTTATTCCAATATGTTAACTAATATCAACTAAGTATCTATTCATAGATATTGAAAAAATATATATAACAACATTAAAGTATTAAAAGTATATCTATAATTGAAATATAGTTCAATATCAATTTAATAAAAATAGTCTAGTTATTCAAAGTCTATGCAAGTTTAATTTTTCTAAATAGCTTTTTATAAAAAAAATAGAAGAAAAAAAAGTTTTTCATGTAAACAATTGTTTTGAAATCAAGCTTTAATACAAAAATGTATTTTGATAGTGATAACTTTTTTTATGCTTCTACATAGGGTTTTTTTAAATATGTTTAACTTTATTCTATTTACGTAATGTTTTTAATTTTAACTCTTTGAGTTTTAATTTGTATTTAGGACATGAATTAAAAAATTTTTTAGTTTCCTTTGAAAGAGTATTTAAATAAAAAACAAATATTTTAACAGTTTTTTAGTGCAGTAAGTTTAATATAAAAATATTGTAATAACGCAGATTTAAATATAGTTTAGTTATTCAAATAAGTAACAGCTTCAGATTTATAATTTTATTTTAATTTTATTCAATTAATGTATTATAATTAGTATAGTGAAGCAAACAAGATAAGGTGAAAACATATATCAATGCTAACATTATTATAAAGGATTTATTAAAACTAAATACCAGGAATTTTCACTATTAGATTAAATAAGTAAATTATATATTACTTAAAAACTTTTTTGTATCTTTTATAACACTAAAGTTAAGTTGGTTGTTAATAACTTTTTAATTTTTTTTTCTATTTTCATTAAAATGTTAAAAATTAAAAAGGTTAAAAAAACTAGTAGTTTTACTTATTTTATCTTATTAAACTGAAATTTTCAAATTTTTAAAGTTAAAATTTTTGCAACTAAAGTGTGGCTGGGTATTAGGTGAAAAACTATATTTTAATAATTACTTAAGTCTTTTAAAATTTATCAAAGCACATGCTTACTTGTTAACTCAAAACTTAGTATTGTTTTTTGTATCTTTCATAGTTTTAAAATCAAAAAAACCCTGAGTTTGAAAACTAAAGCTGTAAAACCTGGAATTTGGAATTTTGGAAAAAGAAGGAAAAACCAAGTATTTTGATCAATAGTCTAAATAACCAGGAATTTGGAACAATATTCAAATGTAAGTAATAAAACTTAGATTTGACACAAAAGTGTCCCGTATTGTCAAAAAAGTTTAGTCATTATCAAAATATTTTTATATATAAATGAATTTAGAATATTTTTTTATTTTTTTTACATTATTTACATCACTTTATATGATAACTTTCAACTTTAACAATAGTCTACCAAAAAAGTATACTTTATAATACCTGAAAAAATTTTAAAAACTTTGAAGAATTTTCTAAAATAAGTAACCACCCTGATTATAATGATAAGTGTGTAAGGGAGGATAAATTATTTGAATTTAGTGTTATTTACATTGAAACCAGGTTACCTGTTTCTTTTTACGTTGTTTTTTTAAAGTTACTTATCAAGTATGTGCAACAATTTTGAGAGTGTCATAAGTTCCGGGTTACTAGACTTTCAGAATTTTGTGAGTAACTTTGAAGAATAAGAATTTGTAGTAAAATTCAAACTAGTTTTAAAGTTTTTCCTAATCCAGGCTAGGTTTTTTTTTTAAAACAAGGTTGCTATACATTTATGGTACTGGGGATAACTCCTAACATTTTTAACTGCTTAAAAATCTGCGGATATTTAGTATAAATAAGGATATTTTGACGTTTTTTTATTTCAGTGACTCAAGACACTTTTGAATTTTTTAAACCTAAGGATATATTTAAGATATGTCAAAAATCTTAGTATATATATTTTTTTACATTTAAAATGAGGTAAGTTGATCCAGTTTTAAAATGTTGTTTTTCTACACAACCAATTTTGTTCAAGAAAATTATTTTTATAGACTTAAAATTTCTTTTTTATTTATAAACCTTTTGAAAAAATCTTAACTATTCATGAAAATAACATAGTAAATTATGTTATAAATCTTAATAAATGTATTTAATAATTAAAGTTTATTTTAAACTGTTTACTTAAAATTAAACTTAACATTGAAGTTAACAAAAGAAACATTCTAGTGAGTAGTTTATGTGGTAACATTAGTGTTAGTCAATTAAAATTTAAAAAAAAAGTACATACTGTTAGTAATATATATCAATGTGATTAGCTTAAAATTTTAATTTTTTCACAAATTTTATATTTTAATGTCAACTATGTTTACACGGTCAATTTTCAAAAACATTATTTTATATTTAAACTTTATACTTAAATCTGAAGTATACACATAGAACCTTCCTTTAAATTGTTATGAATAACAAATAAGAGGTATAAGTAGTTTGCCCCTAAAGCAACAAAACTTTTGAGGAGTTGAAAAGAACCCAGGACAACAGGATAGTTTTTGATCACACAGTTCACTTTTTAACTTAAACAGTGGCAACTGCTTTTATATATAATGAATTATGTTTTGTTATTTAATTTTGAAACCATTAAAAATAAAAAAATCTATGAGCCTGAAGTAGTAATTTTCAAATTTTGTGTTAATTTAAATTTTATTTTAAACTCAGGCTGACTTAGAAATGCCTGATTAACTTAGTTTAATTTTACGTTTCTCAATAATTGAAAACTAAATA
This sequence comes from Thalia democratica, assembly GCF_965202585.1. Taxonomy (NCBI): domain Eukaryota; kingdom Metazoa; phylum Chordata; class Thaliacea; order Salpida; family Salpidae; genus Thalia; species Thalia democratica. The sequence continues at coordinate 115,726,177 of NC_139165.1, read as the reverse complement.
GGTTCTAATAGTAGAGTTAAGTAAGGAATAAAAAAAAAAGATTGTCTTTTCTTCAAGTATAAAGCAACTATTAAAATATTTCGAAGTTTTATGTTAGGACTAAAATATTTAATTCTATAATTAAAAAAAATTAGTCGTTACAATAGTTTTATTATTTAGTTTTCTAATACTTATTTTTCACTAAATAATAATTTTTTTATTGTATGTAACTAGAGCTAAAGAACTTAAAAAGATTTTTTTTTCTTTATGGTTAAAAATGTTTATGAGTATTTATTTATTTAATGAATAAGTTTTCTATATTCATTATCAATTACATGGATTTTATCATTAAGTTATCACAGTTTAGTTGTTGTTAAGAACAAACTTTATGTTATTGGTGATGGAAGAGAAATTTTTGACAATGTAAATAAAAGATTTGTTGAACTAAAGTCAAGTTACAATGATATCATTTTTAATAAAGCTATGCCGATAGGAAAAAAAATCGTAATATTTCAAAATAACAGATCGTCAGTATTTTGTTATGATGTTGATAAAGATGAATGGTCTAAACAATCATTTGAAGTAACAAAGAATCTTCAAGATTTTGCTTGTACAAAGTTACCTTGATATTAAGAGAAGAGGTTAAAAAAAATAATGCATAAATAGCTAAAATTAAGTTAGAGTAAAAATTGAACTAAATATTTTTTTCGTTTACGTAATAAACATCTTTAATTTGATTGTTGTGATGTTATACTCTTAACAAAAACCTTTTAATAAAGTTGTTAGAGCGATTTCAAATAATCCATATTCTACATTTTATTATTATTGTGAGTTGGTGATAATAGGTAATTAAATATTTACGATTCATAAATATTTTGTACCAGTAATTTTTTCTAATTTTAGTAAAGTAAAATTATCTTAATGCTCTCCGAGCTACTTGAATCTAAATTTTTATTTGGAAATGCCACTGTAACAGGCTCGGCAGTTTCGTCAGGAGCAACTTTTTCAATTGCATCCTGGTTAACTTAACTTATCTGCAATCGAGTGCGAGGTTTTTTTTAAATGATTTTCATTTATTTTATAAATTTAGATTTAATATAAACTTATAAGTATTTATATTTTTTTAATATAGCAAAATATCAGTTGAAATAAAAAAAGCTTAATCAAGATTAATCTGCTTTAAAAAGTTTCTTGCAGTTCACGATTCTAGTTATTTTGTAACGATGGTTGCTCGTAAAATTTACTTGTTCAGAAAGATTTATTCTTTCTTATCTCTTCTGGATTTAAAGGACGTGTAAAAAGTAATAATGATAAAATTTTCAAATATAAGATAAAAATTTAAATTAATGTCATTGAATGCGTGGGCTCACTAGTAGCAGTCATATTTCAAATTTAGCAGAGGTAAATGTTAAAAGTGACTTTAATTAAAACAAATAAATGTATAAAAGAAAAATACAAAAATTATGAAGTTACAAGTAAACATAATAAATGAAAACTAAAAGTTTTAGACAAAAAAAAAAAACACCAACTTATAAAAGACCTGAGATTCAGCTAATTCAAAGTGCAGAGCGTGTCGAGCTACTTTTTGCTTGGCAAGAAATGACTTGCTTGGTCATTCGCTCAACTGCTCATAACATCATAAATTGCATAAAGTGTCATTAAGCGTTAGTTGGCAAATATGCTAACACTCTTATGCAGTTATTTATATTTGTTTAAAGTTGATGGTTATTTTTGATCACTTAACTAGTTCTTTAAAAAAAATCGTTTTTATGGAGTTTAGCAAAAGTTTAAATATTTAGGCAACTGAAGTAAAATTTAAAAAATATTTACAAATAAAGTAATATCGTTTATTATATTTTCATGCAAAAAACTTTAAAAAAAGCTCATTATATTTCTAATTAAAAAACTTAAATAAAAACAAATCATGATTAACTATTTTCGGCACTTAGTGCATGTCAATCTAATTAGGATGTTTTTGACAAATAAGCTAACAGCTTCAATGGGACAGTAAGCGGGTATTAAATTTGTTCGAAACTATGTTTTCAAAAAGCAAGTTTTAATCATTTATAGAGTTATTAAAATGTATTCAAATTTTCATAATAATTTTAGCAAAATATCAATATTTAGACAATCGAAGCAAACAGATTAAAAATTTAGGTCGGTTTTACATAATGTACCACCTTGTTTATCACATCTTAACGTAAAAATAACTTTTAAAGAAAATTTATTCCATATTTAAACAAAAATCTTAAATAAAATCAAATAATTTTTAAACAATTTCCTCAGCAGTTAGTGCTTGTCAGTTTAAACCATTTAAGCAACTCGGTCTGTGTATATGTCATGTAGTGAAAAGGTATTTAAATCACTAATATTATTGATAACACTTGTCATTGGTGCACTATATAAATTTCAAAGAAATGAATAACACATTGAACAAAAGTTGAAAAAAAAATAGATAACTAACCTTCTTTCTGGAAATAAAAGTTGGTGATAGTGGTCTATTGTTAGGAAAATTAAAAAAAGACGCTATAAAAAGTGTTAATTTATTCGTTTATATGGTTTTTAACTTTAATGATTATGATGAGCTTTTTGACTGTAATTTTTACATGCGCTTGGAGTTTATTAACATTTAACCATAGGTCTCGATTTTCGGATATTTCTAAGTTCTATCTAATATTTAAATTAATTACAATTAGCTTCAAGCTTTCTCGACTACAGAGTTAAAATTCAATATTAACAAAATTCTTATTTCCTACAAATAATTCCAATAAATGTCTGGTAAAGAAGGTTGCTGAAAGTCATATCTTTGTATCACATTGTAATCCAACGTAATATTTATTTTTAAAGCAATAAGACTTGTCTGTAATTGATAACATGTCAACTAATCTGAATATATTTTATATAAAAACGTTTGTTTTTTTCCTTCACTAAACTTATTAATTTCCTTCAGTTCATTATAAAAAGAGGTGTAACTAATTAAAAGAATATCAATTATTTTAAAAAAAATAAGAGTATTTTTTTTAGTGTTGGCTTACCACAATAAGTGTAATAAAATATTAATTGATTTAACAATAAATTAAAACCATAAACTGGACTTGCTTTTAATTGAAACCGTTTAAAATTTTACATATATTAAATAATGATGTTTTTACTAATGGTCATTAATGCCTATTATGATAAATGATCAGTATTTTCAAAGTTAAGTTACTGTAAAAAAAAGTTATTAGTTATAGACCGTGGAAATAATAGTTTTTAAATGTTGACAACATTTGTAAGAAATCTGTATGTTTGAAGCATCAACCATGTACTATTATTACACTAAAAGTATGGCATTAAGTAATAAAATTTTATGAATTTTGTTTGTCAATAATTTGTAATGATGTTGATAAAAATAAATTGTCACAAAACTCATGCAAAGTAACAAAAGATTTTCAATATTTTTCTTCTGTGAAGTTTTCATTGTATTAACTTGTTGTGTTAATATAAACTACTTATGTTTAAACACTGATATATATAAGCCACTAGATAAATTGATAACTTTTTTGTAAAGTATCGGCTTATCAACTAATTAATACTAACTACTTCAATATTTCATTACATAGGAGCACTAAAACTAAATTTATTTATCCAGAAATTAAATATAAGTGTATAACTTTTTTAGTCAAATTGTTTTATTTTTTACGAAGTTTTAGTTATATTTATATGGTTACTTGCGTTTAACAATAATATTCTTTAATATGCATTTTTAAAGAAGATTACGTTTTATTCATAAATCAATAAAAAAACCTTGATGAAAATACTTAATATACTTCAAAACAGATAAGCCACAAAACTTGTTATCCTAGAAAACATTGAATTTAAGAAACTTTGATCAAACCCTGAAAAATATAGAATTTACAACAAAAATCATAAAAAGTCGTTGAATTTTAAACAGTCATGTTAAAATCTAAAATTTTTTATTTGAAACAAAAATCTATCAAAAAGATAAAAACTTGTCATTAACAATCCAAAGTAGCTTTACAGTGTTTTTATAATTTTGAATACTGCTTTACACAGTTAATAACCTTAAACTTAATCTTAAACTAAAGATAAACTTAAAATCGAGTACTTTTCAAAAACCTCGAAATAGTTTATTAAAAACCAGTAGCTACCCTGATGAATTTTTTCAGAAAGTTTATTCATGTTTAATTCTTACTTTTTTCAATTAAAAATAAAGTAATTAAAAACAACTTTTATCTTTTTAACCGAAAAAAATCCCTTGGTGACATGTTGTTTGGTGAAAGTCAAAGGTAAAATCTTAACACTAAAAAACAAAAATATAAAGTTTATATATAAATAAAAAATTAATCTGGAAGTTCAAAGCAAGCAACCAAAATACACAATCCAATCATGTGATCCTTATAGTTAATCAATTTGTTTTGACATTACTGATAACAAAAATTACTCCAAAATCAATTTATAATATTTTTTTCATTTACAAGGATAAATCAGGTTTACAACAAAACTTAGAATCCTGTAACATAAATACATTCCACAATCCAATAATGTGATCATTGCCAGTTTATCAATGTATTCTTAAACTAAAACAAACATCAAATCAAAAATCAATCTATTATACTTTAGTTATTGGTAAAAAAATAAAAGCAAAAGTCATATTAGTTTTTTAAGGTGCTTATTTAAATTGAAAACTATTGATTTGAAAATTCAAACATGTAATAAAAACTGTACAAATAGATGCTGTTATCACTGTTATATTGTGTAAATAAGAGATTGATATTATTTTCGTTAATAGAAGAGAAATTTTTGTTTTATTGAGTATATTGATTTTTAATGACTTAAAGTTTAGTGTAAGTAGTAAAAACAATTTTAATTTAATGATTTTACTTTTGTGCAAGTACTAGTAATTTTAATGAGATTTGTTCTTTTTTTTAATTGTTTAATTTTGTTATATATATATCTTTTTTCAAACATTTACTTTAAACCTATTTTACTTTATTAGTTTATAATAACTATATTACTTATAAAAAGTTCTTTTTATAGCTAATTACAAAAATCTTAACTTAGGGAATTTTTTGACAAAAAATTGTGCACCCCCTGACTAAAATAAAACGCAAATCCACTGGTATATTCTACAAAAAAAAATTGTAACAGGTATTTTTAACACTGCGTTTTATCAAGCGTAATGCAAACTCTATACATATATTCTGATAAAAATGCTAGGGGCATTTGAATTTTCAACTAACAAAGCTGCTTTTATATGAAAACGTAAAGCAAAGTTATATTATCGTCGAGAGTTTCCAAAAAAAGAAAAACCTGGACGACTGGGAATGTCTAGAGCAGGGGTCGGCAGGTAGTTGGTGGTCGCGGGCCAAATTTAAAGTTTCCAAAGTCTTCGTGGGCCGCAGTTTTAGTTTTAGTGACATTTGAATAATCTTTTGGTTTTAGTTTTAGTCACTCTAGAGAAAAGTTATACTTTTGTTACCTTATTATTTTATATGCTTTTAGCTATACATAGAATACCTATTTAAGTTAATATTTATTAAAGTAGAATTTACGTTGACTAATATACCTAAGTGTTAATAAATTATGTACTTAAATAAGCATTTAATAAATTAAACTTAATACTTATGTAATTTTACTTACAACCTAACTCTCTATAAAAACCTAACTTGAAATACAATTTACTGGTTACTTTTATACATTTGTCATATTATCAACCCTTTTTTCATATTTGTAAGAATATTTCTAAAAAAAAAGTTTTTGCGAGTTAAATAATTTACACTCATTAAAAAACTTAGTAGTTAGTTATAGTTAGTTAACTTAATAAAATTATTACCTTTTTGCATTCCAGAAAGCTAAAACAATTTCTTTAACATGCTTAATAACCGAATACTTTAAAGAAATATCTTATTAGTGATTAGTCTTTTACATGGTTGCCACTTAAAAAGCAAAAATGTCTGAGTTGTATCAAACCAGCCTAAGTTTATTAAAAGTTGAAAAAGCTAACGAATAGTTCTTAATCACGCTGAAATACCTAGTTAAAATATCATTATTATCATTTGTATCTAAGTACACAATGTGTAAGAAATTAAGAAAAAAATTACAATTAGTAAACTACACTACAGTCATAAAATCTATTCTGAGAATTGGAAGACTTCTTTAAAGTGTTTCAAATAAAAGTTTCACACACGCTTGAGTTTTCAAGCTTTTAAAATAGCCTTTTTGTGTAGCAACCCAGTTAAAATAAAGTTCACAACATAAAGAAATAACGAAGGTTATTAACAATAAATAAATTACATGTCAAAAAAAATAAGTCAGCTTAAATGGACAATTAAATTTATTAAAAATGTTTAACAAAAGTATAATACTTTATTGGGTCATTAGCGAAGTAGAAAAATTTATTTCTTATTAAGCATAATAGCAATTTTTTATCTGCATTAAGAATATTTCATTTAAAAATAGTGCTGGTAAAATATAAGACGAGCTACAAGGATAAAAAACGTTAGTTAAAAATTATTGCAAGAAAAGATAAAAAAACAAATTACCAAAGTCAGTTCCAACAAAACACATGATTATCTTTAGTAACTACAGAATGATCAGAAAAAATTGTTAAGGTAAAGTAGCAAAATTTATTACTTAAAATGAGATACTGTTTATTATTGAAAACTTTTTTAAAGAATTTATGTTGGCGGTAATGAAAAACTTTTATTTATTTCTTCAATGACAACAAGAAGTCGTGTTTAGGAAATGTATTAAGGTTATGTAGTAAAATAAAACAAGTTAAGACTATAATCAATATGTTAATATGAGAGCACTGATAGAAAAACTATTGCTCATCTGAGAATTTTTAGTAAAGATGTTTTACTAAATTTGGCATTTTAGTAAAATTTCTTGGTTTAGTTCCAACGCGAAGCACAACAATAAGTGAAATTTTACAAGTAAAGGTGCAAAGCACCAATACAAAGTTTTTGAGAGTACAAATTCCTTCTATTATTATTAGTTTATAGTTTAATTAAAGTTTAAAAAAAATGTCTTAAAAAATATATCAATATTAAAAAATTAAAATAAGCTACTTTAATATATATTATAATAAAAAAGTATATATTTTGTAAATTTTTTTTGTCAAATCGAAACTTCATTACTTTACATGAAAAAATTGTTTGAAATTTTAGGTTTTCAAAAATTCTCAAATTCAAGTTTTTTTTTCAGAATTTTTAAGCATAAATTTTCAAATTCAAAGCTTTTCCGGGATTCAAGTTTTTTGGCAACACTGATTGTTCACACTTGAATGTACACAACCATATAAATAATATTTTGATTTATATCAGCTGCAAGACTTAAAATTTTACATATATTATAACTCAAACTAACACTGTGGATTAAGCAAAAATATATCATAAGTTTAATTTGCTTGTTTTTCAAGCAAAATATACAGTCTAAGTCAATAAAAGCATTCCTGATATTTTTGTATATAAATAGCAATTCTTGCTAAAAATTTTAAAAATGACTTAGTTTGCCTGAGATTTGAAGTTTTTAAATAGTGATAGTCTGACAGTGTGGCAAGCAATGTTTAGTTGTTTATTTGCTTGAATTTGAACTATTTTGATTAACAATGTACAAACTTAATAAGTTTACCATCCCTAAATCTAGTTTATTTTAGTAGGTAGCTCCAAAAAACAGCAATTGTGAGTATTGATATGCATGGCATAGAAATTAACTTAGTTTGACAAAAACCATGTTTGAAAAATGAAAATGTATACCTAACAATAACTATATTCATTTATGTCATATATATTGTTTTAAATGTGTCTGTAAAAATGTAGGTATTACATGTAGAAACAACAATGTTAGAAAATTATGCATTTACTAAACTTAAATTAACTAAAGTATTAAATAAAAAGTGGTTTAAAATATAAGCATCTTTTTAAGTTGGTGTGCATGGAAATTCAAATTAAGTGCAAAGAAAACTTCTAAAAAATTGTAATGTGTCAAAACATAATCAAATAAACCTAATTTCTTATTACTAAGTTTTTTTGAATATTTTTACTTTAAAATATAACATTTACAAATAAAAAATCTATAAGAGAAACTTAGGTATAAAAGATATTGAAAAATTATATATCTAAGCTATCAAGAAACGATACTTTAGTTAATGACTGTGCAATACTTTTGAACAATATCGAAAACATTTGGATTTAGTAATATAATAAATAGGAATCATATAACTTACTTATTAAATCCAAGCATTTTTTACACTCTTTTTTTTTCAGATAAATACTTGCTGTTGTATAAAAGAAATTACTATGAAACTGAAAAAAAATATCCTGTTAGAATGTCAATCTGTCTTTTTCACATTTTTAAAATAAAGTATTAATTTATTCTATTTATTTTAATATGTTATACAGAGATTTAAAACCAAACTAGTCAAATTAAATCGAGTTACCGAAAAAAAATTAAACTTGAAATATATTTTTGCTTAGCGGGCCACATTTACGTGCTAACGGGCCACAAAATTTTCTTTCGCGGGCCGCATTCCATTCAAAAAAATAACGTGCTCGCGGGCCGCGGATTTACCCTTTGCGGGCCGCAATTGGCCTGCGGGCCGCAGTTCGCCGACCCCTGGTCTAGAGTTTGACAGTTTGACATAAAAAAATGAAATTTTAAAATGGTTGGAAAAAAATTGGAATTTCGAAAAAAATCAACAAAACTCTATGATTTTTTGCATTTTTTACATGGAAAAAGAAGAAAACTTAGACTAGGTACAAAAAAATTAATTACAAACACCATGTTTATATTATTATTAAACACACTTGAAATAATATTACCTAACTTTTTAAATACTTTATAACAATTAATAACATAAATTCAGTTTTATACTAAATGTAGACTAAAAAAATTCATTTAAGAAAAAACCAACTATTAAAAATGTTTAAATACTAGTAACTAGTATAAATTTTGATTTTTTACTTTTTGTAATCCTAATTTATGCTTAATTTCGAGTATTTTGAGTTAAAATAAGGGTAAAGGGACGATTTTAACTAGTAAAAAATAATAAATGTTCAGTTAGCGAACAAGTTATTTTAGTGATGAGTGCTTAACAATAGTTTAGAACTAATTTTGTTAAAATATTTAAATTTCTACACTGAATACTGTATAAAGAAAAATGAATACTGAATAAAGCCTTACCGTGGTATAGATTGTATAAAGTTAAAAACTAAGATTTTATTGTAAAAATTACTCGAGCATGACATTTTAAGTTTAAACTATCATAAGTTTTCTTATGATAAGTTCAGAACTTGGCTTACTGATAAATTCCGGCATTTGTACTATTAAGATATTATACTGCTTAGTTTTTGCATTTATGGCAATAAATCTTAACTGATAAATAGGTTTAGTTGATTTCTAGTACTGTACAAAAACTTAAAAAGTTATAGTTCTAAAAAATTACTTATAAAATTATAATATAGTTAATGTTATTCTTGAAAAAAAAATTATAGATAAAACTAAACATTATTCCTGCCTGACATAGAAACTTAAAACATTTTGGTCTTTTTTATTACTTTATCTAAACTAGTATTAAGTTAGTTTAAATCTTTTATCTTGATAGGTTAAAAAAAGTAAAAAAAGTTAAGAAGATATAGATGTATTAAAAAAATTTTTATATAACAAAATATTAAAAAAAAAATTAACTAACCAAAGCTTTTGCAGGTTTAAATTTATATATTTTTTTTCATTTAAATTTTAGAAAATAATCAGAATTTTTCATGAAATTCATAATTTGACGGTAAGGCAAGTTAGTTAATTGTTAAAAAAACTAATTAAATAGTAGCTAAAGTCTTTTATTATAAATTTTTCTTTTTTTTTCTTTTTGCATTTATATATAGATTTTTTTATCTATGCTTATTTAAGTACTGAAATAAAATTTTATTTTTCATTCAAAATATAATTAACTAAAATTAAGAATTAATAATGAAACTACATAATCTTTATGCTTTGAACATGAACTTATTAGAGGTAAGGAATAAAAACATTAATTAATTTTGTTAGTAAAATTGATTTTTTATTTATTTGAGTTGCTCCACTTAAACTTATTCTGAAAGTTATTCTAAAGTTTAAAAAAAAATTATTGTTAATGATATTTTAAGTCTAAACTAACACAAAAAGTTAAATTAAGAACTTAGCTTACTCTTCTTAGCTTACTCTAGGATTTTGTAAAAATAATGGTTGCAACTAAACTGTGGGTATTAAATTAAATTTACATCTCATAAATTACTTCAAGTTTTCAAAATTTTGTTTAAACTCAGCTTTCTTGTTGATTAATTTAAAACTCTGTTTAGTATTTTTTATAATTTCATACTCAAAAACCTTGAGATTTAAAATTAAGATTAAAAATTCTGGGTTGTGGCATTTATGAGAAAATCTTTAAACACTTAATCTTCAAAACAAAAATTATTATAAAACCTGGAAGAGTTTTTTACAAGTTAAGTAGCAAAAGTTTGATTTGACTTAAAAAACATTCCAATTGCTATTATCCAAATATTTTTATATAAAAACACAATTAAAGTAACTTTACATTATTTTTTAATTTGTTAATACTATTTAACAACAGTTTCTATAATTGTTTTTATTTTTATTTAAGATGAGAACAGTAAATGTATACTTTTGAAGATCTGGAAGTAATTTAGAATACTTTAAATAAAATTTTAAAAATAAATGGTCATCCTAATTATATTGTTAAAAGTATAAGGGAAGGCAAATTACTTATTTTTAGTGCTAATTACATTAATAGTCAGGCTACCAGTTACTTTTACCTTTTTATCTGAAAAACTTACCAAATATGTGCAGTTAAAATGTAACAGTTTTATAAGTTTAGGGCTGCAACTTTTTTTTGGTATTCTCAGAATAACTCTCAATAAAAGGCATTTTGTTGTAGAACTCAAGCTGGTTATTTTTTTATGTTAATTATTTTGGCTTTGGTTGTAATCAGGAAAACTCAAGTAATTTTAAAATGCTAAAAAACTTAAAAGTAATATAAGATTATGATAAGGTTTTGAGTTACCCTTATGATAAGGGTAACTCAAAAAACTTTATTTCATTTATTTTTAAATTTAGGATGACTCAGGACAGTTTTGATTTTTATATAATAATCATAGAATAAGCTTAAGAATTTTATAAAACTCAGGGCATACTTTTTTTGGTTTAAAATGAGATATATTGGATTAAATTCCAAATGTTTTTGTTACATGGAAACAATTTTAATCAAAAAATTAGTTTTTATTGATCTAAAATGATTATTCAAAATTATAAATCTCTTAAACTCTTAATCTTTACTGTCCTTAGAAATAATTTTATAGTTATTTTTTAAATAAGGAATTAAAATTAATCAAGATTTAAATTCTAATTAAACTGTTTAAGTAAAATTAAAGTACAAAAATGCATTCAAGTGAGTAATTTATGAGGTTATATTAAAGATAGTCAATAAAAATAAAACTATTTTCTGTTAAATATAAAGTTAGTCAACATAGTTACATAAGTTAACTTACAATTATTGTCTTTAATCTCAACTAATTTACTATTTTAGTCCTGATTTATAAAAATTTAGTATTATATAATAACAGGAAAAAAAACTCAGTACAACAGGGCAGTTTTTGGTAACTCAAGATTTTTTTTTGATTTAAAGAGTTGCAACCCCGTTCAAATCTTAAAAATCATGTTTTTATTTTCTGTTATTTTTATCATTTTTACAATTAAGATTAATGAACTCCAAATGCTACTACAAAATTTGGCTAGAAATTTTATTTTAAAATTAATTCCTCCAAACTCAAGTTGATTTAAAGAGTTGCAACCCCGTTCAAATCTTAAAAATCATGTTTTTATTTTCTGTTATTTTTATCATTTTTACAATTAAGATTAATGAACTCCAAATGCTACTACAAAATTTGGCTAGAAATTTTATTTTAAAATTAATTCCTCCAAACTCAAGTTGATTTAAAGAGTTGCAACCCCGTTCAAATCTTAAAAATCATGTTTTTATTTTCTTTTATTTTTATCATTTTTACAATTGAGATTAATGAACTCCAAATGCTACTACAAAATTTGGCTAGAAGTTTTATGTTTTAAATTAATTCCTCCAAGCTCAGGTTGACTCCGGAATTTAACTAGCTTTCTGTCATTTATGAGAGTGAATACCTTGTAAGTTTTGATGGTAGGCTTCAATTTTAAACAAAAAATCTTCTCTCCTTTAGAATATATAGCTTTTTAAAAATTTTCAGTTTAATTTAAAAACTAATAAAAATGTTCGAAATAATTTTTATAATTTTTTTTATTTTTTTAAAATATTTTTAAACTTAATATTTTAATTTTGAACTACTCAAATTATTAAAAAATTAATTATATGTATTTTGATAAAAATATTTAACCTTGTTAGGGGTTAACTTTCAAACTTATTTTTTTATACAATTAAAAAAAGCATTTAAAGCCTAAGACTTAAAATAGAAATGAGAAAAAATTTGAACAGGGACTTATTGATAATGTTTTTACTAAGTTTAGTGCCTACCATAAACCAAGAAATATATTTAAAAATGTTAAGACCATTGGATCTTACATATTTTTTTAATTAGTAACACTGCCTCTTATATGAATGCTGGAAGCAAAAATAGTATTATTATACAGAGATTCTTAAACCTGAAAATATCTAGAATTTAAAACTTAAGACAAAAACATCGAATTTGAAAATTTTAGGAAATACCTAGAATTTTGAACAAAAGTCACTAAGAAACTGAGGTTTTAGACCATTGTTACTTTTAAAATAACAAATAAGCTAGATACAATAAACTTAGATATCAGCATTTTACAAAATAAGTTTCGGTAAAAGACCTCGTCAGTTCGTCAGTGCTTAAATAATCTAGAAGTTAATAGTGCATTCATGGAAAACATCATTTTAACAATTGAATATAAACATTTTTTTTTATTTTACTTAAAAAAAAAACCAATTAAATTTTAATATTAAGATTTTTAGATTTATTTAAGCACTGACGAGGTTTTTGACCGAAACTTAGTTTGGAAATAGGTCTTGAAAAAATAAATTTATTATTTCTCCTTTAGTAGTTAAGAAATCTTAATTTGTTTTTTAAGAATAAAAGCATATATTAAATCTACTTATTTAGGTAAATAAACCTATTTAGGTATATCCTTTTCTATGGATTTTAATTCTCATACACCTGAAGGTTAAATACTATTTTTTTTAGTTTAATGATTTTTTTAAATAGTTTCTGCATAACATATCTAATTTTTACACATTTACATTATTGCACATAAGCTTACTGTATAAATTGTTAATATTAACTACTATTTTTATTAATCATAAAGTATACTTTAAATTAAATATACTGTAAGTTTAAATCAATATTAACATTTTTATCTTTATATTTTTCTACAGAATTTACTTTTTAATCATTCTAACAGTTATATATTTAAGTTTATAGAACGAAAATTTCTTTAAATTTTTTCAGTATAACATATCTAAATTCACAATTCAGATAAACTAGCTGTAAAAGTAGTTAATTTTAAATATAATCCTTATTTGATATAAAAGTGACTCAATATACTGTTATAATGCAACAAAATTATCAACAATATACCTATAATATTGAAATAAAGATGCCAAAAATACTTCAGTTTGTTATTATCCTAATTTTTGAATTTTTTAAAAAAACTTTCAGTTAAAGTTCTTTCATTTATTCAGAATTTGATATGTATAAGTTAAAATTTTTTTTAAGTGTTTTAATTTATGTTAAAATTTAATAAATTCTTAGTATTTTTAATAATATTTTTACAAAAAACTATTATTTTCAGCTATATAAGTTAACATTAAAAAAATAGTTTTAAATCATGTACAAATTAGTAGATACATTCAAGAGCAACGCTCAAAAAAGATTCATGAAAATTATTGATAAATTTTCAAAAGAAAAATGTAAAAAAAGTAAGAATTACGTAAAATCCTTAAAGTTAGGTTTTAAAAATAATATTTAGTTGTTAAATCGTAGCATTAAATAATATAAAATGCTTAACAAACCAAGTTTCTTAACTAAATAAGTAAAAACTTGTAGTATAATATTTTATTAATCAATTCTTAACTACTAATGTTTAAAAGTTTGTATAATACTTATCCAATTATGATTTTTCTAAACAAATTCAAAACTATTAATAACTTTTTAAACAAACGATCTTAAAGTAAATACAATTAGCCTTTAAGATACTGTGACTATAACCTTTTATTTAGATTTTAATATAATGGTTTCTAAAATTAGCTTTTACATTAAATTTAATTCTATAAAGAAATAGAACTAACGAAAAAAATTATTAAATGTTTTATTAGCCTGTTAAAACTAATTTCTATTAAAGATTTTAAATAATATATTTAAAATGAAGCATGTAATAATTTAATCCTTTACGCTATCTTGCTTAATAAGTAATTAGTTAATAAACATCAAACAAGCTGTAACTAAGCTTATATACTAAAACATTTGTTTTCATAGATAAAACAAAGATAGAACAAAATGAACTGGCAATGGCTCTAAAATGCAACAGTTTGATGCTAAGTTAAGTTGAAAGGTTAAAAATTTCGGAACTTATAAAAGAAAAAGTAAACAAAGACAATGTTCTGACATTTTATAGTTTAGGAAAGCGTTACAAACTACCCACTACTTCTGAGTCATCCTTGCTTTGTATAGAACGTTGTTTTCCAATGGTAGTTGAAACTCAAAACTTTTTATATTTAGATTTTAGTATTGTTGCAAATATAATTTCAAGTTCTGAATTAAATATTCACTCAGAAGTTGAAATATTCAATGCAGTAATTACTTGGTTGAAACACAAGAGTAAAGAACGTAGCAAATATACAAATCAGTTGTTATTAAAAGTCTGTTATAGTTTATTATCAGAAGATGCATTTAGATATGTTTTAAATTGTAATTTACTTTTTACTAAAAACATTGATTGTAGAAAAACATTTAAAGAAGTATCACTAAACCAGAAAAATTTATATTCGGCAAGAACAGATAAGTACTGCACAAGTAGGTATTGTACCCAAAATAAGTATAATATCTTAATATGTAGTGAAGTAAATAAACATAATATAGTAAGAAATTTACATCAAGTTGATGGAAGCACATTGAAGAATGTGAAATATCTTACTCCAATGAATCAATGTAGGGAAACATTTGAAGCTGTTTGTTTAAAAGGAGAAATTTATGTGTTTGGTGGTTTTGATAATTATGGTACTGAATTAATGTCTGTTGAAAAATATTCACCTTCCACTAATAATTGGAATAGAGTAGCTTTTATGTTTGATGAGCGTCAATATTTTTGTGCTTGTGCATTTATGGATAACATATTTATTTTGGGAGGTTATTACTCAAAGAGCAATAATACAACTAGTTCCTGTTTACAATTTGATACAGGAGATAAAAGCTGGAAAAAAGTTTCTGGAATGAATAAAGAAAGAGAACATGCTGCTTGTGCAGTTTTTCAAGGAAATATTGTTGCTAGTGGTGGTAGAGATAATAATTTCAATCTTTTTATTGAAAATAATTTGAAGTCAGTAGAATCATTTGATGTATTTGCTAATAAATGGTCACCAATGCCTAATACGATAAATAATCACTGTTTTCATAATTTAGTTGTTGTAAACGATAAATTATTTGTTATTTGCGATAAAGTAGACAGTTGTGAAATGTTTGACAATGTTTGTAAAAAAATTGTTTATCTTAAGCGTCCACCGAGTATTGATTTTAATAAGTCTGTTGCAATAGGTAACAGAATTGTAGTTTTTAAAGAAAACAGTTCATCAATAATTTGTTATGATGTTGATAAAGATGAATGGTCTGAAGAACCATGTCAAGTAACAAAATATCTCAAAGATTTTTCTTGTGTGAAGTTTCCTTTGTATTAATTTATTGTGTAAATATAAGCTGTTTAGTTAGGTTTAATATTAGATATTTAATATATAGATTATAAATGGTTATTTGTGTATTAATAAGCGTATTTTAAAAAATAAACTTAATAGTTGATTATAAAAAAGTGTGTTATTTTTTATTATCTGGTAAAAACTTATATAGGAAAATTAAATTCTGTTAAAACTTTCACCGCAGTCATTGTCGAAACAAACAAAATTTAGTTCAGATTTTTTGTTTATAAAAGTAATTCAAATATGTCAAAATAGTTAAAACTAGTTTCAAAAAGTATGATTTAAGTTATTTTCTATAAATGTTTTAACACTGAAATATATAAGCAGGAAAGATAAATTTGTATGAAAAAAAATAAAATAAGTTTAATTTTTACTTATTAGTTTTATATTTTTTTTAATACTAATAGCGTAATTTTACATGATGCGATAAGTACTTTAAGATAACAAAAACTTTTTCATTTTTAAACTTAAAATAAAATTTAGTGAAACAATTGAAAAAACGAACTTAGAAGGTTGAATGATGTCTCTTGTGAAAAAAAGCAATAAAACATATATAATTATTTTTTATACAAAATCGGCTATTATAAAAAATTGACTACTTTCCAAACTTTTTAAAATGCATAAATTATTAAATTATTAAGATCAGTGTATTTTTTCAAACTCAGTTTATTGTACAATAAACTCCAATATTACTATGTCATGTAATTATAAAATTGTCAAACTTTAAATCTTCAGTTTAACATTGTAAATAAACTTAGCTTACTGATGAGTATATGAGATTATATATCTCATATACGAAACGGTCGTATAAACTGTTGTTTTTTATATAATCAAATATATATTTAGCTCCAATTCAGTTTGTCGAACTTCTTCAGGCAGAACTTTTTATATTTAAATATATATATTTATGTATTTATATAAGTCCAACGGTACATCAAATTGTACTTGAAACCGTTTTGTGTTTAAGGAGAAACTCAAAAATAGTGATGGGGATGTAATTTTAATAAAATAAGGAAAAATAAAGAACTGTCACGAGTTTACTGATGCAGATTTGCAATCCCGTATTACAACCATATATAAACTCTCTTCCAAATGGAGAGTAGATAATTCTAAACAACTTTGTGCTGCTAATATACAAACATTTGTTTTGTTGTTAGTTAAAAACTGTAGATAGTTATGTATTTTTTATAGTTTAAAATTTAAATATCCTGTAAAAATTAAGCTAGAAAACCTTGAATTTATTAGTTTTTGAATAAAATGGAAACATAAAATTTTAATTAAAGTCACTATAAAACCTGGAATTTTAAAATACTATTATATGTAAAGTCGTAAAACTTTGATTTGACAAAAAAAAAAATTTTTTAGTCAATAAGTTTTGTCAAAACTATTTCATTTTTTAAATGTTTTTTAAATAGCTTTGCATTATCTTTTTATATTTTTATTACTATTTAACACAGTTCTTTTCTTAAACAAAATTTTTTACTAAAAACAAACAAAAAAATGTATACATTATAAGATCTGGAAGAAAATCAGATAACATAAAAAGAAAGTAATTGATTTATACTAATGTACAATAATTCATTTTATATCATTTTAATTTTTTTTATAGACTGTATTTTAAGTAGTGTTTGAGATATTTTCATAACACTTGAAAACCAATTAAGACCTTAATTTCAGTTTTATAATATATATAGACTAAAATATTTAATTATTAAACACTTAATTTTTAAATTCTTCAAAAACAAGATATTATAAATTTTGATTTTTAGCCATTTTTTCGTATTAGTTGAAGCTTAATTTTTATTTGTTTCGAGTTTACCTGAGGCAAAAAGAACGATTTTGACTAGAAGGGAAAATAAATTGTTAACTAATTTTGATAATATGATTTAAGCACTACTTTATAATGTTGCTAGGCTGACTTAATACTGAATAAGAAAAGTTTCTTTAGCCTAGGCGTCGGCCAACAGCCTTAAGCAACTCCAGGCCAACTTTTCCAGAAGAAAGTGCAGTCTGCACACGAAAGATTTCAAGAAAAGCAATTTCTATATTATTATATGTGTTATTTTAAAATAAAAATAAGTCTAGTAGATAAATACAATTCTCAACCAAAATATTGCAAAGTAAGCAGTAAAATAGCACTAGTTAAGAGTAACAATTAAAATAACACCTAATTTGTAAGTTTTTATAGTAAAACTTTTTTGATATTTTTGAAATAGTTTACCTGAAAAGTACCTCTTGGGCCGCATATTTTGACTTTGAGGGGTTCATTTGGCCCGAGGACCGCAGTTCGTCGGCTCCTATTTTACATAAAATTTGATGCTAGACTAATTAGTGGTTTTCAAATGACTAAAATTTGAAATTTCACAGAAGTTTGTGATCTGCGGTTGGTTTAGTAAATAAAATTGCTAAAATACTTTTTTAGAATATTTAAAGAAAACTTTTATAATTTTAACTTGCAATATAGCTTATTATTTAAGAATAACTCTTTATTAGTGCTTAAATAATGCTAATTTTATGAACTTTTTATTTGACAACCAATTATATTTAAATAGCTGCAAACTTCGAGTAACTTTTTCTACAAAACCAGACTGACTTATACAAAAATGCTGAGGTCGACTCATTGTATAATTTATGAAATTTAAATTCTTATTGTTAACCTTATTGTTAAAATTACTCAAGCATGACGTTTTGAGTTTAAACTGGCATAAATTTGTTGAAAATATAGTTTAATGATTAAGTCTGGCATTTATTCAAAATAATCTTAATTAAAAAATAGGTTTGACAAACTTATATTATCAAATAAAGATTTTACAAAATATAGTTTTTAATAGCATATTCAAATTTCTCTAATAAAATTGATTGTAGCAAAGAAACACAAAAAGATTACTTTTTGATTATGACTTGGATAAGATCCCTGCTTAACCTATTTACTTTAAACATTTTGGTCTTTTTAAATTTCATATGAAAGTATCTATTCTTTGATATTGATAAGATTGTGACAAAGCAGAATAAAGTATAGTTAAGCATATTTATTAAGTGACAGCTTAATATCTATAATAAAAACCTTTTTTTTAATATTAATAAGTATATTTTAGAAGTTAAAGTGAAAATTCTTAGACTTAATGCTACATTGTTGTGATGAGTTGGTTATAGAGTAATATAAGATATTCTTATTGTTAGATTTAATAAGTAAATAAAATGCTACTTATTAACTATTTGGTATGTTTAATATTACTATAGTTAGTTTGCTTTTAATTCAAGTTTTAAAATGTTTCCAAATTTAAAAATTAGGGATCTTGTCATATGTATGAATAGAAAAACTTTATTTAATTTGTTAGTTGAATTTCTTTCTTTTTTTTCAATTGTTTGACAAGAATAGTTTTATATTTTGTCAGAGAAATATGGTTGCAAATGATGGACAATTAGTAAAACATAACATGTTGAAAATCTTTAAGCATAAAAGTATTTATTTAAATTTACGCTTATTTTTAGGTTTAAACTTTAATATAGTTATAGCATTTTTTACAATATCAAACTCAAAAAACCTGAAATTTGAAAATTAAGGCTAAAAGCCCTGAATTTAAGAACTTTTTGATAATTGAAAACTTTGTATTTTGAACAAAAATAACTTTTAAATTTTGAAATTAACAAAAAAAAAAACATGATTAGTGAAAAAACTATGCATTTACTCAAAAAACCTACAATATAGTCTAAAACTTTTTATCATCAACAAAACATTATTCTTCAAGAAATAGTTTTTGTCATTGTTTATAAAGTACCTTTACATTATACTTTCATTTGTATATATTGTTTAACTGTTTTTTATCTTAACTTTAATTATAAACTGAAAAAAAGACCAGAAGTGAATATGTTATAATGTCTTGTGTCTCAAAAAGAAGTTGCCACCCTAATTATAATGTTAAAAGCCAAAGTCGAGTATAAAGTGTTTAGTTTAAATTAAACATAGGATAGCCAGGCTAATAGTTGCTTATTTAAAATACTTATCAAATATGTGCAATAAAATGTGAGGGTTTCATAGGTTCAAGGTTGGTGCACCCTCTGGCAATTGATAAGGATTTTGTTTCAATACTCTGGCTATTTTGGTTGTTAAGCTAACTTTAACTTCTAGCTAGCTATGTGTTTTCAAACAGGGTTGACTCGAACTTTGTATACTTAGTATAACGTAGAACAATTTAAAGTGCTAAAAATATCAGGATGATTAAGATAACTCAAAATATGTTGACCTTTTTTTAACTTAGAAAGATTAAAGACGGTTTTATTTATTTTTTTTTTCTTAACAAAAAATCTCTGGACTTATTTTTACTAAATTTAAAATGGGAATAAGTTTACCTATTTTTAGAATTATGTTATTCTATAGAACAATTTTATAAAAAAAAATGATTTTTATTAATTTGTAATTTTATTATTTAATTTTTTTAGTTTGGATAGATCTTCACTCACTTAGAAATAACATTGCAGATTATGTTTTAAATCAGAAATTAATTATGAGTTGAGTTTTACATTCAATGTTTAAATATAATTAATTTTAACATTGAGGTTAACAAACATGCACTTAAGTGAAAAGACTTGTTTTTGTTGTGAGATAAAAGTTAATCAGTTAAAATGCCAAGAAAAATTAAAACTGTTTTATTTTATATTATAACTTTATTAACATGGTTACATATATTTATCAACAAACTTTATTTTTTTTATGTTAATTGAGTTACATTTTTGACGGTGGATTTTTGATAATATCATTTGTATAACTTTAGTATACACCTAATGTAAAAGTATACATGTATACAACCTTATAACTTTAATGAAGAAGAAGAAATACATGAGATATAAGTTATTTACCCAGAAGCACATACAGAATTTTAATGTTTTAAAAACAAACAAACGACAAAAGGGCGGTTTTTGGTCACTCAGTACAGTTTTTTCATTCCAAGTATGGCAACCCTGTACAAAGATCTAGAATAATGTTTAATTATGTTATTTAATTTTTTTTTTTACTTTAAATTTTATGATCTTAAACTAAAGTAGTAATTTAAGCATCTGGCAAATATATTTATTTAAAAATATTTCTTTGTAGTTCCGGCCGTCTTAAGTTAGCCTGATGAAAACAGGGTAGTTTATGATCACTTTGTGGCTAGAAACGTTGTAGGTTCTAATGGTAGCCTATGATTAAAAAAAAATACTTCTCCTCCAGAATGTAGCATCTTTATAAAATTTTCGCAGTATTTTTATTTTACAACAAAACACCTTTTGCAAAGTTTTTTTAATTTTATAGGGCATTTTGTTCTAAACATAGTAAAATTGTTTTGGTAATAGATATTTTAATTCTAATTCTTCATAAAAAATTTGGAAATGTATCTGAAAACGGTTTTCTTTTCTATGGATTAATGTTGAAACTATTTCTTACAAGTAAAAAAAAAAACATTTGACTAATGGCTAAAAATTAAAATGAGAGAAATTATTTACATGGATGCTATCACTGCTATCAAGCCTGGTGCCAACTCCCTATATTAGTATGATGTAGGTAAAATTGTGCAGGACATAGGAGTTAATGTATCTTTTAATTAATCACACTGTCTTTATTTGTAAGCTTAAAGAAAAGTTATATTAATATACAGAGTTTCAAAATATTTAAAACCTGTGAATGCCTAAAATCTTGTAGTTAATGCAACAAACAAGAAATTAAAATGTTTTGGCAAAACCTGCAGTTTTAACAACTTCTACATGTTAAATATCTTAATTTAGAATAAGTTTACAGTATTTCGTTATTTAGTAACTGAGTCATTGAGAATTTATATTGTAGTAGGGTTAGAGTTCCTTAAAATACTTATAAACCGTTTAAAACCTTAGTTTTCGTTTTATACAAAACGAACACTAAAAAATAATTTTTAAAACATTTAATTTTATAAAACTTAAAAGTAGAATAAGTTTTGTTGTTTTGCCTTAATGATAAATTAATTCAAGCTTGATTTTTATTATTTTAAGAGTTTATTGAGGGCAAAAAGGACGATTTTAACTATAAAAGGAATTTAATAGTTAAGTCGGCGAAAAAGTCAATTTTTTGTATATACTTAACAACAATTAGCCCTAATTAGCAGGAATAATCAAGTTGCTAAGTCAACTAACAACTAAACAACTAACTACTAAATAAAAAAGTTGTTTTAACATAAATGTCATACTAGAGTAAATTGTGGCTTTGAAATAATTAAACTTCGCTAATTTTTCAGCAACTTATGAATTTCGGTTTGTTCTGAAAAAATAGTCCTACTAGTTATACTTATTCAAAGACTTAAAAATAAAGTATAGTCTTCACTTAAACATAAGGGTTGTTCATACAAATTTTATCATTAGACCACAAGCTTTCGGTAGACTGAAACCGGCTTTGTCCTGATTAGGACTCATCAGTCAGTCAAAACCGAAAAACTTGTTTTTGTTCGTTGATGTTTTTGTTGATTTTGTTAAATAAGAGCGTATCAGCTGTCTTGCCAAGTGTTAAAAAAAATGCTGACGTCACTGATCAATGCCAGTAAATGGTTGCTTCATGCTTGCATGTATAAACCCTTGGTAGATTAAAGAATGAAAATTTCTCGGTTGTGACTGATGAGCCCTAATCAGGACAAAAATCGGTCTCAGACTACCGGAAACTAGTGGTCTGATAGTCGTACTGGTATGACCAATCTAATGTTAAACTGTTTACTGATGTTCAAATAATGCTTAAAATTATCAATTTTTTTTGATTACAACTTAAATTTAAATAAGTACAGACGCAACTTTTTCTAGAAACGTTAGCGCTGACTTGTTCAAAGATGTTTATTTATATATAGAATAAAAATGGTACAGAAAAAAAAACTCAACAATAAGAATTTGTCAGTAAATTAACTAGAGCATGAAATTTTAAGTTCAAACTAGCTTAAATTTAGTAAAAATTATTGAACTTCTTAGTTCTGGCATTTTTACAAAACAGTTTTAATGGAAGAATGGGTTTGGCTGGTTTCAAACTTTGTCATAAATTTAAAACTAAAAATTTAGTATAACTTCAAATATTTTAGTTTAAGTTAGGATATTAATTATTTTTAATCTTTTTAATTTTAAAAAACTCAGGTTTACTTGTAGTTTAATTAAAAACTCAGGATAAATTAAAGTTTGTTATAAATTTTCTGATGATTTTCAAAACTTCAGATTAATTTTTATCAGTTCTACTTAAAATAGACTTTTGTTTTTTTCTAGCATACTTACTAAATAAACTAGTTTAATTAATAATAACAATCTCAGTTTTATATTCTGATTTTTATTTCTAGTTTAGGGATAAACTTAGGCTAGTTTTACTCAGGCTTCAAAAAGAAAAAATCTCTAGATATTAAAATAAACATTTTTATTAAGATATAAGGATAAAAAATTAAATTTTTTTTGTTAATAATTTTTTTAATTTTTACCATAAATAATTAGTGCTTACAACAGAAATAATATCAGAAGTAGCTAAATACAAGATAAGAAGCTACTTAATTTAGTATATATTAATAAATCAATACATATAAAAAGAAAGTATAAACTTTCCTAATAGTACAATAGGTTTTATTAGAAGTGCAATGTCAATTACTTGACTCTTTTTATTAAAATTAAAATTGTAATAAACAAATAAATAAAAAAATAAGAGCCTATTGTGATAGGAATTCAATATATACTATAAAAAATTTTTTACACTAATGCTATTGTTTTAAGATATACCTTTTTCTGTTAAATTAGTTTCTGTATAACATAGCTTATTCGTAATTTTTTAAATTTAGATAACTGTAATTAGATAACTTAATTGATAAAAAATAATGTTATTCATATTTATCACAAAAGTTAACAGTAAAATATTAATCAACACACTTATTCATAAAATCCCTCAAATAACTAGTTGAAGTAAATTATAAAATACTGCATTTTACTATAATCCTGATTCTAATATATTTATAGAATTTTGGAAGTGTTAAAAGATACTCTTTTTAATTTTTAAGTAATATGTATATGTTTTATAATACTCATAGTTTGATATATAAAGTTATAACATTTTTTTTTACTGTTTTACTTATTTTTAAGTTTGAATTAGTTTATAGTATTTTTGAATATAAATAAAACTATTTTGTTTCAGCTGTAAAAGTAAACATTAAAGTATCAAGTGTTAGTCATGTACAAGTTAGTAGATAAATTCAGGAGAAATGCTCAAAGATGTTTTGAAAAAAATATTACAAGTTCTCCAATAGAAAGTTTTAAACAAGGTAAGAATAAAAGAAATAACTCAGCTTTAAAAAAAAGTATGAATTATTATAGTTGTTTATTTTTAATCGGAGCTAGCTTTATAAAAATGCTTATAAATTTTTAAACTTGATTGTTAAATATTGGTATTTAGATGTTTTCAAAAGCAATCTTGAGTTTCATATGCTTACAAATTTGTACAGTACTATTTAACTCTTAAAATTTGAATAACGTTTTGTTAATGTTGATTCTAGCGAAACAAGTTCACTGTAATAATAACAAAATTGCAAAGTACTCTATATTTTTAAGCTACACAAAAAAAAGTTTTAACAAGTTTAAGTAATAAGCAAGTAAAATAAAGAATATTTTCTATATCTACAGTATTAACGGAAAATATTCCATAGTAATTAATCTTGGTTTTAAAAAACACACATAAATGCCAAATTTAGCTTTTATTCTTTACTAATAATATTTATGTTTTAAGTGGTCAAGAAGCATGTGTAAGTTTAATGAAAAAAAGTACTATTCAAATTGATCATTTTTATTCTATTTTTAAAATTTCTTTTCTGAAAGGAGTTTAAGCACAATAATAAAAAGCTTTTACTTAAACTAGTTATTTAACTTATATTTTAAAAACTTATTTAAACAAATAAATAAAAAAAAATGAGTCAATAAAAAACTTAAAGATACTGAAGCAAAAATATTTTGTTTCAATTTAAATGTACCGTATTTTGAATCTTTTTGTTTACTTAAGGTTGCTTTCATAAAGAAAAGTAAGTTTTGAACAGTTATTATAACAATTTACTAATCTATTAAAAACTTATTTCTTTGTTAGAAAACATTTATTAAAGTCTAAAATGTAGCATAAAAAAATTAATAATTTGACTGAAAGAATTAAACTTTAACAAACATATAAAAAACTTAACACATAAATTGTATAATTATTCTTTTTTATTATAGATAAAACGAAGACTAAAGAAAATGAACTAGCGGTAGCTTTGTAACTAAATAAGTTGATGTTTAACAAAGAAGGTAATTTAGAGATATCCGATTTAATAAGGAATAAAATAAACAAAGACAACCTTCTTACCTTTTGTAGTTTAGCTAAATTTTACAACCTAGCTACTATATCTGAGTCATCCTTGCTTTATATAGAACGTTGTTTTCCAATTGTTGTTGAAACTCAAAACTTTTTACATTTAGACTTCAGTCTTGTTGCAAAAATACTTTCAAGTTCTGAATTGGATATTCACTCAGAAGTTGAAATTTTTAATGCAGTAATTACTTGGTTGAAATACAACAGTAAAGAACGTAGCAAATATGCAAAACAGTTGTTATTAAAAGTTCGTTTTACATTTCTGTCAGAACATGTATTGAAATATATTTCGAATTGTTACTCAATATTCAGTAAAAACCACGAGTGTGCTAAAACATTGAAAGAAGTTGATATAAACCGTCTTGAAAACAATAGAAGTATTTGTTATACAAATAGATATTGTGGTCAAAACATGTTTAATTTTTTAATATGCGGTGGTATTATTGGTAAAAGTTGGTGGGGTGAGGTTGTAAATACGGTAAACCAAGTAAGTGGAAGTGATTTAAACAAAAAAAAAGTTCTTCCTTCAATGGCAAACGAGAGAGAAAATTTTGAAGCTGTTTGTTTAAAAGGAGAAGTTTACGTATTTGGTGGTCGTGACAATGAAGGTAACTTGGTGAAATCAGTTGAAAAATATTCACCTTCTAGTAATAGATGGAGTAAAGTTACTAGTATGTTCGATAATCGTTTAAGATTTTGTGCTTGTGCATTTATGGATGAAATATATGTTTTTGGAGGTTGTTGCCCTCAAAACTATGAAACAACTAATTCGTGTTTACAATTCGATACAAAAAACAACAGTTGGAAAGAAGTTTCTAAAATGAAACAAGCAAGAAGTGATTCAGCATGTGTAGTCTTTCAAGGAAATATTGTAGTTTCAGGTGGTGATAATGATGATAATGAATTGAAATCCGTAGAATTATATGATGTATTTGCTAATAAATGGACATTGATGCCTAATATGATAAATAATCATGATTTTCATAGTTTAGTTGTTGTGTTAGATAAGCTATTTGTTATTGGTTATGAATTAGACAGTTGTGAAATGTTTGACAACGTTTGTAAGAAATTTGTTTCTCTCAAGCATCCACCGAGAATTTATTTTAATAAGTCTGTGGCAATAGGTAACAGAATTGTAGTTTTTAAAGAAAATAGTTCATCAATAATTTGTTATGATGTTGATAAAGATAAATGGTCTGAAGAACCATGTGAAGTAACAAAAGAATTTAAAGGCTTTTCTTGTGTTAAGTTTCCTTTGTATTAATTTATTGTGTAAATATGAGCTGTTTAGTTAGGTTTAATATTATATATTTAATATATAGATTAGAAATGGTTTTTTATGTATTGATAAGCATATTTTAAAAAATAAATTCATAATTAATTATAATAAAGTGTGTTTTTATTAATAATCTGATAAGCACTCAAAATGGAAAATTAAGTTCTTTTAAAACTTTCATTGCAGTCATTGTCGAAACAAATATATTTTGTTGAGATATTTTGTCAAAATAGTTAAAACTAGTTTCAAAAAGTATGATTAAAGTTTTTTTATATAACTGTTTTTTCACTGAAATATATAAGCAGGAAATATAAATTAGTATGGTAAAATTAAAATAAGTTTAATTTCTACAGCTAGTTTAAGATTTCTTTATTACTAAAAGCTTAATCTTACCGTGTGTGATAAGCAACTTAAGATAACAAAAACTTTTTTGATAAACTTAAAATCAAATTTAGTGATCTAATTGAATAAACAAACTTTGTGAGTTAAATAATGACTATTTTAGAAACAAGCATTTAAAAAATCTTTTTTTTTTATACAGTAGCGGCTAAGAAACTATCAAAAACTAACTACTTTGAAATTTTTTATTTAAAACATCCGAGCATTAAAAACAAGTTTTTGCATCGAGAAATTTGAAATTAAAAACATTTATTTTATTTCTTCAAGGTCACATTTTTTAATTCTTTAAGCAGTTTTAGTTTAATTGATGAATTTAATTGAGCTTGACATGATCTCCTTTAATATGAATTAAAACAAGAAAAATCTGAAGAAGAACACATGTACAGCATAAATGAATAAAAATATTGATTAAAAATACTTAACAAGCTTTCAAACAGATGATCTAAACTTAACTTATAGTAAACATCTAAATAAAAATAAGAAAATGTTTTTTGAAAGTGACTTTAAGTTAAAAAAAAATAGTAAATTAAAATACAGTAGGGGATGTTGAAATTTTGAATATCAATTTAGAGAAATACACATTGTAGACTTATAGTTTATTAAATAATTTTAACACTGTTTCGACTTTTCATTAGTCATTTTTAAATACAAATCTGTGAAAAGTGTAAATGATAATTATACTGTAATTTTTTAGTTTTTATTTTGTTAAATAATTAATAGATATATAAATATTTTTTTTTGTTTAAGCTTTTTTGTACATTTAGTTGTTTTAACCTTAACTTTTAGTTTACTAGCACAACTTTTTATTTAAAAATGACTAATGAAAAGTTAAAACAGTGTCAAAATAATTTAATAAACTATAAATCTACAATGTATATTTCTCTAAATTGGAATATAAAAGTAGTAAATATATACAGCGAGATCACAAAAATTTAGTTATCATAAGTTAGCTCTGAAAGGGCAGAAAAGTTACCAAAATATTCTTTTTTTTAATTATATAAATGTATTAAGCCATTAATAAAAAAAAAAAAAAATATTGAGATATATGGCAATTCCTCATTGCTTTATTTTACATTTGAAAGATAATTATAAGTTTAAACATAACTCACTCATTTTCGAAAAATGTTTATTAATTAATTTTGTTTAGCTCTTCTTCAGAGAATTGCTGAAAACTTTTTATATTATAAAGTAATTTTAATTATATACAATGAATATGAAACGTACAGCTAAAAATAGTTACGGCATAAAGTATAAAAGTATATTTATCATTCTTAAGAAAAGCTAAACGAAATTAGTTAATAAACGTTTTTCGAAAATGAATGAGTTATGTTTAAACTGTTTAGTTAAAATCAGTACCAAAACCTAACTATTTAAAAACATAATTAGTGTAAATTATTTTAATTAGAAATTTTTAGAGAATAAAAAGATTGAACATACCTTAATCGAGTATACATTAAAAATTTAGTTCTAAAAATAAGCACCTGTGTATGTTAGTGAGCAATGCATAGGAATCAAATAAGTTTTAATAGAATTATTAAAAAAAAAAAAAAAATAATTTACGGTTGATGAGATTTAAAATTCAAAAATGTCAAATTACGACAATGAAGATTCTTAAAAAATATTTATAAGACAAAAGTAATAAATATTTGAAAAAAATAATAAACACGTATGTAGGTCTTATTAATATCTACAAGCCAATTTTTATTTTTAGCAAAGATTTAAAAAGTTTTTGAGATTTTCAAAAACTACCAAAAACTACTATGATTTAAACTTTAATTTAGCCATATCTGAAAAGAAACAATAGACATTTTGTAAAACGAAAAAAAAATAGAGTGTAGATTCTTATAAGACCTGCTACAGACTCCTTAAAATTCTAAGAGTTACTGTAGTAATTCATTAAAGAAGGGTATAAACTTTGATTTGTTTTTAAGCTTGTAATTCAACGTTCTAGTAAACAAAGCACTGCTTTTTAACATGTTCGGACCTACATAAAACAAATTAATACCTATCGATAATAATAAGACCTACATAAACATATATAACAATAAACGGTTTATTTAAATTTCAGTAGTATACTGACAACTATTTGAATTGTGGTACTTCAAAACAATTCTAAAGAATTTTAACTGTCGAAATTTAAATTGTTTGAATTTGAATTGTTATGCACCTAAAATGTATACTGAACATACTCAACTTATGTCATATATCGTTTTAATGGTGACTGTACAGTGAACATTTTGAAATATTTTATGTAGAAAAAGTAGGAGTAGAAAATTATGCCTAAATTACTCTGATTATAACTTTTTTAATTAAATGTTTGCTTTTCTTTGAGTCAAAAAACACTGATCTGAATGACCTTAAAATTTCCTAAGTTAACTTTTTACTTCAACTCTTAGAAACTTTTTTTTTCTTTACCCTATCAAAAAAATCAGGTCTTAAAACAAAACTGGTTCGAAAAATAAAATCGAGAAAACAACTGGTCTGAGATATTTTGAAATCTAAAACTATCCTGAGCATTTTACAATAAGTTAAACTGGCCTGATTCATACTAAGATATTCGGAATATTCTGAGTTTCTTGAGTGTGTGGCGACCCTGGTGTTAGTTAAAAATATTTTTTAAAAAGTGCATGAGTTTACGTACATAAATGAGCATATAATTTAACTTGTGTGCACTGAAAGCTTAACTTAAAAAATCAAAGATGTTTTTAAAACAAAAAATGTCTTACCTTGTGTCATATTTTTACTTTGTTTGCAAAGATTATGTGTTAAATAAGCATCCGTGTACATAAAAGTGCACAGAAAAATTAAAAACATATACTGAACCTAAAAGTTGATTTCCTTATGTCTTTTATTTATTTTGAATTGTGTCTGTCAAGCATTTAATTGAAATAAAAGTTAAAAACATTTATAGTAGAAAATTATGCTTTTTAACCTTAAACTTAAAGTAAATTAATTAAAAATTAAAAATTTTAAAGTGAGCATATGTCTACATTGGTGTGCATAGAAAGTAATTTAAAGTGCACTGTAAGTTTACTTTTATAAGTGAAACGTGTTCTGAAAAAAATATCATCTTATGTCAAATTCGTATCTTGTTTGAATGGTATCGGTACAGTCTTGAACATAATTAAAAAGAAAAATAATTACAATTCAAATCATTAACGTAGAGTGGTATTTTAGTCAGGGGTTGCGCAAACTTTTTTCAAAAAATCCCCTAAATTAAAACTGTTGTATTTAGCTATGAAAAGATCTTTTTTAAAAAATATAATTGAAACTAATTCATTAAGTAAAATATGATCGAAGTAACTGTTTGTTACTTTAAGTTTTTAAAATTAATTTATCTGATTATTTTTATTTAAAATAAAAATCACAAACAAAGTATATTCCTCATAGGCCGACACGCTTTTTCTTGTATGTTTACAAAAATAAAGACCAGAAAACTAGCAGTGTAACAAAATATGCATTTTTGTTGTATTTTAAATGACCGCCAGGGAGCGTTAGACGATTTTTTTTATCAATTTACAGTATAAAACTATAACAATGTTTGTTATAATGCTCATTAGCCTCTAGCTTAAGCACTACGCGCAGCTCGTAATGTTGTTCGTTATTTTTGTTTTTTGCTCAGTTAGCCATAAGATCGTGCAAAAAGAACACTAATTTTAAGAACTTAAGACACTGATTGAATTTAAGAACTTTGCTATGATTTTCATTTTATAAAAACTTTATGTTTATTTGTATAACTGTGTTGTAATGTACTCAGTTAAGCCATAAGACCGTGCGAGAGGCACACGAACTCATTATAAGAACTTTTTTGTTATTTTCGTCTTATAAGATCTTGATGCTTATTTGCATTATCGTAATATTGTGCTTAGTTTAGCCATCGTTGTGCATAAAGCACGACATATATTAAGACTCTGTATTATTAGTAGTATTTTTAGTAAGATCTATTTTGTGTTTAAGATTGTGTCATTCAGACACTTTAAGAACATTATTAAGACATTTTAATTTGTAGAATTTGGTGTTTACTTGTTGTATTTATATTCGCAGTTTTATTCTACTGATAAATTGGCTGCTTTATTATTTCTACTTCCTAATTTTCACATTAACATCACGTTTTCAATAAACTCACTTCAGTAAAGAAATAATATATATCAAGTTTATTACATACTTATTAATTACTAAGTTAAACCTAATTAATAAGGTAAATTCAGTAAAAGCCTTAAGAACTAAACGCGCTAAGCGTTTAGCACAAAAAAAAAAGGACTTCCTACCACAGGCCGAGGACTACAGCAGTAGCCTTAACATTTATTGTAGCATAAACAAAAAACTTGTAAAAATATCTAATTTTTTTTAAGCGTGACGTACTTTTGTAAACTTTTTGTAGAAAAATCTGTCATAAGCTCTCTGTCTCTAAGAAAGAATAAGAAAAATTTGTCTCTTGCGGTGCACTACAATAATTGTGTGCTTTATGAGTCTAAATTCTTATGAAGTTCATGAAGTTGTAAAATTTTTCTTTATGAAGTCTTTCATCAACATCAGTAAGAACTTTCGCTTGCGCACCGAATCAGTATACTGGGTAATTTCACTAACTTGTCACTAATAGGTATTCAAAATTTCGTTTAACTTTTCAAAAATTAGATAAAAATAGTTGAAAAAAGGCAAAATAAGCAGAAAACATAAACAATAAAGATATTACATACTTTTTTTGGGTGGTACGCATGCGCCAGTGTCCCTCCCCACGCTACACCCCTGATACAAATAAAATATAATTATATAGTATATAATATAAATAAATTTAAATTAAGTATTAGTAAAAAAAAAAATTCCAAAAATATGCTTATGTTTACATTGGTAATTATGTGACTAAATTCAACGTGCACAAAAAATTTATTAAATAAAACAGAAGGTGTTGTTACAAATGTTTTTGTGCATACTTACATATAATATATAGTGATAAAGTGTCTATAAGAAAAACTTAATGTAAATTACATGTTACAAAAAAAAATCAAGTTTAAAGAAAGGATATATTACTTAACTTATGTTCATTGCATTTAAAAATTTGTAATATATTTGCTCTTAGGTTATTTATATAATAAGTATTTATTACATAACTAATCTTTTTAAAGTACTTAAAAAACTTTGTTAGTTTTTCAGTTGTTAATGTAAGAAGCTATTATATAAACAGAGAAAAAAACCTAATCTGTCTTTTTCACAATTTTAAGCTTAAGCAGTAAAAATGTTGATGGTTTCAAAACTTTATACAGGGACGTAAAAATAAATTAATCAAATTACAACAAATCCACGAAAAAATTAACATAAA
This sequence comes from Thalia democratica, assembly GCF_965202585.1. Taxonomy (NCBI): domain Eukaryota; kingdom Metazoa; phylum Chordata; class Thaliacea; order Salpida; family Salpidae; genus Thalia; species Thalia democratica. The sequence continues at coordinate 115,693,890 of NC_139165.1, read as the reverse complement.
TATATTATAAACGTGCTCGCGGGCCGCAGGTTTACCCTTTGAGGGGCGCAGTTTGCCGACCCCTGCACTTGGATTTATTAGGTGATTACTGTTATATGGGAAGATCAAATGACAAAAATACATAACTTGACAATAAATACTTATTAAATGTGATCATTATGTAGAAAAATTAACGAATTGGCTAAAAATTTCTTTGAAATAATTATGGGAACTGGTTTAATCAGTTTTGCGTTTTAGTTTGACTTTTAGTTTGAAACTTACTTAAAAAATGTTTGAGTCAAAATGCACTTATTACTTAAATAAGTACTACTACTTTCAAACGACAGAGAGGAAATTTGATATAATTTAATACTACAACTTTTTAAATGACTGTGGACCATCATCGATTTCAACCTCTTAGCCTTAAAATAGGGATGTGCAAACTTTAAGACAAGAGTGTTAAAAGGTACTTCATTGCTGGTTACAAGTAACTTGTTAACAGAACAATCATTATTACAGCACGTATGTTATTACATTTCTCAAATCTTATTCAGATAAAAAAAATAGATCAGATATAAAATCTAGCAAACATGATATTAAAACTAGCATGTAATATAAAATTAGTAAGGGACAAATATCCACGAAGTGTCATTATTGCACGAGGGTTAACTTTAGCAGGTAGAGTAACTTTTGCACAAGAGTAAAAAAAGTAATAACTATTATAAAAGTTAATAGTAACATAATTTTATTAGTAAAATAAAAAAATATGTCTATCAAAATCTAAAAAAGGTCAACTTTTAAAAACAAAAATTATCGACCAAAGGTAAAGGTTTTTAATGATTAAAATATAAATTTAAAAAAATAATTCCTTGCCTAAGTGACTCCTTATGCAAACTTGACATAATTCATATGAAGTATTTGAATTATTATGGTAATTTATTTACGGTTCTAATAAACAAAACTTAGCTTAATAAACAGCAGGCTAAAAATTTGTTTAGCTAAATAGCTGCTGAACCTTTGTTTTGAAATTACATTCAATGAAAAAGAAATTGGAAAACATGATTAACGTTTATCTATAAATATGCAAAAACTTTAAAATATGTTTGACTTGTCACCACTGTTAAAATACTTTTTTCATTTACATATAGAGCATTAATTTGTAGACAGATTACTTGATGACATAATTATCGAAACGGGTCTGAATTGCACGTAGTCAAATTTGCAAGAGGTTAAAAAACTAAATGATAGTTTCCAAAAAAAGTTTCTAACTGAGGGTAAAAGTGATAGTGAAAAAAATTGTGATAAAAAATAAGATTATGATTTACAGACCGAGGATAAGCGGTAACAGTGATAGTAAAAAAAAATATAAATTACAAAACAAACTACTTACCGACCGAGGGTAACAAAAAAATAACCCTCGCAAAAATATCTAAGCGCAGTATTTTCTGCTCGTGCAAATTTGACAGCTACCTCTTAATACGTATGCTGCTTTATTATAGAAATTATAACTAGTTGGACCTTTAATAAAATTGTAAGTCTTAAATTTGGTTAGATGACTTTTTAATTCCTAAAACCTTGAATTGTTTTATTAAATGTCGTTGTTACAAAAAGTGAATTAAGCTTCTAATAAATATAAATGTTGGTTTAATTTTTCAGATTATAAATTTAAACGTAAACATTAAAAAAATCAAAGACTTTTAGAATTGTTAGAGCTTAAATAAACGTGCTTCCCTTAAGAATTAAAATTTTGACAAAAATATTTTATTATATGGAGTTAGCCTGAATTGGTTATAATCATGGTTTAAATTATTATATTTATCAAAATACTGAAATTAAGCTATTAGTTACTTATAAGAAATAATAAACAAAACTCGGACGGGTAAAATACACAACCCACGATCAAAAACATAAAAAGAAAAATAATAATTACACATGAAAAATAACTCAACCGGATAAAAAACATAAAACTAAATGAATTAAATATACACAAAAATGTAACTAAATAATGAGGAATAAATGACATTATTGTAAAAAAAAATATTATCTCAAAAGAAAGCAAACATTTAAACTATTACAGAACATGAAGAAAAGGTTATTTTAACTATTAAAACAAAAAAAAAAACATTTAAAAAGAGATTCAAATTTACATTATTCATTTCTGATATCTCATACATTAAAATAACATTTAACATATAATTAAATAATTTTTAAGTGTTTTGTAGAAAACAAAAACTTTTTTTTGAATGTAAAATAATATTTAAAATGCCTAGAAAAAAAAAACAAATTTGCTCAAACAGAAAGCTTCATATTTAAATTACGTGTTTGTTATGTTTAAAAAAAATATCATATTATACTCTATTCATTTATTTATAAAATTGAATTGATCAACTTTTAGTATCTTTATGAAACTTGATAAAAAATACACAATAACCAAACTACTACATTTTTTAGTGAGTAAATCAAAGTAACTTCAGTTACCTAAGGCAAAATAAGTTATAATGGTGTTAAAATCAACTTAGAAGCCAACTTTTATAATAAAATATTTAGATTAAATTAAAGAAGTTACATAAGGGTTTAAAATAAACACTTTTTTAAATGTACAAAAAGAATTTTTTTGTGTAATATTGTAATACTTGTTTTAAAATTATTTTTATAAACTTTTTTTGAGTAGTTGTTAACACTCAATTTAAGTATAGATTTACTTTATCTACAATAATAAAATATTATTTATATGACACTGTCAAGATATATTTTTTTTAAATAATCTGAAAATATATTACTTTCAAATTTTAAAATCTGTTAAATGAACCGAAAAGCTGTAATCAAAACTAAAAATGGCAAAGATTCTTAAATCTTTTGAATATTAGATAAAAATGCATCTACAGAAATATTTTGATTTAAGTTTAAGTTGCAACAGTTAAAGGAAATAATCTACAACTTAAGGGCATAGGGGGGTCCACCTTGAGTTTTACAAATTGATCTTATTTTATAGAGTTTGATCTGAGCTACGAGACATTTTTAACCGCTTGAAAAAATTCAAATTATTTTTTTAGATATGAGCGATCAAAGTCAGTGACTTGATAGGTTCCTAATGGAAGGCGCAAACTATAAATGCGAACAAAGATAATTTAACTAAAAATCTATCTCCTCCTTCATTTTATAAGCAATTGTCTTCAAATTTTCACAGAAAGTGTTTTATTAAATTTTCAAAAGATTTAATGCAATAATTTTTTTAATTTTTAAAAGTTTAATTTTAATTTAAAAAAAACACCTATTTTTTTTGTTTTTTTTTTATCTTTTTTTTTTGTAATATCTTTAAAATTCCGACATTATCAAAGTCTTTTAACTATAAAAGGAACATTTCTTGAAAAATTGAGGTCTCTAGCTCAAAAAATGAAGGAGAAGATAGGTTTTTAATTATCTTTTAAATTTCCGAGAAAATTGACCTCGAAGAATTTGCAGTCCATATGATTTGATAGGAAATTTTCTATTAAAAATACAATATCTCATAAGTTTGAAAATATTTTTTTTATTCTATAAAAACCGGCTTGTAGTTTATACTTCAAGCTTTCATACAAGATTCAATGTTACTTTTAGAAAAAAAAATGTCGGACACCCCTATGCCCTTACTTTATGTAATTCAATTAGACTTATTAGAATGAGTTTTATAAATACTATATTTAATTCATTGATTATACTACATAATCAAAGTAGTAGAATATATATTTATTTTGAACATAACAAACTATTTTTTTTTTGGGTGATTAGATCCATTACTTATATATTTTACGTTTGAATAATTTTTTTTTTATGGTGCAAAAATAATGCTATTTAAATTTATATTAACGTCCAAAAATTGGTTTCGAAATCCTGGGCAAAAAGTCGATATGTCCCCACTTTAGATCTAGTTACTATTAGTTTACTTTTTTTAAATTTATTTTAGTTATTATCGTAATTTTTTACTTATTATACCATCTTAAGTTTTATCTTTTATTACTAGCATTTTGTTAATAAGTGTTATCTTATTTTATTTAAAGACCGTTTTTGCTTAGTTTTATTTACAATTAATTAATTAAAATCCTTTGTACTCGCACAAGCACGTAATTACTAATTGATTAATAACTAATTACTTTCTTACTATCTAATCTTATTTTCTGTATTTGTGTGCTTCACTTCATTTTACTGTCAATTAGAAAAGCTATGAAGAAACTTCTAGGAGAAACGACGGAAGCTTGAATTGAAAATTGTTGAAAAAATTATATTTAAAAATTCATAATTTGAATATCTTCTAAATTAATTGTCAACCCTAACGTTGCTAGAAAAAAATATATAGTCTTTAAATTTTTATTAAAACGTAAAATTGAAGTTATTTTTGTAATAAAATGACTTCAAAAAGATCCGGCCAACAGATAACTGTTTTTTTTTAATTTGGCCCGCCAACTTATAATACTGCGTAAGCAAGTTTATAAAAAACAATTTTGTGTAATACATTTATATTAGGGCGCATATGCTGTTAAAAAAAACATTAAATTAAGTAGCAGAATGATATTTTATAAAGCTTCTTGCAAAACATAAAAAGCACAAACAGTATAAGCTTTCTAGCTTTTCACCACCGTGGCTTACTTTAATTTTTCTGAAATCATTAACTTATTAAATTTAATGGGACCCTTAAAATTTAATTTTTAAGTTTTAGCTGCAGATTTTTAAACGACTTGCAGAAAATTTTACAGAGACAATGGTTGATTTTCTCAAAAAAAAAACCAACATGATTAAAAATTACAGAAAGCAATTAGTTACTTAATAAAGCTTCTTCAAATCGGCTTAAAACGGTTTGAATGTGATTTTAGATGATTAATGCGCAATTAAAGTTTTACAGCTAAAAAATAAGGTTGAAATTGTAAGGTCCCATACAATTTACTTTGGAGGTGTTTTCATAAAAATTAAAGAAGGTCGTGAGAGCTAGGTAGCTAATACTTTGTGTTATCTAATTGTTTGGTTCTCAATAATTTTTAACCGGAAACTCAAGGCATCAGAACCACCCTATTAAGTGTATCTATACTTCATATAATTATAGTACAATAATTTATTTACAGCTAATATCTATATAAAATTTAAAGACGGATAAACATCTATATAAAATTTAAAGACGGATAAACAAGAACGAAAATTAATTATTTCTTAAATATTTATAAATGACAAAAATCTAGTTTTTTTTTTGTTTAATTGTAAAAAAAAAAAACAATATTAGTTTGTAATCTAGTCTACAAAAAAATTGCGCATTATGCATAATTTTAAAACAAAAAGTATCAATACCAAGGTAACTTTACAATTGAAACATATTTTGTAACTTCAAATGTTTCTTCAGATCATTTATCTTTATCAAATCATAACAAATCATAAAAGCAGTATTGTACGAAGTTTATTTTTTTAAATATTTTAATCAACACATTAGTAGTTATTTCTAATCTTTACACTTAATATTTGGCATTAAACATAACTAAGGGTTTTATATTTACACAAAAAATTAATACAAAGGAACCTTCACACAAGAAAAACGACAAAAAGATTTTGTCACTTCAAATATTTTTTCAGACCATTCTTCTTTATCAACGTCATAAAAAGCAATTGATGATGTTCTAATAACTAAAATTTTGTTACCTATTGACAGACTTTTTCCATAATAAACTCTAGGTTGACGCTTAATAGCAACAAACTTTCCACTAATCTTGTTCAAAACTTCAGAATTATTACTTCTACAGTCAATAACAAACAATTTATCTTTAACAACAACTAAACTGTGAGAACTATGACTATATATTGTATCAGGCATTGATGTCCATTTGTCAGCAAATACATCATATGATTCTACTGTCTTATACGTTTGTCTAGTTTGACCACCAGAAACTACAATATTTCCTTGAAAAACTATAGAAGCGGCATATGTTCTCGCATTCTTTATTCCACGAACTTCTTTCCAAGAGTTATCGTTTGAATTAAATTTCAAACAAGAATTTGTATCTACCAAATCACCATTACAATTATCACAGTATCCACTGATGATAAAAACATTTTCCATAAATGCACAAGCACAAAAGTTTTTACGTTTTTCGGGCAAATCAGTTACTACACTCCATGTATTAGTAAAAGATGAATATTTTTCAACAGACATTATATTAGAACCATAAACATCACGACCACCAAATACGTAAACTTCTCCTTTTAAACAAAATGCTTTTGAATCCTTTCTCCTATTTTTCAATGAAGAAACTTTTTTAACATTGTTTAAATTGCTTCCATCAACTTGGTATACATTTTTTACAGCAAACAACTGACCATCTTGTCCACCACATATAAATACGTTAAACTTATTTTGGGTACAATACCTACTTGTGCAGTACCTATCTGTTTTCGTCAAATAAAACGTTTTTTGGTTTAATGATACTTCTTTAAATGTTTTTCTACATTCTATGTTTTCAGTAAGCAACAAAGTATAGTCTAATAAATGTTTTAATGTATCATCCGATAATAAGTGAAATCGTATTTTTAATAACAACTGATTTGCATATTTGCTACGTTCTTCACTGTTGTGTTTCAACCAAGTAATTACTGCATCAAATACTTCAACTTCTGAGTGAATATTTAATTCAGAACTGTCTAGTATTTTTGCAACAATACTAAAATCTAAGTGTAAAAAGTTTTCAGTTTTGACTAACTTCGGAAAACAACGTTCAATAAAACTCAAGGATGACTCAGAAATAGCAGTTAGGTTGTACCACTTAGCTAAACAACAAAATGCGACAATATTCTTAACTGTTAATTTTTCTTGAAGGATTTTGCTGATCTTTGTTATTGTATCTTCATTTTGCAAAATCTTATTTATTTTTAAAGCTGAAACGATTTCATGATCTTTTAAATCAGGTGCATCTAAAGAATTCAACGTGTACAAGTATTCGATTTTTTAAATTGCTCAGAATAGTTGAGAAATTTTAGATATAGAAACCTTTATTATTAATAATAATATAAATACTAATATGTTTTAATATATAATGCCGTTATTTTATGCCATACAAATTGTAACTAAAAATAAAATATTCATTTTATAAATTAAACATTCTAAGTTAGAGTAAGTCTACGAGCAGATTACTGATAGGAGAATTCGCGTGATACTGTTTATAAAATTTTGTCAAAATTCAGACTGTAAAAGTAAAAACCAATATGAATGTAAATTTGGCCCATGTGTAACAAATTTGAAACTCAAATCTGATATCCTTTGGTTTTAAATTATTATAAATAAGTTAAAATAAATAAATAATAAATTAATAAATAAATAAGTTTAATTATTATAAATAAGTGAGTATTTATATCTAAATAATAAAAGGACTTTTGAAACTAAACTTTGTTAAACTTTATATTATTTGTATAATTTTTACACATTGTTTAAATTTTATTAAATACATAGTTACTTAAAAAACAATTAATTTCAATTGTTTTTTTTTTATTTTTAAGAACCTAACTGTTTAAAAGTCTCTTGGAAATCAACGATTTTTAAGATATAAGAGGACAAAGTCGAATAGTTCAATAAAATCCTTTGACAAATGCAGGGTTGAAAAGCGGAAAAAGACTATGGTAAAAAATATATCTTATCCTACAGTTAAAACAGTCTTTTAAAATCTTAAATGAATAAAAAACACTACTATCCTACGATAAAATAAAGTTGTCTTATCTAATTTAAAAAGACGTATTTAATATTTGTTTTCTTTTTTTGAGTGATAATTTATCTATATCTTAAAAATTAGATTTTCAAATAATAGAAATTTCTCTAACAACTTTAGTATTATACGTTGAAAGAATGGTAATTTTTTTTTTTGTTCTATGGATATTTTTACAGTTTGGTTGTTAAAATATCCCAGCCAATAAGAGTATATTGGAAATATTTGAATAAACTAATTCCCAAGCTTTTGATAATTTTCATATTTTTAACTAATAACTTGTAGTTCAAAATTTTATATAAAAATCATTACTAATGTTTAAAAGTATCACTCAGCCTAATATGCTCTTAACGTCTTTAGTTTTATTTATATTTGTCTATATTTGATATAATTTACAGTTTTAATTTTAACATCTAATAATAAAGTAAGTTTTTTTTTTCTGAAATTATAACCTTTTCTATTTATTAAAATTTTGCTTTAACTAACAAATTAAACCGATAAAAAACTTAATTAAACCAAATTTATTAAACATAAATATAATAAAAAACCAATGTTAAAACATTTTTAAAATCAGAGTATAGCGAAAGGTGTTTACATGACTTTATGTACCAATTAATTGCTAATAACAAAACTTTTTTCATTTAAACGGTTTATTGAGCAATGCTTTCAAAATTTAACTAATTTCCTTGTCAAAACAATTGGAATCAACATCAAAGTAGCTTTCAGAACATCTAAAGTTGGAAACTATTTTTCACTGAAAGAAAAGATCAACAAACTCTACAGAAGTTGCATCGTTTATAAGTTTCAATGTCCAGGTGACCTGGATACCCAATATATTGGAGAAACGGAGCGACAACTGTTCGTCAGAATTAAAGAACATACAAAACCTACAAATAGCGCAGTTTTTTCACATATAGAACAATGTAGAATCTGTCAGAATCATAATGATATTTTTAATTGTTTTGAGGTAATTAAATTTTGTAAAAATAGAAATATTTTACTTGCAGTAGAGGCTATTATGATTAAAAAATTTAAACCTAAACTTAATCAACATCTAGGTCCTGATAAAGGATCTAGAATTACAATTAACATTTTTAAATAGTCCATTTTTGTTCTAATTATCTATTTTAGTTTTTATGATTAATTTGATTAGTTTTATATTGATTGCTTCTTTAGTTTACTTGTATTGCGTTTGATTAATTAGTTTTTTGTGAGTATTTATTTTGTTTTGACAAGGAAATTAGTTAAATTTTGAAAGCATTGCTCAATAAACCGTTTAAATGAAAAAAGTTTTGTTATTAGCAATTAATTGGTACATAAAGTCATGTAAACACCTTTCGCTATACTCTGTTTATATAAAAATTGCTCGGAAGACAGGTATTTCTTTGTCTCAGTTAAGGAACCTTGAAAATAGTATGATTAGAACAGTAATGAGATTTATGGATATTAAATATTTAACTAAATGTGAAGAACTTGGAATAATTCCAGAGTTTTTAAAATTCAAACCTCCAAAATTGTTAGTGTACGATAATGTTGATAGATTCTATAGAAAAGTTCTTTTAGAACAATTAAAAATTGCAAGAACTCAGTACAATATAGCTAAAAACAACAGAAATGAAATACTAAAAGTTGTCCGCAACAACACTAGCATTAGTCAGTATCACCTTCTCTTAAGTTCTATTAAGGAAAAAAGTATTAAAGAAAAAATATTGGACAAAAGGCAGAGACATAAGAAGAAATTAGCTTCATTATGGAACAACCAACGTAAAAGTAAAACTCCAAACTGTATCATAAACAACAGTAGTCATGAATTAACAATTAGTGAATCAAATGCATTAATGTTTGGCCTCAAGCATTCCATTTTACCAAAAACTATAGATGAGATTAATATTAAAGCTTCAATCGAATTCCAAATTAAACAAATTACTAAAAAGGAAAATAAAACATTAACTTATGACGTTACTGAGCAAATTAGAACTAACACCATTAAATTCATCTCTGAAAGCAAGAAAGTTTGCTCAACCAGGAGAAATAAAGCGCTGCACAGAACACTGAAAAATTTATCACAAAATGAAAGGATCAAATGTCTTAAAATGGACAAAGGAAATGGAATAGTTTTATTAAATACTACTGAATACATTAAGAAGATGAGTGTTATTCTAGATGATACAAAAAAGTTTAAAAAACTTGATTTTAACTTAAATGGTAATAATCACAGTTATGAAAAAGCACCTTGGTATAAAAAAGAAAAAAGTATATATAGTTACATCAATAAATATATTAAACCAATAGTGGATGAAAAAGTTTACTTCAGTCTAATTCCTAAAGGTAGTCAGCCAGGAAAAATGTATGGAATGGCCAAACATCATAAAACTGGCTGTCCACTTCGACCAGTCCTATCTGCTATAGACACACCTGAATACAGATTGTGCAAATGGTTAGAAATACAACTTAAACCTTTACTGAATAGTAAATGGATAATAAACTCAAATATTGAGTTTATGGATTCTTTAAAAACCATAAAGCCAAAAGAAGGTGATGTTTGTAGAACTTTTGACATAAAAAGTTTATATACAAGTGTTCCATTAGAGGAAACGATAAACATGGTAGCAGACGATGTATACTCAAAAGAAAATCTTTCAGTATTCACAAAATCAAAAATAACGAAAAAAGTATTCAAGAACATGCTGAAAACTTGCTCACAGAGCATCTTCTGTTTTAATAATCAAGTATTTAAACAAATAGATGGACTATCTATGGGATCGCCTTTGGCCCCCCTTTTGGCCAATTGGTTCGTTAGCAAATTAGAAACAAGTCTTCTAAATGAAATTCAACCTAAAATGTACACGAGATATGTGGACGACATTTTTACTATCTTTTCAAATGAAGAAATGGCAAACGAATTCAATCAAAAATTAAATACTCTACATCAAGATCTTGTTTTCACAATGGAAACATGTACATCAGGTAAACTTCCTTTTCTTGACATAAGTGTTAAGCTGGAAGAGAACAAATTTACTACATCAATTTACAAGAAACCATCAAACACAGATGTACTATTAAATTTTCACTCTTGTACCCCGAAGTCATGGAAGAAAAATTTGGTTAGACAGTTGTTCATCAGAAACAAAAGATTAGTGTCAGAAGAACTACAGAACATAGAAACAAACAGAATAAAGAATCTTCTTTTGAGAAACGGCTATCCTATTAACTTCATAAACAATGAAATAGAAAAACTTCAAAAATTAGAAGATAAGCAACAAATTCCTAAACAACAGTATCTAACAGTTCCTTATATAAAAAAGGTTTCAGAAAAATTCAGCAAAAATATAACAAAAAATTTGGAAACAATTGGAATCAACATCAAAGTAGCTTTCAGAACATCTAAAGTTGGAAACTATTTTTCACTGAAAGAAAAGATCAACAAACTCTACAGAAGTTGCATCGTTTATAAGTTTCAATGTCCAGGTGACCTGGATACCCAATATATTGGAGAAACGGAGCGACAACTGTTCGTCAGAATTAAAGAACATACAAAACCTACAAATAGCGCAGTTTTTTCACATATAGAACAATGTAGAATCTGTCAGAATCATAATGATATTTTTAATTGTTTTGAGGTAATTAAATTTTGTAAAAATAGAAATATTTTACTTGCAGTAGAGGCTATTATGATTAAAAAATTTAAACCTAAACTTAATCAACATCTAGGTCCTGATAAAGGATCTAGAATTACAATTAACATTTTTAAATAGTCCATTTTTGTTCTAATTATCTATTTTAGTTTTTATGATTAATTTGATTAGTTTTATATTGATTGCTTCTTTAGTTTACTCGTATTGCGTTTGATTAATTAGTTTTTTGTGAGTATTTATTTTGTTTTGACAAGGAAATTAGTTAAATTTTGAAAGCATTGCTCAATAAACCGTTTAAATGAAAAAAGTTTTGTTATTAGCAATTAATTGGTACATAAAGTCATGTAAACACCTTTCGCTATACTCTGTTTATATAAAAATTGCTCGGAAGACAGGTATTTCTTTGTCTCAGTTAAGGAACCTTGAAAATAGTATGATTAGAACAGTAATGAGATTTATGGATATTAAATATTTAACTAAATGTGAAGAACTTGGAATAATTCCAGAGTTTTTAAAATTCAAACCTCCAAAATTGTTAGTGTACGATAATGTTGATAGATTCTATAGAAAAGTTCTTTTAGAACAATTAAAAATTGCAAGAACTCAGTACAATATAGCTAAAAACAACAGAAATGAAATACTAAAAGTTGTCCGCAACAACACTAGCATTAGTCAGTATCACCTTCTCTTAAGTTATATTAAGGAAAAAAGTATTAAAGAAAAAATATTGGACAAAAGGCAGAGACATAAGAAGAAATTAGCTTCATTATGGAACAACCAACGTAAAAGTAAAACTCCAAACTGTATCATAAACAACAGTAGTCATGAATTAACAATTAGTGAATCAAATGCATTAATGTTTGGCCTCAAGCATTCCATTTTACCAAAAACTATAGATGAGATTAATATTAAAGCTTCAATCGAATTCCAAATTAAACAAATTACTAAAAAGGAAAATAAAACATTAACTTATGACGTTACTGAGCAAATTAGAACTAACACCATTAAATTCATCTCTGAAAGCAAGAAAGTTTGCTCAACCAGGAGAAATAAAGCGCTGCACAGAACACTGAAAAATTTATCACAAAATGAAAGGATCAAATGTCTTAAAATGGACAAAGGAAATGGAATAGTTTTATTAAATACTACTGAATACATTAAGAAGATGAGTGTTATTCTAGATGATACAAAAAAGTTTAAAAAACTTGATTTTAACTTAAATGGTAATAATCACAGTTATGAAAAAGCACCTTGGTATAAAAAAGAAAAAAGTATATATAGTTACATCAATAAATATATTAAACCAATAGTGGATGAAAAAGTTTACTTCAGTCTAATTCCTAAAGGTAGTCAGCCAGGAAAAATGTATGGAATGGCCAAACATCATAAAACTGGCTGTCCACTTCGACCAGTCCTATCTGCTATAGACACACCTGAATACAGATTGTGCAAATGGTTAGAAATACAACTTAAACCTTTACTGAATAGTAAATGGATAATAAACTCAAATATTGAGTTTATGGATTCTTTAAAAACCATAAAGCCAAAAGAAGGTGATGTTTGTAGAACTTTTGACATAAAAAGTTTATATACAAGTGTTCCATTAGAGGAAACGATAAACATGGTAGCAGACGATGTATACTCAAAAGAAAATCTTTCAGTATTCACAAAATCAAAAATAACGAAAAAAGTATTCAAGAACATGCTGAAAACTTGCTCACAGAGCATCTTCTGTTTTAATAATCAAGTATTTAAACAAATAGATGGACTATCTATGGGATCGCCTTTGGCCCCCCTTTTGGCCAATTGGTTCGTTAGCAAATTAGAAACAAGTCTTCTAAATGAAATTCAACCTAAAATGTACACGAGATATGTGGACGACATTTTTACTATCTTTTCAAATGAAGAAATGGCAAACGAATTCAATCAAAAATTAAATACTCTACATCAAGATCTTGTTTTCACAATGGAAACATGTACATCAGGTAAACTTCCTTTTCTTGACATAAGTGTTAAGCTGGAAGAGAACAAATTTACTACATCAATTTACAAGAAACCATCAAACACAGATGTACTATTAAATTTTCACTCTTGTACCCCGAAGTCATGGAAGAAAAATTTGGTTAGACAGTTGTTCATCAGAAACAAAAGATTAGTGTCAGAAGAACTACAGAACATAGAAACAAACAGAATAAAGAATCTTCTTTTGAGAAACGGCTATCCTATTAACTTCATAAACAATGAAATAGAAAAACTTCAAAAATTAGAAGATAAGCAACAAATTCCTAAACAACAGTATCTAACAGTTCCTTATATAAAAAAGGTTTCAGAAAAATTCAGCAAAAATATAACAAAAAATTTGGAAACAATTGGAATCAACATCAAAGTAGCTTTCAGAACATCTAAAGTTGGAAAATATTTTTCACTGAAAGAAAAGATCAACAAACTCTACAGAAGTTGCATCGTTTATAAGTTTCAATGTCCAGGTGACCTGGATACCCAATATATTGGAGAAACGGAGCGACAACTGTTCGTCAGAATTAAAGAACATACAAAACCTACAAATAGCGCAGTTTTTTCACATATAGAACAATGTAGAATCTGTCAGAATCATAATGATATTTTTAATTGTTTTGAGGTAATTAAATTTTGTAAAAATAGAAATATTTTACTTGCAGTAGAGGCTATTATGATTAAAAAATTTAAACCTAAACTTAATCAACATCTAGGTCCTGATAAAGGATCTAGAATTACAATTAACATTTTTAAATAGTCCATTTTTGTTCTAATTATCTATTTTAGTTTTTATGATTAATTTGATTAGTTTTATATTGATTGCTTCTTTAGTTTACTCGTATTGCGTTTGATTAATTAGTTTTTTGTGAGTATTTATTTTGTTTTGACAAGGAAATTAGTTAAATTTTGAAAGCATTGCTCAATAAACCGTTTAAATGAAAAAAGTTTTGTTATTAGCAATTAATTGGTACATAAAGTCATTTTTAAAATCATCTTACCCGTATTGTTAAAAGTATTGTAAGCTCGTACACTTTTATCATCTTTTTGTTTTTTAATAAATTCCATGCATTTGTTTTTAAAACAATCAACTACTGAATTTCTACAAATTGCACCAAAACTTGCAAATTTTTCATGGTCATCTTTAATTTTTATACTTTTAACATCAATTCTGTCCATATTACTTTCACCTGACATGACTTGATGAATTTTTGTTCAATTTATTTTAAATAAGTCTAAAAATATACTTATTATATATTAGCTTCTTTAATAAAAAATTATTTGTTCAATTAACTTAGAAAATAATTTGTAACTAATATTTTATTATAGAAATAACTTTAAAAACTAACTAATTTTCAACTTAAAAATTACAGTTTTAAGTTTGCAGAGATAAAATTCATATATAAAAAACTTATCAAAATTATTAATATTTTTATTTTTGAAAAAAATTAATGTAATACTTCAGAGTTGGTTATCAATTGAATATTTAGATTGTAAATATACAATTATTGTGTTGTATAAAACTACTTTAATTTAATATATTTGCAAATAATCATGAATAAAATTATAAATTTGTAATGTGCATCTCTTTTAAATGTTTAAAACTTAATTGAACCAAAAAAATTGCAATTTATTCAACTACAATAAAAAATTGATTATATTCTAATATTTAAGCTCATATTTTGTCATTTACAGAATACAGATACCTATTAATAAAAATAATAGACACTATTTTAAAAATACAATATAGTAAAATAAAAAAACTAAAAATGTTTAATTATCTTAAAGCAGGAAGTGATATAAAGATAATAATAAAATACTCAAAAAATTTTCAAAAGGACAAAACTTTTTGTTTTTAAACCAGTCTAGTCTAATTTAAAGATATTTAACACTCATCATTTAATTATTACATTGTACAAAGTTACAAAAAAGATAAATAGTGATTTTCAGTAATAAACTTGAAACTTCATTGTAAAGTTGTAAGAATTAAAGAAAAAAAAATCTTATAGTAAGCTTTTTTTTGTTTTAGCTTAAAATCTTATAGTTGAGTAATGTTCATTTGGAAAACTATTGCCACAATTACAACTATTCGCAGTTGTGGAAATCTTTAAATAAATTATAGGTCAATTTTCATGAATATTAATTCTTGGGGTCGCTACTCCAGTTATAATATATATATACTTTTAGTATATAACCTACTATCCTATATAGTAGTATATAATTAATAATCTAAAAAATTAACATAAGTTTTATTTAATCACTAACTTGTTAAAATATATGGTTTTATTTATTGGCCAAATTGTTTTAACTATAAATTATATTTGTCATTAAAAGATTTTTAATTACTTAACAATTAAGTTTTGAAACTTGAACTAACTTTTTTTAAATTAAAACTAAACAATTATTATTAAAAGCTATGAATGAAACAACTAAAACATTTTTTAGCCAAATAGAAGTAATTTTTATATGTAATTATAAGAACGATATTTAATAGTACTGGAATATTTTTATCAAAACTATTTAAGAAATTGTAAGTATTTAAAATTAGCCTGTGTTACACAATCTACTTGTAAAATTTGTTTGTAAAAACTAAGTTAAAAATATTAGTATAATTAAAAATAAAAATATATTAAAACAATAACAGAAATGAAATTGAGAAGTTAAACTAAAACTTTTATAATTAATTTAATAATTAAAACTATATCTTATAAAGCTAGCCTGAGTTTAAACAAAAATCAAACAAGGTTGATTTAAACTTGGTAGAGTATGTAAAAGTTATGTGTATACTTGTTAAGATAAACTTTGCACTAAATTATTCATATGAAGTAAAAAAAAATCTATTTTGTTTATTTACTTACTAAATAAACATTTTATATAGTAATAACAACCTTTACCCTATATCTAAAACACTGGCCTGAGATAATATTATATTAATTTCCTTTTTGAATTATTAACTGTTCTGAGTCTTGCAGAGATCTTCTCGATTTTTAAAATAATCTGAGTTATCCCGAGTGTGTGAAAATTATTTTATGTCGTAAAATATATGTACACCTTAGATCAGCCCGAACTAAAAAAAAAATCATTAATTATTTTGAGTGTGTGGCAACCCAAGTAACAAATATTTACATTTATTTTTTCTATGAAATCCGGATACATAACTACATTTCTTATTGTAATTATTTTTTTAAATGATACAAATAACTTACTAATTAAAAAATTTAAAGTTTAATAAACATAAATTAGATTACTTAAGATTATCAATTTAACCGAGATCGAAATAAAATTGAAAATTAAAAAACTGCAGTCAACACATTTCAATTAAACATTTTTTTACATAACTTAAATCAAATATAAAACAGGCTAAAATAAAAGTGAAGCTAGCAAAATTAGAATTCTGTTAAAAGACTTATTTTCTGAATATAAATATTAGTAAACATATCAAGCTTTTCTTGTTATATAAAACAAAACTATGCTATCATGTCATTCTACTTAATTATTGACTAATATATAACATTATAGTTAAATCACAAAAAGTAATTATAGTAGCGTTAAAGATTTTTGTTTTATTAACAAAATTTAAAATAAAACTTTACGTTACTATTATATACAAGAATGCCACTTGTTTTTTCAAAACTTTTTTCTAGGATATTAAAATATTTCTAGGTTTTAAAAAGTACACATTTTCGGGTCTATTTTTAGTTTAAAGTTAAATTTAAGGTTATGAAACTGTGTTTAATATATTAAAAAGATTGAAAAGATACTGAAAAGCTTCTTAAAATATGTTTTTTAATAAAAAAATTTTTGATGATTACAAATTTTTTTTATCTATATGATTAATTTTTTGAGTCAAACCGACATTTTATTACTTAACATATTAAAATTCTTAAAAATTCGAGGTTTTTTTTTTAAATGTCTTAAACTCCATTTTTTTCAAGGTATTTTTTTGCCTAAGTTGTCAAATTCTAGGTTTTTCCAGGATACCAGGTAAAGTGGCAACCCTGATAATGACATAACAAACTATTGCATTATTCAATTTATACTTTAACATATTTTAATCTTTAGTCAATCAAAAACAGTATACAACATTCTTTTTAATATTTAAAAAAAGATTAAAAATAAAATAATTCTAATTTATTAAGATTTATATAAGCACTGACGAGATCTTTGACTGAAAATAAGTTTTTAAAATAAAGGTTCAAGGAATAAGTTATTATTTTTTCCTTTAGTATTTGAGATCTCTTTATTTGTTTTCTAAAAAACAAAATATTTAAAACAAAATTCTAATTTATTAACAAAAATTATTTTATATTTTCAAGGACTAAGTTAGTAGCATGGTTGCCACTGATCGGGCTGAGTAAATTTCCTGATTTTTTCCTGACTTTTTACCAAAATTTTCCTGACTTTTCTAAATCAAACTCTTAAATTAAACTTATTCTAAAATACATAATCTAACACTTAAAACTATATAAAGCTTTCAATCTAATTTTAATACAGGTTAAAAACAACAGTTTTTTGCTGAATTCTATCATCAAACTTCAAGTACATCACTTAAACCATTTGTGTATGATTGATGTTTATCTAACTAAAAAAGTAAACTTTAGTCAGAAATTGCATAAAAGTTGTAAAACAACCTAGAAGTTAAAAATATCTAATAATAAAAGTATTTACTTAAAACATGTTTTACTTATATAAATTTTACACTTAGATTTATAAACTACTACCCAAAATATTTAATAAAAAATCCTTAAATTAAAAATCAATTAAAAAAGAATATACTTAAGTAACTGTAAAAAAAGACATAAAAAAGTAAATTATATAACTGTTGTATAAAATATTTCATCTTATCATGTAGTATAAAATTTGTAAGAAATAAATATACTCTTATTTACTTAAAAAAACTTAAGTAATTCTACAAAAAATAAGTAAACTTAATCTTAACATATACCTCTCTTATACCTTATTTTATAAATTTAAACAACTTTGAAAGAATTATAAAGAGGTAAAGTGTACACATTAACTTGTTACATAAAACACTAAACTAACTGCTTAGTTATAAAGAACTCAATTATTTACTTAAACAAAAAACACTTTGATTCTAAAATTATGCTAGATAAACTTGTGTGTATATATCACAGTTTCACTATTGAAGTGTCCTTGCTACAGATCAACAATACTAAAAACCTTACAAAATCTGCTTGTTCAATATGTTAATAGAAAATTTTTGCAGTTTAATAAAGAATATATTACTAACTCATACCAGATGAAGGCATTGGAAATAAAATTTAATATTTTGTAAATTTATTGAAAAACTTTGGATTTTTTTCTGACTTTAAAGGACTTTCAATTAATTTTTACCACTTGAAGGCTTTGGAAAACAAGGAATTTTGTAAATTTTAACTGACTACATCTGATTTTTTTTATAAATTTTATCAAATTTCCTGACTTTTCCTGACTTTTTTTCAAATTCCCCCTTTTTTCCTGACTTTTCGTGACTTTTGTCAATTTTTAAAATTTTTCCTGACTTTTCCTGATTTCCTGACTTTTCCTGACCGAGTGGCAACCCTGTAGAAGGTTAAACTGTTTTTTTTTTTGTGTAAATACTAATTTAACAACTGAGACAAAATTTGATTTTTCAACTAAAACATTCATGAAGTATAAATTTATTTTGCCACTTAAATTATATTATGATGAAACTATTAATTTTTATAGCTAGATTGAATTAGAAAAAAATTATTTTTAGAAAAATAAAACAATTACTTGTATTTATAAAGTATTTAAAGTAATAGAATTAAATTCTAGACCAAGTAAAATGAATATTGGCATTAGTAACTTAGATTGTGTAAAACAAAATTAACAAGATGTCATTCTTTGAATACAATAAAATACAGCCTGACTTACAACCAATTAGTATTAGTCACCCTGTCTTAATAAAAAAATTAAAAAAAAATCAATAAGTTATAACTTGACAAAAACTACTTTTAATCCAGCTTAAAATTTTGAAGTTACTAAATAGTAACAGTAATACAAAGAAACAAAAATTTTTAACTAAATCAAAACTTACAAAAAAGGTCAGCTAGCCTAAGTTATGCTGTATGGCAACAAAGCAACACTGTAAGTATCAATAGTAGTTTTTTACAAAAAAATAAAAAAATCATAAATAGCATATAAAGTTTTTGGTTCAATGAGTGTTTAAGAGTAGAGATGCTTAATAAAAAAATGTTATTGTTTTAGTCACTAAAGGCTTTTTCTATTATTTAAAACTTTATATTTGATTCAGAAACTTTTTGTAAAAAATTTTAAATCTTCTCAATAAAAAAACAACGGAAAGATATAACATATTTAAACAATTTCTTAAAACATTATCCTGCTATACAGATCTATTTTTCTTTTTTTACAAATTTTACCATATCCTATGCAAGATAAGATAGATCCATAAATTTAAGATAAGTAAAAATTTTGATTTTTTTAAGTTACTTAGATTTTGCAAGCTCATTATTAAGTTGTTATAAAGGAGCTTAAGTTAGTTTTTTTGACACCTTTTACTTTCTAATGGCTTTAACTTGAGTGAATAGTTTTTCTTTAATGACAACTCTAATAACTAAAGACTTCTTGTATGTAATGATACTTAAACGATTTATTTTGAATATGTGTGTACTCCTCATAACTAAAAGGTTTTTAGTAGACTAGATCCAATAGATCAAACTTTTAGAGAATTTTTATCACTTAAAAAACAATATAATAGCTAGGATTTAGTTTTAGAATATGGTTGTACATTCATGACAAAGACTGTGACTGACATAATTTTTACTTTTTATTTTATACCATAGTGACAATTTATTTTTGCAATATTTTTACATGTTATTGAAACATATTTTTTCAAAATCCTTTAAAAAAAAAAATTAAAGATAAGGAACGAGCTTTTTAAAATTTATATAACTACTAAAATGATACTCTAAATGTGAGTGAGTTAAAGTTTTAAATAATTTAAATTTAATTAAGAATTATTTTTAGATTATTATTGATATAATGGCCTTTTTGTTGCTAGGTATAGTTAAAGTTATAGAAATAAAACATGTAAATTTTCCGGATTTTTCATAATTTTGATATTCAAAATTTTATCTTTTTAATTTTTTCAAAAACTACTAGATTTCTTTTTATTTAGCTTGAATTTTATATACCATAGTTTTAAAGTTAAGTAGCCACTTTAAAACTAATATAAATTTTGCATTGACTTGTTTTTACGTGTAATAAAGACACATGGATAGATTTTAATCAGATTTTAACTTTAAGGTCAAAACATATTGATTCACAGGTCAGGATAAAATGATTGGATTGGTAAATGTATTTTTGTTGCTTGCTTATGATTTTGATCTTAATAATTTTCCTTTTGTATTTTTAAAAGTTGAAATTTTGTATTTTGGGTATTAGCCAAACAACATGTCACCAAGAGACTTTTTTATAAAATAAACATAGAATTTACTTTTGATTACTTTAATTTCAATTAAAAAGGTTGAATAAAACATGAATAAACCGTCTTAAAAAAATTCATCAGGGTGTCCACTGATTTTTTAAAATACTAGCTTTTGGGTTTATTTTTAGTTTAAAATCAAAAACTATGTAAAATAGTGTTAAACTAAAATAAGATAATGTAAAGCTACTTTAAATGTGTTTTTTTTTCAAATTGATATAAACAAAAAAATTCACATTATATTTTTTATATTGTGAAATCAAAATTTTATCAATTTTCATGTAAAATGTGTTTAAATCTACAGGTTTATTAATGATTTATTTGTAAAATTCCATTTAATTTAAAATTTATTACAAAAATTTCTCAAATTACATGTTTTTTAGCCTATTCCAGGTTTTGTTTTAATTTTACCATGTTTTTTGGACACCCTCACTTAACCTTGTAGATTGAAGATTGAGACTGATGTTTTTCAAACATTATAAAATGAAAAATTACATTTTAAAACATATTATAATTCTTTATAATCAAAATTAGCTTAAGTATTTAATCTTCAGTAATTTATTATGATTGCATAAATACATTTTTTTTATAAATACATCAGTGTCATAGTTTACCTTTTGTAACAATTACTATGCAAATTAGCTTAAACCACTCAAAGTAATAAACCTTATATAAATAAATCAGTGAAAGGTCTTTTTTATTGTAAATATTTATTAATATAAACAGGGATTCTACTGATTTGGTCTAAAAAACTGTCCTGATTGACCATTTATTTGCTTGAGTTACCCTGAAATTTCTGAAATGCTAAGAAAAAATTAAAAACTTTTTAAAATTACTAAAAAACATCTTTTTCATTAAAATTGGGTATAAAAAAAATATTTTAATCAATTCAAATAAACTTTGTTTAAGTCTAAAAAATGGCCTAGGATTTCTAAAATCTGGAAACAATTTTTAAATTTCTAAAAAAAATTATAACTATCTAGAACAGCTTAACTTTAAAATCAAATTTAAATTATTCTGAGTCATCCTGATATTTTCAAAAATTTAAAAATAGTTTGAGTAATACGGAGTATCCTGAGTGTGTGGCCACCCTGTACAAATATTTTTTTTAACTAATATTAATACTGATAATTTGCTTCACTAGGTATTTGTATACTAATTTTGTTTCAATCAAATTTGTGTGGCCTGATGTTAAATGGGTCCTAATTAGGGTTTTGAAAACTTGTGCATAATAATCTGGGGTTCAATCAAAGTGGTAGACACATATACAAAGAAAAACAGCCTGTTACAGTGGTTTCTGCTAGAATTTTAGAAATAAAGATTATGAAGAGTTTTTTTTCAATTCAAAAATAATTAATTTTTTTTTTTTTTTAAAAATGACATGCTCTACTAAATTGTGGCAAATTATTTAACATTTATGATTACATAATTTCAATATTGATAAAAACTTAGAATTTTTTAACTAATACAAACATACAAAACTTGTTATTTTATATCTGTTTCTTTAATTCAAACTTCTACTTTTAGGAGCTTTTTAAACGTACAAAACTTTATAAACAAATACAAGAAAGTAACAAACTTGTAGTAAAAACTTTATATTTATTAATAATATTTTAAATAACTAATACAAATTTTTTTGTTTTAGTAAACAATATGTAATTTCTACTTTGATTAATACTTTTTAATTTTCCATGACTACTTCGGTATGAGCTGTGGCTATTGAACTAAAATGGCTTTTTTGTTTTTTTTTTAAGCAGTGAGTTGTTGAAACAGCAAACTCCAGTCAATTAAAAAAAATTATGTTTATTTAATTAAAGATATTAACTAAACAATACAAAAATAATCTCTAAAAACATATTAACAAAAAAAAAATATGTTAAAATAGAAGAAAATATAAATAATAAATTGCAACACTATGTCCGAAAGTAAAACACAGAAAATTTCAAAATGCTTTTAATACATTTTCATTGGTATCTTCACAAAAAATTATGATTTTCCATAAAACACCTCGATTCTTTTGACCATTTATTTTTTTCTACAACTTAAAATATTATTGGAAATATTATTTTGAAATATAGATTATTTTTCCCTAATATTTGCTGAGTCAGCAACATTTTCTAATTTTCTTTATTATTCAATATCTATTTGCCACCATACCTAAATTTATCATAAATTAAACTTTATAAAGTAAAGACAAAAACAGTAATAAATTAATTAATATTTATAATAAAAAAATGCTGATTCAGCAAATACTAGTTACAACACCTCAATGTCTCAACAAGACATTTTAAAATATTAAGTTTCTATTTTTCATCGAAATAGCTTATCAAATACATATAGGTGGGTTGTGGTTTAAGAGCAACTAATTTTTTGTAAAATTGACAAAAACTTTAAAACTGTTTGTTTAATACAAGTATCAAATAGTTAATCTTTCACAAAAATTAAATTGTGTTTACTACCACATTTTATTATATCAGGTATTAATGACAATTTATTAGTAAAAACATCATATAATTATACTGTATTTAGTTAATCTTCATTATTGTTTACACAACGTGAACTAACATTTTTCTTTGAAAAACTGGGCAAGCTGCATCAATTGTTGCGACATTCATTTAAGTTTTTTTTTTTTAAGTTAATACGTTTTATGTTAAACTAAAAACAGGAGTTAGTTGTTGATTTGACATCAACTGCATCATTATGATAAAAACCTCCAAAAATAAATACTTTATCTATAAATTTATTGCATAATAGTTTCAACGAGTATCAATATGCTCATTGAAATTTATAAGAATATTTTGGAAGAATAGGAATAATTTTGACAGTTTTTATCAAATTGTAGACAACTTTGTAAACTTTATTTTTAAATGTAAGTTTTTTTTTTCAAAACTCAAGGTGGACTTGTGTTTTTTTGATCAAAGATTCACCGATCGAAAAAAGAATCGTTATTTTTTATTATAAACTATTTCCGATAGTTTCTTATAGTATTGATAAAAATAAAAGAACAATGTACTACTTGAAGTTCTAAGGAATTTCGTAGTTTTTGTTGTATTAAGAGATTTCCTAGTATTAAAATATCTTTAAATTTTTTTTTTTGTTGGACCTGGTGTTATTACTTTAACGGACAAATATACTAAATATTTTTTATTTAGATTTATTATTAACCTATTATTCTTACTTAATAATTATAGGTTTTCGAAATGTAGGTTTTTTAAAGAAAAATTATATTATATACACTTAAATAAAAACATAAAAATGATAAAATTAATATCTTTTTAATGCACTGCTTCATAGAAAAAGACAAAGTTAATAATCCATTTTAGTTAAATAACCACAGCTCGTACCATAGTAGCATTGGACTAACAAAAAGTTTCAAGAAATTTTTAAAAGTTGTATTCTAAGAAATGCAGCCATAATTATTATATGTTAGTTAAAAGAGTTAAAGTTATTCTTCAAAAAATATTGTTTGGCTTCTGTTTATGTGACTTATAAAAGTTTACAAACGTACTGTTTCGTTAAATAAAAATTAAGAATACAGTTGTATTTAAGATGTCATGGACCATTTTTTTTTAGAATAAAACCTGTGCGTTCTGCATTTCAACCTTATTGTAATAACACCATAAAAATAATATTTTGAACAAAAAAGATGATAAACTACAATTGGTGAAGATCCTAATAGAAAGTTTAAACGAGCGTGATCTTAAATGTCCAAACTTGAGACGCAAGTATTTTCCTTATCGTAAAAGCTAATTAAAAACTTTTTTCTTTAATCTAGAGAAATTGTCTTTATATTAAAAATAATTTTTTGTATTGGGATTTGACTTTTTGAGTGGCGCCCCTTTAAAAATTTACATTGTTTTTTACTTTTTATTTATAGAAGGTTTTCTCAAAAATAATAATTTTATTCAAATTTTTTTAAACATACTTTTTTAAAATGAGTTTAATGATGTTGATTTTTTTTTCCAATTTATCATTGATTTTAAAATATATGACTCATACAAATTTTACCTAAACTCTTAGCACTTAAGTAAGAAATCCCTCAAGTAGATTTGCTAAGAATTTAGGTAAAACTTGTATGGGTCATATATTTTACAAGCAATAACAAACTAGTGAAAAATATCACAACATCATAAAAGATAACTCAACAAATCTGTTAAAAATAAAAATTATTAAAATAATATTTTATACTTGTATAAAAAGTTTTATATCTGAAAAACAAAAATCGTGAAGAATTGGAATTTTTCTGAAAAATTTATTCAGGTTTATGGTGGAAATAAAAATTACAACATCCTAAAACTTATTTTAACAAGTATGTATAAAAAAATTTGAATAAAGTTACTATTTTTGGAGAAAAGTTTGTATAAAAAAAAAGTAAATATCTAAAGAAGCCCCACTTAAAAAGTCAAACCCCAATACAATAAATTTATTATTTAAATTAATTACAAAGGACCTTTCACTGAAAAAACAGTCTTTAATTAGCTAAGGATGATAAGGAAAATAATTGGGCCTAAAGTTTGGACATTTTTATAAAATTCTTAAAAAACGCTCTCAAGCTAAGTTCACGATCGTTAGTTTTTTGAAAATTTTTCGTTTAATTTGCTGTAAACAAAAGAAAAATTGCATGGCGCAGAATTTTTGTTTCGAGAGCCCTAGTTTGCCTAATCGCTTTATAAATATAATTAAAAAAATTTAAAAATATTGAAAACGGTTAAATAAAAACAGCTACAGTTAAATTTGAAAATTCCTAACAATTTATTTTTATTTAACATAGCTAATATATAAGCAAATTGTGTTTAAGACTAAATAACTTTCGGTGGTTAAATAAAATAAACACAACATTCTAATAAAACCCTTTTATTTGCAATGCACAAACTCAATTCACAATCATCAAACTAATATGTACATTAAGCTAATTATTTAAAACCAAGGTAACTTTGCACAAGCAAAATTTTGAATATATTTTGTTACTTGACATGATTCTTCAGACCATTTATCTTCATCAACATTATAACAAACTACTGATGAAGTGCATTGTTGAAAAACTAAAATTTTGTTACCTACCGACACACACTTATTATAAGTGATACTTGGTGGCTTCTTAAAAGCAACAAATTTCTTACAAACGTTGTCAAAAACTTCACAAGTGTCTATTTCATATCCAATAACAAACAATTTATCTTTTACAGCAATTAAACTGTGATTATCATGACGATTTATCATATTAGGCATTGATGACCATTTATCACCAAATACATCATATGATTCTACTGAGTTCAAATCATTATCAATTACATCAATTCCACCGGAAACAACAATATTTCCTTGAAAAACTGCACAAGCTGTACATCTTCTTGCTACATTCATTTCACAAACTTCTCTAAAACTGTTATGTTCAATATTGAATTCTAAACTAGAACTAGTTGTAAAACCATAATTATTGCTACCAAATAAACAACCTCCAAAAATAAATACTTTATCAATAAATGAACAAGCACAAAAGTGCAGACGTTTATCAAACATTTTAGTTAGTGTAGTCCATTTATTGGTAGAAAAGGAATATTTTTCTACATTATCTACGACAAAATAGTTTACTAAACTTTTAGTACCACCAAATACGTAAATTTCTCCTTTTAAAAAAACAGCTTTAATCCTAGTTCGATCTTCTTTCATTGAGGAAAGTGTTTTAGTTTTGTTTAAATTGCTTCCATCGATTCGTTTTACACTTGCAACTATAGTACTAGGCTTAGATTTGAATCTTTTATTACCACCACAAACTAATATTTTAAATTGATCTTGACTACAATATCTATTTGTATATGAGGTTCTTGAGCTATTTTGAATGATATTTTCTTTATTAACTAAAGGTCTTTTTATCAGTTCAACACAATTCTCTTTTTTACTGAATATTGAGTTACAGTTTAGAATATACTTCAATGCGTGTTCTGACATTAAAGGAAATCGTACTCTTAATAACAATTGTTTTGCATATTTGATACGTTCTTCACTATTGTATTCCAACCAACTAATAACGGCATTAAATACTTCAACTTCCGAATGAATATTTAGTTCAGAACTGTTAAGTATTTTTGCAACAAAATTAAAGTTTAAGTGTAAAAATGTTTGAGTTTCAACAATCATTGGAAAACAACGTTCAATGTAGAGCAATGATGACTCAGAAATAGTAGGTAGTTTGTAAAGTTTAGCTAAGCTGTAAAAAGTAAGAACGTTTTTGACAGATAATTTATCTCGGATGATTTTACTTATCTTCATGTTTGCATCTTCCTTTTGCAAAAGCTTATTTATTTTCATAGCTAAAACTATTTCATCTTTTTTCAAGTACAGTGCATCTAAAAAAGAATCACATGTATAAGATTAAAGTTACATAAAGTTGATAAATTACAAATAGTTGCTAATTATTGTTGATAAAAATAAAACAATCCTCTATAAAATGTTTTATTTTAACAAATATTTTTAAGTTTTTTATTGAAAACACTTCCTTAAGTAAATAAAACATACAATAAACATGATGTTAAAATTGTTTCAAATTATTTTAAAGTTAGAAACTCGGTTTCAACATAAATAAAACTAAATTTACTTTTGTTGTTAAAAACATAGAAAACTTGTAGACTTCTATCATCTAAATTCTTTGTAGAAAATTGTTTGCATAAAGTTGTAAAGCAGTCAACAACTGGGTGTTCATAAGTTGCACCCATACATGTTAATTTTTTATTGTTTTCGAATTTAATTTTTTTAAATCAGTTTTGTAGCATTCATCTGACATAACTTGATGGTGTTTTGGTTAAGTTTTATCTTTAAATAAGATTAAATATTAAGCTATTTTAATTTCCTAGTAAAAAACAAAATTTATTCAAAAATCAATAATATAAACAATTTGTTTACGGTTAGTATTTTTTAAAATTAGATCAAAATCTTATTCTATAAATCAAACATTTTGATTAACTTTTTTAACACATGTTGTTATGAATATCTAATATTTATTGTTTATTATAAGTTTAATTTTCTAATTTTACCATTTAATGACATAGATATTTATGGATATTTGAATTTTAAATCACATGCATAAAAGTTTATGACTCATTTAGGTTTTTGTAAAAAAAAAAAAAGAATTTCTTTTCTAGACTATGTCATCTTTTTAGCTTTTCAACAATACCGAAAGATCTTGAAATGTTTTAATTTAAGACATTTAAAGCTTTTTTTATGCAACAAATCTTGATTAAGTATTTTAAAATCTATATTTCAAAACTATGAAATAATAAATTAATTACATAAAATTATAACATCACTTAACTTTTATTCATTTAAAAAACTTTAATATCTTGCCTAATGAACAATAATAAAAATAGAAAACAAGAAAATTTTACTTTTTTTTTTTGAATAAATTTAAATTTAAGGAGATAAGGCTAAACACTTTTTTAGTCATGTTTTAGATTAATAGCAGGTATTTATTAATTTTATTAAGAATTTCGTTTAACATAAGTAGTTGAAGTAAAAATGTAATTACTTTCTAATAATCCACAAAAATTTATCTAAAGTTGATTCTATTAACTTTAACATCATTTTTAATTGGCACTTAGTTTAAATTTAATTAAATTAAAAAATATTGTAGCAACCTTTCTAAACTTAAAATTAAATAAAAACAAAACAATAACTTAAAATATAAACTATTTGAATTAATATAATTAAGTTGTAGATAAATAAGAAAAAAATTGTAGCTCTACGTACTCTAATTTAAATTGTTGAAAAAATTTAAGAAGGTGTAATTCTTTGAATAAAAGAAAACAGAGCCTGACTTACAGTCAACTTGCCTGAGTCAGGTTGTCCTAAATAAAGTTTGAAAAAATATTTATGTGCTTAAATTTGATAAAAAACTTATCTAAATGCAGCTTAAAAAACTAGTAGTAACAAAATAAAAACAGTTAGACATAAAATAAATTTTTTGAACTAACTGTAAATTTTTGAAAAGTCTGAGTTATGTTGTATGGCAACAAAGCAACCCTGTCAAAAGCAACAGTTGCTTTATATCTCTTTTGAAAAAAGAATAATTTCTTTATAGATAGCAGATAAAAGTTTAGGATTCAATTGAAGTTTTAGGATAGAACTGCTTTAAAAAAAACATTTGTTTTCGATTTAAGTCATTGGTGTTATATTATTGTTATCTTAAACTTTTTATATCTTTCAAGAAACTTGTAGTAAAAATTTGAAACCTTCTGAATTAAAAAGTCAAGGATACATAATCAAGCAAATTTAAAATATTTTCAAAAATGTTTTCTCACTACACACATCTAAGTTGTTTTTTACAAAACTAACTACATCCCTTGCAAGATGAAACATATCCACTAATATTTATTAAACATATAGAAATTTTATATTTTACAAAAAGTTATTAGGGTTTGCAAAAGCTCATTATGAAGTATTTAAGGAACTTAATTTATATTTTGTAAATTAAAAGATATATGGCCTCAACTGGGGTATATAGTTTTAGTTAAATTCTACCTGTTAATTAACATTTTTAAAATATTTTAAGGATTATTTTTTTATTAAACAGATCTTGGTTTCCATTTTAAAATAAATAACTATAATAAAATGTTAAAAATAACACCTTTACTATTTATTTTTAGACCAAAGTGGCAATTTGATTTTACTTATTCAGGATTTTTCGCAGGATAATTTTTTTTTAGATATCTTATAATTTCTCGTAACAGAAGAAAGAACTATTTTAAATCTAAACAATTAGTCAAAAGATACATTGAATGAGTCTCAAACTAAATTTAATTCCTAAAAATATTATCACTTGTAATAGGAATACATAATGGCTTATTATAGGCTAAATATATTTTATCATAGTAGAATTATAGTTTTACATGCTTTTATTATTCAAAGTTTTCTTGTTTTTTTCTTACTTTTTACTACCAAATTATTATTTTTTGAACAGTTTTCAAATCAATAATTTTTTAGTTCTGAGATTAAATAGCTACTGATCTAACCTAATATGACTTTAGTTTTAAAAATTTTCAATTTTTTACTAAAAACTATAATATAAGTGATAATTTTAGATTGAATTGTGCAATATAGTCAGATTCACTGTAGGTGTTACATTTATTAGTATCACATAATTTAATTGTTGAATTTATTTTTGTTATTTGCTATAATTTTGAGATTAAGTTACCCTTGTGGTTTAAAGTGTTAAATATTATTCTGTGAGTATTTGCCAATCAACCTTTAACCAAGGCATACTTTTAAGTTAAAAAGATAAAGTTTAATTTGTTTACTGTAAATATTTTGATAAAGGGGCAGGTAGAAATAAAAATGATTTAACCTTCTGAAAAAAATTATCAATGCTGCCGTTGGTTTGTAAAAAAAACTTTTCTAGATTTTTATAAATGATCCTTTTTTGTTTTATTTTTACTTAAATGTTAAGGTCAAGGTTAAAAACTGTGTAAAGTACAGTTCAACATTAGAAAGATACTGTAAATCTACTTTGAATTTTTTTTTTTAATCAAATTTAATATCGACAATATTTTTTCTATATGATAGATATTTTGTGTCAATTAAAATTTTAGTACTTAACATTTAAAAATTGATTTAAATTCCAAGATTTTCACCAATTGTTGATTAAAGATTTTCATTTTAGTTTGAAAAATAATCTCAAGTTCGAGATTTTTCAAGGATTCAAAGTTTTATGGTTACAATAATTTGTCAATGTAGATTGGAGAGAGAGACAATTGTTTTAAATATAATTATTAAATTTTTTTATAGTTAAAATTTTATAAAATATTTAATCTTTTATATTTCTAACTTAATTGAACAGATGTTTTTATATAAAAAAAGTAATAGTTTGTTTATATTCTACCCTTTAAAACAGTTACTTTTTTCAAATCAAAATAAGGTCAAAACCCTAAAAGTAATTAAGTTATTGTAATAAATTGGCTTGCTGATATTTGAGTCAAAAAATTAACTTTAACTAGCTTAAGTCATCCTAATTTTTTTTTTATTCTAAGAAAAACTTGAAAATTTTTTGATATCTCTTAATATCAAGTTTTACAAAATATTAGTTTAAAAGTAAGAAAGTATTGCAAATAATGCAACTAAATCTCAATCAAAATCTAGAAAATCGCTTAAATTTTTAAAATTCTATAACTATCCTCGTTTTTTATGAAAAAACATGGTCATCTTGAGTCAGCCTGAGTTTAAAAACAAATAAAACTTATTGTGAGTCATCCTGCGAATTTCAAAACTTAATTATCTTGAATGTGTAGCAATCCTGTATAAATATTTTTGACACCAATACATAATAGTAATTTTCTGTCACTGGCAATTGTTATGTTTATTTTGTATTTAATAAATTTGTGTGGCCTTATATTAAAGGGTTCATAATAAGGGCTTTGAAATAATAAGAGTTGATCAATATTCCAAGATTCAAACCCAGTGGTTGACACATATACAAAAAATGACCTGATTCTTATCCTGTAATAGTGGTTTCTGCTAGAATTGTTAGAAAAAAAGGTTGTAAAGAGTTTTTGTTTAAAAAGTCAAATATAAATTTGAATATTAATTTTTTAAATAATAAATGAGATGCTCTAATAACTTGTGGAAAAATGTTTTACACTTTAGATTACAAAAATTCAATATTTATAAAAAACTTGAAATTGTTAAAAACTAATACAAATATAAAACTGCTATAATTTCAAATTTATTATCTTTCTCTAAATTTCTACTTTTGGGAGTTATTTTAAAAATACAAAACACAATAAATTAGTATAAGATAAAGTTTGTCAAACTTATGTCAAAAAGTTTGTAGTCAATAAGTTTATTTAAATTAATTCAAACATTGCTTTTATTTCATAAAACAAATCATAAAATATACTTTAATTAAGTTTTAATACTTCATTTAAATACTATTACGGCATGAACTGTGCTTATTAAACTAAAATGGCTTAATTTGTTTTTTTTTTCAAAGCAGTTAGTAGTATAAACATCAAGTTCCAAACAGTTTATAATTTTTGTACTTATTTAACTCAAAGCTATTTACTGAAACAATAAAACTTTTCATTATACATAACAGATTTTTTAATTAAATATTTAAACTAAAATAATAAATTTATTTATTATCAATATACTTTTTAATTTAGAAGCTTATTATATTTTTTTACATATTTACTTTAGTTAACTCAAAAATTAACACTCTTTTATTTTTTGTTGCTCAATTGACTTATTAGCTTACACTTTGTCTTTAATCAGTTTAAGTTGAACATTGAAAAAAACTACTTAACTTTATATTTTGTGCTTAGTGATGCTTATTGGACCAGTAAAAACTGGTGTATATTTAAAGGAAAATGTTCATGTTTTGCATGACACCCACACCAATTAGATAACAGAAGTAAAAGACTAAAAAAAAAGAATTATATTTCAAGAATTCGTATGTACACAGTTGCATCAGTAGACAATAGACATCATGAAGTAAATAAAAAATGTTAAATAATTCTTTATAAAAAAGCGTTTTGTGTCTGCTTATGCGATTTAAATAAGTTCAAAGACACATTTTTTTATTAAATATAAATTAAATAACTAATATAATAAACAAGAAGTATAAATATTGCTCTTAGTTTTTTTTTTCAATATAAAACAAGATCTATTAGTTATATCAAATTGCATAAAACTAATTAAGTTTGTAGTGTAAGTTAAACACTTTTTATAATAATTTTTATGTAAATATCTACTAAAAATTAGTTTAGTGAAAACAAAAATTCTATAACAGGGGTCAGCAGACTGCAGCCCGCGTGTATTTTTTTTTAATTGAATGCGGCCCGCAAAAGAAAGTTTTGCAGCCCGCAAGCATGTAAATGTGGCCCGCTGAGAAAAACGATATTTTAAGTTAATTTTCCCGTAATATGGTTTACTTTGTTTAGTTTCGTTTTATGTCCCTGTATAATAACAATATTTTAAAATAATTAAAAGACTTTACTGCTTTAGCTTAAAAATCTGTGAAAAAAAACAGATTAGCATTCAACCAGGAATTTTTTTTGCAGTTTCATAGTAACTTTTTTCTTATAACAGCACGTTTTTATCTGAAAAAAGAGTGTTATGAGTGCTTGTAATTAGTAAGTTAGTTATATAATACTCATTTAGTAAAAAAAAGTAAATGCCAATGTTTTTCATTTCGTACAAAAGTAATGCACAGTAATTAACTAAAATGTCATTTCTTTACAGTTTAGGTCGGATAGATTTCCAGTAACTTGTAATGATGTAGACAAAAATAAAAAGTCAAAAAAATCGTGATGTTTAATGGAAACTCATAATTTTGTGTAGATTCCCCAGTGTTACAACAATTTTTAAATCAACTTTCTGTAATTTATAATTGAAGCTTTCTTCTATCTTCAGCATAATTTATTTTATTAATATGTTTTTGATATTATTTACTATTGTTTAGTTAATAACTTATGTTAAATAAACACAAATGTTTATAACTGACTTGAGTTTGTTGTTTCAACAACTCACTGCTTAAAAAAAAGCCATTTTAGTTCAATAGCCACAGCTCATACCATAGAGGTAATGGAAAATATAAAGTATTAAACTAAGTAGAAGTTACATATTGTTTACTAAAAATAAACTGTATTAGATAGTTTAAATAATATTAATAAGTATAAAGTTTTTACTACAAATTTGCTTCTTTCTTGTATTTGCTTATAAAGTTTTGTACATTTCAAAAGCTCCTCATAGTAGAAGTTACAATCAAAGAAACATATATAAAATTATAGTTTTTTCATTTTGTATTATTTTTAAAAATTCCAAGTTTTTTATCAATATTGAAATTATGTAATGATAAATCTTAAACAATTTGCCACAACTTAGAAAACCATGTCATTAAAAAAAGAGTATATATATTTTTTTATTGAAAAATACTCTTTATAATCTTTATTTCTTGAATTTTAGCAGAAACCACTATAACAGGTTGTTTTTCTTTGTATATGTGTCAACCACTTGATTGAATCCTGGAATATTGTGCACTTTATGGAGATTTTAAAGCCTTAATTAGGACGTATTTAAGATCAGGCCACACAAATTTGAGTGAAACAAAATTAGTATATAAATTGCAAGTGACACATATTATCAGTATTAGTAATAATGTCAAGAAATAATTATACAGGGTTGCCACACACTCAGGATATTCCGTATTACTCAAACTATTTTTAAAATTTTGAAATTATTAAGATGACTCAGGATAATTTAAATTTGATTTTAAAGTCAAGCTGTTCCAGATAGTTATGATTTTATTTAGAAGACTGAGAATTGTATTAAGATTTTGGAAATCCTAGGCAATTTATTAGACTTAAATGAAGTTTACTTGAATTGATTGAAATACTTTTTATTTTATACCCAATTTTATTAAAGTAGTTGTTTTTGAGTGAATTTCAAAATTTTTTAGTTTTTTCTTAGCATTTTAAAAGTTTCAGGGTGACTCAAGCAAATAAATAGTCACTCAGGACAGTTTTTTGACTAAAGCAGTAGAATCCTTATTTATATTAATAAGTATTTACTACAAAAAAGATATTTTATTTATTTATTTATATAAGGTTTATTTACTTTGAGTGTTTTAAGCTAACTTCTATAGTAATAAAAACATTGTTACAAAAGGTAAACTTTGAGACTGATTTATTCTATAGAAAACAATAACTATGCAATTATGTTAAATTACTGAAGATTAAATACTTTAGAAATTTTTGATTAGAAATAAATATAATGTGTTTTATAATGTAAGTTTTTATTTTATAAAGTTGAATAACATATGTTTCAATCCTCAATCTACAAGGGTTAAGTCAGGGTGTCAACAAAACATGTAAAACTTAAAACAAAAACTGGATTAATCTAAAAATCCTGTAACTTGAGAAACTTTTGAAATAAAATTGGAATGATATGAAATTTTGAACAAAAATCATTAAAAAACCTGTAGTTTTGAAAAATTTTTACATGTTAAGTACTAAAATTTTGTTTTGACACAAAAAAGTATGGTATAAAATGACATTTTTTGTCAATACATTTTTGTTAACACAAATAAACATTCAATGTAACTTTACAATATTTTTTTTAGTTAAACAATACTTCACACAGTTTTGAATTATAAATTAAAAATAAACGCAAAACGAATATTTTAAAAAACCAGTGGCCATCCTGATGAATACGTTTTGAAAATTTATTCATGTTTAATTCTACCTATTTAATCAAAATTAAAGTAATCAAAAGTAAATTCGATCTTTTTTAGGTAAAAAAATCTCTTTGTGACATGTTGTTTGGCTCATACTGAAAAGTTAAATTTCAACACTTAAAAACACAAAGGGACAATTATTAAGCTCAAAATCCTAAGCAAGCAAAAAAAATACATTCAACAATCCAATCATGTGATCCTGACCCTTGAATCAATATGTTCAGATCTTAAAATTAAAATTTAATTATAGTCTATCCATGGTGCTTAACTATTGGTAAAAAAATTAAAGCAAAAGTAATATTAGTTTTTAGGGTGGCTATTTAAATTAAAAACTTAGTATATAAAATAAAAGCTAAAAAAAACCTTTAAGTTTTTGAAAAAATTAAAAAGATAAAACTTAGACTCCTTAATCTATGTAAAACATAATAAACTTATATGTTTTATTTCTAAAACTTAAACTATACTTAGCAACAAAAAGGCATTATATCAATAAAAATCAATAAAAAAAAATTATTTAAAATTTAAACTCACAGACATTTAGAGTATCTTTTAAGTTGTTATATTAATTTTATGATTTTTGTTCTCTGTTTTTAAATTTTATTAAGAAAGAATAAAAACTTAATTTAAAAATCTTAAAAAATATTGTGAAAATAATTTATCACTCTAGTATAAAATAGGAAGTAAAAATTGTGTTTGTCAAATTTTTGTCATTTATATACAACTTTCTAAAACTAAGATCTATTTATTATATTGCTTTTTGAACGACAATTTTTTAAAAGTTAAATTTAAGAACCTGGGCTACTAAATCCTTTCAGTTATCGAGTTGTACACACATATTCAAAGTGGATCATTTAAGTATCATTACATTCAAGAAGTCTTCAGATATTTCAGGGGACTATTCTTAAAAAAATGATTTAACCCAATTAAGGCCATTAGAAAGATAAAGGTGTCATAAAAACTTACTAAAGCTCCTTTAATACAGCTTAATAAAGAGCTTTTAAAATCTAATTAACTTTATTAAACATTCAAAATTTTTACTTAACGTTTAAAATTTAGTGAATCTATTATTTCTTTTATGGAATGTTGTAAGTTTTGTAAAAAAAGAAAAATATAGATGTGTATAGTGGGATAATGTTTTTGAAAATGTTTCAAATATGCTTATATCTATTATTTATTTTTTTTATCGAAAAAGTTTAAAATATTTACAAAAAGTTTCGGAATGAAGTATAAAGTTTTAAATAATAGAAAAAGCCTTAAGTGACTAATGCAATAACATTTCTTATAAATCAGCTCTATCTTTTAACATTCATTAAACCAAAAACTCTTTATGCTTTTTTTGATTGTTTTTTTTTAAGTGGTAAAAACAACTATTGCTAGTTTCAGGGTTGCTTTATTGCCATACAGCATAACTCAGGCTAGCTGACCTTTTTTGTAAGTTTAAATTAAGTTAAAATTTTTTGTTTCTGTAATTGTTTAGTTTTTTAAGCTGAATTAAGAGTAGATTTTATTTGGTCTACAACTTAATTCTATTAATATAAATTCTTTATAAATACAACTAAATATTTTGTTGTATCTTTAATTTTTAGCACCATATTAATTTAGCATATTTTAATTAATAGGAACACCCAAATTTTTTCTAATTGAATCAAGTTATAAAGCTTAGTAAAAAACAAAAAAAAAATAATAATTTCATCTTCATATAAATTTAAATAGCCAAATAAACTGAAACTTTACTTTATAAAATTTTTAATAAAAAATTAAATCTTGTCTTAGTTGTTGATGTAGCATTTATACCAAAAACAATATTTTAACCCTGCCAACTAAGTCCTTTAAACTAGAAATATTATTATTGTTAGAAAACTTTCTTTTTAATTTTATTTGTTTTGATTTTTGTAAAACAAAAAAAGAGATCTCAACTACTAGAGTAAAAGTAATTATTTTTTTCTTTAAAGAATTTATTTATAAAGTTTCGGTCAAAGATTTGTCATGTCATTGTTTAAATAAATCGTAATCAAATATTTTATTTCAAGTACTCAAAAGCATGCCATATACTATTGTTGATGGACTAAAATTTAAAATATGTCAAAGTATAAAATGAATAGTTTGTTAAGTCATTATCAGAGTTGCCACTTTACTTGGTATCCTCGAAAACCCTTAAAAAACCTGGAAAAACATGGCATTTATGAAATTTTGAAAAAAAAAACTACAAAAACCTGGATATTTGACCAAAAAACCTGGAAAAACCTTGAATTTTTAAGAATTTTAACACGTTCAGTAGTAAAATTTCGGTTTGACTCAAATAATTTATCATATAGATAAAAGATTTTTGTCATCATCAAATTTTTTTTGTTTTTAACATATTTTAAGTAGCTTTACAGTATCTTTTTAATCTTTTTATATTATTTAACATAGGTTCTTAACCTTTAATTAATCTTTAAACTAAAAATAAACCAAATAAATGTGTACTTTTCAAAACCTGAAAAAATTTGAAAAAAAATAGCTATTTTTTGTGATCAAACTATACTGTTTTATATTAGTAAACAATTGTGTAGAAAGACATTAAAGCATGGTTTTGTATTATAAAATTAATAATAGCTTAAATAAGTCTTTTAACAGAATTATAATTTTGCTAGCTGCAGTTTTAGTTTAGCCTGTTATATATTTGATTAAAGTCATGTAAAAGAAATGTTTAATGGAAATGTGTTGACTGCAACTTTTTAATTTTCAATTTTATTTCAATCTTGGTTAAAATGATAAACTAATTTTGTTGGTATTTATTAGGCTTTAAATATTTTAATTAGTAAGTTAAATGTATCATTTAA
The DNA here is from genome assembly GCF_965202585.1 of Thalia democratica. Taxonomy (NCBI): domain Eukaryota; kingdom Metazoa; phylum Chordata; class Thaliacea; order Salpida; family Salpidae; genus Thalia; species Thalia democratica. The sequence goes on along the minus strand of NC_139165.1, from coordinate 115,656,043 downwards.
AAAAAGTAATAACAATAATAAATGTAGTTATGTATCCGGATATTATAAAAAAAAAATATATAAATTTATATTAGGGTGGCTACACATTCAAAGTAATTAAGGTTTTTTTTTTATAATTTGGGCTGATCAATTTTTTTTCTAATATAAAATGCGAACAGCTTCTAAAGAGTTATTACACACTCAGAATAACTCAAAACCATTTAGTTTTTTTAAAAGGAAATTAACAGAGCTTTAAATTCAGGCCAGTAACTAAGGTTAAGTTAACTATTACTATTTAAAATGTTGTATTAGTAAGTTTAGGGAAACAAACTAGATTTTTTTTACTTCTTGTGTAAAAATTAGTGCTAAGTTTACTTAACAAATATACACATAATTTTTACACACTCTACCAAGTTTAAAGAAGCTTTGTTTGATTTTTTTTCAAACTCTGAGTAGCTTTATTAGATATAGTTTTAATTGATTATTAATAGTCACTTTAGTATAATTTCTTAATTTTATTTCTGTTATTGTTTTATTTTATTTTAGTTTTTAATTACACTACTATTTTATAAACGTAATTTTGCTAAAAAACTTGACAATTAGTTTATGTAACACAGACTAATTTAAAATATTAATAAATTTAAAAAAAATATTCAAGTACTATTAAATATCTTTCTTATAATAACATTTTAAATTTGTTTCTTTTTGGTTAAAAATGTTTAAGTTTTTTCAGTCATAGCTTTAGATAGCTGTTTAGCTCTAATTAAAAAAAAAATATTTCAAGTTTAAATATCTTATTGTTAAATAATCAAAAATCATCCAATTTAACATATAATTCATAATAAAAAAAATTTGGCAAATAAACAAAATTATATTCTTTTACAATTTATTTAGTGACTAAAGTATACTTACATTTATTTTTTAGAGTATTAACTATATACCATCATATAGGATAGTAGGCTATACAATTTAATTTATATTTATATTATAACTTGAGTAGAGGCCTCAAGCTTTTTTTTTTCATAAAAATTAGAGTAAAATTTGTTTAAAGAATTCGACACCTGCAAATAGTTGTAATTGTGGCAATAGTCTTCCAAATAAACATTACTCAAGCATAAAATTTAAGCTAAAACAAAGAAAAAAGTTTACTATGAGATTTTTTTATGTAATACTGGCAATTTTACAATGAAGATTTTATTTTATTATTAAAAACTAAATTTAGCTTGTTGGTAACTTTGTACAATGAAATTATAAAATAATAAGTGTTTAATAGCTTTAAATAAGACTAGACTGGTTTATAATTTTTTTTTTGTCTTTTTGTTAAATTTTCTTTTAGTATTTTATTGTAATCCTTATATCACTCCCTGCTTTAACATATTTAAAGATTTTGAGATTTTTTTATTCTACACCATTGTATCATTTAAAAATTCTATATACTTTTTTTACTAATAGGTATCTGTAAATCACAAAACATAAGCTCAATTTATAAAATACATTCAATATTTTAGTAAAGTTGAAAAGGTTTAGTTTAGTATTTAAAAATCATTTAAAATATATAGACATTACAAATTCATAGTTTTAACTATGTTTACTTGCATATAATTTAAATCAAAGTAGTTTTATACCAAGAAAAAATTGTATAGAGTTTTTACATTTTAATTATTTAATTGATAACTAACTTTGAGGTTTTACTTTAATTTTTTCAAAAATAAAAACTAAAAAAAATTATTATAGTTCTTTGATTTATTTTTATCTTTTTAATGTAAAACTTTTTTTAAACTTAAATTGTAATTTTGATGCTAAAAATTACTTAGTCTTTAAAGTTATATATATGTTATAAAGTATTAGTTACAAATTATTCTCTAAATTAAGAAAACAATTTTTTATTTAAATAGCGAAATATATTTAAACTAATATTCTAAGATTTTATTAAAACAAGATAAAAAAATATCATCAAGTCACGTCAGATGAAACTAATATGGAAATCATTGATGTTAAAAGAATAAAAATTGATGATAGCTATGAAAAATTAACAAGTATTGGTGCAACTTGTAGAAGTTCAGTAGTTGATTATTTTAAAAACAAATGCATGAAGATTTTTACAAAACAACTAGATGATAAAAGTGTACGAGCTTTAAATACATTGGCTTTAAACATACAAGTATAACAGTTTGGAAAGTATTTTGATATTGATAGATTTGTTATATACATTTTATAACATTTTTAATTAAATCAAGTACTTATAGATTTAATGTCTAATTATTGTCTAATTTTCCCATGTTACAGGTTGTTTGGCGAATACTCAAAAGGTGAAATTTCAAAGTCTAATACCACAAATGTATAAATTATTAAGCTTCAAGTTCAAATCAAGCAATGAAAATACACAATCCAATAATGTGATCCTTATAGTTAATACTTTGTTTGGGCATTACTGCTAACAAAAATCAATTTATAATATTTTTATATTTACAAGAATAAATCAGGTTTGCCACAAAACTTGGAATCCTGTAAAAATCTTGAATTTTAGAAATTTTAAACAAACCATGAAATTAAAGAAATTATTACAAAAATCATAAAAGTCCTTGAATTTTAAACAGTCATATTAAAAACCAAAATTTTTATTTGAAACATAAATCTATCAAAAAAATTAAAAAACTTCTCATTACCAACTCAAAGTAGCTTTACAGTGTTTTCTAATTTAGAATACTTTTTCACACAGCTTTTAACCTTAAACCTTATTATAAATTAGATATAATACCATAGACGAGTATTTTCAAAAACTTTAAAGAAACTTCTTAAAAACCAGTGGCTACCCTGAAGATTTTCTTTCAGAAGGTTCATTCATGTTTAGTTTCTCAAATTTATTATCATTAATGTAATTAAAAACAACTTCTACCTTTTTAACGAAAAAACATGTTGTTTTGAGCTAGTCAAAGGTAAAATCTCAGGACTTAATACCACAAATGTATAAACTATCAATCTGGAAGTTCAAAGCAAGCAACATAAATTCAACAATCCAATCATGTCCTTGCCTGTGAATCAATATGTTGTTACATTAAAGCAAAAATTAAATTAAAAGTCAATCCATGATACTTTAGTTAATGGTAAAAATAATCAAATCAAAAGTCATATTAGTTTTTTAAGGTGCATAATTAAATTAAAAACTATTGAATTGAAAATTCAAACTAGAATATCAAATTAATTAGTTTTTGAAAAAGGTAAAATAAGAAAATATTTAATTTTTAAATTATGTAAATCTTAAAATCCCATATGTTTTACTCTTATATGTTTGACTATACTTAGCAACGTTATGTCAATAATAAAGAAAAAATTATTTCTAATATAAATTTAATTAGAAACACATTAAGAGTAACATTTAATTCATTTTATAAAATAAAAAAAATAGTTTTTTGTTACGTTTATTTTTTATTAAAAAAGAAAATAAATGTTTCAAAAAACCTGGAAAAATATTTATAAATAATTGTTATTTAAGTATGAAGTAAAAAGTAAAAATTATGTTAGTCACAGTTCTTGTTAGTTAGTTTGTCGAAGTTTTTGTCATTTGTATATACAATCTAATTTTAAAATTAAAATTAATTTATCATATTGTTTATTGAAAAATAAAAAAATCTCCAAAAATTTTATCTAAGGACCTGGTCTACCAAAAACCTTCGGGCTATTGAATCGTAGATACATAACTAACTTAAGCTCCTTTACAGCATCTTAATGATGAGCTTGTAAACTCTTTTATCAAATCGAAGTTAAGTAACTTATTGTAAAATACAAAAATTTTACTTAATTTTTAAAACTATTGAATCTCTCTCATTTTGCAAAGAAATGTTTAGTTTTGTAAAAAATAAGAATATAGATGTGTTTAGTGGGACAACGTTTTGAAAACCTTTTAAATATGCTTATATCTATCCTTTGTTTTTTTATTTTTATAAGGTTTAAAATTTTTGCAAAAAGTTTCTGAAAGATGTATAAAGTTTCAACTAACAAAAAAAAAAGCCTTTAGTGACTAAAACAATAAAAAAACTTTTTTATAAAGCAGCCCTATACTAAATTACACATTATTCAAAAACATCTACTGCTTTTTAAGAGAATTTTTTTTTCAAGTGTTAAAAAACTACTATTGCTTAAATATTAAAAAAACTAACAGGGTTGCTTTGTTGCCGTACATTAAACTTTTACATACTCTAATTAGTTTGATTCAGGCTCATTTGTTCTTTTTATCAAAACACAGCTTGGCTAACTTTATTACATGTAGTTATAATTATTTCAAGTGTTTTTTCTTAATTTTATTTTTGTTTTAATATGTTTATCTTTAATACTGTACTACTATTCTATAAATATAAGTTTTTAAATCTTTATTTTTAGTCATATATCACTCCCTGCCTCAACTCCTTTAAACATATTAGTCGTTTTTATTTAGACATATTGTAGTATTTATAATGATGTCTATTATTTGTAGTGTTAGGTATCTGTAAATTATAAAACAAACGTATAAGCTTAATTAAATGAACATTATCAATTTTATAGTGTGTTTGAATATTTTGTTATTTTTATTGTTTAATTTTGTACTTTGAAACTATTAAAAAAAATACACATTAGAAGTTAACAGATTTTTTTCATGTTTACTAAAAAAGTATTTTTAGTTAATGTGGTTTTAAAAAAAATAAAATTTTTGAAGTGTTCTTAAATCCTAATTTTTCAAGTGCTAAAAACTCTGAATTTATACTTTTTTTTTTTAATAAAAAAAGCAATATTTCAGTTAGATTTTTAAATTATAAATATTATTTTGAGATAACTAGATTTTTTTAAATTTAAAACTGTAATTTTTTTAGTTAAAAACAAGTTAGTCATCGAAGATTTTTCATAATAATCTAAAAGTTTAAATATTCTTCTTAATCAATAGGTAAATTACTATTGAAATAGCTAACTATTTACAAACTAATATTTTTAGATTTTTTATAACAAAATTAAACAAAGTATTATCAAGTTATGTCAGGTGAAAGTAATATGGACCACACTGATGTTAAAAGAATAATAATTAATAATATACATGAAAAATTAGCAAGTTTTGGTGCAACTTGTAGAAGTTCAGTAGTTGATTGTTTTAAAAACAAATGCATGAAGTTTTTAACAAAACAATTAGACGATAAAATTGTACGAGCTTACAACACTTTTGAAAGTACAGGTAAGAAAATTTAAAAAATATTTTAGATTGATCTATTTGTTATATTTAGTTTTAATAAATTTTAATAATTTTCATTTTGTGTAGACTTAATTTGTTAGTTAAAGCATAACTTTTATGCTTAAAAAGGATTAAAAATTAAAAAAAAAAGACTTAGTATAAATATTAGATGTTACTAAAATTTTTTTAAAAAATTTGAAAACTGTAAACTATATTAAAAAAATTAAAATGAATAGATACAAAGAGCATATTAGGAGTTAGTAATATTTTTCAATGTTAATATTGACTTTTATGTAAATTATAAAGGTGAACTATAAATAATTAATTGAATTATAAAAAATATAAAATGCTTGAAATATAGTCATTTTATCTAAATGTTTGCAATTTAAATTGATTGACTGAGATTTTTTTAGAGTAAAACTGATAGGAAATCCAAAAAAAAAAAAATCTTACCCATCATTTTTCAAATTTAAGTATTCAGAAGATATTTTTGTTATTAAAAAAAATTTATTGGAAAGATTGAGAAAAATTATGACCCAAAAAAAGAAAAGCACATCTGGAAAAATGTTATTTCAAATTAAAAAAGACAACTTTATTTTTTGGTACAATAGTAATGTTTATTATTTATTTAAGATTTGAAAAAGACTGTTTAAAGTGTAGGAAAAGATATTCTTCTAACAAAAAAGACTCTTTTTGCATTTTAATTTTGCATTTATCTGAGGATTTTATTGAATTCTTCGACTTCGTCTTATTATATCTCAAAAAATAGTGGATATAAAGAAACTGTTACAAAGTAATAAAACTTAAGTAAATAATAAACATTAAAGTTCTATAAAATAAGATTAGTGAATAAAAACAATTATTTTGATAAACTTTGTTTTTAATAAATACTACAAAGGTGTAAAAATGACAATTAAAATATTTCTATGTTTTTGAAAAATGTTGTGATTTTTTATCTTAATTAACTAAAATGTATTTTTATCTGATAATAATTTTAAAACAAACTAAATCAAATTTGAGTTTCAAATTTTGTTATAAAGGGCCAGATTTTTATTCTTGTAGGTTTTTTTTTACAGTTTAAAATTTTACTAAACATCTTAAACAGCGCCAAGCCAAATCTCCTATCAGAGATCTGCTAGTAGACTACCATATCTTAAAATGTTAAATTTAAAAAAGTACTACTGTAATATATATAATTTTTATTTTTTAACAATAATTACAAAAACTTTTAACGAATTTAAATTTTTAACTTTTGATTATATATAAAATAACAGCATTATATAATAAAACATTATATTGTTATTAATTACGTAGATTTCTAGTTCTAAAATCTATCAATTATTCTAAGCAAATTTACAAATATGATATTTATACACAATTAACTTTTTAGATACACCAACTATGAAAGAATATGAAATCGTTTTAGCTTTAAAAATAAATAAGCTTTTGCAAAAAGAAGACAAAATCATAAAGATCAGCAAAATCCTTCAAGAAAAGTTAACAGTTAAAAATGTTGTCGTCTTTTATTGTTTAGCTAAATGTTACAACCTAGCTACTATTTCTGAGTCGTTTTTAAATTATATAGAACGATGTTTTCCGATGGTAGTTGAAACTAAAAACTTTTTACATTTAGACTTCAGTCTTGTTGCAAAAATACTTTCAAGTTCTGAATTGGATATTCACTCAGAAGTTGAAGTATTTAATGCAGCAATTAATTGGTTTAAATTCAACAGTGAACAACGTCGCAAACATGCAAAACAATTGTTACTAAAAGTCCGACTTCCTTTATTGTCAGAACATGCATTGAAATATTTTACAGATAAAATTTCTTCAATTACTGAAATTTATGATAATGATAACATATTAGAAGAAGTTTCAGCAAACAACAACTACTTCAAAAATAAGTCAAATATTACTTACACAAGTAGGTATTGTAACCAAAACAAATATAATTTGTTAATTTGTGGAGGTTATGATGATAGATTGGATGAAGTTGTAAGTAAAGTAAAACAAATTGATAGAAGTAACATGAACTGCGTAAAAGATCTTGCTCCAATGAATCAATGTAGAGAATACTCAGAAGCTGTGTGTTTAAAAGGAGAAGTTTATGTTTTTGGTGGTGTTGATAGTGCTGATAATTTTGTAACTTCAGTTGAAAAATATTCACCACCTACTAACACATGGACTGTAGTATCTAGTATGGTTGATGAACGCCATTGCTTTTGTGCTTGTGCATTTATGAATAAAATATTTATATTTGGTGGTTTTCATGAAATAGATGATTATGATGATGACTATATAATAACAACTAAGCCCTGTTTAGAATTCATTACAAAACATAATAACTTTAAAGAAATTACTGGAATGAGTGTAGCTAGATGGGTAGCAGCTTGTACAATTTTTCAAGAAAGGATTTTGGTTTCTGGTGGAACGGATAATTCTGGAATTAGATTCAACTCAGTAGAATCATATGATGTGTTTGCTGATGAATGGTCAACAATGCCTAATATGATAAGACATCATTATCGTCACAATTTAGTTGTTGTAAAAAATAAACTGTTTGTTATTGATCATGGAAAAAGCAATTGTGAAGTTTTTGACAACGTTTGTAATAAGTTTATTGCTCTGAAGTCACCTAATAGTCATATTTATTTGAAGGAAGCTTTGTCTATTGGAAATAAAATTGTAATACTTCAATATGACAAAACAAAATTAATTTGTTATGATGTTGACAAGGATAAATGGTCCGAAGAACAATGTGAAGTAACAAAAGATTTTAAAAGCTTTTCCTTTGCAAAGTTACCTTGGTATTAAAACGTATTTTGTTAAAATATAAAGAATACTATTTATCTTATGCATAGTTAAAATAAAGAGTTTACGTTTATGTATAGTAAAAGATATAATTAATAAACAATAAATTATTTGACTGTTGTATTTTAATTTGTTTGTGTAAGAAAGACATAAAACTAAAAAAATATTTAACTTGTTGTAATGTTTCATAGAGTTGAAAAATTGAATTAGTGTTTCAATACATAAAATTTTATAATGTTATATTAACTCAAAATAATTGTTTCAAAGTAGAAGTGTTCTGTAACTTGTTTCGGTAATATGAGATGTCTTTAATCGGTCCGAGCATGTGAAGAAATAGAAAGTTAATTAAACGTGAATATCTTAAATGAAACTAAATGTTAACAAAATTTTTGTTTATATCAAGAAAACCAGGGATGATTCAGTTTATTACCAGAATTAAAAATAAAAAGAATAAAAATAACTAGAAGCAATTAAATAACCTCTGTCTCAGTTTTTTAGAAAACACTAACTTTGAAAATAATTTTCGTAAATTTTCGATAATAACAAACAATATATAATCTAAGTCAAATATATTCTATTTAAAGAATTGATAAAGCTGTCCATTTTCTAATTAAAAAGAGGCTTATTCTATTTATGCATTATTTAACTTTTAACAGATTTTATAGTACAAGTTAACATAACTTTGATCAAAAAAGTCTTTATAACTCGATTTACGTTTAAACATACAAATAACTATAACGTTCTCTGTTGTTAGAAAAACATTACTGTTTTGAAATTTTCGAATTATTCCTAGCAAACCTCGGCTAAATTATAATATTAGCATAACTTAATTAGTTAAATTATACAACTGTATCATTTAACTGAGTTTTTTTATGTAAATAAAAAAGGAAACATTTTTATTTCAGTGAGAACACAGATAAATCGTAGTAAGCAATTATTGAATGCAAAAAATTTTTACATTAGTAAGTTTTATTACAATACATTTTAGTTTTTATGAAATTATACAGCTTAAAATTAAAAGTTAAAACGTACAAAAGTTTATAAGAATTTGAAACTATCAAATTTTGGCAGCCCAAAGGTTCAAATAAAACATTAATAATATCTAAGTAAACATTAAATATGGTTAAATCATCCAATTCAATAAGTTTAACGTATTATTTCAATAAGAATATCGACTATCGATAGTTCAGAGCATCTCAAACTTAGGTAAAATTCTTACTTTACATAAAATATGTACTTTACAAATTTAGAACTGACAATACCTTTAAAATAGAGATTAAGAGTTTTTAATGTAATTTTACAAAAAGTTCTATTCTACTATTTATTTTTACACTCACTATTGTTTTCAAAACAAGGTTGTTTTGTTTGCAAATCATACTGAGATCCAATATTTGTGTTTTTCAAACTATCGTAAGTTTTATTGATTTTTTAAAAGATAATTTTATATATTTAAAAATATACGTTTTTCCATAAGAGTTATAAAAAATTAACTTACAGTTATAGAGATTTCTGTTTTCGATTCTAGTTAAACTAGAAACACTACACTTATCTTTTTCTATGATTGTCGATATAATTGTAGCAAAAAAAGTTTTCAAACATATTAATTACAGCTTCAATATTCGATATTGTTGTTAAAAGGCCTAATAAATGTAAAAATTGCAAAACAGTTTGTATAATTTCTAGCTTTCTAAAGATTTTATAAGACGAATTGGTACTGTATATTGCTATTTCTTTGATACTCGAACCATACTATTTTCTCGTACTAAACTTGCTTGAGTACATCTTGAAAACTAGAAGTAATGTTTCACACCTTTCTTTTATTAATTCATTTTTGTCTCTGGGGAGTTAGCTGCTACTAGGCATAGAATAATCTATGTCAATAATAACTTTTATACTTTTCTTTAAGTTAACTAAATATTTTAATAAAAATCCAATATTTTTCGGTCACCATGTACTTAAAGTAGAAATTCCAAAGAAGGTTAGGTATTGTTTGAGGTCCGTGCGCAAAACCGTAGTCACCATAGACCGTCTTAGGAACGAGGTTGGTTATATATATTGAACCGGTCAGCAGAAGTTATTACTTATGTTATGCGGACCTGGCAATTAACTGTCTTAACGCCTTTTATAATATCGGTGACGGTTACTTAAGCTAATGTTTAAAATTGACTTAGCTAAATAATTAGCTAAATCGATATATTAAACGCTAGTTTAAAATTACGTTATCATTTAAACTTAACCAAATCAAGTAGTAAGATTGTTAGATTGCTTGAATTAATATAAAGAAATCGAGTCTTTAAAAAAAATATGTATTTACAAATTAATAAAAATACGATGAAACACAATACTACAAACTGCTAAAAAATCACATAACTTAAACTATTTTTGCTCAAAAGCAAAAGTGAAAAACATGACTTTTTATAACTAAACGTCTTTAGCGCCAGGCTACAACAACTAAAAACGTAATCGATAAAAAAGCTCTGCGACTAACTCACAAACAACAGCGCTCTCATTGAATTAAGTAGTTTGAATACTAAAAGAAAAAACTTTTTCGACTGCAAAACACTATAAAGTGTTACAATATAACACGGGCCTGTAGGTTATCCGCCAGAGGTCCGAGCGCAAAGCCGGAGTTACCGTAGACTGTCCTAGGATGCTTGGTTATATATGTAACGCGGGTCTTGCGGTTAATGAATATAACGCGCTTATATATACAATAATTCTTAGTTCGTTTTCAGGCTAATTTTTAGACTGACTAAGCTAACTAGATTATTAAGTTTTAAATGTTAATTGAATTATTACTACTTTTTAATTGTAATCAGTTTATAAAACTGTTGATAGCTTATGCCAGTAGTCGTCAAGCTAATCAAATTATGTGTACACCAAGCTGCAAATACTAAAATCAGTGCACCCCGAGATCTCATTTTAATAAGCGCCGCTAGTGATGGGATTACGTAAACACTTTTATTAGTGCATTTTTTATAAAAGTCATAACTCAAATTATATTTACATGCAAACCATTTAACAACTGAAGCTGAATCTTTTTAATTGATCTTTTTTTTTATTGACCTCTATATTTGTATTACCTTATTTTTACAATGATATTTTAGTTATATGGCTTTCTCTTACATACTTACTCATTTAACACTTCTCTGCAAAATCCTAAGTTCAGTATTCTTGAAATATTTTATTAAATATTAACTACATACTTAATTTAACTTTATGATTTTTTTTCCTGCACCCCAAAAAATTTTTTGCAACCCAAAAAAAGTTTGTGTATTTCTTGACAACTACTGACTATACAACAAAAATCGAACCTGTAAGTTAAGAATGTGTTTACAGTGATTAAATGTGCGAAAAAGTATAACAAACTAGCTAAAAGTAACACTAAGTAAAATAATCCAGCTGACCTGATTTAAAATAAAAAAAAATCGACATCATTACGCTAGTATGCTAGTAACGATGTATAATAAATATGCATAGTTTATCATAAGATACAATTAAAAAGTTATATTACAAGTAAAAGTAACAAAAATCACAAAATTAAAAACCAAAATCCATATTCAAGTTGACTGCTTATAATATGAAATAATTTTTTAATAATAAATATAATATGTATATATCCTGAAATATTAAATATATAATATATTTGATACAACATGATAATTGTATGAATAAGAATAAAATTAAGTATTATTTAGTTCTAGCATAACCAAAGAAAAAAGCTCAGAAATTTTAAAATAGTAGATTTTTTTTAGTAATTAAGTATGAATCTGTATTTTATAAACAATAAACTAAAAATATCTATGGTTTAAGCGTTTCAATTAAAATTTTGTTTTAATATAGCATATTTTACGACATACATGTTTATTTATATTAGATCATAGGCCTGGTATAAGAAAAAACATTTCATTTTTTCAGTTATACACCACAGATACAGTTTTATGTTTTTCCCTGGACACGTTATTCGTTGTAAATAAAACAGTTCTTGTTTTTTTACTTTTAATTTAACAATTTCTAAAAAGATTACTACTCAAGTTGTAGTAGTTATTTAAAAGAAACATATATATATTTTTTTAATTATAATTTAAGTTATGTTATGGTATAAACAAATTTTGTAAAAGCTAAGAATTTAAAAACTTTCCAAAATAATATTTATTATGTTAAAATTATTAAAAGTGTGTTTTAGAAACAAGAAAAAACTTTTTAGTTTATTGTTGTTCAATTGACATATACAGAATAACAAAACCTAAATAAAATATTTCAAGGTGTTGTAAACAATCGGGATAACATATTTTTCAGTTGAAATATGCATATTACAGAAAACCGAAAACCTCAAATAAAATATACTTAGGTATTGTAGTGATCGGGGTTACGATTACTGTTTAATTGACATACGCAACAACAAATTAGAGAAAACCGTAAATAAAATCTAACTAGGTATTGTGATTAATCGGGGTAACGGGTGTTTTTTAATTGACATATGTGAGTGTTGTTTAATTTACATATGCAACTAAATAATACCGAGCAACTTAAATAAAACATATATAGATATTTTAAGTGATTTGGGTTAACGAAAGTTTTTTAAATGACAAATCGAACTACAGAATACTAACAAACTTAAAGAAATATACCTAGGTATTGTAAGTGATCGATTTGACGGGTATTGTTCAAATGACATTTGCAACTACAGAATACCGACAACTTTTATTAAAATATTTTTAGATATTCTAAGTGATCGGGGCGAAGGCTGTTGTTCCTATGACATATGCAACTACAGAATACCGAAAACATTAATTAAATATACATAGGTATTGTAAGTTATTAGGATGACGGGTGTTGTTCAGTTGACATATGCAACTATAAAATACTGAAAACCTTTAATAAAATATTCCTAGGTATTGTAAGTGATCGAGGTGACAGGTGTTTTTTAATTGACATATGAAAATACAGAACACCGACAACCTTGAATTAAATATATCTAGGTATTGAAAGTGATCGGGGTGACGGGTGTTGTACAATTGACATATGCAACTACTGAATACCAAAAACCTTAAATAAAATATACTTAGGTATTGTAAGTGATCGAGGTGACAGGTGTTTTTTAATTGACATATGAAAATACAGAACACCGACAACCTTGAATTAAATATATCTAGGTATTGTAAGTGATCGGGGTGACGGGTGTTGTTTAATTGACATATGTAATTACAAAATACTGAGAACCTTAAATAAAATATACCTAGGTATTGTAATCTATCGGGGTGACGGGTGTTGTACAATTGACATATGCATATTACAGAATACCGACAACTCTATCCAAAATATTCCTAGGTATTGTAAGTGATCGGGTAACGGGTCTTTTTAAATTGACATTTGCAACTGCAGAATACCGAAAATCTAAATAAATTATAACTAGGTACTGAAGTGATCGGGGTGACGGATGTTGTTTAATTGACATATGCAACTACAGAATACCGAAAACCTCAGATACAATATAACTACGTATTGTAAGTGATCGGGTGTTCATTTAAAAACCCAGGCTAGAGAAACTGGAGTTACGAGTTTGTTTAATCGAAGAGATATAACTTGAAATGTAAAAATCATACGAATACCTGTAATTTAACGAGTTTTATTTCTGTAATTTCTGTATTTAGCTTGAAAAGGCTATCAATAATTTATGAAAACATTTTACTAAATAAAAATTAACTTTAAAAGAAGTATCTTGTGAGTAATTTTATACATTACAAAAATGTTTATTAATTTGAATTTACTTTTAAAATGGAAAATCAAGCTTTAAAAAACCTTAATAATTTATCAAAAGACAAATTTTAACCTGGGAAAATAATAAAAAGTAAATATAATATTTATTACATTTTTTTATATGTATAAAACTTATTATTAAAACCAATAACTGTTTTTTTAAAATATTTACCTCAGTCAAAGTCATAAAGAAGATAAAGGTATTTCAAAAAAATTAAGTTAATCTTTTCTACAAACCTTAATGTTAAGCTTTCAAACTTTAAGTAACATATTGAAAATAAAAATTTTTATTTTGTTTTTCTAATTAGTAAAGCTATTTTACCTTAAAAAAGATATGGTTAGTATAAAAAAATTGTGTATATAAAAGGATAATGTTTTTAAAATACTTTAAAAGTTTTCTTATAATCTTTGCTTAAGTTATTTATTCTGAAAATTTTCAATATTTTTGAAAGTTCCTTAAATAGTTTGTAAAGTTTAAAATAACAAATAAAAGCATTTAATGACTGAAACCAAATAAGAACATATTTAGGAAAAAAAAACTAAACTTCAATAAAACTATTATTTAGTTCAAAGATTTTATCTGTTATGATTATTTAACAAATTGCAAAAAGCAACTGTTGCTTTTGACAGGGTTGCTTTATTGTTATACAGCATAACTCAGGCTTTATAAAAATTTCGTGTTAGTTTTAAATTTTTTTTTTAATGTTTTTTTATCTTTTGTTAACACAAATTTAACTATATTTGACACAATAAAGCTTTTTTTAAACATTAAATTGGTAAAAAAAACTAATATACTTAGGTTTTACATTTTAGGCTAACAAACTAGTTAAACCTGGAATTTGAGAAACTTCAACAAAAATTACTAAAAAATCTGTAAATTTAAAAAACTTTTACAAGTTAAGTAAAAAATTTTGATATTACACGAAGATTTATTTTACAGATAAAGTCTATGTCATTATTTTTTTTGTTATTGTAAACACATTTAAAAAAAAGCTTTCCAAGGTTTTTAAACTTTAAAAAATAGTTTTTCACCTTTAAGTATTTACCAAGTATGTCAGACTAATTCCTAAGGTCTTTGCAAATATTATTGAAAATATTTAAACTTGAATTATCATTCATTAAATAATTTATTAGCTCATGGGTATTGTAAAGTTTTATTAAGTAAGGAATATTTTATTTACAATATATAAAACTAATGATTATACAGTGCAATCAATTTTGTCTAGAAGAACAAAGACTAACGCCATAAGCCCAATTACTCAGGATTTTTTTAAATCTTAGGGTGACTTAAGATATCTAAGAAAAAAAGTAATTAAAAATAAAAACAAGTTATGGAAATTCAGACGATTTTAAAATACTTAAAATCTTCAGCATGATTCAAAAAATCGAAATATAGTTTAAAGTTCAAAATAAATTTTTCATAACTCAAAATAGCTTAAATTACTTTAAATCTCAGGGTAACTTAGGCTAGTTTTTTTTAATACTCAAAATTTATTAGACCAGTATGGTTATATTTCAGAGTATTGCTGGTTATTATTGTGAGTTTGGTAAAATCAAAGTCTTTATTTTCTTATATATTAATGGGAAATTGCTGGTCAATATTCATTTATATTGTTTATATATAATTTATATATTATTATAGTTTAACCAAGTTTTTTCAATTTTATTTTTAGATTTTTATAAATTAAAAGATTGTATAATTATATTGTATAACAGTTATTTAAAAAATTAAACAATTCAGGCTTACTCAGGACATTTTAAGGTCACTAAGGACAGATTTAATAACTCAGGCTTATTTGAAATTTTTTAAAGCAACTCAGGATGACTTGGGCAGTTAGTTGTTATTGAAAGACTCAAATTAAGATTTTTAGAAAATAATGAGCTAGTTTTTTAGATCTTAAAAAGACTTTAGTTGTTTCAGTTTAAAAACTTTGATTTTTTTTAATTAAAAACTAATGTAATACCATGATGAAATATTTTCTAAACTATGGCGGAATGCTTGAATAGCTGATTGGCGAAAATCTTAAACAAATTTAGCACTTATCATATTCAGATATTGTATATTTAAGGATGACTCTAGTAAATGTTTATGGTATTTATTGATTTTTATTGATTTGTAAATACTAAAATAACAAGAAATCAAATCATGATGTCATGCAATGCAATCAGTTGTAGCAATTAGAGCTGAGAGCAACAACTTAAATTAGGTTTGCTACAAACTTAGTATACTTAAAACATTTTAATTTTTTTTATAACTCTCAGGGTAACGTAAGATATCAAAGGATATCTGCAGCTAAAACAGTATAATTAAAAAATATTAAAATAGTTGATAATTTTTATAATTGATTTTCTGGAGTCTATCATATATAACAAATATTCTCGAAAAAGATTTACTAAATAAATACTAAATAAGTTACAACATCAGTGTTAATTTAATCTCTGGTGGTAATAAAATGATTTTTTTGAATATCGAATATTTAAATTATAATTGGTTATAAAGGTATAACGCCATTACAATAAAATCTGTTGTAGTTGTCAGAGCTTGAGAAAACAACATTTAAATGGGTTTGATAAAAGTTAGATACTCATTATAATTATTTTTTTTTTAAATCAGGGTAACTAACGCTAGAATTTTTTAATATATTTCGGATGAATAAGGCCAGCACGGAGTTGTTAAAAATATTTCAGTTTTAATTTAAGAATTATTACAGATCTTAGTCTTTTTTTATACATCATAAATTAGATATAGTTGTTCTAAATTCTATAATATATCATACTATGGCCAGGTTAAATGTTTAAAAACTTAGTTTTTATTAGTATTATACTTTTTAGGTTATCAAAAATTTTTATTACGGATTGAAAAGGTTAAAAGTGAATCAGGATGACTCAGGACTTATTAAGTTCTCTCATAAAAGATTTCATTAAGGTTGTTGCTCTTAAAAGATAACTCAGGATAAATTTGGTGTACAAGGGTAGTTTTTTGAACTGAAAAGTGGCAATCCTAATAACTTCAAAACTGATTAAGGATTTAAGACTGTTTAATATAACAAAGTATAACTTAATTTCTAATAAAAAGTTGTAAATTTTTCCTCTAAATGAAGATTTAAATTTCAATAGTTTTAATTTATTTAAATGACACTGAAATTATGATGACTAACTTAATATACTAGTAATTAGCAAATTTATTATAAGTTATAGTTACAACTATACAGGGTTGCTAAATAAAAAAAAAACCTAATAAATCTAGAATTTTACAATTTAAGCTAATAGACCTGTTAAAACCTGGAATTTGAGAAATTTGACAAATTTTTATTTTATAAGAAAATCTATCATACAGATAATGTTCTTGGTATTTTTGTTTAATTAAAAACACATTTCAAAAAGCTTTCAAGTATCTTTTCAAGTTTTTATACTATTTTAGACAGATTTATTTTTCCTTAATGTATTTACCAAGTATATCAGACTATAACCTATAGTCTCTGCTACTATTATTAAAAAGTATTAAATGAGAAAATTTCTTTCATTAATTAAATTTTAAGGTCAACAAATTGCATATATGTTGCAAAAAAAGCTCATGGGTATTGTAAAGTTTTTTTAAAATAGTGGATATTTAAATTTAATTTAATAAAACTTATTGTTATGCAACGCAATCAGTTGTGTCTGGTAGAACAAAGACTTTTGCCATTTAATAAGAGTTGCCACAAGCACAAGATATTCAGGAATTTTTTTTTAATCTCAAGTGACACAAGATATCTAAGGAAAAAACTAAATTAAGATAAAAACAAGGTATGATAATTTAGATTATTTTGAAATATTTAAAATTTTTAGGGTGACTTAAAAATCTTAAGATAGTTTGAATTTTTTTAAATAGTTTTGGATATATCAAAATAGCTCAAAATATATTATTCTCAGGGTAACTTAGGCTAGCTTGTTTATAATAATCAAAGTGTATTAGACCAGTTTGGTAACATTTTACAGGAATCCGGGTAATTTTTGTGAGCTTGAGACAATCATAGTTTTTTTTTTTTTATTATTAATGAGTTGTTGTTGTTTCATATTTACTTATATAATATTTTAGAACAAAACTGGTTTTAATTTTACTTTTTAAATATTGTTTTAATTTTACTTGACAATCACTTGAAGAATTAAAATATTCAGGATTACTCAGGACATTTTTAGGTCACTTAGGACATATTTAAGCAAGGTTTCGACACAATCTTAATATAAAAAAGAGTTTTAACTTCTAATAATCTCAGAACTTTACTATAACTAAGGCTGGTTTGAAATTTTTAAAAACGTTTTAGTTGTTTCAGTATAAACATTTTACTTATTTTTCAAATTAAAAACTACTGTATTACAATGACGAAATATTTTTAAAACTTAAGCTGGAATGCTTAAAAAGTTAATAAGTGATTTTCTCAATCAAATTTTGCAACTATCATATTGAGATATTGTATATTTAAAGATGACTCTACTCAATAGTATTTTACTGATTTTTTGATTAGTGAATATTAAAATAACAAGAAATCAAATCTTGATGTCATGCAATGCAGTCAGTTGTAGCAATTAGAGTTGAGAACAACAACTTGAATCAGGTTTGCCATAAGTTTACTTTTGACAATTTGAAATTTTAATAATTCTCAGGGTAATTTAAGATATCTAAGGATAATTAGCAACTAAAAAAAGGATAACGAAAAACAAATTAAACTAGCTGATCGATTTTCTGGAGTCTACCATATAAAAAAAATATTCTTGAAGATTATTTACTAAATATATGCTTAATAAATAACAACATCTGTTTTAATTTTAATTCTGGTGGCAAAGTAATGATTTTTGAATAGTTAATATTTAAATAATAACAGGGTATAAAGGTTTAATGCCATTACAATAAAATCAGTTGTAGCTGGTAGAGCTTAAAGAAAAAAAATAGAAATTCGATTGATTATAATTTAGATACTCATGATAATTTTTTTAAAATTAGGGTAACTAAGGCTAACTACTTTTTAAATATTTAAGATATATGAGGCCATTTCGGTGTTGTTAAGGTAAATTCAGTTTTATTTTAAGAGTCCTAGTCTTTTTTTTATACATCAAAAATTAGATTAAGTTATTCGAATATCTATAATATATTATATTACAGCCAAGTTTAATGTTTTAAAAACTTAATTTTTTTGACAATACAACTATTAGATTACCAAAAATAAATTAATTGCGGATTATAAAAATAATAAAATAAAAGATTAAAATAACTAATTAAACTTTAGATTTTTTAAATTACAATTCGATTTACTAATATTAAAATATTTAGTTTTTAAACTAATATCCATTAAACGAATAGATTAAAATAATTCTCTAAACTAAAATAAAATAAATTAGTATAAAAATAGCTGAATATAAATTACTATGTTTAGAATTTTTTATTACAAGTTAAAAGTACATTATCAAGTCACGTTAGGTGAAAGTAATATAGTCAACATTGATATTAAAAAAATAGAAGTTAAAAATAACTATGAAGATATAACAAGTCTTGGTGGAACTTGTAGAAATTCAGTAGTTGATCGTTTTAAAAACAAAGGCATGGAGTTTTTAACAAAACAATTAGATGATAAAAGTTTACGAGCTTTCAATATTTTCAACACTATAGGTAAGATAACTTCGAAAATATTCCGATACTGAGCTTACTGTTAAAGTTATTT
This sequence comes from Thalia democratica, assembly GCF_965202585.1. Taxonomy (NCBI): domain Eukaryota; kingdom Metazoa; phylum Chordata; class Thaliacea; order Salpida; family Salpidae; genus Thalia; species Thalia democratica. Next base: position 115,636,603 of record NC_139165.1, on the reverse strand, counting down.
TTAAACTTCTTCTCTTATTGTATAAGTTTAATGTTCTAACTAAAGTAGTTTTTTAGTGCCTAGAAAATTTTTTCATTTTGGAATAAAAAAACTTAATAACACTTGTGAGATATTAAAAAAAAATCTTATAAGATTTCAAATACTGTAAACTACTACTAAAAAATAATTTAGATAATTATAAGTGAGCTAATAGGTACTAAGGGCAAATACGAACTGGGTGATCTATATTAACGTTAGAATTTAATTTTATTCAAAATATTGAACTTAAAACTATTTAAAATTAATATACTAGATTTTTTTTACATAAAAATATATCAAAATTTTGAGATATAGTTAAATTCTTTAAATTTTTGGAATTTAATCATGTTGATTGTAATATTTTTACAGTTAAACTATTCAAATAATTTGAATATCTAAATAAGTTTTAAAAGGTTTAAAAAAAATAAATATTTATATATGTGTTTGTATTCTTTAGATAAAACAAGGATTGAAGAAGTTAAGTTATCAGTGGCTTTAAAACTAAATAAGTTGAAGTTAAATGATGATATAAATCATGAGAAATATTATTGCATAAAAGACAAAGTTACTAAAGATAATGTTCTGGCATTTTATACTTTAGCTAAACTTTACAAACTAGCGACTCTTTCTGAGTCATCTTTGATTTACATAGAACGTTGTTTTCCTATGGTTGTTCAAACCCAAAACTACTTACATTTAGATTTTAGTCTTGTTGCAAAAATGCTTTCAAGTTCTGAATTGAATATTCACTCAGAAGTTGAAGTATTTAATGCAGTAATAACTTGGTTGAAACATAACAGTGAAGAACGTAGCAAATATGCCAAACAATTGTTATTAAAAGTCCGATATAATTTGTTATCATAAGATGCTTTAGAATATATCTTATCAAAGTTTCATTTATCATTCTTTAATAAAAATGAACTTATAAGCGTATTAAATATAGTTTTTACTAACAACGAAACAAGTTTTCAAAATAAAATAATAAGTTATTCTACATATAGGAATTGTATTCAAAATAAGTTTAATTTATTAGTATGTGGTGGCTGGGATATAGAAACCGATAAAACTTTCAGGGATATACATCAGTTTAAAGGAAATCAACTAAACAACGTGAAACGACTACCTTCAATGGCTATTGAGAGAAAAGGTTTCGAAGCTGTTTGTTTAAAAGGAGAAAATTACGTATTTGGTGGTACTAAAAAAGCTCATAATTTGGTAAAATCAGTTGAAAAATATTCACCTTCTAACAATAATTGGACTGTATCAAGTACTATGGTTGATGAACGTCGGAACTTTTGTGCTTGTGCATTTATGGATAAAGTATATATTTTTGGAGGTTCTTTTAGTAAAAACTATGTAACAACTAACTCTTGTTTACAATTTGATAGAAGAGAAGAAAATTTTTCTGACCAAATTTGGAAAGAAGTAGCTAGAATGAACACATCAAGAGATGCATCAGCTTGTGCAGTTTTTCAAGGAAATATTTTAGTTTCTGGTGGGTGGGAAAACGATGATAATATTTTAATTTCAGTCGAATCATATGACGTATTTGCTAAAAAATGGTCACCAATGCCTAATATGATACTTGGTTTAAGTGATCATAATTTAGTTGTTGTTAAAAATAAACTATTTGTTATTGGCGAAGAAATAGACCGTTGTGAAGTTTTTGACAATGTTTATAAGAATTTTGTTTCTCTTAAGTATCCACCGTATATTGGTTTAAATAAGTCTGTGGCAATAGGTAACAGAATTGTAATTGTTCAAGAAAGAAGATCAAGAATACTTTTTTATGATGTTGATAGAGATGAATGGTCTTAGAAATCATATGAAATAACAAAAAATCTCCAAGGTTTTTCTTGTGCGAAGTTTCCTTTGTATTAGTTTATTGTTTTTTTAAAATACTTATATGCTATTATAAAATATAGAGATGAGAAATAAAAATTTATGTAATGGTGATCATATTTTTTAAATAAATTTCATAGTCAATTACAATTAAGTGTTTTATTATATATTACATGCTAAGCACTTATAATTGAAAATTAAATTTAATTAGAACCTTTATTGCAGTCATTGTCGAAACAAACATTTAGTTTGGATTAGGTAAATTATATATGACTTTATAGCAAAAACTAGATAGTTTTAAAAAAGTATAATAAAAGTCAACTATTTAAAATGCTTTAACATTGAAGTATATAAGCAGTAGAGACAAATTAGTATAAGTTTGAATTTAATTAAGTTTAATTTCTACCGATTAGTTTAAAATTTTTCTTATTACTAAAAGCTTCAGTTTTGGTGGTGTGATAAGTAAGCCAACAAAAATTATTTTTACTAAAACTTGGAATCAAAATTAGTGAAACAAATGAAAAAACGAACTTAATAGGTTTAATACTAACTCTTGTTAAAACAAGCATTAAAACAATTGTATTTGTTTTTTATACAGTATCGGCTAAACAGCGATATAAAACTAACTACTTTAAGTATTTTTAAATTTAATGCATCCGAGTATTAAAAATAAGTTATTATATTAAAAAATTTGAAATATTTTTTTTTAAAGTCTTATTTTTTTTTAATTTTCGCGTAACTTAAGTTTTGTTGATAAATTTACTTGCGCTTAACAATAATTTTCTTTAGAACGTAACAAAACAAGTAAGATTAATTTCAACTTTGAAGAAAATTACGTTTTCTTCATAAATGAATAAAAACCTTGATAATAATGCTTAAGAGCTTTCAAAGAGATGATTCAAATTGTTTCTCTGTACTTAATTTATAGTTAGCACACATTTAAAAGTTTGAACATCTTTTAAGATCTAAAAAAGTTTACAAAAAAATTAATTAAAACACTAAGTTTCACAAACACAAAAGTTTCAACGTTTTGTTACACAGAACAGCTCTTCAAAAAGTTTATTATAATAGTATTCAAAACATGAAGCAAATGTATATGTATATACAGTCGCTTTACAAAAATAAAATACACAAACCAAACATTTGGTTAGGAGAACGGTTTCTGCGCTAATACATGTCTTCAACATATATACATATACATATATATAATAACGTTAATGTTCAATCTGAACACCTTCTACGCAGCCCATTTGAAAGACTTTTGAAAAATTTAGAAAAATACGATTTTAGATTACTAGTACATATCTTTCATGAATCTAAACGCTTTAATCATCAGCTAGTTCAATTTAAAATGTTAAGCACTTTACTAAACAGAGTAAAATAACAAAAACATTATGACGTAATATTGTGCATTACAAAAATACGATACAAAAAAAAAAAATTTTTCATCTAACTAACCAAACAACTAAAAACTCACAAAACTACAGTTAAGTGACTACAAAATACTTGTTTATACTTGATAAATTATTGTTAAGTGTAACAGTTAAGTGTAACTGTACATCAAGCTATATTTGAAACCGTCTTGTGTTTAAGGAGAAACTCAGAAAGAGTGATGGTGATGTAATTTTAATAAAATTAAACAAAAATAAAGAACTGTCACGAGTTTACTGATGCAGGTTTGCATTCTAGTATTACATCCATATATAAACTCTTTATCAAATGGAGAGTAGATAATTCTAAACCACTTTGCTGATGCTAACATGTAAACATTTACTTTATTTGTTGTTTATTGTAAAGTTCGATTTTAAATAGTGTTATTTCTTTAAAGCATTTTCCTGATTCAAAAATATTTACTTTAGTCTAAAAAGTTGTAACCATTTGAATTCGTTGTTATTAAAAATTTATGTAATTTAGTCATTATTAGTTTTAAGTTAGGTTCATTTCTTGATAAAATCACAAACTCAAAAAAATTATTTCTTGAATATTATTACAAACATGTAGTGTTTTCTAAACTTGAAACTATTTCGATAAAATACTTTTATAATCAACTCACTTAAAACATGCAAACTTATATTACAGTAACCTCTCGCATCTTTACGCACTCGTGACGTTACGCACTCTGGTTTAGTTACGCATTTTAGAATTATAAAAGTTCTTTTTTTTTTTTAATATTGCACAACTTAGGTTATTTGCATATTGTTAATTTAAAATATATTTTTAAATGCTAACTCACCTCTCTATATATTTAGACTTTGTAAACTTATGTTCCATGACTAATTGATAAGCATTTAGTTATACCTCCAGTATATTAGAAACTTTGTTAACAATAAGAGATTATATTAAAATTCTGAAAGAAACATGACTGTGTTAAATAATGACAGTGTAATGGAATAACGACAGTTTAAAACACAAATAAATAATACAGCTTTCTTGTCCTATACATGAACAAACATCTTTAAAAAAAATCTAATGAAACTTCCTAGCAAAAAGTAGCAGTTATACTTAATAAATATAGAGCTTACACTTAACACAAATCTAATTGTTTTTTCAGGAAACATATTTTTTAGTTTAAGTTCTTCTTCTGTAACACTTGCATTGCACAGCAAGCATAGAAATTTTTTTACAAGTATTACTATTTTATATAAACTAAAATCCTCATTTTTTAATATATGTATAGTTTTATCTTTGTTTTCATACTTATAAATAAAGTAAACAAATTATTAAAAGTGAGGAAGACCCCAGTCTACTTTTAACTAGAACCAATATCAAAATACAGCCATTATAGTAAGTATATTTGGTACCTTTCGTATCTTTACGATCTTTCGTATCTTTACGCATTTTTTCTGTGAACTTAATGTGCGTAAGTAAGTGAGATGTTACTGTAATTGTAAACATGGTATCATAGTTTTGTACATAGTCTAAATCTGTTCAATATAATAACTTTTTAGTGCAGTAACTTTATATAAAAATCTTAAGTGGTTTTTTACGGGTAAAACCTTTAACTAAAATGTTTGTCTAAAAAGTCTTTAAATGAAATGATAAGTGGTATTTAATAAGTTTAAACTGAAGAAACAATAATATTGTAATTTTTCATTGAAGTTATGTTGAAATTTGTGATAATTGTGATTATTACACAAGAAGATAAGTTTAAGTTTGCAAGAATCTATATGAATTAAATCTGCTGATTTATGATTTCTGTAAAAGTAAGATTTCCTTGTTTTAAAACATTTTAGATAAGTAAATACTAGGGTGTTTATAACAATGCAATTTATGAGATTTTTGCTCGATTTTTTTGAGGTAAACACCACAAAAACAGTTTGTGCAAATTCAACTCATTTATACTAAACTTTACAATGTTTTTTTTAAATTTTCTTAAGCAACCTCAACTAAAACTGTAAAGTACTTAAATATGCAACTTTAAGAAATTTAGCTATTTTATTTTTATTAGCAATTATCACAAAATTTCGTTTTGAGGCACTAAATAAAGTTTTATGGAAAAACATCGGAACTTTTTTTTCAGAAGAAAAAAACAATTAAAAATAAATAAAAAAACCATAAAAAATATCAAGAGTTGCCTCTATAAAACTTTTTTGAAACCATCAAGAATTGAGCAAAACGAGTATTTGTGATAATTGCCAACTGTAAAATAAAACAAACTAAAAACTCTATAGTAGTATTTATAGGTCCCGTAATACACTAGGGTTGTTTTTAGAAAAATAAAAAACACCTCTGTGATAGTTTTTTTTAAATCATCTAAAAATTTGCATAAGCCCTTTATATAATTTAATAATATTATGTAATATTTGCAAATAAAATATTTAGCTGAAAACTAAATTTAATGCTTTTCGCATTTAAATGAGCAAGCTAGAATACATTTTTTTACTTTTAAGTCAGTATAAAAGTCCGTTGAGTGTATCAATAGTTTATTATTATTACTAAAGTAAATCCAGATGATCTGTAAAAAATAAAATATATCTTAGCTATCATCTTAGTAAATTTAAATATTTTAAAGGATCAAAGGTGGTAATTTTAAAAGTATAAGTTAAAAAAGTATAAATAAAGTTCAAAAATAAAATTGTCTTTAGTTTTTTACTCGGTTTTAAATTTTTGGATTGTTTAAAATTACTTATAATATATCACTAAAAAAGCACTAATATTTGAAAAAGACAATTTTTTTATCAAATAATAACTCTTTTTTATTTAATGCTTTATAAAGATGTTTTATGATAGAATTAAATTTCTAACAAATTAAATTGATGCTATGCAATATAACCAACCTCATACTTGTTTCGGAATTTTTCAACAAAATAGAATATATCTCAAACAAAATAAATTAAATATAGTTTCCCTTCAAAAGAAGTAGTCTGGTCAGCAATCTAGTTTTTATTTTAAATGGGATGCAGCCAATGAAAAGTATTTTATGCGGCCTGCTATTTTGGTTTGTGTGGTCTGCAAAAACTTTTTTTTTAACGTGCCCAGGATCATGATTATTTGTTAAACTTTTGAAACTTACTTAAGATAATTGGGTATGTTATGAATAGTAAAAGTTAAAAATATATGGGCAGCCCAAAATCAATTTAATTTTCAAAATTTTACCTGTAACCAACTATGACAAACCCTGTTGTAATGAGGAACTGGTCAAAACTGCACAATGGGACTAAAATGCACAAAAACAAAATGGCACGAGGGTCATTTATGAGCGAGAGTAAAAAAAAAAACAGAGAAAATATATATAGAATAAAAAACTAAAAGGTAAAATAATTAAAAGAATAAAAAGTTACTGACATAAGGGTAAAGGGTAACAGTGACAAAAAAATAATAGATAAAATAATAACTACTAAAAATTATTAAAAATAAAAATAATTAATGAAAAAGAAAGAAAAAAGCTACAAACCAAGGATAAGTGCTAGGGGTAATAGTAGAATAAAATAAATGAACAAAACTAAAATGAATCAAAAATTTTTCCTGTGCAAAAGTGTCTTTGTGCAATTCAGTCCCCTAAAGCAAATTTGACACCTATCTGTTGTAGTTCATACTTAAAGATTATAAACAAAAGCAAAGGCTATTTTAATAAAAAATATTTCAAAACCACTTAAATATAAGAATAGCTTTTTTTATAATCAATTGTTTTTTGTCTTAAGTCATTAGTTTCTTTTATAATTAATCAAAATAAAATATTATAATGTTTATTTATTTAAACTCAAGAAAAAGTGCATTAATAAGACTGTGGGAAATAAATATTTTATTATGGGAGATAAAGTTAGCCATTTTTTATAAATATAATTTTTTTTTCAATTTTCAGGTATACTTTTTTTGGAATAAGGTTTTAATAAAAACAATATGAACCAAAATTTTTTGTTGTTATATTTTGACTAATTTAATAATAAATACACAAAAACGTATCTTCTCCTTCATTTTTAAGCAAGAGATCTTTAGTTCTGTAAATAAAAAAGACTTGGAATTTAAGAATTAAAACATTTTATACTTCAACAGTTTTTAAGTAATGTTTTAGAATTTTTTACAACTTGTAGGAAACAAATAAAACAGAATTCACTGTTTATTTACTAAAAATGTTTAACTCATTTTCAATTGAAATCATTTCATAATTCATTTAAATATTTAAGTACAACCAATGTTAATTTTTGTAGATAAAAATGTTGAAACCCTCTAGGCTTTTTATATCTATAAAACTAAATTTAAATGGCTAGTATTTTACTTTTTTTATCAAAAGCCACACAAGAATTAAAAGAAAAACATTTTCAAAAATTTTTATTGTTAAATGCCTAATGCTTCAACTATCAATTATTTTGTTCAGTTTTAAACAAATATTTACAACCAAGTACCAATCATATTAAATAGTCCTGATAGTTAATTCACTTGACTTAAGAACTTAAGGGCATAGGGGAGGTCCAATATTTTTTTTACTAAAAATAACATTGGTTTTATATGAAAGCTTTAAGTACAAACTACAAGCCAGTTTATGTAGAATTTAAAAATGTTATTTAAGTTTTGAGATATTGTGCCTTTTATAAAAGGTTTTTAATACAAACTTATGGACCGCAAGTTTTTTAAGGTCAATTTTCTCAAAATATTAAAAAATCACTAACAACCAATCTTCTTCATTTTTTGAGCTGGAGACCTAAAATTTTCAGGAAACATTCCTTATATAGTTTAAAAGACGTTGAATGTTGGAATTTTAAAAACATTAACAAATGAAAATTTAAGATAAAAAAAAACAAAAAAAATATGTGGTTTTATTTAATAAAAATTTTATTTTTAAAAATAAAAAAAAATCCTAAATTTTTTAAAATTTGATAATAAACTTTCTGTGAAATTTTGAAGAAGATTGCTTAAAAAATGAAGGAGGAGACAGATTTTTAGTGAAATGGTCTTTTTTTGCGTTCTTAATTTGCGCCTTCCATTAAGAACCTATTGAAGTCACCGACTTTGACTGCTCATATCTCAAAAAATACTTTGAATTTTTTCAAATGGTTCAAAATTTCTGATAGCTTTGATAAAACTCTATAGAATAAGATCAACTTGTAAAAATCAAGGTGGACCCCCCTATGCCCTCAATTTATTTAAATAGACTTAAGAGTAAACTTAGTAAAGGATATAAACTAAAAATAATGATTGTCAAGCTTATATAAAAGAAAAAATTATAAAGCTACTAAATGAATTGCAGATTAAAAACATAGTGTTTAAAATAAAAACGATAAAGAAATAAAAACAAGCTTAAAATAATAAAAGTGTGTTTTCAAAGTTACCTAGAAAATAATAATTAGACTGACTGCTTGAAAACCCTGGATATGCTTATTTTAAATGTCTGAATGCTGTTTATAAAATGACAAACAAAATTTTAAAGTTTGGGCCAGAAGTAGATTAAGGTTAACATCGAAATTTGTATCAGTAATTGTTCCAAATTGGTAATTATTTTAATAGAATAAACATTTATACACATTATGTTTTAAGTAACTGTTGTTGCTCAATTCTACCCAAGATACTGGTCAAGCTAGAATCAAAACCCAATAAAGTTCAATTTACGGTTTTCAAATATATAACATATTATTTATAAAAGTGGCCCATCAGTAAGTAAATTCCTGGTTTTCATAAAAGTGGTATTGTATAACATAAAAGTATAACTGTCAATATTTAGTATAAAATTAAATAAAAGATAAAAAACAAACTTTATTAGTCCAATAATTGTATTTTATAAAAAATAAAATTCTTTAAATGTCAAAAATAAAGTTGTAAATGATTTATCTTTTAATCTAATACAATTTACACTAATTCACCAAAAAAATTTGTTTAAAAATCCAGTTTCAAGTTATTTTTGATTAAATTTTAAAGTTTAATTTCAAAGTTTCTAAATTTTTTTTTGTTTTAGTAGTAAAATTTTTCAAGGTTTTAAGAATGCTGTTGCACCATTACTAATATAAACAAATTTTTACCACTTTCTTATATAAGACAATAATTTTTCAAGGTTTTAAGAATCCTGTTGCACCATTACTAATATGAACAAATTTTTACCACTTTCTTATATAAGACAATAACAAAATATTTACTTTTGTAAGATGTAGTAGTTTTAAAAGCAAAAAGTAATAAACTAAAAGTATTTGGTCTTACAATCTGAGGCTCAAGGAACCTTTCTGTTATTGAGTTGCACAGCATGGATACCTTTTAATGTCATGTTTAGGACAACTACATACTTAGTACTGATATACTTAGTAACTTATAACTTCATTAAGTTAATTATATGACATATTTATAAATTTTTAATATATGTCTTAAAAAGTATAACAATATTCTAAAGCTGCTTTAAATATTTTTTCGAGAAGAATTATAATGAAATATATCTTTTTTATATAATTAACAGATTTTTCAAATATAATCAAAATTTCATGACTATACGTGAAGAATTCTTTAAAGTTCCAGGTTTTTTAAATATCCCTTGTTACAGGTTTTTTTTTACCTACTTTGACAAATTTCAGGTTTTTCAAGGACTCAATATCTTTAGCATCGATGAAGAAAAAAAGTCTTAACATTCGAAACAATGGTCGATAAATTGTTTTAAATAAGAAATCTGTTTATCAAGCTACCTACCATTCTTCTCAGTAAACACTGCCTTGAGCTATTCCTATTTTCAAATTGATATTTATTACTAAAACATGATATTAATAAACATGAGTCTTAGTAAAACATGATGTAAAATTTGTTTGCTTTTTAAGTCAATACTTTTCAATAATTTGTGGCTTGATAGCTAGGGATACTAATGAAATATTTGTTAGCTTACAAAATGTTAACCCAGTGATCAACATTTATTTTCAATTAGACCACATTTACATTAATTTCACTATGAAAATAGTAGTAATAAGAATGCAATGAATTATTTTTTAAAAATATTACCAAGTTTCAAGCAAAGCACTGTTTGGAAATGGGCTTTTTGAGAAGCATCTGTTGTTATTAGAAGTAGTTATGGCAAAAATTCCAAAAAATTACAAAATCACCAAAAACAAATTATAAATGCAAAATAGTTTAAGTAGCAGGTCCGCAAAGCATTTAAATGGTTCCTTTGTATTACAACTATAATAATTTGAAATAAATAAAAAAATTATTCGATATTGCATTACTTTGTTTTACATAAAAAAGAAATTTTTTTTACATTTTAGGTAGACAAAAACCTTTTTTTTTTCTAATGAAAATAAATGTTAAAAAAACTATAACATTATGAGTATTTTAGTGTATTAGGCTAATAATATATTTGGTTGAAAATGTTTCTGTAAAACAAGTCTTAAAAAAATCTTTTCAAGTAATTATGATGAGATATATTTCTAATAAATTTAAAGTAATTGAACTTTTAGTTTTACCTTACACAAGGAAGCTATTATACTTTACGGTTTTGCTTTTTATAATTAGATGCTAAAACCTCCCTATATTTCTAAAAGAAGGTAAAATGTTCAACAATATTTACAGTTAAAAATATATCGATTTAACTCAATAGATTTCTTATTTCTAACTAATTTTCTTTTTAACTTGAAATAATTTTTTTTTGCTTGGTATTAAATAAATATTTTTTATTTCTTCAATGAACAAAGTAGAAAAAGAAAGGTTTGTATACATACTAAGGATTTTTAAAAAAATATTTTTTTAACCATCATGTACAACTAAAATTAAAGCTATTTTATATACTAATTACGAACAAAAGTAGAAAAGGCTACAAACTTTATTTAATAAAGTGCATTATAAGATACAGCCAATTTAGTAGGTATACTAGCTACCTCTCGTTTACTTACGTTATCTCGTTTAGTTAAGCGAATACGACACGGACAAAATTTACAAAATTTCTCAAGAGGTGACTGTACTCGAAAAACAATTTAGTAAGTGTATTTGTTACCTCTCGTTTACTTATATTGTTTAGTTATGAAATTAATTAGTTAATAAAATGTACTTTTATTTAAATTTGATATTGAGTATTTAACGCATATTGTTAATAGTTTTTTTGATGTAAGCACAATTCTAGGTTTGCTGCAGAATAAGTTTTTTTTTTTAATGTCTCGTTTTTTTTTTGCTTAAATCTCCTATTTCTTTTTAATTAATGGTAGTTACAAAATAACTACATATTTCTTAGGTCATATTAACTTTATTTTGTCCACATTTTTCAAATGTAAATAAATTGTTTTATTAATTAACTTTTGTGGGTATCCGTTTTTTTAAAGTAACTTAATCTGTTTAGTTTTACGTAGTAGCAACTTACTAATGTGCACGATGAAACAAAGTATTAATTACATTCAGTTTTCTCTTTAAACTACAGTTCAATGGAAAACATAATTAACAATCTGTAAAGGTTTTCTTTCATTACCTAGATGTTAAAATTATATTTTCTTCGCGTTTAAATTGTATATCTTAAAAACCGATTTTATTACTATTTTCTTTTCTATCGTGAAAGTGTTTGAGTTTTAGGCATTATTCAGAAAATAAAATAAATTCTTATATTTTCTTGCTTATGAATGTTATAAAAGAATTATGTACATACCTTTCGTAGAATTACAAATTTTTCAGAGCAGGAATATATTTTAACTTCATATAACCCATGAATATAAAAACCAATGTTGGTCCCAAAGGGGATTTCATGGCTATTCCGTCTTGTTGAGAATAAATAAACGAATTAAAACTAAATATAATGCAAGAAGTTGCAAATTTTATAAGATTTTTAAAATTCATTCTGTTTATTGCAGATTTACTTATATTATACAATGTACCAATACAAATTTAAATGTGTTATTCTAAAAAATGCTAGCATTCAACGTCAAAAGACGCAATATCCCTGATATGATAAAATGTAAAAGTAACCACAACTTAGTTGTTGTGAAAGACAAATTATTTGATATTGGAGTTCAAACAAACGGTTTTGAAGTTTTATGTCATTTTTACACAAATTAATTGCTCCTAAACTACATACCCCCTATTTTTATTTAAGTTTAGCTTTGTCTACGAAAATAAAAACGTAATATTTTATAAGAATCTTGTTGATAAGTGGATGTGTTTCACCTAGTATTTTCTGAATCAGCAAAATAAAACTAAAATTCATAAATATCAACTACTTGATTAATTTTTATTATCTTTATCTTATAAAGTTTAATTTTTAATTGATTTGATGTATTTGGATTATTCGGCAAATAGATATGAAATAATAATGAAAATAAGTAAATTTTGCTGACTCAGCAAATAATAGGGGAAACACATCCACATTTTAAAATAACAGATTTCAAGTAATTTGTTATGATAAAGACAAAAAACAACTGGTCATAAGAATTGAGATGTTTAATGGAAAAGCATAATCTTTTTGTGAAGACACCACAGTCTTAAAACATTTTAAAGTCAAATGTGTATTATTTGTCTGACATAGTGTAATAATTTATAATTAAAATTTTCTTTTATTTTACCATATTTTTTTAAATATATTTTCACAGATCATTTTTCTATTGTTTAGTTAATAACTTTAAGTTAATTAAACACAAATCTTTTTAATTGACTTGAATTTGTTGTTTCAACAACTAACTGCACTGCTTAAAAAAAAAAAAGCATAAAAAAGCCATTTAAGTTTAATAGCCACAGCTCATAGCATAGTAGTAATGAAAAATCAGAAGTATTTAACAAAGTAAAAAGTACATATCTTTTATTAAGACAAAAATACTTTACTAGTTATTTTAATTATTATTAATAAATATAAAATTTTTATTGCAAGTTTGCTACTCTCTTGTATTTGTTTATAAAATTTTGTTCATTAAAAAAGCTCCAAAAAGTAGAAGTTTGAATATAAGAAACAGATATAAAATTATAAAACTTTGATATTTAATTAAGTTTTAAAAATCTCAAGTTTTTTATCAATATTGAAATAATGTAATCATAAATGTTAAACAATTTGCTACAACTTAGTAGAGCATGTCATTAAAAATAAATAGTATAATTATTTTTGAATTGAAAAAAAAAACTCTTTATAATCTTTATTTCTGGAAATCTAGCACAAACCACTGTAACAGGTTGTTTTTCTTTGTATAAGTATCAGCTACTTGAACTGAATCCTGGAATATTGTGCACTTTTAAGAGTTTACAAAGCCCTAATTTAACATCTGGCAACACAAATTTGAGTAAAACAAATTAGTATATAAATACCTAGTGACACAAATTATCAGTATTAGTATTAATGTGAAAAAGATTTGTACAGGGTTGCCACACACTCAGGAAACTCCGTAATACTCAAAATATTTTTTAATTTTTAAAAATATTAGGATGACTCAGGATAATTTATATTTGATTTTAAAGTCAAGCTGTTCTAGATAGTTATGATTTTATTTAGAAATCTAAGAATTGTTTTAACATTTTGGAAATCTTAGGCCATTTTTTAGACTTCAAATGAAGTTAAGTTGAATTGATTAAACTATTTTATTTTATTTAATACCCAATTTTGTTAAAGGAATTGTTTTTGAGTGAATTTTAAAAGTTTTTAGTTTTTTCTTAAGAATTTTTAAAATTTGAATGTAACTCAAGCAAATAAATTGTCATTCAGGACAGTTTTTTGACTAAAGCTTTAGAATCCTTGTTAATATTAATAAGTATTTAGAACTAAAAAGAAATTTTACTCATTTATATATAGAAAGTTTATTTACTTTGAGTGTTTTAAACTAACTTGCATAGTAATAAAACACTGTTACAAAATGTAAACTATGAGACTAAAGTATTTTATAGAAAACAATAATTATGCAATTATATTAAATTACTGAAGGTTAAACACTTTAGAAAATTTTGATTACAAAGAAGTATAATATGTTTTAAAATGTACTATTTTCATTTCATAATGTTTGAAAAACATTAGTTTCAATCTTTAATCTACAAGGTTAAGTCAGGGTATCTGACTCAGTCTCATAAAACATGGAAAACTTAAAACAAAACCTAGAATAGGCTAAAAAACCTGTAAATTGAGTAATTTTTTAAAGAAAATTTGAATAATATGTGATTTTAAATTAAAATCATTAAAAATGAATAAGCTAATACTGAAAAGATATAATTTTAACACTTAAAAACACAAAGGAAAAATTATTAAGCTTGAAATCCTAACCAAGCAAAAAAATTACATCCAATCATGTGATTCTGACCTTTGAATCAATATATTTTGAACTTAAAATTTAAACAAAACCTATCCTGGTACTTAATTATTGGTAAAAAAACATCAAAGCGAAAATTATATTTAATTTTAAAGTAAGAGTTTCTAAGGTGGCTCTTTAACTTTAAAACTATGGTATATAAATTTCAACCTAAAAAAATGAGAAATATAGTAGTTTCTGAAATTATTAAAATTATAAAACTTTGATTATTAAAATTATGTAAAATTTGGAAAACTGAAATGTTTTATTTCTATAACTTTAACTATACTTAGTAATAAAAAAGCCATTATATCAATAAAAATAAAAAAAACTCTCAATTAAATTTGTATTATTTAAAATTTAAACTCACACACACTTAGAGTAACATTTTAGTAGTTATTTTAATTTTAAAATATTTGTTTCTTATGTTTAAATTTTTTTTAAAGAAATAAAAATATATTATGTTTCAAAAAACCTGGAAAATTGTTGTGAAAAAAAGTTGTCACTCTAGTATAAAAATAAAAAGTAAAATTATGTTAGTTACAGTCTTTGTCATGAATATATAATAAAATTTTATTTCAATCTAGATTGAAATGATAAACTTAAGAAAACTAACTTTTATGGCACTTGTTAAGCTTTGATTTTATTTTTTAATAAAAACAATGAATTATATTAAAAAGTTATTAGAATAAAAAATGTAATTAAACATGCGTGAACTACAAACTAAAAAAATATGTATAAAACTATAATATAAGGGTTGTCACACACTCAAAATAACTAAGGATTTTTGTATATATTTCGGGCTGACCCAAGATGTTTTTTTTATAATAGAAATTCATAATAGTTTGCAAAGAGTATTTAAACATTTAGGATAACTAAATAAATACCAAAGATAGATAAATAAAGAAAATCTCTGCATGACTCGGAATTATTTAGTTTTTCTAAAATAAAATTAATACAGTTTTAATCTCTTGCAAGTATATTAGACATAAGGTAAAGGTTTTCAAAAATTAACTCAATCTAGTTTTAATCTGAGGCCAGTATTTTAGACATAAGTTTAGGGTTATTATAACTATGTAAAAGATTCTTTATAAAGTTTAAAAAAACAAACTAAACCTATTCGATTCTATATACTTCTTGTGAAATTTTAGCGGTAAGTTTAATGTAACAAATATTCAAATAGTTTTGACAAACTCTACTTAGTTTGATTCAGGCGCATTTGTTCTTTTTATCAAAACACAGGTTGGCTAACTTTGTTATATATAGTTTTAGTTATTTCAAGTGTTTTTTCTTAATTGTTATTTTTGTTACTATTTTCATATATTTATCTTTATTACTGTACTACTATTCTATATATATAAGCTTTTATTCTTAATTTTTAATCATATATCACTCCCTGCATTGAAACCTTTAAACATTTTAGTCGTTTTTATCTAAACAATATTGTAGTATTTGAATGATGTCTATCATTTTTAGTAAAAGGAATCTGTAAATTTAAAAATAAAAGTATAAGCTCAATTTAAGTTTTTTGTTTGGTTGATTATTTTGTTATTCTTATGCTTTAATTTAGTATTTTAAAACCATTTATAGAGATACAAATTACAAATTTATAGTTTTATTCATGATTACTCACTAAGTATTTTTAATTAATTTGGTTTAATACAACATAGAATTTTTATAATGTTCTTACATCCTAATTTTTCAAGTGCTATCAAACTCTGAATTTTAAATTACTTTTTTTTTAAAATAAAAATAGCAAGAAAGTATTTAAGTTATTTAATTTATTCATATTTTATAAGCAAAACTTTTTTTTAGTTTAAAACTGTAATTTTCCATGTTAAAAATTATTTAGTCTTCACAGTTATTTTCCTAATAAACTATTAGTTACAAGTTATTTTTTATTTAAAAATTGATTATTATTTAAATAGCTAAATATATACTATAACTTATATAAATATACTATTACTTCAAATTGTTTTTGTAACAAGATAAACAAAATATTATCAAGTCATGTCAGATGAAAATAATATGGAGCTCATTGGTGTTAAAAGAATAAAAATTGAAGGTAACCATGAAAAGTCAACAAGTTTTGGTGCAACTTGTAGAAATCCAGTAGTAGTAGATCGTTTTAAAAACAAATGCATGGAGTTTTTAACGAAACAATTAAATATTAAAAGTGTACGAGCTTACAATGATTTTAACAATACAGGTAAGATAAATAAAACAACATTTTAACATTTATCGTTTTGTTATATTTAGTTTTAATATATTTTTTTTTATTTAATTATTTTTATTTTTAGTTTGAAGCAATTTATTTACTAATAGAAAAATTTAAAAATTAGGTAAACAAAACATTACTACTGTTAGAGGTTATAAAAAAGTTTTTAAAAGGTTTGAATACTGTAAACGTTATATAAAAAGGACTTAAATAACTATAAGTGAAACTAAATAGATTATCATTAAGGCTGAGTAGCCTTTTTTGACGTTAGTATTGATTTTTGTATAAAGTTTTGAAGGTTAACTATAGGTAATTATTTTCAATTATAATTATTTATTAAAAAAGTTAAGATATGGCTATCTTATTAAGATTTTTCCTATATAAACTTATTGTATAGAATATTTTTACAGTTAAACTAATTAAAGTCTGAAAAACAATATTAAAAATCACTTTCCAAAAATTAAGACAATATTGATTTTTAGTAAAATAGTAATGTCTATTTTTTACTTAAGATTATATAAAGAATGCTTAAACTCTAGAAGAAGAAATATTTTAACCAAGTTGTTTTTTTTTGCCTTTAGTTTTTTTAATCTAAGAAATTTTATAAAGTCTTAAACTTTTTCCTCTCACATCTAAGTAATAAGTTGATATTCAAGAAGTTGCTGAAAGTTTAAGTTCTATCAAATAATAATAAAATGGTTTCAGCCTTACCATGTATCTAATAAAGTCTACAAATGTGTTTAATTGACACAACAAAATTTAAGTTTAACAAACTAAAATTAAAATATCTTTTTGTCATTTTTAATATTTAGTGATAGCAATTTTTTTTTAAGTTAACAAATTTTACTAAATTTAAGTCTCAAAAAATGACATAGTTAAATACAAAAATTGATTTTAAAACAGCAATGAAGTTATTTCCATCATATTTAAATATTTCTGATTTTAAATCTTTTGTAAATTATTGACATTTTTATCTGTTTTTCATTTAAAAAACCGAAATTATAAAAAAATGGTTTAAATTTTGTTGTAGAGAACAGACTTATATTTTTGTTGGTTTTTATTTTTGTGGTCTGGATTTTACTAAAATTTTAAAAGCAATGCCCGAACCAGACTTCTTATCAGTGATCAGTCTGTAGAATACCTTTATCTCACAATGTTTAATTTAAAAACGTTATTTTACAATTTTTATTTTATTTATTAACATCAATCACAAAAGTTTGTATTGTAATGAATAACGGCGTGATAAAATGAAACGTTATTATTTATATTGATAATGCAGATTTATACTTCTGTTAATATATCATTTATTTTATGCAAATTTATAAATATAATAAAAACATATGTTTATTATTTTAGATGTACCAAATATGAAAAAAATTGAAATTGTTTTAGCTTTAAAAATAAACAAGCTTTTGCAAAAAGAAGATACATTTATAAAGATCAGCAAAATCCTTAAAGACAATTTTACAGTTAAAAATGTTGTTGCATATTATTGTTTAGCTAAATTTTACAACCTAGCTACTATTTCAAAGTCATCATTGCAATATATAGAACGTTGTTTTTCAATGGTTGTTGAAACTCAAAACTTTTTACATTTAGACTTCAGCCTTGTTGCAAAAATACTTTCAAGTTCTGAATTAAATATTCACTCAGAAATTGAAAAATTTGATGCATTAACTATTTGGTTGAAACATAACAGTGAAGAACGTAGTAAATATGCAAAACAATTGTTACTAAAAGTTCGCCTACCTTTGTTGTCAGAACATACATTGAAATATGTTTCAGATAAAATTTCTTCAATTACTGAAAATTATAAAGTTGTTAACATATTTAAAAAAGTTTTAGAAAACAAAAAATACTTTAAAAATAAGTCAAATTTTTATTACACAAGTAGGTGTTGTAACCAAAATACTTTTAATTATTTAATTTGTGGTGGTTATGATGATAAATTGGATGAAGTTGTAAGTAAAATAAAAGAAACTGATGGTAGTAACATGAGTTCTGTGAAAATTCTTCCTCCAATAAACCAATGTAGAGCACATTTTAAAGCTGTTTGTTTAAAAGGAGAAGTTTATGTCTTAAGTGGTACTGATAATGCTAATAATTTGGTAAAGTCTGTTGCAAAATATTCACCTCTTACTAATACATGGACTGAAGCAACTGATATGTTTGATGATCGTAAAGGCTTTTGTGCTTGTGTATTTGTGGATAAAATATTTATTTTTGGAGGAAGATTTTTTTGTAATAGCGATGTTGATGACTATAAAACAACAAATTCATGTTTACAGTTTAATACAAAAGACAAAAGCTGGAAAGAAATGTCTGGAATGGTTGAAGAAAGAACTATTGCAGCTTGTGCTGTTTTTAAACAAAAGATTGTTGTTTCTGGTGGGATGGATAATAATGATGAAGATTTAAACTCAGTAGAATCATATGATGTTTTTGCTGATAAATGGGCAAAATTTCCAAATATGATAAACAGTAAAAGTCTTTACAGTTTACTTGTTGTGAAAGACAAACTAATTGTTATTGATGAAGACAATAGCAATTGTGAAGTATTTGATAGTTTTAGTGAGAAATTTGTTGCACTTGAGTCATCTTACACTTCAATTTTTAACAAGGATATGTCTATCGGAAATAAAATTGTAACATTTCAAGATTACAGATCATCAGTAGTTTTTTATGATGTTGATAAAGATGTATGGTCTAAAGAACCAAGTGATGCTTTAAAAAATATGTTATACTTTTTGTGTGTGAAGGTGCCTCAGTATTAAAATTTTGTTAAAATATAATATACTGTTTGAAACAGAAAACAATGAAAGCGTATTTAAATATAAAATCTTAATTTAAAAATTAAAGTTTTGGTTTTTATTTTAGTATTACTCCCTAACAAACATCAAAAAAAAACTTAAATAACAAAGTGTATATTTTTATAAATTGGAAGCTAGAACAGTTTAAAATATTTTTGCATTATTTTAGTACCATAAATTTAAAGTGAATAAAATAATATTTTTTTACTTTTAGAAAAAAAATTGTGTTAATCATATGAAATAACAAAAGATTTAAATTAATTTTCCTTTGCAAAGTTACCTTGGTATTAAAACATATATTGTTAAAATAGACTGAATACTTTGTAATCTTATTCGTTGTACAGATTAATAGTTGAAGTTTTTGTACTATAAAAATATCTAATTAAAAAATAAATGATTAAATTTTGTGTTTTTATTAATTTCGTAAAGAAGATTTTAAACTAAATAAAAAATATTTCAATGTGATCTAATATTTCATAGGATTAAAAGATTGAGTTTGTGTGTTCAATACGTAAAAGCTTTATGATACTATATCAACTTAAAATAACTGTTTCAAAACTATTTGGTGCCCTATATTTTTTATCGGTTGACAAATAAGGTATCTTCAATCGGCCGCGGTATAAAATAAAAAGATAATTTTAAGTAAATACTCATTTTTTCAAACTTTTCGTTTATTCCTTGAAAACCTCGGGTAAATTATACATTAAAAACGTTTAATGTAAAAGTTAATTAAATTTATTCAAAAAATAAAATTATAACTCAAACCAGGTTTAACCATAAAAACAATTATAATGTTCTGTTGGTTTTAAAACTAAAAAACAGTACTGTTTTTAAAGTTTTAAAAAGTTCTTAGCAAGCATCGGCTATTATATTATTTTAATATAATTTGATTCAATAAATGATATAACTGTGTAATTTAACTGAGTATTATCATGTTTATAAATGATGCAAATTTAATCTTACAGTAAGTACAAAGTTAGCTAGAAGTAAGCAACTATTTGATGCAAGTAATTATTACATTAGTAATGTTTTTACTAACAATTCAATTTGCTTTTTTTATAATTTTACAGCTTAAAAGTATGAAGTTAAAACATACAATGGTTTATAAGAAATCGAAACTATTATATTTTGGCTCCAAGGCAAAAACGAAACAACTTTTTGGTAAATTACATATAATGTTTAATTACACATAAAATATACGTATATCACCCAAATCTATAAACTCGGTGTTTTATTACAATAATAATATCGATAGTTCAAGGCATCTCGAGTTTAGTAAAAATAAAAAACTTAAAAAAATGTACTTTACAAATTCAAAACTAACATATCCCTTAAAATTGCCATATAAAGCTATTAATAATTGTTATCAATTAAGGTCTATACTACTAAATATTAAATTTACTACAGTATCAAAAAAAGTTATTTTGTTTGCGAATCTTGCTGAGAACAATGTTTTTTATTTACGTTAAGTTATTTGTATCATAAACTGTTATAAGTTTTATTCATTTTACATTAGACTCTTTTTATATTTTTGTAGATTTCTTTAGAAGAATTATTAAAAAATAATTTTTAGTTAATAAGATTTCTGTGTTCGATTGTAGTTAATCTTAAAAAAATACCTATATCTTTAAAAGATATAATATATCAGAAAATGAGACGAACTTTAATTTTTCTCTTATGTTAAGCTTGTCGATATCGTTTTACGTAAAAAAGTTTTCGAACATGTTAAATACGGCTAAAATATTTGATATTTTGTTAAAAGGCCTAGTGAATAGAAAAATTTAAAGACACTTTGTATAATTTCTAGCTCTCTAAAGTTGTTTTTACGACTTAGTACTGTATTTAATTCCTATATATTCGAACCATACTATTTTCTCGTACTGAATTTTCTTCAGTACACCGCACTTACTTTTTCGTTTGCTAATCTCAGCTCTTAACATCTCAGTTCAAAGATAAAAATTTATAACTTCGTTACAGACTATTAAAATCATTTTGAGATTTTTGTGGTCTGACTCGATTACTTCGATGCCCTTATATCCATCCCATCGTCTATACAACCTGATAAGTAGACCGGGACACGTCCGTTTGATTCTTACTTATATAGATAGCTTTACGCTCTTCCAGTAGTATAAGTAGTGGTTGAGTCCATTACGTATACTTGACATTAACCAACTTAATGAAGTTCTTCCAAGAAGTTTATTTGATATTACTTACAATTCAGATTAATGTAGGCTAATAGTTTTTGGTTTAAACAAAGGAAAACTAGAAAATAACTTCTTATATTTGTCTTTTTTTAATTCATTCTAGTGTCTATCAAGATAGCTGCTACCAGACATGTTAAAAAGCTCTGCTTTGTTTACTCAAGCGTGAAATTACTAACTTAAAACAAACCAAAAATAAAACACTTCATTGCTGAATTACCATAGTAACTTTTAGCATTTTAACATCTCTGGCTGCTACTAGGTAGAGGATAAACTATGTCCACAATGACTTTTAAACTTTTTTATAGACTTAACTAAAACCTTTAAAAAAATTCAAACTATTTTTGGTCACCATCTACTTTACGTAGAAATTATAAAGAAGGTTAGGTATTGATTAAGGTCCGTGCGCAAACCGGAGTCACCATAAACCGTCTTAGGATGGATGCTTAGTTATATATATGTAACGCAGACCTGGCGGTTACTGGATATAACGCGCTTATATATATGTAGTTATCCTAAGTTCGTTTTTAGGATAATAATTAGAATAACTTAGCTAACTTGTTTAGTATTAATCAATGAATTTTACCGCAAGATCAACAACAGCATCCGAGCCAACCTACGACTCATAGTTAGGACTCTTCAATCTGGCATATACGCGAGAAATCACGGTCGTAATCTAAATTAAGCGGGCTCAAGTACGAAGTACTGAAGCGACTGTTTGTGGGTAAAGTTGAAAAAATTGACACAGCTAAATCATTTACAGCCCGAACCTAACGTATATCACAGCCCAAACTTAACGCATTCTCTTAACGTAGATATTTAAAAGAAGGTTAGGTATTGATTATGGTTCGTGCGCAAAGCCGGTGTTACCATAAACCGTCTTAGGATGGATGCATGGTTATATATGTGTAACAGGGGCCGGACAGTTACTGAATATAACGCACTTGTATATATAATAATCCTAAGTTCGATTTTAGGATAATGTTTAGACTTACTTAGATATTTGATTTATTTTGTTTTTAAATGTTAATTGATTTTAAAGTACTGTTAAATTGAATTAAGTTAAAAACAACTGTATTAGCTTATACTACTTATAGAACGAGATATATTTAAATAATTTCAAAAAATATATTTACAGTGATTAAATGTCCGAAAAAGTATAACAAACTTACCAGAAAGTAACACAGAGTTAAATAATCAAGCTGACCTGTTTTAAATTAAAAACAATCGACATCGTTATGCTAGTAAGCTAGTAACGATGTATAATAAATATGCATGGTTGATCATAAAATACAAATACAAAGTTATAATACAAGCTAAAGCAAAAAAAAAGCTCAAAAGCAAAAACCAAAATCCATATCCAAGTTAACTGCTTATAATATGAAATAAATTTAAATAGTATATATAATATATAAAATTAA
The DNA here is from genome assembly GCF_965202585.1 of Thalia democratica. Taxonomy (NCBI): domain Eukaryota; kingdom Metazoa; phylum Chordata; class Thaliacea; order Salpida; family Salpidae; genus Thalia; species Thalia democratica. Next base: position 115,613,452 of record NC_139165.1, on the reverse strand, counting down.
ATATAAATTAAATATTGTTTATTTCTAGCACAACCAAATAAAGAAGCTCAGAAATCTTAAAATAGTAGATTTTTTTAGTACTTAAGTATGAATCTGTATTTTAAAAACAATGAACTAAAAATATCTATGGTTTAAGTCTTTCAATTAAAACTTTGTTTTAATAAAGCATATTTTATGACATGCATATTAATTTATGTTAGCTCATAGGCCTGGTGTTAGAAAAAATATTTCATTTTTTTTAATTATACACCACGGATCGAGTTATATATTTTTCCCTGGACACGTTATTCGTTATAAATAAAATAATTTTTGTTTTTTTACTTTTAATTTAACGAGTTCCTAAAAAGATTACTACTTAAATTTTAGTTGTTATTTATAAAGAACATGATCTCTTTTTTTTCATTTTTATAATTTAAGATTTATTATGGTATATCCAGGTTTTATAAAAGCTAAGAGTTTAAAAATTTTCCAATATAATATTTATTATGCATAAAATATTTAAAGTTTGTTTTAAAAACAAGAAAAAACTTTCAATTTTAATATTGTTTAGTTGACATATGCAATTACAGAATACCGACAGCCTTAAATAAAATAAACCTAGGTATTGTAAGTGGTCGGGGTGACAGGTGTTGTTCAATTGACATATGCAACTACAGCATCCCGACAACCTCAAATAAAAAAAAAAAGGTATTGTAGTTGTTCGGGATTACGGATGTTAATTAATTGACATATACTACTGAGTATCGTAAGCTATCACTCTAAATTTAGTTATAACTATTAATAACTAATAGAAAGAATCGCAACCATAATCTATATGAGCATGATAAGTTATCAGTTTGATGAGAATTTCTTTATTAGAATATAAGATTATTGAGTACATAATATCGCAAAAATAGTCTACATGGGTATTATAAGTGATAGGTTGTGACGGATGTTGTCCTATTAGATTATAATACTGAGTGAATACAGACAATTTGCAATAAAATATAAATGATCATTTTAAGTGGTCTAGGTTACTGATGTTTTTATTTAACATACGCTAGTTAGACTAATCAATTAAAAAATAATCTTAACAAGCTTTTTTTAATCCTATATATTGTCATATTATTGTTTGAATAGTGCTTTTAAATTGATTAATTAAGCAACTTTACATATCTCAAGTCCGGCAGAATAAACTTTGAAAGTAGTGATTTTTTGCTTTTCCTTGAGTACAAGTTTAAACGGCTGTATTATAAATAACACTTAATTTAGAGATTTATTGCAAACATTAAGCTAATTTTGTCAATATTTGTTGGATTTTAAGATATAAAACGAGTTTTAGAAACTCTGTAAAACCAACATAAAGTTAATCTTAGAGTAATTTTTTAAAAGGCTAAATCATTAGTATTATTAACTTTACTTAAGTTAAAGCTTTTTTGCAAAGTCTAAGCTATTTTAGTTAAGATTTGTTTGTTCTAGAAAGAACTAAAATTGAAAAAAAAAAACAAATTTTGCTTCATCTTGAGAACTATTTAAAACAGCTTCATCATTAACTACACTTGAGTTAAAGTTTGATATTTAATTTTTCATACACTCGAAAACATTACTGCAAAGTTTTACTTAACTCCATAAAGAACTGTCTAACAGAAATTCGAAAAAATTATTTTTTTGTCTATTTTGAGCAATAAATCAAACGGCTATAAAATACTTGAATAAGACCTTTGAAAATTAAAATTTTATTTTTTATATACTTATGAAGATTACTGCAAAGTTTAAGTTCATTCTGTAATTTTGTTCCTTTGTTGAAATCTTATTCTGACCGTAGTAACATAGACAGCACTTAAGTGAGAGCTTGGAATTTAAAATATAGTTTTCCTACTTCTGTTACATTTATGAATATATTTTAAATCAAAAAAAAAAAAATTTGTTTTTACTCTTTAATTAGTACTATTAAACCTGATTCTAGGCTACTTTTTTTATAGGTCAACTATATGGCTTTTTGTGTTACCCAATCAGAGTAGCCTATAAAAAGGTAGTTTAGAAAAGGTAGCCAAAAAAGACACCAATACCTGATGACTAGGAATATTAATGAAAGATTTAAAAACTTGCAAAGTGTTAACTAAATGGTCAACATTTTTCAAAATAAAACCTTTTTTTGTATAATTAAACAGTTTATAGTTTACAATAGCAAAGCAAAAGTTTTGTAACTTTATAGGTTAGCTTTTATTTTATTTAAAAATAATTTGCTGTTTTACTTAATCTATAGAATTATTTTTACTGTTGAATCTATCTAAATTGTTCTAAAACAACAATCTATATTTACGTTTTTAATTTATTTTTATGTTTATTGTATATTTAAACACTTTTTTAGTCATAATAAAATCAACTTGAACTTCTTAACAATGTTATTCTGGTAAATGGATCGTAAACAAAAAAAAAATACGGTTTTAACTTAAATTACAAACATTGTTTATAGCAACTAAAGACCCTAGATTTAAAAGTTTATACCGAAAAGATTTACAAAAACACTTAAAAAGCTAATAAAAAGAATGTTTGATCATTTTATTGCTGCACATTAATTAAAAAATAACAATTAATTTTCTGTGTAAAAATATTTTTCTGTTAAACTGCAATAATAATTAGGAAAAAAAAAAAAAAAGTAGAAAATATATGCAAGCCTACAATTTATAAGTTGTAAAGTCCCTTTAACTTAAAGCTATAAAAAACTTAAAACTCAATATATTTAGCACATTTTTATATACCATAAATATATATGTTATAAGAAAGATTCCTTTATTATTTGTCAAAGCTAAGTTTATTATTGTTATTTATTTTTAGCTGTCTGTACCATTTACACAAAATTTATAGTAGTAAGATTATGCAAAAAAAGAATGTAAATTTAATATAGTTGAAACTTTTCAAAAACTTCAATTTTTTTATCAAAAGTTATATTAAAATCTAGATCTAAAATATTTTACTTTAAATCTAAGTACATACGTTTCAGGCACTATAGTTTTCGTAAAACAATTGTAAGATAATTTTAATACTTAGGCAACTTCACACATGAAAAACTTAAAATAATTTTTGTAACATCACATGATTTTTTAGACCATTTATCTTTATCAACATTATAATTAATAATTGGTGATCTGTTATCTTGAATTATTACAATTTTATTTCCAATCGACATAGCTTTATTCACACTTAAAGTGTAAGATGATTCGAGAGCAACAAATTTCTTACTAACACTGTCGAAAACTTCACAATTGTTGTTTCCATCACCAATAACAAACAGCTTATTTTTTACAACAACTAAACTATGATCAATGTGACGATTTACCATATTAGCCATTGATGACCACCTATCAGCAAATACATCATATAATTCGACTGTGTTCAATATAAAATCACTATCACATCCACCTGAAACTACAATATTCTCTTGAAAAACTACACAAACTGCAGAATATCTTGCTTTTTTCATTCCAGAAACCTCTTTAAAATTGTTGTATTTTGTGTTAAATTCAAAACAGGTGTCAGTTATTATATCATCATCACTATCATTATAAAAAGAACCACCGAAAAAAAATATTGTATCCATAAATGCACAAACACAAAACTACTGACGTTTATCAAGCATGTCAGTTACTACCGTCCATTTATTGTTAGAAGGTGAATATATTTCAACTGATATTACCAAACTTCTATCGTTATCAAACCCACCAAAGACATAAACTTCTCCTTTTAAATAGACAGCTTCAAAGTCTTCTCTACATTGATTCATTGAAGTAAGACAATAAACATTATTCTCATCATTTCCATCAATTTGATGTACTTTGCTTACAACTTTATAAAGTTTTGTCACGTCACAACCACCACAAATTAATAAATTAAACTGATTTCGGTTACAATACCTACTTGTGCAATAAACAGCTGACTTATTTTTAAAGTAGTTGTTTTTTGCTAAAACTTCTTTTAATATGTTTTCATGTTCATTATTTTTACTAATGGAAGAACTTACATCTAAAACATATTTCAACGCTTGTTCTGACAATAAAGGAAGTCGGACTTTTAGTAACAATTGTTTTGTATATTTCATACGTTCTTCATTGTTGTGTTTTAACCAAGTAATCTTGCATTAAATACTTCAACTTCTAAATGAACACTTAATTCAGAACTTGAAAATATTTTTGCAACAAGATTAAAGTCTAAGTGTAAGAAGCTATTTGTTTCAACAACTATTGGAAAACAACATTCAATGTAAATCAAAGAAGACTCAGAAATAGTAGCTAGGTTGAAAAGTTTAGCTAAAGTATACAATGTCAGAACTTTATCTACAGTATTTTTGTCTTCTATGAAATCTGATATCTTTAAATTTTTATCTTCATCTAACATCAACTTATTAAGTTTTTAAGCTACTGCTAATTCGTTTCCTTCAATCTTTGTTTTACCTGAAGTATATCTACATACAAGTATATACATATAGTTTTAAAATTTTAATAATCTTAATTGTACTTTTTTAAATATTCATAAACTATTAACTTTTTAAGGTGAATTATGCTACATGTTGGCTTAAGATAACTTATTTTTAACATAGAATTTAATTTATATTTTATAAACAAGATGTTATATTAATGAGATAAGTTTTTATATTTTCATAAAAACATGTTAGAAATTACTTTGAACTTTGTAAATATGTTTTCTCTACAAAATCTTAAACTTTAAGAGTTTAGTGAGTATTTGTTTTTTAAGAATTAATTATTACTGATTCTTTCGAGTATACATATTCATATATACTGAAAACTATGAACATGTATTGTAAATTAAATTATATCTTCTTTATGTAAGGGCTTAGAAATACTTATGTTGTAATTGTATTGAGTTTTCATAAACAAAAAGGAATTAAAAGTTGCTTTACATATAAATTTAAATTACACGAATTTTACTTAAAATATAAATTCTTAATATAACAACTGTTTTAATTTCAGTACTTACAGCTTGAAAAACTGTATTTTTAGATAATTTTAAAGATTGTCAAAAGTTGTTTTGTTTTAACCTCTTTTAAAAGTCTCTTTTGAAGGTTTTGCAATTTTTTCTTCAAAACTGTTTTGTGCGTTTCTCTTGAATCTATCTACTAACTTGTACATGACTTGAAGCTGTTTTGTTTCACAATTATTTTAAAACTGCAAATAGTGTTTTGTTGTATTTAAAAACATTAATTTGATCTTTCAGATTATTAGTTTAAATTGCTAATAATGATTAAAAAAAAAAAGAACAATTAACAATAAGCATTAAATTTTTTTTACCAAGTTATTTATAGAAAAAAAGAACTACTTTTATATACATTTAAATATAATTTTAATAGTATTTTTTTAAGGATGAAAATAATACAATCTAAACATTTGATTCTAAAACCTGGTCTACCAATAAACATATAGTTACAATTACACTACTAGGGTACCGTTTAACATCATTGTTCAGGAAATTATTACTAAAAACTAACTAAAATATTTTAAAATTAGAAGAAAAAAGTAAAATTTTGCGTCTTAGGTTTGTCTTTAATTGAACTTAGGATGAGATATCATTAAATTTATATACATAAATAAATATTACTACGTTATTGTGGCAATATAGAATAGTATTTAAAATTTACAATTATTTTTGTACAAAAATTTTTAAACAATATCTAGATATTGAGTTTTTTAATTTTTAAAACATCTAGGCTTTCCTCAGTTTTGAACTTCAACTACCCTGACTAATGAATCAATCAACAAGTAAGCCTGAGTTTTAAAAGAATTTTAAGAACTTAAAGATTTTATTTTAAGAAATATAACTTTTTAGTCTAACACCAGCACTTTAGTGACAATTCTTTTTTCTTTCAAATTTAAAACTTTTATTGAAATAATTCCACTGAAAAAAAAAGGTTATGCTACAAATTTTAATAAACTTTTTCTGACCTTACCCCTGACAAGTTATTTTATTTTGAAACTGTGGAAAATTTTAAAAATTCATTTACTAGCAAATAAGTTATAGCTAAACAAAATATACTTTCGAGATAAGAAGCAAAACTAACTTACCTATTAATTTTAATAGTTAAGTAGTTTAGTACTACTCTATGATAAATGCATCATAACAATTTTAGCATTAACACTATAAATTTTTATCTTAACTTCTTTATTATACTTACTATATTTTAAATGTAAATTAAAAATGTTTTTGTTACGAATCCTAAGCTGTTACTTATTTGAAGCACATAAATATACCTAAATTTGCTTTTTTAAAACATTTTCTATATTATACTAAATGCACAAAAAACTTTGGTTAAAAAGTTTGTTTTTAGAAAAGCTATGTTTAAATATTTAATTAAACAGATCTATCTACAAAAATATTAAAGACATGTGGTAAATATACATTTAAACTTAAGTTAAACTTAAATCTATAATTTATAGTAAATAGGATGAAAATAAACACAATAAACACATAGAAGCAAAAAAATTAATACAAAACTACTAATTATAATTTCAGATTAATGCTATTTTGTAATTAGAAGGAATTAAAAATCAACTCATTGGCTTGTTAATAAAAGAATTAACTTGTAAAAAAAACTTTGTTTATTTGCTAAATTAATTAAAAAAGCTATGTAAGTTTAATTTAAACCTGCAGAGACTCTGATTAACTAAATATTTTAAAATAAATTGTTATTTGCTAAAAATAAAACTTACAGTATAGTTATATTTAATAAGTTTTAATTTTGTTATGCTTATTAACTGGTCAATATGTAATGTTAGACAATTACCTTACACTAGTCCACATTAGGAAATTAAAAAGACCAAAATGTTTAAGTTCTTTAGTTTAGGCAGGGATAATTTTTTAAATTTAACAAAAAAGTAAACTTTTTATTTTCTAAACTAGAACTTATTGTGTTAGAAAATTCAAAGTAAGTTATTTAAAACTATATTGTTCCTAATTTTTATATAATACTTAAAATTATGTAGATTTATTTTCCCATTAAGATTATATTGAACGAATGCCAGAATTAAGAAGTAAACTAAATTGTTAGAAATGTTATAATAGTTTAACTTAAAATATCATGCTCAAGTAATTTTAGCCTTAATTTTTTATTTTAATTTTACTCTATCTATACAAAGGGTCGGCCTTAGCATCTTTGTAATAGTCAGTGCTAATTTTCCTAGGAAAAGTAGCTCAACATCTGCAGTTATTGAGCTTTAAATAATAGTCAAATAAATGTGTGATAAGATGAGCATTATTTGAGTACTACTAAAGAGTTGTTACTAAATAGTAAAGTATATTGTAAAGTTTTAACTATACTTTTTTATTAAAACTTTTAAAAAGTATTGAAACATTATTTTAATTTAACAAATCGCATAATTTGCAGAAAAGATACCATAATATGGTATTTCAAACCCAATATTTTCCCTATCATGACATTTTATCGTAAAATATTTCTTTTAATAAGTATGAGGTTGGTGAAGCAACATTATTATTCTTCCTAAATAGATCTAAAGTATTGGTTAGTACCAATCATCAATTAGAATTTTTTGTCAACTTAAAAACTAATTTTATTTTTGAGCTAAAATCGTCCTTTTTACCCTCTACCAACTAAAAATATCCGAAATCCAGCTTAAACAAATATTACTAAAGACGAATAATTAAAACTTAAACTATTCCAGAATTGAACAATGTTCCAGTGGTTGACACATATATAACAAAAACAAACTTTATTACTATCATGTTACAGTAGTATCTGCTAAAATTCATAGGAACAAAAAATATATAGGGTTTTTTCTATTATAAGTATATATAGTTATTTGTCTTAACTAAAAATGATTGCTTAATTAGCTAAAATGTAAAATGCACAATGTTTATACGTGCAAGTTTTATATGTAATTTACAAGCAAGTGACAAGTTTCGGTGACAAAAAAATTGCTACTTCTGAAGTAAAATAAAATAATTAACTTTAAAAAGTAATTAAAAAAAAATTGAATATAATATTTCTTTTTTTGAGAAAAATATATTGTTCTATATTAATTTTTATGCAAATTATTTTATGATTACATAATTTTAAGATTTTTATTACCTCTAATTTTTCAAAACTAATACATATGAAAAAGGTTATAATTTTGATTATATAACCTTAAACTAAACTTTTACTTTTATTAGTTATTAAAATGTTAAAAAAACTTTTTAAACTAATATTAAAGACAGGATTTTTTTTAAGTAATTTTGTTCATGTAATTTAATATAACTCATTCTTATTTTATAATAAAAAAATTAAGAATAATGTGAGCAAAATTTTATTTCTAATACTTGTTTTAAAAACTACTTACTTAACTTATGTTTTACAAAAAAATTGTTTTTTCGAACTTACTGAAATCACACATGCAGAAACCAAACCAATTTTGTATAATGATTATTTAAAAACTTTTCTTGTGCAACTACAAAAAAAAAATTATTTTGCATTTTGTGTTATTCCACTGCTTTTATATTATTAGCTGTGGTTATTAAAATAAAATGGCTTGTTTTTTTTTTCTTATTTATTCAAAGCACTAAATATAAAATAACATGACATATAATTCATTTTATAATGTACATTATTTATTAATACAAGTAAAAACTAAAAATAATAAATAAATGTTTTTTCTACTAAAAAATTAAATTATTTTTTCAATCAAAAATAACAACACCAAATAAAGCAAAAAAAAATATTTTAACACTAAGGAATATCTTTACACAAAAAAAATCACGAATTTCCTATAAAACTTTAAATGATACTTTGTCCATTTATCTTATCAACACAATAAAAAACTACCAGAAATGTTTTATATTGTTTATAAAACGACGAAATACGCTCAAAAAGTTTGGTCCAAGGAATTTATGCACGAAAAAATCTTTAGGTTACCGAGTCATACTCCAGAGCAGCTTTACATTATGTACAGGACTATAATAAAATGCAACGATTATCTTTTCGATCGAAAAACCTTTAATCAAATAAATACCAGTCCAAGATGAGTTTAGAAATTGATATTTAAGATTTACGTTAAAAAACTTTCATTAAGTTATTTAAAACTTGACAAAAGCTGTTTAAAATATTCATATTCTACTAATACTAGGAATATTATAGCAGAGTGATAATCGTTCAAATTTTTGCGATTGTAAGTTTAGGAATAAAATATTTGTTTTTGAAGGTTTTTATCATAATGATGCAGCTGATGTCAGTTCACCAACTAACTCGTGTTTAGAGTTTAATGTAAAATGTAACAACTTTAAAGAACAACTCGAATGAATGTCGCAACGATTAATGCAGCTTGTGTACTTTTTCAAAGAAATATTGTTGTTTAAGTCGTGGAAATAGTAATAAAGATCAATTAAATACAGTAGAATTGTACAGATGCATTTACTAATAGATTTTCAAAAAACCTGTAATGATAAAACTTAATATTAACAACGATTTAATCGCTGTGAAAGATAGTTTATTTGATACTGGTGTTAAAACAAACGGTTTTGAAGTTTTTGTCAATTTTACAAAAGATTAATTGCTCTTAAACCACAACCCACCTACTTTTATTTAAATCCAGCTTTTTTGATTGAAAACAGAAAAGTAATATTTCAAAAGAGTATTATTGAAACGTTGAAGTGTTTCACCTAGTATTTGCTGAGTCAGCAAAATAAGAAAAGTTTATCATAAAAATAAATTATTTTCTCATTTTTTTATATTAATATTATAAAGCTTAATCTTTAATTAATTTATAATATATTTAGGTATAGTGGCAAACATATATGTGATAAAAAAAAACAAGAAAATTAAGAAAGTTTACTGACTCAGAAAATATTTGGGGAAACACATCAGCATTACAATCGGACCCATTTCAAAATAACAGATTTCCAGTAATTTGTTACGATGCAGACAAAAATAAATGGTCAAAAGAATCTAGATTTTTAACTAAAAACCATAATTCTTTGTTTGTTGATTCCCCAGTATTACAACATTTTGAAATCAACTGTATATTATTTGTTGGACATAGTGTTATAATTTATAGTTGAAACTTTCTTCTATTTGAAGCATATTTTTTTTAATTAATTTTTTTTTGAGATCATTTTACTACTGTTTTAGTTAATAATTTTCTGCTAAATAAACATAAATGTTATTAATCGACTTGAGTTTGTTGTTTTAACAACTCACTGCTTAAAAATGAAACAAAAAAAGCCATTTTAGTTCAATAGCCACAGCTCATACTATAGTAGTAATAAAAATCAAAATGTGCTAAAAAAATAAGAATTTACATATTTTTTATTAGTTTAGAAAAAGTACTTTAGCTATTTTAAATAATATTAAAAAATATAAAGTTTTTACTATAAGTTTGCCACTTTCTTATCTTAGTTAATAAAGTTTTGTATTTTTAAAAACCTTCTAAAGTTAGAATAAAGATATTAAAGTCAAATTTAAAACAATTTTATATTAGTATTAGTTTTGAAATTTTTTTAGTTTTTTTTCAATATTGAATTTATGTAATCATGAATATATAAAAAATGCAACAACTTTTTAGAGCATGTCATTTTTATTAAAAAAAAAAAGAGATTATTAAAATTATTCTTGGTCTAAAAGTAAAACACTTTATAAGATTTTTTTCTAAAATTCTTTCAGAAACTACTGTAACATGATAAAAATCAGTTTTTTTTATTAGTGGCATAAAATTACCATTAAGTATTACATTTTTAAAATATGTATATAGGGTTGCCACCCACTTTGGATATTCAAGACACTCAGATTGTTCAAAAAAATTGATTTTTTTATAATCATATACTTGAGTTTATTTTAATATCTAAGGTTGAGTCAGTATAACTCAAAATAATTTGAATTTTTTTTAATGTCAGGCTGACCCAAGATAATCTTATTTTTTACAAATATATAGATTACTTCTAAGGTTTTAAAAAATCTCAAGCCATTTTTTAATGATGTTGAATGAGATTTAGTTAATTTATTCCAATAATACATTTTATTCATCTTATAGAATAATATAAAATATTAACTTATCGCTGACTTAATTCTAAACAGTTAACTTTATGTACAATTTTTACAAATTTCAGGAAAGTTTAGATTAAGAAGTATCTATAATCTATAGATGCTACAACTAACCATTATCTATAAATAACTGATTTTTTAATGTAACTTACAATCTTATTTTATACTATTTACCTTTACTTTTATGTTTTACTCTTTCAATTATCAATATATTTCTTTAAATATCAAAAAACAAATGTACACCTCATTTGTTACAAGTGTTTTATGAAAAATTAAAGAGTTAGATTTTTTATAGAGTTATATAAAATTTCAAGGTTTTATAAATCAAGGTCAGGCAAGGATGTTAATTCTATCCTGAGATTGTTATAAAAATTTAAAAATTGTCCTGAGTCATCCTTAAATAAAAAATCGGTCAATATATGCTGAGTTATACTGAAAGGCCAGAGAGTGTAGCATAACCCGGACCTTTAAAACTCTCATGCAACGCACATGTTTGATGAGTTCTTTAAATAGATAAAATAAAAAGTGACTGGTAGCATGATCATCAATGTAAATAATAATAAAAATAAATAACTTTAATTACCCTTCTCCTTTACTAAAGTTCATAATATTGGTGGCCACTTATTATTGAAAAAAATTCTTCAAGGTATTCTGAATTTTTGCATGTCTTATAAAATTTACACTTTTAAGTTACAATTAGTTAAAATAAAATTTATGACAAAGAAATGTGTAAGATAGTGTATAAAAAACATAAAGGTATATAAAGCTAATTTGAATGTATACTTTTTTTTTTTCATTTAATTTGATGATGATTAAGAAAAATATTTTTTCTGTCAAATTAAACTTTTATTACTTTTCATGTAAAAATTGTTTAAAACTCTAGGTTTTGTAGTGATTTTTTCAAAATACTAAGCTTTTCCAGGCCATTTTCAACAACTTAAAAATTCCAATTTTTTAGCTTTTATTTTGAAATTCTAGATTTTTCCAGAATTTAGGTTTTGTGTCTTTCTGTCTAATTTTCGTGATGTAACTAACTTTTTAATCAAACTTTAGTACTATTATTTAGTTTTTACACCAAGGATCTTTTAATTAAAAGTGTTTTCGGTACTATTTTTACTACTTTTGTAGAAACAGAGAATTAAGGTAAAGTTGTAAATTAAGGTAAAAAATTTTTAAAGTCTAAAACTATAGTATAGCTAATCTGAGTTTGTTAAAAAATATTAATAATACATAAGTGTTTAATATATATTCTAGTTTTTTTTTTCTAATTAATCTTAATTATATGTACACTAATAGTTAAAATTCCAGGTTTTATCATGATTTATTCTTCAAAAGTACAAACGTCCTTCTTTTTAGGGTTTTAAAATTAAAAAACTTGTTAGAAAACTTACAATTTTAATGAATTTTAGAAATTTATCATACCTAGCTGAGATTTTTCAAGCAATAAATTAAACATGGATGACTTTACAAAAATTTATTAAAGGATTCTAGTAAAAAGTATTCAAGATTCTTTTTTGGAAATGTACTTTATCAAAAAACTGCGATAACAATAAACAGAATAGTTTTATAAATTATATAGTATTAATTTAATATTTATGAAAATGTTCATACTTAAGTTTTAACTAATAAAACTAGATATAAAGTTATTTTTTTGAAAATTTAATTTATTTCAATATTTTCTAAACAATTTCTTAAATTTAATAACTGAATTATATTGCACAATATAATTGTTTCAAATGTCAGAATTAAATAAAATAACATTTGAAAAAAATTAAACGATATAAGAATATACTACATACTTTTTTTGTAATATTTTCCTTTTCAAGCTATAATTTGTTCAAAAAATTTATGTACTTGTGACTCACTTTTACCATAAAAGGTAATTTTACTTTGGTAACTTCAGCTAATATATAACTTGCTTAGAATTTTTATGTTTTTTTTTTCTAACCAGTGATTTATTTTGATACCTAGAAAAGCCTTGAAATCAATATTTTTGAAAAATAAATCAAGCTAAAACCTTTAACTTAAAATATATGTCTGCATATAATTAACATAATATTAGATAAAAACTAAAGTTAAACTAAGTTTTAGTACATAAAATAATATTGTTTAACAAACTATGATTTAAAGTATTGTAGTTTTAGACTTAAAAAAACAAAATTTTCCATTAAACCATACTAAATACTAAAATAGGACAAAAAATAAAAGTTCATTAAAAAAATTTGAACATGTAATATTTAATGTACAGTTTTTTAATTTGATAAAATAGTTTATAAATAGATATGATAGATCACATGTATAACAAAGGGCGGCTAAAAAACCTGGAAATCCTAGAACTTGACAACTTTTGAAAAAAAAACTGAAAATTTTTGGTACACTGAACAAAAATCACTTTAAAACCTGGAATTTCAAATATTTTTACGTGTTGAGTAGTAAAATTTGGATTTAACACAAGATATCTACTAATTGATGAAAGTTTTTGACATTACCACATTTTTTTCCTAATTAAAAGGCATTTAAACTATAATTTAGTGTTATGATCTTTTATAGTGACTAACGTCTAGGATTGAGGTATTATTTTTTAAAGTTTGATCGTTTTTCAAGCTGATTTTATATTTTAATTAAGTATTTATTTGTGATTTTATAATTCTAGTAAGGTTTTCATTCACAATTTTACTTAGTAAAACTTCGGGTTTGTTTGGAAAAGGTTTCTAGTTTTGTCTGAAATATTTTTAACAATCACTTTTCTAACAAGAAGTTATTAAAAATATTTTTAGTAAATCTACTATACTTTAGAAAACGTTGTAATAAAGCAGATTAGAGTATTTTTAAGTCATTTAATTTAATATTAGCTTAGAATTTATTAAAAAAAAATTATGTTTTACATTAAAATAAATTTAAGTGTAGTAAAAAAGTTAAAGTGGTAATATATAGTATTAATGCTAACAAAGTTATAATGAGTTTATTAGAGGATAGTAGTAGAATTTTACTAACTAACTTACTAACTAACTAATATCTTTTATGTTACTATATTTTAATTGCTAGTAAAAAACTATTTTTGATTTTCCCTATTTTCAAAATACAGAAACTAGTCAGAGATTAGGGTAAGTTTTTTTATTTTAGTAAAATGGTTATACTGAAGAATATAGTTTTTTAAAGGAAAATGGTTGCAACTAGAGTGTAGGTAAAGGTTAAGAAATTTTAATTTATAAATTACTTTGAATATTTAAAATTATGATGTAATTCAGGCTTAATTAAAGATTTAATAAACACTCAGGATAGTTTTGGTGTTTTTTTATTTTTTCAAACTTAAAAACCTTGGAATTTAACAATTTTTGAAGAAAACTGGAAAACCTTCGTGTTTTGAACAAAAATCACTATAAAACTTGATATTTAAATTAATCTTTTTTTTATGTTAAATAGTAAAACTTTGACTTTACACAAAAGTTTACCATATAGCCAAGAGTTTTTTTAATATAAAAGACTCAATTTATTTAGCTTAATCGAAAGTTTTGAGCTAAAATACACGTTTATCCATGCGTTTAAGAAAAAGCTAGCAAGGTCAAGCATTGTACTGATACAAGTTATCATAAGGAGAATAATGTGATGTTGAATAAAGTTAATAACATTGCTATAAAAACCAGCCACATAGAGTGGTAAGGGCCACATTTAAGCTAATAACTGATGCAGTAAACATGTTATTCATATTAACTAGACACTTATATTGTTTTCTTATGTTATCTAAAGTATTTTTTATCAATGTTACTTATTTAATTTATTTTTAAATCCTAAGTAGTTAAATATTATTTTGTTTTATACATTCTTAAAGTATATAACTGTTAAATTTATTCTTGTGTAAAGTTTTGACTACATTTTGAGTAGTTTCTAAAGTATGACATTTTTTAAATATTTATTAGTGTTTGCAATTGTTCTTTGTAAAATATATATTCATGACAAGCTTAGATTATATAGAACAACCGTAATTATTATTTATTATCAGCATTTAGTATCACTTAAGTTTATATTCTAAGTTACCTACATCAAAAGGTTACATGCTACTTAACATAAGTCTTTTGAAAAACTTTTATTTTAAACTAAAAGTAGAACTAAAACTTATACTTTTAAAGATCAGGATGAAACTAAAAATCTAGCCACTTGGATTATATTGTTAACTATGTAAGTGAAGAGTAAATTATTTATTTTAAATATTATTTGCATTATTAGCCGGGCTACCAGCTGCTTTTTACTTTGTTTGTTTTATTTACCTTATCAAATATTTGCATATAAATTTTAAAAGTTTCATAGGTTCATTGCTGCTGTACTTTTTGGCTTCTCAAGATAACTATGAATAATAAATGTTTTTTGAAAAATAAAAGCTAGTTTAATTGTTTTTTTTTAAATTCCAGGTTAATTTTTTGTCTTCAAACAGAGTTGCAACACACTTTGAGTACTCAGGATAACTCTGAATATTTTGAGATGCTAAAACATCTCAGGATGATTAAGAAAACTTAGAATGTTTTGAATTTTTTTAAGTGTGATTTAGGACAGCTTTGATTTTTTTTATAAAAACTTAGGAAACATTCAACGTTCTTTAAAATGCCTAACTAAATTTTTTCACTAGATTTAGAATAAATTTTTTTTGATATAGTTTCAAAATGTTGTTGCTTTTTTCAACCAATTTTGTTCAAGAACATAATTTTTTTTTGCATTTGAAATGCTTACTTTAGTTTTTTTATTTTGCGGCAAGATCTTCACAATTCTTATAGAAAAAATTGTAGGTTCTGTTTCTCATCTGAAATTGTTATTTTCCACAATTTAAGTTTATCTTAAACTGTTTAATAAAATCGAAGTCGTCAAATAAGCATACAAGTGATATTATATAAGGTAAGATTAAAGTTGGTCAACTAAAATGTCCAAAAAATTTTCAACTGTTTTCTTTTAATATAAAGTTTTTTTTTTACATGGTAACATGAAAATATTAAAAAATTGTTTTTTAAAACCTTTAATGTTAAATCTTCAAATACAGTATTTTTAAAATTATATTATCACCTGATGCAGAAGTACACATATATAACTTTTCTTTTAATTATTTAGAAGAAAAAAGAACGTGAGGTATTTTTTTTAATAACCATATCTTTGTTACGTAACCTCAAGGGAAATATTATACTGTTATACAGAATTTCCAAAAAACGTGGCAATCAGACAATTCTAAGAATTTGAAACTTTAGGCAAAAACTTTGAATTTTGAACGAAATCCTGAAATTATAAACACATTTATATGTAAAATATTTAAATTTAGACTAGGTAGAGAAAAGTTATTATTTGTACTCAAATAATTGATATCTATTTATTTGTTTTCTTAAAACCAATACATATAATGTTAATTCTATTTACAGAAGATTTTACATTTTTACTAGTTCAGTTTTAACACGTTTTAAATTACTTTAATGTCTTCATTGATTTTTGAGTTTCTGTTAAATAAAACTTTTTAAATCAAATTTTCTGAGGTACAGTTAGTATAGTATAAAAGGATGTTGTCAAGTAGGTTAAAGTTTAATTATGTACCACAATAAAGAAAAAGCTTTAGATTAATATAAAACCACTTTTTTAATCAAAATATGTTATGTTTCAAATATAAGGTGAGCATTTGTTGTATAGATAATTTTAAGGTCTACTAACTTGGTTATGATTAGTCGATTATAGAGTAAAACTGGAATTTCTAACTACAGATTATATAAGAATATTGAATATTTATTGTTAGGTAATAAGTTTTTTTTTATTATTTGAGTTTATTTGCTAATAAATAACTTTTTATAAATTTTCCCATTTCCAAAACTAAGTAACTTGTCAAAGGTAAAGATAGAAAAATTTCATTTCAATTGTTAGTTGGACGTTTAGTTCTACCTCTTGAATTTATGACTTAATTTTAAAACTTTGAAAAAAATTGTTGCAACTAAAGTTAAGTTATTAAACAAAAACTGTATTTCATAAATAGCTTATAATGTTTAAATTTATTTATAACTCAGGCTTAATTGTAGGTTAATTAAAGCTTTAGGATAGTTTAAAGTATAAAATAAATATTTTGTTGGTTTTTATAATTTACAATTAAATTTTACTACTTTTAAATATTAAGCAGACTTTTGCTGTTTTTTAGCAATATTTTTAAGTTTTCCAGTTTAAATAACAACAACTATTTTAGTTTGTGGTCATTACTTCTTCTTTTAACATATTATTGATTTTCATGTATTTTTTAAGTACAAGAAACTTCCTTTTATTTTCATTTTTAAAATTAAACAGTATTAAAAGAACTTTTAGTGATGTACAATTTTGTAAATAAATTAAAGACAAATGCTCAAAAAAGTTTAGAAGAAAACATTTTAAAATTTTCATTAGAAAACTTTAAACAATGTAAGTTTTTGAAAAAAAGTATGCTAATTTTGACAGGTTTGTCACGCACTTAGGATAATTAGGTTGATTAATAATATTTGAAAAAACACGAAAATTTTAAGATGACTCAGACCAGTTTTGCATTTGTATAAGGATCTCAACCTACTTTCGATTTCAGGCCAGGTTTTTCTATTCAGAAGACTAAGGTTATTATAACTTGTTAATGATTCAATTAGTTACTAGGGTTCAAAGAAATGATCTATAATTACTTGATTTTATTTTTACCATTTCGTATGAAATGGTGTGCCAAGTTTACAGGGTTGCCATAAATCAGGCTTTTTTTAAGCTCATTCAAAGTCATAACAAAACTAAAATAACAAAAATCATTTTTTTTTACGTTAAAATGGCAAAAAAAAGTTTTTTTTAGGTATTATGTCAGCATTTGTCAATTCTAATTAACATAAAAATAAATTAGTAAAAAAATTAATTAAAGTTAGACTAAAGTTTAAAAAATTAACGAACAAATTTACTTAAAAAATTATTTAATCCTTATCCTTTATATGATTAAATTAAATAAGAAAAACTTCTAATAAATTATTCATACAATTTCAATAACACTAAATATATTTCGAGAAATTCTTATCAGTAGAGTACAAAGCTAACAAGGTGGTAAGGCTCCAATATCAAACTTAAACAAAAGTATGGTTATCTATTAATAAAGATGCTGTTGTAAAGTAAGTTAAAATGGATTGACAACAAGACATCAAACGAAAAGATTAAAAGATCATGTTTTTAAAAGTGTAGAGAATTTTTGCTTTCCAGATAAAAAAGATGATATACTAGTCAAGGTTTATAATGTATCTCAACATTTATCTTTTGCAGAACATTTAATTAATAATTCAACTTGTGCAATTAGTTATGATATAAAGAGATATAAAATTATTAAACTTTGTAGAAATTATTTCGATTTGATTAAATTAGAAGCCATCTGTATCTTGTCAAGGAAACCTTTTTTATGTTAGCAAAAAGATTATGAATATACTGTTTTTTTATTCTGTAACTGTTATATTCGTAATAGTCTTTAAGGATTGTTTCCATTTTATTTATGTTTAGTTTTATTTTAGATCAACTTTAACGTAAGTAAACTTATATTATTTTAACTTATACTAGTTGCTTTTATCATTTAATAATCTCTTCATTACTTTGTAACTATATAAGCTTGTATAATATCATTACTTTTTAGCTTTGTATTCTTCTGATGATAATTGCTCAAAATATATATAGTGTAATTGAAGTTGTGTGTCTTGTGTAACTTATTGTATGATCACTGGTCACTTACGTTCCATTCTTCTAATAAGTTTTAAATAAGCCATATTAAAAACTAAATGTCTGAATTAATTTCATCAAAACATTTGTTTCTATAGAAAAAAATTTTGATTTGACTAAAATAAGTACCAAGTAATGGAAAGACTATTTATATATATATATTTTTAAACTTCTTCAACATAATTAAGAATCAAAGTAGCTAAATATACAAACTTATTTTTAAGCTTTTATTAAATATAAAAATTAGCTAAAACATCATCAAGTCATGTCAGGTGAAAGCTGAAAAACTGATGTTAAAAGAATAAAACTTGAAGAAAACAATGAAAATTTGACATGTTTTGGTACAATCTATGAAAGTTCAAATGTTGACTGTTTTACTACTTCATGCAAAGAATTTTCCTTAAAACAATTAGATAATAGAAGTCTACGAGTTTTCAATGATTTTACCACGACAGGTAGAGTTGTTTTAACAATATTTTAAGATTAACCTTTCTTAAATATTCGCATTTTATTCAGTTTTTACGGTTTTAATAGAACGTTCAGAAATTTATGTTGGTAAATAATTTTGAAATACTTTAATATAATTTAATATTATTAAAACTAAATATTATGTTTGTTTAACAAATAATATTTATGACTAGTGTAATAAATTAATAATGAAGTTTAAATGTTTTTGTGAAACTAAAAGATTTGATAAGAAGTTTTTTCTATTTTTAACAACAACACTTAGCAATTATATGTATTTTGTTAAATCATTACTATTTATAACTTCTTACTTGTACATGTGTTTTTTTTTTTTTAGATGTATCAAATATGAAAGAACATGAAGTTGTTTTAGCTTTTAAAATAAATAAGCTTTTGCTTAACGAAGACGCAGATATAAAGATCAGCAGAATCATACAAGACAAAATTAAAGTTAAAAATGTTGTCGCTATTTGTAGTTTAGCTGAATATTACAAATTGTCTTCTGTTTTTGGGTCTTCTTTGATATATATAGAACGTTGTTTCCCAATGTTAGTAGAAAACAAAAACTTCTTAAACTTAAATTTTAATCTTGTCGCAAAAATACTTTCAAGTTCTGAATTGCATATTCACTCGGAAGTTGAAGTATTTAACTCAGCAATTGATTGGTTGAAACACAACAGTGAAGAACTTAGCAAACATGCAAAACAAATGTTATTAAAAGTTCGACTTCCTTTGTTGTCAGAACATGCATTAAAATATGTTTTAGATTCTAGCTCTCTATCAAATGAAATTCAGGAGTTTATTAAAGAATTAAAAGAAGTTTGTCTAAACCAGCTTAATAAAAGGACAGGTAGTTGTTATACAAACAGATATTGTAGTCAAAACTTGTTTAAGTTCTTAATTTGTGGTGGTTCGAATACTCACTCTTTAATATCTGCTGGTTTTATTAGTAAAAATAATGACGCAGTAAATACGGTAATTCAAGTAGATGGAAGTGACTTAAACAAAGCGAAAGTTCTTTCACCAATGAAATTTGAGAGAGAAGATTTCGAAGGTGTTTGTTTAAAAGGAGAAGTTTACGTACTTGGTGGTCGCGGTAAGTGTGGTACTAAAATAATGTCTGTTGAAAAATATTCACCTTCTAAAAATACTTGGAGTGAAGAAGCTGATACGTTCGATAATCGTGAAAACTTTTGTGCTTGTGCATTTATCGATAAAATATATGTTGTTGGTGGATATTTCCCTCAAAACGTTGAAGCAACTAACTCTTGTTTACAATTTGATACAAAAAACAAAAGATGGAAAAAAATTGCTAAAATAAAAGAAAAAAGAAGGGATTTAGCGTGTGTAGTTTTTCAAGGAAATATTGAAGTTTCTGGTGGAATGGATGATTGTGGTAACTATTTGAACTCAGTAGAATCATAAGATGTATTCGGTGATAAATGGTCACTAATGCCATATAAGATAAATAACAATGTTTATCATAGTCTAGTTGTTGTTAAAAATAAACTATTTGTTATTGATTGTGGATGTAACAATTGTGAAGTTTTTGAAAAAAACTGTAAGAAGTTTATAGCTTTGAAATCACAAAACAGTATTATTTTTTTGAACAAGGCTGTGTCGATGGGAAACCTAATTGCAATGTTTCAAAATAACAGTTCATCAATAATTTTTTATGATGTTGAAAAAGTTGAATGGTCTAAAGAATCAATTGAATTCACAAATTGTCTTCAACAATTCGCTTATGGAAAGTTACCTTGGTATTAAAACATATTTTTTTGAAATATACTGCTAATTGTGTTATATTTTAAATGCTAGATTAAAATGAGTAAGTTTGGTATTAATTAAATTATAACAAAAACACCTACCTTAAAAAGTATAATTTGTCTTTTGTGTTGTTATACTATTTAATAAGTAAAATTTCAAGCCTTTGATATAGTTTTAGGATCAATTTCAACTCTATATTTAATATTATTGTAAGTATGTGACAGATGGTAATAAAGTAGTTACGAATGAAAAAGCAACGTATAATTAGTTTGTTATAATTTGAAATATCTTAATACTCTTCGAGCTAATTGCGTCTGAATTTTAATTGGAAATGCCAAAGTAACAGGTTTGGCAGTTTTGACAGATACGCAGTAGCTTCCAATAAATCTTGATTTTTAGTTGATCTGCGATCGATTTTTTGCCATTTTCTTTTATCAATTTAAGCTGGATATCGAATTATTAGTTTACTAGAGGGTAAAAAGACGTTTTAAACTAGTATAGGTAATTTATTTTTCAATTTGACAAAATATTCAATTTTTAACTAGTGCTAACCAATACTTAAGATCTATTTAGGAAGAATAATGATGTTGCAACACTCGTACTTATTAAAAATGTTTTAACATACAATTTCATGATTAGTAGCTTTAAAATAATTATCTTTAATAACTTTTTTGGTTTTTTAAGTTTAAATAAAGTTAAAGTAATATTTTAAAAACATTGATTAAGCTAATTTTAGTTTAAAAACTTACAGTATACCTCAGTATTTAGTAACAATTTTTGGTTGTGCTTAAACAATACTTATTTTATCACATTTTTATTTGATTACCACATATAGCTTAATAACTAAAGTTGTTGAGCTACTTTTCCTCGAAAAAATTGTGAATTAATACAAAGACCATGAGACCGACCCGTGTGTTAAAATCGATTTCATAACTTAAGTCAAGTTTATTCATTATATTTTATTGCTAAAATTACTTGAGCATGATATTTAAATTTTTAAACTAACATAAGTTTGTTAAGAATTTAGTTTACTGCCTAGTTCTGACAAGTGTGCAAAATTTACTTAATAAACATAAATTTAGCTAATTTTTAATATTGTTCAAAAATTTAAAATAATATAGTTTTAAATAAAATATTTAGAATTTTTTAATAATTTCAATTATAGTTCCGAAAATTGAAATAAAAACTTTTTAGTTAAAATTGATATGATTTCTGACTGAACAAATGGCTTTGAACATTTTGGTCTTTTTTATTTCCTCATATGAACTAATTAAATTTTATGTCTATTACTATGTATTGATAACTAAAAAATAAAACCAAAATAAAATTTATAAGTTTAACTATACTGGAAGTATTGTTCATTTAAAAATATTTAAATAAGTTTATTTAATCTAAGCCTCTGCAGGTTTAAATTTTATTTATATAGATTTAATATAGTTTTAGAAAATAAAAAAAATTGTTCATTTATAATCTCCAGCCATGTTTAAATGATTACTTATACTCATAAAATACTAATCAAATTTTACTGCCACATGTATATATATAAAATTCTAGTAATAATTGTGATTAAGTATTTATTTATTTGAATTGAGAAAATTATTATTTAGTTATATAAAGAGAAAATTAATCTGGAAATATTATTTGGCATAGTTAGTTTTTTTTTTCTTTGTATGGTTTTTTATTTATGTTAATTTTATACTGTTAATTTCATTACTTAAATCTTCATTTTGCTGATGTTTTATTTTAAAATTTTTTTAAAGCAAAAGAACTGTCGTTTTAACCTGCATTATAAATAGGATTAAAAAATTGACATAGTTTCAGGTCTTTGGTTATGTATTTTTTTAATTGGTTTTATTTAAAATTTGTTTAAGAAAAATCAAGAAGTTTTTTTCAACCCTGTATTCAATTATCAGTATTTAACATATGTACATGTACTTTTAAAAATTTTACTATAGTTTTTAATCAGTGAATTATTAATAAAAAGAATACTTCATAATTACTGTCATAAAAAAATATATACAAATATTTTTAAAACAATTTATGACCGATAGTTATTTATTATACAACATTGAAATGTTTTATGACTGGCTATTTCTGACTTTATATGATATTGAAGTATTTTATTATTGATATAATTTATGACTGATATTTACATATATAAAGTAATATAGGTATATATTAAGACTAAAAGTATATCATGCAATGTTGAATTAAGGGCATAGGGGGAGGGTCCACCTCGATTTTTTACAAGTTAATCTTATTTCATAGAGTTTTTTCTGAGCTATCAGACATTGTTAACCGCTAAAAAAACTTTAAGTAATATTTGAGATCTAAGTCATCAAAGTTTGGGACCTCAATAGGTTTAAAATGGAAGGTGCCAACCAAAAACACAAAAAAGACTATTTCATTAGAAATCTATCTTCTCTTTCATTTTTTAACCAATTTCTTCAAATTTGTACAAAAATCTCATTATTAAAATAAAAAAGATTCAATGCTTTTTTTTTTAATTAAAAAAAAATAATTTAAAAAAAGCTTGTTTTTA
Organism: Thalia democratica; assembly: GCF_965202585.1. Lineage (NCBI taxonomy): Eukaryota > Metazoa > Chordata > Thaliacea > Salpida > Salpidae > Thalia > Thalia democratica. Next base: position 115,589,945 of record NC_139165.1, on the reverse strand, counting down.
CCTAAAATTTTTGTTTTCTAAAATTACAACATTCAAAGTCTTATAAACTATTAAAAGAACGCTTCCTGAAATCTTGAGGTCTCTAGCTCAAAAGTAGAGGAAAAGATAAATTTTTAGTTATTTTTAATTTTCCAACAAAATTGACTCCAAAATATTTTTGGTCCATACGTTTGTTTCGGAAACTTTTTACATAATCAACAATTACAATAAAGTTAAATAAGACTTTTTAATTGTATAAAAACTGGCTTGTAGTTTGTACTGCTAGAGACCTCAAGATTTCAGTAAGCGTTCCTTTAATAGTTTATAAGACTTTAAATGTTGCAATTTTTAAAATATAAGAAAATAAAAATAAAAGATAAATTAATCTGGTTTTTCTTTAATTATTTTGTTTCGAATTAAAAAAGACAGCATTGAATCTTTTTTTAATTTAATAGTGGAAAATCTGTACAAATTTGAAGAAGATTGGTTGAAAAATGAAAGAGAAAATAGATTTCTAATAAAATAGTTTTATTTTTGTATTTTTGGTCGGCGACTTCCATTAGAAACCTATTGAGGTCACTAACTTTGATGACTTAGATCTCAAACATTACTTAAAGTTTTTTTAGCGGTTAAAAATGTCTGGTAGCTGAGACGAAGCTCTACAAAATAATATCAACTTGTAAAAATCGAGCTAAACCTCCCCTATGCCTTTAATTCAACAATGCTTTATATACTTTCAGTATATTATATGAGAATTATTCAGAGATTATTCAGTGTATTATATATAGGGTTCTTGCCGACAGGCTAAATCAGTCTAAATGTGTTTTTTTTTGAAAAAAGTTGAAAAACATTAGGTTAAATCAGTTTTTTATTTAAAGATTTTAGAATCTTAGTTTTCTCAGTTTAAATGCTTGAAAATTTGATAAAATTGAGAAATCTTTTAAGATCAAATTGAGATGTCAATTTTTTTCTAAATAAGGGTTTAGTTATTGAAGACAAAATCAGTCAAAATAATATGTTGTAAAAATAAATGCTTAAATTTTTTGTTGAATCTCCAAAAAAAATTAAAAATCTTAATTATTTTGTGTTGAGTAGATTCATCGTAATTTTGATAATTCATTATAAAAATAATGTTTAAATATTACAGTTTAGTTCAACAACTTTGCTGTTTGTTTGAATTTGTTTATATCAGCTATGTTTTTCAGAGCTTAGTTGGTTGAACTTTTTAAATTTCTAATTTAAAGGCTTTATACCATGTACTTTTTAGATTAGACTCTTAGCAGTTTATTCATATATTTTACTGTTTGTTTAAAGTTATTAGAGATATTCACAACACGAAAACTTAGCTTTAAGATATAAGTATTAAGTTTTGTGGGAGTACAACTTTTAAGTACTTTCATTTTTCTTTAATTTAAGTGTAAGCATTTTAAATCTGATATGAAATCAACAAATTACTGTATTTATTTAGAATTTAGGATTTATAGTTAAACACGACAATGCACGTTGCTTTATAATAAATTTTAGGTTATAATGTTTTCAATAAGTGCTTAATTAAATTGAACAGTTGTGTTTAGTAATATATATTAAATTTTACACTAGTGATAGATTAGATATAACACTTATTTTAAAACTTATCACTGAATTTGTGATGTTTTGGGCATAGGGGGTGGCACCTTTTACACAATTTAGTCTTACTTTATTGAGTTGTAACTAAGCTATGAGTTACTTTTTGTAGATTTTTAAAGTTTAAAATATTTTTGAGCTAAAGCTGGTCGAAGTCGGAGACTACAATAGTACTAATAAAGACCCCCAAATGCCTAAAATGACTTCTAAAGGGGATTTCCTTACTTTGAAAAAATTTCAGGCTAAATGAAAAAAATTCACGCACGAGCCCTGTATACAGCTCAGTCATAATACATTACAATACCACATTAAATATATTATTATCAGTCATAATCTATATTAATTTCACATTATATGTATAATTAGCAGTCATGATATGTATCAATATCAAATTATTTATATAATTGTCAGAAATAATCTATAGCAATATCACATGGTATATATATATTTATCAGTCATAATCTATATCATTTTTTAATTTTATATATAATTAGCAGTCATAATATATATCAATATCACATTAAATATAAAACTACCAGTCATTTTAAATATCAATATCACAATAAATATATGTTTATCAGTCATATTATATATCAATATTACATTATATATATAATTATCAGTTATTATCTATATCAATATCACATTAGATAAAAATCTACATCAAAATCACATTTTATCTACAGTTATCAGACATGATATAAGACAATTTCTCATTATATATATATAATTATCACTCATAATCTTTATCAATATCACATTATATATAATGTCATTATTCATAATCTATACCAAAGAACATTATATGTATAATTATTAGTTATAATCTATAACAATATTACATTAAATATATTCTTATTAGTCATAGTGTACATACATCAATAACATATATATTTACAATTATCAGTCATAATATATATTAATATCTCATTGTATATATAATTATCATTTATAGTATATATCAATATCACATTATATATATAACTATCAGTCATATTATATATCAATGTCTCATTTTTTATATAATTATCAGTCATAATCTCTATCATCATCACATAAAATATATAATTATCAGTCACAGTATATATCAATATCTCATTATATTTTTTATTATCAGTCATAATATATATATATTTATATATATCAATTTCTCATTGTATATATAATTATCAGTCATAATATATTTCAATATCTCATTATATATATAATTATCAGTCATAATCTATATCAATATCAAATTATGTATATACTTCAGTCATAATCTATTTCAATTAAAAATGAGTATTTTATTTCGTTAATCTAATGATAGCCAGTCATAAGATAATTCATTTTGTATTATAAATAATTATCCGTCATAAATTTTTATAAATCTTATAAGTTTTTTAATTAAAGTTTGGAAATAAGTTACTTGCAAATTTTAAACACTGTAAAGACAACCAAAAAGTTAAAACTAGAATTGAAAAATATCTTGCTTCTTAAAAACTTTGGATAGTAATATATCTACAGCATGATTTTGTTTAAAGTTTAATGTACAACATAAAAGCAAATAGTTTACAACTTGTTTATGTAATATATTAAATTAAACACAGCTGCATATAAAATTTATTCGAACAATTTTAAGTAAATTATATAAATTAAATTGTTAATAATTTGCTTTTAATGTTGTAACTTAAACTTTAAACAAAATAATGATGTAGATATATTATTCAAAGTTTTTAGAAGCAAGATGTTTTTCAATTTTAGTTGTATATTTTTGGATGTCTTTACAGTTTTTAAAATTTGCAAGTAAATCATTTTCAAACTTTAATTTACAAATTATAAAATTTGAACCGCATATATTTTTGAAAATACCTTGATAGTAAATATGAATAGTGTTTTCATTATGCAAATAAAGTTTTATCTATACTTAAGGCCATAGGGGGGTCCACCTTGATTTTTACAAGTTGATCTTATTTTATAGAGTTTTTCTAAGCTTCGAAATGCTTTTTATCGTTTTAAAAAACTCGAATTATTTTTTGAGATATGCCCAGTCAAAGTCGGGCCGCATAATAGGTTCCCTATGGGAAGGGAAAACTAAAACAGCAAGGAAAGACTATTTCATTATAAATTTATTTTTTAATTTTATAAATATATGAATAGTATATAATATGATATTTTTCAAAACATAACAAGTACATTGTTTTAAAATAAATTTTTCTGTTTGAGCAAATCTGTTTTTTTTTTCTAGGCAGTTTAATTATTATTTTACATTCAAAAAAAAAATTTGTGTTTATTACAAAACACTGATAATTTTTCAATTATATATGCAAAAATTTTTTAAGTATATGAGATATCAGAAATAAATAATGTAAGTTTGAATTACTTTTTAACTGTTTTATTTTAATGCGTTAATATAACCTTTTCTTAATATTCTGTAAAAGTTGCTTTCTTTTGAGAAAATATTTTTCTTTACAATAATATCTCTTATTTCTTTTTTTAATTATATTTTTATGTATAGTTAATTTTTTTAGTTTTATGTCTTTTATCCTGTGTAGTTATTTTTCATGTGTAGTTATTATTTTTCTTTTTATGTTTTTTTTCGTGTTTTGTGTATTTTACCCGCCTGAGTCTTGTTTGTTATTTTTAATAAGTAACTAATAGCTTAAGTTAAGTATTACATATAATAATTTAAACCAGGGTTATAACTAATTCAGGCTAACTCAATATAGTTCAATATTTCTGTCAAAATTTTAAATCTTAAGGGATCCACGACTGTATAAGTTCTAACAATTATGAATGATATTATTTAAAGTTCAATCTAGTTTTAATTTTCATAATAAAGCAGCATACATATTGTTAAAGGGTAGCTGTCAAATTTGCACGTAGGGACAAAAATGCACGAAGGGTCTTTTGCACGAGCAGATAATATTGCGCGGAGATATTTTTGAACGGGTTATCTTAATTGCTATCATTGTAACTCTTACTCTCGGTCGATAAATAATTTTTTATAATTTTATTCTTGCTTTCACTGTTACCCCTTACCATCAGTCAGTAACTTTTTTGTTTGTAAATTTTATTTTACTCTCGTGCAAAATTGGCTTCGATCAATTTGTGCCTCGTAAAATTTAGACTCGTCCCTTATTAAGTCCTCAAGTATTCGGTCTACAAATATTATAATGCTCTAAATGTTTAAATAATTTTAACGTAGTAAATTTATTTAAAACCAAGTATAGGTAAATTTTGAGGAATAGGTTTAAGAGTTAAAATAAAGTATTTTTGGCAGAATAACCTGATTTTAACAGTGGTGTAAGTTTGTAATACCTAAGTTACGAAAATAAGTTGAAAAAACTTTGTTATACTTTTTCAACAACGAAAGTAAACTTGTATTTATTTAGTTTTAAACTCAGTCTTTTTATTAAGATGTTGCAAATTTATACATAAAACTTTAATTATGTTTGCTATTTTTTCTCTCTGAAAGTTATTTATAACCAAAGGGCTAGAAGCTAATTACAAGATTTTTTGAGCCCGCTGATTATTAAGCTAAGTTTGTTACAACTGTGAAAAAGATACCTAAATTTTTTATGTGGGTAAATCTACTTTGGAAAAGGGTAAATTTCGAATGGTAAAATTTTTATTTATTTCAATTACAACTAACTTCAGTTGATAATTTAAGCTTGTAAACTTTGAGGATATATATTTTATTATTCTGTCATTAATACCCTCAATCGGTAACTTTTATAATAGTTTGTATTTTATTTTTTTTTACTTTTCTGCGAAAATAACCCTTCTTGCTAAAGTGAACGAGTGTGAAGTTAGCTTGGTAACATTTTTCAAGAATTTTTAAAATATGTCCTAACTTTAGATTCAATTATTCTCCCTATCCTAATAGCTAAATAAAAACTTTCTTTTTATTATTCTAGAAAACGGTCCTTTGTGTTTAATTAAAAAAAATCCATTGGATTGGGGCTCGACTTTTAGTGTAGGGCCTCAAAGAGAAAATGAAACTTTTTATCATATTTCACTTATCTCGAATACAATAAAAAACAAAATTATTAACTAAAATATAGAAAGAAATAATAAAGGTGTGAATCAGAACAAACTTAATTAAATTATTTTATTGATTTAATTTTTATATTAATTTGTTGTAATTCATATTCTTTTTTTTTTTTTTCATTTTATCAATTATTTATCTAGGAAATGGCCAGGACAAACGATAGTGTAATAAACATGATTTTGCTTTTGGGCCAAATCGTAAAAGATATTAACAATAATTATAAAATAAACATTTAAGAGTTTAATTAACATGCAAACTAACATGTAACAGTTAACATGTAAACTAATAAATATTTATTTTTGTTTTTAAGGCAAGAATAATACTTAAAAAAAAACTTTATTTTTACAGGGACCCAATGAAATAATTTAAACCCTAAACCAAATTTTTTTTGAATTAAAGAAAAAGTTGCGTTCTTTAAAATTAAATAAAAAATTTCGATTGCTTTTAATTAAGGAAAATAATTAACATTTTAGTTTTTTGAAAAAATAATAAACTTGCCTATAAAGTTAACTTAATGCTCGTCTTTTATAAGTAGTTTATGTAATAAGATTAAAGTTAGACAATTTTAATTTAAAATAGACAGATCAAACTATTTTTTAAAACAAATAAAGTAAGTTAACATGGTTACATAAATTTTGTCTTCAATCTATGATTTAAGACGTTAAACATTAAATCGTCAAAAGTTGTATTTCTAATACGTTATAGAAGATCTAATGTAAAACCATACAACCTTCTTTATAGTTTTAAATTAGAAAAAGGAATATGAAGAATAAGTAATTTGTCTTCGCAAAAAAATTAACTAAAGGACATGAAATTAAAACTCAGGATGATATCATTCTACAATTTAAAATTAGTCTGTGCTCCAAAAAAAAATAGATAAATTTTTCAAGGGATTTTTAACACTACTTTTAGTTTAAGCCTGGTACCGACTCTAATCTTAACATTTTGTAGCTAAAATTTTTAAAGGCGTTGTAGGTGAAGAATTTTATAATTAATAACACTGCCTTCTATAAAGTAGCTAAAAGCAAAAATTATATTATCAGACAACTAATTGAGAAACCCTGAATGCCTAAAGTTTGATTGCTCAGGCATAAAACATGGGTTTGAACATTTTTTGAAAAATGTGGATTATTAACGAAAAATCGACAAAAAACCTGTAATTCAAAGCAATTGTTACAAGATAAAATTATAAAACTTAGGCTTTATACAAACAGTTTACATATATACATTATTTTTTATTATTATAGAAACAACTTAAAATATATTTACTTAAACTTTTCAACACTTGTATACCATTTAAGACTTTAATTTCAGTTTAATAGTAAAATAGAAAAAGCAGAATAAAAAACTTTTCACGTTAAAAAAAATTAAATTTTTGAATCTTTTAAATACTGACAATTAGTATAAGTTTTGACTTTTCGCATTTTGTTCCTCCAATTTAGGCTTGATTTCACTTTTTAAGTATACTTGAGGAAAAAATGATGAGTTTAACTAAAAGAAGAAATTATTTGCTAAGTTAGAGAAAAGTTATTTTGGTGATGAGTGCTAAGCAAACTTTAGCGCTAATTTTGCCAAAATATTTAAACTGCTACACCAACTGAATACTGAACAAAGATGTTAAGGCCCTACCGTGGTATAGACAGTATAAAATTTAAAAACAGGATTTTATGTTAAAACTATTCGAGCATGAAATTTTTAGGGTATAAATTAAAATATGTTCTAAAGAATTTAGTTTACTGCTTAGTTGTGGCATTTATGCCAATATATTTTAATAAAAAATATATTTAGTTGAATTTTAATTTTGTACAAAAACTTTAAACAAATTAGCTTTAAATAAAATTTTAAATTATAATATAAAGTTAACTCTAGTTTAGAACAAAAAAGAAATACTTTTTGGATAAGTATTGAATATAGTCCCTGTCTTACTTAATAACTTAAAACATTTTTGTCTTTTTATTTCAATATTTCCAATATTAACTAAGAATTTGTTTTTAGTTAGTGAAAAGTTAAGAGAATCAAAAAAAGTTTAGAATACAAAGATAAATTGATAAATTTTTTAATAGAATATTATTTAAAAATTTACCAAAGCTTTTGCAGGTTTAAATTTATTCATATATTTTTTATACATATTTCAGAAAATAAACAAATTTGTTCAATGAAGTTAACTTAATAATTTAAAAAAACAGTTTTACATTATATTTTTAATGTGTAAATACTATTTAACACAGTTTTTATCATAGATTTAATTATAATGTTAGAAAATAGAACTAAAAATATGTATTTTTTAAGATCTGTAAAAATTAAAAATATGATAATAAATTTCTTAAAAATAAGTTTTTATCCTGATAATGTTCTTAAAAATATAATGGAAGATAAATTATTAATTTTTTTAATTAATAACACTGCCTCTTATATGAAATCTAATAGCAAAAAGCAAATTTTTATTCAAAGTTTTCAAAATACCTGAAAACCTGAAAAAACTTAGTATTTGACAGTTAAGGCAAAAATTATGGAAATTTAGTTAATTTTAGAAAAATGTTGAATTTTGAATAAAAATCACTAAAAAATATAGACCTAAAATCAATTGTTACATGTAAAAATACATTTGTTAGACTAAATACAAAAATTTTACAGTATTGTTATAATACTTGTACACCATTATTATATTATTACAGATATTTTGTTATATCATTTAGATTTTTAATTATAGAACACATTTAAAGTAGCATTACAAGTATTATTTCAATACTTGTCTACCAATTAAGACCTTAAATTTAGTTTTGTATTAAAAATAGACTAAAGATTCACTTTTAAAATAACAATCTCTAAAAACTTTAAAATATAGAAGTTACACTTTTTTTTCGTAAATATAATTTGATAGTTTTTACTCCTTTTGCTTTAATGTATGAATTATTTATTGATATTTATTTTAATCTTATTTATTGTAGGTTTTAGATTTTTTGTAGTTTAGCTATATTTTGTAACTAAAACAGGTGTTTAATATTTTTATAACTTGTATTATATATTTTGCTATTATTCATTGCTATCATTCATTCAATTTTAAAATTATTAAAGAAAAAAAACCGGTAGCAACTAGAGTAAGGGTATTAGATTTAAAATTAAAGTTCTAGATTACTTGAAGTTTAAAAAATCAAGTTTATATATGGAATTGCTATTAAACTTTATATAAGTATGGTATTTTCATAATTTCAAACTCAAAAGTCCTGGAATTTGAAAATTGGGTCTAAAAAAAAGAAATTTTTGAATATTTGAAACAGCTGGAAAAACTTAGAATTTTGGAAAAAAATCCCCATTAAATCTAAAATTTAAAATTGTTTTTAAATGTTGAGTAGTAAACTTTTTATTTTATAATAACAATTAACCAGATGCTTAAAGTTTATTTTCTTTACTTTAATTTAAGTAAAATAAAAACCACATTTTTAGTAGCTAAACATTAACCCTCCAATTTTACTTAACTATGTTACACAGTTCTTAATTTAAATATAAATTTTAATTTAAAAATAGACAGAAATAGTTATTCTTAATAAGACCTGGAAAAAATTTAAAAAAAATAGTAGTCACCTTTATTATAATGTTAAGTGTAAAAGGGAAAAAATATATTTTATTTGACTGTTATTTGCACTACCAGTTGCTTTATATCTCGCTTAATTGAAGTTATCTATCAAGTATGTGCAATAATATATAGTGAAAGTTTCATTGGATCTTGGTTGCTACACTCTCTAGTTTATCAGGATAAATGTGAACTATTATGATTTTGTTGTAAAAATCAAGCTAGTTTCAAGTAGAAAAATCAAGAAGAAAAAGAAAAACAAAAGATGGTTTTTGAGATTTCAAAAGGGTTATTACTCCCTAAGTCAAAAAAATTTCTTCAGTGATTAAAAACTGCCCTGTTGTCCTTAGTTTTTTTCAAATCCTTAAAAACGTTATTAAATTCTTGAAGAAACTAACTTTTTACTAAACTCATTTAACTGTTAAACAAAATACGTCCAAGTTTTTAAAGAAACTAATATTATCATAATGTATTAAGCAAAGTTTGGCAGTACATACTTATTTTGAGCTTTACACAAAAAAAGAGTATATTTTTTACAGTTATTTATTAATAAACTTAAAAAAATTATATTTATAACTTTTGTCAACTACTTAATAATCAAGTTTAGCATTTTATCATTTGTTTAGAAGTAATCGACTAAAACATAGTTTTGTAATCAGTAAGTTATTTAAGAATTACATAAAACTATAAATACTACATTGAAATTCTAAATGTAAAAAAAATCATCTAAACTTTAGATACTATTTAAATAACAATTCGATTTACTAACATTAAAATATTTAGTTTAAATTAATTTATTAATTAATTAGTATATTTAAATTATTTTTAATGAAGATAAAATAAATTGCTATTAAAATAGCTGAACATAATATGTTTAGAATTATTTATAACAAGTTAAAAGTACATATCAAGTCATGTTAGGTGAATGTAATATGGACAACATTGATGTTAAAAAAATAGAAGTTGAAAATAACCATGAAGATATAACAAGTTTTGGTGCAACTTGTAAAAATTCAGTAGTTGATTGTTTTAAAAACAAATGCATGAAGTTTGTTACAAAACCATTAGATGATAAAAGTGTACGAGCTTACAATACTGCAGGTAAGATAATTTAGAAATTATTTCAACACTTATTTTTTTTCTTAAAGTTAGTTACTTTTTCTCTTATTTTATAAGTTTAATGTCCTAATCAAAGTAATTTTTAAGTGCTTTAAAAATATTGTACAATTATAAAAACAATCTTAATATTACTTGTTAGATGTTATAAAAAGTAATATGAAGATACATAGAATAGGAAATAGAATAAGGAATAAAAAAGTGCTTAAAAGTTTTGAATACTTTAAACAACTACAAAAAAATAATTTAGATAAATATAAGTGATTTAAACGGTATTTAGGTTATTATTATAAGGTTATATTTTCGTAAAAAAATCTTGATATTACTTTTTAGATGTTATAAAAAGGTGCTTAAAAGTTAAGAATATTATAACTTACTACAAAAAATAATTAAAGCTAATGTGAGCTAAAAGGTGTTAAGGGCATATATGAACTGAGTGATATAAATTAATGTTAGCATTTAATTTTATATAAAAGATTAAATATAAAACAATAAGTTTTTTTTTTATTCAAACATAAAAAATTATCAAAAATTTGAGATATGGTCATTCTCTTTATATTTTTGCAGTATTATCATCCTGATTGCAATATTTCTACATTAAAACTAATCAGAAATTTAGAATAACATAAAAATATAATTTTTTTTTCATGGTATTTAACTCAAGTTTTTAGGTAATATTACTTAAATTAAAAAAAAAACCTCTTTCTAAAACTAAGAAATATTAACATCATAAAAATGTCAATTTAGAAGATAAATATTGAATATTTTAACAATAAAAATAATTATATTTAGAAGATAAGTTAGTTGCTTAAGCTATAAAAAAATTATGATAGTAACCAAAAATTCTTTTCGGGCTTTTTAGTTTTGTATTAATCTAATCTTATTTTTGAATCTCTTTTTGTTTGTCCTCCCATTTCTAAAAAGTTTGTTGAGTTACCAGAAAAGTCAAAAACATAAAGTTTTTTGAAATAATATCAGGGATCTAAAAACAATATATAAAAATAATTTTATTGAAAATAGATTATAAATGTGTTACAATGACAAAAAAAAGTAAGGTTTACTACACTTAGGTATATAAAACATTTTAGCTTACTACATCATATAGAACAAATTAATATTAGCTATAGTTTTTGTTTGCAATATTCAATAAAATTCAAATTTATATATATAAATCACGACATAGTTCAGCATAAAATTAATTTTTAAACACAGCAATTAGAAAATTTCTATAGCAATAAATAATTTGATAAATTTATTATCTCCTTTAAAGTTTACTAACAACATTTTAATCTTATTTCAATTTCAAACCTTTAGGTTGCAAATTTAAGTTTCAAAAACTTTTGTAAATGTCTAGATCTAGACTTACATTCTTGTGGATTTTTTTCTTTTACAGTTTGGAATTCACTTAAATTTTATAAACATTGGCCACACCTTATATCATCCGTTTGTAGCCTACTTCTTTAGTAAAATACAATTTAAAATAATATTTTTTTTTACTTCTTAACAACATTTAGCAATTATTTGTATTGCAATAAATAACGGCATGATATAATCAAGGTTGCCAAAAATATTTGAATTAAGCAAAAACTTGGAATTTGACAATTTAGGTTGACAATTTAAAAAAAAACTGTAAATTTGAACAAAATCATTCTAAAAAACTTTGAAAATACCTCAAGTGGAAATTTCCTAATTTGTTAAGTAGTAAAGTTTTGATTTGAAACAAAACTTTTATCATATTGATAAAAAAAAAAATTGCCAGCTAAAAAGTTATTTTTGTCAAAAAATAAACTTCCAGTAATTTTAAGATTTCTATTTAATGTTGCTTTACTGTTTAACACATTTTTTTAATATAAACTTCATTTCAAATTAAAAGTAGATACCGAAACTAATTTTAAAATCTGAAACTAATCTAAATAAACTGATGAAGTTTTCTCATAAAATTTTAGCAGTCTTGTGAAATAAAAGTTTAAATTATTACTAAAAATTCAGATTTCTAATTTTAAATGTATTTCAATAACTTTGAACAAATTCAAAAATTTTGTACTTAGTAAATTGTATTTTTTTCAGATATACCAGATATGGAAGAACACAAAATCGCTTTAGCTTTAAAAAGATATAAGCTTATGTTAAAAGAAGATAGAGGCACAAAGATTTACCAAACAGTTAAAAGTAAAATATCTTTGACTAATGTATTTACTTTTTATAGTCTAGCTAAACTTTACAAGCTAGTAAATGTTTCTGAACTATCCTTAAGATACATAGAACGTTGCTTTCCAATGGTTGTTGAAACTAAAAACTTCTTACACTTAGAATTAAGTATTGTTGCAAAAATACTTGCAAGTTTGAATTGAATATTCACTCAGAAGTTGAAATGTTTAATGCAGTAGTTACTTGGTTAAAACACAACAGTGAAGAACGTATCAAATATGCAAAACAATTGTTATTAAAAGTCCGTTTTACATTGCTGTCAGAACACGCGTTGAAATATATTATAGATAATATTTCAATATTTTCTTTTAATAATAAATTTATCAGCGTATAAAATGAAGTCATAACTACAAAAGAAACAAGTTTTCAAAACAAAATAAATAGTTATGCTACAAATAGGTTTTGTACTCAAACACAGTTTAATTTATTAATATGTGGTGGTTACGACAGAAAAACCAAGAAAACGGTCAGGTATATACACCAATTTAATGCAACTAATCTAAACAACGTTAAACGACTAACTTCAATGGCTATTGAGAGAAAAATTTTTGAAGCTGTTTGCTTAAAAGGAGAAGTTTATGTGTTTAGTGGTCGTAATAATTATGGTACTGATAAAATGTCCATCGAAAAATATTCACCTTCTACTAATAATTGGAGTAAAGTAACTGATATGTTTGATGAACGTCGGTTTTTTTGCACTTGTGCATTTATGGATAAAATAAATGTTTTTGGAGGTAATTTCAGTAAATACCATGGAGCAACTAAGTCTTGTTTAGAATTTGATACAAAACATAAAAAATGGAAAAAAGTTTCTGGAATGATTGAAGCAAGAGAATCTGCAGCTTGTGTAGTTTTCCAAGGAAATGTTGTTGTTTCAGGTGGTGAGATTGAATATGAAGATGACTTAAATTCAGTAGAATCATATGATGTGTTTGCTGATAAATGGTCATTGATGCCAAATACGTTAAATGACCATAGTTATCATAGTTTAGTTACTGTAAATGACTGTTTGTTATTGGATACCACTGTGAAGTTTATGACAACGTATGTAGAAAGTTTGTTGCTTTTAAGAGACTAAATATTTTTTGGTTAAAAAAAGCTGTATCCTTTGTAAATAAAATTATGATAACTGCAAACAATAGTTCTATAATTAATTGTTACGATGTTGATAAAGATAAATGGTCTAAAGAACTATGTGAAATAACAAAAAATCTTCAACTTTTTGCTTTTGTGAAGTTACCTTGTAATTAAAACTCTGAAAAAATTAAATCTAGATTTCTAGATCAATATCTTTAAGTAGCTTACTACATGTTTTAAATTATTTAGTATATGTATAGATTTACTAATAAATTCATATTATATTTAACAGTTGAGTTTAATATTAATTACCATTCGATATTTGTTTAGTTAGTTAAAGTTCTCAATTTATTAACAAACTATATTGTTGGAAACACGTTAATTTAAATTTTAACGCTTCTATTAAAATTCTTAATTTGCAAAAAACTTAAATATTTCAATGTATAAATAAAATAGGCTTCGAGGAAGATTTGTAATGTTTATTTTCTATATATAGTTACAGATTTTGATAAAGTTCGAATATACAACATCTTAGCTTTAAAAAAAGTCTAATTTCAATTAATATTTATCTTTATTTTTGTTGATCATTGATTAAATAAATGTTTTTTTTTCTAACAAGACTTTAATATACGGAGAGATATTTTTTAATAAATTATATTCAATTGTGTTTTTTTAAGGTATAAAAAAACATTAGTCCTAAAATCTACCGTTTGCAACGAAAAACATTTTCTGGTGTTTACTAAATTAGTCTTATAATGATTAAATTATTACCACAAAATTAATGATTTGCTGTTTTTTAAGTTTCGTGTAAATATGTAGACATCAACTACATTATGCTGTTTACATTAACTTTTCATTAAAACTGCAACAATCTGCTGATGTTATTGTTTTTAATTCATTTTAGTGAAAAATTAGAATAAACTTAATTATTTTTATATCATATTTAAACATAATTTCATCAAAGAATTTAAAACAAAACCACCAAACACATAACAATATAACAATTTTAACTTATATAAAAACAAAATAAAACAATAAGTTCTTTAGATTTTTATTTAAACAGAATAACAAAGTTAGTTATTGAACACAATTTTAAAAACATGGAAAACGAAACAAGAAAAAATGTACAAAACGTTAAGTTTTTTATTTGAACTATTTTTATATAATTAATTATTATTTTTTAAATAGTCGTTATACGAGAAAACAACGAAAACGTATTTGGCTAAATCATCTTTGCAGACCTGCTGCTTAAATTTTATTTTTTCATTTAAATTCGTATTAAGTGACTTTGTGACTTTTATGAAATTTACCATAACAACAATTAAAATTATTTCTATTAACAACAGATGCTTCTCAAATAAGCTTATTTCAAAACAATTGAATAAAAGTAAGCAATATTTATCTTGATTGTATTCATTTGAAATAACATGTATCTGAATGTATTTCAACTTTTTTAACAAACGTTCACATGTGTCAACCACTGGGTTTACAAACCTGCGTTTTTAAAACTATTTTGAAAAGTTTTGTAACTATTTAATAATTCTTAAAAATAAAAATTTATTTAAAAATTATATATTCAAATTTATAAAATTTTTCATTTATATTAGTTTTGGAAAATTAGAAGTAAAATAAATCTTTAATTTATATAATCAGCAAACAAGTTGCATAAAAACTAGTAAAAAAAATATTTTTCTCAAATAAGAAATATTATATTCAATTTTTTTTTAACAGTAATTTTTTAAAGTTTACTATTATTTTAACTTGAAAAGGTAGCAATTTTTTGTCATCAAAATGTTTCACTTGCTTGTAAATAATATATTTGACTTGCACATCTCTATTTTTATAAGCATTTTACATTTTAGCAAATTGAGCAATCTTTTTTGGTTAAAAATCATAACTATAAACCTTTAAAAGAAAAAAATCTTTGTACTCTTTATTCCTATCAGTTATAGCAGAAACTACTGTAGTATGATAATAGTATAATTAATTTATTTAGTATATAAGTCAACCACTGCGTTCGAATCCTGGAATATAGTTTAATAATAATAACTTCAAGATTTTTTAAAGCCCGATTTAGGACCCCTTCAAGATCAGGCTACATTAGTTTGATTAAAACTAAAAGGTAAAAATTAGTATATAAATTGTTAGTGGCACAAATTTACCATTAACAGGGTTGCCATTTAATTGGAAAAACCTAAAACTTGGGATATTTTGAAAAACACAACCTACAAAAACCTGGAATTTTTAACAAAAAAAAAGAAATCCAGGAATTTTTAACTCTTTCAACATCTTTAGCAGTAAAGTTTCGAGTTGACAGTAAAGACTTTTTGTGTAGATTTAATTTATTGTCTTCATTAACATACTTTATAAAAAACACATTTAAAGTAGCTTTACAGTGCTTTTTTAATGTTTTTAGAGTATCTTACACAGCTTCTTACCTTCAACTCAACTTTGAACTTAAAATAGATTTAAAAAAAGGACCTCTAGAAATTTTGGAAATCTGGAAAAAATCGCCAAAAACATTGGCAACCCTGCATTAAGCACAAATGTAAAAAATATTTTTATAGAATTGCCACACACTCGATCATTCAAGATTTTCAGGATAATTTAAATTATTTTTGAAAATCATAAGATGACTTAAAATAGTTTTGGCAATAAAAAGTACTGCCATCGGGAATATGTTAGCAATTAAATTAAATATTTTAAAGATAATTTAGCAAATTTTCACTATAACATAGTATAATGTTTATTTTTATGTTAAGAAAACATCAGCTTCACTATTGATCTAAAAGGATTTGTAAACCCTTGAAGAAACATATAAAATACAGTGGCCACCCTATGATTTTTTTCAGGAGGTTAGAATTTAATCAAGTTAACTATTTCTTCATCTTTATAAGTTAACATTATTGTGATAAAAAAAAACCTTTTGTTTATCTAATTAAAACATTTTTTTTGGGTTTGTTTTTTTTGGCAAATACTCATAGGATAAAATCTTATTATTAAAAACACAAAGAAAAATTCTAAGCATGCAACAAAAAAATATTCACGTATCAAACTATGTGATCCTAAATTATACTATATATACTATAATAAAATAAAAATAATATTTCTTACAAAAGTTCAACAAAACTACATTCAACAATCCAACTTGGTGATCACAAGTTATACAAAATATATTTTAATAAGATACAAACAATACTTCTTCCAAAATCTAATCCGAAATTAATCCACAATGTTTTTATTAATGTTAGAAAACAAAGTTATTAAAAGAAAAACCAAAAGGCCATACAAAAAAACTGGAATAATCTAAATTCGGAAAATTAAGCAAAATAATTTGTTCTGAAATTTAATATACAGTGCTTCCTCGCTAATCCGGTCCTCGCTAATCCGGTTCCTCGCTAATCCAGCCGGTTTTAGTCGAGAAGTCGATTTATTTACTTTGGCATTTTATTTCATTTTACTTCAAAAAAGTATTCAATTTACGTTTTATAAGTATGCAAGCAATATATTGCTAAGTCATAATAAAGTATCATTTGTATAATTAAAGTTTTTTTTCATACTTTTCCCAATTTGATGTAACAAACTTGTTAATTATTAATTTGCAATTTTTCTGTCTTTGCTAAGCAAGTTACACTTTATTATATTACAATTAACATATCTGGTTAAAAAATGGATAAGACAGCAAAGAAACGAAAACGCGTTCAACTAACAATTGAAAACAAGTTAAAAGTTTGCGAAATGGCAAACAATAATGTGCCTGAAGCTGTTATAATGAGCCAGTTTAACATTGGTAAGTCAACTTTAAATGACATTTGAGAGGCGAAGAAAAGTTCAAAAAGCTTAAAAAAAGTTTAAAATAAGTTTGAATAAAGTAAAATAAATTAAATTAACAGAAATTTTTTAGTACGTTTTGTTATATACATTCATATTATAACTAAGGTAGATAATTTGTAAAAAAGCGATATTTTGTTCTTATCCGGCCAAAGGCAAATCCGGCCGTATTTTCAAAAAAGTCTTGCCCAACTTGGCCGAATTAGCGAGGAAGCACTGTATAACAAAGTTGTATTACAAGGAAAACTTGAACTTATAATAAATTAACTTAGTATATATTTTGATTTTTAGGAAACAAATAAAGAGACTTCAATTACTAGAGGATAAATAAATAAACGAATTGACTAATTTAGTAAATTCTTACAAGATATATTAAACTAGACTCAGTTTCGGAGCTTATTTAAATTATTGTATTCGCAAAGTTTAAACATATAATAAACAAACTTAAAACTCATTTTTAAGGTTTAAAAAGGCAATGCTACAATTTTATATAATTTTTATTGGTATCTAAATCCAGATATCTTAAAAAAATGCCTGGAAATTTATAATTGTTAACAAGATAAATGTTTAATAACTCACTATAGCCTGTTACGTATAAATTAAAATTAGTATAATTTTAAATTTTTTTAAATGCTAAAATATCTCAGTATGATGAACATAAATCAGAATATTTTTACTTTATTAAGATAACTTTTTTTTTAACTAAGGATATATCTAATGTTATGAAAATTTTTTAAAACATATTTTTTTAGATTTAGAATAAGATTTAGTTTTTACGGTTCAGAAAGTTTTTGTTTTCAAGGTTGCCAAAAATATTGAACCCTAGGTGATTTTGGAATTTTACAGTTTAAACCTGGAATAGCCGGGTTGGTGTCAAGTAGGAAGAATAAAATGTTGTTAATTGACTTGAGTTTGTTGTTTTAACAACCCACTGCTTAAAATAAGCCATTTTAGTTCAATAGCCACAGCTCATACCATAGTAATATTAGAAAATCAAAAAGTATTAAACATAGTAGAATTTACATAATGTATATTAGAATAGAAAAATAAGTGTATCAGTTATTTTTAATTATATTAATGAATACAAATTTGTTACTGCAAGTTTGCCTTTTCTTATATTAATTAATATAGTTTTGTACTTTTAAAAAGCTTATATAGTTAGAAGTTTAAATAAAGATAATAATTTTAACATTATAACTTTTTTATATTTGTATTTGTTTTGAAAACTTTCAAGTTTTCCATCGATATGAATTTATGTAATCATAAACGTGAAAAAAAAATTGCTACAAATGAATAGAACATGTCAATTTTAACCTTAAAAAATGATATTCAAAACTATTTTTGTTTTAAAAATAAAACCTTTTATAATATTTTATTAAAAATTGTAGCAGAAATTACTGTAACATGATAAAAACCAGGAATTTTATTTTTTATTTGCAAACCACTGGGTTTGAATCCTGCAATATTGTTCACTTCAGAGATTCTTCAAAGCCCTTTTAAGGACCCTTTCAACATCAGGCAACACAAATTTTATAAAAACAAAATTAGTATATAATTATATAGTGAAACAAATTATCAATTTTAGTTTAATGTCAAAAATATTTATACAGGGTTGCCAGACACTGAGGATACTTAGGACTACTCAAACTATTTTAAAAATCTTAGGATGACTCAGTATTACTCAGGATAAATTAAATTTTATTTTTAAAGTCAGGCACGCTCAAGATAGTTATGTTCTTCATTGAAAAACTGAGAATTGTTTTAAGCCTTTGAGAATCCTAGGCCTTTTTTTAGACTTTTAATGAGATTTGGTTGTTATAATTAAAATATTTTTTTTATACCCTATTTTATTAAAGAATTTTTTTTTTTTGAGTTCAAAAATTTTAGGATGACTCAAGCAAATAAATGGTCACTCAGACAGTTTTTTCGCTCAAAACAGCGGAGTCCCGGTTTATATTAATAAGTATTTACAACAAAAAAGACCTTTTGTTCATTTAGTTATATAAAACTTATTTACTTAGACTGTTTAAAGCTAATTTTACATAGTAAAAGAGCACTGTTACAAAGGATTAACTATAAAGATGATGTTTTTTATAGAAAAACTATTTATACAATTATGTTAAGTTACTGAAGATCAAATATTTTAGAAAATTTCGATTGTAAAGAAATATAAATGTTTTCAAATGTAATACTTTCATTTTATAATGTTTAAAAAACTTCATTCTCAATCTTCATTCCACAAGGTAAGTCAGGGTTTCCACAAAACAACAAAACCTGGAATGGGCTAAAAAACCTGTAATTTGAAAAATTTTTGAATAATACGGAGTTTAAAAACCTGGAGTTTTAAACTACTTTTACATATTACAGGGTTGCCACAAACTCAGTAACTCAGGAAATTCAGAAAAACTTTGGGAATTTTCAAGTTATAGAAAATCTCAGGGAAACTCAGGGAATTATGATTCTATTTTTAACTCAGGGAAACGCAGGGCTGTTTTGGATTTTTCTAAAAATTTCAAGTAAAAAAAAAACTTTAATCTCGGGAATTTTTTTTTCTAGATCTAGAATGAAATTTAGTTAATTCAGTTTTAATATTTTGTTCAAAAATGTTATATTTAAAGGCTTGTTTAGAAATTTTTTAGCCTTGTGACTAGTTCTTCAATATTCTTAGAATAAACAAGGAAGTTTCTAGTCACTCAGGGAAATTTTTTTTTGACTTAAAGAGTGGTAACCATTATATTAAGTACTAAAATTTTGGTTTGACACAAAGAAGTATGATATAAAATAAAGTTTCTTGTCATTATCAATTCAAAAAAAAAACACATTCAAAGTAGCTTTACAGTGTCTTAATTTGTTAAACACTACTTCACATAGTTTTTAATTTTAAACTTAATATAAACTAAAAAACGAGAGTTTTCAAAAACCAGTGGCCACCCTGATGATTTTTTTAAAAAAGGTTTCTTCATATTTAATTCTAATTTTTAATTAACATTAAAGTAATTATTTTTTTACGTAGTTTTACATGGCTGTTTAGCTATAGATTGAAATATATATTTTTAAATATTATTGATTTTTTATGTATTTAACTTAACATACTTCTTTTAAAACTTTAGCTGATAAACAAAACTAATTGTTTTAACAAAACCACTTTAAATTTTCATATCATATGTTATGGTACATTATATAGCTAGAAGTATATTAATGTTATTTCTACAGTAGCTTCCTTCAAGCAATTCTATTTATGAAAGTTGATTTAAATCTTATTTTAGATTTCGACAACTGTAAAATGATGTCGTTGTTGCAATAAGTTTTATAGATTAATATTACTCAAGCATAATATTTTTAAATAAAAAATCATCAAACGTTTACTAATAGACTTTCTAATGACATTCTGGCAATCCTACAATAATTTTTAAAAATTTAAAAATTTTATAATATAAAGTAAATTCAGCCTGCTGGTAATTTTGTCCAAAATTAACATTATAAAATAATAAATTCTAAAAAACTTTTAAATTTTAATAAAAGTAGACTTCGTTTTTAAAATGAAAGTTATATTTTTATAGTTAAACTTTTTGAAATACTTTATTTCTATCTTTATAAGACTTCATTCCATAACCCTGATCTTTTTTAATAAATAAAATATTAAATTTTAAAATAGTGTCCACTGTTTTAAGTAATAAGTAAATAACAAGTTTAGTATATAGGTCAATTTATAGATTATAATCAATAGTTGAATAAAATGTTTTTTTTGAGTTTGAATTAGTATTTTAATGCATTTCAAAAATATAAAAATTACTTTAATCTAAATAACTAGTTAGTCTTCAAACTTATCTCTATTATAAATTATTAGTTACAAATTATTTTCTAAACTGAAAAGAAAAGTATTGAAATAGCTTAATAAAAAGACACTATTATTTCTAGATTTATTCATAATAACTTATTGAAAATATCATCAAGTCATGTCAGGTGAACGTGTTATGGAACACATTGATGTTAAAAGAATAACACATTGAAGATAACCATGAAAAATTAGCAAGTGTTGGTGCAACATGTAAAAATTCAGTAGTTGATTGTTTTAAAAACAAATGCATGAAGTTTTTAACAAAACAGTTAGATGATAAAAATGTACGAGCTTACAATACTTATAACAATACAGGTAAGATAATTCAAACAATATTTTAACATTGATCATTTTGTAATAACTTTATAAAATAAATTGCATTATTTTTAATCTCATAGATTTAATGTTTTAGTCAAAGTTTTGTTCTGATAAACTTAAAATTCTAAAATAGCATACTACTACTTTTTAGAGTTATAAATAAGTTTTAAAAATTTTGAGTACCGTTAACTACTTTATTATAAGATTTTAAAAAAATATAAGTGAAATTAAAGGTATTAAGGGCACGAAGGGACTAAGTAATTTTTTTTTAATATTAGCATTAAATATGTATAAACGATTAAAGTTTTGACTTCATGTACTTTTTTTAAGACGTTTTTTTTTTACTTTAGAGATAAGTCATTTTCTTTTAACGTTTTCTACATAGTCATATTGACTGCCATATTTTTACTGTCAAAATCAGAAATTAAAAAAACCAATGGAAAAGATTGTTGTTTTTTTAATTTTGAAAGTTATTGAACTCAAGTTTTCAGGAAATATTTCTCAAAATTAGTAAGCTCTGTTGTAAAGATTAATAAAAGTTAAGACAAAATAAATAAAACACAAACTTGAAAAACGTAATTAAAGAAAAATTCAATATTTTGAACAATAATAGTGATAATAATATTTTTAAGATTATGTCAAAAAATTAAACTAATTTTTAAATAAAAACTATTTTTTCGCTATTTTAGCAATAATTTGTCGAAGGATTTCATATCGTTGACTTTTTCTTCTTATTCATCAATATTTAATTAAATTACAAACAAAAGTTATAGTTCTTTATAATAAGATCATTAAGTATAAACAAATTTTTTTTACTTGACATTCAATTGATAATATAAGTGTGTTAAAATAAAAAAATATAATATATAGTTGACATACTTTATTACAAAATCCTCCAACTTATAACAGCACATAAAACTATTTATAGATAACTATTGTTTTTGTTTTCAATTGAAAATATCATAAAAAAATAATTTAGTAACCAACTATAAATAAATACGAAACTTAGTTTTTACAAGAAATAGCGCTAAATATAATTCCTAAACATTAAATTCTCCATTAGTTGCAAAATTTTTCCCTGGTTTTATTTTCAAACCTAACAATATCAAACTTAAGTTTTGAAATTTATTCTAGTGGTCAGACTTACATTCTTGTGGGGTTTTCCTTTTACGTTCCGGATTTTACTAAAATTTTTATAAACATTGACTTGCTAAACATCTTATCAGTGATCTGTTAGCACCATATCTCTAACTTAAAATGGTTAATTGCTAAATAATTTGTTTTTCTAAATTATTTTTTATTTATTAATGACAATTAGTAAATAGTAGAAATACAATAAATAACAATATGTAAAATAAAACGTTAAAATTAATACTGAAAATACAGAACTCTAGCTTTAATAACGTATCAACATTTTCAATAAACTAACGTACTTGATACTAATATGTTATTATTTTTCTAGATGTACAACATTTAAAAGAACACGAAATTATTTTAGCTTTAAGAATAAATAAGCTTTTGCAAAATGAAGATACAAACTTAAGTATCAGCAAAATCATCGAAGAAAAAATAGCTGTTGAAAATGTTGTAACTTTTTATAGTTTAGCTAAATATTTCAACTTAACTAAAGTAACTAAGTCATCTTTGAGTTTTGTAGAACGTTGTTTTCCAATGGTGGTTGAAACTCAAAACTATTTGCATTTTGATTTTAGTATTCTCGCAAAAATACTTGCAAGTTCTGAATTAAATATTCATTCAGAAGTTGAAGTATTTAATGCAGTAATTACTTGGTTGAAACACAGCAGTGAAGAACGTAGCTAATATGCAAAACAATTGTTATTAAAAGTCCGTTTTACATTGCTGTCACAATATGCATTGATGTATATCTCAAATTGTTACTCAATATTCAGTAAAAACCAGAAGTGCGCTAAAATATTAAAAGAAGTTGATATAAACCGTCTAATAAACAATACAAGTATTTGTTATACAAATAGATATTGTGGTCAAAAATTGTTTAACTTTTTAGTTTGTGGTGGTTATAATGTTAAACGTAGTATTGCAGTAAATTCGGTGAATAAAATTGATGGAAGTAATTTAAATAAAGCAAAAGTAATTTCTTCAATGCCAACTGTGAGAAGGAATTCAAAAGCAGTTTGTTTAAAAGCAGAAGTTTACTTTTTTGGTGGTTATAATAAGCGCTATACTGGTGAAATGTCTGTTGAAAAATATTCCCCTTAGAATAATAATTGGAGCGCTGTAACTCAAATGTTTGATAAACGGCAGTACTATTGTGCTTGTCCATTTATAAACAAATTATATATTATTGGTGGTTATTGCTTTCAAAAATTTTAAGTAACTAACTCTTGTTTACAATTCGATACAAAAGAAAAAAGTTGGAAAAAAATTGCTAAAATGAAACAATCAAGAGATTTTGCAGCTTGTGTTGATTTTCAAGGAAATATTTTAGTTTCAGGTGGATCGGATATGGATGATAATGAATTGAATTTAGTAGAATCATATGATGTATTTGCTGATAAATGGTCAACAATGCCTAACACGATAAATAATCATTTTTATCATAGTTTAGTTGTTGTAAAAGATAAACTGTTTGTTATTGGTGATGGAAATAACAAATGCGAAGTTTTTGACAATGTTAGTAAGAAATTTGTTGCACTAGAATTAAAATACACTTTAAATTTGAATAAAGCTATGTCGATTGGAACCAAAATTGTAATAATTCAAAATGACAGACCATCAGCAATTTGTTATGATGTTGATAAAGATAAATGGTTTGAAGAATCATGTGATGCTACAAAAAATCTTGCATGTTTTTTTTGTGTGAAGGTGCCTAAGCTTTAAATTTATCTTAAAATTAAATTTACTTTTTCAAACACCCAAATGTCTAGTGACTGAAACGTATGTATTTACATTTGAAAATAAAATGGAAGTTTCAGATTAAATTGTAATTTTTATTAAAAAAATGAATAAATAAACAAATTGCGGCTGTATAAATCTTCAGCTTTAACAGTTTTGTAACTTGCTTTTTGCATTATTTCAGTACTAAAAGCTTTGGGTGAACATTATAGATAAATAAAATCTATATGATTATTAGTTTTTAGTTCTGATTTAGTTTTTAAAAAAAAGTTAAAAATATTTTGAATTTTAAATTTCTAGTTTTCATAACTTTTAGCTGAAATAATTTAACTATTAATATACTATATGCATTCACATGTATTTAACTTTTTTGATATTTTTACTTAATTAATAGTGCCTTATGTTTATAAATGGCTTCACGAATTAAACCGTTATTTGTTAAATTATATGCATTATTAAAATCATCCAACATTTGTTATGTTTTTTCTTGGATCTGTTCGGAATTAATTTAGATATTTTAGAATTAAGAAGGTTTATTTACTATAAACTATGTTTTCATTTTATGTTTAAACGTTTATGTTTTTTTTTAGTTTGTTTTTCTATCATCTACCAAAATTATATTGTCATGTATCTTAATTGATTTGTAGACTTGTTTACACAAGTTTTTAAGTACAAAACTTAACAAGAAAATTAATTAAAAGTGTAAAAAATAGAGTTGTTTCAAACAGTTATAAGAAGTAAACAAAATCTATAAATTTATTTTTATAACGAAAAGAAAAGTTTAAAATTTCTTAAAACAATTGCAACTTTTTTAATAAATATACTTCAAATTAAACAATTAAGTATGTTCAAAATTCTTGCTTTTTGAATGAATATTATAACCCGTTTCAACAACAACTATAAAATTTACGTTTTTACTGTATAAATGCCTTTATATCGGAAAAATATATTTTTATGTGTACCTAAGATGTACAAAACTTCTCTTTTTCATAAAAATTAAAGTAATGCAATATCGAATAATTTTTTTAGTTATTTAAAATTAATACAGTTGTAATACAAAGGAACCATTCACATGCAACTTTGCGGACCTGCTACTTATTTTTTTTTTCATTTATAATTTGGTTTGGTGACTTTGTCACTTTTTTGAATTTTGGCAATAACAACAGTTCTAGTTATTTCTAATAACAGCAGTTGCTTATCAAAAAAAGCTTATTTTCAGAAAATTACTTAGAATGAAAGTAAGTATTATTAAAAAAATAATTGATTGTATTGTTATTATTACCAATTCTTAACATGAATTTAATGTAAATGTTGTCTAATAAAAAAAAGTTTTGAACACTGGGTTTACATTTTGAAAGCTTACAAATATTTCACTAGTATCCCTAGGCATCTAGCCACAAATAATTGAAAAGTTTTGACTTAAAAAGCAAACAATTTTTACATCATGTTTATAAATATCATGTTTTAGTAATAAATATCAATTTGAAAATAGGAATAGCTCAAGGCAGTGTTTACTGAGAAGAATGGTGTGTAGCTTGATAAACAGATTTCTTATTTAAAACAATTTATTGACTATTATTTTGAGTGTTAAGACTTTTTTTCTTCCTTCAGGGTTGAAAAAAGATCATAACTCCATGAAAAATTCGGAATTTGACATATTAGGTGAATTAATACCTGTAATATGGGATTTTTAAAAACATGAATTTTTAAAGATTTTTTTCATTTAAAGTCATAAAGTTTTGTTTATACACCAAAAATCTATTAATCACATAGAAAAAAATTCTTTCATTTGTTTTCTTCTCTAAAAAAAGTTGAAGTAGCTTTACAAGATCTTTTCATTATATACTTTTTAACACAGTTATTTAAGGGCATAGGGGGGTAAACAGCCTTTTTTGGTTTTTGATCTTATTTTAAATAGTTTTTACTAAACTACAAAATGATTTTTACAGATTTTAAAAATTCAAATTAATTTTTGAGATATAGCCGGTCAAAGTCGGAAGCAACAATAGGATCCTTATGGGAGGCACAAACTAAAACGACAAATAACTAGAAATCACTAAAAATCTATCTCCTCCTATGTTTTTTGAGATAACTACCTCAAATTTTCAGGAAGTGTTCCTTGCAATATTTAGAAAATTCTGTCGGAACAGATTTAAAAAAGATTAAAAAATAAAAATTATATAACAAAAAAACGGAAAAAAACTGTTTTTTAAAATCTGTTCTGACAGAATTTTCTAAATATATCAAGAAACATTTCCTGAAAATTTGAGGTAGTTATCTAAAAAAAACGTAGGAGAAGATAGATTTTTAGTGAAATAGACTATTTTTGCCGTTTTAGTTTGCGCCTCCCATAAGGAACCTATTGTTGCCTCGACTTTGACCAGCTATACCTCAAAAATTATTTTGATTTTTTAAAATCTGTAAAACGCATCTTGTAGCTGAGTAAAAACTATATAAAATAAGATAAAAAACCAAAAAAGAGTGTTTACCCCCCCTATGCCCTTAATGTAGATGTTTTGTTTATAAATATTTTATGTTCTTATTAAGATAATTGCTGAGTTAGAACATTAGCTGAAACAAATATTGATGCTTGCTATGGTCTGCACTTTTAATGTCATTTTACGGGGTTTGCCAAGCACTCAGGCTAGGTTTAAGGCCATAGGGAGGGGGTAGGCCATGTTTTTTACAAGTTGATCTTATTTTATAGAGTTTTTACTAAGCTTCAAGTTGCTTTTTACCGTTTTTAAAAATTTGAATTAGTTTTTGAGATATGACTGGCCAAAGTCGGGCCGCATAACAGGTTCCTTATGGGGAAGGAAAAACTAAAACGGCGAAAAAAGACTAATGCATTCAAAATCTATCTCCTCCTTCATTTTTTAAACAATCTTCTTCAAACTTTCACAGTCTATTCTTTATACAATAACAAAAAAACTTTATTTGTGACTTTAAAAAAATTCAAGTAAAAATACCTTTTTTTTGAAAAAAAACAAATTTTTTTTTATAAAAAATCACTTTTTTTTTTGTCATAAAATTTTTATTTTTTCAAATTAATAAAATTCACAAATAACGTTTTTTCTCATAATGTAAGGACATTTCCTAAAAATTTGAAGAAGATTGCTTGAAAAATGAAGGAGAAGATAGATTTTAAAGCCCGTTTTTAAAAACTCTAGAGAAACGGCTTTAAAATTACCCTTTATATACCCTTTATAAAGACAATCCTTTATATAACCGGTCATAAAAAAAAAGTTCCTTAATATTTTTAAAATCTAAAACAAGCATCTGAAAGATTATGAAATTTACTATAATATAAGTCTATATGTTATTTTTGGTCAAAAAATAGCTTCTACCCCCCCCTATGGCCTTAATTTTATGTAATTTCTAATTCTTTATTTTATTTTGAGCTAGTTTATAGTTATTTGATTTATTCATTTGTACTAATTAAACATAAAAAATACAACTGTCAGGATTATGTGAGGCCATAGGGGAGGTCCAACACTCTTTCTTACAAAAATAAACTTTAGCTTTTATATGAGTGCTTTAACTACAAACTAAAAGCTAGTTTTTTTTTATAGAATTCAAAAAAATCATTTCACTTTTGAAATATTTGATTTTTTGTAAAAAGTTTCCAATACAAACTTATGGACTGCATATTTTTTGTGGTCTATTTTCTCTGAAGTTTTTTAAACCACTAAAATCTATCTCCTTCATTTTTCAAGAAATCTTCAAACTTTTAGGAAATATTCCCTGATTAAAAGAAAAGAAAAACGTAACTTTTGAATTTTTAAATTAAAAAAATAAAAATTTTATGGAAAAAAATAAAAAAAAAACTTTTTTTTTTACTAAAATAAGAAAGTTTTACTTAAAGCTTTTTTCATTCCAAAGTAACATTTTTTGTAATTGTATGATTAGAATGAAAGTTTGAAGAAGATTGCTTAAAATAATTAGGAGGGTATATTTTAAATAAAATAGTCTTTATTTTAGTTCTTCCCTCCCATAGGAAACCTATTATGCGGCTTGACTTTGACTGGTCACATCTCAAAAAATAATTGAACTTTTTAGAACAAAAAAAAACAATCTTGAAGCTTAGAATAAACTCTTTTAAATAAGATGAACTTGTAAAAACATGGCGAACCCCCCTATGGCCTTAGTGGGGTTAGTGCCTGATTTTAGGCACTTAGTTGTAATAATTTGTTTTAAACTGTACAAACTAATTAATAATTCAAAAATTAGGCATTTAAGAATCTTGATTTTTGAATTTTTTTTTACCTTTCATATGGCCCTTTTTGAGTAGAAAGTAAAAATTTAATTATCTTAATTTATTTTTAAAGATATAAAAAGCATATAGGGGTCTATGATTTTTATTTACAACAGTTAATATTGGTTGTACACAAAGATGTAAATATAACTGTATAGTTTATTTTATAAATCAAAAAAATGAATTAATTTTTAAGACATAAACAGTTTTGTATAAGTATTGTAATAGAAATTAATGAATAGAAATTTTTACAGCCAATTTTGTCTAATTTTTGATAAACAACTAAAAATCTATCTCCTCCTTATTTTTTTTTTGATTTTACTCAAAATCTGCTGGCAATGCTATCCTCAATACTCAGAAAATTCTAAAAAGTTGAAAAAGTTTATGATCAAAAATTAAAATAAAATAAAATTGTTTTAATAAAAAAACAGAGAATTTTTTTAAATAGTTTCCTACAAATTTTAAAAAGTTCTAATTGCTAACTAGTTCTAAATGGCTAACTTTATCTTCCTTAATAAAAACTTAACTTCCATAGCCTTATTAATACAGCTTTCCTTGAGTTTTAATAAATAAACAATATAATATTTTTTTTTGATGAATTAAAAACATATAAATGACTTAAAACAAAAAATTTAAATTTTTTTAGAGAAAAAATCTAATTTGTACTTATATTAAAGGGGGTTTGAACTGTTTTTTAACAAAAAATAGCTTTTGATCTTATTTATAATCTTTAAGTATAAACTACAACAGGTAGGTGTCAAATTTGCTTCAGGGGAATAAATTGCACAAAGACAATTTTGATTGAGCAGACACTTTTGCAGGGTGAATTTTTGATTTATTTTAGTTTTTTTAATTTTTTGATTTATTTTAGTTTTGTATATTTATTTATGTTATTATACTATCACTATTACCCCTAACTCTTGGTTCTTAGCTTTTTTCTTTCTTTTTCAATAATTAGATTTTTTTTTATAATGATTTTTAATAGTTATTGTTTTATCTATATTTCTACGGTCACTGTTACCCCTTACCCTTATGTCGGTAACTTTTTTTTTCTTTTAATTAATTTATTTGCCATAGTTGGTTGCAGGAAAAAAATTAATAATTAAATTGATTTCGGGCTGCCCATATGTTTTTAGCTTTTACTTTTCATAACATACCCAATTATCTTGTGTAAGTTTCAAAAGTTTAATCAAATAATTATGGTCCTGGGCACATGTTTTAAAAATTTAAGTTTTTGTTGACCTCACAGACCCAAAATAGCTGGCAGCAGCTTCTCATGGGCCGCATGGCATTTAAAATGAAAACTAGATTGCTGACCCGATTACTGCATTTGAATGGAAACTAAATGTAATTTATGTTTGAGAAAAATTCTACTTAGTAATAATAAATATCAGGATGGTGATTTTGCGTAGCATCAATTTCACTTGTTTTAATTTCAAATCTATTATAAAATATGTTTATATAAATTAAAAATGAGTTATTATTTGATAAATAAGCTGTTTTTCCAAATAAAAGTGCTTTTATAGTTAATTATTATAATTTATTTGAACAATCCAAAATTTTTAACCCAAGTAAAAAATTAACGACAGTTTTACTTTTAAATATTATTTATACTTTTTTAATTATTAAGTTTGATCTCAAACTTCTTAAACTTACCAATTTTGATCCTTATAACTTTTAAATAATTTTGAATTTTTTAAAGTTACTAAGATGATAGCTAAGATAAAGTTTTATTTTTTAAAGTTCATTTGGATTTTCTTTAGTAATAATAATGAACTATTGATACATTCAATAGAATTTTAGACTGTCATAAAAGTAAATTAATATATCCTAGGTTGCTTATTTAAATGTGAAAAGTATTAATTTTAGTTTTCAGCTAAATCTTTTATGGGCAAATATTGCATAATATTATTTAACAATATAAAGAGCTTATGCAAATTATTAGCTGTTTTGAAAAAACTATCACAGAGGTGATTTTTATTTTTCTAAAAACAACCCTAGTGTATTATGGCACCTATAAATACTACTATAGAGTTTTTAGTTTTTTTTATATATAGCAATTATCACAAATACTCGTTTTGCAAATTCTGTTTGGTTTCAAGAAAGTTTTATAGAGGCAACTCTTGAATTTTTTATGGTTTTATTAATTTATATTAAATTAGTTTTTCTCGAAAAAAATTAGATGTTTTTTCCTAAAACTTTCTTTAAGTTTTAGTTAAGTTTCTCAAAACAAGTTTTTGCGATATTTGCAACTTAAAAAAAATAGCTAAATACTCTTAAAGTTGCATTTTTAAGTACTATACAGTTTTTGTTAAGGTTGCTTTAGAAAAGTTAAAAACCCATTGTTAAGTTTAGTGTAAATCAGTTAAATTTTGCACAAACTGTTTTTTGTGGTGATTGCCATAAAAAAATCGAGCTGAAATCTCATAAATTGCATTATTATAAACACCCTAGTATTTACTTATATAAAACTTTTAAAACAAGAAAATCTTATTATTACAGACATTATAAATTAGGAGTATTAATTCATATAGACTTCTTGTGTAATTTTCACCTGAATAAAATGTCAACTACTACATGCTGATCTCATCAATTCCCAAGTGTGCTTTTGTACAATCAACATCTCAAATGGTTAGTTGTTTTATTTGTTTGTAATTAATTATAAAAATAACTTTGTAAAAATTAAGGAAATAGAAAGGGTAATTTATATTTCCCAAAGTTAAACATTTTTTCTTACATAACGCCTTAAAAATGTACTGTAAGTTCATTTCATATGGTATATGACAAAATTTTAAAAACAATTCAAATAATTTTTTTCAAAATTGTTTTTTGAAAAAAGTATTTAAAAAAGTTTCTCAGAAGATTGTTTATAAATGACAATTAAAAGTTTTATGACAGAGAAAGTAAAATATTAATATTTATACTTATATATTTGTGACTAAAATAGTTTTTTTACATATAAAAATTTTTTGAACTTAGATTAAAAAAGGTTTAAAAAATAGCTCAAAGATTTTTGAATAGAAAATATTTAATTGAATTTATTTTTTTAAGTCTTTTTAGTTTGTGCCTTGTATAATAATTTTATTGACCTCTACAATTTATATGTTTAATTTCAAAAGAAATGATTTATCAAATCCACAAACCTAGGTCAAAATAGTTCAAAAGAATTATTACCAAACTACAGTTTAAGTCTGTTTATTATGTTGTATATTTCTTTATACGTTAATGTGTACTAATAAATACACCAGTTTGTCCAAATATTTTGTGTTGTTCTAACTTTGAATTCTTTGGAATATTGTTGGAATATCTTTTTGTAAAATTACCCCAAGCAAAGTGTTTTTTTTAACTATGATATTTTACATATGTACCTTTGTCAGTTATAATATCAATTCTATTTATAGACATTATTTAAGCACCTGACATGTCTCAATTAACATTTTAATTTGTCAGACTTGAGAAAGTTCTTTAAATTTGAAGGATTTAAAAAAGTGATCATCTGTATCCATGAATTTATATTCCGGCCGGATCCAAAACTTTTATTTACATTAGAATCCGACCGGGTCTGTATCTCAACTTAAAATTAGTTTCCAGTCTGGATCGGATCTAAAAAGTCATTATTTGGCCGGTGCTAGATACTGGATCTGGTTAATCAATAATTCGAAATGCTCCGGCCCGCAAATAACTAATTTTTTGCAGATCCGGCCTGTTGATTGAAAAACGTTGCTCAACCCTACCGTATAACATATAGTAAGGGCAGGCAACTTTAGATTAATTAACCAGTTAAGTGTTTAAGGGCTTGTTATAAAAATAAATTAATTTTAGTGAGCTTCAAGAAATCTTATCTTGGAATATTTTATATATTTTAACACAAATTAGGCTGAAAAATTATATAAGTTTTATCATGTACTGAAAGTTAAGTTAGTAATAAACTAAGTTTGTAAAATAAAGTCTTGAAATAATAAATTTATTATTTCTCCTCTAGCAGTTCAGATCTCTTTATTTGTTTTTAAAAAATCAAAACATATAGTAAGTGGCAAATTATAAATACTTGGCACTGTTGAGCTTTCTCCTAGAAATCATACTAGTCATCTGTAACTTACCGTTATGATTTCTATAACAATTGTTATTATAACCTGCTTATTGCTTTAAAATTCAATTTTAGTTTTTCTGTGCTCAACATATGGCCACTTAGTAGGATCTGGTCAGTAAATAAATTTTTATGATTAAATCAATAGTAATCAGTAGTATGTAAAGTGTTTAAATAAACATTTATAAGTACCATATAACCTAAACTTAGCATATTTTTTGGTACTAATTTCTTGGTAATATTGTTGAAACTCATTGCTTAGCTTTGACAAATTAAAAATTCTTTTTAAATACAACCTTTCAAAACTAAAGTTGCATGCAAAAGTTTATGGCAAATAAATCAAGTCTGTTATGTATAAAAAGCTGCCACATCTGGTCTACTGATTAGAGAATTTGTCCAACCCTATTATAGAACTTTGAAAAATAGTTTATGTATTTATTGATAAAACAATTTAAAAAGTTGTACTATTTTAAATAGCTCATAAAAAACAATAAATAATATTGGTTTCTTATAAGAGAAGAAACTTAATTTTTGATTAATCAATATAAATATACTAATGGAACTAAGGAAAACATATCATAGTTTAGTGCAAGTTGTAAATTTAAGGGCATAGATGAGATCCACCTTGATTTTTACAAATTGATCTTATTTTATTAAATTTTACACTGCTTAAAAAACTCAAAGTAGTTTTCAAAGTGTTAGCACTTAAAGTTATTGTCCTCAATAGGTTCCTAATGGAAGGCTCAACTATAAATGCAAATAACAGTGTTTGATCGACAATCTGTTAACTCTTTCATTTTTTAATCAATCTTCTTCAAGTTTTCACAGTAAATCGATTACTAATATTTAAATCAAATAAATGCAGTATTTTTTCATTTAAAAATATAAAAGTTTTAAGGGCATAAAGGGAGAGGGGGTCCACCTTGATTTTTACAAGGTGATCTTATTTTATAGAGTTTTGTCTAAGCTATCAGACATTTTTAAGCGCTTGAAAAAATTCAAAGTATTTTTTGAGAAATGAGCGATCAAAGTTGGTTACTTCAATAGGTTCCTAATGGAAGGAGCAAACTAAAAACACCAAAAAAAGAACAATTTCACTAAAAATCTATTTCTTTTATTTTTTAAGCAATATTCTTCAAATTTTCACAGAAAGTGTATTATTAATTTTTTAAAATATTGAATGCAGCATTTTTTTTTAAATTTGAAAAAATACTATGAAAAAAAAATTACTAATTTTATTTTGTTTTTTTTAATCTAAAATTTAATTTTTTATAATTCTAAAATTCCAACATTCGAAGTTATTTAAACTATAAAAGAAACTTCTCCTTAAAATTTGAAGTCTCCAGCTCAAAAAATGAAGGTGAAGATAGGCTTATAGTGATTTTTAAATTTCCAAGAAGATTGACCCCAAAAAATTTGCGGTCCATATGTTTGTATCGGAAACTTTTTATAAAATTTACAATATCTCTTAAGTTAAATAAGATTTTTTAATTCTAAAAAAAACTAGCTTGTAGTTTATACTTCAAGCTTTTGTATAAGACCCAATATTAATTTAAGTAAAAAAAATGTTGAACCCCTCACCTTATGTTCTTAATAAAGTAAAAACTATTAATTTTAATTTTTTTTGTAATCTAAAATTTCTATTTTTCAATAGTTTTGAAAACCTAACATTAAAAGTCTTATAATTTAAAAGTCTTTTTCCCTAAAATTTGAGGTCTCTAACTCAAAAAATGAAAGAGAAGATAGATTTTTACTAATTTTTTAATTTACAATAAAATTGACCCTAAAAATTTTGTGGTTCATATTTTGTATTAGTAACATTTTACTAAAAACGTCTATATATCAAAACTAATCAATTTTTTTTTTCTAAAAAAAACTGACTTGTAGTTTAGTCTTTAAGCTTTTATAAACGAGCCAATCTTAATTTTTAAAAAAAATGTTAGAACACCCCTATACCCTTAACTTAATTATGTTTATTAAAATCTCTAATTCCGTAGAACTTTAGAGTAACTTAGTAACTCTTTCAGTCAGATAACAAAAAATTTGAGGTTTTTCAGATCAAATCAGATTTATTTAGATTTTATATGTGTAGGAAAGATTATCAAACTATGAAAAAATATTTTTATCAACCTTAGTTGAGCCTTATTTGTGCAGCAAACGTTACCCAAGTACTTCTAAAAAAAGTTGTTGAAAAGTTTTTTTCGGATTGCACCTTCCGTAAAGAACCTTTAGAACTCTTTAACTTGACTTATATCTCAAATTACTTGGAAATTAAAATAATTGTAAAAAAACTGTTAGCTTAGGTTTTAATCTAAAACTTAAATAGTAAAAAAAACTATTTAACAAACCTCCCTACGGCCTTAAGTATTTTGTTTAATAAACCAGGTTTTTTTGTTTGAATTTAGAGTTATTTTTAAATTAATTCTAACTATCTTGCCACAACAGAAAACTCACATTCTTCACGGAATCTAGACTGCAGAACAATCCAGGAAAATATTTTTGGTCATATCACGCCATGGATGTGGTGCTTTGTATGAATATCCGGAACTACAATCCTTATGAAATTTGAAACAATGTGAAGTTTTTACATATCACTAAATATTTCAATAATTTATGTAATTTTTTTATAACAGTTTTAGAGTTTGCACAAACAAATTATTAAAAACTTCTATTAACTTTATTAAACTAAACATATGAGTTAATTTGAAATGAACAGAATTTTTATCTATTGTATAAATTTTAATTTCTTGAAAATAATACTTTTTGTAAAAACAAATGTCAGTTTTTACAGCTATATAAATTTAAATTAAAAAAAAACTGGTTTTTAAATACAAAGTTTTAAGTTTCTACATCTTTAATTTTATTTGTATAGCTTCATGTCTGCATAAGTTTAAAGAAAGTTCCATGAAATTATAGTAGTTATATATCTGCAAATATTTTTAATAACATTCACTAACTTAAACAATTATTAAGACTGATATTCAAATGACTTTAGTAAAAACATACTGGGTTGCTTTAAATTGAAAATGGTTGTATTAAAAAAAATTCTAGCTTTAAATTTTTTATACTAACTTTATGTGAGATAAAACTGAACACATAAGCAAAAAATTGTATTTAAATTTTGCAAATATATAAAACTAAATTGTAAGAAGGATTACTTCTAAATTGTCTAAAATATACTTGCATGATGATGAATATTACATTAATATATTATAAAGATTTTTAAAAATACTAAAGTTGTAGTTTCTATCAGCTGGCACAATTGAAATGATGAATATATATTTATATTATCAGATTCAGTTTCCAGTTGAGATGTTTATTTTTTGAATTCTGCAAGCTAATAGAAATTTTGACTAGGATTTTTATAAATTTCATATTTTCATTTTTTATGTTAATACTATACTAACTAGAAACTGCATTTACAGGGTTGCCACAAATTCAGAAAAAAAAAAATATTATAAGAATCTGAAAATTTGTTAAAACATGCTCTTAGTAAAAAAGTCTATCATTACTTAAATCTTCATTTTGCTGATGTTTTAGTTTAAAATTTTTTAAAAACAAAAGAACTGTCGTTTTAACCTGCATTAAAAATAGGATTAAAGTATTGACATAATTTCAGGTCTTTTGTTATGTATTTTTTAATTGGTTTTAATTTAAAGTTTGACTACGAAAAGTCTGGAATTTTTTTTCAACCCTGTATTCAATTATCAATATATAACATATGCTTATGTACTTTTGAACATTTTACTATAGTTTTTAATCAGTGAATTATTAATAAAAAGATTACTTCATAAATAACTGTCATAAAAAATATATACAAATAATTTTAAAAAAGTTTATGACCGATAGTTGATTATTATACAATATTGAAATATTTTATGACTGGCTATCATTAAATTAATATAATATTGATTTTATTTTTTATTGATATAATTTATGACTGATATTTACATATATAAAGTAATATATTTATCTAAATATAATAAAACTATAATTTATACAGCTGTTTCACACACAAAATGTAAAATTTCATGTGATCCTCAGTAAGTTACAGTTTACTATAATAGTAAACAGAAGTTTAGATTTTAAAATTTTTATAATAATTGTGACGTAATAATGGTGCAGTTTATTGTACGATTAGCTAAATTTGAAATATGTACGAATATTGTACGATTAACTGTGATTGTTAATTTATGCTTTTTTAGGAAAGTTTTGAAAGGTTATTATGGAAAAATGTTTTAAACTATTAGAAAATTTTTTTTGGATTGTTGGAAAAATGTTATAAAATACTCGTGTTTGCCGCTTCAATTTATTTTTTTGGTTTCAATTTTGCTAAAAATAAAAACCAACTAACATAGTAATATTAAAAAGTAATATATATATATTAAGACTGAAAGTATATAATGCAACTAAGGGCATAGGGGAGGTCAACCTCAATTTTTCTAAGTTTATCTTAATTTTATCGCTAGAAAAAAATTAAGTAATATTTGAGATCTAAGTCATCAAAGTTAGTGACATCAATAGGTTTCTAATAGAAGGCGCCAACCAAAAACACAAAAAAAGACTATTTCATTATAAGTCTAACTTTCTTTTCATTTTTTAACCAATCTACTTAAAAAATGTCAGGCTAAATGAAAAAAAATTCGTGCACGAGCCCTGTCTATAGTTTCAGTCATAATACATATCAATTTCACATTATATATATATAATTATCAGTCTTAATACATATCAATTTCACATTATATATATAATTGTCAGTCATAATCGTTATCAATATCTCATTAAATATATAATTATCAGTCATAATCTTTATCAATGTCTCATTATATATAATTTTTAGTCTTAATCTTTATCAATATGACATTATATATATATTATTATCAGTCATAACTTGTTTCAATATCAAATTGTTTATATATTTATCAGTCATAATATATATCAATATCACATTTTATTATGATTATCAGTAATAGTATATATCAATATCTCATTTTATATATATAATTATAAGTCATAATATATATCAATATCCCATTATATATATAATTATCAGTCATAGATTGTATCAATATCATATTATATATATATATAATTATCAGTCATAATATATATCAATATTTCATTATATGTATACTTTCAGTCTTAATCTATATCAATATAATAATAAATATATAATTATCAGTCATAATCTATACCAATATAACATTATATGTATAACTATCAGTCATAGAATATATCAACATCTCATTATATATAATTATTAGTCATAATCTATTTCTATATTACATTATATATATAGTTATCATTCACAATATATATCAATAAAAAATAAATTTAATATTACATTAATTTAATGATAGCCAGTCATAAAATATTTCAGTATTGTATTATTAATAACTATCAATCATAAATTTTTTCAAGACTATTCAATACAGATTTTCAGTATAAGTTTAGTGTTATACTAAAAATAAACAAAAAAGCATATACTTACAAAAACTTGAAGAAATTTAGAAAACCTGATGGAAAATTCTTTGGCAACCCTGTATATTATGAACTTTTGTCTGTAAGTAAACATTTGTTTGATATGAGTGTCATAAGTATTATAACTAAAATAGTAAGTCACTTAGAACTAAGCAGTTAATAAGCGAAGCTTTATTTTCAGTTTTATCAACAAATATAAATATTGTTCTATTACGAATTGTTGTTGTTTTAGTACAGAAATTAAATGGTATATACTTGCATACATTCATTTAGTTAAACAAGTAAAAATACCTACAAGTTAATTACTTTATACTAAGTGTAGAAAATCTACTATAAAGCTTTATAAGACTTTCTAGTACATTACAAATGGCTGAATTTTTCATTTGAAACTATTAACTTTTGTGACCTTGCTTTAAAAATTGAATTAGCTCCTTATTCTAAAGCCTAATACTAAATAGTTTACTAACAATATTTATAGTTGTAAACAAAATTTAAACATACTTAATAATATCGACATGAATAACTTTGTTGAGGTTTATGTTTCTAGAATAACCATATTTATTGATCTAGTTAAAAAACAAAATAATGCTTGGTTTATCACTAAAAAATATATATAGCTTAGTAGTAGAATATTTATGTTTTGTATGAACTAAATAATTTCTTATATTTACAAAAAAGTCTTAGTTACCAATATAAATATTTACTATTAATTTTTCAAACATTTACGTAATTCTATCTAACTTAAAAGTTTTGCCAACTAAATTTAATGCTGTGTATACACCCTAAAACTTTATATTAAATTATATCAATGAAACAAACTTAAAATTTTTGGTTCGTAATTTAAAGTAAAAAATATGTTTAGTGTGGAAATTTAAATTTAAAACTAAATATAAATCAATTTATTTGAAATTTAAGTTATTATGTTTAAAATTAAATATTCTACCACTTTATTTATGTAATATAATCAATTAAACACAGTTACATACAAGATTCATTTGAACAATTTTAACTTAATTACATAAATTAAGTTGTAAATTATTTTCTTTAAATGTTGTAACTTAAGCTCCAACAAAATAATTTTTTAGATATATTACTATCAAAAGTTTATAAGAAGCAAAATATTTTTCACTTATAGTTCTATCTTTTCGGTTCTTTTTAAAGTTTTTAAAATTTAGAAATAATACAGTTTCAGAATTTATTTAAAAGACTTATAAGATTTTTAACAGCAAAAATTTTAAAAAATATTTTGACGTTAAATATAAATAGTATTTTATTTTTGTAGATTAAGTATATCTATACTTAAATTAAGTATTAACAACTACTCAAGAAAGTTTTATAAAAATAATTTTGAAGTAAGTTTTACAATATTACACAAAAATGTTTTTTGTACAATAAAAAAGTTGTTTATTTTAAACCCTTATGTAACTTTTTTAATTTAATCTAAATATTTTATTATAAAAGTTGGCTTCTAAGTTAGTTTTAACTTCATTATAACTTATTTTGCCTTCGGTAACTGAAGTTACTTTAATTTACAAACTAAAAAATATAGTAGTTTGGTTATTGTGTATTTTTTATCAAGTTTCATAAAGTTACCCAAAGTTATCAAATAATTTTATAAATAAATGAATAGTATATGATATGATATTTTATAAAAACATAACAAGTACGTATTTTTAATATTAAGTTTTCTGTTTGAGCACATTTCTTTTTATTTTCAAGGAAATTTAACTATTATTTTACATTCAAAAAAAAGTTTGTGTTTATTACAAAACACTGATAAATTATTTAACTATATATGAAATATTTTTAAATGTATGAGATATCAGAAATGATTAATGTAAGTTTGAGTCTCTTTTTAAATGTTTTTTTTTTTGTTTTAATGCATCAAAATAACAATTTCTTAATATTCTGTAAAATTTAAATGTTTGCTTTCATTTGAGAAAATATTTTCTTTACAAT
This sequence comes from Thalia democratica, assembly GCF_965202585.1. Classification (NCBI taxonomy): domain Eukaryota; kingdom Metazoa; phylum Chordata; class Thaliacea; order Salpida; family Salpidae; genus Thalia; species Thalia democratica. The sequence continues at coordinate 115,549,695 of NC_139165.1, read as the reverse complement.
AATGTCTTTTATTTCTTTTTTTTAATTATTTTTATATACATTTAATTTCTTTCGTTTTATGTCTTTTATACTGTTTAGTTATTATTATTTTTCTTTTTATGTTTTTTATCGTGTCTCGTGTATTTTACCCGCATGAGTTTTGTTTATTATTTTTTATAAGTAACTAATAACTTAATTTAAATATTTTGATAAATATAATAAATTAAACCAGGGTTATAACTAATTCAGGCTAACTCCATACAATAAAATATTTTTATAAAATTTTAAATCTTAAGGGGTGCACGACTACTCAAGTTCTAATAATTCTGAAAGTTTTTATATTGATAAATGTTTATGTTAACATTCATAATCTTTAAAACTAAACCTACATATATAAACCATTTGTATTTATTAGAAGCTTAATTCACTTTTTTTAACGGACATTTAATAAAACAATTCAAGTTTTTAGGAATTAAATAGTCATCTAACCAATTTTAAGACTTACAATTTTATTAAAGGTCCATCTAGTTTTTATTTTTGTAATAAAGCAGCATACATATTAAGAGGTAGCTGTCAAATTTGCGTGAGCAGAAAATTTGGCGCGTTGATATTTTTGCAAGGGCAATTTTTTTTTACCCTCGGTAAGTAGTTTGTTTTGTAATTTATATATTTTTTTACTATCACTGTTACCGTTTACCTTCGGTCTGTAAATCATTATTTTATTTTTTTATCACAACTTTTTTTACTATCACTTTTACCCTCAGTTCGTAACTTTTTTTGGAAAATGACTTTTAGTTTTTTTAACCTTGTGCAAAATTGATTAGTATTTTAACAGTGGTGACAAGTCAAATATATTTCAAAGTTGTTGCATATTTATAGATAAAACGTTAATCGCGTATTCCAATTTCTTTTCTAATTCATTTCAAAACAAATTTTTAGCCTTCTGTTTATTAAGTTTTGTTTGTTACAACTGTAAATAAGTTACCATAATAGTTAAAATATTTCATATGAATTATGTCAAATTTGCATAAGGGATCACTTATGCACGGAATGAATTTTTTTAATTTATATTAATTATTCATTAACAACCTTTATCCTTGGTCGATAATTTTTTGTGTTTTATATCTGATCTAATTTTTGTATCTGAATAAGATTTTAGAATAGTAATAACATACGTGCTCTAATAACGATTGTTCTGTTTACAAGCTACTTGTAACCAGCAATGAAGTACCTTTTAACAATCTGTCTTAAAGTTTGCACATCCCTGTTTTAAGGCTAAAAGGTTGAAATAAACGATGGTCCACAGTTATTTTAACATTTATTCAAATTTTCTGTATGTCGTTTGAAACAACTAACATTTGTTTAAGTAATAAGTCAATTTTGATTCAAAAACTTTTTGAGTATGTTTTAAACTAATTGTCAAATGAAAACGCAAAATTGATTAAACCAGTTCCCATAATTAATTCAAAAAAATATTTAGCCAATTCGTTAATTTTTCTACACAATGACCACATTTGATAAGTATTTATTGTCTGGTTATGCATTATTGTTATTTGATTTTTTCCTTATACCACTAATCACCTAATAAATCCTAGTGTAAGGGTCGGCAAATTGCGGCCCTCAAAAGGTAAACCTGCGGCCCGCGAGCACTTTTTTTAAATGGAGTGCGGTCCGCAAGCATGTAAATGTTGCCCGCTCCACGAAAATATATTTATTTTAATTTTTTTGTGGATTTGCTGTAATTTGATTAATTTATTTTTACGTCCCTGTATAAAACTTTGAAATCATTGTAAATTTTTCTGCTTAGGCTTAAATCTGTGAAAAAAAGAGATTAAGTTTTTTTCTCTGTTTAGATAATAGCTTCTTACAATAACAACTGACAAAAAAACAAAGTTTTATAAGTATTAAAAAGTTTAGTTATGTAATACATTCTTATTATATAAAAAAACTAAGAGCAAATGTATTGCATTTTCTAAGTGCGATGAATATAATTTAAGTAATAAATACTTTCTTAAAACTTGATTATTTTTTGTAACACGTAATTTACATTAAGTTTTTCCTAAAGACACATTATAACTATATATTATATGTAAGTATGCACAAACATATTTGAAACAACACCTTTTGTTTTTTTTACATAAGTTTTTTATGAACTTTGAATTTAGTCCCATAAACACCAATGTAAACATAAGAATATTTTTAAAATAGTTTTTTTTTACTAATACTTAAATTAAATGTAATTTTGCAATATTTTATTTGTAGGTCTATTATTTTAAATTATATTCAAAAGTGTACCGATACCATTCAAACAAGATACGAATTTGACATAAGATGATAATTTTTTCAGAACACGTTTCACTTTTAAAAGTACATTTCACAGCACTTTAAATTGCTTTCTATGCACATCAATGTAGACATATACTCATTTTAACATTTTTAACTTTTTATAAATTTAGTTTAAGTTAAAAAGCATAATTTTCTACTATAAATGTTTTTAACTTTCATCTTATTTAAATGCTTGACAGACACAATTCAAACAGAATAAAAAAAAAAACATAAGGTAATCAATTATTAGGTTCAGTATATGTTTTTAACTTTTCTGTGCACACTTATGTACACGGATGCTTGTTATGTTTAACTGTGCACATAATCTTTCTAAACAAATAAAAGATATGATATAAGGTAAAATGTTTTTTATTTAAAAATAGTCTTTTTTTTTAAGTTAAGCTTTCAGTGCACACAAGTTAATTTATATGTTAATTTATGTACGTAAACTCATGCACTTTTATGAAAATATTTTTAACTAACACCAGGGTCGCCACACACTCAAGAAACTCAGAATATTCCGAATGTCTTAGTATGATCCAGGCCAGTTTAATTTATTATAAAATGCTCAGGATAGTTTTTAGATTTCAAAATATCTCAGACCAGTTGTTTTCTCGATTTTATTTTTCGAGCCAGTTTTGTTTAAGGACCTGATTTTGTTGATATGGTAAAGAAAAAAAAAGTTTCTGAGAATTTAATGAAAATGGAGAATAAGAACATTTTAAGATCACTCAGATCAGTGTTTTTTGACTCAAAGAAAAGCAAACATTTAATTAAAAAAGTTAATTTAGGCATAATTTTCTACTCCTACTTTTTCTACATAAAATATTTCAAAATGTTCACTGTACAGTCACCATTAAAACAATGTATGACATAAGTTGAGTATGTTCAGTATACATTTTAGGTGCATAACAATTCAATTTCAAACAATTTAAATTTCGACAGTTAAAATTCTTTAGAATTGTTTTGAAGGACCACAATTCAAATAGTTGTCAGTATACTACTGAAATTTAAATGAACCGTTTATTGTTATATAGGTTTATGTAGGTCTTACTATTATCGACATGTGTTAATTTGGTATATGTAGGTCTGAACACGTTATAAAGCACTGCTTTGTTTACTCGAACATTAAATTACCAACTTAAAAACAAATCGAAGTTTATACGCTTCATTGCTGAATTACCATAGTAACTCTTAGAATTCGAACAAGTCTGTAGTAGATCTTATTAAATTGTACATTCTACTATTTTTTTCGTTTTACAAAGTTTTTATTATTTCTTTTCAGATACGGCTAAATTAAAGTTTAAATCATAGTACTTTTTCGTAATTTTTAAAAACTCAAAAACTTTTTAAAACTTTGCAAAAAGAAAAAAAATGGTCGGTAGATATTAATAATACTTACATACGTGTTTATTATTTTTTTCAAATTTATATTACTTTTTAAATATGGTCTTAAAAAATTTCTTTTAAGAATCTTCATTGTCCGAATTTGACATTTTTGAATTTTAATTCTCATCAACTGTAAATTTATTTTTATATTTTTTAAATAATTCTATTAAAACTTATTTGATTCCTATGCATTGCTCACTAACATACACAGGTGCTTATTTTTAGAACTAAATTTTTAATGTATACTTGATTAAGGTATGTTAAATCCATTTAGTCTCTATAATTGCCAATTAAAATAATTTACACTAATTATGCTTTTGAATAGTTTGTTTAGGTACTGATTTTAACTAAAAAGTTTAAACATAACTCACTCATTTTTGAAAAAAGTTTTTAATTAATTTCGTTTAGCTCTTCTTCTGAATAATAATCAGACTTTTTTACCTTATGACGTAACTATTTTTAGGTGGACTTTTCAAACTCATTGTATATAACTAAAATTACTCTATCATATAAATAGTTTCTAGCAATATTATTCTGAAGAAGAGTTAAACGAAATTAATTAATATGTTTAAATTTTTAATTATGTTTTGAATTTAAGATAAAGCAACGAGGAATTGCCATACACCTCAATTTTTTTTTGTTTATTAATAGCTTAATAAATATTTAAAATTAAAAAAAATATTTTGGTAAATTTTCTGCTCTTTCAGAGCTATTTATAATAATTAAACTTTTGTGATTTCGCTTAATATGTTTACTATTTACAAATTCCAATTTAGAGAAATATAGAGTGTAGGTTTATAGTTTATTAAATGATTTTGACACTGTATCAACTTTTCATAATAATTTTCAAATTAAAATCTGTACAAAGTAACTAAAAATTAAGGTTAAAACAACTAAATGTATAAGACAACTTAAATAATAATAATATATATATATATATTAATATTATAACAAAATAAAATAAAAAAATTACAGTACAATTACCATTTACACTTTGCACAACTTTCTTTTTGAAAATGACTAATGAAAAGTCGAAACATTGTCAAAATTATTTGATAAACTATAAGTCTACAATGTGTATTTCTCTAAATTGGTATTCAAAAATTCCAACATCCCCTCCTGTATTTTAATTTAATACTTTATTTTGTGAACTTAAGTCACTTTAAAAATAACTCAACTATTTGTGAAATTTTTGTTTATACTACTTTGAATAAATCTTAAAACCACAAAATGTTTTTAAAAACTGTAGTTTATATATTGTAATTCTTTTTAGTCCAGCTACCTATTATGTAATTTTTTATAATATTATTTTATCTATTTAAGCTTGTTAACATCAAGTTTTTGCTTTTTTAAATTTAACAACTTTAGTCTGATCTGGTCAAGCTCAGGCATTTCTAATGGCATCTATGATAAAACAACATTAGTTGTTAATAGAGTATTTTATCAGAGTATTTAATTATTATTTATGTTAAAAAGTGTGTTTTAATTTTTTTTAATACAAACAGGTACGAATTTATTATATTTGAAAAGTTTAAAAATAAGTGAAAACTTTCAAAGAGAGCAAGCTAATTAGTTTGCAAAGATTATTCCAATAATAATATTTAAAATACATATGGAAAATGGTTTAGTTTGTATAATAAGTTTGTAGACAAAAAAAAATTCTAATTTTTTTTTAATGTTTACTATAAGTTAAGTTTAGATTATCTGTTTGAAAGCTTGTTAAGTATTTTTAATCAATATTTTTATTAATTTATGCTGTACATTCATTCATCTTCAGATTTTTCTTATTTTAATTCATATTAAAGGAGATCATGTCAAGCTCAATTAAATTCATCAATTAAACTAAAACTGCTTAAAGATTTAAAAAATGTGACCTTGAAGAAATAAAATAAATGTTTTTAATTTCAAATTTCTCGATGCAAAAACTTGTTTTTAATGCTCGGATGTTTTAAATAAAAAATTTCAAAGTAGTTAGTTTTTGATAGTTGCTTAGCCGATACTGTGTAAAAAAAAAGATTTTTTAAATGCTTGTTTCTAAAATAGTCATTATTTAACTCACAAAGTTTGTTTATTCAATTAGATCACTAAATTTGATTTTAAGTTTATCAAAAAAGTTTTTGTTATCTTAAGTTGCTTATCACACACGGTAAGATTAAGCTTTTAGTAATAAAGAAATCTTAAACTAGCTGTAGAAATTAAACTTATTTTAATTTTACCATACTAATTTATATTTCCTGCTTATATATTTCAGTTAAAAAACAGTTATATAAAATAACTTTAATCATACTTTTTGAAACTAGTTTTAACTATTTTGACAAAATATCTCAACAAAATATATTTGTTTCGACAATGACTGCAATGAAAGTTTTAAAAGAACTTAATTTTCCATTTTGAGTGCTTATCAGATTATTAATAAAAACACACTTTATTATAATTAATTATGAATTTATTATTTAAAATATGCTTATCAATACATAAAAAACCATTTCTAATCTATATATTAAATATATAATATTAAACCTAACTAAACAGCTCATATTTACACAATAAATTAATACAAAGGAAACTTCACACAAGAAAAGCCTTTAAATTCTTTTGTTACTTCACATGGTTCTTCAGACCATTTATCTTTATCAACATCATAACAAATTATTGATGAACTATTTTCTTTAAAAACTACAATTTTCTTACCTATTGCGACAGACTTATTAAAATCAATACTCGGTGGATGCTTGAGGGAAACAAATTTCTTACAAACGTTGTCAAACATTTCACAACTGTCTAATTCATAACCAATAACAAATAGCTTATCTAACACAACAACTAAACTATGAAAATCATGATTATTTATCATATTAGGCATCAATGTCCATTTATTAGCAAATACATCATATAATTCTACGGATTTCAATTCATTATCATTATTATCACCACCTGAAACTACAATATTTCCTTGAAAGACTACACATGCTGAATCACTTCTTGCTTGTTTTATTTTAGAAACTTCTTTCCAACTGTTGTTTTTTGTATCGAATTGTAAACACGAATTAGTTGTTTCATAGTTTTGAGGGCAACAACCTCCAAAAACATATATTTCATCCATAAATGCACAAGCATAAAATCTTAAACGATTATCAAACATATCAGTTACTTTACTCCAAGTATTACTAGAAGGTGAATATTTTTCAACTGATTTTACAAAATAACCTTCATTGTCAAGACCACTAAGTACGTAAACTTCTCCTTTTAAACAAACAGCTTCAAAGTATTCTCTCTTGTTAGCCATTGAAGATAAAACTTTTGTTTTGTTTAAATCACTTCCACTTACTTTGTGTACCGTATTTACAACCTTATTACTTTTACCAATATAACCACCACATAATAAAAAGTTAAACAATTTTTGACCACAACACCTATTTGTAAAACAAATACTTCTATTGTTTTTTAGACGGTTTGTATCAACTTCTTTTAATTTTTTAGCGCAATCCTGGTTTTTACTTAATATTGAGTAACAATTTGCAATATATTTGAAAGCATGTTCTGACAATAATTTAAAACGAACTTTTAGTAACAATTGTTTTGCATATTTGCTACGTTCTTCACAGTTGTGTTTCAACCAAGTAATTACTGCATTAAATATTTCAACTTCTGAGTGAATACTCAGTTCAGAACTTGCAAGTATTTTCGCAACAAGATCAATCGCTAAGTGTAAAAATGTTTGAGTTTCAACTACCATTGGAAAACAACGTTCTGTATAAAGCAATGATGACTCAGAAATAGTAGCTAGGTTGTAATATTTAGCTAAACTATAATAGGTAAGAAGGTTGTCTTTGTTTAATTTTTTCCTTATTAAATCGGATATCTCTAAATTGTCTTCTTCATTCAACATCAACTTTTTCAGTTTTAAAGCTACAACTAATTTGTTTTCTTTAGTCTTTGTTTTATCTATAAAGAAAAATTTATTATACAATCTAAGTTTAAAGTTGCTTATATGAATGTTAAATTTTAATTCTTTCAGTCATGTATCTTAAATTGAAAATAAAAATATGTTACATCTTAGACTTTATTTAATGTATTTCGAACGAAGAAATAAATTTTTAATATGTTAATAAATTGTTAATAACTTTTACGCAAGTTCTTATTTAATTACAAAAGCAAATTTAACGTAAAAAAATGATTCAAAACACGATACATTCAAATTGAAACAAAATGTTTTTGTTAAATATCTTTAAGTCTTTTATTTTCTCTTCAACTTTTTTTGTTAATTTTAATTAGTTTTTAAAACATCTGTATTATAACTAGTTTAACTGAAAGCATTTTGTTATTGTTTTTAAACTCATTTCAGAAATGAAATTTTAGAACTATAATAAAAATGATGAATTTGCATAGTACTCTTTCTTCATAAACTCACACATGCTTCTTGACCACTTTAAAACATAAAAACTATTAGTAAAGAATAAAAGTTAAATTTGGCATTTAGGTATCTTTTTTAAAACTAAGATTAATTACTATGGAATATTTTCTGTTAATACTGTAGATAAAGTAATTGTTCTTAATTTTACTTTCTTATTACTTCAACTTGTTAACACTTTTTTTTGTAGCTTAAAAATATTGAGTACTTTGCAATTTTGTATTATTACAGTGAACTTGTTTCGCTAGAATCCACATTAACAAAACTTTATTCAAATTTTAAGAGTTAAATAGTACTGTACGAATTTGAAAGCATATGGAATTCAAGATTGCTTTTGAAAACATCTAAATACCAATATTTAATAATCAAGTTTAAAAAATTTTATAAGAATTTTTATAAAGCTAGCTCCGATTAAAAATAAACTGTAATAATTCATAATGTTTTTTTAAGCTGAGTTATTTCTTTTCTTCTTACCTTGTTTAAAATTTTCTATTGAAGATTTTGCAATATTTTCTTCAAAACTTCTTTGAGCATTTGTCCTGAATTTATCTACTAACTTGTACATGACTAACACTTGTGACTTTAATGTTTATTTTTAAAGCTGAAACAAAATAATTTTTTTATAATTAAAAATACTAAAAACTAGTTAAAACCTAAAAATAAATGAAACATTAAAAATTTGTTTTAACTTAATATATCAAAATATGAGTAGTATAAAACATATACATGTAACTAATAAAATTGAAAAGAGTATCTTTTAACACTCCAAAATTCTATAAATATATAAGAATCAGGATTATAGTAAAATGCAGTATTTCATAATTTACTTTAACTAAATATTTAAGGGAATTTATGGATAACTGTGTTGATTAATATTTTACTGTTCACTTTTGTGATAAAAGTGAATAACATTTTTATTTATCTATTAAGTTATCTAATTACAGTTATCTAAATTTAAAAAATTACAAATAAGCTATGTTATACAGAAATTAATTTAACGGAAAAGGGTATATCTTAAGACAATAGCATTAATGTAAAAAAAATTTTATAGTGTTTTTTGAATTCCTATCACAATAGGCTCTTATATTTTTTTTTATTTGTTTATTACAATTTTAATTTTGATAAAAAGGGTTAAGTAATTGACATTGCACTTCTAATAAAACCTATTGTACTATTAGGAAAGTTTATACTTTCTTTTTATATGTATTGATTTATTAATATATACTAAATTAATTAGCTTCTTATCTTGTATTTAGCTACTTCTGATATTATTTCTGTTGTAAGCACTAATTATATATGGTAAAACTTAAAAAAAAATTATTAACCAAAAAAATGTAATATTTTATCCTTAGATCTTAATAAAAATGTTAACACCACTTCAATATTTAAGATTTTCTCTTTTTGAAGCCTGAATAAAACTAGCCAAGTTTATTCCGAAACTAAAATAGAAATTAGGATATAAAACTGAGATTGTTATTATTAATTAAACTAGTTCATTTAGTAAGTATGCTAGAAAAAAACAAAAGTCTATTTTAAATAGAACAGATAAAAATTAATTTGAAATTTTGAAAATCACCAAAAAATTTATTGTAAACTTGAAACTATCATGAGTTTTTAATTATTCTACAAGTAAACCTGAGTTTTATGAAATTAATAACGTTTAAAATAATTAATATCCCCACTTAAACTGAAATATTTGAAAATTATACTAAAATATTAGTTTTAAATTTTTGTACAAAGTTTAAAACTAGCTAAACCTATTTTTTCTATTAAAAATCTTTACGTATAAATGCCAAAACTAAGAAGTTCAATAAATTTTTACTAAGTTTAAGCCTGTTTTAACTTAAAATTTCATGCTCTAGTTATTCTACTGACAAATTCTTATTGTTGAGTTTACCAACTTTTTTTCTGTACCATTTTTTTTCTACATATTAATAAGCATCTTTGAACAAGTCAGCGCTAACGTTTCTAGAAAAAGTTGCGTCTGTACTTATTTAAGTTTAAGTTGTAATCAAAAAAAATTGATAATAAGAAACATAATTTGAACATCAGTAAACAGTTTAACATTAGATTGGTCATACCAGTACGATTATCAGACCACTAGTTTCCGGTAGTCTAAGACCGATTTTCGTTTTGATTAGGTCTCATCAGTCACAACCGAGAAATTTTCATTCTTTAATATACCAAGGGTTTATACATGCAACCATGAAGCAACCATTTACTGACATTGATCAGTGACGTCAGCATTTTTTTAACACTTGACAAGACAGCTTATACGGTCTTATTTAATACAATCAACTCTATTTAACATACAAATATACTCTTAATTGTATTTTCACTATAGTATAGGATAATAAACATTTAGTAATCTTAAAAAGTAAGTATGAGTTTAAAATAATCACAAAATATTTTGTTAGAATATTTAGTTTTGTTCGTTGGCCTAATTTGTTATTTATGAATTTTATGTTTTTTAAAGTTATTTGAAACTATTTAGCAATAAAATATTTCAACCTGATTTTTTTTTTAATCAAAGCTAAAAATGTATAAATGAAACAACTTAAAAAAATTTCAACCAAACAAAAAATAATTTTTAAATATAATTATAAGAACTTATTTAATAGTACTTGAATATTTTTATTTAAACTGTTAACAGAGTTGTAAGTATTCAAAGTTAGTCTGTGTTACATAAACTACTTGTAAAACTTATTTATTAAATTTTACATTTATAACAAAATAGTGTAATCAAAAACTGAAATATAACTAAACAATAACAGAAATAAAATTAAGAAGGAATACTAAATTTTTTATATATTATTAAATATGTAAAACTATATCTAATAAAGCCAAACGAGTTTAAAAAAAAGTCAAACAAGGCTGATTTAAACTTGTCAAGGTGTTTAAAAAATTATGTCTATATTTGTTAAGATAAACTTATCACTAGTTTATACACAAAAAGTAAAATCTAGTCTGTTTCTCTAAACTTACTAAAACAATATTTAAAATAGTAATGATTACCTTAACTTTAGTTACTGGCCTAAATTTAAAACTCTATTAATTTTCTTTTTAAAAAGACTAAATGGTTTTGATTCATGAGGAGAAATTCTTCATTTTAAAGATATTTTGAGTTATCTTGACAAAGTAAATACTCTTTTGAAGCTATTCTTATTTTTAAATAAAAAAAAAATGCCTTGATTCAGCCGAAATTATAAAAAATATCATTATTTATTTAAAGTGTGTGGCAACCCAAATATCAAACTTTTATATATACTTTAAAAAATTATTTTTTTCTAATATCTAGCTACATAACTACATTTCCTATTGTAATTAATTTTTGAACAATACATTTAACTTACTAATTAAAAAATTTAAAGCCTAATAAATACCAATAAAAAAAGTTTACTTAAGTTGATCATTTTAACCAAGATTGAAATAAAATTGAAAACTAAAAAAAATTATAGTCAACACATTTCCATTAAACATTTCTGTTAAATAACTTTAATCAAATATATAACAGGCTAAAATATTATTCACTACTGAGTATAAATTTAAGTTAACATATCAAGCTTTTTTTTGTTACATGAAACAAAACCATGCTATGATGTCTTTCTACTTAATTGTTAACATATATTTAACAGTATAGTTAAATCACAAAAATTAACTATAGTAGCGTTTAAGATTTTTGCTTTATAAAAAGTATTAAATTTTACTTTATGACTAATTACAGTGTTGCCATTCTTTCTAAAAAAATTTGTCCAGGTTTTTCAAATTTCTTCCGGGTTTTTAAAAGTACACATTTTGGGTCTATTTTTAGTTTTAAGTTTTATTTAAGGCTAAGAAACTGTTTCAAATAGAATAAAAAGATTGAAAAGATACTGTAAAGCTACTTAAAATGTGTTTTTTAATATTTTTTTTTTTTGGTGATGACCAAATTTTTTTGTCTAAATGATAAATTTTTTGAGTCAAACCGAAATTTTACTACTGAAAATGTTAAAATTCTTAAAAATTCAAGTTTTTTCCAGGTTTTTGTTCGAAATTCAAGGTTTTTCGAGGTGTTTTATTAAAAATTTCTTAAACTCCATGTTTTTTTTTGACTAAATTGTCAAATTAAAGTTTTCCTAGGATGCCAGGTAAAGTGACAACCCTGATAATGACATAACAAGTTATTAATTTTATACTTCGACATATTTTAATTCCTAGTCAATCAACAACAGTATATGGTATTCTTTTCGATATTTAAACAAAAAATAAGAATAAAATTATTTTAATTTATTAAGATTTATTTAAGCACTGACGTGGTCTTTGACCGAAACAGTGTTAAAAAAAAGTCTTAAAGTAATAAATAAATTATTTTCCTCTACTATTTCAGATATTTTTATTTGCTTTTTATAAACAAAACCATACAAAACAAAAATTGAAATTTATTAAAAACAACTTCTTTATATATTTAAGGACTTAGGTGGTAGGGGTAAACTATTTTTTTTGTGTAAATTCTACATCAACAACTAAATTTAATTTAATATCTTAATTAAAACTTTATTAAAGTATAATTTCAACTTATTTGTCCACTTAAATTTATATGAAGATGAAATTATTAATTTGTTATATGTTTTCTACTAAGCTCTATACCTAGATTCAGTAAGAAAAAAATAGGGTCTTCTTTAAAAGCTTAAAAATAAATATACAATAAAATAATTATTTTAAATAAAACATATTTAAACTAATAGAATTAAATTATAGACCAAATAAAATGAAATAGTGGACTACTGATTTAGATTGTGTAAAAAAAAATTAATAAGGTATCGTTTTTTGATTAAAATAAAATACAACCTGACTTACATCCAATAAGTCTGAGTAACAATGTCTTTGAATTAAATGAGTGTTTAAGAATAGAGCTGCTTTATAAAAAATGTTGTTTTTGTCACTAAAGGCTTTTCTGTTATTTGAAACTTTATACTTTATTCAGAAACTTTTTGTTAAAATTTAAACATTATCAAATAAAAAAAAAGAAAGACATAAGCATATTTAAACCATTTTAAAAAACATTATCCCACTATACACATCTATATTATTTTTTTCCAAAACTTACCATATCCCTTGCAGATTAAGATAGTTTAACTAAATTTTAAAAATTAAGTAAAAATGTTGTATTATTAAAAAGTCACTTAGATTTAGCAAGCTCATTATTAAGTTGCAATAAAGGAGCTTAAGTTAATTTTTTTAAACCTTTATCTTACTAATGGCTTTAACTGGGGTGAATAGTTTTTTCTAATGTTCCCTCGAATAACTTAAGAATGTAATGATACTTAAATAATTTATTTTAAATATGTTTGTACGAATTTATAACTGATGGATTTTAGTAGACCACGTCCTTAGATCAAACTTTTAGAGAATTTTTATCACTAAAATAACAGTATAACAAATAGATCTTAGTTTAAAGTTAAGTTGTATATTCATGACAAAGACTGTGACTAACGCATTTTTTACTTTATATTTTATACCAGAGTGACAAATTATTTTTTAAAATATTTTTCCAGGTTTTAAGAAACAATTTTTTTTTAATTCCTTTTTAATAAAAAATTAAAATAAGGAACAAACTTATAAAAATATTTATAATTACTTAAATGATACTCTAAATGTGTGTAAGTTTCAATTTTAAATAATTTAAATTTAAATAAGAATTTATTTTGATTATTATTGGTATAATGGTCTTTTGTTGCTAAGTATAATTTAAGTTACAGAAACAAAACATGTAAGTATTCCGGATTTTACCTAATTTAAATAGTCAAAGTTATATATTTTTAATTTTTTCAAACACTATGAGATTTTCTTTTTTTTTAGCTTAAATTTCATAATCCATAGTTTTTATGTAAAATAGCAACCCTAAAATCTAATAAACTTTTGCTTTGATCAATTTTTACCAATATTGAAGTACCATGGATATATTTTAATTAAATTTTAACTTTTAAGCTCAGAAAATATTGCTACACAGGCCAGGATAACATAATTGGATTGTTAAATGTATTTTATAGCTTGCTTAGGTTTTTTAGGTTAATAATTTTCCCTTTGTGTTTTTAGTAATGAAGTTTTATCTTTTGAGTATTAGCCAAACAACATGTCACCAAGAGAAAAAGATTACAAAGAAGATGTTTACAGAAAAAGATAGAATTTACTTTTGATTATTATAATTGTAATTAAAAATGTAGAATTAAATATGAATAAAACTTCTTAAAAAACTCACTTAAAAAACTTCTTTAAAACTGAGTATGCTTAATACTTCGATGTAAAATATTGGTGGTTTTACTTTCATTACTATATATTGATTTTAGTAAATTGTAATTTACAGTTAAACAAAATAAGAACATTTATATTATAAAAATTAATCAGGGTGGCCACTGATTTTTGAAAATACTCGTTTTTTGGTTTATTTTGAGTTTAAAATTAAAAGATATGTGAAGTAGTTTTCAACTAAAATAAGATACTGTAAAGCTACTTTGATTGTATTTTTTTTCCATTAATAATGACAAAAAGTTTTATTTTATATCATATTTGATGTGTCATATCAAAACTTTAGTACTTAACATGTAAAAATTGTTTAAAACTACAAGTTTTTTAATGAATTTTGTTCAAAATTCATTATTACTCAAACTTTATTTCATAAGTTTCTTAAGTTACAGGTTTTTTAATTTTAGGTTATGATTTGTGGACACCCTGAATTAACCTTGTTGGGTGAAGATCGAAACTGATGTTTTTTAAACATTATAAAATGAAAACACTACATTTCAAAATATATTATATTACTTTATAATCAAAAGTTGCTTAAGTATTAAATTATCAGCAACTTGACTTATAAAAAAAATCAGTTTTATAGTTAATCATTTGTAACAGTGTTATATTACTATGCTAAATTAGCTTCAAATAATCAAAGTAAATAAGTTTTATTTAAATAAATGAAAAAAAAGGTCTTTTTTGTTGTAAATACTTATTAATATAAATAGGGATTCTACTGTTTTAGTCAAAAAACTGTCCTGAGTGTCCATTAGTTTGCTTGAGTCATCCTAAAATTTTGAAATCCTAAGAAAAAAATAAAAACTTTTAACATTCACTAAAAAAATACCTCTTCAATAAAATTTAGTATAAAATAAAACAATATTTTAATTCATTCAACTAAATCTCATTCAAAGTTAAAAAAATTGCCTAGGACTTTCAAAATCTTAAAACGATTCTCAGTTTTTTAATTAAGAAAATAACTTCGTTGAGCCTGCATGACTTAAGAAATCAAATTTAAATTATCCTGAGTTATACCAAGTGCTGAGATAAACTGATGATTTCAAAGTTTTAAAATTAGTTTGGGTAGTCCGGAGTATCCTAAGTATGTGGCAACCCTGTATATTTACTTTTGACATTAATACTAATAATCATAATTTGTTTCACTAGGTATTTGTATAGCAATTTTGTTTTAATCAAATTTTTGTTGTCTGATGTTAAAGTAGTCCTAACAAAGGCTTTGGTAAATCTCTAAAGTGAACAATATTCAAAAGTTCAAACCTAGTGGTTGGCAAAAATTAAAAAAAAAACTGGTTTTTATACTGTTACATTAGTTTCTGCTGGAATTTTCAAAAATAATATTATAAAGGGTTTCCTTTCAAACCAAAAATAATTCTAAATACTAATTTGTTTTAATTAAAATTGACTCGCTCTATTAGTTTCTGGTAAATTTTTTAACATTTATGATTACATAAATTCAATATTGATAAAAAACTTAACGTATTTCAATATTAATACATATATGAAACAGTTATAAATTTCAATTTATTATCTTTATTCAAACTTCTAACTTTAAAGCTTTTTATAAGTACCAAAAATTATATAGAGAGACAAACTTGTAGCAAAAACTTTATATTTATTTATATTATTTAAAATAACTAATACATTATTGTCTAATAAATAAGATGTAAATTCCACTTTGTTTAATACATTTCGATTTTCATTATTACTATGGTATGAACTGTGGCTACTAACCTAAAATAGCTTTTTTTGTTTTTTTTTAATCTATGAGTGGTTAAAACAACAACCTCTAGTCAATTAATAACATTTATGTTTATTTAACTTAAAATTACTAAATAAAATAATAGAAAAATTATCTACAAAAACATACTAATAAAAAAATTATGCTAAAAATAGAAAAAAAAATTATTTAGAAATCACAACACTATATCTGCCAATTAATACACAGTTGATTTCAAATTTTATAATACTGGGGAATATAGATACATAAAATTATGATTTTCTATTAAACATCAAGATTCTTTTGACCAACTTTTTTTGTCTACAGATTAACAAGTTACTGGAAAATTTTAAATTTAAATATTCTGTAATATGCATATGTCAATTGAACAACACCCGTCACCCCAACCACTTACAATACCTAGTTATATTTTATTTAAGTTTTTCGTTATTTTTTAATATCCATATGTCAATTGAACAACACCCGTCACCCCGATCGCTTACAATACCTAGATATATTTTATTTAAGGTTGTCGCTATTCTGTAGTTGCATATGTCAATTGAACGAAACCTGTTACCCCGATCACTTACAATACCTAGGTATATTTTATTAAAGTTTTTCGTTAGTTTTTAATATCCATATGTCAATTGAACAACACCAGTCACCCCGATCGCTTACAATACCTAGTTATATTTTATTTAAAGTTTTCTCTATTCTGTTGTTGCATATGTCAATTGAACAACACCCGTCAACCTTATCACTTACAATACCAAGGTATATTTTATTCAAGAATGTCGGTATTCTGTATTTACATATTTCAATTGAATAACACCCGTCAACCTTATCATTTACAATACCTGAGTTAATTTTTTTAAGGTTTTCTCTATTCTGTTGTTGCATATGTCAATTGAACAACACCCGTCACTCCGATCACTTACAATACCAAGGTATATTTTATTTAAGGTTCTCTGTATTCTATAATTTCATATGTCAATTTAACAAAACCCGTCACCCCGATCACTTCTAATATCTAGGTATAATTTATTTAAGGTTGTCTGTATTCTGTAATTGCATATGTCAAATAAACAACACCCGTCAATCTGATCACTTATAATACCTAGATATATTTTATTTACGGTTGTCGGTATTCTGTAATTGCATATGTCAATTGAACAACACCCGTCTAATGGATCATTTACAATACTTTAGTATAGTATATTTAAGGTTATCAGTATTCTTTAGCAAATATGTCAATAAAACAACACCCGTCACCCGATCATTTACAATACCTAGATATATTTTATTCAAGATTGTCGGTATTAGGAAGTTGCATATGTCATCAGATAACACCCGCCGACCCGATCACTTACAATACCTAGGTATATTTATTAAAGGTTTTCGGTATTTTGTAGTTGCATATGTCAATTGAACAACACCCGTCTCCCCGATCACTTACAATAACTAGGATCATTTTATTTAAAATTGTTGGTTTTTTGTAGTTTTATATTTCAATTCAACACACCCAACAACCCGAAAACTTGCAATACCTAGGTATATTTTATTTAAAGCTGTTGGTATTCTGTAGTAGTATACGTCAATTAAACAATACCCGTCACCCTTATCACTTACAATACCTAGGTATATTTTATTTAAGGTTTTCGGTACTCTGTAGTTGCATATGTCAATTGAACAACATCCGTCACATCGATCACTTACAATTCCAGGTATATTTTATTTAAGGTTTTCGGTATTCTGTAGTTGCATATGTCAATTGAACAACAAAAAAATTAAAAGTTTTTTCTTATAACTAAAACACACTTTAAGCATATTAAATATTATATCGGAAAGTTTTTAAACTCCAGCTATTATAAAACCTGGTTGTACAATAAGATATCTTAGTTTATACTAAAAGAAAAATAGATGATGTTCTTTTTAAATAACAACTTAAATTTAATTAGTAATAATTTTATTTTCTCGTTAAATTCTAACTAAAACACTAGAATTATTTTATTTACAATGGTTAACGTGTCCAGTGTAAAACATAAAATTGTATCCCTATAACTCTATAAATGAAATGTTTTTCTTACACCAGTCCTTTGAACTAATATAAATAAACATGCATATCAAAAAAAATGTTTTATTGAAACAAAAATCTTTTTTTTTGATGCTTAAAACATAGATACTTTTAGTTTATTGTTTTAAAATACAGATTCATACTTAAATACTATTTTAAAATCTACCTTTTTAGAATTTCTGAGCTTCTTTTTTTGGTTGTACTAGAACTTAATTTTATTTTAACTCATACAAGTATCATGTCATTTAAAATTATTATGTATAATGTATATTTCTTATACACATTATACACACTATTTAAAATTATTTCATGTTATAAGCAGTTAACTTGGATATGGATTTTAATTTTTGCTTTTGAGCTTTTTGTTGCTTTAGGTTGTACTATAATTTTTGTATTTTTTTCTTATGATCAACCATGCATATTTATTATACATCGTTACTAGCATACTAGCGTAACGATGTCGATTGTTTTTTTTTTTAAATCAGGTCAGCTGGATTATTTTATTCTGTGTTACTTTGTAGTTAGTTTTTTATATTTTTTCGCACATTTAATCACTGTAAATACATTTTTAACCTACAAACTCGATTTAAGTTCTATAAGTAGTATAAACTAATACAGTTTATTTTAACTTACTTTAATTGACAATATTTAAAATCAATTACCATTTAAAAACAAAATGAAATAGTTATTTAAGTAAGTCTAAACATTATCCTAAAAACGAACTTAGGATTATTATATATACAAGCGCGTTATAGTCAATAACTGTCAGGCTCTTGTTACACATTTAATTAAGCATTCATCATAAAACGGTTTATGGTAACACTGGCTTTCGCACGTACCTTGATTAATATCTAACCTTTTTTATAACATCTACGTTAAGTAGATGGTGACACAAAATAGTTGGAATGTTATTAAAGTTTTTAGTAAAGTATACAAAAATGTTTATTAGCTATAAATGAAAAGTTTATTCTATACAAAGTAGCAGCTAACTGCTAGAGACTAGAGTGAATTAAAAAATACAAATATATAAAATTATTTTCTAGTTTTCTTTTGTTTAAACCAAAAACAATTAGTCTACAGAAATCTGAACTGTATGTACAATCAAGTTAACTTCTTGGGAAGAACCCCATTGAATTGCTTAATTTCAAGCCTAGGTAAAGACCACAACCAAAATATACTATTGAAAGAGCATAAAGTAATACTCAATAAATAAGATTCAAAGGGGACGTGACCCGGTTCACTTAGCAGACTGTGTAGATCACCAATGGGATGGATATAAGGGCATCGAGGTAAAAGAGTCAGACCGCAAAAATCTCAAATCGATTGTAACAATGTGTAAGAAAGTTATAGACATCAATCTTAAAATTGAGTTGTAAAGAGCTGAGATTAGCAATAGACAAAGTTAGCGCAATGTACTCAAGAAAACGCAAAAATTGAAAATAGTGTTGTTTAAATATCAAGTAATTACCTATACACAGTACAAAAGTCGTAAAAAATATTTAAGTGCTAGAAATTATACAAAATGTCTTGAAATTTCTCCATTCATTAGGCTTTTTAAAATATTATCGAATATTGAAGCCGTATGTAATATTTTGAAAACTTTTTTTGGTACAACTATATCGAAGAGCTTAATCATAGAAGTAGATATGTGTCGTTTTTCTAGTTTAATTAGAACCAAAAACAGAAATCTCATTAACTAGAAGTTAATTTTACATAACTCTTATGAAAAAACTTATATATTTATATATATATATAAAATTGTCTTTAAAAAAATCAGCAAAACTTATTATAGTTTTACAAACACAAATATTGGATCTGAGTATGATTCGCAAACAAAACAACCTTGTTTTGAAAACAGTAGTGAGTATTAAAATAAATAGTAGAATAGGCCTTTTTATAAAATTACATTGGAAACTCTTAATCTCTATTTTAAAGATAGTGTCAGTTCTAAATTTGTAAAGTACATATTTTATATAAAGTAAGAATATTACTTAAGTTCGAGATGCCTTGAACAATCGATACTCTTACTCAAATAATACCTTAAAATTATTGAATTGGATGATATAACTATATTATTTGTCTACTTAGATAGTATAAATGTTAAATTTCAGCCTTTGGGCAAAAATTTGATAGTTTCAAATTCTTATAAACTATTGTACATTTTAAATTATAATTTAAAGCTGTAGAGTTTCATAAAAACTAAAATGTATTGTAATAAAGTTTACTAATATAATTATTACTTGCATTCAATAATTGCTTACTTCTAATTATCTATGTCCTTACTAAAATAAAAAAATTTCCTTCTTCTACTAAATTAAAAAACTCAGTTAATTAATACAGTTGTAGAATTTAACTAATTAAGTTCTGCTAATATTATAATTTAGCCGAGGTTTGCTAAGAATGATTCGAAAGTTTGAAAACAGTAATGTTTTTCTAACAACAGAGAACGTTATAGTTGTTTGTATGTTTAAACGTAGGTCGAGTTATAAAGACTTTTTTGATTAAAGTTATGTTAACTTATACATTAAAATCTTAATTTAAAATTAAATAATGCGTAAATGGAGTAATCCTCTTTTGATTTTGAAAATGGAAAGTTTTGTCAATTCTTTAAATAGAATATATTTGACTTAGATTATATTTTGTTTATTGTTTTCGAAAATTTACGAAAATTATTTTCAAAGTTATTATTTAATTGCTTCTAATTGTTTTTATTCTTTTTTTAAACTCTGGTAATAAACATAATTATTCCTGGTTTTCTTGAAATTAACAAAAATTTTGTAAACATTTAGTTTCATTTAAAATATTCACGTTTAATTAACTTTCTATTTCATCAAATGCTCGGACCGATGAAAGACATCTCATATTACCGAAACAAGTTACAGAACACTTCTACTTTGAAACACCTAATTTGAGTTAATATAACATTATAAACATTTATGTATTGAAACACTAATTCGTTTTTTCAACTCTATCAAACATTAAAACAAGTTATATATTTTTTTGTTTTAAGTCTTTCTTACACATATAAATACAACAGTCGACTTATATACTGTTTATTATATATTTATTTTAACTATGCATGAGTTAAATAGTATTCTTTATGTTTTAGCAAAACACGTTTTAATACCAAGGTAACTTTGCAAATGAAAAGCCTTCAAAATCTTTTAGTACTTCACATTGTTCTTCAGACCATTTATCCTTGTCAACATCATAACAAATTAATTTTGTTTTGCAATATTGAAGTATTACAATTTTATTTCCAATAGACAAAGCTTCCTCCAAAAAAATATAACTATTTACTGACTTCAGAGCAATAAACTTATTACAAACGTTGTCAAAAACTTCACAATTGCTATTTCCATGATCAATAACAAACATTTTATCTTTTACAACAATTATACAATGACGATCATGATTATTTATCGTATTTGGCATTGATGACCACTTATCAGCAAACACATCATATGATTCTACTGATTTTAAACTAATGTCATCATTATCTATTCCACCAGAAACCAAAATACTTTCTTCAAAAATTGTACAAGCTGCATCCCATCTAGCTACATTCATTCCAGTAATTTCTTTAAAGTTGTTATATTTTGTATTGAATTCTAAACAGGACTTAGTTGTTATTATATAGTCATGATCATAAACATCTTTTTTATGAAAACCACCAAATATGAATATTTTATCCATAAATACACAAGAACAAATGCAATGGCGTTCATCAACCATACTAGATACTACAGTCCATGTGTTAGTAGGTGGTGAAAATTTTTCAACTGAATTTACAAAATTATCAGCAATATCAACACCACCAAAAACATAAACTTCTCCTTTTAAACAAACAGCTTCAAAATTTTCCCTACATTGATTCATTGGAGCAAGATCTTTTACGCAGTTCATGTTACTTCCATCAATTTGTTTTACTTTACCTACAACTTCATCCAATCTTACATCATAACCACCAAAAATTAACAAGTTATATTTGTTTTGGTTACAATACCTACTTGTGTAAGTAATGTTTGACTTATTTTTGAAGTATTTTTTGTTTGCTATTACTTCTTCTAATATGTTATCATTATCATAAATTTTAGTAATTGAAGAAATTTTATCTGTAATATACTTCAATGCATGTTCTGACAATAAAGAAAGTCGGACTTTTAGTAACAATTGTTTTGCATGTTTGCGACGTTGTTCACTGTTGAATTTTAACCAATTATTTGCTGCATTAAATACTTCAACTTCTGAGTGAATATCCAATTCAGAACTTGAAAGTATTTTTGCAACAAGACTGAAGTCTAAATGTAAAAAGTCTTGAGTTTCAACTACCATTGGAAAACATCGTTCTATATAATTTAAAGACAACTCAGAAATAATAGCTAGGTTGTAAAATTTAGATAAACAATAAAACACGACAACATTTTTAACTGTTAACTTGTCTTGAAGGATTTTGCTGATCTTTATGAGTGTGTCTTCTTTTTGCAAAAGCTTATTTATTTTCAAAGCTAAAACAATTTCATATTTTTCCATATTTGGTATATCTAAAAAATTAACTATGTATAAATATCATTTTTGTAAATTTGCTTAGAATAATTGATTAGAACTAGAAATCTACGTAATTAATGACAATATAGTGTTTTATTACATAATACTGCAATTTTATATATAATAAAAAATTAAAAATTTAAATTCAATAAAATTTTTTCTAATTATTGTTAAAAAATAAAAATAATATTACAGTATTATTTTTTTTAAATTTAACATTTTAAGATATGGTAGTCTACTAGCAGATCTCTGATAAAAGATTTGGCTTTGCGTTGTTTAAGATGTTTAGTAACATTTTAAACTGTAAAAGAAAAACCGACAAGAATAAAAATCTGGCCCTTTACAACAAAATTTGAAACTCAAATTTGATATAGTTTGTTTTAAAATTATTATCAGATAAACATGCATTTAAATTAAATAAGATATAAAATCACAAAATTTTTTAAAAACATAGATATATCTTAGTTGTCATTTTAACACCTTTGTAGTATTTATTAAATACAAAGTTTATCAAAATAATTGTTTTTATTCACTAATCTTATTTTATAGAACTCAATTTTGTAACAGTTTCTTTATATTCACTATTTTTTGAGATATAATAAGACGAAGTCGAAGAGTTTAATAAAATCCTCAGATAAATGCAAAATTAAAATGCAAAAAGAGACTTTTTTGTTAGAAGAATATCTTTTCCTACACTTTAAACAGTCTTTTTTAAATCTTAAGTAAATAATAAACCATACTATTGTACCAAAAAATAAAGTTGTCTTTTTTTAATTTGAAAAGACATTTTTTAGATGTGCTTCTCTATTTTTGGGTCATATTGTTTCTTAATCTTTACAGTAAAATTTTTTTAATAACAAAAATATCTCCTGAATACTACTTAAGTCTGAAAAATGGTGGGTAATATTTTTTTTTCGGTTTTTTGGATTTCTGATTAGTTTTACTCTAATAATATTCCAGTAAATTAGATTAATTGGTAACAATTAAATAAAATGACTATATCTCAAGCGTTTTATATTTTTTTATATTTGAATGAATTATTTATAGTTCACATTTATAATTAACATAAAAGTCAATATTAAGATTGAAAAATATCACTAACTCCTAATATGCTCTTTGTATCGATTCATTTAAATTTTCATAATATAGTTTACAGTCTTTAAATTTTTTTAAAACTTTTTAACAACGTCTAATATTAATACTAAGTCTTTTCTTCTAAATTTTCATTTCTTTCTAAGCATAAAAGTTATGCTTTAACTAACAAATTAAGTCTATACGAAATTAAAATTAATAAATATTATTAAAACTAAATATAACAAATAGATCAATCTAAAATATTTTTAAATTTTATTACCTGTACTTTCAAAAGTGTTGTAAGCTCGTACACTTTTATTATCTAATTGTTTTGTGAAAAACTTCATGCATTTGTTTTTAAAACAATCAACTACTGAACTTCTAGAAGTTGCACCAAAACTTGCTAATTTTTCATGGTTATTATTAATTATTATTCTTTTAACATCAGTGTGGTCCATATTACTTTCACCTGACATAACTTGATGATAATTTGTTTAATATTGTTATAAAAATCTGAAAATATTAGTTTGAATATGTTTAGCTATTTCAATAGTAATTTACTTATTGATTAAGAAGAAAATTTAAACGTAATGTTTATTATGAAAAAACTTTACTAACTAACTAGTTTTTAACTTTAAAAACCACAGTTTTAAATAAAAAAATTCTAATCATCTCAAAATAATATTTAAAAATTTAAAAATTTAACTGAAATATTGCTTTTTTTCTTTTAAAAAAAATTAATGTATAAATTCCGTGTTTTTTAGCACTTGAAAAATTAGGATGTAAGAACACTTTAAAGATTTTATTTTTTATAAAATCACATAAATTAAAAATACTTTGTTAGTAAACATGAGTAAAACTGTGAGCTTCTAATGTGTAATTTTTTTAATAGTTTTAAAGTACTAAACTAAACAATAGAAATAACAAAATATTCAACCACACTATAAAATTGATAATATTCATTTAATTTAGCTTATACTTTTGATTTGTAATTCACAGATACCTAACACTAAAAATAATAGACATCATTATAAATACTACAATATTGTTTAAATAAAAACGACTAATATGTTTAAAGGAGTTAATGCAGGGAGTGATATATGATTAAAAATTAGGAATTAAAACTTATATTTATAGAATAGTAGTACAGTAATAAAAATGCACATATTATAAAAAAAATAAAATTAAGAAAAAACATTTGAAATAATTATAACTACATTTAATAAAGTTAGCCAACTGTGTTTTGATAAAAAGATCAAATGAGCCTGAATCAAACTAAGTAGAATATGTAAAAATTATTTGAGTATTTGTTACATTAAACTTACCACTAAAATTTCACAAGAAGTAAAATGAATCAAAGAAATTTAGTTTGTTTTTTTAAACTTTAAAAAAAGTATTTTACATAGTAACAATAACCTTTACCTTATGTCTAATATACTTGCAAGAGATTAAAACTGTATTAATTTCATTTTAGAAAAACTAAATAATTCCGAGTCATGCGTAAGTTTTCTTTATTTATCTATCTTTGGTATTTATTCATTTAGTTATCCTGAATGTTTGAATATTCTTAGCAAACTATTATGAATTTCTATTATAAAAAAAACATCTTGGGTCAGTCCGAAATATATACAAAAATTTTTAGTTATTTTGAGTGTGTGACAACCCTTATATCTTAATTTTATACATAAATGTTTTTTGTTTGTAGTTTCAGCATGTATAACAACATTATTAATTCTAATAACTTTTTAAAATAATTTGTGACTTTACTAAAAAAACATTTAAAGCTTAATAAGTGCCAATCAAGTTAGTTTTCCTAAGTTAATCATTTTAATCTAAATTGAAATAAAAATTGATTGTATATTCATGACAAAGACTGTAACTAAAATAATTTTACTTATTGTTTTTATACTAGAGTGACAACTCATTTTCACAATAATTTTCCAGGTTTTTTGAAACATAATATATTTTTATTTCTTTCTAAAATTAAATTCTAATATCTAAAAAAAATTAAACAAAAGAAACAAATATTTTAAAATTTACATTACTACTAAAATGAATCTTTAAATGTGTATGAACTTAAATTACAAATAATATAAATTTAATTAAGAGTTTTTTTATTATTATTGATAGAATGGCCTTTTTATTGCTAAGTATAGTTAAAGTTACAGAAATAAAACATGTCAGTTTTCCAAATTTTACATTATTTTAATAATCAAAGTTTTATATTTTTAATTGTTTCAAAAACTACTATATTTCTCATTTTTTAGGCTGAAATTTTAATACCATAGTTTTAAAGTTAAATAGCCATATTATAAACTCTTATTTAAGTATAAAACATTATACTTAAATATAATTTTTGCTTTGATGTTTTTTACCAATAATTAAGTACCATGATAGGTTTAGTTTGAATTTTGATTTTTTAGTTTAAAACATATTGATTCACAGGTCAGAATCACATGATTGGATTGTTGAATGTAATTTTTTTGCTTGCTTAGGATTTTAAGCTTAATAATTTTTCCTTTGTGTTTTTAAGTGTTAAAATTAAACTTTTTCAGTATTAGCTTATTAGCTTTATTGATTTAAACTGAAATTTAATGATTTCAGTTTAAAATCACATATCATTCAAATTTTATTTCAAAAATCTCCAATTTACAGGTTTTTTAGCCTATTCCAGGTTTTGATTTAAGTTTTTCATATTTTGTGGACACCCTGACTTAACCTTGTAGATTAAAGATTGAAAATAATGTTTTTCAAACATTATGAAATGGAAATATTACATTTCAAACATATTACAATTCTTTTTAATCGAAATTTTCTAATGTATTTAATCTTCAGTAATTTAACTAAATTGCATAATTATTGTTTTCTGTAAAATACATCAGTCTCATAGTTTACCCTTTGTACCAGTGTTTTATTACTATGCAAGTTAGCTTAATAACTAAAAGTAAATAAACTTTCTATAAATAAATGAGTAAAAGGTCTTTTTAGTTCTAAATATTTATTAATATTAACAAGGATTCTAAAGTTTTAGTCAAAAAACTGTCCTGAGTGACCATTTATTTGCTTAAGTCACATTGAAATTTTAAAAATTCCTAAGAAAAAACTAAAAACTTTTTTGAAACTCACTCAAAAACAACTCATTTAATTAAATTGGTATAAAATAATAAAAAGTATTTAAATCAATTCAACTAAACTTCATCTAAAGTCTAAAAATTGGCCTAGAATTTCCAGAATCTGAATACAATTCTCAGTTTTCTAAATAAATTCATAACTATCTAGAACAGCTTGACTTTAAAATCAAATTTAAAATATCCTGAGTCATCCTGATATTTTCAAAAATTTGAAAACAGTTTGAGTAATACGAAGTATCCTGAATGTGTGGCAACCCTGTATAATTATCTTTTGACATTAATACTAATAATTTGTTTCACTAGGTATTTGTATACTATTTTTTTTTAATCAAATTTGTGTGGCCTAATGTTAAAGGAGTCCCAATAAGGGCTTTGAAAACTCTCTGAATTAAACAGTATTCAAGAATTCAAACTTAGTGGTTGAAACATATTCAAAAAACTGATTTTTGTCCTGTTACAGTGGTTTCTGCTAGAATTAAAAAACATATATACATATATTTTTATATCAAAAATACTTTTAAATATCATATCGTTTTAATTAAAATGACATTCTTATTAAGTTGTGGGAAGTTTTTTTCACGTTTATGATTAAACAGATGTAATTTTGAATAAATACTTTAAATTTTGCAAAACTAATAAATATAAAAATGTTATAATTTTGATTTTTTTTTCAATTTTATATGTTTTAAAAAGTATAAAACTTTTTAGAATAATATAAGAGAGTGGCAATCTTGTAGTAAAAAGTTTTTATTAATTGATATTATAAACTTTTTTAACTTTTATAAACAACATATAAATTCTACTTTGTTTAAAACTTTTTGATTTCCAGTACTACTATGGTATGAGCTGTGGCTATTGAACTAAAATGGCTTTTTTTGTTTTCTTTTTTTAACAGTGAGTTATTAAAACAACAAACTCAAGTCAATTATTAACATTTTTGTTTATTTAACTGAACAATATCGACTGAAACAATAGAAAAAGATATCTAAAAACTTATTAACAAAAAAAAATCATGCTTAATATAGAAGAAAATGTCAATTATAAATTACAACACTATGTCCGATAAATAATACACAGTTGATTTTAAAATGTTTTAATACTGGGGAATCTGTATACAAAAAATTATGATTTTCCATTAAACATCACGATTTTTTTGACCATTTATTTTCGTCTACATCGTAACAAATTACTGGAAATGTGTTATTTTGAAATGTTCCTCTAATACAGGGGTCGGCAGGCAATTGGTGCTTGTGGGCCAAATTTCAAATTTCAAAAACATTCGCGGGCCGCAGTTTTAGTTTTAGTTACATTAAAATAATCTTTTGGTTTTAGTTTTAGTCACACTTTTAGTTAAATTTTCTTCAGTTTATTATTTTGTTTTGCTTTTATTTCCACATAGACTATTAAAAAAAACAGGATTTACATTTCATTGACTAATATAATTAAGTCTTAATAAATTATTTACTACTTTACACAGTTAATAGTTTAACTAAATGTATTTATTATTTTACTTGCAACCTAACTTTCTATAAAAACCAAGCTTGATTTACTTTATGAGTGACTTTTATATATTTTTTTATGTTAGCAACTACTTTTTCATATAAAAAAATGTTAACTTTTGAAAATTTGCACTGTTTAAAAATTTAGTACTTAGTTAAGTAAAAAAACAATACCTATTTGTATTGAAGAAACCTAAATATCATCTTTATTAAAAAGTACAAAATATGTACGTAGCCTTGAAATAATTACAATAAATAAACTACACTACAATCATAGAACTATTATGAGTAATGATAGATTTACTTTAAGTACTTGAAAAGTAAATTTCAAGACTTGACTTTTTAAATTTTTCTTAAACAGGTTTAATCTAGTCTGAGTACACTAATTTCTAAACTAGGCTTTTTTTTGCAACCCTGTTTGAGACAAAGTTTACAAATAAAAAAACGAAGTTTATTAACAGTGAATTAAATATAAACAGAAAAAAAATGTTACAGGTCAGCTTGAAAGTACAGTTAACGTTTTTAAATATTCATAACGAAAAAATTATAATTTATTAAGAAGGTTTTTTTTTTCAGCATTATAACAAATCTTTATCGCAATAAAAATTTTGCATTTGACTATAATAACTGTTAAATATAAGATAAACTATATTAATTAAAAAACGTTAGTTAGGAGTTATTGCAAGAAACGAAAAAAATGCTTACGTCAGTTTTAACAAAGCGCATGATTATCTTTAATAACTACAATCTGATCAGAAAAATTGTCAAGGCATTTATAGAGTAGCAAAAATAATTAATAAAAAGGAGATACCGTTTGAATTGAAAACATTATTAAAGAATTTTTCTTAGCAATTTTACTTGGTATTACAAAGAAAAAACAAGTTATTCTATGAAATTTGGTGCCATATTATGACACCTGAAACAAAGTCAAGACTATTGAAGTTTCCAATAAACGAAAACAACTATAAAAATTAACCTATGAAAAATTAAACTAATAAAAAATTTGGACTCTTTAGATTTAATTAAAAACTTATCAGAAAAATATTTTTATACAATTTTTTGACCTTCAATAGTTAGAAATTAAATTTAGATCCTACAAAACTTACACAAAAAAAAAAGTTCAAGTCTAACGCACATTTACAATCAAAGTTTTATGCGTGCAATAGCTTGATTGAAATTGATTTTTTTTGTACATTAAGTACTATCATAAATTATTAAACAAAGCAAAAATTGGCAAAAGAACTAATAATGAAATTAATTAAGGGAAGGATCATTCGAATCACATACGAAAAAATGAGATTGTTCATATCTGCATCTGTAGCCGTTTAAAAAAAAACAATTTAAAACTTGTTTTTTTAAATTCTTAATTTCCAGGTTTATTTAGCCAAGTTGTCAAATTTAAGTTATTATGTAAACACTAATTGTTCGCACTTATAAATTAATATAATTAATATTTTAAAGTATAGCAGCTGCAAGACTTAAAATATAAAATATGTTATAATTATAACCATAACTGTGAGTATAACAAAATATATATCATAAGCTTCAAAGCAAAAAAGTTTTCAATGAGTGCCAAAAACTAGCCTGATAACTTAGATTTAAATTTTAGAACAAAAAAGCATTAAAGCTAAATACTGAAAAATGCCAAAATTAGTCTGAGATTTGAAAAGTATTCAAACTAACCTGACTTAGTCAAATATTGTGGCAAAGTTAAGGTGCTTAATTGCAAGAACTTGAACTTTTTTGATAATCAACTTTTAAACTTAATAAATTTACCATACTAAATATAAAATATCTTAAATATGTAGTTAAAAAATAGCATCTGTGTATATTAGGGTGCAAAACGAAGAAATAAATTCGATTTATCAAAAATTTTTGTTTGAAAAATAAAACTGTATACCTATCAATTTACAAAACAAGTATATTTAAGTTTCTGCATACACACCGTTTTAAAAGTGTTTGTAAACACTAAGATCTTCTAAGTAGAAAAAAAAAGTATATATATATGAATAAACTTCACTTAAGCTAACTAAAGTATTAAAAAAGGGGTTTAAAAAGTGGTACTAAACATCTGTGTACATTGGTGTGTAAAGTAATTAATTTAAATTGCACACAAATCTTCTAAATAATCAAAATGCTTCAAAAAGAAAAAAAAATAAACATTTTTTATTATTGTTATGTTATTTTAAATGTTTTTGTGCACTATTAGATATAACTACTGTGATAAAACATTTATAAAAGAATTTAGGTATTAATTACATGTTAAACAAAATACCTGAACTGTATAGAATAAAATTTTAGTTAGTTACTGTGAATTAGATATGTACACCATGGAAAGCATTTGCGTTTAGTTTATTTACTAAATAAGTATTATATAAACAACCTACTGCATCCAAGCACTTCGTTTTTCAGCAAATAATTTACTGATGCAATAAGAAGGTTATTGTGAAACTGATAGAAAGTCACTTGTAAAATGCTAATCTGTCTTTTTAAGAATTTCACGTCAAAGCAATAGAGTCTTTAAGATGTTTTAAAATGTTATATAGAGACTTAAAACGATGTTAATCAATTTAAACCAAACTACCTATAAAAATGTTACTTAAATTATTTTTTTTGCTCATCGGGACACATTTAGCAGCCCGCGGGCCGTAGAAATTTCTCTCGCGAGCCACATTTCATGAAAAAAAAATTGCTTGCGGGCCACAGATTTATCCTTCGCGGGCCGCAGTTTGCCGACCCCTGCTCTAATATTTGCTGAATCAGCAAACTTTACGATTCTTTTAGTTTCTTTATAATTACATATCTATTAGTTACTTAATTTAAATGTACCATAAAATAATTACGGATTAAACTTTATGTGATAAAGATAATAAAAATTAATAAAAAAGTTGATATTTATGAATTTTAGTTTTATTTTGCTGACTCAGCAAATACAACGTGAAACACCTCAACGTTTCAACAAGATTCTTATGAAATATCATTTTCTTACAAATCCAAGATTTTATTAACGTTATTAAGTAACTACATGTTTTTCTGGTTCAAATTTTATCCAAATTGTTCGAATGTAAATGTTAATTAGCTTAAATTTAAATTTTGTTAACAAACTTTTGTGAGTACGCGTTTTAATACACAGTACCGATGATGAAAACATTTTTTCTTCCTGTTTAACTTTTACGTCTAAAAAATTTATAAAATTTTAGATGTACACTATTGGTCACGTATGTTCAGATATTTGGCTTAATATATTATTTAAATGTATTTTGTAATTTTTAGAGGTAAGTGTAAAATAAAAAACAACTCATCAATTAACAAATATAAATTAAAACTATTAAAAAGTCTTAAAATAAATTAATCTATTTGTTTTTCTGTGCATTAGTATGTTTAGTTTTTATAAAAAGTAAGATTTTGTCATTTGGTTGTTGCGGACCAGACATGTTAAAAAGCTCTGCTTTGTTTACTCAAGCGTGAAATTACTAACTTAAAACAAACCAAAAATAAAACACTTCATTGCTGAATTACCATAGTAACTTTTAGCATTTTAACATCTCTGTTGCGGACCAAACTTCAAATTCAAAAACCCGACTGTGTTTAAGTATTTGTTTTCCACAACATACAAAAAATATTTATCCTATGTTTCAAGCTTACTAAAGATTATTTTTATTCTTTCTCTCAAATTTACCTGAGAGTTAGTAGATAAAATTTACCTTAGAGTTGTTAGGTTTAAAAAAAATTATGTGTCAACCAAAACTTATGGGACTTATATAATAGGTTCCAAATTTTAAAGTATTTGCGGGGTTAAACAGAAGATTATTTAGTGTAAGTTTCAGAATTATCGCAAATTTTAGCTGACACCTTACTTTTTTGCTCTAATTTTTCAAATATATACTTTTGAAGCTTGGCCCGTGACCACTAAATAACCGAATATTGCTTAAAACAGAAATAAAATAGTACCAACAAACAAATAGATTAGATTACTTTAAAAGTTTTATGATAGTCCTAATTAGTTTTTATTTATTTTTAATAAATATTGTTACATTTTACAATATTAGATATTTGTTGTAATGATATTTTGCATTTATTGCTAAACACAACTTCTCGGTTTCAAATAGCAATGCTTCTTAAATTTAAGTAAAATTTTAAATTCTTCGATTTAGAAGCAAGTCAAGATAATGGTTTTGATGCATTTTACATCAGTTATATTTTCTTTACATACTCTATTGATTGTGGTGAGCCAACTAAAACTTGAAAATAAAATTATTTCAAAAGTATGTTAATAAATACCCTAAAAAATGTTACTTCTTTCTATAATGAATTGAATATAAGTGTTATCCGATCGAGGGTAAGGCTTTGGGGTAACAGTAATATTCAAATATAAATTAATAAATAAAAAATATTAAAAAACTGGGTGGATTAAATAGTATACCAGTGTTTTTTTAATTTTTAGAACATCCCAAATAGAAACTGCGTGGTACAGAAAACCACAACTTTAATAGTGTTAAGTTAGTTATTTTTTTATTTAATTGTCAAATATCACAAAAACTCATTTTGAGGAACTGAAAATACTTAGAAAAAGTTTTTTGGAATAACTTCTGGGTTATAAAAGTTTTACAAACTCTGTAAAAACAACATTAAGCTTTACCTAGAGTAATTTTTTAAACGACTTAATTATTAGTATCATTAACTTCACTTCACTTAAAGCTTTTCTAAAAAGTCTGAGCTATTTCTGTAACGATTTGTTTGTTCTAGAACAAATTAAACTTTGAAATAAAAGAAAAAAAATTGCTTTACTTCGAGAACTATTTTTACTAGCTTTAACATTAACTACTTTTGAGTTAGACCTTTGACATTCAATTTCTAATACACTCCATAACATTACTGCAAAGTTTTAGTTAGCTTAGTAAAAAATTGTCTAACAAAAATTTGAAAACTAAAAATTTTGGTTCTTTTGAGCAATAATTTCAACGGCAATAAAATACTTGAGTTACAACTTTTCAAATGGACACTTAATTTTATATAAACAAAAGAAGATTACTGCAAAGTTTGAGTTTGTTTTGAAATATTGTGTTTTATTTAAAGTCTTATTTTGGCCGTAGTAACATAGACAAAACTTAAGTGAGAGAACATTTAGTTTTCTTTTTTCTAATTCATCTATAAATAAAATAAAATACAAAAAAAAGTGTTTTTACTCTTTAGTTAATACTTTTAAACCTGGTTCTAGGCTACATTTTTAAGGATGAACTATAATAACATTTTATGTTATCTAATCAAAGTAGCCTTTAAAAAGGTAAATTAGAAAAGGCAGCCACAAAAGACACCAGTGACTGGTGATAAGGAATATTAATGAAATATTTGAAAACTTGCAAAGTGTAAACCAAATATTCAATATTTTTCAAAATTAAACCAATTTTGTTTTGTAATTAGACAGTGTATAAATTAAAATCGCAAATAAAGAATTTTTTAATTTAAAGGTTAGTTTTTTACTATATTTAAGAAATATTTTGTTGTTGTATCGAAATATATATAACTTTTTGTTACGTTAATTAATTACATTTAATAGAAATATTTAACACTTGGTAAAACTATATAAAACAACAATTTAAATTATTTTTATGTTAACTTGTATACTTAAAAAATTTCATAAGTCATAATAAAATTAACTTAAACTTTTTAACAATATTTTTCTGGTAAATGGATGTAAAACGAATAAAAAAATGGGTTTATTTTCATATACAAACATTCTTATAGCAACTAAATTTTGAAGTTTATACCAAAAAAATTTACAAAAATACTTAACGAGCAAAAAAATATATTTATTGCTTCATATCGTTTAAAGAACAGCAACTACTTTTGTAAAACTATTTTTGTGTTAAATTGCAATAATAGTTTGGAATAATTATAAGAAAATGTAGAAATATATACAAGTCTATAATCTATAAAGTTTAAAGTCCATTCAAATTAAAGCTATAAAAAACTAAAAACTTAGTAATTTGAAATGTTTGTATTTACTATAAATATACAGTTATTGAGAAAAACTAATTTGTTTCTTTGTTAAGCTAAGTCATCGCTAAAATTTATTGTTGTTATTTATTTTTAGCTGTCTTTACCATTCACTCAAAATTTATAGTACTAAGATTATGCAAAAAAAGAATATAAATTTGCTATAGTTAAAAAGTTTATAATGTTTTAAATTGTTTATTAAAAGTTATATTAGAATCGAAATCTGAAAAATTCTATTTTAAATCTAAATAAATATGTTTCAGGCACTATAAATTTCGTTATTAAAACAATTGCAAGATAATTTTAATACTGGGAATTTCTCATTTCATAATTTTTCAGTGAGAAATCTTCACACATGAAAAGCATATACTATTTTTTGTAACATCACATGATTCTTCAGACCATTCATCTTTATCAACATTATAACAAATTACTGATGAACTTCTATTTTGAAATATAACAATTTTGTTTCCAATCGATATAGCTTTATTAACACTAATTATGTGAGATGATTCGAGAGCAACAAAGTTCTTACAAAAATTGTCAAACACTTCGCATTTGTTATTTCTATTAACAATAACAAACAGTTTATTTTTTACAACAACTAAACTGTGATAAATTTTACCTCTTATCATATTAGGCATTGTTGACCATTTATCAGCAAACACATCATATGATTCTACTGTGTTTACAACAACTCCATTATTATTCTCACCACCAGAAACTACAATCTTTCCTTGAAAAACTGCACAAGCTGCTGAAAGTCTTGGTTCTTTCATTCCAGTGACCTCTTTAAAATTGTTGTTTTTAGTATTGAACTCTGAACAGGAGTGAGTTATTGTATAGACATAATCACTATCATTATAACATAAACCACCAAAAATAAATATTTTATCTATAAATGCACCAGCACAAAAGTTCTCACGATTATCAAACATGTTAGGTAATATTTTCCAAGTATTAGTAGAAGGTGAATATTTTTCTACAATATACACCGGTTTACCATATACATTATTACCACCAAAAACATAAACTTCTCCTTTTAAACAAACAGCTTCAAAGTTTTCTCTACATTGATTCATTGGAGCAAGATCTTTGACATCATTTATATCGTTTCCATCAATTCGATGTACTTTGCTTTCAACTTTATTAAATCTATTTTTCACATCATAAACACCACAAATTAACAAATTAAATTGATTTTGGTTACAATACCTACTTGTGTAATAAACAGCTGACTTATTTTTTAAGTATTTGTTTTTTTTGCTAAAACTTCTTTTAATATGTTTTCATATTCATTATTTTTACTAATTGAAGAACTTACATCTAAACAATATTTCAACGCATGTTCTGACAATAAAGGAAGTCGAACTCTTAGTAACAACTGTTTTGCATATTTACTACGTTCTTCACTGTTATGTTTTAACCAAGTAATTACTGAATTAAAGACTTCAATTTCTGAGTGAATATTTAATTTTTAACTTCCAAGTATTTTCACAATTAAATTGAAATCTAAGTGCAAAAAGTTTTGAGTTTCAACAACCATTTGGAAACAACGTTCTATATAAAGCAAGGATGACTCGGAAATAGTTGCTAGTTTGTAATGTTTAGCTAAACAATAAAATGTGACAACATTGTCTTTGCTCACATTTTCTTTAAAAAAATCGGATACTTTTATATTTTGATCTTTATTCAGCATCAAATTATTCAATTTAAAAGCTGCTACTAATTCGTTTTCTTCAATCTTTGGTATATCTGTAAAAAAAAAATACATGTATATAAATATTTAATTTTTACTAACCTTAGTTTTACTTTATTAAAATGTTTAGTTAACAATAACCTTTCTAGTTAAATATCCAACCTTTAAAGTGATCTACGTTAAACTGGTTGTCATTAAACATTTATCAACTAAAAAAGGTAACTTTATAATTCTTAAAGATTAGTTTCATATATTAAAAGTGATTGTTTAGAAACAATAAACGCTTTTAAGAATTAAAAAATATTAATTTTTAATCATAAAATTTTTTTAAATTAAAATAATAAATGTGTTGTAACATAAAAAGGCTTCTCTTCAGTCTTTAGACTAAACTGTAAAAATTTTTAATACCATCTCTATTCTAAAAGAACAGAAAAAACTTTTTTATTTTAACTTTTAAGCCTACTATTAGAAGTAAGAAGGTTTACTATAAACCAGCCTGTGTACATCAGGCTAACCTAAGTCAGCCTGAGTTTATTTCAAAATATTTTAAATGGAAACACTAGCCAAGTTTTGAAACAACTATCTTAGTTAAACTCATAGAATTTTTAGTATAAAAATGTTATAAAAACTACAGAATAAAGTATAATTCCTGATATTTGAAAAAAGTTGCTACTCTTCAATTCGAAAAAAAATTAACTGAATGACCAAAAACTGCCCTTTTGTCCAAAGTATTTTTAAAAACTTTGAAAAAGTTTCTTCTACTACTTCAAAGGGCAAACTACTAATTCTTAATGTTCTTTTTTCTTTTTAATACGAAACAGGAAGGATGTATATGTATACTTCTACCTAAACTATACAGTAAAACTATAATAATACTGTTTTTTAAAGATTCACTGTGTGAAAGAATTGACATTGAAAGATAGAAATTGTGAATAAGCTATGTAATCAAGTTGATAAACTTTATATATATTAGAAGTAGTTTACCTTTATTATTTTAGTGACTAACTTTAGTCTTATTTCATAAACTATTACTTGAATGTCTATTTGTTAATTTAAATGTTAACTTTAATTTTAACTAAACAGTTTTATTTAAATTTAAATAAATTTGAATATATTTTTTTCAGATTTATTACATAATCAAATATTTTATTATTAAGAATAGTTTAGATCCTGTAACAAAGCTAAAAATTTATATATAAGTTTTTCAAAAACAATAAAAATTTTATTCTTGAACATAATTGGTTGATAAAAAAAGTTTTTGAGACTAGATTAATTTATTCCTGTTTTGAATCTATAAAGAATGATCTTGAGATTTTTTACAAATCTAAAATCTATTATGAGATTTTATATAAAAAATCATAACTGTGTTAGTTATCGAAAATTAAAAAAAAAAGCAAAAACTTTTTATTTATCCTAATAATCCTGAAATTTTTAGCATTAAAATGTTCAGAGTTGAAAATGTTTGTAGCAACCCTATTAGAATGCAAAATACTTGCCTGGAATTTTCGAAAAGAATATTTTGAGTTTTACAAAATAATCCTTAATATTTATAGTTACCCTGAAAACCCTGAACAAATGTCACTCTCAAAATTTCATTGCACATATTTGATAAGTTTGTTTAAACAAACAAGGTAAACAGCAACTGGTGGGCTGACTGTTATGAAATAAACATTCAAAATAAATAGTTTACCAATATACACTTGGCATAATGATCAGGGTGGCCACCTATTTTAGAGAATTTTCTTCCAGGTTTTATAAAATTCTTGAAAATTTAATGAAGTATACATTTAAATACCTATACTAAGTTAAAAGTTTAATTTATAATAAAAAGTTTTACAAGACATATAAAAAATTAAAAATATATTATAAAGCTACTTTAGATGCATTTATAAAAGAAAAAATGATGATGATGAAAGACACTTTTTGACTGTATTTTAGACTTTTCGAGTCATATCAAATTTTTACTACTTAGCATGTAAAATTGTTAAAAAATCCTACTTTAATTTTGTTTAAAATACTCAGTTTTTCCTTTTTATTTTAAAGTTCTCAAATACCAGGTTTTAAAGCATTAGAATTTAATCTAATGTTTTTTAATCTAATTTTTAATTATAAAAAATTAAAAAGTATCCAGCATTTTAAATTATACCCTAAGTAAGCTAGTGTTTTAATATAATCAAAAACTTCTAAAGTACTTTATGAAATATAATTTTTAATCTAATAACAACACTTTAGTTACAACATTCTTATTTTAGAAAAATTAAAACTTTAAATCAAACAGTTCAACTGTAAGAAATATAAAATTCAGCTAACAATTTTAAGGAACTTATCTTATCCTTACCTCTGACAGTTTCTTTATTTAAAAATAGGAAAAACTATAAAAAAGTATTAAGAACAAATTGTCCGCAGTAATATAAAAGATACTAAGTAGCTATAAAGTAATTTTCAACTTACTAGTTATATCTAATATTAAAAAGTTTCTTGAATTATAGTCTTTTTGTATCAAATCAATACTTAAATAATTAAAATGTAAAACGTGTTTAAAATTTCAAGTTTTTTTTTTTGATTTTTGTTTAAATTTCATAACTTTCTTGTTTTTAAAATAATTTTCGAATTCCAGGTTTTTTTAACCTAAATAGTGAAATTCTAAGTTTTTCAGATTCCAGGTTATGTCATCATCCTAATATTTTTAATATTTAAGAACAGACGGACGTATATCAAAAATTACAAAATATATAAATTACATTTTTTAAATCATATATTCTGTTTCAGTGAAAGTTGGTAAAATATTTGATCTTCAATTTCTTAAACTAAAAAAAAAAGTTAAATAACTTTTTAATCGAGTTTTTTTAAATGATTTTAAAGTCCCTTCGAGTTTTAAATTTATATTTTGAAAATTTTCCAAACAACTTGTCACCGAGAGATTTTTTACTCAAAAAAGATAGAACTTACTTTTAATTACTTCAATGTTAATTAAAAAAGTAATTTAAACATGAATAAACTTTCTTAAAAAACTCATCAGGGTTGCCACTGATTTTTGGAAATACTTGTTTTTGAGTATGATACTAATTTAAAATTGATAACTGTGTAAAGTAGCATTAAACTAAAATAAGATACTGTAAAGCTACTTAAATTTTTTCTAACAAAAAAAAAATAGTTAAAAGCTACTCTGAATGTTTTTTTTTTTTAACAAAAATAATATTGATAATGAACAAAAGTTTTGTTTTACACCATGTTTTTTTCTGTTAAATCAAAATTTTTGTACTTAACATGTAAAATGTGTTTAAAACTAGAGTTGTTTTAATTATTTTTGTTCAAAATTCCATATTATTCACATTTTATTTCAAAAATTTCTATAGTTACAGGTTTTTTAGCTGATTCCAGGTTTTGTTTTAAGTTTTCTATGTTTTGTGGACACAGGTGAATTAACCTTGTAGATTGAAGATTGAAATTAATGTTTTTCAAACATCATGAAATGTAAATATTACATTTGAAAACATATTATATTTCTTTATAATCAAAATTTACTAAATTATTTAATCTTCAGTGATTTAACATAATTGCATGAAAATTTATTTTATAAAATACTTCAGTCTAATAGTTTACCCTTTGTTACAGTGTTTTATTAATTTGCAAGTTAGCTTAAAACACCCAAAGTAAATTAACTTTATATAAATAAATGAATAAGAGGTCTTTTATGTTGTAAATACTTATTAATATAAACAGGGATTCTTCTGCTTTAAATAAAAAACTGTCCTGATTGGCTATTATTTGCTTGAGTCACCCTGAAATTTTTGAAATCCTAAGAATAAACTAAAAACTTTTAAAACTCACTGAAAAACAACTTCTTCAATAAAATTGGGTATATTATAGAAAAATATTTTATTTAAATCAACTAAATTTAATTTAAACTCTTAAAATTGGCTTAGAATTTACAAAAGCTTAATAGAATTCTCAGTTTTCTGAATAAAATCATAACTATCTACAACAGCTTGACTTTAAAATCAAATTTAAAATATCCTGAGTCATCCTGATATTTTCATAAATTTAAAAATAGTTTGAGTAATACGGAGTATCCTGAGTGTGTGGCAACCCTGTATAAATATATTTTGACATTAATAATAATAAATATAATTTGTTTCACTAGGTATTTGTATACTAATTTTATTTCAATCAAATTTGTGTTACCTGATGTTAATGGGTCCTAATTAGGGCTTTGAAAACTCTCTAAAGTGTACAATATTCCAGGATTCAATCAAAGTGGTTGACACATATACAAAAAAAAAACCTGTTACAGTGGTTTCTGCCAGAATTCCAGAAATAAAGATTATAAATAGGTTTTTATTGAATTCAAAAATAATTATACTTTTTAGTGTTTTCAAAAATGGCATATTTTAAGTTGTGGCAAATCGTTTAACATTTTTGATTATATAATTTCAATAAACTTAAACTCAAAGAAAAACTTGAAATATATAAACTAATACAAATATGAAAAACTTATAATTTTAATTTGTTTCTTTTATACAAGCTTCTACTTTTAGGAGCTTTTTAAATATACAAATTTTATAAATAAATACAAGAGAGTAGCAAAATTGTAGTAAAAAGTTAATATTTATTAATGTTATTTAAAACAACTAATACAGCTCATTTATTTTAGTCGACAATATGTAATTTCTACTTTGTTTAATACTTTTTGATTTTTCATTACCTCTATGGTATGAGCTGTGGCTATTGAACTAAATGGCTTTTTTTGTTTTTTTTTTTTAAGCAATGAGTTTCTGAAACAACAAACTCAAGTCAGTTAAAAACATTTGTGTCAATTTAACTTAAAGTTATTAACTAAACAATAGAAAAATGATCTCTAAAAACTTGCTAGCAAAAAATAAACAGTAAAAACAGAAAAAAAATTCAATTATTAAATACAACACTATGTCTGACAAATAATACACAGTTAATTTCAAAATGTTTTCATACTGTGGTATCCTTACACAAAAAATTATTAATTTCTATTAAACATCTCGATTCTTTTGACTAACTTTTTTTGTCTACATTGTATAAAAATACTGGAAATTTGTTATTTTAAATGTGAATGTGTTTCCACTATTATTTGCTGAGTCAGCAAAATCAATAACTTTTAATCATGATATATATTAATAATAAAGTTTATTTTTGTATATGAAAAAAAACTCCTTGGCTTAGTTGTAAAGCAGTTTACTTCATCAATAACTGTTTTTATTTTCTAAAATTTATTTGAAAATCTATTGAATTAAATCAAAATTTTCAGGTACTTGGATTAAGGATAACTTAGGATATTTTGACAATTTTTTAACTAAGGATAATTCAGGGCAGTTTTGATTTTTTTATCAAAATTTTAGATGAAGAATTGCAATTATAAATTTCAACTCTATGTCTGACAAATAATACACAGTTGATTTCAAAATGCTTTAATACTGTGGTATCTTCACAAAAAAAATCTTGATTTTCAATTTAAATCTCGATTTTTTTGACCATTTATTTTTGTCTACATCGTAACAACTTACTGGAAATATTATTTTGAAATATGGATGATTATTCCCTAATATTTGCTGAGTCAGCAACATTTTCTAATTTTCTTTATATATTCCATATCTATTCGCCACCATACCTAAATATATCGTATATTAATCAAAGATTAAACTTTATAAAATTAAAACTTAAAAACTAATAAAATAATTGATATTTATGATTAAAAAAATAGTTTGCTGACTCAGCAAATACTAGTTAAAACACCCCCACGTCTCAACAAGACATTTTAAAATATTACGTTTCTGTTTTCCATCGAAAAAGCTTAATTTAAATAATCATTAGGGAGTAGTTTAAGAGTAATAACTTTTTTACGAACTTGAAAACTACTTCAAAACAGTTTGTTTTAATACCAGTATCAAATAATTTATCTTTCACAGCAGATTACTATTACATTTTATCATATCAGGGATTAATGACAATAAGTTTTAGTAAAAAAATTAATATAATTATACTGTATTTAGTTGATCTTCATTATTTTTTCCACCAACTAAACTAACAATATTTTCTTGAAAAACTGGGCAAGCTGCATCAATTCTTGCTACATTCATTCCAATTTTTTCTTTGAAATTGTTACATTTCTATTAACATCTAAACAGGAGTTAGTTGTTGAACTGACATAATCTGCATTATTATGATAAAAACTTCTAAAAATAAGTACTCCATTTATAAATGTACTAGCACAAAAGTTTCGACGATTATCAATATGCTATAATATTCCAATTTTAGAAGATTAGGAATAATTTGGACAGTTTTTATCAAATTGTAGATAACTTTGTGAACTTTTTTTTTTAACGTAAGTATTTTTTTCTAAACTCATCGTGGACTTCTGTTTATTTGATTAAAGAATTATTTATTGAAAAAAGAGTTGTTATTTTTTTTATAAAATATTTCCGATAGTTTCTTATAGTGTTGATAAAGATAAATGAACAATGTATCATTTGAAGTTTTAAAGGAATTTCGTAGATTTTGTTAAGTTAAGAGATTCCCTAATATTAAAACAATTAAAAAAAAACTATTTTATTCTTGGACTTTGTGTGTTTATTTTAATCGGAAAAATGTATTTAATTTTAATCATATTTTTTTATTTAATATTAATAGTTATTCAAAACGTAGGTTTTTTTAAATAAAAATAAATTATATACATTTAAAAAAACATATATTTTATAAAGTTAATCTTTTTTTAGTGCACTGCTTTAAAGAAAAAATAAAGTAAAGCCATTTTATTTTAATAACTATAGATCATACGGGTGGCTTGGCGTTTAGCCAACAGATCCTTCGCTCTACTGAGCACGAAAGATAGCTTTTTTCAAGAAAGTGTTCAACGTTTAAAAAAGCCTACTATTATCTAATATGAAAGTTCATTATCGTAAATAGTTAAATAGCGATGAAACCAATGCAAGTTGGATAAATCAAATTCAAATATCAGTTTCAAACAGGCATATTTTCAAGTGGTTTTTACTGTATTCTTACACTATACTTTATCTATTTGTTACTATTTGTACAAATTAGTTATGTTGTTTTGAGGTTAAAACATCTGATAAAATATTATTTTATTTAAAAATTACATTTAAAAATTATTCTTACCTGCCCAAAAACTATTTTATAAATAAATTAAATATTAAGATAAAATGATTGTTGTTTAATAAAACTTATAATAAGGATCTAAAAGTTTAAAACTAATACTTTTATAATTTTTGTTCTTTTAACGTAAAATTGAATTACACGATTTTAAAATAATTTTAATAAAAGCATAAATTAAAATTTTTTTTAAATTTAATTCCTTACACAAAGGGATATTTTAACATATATCAACTTATTAATTGTTTCTATTATACATATAAACTAATAAAAAGTAGCATTTACTTACTTATAGTATAATAATAAATTGTATATTGAAAAGAATTTAGACTTTTAGATATAAAAATGATTAAAACTGGTAAACGAATATACTTTTTCTCTAAAAACAAAAAAGAAACTGTTCAAACGTAATAAAACAAATTTATAAATTTAAAGGTTCGAATTTGATCAATTAAAAAAAAAATATGTTTGAAATAAAAACAAAAAAAAATTTAAACGTAATAACTAGAACTCATTTTTAGTAGTTATAAGTAATATTTTTAAAAGTTTCAAATAAATGTTTTCAATAATTAGTCTTTCAGTTAAAATAAACACGAAAAACCGTTTAAATGTCCTTAGTAGAACCCTTTTGTATATATTTAAGATCAGTAATTGGACGAGGCATGGCTTTATAGGCAATTTAAGTAGAGAATAAATGTACTTTTAACGTTTAATAGACACGAAAACAAAGTTATAGTATCCAAAATTCTAAAATAATGTTTTAGTACATAAATTAGACAGACAGTTTTAATATTAAGTTTACAGTTTTATAAAAAAATTTAATAAATATACTTTTTAGTAACAAAAAACATAAAAACGCTTATAAAACTCTTATGTAGAAGTTTTAAGCACAAAAGTTACAAAAAATAATAAAAATGTAGTTTAAGCAGGTATAGTAAATAAACTTAAAATAAATATATTTTTTTACAGAAACAAAAAAACAATTAAAGCGTCCTTAAAGTTATCTTAAACAAAGTTTTATGAAAAAAAAAATCAATTATTGTACTTAACAAGGAAAATAAATTTTCATAAAAATTTCTACCTATAGGCTACAATCCTTATTGACAAGATATTTTACAATTCAGATAGTTCAATAATCCGTTCGGCAATTAAACTTTATAACA
The DNA here is from genome assembly GCF_965202585.1 of Thalia democratica. Lineage (NCBI taxonomy): Eukaryota > Metazoa > Chordata > Thaliacea > Salpida > Salpidae > Thalia > Thalia democratica. The sequence continues at coordinate 115,505,261 of NC_139165.1, read as the reverse complement.
GTTTATATAGGTAATATAATTTTCTATGACAATAAACAATTTAATATGGCTTGGTAAGCAGTTATAAAAAAGATAATCTTACAAAGTATACAAACTTTTTGGTAAAAAAAAAACAAAAAAACTCTTAAAACGTCCTAAGTAGAGGTTTTTATCACATAAATTAGAAAACTAGTTAAAAAATGTAAGTTGAGCATGTTTAATAAAAAAATTACATTAAATGAACTTTTAGGCTTAAACAACCACAAAAGAACCTTTTAAAGTTGTTGTAAACGAATTATTTTTTTGTTTACATTAATAATTTTTTTTTGTTTTTTTTTTGTTATATTAGCAAAATAGACATAAACTTAATAGGTTTAGCATATATTTCTTGAACTTACATCTAAGAATATAATTGCAGTGCAGAAATTTGTGAAAAATTTCCAAAGTTATAAAATATATAAAAGCTAAATATGATACATATAGCAAGCCCCGACGGCCGAGCGGTTAAGGCGAATAGCTGTAGAGCAGCGTAATCTGACCTGTATGTGTTCAAAACCCAACAGGATCATATTTTTCCAATTGGTGATCTGCCTGGCCCACTACTGCTGATACTCACCTTTTGACTTAAAAAATTTTGAGTCTAAAATTTTTGTTTCATTTAAGTTGTTTTTTAAACAAGTCAGTAATTTAAAATTAACTAAAAGTAGATATTCTCATTCTTTTTTAAAGCAATATACTTCAAATTATTTCATAAAAGCAAATTTAAATTGTATGAGCCAAGAAACAAACAAACTGTTACTAAGGCTATTATAGAGAGGGGTTAAATCAATTTTGTAAAGAAAATTTAAGACTAGGTGTTAAATGAAAACCTAAGTGTTACCTGTAAGTCTGTTGGAATAAATACAAAATTTGAAACTTTGGCAGAACAGAGTTCATATAAAACTATTTAACTAATCACTATCAATATTTAAAGTTGTTTACAATAAAAAAAACTTTTATGGTATATACCTTAAGCTTTTAAATGTTATGTATTAACTTAATTTATTAACTATATATAAACTGGGATATATATTAACTAAATATATATTATAAATAACGAGAACTTCAACTAAACAAATGGACTTAAAATACTATAATATTCACACTATTATCACATTCTTAGATTAGGTTAACATAAATTTTTTTTATATATGTGCTGTTAACTGTGTTACCATTACTACTGTTTATAAATTCAAATGTTATAAGATTTTATTATTTCACTCAAAAAAATTTATGTTGTGTTTTACTGTTTAGCTGTTAGCATCAATTTATACGGTTGAACGATTTTACCTCATTTAAAAAAGCTATCTTTCGTGCTTAGTAGAGCAAAGGATCTGTTGGCTAAACGCCAAGCCACCCGATCATACCATAATAGCAGTTTTACTTGAGCAAATGCAGCCATAATCATTATACCTTAATTAAATGAGTTGAAATATTTTTTTGTAAAATTTTATTTTGCTTCTGTTTGTGTAATTTCCATAAGCTCACAAACATACTGTTTTGTTAAAAATAAATCAAACATCTTAATCAAAATATAAAAAATTATAACTTGCATTAGCAATTTGTTTATAAATATGAAAATAATGTATGAGTTTTTTTTTAATTACCTAAATAAATAAAAAATTTACTTACAAGTTTGCCAATACCTTATTCTGTTAAAAAGAATTTTGTAATTTTTAATAACTTCTAAATGTAAAAGTTAAGATAAGCATAATAAAATAAAAATTTTAACATTATTTATTATTGTTTTGGAACATTTGATGTCTTGAAAATCTTTAAACTATGTAACCGTGAAACAATTTTCCCAAAAATTTATAGAGCAATTCATTATTAATTATTCAAAAGTAAATTATGTTAAAAACTATTCTTAATTTCCAAGAGTTTTAACAGAAACTACTGTAACAGGATAAATATCAAGTTAATGTTTTTGTATATATGTCAACCACTGAGCTTGAATCCTGCAATAGTGTTCAACACCTAAGAATTTTAAAAGCCTTTATAGGAACCCATTTACATCACGCTACACAAATTTGATTAAAACAAAGTGAATAGATAAATTGCTAGTGGCACAAAACTATCATTAACAGGGTTGCCATAAAGCCAGAAACCCTTGTAAAAGTCTGGAAATTAATAATTTAGGTTAAAAAACCTAGAATTCAAGAAATATTAATAAAATATTAAAAACCTCAAATTTTTTACAAAAATCACTAAAATAAATCTAAAATTTTTAAATATAACAACATGTTCAGTAGTAAAGTTTCTATTTGACACAAAAAACCAATTAATAAGATAATAAAATTTTGTCATCATCTAATTTTTTTTTCAAAAAGCATATTTAAAATAGATTTACAGTATCTTTTCAATGTTTTTATATTATTTAACACAGTTTCTTACCTTAAACTTAAGTTTAGATTAAGGTAGACTCAAAAATGTGTACCTTGAGAAATTTTTAAACCTAGAGAAATTTGATAAAAAAAATTGACAACCTTGCTTTAAGTAAAAGTGTCAAAATATCTTTATAAAGGGTTGCCATACACTCAGGATACTTAGGACAATCAGGATTATTTAAAATATTTTTAAAATATCAGGATGAATCAAAATAGTTATGGCTACCTTGTTTATAATAAAAAGTACTGCCATCAAAAATTTGTAAGCAATTAAGTTAAAAGTTAAAGGATTTAACATCTTGGCAAATTTTCATGATAACATAATATAATTTTTTTTTTTTATGTTTGAAAAACATCAGCTTCACTCTTTGATCTACGAAGATAATTTTCTTTGTAAATCAAACATCTCAAACATCTCAAAAACAAGTGGCCACCCTATAAATTCAATTCAGAAGGTCAACATTTAAACATATAAAATTTTCGTTTATCAATTTACATTAAAATTATTAGAAATAAACTTTTTTTTAATATAAAAATAGCTTTTTTGGGACATTTTGTTTAGCAAATATTCACAGGATAAAAACTTAACACCAAAAACTCAAAGAAAAAATTCCTAAGCATGCAAAAAAAAAAAAACTTCAATAAACCAACTATGTAATCATATGCTTAACTAAATATGTTCGGATAAAATAAATATTTCTTACAAAAGTTCAATCCGAAATTGATCAACAATGTTTTAAATAATGGTTGAAAACACAGTTATTGAAAACTTAAATAATCTAAATTCGAAAAAATTTAGACAAAAAAAACTTTTCTAAACTTAATTATATTACTAATATTTTTGACCCAGACTTAAATCTATATTAAATTATCTTGGTGTTGTTTATTATCAAGTTTTGGAAGGAAATGCTACAAAAACTTATAATTTTTATGCCCCAGTTATTTTTATTAACTATTTATTGGAAATGATAAAATAGTTAACAAGATCAGTTTTTGATAACCTTTAGTGGCTTATAAAAAAACAAATTTTATTTTATATACTTTAATCACTCATACACAAAATTCTCAGCTTGAAAATTAGAAATCAGTTTAGTTTAAAATGTAAAACTTGATTAAAAATGTTGATTCCTTTTATCTTCTAAAAAAATTTATCAATCTTCTTAAACTTTTTGTATGTTGAACTAAGTAATTTTTTTAAACAGTGATATAGATTGCTTTTTTTAATTTAGCTTAATTATTTAAAGTTAACTTTAAGTTATTTACTAAATCATAGTTTTAAACTTAATTTTTAGTACATAATTTTTCACTTTTGTTATAAACAATAAATACCTTATAAGCAGCATATCACAATATACCATATGATTATTTAAGTTTTGTTGAATAACTAAAAGCTGAAAGATGACAAAGTTAAAAAAATATTTAAAACTATGTTTTTTATCACTTTTGTTAAAAAACAACTGAAAACTTTAATAGTTTATGCATGTGATTGTAAATATACTGTCTTTGTATGAATAAACAATTAAGTAGAAATATATCATGACAATCTTTTTTTACATAACTAAAATAATTCATACTCTTTTTGTTGAACAAACATAGAATCTTTTATTTATGGTTCTTGTAGCTTTAGTTGAGTTGAAACTGCTATATATTTAATTTAATTTGTATTTTTTTTAATTTACATTATGAAATGATCTGCATTAATTTATCGAGTGAGCAAAAAACATTTAACCCTGGAAAAACCTGGCATTTGAACTTTAAAAATTTGGAATCACTAAAAAACATGAAAATTTGATCAAAAAACATTAAAAACTCTGAAAAAAAACCTGGAATTTTAACCAATTTTTATCAAAGTGGGTACTAAAATTTGGATTTGATTTATCACAAATAAAAAAAAATGTTGTCACCAAAAATATTTTTAAATATAAAATACATTTAAGTAGCTTTAAAATATCTTTGTTATGGTATTTTACTTTTCAACACAGTTTTTACATAAACTTAATTTTACAGTAAAAAAGACCTTAATTTTCAACCCTGTTAGAAATTTTAAACACCTAAGGTAATTTACCAACATATTTGACAATTCTGGTATATAGAAAAATTAGCTTATAGTAAAATATAATTTTTTTAATACAAAACATTATGAGAACTACAATTATTAAAATGTAAGATTCGTGATAAAGTGAGTTAGTTCTGTCAAAGAAGTGTTTAGAGAACATGTATCAGGTTAAATTTTTTAAAATTACTTTTATCTTAAAATAACATTGGAGTTTAAATTTAAATAAGGGACTAAACTAATTTTAATAAATCTTGTTTTATCTGTAAAATCTTTTTAAGTGATAAAAACTAGGTAGATAAAAAATAATTAAAAAAAAAAATATGGTTTGTTCAGAAACAATATTGCATAAAGTTTTATGAAGTTAAAATTATGTTTTTTAAAAACAATTTAGTCAGTTGTTGCCTCAAAAAACAAAGTAGACGGACTTTTACATTTTATAAAAGCTTTACTTACCTTCTAAGTTTTGTATAACAATTAAAACACGGGTGCCCCAAACTTACTAGGTTATTGAGGCTAGTAGCATATTTATCAATGAACCTTAGGTTAGTTTTATAATTAACTTTTTTGCAAAATTTTTTCTGCATACTTACTGGGTTGCATGAAGTTTAAAATTTTATAAAATAACCTCGAAATACTCGAACTTTAATTAATATTTACATGTGAAGCAATGAATTTTCAATACAGAACAAAAAGTCTTCCATATACATATTTTTTGTAGAATTAAATAATGTTAATTACTTTATACATTTTGTCTTATTTTGCAGATTTTTGCTACAAGTTGCAGTTCACAAATTTTTAATATTCAAATAAAATTGTGAAAAAAAGCTGGTTAAAGTTAAAAAAGAGTACAACAGGTTCCTTGCAGAATACCTAAACTAAAAGAACAACTTCACTTTAATTATATTTTATTTATTTTATTGTGATAAATACCTAAAGATTTCATTGTATGTTTTTGTGGTGTTATTTTTTTTTTTGTTGAAAAATATGTTAACCTCTAAAATTGTCTTCAATAATAACAAAAAAAATTTTTTTTCTGTTTTTTACAATAAAAAATTATAAAATTTAATTTTTATTTTAATTCCATACAAATTATTTCTATTTCTATTTATTATTGTTCGGGTTAGAAACTAAATAGAGAAAAAAAAATTGATTAACGGTAACACGAAATTTATACAGGGTATTTCAGGGCGAAGTTAATTGTTTCTAACCCGATTATTTCTAACAAAATCACTTCTAACCTCGATGATTTCTAACTCAATCATTTCTAACTTGATTATTTCTAACTCGATTACTTCTAACCCCATCACTTTTACCCGATGATTTCTAAAACGATCATGTCTAACTCGATCATTTGTAAACCGATCATTTCTAACTCGATCATTTCTTACCCACTTATTTCTAACTCGATAACTTTTAACCTCGTTAGTTGTGACCCCATCACATTTAACCTCAATCATTTTTAATCCGACCAGTTCTAACTCGATAATTTCTAACGACAATGATTTCTAACCCGATCATTAGTAACTCAATGAATTTAACTCGATGATTTCTAACTTCATTACTTAATTTTTTTTCCCATCACTTTTACTTGATAATTACTAACACGATCATACCTGACTCGATCTTTTCTAACCTCGATTCTTTTAGACCTAATTACTTCTAACCCGATCATTTCTAACTCGATCATTTTTAAATTAATTTGTAATTTTTGTTATATTTTACAGATTTTTTTAATTGCAATTTATTTTAAAATTAAATGTAAATTTAAAAATTTACAAGTTTTTAACTAAAGCTTAAGTTTATAAAAATGTTCTTTTAATCAAATTCAAGTTTTTTTGTCTTAAACAAAACTTAGTGTTTATTATGTTTTTATAAACATATTTTACTATTAATACAAATTTCATTTTAATCTAATCTACTTACAATTTTTCTTTATTTTGACCTTTTTCTTACTATTCGTCTGCTCATATCGTACTTTAATTTTTGAACGTTTTCGAATTACTACACGGCATTCATTCCAAAATAAACATAAATCAGGGTACTCTAGCTGAAGAGTTTTTATATTAATCTAAATTTACCGACAATATAAAATAGCTGTGTTTTATGTTAAAAATATGTAGAGTTGTATTTTTTTTATACTACGCTAAATGTGAAACACAAATAAATGTGTTTTTAGTTTCCGACCCTTCTATCTACCTTTCAAATTTATAAAGGTTTAACTATAAAAAAGTTTACTTTTAATGATAAAAATATTCTAGCTACGTAAATGACAGGAACATTTAATTTAAGTAGAGTTATAACAGCTCACTACAAGAACTGAAGAAAGCAGAATTTTTAAAAGTTCTTAAACAGTTTATTCACTTCGACAATTTTTTCAAAATATGGAAAAGTTTACGACATCTTTCTTGACTTAAAAATTTCAACTTACAACAGTTTTATTGATCTTAAAATTATTTTGACAGAATTTAATAGCTAAATCGAAATACATTTTTTCGTCTTTTGGTTTATTGGGTCGTTATTTAGTCCATAGAAAAGTTGGACATTTTGGATTTTTTTAGTATGTAGGAATATCTAAAAACTTTTTATACTTTTCATTTTAATATTTTTAAGCGATTCAACTATAACAGTCAGGGTTTTTGATTTTATAAAAACTATATAATATTTAATTATTGTCCATTTTTGGTTTTATTACTGTTTTCTTTATTTAGGGTTTAGTTACTTTGTCCGTATTTTAGTACTTCATATTAAGTCAAAAATTAAGAAAATCTGAACACTCTGACGAATAAACATATCTGCTACAAACTTAAAATGGTAAACGCTAAAAATAAACCGAAAAAACAAACTAAAAACCAAAAAAATAAACACTCATAGACTGTTTTGTAGTTAAAAATTGCATATTAAAAATAATTAATTCAACATTTTTTAATGTTTGACAAAGATATTTTTTCTTTTACTTAATTTAGAATAGTTAAAAAATTCTAAGCAATGATACCCTAAATTATTATTTGTAGAATGATTGTCGTGTAGAAAGTCTGTAATAATGAAAAAAATCTATTTAGGCAGATTGATATAAGAAAGCAGTCTAAAAAAGAAAAATAAACTGGAAGTATCATAATTGATTTGAAATTGCTATTAAAAGTATTTTTTTGCAGAACAATATAAACTTCTGTTTATATTTTGTTTTGGAATATTTTGCTTCGATAGTCTTTTATAAACTTTAGTAAATTTTAATGTATTGGTTTCAGGCTTATTACTTAAAAGTGAGAATTCCGAGGTGTACCAGTTGTGTGCGCAAAATGTGTTTAAATTGAGTACCTAGGTGGCAGGTCACTGTATTAACAAGCTGTTTAATAATAGAGTAGTACTTAAAAGTGAGAATTCCTAGGTATGCCGGTTGGGTGCGCATATTTGTAATTTGTTCAAATCGGGAACCTAGGCGGTAGGTTACTGTATTTAAAATCTGTCCAATATTAGAGTAATACTTGAGAGTGAGAATTCCTAGGTATGCTAGCTGGGTGCGCATATTCGGAATATATTAGAAATCAAGCACCTAGATGACAGGTTACTGTATTAAAAAGCTGATTAATACTAAAGTAATACTTAAAAGTTAGAAATGTTACGTATGCCGGTTTGGTGCGCATATTCGGAATATTTTAAAATCGAGTTCTTAATGGCAGTTACTGATTAAAAAGCTGTTCAATAATAAAGAAATACTTGTGAGTGAGAGTTCTTAGGTATGCCAATTAGGTGCGCATATTCGTAATGTCTTCAAATCGAGTACCCAGATGGCAGGTTACTTTATTAAGAAGCTGTTTAATACTTGAGAAGTACTTAAGAATGAGAATTTCTGGGTATGCCGGTTGGGTACACATATTCGTAATGTCTTCAAATCGAGTACCCAGGTGGCAGGTTACTTTATTAACAAGCTGTTTAATACTTGAGTAGTACTTAAGAATGAGAATTTCTGGGTATGCCGGTTGAGTGCGCATATTCGGAATGTCTTCAATTCGAGTACCCAGGTGACAGATTACTTTATTAACGAGCTGTTTAATACTTTAGTAGTACTTAAGAATGAGAATTTCTTGGTATGCCGGTTGAGTGCGCATATTCGGAATGTCTTCAAATCGAGTACCCAGATGGCAGGTTACTTTATTAAGAAGCTGTTTAATACTTGAGTAGTACTTAAGAATGAGAATTTCTGGGTATGTAGGTTGAGTGCGCATATTCGGAATGTCTTCAAATCGAGTACCCAGGTGGCAGGTTACTTTATTAATGTGCTGTTTAATACTTGAGTAGTACTTAAGAATGAGAATTTCTGGGTATGCCGGTTGAGTGCGCATATTCGGAATGTCTTCAAATCGAGTACCCAGGTGACAGGTTACTTTATTAACGAGCTGTTTAATACTTGAGAAGTACTTAAGAATGAGAATTTCTGGGTATGCCGGTTGAGTGCGCATATTCGGAATGTCTTCAAATCGAGTACCCAGGTGACAGGTTACTTTATTAACGAGCTGTTTAATACTTGAGTTGTACTTAAGAATGAGAATTTCTGGGTTTGCCGGTTGGGTACACATATTCGTAATGTCTTCAAATCGAGTACCCAGGTGGCAGGTTACTTTATTAACAAGCTGTTTAATACTTGAGTAGTACTTGAGAATGAGAATTTCTGGGTATGCCGGTTGAGTACACATATTCGGAATGTCTTCAAATCGAGTACCCAGGTGGCAGGTTACTTTATTAACAAGCTGTTTAATACTTGAGTAGTACTTAAGAATAAGAATTTCTGGGTTTGCCGGTTGAGTGCGCATATTCGGAATGTCTTCAAATCGAGTACCCAGGTGACAGGTTACTTTATTAACGAGATGTTTAATACTTGAATAGTACTTAAGAATGAGAATTTCTGGGTATGCTGGTTGAGTGCGCATATTCGGAATGTCTTCAAATCGAGTACCCAGGTGACAGGTGACTTTATTAACGAGCTGTTTAATACTTGAGTAGTACTTAAGAATGAGAATTTCTGGGTATGCCGGTTCGATACACATATTCGGAATGTCTTCAAATCGAGTACCCAGGTGACAGGTTACTTTATAACGAGCTGTTTAATACTTGAGTAGTACTTAAGAATGAGAATTTCAGGGTATGCCGGTTGAGTGCGCATATTCGGAATGTCTTCAAATCGAGTACCCAGGTGACAGGTTACTTTATTAACGAGCTGTTTAATACTTGAGTAGTACTTAAGAATGAGAATTTCTGGGTATGCCGGTTGGGTGCGCATATTCGGAATGTCTTCAAATCGAGTACCCAGGTGGCAGGTTACTTTATTAACGAGATGTTTAATACTTGAAGAGTACTTAAGAATGAGAATTTCTGGGTATGCCGGTTGAGTGCGCATATTCGGAATGTCTAACAAATCGAGTACCCAGGTGACAGGTTACTTTATTAACGAGCTGTTTAATACTTGAGTAGTACTTAAGAATGAGAATTTCTGGGTATGCCGGTTGAGTGCGCATATTCGGAATGTCTTCAAATCGAGTACCCAGGATACTTTATTAACGAGCTGTTTAATACTTGAGTAGTACTTAAGAATGAGAATTTCTGGGTATGCCGGATGAGTGCGCATATTCGGAATGTCTTCAAATCGAGTACCCAGGTGACAGGTTACTTTATTAACGAGCTGTTTAATACTTGAGTAGTACTTAAGAATGAGAATTTCAGGGTATGCCGGTTGAGTGCGCATATTCGGAATGTCTTCAAATCGAGTACCCAGGTGACAGGTTACTTTATTAACGAGCTGTTTAATACTTGAGTAGTACTTAAGAATGAGAATTTCTGGGTATGCCGGTTGAGTGCGCATATTCGGAATGTCTTCAAATCGAGTAACCAGGTGGCAGGTTACTTTATTAACGAGCTGTTTAATACTTGAGTAGTACTTAAGAATGAGAATTTCAGGGTATGCCGGTTGAGTGCGCATATTCGGAATGTCTTCAAATCGAGTACCCAGGTGACAGGTTACTTTATTAACGAGCTGTTTAATACTTGAGTAGTACTTAAGAATGAGAATTTCTGGGTATGCCGGTTGGGTGCGCATATTCGGAATGTCTTCAAATCGAGTACCCAGGTGGCAGGTTACTTTATTTACGAAATGTTTAATACTTGAAGAGTACTTAAGAATGAGAATTTCTGGGTATGCCAGTTGGGTGCGCATATTCGGAATGTCTAACAAATCGAGTACCCAGGTGACAGGTTACTTTATTAACGAGCTGTTTAATACTTGAGTAGTACTTAAGAATGAGAATTTCTGGGTATGCCGGTTGAGTGCGCATATTCGGAATGTCTTCAAATCGAGTACCCAGGATACTTTATTAACGAGCTGTTAAATACTTGAGTAGTACTTAAGAATGAGAATTTCTGGGTATGCCGGATGAGTGCGCATATTCGGAATGTCTTCAAATCGAGTACCCAGGTGACAGGTTACTTTATTAACGAGCTGTTTAATACTTGAGTAGTACTTAAGAATGAGAATTTCTGGGTATGCCGGTTGAGTGCGCATATTCGGAATGTCTTCAAATCGAGTACCCAGGTGGCAGGTTATTTTATTAACGAGCTGTTTAATACTTGAGTAGTACTTAAGAATGAGAATTTCTGGGTATGCCGGTCGGGTACACATATTCGGAATGTCTTCAAATCGAGTACCCAGGTGACAGGTTACTTTATTAACGAGCTGTTTAATACTTGAGTAGTACTTAAGAATGAGAATTTCTGGGTATGCCGGTTGAGTGCGCATATTCGGAATGTCTTCAAATCGAGTACCCAGGTGGCAGGTTACTTTATTAACGAGCTGTTTAATACTTGAGTAGTACTTAAGAATGCAAATTTCTGGGTATGCCGGTCGGGTACACATATTCGGAATGTCTTTAAATCGAGTACCCAGGTGACAGGTTACTTTATTAACGAGCTGTTTAATACTTGAGTAGTACTTAAGAATGAGAATTTCTGGGTATGCCGGTTGAGTGCGCATATTCGGAATGTCTTCAAATCGAGTACCCAGGTGGCAGGTTATTTTATTAACGAGCTGTTTAATACTTGAGTAGTACTTAAGAATGAGAATTTCTGGGTATGCCGGTTGAGTGCGCATATTCGGAATGTCTTCAAATCGAGTACCCAGATGGCAGGTTACTTTATTAAGAAGCTGTTTAATACTTGAGTAGTACTTAAGAATGAGAATTTCTGGGTATGTTGGTTGAGTGCGCATATTCGGAATGTCTTCAAATCGAGTACCCAGGTGGCAGGTTACTTTATTAATGTGCTGTTTAATACTTGAGTAGTACTTAAGAATGAGAATTTCTGGGTATGCCGGTTGAGTGCACATATTCGGAATGTCTTCAAATCGAGTACCCAGGTGACAGGTGACTTTATTAACGAGCTGTTTAATACTTGAGTAGTACTTAAGAATAAAAATTTCTGGGTATGCCGGTTGAGTGCGCATATTCGGAATGTCTTCAATTCGAGTACCCAGGTGACAGGTTACTTTATTAACGAGCTGTTTAATACTTGAGTAGTACTTAAGAATGAGAATTTCTGGGTATGCCGGTTGAGTGCGCATATTCGGAATGTTTTGAAATCGAGTACCCAGGTTACTTTATTAACGAGCTGTTTAATACTTGAGTAGTACTTAAGAATGAGAATTTCTGGTAATGCCGGTTCGGTACACATATTCGGAATGTCTTCAAATCGAGTACCCAGGTGACAGGTTACTTTATTAACGAGCTGTTTAATACTTGAGTAGTACTTAAGAATGAGAATTTCTGGGTATGCCTGTTGGGTACACATATTCGGAATGTCTTCAAATCGAGTACCCAAGTGACAGGTTACTTTATTAACGAGCTGTTTAATACTTGAGTAGTACTTAAGAATGAGAATTTCTGGGTATGCCGGTTGAATGCGCATATTCGGAATGTCTTCAAATCGAGTACCCAGGTGACAGGTTACTTTATTAACGAGCTGTTTAATAGTTGAGTAGTACTTAAGAATGAGAATTTCTGGGTATGCCGGTTGAGTGCGCATATTCAGAATGTCTTCAAATCGAGTACCCAGGTGACAGGTTACTTTATTAACGAGCTGTTTAATACTTGAGTAGTACTTAAGAATGAGAATTTCTGGTAATGCCGGTTCGGTACACATATTCGGAATGTCTTCAAATCGAGTACCCAGGTGACAGGTTACTTTATTAACGAGCTGTTTAATACTTGAGTAGTACTTAAGAATGAGAATTTCTGGGTATGCCGGTTGAATGCGCATATTCGGAATGTCTTCAAATCGAGTACCCAGGTGACAGGTTACTTTATTAACGAGCTGTTTAATAGTTGAGTAGTACTTAAGAATGAGAATTTCTGGGTATGCCGGTTGAGTGCGCATATTCAGAATGTCTTCAAATCGAGTACCCAGGTGACAGGTTACTTTATTAACGAGCTGTTTAATACTTGAGTAGTACTTAAGAATGAGAATTTCTGGGTATGCCGGTTGGGTGCGCATATTCGGAATGTCTTCAAATCGAGTACACAGGTGGCAGGTTACTTTATTAACGAGCTGTTTAATACTTGAGTAGTACTTAAGAATGAGAATTTCTTGGTATGCCGGTTGAGTGCGCATATTCGGAGTTTCTTCAAATCGAGTACCCAGGTTACTTTATTAACGAGCTGTTTAATACTAGAGAAGTACTTAAGAATGAGGATTTCTGGGTATGCCGGTTGAGTGCGCATATTCGGAATGTCTTCAAATCGAGTACCCAGGTCACAGATTACTTTATTAACGAGCTGTTTAATACATGAGTAGTACTTAAGAATTAGATTTCTTGGGTATGCCGGTTGAGTGCGCATATTCGGAATGTCTTCAAATGGAATACCCAGGTGCAGGTTACTTTATTAACGAGCTGTTTAATACTTGAGTAGTACTTAAGAATGAGAATTTCTGGGTATATTGGTTGAGTGCGCATATTCGAAATGTCTTCAAAACGAGTACCTAGGTGACAGGTTACTTTATTAACGAGCTGTTTAATACTTGAGTAGTACTTAAGAATGAGAATTTCTGGGTATGCCGGTTGAGTGCGCATATTCGGAATGTCTTCAAATCGAGTACCCAGGTGACAGGTTACTTTATTAACGAGCTGTTTAATACTTGAGTAGTACTTAAGAATGAGAATTTCTGGGTATGCCGGTTTAGTGCGCATATTCGGAATGTCTTCAAATCGAGTGCCCAGGTGGCAGGTTACTTTATTAACGAGCTGTTTAATACTTGAGTAGTACTTAAGAATGAGAATTTCTGGGTATGCCGGTTGAGTGCGCATATTCGGAATGTCTTCAAATCGAGTGCCCAGGTGGCAGGTTACTTTATTAACGAGCTGTTTAATACTTGAGTAGTACTTAAGAATGAGAATTTCTGGGTATGCTGGTTGAGTGCGCATATTCGGAATGTCTTCAAATCGAGTGCCCAGGTGGCAGGTTACTTTATTAACGAGCTGTTTAATACTTGAGTAGTACTTAAGAATGAAAATTTCTGGGTATGCTGGTTTAGTGCGCATATTCGGAATGTCTTCAAATCGAGTGCCCAGGTGGCAGGTTACTTTATTAACGAGCTGTTTAATACTTGAGTAGTACTTAAGAATGAGAATTTCTGGGTATGCTGGTTGAGTGCGCATATTCGGAATGTCTTCAAATCGAGTACCCAGGAGGCAGGTTACTTTATTAACAAGCTGTTTAATACTTGAGTAGTACTTAAGAATGAGAATTTCTGGGTATGCTGGTTGAGTGCGCATATTCGGAATGTCTTCGAATCGAGTGCCCAGGTGGCAGGTTACTTTATTAACGAGCTGTTTAATACTTGAGTAGTACTTAAGAATGAGAATTTCTGGGTATGCCGGTTGAGTGCACATATTCGGAATGTCTTCAAATCGAGTACCCAGGTGGCAGGTTACTTTATTAACGAGCTGTTTAATACTTGAGTAGTACTTAAGAATGAGAATTTCTGGGTATGCCGGTCGGGTACACATATTCGGAATGTCTTCAAATCGAGTACCCAGGTGACAGGTGACTTTATTAACAAGCTGTTTAATACTTGAGTAGTACTTAAGAATGACAATTTCTGGGTATGCCGGTTCGGTACACATATTCGGAATGTCTTCAAATCGAGTACCCAGGTGACAGGTGACTTTATTAACGAGCTGTTTTATACTTGAGTAGTACTTAAGAATGACAATTTCTGGGTATGCCGGTTCGGTACACATATTCGGAATGTCTTCAAATCGAGTACCCAGTTGACAGGTTACTTTATTAACGAGCTGTTTAATACTTGAGTAGTACTTAAGAATGAGAATTTCTGGGTATGCCGGTTAAGTGCGCATATTCGGAATGTCTTCAAATCGAGTACCCAGGTGACAGGTTACTTTATTAACGAGCTGTTTAATACTTGAGTAGTACTTAAGAATGAGAATTTCTGGGTTTGCCGGTTGGGTACACATATTCGTAATGTCTTCAAATCGAGTACCCAGGTGGCAGGTTACTTTATTAACAAGCTGTTTAATACTTGAGTAGTACTTAAGAATGAGAATTTCTGGGTTTGCCGGTTGAGTGCGCATATTCGGAATGTCTTCAAATCGAGTACCCAGGTGACAGGTTACTTTATTAACGAGATGTTTAATACTTGAGTAGTACTTAAGAATGAGAATTTCTGGGTTTGCCGGTTGAGTGCGCATATTCGGAATGTCTTCAAATCGAGTACCCAGGTGACAGGTTACTTTATTAACGAGATGTTTAATACTTGAGTAGTACTTAAGAATGAGAATTTCTGGGTATGCTGGTTGAGTGCGCATATTCGGAATGTCTTCAAATCGAGTACCCAGGTGACCGGTGACTTTATTAACGAGCTGTTAAATACTTGAGTAGTACTTAAGAATGAGAATTTCTGGGTATGCCGGTTCGATACACATATTCGGAATGTCTTCAAATCGAGTACCCAGGTGACAGGTTACTTTATTAACGAGCTGTTTAATACTTAAGTAGTACTTAAGAATGAGAATTTCAGGGTATGCCGGTTGAGTGCGCATATTCGGAATGTCTTCAAATCGAGTACCCAGGTTACTTTATTAACGAGCTGTTTAATACTTGAGTTGTACTTAAGAATGAGAATTTCTGGGTTTGCCGGTTGGGTACACATATTCGTAATGTCTTCAAATCGAGTACCCAGGTGGCAGGTTACTTTATTAACAAGCTGTTTAATACTTGAGTAGTACTTAAGAATGAGAATTTCTGGGTTTGCCGGTTGAGTGCGCATATTCGGAATGTCTTCAAATCGAGTACCCAGGTGACAGGTTACTTTATTAACGAGATGTTTAATACTTGAGTAGTACTTTAGAATGAGAATTTCTGGGTATGCTGGTTGTGTGCGCATATTCGGAATGTCTTCAAATCGAGTACCCAGGTGACAGGTGACTTTATTAACGAGCTGTTTAATACTTGAGTAGTACTTAAGAATGAGAATTTCTGGGTATGCCGGTTCGATACACATATTCGGAATGTCTTCAAATCGAGTACCCAGGTGACAGGTTACTTTATTAACGAGCTGTTTAATACTTGAGTAGTACTTAAGAATGAGAATTTCAGGGTATGCCGGTTGAGTGCGCATATTCGGAATGTCTTCAAATCGAGTACCCAGGTGGCAGGTTACTTTATTAACGAGCTGTTTAATACTTGAGTAGTACTTAAGAATGAGAATTTCTGGGTATGCCGATTGGGTGCGCATATTCGGAATGTCTTCAAATGGAATACCCAGGTGACAGGTTACTTTATTAACGAGCTGTTTAATACTTGAGTAGTACTTAAGAATGAGAATTTCTGGGTATATTGGTTGAGTGCGCATATTCGAAATATCTTCAAAACGAGTACCTAGGTGACAGGTTACTTTATTAACGAGCTGTTTAATACTTGAGTAGTACTTAAGAATGAGAATTTCTGGGTATGCCGGTTGAGTGCGCATATTCGGAATGTCTTCAAATCGAGTACCCAGGTGACAGGTTACTTTATTAACGAGCTGTTTAATACTTGAGTAGTACTTAAGAATGAGAATTTCTGGGTATGCCGGTTTAGTGCGCATATTCGGAATGTCTTCAAATCGAGTGCCCAGTTGGCAGGTTACTTTATTAACGAGCTGTTTAATACTTGAGTAGTACTTAAGAATGAGAATTTCTGGGTATGCCGGTCGGGTACACATATTCGGAATGTCTTCAAATCGAGTACCCAGGTGACAGGTGACTTTATTAACGAGCTGTTTTATACTTGAGTAGTACTTAAGAATGACAATTTCTGGGTATGCCGGTTCGGTACACATATTCGGAATGTCTTCAAATCGAGTACCCAGTTGACAGGTTACTTTATTAACGAGCTGTTTAATACTTGAGTAGTACTTAAGAATGAGAATTTCTGGGTATGCCGGTTAAGTGCGCATATTCGGAATGTCTTCAAATCGAGTACCCAGGTGACAGGTTACTTTATTAACGAGCTGTTTAATACTTGAGTAGTACTTAAGAATGAGAATTTCTGGGTTTGCCGGTTGGGTACACATATTCGTAATGTCTTCAAATCGAGTACCCAGGTGGCAGGTTACTTTATTAACAAGCTGTTTAATACTTGAGTAGTACTTAAGAATGAGAATTTCTGGGTTTGCCGGTTGAGTGCGCATATTCGGAATGTCTTCAAATCGAGTACCCAGGTGACAGGTTACTTTATTAACGAGATGTTTAATACTTGAGTAGTACTTAAGAATGAGAATTTCTGGGTTTGCCGGTTGAGTGCGCATATTCGGAATGTCTTCAAATCGAGTACCCAGGTGACAGGTTACTTTATTAACGAGATGTTTAATACTTGAGTAGTATTAAGAATGAGAATTTCTGGGTATGCTGGTTGAGTGCGCATATTCGGAATGTCTTCAAATCGAGTACCCAGGTGACCGGTGACTTTATTAACGAGCTGTTTAATACTTGAGTAGTACTTAAGAATGAGAATTTCTGGGTATGCCGGTTCGATACACATATTCGGAATGTCTTCAAATCGAGTACCCAGGTGACAGGTTACTTTATTAACGAGCTGTTTAATACTTGAGTAGTACTTAAGAATGAGAATTTCAGGGTATGCCGGTTGAGTGCGCATATTCGGAATGTCTTCAAATCGAGTACCCAGGTTACTTTATTAACGAGCTGTTTAAATTTGAGTTGTACTTAAGAATGAGAATTTCTGGGTTTGCCGGTTGGGTAAACATATTCGTAATGTCTTCAAATCGAGTACCCAGGTGGCAGGTTACTTTATTAACAAGCTGTTTAATACTTGAGTAGTACTTAAGAATGAGAATTTCTGGGTTTGCCGGTTGAGTGCGCATATTCGGAATGTCTTCAAATCGAGTACCCAGGTGACAGGTTACTTTATTAACGAGATGTTTAATACTTGAGTAGTACTTAAGAATGAGAATTTGTGGGTATGCTGGTTGTGTGCGCATATTCGGAATGTCTTCAAATCGAGTACCCAGGTGACAGGTGACTTTATTAACGAGCTGTTTAATACTTAAGTAGTACTTAAGAATGAGAATTTCTGGGTATGCCGGTTCGATACACATATTCGGAATGTCTTCAAATCGAGTACCCAGGTGACAGGTTACTTTATTAACGAGCTGTTTAATACTTGAGTAGTACTTAAGAATGAGAATTTCAGGGTATGCCGGTTGAGTGCGCATATTCGGAAAGTCTTCAAATCGAGTACCCAGGTGACAGGTTACTTTATTAACGAGCTGTTTAATACTTGAGTAGTACTTAAGAATGAGAATTTCTGGGTATGCCGATTGGGTGCGCATATTCGGAATGTCTACAAATCGAGTACCCAGGTGGCAGGTTACTTTATTAACGAGATGTTTAATACTTGAAGAGTACTTAAGAATGAGAATTTCTGGGTATGCCGGTTGGGTGCGCATATTCGGAATGTCTAACAAATCGAGTACCCAGGTGACAGGTTACTTTATTAACGAGCTGTTTTATACTTGAGTAGTACTTAAGAATGAGAATTTCTGGGTATGCCGGTTGAGTGCGCATATTCGGAATGTCTTCAAATCGAGTACCCAGGATACGATTAACGAGCTGTTTAATACTTGAGTAGTACTTAAGAATGAGAATTTCTGGGTATGCCGGATGAGTGCGCATATTCGGAATGTCTTCAAATCGAGTACCCAGGTGACAGGTTACTTTATTAACGAGCTGTTTAATACTTGAGAAGTACTTAAGAATGAGAATTTCTGGGTATGCCAGTTGAGTGCGCATATTCGGAATGTCTTCAAATCGAGTACCCAGGTGACAGATTACTTTATTAACGAGCTGTTTAATGCTTGAGTAGTACTTAAGAATTAGAATTTCTGGGTATGCCGGTTGAGTGCGCATATTCGGAATGTCTTCAAATCGAGTACCCAGGTTACTTTATTAACGAGCTGTTTAATACTTGAGTTGTACTTAAGAATGAGAATTTCTGGGTTTGCCGGTTGGGTACACATATTCGTAATGTCTTCAAATCGAGTACCCAGGTGGCAGGTTACTTTATTAACAAGCTGTTTAATACTTGAGTAGTACTTAAGAATGAGAATTTCTGGGTTTGCCGGTTGAGTGCGCATATTCGGAATGTCTTCAAATCGAGTACCCAGGTGACAGGTTACTTTATTAACGAGATGTTTAATACTTGAGTAGTACTTAAGAATGAGAATTTCTGGGTATGCTGGTTGTGTGCGCATATTCGGAATGTCTTCAAATCGAGTACCCAGGTGACAGGTGACTTTATTAACGAGCTGTTTAATACTTGAGTAGTACTTAAGAATGAGAATTTCTGGGTATGCCGGTTCGATAAACATATTCGGAATGTCTTCAAATCGAGTACCCAGGTGACAGGTTACTTTATTAACGAGCTGTTTAATACTTGAGTAGTACTTAAGAATGAGAATTTCAGGGTATGCCGGTTGAGTGCGCATATTCGGAATGTCTTCAAATCGAGTACCCAGGTGACAGGTTACTTTATTAACGAGCTGTTTAATACTTGAGTAGTACTTAAGAATGAGAATTTCTGGGTATGCCGATTGGGTGCGCATATTCGGAATGTCTACAAATCGAGTACCCAGGTGGCAGGTTACTTTATTAACGAGATGTTTAATACTTGAGTACTTAAGAATGAGAATTTCTGGGTATGCCGGTTGGGTGCGCATATTCGGAATGTCTAACAAATCGAGTACCCAGGTGACAGGTTACTTTATTAACGAGCTGTTTTATACTTGAGTAGTACTTAAGAATGAGAATTTCTGGGTATGCCGGTTGAGTGCGCATATTCGGAATGTCTTCAAATCGAGTACCCAGGATACGATTAACGAGCTGTTTAATACTTGAGTAGTACTTAAGAATGAGAATTTCTGGGTATGCCGGATGAGTGCGCATATTCGGAATGTCTTCAAATCGAGTACCCAGGTGACAGGTTACTTTATTAACGAGCTGTTTAATACTTGAGAAGTACTTAAGAATGAGAATTTCTGGGTATGCCGGTTGAGTGCGCATATTCGGAATGTCTTCAAATCGAGTACCCAGGTGACAGATTACTTTATTAACGAGCTATTTAATGCTTGAGTAGTACTTAAGAATTAGAATTTCTGGGTATGCCGGTTGAGTGCGCATATTCGGAATGTCTTCAAATCGAGTACCCAGGTGGCAGGTTACTTTATTAACGAGCTGTTTAATACTTGAGTAGTACTTAAGAATGAGAATTTCTGGGTATGCCGGTTGGGTGCGCATATTCGGAATGTCTTCAAATCGAGTACCCAGGTGGCAGGTTACTTTATTTACGAGATGTTTAATACTTGAAGAGTACTTAAGAATGAGAATTTCTGGGTATGCCGGTTGGGTGCGCATATTCGGAATGTCTAACAAATCGAGTACCCAGGTGACAGGTTACTTTATTAACGAGCTGTTTAATACTTGAGTAGTACTTAAGAATGAGAATTTCTGGGTATGCCGGTTGAGTGCGCATATTCGGAATGTCTTCAAATCGAGTACCCAGGATACTTTATTAACGAGCTGTTAAACACTTGAGTAGTACTTAAGAATGAGAATTTCTGGGTATGCCGGATGAGTGCGCATATTCGGAATGTCTTCAAATCGAGTACCCAGGTGACAGGTTACTTTATTAACGAGCTGTTTAATACTTGAGTAGTACTTAAGAATGAAAATTTCTGGGTATGCCGGTCGGGTACACATATTCGGAATGTCTTCAAATCGAGTACCCAGGTGACAGGTTACTTTATTAACGAGCTGTTTAATACTTGAGTAGTACTTAAGAATGAGAATTTCTGGGTATGCCGGTCGGGTACACATATTCGGAATGTCTTCAAATCGAGTACCCAGGTGACAGGTTACTTTATTAACGAGCTGTTTAATACTTGAGTAGTACTTAAGAATGAGAATTTCTGGGTATGCCGGTTGAGTGCGCATATTCGGAATGTCTTCAAATCGAGTACCCAGGTGGCAGGTTACTTTATTAACGAGCTGTTTAATACTTGAGTAGTACTTAAGAATGAAAATTTCTGGGTATGCCGGTCGGATACACATATTCGGAATGTCTTCAAATCGAGTACCCAGGTGACAGGTGACTTTATTAACGAGCTGTTTAATACTTGAGTAGTACTTAAGAATGAGAATTTCTGGTAATGCCGGTTCGGTACACATATTCGGAATGTCTTCAAATCGAGTACCCAGGTGACAGGTTACTTTATTAACGAGCTGTTTAATACTTGAGTAGTACTTAAGAATGAAAATTTCTGGGTATGCCGGTTCGGTACACATATTCGGAATGTCTTCAAATCGAGTACCCAGGTGGCAGGTTACTTTATTAACGAGCTGTTTAGGACTTGAGTAGTACTTAAGAATGAGAATTTCTGGGTATGCCGGTTGAGTGCGCATATTCGGAATGTCTTCAAATCGAGTACCCAGGTGGCAGGTTACTTTATTAACGAGCTGTTAAATACTTGAGTAGTACTTAAGAATGAGAATTTATGGGTATGCCGGTTGAGTGCGCATATTCGGAATGTCTTCAAATCGAGTACCCAGGTGGCAGGTTACTTTATTAACGAGCTGTTTAATACTTGAGTAGTACTTAAGAATGAGAATTTCTGGGTATGCCGGTTGAGTGCGCATATTCGGAATGTCTTCAAATCGAGTACCCAGGTGACAGGTGACTTTATTAACGAGCTGTTTAATACTTGAGTAGTACTTAAGAATGAAAATTTCTGGGTATGCTGGTTGAGTGCGCATATTCGGAATGTCTTCAAATCGAGTACCCAGGTGACAGGTGACTTTATTAACGAGCTGTTTAATACTTGAGTAGTACTTAAGAATGAGAATTTCTGGGTATGCCGGTTCGGTACACATATTCAGAATGTCTTCAAATCGAGTACCCAGGTGACAGGTTACTTTGTTAACGAGCTGTTTAATACTTGAGTAGTACTTAAGAATTAGAATTTCTGGGTATGCCGGTTGAGTGCGCATATTCGGAATGTCTTCAAATCGAGTACCCAGGTGGCAGGTTACTTTATTAACGAGCTGTTTAATACTTGAATAGTACTTAAGAATGAGAATTTCAGGGTATGCCGGTTGAGTGCGCATATTCGGAATGTCTTCAAATCGAGTACCCAGGTGACAGGTTACAATATTAACGAGCTGTTTAATACTTGAGTAGTACTTAAGAATGAGAATTTCTGGGTATGCCGGTTGGGTGCGCATATTCGGAATGTCTTCAAATCGAGTACCCAGGTGGCAGGTTACTTTATTTACGAGATGTTTAATACTTGAAGAGTACTTAAGAATGAGAATTTCTGGGTATGCCGGTTGAGTGTGCATATTCGGAATGTCTTCAAATCGAGTACCCAGGTGACAGGTTACTTTATTAACGAGCTGTTTAATACTTGAGTAGTACTTAAGAATGAGAATTTCTGAGTATGCTGGTTTAGTGCGCATATTCGGAATGTCTTCAAATCGAGTGCCCAGGTGGCAGGTTACTTTATTAACGAGCTGTTTAATACTTGAGTAGTACTTAAGAATGAGAATTTCTGGGTATGCCGGTTGAGTGCGCATATTCGGAATGTCTTCAAATCGAGTACCCAGGTGACAGGTTACTTTATTAACGAGCTGTTTAATACTTGAGTAGTACTTAAGAATGAGAATTTCTGGGTATGCCGGTTGAGTGCGCATATTCGGAATGTCTTCAAATCGAGTACCCAGGATACTTTATTAACGAGCTGTTAAACACTTGAGTAGTACTTAAGAATGAGAATTTCTGGGTATGCCGGATGAGTGAGCATATTCGGAATGTTTTCAAATCGAGTACCCAGGTGACAGGTTACTTTATTAACGAGCTGTTTAATACTTGAGTAGTACTTAAGAATGAAAATTTCTGGGTATGCCGGTCGGGTACACATATTCGGAATGTCTTCAAATCGAGTACCCAGGTGACAGGTTACTTTATTAACGAGCTGTTTAATACTTGAGTAGTACTTAAGAATGAGAATTTCTGGGTATGCCGGTCGGGTACACATATTCGGAATGTCTTCAAATCGAGTACCCAGGTGACAGGTTACTTTATTAACGAGCTGTTTAATACTTGAGTAGTACTTAAGAATGAGAATTTCTGGGTATGCCGGTTGAGTGCGCATATTCGGAATGTCTTCAAATCGAGTACCCAGGTGGCAGGTTACTTTATTAACGAGCTGTTTAATACTTGAGTAGTACTTAAGAATGAAAATTTCTGGGTATGCCGGTCGGATACACATATTCGGAATGTCTTCAAATCGAGTACCCAGGTGACAGGTGACTTTATTAACGAGCTGTTTAATACTTGAGTAGTACTTAAGAATGAGAATTTCTGGTAATGCCGGTTCGGTACACATATTCGGAATGTCTTCAAATCGAGTACCCAGGTGACAGGTTACTTTATTAACGAGCTGTTTAATACTTGAGTAGTACTTAAGAATGAAAATTTCTGGGTATGCCGGTTGAGTGCGCATATTCGGAATGTCTTCAAATCGAGTACCCAGGTGGCAGGTTACTTTATTAACGAGCTGTTTAGGACTTGAGTAGTACTTAAGAATGAGAATTTCTGGGTATGCCGGTTGAGTGCGCATATTCGGAATGTCTTCAAATCGAGTACCCAGGTGGCAGGTTACTTTATTAACGAGCTGTTTAATACTTGAGTAGTACTTAAGAATGAGAATTTATGGGTATGCCGGTTGAGTGCGCATATTCGGAATGTCTTCAAATCGAGTACCCAGGTGGCAGGTTACTTTATTAACGAGCTGTTTAATACTTGAGTAGTACTTAAGAATGAGAATTTCTGGGTATGCCGGTTGAGTGCGCATATTCGGAATGTCTTCAAATCGAGTACCCAGGTGACAGGTGACTTTATTAACGAGCTGTTTAATACTTGAGTAGTACTTAAGAATGAAAATTTCTGGGTATGCTGGTTGAGTGCGCATATTCGGAATGTCTTCAAATCGAGTACCCAGGTGACAGGTGACTTTATTAACGAGCTGTTTAATACTTGAGTAGTACTTAAGAATGAGAATTTCTGGGTATGCCGGTTCGGTACACATATTCAGAATGTCTTCAAATCGAGTACCCAGGTGACAGGTTACTTTGTTAACGAGCTGTTTAATACTTGAGTAGTACTTAAGAATTAGAATTTCTGGGTATGCCGGTTGAGTGCGCATATTCGGAATGTCTTCAAATCGAGTACCCAGGTGGCAGGTTACTTTATTAACGAGCTGTTTAATACTTGAATAGTACTTAAGAATGAGAATTTCAGGGTATGCCGGTTGAGTGCGCATATTCGGAATGTCTTCAAATCGAGTACCCAGGTGACAGGTTACTTTATTAACGAGCTGTTTAATACTTGAGTAGTACTTAAGAATGAGAATTTCTGGGTATGCCGGTTGGGTGCGCATATTCGGAATGTCTTCAAATCGAGTACCCAGGTGGCAGGTTACTTTATTTACGAGATGTTTAATACTTGAAGAGTACTTAAGAATGAGAATTTCTGGGTATGCCGGTTGAGTGTGCATATTCGGAATGTCTTCAAATCGAGTACCCAGGTGACAGGTTACTTTATTAACGAGCTGTTTAATACTTGAGTAGTACTTAAGAATGAGAATTTCTGAGTATGCTGGTTTAGTGCGCATATTCGGAATGTCTTCAAATCGAGTGCCCAGGTGGCAGGTTACTTTATTAACGAGCTGTTTAATACTTGAGTAGTACTTAAGAATGAGAATTTCTGGGTATGCCGGTTGAGTGCGCATATTCGGAATGTCTTCAAATCGAGTACCCAGGTGACAGGTTACTTTATTAACGAGCTGTTTAATACTTGAGTAGTACTTAAGAATGAGAATTTCTGGGTATGCCGGTCGGGTACACATATTCGGAATGTCTTCAAATCGAGTACCCAGGTGACAGGTTACTTTATTAACGAGCTGTTTAATACTTGAGTAGTACTTAAGAATGAGAATTTCTGGGTATGCCGGTTGAGTGCGCATATTCGTAATGTCTTCAAATCGAGTACCCAGGTGGCAGGTTACTTTATTAACGAGCTGTTTAATACTTGAGTAGTACTTAAGAATGAAAATTTCTGGGTATGCCGGTCGGGTACACATATTCGGAATGTCTTCAAATCGAGTACCCAGGTGACAGGTTACTTTATTAACGAGCTGTTTAATACTTGAGTAGTACTTAAGAATGAGAATTTCTGGGTATGCCGGTCGAGTGCACATATTCGGAATGTCTTCAAATCGAGTACCCAGGTGACAGGTTACTTTGTTAACGAGCTGTTTAATACTTGAGTAGTACTTAAGAATGAGAATTTCTGGGTATGCCGGTTGAGTGCGCATATTCGGAATGTCTTCAAATCGAGTACCCAGGTGAGAGGTTACTTTATTAACGAGCTGTTTAATACTTGAGTAGTACTTAAGAATGAGAATTTCTGGGTATGCCGGTTGAGTGCGCATATTCGGAATGTCTTCAAATCGAGTACCCAGGTTACTTTATTAACGAGCTGTTTAATACTTGAGTAGTACTTAATAATGAGAATTTCTGGGTATGCCGGATGAGTGCGCATATTCGGAATGTCTTCAAATCGAGTACCCAGGTGACAGGTTACTTTATTAACGAGCTGTTTAATACTTGAGTAGTACTTAAGAATGAAAATTTCTGGGTATGCTGGTTGAGTGCGCATATTCGGAATGTCTTCAAATCGAGTACCCAGGTGACAGGTTACTTTATTAACAAGCTGTTTAATACTTGAGTAGTACTTAAGAATGAGAATTTCTTGGTATGCCGGTTGAGTGCGCATATTCGGAATGTCTTCAAATCGAGTACCCAGGTGAAAGGTTACTTTATTAACGAGCTGTTTAATACTTGACTAGTACTTAAGAATGAGAATTTCTGGGTATGCCGGTTGAGTGCGCATATTCGGAATGTCTTCAAATCGAGTACCCGGGTGACAGGTTACTTATTAACGAGCTGTTTAATACTTGAGTAGTACTTAAGAATGAGAATTTCTGGGTATGCCGGTTGAGTGCGCATATTCGGAATGTCTTCAAATCGAGTACCCAGGTGGCAGGTTACTTTATTAACGAGCTGTTTAATACTTGAGTAGTACTTAAGAATGAAAATTTCTGGGTATGCCGGTTGAGTGCGCATATTCGGAATGTCTTCAAATCGAGTACCCAGGTGGCAGGTTACTTTATTAACGAGCTGTTTAGGACTTGAGTAGTACTTAAGAATGAGAATTTCTGGGTATGCCGGTTCGGTACACATATTCGGAATGTCTTCAAATCGAGTACCCAGGTGACAGGTTACTTTATTAACGAGCTGTTTAATACTTGAGTAGTACTTAAGAATGAGAATTTCTGGGTATGCCGGTTGAGTGCGCATATTCGGAATGTCTTCAAATCGAGTACCCAGATGGCAGGTTACTTTATTAACGAGCTGTTTAATACTTGAGTAGTACTTAAGAATGAGAATTTCTGGGTATGCTGGTTGAGTGCGCATATTCGAAATGTCTTCAAATCGAGTACCCAGGTGACAGGTGACTTTATTAACGAGCTGTTTAATACTTGAGTAGTACTTAAGAATGAGAATTTCTGGGTATGCTGGTTAAGTGCGCATATTCGGAATGTCTTCAAATCGAGTACCCAGGTGACAGGTGACTTTATTAACGAGCTGTTTAATACTTGAGTAGTACTTAAGAATGAGAATTTCTGGGTATGCCGGTTCGGTACACATATTCGGAATGTCTTCAAATCGAGTACCCAGGTGACAGGTTACTTTATTAACGAGCTGTTTAATACTTGAGTAGTACTTAAGAATAAAAATTTCTGGGTATGCCGGTTGAGTGCGCATATTCGGAATGTCTTCAATTCGAGTACCAAGGTGACAGGTTACTTTATTAACGAGCTGTTTAATACTTGAGTAGTACTTAAGAATGAGAATTTCTGGGTATGCCGGTTGAGTGCGCATATTCGGAATGTTTTGAAATCGAGTACCCAGGTTACTTTATTAACGAGCTGTTTAATACTTGAGTAGTACTTAAGAATGAGAATTTCTTGTAATGCCGGTTCGGTACACATATTCGGAATTTCTTCGAATCGAGTACCCAGGTGACAGGTTACTTTATTAACGAGCTGTTTAATACTTGAGTAGTACTTAAGAATGAGAATTTCTGGGTATGCCGGTTGGGTGCGCATATTCGGAATGTCTCAAATCGAGTACCCAGGTGGCAGGTTACTTTATTAACGAGCTGTTTAATACTTGAGTAGTACTTAAGAATGAGAATTTCTTGGTATGCCGGTTGAGTGCGCATATTCGGAATTTCTTCAAATCGAGTACCCAGGTTACTTTATTAACGAGCTGTTTAATACTTGAGAAGTACTTAAGAATGAGGATTTCTGGGTATGCCGGTTGAGTGCGCATATTCGGAATGTCTTCAAATCGAGTACCCAGGTCACAGATTACTTTATTAACGAGCTTTTTAATATTTGAGTAGTACTTAAGAATTAGATTTCTTGGGTATGCCGGTTGAGTGCGCATATTCGGAATGTCTTCAAATGAAATACCCAGGTGACAGGTTACTTTATTAACGAGCTGTTTAATACTTGAGTAGTACTTAAGAATGAAAATTTCTGGGTATGCCGGATAAGTGCGCATATTCGGAATGTCTTCAAATCGAGTACCCAGGTGACAGGTTATTTTATTAACGAGCTGTTTAATACTTGAGTAGTACTTAAGAATGAGAATTTCTGGGTATGCCGGTCGGGTACACATATTCGGAATGTCTTCAAATCGAGTACCCAGGTGACAGGTGACTTTATTAACGAGCTGTTTTATACTTGAGTAGTACTTAAGAATGACAATTTCTGGGTATGCCGGTTCGGTACACATATTCGGAATGTCTTCAAATCGTGTACCCAGTTTACAGGTTACTTTATTAACGAGCTGTTTAATACTTGAGTAGTACTTAAGAATGAGAATTTCTGGGTATGCCGGTTAAGTGCGCATATTCGGAATGTCTTCAAATCGAGTACCCAGGTGACAGGTTACTTTATTAACGAGCTGTTTAATACTTGAGGAGTACTTAAGAATGAGAATTTCTGGGTATGCCGGTTGAGTGCGCATATTCGGAATGTCTTCAAATCGAGTACCCAGGTGACAGGTTACTTTATTAACGAGCTGTTTAATACTTGATTAGTACTTAAGAATGAGAATTTCTGGGTATGCCGGTCGAGTGCGCATATTCGGAATGTCTTCAAATCGAGTACCCAGGTGACAGGTTACTTTATTAACGAGCTGTTTAATACTTGAGTAGTACTTAAGAATTAGAATTTCTGGGTATGCCGGTTGAGTGCGCATATTCGGAATGTCTTCAAATGGAATACCCAGGTGACAGGTTACTTTATTAACGAGCTGTTTAATACTTGAATAGTACTTAAGAATGAGAATTTCTTTGTATGCCGGTTGAGTGCGCATATTCGGAATGTCTTCAAATCGAGTACTAAGGTGACAGGTTACTTTATTAACGAGCTGTTTAATACTTGAGTAGTACTTAAGAATGAGAATTTCTGGGTATGCTGGTTGAGTGCGCATTTTCGGAATGTCTTCAAATCGAGTACCCAGGTGGCAGGTTACTTTATTAACGAGCTGTTTAATACTTGAGTAGTACTTAAGAATGAGAATTTCTGGGTATGCCGGTCGGATACACATATTCGGAATGTCTTCAAATCGAGTACCCAGGTGGCAGGTGACTTTATTAACGAGATGTTTAATACTTGAGTAGTACTTAAGAATGAGAATTTCTGGGTATGCTGGTTGAGTGCGCATATTTGGAATGTCTTCAAATCGAGTACCCAGGTGACAGGTTACTTTATTAACGAGCTGTTTAATACTTGAGTAGTACTTAAGAATGAGAATTTCTGGGTATGTTGGTTGAGTGCGCATATTCGGAATGTCTTCAAATCGAGTACCCAGGTGACAGGTTACTTTATTAACGAGCTGTTTAATACTTGAGTATTACTTAAGAATGAGAATTTCTGGGTATGCCGGTTGAGTGCGCATATTCGGAATGTCTTCAAATCGAGTACCCAGGTGACAGGTTACTTTATTAACGAGCTGTTTAATACTTGAGTAGTACTTAAGAATGAGAATTTCTTGGTATGCCGGTTGAGTGCGCATATTCGGAATGTCTTCAAATCGAGTGCCCAGGTGACAGATTACTTTATTAACGAGCTGTTTAATGCTTGAGTAGTACTTAAGAATTAGAATATCTGGGTATGCCGGTTGAGTGCACATATTCGAAATGTCTTCAAATCGAGTACCCAGGTGACAGGTTACTTTATTAACGAGCTGTTTAATACTTGAGTAGTACTTAAGAATGAGAATTTCTGAGTATGCTGGTTTAGTGCGCATATTCGGAATGTCTTCAAATCGAGTACCCAGGAGGCAGGTTACTTTATTAACGAGCTGTTTAATACTTGAGTAGTACTTAAGAATGAGAATTTCTTGGTATGCCGGTTGAGTGCGCATATTCGGAATGTCTTCAAATCGAGTACCCAGGTAGCAGGTTACTTTATTAACGAGCTGTTTAATACTTGAGTAGTACTTAAGAATGAGAATTTCTGGGTATGCCGGTTGAGTGCGCATATTCGAAATGTCTTCAAATCGAGTACCCAGGTGACAGGTTACTTTATTAACGAGCTGTTTAATACTTGAGTAGTACTTAAGAATGAGAATTTCTGGGTATGCCGGTTGAGTGCGCATATTTGAAATGTCTTCAAATCGAGTGCCCAGGTGACAGATTACTTTATTAACGAGCTGTTTAATGCTTGAGTAGTACTTAAGAATTAGAATTTCTGGGTATGCCGGTTGAGTGCGCATATTCGGAATGTCTTCAAATCGAGTACCTAGGTGACAGCTTACTTTATTAACGAGCTGTTTAATACTTGAGTAGTACTTAAGAATGAGAATTTCTGGGTATGCCGGTTGAGTGCGCATATTCGAAATGTCTTCAAATCGAGTACCCAGGTGACAGGTTACTTTATTAACGAGCTGTTTAATACTTGAGTAGTACTTAAGAATGAGAATACCTGGGTATGCCGGTTGAGTGCGCATATTCGGAATGTCTTCAAATCGAGTACCCAGGTGGCAGGTTACTTTATTAATGTGCTGTTTAATACTTGAGTAGTACTTAAGAATGAGAATTTCTGGGTATGCCGGTTGAGTGCGCATATTCGGAATGTCTTCAAATCGAGTACCCAGGTGACAGGTTAATTTATTAACGAGATGTTTAATACTTGAGTAGTACTTAAGAATGAGAATTTCTGGGTATGCTGGTTGGGTGCGCATATTCGGAATGTCTAACAAATCGAGTACCCAGGTGACAGGTTACTTTAATAACGAGCTGTTTAATACTTGAGTAGTACTTAAGAATGAGAATTTCTGGGTATGCCGGTTGAGTGCGCATATTCGGAATATCTTCAAAACGAGTACCCAGGTGACAGCTTACTTTATTAACGAGATGTTTAATACTTGAGTAGTACTTAAGAATGAGAATTTCTGGGTATGCCGGATAAGTGCGCATATTCGGAAAGTCTTCAAATCGAGTACCCAGGTGGCAGGTTACTTTATTAACGAGCTGTTTAATACTTGAGTAGTACTTAAGAATGAGAATTTCTTGGTATGCCGGTTGAGTGCGCATATTCGGAATGTCTTCAAATCGAGTACCCAGGTGACAGGTTACTTTATTAACGAGCTGTTTAATACTTGAGTAGTACTTAAGAATGAGAATTTCTCGGTATGCCGGTTGGGTGCGCATATTCGGAATGTCTTCAAATCGAGTACCCAGGTGACAGGTTACTTTATTAACGAGCTGTTTAATACTTGAGTAGTACTTAAGAATGAGAATTTCTGGGTATGCCGGTTGGGTGCGCATATTCGGAATGTCTTCAAATCGAGTACCCAGGTGGCAGGTTACTTTATTAACGAGCTGTTTAATACTTGAGTAGTACTTAAGAATGAGAATTTCTTGGTATGCCGGTTGAGTGCGCATATTCGGAATTTCTTCAAATCGAGTACCCAGGTTACTTTATTAACGAGCTGTTTAATACTTGAGAAGTACTTAAGAATGAGGATTTCTGGGTATGCCGGTTGAGTGCGCATATTCGGAATGTCTTCAAATCGAGTACCCAGGTCACAGATTACTTTATTAACGAGCTTTTTAATATTTGAGTAGTACTTAAGAATTAGATTTCTTGGGTATGCCGGTTGAGTGCGCATATTCGGAATGTCTTCAAATGAAATACCAAGGTGACAGGTTACTTTATTAACGAGCTGTTTAATACTTGAGTAGTACTTAAGAATGAAAATTTCTGGGTATGCCGGATAAGTGCGCATATTCGGAATGTCTTCAAATCGAGTACCCAGGTGACAGGTTATTTTATTAACGAGCTGTTTAATACTTGAGTAGTACTTAAGAATGAGAATTTCTGGGTATGCCGGTCGGGTACACATATTCGGAATGTCTTCAAATCGAGTACCCAGGTGACAGGTGACTTTATTAACGAGCTGTTTTATACTTGAGTAGTACTTAAGAATGACAATTTCTGGGTATGCCGGTTCGGTACACATATTCGGAATGTTTTCAAATCGTGTACCCAGTTTACAGGTTACTTTATTAACGAGCTGTTTAATACTTGAGTAGTACTTAAGAATGAGAATTTCTGGGTATGCCGGTTAAGTGCGCATATTCGGAATGTCTTCAAATCGAGTACCCAGGTGACAGGTTACTTTATTAACGAGCTGTTTAATACTTGAGGAGTACTTAAGAATGAGAATTTCTGGGTATGCCGGTTGAGTGCGCATATTCGGAATGTCTTCAAATCGAGTACCCAGGTGACAGGTTACTTTATTAACGAGCTGTTTAATACTTGATTAGTACTTAAGAATGAGAATTTCTGGGTATGCCGGTCGAGTGCGCATATTCGGAATGTCTTCAAATCGAGTACCCAGGTGACAGGTTACTTTATTAACGAGCTGTTTAATACTTGAGTAGTACTTAAGAATTAGAATTTCTGGGTATGCCGGTTGAGTGCGCATATTCGGAATGTCTTCAAATGGAATACCCAGGTGACAGGTTACTTTATTAACGAGCTGTTTAATACTTGAATAGTACTTAAGAATGAGAATTTCTTGGTATGCCGGTTGAGTGCGCATATTCGGAATGTCTTCAAATCGAGTACTAAGGTGACAGGTTACTTTATTAACGAGCTGTTTAATACTTGAGTAGTACTTAAGAATGAGAATTTCTGGGTATGCTGGTTGAGTGCGCATTTTCGGAATGTCTTCAAATCGAGTACCCAGGTGGCAGGTTACTTTATTAACGAGCTGTTTAATACTTGAGTAGTACTTAAGAATGAGAATTTCTGGGTATGCCGGTCGGATACACATATTCGGAATGTCTTCAAATCGAGTACCCAGGTGGCAGGTGACTTTATTAACGAGATGTTTAATACTTGAGTAGTACTTAAGAATGAGAATTTCTGGGTATGCTGGTTGAGTGCGCATATTTGGAATGTCTTCAAATCGAGTACCCAGGTGACAGGTTACTTTATTAACGAGCTGTTTAATACTTGAGTAGTACTTAAGAATGAGAATTTCTGGGTATGTTGGTTGAGTGCGCATATTCGGAATGTCTTCAAATCGAGTACCCAGGTGACAGGTTACTTTATTAACGAGCTGTTTAATACTTGAGTATTACTTAAGAATGAGAATTTCTGGGTATGCCGGTTGAGTGCGCATATTCGGAATGTCTTCAAATCGAGTACCCAGGTGACAGGTTACTTTATTAACGAGCTGTTTAATACTTGAGTAGTACTTAAGAATGAGAATTTCTTGGTATGCCGGTTGAGTGCGCATATTCGGAATGTCTTCAAATCGAGTGCCCAGGTGACAGATTACTTTATTAACGAGCTGTTTAATGCTTGAGTAGTACTTAAGAATTAGAATATCTGGGTATGCCGGTTGAGTGCACATATTCGAAATGTCTTCAAATCGAGTACCCAGGTGACAGGTTACTTTATTAACGAGCTGTTTAATACTTGAGTAGTACTTAAGAATGAGAATTTCTGAGTATGCTGGTTTAGTGCGCATATTCGGAATGTCTTCAAATCGAGTACCCAGGTGGCAGGTTACTTTATTAACGAGCTGTTTAATACTTGAGTAGTACTTAAGAATGAGAATACCTGGGTATGCCGGTTGAGTGCGCATATTCGGAATGTCTTCAAATCGAGTACCCAGGTGGCAGGTTACTTTATTAACGAGCTGTTTAATACTTGAGTAGTACTTAAGAATGAGAATTTCTTGGTATGCCGGTTGAGTGCGCATATTCGGAATGTCTTCAAATCGAGTACCCAGGTAGCAGGTTACTTTATTAACGAGCTGTTTAATACTTGAGTAGTACTTAAGAATGAGAATTTCTGGGTATGCCGGTTGAGTGCGCATATTCGAAATGTCTTCAAATCGAGTACCCAGGTGACAGGTTACTTTATTAACGAGCTGTTTAATACTTGAGTAGTACTTAAGAATGAGAATTTCTGGGTATGCCGGTTGAGTGCGCATATTCGAAATGTCTTCAAATCGAGTGCCCAGGTGACAGATTACTTTATTAACGAGCTGTTTAATGCTTGAGTAGTACTTAAGAATTAGAATTTCTGGGTATGCCGGTTGAGTGCGCATATTCGGAATGTCTTCAAATCGAGTACCTAGGTGACAGCTTACTTTATTAACGAGCTGTTTAATACTTGAGTAGTACTTAAGAATGAGAATTTCTGGGTATGCCGGTTGAGTGCGCATATTCGAAATGTCTTCAAATCGAGTACCCAGGTGACAGGTTACTTTATTAACGAGCTGTTTAATACTTGAGTAGTACTTAAGAATGAGAATACCTGGGTATGCCGGTTGAGTGCGCATATTCGGAATGTCTTCAAATCGAGTACCCAGGTGGCAGGTTACTTTATTAATGTGCTGTTTAATACTTGAGTAGTACTTAAGAATGAGAATTTCTGGGTATGCCGGTTGAGTGCGCATATTCGGAATGTCTTCAAATCGAGTACCCAGGTGACAGGTTAATTTATTAACGAGATGTTTAATACTTGAGTAGTACTTAAGAATGAGAATTTCTGGGTATGCTGGTTGGGTGCGCATATTCGGAATGTCTAACAAATCGAGTACCCAGGTGACAGGTTACTTTAATAACGAGCTGTTTAATACTTGAGTAGTACTTAAGAATGAGAATTTCTGGGTATGCCGGTTGAGTGCGCATATTCGGAATATCTTCAAAACGAGTACCCAGGTGACAGCTTACTTTATTAACGAGATGTTTAATACTTGAGTAGTACTTAAGAATGAGAATTTCTGGGTATGCCGGATAAGTGCGCATATTCGGAAAGTCTTCAAATCGAGTACCCAGGTGGCAGGTTACTTTATTAACGAGCTGTTTAATACTTGAGTAGTACTTAAGAATGAGAATTTCTTGGTATGCCGGTTGAGTGCGCATATTCGGAATGTCTTCAAATCGAGTACCCAGGTGACAGGTTACTTTATTAACGAGCTGTTTAATACTTGAGTAGTACTTAAGAATGAGAATTTCTCGGTATGCCGGTTGGGTGCGCATATTCGGAATGTCTTCAAATCGAGTACCCAGGTGGCAGGTTATTTTATTAATGTGCTGTTTAATACTTGAGTAGTACTTAAGAATGAGAATTTTTGGGTATGCCGGTTGAGTGCGCATATTCGGAATGTCTTCAAATCGAGTACCCAGGTGACAGGTTACTTTATTAACGAGCTGTTTAATACTTGAGTAGTACTTTAGAATTAGAATTTCTTGGTATGCCGGTTGAGTGCGCATATTCGGAATGCCTTCAAATGGAATACCCAGGTGACAGGTTACTTTATTAACGAGCTGTTTAATACTTGAGTAGTACTTAAGAATGAGAATTTCTGGGTATGCCGGTTGAGTGCGCATATTCGGAATGTCTTCAAAACGAGTACCCAGGTGACAGATTACTTTATTAACGAGCTGTTTAATACTTGAGTAGTACTTAAGAATGAGAATTTCTGGGTATGCCGGATAAGTGCGCATATGCGGAATGTCTTCAAATCGAGTACCAAGGTGGCAGGTTACTTTATTAACGAGCTGTTTAATACTTGAGTAGTACTTAAGAATGAGAATTTCTGGGTATGCCGGTTGAGTGCGCATATTCGGAATGTCTTCAAAACGAGTACCCAGGTGACAGGTTACTTTATTAACGAGCTGATTAATACTTGAGTAGTACTTAAGAATGAGAATTTCTCGGTATGCCGGTTGGGTGCGCATATTCGGAATGTCTTCAAATCGAGTACCCAGGTGGCAGGTTACTTTATTAATCTGCTGTTTAATACTTGAGTAGTACTTAAGAATGAGAATTTCTGGGTATGCCGGTTGAGTGCGCATATTCGGAATGTCTTCAAATCGAGTACCCAGGTTACTTTATTAACGAGCTGTTTAATACTTGAGTTGTACTTAAGAATGAGATTTTCTGGGTATGCCGGTTGGGTACACATATTCGGAATGTCTTCAAATCGAGTACCCAGGTGGCAGGTTACTTTATTAACGAGCTGTTTAATACTTGAGTAGTACTTAAGAATGAGAATTTCTGGGTATGCCGGTTGAGTGCGCATATTCGGAATGTCTTCAAATCGAATACCCAGGTGGCAGGTTACTTTATTAACGAGCTGTTTAATACTTAGTAGTACTTAAGAATGAGAATTTCTTGGTATGCCGGTTGAGTGCGCATATTCGAAATGTCTTCAAATCGAGTACCCAGGTGACAGGTTACTTTTTTAACGAGCTGTTTAATACTTGAGTAATACTTGAGAATAAGAATTTCTGGGTATGCCGGTTGAGTGCGCATATTCGAAATGTCTTCAAATCGAGTACCCAGGTGACAGGTTACTTTATTAACGAGATGTTTAATACTTGAGTAGTACTTAAGAATGAGAATTTCTGGGTATGCCGGTTGAGTGCGCATATTCGGAATGTCATCAAATCGAGTACCCAGGTGACAGGTTACTTTATTAACGAGCTGTTTAATACTTGAGTATTACTTAAGAATGAGAATTTCTGGGTATGCCGGTTGAGTGCGCATATTCGGAATGTCTTCAAAACGAGTACCCAGGTGACAGCTTACTTTATTAACGAGCTGTTTAATACTTGAGTAGTACTTAAGAATGAGAATTTCTGGGTATGCCGGATAAGTGCGCATATTCGGAATGTCTTCAAATCGAGTACCCAGGTGGCAGGTTACTTTATTAACGAGCTGTTTAATACTTGAGTAGTACTTAAGAATGAGAATTTCTGGGTATGCCGGTTGAGTGCGCATATTCGGAATGTTTTGAAATCGAGTACCCAGGTTACTTTGTTAACGAGCTGTTAAATACTTGAGTAGTACTTAAGAATGAAAATTTCTTGTAATGCCGGTTCGGTACACATATTCGGAATGTCTTCAAATCGAGTACCCAGGTGACAGGTTACTTTATTAACGAGCTGTTTAATACTTGAGTAGTACTTAAGAATGAGAATTTCTGGGTATGCCGGTTGGGTGCGCATATTCGGAATGTCTTCAAATCGAGTACCCAGGTGGCAGGTTACTTTATTAACGAGCTGTTTAATACTTGAGTAGTACTTAAGAATGAGAATTTCTGGTATGCCGGTTGAGTGCGCATATTCGGAATTTCTTCAAATCGAGTACCCAGGTTACTTTATTAACGAGCTGTTTAATACTTGAGAAGTACTTAAGAATGAGGATTTCTGGGTATGCCGGTTGAGTGCGCATATTCGGAATGTCTTCAAATCGAGTACCCAGGTCACAGATTACTTTATTAACGAGCTGTTTAATACTTGAGTAGTACTTAAGAATTAGATTTCTTGGGTATGCCGGTTGAGTGCGCATATTCGGAATGTCTTCAAATGAAATACCCAGGTGACAGGTTACTTTATTAACGAGCTGTTTAATACTTGAGTAGTACTTAAGAATGAAAATTTCTGGGTATGCCGGATAAGTGCGCATATTCGGAATGTCTTCAAATCGAGTACCCAGGTGACAGGTTATTTTATTAACGAGCTGTTTAATACTTGAGTAGTATTTAAGAATGAGAATTTCTGGGTATGCCGGTCGGGTACACATATTCGGAATGTCTTCAAATCGAGTACCCAGGTGACAGGTGACTTTATTAACGAGCTGTTTTATACTTGAGTAGTACTTAAGAATGACAATTTCTGGGTATGCCGGTTCGGTACACATATTCGGAATGTCTTCAAATCGTGTACCCAGTTTACAGGTTACTTTATTAACGAGCTGTTTAATACTTGAGTAGTACTTAAGAATGAGAATTTCTGGGTATGCCGGTTAAGTGCGCATATTCGGAATGTCTTCAAATCGAGTACCCAGGTGACAGGTTACTTTATTAACGAGCTGTTTAATACTTGAGGAGTACTTAAGAATGAGAATTTCTGGGTATGCCGGTTGAGTGCGCCTATTCGGAATGTCTTCAAATCGAGTACCCAGGTGACAGGTTACTTTATTAACGAGCTGTTTAATACTTGAGTAGTACTTAAGAATGAGAATTTCTGGGTATGCCGGTTGAGTGCGCATATTCGGAATGTCTTCAAATCGAGTACCCAGGTGACAGGTTACTTTATTAACGAGCTGTTTAATACTTGATTAGTACTTAAGAATGAGAATTTCTGGGTATGCCGGTCGAGTGCGCATATTCGGAATGTCTTCAAATGGAATACCCAGGTGACAGGTTACTTTATTAACGAGCTGTTTAATACTTGAATAGTACTTAAGAATGAGAATTTCTTGGTATGCCGGTTTAGTGCGCATATTCGGAATGTCTTCAAATCGAGTACTAAGGTGACAGGTTACTTTATTAACGAGCTGTTTAATACTTGAGTAGTACTTAAGAATGAGAATTTCTGGGTATGCTGGTTGAGTGCGCATTTTCGGAATGTCTTCAAATCGAGTACCCAGGTGGCAGGTTACTTTATTAACGAGCTGTTTAATACTTGAGTAGTACTTAAGAATGAGAATTTCTGGGTATGCCGGTCGGATACACATATTCGGAATGTCTTCAAATCGAGTACCCAGGTGGCAGGTGACTTTATTAACGAGATGTTTAATACTTGAGTAGTACTTAAGAATGAGAATTTCTGGGTATGCTGGTTGAGTGCGCATATTTGGAATGTCTTCAAATCGAGTACCCAGGTGACAGGTTACTTTATTAACGAGCTGTTTAATACTTGAGTAGTACTTAAGAATGAGAATTTCTGGGTATGTTGGTTGAGTGCGCATATTCGGAATGTCTTCAAATCGAGTACCCAGGTGGCAGGTTACTTTATTAACGAGCTGTTTAATACTTGAGTATTACTTAAGAATGAGAATTTCTGGGTATGCCGGTTGAGTGCGCATATTCGGAATGTCTTCAAATCGAGTACCCAGGTGACAGGTTACTTTATTAACGAGCTGTTTAATACTTGAGTAGTACTTAAGAATGAGAATTTCTTGGTATGCCGGTTGAGTGCGCATATTCGGAATGTCTTCAAATCGAGTGCCCAGGTGACAGATTACTTTATTAACGAGCTGTTTAATGCTTGAGTAGTACTTAAGAATTAGAATATCTGGGTATGCCGGTTGAGTGCGCATATTCGAAATGTCTTCAAATCGAGTACCCAGGTGACAGGTTACTTTATTAACGAGCTGTTTAATACTTGAGTAGTACTTAAGAATGAGAATTTCTGGGTATGCCGGTCGGATACACATATTCGGAATGTCTTCAAATCGAGTACCCAGGAGGCAGGTTACTTTATTAACGAGCTGTTTAATACTTGAGTAGTACTTAAGAATGAGAATTTCTGGGTATGCCGGTTGAGTGCGCATATTCGGAATGTCTTCAAATCGAGTACCCAGGTAGCAGGTTACTTTATTAACGAGCTGTTTAATACTTGAGTAGTACTTAATAATGAGAATTTCTGGGTATGCCGGTTGAGTGCGCATATTCGAAATGTCTTCAAATCGAGTACCCAGGTGACAGGTTACTTTATTAACGAGCTGTTTAATACTTGAGTAGTACTTAAGAATGAGAATTTCTGGGTATGCCGGTTGAGTGCGCATATTCGGAATGTCTTCAAATCGAGTGCCCAGGTGACAGATTACTTTATTAACGAGCTGTTTAATGCTTGAGTAGTACTTAAGAATTAGAATTTCTGGGTATGCCGGTTGAGTGCGCATATTCGGAATGTCTTCAAATCGAGTACCTAGGTGACAGCTTACTTTTTTAACGAGCTGTTTAATACTTGAGTAGTACTTAAGAATGAGAATTTCTGGGTATGCCGGTTGAGTGCGCATATTCGAAATGTCTTCAAATCGAGTACCCAGGTGACAGGTTACTTTATTAACGAGCTGTTTAATACTTGAGTAGTACTTAAGAATGAGAATACCTGGGTATGCCGGTTGAGTGCGCATATTCGGAATGTCTTCAAATCGAGTACCCAGGTGGCAGGTTACTTTATTAATGTGCTGTTTAATACTTGAGTAGTATTTAAGAATGAGAATTTCTGGGTATGCCGGTTGAGTGCGCATATTCGGAATGTCTTCAAATCGAGTACCCAGGTGGCAGGTTACTTTATTAACGAGCTGTTTAATACTTGAGTAGTACTTAAGAATGAGAATTTCTTGGTATGCCGGTTGAGTGCGCATATTCGGAATTTCTTCAAGTCGAGTACCCAGGTTACTTTATTAACGAGCTGTTTAATACTTGAGAAGTACTTAAGAATGAGGATTTCTGGGTATGCCGGTTGAGTGCGCATAATCGGAATGTCTTCAAATCGAGTACCCAGGTCACAGATTACTTTATTAACGAGCTGTTTAATACTTGAGTAGTACTTAAGAATTAGATTTCTTGGGTATGCCGGTTGAGTGCGCATATTCGGAATGTCTTCAAATGAAATACCCAGGTGACAGGTTACTTTATTAACGAGCTGTTTAATACTTGAGTAGTACTTAAGAATGAAAATTTCTGGGTATGCCGGATAAGTGCGCATATTCGGAATGTCTTCAAATCGAGTACCCAGGTGACAGGTTATTTTATTAACGAGCTGTTTAATACTTGAGTAGTACTTAAGAATGAGAATTTCTGGGTATGCCGGTAGGGTACACATATTCGGAATGTCTTCAAATCGAGTACCCAGGTGACAGGTGACTTTATTAACGAGCTGTTTTATACTTGAGTAGTACTTAAGAATGACAATTTCTGGGTATGCCGGTTCGGTACACATATTCGGAATGTCTTCAAATCGTGTACCCAGTTTACAGGTTACTTTATTAACGAGCTGTTTAATACTTGAGTAGTACTTAAGAATGAGAATTTCTGGGTATGCCGGTTGAGTGCGCCTATTCGGAATGTCTTCAAATCGAGTACCCAGGTGACAGGTTACTTTATTAACGAGCTGTTTAATACTTGAGTAGTACTTAAGAATTAGAATTTCTGGGTATGCCGGTTGAGTGCGCATATTCGGAATGTCTTCAAATGGAATACCCAGGTGACAGGTTACTTTATTAACGAGCTGTTTAATACTTGAATAGTACTTAAGAATGAGAATTTCTTGGTATGCCGGTTTAGTGCGCATATTCGGAATGTCTTCAAATCGAGTACTAAGGTGACAGGTTACTTTATTAACGAGCTGTTTAATACTTGAGTAGTACTTAAGAATGAGAATTTCTGGGTATGCTGGTTGAGTGCGCATTTTCGGAATGTCTTCAAATCGAGTACCCAGGTGGCAGGTTACTTTATTAACGAGCTGTTTAATACTTGAGTAGTACTTAAGAATGAGAATTTCTGGGTATGCCGGTCGGATACACATATTCGGAATGTCTTCAAATCGAGTACCCAGGTGGCAGGTGACTTTATTAACGAGATGTTTAATACTTGAGTAGTACTTAAGAATGAGAATTTCTGGGTATGCTGGTTGAGTGCGCATATTTGGAATGTCTTCAAATCGAGTACCCAGGTGACAGGTTACTTTATTAACGAGCTGTTTAATACTTGAGTAGTACTTAAGAATGAGAATTTCTGGGTATGTTGGTTGAGTGCGCATATTCGGAATGTCTTCAAATCGAGTACCCAGGTGACAGGTTACTTTATTAACGAGCTGTTTAATACTTGAGTATTACTTAAGAATGAGAATTTCTGGGTATGCCGGTTGAGTGCGCATATTCGGAATGTCTTCAAATCGAGTACCCAGGTGACAGGTTACTTTATTAACGAGCTGTTTAATACTTGAGTAGTACTTAAGAATGAGAATTTCTTGGTATGCCGGTTGAGTGCGCATATTCGGAATGTCTTCAAATCGAGTGCCCAGGTGACAGATTACTTTATTAACGAGCTGTTTAATGCTTGAGTAGTACTTAAGAATTAGAATATCTGGGTATGCCGGTTGAGTGCGCATATTCGAAATGTCTTCAAATCGAGTACCCAGGTGACAGGTTACTTTATTAACGAGCTGTTTAATACTTGAGTAGTACTTAAGAATGAGAATTTCTGGGTATGCCGGTCGGATACACATATTCGGAATGTCTTCAAATCGAGTACCCAGGAGGCAGGTTACTTTATTAACGAGCTGTTTAATACTTGAGTAGTACTTAAGAATGAGAATTTCTGGGTATGCCGGTTGAGTGCGCATATTCGGAATGTCTTCAAATCGAGTACCCAGGTAGCAGGTTACTTTATTAACGAGCTGTTTAATACTTGAGTAGTACTTAATAATGAGAATTTCTGGGTATGCCGGTTGAGTGCGCATATTCGAAATGTCTTCAAATCGAGTACCCAGGTGACAGGTTACTTTATTAACGAGCTGTTTAATACTTGAGTAGTACTTAAGAATGAGAATTTCTGGGTATGCCGGTTGAGTGCGCATATTCGGAATGTCTTCAAATCGAGTGCCCAGGTGACAGATTACTTTATTAACGAGCTGTTTAATGCTTGAGTAGTACTTAAGAATTAGAATTTCTGGGTATGCCGGTTGAGTGCGCATATTCGGAATGTCTTCAAATCGAGTACCTAGGTGACAGCTTACTTTTTTAACGAGCTGTTTAATACTTGAGTAGTACTTAAGAATGAGAATTTCTGGGTATGCCGGTTGAGTGCGCATATTCGAAATGTCTTCAAATCGAGTACCCAGGTGACAGGTTACTTTATTAACGAGCTGTTTAATACTTGAGTAGTACTTAAGAATGAGAATACCTGGGTATGCCGGTTGAGTGCGCATATTCGGAATGTCTTCAAATCGAGTACCAAGGTGGCAGGTTACTTTATTAATGTGCTGTTTAATACTT
Source organism: Thalia democratica (assembly GCF_965202585.1). Lineage (NCBI taxonomy): Eukaryota > Metazoa > Chordata > Thaliacea > Salpida > Salpidae > Thalia > Thalia democratica. The sequence goes on along the minus strand of NC_139165.1, from coordinate 115,462,721 downwards.
GAGTAGTACTTAAGAATGAGAATTTCTGGGTATGCCGGTTGAGTGCGCATATTCGGAATGTCTTCAAATCGAGTACCCAGGTGACAGGTTAATTTATTAACGAGATGTTTAATACTTGAGTAGTACTTAAGAATGAGAATTTCTGGGTATGCTGGTTGGGTGCGCATATTCGGAATGTCTAACAAATCGAGTACCCAGGTGACAGGTTACTTTAATAACGAGCTGTTTAATACTTGAGTAGTACTTAAGAATGAGAATTTCTGGGTATGCCGGTTGAGTGCGCATATTCGGAATATCTTCAAAACGAGTACCCAGGTGACAGCTTACTTTATTAACGAGATGTTTAATACTTGAGTAGTACTTAAGAATGAGAATTTCTGGGTATGCCGGATAAGTGCGCATATTCGGAAAGTCTTCAAATCGAGTACCCAGGTGGCAGGTTACTTTATTAACGAGCTGTTTAATACTTGAGTAGTACTTAAGAATGAGAATTTCTTGGTATGCCGGTTGAGTGCGCATATTCGGAATGTCTTCAAATCGAGTACCCAGGTGACAGGTTACTTTATTAACGAGCTGTTTAATACTTGAGTAGTACTTAAGAATGAGAATTTCTCGGTATGCCGGTTGGGTGCGCATATTCGGAATGTCTTCAAATCGAGTACCCAGGTGGCAGGTTACTTTATTAATGTGCTGTTTAATACTTGAGTAGTACTTAAGAATGAGAATTTTTGGGTATGCCGGTTGAGTGCGCATATTCGGAATGTCTTCAAATCGAGTACCCAGGTGACAGGTTACTTTATTAACGAGCTGTTTAATACTTGAGTAGTACTTAAGAATGAGAATTTCTGGGTATGCCGGATAAGTGCGCATATTCGGAAAGTCTTCAAATCGAGTACCCAGGTGGCAGGTTACTTTATTAACGAGCTGTTTAATACTTGAGTAGTACTTAAGAATGAGAATTTCTGGGTATGCCGGTTGAGTGCGCATATTCGGAATGTCTTCAAAACGAGTACCCAGGTGACAGGTTACTTTATTAACGAGCTGTTTAATACTTGAGTAGTACTTAAGAATGAGAATACCTGGGTATGCCGGTTGAGTGCGCATATTCGAAATGTCTTCAAATCGAGTACCCAGGTGACAGGTTACTTTATTAACGAGCTGTTTAATACTTGAGTAGTACTTAAGAATGAGAATTTCTGGGTATGCCGGTTGAGTGCGCATATTCGAAATGTCTTCAAATCGAGTACCCAGGTGACAGGCTACTTTTTTAACGAGCTGTTTAATACTTGAGTAGTACTTAAGAATGAGAATTTCTGGGTATGCCGGTTGAGTGCGCATATTCGGAATGTCTTCAAATCGAGTACCTAGGTGACAGGTTACTTTATTAACGAGCTGTTTAATACTTGAGTAGTACTTAAGCATGAGAATTTCTGGGTATGCCGGTTGGGTGCGCATATTCGGAATGTCTTCAAATCGAGTACCCAGGTGACAGGTGACTTTATCAACGAGCTGTTTAATACTTGAGTAGTACTTAAGAATGAGAATTTCTGGGTATGCCGGTTGAGTGCGCATATTCGGAATGTCTTCAAATCGAGTACCCAGGTGACAGGTTACTTTATTAACGAGCTGTTTAATACTTGAGTAGTACTTAAGAATGAGAATTTCTGGGTATGCCGGTTGAGTACGCATATTCGGAATGTCTTCAAATCGAGTACCCAGGTGACAGGTTACTTTATTAACGAGCTGTTTAATACTTGAGTAGTACTTAAGAATGAGAATTTCTGGGTATGCCGGTTGAGTGCGCATATTCGGAATGTCTTCAAATCGAGTACCCAGGTGACAGGTTACTTTATTAACGAGCTGTTTAATACTTGAGTAGTACTTAAGAATGAGAATTTCTGGGTATGCCGGTTGAGTGCGCATATTCGGAATGTCTTCAAATCGAGTACCCAGGTGACAGGTTACTTTATTAACGAGCTGTTTAATACTTGATTAGTACTTAAGAATGAGAATTTCTGGGTATGCCGGTCGAGTGTGCATATTCGGAATGTCTTCAAATCGAGTACCCAGGTGACAGGTGACTTTATTAACGAGCTGTTTAATACTTGAGTAGTACTTAAGAATGAAAATTTCTGGGTATGCTGGTTGAGTGCGCATATTCGGAATGTCTTCAAATCGAGTACCCATGTGACAGGTTACTTTATTAACGAGCTGTTTAATACTTTAGTAGTACTTAAGAATGAGAATTTCTGGGTATGCCGGTTAAGTACACATATTTGGAATGTCTTCAAATCGAGTACCTAGGTGACAGGTTACTTTATTAACGAGCTGTTTAATACTTGAGTAGTACTTAAGCATGAGAATTTCTGGGTATGCCGGTTGGGTGCGCATATTCGGAATGTCTTCAAATCGAGTACCCAGGTGACAGGTGACTTTATTAACGAGCTGTTTAATACTTGAGTAGTACTTAAGAATGAGAATTTCTGGGTATGCCGGTTGAGTGCGCATATTCGGAATGTCTTCAAATCGAGTACCCAGGTGACAGGTTACTTTATTAACGAGCTGTTTAATACTTGAGTAGTACTTAAGAATGAGAATTTCTGGGTATGCCGGTTGGGAACACATATTCGGAATGTCTTCAAATCGAGTACCCAGGTGACAGGTGACTTTATTAACGAGCTGTTTAATATTTGAGTAGTACTTAAGAATGAGAATTTCTGGGTATGCCGGTTGAGTGCGCATATTCGGAATGTCTTCAAATCGAGTACCCAGGTTACTTTATTAACGAGCTGTTTAATACTTGAGTAGTACTTAAGAATGAGAATTTCTGGGTATGCCGGTTCGGTACACATATTCGGAATGTCTTCAAATCGAGTACCCAGGTGACAGGTTACTTTATTAACGAGCTGTTTAGTACTTGAGTAGTACTTAAGAATGAGAATTTCTGGGTATGCCGGTTGAGTGCGCATATTCGGAATGTCTTCAAATCGAGTACCCAGGTGACAGGTTACTTTATTAACGAGCTGTTTAATACTTGAGTAGTACTTAAGAATGAGAATTTCTGGGTATGCCGGTTGGGAACACATATTCGGAATGTCTTCAAATCGAGTACCCAGGTGACAGGTTACTTTATTAACGAGCTGTTTAATACTTGAGTAGTACTTAAGAATGAGAATACCTGGGTATGCCGGTTGAGTGCGCATATTCGGAATGTCTTCAAATCGAGTACCCATGTGACAGGTTACTTTATTAACGAGCTGTTTAATACTTTAGTAGTACTTAAGAATGAGAATTTCTGGGTATGCCGGTTGAGTACACATATTTGGAATGTCTTCAAATCGAGTACCTAGGTGACAGGTTACTTTATTAACGAGCTGTTTAATACTTGAGTAGTACTTAAGAATGAGAATTTCTGAGTATGCCGGTTGAGTGCGCATATTCGGAATGTCTTCAAATCGAGTACCCAGGTGACAGGTGACTTTATTAACGAGCTGTTTAATATTTGAGTAGTACTTAAGAATGAGAATTTCTGGGTATGCCGGTTGAGTGCGCATATTCGGAATGTCTTCAAATCGAGTACCCAGGTTACTTTATTAACGAGCTGTTTAATACTTGAGTAGTACTTAAGAATGAGAATTTCTGGGTATGCCGGTTCGGTACACATATTCGGAATGTCTTCAAATCGAGTACCCAGGTGACAGGTTACTTTATTAACGAGCTGTTTAGTACTTGAGTAGTACTTAAGAATGAGAATTTCTGGGTATGTCGGTTGAGTGCGCATATTCGGAATGTCTTCAAATCGAGTACCCAGGTGACAGGTTACTTTATTAACGAGCTGTTTAATACTTGAGTAGTACTTAAGAATGAGAATTTCTGGGTATGCCGGTTGAGTGCGTATATTCGGAATGTTTTCAAATCGAGTACCCAGGTTACTTTATTAACGAGCTGTTTAATACTTGAGTAGTACTTAAGAAGGAGAATTTCTGGGTATGCCGGTTGAGTGCGCATATTCGGAATGTCTTCAAATCGAGTACCCAGGTGACAGGTTACTTTATTAACGAGCTGTTTAATAGTTGAGTAGTACTTAAGAATGAGAATACCTGGGTATGCCGGTTGAGTGCGCATATTCGGAATGTCTTCAAATCGAGTACCCAGGTGGTAGATTACTTTATTAACGAGCTGTTTAATACTTGAGTAGTACTTAAGAATAAGAATTTCTGGGTATGCCGGTTGAATGCGCATATTCGGAATGTCTTCAAATCGAGCACCAGGTGACAGGTTTCTTTATTAACGAGCTGTTTAATACTTGAGTAGTACTTAAGAAGGAGAATTTCTGGGTATGCCGGTTGAGTGCGCATATTCGGAATGTCTTCAAATCGAGTACCCAGGTGACAGGTTACTTTATTAACGAGCTGTTTAATACTTGAGTAGTACTTAAAAATGAGAATTTCTGGGTATGCTGGTTGAGTGCGCATATTCGGAATGTCTTCAAATCGAGTACCCAGGTGACAGGTTACTTTATTAAGAAGTTGTTTAATACTTGAGTAGTACTTAAGAATGAGAATTTCTGGGTATGCCGGTTGAGAGCGCATATTCGGAATGTCTTCAAATTGAGTACCCAGGTGACAGGTTACTTTATTAACGAGCTGTTTAATACTTGAGTAGTACTTAAGAATGAGAATTTCTGGGTATGCCGGTTGAGTGCGCATATTCGGAATGTCTTCAAATCGAATATCGAGGTGACAGGTTTCTTTATTAACGAGCTGTTTAATACTTGAGTAGTACTTAAGAATGAGAATTTCTGGGTATGCCGGTTGGGTGCGCATATTCGTAATGTCTTCAAATCGAGTACCCAGGTGACAGGTTACTTTATTAACGAGCTGTTTAATACTTGTGTAGTACTTAAGAATGAGAATTTCTTGGTATGCCGGTTGATTGCGCATATTCGGAATGTCTTCAAATCGAGTACCCAGGTGACAGGTTAATTTATTAACGAGCTGTTTAATACTTGAGTAGTACTTAAGAATGAGAATTTCTGGGTATGCCGGTTTAGTGCGCATATTCGGAATATCTTCAAATCGAGTACCCAGGTGACAGGTTACTTTATTAACGAGCTGTTTAATACTTGAGTAGTACTTAAGAATGAGAATACCTAGGTATGCCGGTTGAGTGCGCATATTCGGAATGTCTTTAAATCGAGTACCCAGGTGACAGGTTACTTTATTAACGAGCTGTTTAATACTTGATTAGTACTTAAGAATGAAAATTTCTGGGTATGCCGGTCGAGTGCGCATATTCGGAATGTCTTCAAATCGAGTACCCAGGTGACAGGTGACTTTATTAACGAGCTGTTTAATACTTGAGTAGTACTTAAGAATGAAAATTTCTGGGTATGCCGGTTGAGTGCTCATATTCGGAATGTCTTCAAATCGAGTACCAAGGTGACAGGTTACTTTATTAACGAGCTGTTTAATACTTGAGTAGTACTTAAGAATGAGAATTTCTGGGTATGCCGGTTGGGTACACATATTCGGAATGTCTTCAAATCGAGTACCCAGGTGACAGGTGACTTTATTAACGAGCTGTTTAATACTTGAGTAGTACTTAAGAATGAAAATTTCTGGGTATGCCGGTTGAGTGCGCATATTCGGAATGTCTTCAAATCGAGTACCAAGGTGACAGGTTACTTTATTAACGAGCTGTTTAATACTTGAGTAGTACTTAAGCATGAGAATTTCTGGGTATGCCGGTTGGGTGCGCATATTCGGAATGTCTTCAAATCGAGTACCCAGGTGACAGGTGACTTTATTATCGAGCTGTTTAATACTTGAGTAGTACTTAAGAATGAAAATTTCTTGGTATGCCGGTTGAATGCGCATATTCGGAATGTCTTCAAATCGAGTACCCAGGTGACAGGTTACTTTATTAACGAGCTGTTTAATACTTGAGTAGTACTTAAGAATGAGAATTTCTGGGTATGCCGGTTGAGTGCGCATATTCGGAATGTCTTCAAATCGAGTACCCAGGTGACAGGTTATTTTATTAACAAGCTGTTTAATACTTGAGTAGTACTTAAGAATGAGAATTTCTGGGTATGCCGGTTGAGTGCGCATATTCGGAATATCTTCAAATCGAGTACCCAGGTGACAGGTTACTTTATTAACGAGATGTTTAATACTTGAGTAGTACTTAAAAATGAGAATACCTGGGTATGCCGGTTGAGTGCGCATATTCGGAATGTCTTCAAATTGAGTACCCAGGTGACAGGTTACTTTATTAACGAGCTGTTTAATACTTGATTAGTACTTAAGAATGACAATTTCTGGGTATGCCGGTTGAATGCGCATATTCGGAATGTCTTCAAATCGAGTGCCCAGGTGGCAGGTTACTTTATTAACGAGCTGTTTAATACTTGATTAGTACTTAAGAATGAGAATTTCTGGGTATGCCGGTCGAGTGCGCATATTCGGAATGTCTTCAAATTGAGTACCCAGGTGACAGGTGACTTTATTAACGAGCTGTTTAATACTTGAGTAGTACTTAAGAATGAAAATTTCTGGGTATGCCGGTTGAGTGCGCATATTCGGAATGTCTTCAAATCGAGTACTCATGTGACAGGTTACTTTATTAACGAGCTGTTTAATACTTTAGTAGTACTTAAGAATGAGAATTTCTGGGTATGCCGGTTGAGTACACATATTTTGAATGTCTTCAAATCGAGTACCTAGGTGACAGGTTACTTTATTAACGAGCTGTTTAATACTTGAGTAGTACTTAAGAATGAAAATTTCTGGGTATGCCGGTTGAGTGCGCATATTCGGAATGTCTTCAAATCGAGTACCCAGGTGACAGGTTACTTTATTAACGAGCTGTTTAATACTTGAGTAGTACTTAAGAATGAGAATTTCTGGGTATGCCGGTTGGGAACACATATTCGGAATGTCTTCAAATCGAGTACCCAGGTGACAGGTTACTTTATTAACGAGCTGTTTAATACTTGAGTAGTACTTAAGAATGAGAATTTCTGGGTATGCCGGTTGAGTGCGCATATTCGGAATGTCTTCAAATCGAGTACCCAGGTGACAGGTTACTTTATTAACGAGCTGTTTAATACTTGAGTAGTACTTAAGAATGAGAATACCTGGTAATGCTGGTTGAGTGCGTATATTCGGAATGTCTTCAAATCGAGTACCCAGGTGACAGGTTACTTTATTAACGAGCTGTTTAATACTTGAGTAGTACTAAAGAATGAAAATTTCTGGGTATGCCGGTTGAGTGCGCATATTCGGAATGTCTTCAAATCGAGTACTCATGTGACAGGTTACTTTATTAACGAGCTGTTTAATACTTTAGTAGTACTTAAGAATGAGAATTTCTTGGTATGCCGGTTGGGTGCGCATATTCGGAATGTCTTCAAATCGAGTACCCAGGTGACAGGTGACTTTATTAACGAGCTGTTTAATACTTGAGTAGTACTTAAGAATGAAAATTTCTGGGTATGCCGGTTGAGTGCGCATATTCGGAATGTCTTCAAATCGAGTACCCAGGTGACAGGTTACTTTATTAACGAGCTGTTTAATACTTGAGTAGTACTTAAGAATGAGAATTTCTGGGTATGCCGGTTGGGAACACATATTCGGAATGTCTTCAAATCGAGTACCCAGGTGACAGGTTACTTTATTAACGAGCTGTTTAATACTTGAGTAGTACTTAAGAATGAGAATTTCTGGGTATGCCGGTTGAGTGCGCATATTCGGAATGTCTTCAAATCGAGTACCCAGGTGACAGGTTACTTTATTAACGAGCTGTTTAATACTTGAGTAGTACTTAAGAATGAGAATACCTGGTAATGCTGGTTGAGTGCGCATATTCGGAATGTCTTCAAATCGAGTACCCAGGTGACAGGTTACTTTATTAACGAGCTGTTTAATACTTGAGTAGTACTTAAGAATGAGAATTTCTGGGTATGCCGGTTGAGTACACATATTTGGAATGTCTTCAAATCGAGTACCCAGGTGACAGGTTACTTTATTAACGAGCTGTTTAATACTTAAGTAGTACTTAAGAATGAGAATTTCTGGGTATGCCGGTTGAGTGCGCATATTCGGAATGTCTTCAAATCGAGTACCCAGGTGACAGGTTACTTTATTAACGAGCTGTTTAATACTTGAGTAGTACTTAAGAATGAGAATTTCTGAGTATGCCGGTTGAGTGCGCATATACGGAATGTCTCCAAATCGAGTACCCAGGTGACAGGTTACTTTATTAACGAGCTGTTCAATGCTTGAGTAGTACTTAAGAATAAGAATACCTCGGTATGCCGGTTGAGTGCACATATTCGGAATGTCTTCAAATCGAGTACCTAGGTGACAGGTTACTTTATTAACGAGCTGTTTAATACTTGAGTAGTACTTAAGCATGAGAATTTCTGGGTATGCCGGTTGGGTGCGCATATTCGGAATGTCTTCAAATCGAGTACCCAGGTGACAGGTGACTTTATTAACTAGCTGTTTAATACTTGAGTAGTACTTAAGAATGAAAATTTCTTGGTATGCCGGTTGAGTGCGCATATTCGGAATGTCTTCAAATCGAGTACCCAGGTGACAGGTTACTTTATTAACGAGCTGTTTAATACTTGAGTAGTACTTAAGAATTAGAATTTCTGGATATGCCGGTTGGGTACACATATCCGGAATGTCTTCAAATCGAGTACCCAGGTGACAGGTTACTTTATTAACGAGCTGTTTAATACTTAAGTAGTACTTAAGAATGAGAATTTCTGGGTATGCCGGTTGAGTGCGCATATTCGGAATATCTTCAAATCGAGTACCCAGGTGACAGGTTACTTTATTAACGAGCTGTTTAATACTTGAGTAGTACTTAAGAATGAGAATACCTGGGTATGCTGGTTGAGTGCGCATATTCGGAATGTCTTCAAATCGAGTACCCAGGTGACAGGTTACTTTATTAACGAGCTGTTTAATACTTGAGTAGTACTTAAGAATGAGAATTTCTGGGTATGCCGGTTGAGTACACATATTTAGAATGTCTTCAAATCGAGTACCCAGGTGACAGGTTACTTTATTAACAAGCTGTTTAATACTTAAGTAGTACTTAAAAATGAAAATTTCTGGGTATGCCGGTTAAGTGCGCATATTCGGAATGGCTTCAAATCGAGTACCCAGGTGACAGGTTACTTTATAAACGAGCTGTTTAATACTTGAGTAGTACTTAAGAATGAAAATTTCTGGGTATGCCGGTTGAGTGCGCATATTCGGAATGTCTTCAAATCGAGTTCCCAGGTGACAGGTTACTTTATTAACGAGCTGTTTAATACTTGAGTAGTACTTAAAAATGAGAATTTCTGGGTATGCCGGTTGAGTGCGCATTTCGGAATGTCTTCAAATCAAGTACCCAGGTGACAGGTTACTTTATTAACGAGCTGTTTAATACTTGAGTAGTACTTAAGAATGAGAATTTCTGGGTATGCCGGTTGAGTGCGCATATTCGGAATGTCTTCAAATCGAGTACCCAGGTGACAGGTTACTTTATTAACGAGCTGTTTAATACTTGAGTAGTACTTAAGAATGAGAATTTCTGAGTATGCCGGTTGAGTGCGCATATACGGAATGTCTCCAAATCGAGTACCCAGGTGACAGGTTACTTTATTAACGAGCTGTTCAATGCTTGAGTAGTACTTAAGAATGAGAATACCTCGGTATGCCGGTTGAGTGCACATATTCAGAATGTCTTCAAATCGAGTACCTAGGTGACAGGTTACTTTATTAACGAGCTGTTTAATACTTGAGTAGTACTTAAGAATGAAAATTTCTTGGTATGCCGGTTTAGTGCGCATATTCGGAATGTCTTCAAATCGAGTACCCAGGTGACAGGTTACTTTATTAACGAGCTGTTTAATACTTGAGTAGTACTTAAGAATTAGAATTTCTGGATATGCCGGTTGGGTACACATATCCGGAATGTCTTCAAATCGAGTACCCAGGTGACAGGTTACTTTATTAACGAGCTGTTTAATACTTAAGTAGTACTTAAGAATGAGAATTTCTGGGTATGCCGGTTGAGTGCGCATATTCGGAATATCTTCAAATCGAGTACCCAGGTGACAGGTGACTTTATTAACTAGCTGTTTAATAATTGAGTAGTACTTAAGAATGAAAATTTCTTGGTATGCCGGTTTAGTGCGCATATTCGGAATGTCTTCAAATCGAGTACCCAGGTGACAGGTTACTTTATTAACGAGCTGTTTAATACTTGAGTAGTACTTAAGAATTAGAATTTCTGGATATGCCGGTTGGGTACACATATCCGGAATGTCTTCAAATCGAGTACCCAGGTGACAGGTTACTTTATTAACGAGCTGTTTAATACTTAAGTAGTACTTAAGAATGAGAATTTCTGGGTATGCCGGTTGAGTGCGCATATTCGGAATATCTTCAAATCGAGTACCCAGGTGACAGGTTACTTTATTAACGAGCTGTTTAATACTTGAGTAGTACTTAAGAATGAGAATACCTGGGTATGCTGGTTGAGTGCGCATATTCGGAATGTCTTCAAATCGAGTACCCGGGTGACAGGTTACTTTATTAACGAGCTGTTTAATACTTGAGTAGTACTTAAGAATGAGAATTTCTGGGTATGCCGGTTGAGTACACATATTTAGAATGTCTTCAAATCGAGTACCCAGGTGACAGGTTACTTTATTAACAAGCTGTTTAATACTTAAGTAGTACTTAAAAATGAAAATTTCTGGGTATGCCTGTTGAGTGCGCATATTCGGAATGGCTTCAAATCGAGTACCCAGGTGACAGGTTACTTTATAAACGAGCTGTTTAATACTTGAGTAGTACTTAAGAATGAAAATTTCTGGGTATGCCGGTTGAGTGCGCATATTCGGAATGTCTTCAAATCGAGTACCCAGGTGACAGGTTACTTTATTAACGAGCTGTATAATACTTGAGTAGTACTTAAGAATGAGAATTTCTGGGTATGCCGGATGAGTGCGCATATTCGGAATATCTTCAAATCGAGTACCCAGGTGACAGGTTACTTTATTAACGAGATGTTTAATACTTGAGTAGTACTTAAGAATGAGAATACCTGGGTATACCGGTTGAGTGCGCATATTCGGAATGTCTTCAAATTGAGTACCCAGGTGACAGGTTACTTTATTAACGAGCTGTTTAATACTTGATTAGTACTTAGGAATGACAATTTCTGGGTATGCCGGTTGAGTGCGCATATTCGGAATATCTTCAAATCGAGTGCCCAGGTGGCAGGTTACTTTATTAACGAGCTGTTTAAAACTTGATTAGTACTTAAGAATGAGAATTTCTGGGTATGCCGGTCGAGTGCGCATATTCGGAATGTCTTCAAATTGAGTACCCAGGTGACAGGTGACTTTATTAACGAGCTGTTTAATACTTGAGTAGTACTTAAGAATGAAAATTTCTGGGTATGCCGGTTGAGTGCGCATATTCGGAATGTCTTCAAATCGAGTACTCATGTGACAGGTTACTTTATTAACGAGCTGTTTAATACTTTAGTAGTACTTAAGAATGAGAATTTCTGGGTATGCCGGTTGAGTACACATATTTGGAATGTCTTCAAATGGAGTACCTAGGTGACAGGTTACTTTATTAACGAGCTGTTTAATACTTGAGTAGTACTTAAGAATGAAAATTTCTGGGTATGCCGGTTGAGTGCGCATATTCGGAATGTCTTCAAATCGAGTACCCAGGTGACAGGTTACTTTATTAACAAGCTGTTTAATACTTGAGTAGTACTTAAGAATGAGAATTTCTGGGTATGCCGGTTGGGAACACATATTCGGAATGTCTTCAAATCGAGTACCCAGGTGACAGGTTACTTTATTAACGAGCTGTTTAATACTTGAGTAGTACTTAAGAATGAGAATTTCTGGGTATGCCGGTTGAGTGCGCATATTCGGAATGTCTTCAAATCGAGTACCCAGGTGACAGGTTACTTTATTAACGAGCTGTTTAATACTTGAGTAGTACTTAAGAATGAGAATTTCTGGGTATGCCGGTCGAGTGCGCATATTCGAAATGTCTTCAAATTGAGTACCCAGGTGACAGGTGACTTTATTAACGAGCTGTTTAATACTTGAGTAGTACTTAAGAATGAAAATTTCTGGGTATGCCGGTTGAGTGCGCATATTCGGAATGTCTTCAAATCGAGTACTCATGTGACAGGTTACTTTATTAACGAGCTGTTTAATACTTTAGTAGTACTTAAGAATGAGAATTTCTGGGTATGCCGGTTGGGTGCGCATATTCGGAATGTCTTCAAATCGAGTACCCAGGTGACAGGTGACTTTATTAACGAGCTGTTTAATACTTGAGTAGTACTTAAGAATGAAAATTTCTGGGTATGCCGGTTGAGTGCGCATATTCGGAATGTCTTCAAATCGAGTACCTAGGTGACAGGTTACTTTATTAACGAGCTGTTTAATACTTGAGTAGTACTTAAGAATGAAAATTTCTGGGTATGCCGGTTGAGTGCGCATATTCGGAATGTCTTCAAATCGAGTACCCAGGTGACAGGTTACTTTATTAACAAGCTGTTTAATACTTGAGTAGTACTTAAGAATGAGAATTTCTGGGTATGCCGGTTGGGAACACATATTCGGAATGTCTTCAAATCGAGTACCCAGGTGACAGGTTACTTTATTAACGAGCTGTTTAATACTTGAGTAGTACTTAAGAATGAGAATTTCTGGGTATGCCGGTTGAGTGCGCATATTCGGAATGTCTTCAAATCGAGTACCCAGGTGACAGGTTACTTTATTAACGAGCTGTTTAATACTTGAGTAGTACTTAAGAATGAGAATACCTGGTAATGCTGGTTGAGTGCGCATATTCGGAATGTCTTCAAATCGAGTACCCAGGTGACAGGTTACTTTATTAACGAGCTGTTTAATACTTGAGTAGTACTTAAGAATGAGAATTTCTGGGTATGCCGGTCGAGTGCGCATATTCGGAATGTCTTCAAATTGAGTACCCAGGTGACAGGTGACTTTATTAACGAGCTGTTTAATACTTGAGTAGTACTTAAGAATGAAAATTTCTGGGTATGCCGGTTGAGTGCGCATATTCGGAATGTCTTCAAATCGAGTACTCATGTGACAGGTTACTTTATTAACGAGCTGTTTAATACTTTAGTAGTACTTAAGAATGAGAATTTCTGGGTATGCCGGTTGGGTGCGCATATTCGGAATGTCTTCAAATCGAGTACCCAGGTGACAGGTGACTTTATTAACGAGCTGTTTAATACTTGAGTAGTACTTAAGAATGAAAATTTCTGGGTATGCCGGTTGAGTGCGCATATTCGGAATGTCTTCAAATCGAGTACCCAGGTGACAGGTTACTTTATTAACGAGCTGTTTAATACTTGAGTAGTACTTAAGAATGAGAATTTCTGGGTATGCCGGTTGGGAACACATATTCGGAATGTCTTCAAATCGAGTACCCAGGTGACAGGTTACTTTATTAACGAGCTGTTTAATACTTGAGTAGTACTTAAGAATGAGAATTTCTGGGTATGCCGGTTGAGTGCGCATATTCGGAATGTCTTCAAATCGAGTACCCAGGTGACAGGTTACTTTATTAACGAGCTGTTTAATACTTGAGTAGTACTTAAGAATGAGAATACCTGGTAATGCTGGTTGAGTGCGCATATTCGGAATGTCTTCAAATCGAGTACCCAGGTGACAGGTTACTTTATTAACGAGCTGTTTAATACTTGAGTAGTACTTAAGAATGAGAATTTCTGGGTATGCCGGTTGAGTACACATATTTGGAATGTCTTCAAATCGAGTACCCAGGTGACAGGTTACTTTATTAACGAGCTGTTTAATACTTAAGTAGTACTTAAAAATGAAAATTTCTGGGTATGCCGGTTGAGTGCGCATATTCGGAATGTCTTCAAATCGAGTACCCAGGTGACAGGTTACTTTATTAACGAGCTGTTTAATACTTGAGTAGTACTTAAGAATGAGAATTTCTGGGTATGCCGGTTGAGTGCGCATATTCGGAATGTCTTCAAATCGAGTACCCAGGTGACAGGTTACTTTATTAACGAGCTGTTTAATACTTGAGTAGTACTTAAGAATGAGAATTTCTGAGTATGCCGCTTGAGTGCGCATATACGGAATGTCTCCAAATCGAGTACCCAGGTGACAGGTTACTTTATTAACGAGCTGTTCAATGCTTGAGTAGTACTTAAGAATGAGAATTTCTGGGTATGCCGGTTCGATACACATATTCGGAATGTCTTCAAATCGAGTACCCAGGTGACAGGTTACTTTATTAACGAGCTGTTCAATGCTTGAGTAGTACTTAAGAATGAGAATACCTCGGTATGCCGGTTGAGTGCACATATTCGGAATGTCTTCAAATCGAGTACCTAGGTGACAGGTTACTTTATTAACGAGCTGTTTAATACTTGAGTAGTACTTAAGCATGAGAATTTCTGGGTATGCCGGTTGGGTGCGCATATTCGGAATGTCTTCAAATCGAGTACCCAGGTGACAGGTGACTTTATTAACTAGCTGTTTAATACTTGAGTAGTACTTAAGAATGAAAATTTCTTGGTATGCCGGTTGAGTGCGCATATTCGGAATGTCTTCAAATCGAGTACCCAGGTGACAGGTTACTTTATTAACGAGCTGTTTAATACTTTAGTAGTACTTAAGAATTAGAATTTCTGGATATGCCGGTTGGGTACACATATCCGGAATGTCTTCAAATCGAGTACCCAGGTGACAGGTTACTTTATTAACGAGCTGTTTAATACTTAAGTAGTACTTAAGAATGAGAATTTCTAGGTATGCCGGTTGAGTGCGCATATTCGGAATATCTTCAAATCGAGTACCCAGGTGACAGGTTACTTTATTAACGAGCTGTTTAATACTTGAGTAGTACTTAAGAATGAGAATACCTGGGTATGCTGGTTGAGTGCGCATATTCGGAATGTCTTCAAATCGAGTACCCAGGTGACAGGTTACTTTATTAACGAGCTGTTTAATACTTGAGTAGTACTTAAGAATGAGAATTTCTGGGTATGCCGGTTGAGTACACATATTTAGAATGTCTTCAAATCGAGTACCCAAGTGACAGGTTACTTTATTAACAAGCTGTTTAATACTTAAGTAGTACTTAAAAATGAAAATTTCTGGGTATGCCGGTTGAGTGCGCATATTCGGAATGGCTTCAAATCGAGTACCCAGGTGACAGGTTACTTTATAAACGAGCTGTTTAATACTTGAGTAGTACTTAAGAATGAAAATTTCTGGGTATGCCGGTTGAGTGCGCATATTCGGAATGTCTTCAAATCGAGTACCCAGGTGACAGGTTACTTTATTAACGAGCTGTTTAATACTTGAGTAGTACTTAAAAATGAGAATTTCTGGGTATGCCGGTTGAGTGCGCATTTCGGAATGTCTTCAAATCGAGTACCCAGGTGACAGGTTACTTTATTAACGAGCTGTTTAATACTTGAGTAGTACTTAAGAATGAGAATTTCTGGGTATGCCGGTTGAGTGCGCATATTCGGAATGTCTTCAAATCGAGTACCCAGGTGACAGGTTACTTTATTAACGAGCTGTTTAATACTTGAGTAGTACTTAAGAATGAGAATTTCTGAGTATGCCGGTTGAGTGCGCATATACGGAATGTCTCCAAATCGAGTACCCAGGTGACAGGTTACTTTATTAACGAGCTGTTTAATGCTTGAGTAGTACTTAAGAATGAAAATACCTCGGTATGCCGGTTGAGTGCACATATTCGAAATGTCTTCAAATCGAGTACGCAGGTGACAGATTACTTTATTAACGAGCTGTTTAATACTTGAGTAGTACTTAAGAATGAAAATTTCTGGGTATGCCGGTTGAGTGCGCATATTCGGAATGTCTTCAAATCGAGTACCTAGGTGACAGGTTACTTTATTAACGAGCTGTTTAATACTTGAGTAGTACTTAAGCATGAGAATTTCTGGGTATGCCGGTTGGGTGCGCATATTCGGAATGTCTTCAAATCGAGTACCCAGGTGACAGGTGACTTTATTAACGAGCTGTTTAATACTTGAGTAGTACTTAAGAATGAAAATTTCTTGGTATGCCGGTTGAGTGCGCATATTCGGAATGTCTTCAAATCGAGTACCCAGGTGACAGGTTACTTTATTAACGAGCTGTTTAATACTTGAGTAGTACTTAAGAATAAGAATTTCTGGGTATGCCGGTTGGGTACACATATTCGGAATGTCTTCAAATCGAGTACCCAGGTGACAGGTTACTTTATTAACGAGCTGGTTAATACTTGAGTAGTACTTAAGAATTAGAATTTCTGGGTATGCCGGTTGAGTGCGCATATTCGGAATGTCTTCAAATCGAGTACGCAGGTGACAGATTACTTTATTAACGAGCTGTTTAATACTTGAGTAGTACTTAAGAATGAAAATTTCTGGGTATGCCGGTTGAGTGCGCATATTCGGAATGTCTTCAAATCGAGTACCTAGGTGACAGGTTACTTTATTAACGAGCTGTTTAATACTTGAGTAGTACTTAAGCATGAGAATTTCTGGGTATGCCGGTTGGGTGCGCATATTCGGAATGTCTTCAAATCGAGTACCCAGGTGACAGGTGACTTTATTAACGAGCTTTTTAATACTTGAGTAGTACTTAAAAAAGAGAATTTCTGGGTATGCCGGATGAGTGCGCATATTCGGAATGTCTTCAAATCGAGTACCCAGGTGACAGGTGACTTTATTAACGAGATGTTTAATACTTGAGTAGTACTTAAGAATGAAAATTTCTTGGTATGCCGGTTGAGTGCGCATATTCGGAATGTCTTCAAATCGAGTACCCAGGTGACAGGTTACTTTATTAACGAGCTGTTTAATACTTGAGTAGTACTTAAGAATAAGAATTTCTGGGTATGCCGGTTGGGTACACATATTCGGAACGTCTTCAAATCGAGTACCCAGGTGACAGGTTACTTTATTAACGAGCTGGTTAATACTTGAGTAGTACTTTAGAATGAGAATTTCTGGGTATGCCAGTTAAGTGCGCATATTCGGAATATCTTCAAATCGAGTACCCAGGTGACAGGTTATTTTATTAACGAGCTGTTTAATACTTGAGTAGTACTTAAGAATGAGAATACCTGGGTATGCCGGTTGAGTGCGCATATTCGGAATGTCATCAAATCGAGTACCCAGGTGACAGGTTACCTTATTAACGAGCTGTTTAATACTTGATTAGTACTTAAGAATGAGAATTTCTGGGTATGCCGGTCGAGTGCGCATATTCGGAATGTCTTCAAATCGAGTACCCAGGTGACAGGTGACTTTATTAACGAGCTGTTTAATACTTGAGTAGTACTTAAGAATGAAAATTTCTGGGTATGCCGGTTGAGTGCGCATATTCGGAATGTCTTCAAATCGAGTACCTAGGTGACAGGTTACTTTATTAACGAGCTGTTTAATACTTGAGTAGTACTTAAGAATAAGAATTTTTGGGTATGCCGGTTGGGTACACATATTCGGAATGTCATCAAATCGAGTACCCAGGTGACAGGTGACTTTATTAACGAGCTGTTTAATACTTGAGTAGTACTTAAGAATGAAAATTTCTTGGTATGCCGGTTGAGTGCGCATATTCGGAATGTCTTCAAATCGAGTACCCAGGTGACAGGTTACTTTATTAACGAGCTGTTTAATACTTGAGTAGTACTTAAGAATGAGAATTTCTGGGTATGCCTGTTGAGTGCGCTTATTCGGAATGTCTTCAAATCGAGTACCCAGGTGACAGGTTACTTTATTAACGAGCTGTTTAATACTTGAGTTGTACTTAAGAATGAGAATTTCTGGGTATGCCGGTTGAGTGCGCATATTCGGAATGTCTTCAAATCGAGTACCCAGGTGACAGGTTACTTTATTAACGAGCTGTTTAATACTTGATTAGTACTTAAGAATGAGAATTTCTGGGTATGCCGCTTGAGTGCGCATATTCGGAATGTCTTCAAATCGAGTACCCAGGTGACAGGTGACTTTATTAACGAGCTGTTTAATACTTGAGTAGTACTTAAGAATGAAAATTTCTGGGTATGCCGGTTGAGTGCGCATATTCGGAATGTCTTCAAATCCAGTACCCATGTGACAGGTTACTTTATTAACGAGCTGTTTAATACTTTAGTAGTACTTAAGAATGAGAATTTCTGGGTATGCCGGTTGAGTACACATATTTGGAATGTCTTCAAATCGAGTACCTAGGTGACAGGTTACTTTATTAAAGAGCTGTTTAATACTTGAGTAGTACTTAAGCATGAGAATATATAGTCTATTTCCGCTTTTTTAACTCAGCATTTATAAAAGTATTTTATTGAACTCTTCGACTTTTTCCTTTAATATGTTAAAATTATTGATTTTCAAGAGACTGTTAAAAAGGTTACTTATTTAAAATATGAGTAATAGTTAAAATTATTTGTTTTTAAGTTACTATATATTTAATAAAATTTTTAAAATGTGTTAAATTAACACAAGAAAAATAGAGTTTAACAAAGTTTAGTTTAAAATACCCTTCTAGTTGTTTCGATATAATGAACCACTTATTTATAGTTGTTTTTTTTGCAATTAACAAAGATTACCATAAATAAGTCTAGAAACCACAACTTAGATTAATAAAAAAATTTTTTTTAAACAGAAATCAAGATAATTTCATCTATTAGAAATGTTACAGTTTTTAATTCTTTTGTAATTTAAGACATTTTTATCTGATTTTTATTTTAAACCAAAGAATATCCAATTTAGTTTCTCAATTTGTTGTAGAGGGCCAAATATATATTTATGTTGGTTTTTCCTTTTACTGTATGAATGTTGACAAATTTTATAGCCAAGTACCAAGCTAAATCTCCAATCAGTAATCTGCTCGTAGACTTACTCTAACTTAAAGTGTTTAATTTATAAAAGGAACATTTTATTTTACTTTTAGTTACAAAAATTTGTATGGCATAAAATAACGGCATTATGTATTTAAAACATTAATATTATTTTTAATAATATAGTTTTATAGTTTAAAAAATGTATCAATTATTCCAATCAATTTTAAAAATATAATACTTGTACATGTTTAGTTTTCTAGATGCATATAATACAAAAGATCATGAAATCGTTTTAGCTTAAAAAATAAATAAGCTTTTGAAAAAAGAAGATACAATTATAAAGATAAGCAAAATCCTTCAAGACAAACTAACAGTTAAAAATGTTGTCGCATTTTGTTTTTTAGCTGAATGTTACAACTTAGCTACTATTTCTGAGTCATCCTTGAGTTTTATAGAACTTGAGTTTTCCCAAAGTTAGTTGAAACTGAAAACTTCTTACACTTAGGATTTTAATGTTGTTGTAAAAATTATCGACGGTTCTGAATTAAATATCTCTCAGAAGTTGAAGTATTTGATGCAGTAATTACTTCGTTGAAACACAACAGTGAAGAACGTATCAAATATGCAAAACAATTGTTACTAAAAATATAATTTCACTTATTAACGGATAATACATTAAAACATTTATTAGACTGTACTTTATTGCCTACTGAAAACACCGAATGTAGAAAAACGTTTAAAGAAGTATCATTAAACCAGAAAACTTTTTTTTCGGCGAGAACAGATAGGTACTGTACAAGTAGGTATTGTACTCAAAATAAGTTTAATATCTTATTATGTGGTGGACAAAATGAAAAGCAATTTGTTGTAAGAAATGTACATCAAGTTGATGGAAGCAATTTAAACAATGTTAAAGAAGTTTCTTCAATGACAATTGAGTGAATGAATTCAAAAGCTGTTTGTTTAAAAGGAGAAGTTTACGTATTTGATGGTCGTGATATTTATCGTTCTAATATAATGTCCATTGAAAAATTTTTACCTTTTTTCTAATAAATGGAGTGTAGTAACTAATATGTCCGATAAACGTGAAAACTTTTGTGCTTGTGCATTTATGGAAAGTGTTCTTATTATTAGTGGATACAGTGATAATGATAATGGTGATATTGTAGATACAGATTTTTGCTTTCAATTTAATTCAAACGATAAATCTCTGAAAAAAGTTCGTGGAAGAAAGAATGCAAGAACAAACGCCACTTCTTCAGTTTTTCAAAAAAATATTGTAGTTTCTGGTGGTGAAGATAGACAAACGTAAAAACACAGTAGAATCATATGATGTATTTGCTGACAAATGGACATCAATGCTTGATACGATATATAGTCATAGATCTAACAGTTTAGTTGTTGTTAAAGATAAATTTTTTGTTATTGACTGTAGAATTAGTTCTACTTCTGAAGTTTTTAACAAGATTAGTGGGAAATTTGTTGCTATTAAGCGTCAACCAGGATATTATTATCAATTATTATCAATTATTAATGTGTGTCAATAGGTAACAAAATTTTAGTTTTTATAACACTCAGAAAATCAATAGCTTGTTATGATATTGATAAAGATGAGTGGTCTAAAGAAAAATTTAAAGTGACAAAAGATCTCAAATATGTTTCTTTTGTGAAGATACCTTGTTATTGAAACTTTTTGTTAAAATATATAAAATGTTTTAATAAATTGGATGACGAATTATTTTTTTTGTTGTTTATAAAAGTTAAATAAAAAAATTAACTAGACATTTGTGGTTTTATAAGTATTAAAGCAAAAAATACATTTTCATTCTTGTTCCACTGTCTTTATATTTAAGTATATATTAGCTGTAAATCATATATTGTAATATAATTATATTATGTATAAATAAATTTAATAGGGTGAATCTGTTGCCTCGATCCTCGGTTTTCCGAATAAAATAATTTTTAGCGTAGAGAACCACTTAAATAGACATCACAAAGTATTAGATTCCTAGCTCTCAGCGCCGTCTTTAATTTTTTATAAAAACATCTCCAAATTAAATTAAATAGAACCTCACAAATTCAACCTTTATGTTTTTAGCTGCAAAATTTTATTTGTGCATCAATCTTATAAAAACACATTCAAACCCTTTTAAGGCGATTTGAAGAAATTTTATTAAGTAATTTTTTGGTTTTTTTTTAATTTTTAATCATTATTCGTTTTTTTTTTGAGAAAATCAGCAACTTTCTCCGTAAAATTTTCTTCAAGTCATTTTAAAATCCGCAACTAAAAACTTAAAAGTTTAATTTTAAAGGCCCAGTTCATCTCAATAAGGGATTGTTTTAGATAATGTAAAGTAATCCACGGTGGTAAAAACCTAGAAAGCTAATACTATTTATGTTGTGCTTTTTATGTTATTTAAGAAGCTATATGAATTATCATTCTGCGACTCAAAAATTTAATAGTTTTGTTACAGCATATGCGCCCTAATATACATGTATTACACAAACTTGTTTTTTGTTAACCTGCTTACGCAGTACTATTAGTCGGCGGGCCAAATTAAAATAATCAGTTGTCTGTTGGCCAGATCCTTTTGAATTTATTTTATTACAAAA
This sequence comes from Thalia democratica, assembly GCF_965202585.1. Lineage (NCBI taxonomy): Eukaryota > Metazoa > Chordata > Thaliacea > Salpida > Salpidae > Thalia > Thalia democratica. Next base: position 115,441,191 of record NC_139165.1, on the reverse strand, counting down.
ATAACTTAAATTTTATTTTTTAATAAAAGTTTAATGACTATAAGTTTTTTTTCTAGCAACGTTAGGGTTGACATAAATTTAGGAGACAATGATTTTAGAAAATATTCAATTAATGAATTTTTAAATATAATATTTTCCACAACTTTCAATTCAAGCTTCCGTCGTTTTGTATTTATTAGAAGTTTAATTCAATTTATGTAATTGATATTTAATAAAACAATTCAAGTTTTTAGGAAATAAGTACTCATCTAACCAACTTTAAAAGATACAATTTTATTAGTGGTCGAACTAGTTATAATATTTATAATTAATCAGCGTACATATTATTAAGAGGTAGCTGTCAATCTTGAACGAGGGGACGAAATTGCACGAAGGGTCTTTTGCACGAGCAGTCAATTTTGAGCTGAGATATTTTTGAATGGCTTATTTTTTTGTTACACTCGGTCGGTAAGTAGTTTGTTTTGTAATTTATATATTTTTTTTACTATCACTGTTACTGTTTACCCTCGGTCTGTAAATCATTATTTTATTTTTTATCACAATTTTCATTACTATCACTTTTACCCTCAGTTAGTAACTTTTTTTTGGAAACTATCTTTTAGTTTTTTACCCAACATTGACTTCATACAATTTTGTTCCCTCTTGCAAATTTGACTACGTGCAATTCAGACCCGTTTCAATAATTAAGTTCTCAAGTAATCTGTCTAAAAATTAATTCTCTAATAGATAAAAGTATTTTAACAGTGGTGACAATTCAAATATATTTAAAAGTTGTTGCATATTTATAGATAAAACGTTAATCATGTATTCCAATTTCTTTTTCATTGTCATTGTTATTTTCATTTCAAACCAAAGGTTTATCAGCTATTTAGCCAAACAAATTTTTATCCTGCTGTTTATTAAGCTAAGTTTTGTTTATTACAACTGTAAATAAGTCACATAATAATTCAAATATTTCATATGAATTATGTCTAATTTGCATAAGAGGACACTTATGCAAGGAATGATTTTTTTAACTTTAATTTATATTTTAATCATTAACAACCTTTACCCTTAGTCGATAATATTTTGTGTTTAAAAGTTAACCTTTTTTAAATTTTGATAGACATATATTTTTATGTTACTATTACTGTCGATCGGTAACTTTTATAATACTTAATATTTTTTTTACTTTTGTGCAAAAGTTACTTTACCTGCTAAAGTAAACCCTCGTGCAATAATGACACTTCGTGGATATTTGTCCCTTAATCATTTTATATTACATGCTAGTTTTAGTATCATGTTTGAAAGATTTTATATCTGATCTAATTTTTGTATCTGTACAAGATTTGAGAAATGTAATAAAATACGTGCTGAAATAACGATTGTTCTGTTTACAAGCTACTTTTAACCGGCAATGTAGTACCTTTTAACACTCTGGTATTAAAGTTTGCACATCCCTGTTTTAAGGCTAAGAGGTTTAAATAAACGATGGTCCACAGTTATTTTAACATTTATTCAAATTTTCTGTATGTCGTTTGAAACAACTAACATTTGTTTAAGTAATAAGTCAATTTTGATTCAAAAACTTTTTGAGTATGTTTTAAACTAATTGTCAAATGAAAACGCAAAATTGATTAAACCAGTTCCCATAATTAATTCAAAAAAATATTTAGCCAATTCGTTAATTTTTCTACACAATGACCACATTTGAAAAGTATTTATTGTCTGGTTATGCATTGTTGTTATTTGATTTTTTCCTTATACCACTAATCACCTAATAAATCCTAGTGTAAGGGTCGGCAAATTGCGGCCCTCAAAAGGTAAACCTGCGGCCCGCGAGCACTTTTTTTAAATGGAGTGCGGTCCGCAAGCATGTAAATGTTGCCCGCTCCACGAAAATATATTTAATTTTTTCGTGGATTTGCTGTAATTTGATTAATTTATTTTTACGTCCCTGTATAAAACTTTGAAATCATTGTCATTTTTTCTGCTTAGGCTTAAATCTGTGAAAAAAAGAGATTTAGTTTTTTTCTCTGTTTAGATAATAGCTTCTTACAATAACAACTGACAAAAAAACAAAGTTTTATAAGTATTAAAAAGTTTAGTTATGTAATACATTCTTATTATATAAAAAAACTAAGAGCAAATGTATTGCATTTTCTAAGTGCGATGAATATAATTTAAGTAATAAATACTTTCTTAAAACTTGATTTTTTTTTGTAACACGTAATTTACATTAAGTTTTTCCTATAGACACATTATAACTATATATTATATGTAAGTATGCACAAACCCATTTGAAACAACACCTTTTGTTTTTTTTACATAAGCTTTTTATGAACTTTGAATTTAGTCCCATAAACACCAATGTAAACATAAGAATATTTTTAAAATAGTTTTTTTTTACTAATACTTAAATTAAATGTAATTTTGCAATATTTTATTTGTAGTTCTATTATTTTAAATTATATTCAAGAGTGTACCGATACCATTCAAACAAGATACGAATTTGACATAAGATGATAATTTTTTCAGAACACTTTTCACTTTTAAAAGTACATTTCACAGCACTTTAAATTGCTTTCTATGCACATCAATGTAGACATATACTCATTTTAACATTTTTAACTTTTAATAAATTTAGTTTAAGTTAAAAAGCATAATTTTCTACTATAAATGTTTTTAACTTTCATCTTATTTAAATGCTTGACAGACACAATTCAAACAGAATAAAAAAAAAACATAAGGTATTCAATTATTAGGTTCAGTATATGTTTTTAATTTTTCTGTGCACACTTATGTACACGGATGCTTGTTATGTTTAACTGTGCACATAATCTTTCTAAACAAATAAAAGATATGATATAAGGTAAAACGTTTTTTATTTAAAAATAGTCTTTTTTTTTTAAGTAAAGCTTTCAGTGCACACAAGTTAATTTATATGCTCATTTATGTACGTAAACTCATGCACTTTTATGAAAATATTTTTAACTAACACCAGGATTGCCACACACTCAAGAAACTCAGAATATTCCGAATGTCTTAGTATGATCCAGGCCAGTTTAATTTATTATAAAATGCTCAGGATAGTTTTTAGATTTCAAAATATCTCCGACCAGTTGTTTTCTCGATTTTATTTTTCGAGCCAGTTTTGTTTAAGGACCTGATTTTGTTGATATGGTAAAGAAAAAAAAAGTTTCTGAGAATTTAATGAAAAAGGAGAATAAGAACATTTTAAGATCACTCAGAACAGTGTTTTTTGACTCAAAGAAAAGCAAACATTTAATTATAAAAGTTAATTTAGGCATAATTTTCTACTCCTACTTTTTCTACATAAAATATTTCAAAATGTTCACTGTAAAGTCACCATTAAAACAATATATGACATAAATTGAGTATGTTCAGTATACATTTTAGGTGCATAACAATTCAATTTCAAACAATTTAAATTTCGACAGTTAAAATTCTTTAGAATTGTTTTGAAGGACCACAATTCAAATAGTTGTCAGTATACTACTGAAATTTAAATAAACCGTTTATTGTTATATAGGTTTATGTAGGTCTTACTATTATCGACATGTGTTAATTTGGTATATGTAGGTCTGAACACGTTATAAAGCACTGCTTTGTTTACTCGAACATTAAATTACCAACTTAAAAACAAATCGAAGTTTATACGCTTCATTGCTGAATTACTGCAGTAACTCTTAGCATTTTAACAAGTCTGTAGCAGGTCTTATAAAAATTTACATTCTACTATTCTTTTCGTTTTACAAAATGTCTATTGTTTCTTTTCAGATATGGCTAAATTAAATTTAAATCATAGTAGTTTTTCGAAATTTTTAAAGACTGAAAAACTTTTAAAAACTTTGCAAAAAGGAAAAAAATGGTTGGTAGATATTAATAATACTTACATATGTGTTTATTATTTTTTTTTAAACATATATTACTTTTTAAATATTGTCTTAAAAATTTTTTTAAGAATTTTTATTGTCGTAACTTGACATTTTTGAATTTTAATTCTCATAAACCGTAAATTTTTTTTTTTTTTTAACTAATTCTTACAAAACTTATTTGATTCCTATGCATTGCTCACTAACATACACAGGTGCTTATTTTTAGAACTAAATTTTTAATGTATACTTGATTAAGGTATGCTAAATCGTTTTAGTCTCTATAATTGCCAATTAGAATAATTTACACTAATCATGTTTTTGAATAGTTTGTTTAGGTACTGATTTTAACTAAAAGGTTTAAACATAACTCACTCATTTTCGAAAAAAGTTTAATTATTAATTTCGTTTAGCTCTTCTTCTGAATAATAATCAGACTTTTTTACTTTATGACGTAATTATTTTTAGCTGGACTTTTCAAACTAAAATTACTCTATCATATAAATAGTTTTTAGCAATATTATTCTGAAGAAGAGTTAAACGAAATTAATTAATATGTTTAAAATTTTAATTATGTTTTAAATTCAAGTTTAAGCAATGAGGAATTGCCATACACCTCAATTTTTTTTTGTTTATTAATAGCTTAATAAATATATAAAATTAAAAAATATATTTTGGTAACTTTTCTGCCCTTTCAGAGCTATTTATAATAATTAAACTTTTGTGATTTCGCTGAATATGTTTACTATTTACAAATTCCAATTTAGAGAAATATAGAGTGTAGGTTTATAGTTTATTAAATGATTTTGACACTGTATCAACTTTTCATTAGTCGTTTTCAAATAAAAATTTGTGCTAAGTAACTAAAAGTTAAGTTTAAAACAACTAAATGGAAAGAAAAGACTTAATGAAAAGTCGAAACAGTCGTAAATTCATTTAATAAACTATAAATCTACAATGTGTATCTCTCTAAATTGGTATTCAAAAATTCCAACATCCCCTCCTGTATTTTAATTTACTACTTTATTTTGTGATCTTAAAGTCACTTTAAAAAAAAAATTAAGTAACTGTGAAATTTCTATTTATATTACTATAAATATGTCTTCAAATCACAATTTTTTTTTTAAATTTGTAGTCAAAAAATTGTAGTTCTTTTTAGTCCAGCTACATATTTTGTAATTTTTTATAACAATCTTATATTAGCTATTTAAGCTTGGTTAACAGCAAGTTTTTCCGGTTTTTTTTTTTGCTTTTTTAAATTTAATAAATTTAGTCTTGTGTGGTCAAGCTCAGCAATTTCTAATGGCAACTATGATAAGACAATATTAATTGTTATTAAGTATTTTGTCAGAGTATTTAATCATTATATATGTTAAAAATATGTTTTAATTTTTTATAATACAAACAGGTACGAATTTATTTTAGTTGAAAGTTAAAATATTAGTGAAAATTTTAAATAAGAGCGAGCTAATTAGTTTGCAAAGATTATTTTTAATAAGTAATATTTAAAAATAGATATGTAAATGGTTTAGTTTGTATAATAAGTTCGTAGACAAAAAACATTTTCTTATTTATATTTAGATGTTTAGTATAAGTTAAGTTTAGATCATCTGTTTGAAAGCTTGTTTAGTATTTTTAATCAATATTTTTATTTATTTATGCTGTACATGTATTCTTCTTCAGATTTTTCTTGTTTTAATTCATATTAAAGGAGATCATGTCAAGCTCAATTAAATTCAACAATTAAACTAAAACTGCTTAAAGAATTAAAAAATGTGACCTTGAAGAAATAAAATAAATGTTTTTAATTTCAAATTTCTCGATGCAAAAACTTGTTTTTAATGCTCGGATGTTTTAAATAAAAAATTTCAAAGTAGTTAGTTTTTGATAGTTGCTTAGCCGATACTGTATAAAAAAAAAAGATTTTTTAAATGCTTGTTTCTAAAATAGTCATTATTTAACTCACAAAGTTTGTTTATTCAATTAGATCACTAAATTTGATTTTAAGTTTATCAAAAAAGTTTTTGTTATCTTAAGTTGCTTATCACACACGGTAAGATTAACTTTTAGTAATAAAGAAATCTTAAACTAGCTGTAGAAATTAAATGTATTTTAATTTTACCATACTAATTTATATTTCCTGCTTATATATTTCAGTGAAAAAACAGTTATATAAAATAACTTTAATCATACTTTTTGAAACTAGTTTTAACTATTTTAACAAAATATCTCAACAAAATATATTTGTTTCGACAATGACTGCAATGAAAGTTTTAAAAGAACTTAATTTTCCATTTTGAGTGCTTATCAGATTATTAATAAAAACACACTTTATTATAATTAATTATGAATTTATTATTTAAAATATGCTTATCAATACATAAAAAACCATTTCTAATCTATATATTAAATATATAATATTAAACCTAACTAAACAGCTTATACTTACACAATAAATTAATACAACGGAAACTTCACACAAGAAAAGCCTTTAAATTCTTTTGTTACTTCACATGGTTCTTCAGACCATTTATCTTTATCAACATCATAACAAATTATTGATAAACTGTTTTCTTTAAAAACAACAATTTTCTTACCTATTGCCACAGACTTATTAAAATAAATACTCGGTGGATGCTTGAGAGAAACAAATTTCTTACAAACGTTGTCAAACATTTCGCAACTGTCTAATTCATAACCAATAACAAATAGCTTATCTAACACAACAACTAAACTATGAAAATCATGATTATTTATCATATTAGGCATCAATGTCCATTTATTAGCAAATACATCATATAATTCTACGGATTTCAAAGTATTATCATTGTTATCACATCCACCTGAAACTACAATATTTCCTTGGAAAACTACACATGCTGAATCACTTCTTGCTTGTTTCATTTTAGAAACTTCTTTCCAACTGTTGTTTTTTGTATCGAATTGTAAACACGAATTAGTTGTTTCATAGTTTTGAGGGCAACAACCTCCAAAAACATATATTTCATCCATAAATGCACAAGCACAAAATCTTAAACGATTATCGAACATACTAGTAACTTTACTCCATCTATTACTAGAAGGTGAATATTTTTCAACTGATTTCACCAAATTACCTTCATTGTCACGACCACCAAATACGTAAACTTCTCCTTTTAAACAAACAGCTTCAAAATTTTCTCTCTTGTTAGCCATTGAAGAAAGAACTTTTGTTTTGTTTAAATCATTTCCACTTACTTGGTTTACCTTATTTACAACCTCACCCCACCAACTTTTACCAATAATACCACCGCATATTAAAAATTTAAACAAATTTTGACCACAATATCTATTTGTATAACAAATACTTCTATTGTTTTCAAGACGGTTTATATCAACTTCTTTCAATATTTTAGCACACTCGTGGTTTTTACTGAATATTGAGTAACAATTTGAAATATATTTCAATGCATGTTCTGAAAGCAAAGGAAATCGAACTTTTAGTAGCAACTGTTTTGCATATTTGATACGTTGTTTACTGTTGTGTTTTAACCAAGTAACTACTGCATAAAATACTTCAACTTCTGAGTGAATATTCAACTCAGAACTTTCAAGTATTTTTGCAACAGAACTAAAGTTTAAATGTAAAAAGTTTTGAGTTCCGACAACCATTGGAAAACAACGTTCTATATAAAGCAGGGATGACTCAGAAATAGTAGCCAGATTGTAGTATTTAGCTAAACTATAAAAGGTAAGAAGGTTGTCTTTGTTTATTTTTTTCCTTATTAAGTCGGATATCTCTAAATTACCTTCTTTGTTAAACATCAACTTATTCAGTTTTAAAGCTACCGCTAGTTTATTTTCTTTAGTCTTCGTTTTATCTATAACAGAAAATTTGATTATAAAATCTTAGTTTTAAGTTGTTTATATGTTTGTTAAACTTAAGTTCTTTCAGTCAAATTTTAATTTTTTCATGTACATTTTAAACTTAAATAAATATTTTCTGACATAGAAATAATTTTTTAGTTTTTTAATAGATTATTAAACTGTTATAATAACTGTTACGTAACTTATTTCTCCTTATGAAAGGAAACTTAACGTAAAAAAAAAGATTTAAAATATGATACATGTAAATTGTAACAAAATATTTTTGCTGCAGTATCTTTAAGTTTTTTATTGAATCATGAGTTTTTATTTCTTGTTTAAAAAATATATGTTATATAACTAGTTTAAGTAAAAGCTTTTTGTTATTGTGTTTAAACTCATTTAAGAAATGAAATTTTGAAAAAGAATAAAAATGATGAACTTTTTTATAATAAATTTTCTTCATTAAACTTACACATGCTTCTTGACCACTTTAAAACATAAATACTATTAGTAAAGAATAAAATCTAAATTTGGCATTTATATGTGTTTATTAAAACTAAGATTAATTACTATGGAATATTTTTGTTAATACTGTAGATATAGTAATTATTCTTAATTTTACTTGCTTATTACTTTATATTGTTGACACTTTTTTTTGTGTAGCTTAAAAATATAGAGTACTTTGCAATTTTGTATTATTACAGTGAACTTGTTTCGCTAGAATCAACATAAACAAAACTTTATTTAAATTTTAAGAGTTAAATAGTACTGTACAAATTCGTAAGCATATGAAATTCAAGATTGCTTTTGAAAACATCTAAATAAATTTATTTAACAATCAAGTTTAAAATTTTTTTTAAGCATTTTTTGAAACTAGCTCCGATTAAAAATGAACTGTAATAATTCATAATTTTCTTTAAAGCTGAGTTATTACTTTTATTCTTACCTTGTTTAAAATTTTCTATTGAAGATTTTGCAATATTTTCTTTAAAACTATTTTGAGCATTTCTCCTGAATTTATCTACTAACTTGTACATGACTAACACTAAATACTTTAATGTTTATTTTTAAAGCTGAAACAAAACAGTTTTTTTATAATTAAAAATACTAAAAACTAGTTAAAACCTAAAAATAAATAAAACATTAAACATTTATTTAAACTTTATATATCAAACTATGAGTAGTATAAAACATATACATATTACTATAAAATATTAAATAAAAGAGTATCTTTTAACACTGCAAAATTCTATAAATATATTAGAATCAGGATTATAGTAAAATGCAGTATTTTATAATTTACTTCAACTAATTATTTGAGGGAATTTATGAATAACTGTGTTGATTAATATTTGACTGTGTTGAATAAAATTTATATTTATCAATTAAGTTATCTAATTACAGTTATCTAAATTTAACAAATTACAAATAAGCTATGTTATACAGAAACTAGTTTAACGGAAAAGGGTATATCTAAAGAAAATAGCATTAATTTAAAAATTTTTTTATAGTATATTTGAAATACCTATCACAATAAGCTCTTATATTTTTATTTATTTGTTTATTACAATTTTAATTTTTATAAAAAGAGTAAAGTAATTGACATTGCACTTCTAATAAAACATACTGTACTACCAGGAAAGTTTATACTTTCTTTTTATATGTATTGATTTATTAATATATACTAAATTAAGTAGCTTCTTATCTTGTATTTAGCTACTTCTGATATTATTTTTGTTGTAAGCACTAATTATTTATGGTAAAAATTAAAAAAAAAATTAATCAAAAAAATGTAATTTTTTATCCTTAGATCTTAATAAAAATGTTAACACCATTTTAATATTTAGAGATTTTCTTTTTTTGAAGCCTGAATAAAACTAGCCTAAGTTTTTCCTGAAACTAAAATAGAAATCAGACTATAAAATTAAGATTGTTATTATTGATTAAACTAGTTCATTTAGTAAGTATGCTAGAAAAAAACAAAAGTCTATTTTAAATGTACTGATAAAAATTAATCTGAAATTTCGAAAATCACCGTAAATTTTTTTATAAACTTTAAACTATCCTGAGTTTTTAACTATTTTACAAGTAAACCTGAGTTTTATAAAATTAAAAACATTTAAAATAATTAATATCCCCACATAAACTGAAATATTTGAAAATTATACTAAAATATTTGTTTTAAATTTTTGTACAAAACTTAAAACCAGCTTATCCTATTTTTTCTATTAAAACTGTTTTGTATAAATGCCAGAACTAAGAAGTTCAATAAATTTTTACTAAATTTAAGCTTGTTTGAACTTAAAATTTCATGCTCTAGTTATTTTACTGATAAATTCTTACTGTTCAATTTTTTTTTCTATACCATTTTTTTTCTACATATAAATAAGCATCTTTGTACAAGTCAGCGCTAACGTTTCTAGAAAAAGTTGCGTCTGTACTTATTTAAGTTTAAGTTGTAATCAAAAAAATTGATAATAATAAGCATTATTTGAACATCAGTAAACATTAGATTGGTCATACCAGCACGACTATCAGACCACTAGTTTCCGGTATTCTGAGACCAGTTTTCGTCCTGATTAGGGCGAAACAACCGTCTCAGTCACAACCGAGAAATTTTCATTCTTTAATCTACTAGGGTTTAGACATGGAAGCATGAACAACTATTTACTGGCATTGATCAGTGACGTCAGAATTTTTTTTAACACTCGGCAAGACAGCTGATAATGTCTTATTTAATATAATCAACTCTATTAAAAATACAAATATAATGATAATTATATTATTCACTATACTATAGGATAATAAACATTTAGTAATCTTAAAAAGTAAGTATAAGTTTAAAATAATCACAAAATATTTTGTTAAAATATTTAGTTTTGTTCATTGGCCTAATTTGTTATTTATGAATTTTATGTTTAATAAAATTATTTGAAACTACTTAGCAATAAAATATTTCAACCTGATTTTTTTTTAATCAAATCTAAAAATGTATAAGTTAAACAAATTAAAAAAAAAACTCAACTGAAGAAAATTAATTTTTAAATGTTATTATAAGAACTATATTTAATAGTACTGGAATATTTTTATTTAAACTGTTAACAGAGTTGTAAGTATTCAAAGTTAGTCTGTGTTATATAAAGTACTTGTAAAACTTATTTATAAAATTTTACATTTATAAAAAAATAGTGTAATTGAAAACTGAAATATAATTAAACAATAACAGAAATAAAGATAAGAAAAAATACTAAAATGTTTATAAATTATTAAATAATTAAAACTATATATAATAAAGCTAGCCTGAGTTTTAAGAAATATCAAACAAGGCTGGTTTAAACTTGATGGATTGTGTAAAAATTATGTGTATGTTTGTTAGGTAAACTTAACACTCATTTTTAAACAAGAAGTAAAAAAAAATCTAGTTTGTTTCTCTAAACTTTAAAACAACATTTTAAATAGTAATAATTACCTTAACCTTAGTTACTGGCCTAAAATTAAAACTCTGTTAAATTCCTATTAGAAAAACTAAATAGTTTTGATTCCAGCGGAGATTTTCTTTATTTTTGAAATATTCTTAGTTATCATAAGTGTGTAAAAACTCTTCTGAAGCTATTTTCATTTTATATTAAAAAATATATACCTTGGATAAGCCCAAATTATCAAAAAATATCCTTAATTATTTGAGTGTGTGGCAACCAAAATATCAAATTTTAATACTTATTTTTTTATAATATCCGGATACATAACTACATTTCTTATTTTAATATTTTTTTAAATGATTCATTTAACTTACTAATTAAAAAACTTAAAGCCTAATAAATACCAACTAAATTAATTAACTAAGTTTATCATTTTAACCAAGAATGAAATAAAATTGAACATGAAAAAACTGCAGTCAACACATTTGCATCAAACATTTCTTTCACATAATTTAAATCAAATATATAACAGGCTTAATAAAATTACAGCTAGCAAAGTTAAAATTCTGTTAAAAGATTTATTTGCTGAATATAAATATACGTAAACATATCAAGCTTTTGTTTGTTATATAAAACAAAACAATGCTATGATGTCTTTCTACTTAATTGTTTACTAATATATAACAGTATAAAAATCACAATAATTAACTATAGTAGCGTTTAAGAATTTCGGTTTATAAATAAAACTGAAAACAAAATTTTACTTTACTATTAACAACAGGATTGCCACTCGTTTTTTCAAAACTTTTTCCAGGTTTTTTTAAATATTTCCAGGTTATTAAAAGTACACATTGTTGGGGCTATTTTTAGTTTAAAGTTTTATTTAAGGTTAAGAAACTGTGTTAAATAGTATAAAAAGATTAAAAAGATACTGTAGATCTACTTAAAATGTGTTTAAAAAAATATATTTTCGTAATGAAAAATGTGTTTTATCTATATGATGAATTTTTTGAGTCAAACTAAAATTTTACTACGGAGCATGTTAAAATTCTTAAAAATTCCAGGTTTTTCCAGGTTTATTTTGCCTAAATTGTCATACAGGTTTTTACAGGATTCCAGATAAAGTGGCAACCCTGTTAATGACATAACAAATCATTTGTTTTACATTTTAACTTATTTTAATTTTTAGTCTATCAACAACAGTATATTGCATGCTTTTCAAAATAAAAAAAGAATTTTAATTGACTAAGATTTATTTAAGCACTGACGAGGTCTTTGACCGAAACTTAGTTTGTATAATAAAGTCTTGAAAATATAAATTAATTATTTTTCTTATAGTAGTTGACATTTCTTTATTTGTTTTCTATAAACCAAAACATATAAAACAAAATTTAAAAGTTATCAACAACAATATTTTCTATAACTTTAGGGACTTAGTTGATAGGAGTAAACTATTTTTTTTGGTGTAAATGCTACATCAACAAATAAGATAAAATTTAATTTTTTAATTAAACATTTCATGAAAAAAATTTCAATTTATTTGGCCACTTCAATTTATATAAAGATGAAATTATTAATTTATTATGTGTTTTCTACTAAGCTTTATTAATAGATTCAATCAGAAAAAATAGTAAGTTTTTCTTTAAAAGCTTATAATTAAATAACAATGAAATAATTTCTTGTATTTTTAAAGTCTTTAAACTAATAGATTTAAATTGTAAACCAAATAAAAAAAATAGTGGCACTTCTAATTTACATTATGTACAAAAAAACTTTAATAAAGTGTCTTTCTTTGAATACAAGAAAGTACAACCTGATTAACAGCCAATTATAAGTCACCATGTCTTAATAAAAAAATTTAAAATATATAAACAAGCTAAAACTTTACAAAAACTAATATTAATTCAGCTTAAAAAACTAAAGGTTACTAAACAGTAACATTAATACATAGAAACAAAAATTTTAAACTAAATTTAAACTTACAAAAAAGGTCAGCTAGCCTGAGTTATGCTGTATGGCAACAAAGCAACCCTGTAACTAGCAATTGTTGTTTTTACCACTAAAAAAAAATGATAAATATCAGAAAAAGTTTTGGATTCAATGAGTGTTTTAACATATAGCTGCTTTATAAAATTCCTTTTTTATTGTTTTAGTCACTATAGGCATTTTTGTTATTTGAAACTTTATACATCTTTCATAAACTTTTTGTAAAAATTTTAAACTTTAACACTAAAAAAATAAAGGAGAGATATAAGCATTTAAAAAAAAATTTCAAAAACATCATCCCACAATACACATCTATATTCTTTATTTATTTTATACAAAAGTAACCAAATACCTTGAATGATAATATAGTTTTACTAAATTTTAAAAGTTGAGTTAAATTTTACTTTATAAAAAGTTACTTAGAGTTTGCAAGTTTATTATTAAGCTTTTGTAAAGGAGCTCAAGTAAGTTTTTTTGACACCTTTATCTTTCTAATGGCATTTACTGGGGTGAATAGATTTTTTTAACGTCTCCTTGAATAACTGAAGACTTCTTGAACGTAATGATACTTAAATCATCTACCTTGAATAAGTGTGTACTACTTATAACTGAAAGGTTTTTAGTAGACAAGGTCTTTAGATCAAACTTTTAGATAATTTTTATCACTAAATAACAATATAATAAATAGACTTTAGTTTTAGAATTAAGTTGTATACTTATGATAAAGAACGTGGCTAACATAATTTTTACTTTCTATTTATATACTAGAGTTACAACTAATTTATAAAATAATATTTTTTCAAAGTTTTTTGAAAATAATTTTTATCTTCTTTTTAATAAAAAATTAAACATAAGGAACAAACATTTTAAAATTGATATATTTACTAAAATTATAACCTAAATGTAAGTAAATTCAAGTTTTAAATTTTATAAATTTGTTCAATTTTTTTCTTTTTAATTGACTTAATGGCCTTTTCGTTGTGAAGTACAGTTAAAGTTATAAAATTAAAACATGTAAGTTTTCCGGATTTTTAAAATTTTGGTAGTCAAAGTTTTACCTTTTCAATCTTTTCAAAAACTAATAGATTTGTTTTTTTTTTTAGTTTGAATTTTATATACCTTAATTTTAAATTTAAATAGTCACCTTAAAACTAGTATAACTTTGGCTTTGATTCTTTTAACAATTAAGTACTAGAATAGATTTTAATTAAATTTTAACTTTTAAGGTCAAAACATATTGATTCACAGGTCAGGATCACATGATTGGATTGTTTAATGTATTTTTGTTGGTTAGTTAGGATTTTGAGCTTAATAATTTTCCTTTTGTGTTTTTAAAAGTTAAATTTTATCTTTTGAGTATGAGCCAAACAACACTTCACCAAGAGATTTTTTTACGTAAAAAAGATAGAATTTACTGTTGATTACTTTAATATTAATAAAAAATGTGGAATTAAACATACATAAACATTCTTAAAAAATTCATCAGGGTTTCTACTGATTTTTTAAAATATTTGTTTTTAGGTTTATTTTTAGTTTAAAATTATAAACTGTGTGAAGTAGTGTTCAACTAAAAAAGTATACTGTAAAACTGTATTGTTAGAAAAAAAAAATTTAATTGTTTAAAACTTAAAGATTTTAATTATTTTTATTCAATGTTCTATATTATAAAAATTTTATTTTAAAAGTCTCTCAAATTACTGGTTTTTTAACTAACTCGAGTTTTTGTTTTAAGTTTTCCATGTTTTGTGGACACCCTCACTTAACCTTGTAGATTGAAGATTGAGACTGATGATTTTCGAAAATTATAAAATGAAAAAATAAATTTCATACATATTATATTTCGTTATAATCAACCCTTTCTAAACTATTTAATGTTTAGTAATTTAACATAATTGCACAATTATTGTTTTCTATAAAATACATCAGTCTCATAATTTACCCTTAGTAACATATAACAGTGTTTCATTACTATGTAATTTATCTTAAAACACATAAAATAAATAAACTTTATATAAATAAATGAATAAAAGGTCCATTTTGTTGTAATACTTATTAAAATAAACAGGGACTCTACTGCTTTAGTCAAAAAACTTTACTTAGTGACCATTTATTTGCTGGAGTCACTCTGAAACTTTTGAAATTTAAGAAAAGACAAAAAAAGGTTTAAATTCAATAATAAATTACTTCTACAATAAAATTGGGTATAAAATAAAAAAGAATGTTTCCATTTATTCAACTTAATATCACTTAAGTCTAAAAAAAGGCCTAGGGTTTCAAAAATCTTAAAACAACTCTTAGTTTTTTAAATAAAATCATAATTATCTGGAACAGCTTGACTTTAAAATCACATTTAAACTATCCTGAGACATCCTGATATTTTTTAAAATTTAAAAAATATTTTGAGTAATACGGAGTATTCTGAGTGTGTGGCAACCCTGTAGAAATATTTTTTGATATTAATACTAATACTGATAGTTTATGTCACTATATGTTTATATACTAATTTTGTTTTACTCAAATTTGTGTTGCCTGATGTTAAATGAGTCCAAATTAGGCGTTTGAAAACTCTCTAAAGCGCAAAATATTCCAGGATTCAGCAAAAGTGGTTGACACATATACAAAGAAAAACAGGTTTCAGCTAGAATTCCAGAAATAAAGATTATAAAACGGTTTTTATTCAATTAATAAATAAATATACTATTATTTTTTTTAATTGACATGCTCTACTTTTAACATTTATGACTACATAACTTCAATATTGATAAAAAACTTGGAATTTTTATAATTAATGCAAATATAAAAAAGTTATAAATTTATATTTGTTTCTTTTATTTAAACTTCTACTTTAAGGATTTTTTCAATTGTACAAAACTTTATAAACAAATACAAGAGAGTAGCAAACTTGTAGTAAAAACTTTATACTTATTAATATTATTTGAAATAACTAATACAGCTTTTTGTTTTAGTAAACAGTATGTAATTTCTACTATATATAATACTTATAAATTTTCCATTACTACTATGGTATGAGGTGAGGCTATTGAACTAAATGGCTTTTTTGCTTAATTTTTTCTAAGCAGTGAGTTGTTAAAAAAACAAATTCAAGTCAATTAAAAACATTTATGTATGTTTAACTTAAAGTTACTAACTAAGCAAAGAAAAATGACTTCTAAAAACATATTAATGAAAAAAAAATATGGTACAAATAGAAAAAAACTTCAATTATTAATTACAACACTATGTCCGACAAATAATAAACAGTTGTTTTCAAAATGTTTTAATACTGGTGAATCTCGACACAAAAAATTAAAATTTTTTATTAAACATCTTAATACTTTTGACCATTCATTTTTGTCTACAGAATAACAAATTACTGGAAATCTACTATTTTGAAATAGGTCCGATTGTAATGTTAATGTGTTAACCCTCATATTTGCTGAGTCAGCAAAGTTTTTAATTTTTCGTTTTTTTTTTTTTTATTCGAATCTATTCGCCACCATACATAAATTTATCATAGATTAATCTAAGATTAATCTTTAAAGAATAAAGATAAAAAGAAATAATAAAAGGTTTTATTTTTATATTAAACAAAAATTTATCTTGCTGCCTCAGAAAATAATAGGTGAAACACCTCAATGCTTCAACAAGACTTTTTGAAAGATTTACGTTTTTGTTTTCGATCGAAAAAGCTTAAAAATAAAAAAATAGTTGGATTGTTTTTTAAGTGCAATAATTTTTTTGTAAAGTTGACAAAAACTTTAGAACCGTTTGTTTTAACACCAGTATCAAATAATTTATCTTTCACAACAATTAAATTGTGGTTACTATTTAGTTTTATTATATCAGGGACTGGCGACAAATTTTCTAGTATATACATCATACAGTTATACTGTATTTTAATTAATCTTCACTACTATTACTACTGTCCGAAAAATAAACATAAAATTTATTTTTAATATTTTAATACTGGGGAATCAACGCACAAAAAATTACGATTTTGTACAAAACAACACGATTTTTTTGACAATTTATTTGAGTCCAATTATAATGTGGATGTGTTTCCCTTTTATATTTGCTAAGTCAGCAAAATTTTCTCATTTTCGTTTAAATTAAATACCTATTCTTAAATATTAATTAAAAACTTTTTGATTTTCCAATACTACTATGGTATGAGCTGTGGCTATTGAACTAAAATGGCTTATTTTAAGCAGTGAGTAAAATAAATTCAAGTCAATTAACAACATTTTTTTAATTAAAAATTATTAAGTATAACTATAGAAAAATAATCTCTAAAAAATCATTAAAAAAAAATATAAATTACGCTTAAAATTGAACAAAATTTCAATCATAAATTACAACAGTATATCCTACAAATAATACACAGTTGATTTCAAAATGTTTTAGTACTGGCGAATCTACATACAAGAAATTATGGTTTTCAATTAAAAATGTAAACTTTTTTGACCATTTATTTTTGTCTGCATCGTAACAAATTACTGGAAATCTGTTATTTTGAAATGGGTCCGATTATAATGCTGATGTGTTTCCCCAAATAATTTCTGAGTCAGCAAAATTTTCTAATTTTTTTTCTTATTTCATATATATTTGCCACCATACCTAAATATATCATAAATTAATCAAAGATTAAACTTTATAATATTAATATAAAAAGAATAAGAAAATAATTGATTTTTATGATAAATAATTCTTATTTTGCTGACACAGCAAAAACTAGATGAAATACTTCAACGTTTCAATATGTAGGTGGGTTGTAGTTTAAGTGCAAATAATTTTTTTAAAATCTATAGAATTTTTTGTTTTAACACCAGTATAAAATAATTTATCTTTCACAAAAATTAAATTGTGGTCACTATTACAATTTATCATATCAGGGATTAATGACTTATTATTAGTAAAAACACCATATAATTATACTGTATTTAGTTGATCTTCATTATTTTTACTACCACTTTAACCAACAATATTTCCTTTTAAAAGTACACAAGCTGCATTTATAGTTGCGAAATTCATTCGAGTTGTTTCTTTAAAGTTGTTACATTTTACATTAAACCCTAAACACGAGTTAGTTGGTGATATCAGTTGCATCATTATGATAAAAACCTTCAAAAACAAATATTTTATCCCTAAACTTACAATCGCAAAAATTTGAACGATTATTACTCTGCCATTACGTTCCAAATGTTAGTGATATTTAAATATAAATATATATTTCAATAACTTTTTACAAATTTTTGATGAAATCATTAGCACTTAATAAATGAACTTTTTTTTAAGTAAAGTACTTTTATACTCATTTGTTTTTTAAATCATATTAGTGCTATAATATTCCAAATGTTACTAGAATATGAATATTTTTTAACAGTTGTTTTTGAATAATCTTATGAAATATTTTAAACGTAAGTCTTAAATATCAATTTCTAAACTCATCTTGGACCGGTATTTATTTGATAAAAGATTTTATGATCGAAAAGAGAATCATTATATTTTATTATAGTCCTGTACATGACGTTTTACTGTTCTGGAGTATGACTCGGTAACCTAAAGACTTTTTCGTTAATCGAGTTCTTGGACCAAACTTTTTAACGTAATTTCTCGGTTAATAAACAAAATAAAATATTTCTGGTAGTTTCTTATAGTGTTGATAAAGATAAATAGACAAAATATCATTTGAAGATAAATAGAAATTTCGTGATTTTTCTTGTATAAAGAGATTTCCGAGTGTTTAAACAATTTTTTTTTGTTTGATTTGGTGTTGTTATTTTTGGTTGAGAAAATATTTTAATTTTTTAGTAGCAAAAAAATATTTACTTATTATTGATAGTTTGTACTTCTATATTTAAATAATGAACATTTAAAAATCATCAACATTATAAAATGAATTATACGTCATGTTATTTCATATTCACTGCTTTGAATAAGTAAAAACAAATAACAAGCCATTTTAGTTTAATAACCACAGCTAATAAAATAATAGCAGTGGAATAACACAAATGCAATTCAAAATGTATTTTAAGAATTTGTAAGTATGTAGTTGCATCAGAAAAGTTTTTAAATAATTATTATACAAAATTAGTTAGGTTTCTGCATATGTGACTTTAATAAGTTCCAAGGAAAGCTTTTTTGTAAAACAAAAAATAAACAGGTAGTTTTTAAAACAAGGTTTAGAATTAAGATTTTGCTCTCATTTATCTGTTTTTTCTATTATAAAAAAAGTTTGAGTTATCTTAAATTACATGAACAAATATAATGTTTTTACAAAAAAAAATTTCTGTCTATAACATTAGTTTGAAAAGTTTTGTAACTATTGAATAATTCTTAAAAATAAAAATTTATTTAAAAATTTTATAATCAAAATTATAAAAATTTTCATTTATATTAGTTTTGGAAAATTAGAAGTAATAAAAATCTTAAAATTATGTAGTCATGAAACAAGCTGCATAAAAACTAATAAAACAATTTATTTTTCTCAAATAAGAACTACTATAATCAATTTTTTTAAGAGTTACTTTGTAAAGTTAACTATTTTATTTATTTGAAAACGTAGCAATTTTTTCTCACCAAAACTTGTCGCTAGCTTGTAAGTAATATATTTGACTTGCACATCTCTATTTTAATAAGCATTTTACATTTTAGCATATTGAGCAATCTTTTTTGTTTAGACACATAACTATAAACCTTTAAAATAAAAAAATCTTTTTACTCTTTATTTCTATCAATTGTAGAAGAAACTACTGTAGTATGATAATAATATAATTAATTTATTTTGTATATGTGTCACCCACTGCGTTTGAATCCTGAAATATTGTTTAACTTCAAGATTTTTTAAAGCCCGATTTAGGACCCCTTCAACATCAGGCTACATTAGTTTGATTAAAATTAAAAGTTAAAAATAGTATATAAATTATTACTGGCACAACATTACCATTAACAGGGTTACCATTAAATTATAAAAACCTAAAACTTGAGACATTTTGAAAAAAACAATCTACAAAAACCTGGAATTTATAAAAAAAAAACCAAAAATTCAGGAATTTTTAACTCTTTCAACATGTTTAGAAGTAAACTTTTGTATTGACACTAAAAACTTATTGTATAGATTTAATTTATTGTCATTATCAAGATACTTTATTAAAAAACACATTTAAAGTAATTTTACAGTGCCTTTTTAATGTTTTTATAGTGTTTAATACAGCTTCTTACCTTTAACTTAACTTTAAACTTAAAATAGACTTAAAAATCAGTATCTTTAGAAATTTTTGAAACCTGGAAAAAATTGCCGAAAATATTTTGCAACCTTACATTAAGTATTAATGCAAAAAATAATTTTATAGGGTTGCCACACACTCGATCATTCAGGAAACTCAGAATAATTCAAAATACTTTCAAAAATCACAAGATGACTTAAAATAGTTTTGTTTGCAATAAAAAGTACTGCCATCGAGAATATTTAAGCAATTAAATTAAAATTCTGAAGATATTTTGGCAAAGTTAACTATAAAAAAATACAATTTTTTTTTAATATTTGAAAGTCAGCTTAACTTTTTGATATAAAAGGATAAATTCTTCTAAAACCTTTGAAGATACTTATCAAAATCCAATGGTCATCATTGTAAATGTTTTTAGGAGGTTTAAATTAAATAAAGTTCAATATTTCTTCCTGTTTATAAATGAAATTTTTGTGATAAGAAATAAACTTTTTTTATCGAACTAAAACAATTTTTTTGGTATGTTTTTTTTTTGCGAAGACTCATAGGATAAAATTTCAACACTAAAAATATATAAAAAAATCAGAACCATGTAACAAAGATACATATAACAATCCAACTTTGTGATCCTATGTTATGCTAAATTTGTTCTGATAAAAAAATATTTCTTACAAAAGTTCAATCCAAAATTAATTCTCAATGTTTTTTCAATGGTTGAAAACAAAATTATTGAAAACAACAACCATAAAGCCAAAATACCAGTAAATTTAAGAGATCTAAATTCGAAAAATTAAGCAAAATAATTTGTTATGAACTTAAATATGTAAGTAAGTTATATAAATGGAAAATTTCAGTTTGTAAAAAATTAACTTATTATATGTTTTGATTTTTGGAAACAAATAAAGAGACTTCAACTACTAGAGGATAAATAAAAAAAAATTGACTTATTTATTAAAATCTTTCAATATATTCTAAAGCAGACTCAGTTTCTGAGCTTATTAAAACTATTGTATTCGCAAAATAAAAACATATAATAAATTAACTTATTGTTGTTTATGTTTTAGTTTTACGAGGCAATGCTGTAATTTTTTATTTTTTTATCGGTATCTAGGTCAAGATATCTAGAAATATTGCCTAGAAAATTTATAATTATTAAAAAGATCAATGTTTAATAACTCATTATGGCCTTTTACAAATAAATTAAATTAACTTAAACTTTAAATATTTTTAAATACCAAAATAACTCACTATGATGAAGATAACTCATAATACGTTTTATTTTTTTACCTATGGATATATAAGGACAACTTCTTTTTTTAGCTAAGGATATATCTAATGTTATGCAAAAGTTTCAGAACATATTTTTTTTTGAATAAGAATGAGATTTTTTTTTGCCAAATATTCTTGAACCCTGGAAGAACCTGGAATTTAACAGTTTAAGCTGTTAAACCTGGAAAAGCCTAAGATTTGAGAAATTTTGATAAAACAACTTAAAAATTATGGAAAAATAATTTTTAAAAACTTACATATTTCAAGTAGATAAGTATATTTAATAAACAAAAATATTGTTTATTTATAATTGTTTGTCATTATCCAAAGTTTTTTCAACTAAAAACACATTTAAAGAAGCTTCAAGAAATTTTTTTAATACTGTTACACTACTTACATAGTTTTTTATCTTGATCTTAATTTCAGACAAAAAATATACCCTTAAACGTGTAGTTTTATAAGCTGGAAGAAATTTTAATAGCCTTGACTAAATATGCCATAAACACCTGTATTTTAACCAAACAACGTTATTCAAGAACTTATTTTTATTTATGTTAAAATGTTTTTATAAAGTATTTTAATCCTTTAGCAACATACTCTTTATTCTTAGAATTAACATTTAGATAATGTTTTAAGTATGAAATTAATATTTGTCATGACTTAAGTTTATATTAAATGTTTGAAAGAGTTGAAACAGTTGAATTTAACTTTAAAGATATTATACAGGCATTAACGTGGGTAGTTTACGTAGTATGATTAAAATTAATCAATTAACTTTAAAAATAATTAAACTGTTTTCTATTAACATTAAGTCGATTAAAACAGTTATAAAAAAATATCCACAATCTTTTTTATTTTAATCTTAATTGATTTACAATTTTAATTATGTAATCTCATTAAAATGCTTATTATAATTTTAATGAGCACCTAATGCAGAAGTATACATATAAATTTTTCCTTTTGATTATTTAGAAAAAAAAAGAATATGAAGTATAAGTACTTCGCCCAAAAAGCCAAAAAACATATAAGGGTTTTTAAAAAACTCACGACAGAGGGCAATTATTAGTCATTAAGGACTATTGTTTGACTCAAATATTAGCAAACCTGTTCAAATCTATAAAATTATGTTTTTGTCCTTTGTTTTTAACATTTGTATATTTTAGTTTATTGGAGCTTTAATTAAGGTTTTTATTTTAAGATTTAGCTAGTATCATCATTTAAAAATATATCCTAAAAACTCTGGCTGACTAAGGTTAGCCAGATGTACACAGACTAGTTTTTAGTCTCTTAGAGGGTGGAATTTTTTATGGTAGGCTCAAGTTAATAATCGATAAAAAGTTAATTCACTCCTTCAAAAAAGAGCAACTCTTTAAATTTATCTCAGTTTAATCTTGATAGTAAAAGACCTGTTACACTGAATTTTTTAATGTATTTTTTTCTAAATTTTTTTTATTTCTTTAAAAATATCTCCCTAAAATATGGTGACTCAGGACAGTCTTTTGACTCAAACAGTGCAACCCTGTTCAAACTTCAAGAATTGTATTTTGTTATATATATTTTTTATATATCTCAATTTAATAGAGCTTGAACTAAGATACTTATTTTAAAATTTAGCTTGTATATATTACTATTTAAAATATTATTATTTAAACTCAGACTGACTCAGGTTAACCTATAGTACAAATGCTAGTTTATGTTCACTCTGAGATTAAAAACTTTCTAAATTATAAAGGTAGGCTCAAACTAAAAGTTAAAAAAGGTTAGATTCCTCCTTTAGAACTTTGTAACTCTTTAAAATGTTTTGATTAATTCTCAGAGTTACAAAAAAAGTTTTCAATTTTTTTAACAATATTTAATAAACCTTTAAAATTTCTCTAAATACGTTTATCTTTGCAAGTGGTAAACTTTATAGCTGATGATGTTTAATATTAAAAAAAAATTAAAACCTTAAGCTCATAATAAAATTTATATAAGTTTTTAAACAATGACTTTTTAAAGCTGCTAGTTAATAAGACTGGTGCCAATCCTTAACATATTATTATGTAGCTAAAATTGTTAAAGGTATAGGAAGTAGAGTAGATTTTAAATTAATAACACTGCGACTTATATTATAGCTAAAAGGCAAAATTATAATTATATAAACGTTTTCTAGAACAACTAAAAACCTTAATACTTAGACAGTCATAGAAAAAAACATGAATTGTTAAAATTTTAGGAAAAAATAAAATTTTAAATAACAACAATTTAAAAACCTTAAACTATAAATAATTTATAGAAAGTGCAATTACAAAAACTAAATGGATACAAATAATAAAATACATTAAATATATTATTATTATTATTTTTTGCATCATTTATATATACTCATTATAGAACACTATTAAAGTAGCATTACAGTATCTTTACACTACTTGTATACTATTAAAGGCCTTAATTTCAGTTTTATACTAAAATTAGACTAATAAAATCACGTTTAAATCATTCATTTTAAATTTTTTAACCTGAAAAGTAGTATAATTTTAGATTCTACGTCTTTTGTTTTATTAGTTGAAGTTGGATTTCTAGTTTGTTTAGTTGGTAGAGGGTAAAAAGGACGATTTTAGCTAGAAAAGAAAATTAGTTTTTAATTTAAGAAAATATTTAATTTAATAATAAGTCTAACCAACACTTTAGATCTATTTAAGAAGAATAATAATGTTGCAACACCAACCTCATACTTATTTAAAAAAAAAAATTTATCATAAAATGTCATGATAAGGAAAATATTGGCTTTGAAATAACTTATTATGGAAACTGTTAAGCAAATTGTGCTTTTGTTAAGTTAAAATAATTTTTCAATACTTTTTAAAAGTTTTAATTAAAAGTTATATTTAAAACTTTACAATATACTTTACTATTTAGTAACAAGTCTTTAGAAGTACTCAAATAACGCTCATCTTATCACATTTTTATTTAATTATTACTTATAGCTTAATAACTGCAGATGTTGAGCTACTTTTACTAAGAAAATTAACACCGACTAACACAAAGATGCTAATGCCGACCCGTTGTATAGATAGAGTAAAATTAAAGTAAAAAATTAAGGCTAAAATTACTTGAGCATGATATTTTAAGTTAAAATATTATAACATTTCTAAAAATTTAATTTACTTCTTAATTCTGGCATTCGTTCAATATAATCTTAGTGGGAAAATAAATCTACATAATTTTAAGTATTATATAAAAATTAGGAACAGTATAGTTTTAAAAAAACTTACTTTGAATTTTCTAACACAATAAGTTCTAGTTTAGAAAATAAAAAGGTTACTTTTTGGTTAAATTTTAAAAATGATCCCTGCTTAAACTAAAGAACTTAAACATTTTGGTCTTTTTTATTTCCTAATGTGAACTAGTGTAAGGTAATTGTCTAACATTACATATTGACCAGTTAATAAGCATAACAAAATTAAAACTTATTAAATATAACAATACTGTAAGTTTTATTTTAGCAAATAACAATTTATTTTAAAATATTTAGTTAATCAGAGTCTCTGCAGGTTTAAATTAAACTTACATAGCTTTTTTAATTAATTTAGCAAATAAACAAAGTTTTTTTTACAAGTTAATTCATTTATTAACAAGCCAATGAGTTGATTTTTAATTCCTTTTAATTACAAAATAGCATTAATCTTAAATTATAATTAATAGTTTTATATTAACTTTTTTGCTTCTATGTGTTTATTATGTTTATTTTCATCCTATTTACTATAAATTATAGATTTAAGTTTAACTTAAGTTTAAATGTGTATCTACCACATGTCTTTAATATTTTTGTAAATAGATCTGTTTAATTAAATATTTAAACATAGCTTTTCTAAAAACAAACTTTTTAACCAAAGTTTTTTGTGCATTTAGTATAACATAGAAAATGTTTTAAAAAAGCAAATTTAGGTATATTTATGTACTTCAAATAAGTAACAGCTTAGGATTCGTAACAAAAACATTTTTAATTTGCATTTAAAATATAGTAAGTATAATAAAGAAGTTAAGATAAAAATTTATAGTGCTAATGCTAAAATTGTTATGATGCATTTATCATAGAGTATTACTAAACTACTTAACTGTTAAAATTAATAGGTAAGTTTAGTTTTGCTTCTTATCTAGAAAGTATATTTTGTTTAGCTATAACTTATTTACTAGTATACGAATTTTTAAAATTTTCCAAAGTTTCAAAATAAAAGAACTTGTCAGGGGTAAGGTCAGAAAAAGTTAATTAAAATTTGTAGCATAACCTTTTTTTTTCAGTGGAATTGTTTCAATAAAAGTTTTAAATTTGAAAGAAAAAAGAATTGTCACTAAAGTGCTGGTGTTAGACTAAAAAGTTATACTTCTTAAAATAAAATGTTTAAGTTCTTTAAATTCTTTTAAAACTCAGGCTTACTTGTTGATTGATTCATTAGTCAGGGTAATTGAAGTTCAAAACTGAGGAAGGCCTAGATGTTTTAAAAATTAAAAAACTCAATATCTAGATATTGTTTAAAAATTTTTGTACAAAAATAATTGTAAATTTTAAATACTATTCTATATTGCCACAATAACGTAGTAATATTTATTTATGTATATAAATTTAATGATATCTCATCTTAAGTTCAATTAAAGACAAACCTAAGACGCAAAATTTTAATTTTTTCTTCTAATTTCAAAATAATTTAGTTATTTTTTTGTAATAATTTCCTGAACAATGATCTTGAACGGTACCCTAGTAGTGTAATTGTAACCATATGTTTATTGGTAGACCAGGTTTTAGAATCAAATATTTAGATTGTATTATTTTCATCCTTAAAAAAATACTATTAAAATTATATTTAAATGTATATAAAAGTAGTTCTTATTTCTATAAATAACTTGGTAAAAAAAATTAATGCTTTTTGTTAATTGTTCATTTTTTTTATCATTATTAACAATTTAAACTAATAATCTGAATGATCAAATTAATGTTTTTAAATATAACAAAACACTATTTGCAGTTTTAAAATAATTGTGAAAGAAAACAGCTTCAAGTCATGTACAAGTTAGTAGATAGATTCAAGAGAAACGCACAAAACAGTTTTGAAGAAAAAATTGCAAAACCTTCAAAAGAGACTTTTAAAAGAGGTTAAAACAAAACAACTTTTGACAATCTTTAAAATTATTTAAAAATACAGTTTTTTAAGCTGTAAGTACTGAAATTAAAACAGTTGTTATATTGAGAATTTATATTTTAAGTAAAATTCGTGTAATTTAAATTTATATGTAAAGCAACTTTTAATTACTTTTTGTTTATGAAAACTCAATACAATTACAACATAAGTACTTCTAAGCTCTTACATAAAGAAGATAGAATTTAATTTGTAATACATGTTTATAGTTTTCAGTATATATGAATATGTATACTCGAAAGAATCAGTAATAATTAATTCTTAAAAAAACAAATACTCACTAAACTGTTAAAGTTTAAGATTTTGTAGAGAAAACATATTTACAAAGTTCAAAGTAATTTCTAACATGTTTTTATGAAAATATAAAAACTTATCTCATTAATTTAGCATCTTGTTTATAAAATATAAATTAAATTTTTTGTTAAAAATAAGTTATCTTAAGCCAACATGTAGCATAATTCACCTTAAAAAGTTAATAGTTTATGAATATTTAAAAAAGTACAATTATAATTATTTTAAAACTATATGTATATACTTATATATATATATATACTTCAGATAAAACAAAGATTGAAGGAAACGAATTAGCAGTAGCTTTAAAACTTAATAAGTTGATGTTAGATGAAGATAAAAATCTAAAGGTATCCGATTTCATAGAAGACAAAGAAAATAAAGATAAAGTTTTGACATTTTATAGTTTAGCTAAACTTTACAACCTAGCTACTATTTCTGATTCATCTTTGATTTACATTGAATGTTGTTTTCAAATGGTTGTTGAAACTCAAAACTTTTTGCACTTAGATTTTCATCTAATTGTGAAAATACTTGGAAGTTCAAAATTAAATATTCACTCGGAAACTGAAGTATTTAATGCAATAACTACTTGGTTGAAACACAACAATGAAGAACGTATCCAATATGCAAAACAGTTGTTACTAAGAGTTCGACTTCCTTTATTGTCAGAACAAGCATTGAAATATTGTTTAGATGTAAGTTCTTCAATTCGTAAAAATAATGAATATGAAAACATATTAAATGAAGTTTTAGCAAAAAACAACTACTTTAAAAATAAGTCAGCTGTTTATTGCACAAGTAGGTATTGTAACCGAAATCAATTTAATTTGTTAATTTGTGGTGGTTGTGACGTGACAAATTTTTATAAAGTTGTAAGCAAAGTACATCGAATTGATGGAAATGATAAGAATAATGTTTATTGTCTTACTTCAATGAATCAATGTAGAGACAGTTTTGAAGCTGTTTATTTAAAAGGAGAAGTTTATGTCTTTGGTGGGTTTGATAACGCTAGAAGTTTGGTAATATCAGTTGAAAAATATTCACCTTCTAACAATAAATGGACGGTAGTAACTGACATGCTTGATAAACGTCAGTGCTTTTGTGTTTGTGCATTTATGGATACAATATTTATTTTCGGTGGTTCTTTTTATAATGATAGTAATGATGATATAATAACCAACACCTGTTTTGAATTTAACACAAAATACAACAATTTTAAAGAGGTTTCTGGAATGAAAGATTCAAGAGATAAAGCAGTTTGTGTAGTTTTTCAAGGAAACATTGTGGTTTCAGGTGGATGTGATAGTGATTTTATATTGAACACAGTCGAGTCATATGATGTATTTGCTGATAAGTGGTCATCAATGGCTAATATGATAAATCATCATGAATATCATAGTTTAGTTGTTGTAAAAAATAAACTGTTTGTTATTAGTGATGGAAAAAACAAATGCGAAGTTTTCGACAATGTTAGTAAGAAATTTGTTGCTTTTGAATCATCTTACACTATAAGTGTAAATAAAGCTGTGTCGATTGGAAATAAAATTGTAATAATTCAAGAAAAGAGTTCATCAGTTATTATTTATAATGTTGATAAAGATAAATGGTTTGAAAAATCATGTGATGTTACAAAAAATATTTTATTTTTTTCATGTGTGAAGGTTTCTCAGTATTAAAATTATCTTACAATTGTTTTAGAAACGAAATTTATAGTGCCTGAAACGTATGTATTTAGATTTAAAATAAAATATTTTAGATCTAGATTTTAATATAACGTTTGATAAAAAGTTGAAGTTTTTAGAAAATTTTCAACTATATTAAATTTACATTGGTTTTTTGCATAATCTTGGTACTATAAATTTTGTGTGAATGGTACAGACAGCTAAAAATAAATAACAATAATAAACTTTAGTGTTGTTTTAGCTTTGACAAAAAAAAAAAAAGGAATTTTTCTAATAACATATATATTTATGGTATATAAAAATGTGCTAAATATATTGAGTTTTAAGTTTTTTATAGCTTTAAGTTAAAGGGACTTGACAATTTATAAATTGTAGGTTGCATATATTTTCTACATTTTTTTAAATTTTCCAAATTATTATTGCAGTTTAACAGAAAAATATTTTTACCCTGAAAATTAATTGTTATTTTTTAATTGATGTGCAGCAATAAAACTATTTTTATTTGCTTATTAAGTGTTTTTGTAAATCTTTTCGGTATAAACTTTAAAATTTATGGTCTTTAGTTGCTAGAAACAATGTTTGTAATTTAAGTTAAACCGTATTTTTTTTGTTTACGATCCATTTACCAGAATAACATTGTTAAGAAGTTCCAGTTGATTTTATTTTGACTTAAAAAAGTGTTTAAATACACAAGTAACATAAAAATAAATTAAAAAGGTAAATTTAAATTGTTGTTTTAGAACAATTTAGATAGTTTTAACAGTGAAAAATAATTTTATAAGATTAAGTTAAACAACGAAAAAAAAAAGTTTATACAACAGCAAATTATTTTTTAAATATACTAAAAACTAACCTATAAATTAAAAAAACTTTTGCTTTGTTATTATAAACTAAACACTGTTTAAAATTTACAAAAAAATAAAAGGTTTCATTTTGAAAAATGTTGACTATTTAGTTTACACTTTGCAAGTTTTCAAATCTTTTATTAATATTACTAGTCATCAGGTATTGGTGTCTTTTTAGGCTACCTTTTATAAACTACCTTTTAATAGGCTACTCTGATTAGGTAACACAAAAAGTCATATAGTTCACCTTTTAAAAAAGTAGCCTAGAATCAGGTTTAATAGTACTAGTTAAAGAGTAAAAACACATTTTTTTTGATTTAAAATATATTCATAGATTAAATAGAGTAAGAGCTATATTTTAGATTCTAAGCTCTCACTTAAGTGTTGTCTATGTTACAATTGCCGAAATAAGACTTTAAAAAAGGAACATAATCACAGAACGAACTCATACTTTGCAGTAATCTTCATTAGTATATAAAAGATAAAGTTCCAATCTTTAATTCAAGTATTTTATAGCCGTTTAAACTATTGCTCAAAAAATCAAAAATTAATTATTTTCGAATTTCGGTTCGAAAATTCTAAATGGAGTTAACTAAAACATTGTAGTAATGTTTTGGAGTGTATTAAAAATTAAATATCAAAGCTCTAACTCAAGTTTAGTTAATGTTAAAACTGTTTAAAATATTTTTCAAGGTGAAGCAAAATGTTCTTCTTTTTTTTTAATTTTAATTCGTTCTGAACAAACAAATCTTAACTAAATAGCTCATACTTTGCAAATAAGCTTTAACTTAAGTAAAGTTAATAATGCTTAAGATTCAGCCGTTTAAAAAACTACTCTAAGATAAGCTTAATGTTGCTTTGACAGAGTTGCTAAAACTCGTTTTATATCTTAAAATCCAACAAATATTGACAAAATTAGCTTAATGTTTGCAATAAATCTCTAAATTAAGTATTATTTGTAATACAGCCGTTTAAACTAGAACTCAAGGAAAAGCAAAAAGGTACTTTTTTCAAACTTTACTCCGCTTGACTAAAGATATTTAAAGTTGCTTTATTAATCTTGTAACAAAATATGCATTTTGTTGTATTTTAAATGACCGCCAGGGGGCGTTAGACGATTTTATATCAAATTACACTATAAAACTTTAAAAATGTTTGTGATAATGCTCATTAGGCCCTAGCTTGCGCACTACGCGTAGTTCGATATGTTGTTCGTTATTTTTGTTTTTGGCTGAGTTAGCCATAAAATCGTGCAAAAAGCACATTAATTTTAAGAACTTAAGACACTGATTTAATTTAAGAACTTTGTTATGATTGTCATTTTATAAGAACGTTATATTTATTTGTATAACTGTATAAGACCGTGCGAGAGGCACACGAACTTATTATAAGAACTGTTTTATTATTTTCGTTTTATAAGATCTTGAAGTTTCTTTGCTTTATCGTTTTATATTGTTCTTAGTTTAGCTATCGTTGTGCATGAAGCACGACATATATTAAGACTCTGTATTATTAGTAGTATATTTAGTAAGACCTATTTTGTGTTTAAGATTGTGTCATTCAGACACTTTAAGAACATTATTAATACATTTTAAGTTGAAGGTTTTGGTGTTTTCTTGTTGTGTTTATATTCGCAGTTTTATTCTACTGATAAATTAGCTGCTTTATTATTTCTACTTCCTAATTTTCACATTAACATCACGTTATTAATAAACTCACTACATTAAAGAAATTATATATATTAATTTTATTACATACTTATTAATAACTTAGTTGAACCTAATGAGTAAGGTAATTTCAGTAAAAACCTCAAGAGCTAAACGCGCTAAGCGTTTAGCACAAAAAAGGGGACTTCCCCTAATTAAACGTAGTTCCTACCTCAGGCAAATTGAGGACTACAATTAGTGACCCTGTGTTTATTACGAGTTTGCAACCTTCTGATATTACTAAAGTAGAAATACTAAACTCTTTGAATTTGAGAAATTTATTCTGAAAAATTTTAATCTTTAGCGGTCCATTATGGTAAATAAAGTTTTTTATCAGGCAAGCACCTTAAAAAACCTGTTGAATTCTTTTTGAAAAACTTCTAGCAATATAGGATAATAAATTCAGTTAAACTCATTTGAAAGTTTTACTAAAGTTATTTCTAGAATAAATTATAAATTATTCTAAATAAATTTAAACAAGTGATATAGCAGCAAATTTGTTGGTTGTGACATTATGTTGTATTAAATAAATTTTCAAAAATTTATTTAAATTAAAAACTTCTATTGCTTTAAAGCTTTAGTCTTGATTGATCAGAAAAAGCTTAAATATTTAAACATGATAATTTAAATGTTTTTTGACATTAGTCAACTTAACTGTAAACTTTAAAATTTCTGTAGCTTAAAAACTTTTTTACGCAACCTTCATAAGTTCAATGTGATTAATTGTAAGAAGCTTTAAAACGGCAGTTCCGTATTAATAAATTAGTTATAAATATAATAAGTATTTTTCTTAAAAAACTATTTTTAGAATAACATTATCAATTATAATATAAAAAGTTTTGTTAACAAATTTCCCAAAATTTACTGTATTTTTTAGCTATCTATGAAAACTTAATGATTATTTTGTTTAAACGTTTTAAAATCTCATGGTAATAAGTTATGTAATCAGAGGTTTTAAGGAATTTTTGGTTTTGAAGTTATTATATTTGAGCAAGTTTATTTTTGAAAAAAAACCTTTTAAAAACACTGTATGAAGCACCTTTTGATGTTAAATATAACCAAAAGTTTTTTTTTTGTGCAACAAGTGCGAGTAAATTTTGAAGCTAAAAAGAAAGAAATTTTCAAAAAACTTTCCACTAACATTTTTATAAAACAGCAACTCAGTTTGAAAAATTAAAACGACTTTTGAAAACGTGTTTTAAGTGTAATTTAGGTCAAGTTTTACGACCACAAATAAAAAACTTTTTAAGCTATTTTAAGAACCAAATTAAGTTCAACAGGGTGTTTTTCTAAAAAAATACATCTTTTACCTGTTTTAATTTTGGCCTTTTAATTTTTAGGTCAATTTTTACAACTTTGAATTAAAAACATGTGTAAATTATTTTAAACACTAATTTAATCTGCTCTCTTAAGCCAATATCTTTTTGACCTATAAGACTTAAAATGATTTAAAACAAGTTCAAACTTGGTTGCTCAAAATTGAACTTGCTCAGAAAGAACTTGCTCAAAATTGTTTCGTAAAGTATTACTTTTAAGATTTATTTTTAAAGATTATTGATATTTTTTGCTTCGCGAATTGGGAAGACTTGAAAGTTTTACAGTTGGCTAATCACGTACTTTAAACTTGGGTAATTAAACTTAATTAGTTGCAAAGTTTTAAAAAAAGCATGAAAACATATGCAATTTAAAAAAAGATTTTTTTTATTTTGCATTAAGCATGGAGATTAAAGTTATTAACTTTGCCACAATAGGAATTTAATTGCTTTCTCATATTGCTATTATCTTGTTATTATTAAAATTGTTTGTTTAAAGCAATACTTTTAAGAGGTTAACTGTGTTATGTTCTAATAAAAAGAATTAGATAACTTTATTTTTTGACAATTAAGATTTTAGTAACAATGTTTTTGAGCAAAGCTACTAAAAATTAAAAAAATTTAATACTTTTTTTTCAAATTGACCCTAAACGACATTTTAAATATTAACAATTAACATTTTTATCGATATTACTATTAATGTTCTTTAATTGCTTGCCTTGTCTATTTATAACAAGTAATTTGTACTAAATTTTTTAAAGTTAATGGTTGAGCATGCAAAAAATTGTTTTATACAACAGACGCAAATACTTGCTCTTGTGCACAGCCTAACGGAAAAAATACCACAAACGTCATCAGATGATTGAAAAGACGCGAAGCAATGTTTCTGACGTTCGAAGTCACTGGTAGCTATTATACATCACAGCTGATGTTACAAAGAGATCAAACCGAGTTGAAGAGAGGTATTCAATGGACAGAGGTGCTTACCGCCTAAAACTGGTCAGATTGGACAGACGGGCAGAAAAATCAGCAGCTGATGGCCGCCGATGGAGTGAACACTTATTAAAACTTCTGACAGACAGTATCATCTACTTTTCACTATTGTATAAGCACTTATAAGAACCATTTTGAACTTAAAAAATAATACTATCTAACAATGATGTATATTTTGAAAATTAATATTCAAAAATTTTGCATTAACATTTTGTAAGAAACACTTAATAATGTTGCAAGACCCCACCAAAAGACTTCAATTGAAGACTTTTAGGTGGGGAAATGTAACAAAATATGCATTTTGTTGTATTTTAAATGACCGCCAGGGGGTGTTAGACGATTTTATATCAAATTACACTATAAAACTTTAAAAATGTTTGTGATAATGCTCATTAGGCCCTAGCTTGCGCACTACGCGTAGTTCGATATGTTGTTCGTTATTTTTGTTTTTGGCTGAGTTAGCCATAAAATCGTGCAAAAAGCACATTAATTTTAAGAACTTAAGACACTGATTTAATTTAAGAACTTTGTTATGATTGTCATTTTATAAGAACGTTATCTTTATTTGTATAACTGTATAAGACCGTGCGAGAGGCACACGAACTTAAATATAAGAACTGTTTTATTATTTTGGTTTTATAAGATCTTGAAGTTTCTTTGCTTTATCGTTTTATATTGTGCTTAGTTTAGCCATCGTTGTGCATGAAGCACGACATATATTAAGACTCTGTATTATTAGTAGTATATTTAGTAAGACCTATTTTGTGTTTAAGATTGTGTTATTCAGACACTTTAAGAACATTATTAAGACATTTTAAGTTGAAGGTTTTGGTGTTTTCTTGTTGTGTTTATATTCGCAGTTTTATTCTACTGATAAATTAGCTGCTTTAATATTTCTACTTCCTAATTTTCACATTAACATCACGTTATTAATAAACTCACTACATTAAAGAAATTATATATATTAATTTTATTACATACTTATTAATAACTTAGTTAAACCTAATGAGTAAGGTAAATTCAGTAAAAACCTTAAAAGCTAAACGCGCTAAGCGTTTAGCACAAAAAAAGGGGACTTCCCCTAATTAAAGGTAGTTCCTACCTCAGGCCGTGGAGGACTACAATCTAATTAAAAGCACTATTCAAACAATAACATGACAATATATAGGATAAAAAATTGCTTGTTAAGATTATTTTTTAATTGATTAGTCTAATTAGCGTATGTAAAATAAAAAACATCAGTAACCTAGACCACTTAAAAAACTCATTTATATTATGTTGCAAATTGTCTGTATTCACTCAATATTATAATCTAATCACTTACAATACCTGGGTATATTTTATTTGAGGTTGTCGCTATTCTGTAGTTGCATATGTCAATTGAACGAAACCTGTTACCCCGATCACTTACAATACCTAGGTATATTTTATTAAGTTTTTCGTTATTTTTTAATATCCATATGTCAATTGAACAACACCCGTCACCCCGATTGCTTACAATACCTAGATATATTTTATTGAAGGTTGTCGGTATTCTGTAAATGCATATGTCAATTGAACGAAACCTGTTACCCCGATCACTTACAATACCTAGGTATATTTTATTAAAGTTTTTCGTTATTTTTTAATATCCATATGTCAATTGAACAACACCCGTCACCCCGATCGCTTACAATACCTAGATATATTTTATTCAAGAATGTCGGTATTCTGTATTTACATATTTCAATTGAATAACACCCGTCAACCCAATCACATAAAATACCTAGGTATAGTTTATTTTAGGTTTTCGGTATTCTACAGTTGCATATGTCAATTGAACAACAATCGTCACCCCGATCACTTACAGTACCCAGGTTGATTTTATTTAAGGTTGTTGGTATTTTGTAGTTTCATATGTTAATTGAACACAACCAACGATCCGATCACTTATTATACCTAAGTATATTTTATTTAAGGTTTTCGGTATTCTATAATTGCATTTTCAATTGAACAACACCCGTCACCCCGATCACTTACAATACCTTGGAATGTTTTATTTAAAGTTGTCGGTATTCTGTAATTGCATGTATCAATTGAACAACAGCCGTCACCCTCTTTACTTACAATACTTTGGTATAATTTAATATGTTATGAGGTTAGTAACTAGTATTTGTATAAATAAAATAAAAAAGTACTAAGTACAAATACTAAATTAATTTTACGAATAAATATAGAAAATTAATAAAATTAATTAAAGAATATATTTTCATATTAAACGTTTTACATCACACATTTTATTTTGTTTATTATTTATGGTATTTAATAAAAACCTTAAATCAGAAATCAGTTATATTTAAGATGTCCTGGACCATTTTTTTAGAATAAAACCTGCGCGTTCTGCATTTTAACCTTATTGTAATAACAACATAAAAATAATATTTTGAACAAAAATGATGATAAACTACAATTGGTAAAGATCCTAGTAGAAAGTTTAAACGAGCGTGAACTTAAGTCTCCGAACTTAAGACGCTAATATTTTCCTTATCTTAAAAGCTAATTAAAAAACTTTTTTCTTTAATCTAGAGAAATTGTCTTTAATTTAAAAATAAATTTATTATATTGGGATTTGACTTTTTGAGTGGCGCCCTTTAAAAATTTACATTGTTTTTTATTTTTTTATTTATAGAAGCTTTTCTCTAAAAATAATAATTTTATTCAAATTTTTTTAAACATAATTTTTAAAATGAGTTTAATGATGTTAAATTTTTTTTCCAATTTATCATTGCTTTTAAAATATATGAGTCATACAAATTTTACCTAAACTCTTAGCACTTAAGCTAGAAATCCCTCAAGTAGATTTGCTAAGAATTTAGGTAAAACTTGTATGGGTCATATATTTTACAAGCAATAACAAACTGGGGAAAAATATCACAACATCATAAAAGATAACTAAACAAATCTGTTAAAAATAAAAAGTATTAAAATTATATTTTATTTTTATATAAAAAGTTGTATATCTGAAAAACGAAAATCGTGAAAAATTGGAATTTTTCTGAAAAATTTATTCAGGTTTATTGTGGAAATAAAAATTACAACATCCTAAAACTTATTTTAACAAGTATGTATAAAAAAAATTTGAATAAAGTTACTATTTTTAGAGAAAAGTTTGTATAAAAAAAAGTAAATATCTAAAAGAGCCCCAATTAAAAAGTCAAACCCCAATACAATAAATTTATTATTTAAAATAATTACAAAGGACCTTTCACTGAAAAAAAAAGTCTTTAATTAGCTAAGGATGATAAGGAAAATAATTGGGTCTAAAGTTTGGACATTTTTATAAAATTCTTAAAAAACGCTATCAAGCTAAGTTCACAATCGTTAGTTTTTTGAAAATATTTCGTTTAATTTGCTGTAAACAAAAAAAAAATTGCATGGCGCGGATTTTTGTTTCGAGAGCCTTAGTTTGCCTAATCGCTTTATAAAAGTAATTAAAAAAATTTAAAAATATTGAAAACGGTTTAATAAAAACAGCTACAGTTAAATTTGAAAATTCCTAACAATTTATTTTTATTTAACATAGCTAATATATAAGCAAATTGTGTTTAAGACTAAATAACTTTCGGTGGTTAAATAAAATAAACACAACATTCTAATAAAACCCTTTTATTTGCAATGCACAAACTCAATTCACAATCATCAAACTAATATGTACATTAAACTAATTATTTAAAACCAAGGTAACTTTGCACAAGCAAAATTTTGAATATATTTTGTTACTTGACATGATTCTTCAGACCATTTATCTTCATCAACATCAAAACAAATTACTGATAAAGTGCATTTTTGAAAAACTAAAATTTTGTTACCTACCGACACACACTTATTATAAGTGATACTTGGTGGCTTCTTAAAAGCAACAAATTTCTTACAAGTGTTGTCAAAAACTTCACAAGTGTCTATTTCATATCCAATAACAAACAATTTATCTTTTACAGCAATTAAACTGTGATTATCATGACGATTTATCATATTAGGCATTGATGACCATTTATCACCAAATACATCATATGATTCTACTGAGTTCAAATCATTATCAATTACATCAATTCCACCGGAAACAACAATATTTCCTTGAAAAACTGCACAAGCTGTACATCTTCTTGCTACATTCATTTCACAAACTTCTCTAAAACTGTTATGTTCAATATTGAATTCTAAACTAGAACTAGTTGTAAAACCATAATTATTGCTACCAAATAAACAACCTCCAAAAATAAATACTTTATCAATAAATGAACAAGCACAAAAGTGCAGACGTTTATCAAACATTTTAGTTAGTGTAGTCCATTTATTGGTAGAAAAGGAATATTTTTCTACACTATCTACGACAAAATAGTTTACTAAACTTTTAGTACCACCAAATACGTAAATTTCCCCTTTTAAAGAAACAGCTACAAAACTAGATCGTTCTTCTTTCATTGAGGAAAGTCTTTTAATTTTGTGTAAATTCCTTACATCAATCTGTTTTACACTTGCAACTGTAGTACTAGACTTAGATTTAAATATTTTATTACCACCACAAACTAATATTTTAAATTGATCATGACTACAATATCTATTAGTATATAAGCTGCTTAAGTTATTTTGAAAGATATTTTCTTTATTAGCTGAAGTTTTTTTTATCAGTTCAACACATTCCCCTTTTTTATTGAATGTTGAATGACAGTTTGAAATATACTTTAATGCGTGTTCTGACATTAAAGAAAATCGTACTTTTAATAACAATTGTTTTGCATATTTGCTACGTTGTTCACTATTGTATTCCAACCAACTAATAACTGCATTAAATACTTCAACTTCCGAGTGAATATTTAGTTCAGAACTGTTAAGTATTTTCGCAACAAGATTAAGGTTTAAGTGTAAAAATGTTTGAGTTTCAACAATAATTGGAAAACAACGCTCAATATAAAGCAATGATGACTCAGAAATAGTAGCTAGGTTGTAAAGTTTAGCTAAGCAGTAAAAAGTAAGAACGTTTTTGACAGCTAATTTATCTCGGATGATTTTACTTATCTTCATGTTAGCATCTTCCTTTTGCAGAAGCTTATTTATTTTCATAGCTAAAACTATTTCATCTTTTTTCAAGTACAGTGCATCTAATTAATAATCACATGTAAAAGTATAAAGTTACATAGAGTGAGTTGATAAATTACATATAGTTGCTAATTATTGTTGATAACAATGAAATAATCCACTTATAAATTTTTTTTATTTTAACAAACATTTTTAAGTTCTTATTTTAAACATTGTCAAAACACTTCGTTAAGTAAATAAAACATATAATAAACATGATGTTAAAATTGTTTCAAAATATTTTAAAGTTATAAACTCGGTTTCAACATAAATAAAACTAAATTTACTTTTGTTGTTAAAAACATAGAAAACTTGTAGACTTCTATCATCTAAATTTTTTGTAGAAAATTGTTTGCATAAAGTTGTAAAGCAATCAACAACTGGATGTCTATAAGTTGCACCCATACGTGTTAATTTTTTATTGTTTTCTTCGAATTTAATTTTTTTAACATCAGTTTTGTAGCATTCATCTGACATAACTTGATGATGTTTTGGTTAAGTTTTATCTTTAAATTAGATTAAATATTCAGCTATTTTAATTTCCTAAAAAAACAAAACTTATTCAAACATCAAAAATATAAATAATCTGTTTACGGTTAGTAATTTTTAAAAATTAAATCAAAATCTTATTCTATAAATCAAACATTTTGATTAACTTTTTCAACACATGTTGTTATGAATATCTAATGTTTATTGTTTATTATAAGTTTAATTTTCTAATTTTACCATTAAATGACATAGATGTTTATGGATAATTAAATTTAAAATCACATGCATAAAAGTTTATGAGCTATTTATGTTTTCAAAAAAAAGGGATTTCTTTTTTAAACTATGTCATCTTTTTAGCTTTTAACTGTTCAACAAAACCGAAAGATCTTGTAATATTTTACTTGTAAAACTTTTAAAGCTTTTCTTTATGCAACAAATCTTAATTAAGTATTTTTAAATCTATATTTCAGAACTTTGAAATATTAAACTAATTAAATAAAATTATAACATCACTAAACTTTTTTTCATTCAAAAAACTCAAATATCATGTCAAATAAATCAATATTAAAAAATAGAAACAAGAAAAACTTTACTATTCTTTTTTGAAAAAAATTAAATTTAAGGAGTTAAGGCTAAACACTTTTTTAGTCATATTTTTAGATAAGTAATTTTACTAGCAGGTATTTATTAATTTTATTAAGAATTTCGTTTAACATTAGTGATTGAAGTAAAAATGTAATTACTTTCTAATAATCCACAAAAATTTATCTAAAGTTGATTCTATTAACTTTAATATCAATTTTACTTGGCGCTTAGTTTGAATTTAATTAAATAAAAAAATATTGTAGAAACCTTTCTAAACTTAAAATTAAAAAAAAAATAATAACTTAAAATATAAACTATTCGAATTAAAACAATTAAATTTGTTGATCAATAAGAAAAAAATTGTAGCTCTACTTACTCTAATTTAAATTGAAGAAAAAATTTAACAAGGTGTAATTCTTTGAATAAAAGAAAATAGAGCCTGATTTACAGTCAACTTGCCTGAGTCAGGTTGTCCTAAATAAAGTTTGAAAAAATATTTATGTGCTTAAACTTGACAAAAACTTGTCTTAATGCAGCTTAAAAAACTAGTAGTAACAAAATAAAAACATTAAGACATAAAAATAAAATTTTTGAACTTACTGTAAATTTTTGAAAAGTCTGAGTTATGTTGTATGGCAACAAAGCAACCCTGTCAAAAGCAACAATTGCTTTATATCTCTTTTGAAAAAAAATAATTTCTCTATAGATAGCAGATAAAAGTTTTGGATTCAATTGAAGTTTTAGGATAGAACTGCTTTAAAAAAAAATTTGTTTTTGATTTAAGTCATTGGTGTTATATTATTGTTATCTTTAACTTTTTAAATCATTCAAGAAACTTGTAGTAAAAATTTGAAACCTTCTGAATTGAAAAGTCAGGGATACATAATCAAGCAAATTTAAGATATTTTTAAAAATATTTTCTCACTACACACATTTAAGTTGTTTTTTGACAAAACTAACCACATCCCTTGCAAGATGAAATAGATTCACTAAAATTTGAAAAACAAGTAAAAATTTTCTGTTTTATAAAACGTAACTTAGAGTTTGCATAAGCTCATTTTGAAGTATTTTAGAAAATTAGTTTAGTTTTTGTAAAAAAAAAGATCTATGGCCTCAACTAGAGTATATAGTTTTATTTAAATTCTACTTGTTAACAAACATTTTTTAAATATATTTTAAGGATAACTTTTTATTACACAGATCATGGTTTTCATTTTAAATTGAATACCTATGATCAAAATGTTAAAAACAACATTTTACTATCTATTTTTAGACTAAAGTGGCAATTTATTTTTACTTTTCCAGGTATTTTCGCAGGATAATTTTTTACATATTTTTTAACTTCTCGTAATAGAAGAAAGAACTATTTTAAATCTAAACAATTAGTCAAAAGATACTTTGAATGAGTCTCAAACTAAATTTAATTTCTAAAATTACCATTACTTATAATAGATATACATAATAGCTTATTATAGGCTAAATATTTTTTATTGTAGTAGAATTATAATCTTATAAGCTTCAAAATTTAACATGATTTTATTATTCCAAGTTTTCTTGTTTACTTTTTTCTTACTTTTTACTACCAAATTATATTTTTTTAGTACAGCTTTGAAATTAAAATTTTTAAGTTCTGAGGTTAAATAGCTACTGTTCTAACCTAATCTGACTTTTGTTTTAAATATTTTAAATTTTTTACTAAAAACTAAAATATAAGGAATAATTTTAGATTGAATTTTGCAATATAGTCAGATTCACTGTAGGTGTTACATTTATTAGTATGACATGTCTAAATAGTTGACTTTATTTTTGTTATTTGCTATAATTTAGAGCTTAAGTTACCCTTGTGGTTTAAAGTGTTGGTTTTATTCTGTTAGTATTTGCCAATCAACCTTTAACCAAGGCATGCTTTTAAGTTCAAAAGATAAAAAATACTTCATTACTTTAATAGATTGATAAGGGGCAGGTAGAAATAAAAATGAGATAACCTTCTGAAAAAAATTATTAAGGCGGCTTTGGTATGTAAAAAAACATTTTCTAGGTTTTTGAAAATGTTCCTTTTTTGTTTTATTTTCAGTTTAAAGTTAAGGTAAAGTTTAAAACTGTGTAAAGTACAATTTAACATTATAAAGATACTGTAAATCTACTTTAAATTTTTTTTTTTATAAATCAAATTTAATATCGACAATATTTTTTCTATATTATAGATTTTTTGTGTCAATTAAAACTTTAGTACTTTACATGTAAAAATTAATTTAAATTCCAAGATTTTCACCAATTGTTGATTAAAATTTTTCATTTTAGTTTGAAAAATAATCTCAAATTCAAGATTTTTCCAGGATTCAAAGTTTTATGGTTACAATAATATGTCCTTGTAGATTGGAGCGTGAGACAATTATTTTAAATATATTTATTAAATTTTTTTATAGTTAAAATTTAATGAAACATTTAATCTTTTATATTTATAACTTAATTGAACAGATGTTTTTAGATAAAAAAGCATTAATTTGTTTATATTCTACCCTTTAAAACAGTAACTATTTTAAATACAAAATAAGGTCAAAACTCTTAAAGTAATTAAGTTATTGTAATAAATTGGCTTGCTGATATTTGAGTTAAAAGAATTAACTTTAACTAGCTTAAGTCATCCTAAATTTTTTTATAATTCTAAGAAAAACCTTAAAACTTTTTGATATCTCTTAATGTCAAGTTTTACAAAATATTAGTTTAAAATTAAAAAGGATTGCAAGTAATGCAACTAAATCTCAATCAAAATCTAGAAAAATTGCCTAAAATTTTTAAAATCCTATAACTATCCTGGGTTTTTATGAAACAACATGGTCATCTTGAGTCAGCCTGAGTTTAAAAAACAAATACAACTTATTGAGATTTATACTGAGCCATCCTGCGATTTTCAAAACTTTGAAATTGTTTGTGATTATCTTGAATGTGTGGCAATCCTGTATAAATATTTTTGACACCAATATTTAATGGTAATTTTGTGTCACTGGCAATCATTATGTTTATTATGTATTCAATAAATTTGTGTGGCCTGATGTTAAAAGGTTCATAAAAAGGGCTTTTAAAACTATAAGAGTTTAAAAATATTCAATAATTCAAACCAAGTGGTTGACACATATACAAAAAAAATGACCAGATTCTTAT
The DNA here is from genome assembly GCF_965202585.1 of Thalia democratica. Taxonomy (NCBI): domain Eukaryota; kingdom Metazoa; phylum Chordata; class Thaliacea; order Salpida; family Salpidae; genus Thalia; species Thalia democratica. The sequence continues at coordinate 115,398,209 of NC_139165.1, read as the reverse complement.
CTTGTAATAGAGGTTTCTGCTAGAATGCTAGAAAAAAAGTTGTAAAAAGTTTTTGTTTAAAATGTGGAATATAATTTTGAAAATAAATTTTTTAAATAAAAAATAAGGTGCTCTATTAACTTGTGGAAAAATGTTTTACATTTCAGGTTACAAAAATTCAATACTGATAAAAAACTTTAAATTGTTCAAAACTAATACAAATATAAAACTGCTATAATTTTTAATTTATTATCTTGCTTCAAATTTCTACCTTTAGGAGTATTCTTAAAAGTACAAAACTCAGAAACTAGTATAAGAGAGTGGCAAGCTTGTGTTTCAAAGTTTGTATTTAACATTTTTATTTAAATCAAACATTGCTTTTAATTTTCAAAAACAAATCATAAAGTATACTTATTTAAATTTTAAAATTTTATTTAAATACTACTATAGCATGAACTGTGCTTATTAAACTAAAATGGCTTAGTTTGTTTTTTTCTTCAAAGCAGTGAGTGGTTTAAACATCAATTTCCAAACAGTTTATAATTTTTGTACTTATTTAACTCAAAACTATTTACTGAAACAATAAAACTTTTCATCAACATAATAGTTTTTTTAATTAAAAATTAAACTAAAATATTAATTTTATTTCATAGTTAATATAGTTTTTATTTTAGAAGCTTAATCTTTTTTTTTACATACTTGCTTTAGCTAGCTTGAAAATTAACATTCTTTTATTTTTTGTTGCTTAATTGACATAATAGCTTACATTTTGTCTATAATTAGCTTAAGTTGAATTTTGAAAACAAAACTACTTAACTTTATATTTTGTGCTCAGTGATGCTTATTGGACCAGTAAAAAACTGGTGTATATTTAAAGGAAAATGTTCATGTTTTGCATGACACCCACAGCAATTAGATAACAGCAGTAAAAAACTAAAAAAAAAGATTTATATTTCAAGAATTCGTATGTACACAGTTGCATCAGTAGACAATAGACATCATTAATTAAATAAAAAATATTAAATAATTCTTTATAAAAAAGCGTTTTGTGTCTGCTTATGCGATTTAAATAAGTTCAAAGACACATTGTTTTACTAAACATAAATTAAATAAGTAATATAATTAACAAGAAGTATAAACATTGCTCTTATTTTTTTTTTTTCAATATAAAACAAGATCTATTAGTTATATTAAATTGCATAAAACTAATTAAGTTTTTACTGTAAGTTTGACACTCTCTTATAATAATTTTAATTTTAAATACCTACTAAAAAATTGTTGAGTGAAAACAAAAAATTCTAGAACAGGGGTCAGCAAACTGCAGCCCGCGTGTAATTTTTTTAAATGGAATGCGGCTCGCAAAAGAAAATTTTGCAGCCCGCAAGCATGTAAAACTATATTTTAAGTTAATTTTTCCGTAATTTGGTTTACTTTGATTAGTTTCGTTTTAAGCCCCTGTGTAATAACAATATTTTAAAACAATTAAAAGACTTTACTGCTTTAGCTTAAAAATCTGTGAAAAAAAAACAGATTAGCATTCAACCAGGATTTTTTTTTGCAGTTTCATAGTAATTTTCTCCTTATAACAGCAAGTTTATATCTGAAAAAAGAGTGTTATGAGTGCTTGTAATTAGTAAGTTGGTTATATAATACCTATTTAGTAAATAAAGTAAATGCAAATGTTTTCCATTTCGTACAAAAGTAATGCACAGTAATTAACTAAAATGTATTTTTTTTACAGTTTAGGTCGGACCCACTCAAAATAACAGATTTCCAGTAACTTATTATGATGTAGACAAAAAATATAGTCAAAATAATCGTGATGTTTAATGGAAACTCATAATTTTGTGTCTAGATTCCTCAGTATTACAACATTTTGAAATCAACTGTGTATTATTTGTTGGACATAGTGTTGTATTTATATTTGAAATTTTCTACTATTTATAGGAATTTATTTATTTGTTAATATGTTTTTAGAGATCATTTTACTACTGTTTTAGTTAATAATTTTCGGCTAAATAAACATAAATGTTATTAATCGACTTGAGTTTGTTGTTTTAACAACTCACTGCTTAAAAATAATACAAAAAAATCCATTTTAGTTCAATAGCCACAGCTCATACTATAGTAGTAATGGAAATCAAAAAGTTTTAAAAAATTAGAGTTTACATATTTTTTATTAAATTAGAAAAAATATTTTAGTTATTTTAAATAATATTAAATAATATAAAGTTTTCACTACAAGTTTCCCACTTTCTTATATTAGTTAATAAAGTTTTGTATTTTAACAAACCTTCTAAAGTTAGAAGTTAGAATAAATATATTAAAGTAAAATTCAAAACTATTTTATATTAGTATTAGTTTTGAAATTTTTTTAGTTTTTTATCAATATTGAAATTATGTAATCATGAATGTAAAAAAAATTGCGACGACTTTTTAGAGCATGTCATTTTTATTTAAAAAGAAGAGATTATTAAAATTATTCTTGGTATAAAAGTAAAACACTTTATAAGATTTTTTTCTAAAACTCTGTCAGAAACCACTGTAACATGATAAAAATCAGTTTTTTTTTGCTAGTTGTATAAAATTACCATTAAGTATTAATTTTTAAAAATATGTATAAAGGGTTGCCACACACTTTAGATATTTAAGACACTCAGATTATTCAAAATAATTGATTTTTTTATAATCATATACTTAATTTTATTTTAATATCTAAGGTTGACTCAGTATAACTCAAAATAATTTGATTTTTTTTTAATGTCAGGCTGACCCAAGATAATCTTACTTTTTACAAATATATAGATTACTTCTAAGGTTTTAAAAAATCTCAAGTAACTTTTAAAAGATTTTGAATGAGATTTAGTTAATTTATTCCAATAAAACATTTTATCTAACTCTTAGAATAAATAAAATATTAACTTATCGCTGACTTAATTCTAAACAGTTAACTTTATGTACAACTTTTACAAAATTCAGGAAAATTTTGATTAAGAAGTATCTATAATCTATAGATGCTACAACTAACTATTATCTATAAATAACTGATTTTTTTATGTAACTCACAATCTTATTTTATTCTATATACGTTTACTTTTATGTTTTACTCTTTCAATTATCAATGTCGTTCTTTAAAAAAAATGGACACCTCATTTGTTACCAGTGTTTTATATAAAATTAAAGAGTTAGATTTTTTATAGAGTTATATAAAATGTAAAGGTTTTATAAATCAAGGTCAGGCAAGGATGTTAATTATAACCTGAGATTGTTATAATAATTTAAAATTGTCCTGAGTCATCCTCAAATAAAAAATTGGTCAAAAAATGCTGAGTTATACTGAAAGGCCAGAGAGTGTAGCAAAACCCGGACCTTTAAAACTCTCATGCAACGCACATGTTTGATGAGTTTTTTAAATAAATAAGGTAAAAAGTGACTGGTAGCCTGATCGTCAATGTAAATAAAAATAAAGATAAACAACTTTATCTACCCGTATCCTTTACTAAAGTTCATAAACTTAGTGGCCACTTATTTTTGAAAAAAAATCTTCAAGGTTTTCTGAATTTTACAGGTCTTATAAAATATACATTTTTAAGTTACAATTAGTTGAAAATAAAATTTATTACAAAGAACTGTGTTATATAGTGTATAAAAAACATAAACATATATAAAGCTAATTTGAATGTACCTTTTTAATATTTATTTAATTTGATGATGATAAAAAAAAAAAGATTTTTTCTGTCAAATTAAACTTTTATTACTTTCCATGTATAAATTGTTTAAAATTCTAGGTTTTGTAGTGATTTTTTTAAACTACTTAGCTTTTCCAGGTCATTTTCAACAATTTACAAATTCCAGTTTTCTAGCCTTTATTTTTAAATTCTAGATTTTTCCAGAATTGTAGGTTTTGTGTCTTTCTGTGTAATAATCGTGATGTAACTAACTTTTTAATCAAACTGTAGTACTTTTATTTAATTTTTACACCTAGGATCTTTTAATTAAAAGTGTTTTCGGTACTATTTTTACTACTTTTGTAGAAACAGAGAATTAAGGTAAAGTTGTGTTCTAAAAGTCTAAAACTATAGTAATGCTAATCTGAGTTTGTTAAAAAAGTATTAATAATACATAAATATTTAATATATATACTAGTTTTTTTCTAATAAATCTTAATTATATGTACACTAATAATTAAAATTCCAGGTTTTAGCATGATTTATTGTTCAAAAGTACAAACGTCCTTCTTTTTAGGGTTTTAAAATTAAAAAACTTGTTAGAAAACTTACAATTATAATGAATTTTAGAAATTTATCATACCTAGCTGAAATTTTTCAAGAATAAATTAAACATGGATGGACTTTTGTTATTGATGGATGGATGGACAAAAAGTTATTGAGAGGATTCTAGTAAAAAGTATTTAAGATTCTTTTTTGGAAATGTACTTTATCAAAAAACTGCGATAACAATAAACAGAATAGTTTTATAAATTAGATAGAATTAATTTAATTTTTATGAAATGTTCATACTTAAGTTTAAATTAATAAAACTAGATATAAAGTAATTTTTTGAAAATTTATATTTTTTCAATAGTTTCTAAACCATTTCTTAAATTTAATGACTGAATTATATTGCACAATATAATTGTTTCAAATGTCAGAATTAAATAAAATAACATCTGAAAAAAATTAAACGATATAAGAATATACTACATACTTTTTTTGTAATATTTTCTTTTTCAAGCTAATATTTGTTCATAAAATTTATGTACTTGTGACTCACTTTTACCATAAAAGGTAATTTTACTTTGGTAACTTCAGCTAATATATAATTTGTTTAGAATTTTTATGTTTTTTTTCTAATCAGTGATTTATTTTGATACCTAGAAAAGCCTTTAAAATAAATAGTTTTGAAAAAAAAAATCAAGCTAAAACCTTTAACTTAAAATATATGTCTGCATATAAGTAACATGATATTAGATAAAAACTAAAGTTTAACTAAGTTTTAGTACATAAAATAATATTGTTTAACAAACTTTGATTTAAAGTATTGTAGTTTTAGACTTAAAAGAACAAAATTTCCCATTAAACCTTACTAATACTAAAATAGGACAAAAAATAAAAGTTCAATAAAAAAAATTTGAACATGTAATAATTAATGTACAGTTTTTTAATTTGGTAAAATAGTTTATATATAGATATGATAGATCACATGTATAAAGAAGGGCGGCTAAAAAACCTGGAAATCCTAGAACTTGACAACTTTTGAAAAAAAAAACTGAAAATTTTTGATATACTAAACAAAAATCACTTTAAAACCTGGAATTACAAATATTTTTACATGTTGAGTAGTAAAATTTGAATTTAACACAAGATATCTACAAATTAATGAAAGTTTTTGACATTACCACACTTTTTTCCTAATTAAAAGGCATTTAAACTATAATTTAGGGTTATGATCTTTTATCGTGACTAACGTCTGGGATTAAGGTATTTTTTTTTCAAGGTCTGATCGTTTTTCAAGCTGATTTTATAGTTTTGATTAAGTATTCATTTGCGATTTTCTAATTCTAGTGAGGTTGTCAATCACAATTTTGCTTTGTAAAACTTCGGGTTTGTTTGGAAAAGTTTCTAGTTTTGTCTAAAATATTTTAACAATGACTTTTCTTATAAGAAGTTATTAAAAATATTTTTAGTACATTTACTATACTTTAGAAAACGATGTAATAAAGCAGATTAAAGTATTTTTAAGTCATTTAATCTAATAATAGCTTAGAATTTATTTAAACAAAATTATGTTTTACATTTAAAATAAAGTTAAGTGTAGTTAAAAAGTTAAAGTGGTAATATATAGTATTTATGCTAACAAAGTTATAATGAGTATGTTATAGGATAGTAGTAGAATTTTACTAATTAACTTACTAACTAACTAATATCTTTTATGTTACTATATTTTAATTGCTAGTGAAAAAGTATTTTTGATTTTCCCTATTTTTAAAATACAGAAACTAGTCAGAGATTAGGGTAAGTTTTTTTATTTTAGTAAAATTGTTATACTGAAGAACATAATCTTTTAAAGGAACATGGTTGCAACTAGAGTGTAGGTAAAAGTTTAGAAATTTCAATATATAAATTACTTTGAATATTTAAAATTACGATGTAATTCAGGCTTACTTAAAGATTTAATAAACACTGAGGATAGTTTTGGTGTTTTTTTATTTTTTCAAACTTAAAAACCGTGGAATTTAACAGTTTTTGAAGAAAACTGTAAAACCTTTGTGTTTTGGTCAAAATCATCATAAAACTCGTTATTTAAATTAATGTTTTTTTATATGTTTAATAGTAAAACTTTGACTTTACACAAAAGTTTATCATATATCCAAGAGTTTTTTAATATAAAAGACTCAATTTATTTAGCTTAATCGAAAGTTTTGAGCTTAAATACACGTTTTGAGCAAGGTCATGCATTGTACTCATATATTCATGTATTATTATCATAAGGAGAATAATGTGATGTTGAATAAAGTTAATAACATTGCTATAAAAACCAGCCACATAGAGTGGTTAGGACCACATTTAAGCTAATAACTGATGCAGTAAACATGTTATTCATATTAACTAGACACTTATATTGTTTTCTTATGTTATCTAAAGTATTTTTTATCAATGTTACTTATTTAATTTATTTTTAAATTCTAAGTAGTTAAAAATTTTTTTGTTTTATACATTCTTAAAGTATACCACTGTTAAATTTATTCTTGTGTTAAGTTTTGACTACATTTTGAGTAGTTTCTAAGGTATGATATTTATTAGTGTTTGCAATTGTTCATTGTAAAATATATATTCATGACAAGTTTAGTTTATAAAAAACAACCCTAATTATTATTTATTATCAGCATTTAGTATCAGTTAAGTTTATATTCGAAGTTACCTACATCAATATATTACATGCTACTTAACGCAGTTCTTTTTTTAAACTTTTTTTTTAAACTAAAAGTAGAACTAAAATTGATACTTTTAAAGATCTGGAAGAAACTAAAAATCTGGTAGAGTTTTTTAAAGATAAATGGCCACTTAGATTATAATGATAAGTAATAGAGGAAAGAGTAATTTATTTATTTTAACGGTTATTTGCATTATCAGCCAGGCTACCAGTTCCTTTTATTTTGTTTATTTTATTTAACTTATCAAATATTTGCATAGAAATTTTAAGAGTTTCATAGGTTCGATGTTGCTATAATTTCTGGCTTCTCAAAATAACTATGAATAATAAATGTTTTTTTGTGAAATAAAAGCTAGTCAGTTTTTTTTTTAATTCCAGGTTAATATTTTGCCTTCAAACAGAGTTGCAACACACTTTGAGTAGCAAGATAACTCTGAGATGCTAAATAATCTCAGGATGATTAAGGAAACTAAGAATATTTTGAATTTTTTAAGTAAGTGTGACTTACAACAGCTTTAATTTTTTTTTAACTCAGGAAATATTTAACATTCTTCTAAATGCCTAACTAAATTTTTTTCACTAAATTCAGAATAATTTTTTTTGATGTAGTTTCAAATTGTTGTTACTTTTTTCAACCAATTTTGATCAAGAACAAAAATTGTTTTTCATTTGAAATGCATACTTTAGTTTTTTATCTTGTGGCAAGATCTTCACAATTGTTATAGAAAATATTGTAGATTCTGTTTCTAATCTGAAATTCTTATCTACTCAATTTAAATTTATCTCAAACTATTTAATAAAATCGAAGCCGTTAAATAAGCATATGAGTGATATTTTATGTGGTAAGATTAAAGTTGGTCAACTAAAATGTCAAAAAGAATTTCAAACTGTTTTCTTTTAATATAAAGTTTTTTAACATTTTTACAAGAAATTATTAAAAATTTGTCTTTCAAAATTTTTAATGTTAAATCTTCAAACACAGTATTTTTAGAATTTTATTAAACACCTGATGCAAAAATATACATATATAACTTTTCTTTTAATTATTTAGAAGAAAAAAAAGAGGTTTTTTTCTTAATTAATAACTCTGTCTCTGTTATGAAATTTTAAAGGAAATATTTTACTGTTTTATAGAATTGCTAAAAAAACGTGGCAATCAGATAATACTAAGAATTTGAAAGTTAAAGCAAAAACTTGGAATTTTAATCTTTTTAGGAAAAAACATGTAATTTTGGACCCAAAACACTATAAATCCTGAAACTCTAAACAATGTTACATGTAAAATATTAAAATTTAGACTAGATAGAGAAAACTTATTATTTCTACTCAAATAATTGAGATCTCTTTATTTGTTTTGTCAAAACCAATACATATAATGTTAAATCTATTTACAGTAGATTTTATATTTTTACTAGTTTAGTTTTAAAAAGTTTTTAATAACTTAAATGTCTTCAATAAATTTTCAGTTTTTGTTAAATAAAACTTTTTAAACCAAATTTTCTGAGGTACAGTCAGTATAGTATAAAAGGATGTTATTAAGTAGGTTAAAGTATAATTATGTATTACAATAAAGAAAAAGCTTTAGATTGATATCAAAAACACTTTTTTAATCAAAATATAGTTATGTATTAAATTTAAGGTGAACATTAGTTGTATAAATAATTTTTAGCTTGCTAACTTGGTTATGATTAGTTGATTATAGAGTAATACTGGAGTTTCCTTTTATAGATTTAAAAGTATATTGAATATTTATTGTTAGCTAATTAGTTTCTTTTATATTACTTGAGTTTATTTGCTAATAAATAACTTTTTATAGACTTTCCCATTTTCAAAACAAAAGAAACTTGTCATAGGTAAAGATAAAAAAAATTCATTTCAATTGTTATTTGGACTTTTAGTTCTACCACTTGAATTTATGACTTAATTTTATAAACTTTGAAAGAATAAATTGTTCCAACTAAAGTTGAGTTATCAAACAAAAACTGTATTCATAAATAACTTATAATGTTCTAATTTATTTTTAACTCAGGCTTACTTGTAGAATAATTAAAGCTTAATATTAAAGGATACATAAAAGGTTAAATACATATTTTGTTGGTTTTTATAATTTACAATTAAATTTTACTATTTTTAAATATTAAGTAGACTTTTAAAGTTTTCTAGCAATATTTTTAAGTTTTCCAGTTTAAATAAAAACAACTATTTTAGTTTGTGGTCATTACTTCTTGTTTTAACATATTATTGATTTTTTAGACATTTTTTTAACTACAAGAAACTTTTTTTTTTCATTTTTTAAATTAAACAGTATTAAAAAAACTTTTAGTCATGTACTATTTTGAAGATATATTCAAGACAAATGCTCAAAAAAATTTAGAAGAAAACATTTTAAAATTTTCAACAGAAAACTTTAAACAATGTAAGTTTTTGAAAAAAAGTATGCTAATTTTGACAGGTTTTACACGCACTTAGGATAATTAGGTTGATTAGTTATATTTAAAAAAATAATAAAAATTTTAGGATGACTCAGACCAGTTTAGTATTTGTATAAGGAACTCAACTAACATTCGATTTCATGCCAGTTATTTTCTATTCAGTAGACTTAGGTTATTATAATTTGTTTATGATTTAACTAGTTACTAGGGTTTAAAAAAAATATCTAAAATTACCTAATTTCATTTTAACCATTTTGTATAAAACTCTGTGCTAAGTTTACAGAATTGCCATAAATTTATGCAAAGTCATTTTTTTGGTAAAAAATAGCAAAAATCAATTTTTCTTTTACGTTGAAATGAAAAAATATTTTTTTCAGGTATTATGTCAGCATTTGTCAATTCTAATTAACAAAAAAAATTAGTAAAAAAAAATAAAGCTAGACTAAAATTGAATAAATTAACGAAAAAATTTACTTACAAAAATATTTATTCCTAAGCTTTTATATGATTAAATTAACTAAAAAAAACTTATAAAAAGTTATACATACAATTTCAATACCACTAAATATATTTCGAGCAATTCTCATCAGTAGTGTACAAAGCTAACAAGGTGGTAAGGCTCCAATATCAAACTTAAATAAAAGTATGGTTATCTACCAACACAGCTACTTTTGTAAAGCAAGTTATATTGGATTGAAAAGAAGAAATCTAAGGAAAAGAATAAAATATCATATTTTAAAATGTGTAGAGAATTTTTGTTTTTCAGATAAAAAAGATGATATACTTGTCAAAGTTTTTTATGTATTCCAATGTTTATCTTTTGCAGAACATTTAGTTAATAGTTCAACTTGTGCAAACAGTTATGATATGAAGAGATATAAAACTATTAAACTTTGTAGTCATTATTTCGATTTGATTAAATTGGAAGCCATTTGTAATTTGTTAAGGAAACCTTTTTTATGTAAGTAAAAAGATTATGACTATACTGTTTTTTTTCTTCGTAATACTTTATAAGGATTGTTTTCATTTTATTTATGTTTAGTTTTAGTGTAGATAAATTATAACGTAAACAAACTTATATTATTTCAACTTTTACTAGTTGCTTTACACATTTAATAATCTCTTTATACTTGGTTACTATATAAGCTTGTAAAATATCATTAATTGTTAGCTTGGTTTTCTTCTGATGATAAATGTTTGAAACATATTTAGTGTAATTTAAGTTTTGTGTTTTGTGTAACTTATTGTATAATCACTGGTCACTTATGTTCCAATATTCTAATAAGTTGTAAATAAGCCATATTGAAAACTAAATGTCTAAATTAATTTCATCAAAAAATTTGTTTCTATAGAAAAAGATTTTGATTTGACTAAAAAAAGTACCAAGTAATGAAAAAACTGTTTATATATATATATATATTCAAATTTTTTCTTTGAAATTAAGAATTAAAGTAGTTAAATGTATAAACTCTAATTTTTAGCTTTTAGTAAATATAAAAGTTAAGCAAAACATAATCAAGTCATGTCAGGTGAAAGCTACAAAACTGATGTTAAAAGAATAAAACTTGAAAAAAACAATGAAAATTTAACACGTTTTGGTACAACTTATGAAAGTTCAAATGATTGTTTTACTACTTCATGCAAAGAATTTTCCATAAAACAATTAGAAAATAGAAGTCTACGAGTTTTCAATGATGTTAGCACGACAGGTAGAGTTGTTTTAACAATATTTTAAGATTTATCTTTCTTAATTATTTGCATTTTATTCAGTTTTTACGGTTTCAATAGTACATTTAGAAATTTGTGTTGATAAAAAATTATGAAATACTTTAAAACAATGTTATAGTATTAGAACTAAATATTTTGATAATTGAACAAATAATATTTGTGACTAGGGTAATAAATTAAAATTACTGTAAAGAATGTTTTGTGAAATTAAAATACTTAATATGAAGTTTTTTTTCTATTTTATTAACAACACTTAGCAAATATATTTATTTTGTTAAATTATTACTATTTATAACTTCTTACTTGTACATCTGTATTTTTTAGATGTATCAAACATGGAAGAACATGAAGTTGTTTTAGCTTTTAAAATAAATAAGCTTTTGCTTAACGAAGACGCAGATATAAAGATCAGCAGAGTCATGCAAGACAAAATTAAAGTTAAAAATGTTGTCGCTATTTGTAGTTTAGCTAAATATTACAAATCAGCTTCTGTTTTTGGGTCTTCTTTGAATTATATAGAACGTTGTTTCCCAATGTTAGTAGAAAACCAAAACTTCTTAAACTTAGATTTTCATCTTGTTGCAAAGATACTTGCAAGTTCTGAGTTAAATATTCACTCAGAAGTTGAAGTATTTAACGCAGCAATTGATTGGTTGAAACACAATAGTGAAGAACTTAGCAAACATGCAAAACAATTGTTATTAAAAGTTCGATTTTCTTTATTGTCAAAACATGCAGTCGAAAATGTTTTAGATTCTAGCTCTCTATCAAATGAAATTCAGGAGTATGTTAAAGAATTAAAAGAAGTTTGTCTAAACCAGCTTAATAAAAAGACAGGTAGTTGTTATACAAACAGATATTGTAGTCAAAACTTGTATAAGTTCTTAATCTGTGGTGGTTTGAATACTCACTCTTTAATATGTAGTGGTTTTATTAGTAAAAATAATGACGCAGTAAATACGGTAATTCAAGTAGATGGAGGTGATATAAACAAAGCGAAAGTTCTTTCACCAATGAAATTTGAGAGAAAAGATTTCGAAGCTGTTTGTTTAAAAGGAGAAGTTTACGTACTTGGTGGTCGTGGTAAGTGTGGTACTAAAATAATGTCTGTTGAAAAATATTCACCTTCTAATAATACTTGGAGTGAAGTAGCTGATACGTTCGATAATCGTGAAAACTTTTGTGCTTGTGCATTTATGGATAAAACATATATTGTTGGTGGATATTTCCCTCAAAACTTTGAAGCAACTAACTCTTGTTTACAATTTGATACAAAAAACAAAAGATGGACAAAAATCGCTAAAATAAAAGAAAAAAGAATTGATTTAGCGTGTGCAGTTTTTCAAGGAAATATTGTAGTTTCAGGTGGATTTGATAATAATGATAATTATCTGAAATCAGTAGAATCATATGATGTATTTGGTGATAAATGGTCAACAATGCCTAACACGATAAATCGTCATTATGATCATAGTTTAGTTGTTGTTAAAAATAAACTATTTGTTATTGGTTGTGGATATAACAAGTGTGAAGTTTTTGACAATAACTATAAGAAGTTTATAGCTTTGAAATCACAAAAAAGTATTATTTATTTAAACAAGGCCATGTCGATAGGAAACCAAATTGCAATGTTTCAAAACAACAGTTCATCAATAATTTTTTATGATGTTGATAAAGATGAATGGTCAAAAGAATCGATTGAATTCACAAAATATCTTCAACAATTTGCTTGCGCAAAGTTACCTTGGTATTAAAACATATTTTTTTGAAATATACTGCTAATTGTGTTATTTTTTAAAATACTAGATTAAAATAATTTTAGTATTAATAAAATTGTAACAAAAATACCTACCTAATAAAATGTAATTTGCATTTTGTGTTGTTATACTATTTAATAAGTAAAATTTTAAGCCTTCTGATCTAGTTTTAAGATCAATTTCAACTCTATATATATTATAGTATTATTATTAAAATTATGTAACAAATGGTAATAAAGTAGTTAAGATTGAAAAAAACAGTGTATAATTAGTTTGTTATTTGATATATTTTAATACTCTTCAAGCTACTTGCATCTGAGTTTTAATTGGAAATGCTACAGTAACAGGTTTGGTAGGTTTGACAGATACGATTTTTTTTAAATACTGCTAATTGTGTTATATTTTAGATATATAATGATTATGATAATAATTATATTAATAATGATATATATAAATATAATATTTTAAATGAATAAGTTTCGTTTTAATAAATTTGTAACAAAAACACCTTCCTAAAAAATTATAATTTGCCTTTTGTGTTGTTATATTACTTAATAAGTAAAATTTCAAGCTTTTTGATATAGTTTTAAGATCAATTTCAACTCCATATTTAAATATATTATTATTGTAAGTGTGTGACAAATGATAATAAAGTAGTTACGATTAAAAAAAAACAGTGTACAATTAGTTTGTTATTTGATATATTCTAATACTCTTCAAGCTACTTGCATCTGAGTTTTAATTGGAAATGCTACAGTAACAGGTTTGGTAGGTTTGACAGATACGCAGTAGCTTCCAATAAATCTTGATTTTTAGTTGATCTGCTTTTGAGTGCGAATTATTTTATATTTCAGTTTATTTATGTGTTTAAATTTTATATAGATTAACACTAACATAAATGCTAGGACTAATCAGTAAACTAATCTTTTAACAAACTTTTGTCAGTTAAAACTTGAAATTCTATGCTCAAGTAGTTTTAAAAATAAAGTATTAATGTTAAACTTAATAATATTTATACAACGGTCAACCTCATCAGTTTTGTATAAGTCAGCGCTAATTTTTATAGAAAAAGATACTCGACATCTGCAGTTTTTACTAAAAAATATGCCATATTGTTAAGTTAACCTATTATATAAAGTAAAACTATTAGTATATATTATATAGATAAAAGATTAAACCTTGCTAAGTGCTTAGTCTCGTAAAAAGCAATTGTAGAAGTAAATACAACAACAAAATACTGCTAAGAGTTTAAAACTAAAAAAAAAAAGCTTTTAAGTTAGAGAAATAAAACATTTAAATAACCTATCAAACAAGTTTTAATTTGTTTAAATGTAGAATACTTTATGTCTCAAACTAAAAGTAATTTTAAAACAAGCATACTTAAGGCTAAAAATAAATTCATATAGATAATATTTTATAGTTGTATTAAATAAAAACTTTACTTTTGATAAGTTAAATTACACTAATTCTAATAATTTTACATACATTTTTTACGATATATAAGTCTAGATTCTTAGACTGGTGCTCTCAATTATCCTAACTTATAAAAGCGGAATGTGATTTAAAATGTTATATATATATATATATATATATCAACAAGCAATTGAAATGGCATTACATCAGTAGTATTTTAATGGCTAGCTGACTCCACACGTTTATTAAGCGAATCAAAAACCTAAAAGAAAAACATCATACGAATTTTATTTTTATATTACAAACAAAAGTACGATTTTACAAACAAAAATTTCATATTTAATATATTTATGACGTCATAATAAATCAAAAGCAGTTGAAAGTTTCTAAATTTATGCTTTTAATTATAATCTTTTATTTAAGATATAAATTATAAGTCTAGGACATGTATTAATAATATATTTACTGTTTAAGTCAAAAAATCGAAGAATATGTGATATTTTGGGTTAAAATCAGTTCTTTACGCGGCGACTTTTTTTTTTGAAATATTTTAATATTTTATTTTATTTATTAATATTTTAATATTTTATTTTTAACTACAGAAAATCACATCCAAACAATATCTCCTCATACAAATTTTACAATATGACTGAAAATTTGCTGTACTCCCTACCACTACTGATTGCGTAGACATACTTTTAGAGGTCAATGTTTAAACTGATTGAGATAAGTAGAAATTGCTCGAGGTTCAGATCGATATAATTAACTGTATTCGTGGGCTTATAAAAGTAAAGTTAAATAACATACTGTTAAAAATTATATGCTTTATAACATGTTGAAAACTAAGTTCTAGTTATACGCCCCTTCAATGTTGGTAAAAAAACCCTCTATTAGTAAGCTTATGCAGTAGAGTTCAGTGTTTAAATTGGTTTTATTTAAAACAAAAACTTATATAAAATAAAAATTAAAAACTACGTAGTTACAAATAAGAGCATAATAAAAGTAAACATTTTAGGTAAAACAAATAATAGTTTGAATAAGATTTAAATATAAAAATTAAAGATTAAAATGCATGAAATATAATTAGGGAGTTTTTGATAAATAAGCAAACAGCTCAATTGGGACAGTAATAATTGTTCGAAATCATGATTTTAAAAAGATAATTTTTAATCATTCAATATGTTCTTAATATTCAAACTTTTTTATAAAAAATTAAGCAAAGTTTCATAATTTAGAAAATTTAAGCGTAAATAAGCAACATTTGTTAACAAATAAAACCAACTCGTTTTGAATTTTTTACTTAAATTTTTTAAATAAAATTTAATCTTTATTAAGTAAAAAAACTTAAATAAAAACCTATAAAAAACTTATATAAAAAAATTTCAGCCTTTACGTAACCTTTCAAACTATATAAGCAACTTACCCTTACATATGTCATGTTGTAAAACAGTAATTAAATCACTAATACTATTGATAACACTTGCTATTGATGTACTAAATAAAGTGTAAAAAAATGATTAAATCTTTGAACGAAATTGAACATAACTAAATGATTTGGATGACTAATTTTCTTCCTAAAAAAAAACTGATGGTAATATGTCAATTTTAAGGAAAAAGTTAAAAAAGACTTAAGTTTTTGGAAACTATAATTTGCTTCTTATTTTTAATGTTTAGGATGAGAAACTTGGCTATTACTTATATATGCAGTTTAAATTTTTGACATATGAACTTAGCTCTCCTTGTTTGGGATATTTCCAAGGTTGTTCTTATATTTAAAGTAATAAAAACTGAGCTTAAGGCTTTCCACATACAAATTTAAAACTAATTTTTTTTTTCTTCCAAATATTAATATTAATTTGTTTAATTCTTCTTTCTACCAAAACCTTTTATATTTTGTAAAAACTTTAATTTTAGCTCAGGATCTGCATCCAATTTCATAATTTTTGTTGTAACTAAAATTTTACTTCGTCAAAGTTTGCTTTTTATAAAGTTTTGAACATTGTGTAGTAATGTAACTTGTAGTTTTCAATCCATAAAATCTTGTAATCATAGTTAAAATTTTCATTAATCTAATTAATTTATAGTTATTTTTCTCAAGTTAGTTTCATGAAAAAAAATAAATTTTATATTAAAATTGCTAGGGTTTAAGTTTATTAGATTTAAATTTTTTTGTTGTAAACGTTTTTTAGTCATTTTTTTCGCCCTATAGGTTAATTAAGAATGTTATTTTATAATGTCAGTTGCTAATTGCTTTTTTTTGTACGAACAAAAATGATAAGAATTTTATTACATAAACTTTTTCGTTTTTTCGTTATATATAATAGAACATGACTAATATCTGCGTATTTTCTTTTATGGGCCGCTTTTGTCGAACCCTGGTATATCAAATCATGTTTTCGAACAATATTTCATTTTTCCACAACACAAACTAGCCAGATTTCTCAATTTTTTATTAGAACCAGTTTTAGCTTATTATTCACAATTCGTTGTTAAAGACTCTTTTGAAGTTATCGAAAAGATCAGATATGCTAAATCAACTAATACAGTTTTAACATCTTTTGACGTAAAGCAATTGTTCACCAATGTACCACTAGAAGAATCAATTAAGATAAGTGCTGACAAATTATATGAAATAAGAAAACCTAAATTAGAGAAGAATAATTTTATAAAGCTAATGAAAATAGCAACGAGTGATGTACAGTTTAGTTTCAATAATACAATTTACAGTCAAGTAGACGGCGTGGCCATTGGGTCACCTTTGGGTCCTACCCTTGCGAATATTTTTATCGGATATTTAGAATCCAAAATTGTTGACGACTTATCTTCCCAGGTTGTCTACATAAGATACGTTGACGATTGTCTGGTTATATCCAAAACAGAAAGTGAAAATGAAGCTATTTTTCAAAAATTAAACTCTTTACATGAAAAGATTTCTTTTACTAGAGAAGTAGAAGAGAACAACCAGCTGCCATTTTTAGATATATTAATAATAAAAGATAAAACAAGCTTCATGTAAAATGTCTATAGAAAAACAACTTTCACTGGGCAAAACTTACACTACCAATCGTTTTGTAGTAAGAAACGAAAAGTAAAGCTAATCAAAACACTGTACCATAGAGCATACAGAATCTGTTCAAAAGAATTACTTAATTCAGAGGTTGAGAAAATAAAAGAAATTTTAGTAAAAAATGGTTACCCATCAGATTTGATTAAGAAGGTGATAAAATCGCACCACAATAACATAAATCAACCTAGGCTATTTGGACCGGAGAAGTTCCCAGCAATTTTAAAACTACCTTACATTGGAGAAAAATCACGAGTATTTGAGAGCAAAGTAAAAAACTTAACAAAAACATCTTACAATCAAGTGCTTCCAAGAGTTATATTTCTCTTAAAATCTTTATTAAAAGTGCAGTTGAAGGACCCGATACCAGACCAAGACAAAAGTTGTGTAGTGTACAAGTTTAATTGCTTTTGCGATAAGAGCTATATCGGTCAGACCTCTAGGCACTTAAAAACCAGGATAAAAGAACATCTACCTGCTTGTGTATTGAAATTCATTGAACAAGAACCTGAAATTAAGACAATAGCAACAAAAAACGCAGCAAAAAGATCTTCAGTTGCAGAACATCTAATAAATAATAGAGATTGTCCTAGGAAATATGACATATCTAGATTTAGAATAATCCATCATTGCAATAATGTGTTTGATCTCGTGAAGTTGGAGGCTATCTCTATATTTTTGGAGAAACCAGAACTGTGTAAGCAGAATGAATTTGATTACAAAGTGTCTTTATTTAGTTGAATTATCTATTTTTTTATCCGTTAGTAGTATTTGAGTTTAATTATTTATTACTTTACACTGATTATTTTTTGTGCTTATTACTTTGTTAGTTTTAACTTTTTGTGTTTTTGTTTAAAAACTTTTCATAATTTCAAATTGTTCTACTGTTAAGTTCTGACGAAAAGTAGTGTAATACGTATAAACTATCACAGAAAAAGACTTGAGAGAGTGTTTTATTTATTTGTTTTGCATTTTTATTTTTGTTAATAAAATTATGTTTATAAAATGCGGCAAGTGAATTTTTTTCTAAGAGGGCGACATGCAAGCAACATTTTCTAGTATAATTGGCCCAAGACATAGAACATCCTACCTTCCCATTGCTAAAAACTAATAAGCATTGCAAAATCATCTCATCATTTTATTTTTTAACTTTATATAGAGATTTTCTTTGGTTGTGAGTGAGCCATCTTGCAAGCTTAAACAGCTTATCGTGTTTATATTTTAATTTAATCTTATTATATAGATAAAGTTTTGTATCAGCTATGTCCTCTTTATATAACTTGTCTTAAGGTGTTAAAAGGTTACAAAAAATAGATGTGTTCTGCTTCAATTTCTACATCAATATGTTACTGTTGCTCGTTCTCCTGTGTAGCTGTGTTTAATTTTAAACAAACAACAGTAGGCTGTAAACTTCTTCCGATCAGATTTTTAGAGGATTGTGGTTTTAGTTTTATTTTGAGGTAATATAGGAAAACCAACACATTGATCACCCTTAAAACAAATATGCTTTTTAAAATATAAATTTGGCTAATCTTTAACATTGTTTTTAATGTAAAATGCTAAAGCGGAAAGTCGAAATAGTAGATCAACAGCTGTTGTGACTAATAGAGATTTGTTGTAATTAAGGTTTAAGTTGATGCTATTGAAATCGAACCTTCTCTCACAAGCATCTCCTATACTTTTGGCTAAAGTTTTACAAACATTTGATTGATATTTGATTCTATAACATTGAAGTATTTAAGTTTTATACAGGTTAAGAATTTTAATATAAGCATATAAAATTTAGTTTAACGTATTTCAAACGATGTAGTTTGTTTTAAAAGAGAGGACTTAAAATAACTAAAAAAATATCAAAAGATATAAAATACAAAACTCAGTTGGTAAACATAATGTAACTTTATTAGTAAACCTATACATACACTAAATAGTTAAAAACATATACTAGGCTATTTGAAGATATTGTCCTTATGATTGTGGATTAAATTTATCAGAAATTTAATTATTAGGTAATTTAACACAAGAGAAATCTTGAAGATCTTTTGTTATTTCACATGTTTCTTTAGACCATTTATCTTTATCAACATCATAAAAAATCATTATAGAACTATTGTGTTGCGTGATCATTATTTTGTTTCCAATGGAAATAGCTTTGTTTAAAACACAAGAAACCGGTATCTTAAAAGCAACAAACTTTCTACATACGCTGTCATAACCTTCGAGGTCATATCCAATAACATACAGTTTGTCTCTTACAGTAACTAAACTATGACTATACTGAACACTTATCATACTAGGCATTGATGACCATTTGTTAGCAAATACATCATATAATTCTACTGTGTTTGAATCATCTCCATAACTATCCATACCACCAGAAACGACAACATTTCCTTGAAATACTGTACAAGCTGCACATGTTCTTCCTTCAACCATTTCACAAACTTTCTTCCAGTTTTTTTCTATTGTATCAAATTCTAAACAAGTGTTAGTTGTTTCATGGTTTGGACGCAAATAACCTCCGAAAACATATAATTTATCAATAAATGCACAAATACAAAACCATTCACGATTATAATACATGTGAGTGACTTTACTCCATTTATTAGTAGAAGACGAGTATTTTTCTACACACATTAACAAACCATCTGCATTGTTAAGACCACCAAACTCGTAAACTTCTCCTTTTAAACAAACAGCTTTGGAAATCCTTCTCGCTGTTTTCATTAAAGACAAATCTTTTACATGTTTAAGTGTGCTTCTATCAACTCGATATACATTTTTTACAACAATTTTCTGATCATTTCTACCACCAAAAAATAGGATATTAAATTTACTTTGGCTACAATATCTACTAGTGTAACATTTATCTGAGTTCGCCGGATAGAAAGTTATCTGGTTTAGTGATACTTCTTTTAATATTTTGCTACATTCAATGTTTTCGGTACGCAATAAACTACAATCTTGTAAATGTTTTAATGCATCATCTGATAATAAACTAAATCGTACCTTTAGTAACAGCTGTTTTGCATATTGGATACGTTCTTCACTGTTGTGTTTCAACCAACGAATTATTGCATTGAATATTTCAACTTCTGAGTTAATATTTAATTCAGAACTGTCAAGTATTTTTGCAACAAGATTAATTCTAAGTGTAAAAAGCTTTTATTTGCAACAACCATTTGAAAACAACGTTCTATATAAAGCAAGGATGACTTGAAAATAGCAGCTAGGTTGTAACGTTTAGCTAAACAATAAAATGCGACAACATCTTTAATAGTTAATTTCTCTTGAACGATTTAGCTGATCTTTATGATTGTATCATCTTTTTACAGAAGATTTTTTATTTTTAAAGCTAAAACGATTTTATATTCTTTCATATTTGGTATATCTAAAAAATTAAATATATATAAATATCATATTTGTATAATTGCTTAGAATGATTGACATATTCTTAGAACTAGAAATCTACGTTACTGATAATAACATAAATGTTTTATTACATAATGCTGCTATTAATGCAATAAAATTTTTGTAATTATTGTTGAAAAATAATAAAATAATACAGTATTAGTTATTTAAATCAAACATTTTAGAATAGAGGTAGTTTAATAAAATCCTTAGATAAATGCAAAATTAAAATGCAGAAAGAGACTTTTCGGTTAAAAGTACTTCTTATCCTACAGTTTAAGCAGTCTTTTTAAAATGTTTAGTAACTAATAAACATTACTATAGTACATAAAAATAAAGTTGTTTTTTAATTGAAAAAAAAAACATTTTATAGATGTGTTTTTGTTTTTGGGTCATATTTTTCTCAATTTTTACATTTGGTTTTCTTAATAACAGAACTATTTTCTGAATACTTGATTATAATACACTGAAAAACGATGGGTAATTTTTTTTTTGATTTTTCGGATTACTGATTAGTTTTACTGTTAAAACATTCCAGACAATCAGTTTGAATTGCAAACATATAAATAAAATGACTATAAATAAAGCTTTTTATAGATTTTTATAATTAATTTTATTTTATATAAAAGTCATTACTAATGTTAAAAAACGTCACTCAGTACTAATATACTCTTAATTTATTTAGTTTTATTTATGTTTATTCAAATTTATTTATTATAGTTTACAGTTTTCAAAACTTCTAAAAAACTTTTCAATAACGTCTAATATAATACAAAGTCTTTTTTTTTCAAAATTTTTACTTTTTCTAAGCATTAAAATTATGCTATAACTAAAAAATAAAATTTTTTTAAAATAAATATAAAAAAGATCATCTAAAATATTTTTTAAATTATCTTACCAGTTTTGTTAAAATTATTGTAAGCTCGTACACTTTTATCATCCAATTGTTTTGTAAAAAACTTTATGCATTTGTTTTTAAAACGATCTACTACTGAATTTCTACTAGTTGCACCAAAACTTGTTAATTTTTCATGGTTATCTTCAAGTTTTATTCTTTTAACATCAATGTGTTTCATATCACTTTCGTCTGACATGAATGTATGATACTTTGTTTAACTCGTTATAAAATATTCTGAAAATAATATTTTGAATATGATTAACTATTTTAAATGTTAAAAAAACTTTTTTTTATATTATTAAATTATATAATAACGTTGAAGACTAATTAAGTTTTAACTATTAAAATTTCAGTTTTAAATTAAAAATAATTTCTATTTAAAAATAATATTTATAAATTTAAAAGCTTAACTAAATTGTTGCTTTTTTTATATTAAAAAGAATTAAAATGAATAATCAAACTTTTTTAGCACTTGAGAAATTAGGATATAAAAATACTATCAAACTTTTATTTATTACAAAACCACTTAAATTAAAAAAAACTTTTTTAGTAAACATGAACTTGTAATGTGTAACTTTTTCTATGGTTTTAAAATGCTTAATTAAACCATAAAAGTAACAAAACATTCAAACAAACTAAAAAATTGATAATAGTTTTTTAAATTGAGCTAATACTTTTATTTTGTAATTCAAGATACCTGTTACTAAAAATAATGAATATCGTTTTAAAACCTTAATATTGATTAAATAAAAACCACTAAAATGTTTAATGGTGTTAAGGCAGTAAGGGATATAAGAATGAAAATAAAGAAATAAAACTTATATTAATAGAATAGTAGTATAGTAATAAAATAAATATATTGAACCAATAACAAAATTGAAATTAAGAAAAAACACTAAAAGTAACTAAAACTATATTTTATAAAGCTAACCAACCTGAGTTTTGAAAAAAAAACCAAATGATCCTAAATCAAACTAAGAAGTGTATTTAAAACTATTTGTATATTTGTTACATTTAAACTAACCACTACAATTTCACAAGAAGTAAAAAGAATCAAATAGTTTTAGTTTGTTTTTTAAACTTTATATAGAATATTTTACATGATTATAATAACCCTAAACTTATGTCTAAATTACTTGCCTCAGATTAAAACTAGATTGAGTTCATTTTAGAAAACCTAAATAGTTCCGAGTCATGCGTAGATTTTCTTTATTTATTTACCTTTGGTATTTATTTATTTAGTTATCCTGAATGTTTGAATACTCTTTGTAAACTATTATGAATATCTATTATAAAAAATCATCTTGGGTTAGGCCGAATTATATACAAAAATACTTAATTATTTTGAGTGTGTGACAACCCTGATATTAAAATTTTATGCATATAAATTTAAGTTTTATAATTTCCGGATGCATAACAACATATTTTATTCTAATAGCATTTTAAAATAATTTATTGTTCTTACTAAAAAAACATTTAAAGCTTAATGAGTGCCAATAAAGTTAGTTTTCTTAAGTTTATAATTTTAACCAAGATTAAAATAAAACTGAAAAATAAAAAAAAAACTGCAGTCAACACAATCGCATTAAACACTTCTTTTACATAATTTCAGTCAAATATATTTTTTCTAATTTTAAGTAATTAGTTGGTAGGGGTAAACTGTTTTTTAGTGTAAATGCTACATCAACAACTAAGCTAAAATTTAATTTTCTAATAAATAACTTGATGAAGTACGATTTCTATTATTTAGGCACTTAAGTTTATCTAAAGATGATGTTATTTACTTTTTGTAAGTTTTCTTCTTTATAACTAGATTCAATCAGAAAAATCAGTAGGGTTTTCATTAAATGCTTAAAACTAAATAAACAATGAAATAGTTACTTGTATTTATAAAATATTCAAATTAATAGAATTAAATTGTAGACCAAATAAAAAGAAAGAGTGGCACTGCTTACTGTAATAAGATTTATTATAAAAACGTCATTCTTTGAATACATGAAAATAGAGCCTGACTTACAACCAGTTCGTCTGAATCACCCTGGCTTAATAAAAACTTTAAAATATTATTAAGCATAAAACTTGACATAAACTACTCTTAATCCTGCTTAAGAGACAAAAGGTTTCTAAATATGAATAGTAATCGTAGAAACAGAATTTTTAAACTAATTAAAACTTACAAGAAAGGTTAGCTAACCTGCGTCATGCTGTATGGCAACAAAGTAACCCTGTAACTAGCAACAGTAGTTTTTTAGCACTTGAATGAAAAAAATATCTTATAAAGCAGCAGAAGTTTTTGAATAATGTGTAATTTAGTATAGGGCTGCTTTATATAAAAGTTTTTTTTTTTTAGTCACTAAGGCTTTTTTTGTTATTTGAATCATTCAGAAACTTTTTGTAAACATTTTAAACCTTCTAAAAAAAACAAACAAAGTATAGATATAAGCATACTAAAAACATTTTCAAAAACGTTGTTCCACTAAACACATCTATTTTCCTATTTTTTATACAAAACTAAACATATTCTTTGCAAGATGAGAGAACTTCAATAGTTTTAAAGTTAATTAAAATTTTTGTATTTTTCAATGAGTTACTTAACTTAACTTAAGAGTTTACATGCTTATTATTAAAATGTTGAAAAGGAGCTTAAGTTAGTTTTTTGACACCTTTATCTTTCTAATGGCATTTACTGGGTTGAGTAGTTTTTTTTTTAATTTCCAATCGAATAACTGAAGAGTTCTTGAATGTTGTGATATTTATATGATTTATTTTGAATGCGTATATACGATTCAATAACTCGAAGGTTTTTGGTGGACCAGGTTGTTAGATCAAATTTTTGGAGATTTTTTGAATTTTTTAATAAACAATATGATAAATAAATTTTTGTTTTAAAATTAAATTGTACATTGATGACAAAAACTGCAACAAACTGACTAATAAGAACTGTGACAACATGTTTTTTACTTTCTAACTGCATACAAAAATAACAATTATTTATAAATATTTTTCCAGTTTTTTGAAACACATATTTTTCTATTTTAATAAAAATTAAACGTAAGAAAAAAAAAACTTATATAATGACTTAAATGGTGCTCTGAATGTGTTTCTAATTAAATTTATATCAGAAATATTTTTTATTTATTATTATTATTATTATATTGTTTATTGTGCAATGTTGGACTCAGCCATCAAAACCTGAGCCACTTAAACAGGACACACAAAAAGAAAAAAAGAAAATAAACTTATATTCAAAACTTTAAGATAAATTATACATATATATATATACAAACATAATTTAAATGGAAACACAAAGTTAAACACAATATGATAAACAAATGAACTAAATTGAAAATTCAGTTCAAAAAATTCAAATTTATATATTACTTAGTACACACAGTAAAGAAGTTTGTCTAAAATCATGGCTTATAAAACAATATTCATAACTACAAAATATATAAGTAAACTAATAGTTTGTAGGGGGGAGGCGTAGGGAAACGAATATTTTTCCTTTTGTTACAGTGGAAAATTAGTTAATTTTACTGGTATTTATCGTATTTAAGTCAAATCTTTTTAGCTTTAAACGAAATTGTTCTACCCTCTCACAAGATACTATATCCTGAGGTAGTCTGTTCCACATAGCTTTTGCTCTGTGAAAAAATGCGCCTTGCCACTGACTGTTTTGAAAATCATGTTTACATTTTATTTTCAAATTATTTCCTCTTAGTTGATATTTATTTTGGGAAAAATTAAAAAACTGGTCAAAAAAACTTTTATATTTGCCATTGATAATTTTGTAAAGAATTAATAAATCAAATTCCCATCTTCTATATTCCAGTGATTTCAATCCAAATTTAATCATTCTATCATTATATGACGTGTAAGATATGTTGCAACGATTACAAATATGACGGGTAAAACTCCTTTGCACAGATTCAATTTTGTTAATATCCTTTTTTAAATGGGGTGACCAAATTTGGGTACTAAACTCAAGTTTAGGGCGAACGTATGTTTTAAATAGTTTTGTCAGAATTGAAGCAGAATTAGTTTTAAAACTTTTCAATATTTGATAACATGTAGTTTTTGCAATCTTATATAAATAGTTGATATGTTCATTCCATTTCAAATCTTTGGAAATATAAATTCCTAAATCTTTAAAAACTTTAATTTCTGGTAACTTGATGTTATTGATTAAGAGGTCAGTTGGAGAAGATTCTTTTTTGTTAATGGTTAGAATTTTACATTTGCTAGGATTTAAGTTTAGTTTTCTTGTTTTTAACCATATGTAAATATTATCTAAAGATAGTTGTAATGAAGTATTTGACTGACTAAAGATTTTGGCATCATCTGCAAATAAGCTTAACTCACTTTTAATATCAATGTTTGAACAAATATCATTAATATAAATTAAAAAGAGAAGGGGACCAACTACACCACCTTGTGGTACTCCACTGTAGATTGTTAAAGAGTCAGAAAGCGTATTATTGATGAGTACTCTTTGTGATCTATTATTTAAAAAGTTATCAAACCAATCAATTAAGCTTTCATGCAGCCCATACTGATTTAAAATTTTTAATAATCTTTTGTGTGATACTGAATCAAAGGCTTTTTGAATATCCGTATAAACTACTTTAGTAAATTCATTTTTGAGATAAGGAACTAACCAAGAATGTAAGCATGTTAACAGTTGAATGGTTGATGAGCGGTTTGGAACAAAACCAAACTGTTTGTTAGTTAATAATTTGTTATCAAAGAGGTGATTGAGAATTTTTACAGATACAATATGTTAATAAATTCTTGAAAAGCCACTTGTTAGAGATATTGGTCTGTAATTTAATGCATCGTGTATATTACCTTTCTTGTGCACAGGAATAATAAAAGATGTTTTCCATTGTTTAGGAACAACAGATAGTTCTATTAGGCTATTATTATATATTAGATAGGTTATTATTGACATAAAATTGCTAAGTATAGTCAAATATATAATAGTAAAACATGTGGGATTTTAGGATTTACAAATTTAAAAATTAAACAGTTTCTTATATTACCTTTTTCAAAAACTAATTAATTTGATATTTTAGTTTGATTTTTCAAATCAATAGTTTTCAATTTAATTAGGCACCTTAAAAAACTAATATGACTTTTGCTTTGATTCTTTTTACCAATAACTAAAGTATCATGGATTGACTTTTAATTTAATTTTTGCTTTAATTTAAAAACATCTTGATTTACAGGCAAGGGTCACATGATTGGATTGTGTATCTTCGTTGCTTGCTTTGAACTTCCAGATTGATAGTTTATACATTTGTGGTATTAAGTGCTGAGATTTTACCTTTGACTAGCTCAAAACAACATGTCATCAAGGTTTTTTTTTGTTAAAAAGGTAGAAGTTGTTTTTAATTACTTAAATGTTAATAAATTTGTGGAGCTAAACATGAATGAACCTTCTTAAAAAAATCATCAGGGTAGCCACTGGTTTTTAAGAAGTTTCTTCCAGGTTTTTAAAAATACTCGTCTATGGGTTTATTTCTAGTTTAAAATTAAGTTTAAGGTTAAAACCTGTGTGAAAATGTATTCAAAATTAGAAAAACACTGTTAAGCTACTTTGAGTTGGTAATGACAAGTTTTTTAATCTTTTTGATAGATTTTTGTTTCAAATAAAAATTTTGGTTTTGAATATGTCTGTTTAAAGTTCAAGGACTTTTATGATTTTCGTAATAATTTTTTTAATTTCATGGTTTGTTCAAAATTTCAAAAATTCAAGATTTTTACAAGACTCCAAGTTTTGTGGTAAACATGATTTATCCTTGTAAATGAAAAAAAAATTATAAATCGATTTTGGATGGTTTTTGTTAGCAGTAATGCCCAAACAAATTGATTAACTATAAGGCTCACATGATTAGATTGTGTATTTTTATTGCTTGCTTTGAACTTCCAGCTAAATAATTTATACATTTTTGTTTTTAGACTTTGAAATTTCACCTTTTGAGTATTCGCCAATCAAAATGTAACAAGGGAAAATAATAACTAAACTAATATTCTTAAAAAAATATAACTTATTTTTAATTACTTCAATTTTAATTGAAAAGTAGAATTAAACAAGAATAAATCTGCTTAAAAACTCTCCAGGATGGCCACTGGTTTTAAAAATACTCGTCATTAATACATTTGTGTATTTAAGCGTTGAAATTTTATGTTTTGAGTATTCGTCAAACAACATTTTACCAGGGGATATTTTTCAAAAAGTTGTTTCTGATTACTTTAAGGTTAATTAAAAATTAGAATTAAGCAAGAATAAACCCTTTCAAAAACTTAACCGGGTGGCCACTGTTTTTTATAATATTTGTTTTTTAGTTTATTTTTAGTTAAAAATTAAAAATTGTGTGCAGTAGTTTTCAACTAAGATAAGGAACTGTTAAGCTACTTACAATGTGTTTTTAAATAAAAGAAATTGATAATGATATGAAATCATATTTTATATTATAGGTTTTGAGTCTAACCAAAATCTAAGTACTTAAAATGTAAAAATGTTTTGAAACTCCAGATTTTTAATGATTTTTAGTTAGATTTCCATATTATTGAAATTTTGTTTCAAATATTTCTCTAATTTAGGTTTTGTTTAAAGTTTTCCATGTTTTGTGGACATCCTGATTGATCCTTGTGGATTGAAGATTGAGACTAATGTTTTTCAAACATTATGAAATAAAACATTACAATTTAAAAAATATTATAATTCTTTATAATTAAAATATGCTAAAGTGTTTAATCTTCAGTAATTCAACATAATTGTATAAATATATTTTTATAAAAACATAAGTTTTATAGTTAAATTTTTGTAACAGTGTTTTTTTACTATGCAACATTAGCTGAATATAGTCAAAGTAAATAAACTTTATATAAATAAATGAACAAAAGGTCTTTTTTGTTGTAAATACATATTATTATAAACAGGGATTCTACTGTTTTAGTCAAAAAACTGTTTTAAAGTGAACATTCATTTGATTGAGTCATCCTGAAATTTTTAAAATCCTAAAAAAGAATGAAAAACTTTAAAAATTCACGAAAAAACTATTTCTTCAATAAATTTAGGTAAAAAAAAAATCTAATAATTCAACTAAATCTCATTTAAAGTCTGAAAAATTGCCAATTATTTTTAAAATATTTTAAAACAATTCTCAGTTTTATCAATAAGAAAATACCTCACTTGAGTTAGCCTGACTTTAAAATCAATTTAAATTATTCTGAGTTATATTGAATCACCCTGATATTTTCAAAAAATAAAAAAACTGTCTGAGTAATCCAGAGTATCCTAGTGGTAAACCTGTATAAATATTTTTTGACATTAATACTAATAATAATAGTTTGTGTTACTAGTTTTTATATAATAATTTTGTTTCAATCAAATTTGTGTGGCCTTGTGTTAAAAGGGGTCCTAAGAAGTGCTTTGAAAAATCTCTAAAGTGAACAGTATTCAAAGATACAAACCCAGTGATTGGCAAATAAAGAAAAAAAAATTGCTTTTTATACTGTTACAAAGGTTTCTGCTACAATTATAGAAAAAATATTATAAAATCTAAACCAAAATTGAATTTAAATATATTTTTTGTAAATTAAAAATGACAGGCTCCATTAAGTTGTTGCAAATTTTTTTCACTTATGATTATATAAATTCAGTATTGATAAAAAACTTAACATTTTTCATAACCAATAAAATATAAAATGGTTTTAATTTGAACTTATTATCTTTATTAAAACTTTAAAAGCTTAAAAATGTAAAAAACTTTTCATAGTAATATAAGAGATGGGGAAAATTTTAGTTAAAACTTTATTTTTAATAAAAATATTTAAAACAACTTTTACACATTTTTTATTTTAATAAAAAATATGTAAACTTTACTTTGATAAAACTTTTTTCTTTCCAGTACTACTATAGTTCGAGCCAGACATGGTAACAAGCGCCGCCTTTTAGTTAAAACTAAAACTAAAATATTGGAAATCCCCGGCAGTAGGATTTTAAACTTTGTATGAATGAAAATGTTGTTAAAACAAGTCTTTAAGAAAAAAGAACTTTTGTAAACATTATTTAAATTATTAATAAAAAACCAAATTATTTTTATAAGTATGAATGCCTTTAATGTTAGTTTATATTTTTTATTGAAATAAGGTTAATTTTAGTCATCTAATGAATAAATTAATCATAAATAATTTGTTCACTGTTAGTTGTAAATAATGATGGAATAGTAAATTTGGAAAAATAAATGTTATACATTTATGTTTTCTGCCAACTTGCCACTTTACCTGGAATTCATGAAAATCCTAGAACTTGGGAAATTTTGAAAAAAAACTTGAAAAACCTGGAATTTTGAACAAAAATCACTAAAAATAACCTGAAAAACATGGAATTTTAACAACTTTCACATGCTCAATAGCAAAATTTAGACTTGACTTAAAAAATCTGTCATATATATAAAAAAATTTGTCATCATTTTTTTTTAATTTAAAGTAGCTTTACAGTATATTTTCAATGTTTTTATACTATTCAAAACAGATTCTCACCTTAAACTTAACTTTTAGACTTAAAATAGACCCAAAAATGTGTACTTTTAAAAACCTGGAACAAATTTGGAAAACCTGAAAAATTTTTTGCAAAAACGATTTGCAACCCTGTATGAAGATAATAAATTTGAATAAAAACTTAGTAGTATTAAATATAAATAATTGTACAGATTATTTAAACTTTTTTATTTATGGTTTTTCATCTTTTAGAACTTTTTTTTCTCAACTTTGATGAAAAAAACAAAACTTTTGGTAATTAGCTAAACATTTTTTTTTTCAATTCTACTTATATTTACATTTATATATCAAAGTACTTTAATTTCTAAAGGTAAATATAAAATTATAATTTTTTACTTGTAAAATAAAAAAAAAAATTAAGAAATACAATTACTCTAAATTCATTTTATTACAACTTAATACTTTAATTTACAACCATGAAACTATTTGTTATTTAGATGAATTCTACTTAAATATTTAATTTTTAATGTGGTAAAGCCATGGGATTTTTTTTTATAATAATTAGGTAAACTAATATATATCCTGCATAGTTTTATTAAAAAAATTAGTGCACAATAAAAGTTTTTTACAACTAGTTTTGTAAATTAAGAGTAGCTAACAGGTATAATAAAGAATTTTTTATTCCTTAACCCAGTCTGCTTTGCTTATTTTTTTATTAATTCAGTCTGTTTAAACCTTTTTTTGTCTTATGAATTGTACACACTTACTGAAAATCATGCTTGTTAAAAACTGTTGAGAATCTCATGCTATCTTAAGTTAGTTTTGACATTTGTTAAG
The DNA here is from genome assembly GCF_965202585.1 of Thalia democratica. NCBI lineage: Eukaryota > Metazoa > Chordata > Thaliacea > Salpida > Salpidae > Thalia > Thalia democratica. The sequence continues at coordinate 115,367,252 of NC_139165.1, read as the reverse complement.
TCTCGTGCTAGTATTAAATTTTCTTAGATTCAAATTATTTGAATAGCTTTAATTTTATAAATTTGGTGTTTTATGGTATTTATTGTCAATTGGTATTAGTTTTATCTTTGACTTATATAAATTATAAGTAAATATTCATTATAGTTAAAGGTATTCTTCTGTTTATCAAAGGTTAAATAACCCTGTATCTTGTGTTGCAGTAATTGCATGAGAAATTAAATAAAATTTAAGTTCTTTTTAAGTTTTAATATATAATTTAGCTAAGTATCTAATGACTTTTTTTTTCTGAATTGTATTAATAATACTTCAGTAACACAATAAACATAACATTTAAGCACTTGCATCTTTGTAGGTAACAACAGTCGAAATTTTGACACCAAATTTACCAGACTCAGAAGACTTACCACCTTTAGATGTTCCACCCCCTAAAAAAGAAGGTATCTGAAATCATGTGAATCAGTTGATGAGTTAAAAGGTTGTTTTTATCTGTAATAATTTTTAATAATTTAATATACAAATTTGATTATTTTTACTTTTAAATCAACTACACATTTTTTTTTCTGGAAAAACTCAGCTGATTTTACTCAATATTTTAAACAAAGTTCTTTTAAAGCAGTTTTAAGATTTTCACCAGTAATTTTTATGAAAAATTACTTTTTAGTTAGTTTTCAAAGAATAATTTGTAAATAAAGTTTAATTTTGCACAAATAATCATTTATCATGTAAAGTATTAAATCCTATTTCACATATCACTTATTGTTAGTTAATGGTTTATCAATTTTATCTATAAACTTAGACTTCAATTTTTAAATGGTTATTATCAGATTTTGCAAATAATGAAATAGAGTTTTTATGTTCAATGTAAAGTTTGCAACATAGATAAAATTTGCTTTTATTTACTTATTAAGTAGATAAATTGGTTTAGTAGGGTTATAGGGTTGGAGGGGGGCAAATCACTTGTTTATAAGATTTAGATTAATTTTTTACTCAATAAACTAAGATACCGGTTGTTTGTTTTTTGGAAATTCATATAAAAAAGTTATTAAAAATTTTGGTCATAATATGTTTTAAATTGTGTTTATTATCTTATATTTATCTTTTATTTAAAACTTTACATTTATAATAAATTTTATAAATTTGATGTCATAAAATCTATTATTTATATGTAACTTCAAAATTATTATTTCTTTTAGTAATTTAAAATGCATTGTTGTTGTTCAATATCTTTTTTTCATTTTTTATTGAATATTATTATTTAACAATTAAGTAAAACACTTATTTTATTACTATACTTAGACTTGAACTTTATGATGTTTTTTTTTTAATTAAATTAAATTTTGTTAGTATAAAACAAAGTTTTCTTCATAGGATAAACTTAGTTTTGTTATTTTTTTAATTAGATAAAATAGTTTATTGAGGGCAAAGGGAGGGGGTAAATGATTTGTTTATTACATTTAGTTAATTTATTACCTAATAATATAACATACTTTTTTTATTAATTAATCAAAAAAATAAAACTATTTTTTATTTTTGATCCCATGTATTTTTATTTGTCTTTAACTTTATTCTGACATGTGGTTTGTATTATATATCAAGAATTTTTCCTGAAAGTTTGAAGTAAATTGGTTTAAAATTTGAGTATGATGTAGCTTTTCAATGATTTTTTTATGAAATTGGCTTTGACAGATTTTATACTATAGAGCTAAAATGGATTTTTTTTTCAAATAAAGATTATTTCTCAAAAACTATTCAATTTTTCTATTATATTATTTTTATAGAGAAAATATATATTAGTAAATACTTTTAAATACAGCCAATGTTTTTTTTAATTATTTTGATGTCCTTTACCATTACAAGTTATACTCACTTTAAATATATAATAAGCTTCTTTAAAAGTTTTATTTATAGAAGCCTTATGCTCTTAACCATTTTTTAATGTTTAGTTGTTATGTGTTTAAATCTAAATACTAAAGTTTTTATGCCATAAGGTAATCATAATTGTATACTTTGATTTTTAATTTTGTATCAACTGGAGGTTTGGTTAATTGAGTGAAAAAAACTTTTAAAACAAAATGGTGACTAAATAATCTAGTAATTATACAAAACTATTTAAATCAAGTTTCAAAAATTTAAGTACATGTATTCTTAGCTCAATTTAAACTATGGTGCTTACATATATTCAAACTGTCTAGTTTAGTTTATTATGATACGTTTTTGTTATGATGATAAACCTTTAGTTGTTTTTATATTTAGTTTTAGCTTTTGTTTTATATAAACAAGTACAATTAATGTTTTAAGTGTTATTACTAAAAATTTTTTTTTTTTAATTTTTAATTTAGTAAAGCTATTGGATCTATTTTATTTTATAAAAATCTTCTAAATTACTGTATGATCTACATAGTGTTATTAAAAATTATAGTACACAATTTAAGTTTTTATAACCAGTTTTGTAAATTAAGAGTTGCTAACAGGTATAATAAAGTGCATTTTTATTCTTAAACCCAATATGTTTTGGTTTTTTTTTATTAATTCAATCACTTAAAAACCTTTTTTTTTGTCTTATGAGTTGTACACACGCAGGAAAACTCATGTTTGTTAAAAAATGATGAGAATATCATGCTAACTTAAGTTATTTTTGACACTTGTTGAGTCATTAGAACTTTTTCTTGAATTAAAATTATTTAATTGCCTTAATTTTATAAATTTGCTGTTTTAATGTATATATTGTCAGTTGGTAGTAGTTTTATCTTTGACTTAAATAAATTATATGTAAATGCTCATATAAGTTGAGGGTATCCCTGTTATCAAAGGTTGATAACCATGTATCTTGTTTGCAGTAAATACTTGAGAAATTTTTAGATTTTTTAAGCTCTTTAAGTTTTAGTTAATAGTTTAGGTAAGTATCTAAAAACTTAACTATTTTGTTTAATGTACTAATAATTTTTAAGTTACTGACTAAATATTATATTTTTAAAACTCACCAGACTCAGAAGATAAACTACCTTTAGATGTTTAACAACCCAAAAATAGAGATATCTGAAATCTTGGAAATCAGTTGATAACTTAAAAGGTCTTTTTTTATATGTAACAATTTATAGTAATTTAAAATACAAATTTGAGTATTTATACTTTGAAATCAACTACACAATTTTTTTTTCTGGAAAAACTTAGCTTTTTTTACTGAATATTTTAAAGCAAAGGTTTTTAAAGCAGATTTAAGATTTTCATTTCTGTTTTTTATAAAAAATGTTTTTTTAGTTACTTCTTAAAGTATAATTTGTAATTTGAGTTTAATATTGCACAAATAATCATTTATCATGTAAAGTCTAAAATCCTATTTCACTTATTTTTTGAAAATTGATATTTTTTAACAATCTTGTAAGTATTGTTGTTCAACAGTTAGCAATGCAATTTTCAATATTTTCCATAAACTTGGACTATAATTTTTAATGGTTATAATCAGATTTTGCAAATATTTAAATAACATTTTTGAGTTCAAAACAAAATATGCTTTTCACTTATTTAGTAAACTAAATTGTTTAATCGGGTCATAGGGGTGAAGGGAGGCAAATAACTTGTTAATAAGATTTAGTTTTATTTATACTCAATTAACTACGATATCGGTTGTTTTTTTCATCAAGTATAAGATAAACAAATAGCTTTACTTAAAACTTTGGTCATAATATGCTTTGTACTGTAGTATTATAAATTTCTTACTTTTATTTTAAACTTTGGTTTTTAAAGCAAAAAATTATAAATGAAATTTAATGTTGTGAAATCAATTATTTATATGCAATGTCTAAATACCTTTTTATTTTATTACTTTAAAACTCATTAATATTTTTCAATTATTGTTTCCATAATTTATTAAATACTATTTTTAAGCACTATTTAATAGTTTAGTAACAAATTTATTTTATGTTATTACTATACTTAGACTTGAAATTTTTGATGTTTTTTTTTTTGATTTTGCAAAACTTGGTTTTGTAATTTTATTAATTATATCATTTGGTTAATTGAGTCCATAGGGAGGGGGGGAAATCTGTTTATAACATTTAGTTTTATTTTTTCCTTATTAATTTGACAAAATCTTTTTAATAAAAAAAAGGAACTTAATTTTTTATATAGTTCATAAAATATTATAATTTGAATTTTAATAAATCTTTTTATGACAAGTGTTTTTTAATAATATCAAGATCTCTTTCTGAAAGTTTGAAGTAAATTGTTTTAAAGTTAAAAGAGGTGGTAGACTTTTAGTTTTTTCTAGAAATGCCAAGAAAATTGACTTAGACAGATTTTCATACTTTACAGTTGACTGGATTTAATAAAAAAGTTTATATAACAAAAAATAATTAATTTTTTCTAAAGAAAGTATGTTCTAGCAAACTCTTTTTAAATATAGCCAATGTTTTTTTTTTATAGTTTCGATCCCTTATGGCATTAACAAGTTGTACACACCTTGTATATAACATGTTACAAGCTTCTTAAGTAGTTTTATTCATAGAAACCTTATGCTTTTTACCATTTTTTAATGGTTAATTGTTATGTTTTTTGGTAAAAACAATAAATTTATTATATGTTACAATGTTGTCATAATTATATACCTACATTTTTAAATTTTATTTTAACCAAAGGTGTTATTAATAGAGTGAAAATTATTTTATAACAAAAGTCGGGACTAAACAATCTTAAAATTATAAAAAAGTATTTAAAGCATGGCTAAACTTAAATATAAATCATGACTAAACTTTTACTGTTTATTTATTAGTTCATTTTATTTGACAAATAGATTATGTTAATATTCTTCTTCAAAAAAATAACGATCGAACCTTTTCAGGTTAGATCTGCAATAAACACACTTAAACAGAATCTGAAAGACTTATACGCCAAATTCAAGTAAGCTTAGTTTTGATGACAAAGCAAGTATAACTAGTTTTTTAATTTAAGCTTTTATTAAATAAATATGGTATAACATTAGTTTTTAATTATTTACTCAAAAATAAACATCTTCATTTACTTATAAACGCCAACAAATGTACTACTACTTTCTTATAACCAAAAATTACTAACATTAAGTTAAAGATTTAGTCTAATCAGTTTTTGGTTAAATTTAACAACAGTGAAATTAATAAATGTTATTTATTCTCTAATGATTTAAATAGTTTTTATTTATCCATATAACTGAATTTTTAAAAATAACATTTTTCAATTTTTTTATAGGTCCTTTTGTGGAAGAACCCAACTTTCATTTTGAAGTCAACGAGATGTATGAAAATATCACATTTAGTTAAACGGCACAGGTAAAACCACTCAAAATCCATGTTGTATAGTCAATTGTGTTTATTAACAACAAACTAAATAGCTTAAATTTTGTTTTAAAGAGGACGTATCTAACAAGAATTAATAAATGTCTGATTTTGTTTTTACTTTACTATTGAAAAATTTCAGTCAAAACTCAAGTTACTAAAATATTTATGTTTCTTTTAAAATAATTATTTTTACTTCCAGTAAGTTGTCATACTTTCTGTAATTGCATTTCAATCAAAAGTATAGATTATTATAAATGCTTTATTTTAAACGCCAATTAAATTAAGTAAAGAATGTTTTAAAACTTTCATATATTTTACTAAAAATTCTCGTTGTAAAAGTAGTTATATTTCTGGTTTTCTTATTTACCTTCACAACATACATATGTGTGCTATTAAAAAATTGTTCTTAATATTGAGTGTTAGACGAAAATAAATTATTTTATGGACAGAGCATCTAACCTAATTTTAATATTCCTATAATTTCAAACATTTTATAATTATTTGTTTAATACAGGTCAAAAATATTTTACAAGTTTTGTGCAAGCGCTTATAATACTTATGCTCATTGAAAATGACAATCACAAATTTTAACAAAGTCATTCTTTTCTTAAAAAGACAAAATACTTCTCATATAAATCTATGAAAAAATTGAGAAACTTCACTTAAGTTTGAAATATTTTTACTTGAGTTATTGTCTAGGCTTTCTACTGTTTTCAGTTATGCTGATCATGTTTTTATTCGAAATTCTTTAATATATATATTTACAAAGTTTTATATGTAAAATGCACAAATTTCTTAAAACAAGAGTTTATTTTTTGCATTTTTGTAGTAACTAGTAATGTAGTAACATTTTTGTAGTGCAATGATGATTGAACTGTTAAATTTCACTAAAATATGTTTTTGTAAAATAGAAGTTTTGACTTAAAGTTTTTTTTGTCTATTAAACTTTGAAAATTCTTATTTTTGTAGTTTTTATCATGTATTTTTTAAGATTTTGTATTATATTTTGAAATTTCATATAAATCCTTTGTGTTCCTTAAAGAAAATTTTAACAAACTAGTTTTGGCTCAAATCCTTTTTTTTTTGTGAATTTTTAACAGCTTTTTTGTTTTATACCTGAAATTTAAACTTAAACAAGAAATTAAACTAAACAAATTAAAAATGTTTTTGTAAAATTGCTACAACTCCCAATTATAACAATAAAAAAAGTTTAAGTTATATTTTTGTAAAATGTTTTTATTTTGTGCACTTGTTCATTAATAAACATATTTAATAAGCTCGTTATCTATACAACAGAAAAGTATTTAGAGTATTTAGCTGTTAATAATATAACTTACTGTTGTGTTGAAGGTTTATAAAATATTTTTATTTACAATATCTCCCAGTTTGCCTTTTTTTTACAAACTTTGAAGCTTTAATTGAATAAATAATTTTTAAAGCACATAAGTAATTAAAAATAATGTTTATTTAATGGCTTATTATACGTACAAAAAAAACATTAAAAAAAAATTAAAACTTAAAGCTAAGTAAAGTAAGTTATAGATAATTATCTCTAAAATTAATTTTTTCTCTTAAGTTAGTTTTACTCATTAAACACATTAAAGTTGTTTGAAATAAAGTAAAGTTCCTTTTAAATTTGAATCTTTGCTTTATATTATAGCAACTAATATTCAAAGAAAAAGTATATTAACTAATTTAAAACTTTTACTTGCGAATTCTTTTAATGTCATAAACTTTAGTAACATAAGTTTGTAATAAATTGTATAAGCGGAATAATTTTTTAAATTTAGTGTTAAATAATGTTTGTTTACATAAGCATGGTAATTCAAATTATCATTAGTTAATATTTTAATAAAGTTGTTACAGCAACAAAAATAATTAAGAAACTATGAAATTTAAGAAAATGTAAAACAAGAGGTGAAAGTTAGCTATAACTTAAAAAATTTACAAACTATTATGAAGAAATATGATAATAGTTTAAGCGTATCATTTGTTTTAATCACTAATTTCTTTTTTTAGTTCTCTCTCTCTCTTCCGCTTTAAGCGTGTGTCATTTTGAAAAGTTTTAAAATAAAGAGAATAACTCGAGCGCGCTCACGCATACCACTTATTTTTCACTTTAGTTTCTTTTATTTCTCTAGGTTTCTCTCAATTTACTATAAAACTTTGAACACGTGTAAACAGATAAAACAGCTATAATTAGTGACTTTAAAATTTTACCATGCCTGGCTCGTACACTTTTATCATCTAATTGTTTTGTAAAAACTTCATGCATTTGTTTTTAAAACTATCAACTACTGAATTTCTACAAGTTGCACCAAAACTTGCTAATTGTTGATGGTTTTCATCAAGCTTTATTCTTTTAACATCAATGTGGTCCATATTACATTCACTTGACATGAATTGATGATATTTTGTTTATCTTGTTATAAAAAAATCTGAAAGTAATAGTTTAAATATAATTGGCTATTCCAATAATAATATATTTTTTAATAAGAAATAACTTGTAACAAATAGTTTATTAGGAAAATAATTTTGAAGACTAAAAAATTTTTAACATGGAAAAGTACAGTTTTAAATTAACAAAATTTCTGCTTAAAAAATATATAAATTAAATTACTTAACTATATTCTTGCTATTTTAAAAAAAAAATTAAAGTTAAAATTAAAAGTTTGTTAGAACTTAAAAAAATAGTTTATAAGAACACTATAAAAAATCTTTGTTGTATTAAACAAATTTAATTAAAAATACTAAGTAAGTAATCATGAAAAAAACTATGAATTTGTAATTTGTATCTCTTTCAAATGGTTTTAAAATACTAAATTAAAGCATAACTATAACAAAATATTCAACCACACAAAAAAATGATACTATTCTTTAAATTAAGCTTATACATTTTTTTTGTTACTTAAAGATTCCTATTTTAAAAGTTATAGACATCATTTTAATACTTTAGTTTTATTTAAATAAAAACAAATAGATGTTTAAAGGTTTTAGAGCAGGGGATGATATAAGAAAAATAATAAAGTATTAAGACTTATATTTATAGAAAAGTAATATAGTAAAACAGAAAAGTATATGAAAATAATAACGAAAATAAAATTAAGAAAAAACACTTGAAAAACTATATATAATAAAGTTAGCCAACCTGTGTTTTGATAAAAAGAACAAATGAGCTTGAATCAAACTAAGTAGAGTATGTGAAAACTATTTTAATATTTGTTACATTAAACCTAACACTAAATTTTCACAAGAAGTGAAAAGAACCAAATAGTTTTATTTTTTTTTTAAACTTTATAAAGAAAATTTTAGATATAACCCTAAACTTATGTCTAAAATACTGGCCTGAGAATAAAACTAGATTGAGTTCATTTTAGAAAACCTAAATAGTTCCGAGTCATGCGTAGATTTTCTTTATTTATCTATCTATGGTATTTATTTATCTAGTTATCCTGAATGTTTGAATACTCTTTGCAAACTGATATGAATTTTTATTATAAAAATAACATCTTGGGTCAGTCCGAAATATATACAAATATCCTTAGTTATTTTGAGTGTGTGACAACCCTTATATCTTAATTTTATACATATAAATTTAAGTTTTATAATTTCCAGATACATAACAACATATTTTATTCTAATAACTTATTAAAATAATTCATTGTTCTTACTAAAAAAAACTTAAAGCTTAATGAGTGCCAATAAAGTTAGTTTTCTTAAGTTTATAATCTTAAGCAAGATTGAAATAAAACTGAGAAATAAAAAAACTGCAGTCAACACAATTGCTTTAAACACATCTTTTACATTATTTCGGTCAAATACATTTTTTCTAATTTCAAGTACTTAGTTGGTAGGGGTAAACTTTTTTTTTAGTGTAAACGCTACATTAACCACTAAGATAAAATTTAATTTTCTAATAAAAAACTTCATTAAATACAATTTGAATTTATTTGGCAACATAAGTTTATCTGAAGATTATGTTATTAACTTTATAAAGATTTTCTTGTCTATAACTAGATCATTTAAAAACAAATAGTAGGGTTTTCTTTAAATGCTTAATACTAAATAAACAATAAAAAAATTACTTGTATTTATAAAGTATTTAAATTAATAAAATTAAATTCTAGACCTAATAAAAATAAAAGTGACACTGCTGGCTGTAATAAAATTGTGTAAAAAAACTTTAACTAGGTGTCATTCTTTGAATACAAGAAAATAGAGCTTGAACTAAAGCCAGTTAGTCTGAGTCACCCTGTCTTAATAAAAAATTTAAAAATATTATTAAACAAAAAACTTAACATTAATTACTCCTTGTCAAGCATACGAAACTAAAGGTTACCAAAGATAAACAGTAATACACAAAATTTTAAATTTTAAATTAACTTTAAATTTAATTGAAAGGTCAACTAGCCTGAGTTATAGTGCATGGCAACAAAGCGACCCTGCAACTAGCAATAGTTGTTTTTTAACAATTAAAAATAAAAATTCTCTTAAAAAGCAGTAGAAATTTTTGAATAATGTGTAATTTAGTATAGGGCTGCTTTATAAAAAAAAATTAATTGTTTTAGTCACTAAAGGCTTTTTCTGATATTTGAAAGTTTGTACTTCACTTAGAAACTATTTGTAAAAAATATAAACCTTCTTAATAAAAAAATAAAGAATAGATATAAGTTTCAAAAACATTATCCCATTATACACATCTATATATTTTTTACAAAACTTACCATATCCCTTGCAAGATAAGATAGCTTCACTAAATTTTAAAAGTCAATTAAAAATTATGTATATTATAAAAAGATACTTGGATTTTGCAAACTCATTATCAAGCTGTTGTAAAAAAGCTTAAGTTAGCTTTTTGACACATTTATCTTTTCTAATGGCTGTAACTTTTAACTGTCAATTTAAATAACTGAAGACTTCTTGAATGTAATGATACTTAAATTATTTACTTTAAGTATGTGTGTACTACTCGATAACTTGATGGTTTTTAGTAGACAAGGTCCTTAGCTTAAACTTACAGATAACTTTTGTTTATCGTTTTAAATAACAATATAATAAATAGATCTTAGTTGGAATTAAGTTTTATATTCATGACGAAGACTGTGACTAACATAACTTTTGCTTTCTATTTTATAGCAGAGTGACAATCTATTTTTAGAATAATTTTCCAGGTTATTGAAACACATTTCTTATTCCTTTAATAAAAAATTAACATTAGTAACAAACATTTTAAAATTTATATAACTACTAAAATGATACTCTAATTGTGTGTGAGTTAAAATTTAAAACAATATAAGTTTAATTAAGAATTGTTTTTGATTATTATTGATAATGATGGTCTTTTCATTGCTAAGTAAAGTTAAAGTTATAGAAATAAAACATGTAAATTTTCCAGGTTTTACATAATTTTAACATTCAAAGTTTTATATTTTTATTTTTTCAAAAACTACTAGATTGTTTTTTTTTAACGTGAATTTTATATTCAATAATATAATTTTAAGTATAATAGCCACATTAAAAACCTAATATAACTTTTGCTTTGATGTTTTTTACCAATAATTTAGTACCATGGATAGATTTTAATAGTATTTTGATTTTAAGGTCAAAACATATTGATTCACAGGTCAAGATCACATGATTGGATTGTTAAATTAATTTTGTTGGTTGGTTAGGATTTTGAGCTCAATAATTTTCCCTTTGTTATTTTAAGTGTTAAAATCTTATTTTTTGAGTGTTAGCCAAACAACATGTCAACAAGAGATATTTTTGCGTAAAAAAAGATAGAATTTACTTTTGTTTACTTTAATTTTAACTAATATGGTAGAAATAAACATGAATAAACCTCCTTAAAAATTTATCAGGGTGGCCACTGATTTTTTAAATACTCGTTTTTGGGTATATTTAGTTTAAAATTAAATACTGTGTTAAGTAGTGTTCAACTAAATTAAAATACTGTAAAGCTACTTTGAATGTAGGTTTTTATAAAAGAAATCGATATTGACAAGAAATTTTATTTTATATCATATTTTTTTGTGTCAAACCAAAGTTTTAGTACTTAGTATAAGGGTTGCCCTTCTTTTAGTTGAAAAAAAATTTTCCCTGAGTAACCTTAAGCTTCCTTGAGTTTATTCAAACCCTTATAATTCTTTTAATTTATTACTAAATACAATTTTTATTCTAAGATTATTGAAGAACTAGCTGCAAGGCTATAAAGTTTCTAAATAAGCACTTAAAAAAAATAAAATCTATACTTTTGGAACATAATATTGAAGCTGAATTAACTAAACTTTATACAAGATCTAGAAAAAAGTTTATCTGAGATTTTTTAAAAAATCTTAAAATTTTCCTGGAATTTTTAGAAAAATCTAAAACTGCCATGAGTTTACCTGAGTTAAAAGAAGAGAGTCAAAATTCTCTCAGTTTCCCTGAGTTCCCTTAGTGTGTGGCAACCCTGTAAAAATAGTTTAAAACTCAAGGTTTTTAAAATCCATATTATTCAAACTTTATTTGAAAAAATTCTCAAATTACAGGTTTTTTAGCCAATTCCAGGTTTTGTTGTTTGGGCACCCTGACTTATCATTCTATACTGAAGAATGAGACTGATGTTTTACAAACATTATAAATTGAAAATATATTTGAAAACATTTATATTTCTTTATAATCAAAATTTGCTAAAACATTTGATCTTCAGTAACTTAACATAATTGTATAATTGGTTTTTTCTATAAAAACATCTGTTTTATAGTTAACATTTTATGATAGTGTTTTTTTACTATGTAAAACTAGCTTAAAACAGCAAAGTAAATAAGTTTTCTTTGAAAAAATAAATAATTTATTTTTTGTTGTAAATACTTATTTTTATAAACAGGGATTCTACTGTTTTAGTGAAATATACTGTTCTGAATGCCATTTAATTGATCGAGTCATCCTGAAATTTTTGAAATCCTAAGAAAATATTAAAACATTTTTAAATTCACTAAATAACTATTTCTTTAATAAATTGGGTATTGAATAAAAAATATTTTAATTAATTTAACTAAATCTAAATCAAAATTTTAAAAATGGCCTAGAATTTACCAAATCTTAAAACAGTTCTCAGTTTTATAAAAAAAAAAACTATCTTGAGCCTGCCTGACTTTTAAAATAAATTTAATTTATTCTGAGTTATACTGTGTAATCCTGATATTTTTAAAAATTTAAAAATAGTTTGAGTAATAAGGAGTATCCTGAGTGTGTAGCAGCCCAGTACATATATTTTTGACATTAATACTAATTCATGATAATTTGAGTCACTAGTACTTATGTACTAACATTGTTTCAATCAAACTTGTGTGGCCTGATGTTAAAGGGGTCCTATTAAATGCTTTGAAAAATCTCTAAAATGAACAGTATTCAAAGATACAAACCCAGTGGTTGGCAAATAAAGAAAAAAAAAGTCTGCCTATTATACTGTTACAAAGGTTTCTGCTAGAACTACAAAAAAAAATATAATAAAATCAAAACCAAAAGTATTTCTAAATATATTTTTTATACATTAAAATTAACATGCTCCTTTAAGTTGTGGCAGTTTTTTTCTCACTTATGATTATATAAAAAACTTTATATTTTTCAAAACTAATAAATATATAAAATGGTTATAATTTGAATTTATTATCTTTATTCAAACTTTAAAAGTTTAAAAATGTAAAAAGCTTTATATAATAGTATAAGACAGTTGCAAACTTTTAGTTAAAACTTTATATTTAATAATATTGTTTAAAATAACTAATACACTTTTTTTATTTTAATAAAGAATATGTAAACTTAACTTTGTTTTAACTTTTTTTAATTCCAGTACTACTATAGTATTAGCTGTGGCTATTGAACTAAAATGGCTTTTTTTTTCTTTTTAATCAGTGTGCAGTCAAAACAACAAACACTTGTCAATTAACTACGTTAATGTTTATTCATCTTAAAATTACTGTCTAAAACAATAGAAAAGAAAATAATTTCAAAATTATATAAAAAAAAAAAATTATTCTTAAATTAGAAGAAAAATTTCAATTATAAATTACTACACTATGTCCCACAAATAATACGCAGTTGATTTAAAAATGTTATAATATGTACTAGGGAATCTACACACAAAAAATATGATTTTCCATTAAACATCAAGATTCTTTTGAACATCATTTATGTCTACATGATAATAAATTATTGGAATTTTCTTGTTTAGAAATGTGTCTGATTCTAATGTGGATGTGTTTCCCCAAGTATTTTCTGAGTCAGCAAAATTTCCAAAATTTTACTTTTCTTTATTATTCAATATCTAATAGCCATCTATTCCAATTTTCAATCATAAGTTAATCAATAAATAAACATTATAAAGTAAGATAAGAAAAATTATTAAAAAAATTAATTTTAATATTAAATAAAAATATATTTTGATGTCTTAGCTAAATACTAGTTGAAACCAGACTTGTCATAAGTTGTTTTTAATTTAATTACATCTGTTTAAACGAGAGAGTTGTCAAGCATGCGTTGTAGTAGAAAAAAAAAGAAAAAAGGAGTTTAAAAATTGAGAGAATAAGCTAAAGAAAAGTTTGCAATGCACTTTCATGCAGTTCTAAACTATATTTTTCCTTACGTTTAGGGGTTTAAAATGTTTGAATAACTTTTTGTGTATTAAAATATTCTCTTTAGTTATTTGTGATTCCTTTTATTAGATAAAAAATTTATTAATTTCAATAATAAAATGTACATGAATATAATTGAAACATTGAAATTGAATTACTTTCTATGGATTGAAAAATGTTTTTTTTTTCGGAAACTTAACATTTTCATTTTAAGATGCTTGCTTAAATTGAGTTATAACTAATTTGATTTTATTTAAAGTTTACCTACTTATAAACAATTTTATTTTACTAAGCACGATTGTTAACAATTGTTGACCAATCTCAAACTAAATGTTATTATTATTAAGAAGGACAGATATAAAAGGTGCTTAAATTGGTTTATTTCTACAAAACAGTTTTTTTTAGCAGGGATATATAAGTGTTTTCAATTAAATTTTAGACATAAATGTTTATATTAAATAACTTTCATATCTATGAGCTTAAAACTAATGTATTTTTAATCTTATTTATTGTAGCTTAATAAACATTTCTCAAAGCACAAAAAGCTTAAAAATAATAAAACTGTAATATTCACATTAAAACTTACAAAAAACTAAGTTTTTTATTTAATGAAACAAAAGAATTGAAAAACTTTTCATAGGAAAACTTTATAGTAAAAACTAAAAACTTTAACAAAATTAATTTATGACTATTAGTTATTAACAAAAATAAATAAGTGATGTCATTTAAATTTAGTCATGATTTTTTGTAAACAATATAAAACTATAAATTTACTAACTAACATATAAGGGGTAAATGTTTACAATTAAAAAACTTTCATATCTATGAGCTATAAACTAATGCATTTTTCATCTTATTTACTGTAACTTAATAGTCATTTTACAAAGCACAAAATGTTTAAAATATAATAAAACTGTAATATTCACATTTAAACTTACAAAAAATTAAGTTTTTTAAATTAATGAAACAGTATAAACAAGCAACTAAACTCTCAAAATTAACCCATAAATTAAAAAATGAAAATAAGAAATACAAAATAAATTGGAAAATATTACAAAGGGAGAAAAAACCAAAACCAGGAATTATGACATGCAGGTTGTGCTTAAAAGAAGCTTTACTAATCCTTGAATCCGGTACAAATTGCATCAACAAAAGAACGGAATTAATGAACTCATGCAGACACAGAAGCAGATTTTTACTAATAAACTGGAAAGCAGACAAAATTTAAACCAAATCGTAATTAAAGTAAAATATAGGTTGTTTTTTCTTGATTTTTTTTAATTGAGTTTTTGTTGACATTTGACTTAAATTGGAAAAAAAGTTTTTTTAGACAGTTCTTAATTCAACTTAGATAAATTTTTAGAATTTTTTTTAAATAATTATTAAATCCGTTAAAATTTTGACTGTTATGTTTACTTAACACAAATTAGATTTTAAAATCTTCAGCGACTTTGAGTTTTTTTAATGTTTTGTTGACTCTTGGCTTAAAACCACAATTTTGGACAATTCTTAATTTCTTTTAGATAAATTTCAAGGTATAAATATTTAATTATAATTTTATTTTTAAAGAAAAGGTATAAATATTTTATTATTTTTATTATTATTTTTTTAAAGAAAAGCTCTGAATTCGGTTTTTTTATTCGACTCATTATATTAATATTAATTATAACCTTTTTTTTAAAAACTAGTACCAATTTTACCTAAATATACTCTGATATGTGGTCTGATGATCGAATTGGCATGATCAACCCTTTTGTTAAATTTGAGATTTTCTCACGGCAAACGAAAGTCCGGACTTGTTCCGCAGACTTTCGCCGATTTTGTTGATTGTACTAAAACGAGCGTACCAGATGTCTTGCCTAGTGGACAATGTTTTAAACGTTGCACGGCAAAGACAATGCTGACTTCACTAATCATTGCCAGCAAATGGTTGCTTCATGCGAAAGCATGATAAACCGTTTGTAAATTGACGACTACAAGTTTTTCGGTTGTGACTGACTGATGAGTCCTAATAAGGACGAAACCGGTCTCAGTCTACCGAAACTTGTGGTCTGATGATCGAATTGGCATGATCAACCCTTTTGTTAAATTTGAGCTTGTCTCACGGCAAACGAAAGTCCGGACTTGTTCTGCAGACTTTCGCCGATTTTGTTGATTACTCTAATATGCTTGAATTTTTGAATATGCAACATTTTAGTTTTTGTTTATATTCTTCACACATGAATAAGTTTTTAAACAACAGTATAATTATTAACATTGTTATATGCAGTTTCATACTTTATTTTTGCTTGAAAAGGTCGCAATCTCTTGTCACCGAAACCGGTCGCAAATAAAATAAAAAACTTGCATAAGTCTATTTTAATTAATAAAACAAAATAATTGAAAAAAAAATAAAGGAACACTTTATAGTAAAAACTAAAAACTTTAACAAAATTAATTTATGATTATTAATTATTAACAAGAATAAATAAGTGATAATATTTAAATATAGTCATAGTTTTTTTTAAACAATATAAAACTATAAATTCACCTACTAACATATAATGGGTAAATGTTTCAATTAAAAAACTTTCATATCTATCAGCCTTAAACTAATGCATTTTTCGTCTTAATTACTATAACTTAATAAACATTTTACAAAGCACAAAAAGTTTAAAATATAATAAAACTGTAATATTCACATTAAAACTTACAAAAAATTAGGTTTTTTATTTAATGAAACTAAAGAATTGAAAAAATTTTCAAAGGAACAACTTATAGTAAAAAATGAAAACTTTAACAAAATTAATTTATGACTTTTGCTTCAAGAATTGTTCTGTTTGATATTGATAACATAAAACTCTAACACATAATCACTGTTTGTTAATATATAAAAATTTGGCAAAATAAAAACATATGAAAATAAATATTATTACCCTTATAATATAGCTTGTTTAGTTGTATTGAACACTGTTCTACATAATAATGTGTTAAGTTTAAACACTGATTGATTTGCACAAAAACAGTTTTTGTTTTGCGGGTTGAAAAAGCTTGAACTCTCTTCCAACCTCTTTAATCATACTTTAAGTAATATGAAATTTTCAGCAATAAAACTCCATGGCTTTGCAACTTGATCTGAAAATATTAGTATATAATTTTGGAATATTTCATTTAAATTTGTATTACAGTTTTACTTTATATTGTTTGAAAATAAAAAGTATATTGGTAATTAGTAGTTAAAATTTATTGGGAAACACGTTTAAAATGTTTATTAAAAATTATATAAAGACTAGCAAATTCTAGGTTTATAAACAAGTTTATTAAAATAAAAGTAGTCAAAGTTTCTTGTTGGTTTTATTCTATAAATTTACAAGATCAAGCTGCTAATTAAGCAGTGCACTGAAAATGACTTTAAGTTTTTAATTTTTTTAACATATTGCAGTAGATAAGTTCTTAAAACATTTACTACTTATAATAATTGATGAATCTGTAAAACAGATTTTGATAAGACAACTTAAAGTTAAAAAATGTAGAACAGCTATAAAATTTGAATGAAACATATCATGTAAATAAATCTTAATTTATGATAACACAAGCTTCTGCAAATTACTAACATAATAACATAAATAAAAGTTATACTTTGTTACTGTATTCTGAATATGGCTAAAATTAATAAAGATTATATTTAAATAAACAAAGTTAACGAGAAAGAAGATTTCCTTTAATCTCAAACACAGGTTCAAAAGATTTCAAATACTTTTGAAACACTTGCTTTTTAGGTTGATAATTATCTAAAATATTTTCAACTTAAGATACCCACAAAATATTTAAGTTCTATTATAATATGTTATATATACAAAGTATAATCATTACAACTTCATTAAAAACAATTGAGTTAAAAGCACAAACTAAATTTGTAAATTATACTTAAACTTGCTAGTCAACAACATTTGTGTTTTAATAAGTCTAAATTATATTTTTTCAACAAAAAAAAGCCAAAACAAAAACTGGTAAGTAATGTCATCTCATAACCATAGAAATTTAGCTAAAAATATAGTTTGTATTTCATTTTTATTTTCAAAAGCTTGCAAATGTTCTTTTTAGTTTACAATTATAAATTTATATTCAAAAAATATATACTATAAATTAATTTTAATTAAAACTATCAGAACGTTCAATGAACTATTTGAGCCATACGGGAGTATGAAGGGGTCAGGTGTTTATTTACAACTTAGATCTTAATTTGTACAACTTTAAGTTTGTAAAATTAATCTTAGTTTTTCTTTTTTAGAAAATAAAAACAAATTTGAGATTTGATTGATCATGTTGAGTATTATAGGTTGCTTATGAAAGGAGAAAACTATAACTGTAGTTTTTCACTTATACCTATATATTTCTTTGTTTTTTAAGCAATCTTTACCTGAAAAAACAAATGTTAAAGGATTTCAAGAAACAATTATTAAATATTTCTTTTCTTTTTTTTTATTATTAAATTAAATTTTTTTTTTAATCGTTTTTAATCATACAATGATAGGTTAAAAAAAAAAGTTAAGTCATAAGCTTTTAAGTTGAATTAAAATAGATTTTTATTGATATCTTTATTTGACCTTTTTAGTGTGCCCTTTCTATAAAATTTCACAGTACTCTTTGACTTTAAGAGTAGCCTAAGTCTCTAAGATCATAATAGATTTAATTTTAGTAAAGAACTACTTTTATCAGTATCAATAGAATAAGTTTAACTACCCCACCCTTTCATCTTTTTTATTTCTTCACATAGTAGTCTAACTAAATTTTTTGTATTACCTTAGGTATGTTGTAATTTCAAAATAATATGGAAAGATAAAAATTTATAACATATCTAATGAACTAATGTTATCATATTATATTTATTATGAATAGACTAAAACCCTTATCCTTCTTTTAAACTTAAAAACCAAAATGACAACTACATAATTTAATTAATAAAAAATAACCAAATATTTAAAAAAATATTTGGTATTATAAGTATATTTGTAAACAATCATAAACTTTGAGTATAAAAATAGAAGTAGATTCAAGTTATTATAAAAATAATTTTGTTTTTAAAACTAACAATAGGAAATGTATATGATTTCAAGCAAAATACAATCAGTTTTTTAATAAAAAGACAAAACAGCAAAACAAGTTCTGAACTTTACATAATTTGCTAAAATGGAACCATAACTTTACATAAGACTTAAACTACACACCACCATTAATTTAAAGTTAATTCTAAAATTGAAGGTTTTGTTCAATTCTTTAGTAAAGATTAATGTATCATTTTTATTTATCTACAAAAACCTCATAAATGAAAAACTTACATGGTTGATTTGATTCATTATCTCCTTCTTATTTTATTACCTGTTTGATTTTGTATCTAAGCAAATGTCATTCATACATTTAAAAAATAGGGTATTCCCCTACGAGAGATATTCATATACTGTGAAAAATGAATTATAAAATGTTCATTTGACAAGTCTGGTTGAAACACCTCCACGTTTCAACAAGACATGTTAAAACATTACGTTTCTGTTTTCCATCGAAAAAATTTTAACTAAAAAAAAATAGGATGGTTGTAGTTTAAGAGCATTAAATTTTTGTAAAATTGACAAAATCTATATAATTTTTGTTTCAACACCAGTATAAAATAATTTATCTTTCACAAAAATAAAATTGTAGTTACTATTACAATTTATCATATCAGGGATTAATGACAATATTTCAGTAAAAAAAATCATATAATAATACTTTATTCAGTTGATCTTCATTATTTTTACTACCACTTTAACCAACAATATTTCCTTTTAAAAGTACACAAGCTGCATTTATAGTTGCGAAATTCATTCGAGTTGTTCTTTAAAGTTGTTACATTTTACATAAAACCCTAAACACGAGTTAGTTGGTGAACTGGCATCAGTTACATCATTATGATGGTAACCATCAAAAAAAAAATTTTTCCCTAAACTTACAATCGCAAAAATTTGAACGATTATTAATCTGCTATTTTATTTAAAGTGTTAGTAGAATATGAATATTTTAAACAGTTTTTGTCAAGTTTTAAATAACTTTATGAAAGTTTTTAAACGTAAGTCTTAAATATCAATTTCTAAACTCACCTTGGACTGGTATTTATTTGATAAAAGATTTTATGATCGAAAAGAGAATCATGATATTTTATTATAGTCCTGTACATGACATTTAACTGTTCTGAAGTATGACTCGATAACCGAAAAGAATTTTCGTGCATCAAGTCCTTGGACCAAAGTTTTTGAACCTATTTTGTCGTTTATAAACAATATATATAAAATATTTCTGGTAGTTTTTTATAGTGTTGATAGAGATGGCCTTAACCTTTTGTAATCTAAGTTCAAAAATCTTTTTTAAGTAAAAAAATTATTTTAGTCATAATTATAGAAGTATAAATATTAATTTTTTACTTTTTCTATCATAAAACTTTTAATTGTCATTTATAAACAATCTTCAAAGAAACTTTTTTTAATACTTTTTTCAAAAAACAATTTTGAAAAAAATTATTTGAATTGTTTTTTAAATTTTGTCATATACCATATGAAATGAACTAACAGTACATTTTTAAGGCGTTATGTAAGAAAAAAAGTTTAACTTTGGAAAGATATAAATAACCCTTTCTATTCCCTTAATTTTTACAAACTTATTTTCATAATTAATTACAAACAAATAAAACAACTAACCATTTGAGATGTTAATTGTACAAAAGCAGACCTGGGAATTGATGAGATCAGCATGTAGTAGTTGACATTTTATTCAGGTGAATATTACACAAGAAGATAACTAGTTTGCTAGAAGTCTATATGAATTAATACTGCTGATTTATGATGTCTGTAAAAATAAGATTTCCTTGTTTTAAAAAGTTTTAGATAAGTAAATACTAGGGTGCTTATAATAATGCAATTTATGAGATTTCAGCTCGATATTTGATGGCAAATACCACAAAAACAGTTTGTTCAAAATTCAACTGATTTATATTAAACTTTACAATGGGTTTTTAACTTTTTTAAAGCAACCTTAACAAAAACTGTATTGTACTTAAAATGCAATTTTAAGAGTTTTTAGCTATTTTTTTTAAATTGCAAATATCACAAAAACTCGTTTTGAGAAACTTAACTAAAACTTAAAGAAAGTTTTAGGGAAAAACATCTTTTTTTTTTCAAAAAAAAAACTATTTTGAAAGAAATTAATAAAACCATAAAAAAAAAATCAAGAGTTGCATCTATAAAACTTTCTTGAAACCATCTAGAATTTGCAAAACAAGTATTTGTGATAATTGCTAAATGTAAAACAAAAACTAAAAACTCTATAGTAGTATTTATAGGTCCCAAAATACACTAGGGTTGTTTTTAGAAAAATAAAAATCACCTCTGTGATAGTTTTTTCAAACCAGCTAATAATTTGCATAAGCTCTATATTATTAAATAATATTATGCAATATCTGCCAATAAAATATTTAGCTGAAAACATTTAATAATGAATAATTAAATAATGTATGATAAACAATGTTTATTTAAGTTTTTCGTCTTAAACAGATGAGTTTGACGTCGAATGTAGTTTTAGTACTTTAAAAGTAATATAATTTAATGAAAACGTTTTAGATAGTTTAATAACCTTAACTTATGTCTTAAATACAGACCTGAGATTAAAACTAGATTAGGTTCATTTAAAAAAACCTAAATAGTTCTGAGTCATGCGGAGATTTTCTTTATTTACCTATCTTTGGTATTTATTTATTTATTTATCCTGAATGTTTGAATACTCTTTGCAAACTATTATGAATTTATATTATAAAAAAAACATCTTGAGTCAGCCCGAAATATATACAAAAGTTCTTACTTATTTTTAGTGTGTGACAACCCTTATATTATAATCTTATACATATAAATTTAACTTTTGTAATTCCGGATACATAAGAACATATTTTATTCTAATAACATTTTAAAATAAAACATTGTACTTACTAAAAAACATTTAAATCCTAATGAATGCCAATAAAGTTAGGTTACTTAAGTTTATTAATTTAACCTAGATTGAAATAAAGTTGAAATGTTTTAAAATTGCAGTCAACACATTTGCATTAACCACTTCTTTTACATGATTTCAATCAAATACAGTTTTTCTAGTTTTAGAACTTAGTTTGTAGGGTAAACTTTTTTTTAGGTTTAAATGCTACATTAAGCACTAAGCTAAAAACTAATTTTTAACAAAAAGCTTAATGAAGTACAATTTCAATTTGTTTGGCCACTTAAATTTATCTGAAAAGGATGTTTTTAATTTTTTATACGTTTTCTTTCTTATAAGTAGATTTAACTAGAAAAAGGTAGTAGGGTTTTCTTTAAATGCTTAAAATTAAATATACAACAAAATAAATACTTGTATTTATAAGTTATTTAAAATAATAGAATTGAATTTTATACCAAATAAAAAATAATAGTTGATTACTGACTGAAATTTAAATTGTGAAAAAAACTTTAACAAGGTGTCATTCTTTGAATATAAGAAAATAGAGTCTGAATTACCTTGTCTTAATAAAAACTTTAAAAAAATTAATAAACAAAAAACTTTACATAAAACACTTTTAATCCAGCTTAAAAAACTAAAGGTTACTAAATATGAAAAGCAATAATAAAATAGATAGTTTTAAACTAATCATACTTACAAGAAAGGTCAGCTAGGTTTGGTAAGAAAGCAACCCTGTAACTAGCACAGTTGTTTTTTACCACTTGAAAAAATAAATTCTCTTAAATAGCAGAAGTTTTGGAATAATGAGTATTTAGTATAGAGCTGCTTTTTAAAAAAGTTTTTTTTATTTTTTTAGCGACTAAAGGCATTTTTTGTTATTTGAAAATTAATAGATTATTCAAAAACGTTTTTCCACTATACACATATATATTTTTCTTTATTTTTAAAACTTACCATATCCCCTGCAAAATAAGATAGCTTCACTAAATTTTTAAATTTGAGTAAAATTTTGTATTTTATAAAAATCCACTTAAATTTGGCAAGCTCATTATTAAGTTGTGATAAAGGAGCTTAAGTTGATTTTTTTTGACACCTTTATCTTTCTAATGGCTTTAACTGGGGTGAATAGTTTTTATTGAATTTCCACTCCAATAACTGAAGACTTCTTGAATGTAATGATACTTAAATTATTTACTTTGTTTATGTGTGTACTACTCTATAACTGAAAGTTTTTTAATAGACTAGGTCCTTGGATCAAATTTTTATAGAATTTTATCAATAAAAAAATAATGTAATAAATAAATATTAGTTTTTGAATTAAACTGTATATTCATGTCAAAGACTGTGACTAACATAATTCTTACTTTCTATTTAATACCAGAGTGACAATTTATTTTTACCATATTTTTCTAGGTTTTTTGAAACATAATTTTTTTTAATAACTTTTTAATAAAAAATTAAGCATAAGAAACAAACATTTTAAAATTTTTATAATTACTTACACTTTACTATCAATGTTTGTGAGTTTAAATTTCAAATAATACAATTAAAAAAATTTTTTTTTTGGTTTTTATTGATACAATGGTCTTTTCGTTGCTAAATATTTTAAAAGTTATAAAAATAAAACATGTAAGTTTTCCGTATTTTTATAATTTTAACAGTCAATTTTTAACTAATATAAAATTCATCTTTTTAATATTTCAAAAAGTACTAGATTTCTTTTTTTAGCTTGAATTTTATTTACCATAGTTTTAAACTTAAATAGCCAACTTAAAAACTAATATAACTTTTGCATTAATTTTTTGTTACCAGTAATTAAGTACCATGGAAAAATTTACTTAAATTTCAACTTAAATTTCGAAACATATTCATTCACTGGTCAGGATCACTTGATTGGATTGTTTAATGTATTATTTTTGCTTTCTTTTGATTTTAAGCTCAATAGTTTTCCCTTTGAGTTTTCAAGTGTTGAAATTTTATCTTTTGAGTATTAGCCAAACAACATGTCACCAAGAGAATTGTTTACTTGAAAAAATAGAATTTACTTTTGTTTACTTTTATGTTAATTAAAAAGGTAGAATTAAACATGAATAAAACTACTTAAAATTTTATAAGGGAGGCCAATGATTTTTTAAATACTCGTTTTTGGGTTTATTTAGTTTAAAATTAAAAACTGTGTGAAGTAGTGTTCAACTAAATTAAGTTACTGCAATGCTACTTCGAATATATTTTTTAATAAAAGAAATCGAAATTGACAGGAAATTTTATTTTATATCAAATTTTTCGTTAAAAAATAAAGTTTTAGTACTTAGTATATAGGTTGCCTTTCTTTGAGTCAAAAACATTTTTCTCTGAGTGCCCAAAAACTTCCCTGAGTAACCTAAAGCTTCCTTGAGTTTATTCAAATCCTTATAATTCTTATAGTTTATTGAAAATTTAATTTTTATTGTAAGAATATTAAAGAACTAGCTGCAATGCTAAAAAATTTCTAAATAAGCACTAAAAAAAAAATTAAACCTAATTTTTTTTAACATAATATTGAAGCTGAATTAATTAAACTTCATTCAAGATGTAGAAAAAATTTTCTCTAAGATTTTTTAAAAAATCTTTAAATTTCCCAGAAATTTTTAGAAAAATCCAAAACTGTCCTGAGTTTCCCTGAGTTAATAAAAGAGAATCAAAATTCCCTCAGTTTCCCTGAATTCCCTGAGTGTGTGGCAACCCTGTAATATGTAAAAATAGTTTAAAACTCCAGGTTTTTAAAATCCATATTATTCAAACTTTATTTGAAAAATTTCTCAAATTACAGGTGTTTTAGCCAATTCCAGGTTTTGTTGTTTTGTAGAAACTCTGACTTATCCTTGTATACTGAAGAATAAGAATGATGTTTTATAAACATTATAAATTGAAAATATAATTGAAAACATTTATTTTTCTTTATAATCAAAATTTACTAAAACATTTGATCTTCAGTTACTTAACATAATTGTACAATTAGTTTTTTCTATAAAAACATCAATTTTATAGTTAACATTTATGACAGTGTTTTGTAACTATGCAAAACTAGCTTAAAACAACAAATTAATTAAGTTTTAAAAAAATAATTTATTAAATTTTTTTTTTTGTTGTAAATACTTATTATTATAAACAGGGATTATACTGTTTTAGTGAAATATACTGTTCTGAATGCCATTTAATTAATTGAGTCATCCTGAAATTTTTGAAATCCTGAGAAAATATTAAAATTTTAAATTTACTAAAAGACTACTTCTTTAATAAATTGGATATGGAATAAAAGGTATTTTAATTAATTTAACTAAATTTAAAACAAAATTTAAAAAATGGCCTAGGATTTTCAAAATCTTAAAACAGTTCTAAGTTTTTTATAAAAAAACATAACTATCTTGAGACCGTCTGACTTTTAAAATAAATTTAAATTATTCTGAGTTATACTGAGACATCATGATATTTTTTAAGTATATAATATTAAGTAAGATATTTTCTAGTTTGAGTAATACGGAGTATCCTGAGTGTGTGGCAACCCTGTACAAATATCTTTTGACATTAATACTAATAATGATAGTTTGTGTCACTAATATTTATATACTAACTTTGTTCAATCAAGTTTTTGTGACCTGATGTTAAAGGGGTCCTAATAAGTGCTTTAAAAAATCTCAAAAGTGAACAGTATTCAAAGATACAAACCCAGTTGTTGGTGAGTCAAGAAAAAAAACTTTTTATACTGTTACAAAGGTTTCTGCTACAACTATAGAAAAAAATACTATAAAATTTAAACCAAAATTTATTTAAAAAATTTTTTTTTTAATATAAATTAAAAATGACATGCTCGTTTAAGTTGTAGAAAATTTTTACCAACTTTTGATTATATTAAAAACTTTATATTTTTCAAAACAAAAAAATATATAAACTGGCTATAATTTGAATTTATTTTCTTTATTCAAACTTTAAAAGTTATAAAATGTAAAAAACTTTATATAATAATATAAGAGAGTGGCAAACTTTTAGTTAAAACTTTATATTTAATAATATTGTTTAAAAAAACTAATACACTTTTTTATTTTAATAAAGAATATGTAAACATTACTTTGTTTAAACTTTTTTATTTCCAGTACTACTATAGTATGAGCTGTGGCTATTGAACTAAAATGGCTTTTTTTTTTTTTAAGCAGTGTGCAGTCAAAACAACAAACTCGTGTCAATTAACTACGTTTATGTTTATTCATTTTAAATTGTTGTTTAAACAATAGAAAAAAAAAATTCCAAAAATATATTAGAAAAAGAAAATATTCTAAAAATAGAAGAATATTTTCAATTATAAATCATAACACTATGTCCAACAAATAATACTCAGTTGATTTTAAAATGTTTTAGTACTATCTTTTAGAATCTACACACAAATATTATGATTTTCCATTAAACATCAAGATTCTTCTAAACATTATTTTTGTCTACATGATAATAAATTACTGGAATTTTCTTATTTTGAATTGGATCCGATTCTAATGTGGATGTGTTTCCCAAAGTAATTTCTGAGTCAGCAAAATTTCCAAAATTTTAGATTTCTTTATTATTCAATATCTACTCAATAATTAAATATTCTAGAAAAGATAAAAACAATTAACAAATAATTAATATTTATACTGAATAAAAATATATTATGCTATCTCAGCAAATACTAGTAGAAACATCTCCACGTTTCAACAAACATTTTAAAACATTACGTTTCTGTTTTCCATCGAAAAATCTTAACTAAAAAAATAGGTTCGTTGTTGTTTAAGAGCATTTAAATTTTAGTAAAATTGACATAAACTATAGAATTTTTTGTTTCAACACCAGTATAAAATAATTTATTTTTCACAAAAATTAATTGTGGTTATTATTACAATTTATCATATCAGGGATTAATGACAATATTTCAGAAAAAACATCATATAATAATACTTTATTCAGTTGATCTTCATTATTTTTACTACCACTTTAACCAACAATATTTCCTTTAAAAAGTACACAAGCTGCATTTATAGTTGCGACATTCATTCGGGTTGTTTCTTTAAAGTTGTTACATTTTACATTAAACCCTAAACACGAGTTAGTTGGTGAACCGACATCAGTTACATCATTATGATAAAAACCTTCAAAAACAAATATTTTATCCCTAAACTTACAATCGCAAAAATTTGAACGATTATTTATCTGCTATTTTATTTCAAGTGTTAGTAGAATATGAATATTTTAAACAGTTTTTGTCAAGTTTTAAATAACTTTATGAAAGTTTTTAAACGTAAGTCTTAAATATTAACTTCTTAACTCATCTTGGACTGGTATTCATTTGATAAAAGATTTTATGATCGAAAAGAGAATCATGATATTTTATTATAGTCCTGTACATGACATTTAACTGTTCTGAAGTATGACTCGATAACCGAAAGATTTTTTCGTGCATCGAGTCCCTAGACCAAACTTTTTGAACGTATTTTGTCGTTTAATAAACAATATATACAAAATAGTTTTGGTAGTTTCTTATAGTGTTGATAAAGATAAATGGAAAAAGTATAATCTAAAGCTAAAAAGGAATTTCGAGATTTTTATTGTTTAAAGAGATTCCCTACTGTTAAAACATTTTTTTTTGATTGGTTTGGTGTTGTTATTTTTGATTTAAATAATAATTTGATTTATTAGTATAAAAAATATTTATTTATTATTTATAGTTTTTGTTTGTAACAATAAATAATGTACACTAAATAAAACATCAACATTATAAAATGAATAACATTTCATGTTATTTTATATTCAGTGCTTTGAATAAATAAGAAAAATAAATCAAGCCATTTTAATTTAATAACCACAGTAAATAACATAACAGCAGTGGAATAACAAATGCAAAAAAGAATGTATTTTAGAAATTGTCTGTATTAGTAGTTGCATCAGAAAAGTTTTAAAATAATCAATATACAAAATTAGTTTATTTTCTGCATATGTGAATTTTATAAGCTCTAAGAAACACTATTTTGTGAAATATAAGTTAAATAAGTAGTTTTTGAAACAAGTATTACAAATAAAATTTTGCTCTCATTAATCTGTTTTCTGTTTTTTTTATTAAAAATAAGTTTGAGTTATTTTAAATTACATGGACAAATATAATTTTTTTTACAAAAAAAATTCCTGTCTTAAATACTAGTTTAAAAGTTTTTTAAACTTTAAATAACTCTTAAAAGTAAATGTTTAATTAAAGATTATATAATCAAAATTATAATTTTTTTCAATCATATTAGTTTTGGTACATTAGAAGTAATATAAATCTTAAAATTATATAATCATAAAACAAATTGTATGAAAATTAAAAAAACAACTTATTTTTCTCTAATAAGAAATATTATATTCAAAACTTTTTTTTTTTTTTTAAATAGTTTTTTAAAGTTTACTACTTATTTTACTTGAAGGTGTAGCAATTTTTTTTATCATTGAAACTTGTCACTTGCTTGTAAATAATATATTAGACTTGCACATCTCTATTTTAATAAGCATTTTACATTTCAGCAAATTGAGCAATCTTTTTTAGTTAAGACAAATAACTATATACTTTTTAAAGAAAAAAATCTATATACTTTTTATTCCTAGGATATTTAGCAGAAACTACTGTAACATGATAGTAATAAAGTTAATTTTATTTTGTGTATGTGTCAACCACTGGAATATTGTTAGTTCCAAGATTTTCAAAGCCCAATTTAGGACTCCTTCAACATCAGACCATACAAGTTTGATTAAAATTAAAAGGTAAAAATTAGTATATAAATTGCTAGTGGCACAAGTTTACTTTTAACAGGGTTGCCAAAAAACCAGGAAAAACCTAGAACTTAAGATATTTTTAAAAAACAACCTACAAAAATCTGGAATTTTGAACAAAAATAATCCGGTAATTTTTAACTATTTCAACATGTTCAGCAGTAAAGTTTTAAATTGACACTAAAAAATTATTGGATAGTTTAAATTTATTGTCATCATTAAATTACTTTATTAAAAAACACTTAAAAAGTAGATTTACAGTGTCTTTTCTATGTTTTTAAAGTATTTAACACATCTTCTTATCTTCAACTTAACTTTTTACTTAAAATAGACTTAAAAATAAGTACCTCCAGAAATTTTGGAAACCTGGAAAAATTGCTAAAATCATTTAGCAACCCTGCATTGAGTATTAATTTTAGAAAATATTTACATAGGGTTGCCACACACTCGATCATTCAGTACACTTAGGATAGTTTAAAATATTTTTGAAATCACATAATGACTTGAAATAGTTTTAGCTTCCTTTATTGCAATAAAAAGTACTGCCATTGAGAATATGTAAGCAATTAAGTAAAATATCTTGAAGATATTTTGGTAAACTTTAACTATAACAAAGTACAATATTTAATTTTTATGTTTGAAATTTAGCTTCAATTTTTGATTTAAAAGGATAATTTTTTCTAAAACCTTTGAAGAAACTTTTTAAAAACCAGTAGTTATCCTTGTAAATGTTTTTTAGAAGGTTTAAATTTAAGCAAGTTCAATATTTCTTCCCATTTATAAATTAACATTATTGTGATAAGAATAAACTTTTTTATCTAACTAAAACAATTTTTTTGGTTATTTTTTGTTTGGCAAATACTCACAGGGTAAAATTTCAACAAAGAAAATAATCCGATGCATGTAAACAATTCAACAATCCAACTATAAGATCACAAGTTATACTAAATATATTTTGAATTGATTCAACGAAACTTCTTTTCAAGGTTTAACAAAAATTTAATCTACATGGTTTTTATTAATGCTAGAAAACAAAATTATTAAAAACAACAACCATAAAGCCAAAATACCAGAGAATTTAAGAGATCTAAATTTGAAAAATTAAGCAAAATAATTTGTTCTGAACTTAAATACATAACTAAGTTTTATTAATGGAAAAATCGAGTTTATAATAAATTAACTTATGATATGTTTTAATTTTAAGAAACAAATAAAGAGACTCTAACTACTAGATGATAAACAAATAAACAAGTTGACTTATATAATAAATTCTTTCAAAATATTTTAAAGCAGACTCAGTTTCTAACCTTATTTAAATTATTGTATTCGCAAAATTAAAACATATAATAAATAAACTTATTGTTGTTCATTTTTAAGTTTTAGAAGGCAATGCTACAATGTTTTATATTTTTTAAGGGTATCTAGATCTAGATATCTAGAAAATTTCCAAGAAATTTTATAATTGTTAACAAGAACAATGTATAATAACTAATTATGACCTGTTAAAAAGAATTTAAAGTTTGTTTAACTTTAAAAAATTTTAAAGCCAAAATATTTCAGTATGATGAAGATAACTCAGAATAGAAATCAGGACAACTTTATTTTTTTTCAACCAAGGATATATCTAATGTTATGGTAAAGTTTCAGAACATATTTCTTTAGATTTAGAATGAGATTTAGTCTATCCGGTTTAAACAGTTGTATTTCTCAGGATTGCCAAAAAATCTTGAACCCTGGAAGAACCTGGAATTTAACAGATTAAGCTAAAAATCTCGGAAAAGCCTAAGATTTGAGAAATTTTGAACAAAACAACTAAAAAATTATGGAAATATATAATTTTAAAAAACTTTTACATTTTAAGTAGATATTTGTATTTGATAACAAAAAAGCTGCTGTTTAGTTATAAATTTTTGTCAATAATCAAAGTTTTTTCTATAAAAAACACAGTTAAAGAAGTTTTAAGAAATATTTTTAATGTTGTTACATTATTTTACATAGTTTTAATCTTGATTTTTATTTCAGACAAAAAATATACCTTTAAACGTGTAGTTTTGAAAAATGGAAGAATTTTAAAATCCTTGACAAAATTAGCCATAAACCCCTGTATTCTAACCAAACAATGTTGTTAAAGAAAATTATTTTATTGATTTTGAACTGCTTTTTATAAGTATTAAAAGTTTAAAGCAACTGATTCTTTTTTCATAAAATTAACATTTAGATTATATTTTAAATATGAATTTTATATTTGTCAAGACTTAAGTTTATATAAAATGTTTAATTACAGTTGAATTTAACACTGTAGATCTAATATAGGCATTACTGTGGGTAGATTACGTAGTATGATTAAAGTTAGTCAATTCATTTCAAAAAACTAATTCAAACCATTTTTTATTAAAATAAGGTTGATTAAAACAGTTATAAAAAAAATATACACCATTTTTTTTCTTTTAATCTTAATTTATTTACAATTTTGGCATTACAATTGTTACTCATTACAATTGTTATTATAATCATAGTAAGCACCTAATGCAGAAGTATACACATAAATTCTTCCTTTTAATTATTTTAATTATTAAAAGAAAAAAGAGCATAAAGAGGTATAAGTAGTTTGCCCTAAAAGCCAAAAAACATATAAGGGTTTGAAAAAATTCAGGACAAAGGGCATTTATTAGTTATTCATGACAGTTTTTTTGACTCAAAGATTGGCAAACCTGTTCAAATCTCAAGAAATATTTTTTTGTCCTCTTTAAGATTTGTATATTTCAATTTATTGGAGCTTTAATTAAGGTTTTAATTTTAAGATTTAGCTAGTATCATCATTTAAAAATATATTCTACAGACTCTGGCTGATTAAGGTTAGCCTGATGTACACAGACTAGTTTTTAGTCTCTTAGAGGGTGGAAGTTTTAATGGTAGGCTCAAGTTAAAAGTTAAAAGAAGGTTCATTTACCCCTATAAAGTAAATCAACTCTTTAAATTTCTCCCAGTTTAATCTCAATACTAAAAGACCTGTTACACTGAATTTTTTAATGTTTTTTTTCTAAACTATTTTCGTTTCTTTGAAAATATCTCACTAAAATATGGTGACTCAAGACAGTTTTTTGAGTCAAACAGTGCAACTCTGTTTAAACTTCAATAATTGTATTTTGTTATATATATTTTTTATTTTTTTATATATCTAAATTACATAGAGCTTGAACTAAGGTACTTATTTTAAAAGTTAACTTGTGAATTATTCTATTTAAAATTTTATCATTTAAACTTAGGCTGACTCAGGTAAACCTAAAGTACAAAGGCTAGTTTATGTTCACTCAGAGATTGAAATCTTTGTAAATTATAAAGGTAGGCTCAAACTAAAAGTTAAAAAAGGTTAGGTTCCTCCCTTGTAACTCTTTAAAATGTTTTGATTATTTCTCAGAGTTGAAAAATATGTCGGAGGGATATTAAATTTTTGAATATAAATATTTTAGCTAAAAAAATACTTTTTTTTGGTTTCAAATTATTTTTCAATTTTTTATAAATTTTTGATAAACCTATAGAATTTCTCAAAGTACGTTTATCCTTACAAGGAATAAACTTTATAGCTGATGATGTTTAACACTAAAAAAAATTAAAACCTAAAGCTCATAATAAAATTTCTATAAAGTTTTAGACAATGATTTTTTAAAACTGCTATTTAATAAGTCTGGTGCCAATCCTAAACATGTTATTATGTAGCTAAAATTGTTAAAGATATAGGAAGTACATTATTTTTTAAATTAATAACACTGCCACGTATATTATAACTATAGGCGAAAATTATAGTTATAAACAGGTTTTACAGCCATATATAAACCCTCTATCAGTTTGAGAGGAGATAATTCTAAACCACTTTGCTGCTGCTAAAATGTAAACATTTGTTATTTATGTTGTTTATTGTAAAGTTCGTTTTAAATCAATTTTATTTCTTTTAAACAATTTCTGTTTTGAAAACATTTATTTAGTCTAAAAAGTATTAACCATATGAATTTTTTGTTATTCAGCTTTTTATGTAACTTAGTTATTGATAGTTTTAAGTTTTACAAGTTTAGTTTATTTCTGGATAAAATCACACCCTTAAAAAAACAACTTCATGAGTATTATGACAAACATGGATGGTTGTTAAAATTTAAAAATATTTTGTTAAAAACATATATATATATTAAGCTTATATAGTACATGCACACTTTAATATAAATATATTACTTTAGTTTTGTACCTAGTCTTAAATCTGTTGAATGTTATAACTGTTTAGTTTATTAATTTTAAATATGAATCTTAAGAATTTTTTTATAAGATTTTAAATAAGAATCTTAAGTGCTATATTAAGGGTCTAACCTTCAACCATTTTTTTTTTCTAAAAAGTCATTCAGTGTAAAGATAAATAATTTGTAATAATTGTAAACTAAAAATACAACAACACTAAATTTTTCATTTAGATTACCTTAAACTTGGATGCATTGAACAACTTTGAAACTGTTTATTTTTTTAAACATATAGACTTATTACTAATTAACTTTAAATAAAAATTTGATTTGGAACTCCTTTGGTTAGATAAGTTTGTTTCTAATATTAACTTGTCCGACTAATAAAAAGCACAAACTAAAAGTTGGATTATACAATGTAAAAACTGGCTAGGTTGTGTCGTTTTAATAATTTATTTTGAGATAAAATATTAAAATAGCTAATTTTGATAAACTTAAGGTAAACCATGGTAGAGTCGGTTGCTAAACCGATTCATGTCTTTGAGTAAGATTGTTATCTTGCGTAAAATTTATAACAACAATACTTGATAAGTCTTCAAATGAATATATGTCAACTAATATGATTACATTATGTTCTTTTATTATTTAAACGAATTATATTCATTTCTATGTAGAAATGGTAAAATTATTTATAGAAACTCTTATTTTTTTAAATTAAAAATTTATTTATTGTTTGCTCACTATGCAATGTTGTCTATTAAAATAAAAAAATAACTTTATTTCATTAATACTTTGGACTTATTTTTAATTTTAACCATATAACATAATAATAAGTAGCAATACTGAAAAACAAAGTCCGGATCCGGTTCCGACCGGATTCTAATTTGAAAAAAAAAGTCCGAATCCGGTTCCGGCCGGATTCTAATTTGAGAAAAAAGTCCGGACCCGGATCTAGTTAGTAAAAAAAGAGCATAATGAAAAGTATTTTTTCAAAAACAAACCCTGAGTAAATTAATAAGAGTCATTTTCGTCAGTTAAAATTAAACACCTACTGTGATTGGCTCTTTTTCTACACGTGACTAATTTACATTAGTTTACATTTAAACTATGAAATAAACATTTTAGAAATGCAACTCTTTATTTATAATTGAAAACTTTGGAATGAATACTTGCATTATTTATTGTTAAAGTTGAGCTCATAGAATATTTAGAGTTAATATGGTTGAATGTACGAGCAAATGAGACTCATATAACAAAATGTTTCCAATTAAATACTGATGCAACAAAACATCATAACATGACAGGCAGTTTATATGTAAGCAGCTAGTTAGTTTGGTGTGTAGCTTGAAGCAACAAATTGTTGCTATACTTTCTGGCAACTTAAGATAACTATATAATAATAAATATTTTTTGTAAAATAAAAGCTAGTTTAGTTGTTGTTATTTTAAATTCCAGGTTAATGTTTTGCCTTCCAACAGAGTTGCAACACATTTTGAGTACTCAGGATAACTCTGAATATATAGAGATGCTAAAAAATCTCAGGATGATTAAGAAAAGTCAGAATATTTTGAATTTTATTAGAAAGTGTGACTTAGGACAGCTTTGATTTATTTTATAAAAAGTCAAAAAATATTTAAAATTCTTCAAAATGCCTAACTAAATTTTTTTCAGTAGATTTAGAATATTTTTTTTTGATGTAGTTTAAAAATGTTGTTACTTTTTTCAACCAATTTTGTTCAAGAACATAATTTTTTTTTGAATTAAAAAGCATAATATAGTTTTTTTCAATCTTCTGGCAAAATCTTCACATTTCTTAAATAAAAAGTTGTAGGTTCTGTTTATATTAATTCTGAAATTATTATTTACCACAATTTTAGGTTATCTCAAACTATTTGATAAAATCGATGTCGTCAAATAAGCATACGAGTGATATTTTATGTGGTAAGATTAAAGTTGGTCAACTAAAATGTCCGAAAAACATCAAAACTGTTTTTTTTTTAGTATAAAGTTTTTTAACGTGGTTACATGAAATTATTAAAAAATTGTCTTTCAAAACTTTTAATGTTAAATCTTTAAATACGGTATTTTTAGAATTATATAAAACACGTTATATATGCATAAGTATACATATATAACTTTTCTTTTAATTATTTAGAATAAAAAAGAACATGAGGTTTTTTTAATTAATATCCATGTCTTTGTTACGAAACCTTAAGGGAAATATTATACTGTTATACAGAATTTCCAAAAACGTGGTAATTAGACAATACCTAGAATTTGAAAGTAAAGGCAAAAACTCAGAATTTTAATCTTTTTAGGAAAAAACCTGGAACTTTTAACGAAATCCTGAAATTCTAAAGAATGTTACATATAAAATATTAAAACTTAGACTAGATAGACAAAATGTATTATTTTTTCTCAAGTAATTGAGGTCTTTTATTTGTTTTCTTAACCAAAACATATAATGTCAATTTTATTTACAACAAATTTTAGAACTTTACTAATTTGGTTATAACAAGTCTTAAATTACTTTAATGTCTTCAATATTTTTTTTTTTCTGTTAAATAAATCTTTTTAAATCAAATTTTCTGAAGTACAGTTAGTATAGTATAAAAGGATAGTATTAAGTAGATTAAAGTATAATTATGTTCCACAATAAAGAAAAAGCTTTGGATTGATACTAAAAACACTTTTTTAATCAAAATATAGTTATGTATCAAATTTAAGGTGAACATTTGTTGTATAGATAATTTTTAGTTTGCTAACTTGGTTATGATTAGTTGATTATAGAGTAATACTGGAGTTTCCTTATATAGATTTAAAAGTATATTGAATATTTATTGTTAGCTAATTAGTTTCTTTTATATTACTTGAGTTTATTTGCTAATAAATAACTTTTTATAAATTTTCCTTTTTTCAAAACTAAGTAACTTGTCAAAGGTAAAGATAGAAAAATTTCATTTCAATTGTTAGTTGGACTTTTAGTTCTACCTGTTAGAATTATGACTTAAATTTAAAAACTTTGAAAAAAAAAATTGTTGCAACTAAAGTTAAGTTATCAAACAAAAACTGTATTCATAAATCACTTATAATGTTCTAATTTATTTTTAACTCAGGCTTACTTGTAGATTTATTAAAGCTTTAGGATAGTTTAAAGTTTAAAATAAATATTTTGTTGTTTTTTATAATTTACAATTAATTTTTACTACTTTTAAATATTAAGCAGACTTTTGCTGTTTTCTAGCAACATTTTTAAGTTTTCAGTTTAAATAACAACAACTATTTTAGTTTGTGGTCATTACTTCTTCTTTTAACATATTATTGATTTTTCAGACTTTTTTTCAAGTACAAGAAACTTTTTCATTTTTAAAATTAAACAGTATGAAAGGAACTTTTAGTCATGTACAATTTTGTAAATAATTTAAAGACAAATGCTCAAAAAAGTTTAGAAGAAAATATTGTAAAATTTTTAACAGAAAACTATAAACAAGGTAAGTTTTTGAAAAAAAAGTATGCTAATTTTGACAGGTTTTTCACGCACTTAGGACAATTAGGATGATTAATAATATTTGAAAAAACATGAAAATTTTAAGATGACTCAGA
Organism: Thalia democratica; assembly: GCF_965202585.1. Taxonomy (NCBI): domain Eukaryota; kingdom Metazoa; phylum Chordata; class Thaliacea; order Salpida; family Salpidae; genus Thalia; species Thalia democratica. Next base: position 115,330,709 of record NC_139165.1, on the reverse strand, counting down.
CCAGTTTTGTATTTGTATAAGGATCTCAACCTACTTTCGATTTCAGGCCAGGTTTTTCTAGACACAAGATTAAGGTTATTATAACTTGTTAATGATTAAATTAGTTACTAGGGTTCAAACAAATGATATAAAATTACTTGATTTTGTTTTTATCATTTTGTAAAAACTCCGTGCTATGTTTACAGGGTTGCCATAGGTCAGGCTTTTTTTTTTAACTCGTGTAAAGTCATTTTTTTAGGGTAAAAATAACAAAATAATTTTTATATGTTTAAATGGTAAAATTATTTTTTTTAGATATTATGTCAGCATTTGTTAGTTCTAATTAAAAAAAATAAATAAGTAAAAAAAAAAAAATTAGAGTTAGACTAAAGTTTTAAAAATTAACGAACAAATTTACTTCAAATTATTTAATCCTAAGCCTTTATATGATTAAATTAAATTAGAAAAAATTCTAATAAATTATACATAAAATTTCAATAACACTAAATATATTTCAAGCATTTCTAGTCAGTAGAGTACATTGCTAACAAGGTGTTAAGGATCCAATATCAAACATAAAAAAAGTATGGTAATCTTCCAATACAGCTACTGTTGTAAAGCAAGTTTTAATGGATTGACAACAAGACATCTAAGGAAAAGAATAAAAGATCATGTTTAAAAAAGTTTAGAGAATTTTCGCTTTTCAGATAAAAAAGATTATATACTGGTTAAAGTTTTTAATGTATCTCAACGTTTATCTTTTGCAGAATATTTAGTTAATAATTCAACTTGTGCAAACAGTTATGATATAAATAGATATAAAATTATTAAATTTTGTTGAAATTTTTCGATTTGATTAAATTAGAAGCCATTTGTATTATGCTAAGAAAACCTTTTTTATGTTAGCAAAAAGATTATGATTATATTCTTTTTTTATTTTCGTAATACTCTATAAGTATTGATTTTATTTTGTTTATGTTCAGTTGTACTGTAGATCAATTATAGCGTAAGTAAACTTATATTATTTTAATTTTTACTAGTTGCTTTTGTCATTTAATAATCTATTCATTACTTGGTTACTATATAAGCTTGTAAAATGTTATTACTTGTTAGCTTTGTACTTTTCTGATAATAATTGCTCGTAATATATTTAGTGTAATTGAAGTTGTGTGTCTTGTACAACTTATTGTATGATCACTGGTCACTTATGTTCCAATATTATAATAAGTTGTAAATATACCATATTGGAAACTAAATGTCTAAATTAAATCATCAAAACATTTGTTTCTATAGAAAAAGGTTTTGATTTGACTAAAATTATTACCTAGTAGTGAAAAAACTGTATACATATGTATATTTTTGAACTTTTTCTTTTGAATTAAGAACTTAAGTAGCTAAAACTATAAACTTATTTTTAGCTTTTATTAAATATAAAAGTTAAGCAAAACATCATCGAGTCATGTCAGGTGAAAGCTACAAAACTGATGTTAAAAGAATAAAACTTGAAAAAAACAATGAAAAGTTAACACGTTTTGGGGCAACTAATGAAAACTCAGTTGTTGACTGTTTTACTACTTCATGCAAACAATTTTCCATAAAACAATTAGATAATAGAAGTCTACAAGTTTTCAATGATTTTAGCACGACAGGTTGAGTTGTTTTAACAATATCTTAAGAATTATCTTTCTTAAATATTTGCATTTTATTTAGTTTTTACGGTTTTAATAGTACTAGGTACGGAAAGAAATTTATGTTGATAAATAGTTTTTAAATACTTTAAAACAATTTAATAGTATGAAAACTAAATATTATGTTTATTTAGCAATTACTATTTATGACTAGTGTAATAAATTAAAAATACTGTTAAGAAATTTCTTTGAAATTAAAAGATTTGATAAGAAGTTTTTTCTATTTTTAACAACAGCACTTATCGATTATATTTACTTGAATATGTTACTTTTTTTTAGATGTATCAAATATGAAAGAACATGAAGTTGTTTTAGCTTTTAAAATAAATAAGCTTTTGCTTAACGAAGACGCAGATATAAATATCAGCAGAATCATGCAAGACAAAATTAAAGTTAAAAATGTTGTTGCTATTTGTAGTTTAGCTAAATATTACAAAATAGCTTTCGTTTTTGGGTCTTCTTTGAATTATATAAAACGTTGTTTCCCAATGTTAGTAGAAAACCAAAACTTCTTAAACTTAGATTTTAATCTTGTTGCAAAAATACTTGCAAGTTCTGAATTAAATATTCACTCAGAAGTAGAAGTATTTAATGCAGCAATTAATTGGTTGAAACACAATAGTGAAGAACGTAGCAAATATGCAAAACAATTGTTACTAAAAGTTTGACTTCCTTTGTTTTCAGAACAGGCATTAAAAAATGTTTTAGATTCTAGCTCTCTATCAAATGAAATTCAGGAGTATATTAAAGAATTAAAAGAAGTTTGTCTAAACCAGCTTAATAAAAAGACAGGTAGTTGTTATACAAACAGATATTGTAGTCAAAACTTGTATAAGTTCTTAATCTGCGGTGGTTCAAATACTAAGTCTTTAATATGTGGTGGTTTTATTGGTAAAGATAATGACGAAGTAAATACAGTAATTCAAGTAGATGGAATAGACATAAAAAAAGCGAAAGTTCTTTCACCAATGACATTTGAGAGAAAAGATTTCGAAGCTGTTTGTTTAAAAGGAGAAGTTTACGTATTTGGTGGTCGCGGTAAGTGTGGTACTAAAATAATGTCTGTTGAAAAATATACACCTTCTAAAAATACTTGGAGTGAAGAAGCTGATACGTTCGATAATCGTGAAAACTTTTGTGCTTGTGCATTTATGGATAAAATATATATTGTTGGTGGATATTTCCCTCAAAACTTTGAAGCAACTAACTCTTGTTTACAATTTGATACAAAAAACAAAAGTTGGAAAAAAAATGCTAAAATAAAAGAAAAAAGAAGTGATTTAGCGTGTGTAGTTTTTCAAGGAAATATTGTAGTTTCTGGTGGAATGGATGATTATGGTAATTATTTGAACTCAGTAGAATCATATGATGTATTTGGTGATAAATGGTCACTAATGCCATATACGATAAATAGCAATGTTTATCATATACTAGTTGTTGTTAAAGGTAAACTATTTGTTATTGGTTGTGGATATAACAATTGTGAAGTTTTTGACAACAACTGTAAGAAGTTTATAGCTTTGAAATCACACAACAGTTTTATTTTTTTAAACAAGGCCGTGTCTATAGGAAACCAAATTGCAATGTTTCAAAATAACAGTACATCAATAATTTTTTATGATGTTGAAAAAGATGAATGGTCTAAAGAATTAATTGAATTCACAAAATATCTTCAACAATTCGCTAGTGCAAAGTTACCTTGGTATTAAAACATATTTTTTTGAAAAATACTGATTGTTGTTTTATTTTTTAAAATCTTAGATTAAAATAAGTTTGGTATTAATAAACTTGTAACAAAAACACCTACCTATCAAAGTATAATTTGACTTTTGTGTTGTTATAATACTTACTTTGATATAGTTTTAAGATCAACTTTAACTCTATATTTAATATAGTATTATTATTGTAAATTTGTGACACAAGGTAATAAAGTAGTTACGATTGAAAAAAAACAGTGTACAATTAGTTTGTTATAATTTGAAATATCTTAATACTCTTCGAGCTACTTGCGTCTGAGTTTTAATTGGAAATACTAAAGTAACATGTTTGGCAGTTTTGACAGATACGCAGTAGCTTCCAATAAATCTTGATTTTTAGTTGATCTGCGATCGAGTGCAAGTTATTTTATATTTTAATTTATTCATGTGTTTAAATTTTATATATATTAACGCTAGCATAAATGCCAGGACTGATCAGTAAACTAATTTCTTAACAAACTTATATCAATTAAAACTTAAAATTCCATGCTCGAGTCATTTTAACAATAAAGTCTTAATGTCAAACTCAACAATATCTAACAACGGTCAGTCTCAGAAGTTTTGTACAAGTCAGCGCTAATTTTTTTTAGAAAAAAATACTCCACGTCTTCAGTTTTTACTTCAAATAATTATGAAAACATAATAAATAATCTTCATTTATTTATGAAATAATTTAAACAGTCTTATATAGATTTAAACTATCAGTATATTATTTACAATAAAAGATCAAACCTTGCCAAGTGCTTAGTCTTATAAATTGAAGTTATATAATTAAATACAATAACAATATACTGATAAGGTTTAAAATTTAAACAATAATTGGATACAAAGCTTTTAAATTACAGAAATAAAACATTCAAACAACCAATTAAACAAGTTTTAATTTGTTTAAATGTAGAATACTTTATGAACTTAAACTAATAGTAATTTTAAAACAAGCATACTTAAAGCTAAAATGTAATTCTTACAGATAGTATTTTATAGTTGTATTAAATAAAAACTTTATTTTTGATGAGTTAAATTACACTAATTCTAATAAATTTACATGCAATTTCTATGATATATAACTATAGATATTTTACTCATAGACAGGTGTTCTCAATAATCTTAATTTATAAAAACAGAATATGGTTTAAAATGTATTTTATATATATATCAACAAGCAATTGAAATTGCATTACATCAGTAATATTTTTATGGTTATCTGACTCCACACATTTACATTCTAAATTAAAAAACTAAAAGTAAAACATCACAAGAATTCTATTTTTACATTAGAAACAAAAAGTACAATTTTACAGACAAAAATTTCATATTTAGTGTAACTATGACGTCATAATAAATCAAAAGCAGTTGAAAGGTTCTTAGTTTACGGTTATAATTATAAGCATTCATTTAAGGTATAAATTATAAGACTAGGACATGTATAAGTAATATTTTTACTGTTTAAGTCAAAAAATCGAAAAAATGTAATATTTTAGGTTAGAATCAGTTCTTTACGCATCGACTTTTTTTTGCAAAAATCTATCTTTTTATTTTTGATTCTTTTTACGTAAGCAAAACACATCTCTTCATACGGATTTTACAATATGATCTCTACCCCTACTGAATACGTAGGCATACTGTTAGAGGTCAATGTTTGAATTGACTCAAGTAAGTAGATACTTCTATAGGATCAGCTTGATATATATAATATAATATAGTTCAACTGTATCCGTGGGATTATAATTGTGAAAATAAATAACATACGATTTAGATTATATGCGTTATGGCATGTTGAAAACTCAATTCGAGTTATACGCCCCTTCGAAATTGGTAAAAATATTCACTTTTAGAAGCATATGCATCAGAGTTCAGTGTTTAAATTAATTTTGATTTAAACGAATATATAAAATATAAATTAAAACCTACGTAGTTACAAAAAAGAGCATAATATAAAAAGTAAACGTTTTAGACAAAACAAACAATTACTTGTATAAGAACGGAGATTTAGCTAGCGTTGATTACGATAAAAGCACCAAGCGTGTTTAGCTTCTTTTTGCTTGGTACGAAGTCTCTTTTGTTCGCTCGAATTCTTGAATTCAATTTTGCTTGCTCGGCTTCTTAAAAACATATAGATGCATAAAATCTAATTAGGGTGTTTTTGACAAAACACCTAACGGCTCTAAGGGGACAGTTATTATTGTTCTATATTATGTTTTTAAAATTCTAATTTTAAATTATTTGATATGTCTATATATATAAACTTTTTATTAAAATTAAGCAAAATTTCAATACTTAGAAAATTTAAGCGATAATAAAAAACATTCATTTAAATATAACCAGCTCGTTTTATAAGTTTTACCTTATTAATATTAATTTTATGTTAAACCATAGTAAAACTTTTATTTAAAAATTATTCTATATCAATCTAAAAACTGAAATAAAAACAAATCATTATATAAAAATTTCTTCATTATTCACGTGTCAGTTTAAACCATATAAGCATCCATATATTTGATCCTTACATATGTCGTTTAGTAAAAAGATAATTTTTAATAATTTAAACATCAGACTTATTTTAAAATTTTTTAATGAATAAAAAAACACTAAAATTTTTTCATTCCGATATATTTCGTCAAGTTCTCTTCAGGGAAACTACAATTGAAACAAAAAATAAAACACAACACGTATATATACAAAATAATATTTTTTACAAACTAATTAACTGATCAATTAAGTAAACATAAATGTAATAAACGAAAATGTAATCAACAAAGCTTTAAAAATCAACACAAAGTGGTCTTAACTAAATAAGGCTAGGGTGTAATCAAATTCTTTCTTTTTGCATAAATTTGGTTTGTTTAAGTGTATTAAAATGGCTTCAAGTCTGATTGATTCCAATGTATTTGAACATTGTCGCATTACACTGAAATTAGATAATGCAAACTTTTTTCGACAACTTGGATTATTCACAAGGTGTTCTGCTATCGCAGATTTTTTTATTGCATTTTTGACTGCAATACTCTTTTCGTCTTTTTCATCTTTAATATATGAAGTGATACACTTAGGAACATGTTTTCTTCACTTCCTTTATTCTAGTTGTGAGGTGTCGAGAAGTTTGACCAATGTAGCTGCTGTCACAGTAGCACTTAAACTTGTAAACTACAAGACTTTTTCTTGAGGTGTCATTAGGTCTATTCCCGAACGTTGAAGTATTTATTTTGACATGAACAGAACCCTAGGATTTACCGCATGATATGTTTTACTTGTTATATCCACTATTTTTTTCTCAATTAGTTTCGATTCGACACCAATATATGGAAGTTTTAAGAAAATTGGGCGTTTACCCGGTCCATAAGGTTTGGCTATATTTGAATTGGTAGATTGTGACTTAATTACTCGGTTTACCAGCATTTCGGGATAACCATTGAGTTTAAGAATTGAATTGAGATAACTGAAAATGAGATAATTGAAATCAGTGTGGAAAAGTTATATGAAATTGATAAACATTTACTTAGAAAAGAAAGTTTCATTCAGTTTATGAAAATAGCAACGAATGAAGTCGAGTTCAGTTTCAATAACATAATGTTCTCTCAAATTGATGGAGTTGCAATGGGATCTTCTAGGACCGACATTAGAAAATATCCCAATGGGATATATTGAGTATAAAGTGATACCCAAATTCATAACTAAGCACCAAAACACTAAATATATAAGGTACGTTGATGACTGTTTCATAATAACAACCAGTGAAGAAGAAAACAATCTTTTATTCCTAGAACTAAACAAAGTACATCAATCCATTAAATTTACAAAAGAATCTGAAACAAGTAACCAATTAGCTTTTCTCGATGTTCTGATTGTTAAGAAAGATATAAAATTTACAACTAAAGTGTACAGAAAGCCTACCTTCAACAACAACTACTTAAACTTCCAATCATTTTGTAGTAAACGTAGAAAAATTGGTTTGATTAAGACTCTATACAGTAGAGCACAAAAAAAATGCTCACCAGAATATTTATCCGATGAAGTTAACAATATTAATTCAATTCTTAAACTCAATGGTTATCCCGAAATGCTGGTAAACCGAGTAATTAAGTCACAATCTACCAATTCAAATATAGCCAAACCTTATGGACCGGATAAATGCCCAATTTTCTTAAAACTTTCATATATTGGTGTCGAATCGAAACTAATTGAGAAGAAAATAGTGGATATAACAAGTAAAACATATCATGCGGTAAATCCTAGGGTTCTGTTCATGTCAAAACCAATACTTCAACGTTCGGGAAAGGACCTAATGACACCTCAAGAAAAGAGTCTTGTAGTTTACAAGTTTAAATGCTGCTGTGACAGCAGCTACATTGGTCAAACTTCTCGACACCTCACAACTAGAATAAAGGAACATGTTCCCAAGTGTATCACTTCATAAATTAAAGATGAAAAAGACGAAAAGAGTATTGCAGTCAAAAATGCAATAAAAAAATCTGCGATATCAGAACACCTTGTAAATAATCCAAGTTGTGGAAAAAAGTTTGCATTATCTAATTTCAGTGTAATGCGACAATGTTCAAATACATTGGAATTAATCAGACTTGAAGCCATTATAATACACTTAAACAAACCAAATTTATGCAAAAAAAAAGAATTTGATTACACCCTAGCCTTATTTAGTTAAGACCACTTTGTGTTGATTTGAGTTTTTCTAGTATAACTAGAATCGAAAACAGAAATCTCTATAACTCTAAGTTAATTTTACATAACTCTTATGGAAAAACTTATATACTTAAATATCTAAAATTATTTTTCAAAAAATCAATAAAACTTATGATAGTTCAAAAAACACAAATATTAGATCTCAGTATGATTTGCAAACAAAATAACCTTGTTTTGAAAACAATAGTGAGTGTAAAAATAAATAGTAGTATAGACCTTTTTGAAAAATTACATTGGAAACTCTTAATCTTTATTTTAAAGATAGTGTTAGTTATAAATTTCTGAAGTACATAATATTAAAGTAAGAATTTTACCTAAGTTCGAGATGCTTTGAACTATCGATACTCTTATTGAATTAATACCTTAAACTTATTTAATTGGATGATATAACTATATTATATGTCTACTTAGATATTATTAATGTTTAATTTCAGCCTTGGGGCTGCCAAAATTTGATAGTTACGAATTCTTATATTCTTTTGTACGTTTTAACTTATAAATTCAAGATGTAGAATTTCATAAAAACTAAAATGTTTTGTCATAAAAATTACTAATGCAAAATTTTTTAGTTTTAAGTCATTCTTTAACAAACTAATTAAAATACAACAGTCAAATTATATATTGTTTATTAAATATATCTTTTACTATACATAAACGTAAACTATTTATTTTAACTATGCATAAGTTAAATAGTATTCTTTATATTTTAACAAAATACGTTTTAATACCAAGGTAACTTTGCAAAGGAAAAGCATATAAAATCTTTTGTTACTTCACATTGTTCTTCAGACCATTTATCATTGTCAACATCATAACAAATTAATTTTTTTGTAATTTTGAAGTATTAAAATTTTATTTCGAATAGACAAAGCTTCCTTCAAATAAATATGACTGTTAGGTGACTTAAGAGCAATAAACTTATTACAAACGTTGTCAACAATTTCACAATTGCTTTTTCCATTATCAATAACAAACAGTTTATTTTTAGCAACAACTAAACTATGACCATAATGACGATTTATCGTGTTAGCCATTGATGACCATTTATCAGCAAACACATCATATAATTCTACTGATTTTAAAGTAATATTATCATTATCCGTTCCACAAGAAACCACAAGACTTTCTTGAAAAATTGTACAAGCTGCATACGATCTAGCTACATTAATTCCAGCAATTTCTTTAAAGCTGTTATGTTTTGTGTTGAATTCTAAACAGGGCTTAGTTGTTATTACATAGTCATCATCATAATCATCTATATAACCACCAAATATAAATATTTTATCCGTAAATGCACAAGAACAAATGCAATGGCGTTTATCAACCATACTAGATACTACAGTCCATTTGTTAGTAGGTGGTGAATATTTTTCAACTGAAGTTACAAAATTATCAGCACTATCACAACCACCAAAAACATAAACTTCTCCTTTTAAACATACAGCTTCAAAGTATTCTCTACATTGATTCATTGGAGCAAGATCTTTTACGCAGTCCATGTTACTTTTATCAATTTATTTTACTTTACTTACAACTTCATCCATTCTACCATCAGAACGACCAAAAATTAACAGATTATATTTATTTTGGTTACAATACCTACTTGTGTAAGTAATATTTGACTTATTTTTGAAGTAGTTGTTGTTTGCTGAAATTTCTTCTAATATGTTATCATTATCATAAATTTCAGTAATTAAAGAAATTTTATCTGTAATATATTTCAATGCATGTTCTGACAATAAAGGAAGTCGGACTTTTAGTAACAATTGTTTTGCATGTTTGCGACGTTGTTCACTGTTGAATTTCAACCAATTATTTGCTGCATTAAATATTTCAACTTCTGAATGAATATTCATTCAGAACTTGAAAGTATTTTTGCAACAAGACTGAAGTCTAGGTATAAAAAGTTTTGAGTTTCAACAACCATTGAAAAACAACGTTCTATATATAGCAATGATGACTTTGAAATCGTAGCCAGGTTGTAAAATTTAGCTAAACAATAAAATGCGACAACATTTTCAACTTTTAACTTGTCTTGAAGGATTTTGCTGATCTTCGTAATTGTTTATTCGTACATGTATAAAATTTATTGCAGAAGCTTGTTTATTTTTAAAGCTAAAACGATTTCATGTTCTTTCAGATTTGATACGTCTATAAATATACACGTATTATATTTATAAAAATGCTCAAAATAGTTAATATATAGTACTAGAAACCTGCATTATCAATAAAAATATTATCGCAATATTATTTTATATTAATTATTGCAACACAAATTTTTGTAAATGATGGTAATAAATAAAATAGAAATCATATTGTAGATAACCTCTATCTTACAATTAAAAATTGTAAGATAGAGGTTATCTACAAGTAGATCACTGATAGGACATTTTGTTTTGCATTGTTTATAAAATTAAATAAAAACAAGACCCTAAACGGAAAACCTACAATAATGTAATTCTGGCCCTCTACAGCATATTCTGAATTTAAGTTTATATCCTTGGGTTCGAAATTAAAATAAGATACAAATGTCTTTAAAATACAAGAGATTTAAAATCTACAACATTTTTTAATAAGGTAGAAATATCTTTATTGCTGTTTTAGAAATTAGCTCTGTATTAATCTAAGTCGTGGTTTTTAGACTTGGTAATCTTCGTTAATTGAAAAAAAAATCACTATAAATAAGTGGTTATTAATATGGAATTAACTATAGGGATTTTTTAAACTAAACTTTGTTAAACTTTACAATATTTTGTGTTATTTTAACAAATTTTCAAAATTTTATTCGATACATAATTACTTATAAAACAATTTATTCTAATTTTTGTTCTTATTTAAAACAAGCTAACTTTTTAACAGTCGCTTGAAAATCAACAACTTTAAGAAATGAGAGGACAAAGTCGAACAGTTCAATAAAATCATTTGATAAATGCAGCATTAAAAACGCAGAAAAAAAAACTATAAGGTAAAACATATGTCTTATCCTACAGTTAAAACAGTCTTTTAAAAATCTTAAATGAATATTAAACACTACTATTCTACGAAAAAATAAATTTGTCTTTTTTAATTTAAGAAAACATATTTCATAAGTGTTTTCCTCTTTTGAGTGATAATCTATCTCAATCTTTACAAGAAGATTTTCAAAATGTTAGAAATATGTCCAAAATACTTTAGGATTACACGTAAAAAAAGAGTTAACATTTTTTTGATTTTATGGATTTCTGTATAGTTTGATTGTATAAATATTCCAGTTGATTAGATTATATTGGAATCATTTGAATAAAATGATCAAATTCCAAGCTTTACATAATTTTTTATTATTAAATTAATAGCTTATAGTTCACCTTTACACTTTATATAAAAAACAATACTAATGTTAAAACATATCTCTTAGCCCTATTTTGCTATTAATTTCTTTTTTTTTTTTTGATGTTTACTTAAATTTTCTTAATATTGATTGCAGTTTCGAAAATTATTAAATACTCTTTTTATAACATCTAATAACAATCCAATCCTTTTTTTTATAAGTTTATAACGTTTTCTAAGCATTAAAATTTTGCTATAACTAACAAACTGAACAGATAAAAAACTAAATTAAAAATGTTTATCAAATATAAATTTAAAAATAATAATCAATGTTAGAATATTGTTTAAATTATCTTACCTGTAGTGTTGAAAGTATTGTAAGCTTGAACACTTTTATCATCTAATTGTTTTGTATAAAACTCCATACACTTGTTTTTAAAATAATCAACTATTGAATTTTTACAAGTTGCACCAAAACTTGCTATCTTTTCATGGTCATCTTTAATTTTTATTCGTTTAGATCAATGTTGTCCATAACACTTTTACCTGACATGACTTGATGATATTTTGTTTAACTTGTTAAAAAAATCTTAAAATAATTTTTTATATACATATAGCTATTTCAAGATTTTTTTATTTATTTAGTTTAGAAAATAAATTGTAACTAATATTTATTATAAAAATAACTTTGAAAACTAAATAATTTTAAACTTTAAAAACTAAAGTTTTAAGTTTAAAAAAACATTTACTTAAAAAAGGTGAAAATCATAAATTAAAGAACTTAACAAAATTAATTCTATTTTTATTTTCGAAAAAGTTAGTGTAAAACTTCAGAGTTGGTTATCAGTTGAATTATTAGAATGTAAAAACGTTATACAATTTTATTTGATAATTGTTTCCATATTTAAAAAAAAATTGCTGAGAGCACATTATCATTGCTTATATCTAAATTAAGTTATTTAATTTTTAATTAACAAAACAGTATGTCTGTGAGCTTATTGAAATCACACAAACTGAAGCCAAACAATATTTTATTTAGAATAATTTTAACTCTTTTAATTGACATATAATAATTATGGCTGCATTAGCTTAACTACAACTTTCAAAAACTTCTTGAGACTTTTTGTTAGTCCATTACTATTATGGTACGAACTATGGTTATTTAGCTATAATAACTTATCTTTATTTTTTCTCTAAAACAGTGCATAAAAAAAAGATTGATTTATAATATTTATGTTTATTTAAATGTATATAATTTTTTTTTACTTAAAAAAACCTACGTTTTAAAAAATATTAATATAAAGTAAAAAAAAAATATGATAAAAGCTAAATACATTTTTACGCTTAAAATAATAATACCAAGTCCAACAAAAAAAAATGTTTTAATACCCGGGAATCTTTTAAAAAAACAACAAAAACTACGAAATTCCTTCAGAACTTCAAATGGTACATTGTTCATATATCTTTATCAATACTATAAGAAACTACCGGAAACAGTTTATAATAAAAAATAACGATTATTTTTTTGATCGACAAATATTTAATTAAATAAACACAAGTCCACCGTAAGTTTAGAAAAAAAAAAGTTACATTTAAAGAAAAGTTAACAAAGTTGTCTATAATTTGATAAAAACTGTCAAAATTATTCCTATTCTTCCAAAATTTGAATATTATAGCATATTGATAGTTATTGAAACTTTTGTACTTGTACATTAACCAATATAATATTTATTTTAATTATTATAATGATGCAGTTGATGTTTTCAACATCTAAGCGTTGTTTTTTAAGTTTAATATGAAACGTAATAACTTAAAAGAAAAAAACTTGAATGAATGTCGCAATAATTGATGCAGCTTGCCCAGTTTTTCAAGGAAAAATTGTTGGTTTTGGTGGTAGTAATACTAATGAAGATCAACTAAATACAATATAATTATATGATGTTTTTACTAATAAATTGTCATCAATCCCTGATATAATAAAATGTGATAGTAAACACAATTTAATTTTTGTGAAAGATTAATTAATTGATACTGGTGTTAAAACAAACAGTTCCAAAGTTTTTGTCAGTTTGACAAAAAATTAGTTGCTCTTAAAACACAACCCACCTATATGTATTTGATAAGCTATTTCGATGGAAAATAGAAACTTAATATTTTAAAATGTCTTGTTGAGACGTTGAGGTGTTGTAACTAGTATTTGCTGAATCAGCATTTTTTTATTATAAATAGTAATTAGTTTATTACTGTTTTTGTCTTTACTTTATAAAATTTAATTTTTGATAAATTTATGATAAATTTAGGTATGGTGACGAATAGAAATTGAATAATAAAGAACATTAGAAAATGTTGCTGACTCAGCAAATATTAGGGGAAATACATCCATATTTCAAAATAATATTTCCAGTAAATTGTTACGATGTAGACAAAAATAAATGGTAAAAAGAATCGTAATGTTTAATTAAAAATCATAATTTTATGTGAGAAGATACTACAGTCCACACTCCACACCACATTATTAAAACATCTTGAAATTAACTGTGTATTATTTGTCGGACATAGTGTTGTAATTTATAATTGAAATTTTGTTCAATTTTAAGCGTAATTTATATATTTTTTAAATGTTTTTAGAGATTATTTTTCTATTGTTTAGTTAATAACTTTAAGTTAATTAAACACAAATCTTTTAAATTGACTTGAATTTGTTGTTTCAACAACTAACTGCACTACTTAAAAAAAAGCAAAAAAAAGCCATTTTAGTTCAATAGCCACAGCTCATACCATAGTAATAATGAAAAATCAAAAGTATTAAACAAAGTAGAAAGAACTAATCTTTTACTAAAACAAAAAAGCTTTACTAGTTATTTTAAATATTATTAATAAATATAAAGTTTTTACTACAAGTTTGCTACTCTCTTCTATTTGTTTAATAAAAGTTCTACATTCAAAAAGCTCCTAAAAGTAGAAGTTTAAATAAAAGAAACAGATATAAAATTATAAGTTTAAATTATTTTAATTTTAAATCTAAAAGAACTTTAAACTAGTTTTAAAAATCTCAAGTTTTTTATCAATATTGAAATTATGTAATCATAAATGTTAAACAATTTGCTATAACTTAGTAGAGCATGTCATTAAAAAAAAATACTATAAATATTTTTGAATTGAAAAAAAAAACTCTTTATAATCTTTACTTTTGGAATTCTAGCAGAAACCACTGTAAAAGTTTGTTTTTATTTGTATAAGTATCAACCACTTGAATTGAATCCTGGAATATTGTGCACTTTAGAGAATTTTCAAAGCCCTAATTAGGACCCATTTAACATCAGGCCACACAAGTTTGAGTGAAACAAAATTAGTATATAAATACCTAGTGACACAAATTATCAGTATTACTATTTTTCTCAAATATTTGTACAGGGTTGCCACAGACTCAGGATAGTCCGTATTACTCAAACTATTTTTAAGTTTTTGAAAATATCAGGATGACTCAGGATAATTTAAATTTAATTTTGAAGTCAAGCTGTTCTAGATAGTTATGATTTTATTTAGAAAATTGAAAATTGTTTTAAGATTTTGGAAATTATTGGCCATTTTTTTTTACTTAAATAAAATTTAGTTGAATTAAATGAAATATTTTTCTATTATATATCCAATTTTTTTGAAGAAGTTGTTTTTTAGTGAATTTTAAAAGTTTTTAGATTTTTCTTAGGATTTCAAAAATCTTAGGGTGACTAAAGCAAAAAAAATGGTCACTCAGGATAGTTTTTTGACTAAAACAGTAGAATCCCTGTTTATATTAATAAGTATTTACAACAAAAAAGACCTTTAATTCATTTGTTAATATAAATTAAATTCATTTAAAGTTTTAAGCTAACTTGTATAGTAATAAAACAGTGTTACAAAGGGTAAAATGTGAAACTTATATATTTTAAGAGTACAATAATTATGCAATTACATTAAATTAATGAAGATTAATTAGTTTAGAAAATTTTGAAAATAAAGAAATATTTTATGTTTTAATTGTAATATTTTCATTTTATAATGTTTGAAAACATCAGTTCTAATCTTCAATCTACAAGGTTATGTCAAGGTGTCCATAAAACATGGAAAACTTAAAACAAAACCTGGAATAAACTAAAAAACCTGTAATTTGAAAGATTTTTGAAATAAAATTTGAAAAATATTTAATTTTGAACAAGAATCATTAAAACAAATGTAGTTTTAAACACATTTTACATGTTAAGTACTAAAGTTCTGATTTAACAAAAAAGTATAACATAAAATAGACTTTTTGTCATTATCAATTTAAAAAAGACACATTTAAAGCAGCTTTACAGTATCTTTTTTTAGTTGAACACTACTGCACACAGTTTATAATTTTAAACTAAATAAACATTAAAACGAGTATTTGAAAAAAACAGTGGCCACCCTGATAGATTTTTAAATAGATTTATTCATGTTTAATTCTACCTTTTCTATTAAAATTAAAGCAAAGAAAAATAATTTTTATCTTTTTTACGTAAAATAATCTTTTGGTGACATGTTGTTTGGCTAATACTCAAAAGATATAATTTCAACACTTAAAAAACACAAAAGGAAAATTATTAAACTTAAAACTCTAAGCAAGCAACATAAATACAGTAAACAATCCAATCATGTCATCCTGACCTGTGAATCAATATGTTTAGATTTTAAAATCTATCGATGGTACTTAATTATTGGTAAAAAAATATCAAAGCAAAAATTTTATTAGTTTTGTAAGGTAGCCATTATACTTAAAATTATATTATGAATTATAAATTTAAAGCTATAAAAAAACAATCCAGTAGTTTAAGAAAAAAAATTTAAAGATAAAACTTTGAATGTTAAAATTATGTAAAATCCGGAAAACTTACATGTTTTATTTCTATAACTTTAACTTTACTTAGCAATAAAAAGGCCATTATATCAATAATAATCAAAATAAATTCTTATTTAAATTTATATTATTTTAAATTTTAACTTACACACATTTAGAGTATCATTTTAGTAGTTATTTAAATTTTAAAATGTTTGTTAGTTATATTTAATTTTTTATTAACAAAAAAAAAATATTTCAAAAATCTTTGAAAAATTTTTAAAAATAAATTTTCACTCTAGTATAAAATAGAAAGTAAAAATTATGTTAGTCACAGTCTTTGTCATGAATATACAACTTAATTCTTAAACTAAGATCAATTTATTATACAGTTATTTGAGCGATAAACAAAACTTCTCTAAAAGTTTGATCTAAGGTCCTGTTCTACTAAAAACCTTTCAGTTATCGAGATGTACACACATATTTATTGTAAATAATTTAAGTATCATTACATACAAGAAGTCTTCAGTTATTTAAATTTACAGTCCAAAGTTAAAGCCATTAGAAAAGATAAAGGTGTCAAAAAGCTAACTTAACTTCTTTTACAAAAGCTTAATAATGAATTGCAAATTTAAGTTATTTTTTATAAAATACATAATTTTTACTTACCTTTTGAAATTCATTTAAGCTTTATATTAAAAGGTAAGTTTTGTAAAAAAATCATGTGTATAGTAGATAGAGTATTTGCACATTATATCTATCCTTTATTTTTTTATTGAGAAGGTTTAAAACTTTTACAAACAGTTTTTAAATGAAGTATAAAGTTTCAAATATTAGAAAAAACCCTGAGTGACTAAAACAACAAAAAAACTTTTTTATAAAGCAGCTCTATACTAAAATACTATCTGTTCGAAAACTTCTACTGCTACTTAAAAGATTTTTTTTTTCAAGTATTAAAAAACTACTGTTGCTATTTACAGGGTTGCTTTGTTGCCATACAGCATAACTCAGGCTAGCTGAACTTTCTTGTAATTTTAGTTACTTTAAAATTTTTCATCTTTATGTATTAATGTTCATATTCAGTAACTTTTAGTTTCTTAAGCGATATTAAAAGTAATTTATGTAAAACTTTTTAATAAGTCAGGGTAAATAAGACTAACTGGTTTTAATTCAGGTTCTATTTTCAAGAATTGAAAGAACGACACCTTATTGAAGTGTTTTACATAATCTAAATTTGAGTCAGCAGTGTCACTTTTTTTTCTGGTCTTCAATTCAATTCTATTTGTTTAAATATTTTAATGTTATTTGATTTCCAATTTAATTCTATTAGTTAAAAATTATTATAAATATTATTACACTTTAATATACTACATTAAATATGATAAGTATTTATATATGTATATTAAATACTTAATACATAAATACCTTAAAATTAACTTAATTTACTAGTAATTAGCAAATTTATGATAAGTTATAGTTACAACTATACAGGGTTGCTAAAAAAATAGACACCTTATAAAACTAGAATTTTACAATTCAAGATTTAAACTTGTGATTAAACTTGTAAAAATCTGTACTTTTTGAAACTAGTACAAAAATTACTGAAAAACCTGTAATTTTAAACAACTTGTACATGTTAAGTAGAAAAATTTTTGTTTCACAAGAAAATCTGTCATACAGAAAATGTTCTTGTTATTATTTTTAAATTAAAAACACATTTCAAAAAAGCTTTTAAGTATCTTTTCAAGGTTTTTATACTATTTAAGACAGTTTTTTTTTATTTAAAAGTATTTACCAAGTATATCAGACTATAACCTAAAGTTTACGCTACTATTATTAAAAAGAATTATATGTGAAAACTCCTTTCATTTAATAAATTTTTTGGTTAAAAATTCCATATATGTTGCAAAAAGTGCTCATGGGTATTGTAAAGTTATTTTTTTAATAGTGAATATTTAAATTACAATAAATGAAACTCATTGTTATACAATGTAATCAGTCGTGAACAAAGAGTAAGACTAACGCCATTTAATAAGAGTTGCCACAAGCCCAAGATAGTTAGGAGTTATTTAAATCTCAATGTGACTCAAGAGTCAAGATATCTAAGGAAAAAACTAAATTAAGATAGAAACAAGTTATGATATTTCAGAACATTTTAAAATATTTAAAATCTTCAGGGTGACTTAAAATAGTTTGAAGTTTATAAAATAATTTTGGACACATCAAAATAGCTAAAAATATATTATTCTCAGGGTAACTTAGGCTAGCTTGTTTTTAATAATCAAAGTGTATTAGACCAGTTTGGTAACATTTTACAAGTATCCGGGTAATTTTTGTGAGCTTGAGACAATTATAGTTTTATTTTCTTTGTTATTAATGACTTGTTGTTGTTTCATATTTACTTAAATCACATTTAGAACAAAACTAGTTTTAATTTTACTTTTTAAATATTGTTTATATTTTACTTGACAATCGCTTGAAGGATTAAAATATTCGGGATTACTCAGAATATTTTTAGGTCACTCAGGACAGATTTAAGCAAGGTTTCGACACAATCTTAATATTAAAAAGAGTTTTAACTTCTAATAAACATAGGACTTTACCATAACCAGGCTTGTTTGAAATTTATAAAAACGTTTTAGTTGTTTCAGTATAAATATTTTACTTATTTTTCAAATTAAAAACTACTGTATTACAATGACGAAATATCTTAAAACTTAAGTTGGAATGCTTAAAAAGCAAATTAGTGATTTCCTCAAACAAATTTGGCAACTATCATATTGAGATATGGTATATTTAAGGATGACTCTACTCAATAGTATTTTACTGATTTTTTGATTAATGAATATTGAAATAACAAGAAATCAAATCTTAATGTATTACAATGCAATCAGTTGAAGCAATTAAAGCTGAGAGCAACAACTTGAATCAGGTTTTCCACAATCTCAGGATACTTAAACCAATTTGACTTTGTTTTTCATCTCAGGATATATTTATATATTTAAGATTTGTCAAAAACTTTAGTACATAGTTTTTTTTTACATTTGAAATAAGATTAAGTTAATTCAGTTTTAAAATGTTGTTTTTTTACCCAACCAATGTTGTTCAAGAAAATTATTTATATAGATTAAAAAAACTTTTTTTATTTATAAACCCTGTGAAAAGATCTTAACTATTCTTAAAACATACAAAGTAAATTATGTTATAAATCTGAATAAATGTATTTAATAACTTAAGTTTATTTTAAACTGTTTACTTAAAATTAAACTTAACATTGAAGTTAACAAATTAAAAACATTCTAGTAAGTAGTTTATGTGGTAACATTAGAGTTAGTCAATTAAAATATCAAAATAAAAAGTACATACTATCAGAAATATATATAAATGTGATTAGCTTAAAATTTTTATTTATTCACAAATTTTATATTTTAATGTCAACTATGTTTACACGGTCAATTTTCAAAAACAGTATTATTATATTTCAACTTTAAACTTAAATCTGAAGTATACACATACAACCTTCCTTTAAATTGTTATGAATAAAAAAAAAATGAGGTAAAAGTAGTTATCCCCTAAAGCAACAAAACTTTTGAGGATTTAAAAAAGACCCAGGACAAATAAGCAGTTTTTTATCACACAGTTAACTTTTTAACTTGAACAGTTACAACTACTTTTGTATATCAAGATTTATATTTTGTTATTTAATTTCTAAATTTTGTAATAGTTTTTATTTTAAAACTTTAAATAAACTCAGGCAGACTTAAAATAGCCTAATTAACTGAGTTTAACTACTCGTTTCTCAAAAATTAAAAACTTTATAGGTTCTAATGGTAGAGTTAAGTAAGGAATAAAGAAAAAAAGATTGTCTTTTCTTTTAGTATGTAGCAACTATTAAAATATTTCGAAGTTTTATGTAAAGACTAAAATATTTAATTCTAGAATATAAAAAAAAAATTTGACGTTAAAATACTTTTATTATTCAGTTCTTTAAAAACTCTTATTTTTCACTATATAATAATTTTTTTATTGTACGTAACTATTGCTAAAGAATTTAAAAAGAAATATATTTCTTTATGGTTAAAAACGATTATGAATATTTTTCTTTAAATGAACAAATTTTCTATACTTATTACCCATTATATGAATTTTTTTTTTTCGAGCTGTATCGCGTCCTGACATTAATAATCTTAGTTTTTGTAGTTTTTTTGTTTCTTTAGTTGTTAAATATTAAATTAAATCTGTACAACAATAAATTTACGAGAAGTAAATTTTAAAGACTATCAAAATTTATCATAAGAGTGATGTAAAGTTTTATATGGAAATAAAATTACTCAAATCACACCAAAAGTTTTATATTTAGGAAAACCTAAGATTATACAGTTTACTGTTATCCTATTTTAAATATTTTAGGCATTAATAGTATTAATCTCTAGATAATGACTTTAAACTTTATCTAAGCTGTGTATGACTTAATAACTATTTGTTCCTTCGTACACCATTTTCTAGGACCAAAAACTTAAAGTTATTTATTTTCGTAAAATGAACAATACTATCAAAACATTTTATTTTAAATTGCGTTTTTACTGTTTAAATAAGTAGTTCTTTTATTGTATTATCATTTGAAAAATAAATATAATATAATTAAATTACTGTTCATCTAAAATTCAATATTAGTTATATATATTATTAGATTATTGTATATTTAAAATATAATTAAATACTTTTTTCAGTTGTATATAAATTGCAAAAAAAATTATAGTCATGTACATATTAGTAGATAAATTTAAAAAAAATGCACAAAAAAGTTTTGAACAAAATGTTGCAAAATCTTTAATCAAGAACTATAAAAGAGGTTAGTCAAAATAAAATTCTTCGTATTCTTTAAAATAGTAGAAAACTAAACATTTTATTTTAGCTATAGTTATTAATACTGTAAACTAATAATTAAAAACTTTTTACTGAGTAAAAACAAATATAAAAAACTTTAAAATCAGTTTTCAATAAAAATGTTATTTATGAAATCTTGTTTTAAATGTAAATTCATCAAAAACGTTTTAAAACTTAGAAAAAAAAAACTAGATAAGACAATAATATAATATAACTATTTGAAATATATTTCGAAACAGTTAATTCTAAAATAAACAAAAATAATAAAAATTTTGAATATATTAAATTGAAAAACTTATTAAACTTTCACTGTATTGTATTTTAAAGTCACTATTTACATCCAGATTATTACTTTTTTAAAATTAATCTAACTATTAAAGTCTCTTACTAATTTTTAAAAACTTATTTCTATATTAAAAACAATGTTTTAGAATAGCTAGGTAGCATAGATTAATTTAAAACTTTTTTTACTTTATTTATTTAATCGCAAAAAATTCAAATTCTATATATATCTTTACGAAAAACACTAAAGTTTTAAAAAATTACAAATTTATTTATGTGCTTGTATTCTTTAGATAAAACAAGGATTGAAAAAGATGAGTTATCAGTAGCTTTAAAACTAAATAAGTTAATGTTAAATGAAGATGTAAATCATGAGAAATATAATTGCATAAAAGACAAAATTACTAAGAAAAATGTTCTGGCTATTTATACTTTAGCTAAACTTTACAAACTATCCACTACTTATGAGTCATCTTTAGTTTACATAGAACGTTGTTTTCCTATGGTTGTTGAAACTCAAAACTATTTAGACTTAGACTTTAGTCTTGTTGAAAAAATACTTTCAAGTTATGAATTGAATATTCACTCAGAAGTTGAAATACTTAATGCTGTAATTACTTGGTTGAAACACAACAGTGAAGAATGTAGCAAATATGCAAAACAATTGTTACTAAAAGTCCGATTTTCTTTGCTGTCAGAACATGCATTAAAATATAGCTTATCAAAGTTTCATTCATCATTCTCTAAGAAAAATGAACTTATAAGCTTATTGAATGAAGTTTTGATTAAAAAAGAAACAAGTTATCAAAATAGAATAATAAGTCATTCTACAAATAGGTATTGTATTCAAAATAAGTTTAAAATATTGTTAGGTGGTGGTTACGATAGTGAAATCAATAAAATAGTCAGGGATATACACCAATTTAAAGGAAATCAACTAAACAACGTGAAACTACTACCTTCAATGGCAATTGAGAGAAAACATTTCGAAGCTGTTTGTTTAAAAGGAGAAGTTTACGTTATTGGTGGAATTGGTAATGCTTCTAATTTGGTAAAATCAGTTGAAAAATATTCACCTTCGAATAATAAATGGACTGTAGTAACTAATATGGTTGATAAACGTCGGTACTTTTGTGCTTGTGCATTTATGGATAAAATTTATACTTTTGGAGGTTTTTTTAGTGAAAACAAAGAAACAACTAACTCTTGTTTACAATTTGATACTAGAAAAGATAATTTTTCAGACAAAAGTTGGAAAGAAATAGCTAGAATGAAAATTACAAGATCATCTGCAGCTTGTGAAGTTTTTCAAGGAAATATTGTTGTTTCAGGTGGTTGTGATGAATATGATTGGTTTAACAAGGCAGAATCGTATGATGTATTTGCTAATAAGTGGAAATCAATGCCTAATATGATAAAACGTTATTGTTATCATAGTCTAGTTACCGTGAAGGATAAATTATTTGTTATTGGTTATGGAAGAGACATGTGTGAAGTTTTTGACAATGTCTGTATGAAATTTGTTGCTCTTGATTCATGTCCTTTTTTAGATCTAAATAAAGCTATTTCGATAGGAAAGAAAATCGTAATATTTCAAGATAACAGTTCGTTAATGATTTGTTATGATGTTGATAAAGATGAGTGGTCTGAAGAATTGTGTGAAGAACAAAATATATTCAACATTTTGCTTGTGCAAAGCTACCTTGGTATTGAAACATTTTGTTGAGTCTTATTGTGTTCTAATAAGTAAAACTTTACATTTTTTCATACAGTTATAAGAGCGATTTTAACTACATGTTCAATATATTATTATTATAGTTGTGTAATAAAAGCGTATTAAACAGATTTAGCATTAGTTAAAAAATACAGTGTATCAGTATTTCTTCATGATGTTTATAAGTACTGATGATATTAAAGATCTCCGAGCTACTTGTTTATAAATTTTTTATCTGGAATCGTCTTTGAACAGGTTTGGCAGTTTCGGCACGAGTCAGATTTTCAGTAGCTTCCTGCAAATATTGATTTTTAGTTGAACTGCAATTAATTTTCATTTCATTTATAAGTTTTAATTTTATATAGATAAATATATATATATGACCATATAGTTAAAAATAGAAAGATTTTTATAAGTACAATAAAAGTTAGCTTCTACAAATTTTTATACAATGCAATTTATAAACAGTCAGGACAAATTAATATGAATTTGAATTTAAATAAGTTTAATTCCTACCGATTAGTTTAAGAGTTTTCTATAAATAAAAGCTAAATCTTACATGGTGTTAAAAGTTATTTAAGATAACAAAAACTGTCTTTCATTTGGAGAGGAGATAATTTAAACCACTTTGCTGCTAAAATGTAAAAGTTTGTTTTATTTTTTGTTTATAGTAAAGCTCGTTTTTAAACAATGTTATTTCTTAAAATCATTTACTTTAGTTTATAAGTTTTAACCATATGATTTCTTTGTTATTAAGCTGTTTATGTAATTTAGTTATTTTTAGTTTTAAGTTTTATAAGATTAGTTCATTTATTGATAAAATATCAAGCTTAAAATAACTACTTCATGAACATTGTAAGAAACATGTAGTGGTTTTTAAACTTAAAACTATTTTGATAAAAATATTTTTATGTTCAACTCTTTTTTACATACAAACTTATATAAAATATAAACATGTTACTTTGGTATAAACATGGTCTTAAATCTGTTCAATGTAATAACTGTTTAGTTTAGTAATTTTATATAAGAAATTTTAGTATTTTCTTAACCTATAACTAAAATTTTTTGTCTAAAATATATATATGTGTAAAGAAAAGTAATTATTAAAAAGTGTAAACTGAAGAAACAATAAAAATGTTAATTTTGTCATTAAGTTTAACTTGAATTTGGATACAAATAACAACTTTAAAACTGTTTATTTTTTAAAAGAATATACTTAATACTTACTAACTTACTTTAAATAAAAATTTTAGTTGGAGTTTCTTTGGTTAAAAAGCTTGTTTCTGAACAAAAATTGTCCGCCAAGGAACAAGTATTAACTAAAAATAAGCTTGGATTTTCCAATGCAATAAATATCTAAGTCATGTATTTTTTAATGACTATTTATTAATTAAAAAATAAAGCTAAAATTATCTAATTAGCTTGAAATAACTAATTTTATAAACGTAAGGTAAACCATGGTCGGTTTCTGTCGGTTACTGAACCGAGTCACATCTTCGAATAGAATTCTTTAAAAACAATATTTAATAAGTCTATAATTAGATAGATGACAACTAATCTGATTACATTAAGTTATTTTTGTTATTGAAGTGAACTAGATTCAATTAGTTATAGTAAGCAGTAATAAAATCTTATTTTTATGAATGTAAAACAAAACTACTGTGATAGTACTGCCAATTTAAATCGTAGAGAATAATTTATTGCATTAAAAGTCTGGACTTATTGTTAGTTTCACCGTTCGACTTAATAATAAACAGCATTACTGTAAAAGACCCACAAATAACTTGGTGCTAGTTATACAGTAAATAGCAAATTTTATTACCATAAGTAGTTACTACCTGAAAGTATAAAGATTTACAATTATAACTTAAAAGTAAGTTTTGATGAAAACTTGATCCCAGACTAATAATCATAAATGGTATTTATGCTTTAATATATATTGGAATGCATTGTACAACCTTCGTAAATTAATATTTTCACTATGGGTAGACAAAGTTTGATTAAAAACGTTACTAGTTGACCTTATTTTTCTTAAAGCGTTAGAATATGTAGAATTAGTTATATAGTAAAAAAAGTTCACTTACGTAAAAGCTTTATTTATTATAAATACTGAAAGATAACTGTTATAATTACGTAAACCAAATAAAAGATGACGCTGAGAAAAGTTTTGTATTGATAAGTTATATTTGATCAACTCTAAACTAAAAACTTTCAGTAAACTTAACACAAAAATTGTCTAAAAACCTTTAATACAAGAAGAATTTTCGGTTAGCAAGTCATATACTATGATCTAATGGATGATTAATGGTATAAGGAGTAAAACGAATAGTAATAATATATAAATTCGCAATAAATACTCATCAATTGTCATTATTACGTAGAAAAATCAACAAATTGGCTAAAAATATATGAAATGTTTATGGGAATTTGTTTAATCAATTTTAAGTTTGTATAAAGTTAATAGTTTGAAACATACTTAAAAAGTATTTGAGAAAAAAAAAACTTGCACTCAGTACTAAACAAAGTTAATGTTAGTGCTTTCGAACGACATACAGGTAGTTGATATAAAATTGTTATTACAATATTTTAAATAACTGTGGACCACAGTCCATTTTACTTTTTAAACTCTTAAGCTCAAAAATGAGATCCGCAAACTAAGACAAGAAAGTCAATTTCATGAATCTAATTCAGTAACAAAAAGTTAAAAATTAGATCTGAGATAAAATTACTAGCAAACATGCTTTTACGACTAGCTTGCAATATAAAATGGGAAGAGATCTAATATGCACGAAGAGACACTTTTGCATGGAGTGTCAATATTGCACGAGGGATCACTTTAGCAGGGAGGGTAATTTTTGCACGAAAGTAAGAAAAATAATTTAAAAAGTTACCAACCGAGGGCAATACTGACAGAAATAAAGTATATACCTATCAAAATTTATTAACCAAAAAAACATTAATTTAAAAAAAAAGAAAACTATCTACCAAGGATAAAAAATTAGTATTGATTTGATAAAAGTAAACAAAATTTATATTAATCATTTTATCAATATGTAAGTATATATAAAAAAAAATCATGGCATGGAAAAGCACATAAAGTGACCCTTTTTGCAAATTATACTTAACTCATACATATAAGTTAAATAATTATGATAACTTTTTTCTTGAATGTAATAAACATAACCAGTTTCAAACTTTAGCTTAATTAACATCAGGCCCAAAAAAATGGTTAGTTGTATAAAGCTTCAAAAACTTTGGTTAGAAATGACATTCAATAATAACAAATTAATGTACATGATAAAGGTTTTATTTAAAAATCTGCAACATCTCTAAAAAAGTATTTGACTTAGTTTTAAAATAAAACATTAAAAGTGAACTTCCGATGTTAAGAAAGTATAACAAAGTTTCTTCAACTTATTTTCGTAACTTTGGCAATGCAAACTTACACAACTGTTTAAAGCAGGTTATTCTGCCAAAATTGACCCCCAAGAAATCTCCTTTAAAATTAACTTATATATGGTTTTTTATGATTTTACTTCGTTAGTTTTTTTTAATCATATTAAATATAAAACATTAATTTGTTAACTGAATAGTTGATGACTTAATAATATGTATGCTGCTTAACTATAAAAATTTAATAAGATGGATTTTTGATAAAATGTAAGTTTTTTTAATGACTCTAGAAAACTTAAAATTAAAAAAAAAGTTGTGCTTTTCAATGCGTTACTTTAATATTATCGCATTCAAAAGCACTTTTTTTCTTGTAACGTTAATATTTAATATTCTTTTCATTTTAAGTTTACTAAAACTTTTACGTCATAATTATTATGTATACGTCGATTATTATGTATGAAATCGACGGTAGGACTTTTTATGGGTAGTTTTAAATATTGGGTACTTTTAATTGCAGCAGTTTTGCAAAAAAAGTACCCAATATTTTGATGACGTCATTAACTTTACTTTGGGTAGTTTTGAAGCTTAAACTTTGTAAACAAAGCAAAATTGCTGTCCAGGCCTATGATAAATTCACATTGTTTATTTTTTTAAATATGAAAATGCATAAATCTGAATAAAAACAATGAAATAGTACAAATTATTTCCCTTTATTATTAAAGTTAAAGAAATATAATTTCTAACTCTGATATTTTTTGTGTAAGTTACAATTTCAAACTAAAAAAACTAAAAAAAAAAAAAAACAAACAAATAAAGCTATTATTTTTAAAATTTTTCCTTTTTAGTTTATTATTGATGATTTTAAGTCATTAAAAATTTAAACAAGTTATACATAAGTTTTGTAGTTCAACAAAACCTAGTTTTTTTAGTTTGAAATAAAGCTAAAATGATGGTCATCAAACCTAGATGTTTATTGGAATCTTGGAATGTTGTATAAAATCCTAGAATAACTTAAAATTCTGATCACTTTTTTTTATAGAAAAATAAATAAGACTTGTAATTTAAAAAGTATGTTAAATTTGGAAAAAAATTGAACAAAATTTCAATAAAAAACTTAAGTGTAGTTACAGGAAGGGTGTAGATCAGCTTTATTACAACTTGATGCTATTTTACAGATTTTTAAGTAAACCACAAGTAGCCTTATACAAATTTTTAATACTAAAACAAATTTTTAAGATAAAAAATTATATTAATGAGTACAATAGGTTTTTGTTGTCATCTTTTATTTTGTTTTCTTTCTTTTTATAAATATTCAAAGATATATTTCCTTAAGATTTGACAGGGTTGCCAAAACACCTTGAATCTAGGAACTTTACAGTATAAACAAAAACTGGAAACACCTTGAGTCTGTGGAATTAAAAAAAAAGGAAAAATATGGTATTTCAAACAAAATCACCAAAAAATATATGATTTTTAAACTATTTCTGCATGTAAAATAATAAAGTTTTAATTAGATATAATAAGTCTATCATATATATGAGTTTTTATTTCTATCAATAAATTTATTTAACTATAAACACATTTTAAGTATTTTTACAATATCATTTTAATGTTGTTATACTATATAAGATAGTTATTTACCTTAAATTTATTAGTTTATGCTATAGTTAGATCAATATACTTGTTGCCTTAAAAATTTACAAGAAACTCTAAAAACATGAAGAAAGTTTAAAAAAAAATTGTTTATGGTATTGATCTCAAAAACGTAGGAGTAGAAAGATTTTTAGTAGTAGTTAACCCCTATCATAAGCTACCTACTGTATTCTCCAACTTAAACAGGCTATTTCTCACAAAACTGTTTTAATAAAAAATTTCTGTAAAAAGTAACTCAAAGCTTAGTTAAAATTCAACAAAGTAAGATCAAGTTATACAAAAAAGACTAACCCCACCCTCCCCAAGCCCAAAGTATTTTTTTTTTATTAAACTAAATTTAATGTTTTACTAACAGGTATATTTGTAGTGTTAAGTTACTAAAATGGCAAAAGAAGCATTTAATTTCATTCGAAAGTGGAAACACTTAGGTAAAAAAGAGTTTACAGAGATTTTTTTAATAGAACTTCCTAAGTTTGGTTTAGGGCCACTTGACCCATATCGAGAAAATGTACACTTTGAACCACCTCAAAAGGTTAATGATGTTGCAGTCAAACTACAATTAGGGTTACCAACAGACTGCATACCAATCCAAAACTCAGGGGCTGGGGATTGTTTGTTTAAAGCTATTTCCCAGTCCCTGTATGGTATTGAAGACCATCATAAAGAAATTAAGTTAAAAGTATTTATTTGGATGGTTAAAAATAAAGATGCAGTTGTACAAATAAAAGAAAAGTATAGATACTTTACATTTGACTCGGTATTTTCTTTAACAATGCAAGTGGGAACACCACAAACGTGGATGGGAGTTGCCCACATTGCATGCAGTGCAATGGCACTTAATATACATATAAATACATTCTACCCATATGTAAATGGTCTAGAAAATACTATAGCCAAATTGCTTAACACAATTTTTAATTGTAAAGTTAATGGAAATGAAGTAAGTATAATAATTCAATGGTCTTCCATAAATTTTGATACTAGTAAATATTGGCAGCCAAACCATTTTGTTAGTTTGGTAAGTAAAGTTAAGCAAAACAGTAAATTTAAAATAAGTAAAAGGAGAATTATAATTGTTGACAGCGATGATAAAGACAGTGATGATTTTTCAAATGCTAGTGTTAATGTTGATTCAAGTTTAAGTGAGAATTTGTTTAAAACAGTTAAAAACAATAAACAAAATGAGCCTCAAAAAACTTATTCCAGTGATAGTTCAGATGATTTTGTAGATAATATTAATGCTAAAAATAAAAAAGGTGGTAATTTTTATAACACAAAACACTTTTTTAAGCCTATTGAAAGAAAAAAACAAAAAAAAGTCTTGTTATGTTCAACAACCTTATTTAAAAAATAATACAGATAACAAAGATATTGTCAATAATATAGATGGTATATATGTCAAACCTTATACTGAAATTAAAAGGCATAAGGATATTTTTAAGGTTTTAGAAAAGTGTGACAAAGTTATAGATGCTGTACCAAAGATTATAAAAAGTAATGTGCAATTTGTATAAAATATGGACAACTATTACTTTCCAGATAGTAAAAAAGCGTTCAGATTTTATGATGATTGTGGAGAATGGGACTACAAAAGCAAAAATTATAAGGTATCTTTTTATCAGAAGTCAGGTTTTACTAAAGTTTCTGCAATATGTTCTGTTGAGTCACTAATGAAACTCAAAGAGTGCAACTTGATAAAAATTATTTGGTATAAAATAAAACATTCTTTAGATAAAAATTTTATCAGGGTAGTCACTGTTGTTATTTCTAAAGAATTTAAAAGAGCTCTTTTTCAATACAAAGGTACCTAACCATTGTTTTGTAAAAAAATTAGAGTTGATCCAATGTCCATCAAAAAAGTAAAGGTTGATATTAATTTTGAAAAGTAAAAAAATTAAGAATACAATTGATGATCCAAATTTAAGTACTAAGTCAATAAAAAATGTGAAGTATAGAATTAACAACAAGCATAAGGACTTTAAAGAAAAAAATATAGCAAATGATCTAGAGAATTGCTTAAAGAAAGTAGGTGATGGATTCATTCAGTCTATTAAAATTTTTAATGATCCTATACTTACAAATGTCCATAAAAACTTACCTTCATTTATTCTTTTCACAGAGGATCAGTTGGATTTGTTGACATGGTCACATGTTCTGCTCAACTAGGTTCAGTTCTAAGTGTAGACAGAACTTTTAATCTGGGAACTTATTTCTTGACAGCTATTACTTTCAAAAACAAAAAAGTAACTCTTAGAAATAATAGTTCTAATCCAGTATTTTTAGGTCCTTGTTTCTTACACAAAAAAGCCAGAGAAGAAGATTATGACTTTTTTTTCCTCTTATATAAAGTCGAAAATTTTAAATAACTTTCCTACATTCAATTTATCAACCCTATCTTTCGTCTCAGATGGTGAACAAGCACTTATAAATTCAATCTACAAAAGTTTTCCTGACAGCACAAAGTTTAGGTGTCATGTACATATTAATAAAAACATAATTTATAACTTGAGAAAATTTAATATGGACTATTCACAGAAAACAGACATGAAAAGAAAGTTTAATAACTTAATTAATTCTAAAGATATATTCTGTTTTGCAGAAACTAAAGGAGAAATGTTGAATTTTGTGATGGATAAAAAAACAGAAAGTTGTGTAAAAAAGCTCATTGAAAAAATTTTTATGTATGTTAGTAAACCTATGTGGGAAAAAAAAAATATTAAATCCGTTGACAACAAATCAATCAGAATCAATTAATCATGTAATCAAGAATTATGTGAATTGGACAAAGACAAACATTGCAGAACTAATAGATAATTTAAAATCAATTGTAAAATTCCAGTATAATAACTTAAAGTATTCAATTTCAGATCAAGGAGACTATAAGCTTCAAAACTTTTTTTCATATCATCAATTTCTATCATTCAGTGAAGCAGCCAAAAACAACCACTATAAAGATCTTTTAAAAAATTCATTTAGATATTCATTTTCCGATAGTGGTCACACCAAAATACCTAAACATTTACAAAGCACTGCTAAAAAACCTGGTAGTAGAAAAAGAGTTAGAGCAACTCGAACATTTTCAAAACCATAAACAAATATTTGCTATAATTTTCTCTTTAAAGCCACTATGCTTGATCTTAGTTTTGTACTTTGTTTAGTTGACTTACTTTTTGAATTTAGGTCATCAAAATTTTTTTATTTTTGACATAAATTCAATTTTCAATTATTTTGATATATATTAGATCAAATCTAATTTTCTTACAATACATTGGTTTTGTACATTTGTACTGAAACAGAGATCTTTTGATTCTTTAGATAAAGCAATATTGACCACCCTGATAAAGTTTTTATCTAAAGAATAAATGTTTTTATTAGTATGTATATGACACCTAAGCTTTGTGTAGTAATAAAATTTGTAAGTGCTTGTTCACCATCTTTGACAAAGCATAGGGTTGAAAAATTGAAGGTAGGAAAATTATTTAAAATTTTTGGTTTTATATAAGAGAAAAGAAAGTTATGATCTTCTTCTCTGGCTTGTTTGTGTATAAAACAAGGACCTAAAAATACTGGATTAGAACTATTATTTCTGAAAGTTACTTTTTTGTTTTTGAAAGTAATAGCTGTCAAGAAATATGTACCCAGATTTAAAGTTCTGTCTACACTTAAAACTGAACCTAGTTGAGCATAACCTGTGACCATGTCAACAAACTGATCCTCTGTGAAAAGAATCAATGAAGGTAAGTTTTTATGGACGTTAGCAAGTATAGGATTATTAAAAAATTTAGTAGATTGAATGAATCACCGATTTTCGTCAAGCTATTCTCAAGATCGTTTGCAATATTTTTATCCTTATGCTTGGTGTTAATTCTATACTTCACATTTTCAATTGACTTGGTATTTAAATTTGGATCATCAATTATACTCTTTTTTTTTTACTTTTAAGAGTGTTAACTTTTACTTATATGGTGGATAATGGATCAACTCTAATTTTCTTACAAAAAATTGGTTGGGTACCTTTGTACTGAAACAGAAATCTTTTAAATTCTTTAGATAAACCAACATTGATCACCCTGATAAAGTTTTTATCTAAAGAATGTTTTATTGTATAACAAACTATTTTAATCGAATCATATTCTTTAAGTTGTTTAAATAGGTTTTATAGTGACTCAACAGAACATGTTTTTGAAAAATAATCCTTTTTTCCAAATACAGCTTTTTGATAAAAAGTTACCTTATACAAAAAAAAACCAAATAATTTGGCTGCCAATATTTGTTAGTATCAAAAGTTTTGAAGAACATTGAATTGTTATACTTACTTCGTTTCCAAGAGCTTTACAATTGAAAACTGTGTTTAAAATTTGGCTGTAATCTTCTAGACCATTTACATGTGGATAGAATGTTTTAACATATATATATTAATTTTCAAATTTAGTGTCAACTGCGTGCATTGTGGTCTACTCCGAACCACATTTGTGGTGCTCACACTTACATTGTTTTAGAAAGTACTGAGTCTATTGTAAAGTATATGTATCTCTTATTTGTACAACTGCATCTTTGTTCTTGACAATCCAAGCAAATACTTTTAGACAATTCATTTAGTTTAAGATTGGAATACTATCTATGGGTGATCCCAATTGTAATTTGACTGCAACTCTATCAACCTCATATGTTTCAAAGTGTACACTTTGTCAAGTGTTAAGTGGCCCTAAACAAACTTTGGAACTTCACTTAGATAAAATTCTTTGAACTCTTTTTCACATACTTTTATTGTGATTGAACTAAAGTACTATATTTGCCTCTATAAATTATTAGTGCAGAAGTAGTTACCTAGGACTAATGATACTTCATTTTTTTGTTATACTAAAAATTGTATGTTTTAGTATTTCTTTTTAGTTTCTTTATTTGTTAGATTTAACTTTGTTTATGTAAGTGCTGTTTTAGTTCAATTGTAAAAATAAATTTTTTTCTGAGTTAGTCTGTTTTAATTTTTGACCATATAATAAAAAGTAAATTATGGTTACATACTTAACTGTTTATTTTATAAAATCAGAACTCTTGTTTTCAATGATCTATAACTGTCAGTAACCATTAAAATTAGATTTTTAAGTGTTTATTTTCTGTTTAAATATCAAGTAGTATTAATATTGATAACCGAAAATTGCTTTTTAAAACAGAATTACCTAGGACTAATGACATTTCATTTTTTTTGTTATACTAAAGAGTGTATGTATCAGTATTTCGTTTTAGTTTCTTTATTTGTTAGATTTAACTTTGTTTTTGTTAAGTGCTGTTTTAGTTCAGTTGTAAAAAGAAATTTTTATCTGAGTCAGTCTACTTTAATTTTTGACCATATAATTAAAAGTAAATCATGGTTACATACTCAACTGCTTATTTTATAAAATCAGAATAGTTTTTTTTTCTGATCTATAACTGTCAGTAAACATTTAAACTAGATTTTTTTGTGTTAATTTTCTGTAGTATTAATATTAATAACCGAAAATTGCTTATTTTAAACAAGATTACCTAGGACTAATGACATTTAATTTTTTGTTTTACTAAAGATTGTATGTTTTAGATTTATATACCTGTTTTTAATTTTTCAACACATTTAACAGAAGAAATTGTTTGTTTTTGTATAAAAAATTTAGGTATTAAAGATAGATGTTTTGTTTTCTGTTTTTAAAAAACAACTTTTTAAAATATGTTTGGATTATTTTAAATACTTAATATAAGTGAATTTTTTATTGTGTTCTATAATAAAATATGAATCTTATACATTTACGTAAATATAACGTTTTTTTTAAGTTGTTGTGTGTGTGAAAAAATCAATATAGTTTAAAATAATAAATTTTTAACAAATGCGAAAATGTTTCATTTCTTTATTTTTTAATTAAAATTACAAGAGATACTTATTTTTGTATACAACTAAAGTTAACTTTGAATTCGATTTAAAGTTAATAGTATAATAAAATTTTATAGTTATAATTGAATAATTTTACAGTTTTAATTTAAGCTTTAACTAGATATAAGAGCAAGTAATAAAATTTGTTAAAAATAAATTTTAGAACCCTTATGGCTTGTTTAAAGAATTATTTAAATAGTTATGATAAACAGCTTACAATAAATTAAAACTTTACTAGTTTTGTTTTTAAACAAAATTAGAGTAGTCTCTTAAGATTTAATTTAAAACTTATTTTATGCCTTATTTTAGTTTATCTATACACATCACATTACCGGCTTTAATCATTATATCAACTGGTCAAGTATGTTTTTTACGAAAATCATAACATAGAAGAAGTCTTATTGTATCATGTTAAATAAGTTTCAAATGTATTATTTTAAAATTACTAGTAATTACAGTTTAATTAGTGTTCTTCTGTAGTTATAACTTAGTAAATAAGTTTAAAAATTACACATGACTGAAAGAAAATTACACATAAATTAAAAACAACCCACTTTATAATTGTCATTACATTTCATTTAAACTTAGTAAATAATTAAAATAGTTTTTTATTTTATATCTATAGACGTGGTTGAATTTGTTTACAATTAAAAATTACATAGAAAGCGTGTTTTTTATAAACAGAGACGCTTGTTCTTGTGTTTACAAAAATAAAGCTCCAAAAACTAGCAGTACGGCTTTTAATGAAGCCATTTATATAGAATTTTTATTTTGTTCAATTTACTTTTCAGCGCGACGTATTTTTACAACTTTTTTGTATAATTTTAAAATCAAAACTACCCAAAATATGGTATGACATCATGAAAATATTGGAGCCTTTTTTTGCAAAATTTCTGCAATTATATTCATGAAAAGTACCCAATATGCTCGAAAAAAACTACCCATAAAAAGTCCTACCCTGAAATCGATTAAATGAGTAACTTTGACATAATCGCATAGAAAAGAAAATATTTTTTTTTCGGTTAAAATTTACTTAAACCTTTACGTTATACTTATTATGTATACAAAATTTGAAATCGATTGAATAAGTAACTTTTACATCTTGTTTTTCACAGTGAGAAGTTTAAAATACTTAAATAAAACAATAAATAAAAAAGTATGTAGTACAATAGTATTACGTTGATCCTGATTTTGTATATTTTAGATTCAAAAAAAAAAATTTTAAACATTAAAAACCAGAGCGCCAAAGATTAAAACATTTTATTTCTAAATTTTTTTAAGCTTTTAAGATAACAATTTTATGTTTTATTTTCAATATATAAAAAATTTAAAGGTTAAAAACTGTCTGAAATAGGATATTAACATTGAAAAAGTCTTCTTAAACTGCTTAAATAGAATTTTTATAAAACACAATGGTATTTTTATCTATCTGAGTTATATATTTTATGTATATAATAAAAGTTTAATAAATTTCAATAAAAATTTTTTAAGTTGCAGGTTTTGTTCAAAATTTTTAATTGACAGGATTTCCAACGTCATTTAATTTGTTAAATTCCATGTTTTTCCAAGATTTAAGTACTTTGGCAACTATACAAAAAGAAAAAAAAATAGTACTCAAAAGTATAACCAATACCTTGTTTTTTAATAGACCTCTGTTTATCAAGTTACAGACCATTTTCATGAAAACAGTTTCTTGAGCTTGTGAATTTATAAAGTTTCGAAGTTGTTAACAAAATTTTTAGTTAGAAAAAATATGAAAAAAGTTTTACTTTATAACAAAGATTATAACAAATTGTTTCCTGGTGATAACTAATCCTACTTATAGCTTTAAAAATTTTGAGATGTATCCCAGTGGTTGACACATATGTATTTTGTTTACAAAGATAGAATACATTTAGATGCATGTTATATAATAAGAATACAAAATCATGTAAATATTAAATACTTTCAATCAACTTTTTTTAAAATAAGCTTTTTAGAAGCACTTGTTGTTGATAAAAATAACTTAAACTGATGTTATGGTAAAAATTCAAAAAAGTGACAAAGTCAGTAAAAACAAATTTAAAAGGAAAATAAATTCAAGCAGAAGTTCTGAAAAGGTGATTTAACCAAATACGTTTTTATTGTTTTATCGTATTACAACTTGTTAAAATAAGAAGTAACATAAGACTTAATATTTCAAAGTATAAACTTAAAGATTTGTTCTTTTTTTTTTTGATTTGTTTTTGTATTTTTAATAATAAACATTTTGATTATGCTTACTATCTAACTTTATCATTCTGTTTAAATAAGAATCAAAAGAACTTTTTGTTTTATTTTGATTATAATTTAGATATAAATTGTTTATTATTTTATGTGTTTAATTGTTTTGTTTTATGTTTTATTTGATGAATTGATCTTTTAATATTACAAAAAAATATTAAAAATTATTCTTATTTTCACTAAAAAAAAATTAAAAACAAAGCAACAACAGAATGTTGCAGTTTGAATAAAATTTAATGTAAACAGCATAATGTAGTTGATGTCTTTATAATTACACGACACTTTAAAAAAAGCAAATCATTAATTTTGTGGTAATAACTTAATCATTATAAAGATAATTTAGTATAGAAAACAGAAAACGTTTTTCGTTGTAAAGGGTTGATTTTGATACTAATGTTTACAATAAAGAAACAATACTTAATTTCTTTTATTTTATTAAAGAATATCACTTGGTATATTAAAGTTTTGTTAGAAAAAACATTTCTATTCTAACGATCAAAAAAATAAAAATAAACATTAGTTGAAATAAGACTTATTCAAAAGCTAAGATTTTATAAATTAGAATTTAATCAAAACCTGTGAATTCTTAGCATTTTGAATTTAAACATAATGAATCTACCTTAAAGCCAATTTTGTTTATACATTAAAATATTTAAGTTTTTTGCAAGTAAAAAAAATAGTATAAGCGTTCAAAATAGTTTATTAAAAAATCGAAAACTTAAACTAACTAAACAAATATCAAATGATAATCAATATAAAACTCAACTTTTAAACATAATGTGAATTTATTAGTAAGTGTATATATATATATACTAAATAGTTAAAATCATGTACTAATCTACCTAAAGATATTGACTTTAGAAACGTAGATTCAACTTGACAGAGTTTTAATTAAAAGGTAATTTCACACAAGTAAAATAAAGAAGATCTTTTGTTACTTTACATGGTTCTACAGACCATTCATCTTTATCAACATCATAACAAATCATATCAGAAGTATTGTTTCCAGTGAACATAATTTTATTTCCGATGGATATTGCTCTATTTAAAGAAAAAGAAATCGGTATGTTAACAGCAACAAATTTGCTACATACGTTATCATAAACTTGACAGCTAAATCCAATAACAAACAGTTTGTCATTTACAGTAAGTAAACTATGACAACTATGGTCATTTAACGTATTTGGCATTACTGACCACTTATCAGCAAATACGTCATATGATTCTACTGTGCTCAATTCCCCTCCATCATCATCCTCACTACCTGAAACAACAATATTTCCTTGGAAAACTACACAAGCTGCAAAATTTCTTGCTTCTTTCATTCCAGAAACTTCTTTCCAACTGTTGTTTTTTGTATCAAATTGTAAACAAGAATTAGTTGTTTCACTATATTTTTGACGGCAATAACCTCCAAAAACATATATTTTATTCATAAATGCACTTGCACAAAAGAACATACGTTGATCAAACATATCAGTTACTTTACTCCAATTATTAGTAGAAGGTGAATATTTTTCTACAAAATTTATAATATTGTCAGAATTATCAAAGCCACCGAATACGTAAACTTCTCCTTTTAAACAAACAGCTTCAAAATCTTTTCTCTCAATTGTCATTAAAGAAACATCTTTCACATGCTTCATTGTCTGTCCATTAACTTGATGTACATTTTTTACAACTAAATTTAGTTCATTTTTACCACCGAAAATTAGTCTATTAAACTTGTTTTGGCTACAATACCTACTAGTATAGCATTTATCTGAGTTCGCCGGATAAAAAGTTTTCTGATTTAGTGATACTTCATGTAATATTTTGCTACATTCAATGTTGTTAGAAGGCAATAAACTACTATCTAGTATATGTTTTAATGTATCATCTGATAGTAAACTAAATCGTACCTTTAGTAACAACTGATTTGTATATTGGATACGTTCCTCACTATTGTGTTTCAACCAAATAATTATTGCATTAAATATTTCAACTTCTGAGTGAATGTTCAGTTCAGAACTTGCAAGTATTTTTGCAACCATATTAAAATCTAAATGTAAGAAGCTTTGATTTTCAACCACCATTGGAAAACAACGTTCTATATAAAGCAAGGATGACTCCGAAATAGTAGCTAGGTTGTAACGTTTAGCTAAACAATAAAATGCGACAACATTTTTAATTGTTAATTTGTCTTGAAGAATTTTGCTGATCCTTATGACTGTATCTTTGTTTCGCAGAATCTTATTTATTTTTAAATCTAGAACGATTTCATTTTCTTTTGTATTAGGTACACCTAAAAAATAAAGCATGTATAAGTATTATATTTTTAAATTGCTTAGAATAATTGATACATTTTTAGAGATATAATGCTAAATTATTAATGTTAATAGTGCTGTTTTATTATATAATGCCGTTAGTTTATTCAATACAACTATTTATATTTATTAAAAAAAAATTAAATATTAAATATTCCATTTTTTAATTAAACATTTTGAGATAGAGGTAGTTTACGAGCACATTACTAGTAGGAAGTTATGCTTGTCAATGTTCATAAAGTTTTAGTAAAATCCAGACTGTAAAAAGGTAAAACCCACAAAACTATATATCTGGCCCTTTTCAACATAATTTTGAAACGCAAACTTGATATCCTTGGCTTTAAATTTAAATTCATAAAAAATGCCTTGGGATTGCTATATATTTAAAAACTGCAAAAATTTTTATTAAGATGGAAATATCTTCATTGCTGTTTATAAATAACTTTTGTTTTAAACTAAGACGTGGTTTCTAGACTCAAATATGGTAATATTAATTGCCAAAAAAATTAACAATTTGTTTGTTTTTTGAAAAAAACTAAAAAGACTTTTTCAACTAAAGTTTGTTAAACTTTATATTCTTTAATGTAATTTTAAAACTTTTTTAAACTTTTTCAAATACTTAGTTAGGGAAAGAAAAAACTATTCTTATTAGTTTTTTCTCTTTTATAAAACTTAAATTTATAACAATTTCTTGAAAATCAACAAATTTTTTAGACATGAGAGGACAAAGTCTAAGAATGGTATAAAGTTTTTAGATAAATGCAAAATTAAAAAAGCAGAAAAAGACTATTTGCTTAAAAATATTTCTTCTCCTACAGTTTGAGCAGTTTTTATAAAATCTTAAGTAAGTTATAAACTACTCTAGAAAAAAATCGAGATTTCTTTTTTAATCTGAAAAGTCACTTTTCAGATGTGTGCTTCTTTGCTTGGGTCACAAGTTTTCTCAATCTTTACAACAATATTATCTTAATAATAGAAATATTTGCCGAATAATTGAGTATAATACGTAAAATAATGAAGGCTAAGATTTTTTTTGATTTTATCGATTTCTGATTAATTTGACTGTAAATGTATTCTAACAATGATATTATATTGGAAACATAAAAAAAGACTATATCTCAAATTTTAAATAAATTTTTAAAATTAAGTTATTTACTTATAGTTCACCTTAACACTTTATATAAAAGTCAATACTAACGTTAAAAATTATCACTCAGTCCTATTATGCCCTGGACAAGACATTAAAAGGTATTTATAATGTGCGACTCGATTACCGAAAGGTTTTTTCGTCCACTAGGTTTTTAGACCAAATTTTTTGAGCGCTTTTTTTTACGTTTAATAAACAGTTATATGCTCTTAGTTTCTTTAGTTTAATTTATATTTGTTTTAATTTACTTAATATAGTTTGAAGTTTTCAAAACTTTTTAAAACTTTTTTATAACATCTGATGATAATACTAAGCCTTTTATTTAAATTTTAACCCTGTCTTAGCATTAAAGTTATGCTTAACGGTGTTTTGTACACCAGGTCTTTAGACCAAACCATTTTGAGCGTAATTTTTGTCGTTCAATAAACAATAAGTAACAAATGAAATCTATACAAAACTAAAATTAATAAAATTTATTAAAACTATATATAACAAAATGATCAATTTAAAATATTTTTTAAATTTTCTTACCTGTACTTTTAAAAGTGTTGTAAGCTCGTACACTTTTATCATCTAATTGTTTTGTTAAAAACTTCATGCATTTGTTTTTAAAACAATCAACTACTGAATTTCTACAAGTTGCACCAAAACTTGTCAATTTTTCATGGATATCCTCAAGCTTTATTAAGTTAAGTATTAAGTTTTATTCTTTTGACATCAATGTGGTCCATTTTACTTTCAATTGACATGACTCGATGATACTTTTTTTTGTTTGTTATAAGAAACCTGATAATAATAGTTTGAATACATTTAGCTATACCAATTTTTTTTTTAATTTAAGTAATATTTTTAACTGTTAGTTTTTTACGAAAATAATTTTTAAGACTTATTAATTTTTAATATTTAAAATGATAAAGATGTTCTATTTTTAAAACTAATATTTATAAATTAAAGAACTTAACTAAAATCTTGCTATATTTATTTTTGAAAAAATAAAAATAAAAATTCAGAGTTGGTTGACACTTAAAAAATAAGGATGTAAGAACGCTATAAGAATTTTAAATATACCTCCTTAATTTAAATACTTTGTGAGTAAACATGAATAAAACTATGAACTTGTATTGTGTATCTCTTTCAAATAGTTTTGAAATGCTAAATTTGACCATAGATATAACGAAAATTCAATTGAATCAAAAAAACAAGTATGTTCTATAAATTAAGCTCATACTTTTATTTTGTCAGTCACATATACCTTTTACTAATAATGATGAACACAATTTTAAATAATACATTTTTTTTTAATAAAAACGACTAAAATGTTTAAAGGTGTTAATATAGGGAGTGAAGTTAAAGTTATAATAAAGATTAAAACAACTTTAACAATAAAGCAAAAAAATTATTATAAAAATAAGTTTTTTTTCTTAAAAGCTATTTATCATTTTTTATACATTGTACAAAATTAGCTACAAGCTAAACTTCATTGTAAAATTGCTAGAATGACAGAAAAAAAAATTCTAATAGTAATTTTTTTTTTGTTTTAGCTTAAAATGTTATGCTTGAGTAATAATCACGCCCCAATTACAACTTTTCGCAAGTGTTGGAATCTTTAATCAAGTTTAACGTCTATTTTCATAAAAAATCGCTTTGGGCCGTTACTCCAGTAATATTACAAATATACTCTTAGTTGTATAAGCTACTATACTATATGACAATATATACTTATTAATCTAAATAGTAAATATAATTATAAATTATTCAAAATATTATTTTTTTAAATATTCGGTTTTGTTTATTGGCGTATTTTGTTAATTATAAATTTTATGTTTAATAAGAAATTTGATATTTTTTAGTGATAAAAGGGTTTAACTTGAATTTTTTTTTAACTAAAGCTGAACAGTTATGTAAAGCTATTTATAAAACAACTTAAACATTTTTTAACCAAACAGTAATAACTTTTAAATTTAATTATAAGAACTATATTTAATAATACTGGAATATTTTTGTCAAAACTGTTTATTTATTTTAATTACATTTATAAAAGAGTAATGTAATTAAAAACTGAAATATGTTAAAACAATAGCAAAAATTGTATTTAAAATTATACTAAAATGTTTATAAATAATTAAATAATTAAAACTACATTTAGTAGAGCTAGCCTGCGTTTAAAAAAAACAAGGCTGATTTAAACTGGATAGAGTGTGTAAAAATTATGTGTATATTGTTTAAGATAAACTTAACACTTATTTCTACAAGAAGTAAAAAATAAAGTTCTAGTTTTTTTTTACTTACTAACAGAACATTTTAGATAGTAATAATAACCTTAATCTTATATCTAAAATACGGCCACTGATTAAAACTCTTTTAAGTTCCTTTTGAAGATAAACTGTACTGAGTCTTGCGGTGGTTTTATTAATTTTTAAAATTTCTGAGATATCCTGAGTGAAAACTGTTTTAAAGCTATACTCATTTTTTATTATGAAAAAAATACTTAAAGTCAGGCCATATAATATGGAAATATCCTTAATTTTTTTAAATTTGTTGCAACCCAAATATCAAATGTTTTTTTTTTTTATAATATTCACATACATAAATACATTTTTTATTGTAACTACTTTTTTAAATGATCCATTTTACTTACTAATAAAAACTTTAAAGCCAAATGAACACAAATAAAATAAGTTACTTAAGTTTATAATATCAACCACGATTGAAATAATATTGAAATTGAAAAAATTGCAGTTAACACATTTTCATTTTTTTTTACATAATTTTATCAAATATATAACAGGCTAAAATAAAACTGCAGCTAGCAAAATAAAAATTCTCGTAAAAGATTTAATTGCTCAATTTAAATAAATTCGTGAACATATAAAGCTACTATTTATTTTATAAAACAAAACCATGCTATGATGTCTTTCTACTTAGTTGTTCACTAATATATAACAGTATAGTTAAAACACAAAAACTAACTAGAGTAACATTTAAGATTTTTGTTATAAAAACAAATATGAAAACAAAATTTTACTTTATAATTACATAACAAATTATTCATTTTAAACTTTAAGATTTTCAACTTGTAGTTTCTTAACAACAGTATATTGTATGCTTTTCAATATTTGTACATATAATTAAAAAAAAATTGATTAAGATTTATTTAACACTGACGAGGTCTTTGACTGAAAATTAGTTAGTAAAATATAGTTTCAAGAATAAATTTATTATTTTTCCTCTAGTAGTTGAGAATTCTTTATTTGTTTTCTAAAATCAAATCATATAAAACAAAAATTAAAGTTTATTAACAACAAAATTTACTTTTAGTTTTAAGGACTTAGTTGGTAGGTGTATATTAATGCTACGTCAAAAGTTAAGCTATAATTTATTATTTTATAAAAAACTGCATGAAGTAAAATTTCAATTGGTTTGGTGATTTACCTGAGGATGAAATTACTAATTTTTTAAATGATTTCTTCTAAGGTTTATAACTAGAATCACTTAGAAAAAAAAGTAGGGTTTTCTTCAAAAGCTTAAAATTAAATATACAATTAAATAATTACTTGTATTCATAAAGTATTTAAACTAATAGAATTAAATTGTAGACCAAATAAAATGAATTAGTGGCACTACTGATTTAAATTGCGTAAAAAAAATTTCAACAAGGTGTCGTTTGTTGAATACAAGAAAATAGAGCTAAATTAAAGCCAGTTAGTCTGATTTACTTGGTCTCAATAAAAAATTTAAAAAATATTATTTAGATAAATCTTGACAAAAACTCTTAATCCAGCTCAAAAAACTAAAGGTTACTAAATAGTAATAGTATAACAGAAAAACATAAGTTTTAAACTAACTAAAATTACAAGAAAGTTCAGCTAGCCTGAGTTATGCTGTATGGCAACAAAATAACCCTATAACTAGCAACAGATGTTTTTTACCACTTAAAAAAAATCATAAATAAAAGATAGAAGTTTTGAATTCAATGAGTTTTTAACATTAGAGCTGCTATATAACAAAAATATGTTTTTGTTACTAAAGGCTTTTTCTGTTATTTGAACCTTAATACTTTATTTAAAAACTTTTTAAAGAAATTTTAAACCTTCTTAATAAAAATATAGGATATATATAAGCATATTTAAAACAGTTTAAAAAACATTATCCCACTATACACATCTATATTCTGTCTATATTTATTTTTTAAAATCTTACCACATCCCTTGCAAGATAATATAGATTAACTAAATTTTAAAAGGTAAGTAAAAAAATTTTTATTTTATAAAAAGTTACTTAGATTTCGTAAGCTCATCATTAAGATGTTGTAAAGGAGCTTAAGTAAGTTTTTTTGACATCTTCATCTTTCTAATTGATTTAACTGGGGTGAATAGTTTTATTTGATTGTCCAATCGAATAACTGAAGACTTCTCAAATGTAATGATACTTAAATGATCTACTTTGAATAAGTGCTTTGAATAAGTGTGTAAAACTCATAACTGAAATGTTTTGATAGTCAAGGTCCTTAGATAAAACTTATAGAGAATTTTTATCACTAAAATATCAATATATTAAGAAGATCATAATTTTAGAATTAAGTTGTATATTCATTACAAAGACTGTGACTAACATAACTTTTACTTTCTATTTTATACCAAAGTGACAATTTATTTTTACTATATTTTTCCAGGTTATTGAAACATAATTTTTTTTATTGCTTGTTAATATATAATTAAACATAAGAAACAAACATATTTAAATTTATATTATTACTAAAATTATACTCTTAA
This sequence comes from Thalia democratica, assembly GCF_965202585.1. Lineage (NCBI taxonomy): Eukaryota > Metazoa > Chordata > Thaliacea > Salpida > Salpidae > Thalia > Thalia democratica. Next base: position 115,286,129 of record NC_139165.1, on the reverse strand, counting down.
TTTAGGTGAACTTGAATTTTAAAAAATATAAATTTATTTAAGTTTTATTTTTTATTTTTATTGATATAAAGGATTTTTCGTTGCTAAGTATAGTTAAAGTTATAGAATTAAATTATGTAAGTTTTCCGGATTTTACATAATTTTAATAGTGAAAGTTTTATCTTTATAATTTATTAAAAAACTACTAGATTTATTTTTCTAGCCTGAATTTCATGTGTCATACTTTTAAAGTTAAATAGCCACCTTAGTAACTAATACAACTTTTGCTTGCATATTTTTTTACCAATAATGAAGTACCATGGATAGATTTTAATTAAATTTTAAAACTTACTGCAAAACATATTGATTCAAAGGTTAGGATCAAATGATTGGATCGTTAAATGTATTTTTGTTGTTTGCTTAGGATTTTAAGCTTAATAACTTTCCCTCTGTGTTTTTAAGTGTCGAAATTTTATCTTTTGAGTATTAGCCAAACAACATGTCACCAAGGAATTTTTTACGTACAAATTGATAGAATTTACTTTTGATCACTTAAATTTTAATTAAAAAGAAGAATTAAACATGAATAAATCTCTTTCAAACTTTAACAGGGTGGCCACTGATCTTTTAAAATACTCGTTTTTTGGTTTATTTTTAGTTAAAAATTAAAAACTGTGAGAAGTAGTGTTTAACTAAAATAAGATACTGTAAAGCTACTTTTAATGTGTGTTTATTTTTAGTTGATAATGACAAAAAGTTTCATTTTATATTATATTTTTTTTTGTGAAATCAAAATTTAGTAATTTAAAAGTAAAATGTGTTTAAAACTACATGTTTTTTTTTATGATTTTCGTTCAAAAATTCCTTTTTATTCAATCTTTATTTGAAAATTTTTCGAAATTACAGGTTTTTAGCCTATTCCAGGTTTTGTTTTAATTTTTTCATGTTTTGTGGACACCCTGACCTATCATTGAAGATTAAGTATGATGTTTTTCGAATATTATAAAATGAAAATATTACATTTTAAAACATACTATATTTCTTTATAATCAAAATTTTCTAAAGTATTTAATCTTCAGTAATTTAACATAATGGCATAAATATTGTTTTCTATAAAATTTATCAGTTTTATAGTTAATTCTTTGTAACATGTAAGTTACTACTATGTAAGTTAGCTTAAAAAACTCAAAGTAAATAAATTTTCTATAAATAAATGAGTAAAAGTTCTTTTTAGTTCTAGATACTTATTAATGTTAAGAAGGATTCTAAAGCTTTAGTCAAAAAACTGTCCTGAGTGACCATTTATTTTCTTGAGTCACCCTGAAATTTTTAAAATGCTAAAAAAAAACTAAGAAAATTTTTAATTCACCCAAAAACAACTCCTTTAATAAAATTGGGTATAAAATAAAAAATAATTCAATCAATTCGACTAAACTCCATTTGAAGTCTAAAAAATGGCTAAGGATTTTCAAAATCTGGAAACAATTCTTAGATTTCTAAATAAAATCATGACTATCTAGAACAGCTTGACTTTAAAATCAAATTCAAAATATCCTGAGTCATCTTGATACTTTCGTAAATTTAAAAATAGTTTGAGTAATACGGACTATCCTGAGTGTGTGGCAACCCTGTACAATTATTTTTTGACATTATTACTAATACTGATAATATGTGTCACTTGCAATTTATATACTAATTTTGTATCACTCAAATTTGTGTGGCCTGATATTAAATAGGTCCTAATCAGGGATTTGAAAACTCTCTAAAGTGCAGAATTTTTCAGGATTCAATCACATTGGTTGACACATATACAAAGAAAAACAACCTGTTACATTGGTTTCTGCTAGAATTTCATAAATAAAGATTATAAATTATTTTTTTTTCAATTCAAAAATAATTATACTTTTTTTTTTCAAAAATGACATGCTCTACTAAGTTGTGGAAAATTATATAAAATTTATAAATACATAACTTCAATATTGATAAAAAACTTGGAATTTTTAAACAAATACAAATATATATAATGTTTTATTTTATATCTGTTTCTTTAATTCAAACTTCTACTTTTAGGAGCTTTTTAAATGTACAAAACTTTATAAACAAATACAAGAAAGTAGCAAACTAGTAGTAAAAACTTAATATTTATTAATAATATTTAAAATAACTAATACAGTTTTTTGTTTTATTAAACAATATGTAATTTCTACTTTGTTTAATACTATTTAATTTTCCATTACTACTATGGTATGAGCTGTGGCTATTGAACTAAAATGGCTTTTTTTGTTTTTTTTAGCAGTTAGTTGTTGAAACAGCAAACTCGAGTCAATTAAAAAAAATATATGTTTATTTAACTAAAGACATTAACTAAACAATAGAAAAATAATTTGTAAACACATATTTAAAAAAAAATTTTTGTTAAAATAGAAGAAAATTTCAATAATAAATTCCAACACTATGTCCAAAAATAAAACACAGTTGATTTCAAAATGCTTTATACATTTTCATTGGTATCGTCACACATAAATTACGATTTTTAATTGTACATCTCGATTCTTTTTACCATTTATTTTTGTCTACATCGTAACAAATTACTGGAAATATTATTTTGAAATATGGATGTAATTCCCCAAGTATTTGCTGAGTCAGCAACATTATCTAATTTTCTTTATTATTCAATATCTATTCGCCACCATACCTAAATTTATCATAAATTTATCAAAAATTAAACTTTATAAAGTAAAGACAAAAACAGTAATAAATTAATTAACATTTATAATAAAAAAATGCTGATCCAGCAAATACTAGTTACAACACCTCAACGTCTCAACAAGACATTTTAAAATATTAAGTTTCTACTTTCCATCGAAATAGCTTATCAAATACATATAGGTGGGTTGTGGTTTAAGAGCAACTAATTTTTTGTAAAATTGACAAAAACTTTAGAACTGTTTGTTTAATACAAGTATCAAATAGTTAATCTTTCACAAAAATTAAATTGTGTTTACTACCACATTTTATTATATCAGGGATAAATGACAATTTATTAGATACATCATATAATTATACTGTATTTAGTTGATCTTCATTATTGTTTACACAACGTGAACTAACATTTTTCTTTGAAAAACTGGGCATGCTGCATCAATTGTTGCGACATTCATTTAAGTTTTTTTTTTTTAAGTTAATACGTTTCATATTAAACTAAAAACAGGAGTTAGTTGTTGATTTGACATCAACTGCAAAATTATGATAAAAACCTCCAAAAATAAATACTTTATCTATAAATTTATTGCATAATAGTTTCAACGAGTATCAATATGCTCATTGAAATTTATAAGAATATTTTGGAAGAAAAGGAATAATTTTGACAGTTTTCATTTAATTGTAGATAACTTTGTAAACTTTATTTTTAAATGTAAGTTTTTTTCAAAACTCAAGGTGGACTTGTGTTTATTTGATCAAAGATTCACCGATCGAAAAAAGAATCGTTATTTTTTATTATAAACTATTTCCGATAGTTTCTTATAGTATTGATAAAGATAAAAGAACAATGTACTACTTGAAGTTCTGAAGGAATTTCGTAGTTTTTGTTGTGTTAAAAGATTCCCTAGTATTAAAACAATTAAAAAAAAATTGTTGGACTTTGTGTGTTTATTTTAAGCAGAAAAATGTATTTACATTTTATCATATTTTTTTTTATTTTATAATAATAGTTTTTTAAAACGAAGATTTTTTAAGTAAAAATAAATTGTATACATTTAAATTAACATACATTTTATTAAATTATTCTTTTTTTAGTGCACTGCTTTAGAGAAAAAATAAAGTTAAGCCGTTTTAGTTAAATAACTATAGATCATACTATAATAGCAGTGGACTAACAAATCTAAAGAAATTTTTTTAAGTTTTTCAAGCAAATGCATCCATAATCATTATATCTTAATTAAATGAGTTAAAATATTTTTTTATAAAATGTTGTTTGGCGTCTGTTTGTGTAATTTCAATAAACTTACAGACGTACTTTTTTGTTAAAAATAAATCAAATAACTTTATCAAAATATAAGAAATGATAATTTGCTCTCAGGAGTTTGATTATCAATATGAAAATAATATTTGAGTTTTTTTTAATTGCCTAAATAAATATTAAGTTTTTCTACAAGTTTGCCACTACCTTATTCTGCTTGAAAATTGTTTTAATTTTTAAATAACTGCTAAATGTAAAAGTTAAGATAAGCATAATAAAATTAAAATTTCAACATTATTTAATATAGTTTTAGAAAATTTGATGTCTTGAAAATTTTTAAACTATATAACCGTGAAACAATTTTTCCTTAAGTTTATAAAGCAATTGATTATTAATTATTCAAAAGTAAATTATGTTAAAAACTATACTTTACTTTTCCAATGAAAAAAATTATATATTCTTAATTTCCAAAGAGTTTTAACAGAAACTACTGTAACAGGATACAAACCAAGTTAATATTTTTGTACATATGTCAACCACTGAGCTTGAATCCTTCAATAGTGTTCAACACCTAAGAGTTTTCAAAGCCTTAATAAGGACCCCTTTACATCTTGCTACACAAATTTGATCAAAACAAAGTGAATATAAAAATTGCTGGTGGCACAAAATTACCATTAACAGGGTTGCCTAAAGCCAGAAACCTCTGTAAAAGTCTGGAAATTAATAATTTAGGTTAAAAAACCGAGAATTTAAAAAATTTAATAAAACATTAAAAACCTCGAATTTTGTACAAAAATCACTAAAATAAAGCTAAAATTTTTAAATATTTCAACATGTTCAGTAGTAAAGTTTCTACTAGACACAAAAAACCAATCAATAAGATAACACAATTTTGTCATCATCTAGTTATTTTTCAAAAAGCATATTTAAAATAGCTTTACATTATCTTTTCAATGTTTTTATACTATTTAACACAGTTTCTTACCTTAAACTTAAGTCTAGATTAAGGTAGACTCAAAAATAAGTACCTTGAGAAATTTTTTAGACCTGGAGAAATTTGCTAAAAAAAATTGACAAACCTGCCTTAAGTAGTAGTGTCAAAATATCTTTATAAAGGTTTGCCATACACTCAGGATACTTAGGACTATCAGGATTGTTTAAAACATTTTTAAAATATCACGATGAATCAAAATAGTTATGGCTACCTTGTTTATAATAAAAACTACTGCCATCAAGAATATGTAAGCAATTAAGATAATATTTGAAGGATTAAACATCTTGGCAAATTTTCATGATAACATAATATAATACTTTTTATTTATGTTTAAAAAACATCAGCTTCACTCTTTGATCAACGAAGATAATTTTCTTTGTAAATCAAACATCTCTAACATCTCAAAAACCAATGGCCACCCTATAAATTCTTTTCAGAAGGTCAACATTTAAACATATAAAATTTTCGTTTATCAATTTACATTAAAATTATTATAAATAAATTTTTTTTTAATATAAAAATAGCTTTTTTGGGACATTTTGTTTAGCAAATATTTACAGGATAAAATCTTAACATCAAAAACTCAAAAAAAAATCCTAAGCATGCAAAAAAAAACATTCAACAAACCAACTATGTAATCATATGCTTAACTAAATATGTTCTGATAAAATAAATATTTCTTACAAAAGTTCAATCCAAAATTAATCAACAATGTTTTTAATAATGGTTGAAAACACAGTTATTGAAAACTTGAATAATCTAAATTCGAAAAAATTTAGACAAAAAATTTTTTCTAAACTTAGTTATATTACTAATATGTTTGACCCAGACAACTTAAATCTATATTAAATTATCTTGTTGTTGTTTATTATCAAGTTTTGGGGGAAATGCTACAAAAACTTATAATTTTTATGCCCCTGTGTCCAGATATTTAGATAAAATGCCCAGAAGTGATAAAATAGTTAACAAGATCAGTTTTTGATTACCTTTAGTGGCTTATAAAAAAACAAATTTTATTTTATTTACTTTAATCACTCATACACAAAATTCTCAGCTTGCAAATTAGAAATCAGTTTAGTTTAAAATGTAAAAACTTGATTAAAAATGTTGTTTCCTTTTATCTCCTGAAAAACATTTATCTATCTTCTTAAACTTTTTGTATGTTGAACTAAGTAATTTTTTTAAACAGTGACAAAGATTGCTTTTTTTAATTTAGCTTAATTATTTAAAGTTAACTTTAAGTTATTTAATAAATCATAGTTTCAAAATTTACTTTTTAGTACATAATTTTTCACTTTTGTTGTAAGAAAAACACCTTATAAGCAGCATATCATAATGTACCATATATTTATTTAAGTTTTGTTGAATAACTAAAAGCTGAAAGATGACAAAGTTTAAAAAATATTTAAAACTATGTATGTTATCACTTTTGTTAAAAAAAACTTAAAACTTTAATAGTTTATGCATGTGTTTCTAACTATACTGTCTTTTTATAAAAAAACAATTAAGTGGAAATACGTAACGACATTTTTTTTACATAACTAAAGTAACTCATATTTCTTGAACAAACAAAGAATATTTTATTTTTGATTTTTGTAGCTTTTGTTGGGTTGAAACCTGCTATTTATTTAATTTAATTTGTAACTTTTTTAATTTACATTATGAAATGATCTGCATTGATTTATTTAAGTGAGCAAAAAAACATTGAACCCGGGAAAAACCAATTGAACTTTACTAATTTGAAATCTCTAAAATATAAAAAATCTGATCAAAAAACATTAAAAACTCTAAAAATAAACCCTGGAATTTTAAACAATTTTTATCAAAGTGAGTACAAAAATTTGGATTTGAAATATCGAATACGCGAAAAGAAAATATTGTCATCGAAAATATTTTTAATTATAAAACACATTTAAATAGCTTTAAAATATCTTTGTTATGGTATTTTACTTTTCAACACAGATTTTACATAAACTCAATTTTAGAGTAAAAAAGACCTTAATTTTTAACACCTGGAAGAAATTTGAAACACCTGAGGAAAATTTAAACACCTTAGGGAATTTTAAACACCTGAGGAAATTTTAAAGACCTGAGGAAATTTTAAACACCAGAGGAAATTTTAAACACCTGAGGAGATTTTAAACACCTGAGGAAATTTTAAACAACTAAGGAAATTTCAAACACCTGAGGAAATTTTAAACACCTGAGGAAATTTTAAACAGCTGAGGAAATTTTAAACACCTGAGGAAATTATAAACACCTGAGGAAATTTTAAACACCTGGAGAAATTTTAAACACCTTAGGAAATTTTAAACACCTGAGGAAATTTTAAACACCTGAGAAAACTTTAAACACCTGAGGAAATTTTCAACACCTGGAGAAATTTTAAACACCTGAGGAAATTTTAAACTCATGAAAAAATTTTAAACACCTGTGGAAATTTTAAACGCATGAGGAAATTTTTCAACACCTGAGGAAATTTTAAACACCTGAGGAACTTTTAAACACCTTGAAGAAATTTTAAACACCTGAGGAAATTTTAAACACCTGAGAAAATTTTAAATACCTGAGGAAATTTTAAACACCAGAGGAAATTTTAAACACCTGAGGAAATTTTAAACACCTGAGAAAATTTTAAACACCTGAGGAAATTTTAAACACCTGAGGAAAATTAAAAAACCTGAGGAAATTTTAAACACCTGAGGAAATTTTAAACACCTGAGGAAATTTTAAACACTTAAGGTAATTTTAAACACCTGAGGAAATTTTAAACACCTAATGAAATTTTAAACACCTGAGGAAATTTTAAACACCTGAGGAAATTATTAACACCTGAGGAAATTTTAAAAAACCTGAGGAAATTTTAAACACCTGAGGAAATTTTAAACACCTGAGGAAATTTTAAACACCTAAGGTAATTTTAAACACCTGAGGAAATTTTAAACATCTAATGAAATTTTAAACACCTGAGGAAATTTTAAACACCTGAGGAAATTATTAACACCTGAGGAAATTTTAAACACCTTGAAGAAATTTTAAACACCTTAGGAAATTTTAAACACCTGAGGAAATTTTAAACACCTGAGGAAATTTTAAACACCTAAGGTAATTTTAAACACCTGAGGAAATTTTAAATACCTAATGAAATTTTAAACACCTGAGGAAATTTTAAACACCTGAGGAAATTATTAACACCTGAGGAAATTTTAAACACCTGAGGAAATTATTAACACCTGAGGAAATTTTAAACACCTTGAAGAAATTTTAAACACCTGAGGAAATTTTAAACACCTGAGGAAATTTTAAAAACTCGAGGAAATTTTAAACACCAGAGGAAATTTTAAACACCTGAGAAAATTTTAAACACCTGAGGAAATTTTAAACACCTGAGGAAATTTTAAACACCTGAGGAAATTTTAAACGCCTTGAAGAAATTTTAAACACCTAAGGAAATTTTAAACACCTGAGGAAATTTTAAACACCTGAGGAAATTTTAAACGCCTGTTGAAATTTTAAACACCTGAGGAAATTTTAAACACCTGAGGAAATTTTTAATACCTGAGAAAATTTTAAACACCTGAGGTATTTTAAAAACCTGAGGAAATTTTAAACACTTGAGGAAATTTTAAACACCTAAGGAGATTTTAAACACCAGAGGAAATTTTAAACACCTGAGGAAATTTTAAACACCTGAGAACATTTTAAACTACTGAGGAAATTTTAAACACCTGAGGAAATTTTAAACACCTAAGGTAATTTTAAACACCTGAGGAAATTTTAAACACCTGAGGAAATTTTAAACACCTGTGGAAATTTTAAACACCTGAAGAAATTTTAAACACCTGAGGAAATTTTTAATACCTGAGAAAATTTTAAACACCTGAGGTATTTTAAAAACCTGAGGAAATTTTAAACACCTGAGGAAATTTTAAACACCTGAGGAAATTATTAACACCTGAGGAAATTTTAAAAACCTGAGGAAATTTTAAACACTTGAGGAAATTTTAAACACCTAAGGAGATTTTAAACACCAGAGGAAATTTTAAACACCTGAGGAAATTTTAAACACCTGAGAACATTTTAAACTACTGAGGAAATTTTAAACACCTGAGGAAATTTTAAACACCTAAGGTAATTTTAAACACCTGAGGAAATTTTAAACACCTGAGGAAATTTTAAACACCTGAGGAAATTTTAAACACCTTGAAGAAATTTTAAACACCTGAGGAAATTTTAAACACCTGAGGAAATTTTAAATACTCGAGGAAATTTTAAACACCAGAGGAAATTTTAAACACCTGAGGAAATTTTAAACACCTGAGAAAATTTTAAACACCTGAGGAAATTTTAAACACCTGAGAAAATTTTAAACACCTGAGGAAATTTTAAACACCTGTGGAAATTTTAAACACCTGAGGAAATTTTAAACACCTGAGGAAATTTTTAATACCTGAGAAAATTTTAAACACCTGATGTATTTTGAAAACCTGAGGAAATTTTAAACACTTGAGGAAATTTTAAACACCTAAGGAGATTTTAAACACCAGAGGAAATTTTAAACACCTGAGGAAATTTTAAACACCTGAGAACATTTTAAACTACTGAGGAAATTTTAAACACCTGAGGAAATTTTAAACACCTAAGGTAATTTTAAACACCTGAGGAAATTATTAACACCTGAGGAAATTTTAAACACCTTGAAGAAATTTTAAACACCTGAGGAAATTTTAAACACCTGAGGAAATTTTAAATACTCGAGGAAATTTTAAACACCAGAGGAAATTTTAAACACCTGAGGAAATTTTAAACACCTGAGAAAATTTTAAACACCTGAGGAAATTTTAAACACCTGAGGAAATTTTAAAAACCTGAGGAAATTTTAAACGCCTTGAAGAAATTTTAAACACCTAAGGAAATTTTAAACACCTGAGGAAATTTTAAACACCTGAGGAAATTTTAAACACCTGAGGAAATTTCAAACACCTGAGGAAATTTTTAATACCTGAGAAAATTTTAAACACCTGAGGAAATTTTAAAAACCTGAGGAAATTTTAAACACCTGAGGAAATTTTAAATACCTTAGGAAATTTTAAACACCTGAGGAAATTTTAAACACCTGAGGAAATTTTAAATACCTTAGGAAATTTTAAACACCTGAGGAAATTTTAAATACTTGAGGAAATTTTAAACACCTGAGGAAATTTTAAACACCTGAGGAAATTTTAAACACCTGAGGAATTTTTAAACACCAGATGAAATTTTAAACACCTAAAACAAATTTTAAACATCGAGGAAATTATAAAAATCTGGAAGAAATTTTAAACACCTAAGGAAATTTTAAACACCTGAGGAAATTTTAAACACCTGTGGAAATTTTAAACACCTGAGGAAATTTTAAACACCTGAGGAAATTTTTAATACCTGAGAAAATTTTAAACACCTGAGGAAATTTTAAAAACCTGAGGAAATTTTAAACACTTGAGGAAATTTTAAACACCTAAGGAGATTTTAAACACCAGAGGAAATTTTAAACACCTGAGGAAATTTTAAACACCTGAGAAAATTTTAAACTACTGAGGAAATTTTAAACACCTGAGGAAATTTTAAAAACCTGAGGAAATTTTAAACACCTTGAAGAAATTTAAACACCTGAGGAAATTTTAAACACCTGAGGAAATTTTAAACACCTGAGGAAATTTTAAATACCTTGGGAAATTTTAAACACCTGAGGAAATTTTAAACACTTGAGGAAATTTTAAACACCTGAGGAAATTTTAAACACCTGAGGAATTTTTAAACACCAGATGAAATTTTTAACACCTAAAACAAATTTTAAACATCGAGGAAATTATAAAAATCTGGAAGAAATTTTAAACACCTGAGGGAATTTTAAAAACCTAAGTAAAATTTTAACACTTGAGGAAATTTTAAACACCTGAGGAAATTTTAAACACCTGAGGAAATTATAAACACCTGAGGAAATTTTAAACACCTAAGGAAATTTTAAACACCTTGAAGAAATTTTAAACACCTGAGGAAAGTTTAAACACCTGAGGAAATTTTCAACACCTGAGGAAATTTTAAAAACTTGAGGAAATTTTAAACACCTGGAGAAATTTTAAACACCTTGAAAAATTATAAACACCTCAGGAAATTTTAAACACCTGAGGAATTTTAAACACCTGAGGTTATTTTAAACACCTGAGGAAATTTTAAACAACTGAGGAAATTTTAAACACCTGAGGAAATTTTAAACACCTGAGGAAATTTTAAACACCTGAGGAAATTTTAAACACCTAAGGTAATTTTAAACACCTGAGGAAATTTAAAACACCTGAGGAAATTTTAAACACCTGAGGAAATTTTAAGCACCAGAGGAAATTTTAAACAACTGAGGAAATTTTAAACACCTGAGGAAATTTTCAACAACTGATGAACGTTTAAACATCTGAGGAAATTTTAAACACCTGAGGAAATTTTAAACACCTGAGGAAATTTTAAATACCTGAGTAAAATTTTCACACCTGAAGAAATTTTAAACACCTGAGAAATTTTAAACACCTGGGGAAATTTTAAACACCTGAGGAAATTTTAAACACCTGAGGAAATTTTAAACACCTGAGGAAATTTTAAACAACTGAGGAAATTTTCAACACCTGAGAAAATTTTAAACACCTGAGGAAATTTTAAACACCTGAGGAAGTTTTAAACATCTGACGAAATTTTAAACACCTGAGGAAATTTTAAACACCTGAGGAAATTTTAAACACCAGAGGAAATTTTAAACACCTGGAGAAATTTTAAAAACCTGAGAAAATTTTAAACACCTGAGGAAATTTTAAATACCTGAGGAATATTTAAACACCTGAAGAAATTTTAAATACCTGAGGAAATTTTAATTACTTAAGGAAATTTTAATAACCGGAGGAAATTTTAAACACCTGAGGAAATTTTAAACACCTGAGGTAATTTTAAACACCTGAAGAAATTTTAAATACCTGAGGAAATTTTAATTACTTAAGGAAATTTTAAACACCTGAGGAAAGTTTTAACACCTGAGGAAATTTTAAAAACTTAAGATAATTTTAAACACCTAAGGAGATTTTTAACACCGGAGGAAATTTTAAACACCTGAGGAAATTTTAAACACCTAAGGTAATTTTAAACACCTGAGGAAATTTAAAACACCTGAGGAAATTTTAAACACCTGAGGAAATTTTAAGCACCAGAGGAAATTTTAAACAACTGAGGAAATTTTAAACACCTGAGGAAATTTTCAACAACTGATGAACGTTTAAACATCTGAGGAAATTTTAAACACCTGAGGAAATTTTAAACACCTGAGGAAATTTTAAATACCTGAGTAAAATTTTCACACCTGAAGAAATTTTAAACACCTGAGAAATTTTAAACACCTGGGGAAATTTTAAACACCTGAGGAAATTTTAAACACCTGAGGAAATTTTAAACACCTGAGGAAATTTTAAACAACTGAGGAAATTTTCAACACCTGAGAAAATTTTAAACACCTGAGGAAATTTTAAACACCTGAGGAAATTTTAAACATCTGACGAAATTTTAAACACCTGAGGAAATTTTAAACACCTGAGGAAATTTTAAACACCAGAGGAAATTTTAAACACCTGGAGAAATTTTAAAAACCTGAGAAAATTTTAAACACCTGAGGAAATTTTAAATACCTGAGGAATATTTAAACACCTGAAGAAATTTTAAATACCTGAGGAAATTTTAATTACTTAAGGAAATTTTAATAACCGGAGGAAATTTTAAACACCTGAGGAAATTTTAAACACCTGAGGTAATTTTAAACACCTGAAGAAATTTTAAATACCTGAGGAAATTTTAATTACTTAAGGAAATTTTAAACACCTGAGGAAAGTTTTAACACCTGAGGAAATTTTAAAAACTTAAGATAATTTTAAACACCTAAGGAGATTTTTAACACCGGAGGAAATTTTAAACACCTGAGGAAATTTTAAACACCTAGAAAAATTTTAACAACTGAGGAAATTTTAAACACCGGAAGTAATTTTAAACACCTAAGAAAATTTTAAACACCTTGAAGAAATTATAAACACCTGAGGAAATTTTAAACACCTGAGGAAATTTTAAATACCCGAGGAAATTTTAAACACCTGAAGAAATTTTAAACACCTGAGAAAATTTTAAACACCTGAAGAAATTTTAAACAACTGAGTAAATTTTAAACACCTGAGGAAATTTTAAACACCTGAGGAAATTTTAAACACCTGAGGAAATCTTAAACAACTAAGGAAATTTTAAACACCTGGAAAAATTTCAAACACCTGAGGAAAGTTTTAACACCTGAGGAAATTTTAAAAACATGAGGAAATTTTAAACACCTGAAAAATTTTCAACAACTGAGGAAATTTTAAATACTGATGAAATTTTAAACAATTGAGGAAATTTTAAACACCTGAGGAAATTTTAAACACCTGAGGAAATTTTTAACACCTGAGGAAATTTTAAACACCTGAGGAAATTTTAAACACCTGAGGAATTTTTAAACACCAGATGAAATTTTAAACACCTAAAACAAATTTTAAATACCTGAGGAAATTATAAAAATCTGGAAGAAATTTTAATTACCTGAGGAAATTTTAAAAACCTACGGAAATTTTAAACACCTGAGGAAATTTTAAACACCTGAGGAAATTATTAACACCTGAGGAAATTTTAAACACCTGAGGAAATTATTAACACCTGAGGAAATTTTAAACACCTTGAAGAAATTTTAAACACCTGAGGAAATTTTAAACACCTGAGGAAATTTTAAATACCTGAGGAAATTTTAAACACCAGAGGAAATTTTAAACACCTGAGGAAATTTTAAACACCTGAGAAAATTTTAAACACCTGAGGAAATTTTAAACACCTGAGGAAATTTTAAAAACCTGAGGAAATTTTAAACACCTTGAAGAAATTTTAAACACCTGAGGAAATTTTAAACACCTGAGGAAATTTTAAATACCTGAGGAAATTTTTAAACACCTGAGGAAATTTTAAACACCTAAGGAGATTTTTAACACCTGAGGAAATTTTAAACACCTGAGGAAATTTTAAACACCTAGAAAAATTTTAACACCTAAGGAAATTTTTAACACCTGAGGAAATTTTAAACACCTGAGGAACGTTTAAACATCTGAGGAAATTATAAACACCTGATGAAATTATTAACACCTGAGGAAAATTTAAATACCTGAGGAAATTTTAAAATCCTAAGGAAATTTTAAATACCTGAGGAAATTTTAAACACCTGAGAAAATTTTCAACAACTGAGGAAATTATAAACACCTGAGAAATTTAAAACACCTGGGAAAATTTTAAACACCTGGAGAAATTTTAAACACCTTGAAAAATTATAAACACCTTAGGAAATTTTAAACACCTGAGGAATTTTAAATACCTGAGGTTATTTTAAACACCTGAGGAAATTTTAAACAACTGAGGAAATTTTAAACACCTGAGGAAATTTTAAACACCTGAGGAAATTTTAAACACCTGAGGAAATTTAAAACACCTAAGGTAATTTTAAACACCTGAGGAAATTTTAAACACCTGATGAAATTTTAAGCACCAGAGGAAATTTTAAACAACTGAGGAAATTTTAAACACCTGAGGAAATTTTCAACAACTGAGGAACGTTTAAACATCTGAGGAAATTTTAAACACCTGAGGAAATTTTAAGCACCAGAGGAAATTTTAAACAACTGAGGAAATTTTAAACACCTGAGGAAATTTTCAACAACTGAGGAACGTTTAAACATCTGAGGAAATTTTAAACACCTGAGGAAATTTTAAACACCTGAGGAAATTTTAAATACCTGAGCAAAATTTTCACACCTGAAGAAATTTTAAACACCTGAGAAGATTTTTAACACCTGTGGAAATTTTAAACACCTGAGGTAAATTTAAACACCTGAGGAAATTTTAAACACCTAAGGAAATTTTAAAAACCTGAGGAAATTTTAAAATCCTGAGGAAATTTTAAATACCTGAGGAAATTTAAAACACCTGAGGAAATTTTAAACACCAGAAAAAATTTTAAACATTGGAGAAATTTTTAAACACCTGAAGAATTTTTAAACACCTGAGGAAATTTTTAACACCTGAGGAAATTTTAAACACCTGGAAGAAATTTTCAACACCTGAGGATATTTTAAACACCTGAGGAAGTTTCAAACACCTGAGAAAATTTTCAACAACTGAGGAAATTATAAACACCTGAGAAATTTTAAGCACCTGGAGAAATTTTAAAAACCTTGAGAAATTTTAAAAACCTGAGGAAATTTTAAACACCTGAGGAAATTTTAAACACCTGAGGAAATTTTCAACACCTGAGGAAATTTTAAACACCTGAGGAAATTTTAAACACCTGAGGAAATTTTCAACACCTGAGGAAATTTTAAACACCTTGAAGAAATTATAAACACCTGTGGAAATTTTAAACACCTGAGGAAATTTTAAATACCCGAGGAAATTTTAAACACCTGAAGAAATTTTAAACACCTGAGAAAATTTTAAACACCTGAAGAAATTTTAAACAACTGAGTAAATTTTAAACACCTGAGGAAATTTAAAACACCTGAGGAAATTTTAAACACCTGATGAAATTTTAAGCACCAGAGGAAATTTTAAACAACTGAGGAAATTTTAAACACCTGAGGAAATTTTCAACAACTGAGGAACGTTTAAACATCTGAGGAAATTTTAAACACCTGAGGAAATTTTAAACACCTGAGGAAATTTTAAATACCTGAGCAAAATTTTCACACCTGAAGAAATTTTAAACACCTGAGAAGATTTTTAACACCTGTGGAAATTTTAAACACCTGAGGTAATTTTAAACACCTGAGGAAATTTTAAACACCTAAGGAAATTTTAAAAACCTGAGGAAATTTTAAAATCCTGAGGAAATTTTAAATACCTGAGGAAATTTAAAACACCTGAGGAAATTTTAAACACCAGAAAAAATTTTAAACATTGGAGAAAATTTTAAACACCTGAAGAATTTTTAAACACCTGAGGAAATTTTTAACACCTGAGGAAATTTTAAACACCTGGAAGAAATTTTCAACACCTGAGGATATTTTAAACACCTGAGGAAATTTTAAACACCTGAGAAAATTTTCAACAACTGAGGAAATTATAAACACCTGGAGAAATTTTAAACACCTGGAGAAATTTTAAAAACCTTGAGAAATTTTAAACACCTGAGGAAATTTTAAACACCTGAGGAAATTTTAAACACCTGAGGAAATTTTAAACACCTGAGGAAATTTTAAACACCTGAGGAAATTTTAAACACCTGAGGAAATTTTCAAAACCTGAGGAAATTTTAAACACCTTGAAGAAATTATAAACACCTGTGGAAATTTTAAACACCTGAGGAAATTTTAAATACCCGAGTAAATTTTAAACACCTAAAGAAATTTTAAACACCTGAGAAAATTTTAAACACCTGAAGAAATTTTAAACATCTGAGTAAATTTTAAACACCTGAGGAAATTTTAAACACCTGAGGAAATTTTAAACACCTGAGGAAATTTTAAACATCTTAGGAAATTTTAAACACCTGAGGAAATTTTAAACACCTGAGGAAATTTTAAACACCTGGGGAAATTTTAAAACCTGTGGAAATTTTAAACACCTGAGGAAATTTTAAACACCTGAAGAAATTTTAGACACATTAGGAAATTTTCAACACTTTAAAGAAATTTTAAACACCTAAGAAAACTTTAAACACCTGACGAAATTTTCAACACCTGGAGAAATTTTAAACACCTGAGGAAATTTTAAATTATGAAAAAATTTTAAACACCTGTGGAAATTTTAGACGCCTGAGGAAATTTTTCAACACCTGAGGAAATTTTAAACACCTGAGGAAATTTTAAACACCTGAGGAAATTTTAAACACCTGAGGAAATTTTAAACACCTGAGGAAACTTTAAACACCTGAGGAAATTTTAAACACCTGAGGAAATTTTAAACACCTAAGGAAATTTTCAACACCTGAGGAAACTTTAAACACCTGAGGAAATTTTAAACACCTGAGGAAATTTTAAACACCTAAGGAAATTTAAAAAAACTAAAGAATTTTTAAACACATTAGGAAATTTTAAACACCTGAGGAAATTATAAACACCTGAGGAAATTTCAAACACCTGAGAAAATTTTAAACAACTGAGGAATTTATTAACACCTGAGGAAATTTTAAACACCTGAGGAAATTTTAAACACCTGAGGAAATTTTAAACACCTGAGAAAATTTTAAACACCTGAGGAAATTTTAAACACCTGAGGAAATTTTAAACACCTGAGAAAATTTTAAACAACTGAGGAAATTTTAAACAACTGAGGAAATTTTAAACCCCTGAGGAAATTTTAAACACCTGAGGAAATTTTAAACACCTAAGGAAATTTTAAACACCTGAGAAAATTTTAAACACCTGAGGAAATTTTAAACACCTGAGGAAATTTTAAACACCTGAGGAAATTTTAAACACCTGAAGAAATTTTAAACACCTGAGGAAATTTTAAACACCTGAAGAAATTTTAAACACCTGAGGAAATTTTAAACACCTGAGAAATTTACCAACATGTTTGACAACTCTGGTTTATAGAAAAATAAACTTATAGTAAAATTATTATTTATTTAATACAAAACAATAAGAGAACTATAATTATTAAAATACAAGTTTCGTAATAGAGTTAGTTAGTTCTGTAAAAGAAGTGTTTAGTACACATGTGTCATTTTTTCAATTTTTTTAATTTTTTATAGTTACTTTTATCATAAAATAACATTTGAGTTTAAATTTAAATGAGGGACTAAACTAATTTTAATAAATGTTGTTTTAGCTGTAAATTCTTTTTAAGTGATAATAACCAGGTAGATAAAAACATAATGTTAAAAAAATATATAGTTTGTTTTGAAACAATATTGCATAAACTTATTATGAAGTTAAAATTATGTTTTTAAAAACAATTTAGTCAGTTGTTGCCTCAGAAAACAAGGTAGACTGACTTTTACATTTAGTAAAAAATTTACTTTTTATCTAAGTTTTGTAAAACAATTAAAACATGGTAGCCCCAAACTTACCAGGTTATTGAGGCTAGTAGCATGTTTTTAACTGAACCTAGGCTAGTTTTATAATTTATTTTTTGCAAGATTTTTTCTGCATACTGGGTTGTAAAAACCTGAAGTTTGAAATTTTATAAAACAACCTGGAAATACTCGAACTCTAATTAATTTTTACATGTAAAAAAATGAATTTTAAATAAAGAACAAAAAGACTTCCATATACATATTTTTTGTAGAATTAGTTTGCATTTTGTCATATTTTGCAAATTTTTTCTACAAGTTGCATTTTACAACTTTTTAATATTCAAATAAAATTGTGAAAAAAAGCTGGTTAAAGTTAGAAAACAGTACAACAGGTTCCTTGCAGAATACCAAAACTAAAAGAACAATTTCACTATAAATATTTTTTATTTATTTTATTGTGATAAGAACCTAAAGATTTCAGTGTATGTTTTTTGCAGTATTAAATTTTTTTTTTGAAAAATATTTTAACCTTTAAAATTGTCTTCAATTATAACAAAACATAATATTTTTATGTTTTTTAAATAAAAAATTATAAAATTGAATTTTTATTTTAATTCCATACAAGTTATTTTTTTGCAAATAGTATTTCCTTGTTGGTATAAGTTTTTACTACAAAAATTTAGGAGGAGATACAATTTAGAAGATTTTTTTAATTTTTACCTTCGGTAAGGAGCCACTATAATCTCTGTCGTTTCGGCGTATATTTAAATGTTTTTTATCTCAAACTGTTCTTTAAAAAGTGCTAACTCTGTAATAGTTTTAGCAAAAGCTTTCTTATGACTTAAAAATTTTTTGTTGCTTTAAAAAGTTGTTATGATAGACTTAAAAAAGTTTACAACATACTAATATTTCAGCTCTTGATTTACATAGCTGTTTACTTTAGTCCAGGGGTCGGCAAACTACTGCTTGCGAAGTGTAAATCATTGGACATATTGTACGAAAAAATCTTTCGGTTATAGAGTCATACACCAGAACAGTTTAGCGTCATGTCCAGGACAATTATATTATGTCCTGTATAACAATGGTTGTTCTAAATGTAAAATTTAAGGACTGACTTAATTTTTTCATAAGAATGATATAAATGCTTTTGCAAATTAAATTATTCATATTAAGCCTAAAGTTGCAAAATAGACGATCCCAGGACACAAAAAGTTAATACTATTCTAATATTAAAATATTTTAAGAAACTTTTAATACTAATGTCCTGGAAACGTAAAACTGCATCTAAACATGTATTAGTCTTATTAACCACTTGTTCCTTCATACAGCACGTCATAGGACCATTAGTTTAAAATATTTTTGTTCAATAAACAATATTATCACAGCTTTTTATTTCGAATTATTTTTACTGTTTATAAAAATAGTTTTTTATTTATTTAAAAGTTTACAAAAAATAAAAAAATAAATGCAGTTCAATAACTGTTCATTTCTTTTTCATTATAAAATATCTATATAGGCTTAAAATATAAACAAAGACCTTTTTAGTTTTAAATTGATTGTAAAAAAAACTGCTTATAGTAATGTACAAGTTATTAGAAAAATTCAAGAGAAATGCACAAAAATATCTTAAAGAAAGTTTTGCAATATCTTCAATGGAGAATTCTAAACAAGGTAAGAACAAAATAAAATTCTTTCTATTATTAGAAATAATAGAAAAGAAAACATTTTATTTCAGCCAAATTTACGAATATTAAAATTGTTACTGAAAAAAAATTTATTTTCTGAATTAAACTTCATACAGCAAAATTTAAAATTCAATTTTTAATTGAAATGTTATTTGTGAAATCTCGTTATTAATATAAAACCAGTATAAATGTTTCAAATCCTTAAAACAAAGTAAACAACTTAAAGTATAAAATACATGTTTCTAAAATAACTAAAAATAAACGATTTTAAAATAAACAAATATTCATGAAGTTTTAAAATACTTAAACAAAGAACATATTTAATTTTCACTTTATTGTTTTTAAAGTCATCTCTTATATCCAGTTTATTTCTTTTAAAACCATTAAGCTATTATTAACTATTTTGATAACAAAGCACTGTCTTGGAGAAATATTAAATAAATATTGTTTAAGACAAACAAAATAACACAAAATCAATTTATAACTGGGGTATTTTACTAAAAAGGATGAGATTTAATAAATATTTTAACAGTATACAATTAAGCTAAATATATTTTTATACACATTTGTGTTTTTATATTTCAGATAATACAAAAAATAATGAAAATGAATTAGCACAAGCTTTAAAAATGAATAAGTTGATGTTAAATGAAGTCGAAAATCCAAAGATATCCTTCTGCATTAAAAACAATGTTACTAAAGATAATGTTCTGACAGTTTACAGTTTAGCTAAACTTTACAAGCTAGCTACTGTTTCTGAACTATCATTAATTTACATAGTAAGCTGTTTTCCAATGGTAGTTGAAACTCAGAACTTTTTAAACTTAGATTTTAGTATTGTTGCAAAAATACTTGCAAGTTCTGAATTGAATATTTACTCAGAAGTTGAAGTATTTGATTCAGCAATTAATTGGTTGAAACACAACAGTGAAGAACGTAGAAAATATGCGAATCAATTGTTACTAAAAGTTCGATTTTCTTTGCTGTCAGAACATGCGTTGAAACATGTTTTACAGAATGTTTCATCGATCTTCAACAATAATGGACTTATGAGCGCACTAAATGAAGTTATGACTACAAAAGAAACAAGTTTTCAAACCAAGTTAAATAGTTATTCTACATATAGGAATTGTAAACAAAACAAGTTTAGTTTGTTAGTTTGTGGTGGTTACGATAGAGAAACCAAAAAAACGGTCAGGGATATACACCTATTTAAAGGAAATCAACCAAACAACGTGAAACGACT
The DNA here is from genome assembly GCF_965202585.1 of Thalia democratica. NCBI lineage: Eukaryota > Metazoa > Chordata > Thaliacea > Salpida > Salpidae > Thalia > Thalia democratica. The sequence continues at coordinate 115,265,177 of NC_139165.1, read as the reverse complement.
ACCTTCAATGGCTAATGAGAGAAAAAGTTTTGAAGCTGTTTGTTTAAAAGAAAATGTTTATGTTTTCGGTGGTATTGATAATGCTTATAAGTTGGTAAAATCAGTTGAAAAATATTCATCTTCTAAAAATAAATGGACTGTAGTAACTAATATGGTTGATAGACGTCGGTACTTTTGTGTTTGTGCATTTATGGATAAAATATTTATTTTTGGAGGTATAGACAATGAAGTAATTAATTCTTGTTTACAATTTGATACAAAAGAAGAAAGTGTCTCAGTTAAAAATTGGAAAGAAATAGCTAGAATGAAAGATAGAAGATGGGCTGCAGCTTGTGTAGTTTTTCAAGGAAATATAATAGTTTCAGGTGGAATGGATATTTATAGTGATGATTTAAATACAGTAGAATCATATGATGTGTTTGCTGATAAATGGTCATCAATGCCTAATATGATTAATGGTAATAGTAATCATAGTTTAGCTGTTGTGAAAGATAAATTATTTGTTATTGGTTATAAAAGTGATAGCTGTGAAGTTTTTGACAATATCAATAAAAGATTTATTCATCTAAATTCACAATACTATATTAATTTAAATAAAGCTATGTCAATAGGAAACAAAATTGTAATATTTCAAAATAACAGATCATCAGTTATTTGTTATGATGTCGATAAAGATGCATGGTGTCTTAAATCATGTGAAGTTACAGAACATCTGTGTGATTTTTCTTGTACAAAGATACCTTGTTATTAACTATATTACTTGAAATAAACTGCCTAACTAGAATATAATTTAACAACTAGACTGAAGTTTTAAACTTGTATACTTTTTTGAACTATTATATTAATAAATTTTAGTTTAACTTTTGTAGTTTTAATTCTTTCTTTAAATAAGATTTGTAATATCTTAAGTTTTTTTCTAATGTTATAATTTTCATAAATAATATAATTTTACAATACTTAAATTCACAATACTTTTAGATTTTTTGAGCAAAACTTACAAATACATCACAAAATGATAGTTGAATTTTGAAAGAATATTAATGTGAAATTTATTCTAGGATGGTTGTTACAAAAGTTTATTTGTTTTAAGACTTTACTAGACTACTAGTCGTAGTGTTCATTTGTTTTGAATTTCTGATATTAATAAGTAGCTTGTAGCTTGTATATTTTAACATTGCTATTAACCTGCTAATATTATGATTTTGTTAATTTGATAGTTTTTAACTATAAGTTTTTTTTTTTTTTTTTTTTTAAATATATACCAGACTTAATTTAAGCTTAGCCTTATGTATCTTCCAAGTTTATATATAAAAAAACAAATATTTTATCATTTACCTGAAGAATTTGTTCGATATATTCTATATGTGTAAAACATTGTTGCTTCAATAAAATTTAAAAATTTGAGTTAGATTACTATTCTATATTTATATAATATTTTGCAAAAACAAGTAACGTCGGGTTTTAAGTAAAGTTTTAGATATAAAAGTTATTATATATCTAATGACCTAACTGACTTACATATTTTGGTTCTTCAGCATATTTTTAAAATGCTTATGAAAGACAAAATATGACCCCAAGGTATGCTAATTAAGTAATGCGTCCCGCGAAAGGTAAACGGGTATGCTAATAAGCTTTATATATGACATTTTTTAACTTGCACTAGTATAAAATGGGTTAGAAACTAAATAGAGAAAGAAAAAATTAAATTAACAGTAAAACAAAATTTATAAAGGGTAATTTCAGGGAGAAGTTAATTATTTCTAACCCGATTATTTCTAACAAAATCACTTCTAACCTCGATGACTTCTAACCCGATCATTTCTAATTCAATCTATTCTAACTCGATTATTTCTAACCCGATTACTTCTAACCCCATCACTTTTACCCGATGATTTCTAAAACGATCATGTGTAACTCGATCCTTTGTAATCCGATCATTTTTAAACCGATTATTTCTAACTCAATTATTTCTTACTCGATCATTTCTAACCCACTCATTTTTAACTCGATAACTTTTAACCTCGATTAATTCTGACCCCATCACATTTAACCTCAATCATTTCTAATCCGATCAGTAGTAACTGCGGTAATTTCTAACCACAATGATTTCTAACCTGATCATTACTAAATCAATTAGTATAACTTGATGATTTCCAACTTTATTACTTAATTTATAATCCCATGACTTTAGCTGATAATTACTAACACGATCATATCTGACTCGATCTTTTCTAACTTCGATTCTTTTAGACCTAATTACATCTAACCCGATCATTTCTAACTTGATCATTTTCAAATTAATCTGTAAGTTTATTATAATTTATAGATTTCTTTAATCGAATTTATTTTAAAGTTAAATCTAAATTTAAAAAATTACAAGTTTTAACTCAAGCTTAAATTTTTTATTAAATTACAGTTTTTTTCTTAAATAAAACTTAGTGTTTATAATGTTTTTTTAACAAATTATACTATTGGTACAAGTTTCATTTTAATCTATTCTACTTACAATTTTTCTTTATTTTGACTTATTTCTAACTATTCGTCTGCGCATACTTTAATTTTTGAACGTTTTAGAATTACTACACGGCATTCATTCCAAAATAAACATAAAATCAGGGTATTCTAGCTGAAGAGATTTTATACTAATCTAAATTTACTGACAATATAAAATAGCTGTGTTTTATATTAAAAAAGTGTAGAGTTTTTTTTATACCAAGCTAAATGCGAAACACAAATAAATGTGTTTTTAGTTTCCGTTACATTAACAAAAAAGTAATATTTTGAATTTTTTTTTGTTATTTACAAAAATATCGTTATTCTTCAGTGAAATTAGAATTTCTTAGTCTTTTTTTGACTTAGCAAATACACCCTAAACAAAGTCAAAATCAGTAAAAACAAAAACTTGCCAACATTCAAATAAATGTTAAGTTTATATGTCAACAAAAACACTGAATACTGTGATTAGTTTATTAAAAAAGATTGCGAAGAAAATTAGTAAAAAATTTTTGTAAAAATGTAATTTTTGAGATATGCCACGCAGACTAAAAAGAACTAAAAGTCCCAATTTTTCTATAGGCTCATTACCGACCAAATAAAACCAAAATCGAAAATAAAAACGCTATTTGCTTTAGCTGTATCATTTCGCTATGAACTTTTGTAAAAAATTACTTTAAGAACAAAGAAAATGTTTTGTGTTGAAAATTTTAAGTAAAAAGAGTATATAAAATATTTATCTATTTAGACCTAGAGCAAAAAAAAAACCAATGACACTTTTACATATTTAATTGTAAGTGTAAACATGTAAGAGAATAATCAAATCTCGTTTAGTTAATTTTCCTTATATTTTTATTAAATTTCTAAATATATAAAAAATTTTACCATTTAATTCTGTTAATTTTAAGTACCAATAAATTAAAACTTTTGTTAATATACTTGTTTTTAAAATTATTATAGTTTTTCCAATATTTTAAAAATAGTTCTTTATATTAAACTTTACCACAAACAATATAAAAACGAAAAAAAGGACTTTATATAATGAAAAAGCAAAAAACTAATAGTTAAAATAATTATAACTATGATCATAAGATGGTTAAAATTCTGTTTATAAAGTATTTGTAATTATAAAAAAATTAGCTACATTAATATAAATACTAAATCTATTCTTTGGAATTCTCAGATAACATATAAACTTAATTAAATGTTTTTAAGAAGATTACTAGACAAATTTTGATAACCTTTGGACTTGTTATATAAATAATCAATATGTTAAAGTGGTTATATCTAAAATATTGATTTTCGACTAAAAAAACAAAAGTGTGTGTTCTAAATCGCTTATTGTTTTCTTTGATTACATTATCTAAACAGCTTTTTGCAAGTTGTGGAACAATTTTCGCACGTTTTAAATCCTATGTTAGAAAATTAAATACTTTAAAAAGGTAACATATTCGTCAACTACTGTACTTCGATTGCGCTAAATTTACAACACAGCTTATAGACGGTAATATGAAAATTTTTGTGTCTTTTTATTAAATTTAAAACATTTTTTGAAAACTTCATTGTGTTAAAATGATGTTCTACTTACATAAGTGGCAGGACTTTTTAGTTTTAATGTAGCAAAACCAACTTTAAGAATTTACCATAGAATAATTAAAAAGAAAAAAAGATTATATTAAACCTTATTTAATATGAAAAAAAATCGATTAAAGCAGGTTGGTTTGAAACAAACTTTAAGGTAGTTAAAACAATGTAAAATTAAAATAAAGTGAAATAAAATAAATACAAAAAATTTATTCTAGTTAAAACAATGTAAACATTTATTTTTCGTTAAGACAAAGTAAACTATATTTTGAAATGAGAACATTTTTGTTGACACTAGTTTAATTTCAAAAATAAAAACTGATTAAAATAAATAACACATGAAGTATTTAGTGATCGGAATAGAAACGATCGGGTTAGAAATTATCGGGTTAGAAATGATCGGGTTAGAATTGATTGGATTAGAAATTATTGGGTAAGAATTGATTGGATTAGAAATTATTGGGTTAGTAATGATTGGGTTACAAGTGATCGGGTTAAAAATGATCGGTTTAGAAGCGATCAGATAAGAAATGATCGGTTTAGAAGTGAACGGCTCAGAAATAATCAAGTTTGAAATGATAGTAAATCATTTTGGACTCAGAAATTTGAAGACTTTAACTATATATTCATACTTTTTAAATTGAGAAAAAAACATAACATTTTGGGTTTCTTGTTAGTAGTAGAAACTAAATTCTCAATTACTGTCTGCGATTATATACATTTTTGAATTTTAGTCTGACCACCAATTGCCTGCCCACTTTTTGATTAAAGTATCACAAATTAAGCCACTAGTCATATGTTTAATTTGTAAAATATTTATAATCTTGTTTTTACTTTTATCTTTTATAGATTTTTTTTATATTTGTTTTACACAAAAACAACTTTCTCAACCATTTTGTTAATAAATGACAGAACTTACAAAATTGTTAAGTTTGAATGCAAGTTTTATTAACAAAACTGTCTTTTATGTCAAAATCCGAAACAAAATTTTATTAAGTAGGAAATCATTACAAAATAAAGTGAGTGTATAATTACTTATATAACTAAAAGCAGTATTTATTTTTTTGTTATTTAAGTTTATAATTAGTATTTTATAATTGAAAGATAAATACAAATTAGGCAGGTATAAATACAAATGATTTAACATACTTGCTTTACCTTAGAAAATAAATAAGTTTAGTTAATTTGAGGGTTATATTTAGGTTTTTTTATTTACTCTATAAAATGGCTATGTTAGAAAAAAATTTAATATTTATTATTTTGTCGTCATGGTTGGCAGAAAAGTATTTAATGGTCAACAAAAACAGTTTAATTTTTGAGTTTATTGTTTTATGACTACATAATTTTAATACTTTTTATAAATACATAAATTTCCAAAACTAATATAAATCAAAAAAAGTTATGATTTTGATTTTATTATCCTTAATTAAACTTTTAATTTTATGAGTTATTTAGTTAGAAGTGTTTTGAAAAAATGAATGAAACTAATATTATTCCCAATTCAAGACAATAACAAAAAATTGCACTTATAGCTTAGAAAGGTATTAGTTTTTTGTAGTAGACACAAACTTTTTAAGTTCAATTAAAACAGTTGAATAGCCTAGAGTTGTGCAGTTAGCATTTCAAATGGTTAGTTTTTTTTAACAGTTTTAAACTAATTATCATAATTATGGGCATAGGGAGATGAACTAGCTTTTTTTAGTTCGATCTTATTTAGAGAGTTTTAATTAAACTACAAGATGATTTTCACACATTTTAATAATTCATAATGATTTTGAGATATAGCCGGTCAAAGTCAAAAAAAAATGGCCAAAAGCTAGAAATCATAAACAGACAACTATTTTCTCCTACGTTTTTTGAGATGAATACCTTAAACTTTCAGTAAATGTTTATTGAATTATTTATAAATTTTAGTCGGAAAGCATTTGAACAGATTATAAAAAAAAAATAAAAAAAAACAGTTTTCTTTTGGTCTTATTGTCATTATATTTTAGTTATTAATTTTTTTGAATTTAGTTTTAACTGAATTTTCTAAATATTCAAATACACATTTCCTGAAAGCTTTAGGTATTTATCTCAAAAAACGTAGGAGAAGATGAATTTTTTCATGATATCTAGATATTAGCTGTTTTTTGACTTTGACAGGCTGTAACTAAAAATTAATTATAAATTTTTCAAACCTGTAAAAAGCATCTAGTAGCTAAAATAAATCTCTCTTAAGTAATATCTAATTATAAAAAAGGTGGTTAACTTCTCTTTTGCCCTAAGTTTTACAAATTATATTTTAAAATTAGATAAAAAACTAATAATTTTTAATGCTAATTGTACAAAAGTTCGAGATTTTATGAGATCAGCATGTAGTAGTTGACATTTATTCAGGTGAAAATTACAGTATACTATCAAAATCCATCCGCGTTCAAAATCCGACCGATTTTTTTTTACATTTTCGAATTTATTAATTTATTTTATTTTTTTTTGCTTTTTCCTGTTTACTTTATATTTATTTTTCACTATCACTGTAACCCCTAACCCTTACCCTAGATCGGTAAGTTGTTCTCGAATTCGTCTGGGTAGATTGTGAACGGATGGATTTTGAACGCTGGTGGATTTAGAATGTGTTCCGAATATTACACAAGAATATAACTTAAAGTTTGCAAGAAGTCTATAATAATTAATACTGCTGATTTAGTGATATCTCTAAAAATATGGTTTGCTTGTGTAAACAAGTTTTAGATAGGTAAGTATTAGAGTGGTTAAAAATATTCAGTCTCTGAGTTTTAAACTAGATTTTTTTTACGACAAATACCACAAAAAAAATAATGGAACAAAACATTTGATTTTTACCAAACTTTACAACGGTGTTTTTTAAATTATTAATTTCCACAATTAAAACTTTATAGTACTCAAAATGCAATTCGAAGATATTTTAACTATTTTTTTTATATTATGCAATGTTTGCCAATAAAATATTTAGTTGAAAACTAAATTTAAAATTTTCGTATTTAAATAAGCAACCTAGGATGTGTTGTTTATCTTTTACGTCGGTCTAAAATTACATAGAGTGTATCAATAGTTCATAATTATTACTAAAGAAAATCAAAATGAACTGTAAAAATAAAACTTTATTTAGCTATCATCTTAGTAAATTAGAAAAATCGAAAGTTTTTTATAGCTATAAGTATCAAAGTTTGTAAGTTTAAGAAGTCTTAGATGAAACTTTAAAGTTAAAAAGTTTAAATAAAGTTCAAAAATAAAATTGTCTTTAGTTTTTTACTCGATTTAAAAATGTTTTATCATTCAAAAATACTTATAATAATTTATTATAAAAGCCCTTCTATTTGAAAAAGACGATTTGTTTATCAAATTATTGCTCTTTTTAATTAAGTTTTTATGAAGATATTCATAATAGATTTGAAATTTAAACAAGTAAAATTGATACTTCGCAAAATCACGATCGTCATATTTATTTTACAATCTTTTAACAAAGTAGAATTTATCTCGAACATAAATTAAATATTGAATATGAAAAGAATAATATGCGGCCTGCTACTTTGGGTCTGTGTAGTCTGCAAAAACTTAAATTTTCAAAACTTAATTATAGACTAGATATTTCGGGTCTTTGTGGTTAGACAAATACTTAAATTTTTAAAACATGTGCCCAGGACCATGCTTATTTGATTAAACTTTTAAAACTCACACAAGATAATTGAGTATGTTATAAAAAGTAAAATCTAAAAATAACTGGGCAGCCCAAAATCAATTTAATTTTCAAAGTTTTTCCTGCAACCAACAATGGCAAACCCTGTTTAAATGAGGAACGAGTCAAAACTGCACAAGGGGACTAAATTGCACAAAAACAAATTTGCACGAGGGTCATTTATGAACGAGACTTAAAAAAATAGAAAAAATATATTGAAATCTAACAGAAAAAAAAAACTAAAAGGTAAATTAATTAAAAGAAAAAAAAAGTTACTGACATAAGGGTAAAGGGTAACAGTGACAGTAAAAATATAGATAAAATTATAACTATTAAAAGTTATTAAAAAATATTAAACTAAATAATAAAGAAGAAAGAAAAGAGCTACCAACTAAGGGCAAAGGTTAGGGGTAATAGTGATAGTAAAATAAAATAAATAAACAAAACTAAAATTAATAAAAAAATTAAAAAACTAAAATAAATCAAAAATTCACCCTGTGCAAAAGTGTCTGCTCGTGCAAAATTGTCTTTGAGAAATTTAGTCCCCTGAAGCAAATTTGACACCTACCTATTGTAGTTTATACTTAAAGATTATAAATAAGAGCACAAGTTATACATTTTTTTTATTTTAAATTTCAAACCCCCTTTAATATAAGTAAAAGTAGATTTTTTTTATTGAACTTTTTTGTTTTAAGTCATTTTTTTTTTAATTTATCAAAAAAAAAAATATTATAACGTTTATTCAATAAAACTCAAGGAAAACTGCATTAATAAGGCTATGGGAGTTAAAGTTGTTATTATGGGAGATAAAGTTAGTCATTTAGATCTATTTAGCAATTAGAACTTTTTAAAGTTTGTAGGAAACAATAAAAAAAAACTCACTGTTTTTTTACTGAATAGTTTTATTTTATTTTAATTTTTGATCATAAAGTTTTTCAATTTTTTAAAATTCGTTTGTAGTATTGAGAATAGCATTGCCAGAAGATTCTAAGTAAAAACGAAAAAAATTAAGGAAGAGATATATTTTTAGTTGTTTATTGTAAAATTAGACAAAATTGGCTGTGAAAATTTATATTCATTAATTTTTATTACAAAACTTATACAAAACTGTTTATGTGTTAAAAATTAATTCATTTTTTTGATTTATAAAATATACTATACAGTATATATTTACATCTTTGTGTAAACCAATATTAACTGTTGTAAATAAAAATCATAGACCCCTATATGCTTTTTATACCTTTAAAAATAAATTAAGATATTTAATTTTTTCTTTTCATTAACGGCTATATGAAAGGTAAAAAAATTTTTTTTAAATTAAGATTGTTAAATGCCTAATGTTTATATTGAAACTAGTTTGTACAGTTAAAACAAATATTTACAACCAAGTGCCTAAAATCAGACAGTTAAATTCTTTATACTAAATAAATATAAATAGTCCAGATAGTAAACTTAATAAAGAGTAGTAACTGAAAATAATTTTTGTCAAGATTATATACTTGTAAAAACTATAAAACTACTAACATATTTGCAGAAGAAAAACATAGTATTTAAATGAATAAATCAAATAACTATAAACTAGCTCTAAACAAAATAAAGAATTTGAAATTACATAAAAATAAACCTAGCCTGAGTGCTTGGCAAACCCGGTAAAATGAAATTAAAAATGCCTGCATACTGCTTATAAAGTCATATATGAATTTTTAAAACTGGAGCCAGAAGTAGACCAAAGCAAGCATCTAAATCTGTTTCAGCTAATGTTCTAACTTAGCAATTCACTTAATAAGAACGTAAATATTTGTAAAATAAACATTTATACAAATTATGTTATAAATAACTGTTCAGTTTCACTCATGATACTGGCCAAGCTAGAATAAAAAAAAGTTTAATTTACGGTTTTAAAAGATTTAACATATTATTTGTAAAAGGGTATCCATTTTTTCAAAATAAGTGATATTTTTGTTAATCTTTAGTAAAAATGAAATTATAAGTAACTTTAAATTTAATTTTATAAGTCTGATAAGATAAGAAAAATACTTTCTATGTATTTTATAAAAAAATAAAGATCTAAAAAATGTCAAAAACTAAGTTTTACATGCTGTATTTTTTTATCTTATTTAGATTACAGTATGTCACATAAAAAATTTGTTTAACAATTCATCTTCTAGTGGTTTTTGATTAAATTTCCAAGTTTTCTTTCAGAACTTTTAAAACTTTTTCTTTTGTTTTAGTTGTCAAACTCAAGATTTTTCAAGGTTTTAAGAATACTGTCGTACCTTTACTAATTTAGATAAATTTTTACCACTTTTTAACATTGGTAACTTGTAAAACACTTTTTTTTGTAATATATTGTAGTTAATTGAACAATAATTTAGTCCAACAATCTGGTGCGCAAATAACCTTTTTGTTATTGAGTTGCACATCACGTATACCTTTTAATGTTATGTTCAGGAGAATTACAGACTTAGTACTAAAATACTTGGTATAATTTAACTGTATTATGTTAATACTGGTTTTGTAGATTTAAGATAAAAACACAAAATTTTAAACATTAAAAAAAGCAAAATGTGTTTTAAATTTTTATCAAAGTTTTTAAAAATTTTTCCAGATTTTTAAAATTGAATTTTTTAAAGGTTTATTTTTATTATATGATATATTAATAAATTAAAAAAAAACTGTCTTATAAAGTATATATTGAAAAGATTTTGTAAAGCTGCTTCAACTTTTTTTAGATAAGAATTCAAATGAAAGAATTTTTTTCTATGTGATTAATAGATTTTTGGTGTATAATCCAAACTTTATGACTTTAAATGAAAAAATTCTTTAAAAATTCAGGTTTTCAAAATATCCCTTATTACAGGTTTTTTATTTACCTAATATGTCAAATTCCAAATTTTTCAAGGATTCATGAACTTTTTTCAACCCTGAAGAAAGAAAAAAAAGTCTTAACACTCAAAATAAAATTCAATAAATTATTTTAAATAAGATATCTGTTTATCAAGCTACACACCATTCTTCTCAGTAAACACTGCCTTGAGCTATTCCTATTTTCAAATTGATATTTATTACTAAAACATGATATTAATAAACATGATATTAGTTAAACATGATGTAAAAATTGTTTGCTTTTTAAGTCAAAACTTTTCAATAATTTGCGGCTTAATGGCTCCAGATACTAATAAAAGATTTGTTAAATTGCAAAATATAAACCTAGTATTCAAAACTTTTTTAATTAGACAACATTTACATTAAACTCATGTTAAGAATTAGTAATAATAACATCCAATTAATCATTTTTTAATAATACTTACTTTCATTCAAAGTATTTTTCTAAAAATAAGCTTTTTTGATAAGCCTCTGTTGTTATTAGAAATAACTTGAACTGTTGTTATTGCCAAAATTCAAAAATTGACAAAGTCACCAAACCAAATTGTAAATGAAAAAAATTAAGTAGCAGGTCCGCAAAGTTGCATGTAAATGTTTCCTTTGTATTACAACTGTATTAGAATTAAATAACTAAAAAAATTATTCGATATTGCATTACTTAAATTGTTATGAAAAAGAGAAGTTTTGTACATCTTAGATAGACATAAAAATATATTTTTCCGATATAAATGCTTAAATACAATAAAAAACGTAAACTTTTAGTTGTTGTTAAAAAGGGTTATAATATTCGTTCAAAAAGCAAGAGTTTTGTACATACTTAATTGTTTAATTTTAAGTATATTTATTAAAAAAGTTGCAATTGTTTTAAGAAATTTTAATCTTTTCTTTTCGTTATAAAAATAAATTTATAGATTTTTTTTTACTTCTTTTAACTGTTTGAAACAACTCTATTTTTTACAGTTTTAATTAATTTTCTTGTTAAGTTTTGTACTTAAAAACTTTTGTAAACAATTCTACAAATCAATAAAGATACATGACAATATCATTTTGGTAGATGATAGAAAACCAAACTAAAAAAAACATAAACGTTTAAACATAAAATGAAAACATAGTTTATAGTATATAAACCTTCTTAATTCTAAATTAATATTGAAAAGATCCAAGAAAAAACATAACAAATGTTGGATAATTTTAATAATGCATATAATTTAACAAATAACGGTTAAATTCGTAAAGCCATTTTTAAACATAAGGCACTATTAATTAAGTAAAAAAAAAAAGTTAAATAAATGTGAATGCATGTAGTATATTAATAGCTAAATAATTTTAGCTAAAAGTTATGACAACTAAAAATTTTGAAATTCAAAATATTTTTAACCTTTTTTCAAAAAACTAAATCAAAACTAAAAGCTAAGAATTATATAGATTTTACTTATCTATAATGCTCACCCAAAGCTTTTAGTAATGAAATGATGCAAAAAGCAAATTACAAATCTGTTAAAGCTGAAGATTTATACAGCCGCAATTTGTTTATTTATTTATTTTTTAATAGAAATTACAATTTAATCTAAAACTTCCATTTTATTTTCAAATGTAAATATATACGTTTCATTCACTTGAAATTTTGGTGTTTGAAAAAGTAAATTTAATTTTAGGATAAATTTAAAGCTTAGGCACCTTCAGAGATGAAAAACATGTGAGATTTTTGGTAGCATCACATGATTCTTTAAACCATTCATCTTTATCAACATCATAACAAATTACTGATGATCTGTCATTTTGAATTATTACAATTTTGGTTCCAATCGACATAGCTTTATTCATATTTAAAATGTATGCTGATTCCAAGGCAACAAATTTCTTACAAACATTGTCTAAAACTTCGCATTTGTTATTTCCATCACCAATAACAAACAGTTTATCTTTTACAACAACTAAACTATGATAATTATGATTATTTATCGTGTTAGGCATTGTTGACCATTTATCACTAAATACATCATACGATTCTACTGATTTCAGATAATTATCATTATTATTTATTCCACCTGAAACTATAATATTTCCTAGAAAAACTATACACGCTTGATAACGTCTTGTTTCTTTCATTCTAGCAATTTTTTCCCAGCTTTTGTCTTTTGTGTCAAATTTTAAACAAGAGTTGGTTACTTCAAAGTTTTGAAACCAATAACCACCAACAATATATACTGTATCCATAAATGCACAAGCACAAAAGTACCGACGTTCATCAAACATCTGAGCTACTTCACTCCAATTATTAGTGGAAGGTGAATATTTTTCAACAGACATTATACCAGTATAAAAATCAACACGACCACCAAACACGTAAACTTCACCTTTTAAACAAACAGCAACGAAATTTCTTCTTTTGAATTTCATTGAAGAAATAAGTTTTGTTTTGTTTAGATTACTTCCATCTAATTGACTCACCGTATTTACTACATTATCACTTCCAACATTATAACCACCACATGTTAAAATGTTAAACGAGTTTTGACCACAATATCTATTTGTATAAAAAATACTTGACTTATTTTTTAGACGGTTTTCATAAACTTTTTTCATTTCTTTAACACAATCCTTAATTTCACTTGATAGAGAGCTATAATCTAAAATATACTCCAATGCATGTTCTGACAACAAAGAAAGTCGGACTTTTAATAACAATTGTTTTGCATATTTGCTACGTTCTTCAATGTTGTGTTTCAACCAACTAATTGCTGCATAAAATATTTCAACTTCAGAATGAATATTTAGTTCAGAACTTGCAAATAGTTTTGCAACAACATTAAAATCTAAGTGTAAGAAATTTTTAGTTTCAACAACCATTGGAAAACATCGTTCTATGTATCTTAAGGATAGTTCACAAACATTTACTAGCTTATAAAGTTTAGCTAGACTATAAAAAGTAAATACGTTAGTCAAAGATATTTTACTTTTAACTATTTGATAAATCTTTGTGCTTGTATCTTCTTTTAACAAAATCTTATATTTTTTTAAAGCTAAAGCGATTTTGTGTTCTTCCATATTTGGTATATCTAAAAAAAATACAAATTTCTAAGTACAAAATTTTTTAATTTGTTAAAAATTTTGAAATACATTTAAAACTAGAAATCTGAATTTTTAGTAATAATTTAAACTTTTAATTCTACAATATTGCTAAATATTTATGAATAAACTTCATCAGGTTCTTTAGATTATTTTCAAATTAGAAAAATAGTTTCGGTATCTACTTTTAATTTGAAATTATTTTTATAGTACAAAAATGTGTTAAACAGTATGACAACATCAGAAGTTAAAAAAAAAAAAAAATTCAAAATTTATTTCAAGTGGTAAGTAGGCTATGAACGGATGATATAAGGTGTGGCCAAAGTTTATAAACTTAAAGTGAATTCCAAACTGTAAAAGAAAAATCTACAAAAATTTAATCTAGACTTTTACAAGAAGTTTTAAAACTTAAATTTAACATCCTAAGGTTTGAAATAGAAATAAGATAAAAATGTCTTAAGTAAACTTTAAATGAGAATACAAATTTATTAAATTGTTTATTGGTATAGAGTTTTCTTTATTGCTGTCTTTAAAATTAAATTTTATGTTGAACTATGTCGTGATTTCTATATATAAATTTGTATATATCTGTATATTGCAAACAAAATCAATAGCTAATATTAAGTTGTTCTATATGATGTAGTAACTTAAAGGTTTTATATACTGAATTGTAGTAAACCTTACATCTTTTTTTGTCATTGGAACACATTTGTAATCTTTAATTAAATATAATTTATTTTATACATTGTTTTTGTATATTGATATCTATTTTAAAAACTTTATTTTTCTGAATTTTCGGTAACTCAAAAATTTTTTGAGATATGAGAGGACAAACAAAAAGAGATTAAAATATAATGATAGATAAAAGCAAAGCTAAAAAGCCTTAAAAGGATTTATTGGTTACTTATATATTTTTTCTTGTAGCTTAAGCAAGCAACTTATCTTCTTAATATAAATATTTTAATTGTTCAAAATATTGAATTATTTATCTTCTAAAATGACATTTTTAAGATGTTTTTTCTTTTTTTGGTCATAATTTTTCTTAGTCTTAGAAAGGGGAATTTTTTTAATTAAAGAAATATTACCTGATAACTTGAGTAAAATACCAAAAAATTAAAAAAAAAACTTTTCTTTTTGATATTTTTAATTTCTTAATGGTTTTAATGTGAAAATATTGCAATCAGGATGATTATATTGCAGAAAACTTGAATTAATGACCATATTTCAAAATTTTGAGAATTTTTTTATGTTAAAAAAAACAAACTTATATTTTTTGATTTAATCTTTCATATAAAATTGTATGCTAACATTAATATAGATCACTCAGTTCGTATTTGCCCTTTATACCTTTTAGCTAACATTAGCTTAAATTATTTTTTTGTATTAAGTTACACGATTCTAAACTTTTAAAAATTTCTTTATAACATCTAAAAAGTGATACTAAGATTTTTTAAAACAAATATATAACCTTTTCTAAGCACTAAGAAATTACTTTGATTAGGACATTAAACATATAAATAAAGAGAAAAAGTTTAAAACTAACATTAACAATAAGATCAGTATTGAAATGTTTTCTAAACTTCTTACCTGAAGTGTTAAAAGTATTGTAAGCTCGTACACTTTTATCATCTAATTGTTTTTTTAAAAACTCCATGCATTTGTTTTTAAAACAATCAACTACTGAGTTTATACAAGTTCCACCAACACTTTTTATATTTTCAAGGTTATTTTCAATTTCTATTACTTTAATATCAATGTTGTCCATATTGCTTTCACCTAACATGCCTTGATAATGTACTTTTAACTTGTTATGAATAATTCTAAACATAGTAATATAGTAATTTATATTTAGCTACTTTATAACTAATTTATTTTAATATAATTTACAAAATGATTTAAATCTATTAGTTAAAAATTGAAAAAAGTTTAAAATCTAAACATTTTAATGTTAGTAAATCGAATTGTAATTTGAGAAAAACCTAAACTTTAGTTTAATTATCTTAATCTTTTATTTTAATGTTTTGTATAACCCGTAAAAACTTTATTTTGGGAATTTAAAAAATATGTCATAAAATTTAAGTTTTTGAACTTTAACCTGGCTGTAATATATCATTGTATAGAATTTGTAACAACTTTATCTAATTTATGATGTATTGAAAAAGAATAGGATCTTTAATAGTTCTTAATATAAGACTGATTTATGCTTAATAAAATCATAATGGCCTCATTCATCTTAATTATATAAAATGTTATCTAGCATTAGTTACTCTAATTAAAAATAAAAATATTATGAGTATCTAATTTTTAATCAACCCTATTTCTATGTTATTTCTTCAATCTCTACCAGCTACAACTGATTTTATTGTAATGGCATTAAACCTTTATACTTTGTTATTATTTAAATATTCACTATTAAAAAAATCATTACATTGTCACTAGAATTTAAATTAAACAGTTATTGTAGTTTATTAAGTTTTTGTTTAATAAATATTTTTTCAAAAGTTTATTTTTATGTGTTAGACTCCAGATAATCAATCATATGAATCCCTTATTATTTTAATTTCATTTTAGTTATCCTTTTTTTAGTTACTAATTATCCTTAGATATTTTAAATTATCCTGAGATTTAGAAAAATTTTAAATTGTCAAAAGTAGAACTTGTGGCAAACCTGATTCAAGTTGTTGCTCTCAGCTCTAATTGCTACAACTGATTGCAATGTATGACATCAAGATTTGATTTCTTTTTATTTTAATATTCACTAAACAAAAAATCAGTAAAATACCATTGAGTAGAGTCATCCTTAAACATACAATATCTAAATATGATAGTTGCTAAATTTGTTTGAGAAAATCACCAATTAGCTTTTTAAGCATACCGAATTTAGTTTTTAAAATATTTCGTAATGGTATTACAATAGTTTTTAATTTAAAAAATAATTAAAATATTTAAACTGAAACAACTTAAACGTTTTTTGATATACAAAATTGGTTGATATCTTTAAAAAATATCAGTTTGAGTCTTTTATAAAATAACTAACTGGCCTAAGTCATCCTGAGTTGCTTTAAAATATTTCATATAAGCCTGAGTTATTGTAAAACTCTGATATTTAAAAAAATTAAATCGTGAGTGTGTGGAAACCTTGCTTAAATCTGTCCTGAGTGACCTTAAAATATCCTAATTAATACTGATTTTTTTTAATCATTTCAAACAATATTTATATACAATCTAAAAACTTATAAAATCAAAAAAAAATTAAAACAAATTTTGTTCTAAAATATGATATTAGTAAATATAGAACAACAATTTCTTATTAGAAATTAAGAAAAAGAGGACTATGATATTCTCAAGCTCACAAAAATTACCCGGATTCCTTTAAAATTCTACCAAACTTGTCTAATACACTTTGAGTATTAAAAATAAGGTAGCCTATGTTACCCTGAGATTTAAAAAAAAATCTTAAGTATCTTGGGCTTGTGGCAACTGTTACTAAATGGCGTTAGTCTTTGTTCAACTAGACACAACTGATTATATTGTATAACATTAAGTTTCATTTATTGTAATTTAGATATTCACTATTTAAAAATAAACTTTACAATACCCATGAACATTTTTTACACCATATATGCAATTTTGAACTAAAAATATATTGGATAAAAGAAAAATTACATTTAATTCTTTTTGATAATAGTAGCAGAGACTTTAGGTTATAGTCTAATATATTTCGTAAATACTTGAAGGTAAAAAAAACGGTTTTAAATAGTATAAAAACCTTGAAAAGAGCCTTGAAAGCTTTTTTGAAATAGGTCTTTATTAAAAAAAACAATTTACAAGAACTTTATCTGTACGATAGATTTTCTTGTAATTTTTTTTTATTTTACTTAGCGTGTACAAATTGTTAAAATTTACAGGTTTTTAAATAATGTTAGTTCACGTTTAACAAATTTCAGGTTTTTGAAGGTTTATTAGCTTAAATTGTAAAGTCCTAGATTCATCATGTTTCTATTTCTTTAGCAACCCTGTATAATTGTAACTATAATTTATAATTAGTTTGCTAAATACTAGTAGATTAAGTTAATTATCATAATTTCTGTGTCGTTTAAATAAATTAAAACTGTTGACATTTGAATCTTAGTTTGAAGAAAAAGATTAGAACCTTATTTTTCGAAATTAAATTATTATTTACTATTTAAAGCAGTCTTCAATCCTTAATCAGTTTTGAAATTTAGGATTGCCACTTTTAACTCCAAATAACTACCCTTGTAGACCAAAATTATCCTTAGTTATCTTTGAAGAGTGGCAACCTTAATGGAATCTTTTATGAAAGACCTAAAAAATTCCTGAGTCATCCTGATTTATTTTTAATCTTTTCAATCCGTAATAAATTTTTTTGATAACCTAAAAAATAAACTATTAATAATATAAGTTTTTAAACATTATACCTGGCTATAATATATCATATTATAGAATTTGAAACATCTACATCTAATCTATGATGTATAAAAAAAGACTAAAATCTTTAAAAATTTTTAAATTAAAACTGAAATATCTTTAACAAAACCGTAATGGCCTTATTCATCCGAAATATATTAAACAAATCTAGCCTTAGTTGACCTGAATTAAAAAAAAATATATCATGAGTATCTAACTTTTAATCAACCATATTTAAATGTTGTTTCTTCAAGCTCTACAAGCTACAACTGATTTTATTGTAATGGCATTAAACCTTTATACCCTTTTTTTATTTGAAAATTTAATATTAAAAAAATCATTAAATTACCACATGAATTTGAAGTAAAACAGTTATTGTAGTTTATTAAGCAAGTATTAGTAATTTTTTTTTCAAAAATTTCTTATGGTAGAATCAAGAAATTCAATTATAAAAACCATCAGCTATTTTTTTTATTTGACTACTTAATTAACTGCTAAATATCTTTGATATCTTACGTTACCCTGAGAGATAAAAAAATAAAAAAATTTAAGTATCCTGAACTTGTAACAAACCTGGTTCAAGTTGTTGCTCTCAGTTCTAATTGTTACAACTTATTACATTTATGACATCAAGATTTGATTTCTTGTTATTTCAATATTCATAATCAAAAATTTAGTAAAATACCATTGAGTAGAGTCATCGTTAAATATACAATATCTAAATATGATAGTTGCCCTATTTGTTTGAGAAAATCGGATTTTCCAACATTCTAAATATTCGTTTTTAAAATATTTCGTCACAGCAATACAATAGTTTTTAATTTAAAAATGAATTAAAATGGCCAAACTAAAACAACTAAAAAGTTTTTGATATAAAATAATAGCTTGATATTTTCTAGAAACTTAATTTGAGTTTTTTATAAAACAACTAACTGGCCTTTGTCAACCTGAGCTTGTTTAAAAAATTCATACAAATCTGAGTTATTGTAAATCCGTGAGGTTTTGAATGATAAAAACTCTCTTTAGTATTAAGATTGTTTTAAAACCATGCTTTAAATCTGTCTTGAGTGACCTTAAAATGTTTTTAGTCAAACTAAAATTTTTTTATCCTTTAAATAATTGTTCAAAAATATTTATATACAATTTATTAAGTTTTAAAAGTTTGAGAAATTTTAGTTATAAATAGTGATATTAGTGAAAATGTAGAAAAAGTTTCTTATTTAATCTTAAAATAAGGAATTTTAAAAAATCACAATATTTCCCTGAGTCTTTTTAAATACACCACACTGGTCAAATACATTTTGAGAATTAAACTAGTATAAGTTACCCTGAAATATTTTTAGTTGTTTTGAGTTATCCAAATTTTTATTTAACTTTAAATTATCATTAGATATTTTAAGTTGTTCTGAGTTTCCTAGGTTTTTTTTTAAATCTATTATGTTAGATATGTTACGTACCCTGATATTTCAAAAAAAAATTCTGAGTGTCTAAGGCATGTAGCAACCCTGGTTTAACGGCGTTAGTCTTCAATTTATCTAATAAAACTGATCGCATTGTTACTTAAATACTTACAAGCACTTTTTTAACATAGATGCAGTTTTTGTCCTAACAACTTATTTAGTAAAACTATTTTCTCAGTTTCTTCTTTTTAATATTAGTTGCAAAGCAGTCTGTACCGACAAGTCTGAGTTACTTTCTAAATTATTTAAGAGAAAAAAAGTATTAGTTAGTTTAAAGGAATACAAAAAATACTTAAGTTTTTCAATAAAAATGTTTTATATTGAAAAAGAAATTATCTATATGATAGATTGTTTTTGTCAAATTAAAATTATTCTACTTAACATGTAATATTTTGTTGATCTTTCCAGGTATTTTAGTGATTTTAGTTCAAAACTCCAGTATATGACAATATGACAATAAACTTACAATAACATATTATTCAAAATGTCCCACATTATTGATTTTTAACCTAAATTGTTAGGTTACATGTTTTCAACGTTTTATAGGTTTTTCGACAGCCCTAAATAGTTCTTACTATTTATAGTCTTTTAGAATTTGCTAATGTTTTTGTAGAGTAAGTTGGTTATGATAGATTTTGTGTCATTAAAATAAAATAAAACTATTGTTATTTCAAATATTATTTAAGAAAATACTTTAGTACTACTTAGTTTGAAACTAAACTATACTTGATTATTTAAAAGAACCTTCAATCCTTAACTAGTTTAACAGGATTGCATTTATAAGTCCAAAAAAACTACAATTACAGATTAAAGTTATTTCTCAGGTTTTTTTTTTGTGTTCCAACCTTGCTTGATCTGTTATGAGTGACCTAAAACTTTCTTGAGTCACCGTGATTTTTTGTAATACTTTTCCTAATTTATAATTATTTTTTTGGTTCTTGGCAAAGAAAGAGTGGCATTGCTTACTGTAATAAGATTGAGTAAATGAACTTTAACAAGGTGTCATTCTTTGAAGATAAGAAAATAGAGCCTGACTTAAAGCCAGTTAGTCTGAATCACCTTGTCTTAATAAAGACTTAAAAAATATTATTAAACAAAAAACCTTACATAAAGTACTCATAATCTGGCTTAAAAAACTAAAAGTTAGTTAATATGAACAGTAATAATAAAATAGATAGTTTTAAATTAACTAAAATTACAAGAAAGGTCAGCTAGCCTGAGTTATGGTGTATGGCAACATAGCAACCCTCTAAGTAGCAATAAGAGTTTTTTAACACTTGAAAAAAATTCTCTTAAAAAGCAGTTGAAGTTTTGGAATTATTTGTAATTTAGTATAGGGTTGCTTAATAAAAAAGTTTTTATTGTTTTAATCACTAAAGGCTTTTTTTTGTTACTTGAAACTTTATACATCATTCAGAAACGTTATGTAAAAATCTTAAACTTTCTAAAAATGAAAAAACAAATGATAGATATAAGCATATTAAAACATTTTCAAAACGTTGTCCCACTAAACTCATCTATATTCTTATTTTTTACAAAACTAAACATATTCTTTGCAAGATGAGAGAGCTTCAATAGTTTTAAAAATTAAGAAAAATTTTTGTATTTTACAATAAGTTACTTAACTTCACTTTTATAAAAGAGTTTACAAGCTCATTATTAAGATGTTGTAAAGGAGCTTAAGTTAGTTTTTTGACACCTTTATCTTTCTAATAGCATTTACTGGATTGAGTAGTTTTTTATAAATTTCCAATCGAATAACTGAAGAGTTCTTGAATGTTATGATATTTAAATGATTTATTTTGAATACGTATCTACGATCCAATAACTCTAAGGTTTTTAGTAGACTAGGTCCTTAGATCAAATTTTTGGAGAATTTTTAAATTTTTAATAAACAATATGATAATTAGATTTTAGTTTAAAAATTAAATTGTACATTGATGACAAAAACTGCAACAAACTGACTATCAAGAACTGTGACTAACACAATTTTTACTTTCTAACTCCATACCAAAGTAACAATTATTTATAAATATTTTTCCAGGTTTTTTGAAACATATATTTTTCTTTTTTCATAAAAATTAAGCGTAAGTAAAAAATTTGTTTTATAATTATATAATGAATTAAATGGTGCTCTGAAGGTGTTTCTAATTAAATTTATATTAGAAATATTTTTTCTTTATTATTGACATAAAGTTGCTAAGTATAGTCAAATATATAATAGTAAAACATGTGGGATTTGAGGATTTTACGTAATTTGAAAATTGAATATTTTTTTTTTTTACCTTTTTCAAAAACTTTTAATTTTATATATTAGTTTGAATTTTCAAATCAATAGTTTTTAACTTAATTAGGCACATTAAAAAACTAAAATTATTTTTGCTTTGATTGTTTTACCAATAACTAAAGTACCATGGATTAACTTTCAATTTAATTTTTGCTTCAATGTAAGAACCTATTTATTCACAGGCAAGGACATGATTGGATTGTTGAATTTATGTTGCTTGCTTTGAAGTTCCAGATTAGTAATATTTACATTTGTGGTATTAAGTGCTGCGATTTTACCTTTTGACTAGCTCCAACCAACATGTCACGAAGGGATTTTTTTTGTTTTAATAGTAGATTTGACTTTAATTATTTTAATGTGAATTGAAAAATTTTGAATCAAACATAAATGAACTTTCTGAAAAAATTTATCAAGGTAGCCACTGGTTTTTAAGAAGTTTCTTCCAGGTTTTTTAAAATACTCGTCTTTGGTTTATTTCTAGTTTAATATTAAGTTTAAGGTTAAAAGCTGTGTAGCAGTATCCAAAATAAGAAAACACTGTAAAGCTACTTTGAATTGGTAATGACAAGTTTTTTAATCTTTTTGATAGATTTTTGTTCCAATTCAAAATTATAGTTTTAAACATGACTGTTTAAAACTCAAGGACTTTTATAATTTTTGTTATAATTTCTATATTTTCAGGGTTCGATTAAAATTTCTTAAATTCAAGATTTTTCCAGGATTCCAAGTTTTGTAGTCACCATGATTTATCCTTGTTAATAAAAAATTATTATGTTTTGGTTTTAGATTGATTTTTAATAACATTAATGTCACAACATATTGATTAACTTCAAGGGTCAGGAGAGGATGACATGTTTGGATTGTCGATTGTACTTTTAATGCTTACTTTGAATTTTGAGCTTAGTAGTTCTCCCTTGTGTTTTTTTATACATTTGTGTTTTTAGACTTTGAAATTTTACCTTTTGGGTATTCGCCAAACAACATGTCACCAAGAAATATTTTCAGTTAAAAAAATAGAAATTAATTTCCATTACTCTAATTCAATAGAAATGTAGAATAAAGCTTTTTAAAATACTCATCAGGGTTACCACTTGTTTTTGAAAATACTCGTATTCAGGTTTATTTTTAGTTTAAAGTTATCTTAAGAAGTAGTATTTAACTAAAATAAAATACTGTAAAGCTAAAGTACTTTGAAGGTGTTTTTAATAAAAAATTCATAATGATATACAATTTTATTTTATATCATGTACTTTTTTATCAAACTAAAAATTTAGTACTTGACGAGTATAAATTGTTTAAAACTCCAGGATTTTAAATGATTTCTATTAGAAATTCCATTTATTCAATAATTTTTTAAAAATTTCTCAAATTCCAGATTTTTTGGCTAACTCAGGTTTTGTTTTAAGTTTTCTAGGTTTTGTGGACACCCTGACTTATCCTTATAGATTAAAGTTTTGATATTTTCAAACATTAAAAAATGATAATATTACATTCTAAAACATATTATAACTCTTTATAATAAAAAATTATTCTAAAATTATTCTTTATAATAAAAAATTAATTTTATCTTCAATAATTTAACATAATTGCATAACTTTTTTTTTCTATAAAAAACATCAATCTCATAGTTAACTCTTTGTAACAGTGCTTTTCACTATGCAAAATTAGCTGAACAAAATCAAAGTAAATAAGTTTTATATAAAAAATAAGTTAAAGGTATTCTTTGTTGTAGTTACTTATTAACCTCTACTGTTTTATTCGAAAAAAAAACTTTCCTGAGTGACTGTTTATTTACTTAAGTCATCCTGAAATTAAATAAAAATAAAATCCTAAGAAAAAAAAACTTAAAAAATTACTAAAAAGCAAATTCTTTAAGTAAATTGGCCATAAAATAACAAAAATTTTAATTAATTTAACTAAATCTCATTCAAATGGCTTATGATTTTCAAATTCTTAAAACAATTCTCAGTTTTGTAAATAAGAACATAACTATCTTGAACCTGCATGACTTTAAAAATTAAATTTAAATCATCTTGAGTTATACTGAGTCATCCTGAAATTTTCAAATTTTAAAATTAGTTGAGTAGTCTTGAGTACCTTGAGTGTGTGGCAACCCTGTACAAATATTTTTTGACATTAATACTAATTACTGATAACTTTTGTGACTAGTACTTATATACTAACTTTGTTTTTATGAAATTTTTGTTGCCTGATGTTAAAAGGATCCTTAAAAGGGCTTTGAAAAATCTCTGAAGTAAACAATATTGCAGGACTCAAACCAAATGGCTTACAAATAAACAATAAAACAACTGGTTTTTATCCTGTTACAGTGGTTTCTCCTACAATTTTTGAAAAAATATTATAAAGGGTTTTATTTTTAAAACAAAAATAATTTTAAATATCATTTTATGTGGTTAAAAATGACATGCTCTATTAATTTGTAGCAATTTTTTTTCACATTTATGATTACATAAATTCATATTGATAAAAAATTTTAAAGTTTTCAAAACAAATACAAATATAAAAAAGTTATATTGTTAAAATTATTATCTTTATTTAAACTTCTAACTATAAAAACTTTTTAAAAGTACAATACTATATTAAGTAATATAAGAAAATGGCAAACTTGCAGTAACAACTTTTTATTTATTAATATTATCTAAAATAACTAATACACTTTTTTTATTCTAACAAACAATATGTAAATTCTACTTTGTTTAATACTTTTTGAACTTCCAATACTACTTTGGTTTGAGCTGTGGCTATTGAACTAAAATGGCTTTTTTTAATCAGTGAGTTGTAAAAACAATAAATTCAAGTCAATTTACAACATTTTATTTAATTGAAAGTTATTAACTATATCTATAGAAAAATAATTTCTAAAATAATATTGAAAAATATAAGTTACGCTTAAAATTGAACAAAATTTCAATTATAAATTATAACAGTATGTCCGACAAATTATACACAGTCGATTTCAAAATGTTTTAATACTGGGGAATCTAGACACAAAAAATTATGGTTTTCAATTAAACATCTAGATTCTATTGAGCATTTATTTTTGTCTGCAAATAACTGGAAATCTGTTATTTTGAAATGGGTCCGATTGTAATGCTTATTTGTTTCCGCAAATATTTTCTGAGTCAGTAAACTTTCCGAATTTTCTTGTTTATTTTTATCACATATATATTTGCCCCCAAAACTTAATTTATTTAAATTAATGAAAGATTACACTTTATAACATAAATATAAAAAAATGAGAAAATATTGTTATTTTTGATAAACAATTCTTATTATGCTGACTCAGTAAATACTAGGTGAAACTTTCCACGTCTCAATAATACTCTTCTGAAATATTACTTATCTGTTTTCAATCGAAAAATCTGAATTTAAATAAAAGTAGTTGGGTTGTGGTTTAAGAGCAAATAATTTTTTGTAAAATTGACGAAAACTTCAAAACCGTTTGTTTTAACACCAATATCAAATAAATTATCTTTCACAGTATTTAGATAGTGGTTAATAGTACATTTTATCATATCAGGGATTTTTGAAAATTTATTAGTAAATACATCTGTACAATTCTACTGTATTTAGTTGATCTTTATTACTATTTCCACCACTTTAACCAACAATATTTATTTGAAAAACTACACAAGCTCCATTAATTGTTGCTACATTTATTCAAGCTTTTTCTTTAAAGTTGTTAGATCTTATTTTGAACTCTAAACAGGAATTAGTTGTTGAACTGACATCATTATGATAAAAACCTTCAAAAACAAATGTTTTGTACCTAAACGTACAATCGCAAAAATTTTAACAATTATTATTCTGCTATTATATTCCAAATGTTAGTAGTTAATGAATATTTTTTAACAGTTTTTGTCAAGTTTTAAATAACTTTATGAAATATTTTAAACGTAAGTTTTAAATATTAATTTCTAAACTCATCTTGGACTGGTATTTATTTGATTAACAATTTTTCGATCGAAAAGAGAATCGTTACATTTTATTATAGTCCTGTACATGACGTTAAACTGTTCTGGAGTATGACTCGATAACCAAAAGATTTTTTCGTGCACTAGGTCCTTAGACCAAACTTTTTGAGCGTATTTTGTCGTTAAATAAACAATATAAAATATTTCTGGTAGTTTCTCATAGTGTTGATAAAGATAAATGGACAAAATATCAGTTTAAGATAAATATAAATTTCGTGATTTTTTTTGTGTAAAGAGATTTCCAAGTGTTATACATTTTTTTTATTTGATTTGGTGTTGTTATTTTTTAGTAGAAAAAAAATTTACTTACTATTAGTATTTTTTTTTCTATACATAAATAATCAACTTTATAAAAAGAAATATATTTCATGTTATTTCATATTCATTGCTTTGAATAAGTGAAAAAAAAAACAAGCCATTTTAGTTTAATATCCACAGCTAATAAAATAATAGCAGTGGAATAACACAAATGCAAATCAAAATGTATTTTAAGAATTTTTAGGTATGTATTTGCACCAGAGAAGTTTAAAATATATCATTATACAAAATTAGTTAGGTTTCTGCATATGTGATTTTAATAAGTTCCAAGAAACACTTTTTTGTAAAAC
Source organism: Thalia democratica (assembly GCF_965202585.1). Classification (NCBI taxonomy): domain Eukaryota; kingdom Metazoa; phylum Chordata; class Thaliacea; order Salpida; family Salpidae; genus Thalia; species Thalia democratica. The sequence continues at coordinate 115,238,670 of NC_139165.1, read as the reverse complement.
ATCAAATAAACAGATAGTTTTTAAAACAAGGTTTAGAATTAAGACTTTGCTCTCATTAATCTTTTTTTTTTTTCTGTTAAAAAATAGTTTGAGTTATCTTAAATTACATGAACAATTATAATGTTTTTACAAAAAATTTTCCTGCATTTAAAACTATTTTGAAAAGTTTTGTAACTACTTAATAATTCTCAAAAATAAAAATTTATCTAAAAATTATATATTCAAAATTATAAAATTTTTCATTTATATTAGTTTTAGAAAATTAGAAGTAAAATAAATCTTAAATTTATATAATCAGCAAACAAGTTACATAAAAACTAGTAAAAAAAAAATATTTTTCTTAAATAAGAAATATTATATTCAATTTTTTTTTAAAGAGTTACTTTTAAAAGTTAACTATTTTTTTAACTTGAAAAGGTAGCAATTTTTTGTCACCAAAACTTTTCACTTGCTTGTAAATAATATATTTGACTTGCACATCTCTATTTTAATAAACATTTTACATTTTTGCAAATTGAGCGATCTTTTTTGGTTAAAACACATAACTATAAACCTTTAAAAGAAAAAAATCTTTGTACTCTTTATTCCTATCAATTATAGCAGAAACTACTGTAGTATGATAATAATATAATTTTTATTTTGTATGTAAGTCAACCACTGCGTTTAAATCCTTGAATATTGTTTAATAATAATAACTTCAAGATTTTTCAAAGCCCGATATAGGACCCCTTCAAGATCAGGCTACATTAGTTTGATTAAAATTAAAAGGTAAAAAATAGTATATAAATTGTTAGTGGCACAAATTTACCATTAACAGGGTTGCCATTTAATTGGAAAAACCTAAAACTTGGGATATTTTGAAAAACACAACCTACAAAAACCTGGAATTTTTAACAAAAAAAAAAGAAATCCAGGAATTTTTAACTCTTTCAACATGTTTAGCAGTAAAGTTTCGAGTTGACACTAAAGACTTTTTGTGTAGATTTAATTTATTGTCATCATTAACATACTTTATTAAAAAACACATTTAAAGTAGCTTTACAGTGCTTTTTTAATGTTTTTAGAGTATCTTACACAGCTTCTTACCTTCAACTCAACTTTGAACTTAAAGTAGATTTAAAAAAAGGACCTCTAGAAATTTTGGAAATCTGGAAAAAATTGCCAAAAACATTGGCAACCCTGCATTAAGCATTAATGTAAAATATATTTTTATAGAATTGCCACACACTCGATCATTCAGGATACTCAGGATAATTTAAATTATTTTTGAAAATCATAAGGTGACTTAAAATAGTTTTGGCAATAAAAAGTACTGCCATCGGGAATATGTTAGCAATTAAATTAAATATTTTAAAGATAATTTAGCAAATTTTCACTGTAACATAGTATAATGTTTATTTTTATGTTAAGAAAACATCAGCTTCACTATTGATCTAAAAGGATTTGTAAACCCTTAAAGAAATATATAAAATACAGTGGCCGCCCTATGATTTTTTTCGGGAGGTTAAAATTTAATCAAGTTCACTATTTCTTCATCTTAATAAGTTAACATTATTGTGATAAAAAAAAACCTTTTGTTTATCTAATTCAGGGGTCGGCAAACTGCGGCCCGCGGGCCAATTGTGGCCCGCGAAGGGTAAATCTGCGGCCCGCGAGCATGTTATTTTTTTGAATGGAATGCGGCCCTCGAAAGAAATTTTTGTGGCCCGCGAGCACGTAAATGTGGCCCGCTGAGCAAAATTATATTTCTAGTTAAATTCTTTTTCAATATTTTTTATACCTCAGTTTCTTTTATAATTTTTTTATTTGTAAATGTTATATTAATGTTATATTATAACATTTAAAATAACATAGTAATAAGAAATAAGGTTCATTTGATTTTTATTTTGACACATTTTAATTTTTTATAAGTTTTCTATGCACACCAACTTCAAAAAATGCTCATACTTTAAACCACTTTTTGTTTAATACTTTAGTTAGTTTAAGTTTAGTTTATGCATACTTTTCTAACATTTTTATTTATACATGTCATATCTAAATTTGTACAGACACATTTAAAACAATATATATGACATAAGTTAATATAATTTATGTTAGGTATACATTCCATTTTTCAAACATTGTTTTTTTTAAGCTAAGTTAATTTTTATGCTTTGCATATCAATACACACAATTGCTGTTTTTTGGAGCTACCTATTTAATATAAACTAGATATAGGGATTGTAAATTTATAAAGTTTGTACATTGTTAATCAAAATAGTTCAAATTCAAGCAAATAAACAACTAAACATTGCCACACATCATTACTTGAAGACTTCAAATCTCAGGCCAACTAAGCCATTTTTTTAAGTTTTTGGCTAGAATTGCTTTTTGTATACAAAAATATCTGGAATGTTTTTGTTGACTCAGGCTGGCTTTTTTGCTTGAAAGAGAGGCAAATTAAACTTATGATGTATGTTTTGCTCAATCCACAGTGTTACTTTGAGTTTTAATATATGTTAAATTTTAAGTCTTGCTGCTGATATAATTCAAAATATTATTTATATTATTGTGTACATTAAAGAATGAACAATCAGTGTTGTTAAAAAAGTTGAATCCCGGAAAAGCTTTGAATTTGTGAATTTACGGTTAAAAATTTTAGAAAAAAACTTGAATTTGAAAATTTTTGAAAAAACCTGGAATTTCAAACAATTTTTACATTAAAAGTAATGAAATTTCGATTTGACTCAAAAAAAATTACCAAATAAATGTTTTTTTATTAAAAAATATATTATAGTAGCTTAACATAATTTTTTAATATTGATAAGTGTTATAAGACATTTCTTAAAGCTTTAATTAAATTTTATACCAAAAAAAAAGGAATTGCACTTCCAAAAACTCCGTATTGGTACATTGCACCTTTACTTAAAAAATTTCACCGATTGTTATGCTTCGCGTTGGAACTAAACCAAGAAATTCTATTAAAATGTCCAAGTTAGTAAAAATATCTCTAATAAAAATTCTCAGATGAGCAATAGTTTTTCTATCAGTGCTCTCATGTTAACAGTTTAATTAAAGTCTTAATTGGATTTATGCGACTTTATAACCTTAATGCATTTCCTAAATACGACTTCATGTTGTCATTGAAGAAATAAACAAAAGTTTTTCATTACCGCCAACATCAATTCTTTTTAAAAGTTTTCAATTATAAACGATATCTCATTTTAGGTAATAAATTTTGCTACTTTATTACTTGCCTTAACAATTTTTTCTGATTATTCTGTAGTTACTGAAGATAATAATGTGCTTAGTCGAAAATGACTTTAGTGATTTTTTTATTGTTTCTCGCAATAACTCTTAACTAACGCTTTTTTTTGTTCTTGTAGCTCGTCTTATATTTTACAATTAATATTTTTAAATGCAATATTCTTATTGCAAATAAAGAATTGCTATCATGATTAATAAAAAAAAAATTCTACTTTGCTAATGACTCAAAAAAATTTTATACTTTTGTTAAACTTGTTTAAGAAACTTAATTGTCCATTCCAGCTGACTTATATATTTTTGGCATGTAATTTATTTACTGTTAATAACCTTTGTTATTTCTTTATGTAGTGAACTTTATATCAAACTGGGTTGCTACACAAACAGGCTATTTTAAAAGCCTGAAAACTCAGGTGTGTGTGAAGCTTTTATTTCAAACACTTTAAAGAAATCTTCCAATTCTCAGAATAGTTTTTATGACTGTTGTGTAGTTTACTAATTGCATTTTTTTCTTGTTTTTTACACTTTCTGTACTTTTTGATAATGATGATATTTTAACTAGGTATTTAAGCTTGATTAACAACTATTTATTAGCTTTTTAAAATTTTAATAAATTTAAGCTGGTTTGATGCATCTCAGACATTTTGCTTTTTAAGTGGAAACCATGTAAAAGTCTAATTACTAATAAAATATTTAAATATTAAAGTATTTGAGAATAAATTATGTTAAATCATTTGTTTTAGCTTTCTGGAATAAAAACAGGTATTAATTTTATTATGTTAACTAATTACTAAATTTCTTAATGAGTGTAAAGTATTTAACTCGCAAAAAATTTTTCCGAAGTAAATATTCTTAGAAATATGAAAAAGTGTTGATGATATAACAAATGTATAAAAGTAACCCATAAATTGTCTTTCAAGTTAGGTTTTTATAGAGAGTTAGGTTGCAAGTAAAATAAAAAAAGTATTAAGTTTAACTTATTAAGTGCTTATGAAAGTACATACTTTATTAACAATATTAGTACATATTTATTAAAGTATATTAGTCAATGTAAATCATAATCAATATTAATTTAAATAGGCATTCTATGTATAGCTAAAAGTCATTTTAAATAATAAGGTGAATAAAAGTAAAAATTTTCTATAGTGTGACTAAAACTAAAACCATAAGATTATTGAAATGTCACTAAAACTAAAACTGCGGCCCGCGAAGACTTTAGAAACTTAAAATTTGGCCCTCGACCACCAACTGCCTGCCGACCCCTGATCTAATTAAAACATTTTTTTTGGGTTTGTTTTGTTTGGCAAATACTCATAGGATAAAATCTCATTATTAAAAACACAAAGAAAAATTCTAAGCATGCAACAAAAAAATATTCACGTATCAAACTATATGATCCTAAATTATACTATATATATTATGATAAAATAAAAATAACATTTCTTACAAAAGTTCAACAAAACTACATTCAACAATCCAACTTGGTGATCACAAGTTATACAAAATATATTTTAATATAATACAAACAATACTTCTTCCAAAATCTAAACCGAAATTAATCCACAATGTTTTTATTAATGTTAGAAAACAAGGTTATTAAAAGAAAAACCAAAAGGCCATACAAGAAAACTGGAATAATCTAAATTCGGAAAATTAAGCAAAATAATTTGTTCTGAAATTTAATATATAACAAAGTTGTATTACAAGGAAAACTTGAATTTATAATAAATTAACTTAGTATATATTTTGATTTTTAGAAAACAAATAAAGAAACTTCAATTACTAGAGGATAAATAAATAAACGAATTGACTATTTTATTAAATTCTTACAAGATATGTTAAACTAGACTCAGTTTCGGAGCTTATTTAAATTATTGTATTCGCAAAGTTAAAACATATAATAAACAAACTTAAAACTCATTTTTAAGGTTTAAAAAGGCAATGCTACAATTTTATATAATTTTTATTGGTATCTAAATCCAGATATCTTGAAAAATTGCCTGGAAATTTATAATTGTTAACAAGATAAATGTTTAATAACTCACTATAGCCTGTTACGTATAAATCAAAATTAGTATAATTTTAAAATTTTTTAAATGCTAAAATATCTCAGTATGATGAACATAAATCAGAATATTTTTACTTTATTAAGATAACTTTTTTTTTAACTAAGGATATATCTAATGTTATGAAAATTTTTTAAAACATATTTTTTTAGATTTAGAATAAGATTTAGTTTTTACGGTTCAGAAAGTTTTTGTTTTCAAGGTTGCCAAAAATATTGAACCCTAGGTGATTTTGGAATTTTACAGTTTAAACCTGGAATAGCCGGGTTTTGTGTCAAGTAGGAAGAATAAAATGTTGTTAATTGACTTGAGTTTGTTGTTTTAACAACCCACAGCTTAAAATAAGCCATTTTAGTTCAATAGCCACAGCTCATACCATAGTAGTACTAGAAAATAAAAAGTATTAAACAAAGTAGAATTTACATAATGTATATTAGAATAGAAAAATAAGTGTATCAGTTATTTTTAATAATATTAATGAATACAAAGTTGTTACTGCAAGTTTGCCTTTTCTTATATTAATTAATATAGTTTTGTACTTTTAAAAAGCTTATATAGTTAGAAGTTTAAATAAAGATATTAATTTTAACAATATAACTTTTTTATATTTGTATTTGTTTTAAAAACTTTCAAACCACTGGGTTTGAATATTGTTCACTTCAGAGATTTTTCAAAGCTCTTTTAAGGACCCTATTAACATCAGGCAACAAAAATTTCATAAAAACAAAATTAGTATATAATTATATAGTGAAACAAATTATCAGTTTTAGTTTAATGTCAAAAATATTTATACAGGGTTGCCACACACTCAGGATACTCCGGATTACTCAAACTATTTTAAAAATCTTAGGATGACTCAGTATTACTCAGGATAATTGAAATTTGATTTTAAAAGTCAGGCACGCTCAAGATAGTTATGTTCTTCATTGAAAAACTGAGAATCGTTTTAAGCGTTTAAAAATCCTAGGCCTTTTTTTAGACTTTGAATGAGATTTGGTTTTCTTAATTGAAAAATTTTTTTTACCAAATTTTATTAAAGAAGTTGTCTTTTGGTGTATTTTAAAAGTTTTAATTTTTTTTCTTTAATTTTAAAAATTTTAGGATGACTCAAGCAAATAAATGGTCACTCAGACAGTTTTTTGCTTAAAACAGCAGATTCCTTGTTTATATTTACAAGTATTCACAACAAAAAAGACCTTTTGTTCATTTAGTTATATAAAACTTATTTACTTAGACTGTTTAAAGCTAATTTTGCATAGTAAAAGAGCACAGTTACAAAAGATTAACTATAAAGATGATGTTTTTTATTGAAAAACTATTTCTACAATTGTGTTAAGTTACTGAAGATCAAATATTTTAGAAAATTTCGATTGTAAAGAAATATAAATGTTTTCAAATGTAATATTTTCATTTTATAATGTTTAAAAAACTTCATTCTCAATCTTCATTCCACAAGGTAAGTCAGGGTTTCCACAAAACAACAAAACCTGGAATGGGCTAAAAAACCTGTAATTTGAAAAATTTTTGAATAATACGGAGTTTAAAAACCTGGAGTTTTAAACTATTTTTACATATTACAGGGTTGCCACACACTCAGTAACTAAGGAAATTCAGAAAAACTTTGGATTTTTCAAGTTATAGAAAATCTCAGGGAAACTCAGGGAATTATGATTCTATTTTTAACTCAGGGAAACTCAGGGCTGTTTTGGATTTTTCTAAAAATTTCAAGAAAAAAAAATCTTTAATCTCGGGAATTTTTTTTTCTACATCTAGAATGAAATTTAGTTAATTCAGCCTTAATATATTGTTCAAAAATGTTATATTTAAAGGCTTGTTTAGAAATTTTTTAGCCTTGTGACTAGTTCTTCAATATTCTTAGAATAAACAAGGAAGTTTCTAGTCACTCAGGGAATTTTTTTTTACTTAAAGAGTGGTAACCATTATATTAAGTACTAAAATTTTGGTTTGACACAAAAAAATATGATATAAAATAAAGTTTCTTGTCATTATCAATTCAAAAAAAAAACACATTCAAAGTAGCTTTACAGTGTCTTAATTTAATTAAACACTACTTCACATAGTTTTTAATTTTAAACTTAATATAAACTCAAAAACGAGAATTTTCAAAAACCAGTGGCCACCGTGATAATTTTTTTTTAAAAAGGTTTGTTCATGTTTAATTCTAATTTTTAATTAACATTAAAGTAATTATTTTTTACGTAGTTTTACATGGCTGTTTAGCTATAGATTCAAATATATATTTTTAAATATTATAGATTTTTTATGTATTTAACTTAACATACTTCTTTTAAAACTTTAGCTGATAAACAAAACTAATTGTTTTAACAAAACCACTTTAAATTTTCATATCATATGTTATGGTACATTATATAGCTAGAAGTATATTAGTGTTATTTCTACAGTAGCTTCCTTCAAGCAATTTTATTAATGAAAGGTGATTTAAATCTTATTTTAGATTTCGACAACTGCAAAATGATGTCGTTGTTGCAATAAGTTTTATAGATTAATATTACTCGAGCATAATATTTTTAACTAAAAAATCATCAAAAGTTTACTAATAGACTTTCTAATGATATTCTGGCAATCCTACAATAATTAAAAAAATTTTTTTTAATTTTATAACATAAAGTAAATTCAGCCTGCTGGTAATTTTGTCCAAAATTAACATTATAAAATAATAAGTTATAAAAAACTTTTAAATTTTAATAAAAGTAGACTTCGTTTTTAAAATAAGAGTTATGTTTTTATAGATAAACTTTTTGAAATACTTTATTTCTATCTTTATAAGACTTCATTCCATAACCCTGATCTTTTTTAATAAATAAAATATTAAATTTTAAAATAGTGTCCGCTGTTTTAAGTAATAAGTAAATATCAAGTTTAGTATATAGGTCAAATTGTAGATTATAATCAATAGTTGAATAAAATGATTTTTTTTGAGTTTGAATTAGTATTTTAATGCATTTCAAAAATATAAAAATTACTTTAATCTAAAAAACTAGTTAGTCTTCAAACTTATCTCTATTATAAAGTATTAGTTACAATTTATTTTCTAAACTGAAAAAAAAAGTATTGAAATAGCTTAATAAAAAGACACTATTATTTCTAGATTTATTCATAATAAGTTATTAAAAATATCATCAAGTCATGTCAGGTGAACGTGTTATGGAACACATTGATGTTAAAAGAATAACACTTGAAGATAACCATGAAAAATTAAGAAGTTTTGAAGCGACTTGTGGAAGTTCAGTAGTTGATTGTTTTAAAAACAAATGCATGAAGTTTTTCACAAAACAATTAGATGATAAAAGTGTAAGAGTTTACAATACTTTTGATAGTAGAGGTAAGATAATTAAAACAATATTTTAACATTGATCATTTTGTAATAACTTGATAAAATAAATTGCATTATTTTTAATCTTATAGATTTAATGTTTTAGTCAAAGTTTTGTTCTGATAAATTGAAAATTCTAAAATAGTATAATACTACTTTTTAGATGTTATAAATAAGTGTTTAAAATTTTGATTACTGTTAACTACTTTATAATAAGAATTTAAAAAATATAAGTGAAACAAAAGGTATTAAGGGCACAAAGGGGCTAAGTAATATTTTTTAATATTAGCATTAAATATGTATAAACGATTAAAGTTTTAACTTCATATACTTTTTTTAAGACATTTTTTTTACTTTAGAGATATAGTTATTTTCTTTAAACGTTTCCTACATAGTCATATTGACTCCATATTTTTACTGTCAAAATCAGAAACTAAAAAAATCAATAGAAAAGATTGTTTTTCTTCAATTTTGAAAGTTATTGAACTCAAGTTTTCAGGAAATGTTTCTAAAAATTAGTTAGTTCTGTTGTAAAGACTAATAAAAGTTAAGACAAAAAAAAATATAACACAAACTTGAAAAACGTGATTAAAGAAAAATTCAATATTTTGAACAATAATAGTGATAATAATATTTTTATAATTATGTCAAAAAATTATATTAATTTTTAAATAAAAACTTTTTTTCTGCTATTTTAGCAATAATCTATCGAAGGATTTCACATCTCTGACTTTTTCTTCTCATTCATCAAGATTTAATTAAATTACAAACAAAAGTTATAGTTCTTTATAATAAGATCATTAAATATAAACATAAGTTTTTGCTTTACTTTGCATTCAATTGATAATATAAATGTGTTTTAATAAAAAAAATAAAATATAAAATTGACATACTTTGTTACAAAAATCCTCGAACTTATAACAGCACACGGAACAATATATAGATAGCTATTGTTATTGTTTGCAATTAATTAAATTGAAAAACTTATGTAGTAACCAACACATAGACAAATACGAAACTTAGTTTTTACAAGAAATAGCAGTAAATATAATTCTTAAACATTAAATTCTCCATAAGTTGCAAACATTTTTATCTTATTTTAATTTCAAACCTAACAATATCAAACTTAAGTTTTGAAATTTATTCTAGTGGGTCAGACTTACATTCTTGTGGGTTTTTCCTTTCACGTTCCGGATTTTACTAAAATTTTATAAACATTGTCTTGCTAGACATCTTATCAGTGATCCGTTAGCACCCTACCTCTAACTTAAAATGGTTAATTGCTAAATATCTTTTGTTCAAACTTATTTTTTATTTATTAATGACAATTAGTAAATAGTTATAATGTAATAAATAACATTATGTAAAATAGAACGTTAAAATTAATACTGAAAATGCAGAACTCTAGTTTTAATAATGTATCAACATTTTCGATAAACTAACGTACTTGAATCTCTTTTTTGAATTTTGATTCTCTTTTATCAACTCAGGGAAACTCAGGACAGTTTTGGATTTTTCTAAAAATGTCTGGGAAATTTTAAGGTTTTTTAAAAAACCTTAGAGAAATTTTTTTCTACATCTTGAATGAAGTTTAATTAATTCAGTTTCAATTATATGTTCAACAAAATTAGAATTTTTTATTTAGTGCTTATTTAGAAATTTTTTAGCCTTGCGGCTAGTTCTTTAATATTCTTAGAATAAAAATTGTATTTTTTAATAAACTATAAGAATTATAAGGATTTGAATAAACTCAAGGAAGCTTTAGGTTACTCAGGGAAGTTTTTGGGCACTCAGAGAAAAATGTTTTTGACTCATAGAGTGGCAACCCTTATACTAAGTACTAAAACTTTGGTTTGACACAAAAAATTTGATATATAATAAAATTTCCTGTCAATTTCGATTTCTTTTATTAAAAGTTATATTCGAAGTAGCATTGCAGTATCTTAATTTAGTTGAACACTACTTCACACAGTTTTTAATTTTAAACTAAATAAACCCAAAAACGAGTATTTAAAAAAATCATTGGCCTTCCTTATAAAATTTTAAGTAGTTTTATTAATGTTTAATTCTACCTTTTTAATTAACATAAAAGTAAACAAAATTAAATTCTATTTTTTCAAGTAAAAAAATCTTTGGTGACATGTTGTTTGGCTAATACTCAAAAGATAAAATTTCAACACTTGAAAACTCAAAGGGAAAACTATTGAGCTTAAAATCAAAAGAAAGCAAAAATAATTAAACAATCCAATCAAGTGATCCTGACCGGTGAATCAATATGTTTTGAAATTTAAGTTGAAATTAAAGTAAATTTTTCCATGGTACTTAATTATTGGTTTAAAAAAATTACAGCAAAAGTTATATTAGTTTTTAAGTTGGCTATTTAAGTTTAAAACTATGGTATATAAAATTCAAGCTAAAAAAAGAAATCTAGTACTTTTTGAAATATTAAAAAGATGAATTTTATATTAGTTAAAAATTGACTGTTAAAATTATAAAAATAAGGAAAACTTACATGTTTTATTTTTATAACTTTTAAAATATTTAGCAACGAAAAGACCATTGTATCAATAAAAACCAAAAAAAATTTTTTAATTGTATTATTTGAAATTTAAACTCACAAACATTGATAGTAAAGTGTAAGTAATTATAAAAATTTTAAAATGTTTGTTTCTTATGCTTAATTTTTTATTAAAAAGTTATTAAAAAAAATTATGTTTCAAAAAACCTAGAAAAATATGGTAAAAATAAATTGTCACTCTGGTATTAAATAGAAAGTAAGAATTATGTTAGTCAGTCTTTGACATGAATATACAATTTAATTCAAAAACTAACATTTATTTATTACATTATTTTTTTTTTGATAAAATTCTATAAAAATTTGATCCAAGGACCTAGTCTATTAAAAAACTTTCAGTTATAGAGTAGTACACACATAAACAAAGTAAATAATTTAAGTATCATTACATCCAAGAAGTTTTCAGTTATTGGAGTGGAATTCAATAAAAACTATTCACCCCAGTTAAAGCCATTAGAAAGACAAAGGTGTCAAAAAAAATCAACTTAAGCTTCTTTATCACAGCTTAATAATGAGCTTGCCAAATTTAAGTGGATTTTTATAAAATACAAAATTTTACTCAAATTTAAAAATTTAGTGAAGCTATCTTATTTTGCAGGGGATATGGTAAGTTTTAAAAATAAAGAAAAATATATATGTGTATAGTGGAAAAACGTTTTTGAATAATCTATTAATTTTCAAATAATAAAAAAAGCCTTTAGTCGCTAAAACAATAAAAAAACATATTTATAAAGCAGCTCTATACTAAATACTCATTATTCCAAAACTTCTGCTATTTAAGAGAGTTTATTTTTTCAAGTGGTAAAAAACAACTGTGCTAGTTACAGGGTTGCTTTCTTGCCAAACCTAGCTGACCTTTCTTGTAAGTATGATTAGTTTGAAACTGTCTATTTTATTATTGCTTTTCATATTTAGTAACCTTTAGTTTCTTGAGCTGGATTAAAAGTATTTTATGTAAAGTTTTTTGTCAATTAATATTTTTAAAGTTTTTATTAAGACAAGGTAATTCAGACTCTATTTTCTTGTATTCAAAGAATGACACCTTGTTTAAGTTTTTTTCACAATTTAAATTTCAGTCAGTAAACAACTATTATTTTTTATTTGGTCTAAAATTCAATTCTATTAGTTTAAATAACTTATAAATACAAGTATTTATTTTGTTGTATATTTAATTTTAAGCATTTAAAGAAAACCCTACTACCTTTTTCTAGTTAAATCTAGTTATAAGGAAGAAAACGTATAAAAAATTAAAAACATCCTTTTCAGATAAATTTAAGTGGCCAAACAAATTGAAATTGTACTTATCAAGCTTTTTATTAAAAAAAAGTTTACCGTACAACCTTAGTTCTAAAACTAGAAAAACTGTATTTGATTAAAATTATGTAAAAGAAATGTTAAATGCAATAATGTTGACTGCAATTTTTTCATTTTCAATTTTATTTCAATCTAGGTTAAAATGATAAACTTAAGCGAACTAGCTTTATTGGCATTCATTAGGATTTAAATGTTTTTTAGTAAGTACAATGTTTTATTCTAAAAAGTTATTAGAATAAAATATGTTGTTATGTATCCGGAAATTACAAAAGTTAAATTTATATGTATAAAATTATAATATAAGGGTTGTCACACACTCAAAATAATTAAGAATTTTTGTTTATATTTCTGGCTGACTCAAGACGTTTTATTTTATAACAAAAATTCATAATAGTTTGCAAAGAGTATTTAAACATTCAGGATAACTAAATAAAAAAATTCCAAAGATAGATAAATAAAGAAAATCTCAGCATGACTCGGAACTATTTATGTTTTTTTAAATGAACCTAATCTAGTTCTAATCTTAGGTCAGTATTTGAGACATAAGTTAAGGTTATTAAACTATCTAAAACGTGCTTTAAAAAGTTTAAAAAAACAAACTAAAACTATTTGATTCTATTTACTTCTTGTGAAAATTTAGTGGTAAGTTTAATGTGACAAATATTCAAAATGTTTTTACAAACTCTACTTAGTTTGATTCAGGCTCATTCGTTCTTTTTATCAAAACACAGGTTGGCTAACTTTATTATATAAAGTTTTAATTTTTTCAAGTGTTTTTTTTTTTGTTATAAGTACTATGTTTATCTTCATTACTGTTAATAAAAGTTTTTATTCTTTATTATTAGTCATATATCACTCCCTGCCTAAACTCCTTTAAACATATTAGTCGTTTTTATTTAAACAATAATTTACTATTTATAATGATGTCTATTATTTGTAGCGTTAGGTATCTGTGAATTACATAACAAAAGTATAAGCTCAATTAAATGAATATTATCATATTTATAGTGTGGTTGAATATTTCTTTATTTCTATCGTTTAATTTAGTACTTTAAAACTATTAAAAAATTACACATTAGAATTTCACAGATTTATTCATGTTTTAATAGCTAAACATATTCAAACTAATATTTTCAGATTTTTATAACAAGATTAAACAAAGTATCATCAAGTTATGTCTGGTGAAAGTAATATAAACCAAATTGGTGTCAAAAGAACAAAAATAGAAGATAACCATGAAAAATTAGCAAGTTTTGGTACAACTTCTAGAAATTCAGTAGTTGATTGTTTTAAAAACAAATGCATGAAGTTTTTAACAAAACAATTAGATGATAAAAGTGTACGAGCTTACAATACTTTTGATAGAAGAGGTAAGAAAATTAAAAAAATATTTTAGATTGATCATTTTGTTATATTTAGTTTTGATATATTTTATTAATTTTAATTTTTTATAGACTTAGTTTGTTAGTTAAAGCATAAATTTTATGCTTAGAAAGGATTAAAAATTTAAAAGAAAAGACTAAGTGTTAATATAAGATGTTATTAAAAAGTTTTTAAAAATTTGAAAACTGTGAACTATATTAAGAAAATTAAAATGAATAGATAAAATTTTCATATTAGGGGTTAGTTATATTTTCGATGTTAATATTGACTTTTATGTAAATTATAAAGGTAAACTACAAACAATTAATTCAATTATTAAAATAACATATAATGCTTGAGATATAGTTATTTTATTAAAATATTACCAATCTAATTTATTTTACTGGAATATTTTTACAGTAAAACTAATCAGAAAACCAAAAAATCAAAAAATTAAACCCAACATTTTTTAAACTTAATTATTCAGGTGATATTTTTGTTATTAAAATATTTATTGTAAAGATTAAGAAAAAATTTTACCCAAAAAAAGAAAAGCACATCTGGAAAAATGTCTTTTCAAAATAAAAAAGACAACTTTATTTTTTGGTACAATAGTAATGTTAATTATTTACTTAAAATTTGAAAAAGACTGTTTAAAGTGTAGGAAAAGATATTCTTTTATCTTGGCGGTTTTTTCTTTTACAGTTTAAAATATTTCTAAACATCTATAAACAGCACCAAGCCAAATCTCCTATCAGAGATCTGCTAGTAGACTACCATATCTTAAAATGTTAAATTAAAAAAAGTTTTACTATAATATTTTTTTATTTTTAAACAATAATTACAAAAATTTTTATTGAATTTAATTTTTTTTATTATATTTAAAATAACAGCATTATGTAATAAAACAATAATGTTGTTATCAATTACGTAGATTTCTAGTTCTAAATCTATCAATTACTCTAAGCAAATTTACAAATATGTTATTTATACATGCTTAATTTTTAGATATACCAAATATGAAAGAATATGAAATCGTTTTAGCTTTGAAAATAAATAAGCTTTTGCAAACAGAAGATGCAAACATGAAGATAAGTAAAATCATCCGAGATAAATTAGCTGTCAAAAACGTTCTTACTTTTTACAGCTTAGCTAAACTTTACAACCTACCTACTGTTTCTGAGTCATCTTTGCTCTACATTGAACGTTGTTTTCCAATGGTTGTTGAAACTCAAAACTATTTACACTTAGATTTCAGTCTTGTTGCAAAAATACTTTCAAGTTCTGAATTGTTAATTCATTCAGAAGTTGAAATATTTAATGCAGTAATTACTTGGTTGAAATACAATAGTGAAGAACGTATCAAATATGCAAAACAATTGTTATTAAGGGTACGATTTCCTTTAATGTCAGAACACGCATTAAAGTATATTTCAAACTGTCATTCAACATTCAATAAAAAAGGGGAATGTGTTGAACTGATAAAAAAAACTTCAGCTAATAAAGAAAATATCTTTCAAAATAACTTAAGCAGCTTATGCACTAATAGGTATTGTAGTCAAGATCAATTTAAAATATTAGTTTGTGGTGGTATTAAAGTATTTCAGTTTAAGTCTAGTACTATAGTTGCAAGTGTAAAACAAATTGATGGAAGCAATTTAAACAAAATTAAAAGACTTTCCTCAATGAAAGAAGAACGAGAGAGTTTTAAAGCTGTTTGTTTAAAAGGAGAAATTTACGTATTTGGTGGTATTAAAAGTTTAGTAAATTATTTTGTTGTAGATAGTGTAGAAAAATATTCCTTTTCTACCAATAAATGGACTACACTAACTAAAATGTTTGATAACCGTTTGCTCTTTTGTGCTTGTTCATTTATAGATAAAGTATTTATTTTTGGAGGTTTTTTATCTAGTAGCAATTTTACAACAAATTCTAGTTTAGAATTCAATATTGAACATAATAGTTTTAGAGAAGTTTGTGAAATGAATATAGCAAGAAGATGTGCAGCTTGTGCAGTTTTTCAAGGAAATATTGTTGTTTCCGGTGGAATTAATAATAATGATTTGAACTCAGTAGAATCATATGATGTATTTGGTGATAAATGGTCATCAATGCCTAATATGATAAATCGTCATGATAATCACAGTTTAATTGCTGTAAAAGATAAATTGTTTGTTATTGGATATAAAATAGACACTTGTGAAGTTTTTGACAACACTTGTAAGAAATTTGTTGCTCTTAAGAAGCCACCAAGTATTGAATGGAATAAATGTGTGTCAATAGGTAACAAAATTTTAGTTTTTCAACAATGCACTTCATCAGTAATTTGTTATAATGTTGATAAAGATGAATGGTCTGAAGAATCATGTCAAGTAACAAAATATATTCAACATTTTGCTTGTGCAAAGTTACCTTGGTTTTAAATATTTTGTTTAATGTGCAAATTAGTATGATATTTATGGATTAAGTTTGTGCATTGCAAATAAAAAAGTTTTATTAGAGTGTTGTGTTTATTTTATTTCACCACCGAAAGTTATTTAAGTCTTAAATAAAGTTTTGTTTATATATTAGATATATTTAAATAATAATTGATTGTTTGGACTTAATAAATTAAAGTGTAGTTGTTTTTATTGAAACAATTTTTATTATATATATATATATTTTTTTTATAAAGCGGAACATAAAACTTTGGTTTTCGAAACAAAATCGCCCTGCAAAATTTTTTCTCAAATGGATTAAACAAAAATGTTACAAAAAAATTACTATTAGGGTCTTCAGTAAATCTGGTTTATCATCTTTTTGACTTAAATTACTATTTTTATAGTGTTGTTAGAATAACGTTTAAATGCAGCCCACGCAGGTTTCATTCTGAGAAAATTTGTCAAAGACTTAAAAAAATGTTGCATACCTCTGATTTAAAGTATTTATTAAATACTATGATTAATTATATCTCAAATATTACTTAAATATTTTTTAGCGGTTAAAAATGTGTTTAAGCCGGGATAAAACTCTATAAAATATGATCAACTTGTAAAAATCTGTGTGTACCTCCCCTATGCCCTTAATTCAACATTGCACTATCTATTTTCAATCTCAATATATATCTAGATTACTTTATATTTATAATGTAAAAAACGAACTAATTTTCAAATCGTTTACTTAAATACAATGCTTTGTGCATCTCCTCAGAACGAAAAAATAAAAATAAAGTAAAATTTTTAAAAAATTATATAAAAAAATACATTGTGACGTTTCAACAAAACTGAATAATTTTAGTTAGCCTATTTTGATTACTTTATATATGTATATAACTATCAAAAACACATTACATATATAACTATAGATCGTAACCTATATCCATATAACATTATATATAATTATCAGTCGAAATAAATATAAATATCATATTATTTATAATTACGAGTTATAATCTTTATCAATATCACATTATATATATATCATTATCAGTCATAATATGTATCAATATTATTCTTTACATATAGTTATCTGTCAAAATCTATATCAATATCACATTTTCTATATAATTAGCAGCCATAATATATATCAATAATATAAAATTTATAATTACCAGTTATAATCTCTATCAATATCATATTATATATATCATTATCAGTCATATTATGTATCAATATCATACTATATATACAGTTATCAGTCAAAATATATATCAATTTTTAATTCTATCTATAGTAGTCAGTCATAACTTATATCAGTAAAAAACAAATTCAGTATCATAACAATTTAATGATAGCCAGTCATAAAATATTTCAATATTGTTTTATAAATAACCTTTAGTCATAAAGATTTCTAAGACTATTTAATACTGGTATTTACCTTAAATTTAACATTATAATAAAAATAAACAAAAAAGCATAAACTTCCAAAAACCTGGAAGAAATTCAGAAAACCGAATATGGAAAATTCTTTTGCAACCCTGTGTATTATAAATTCTGTGTCTATAAGTAAACATTTGTTTGATATGAATGTCCTAATTATTATAACTAAATAAGTAAGTCATTTAGAAGTAAGCAGTTAATAAGCGAAGCTTTACTTTCAGTTTTATCTACAAATATAATTAATGGACTATTACAAATTTCTAATTAAGTACAGAAATAAAATGCTCAATACTTAAATACATACATTCAATTATTATTATTAATATTATTATTATTGTTTATTGTGCAATGTTGAACTCAGGCATCAAAACCTGAGCCACTTAAACAGGACACACAAAAAGAGAAAAATAAATATATTCAAAACTTTAAGATAAATTATAAATATATATAAACATAATTTAAATGAAAACACAAAGTTAAACACAATATGATATACAAATGAACTAAATAAAAAATTCAATTCAAAAAATTCAAAAATTTTAAACTTATATATTACTTAGTACACACAACAACGAAGTTTGTCTAAAATCATCGCTTATAAAACAAAATTCATAATTACAAAATAAATAAGTAAACTAATAGTTTGTAGGGCGGAGGCATAGGGATACGAATATTCTTTCTTTTGTTTATAGTGGAAAATTAGTGAATTTTACTGGTATTTATTGTATTTATATAAAATCTTTTTAGTTTTAAACGAAATTGTTCTACCCCCTCACACGGTACTATATCTTGAGATAGTCTGTTCCACAAAGCTTTTGCTCTGTGAAAAAATGCGCCTTGCCACTGACTGTTTTGAAAATTATGTTTACATTTTATTTTCAAATTATTTCCTCTTAGTTGATATTTATTTTGGGAAAAACTAAAAAACTGGATAATTTTTTTTTATATTTGCCCTTGATATTTTTGTAAACAGTTAATAGATCAAATTCCCATCTTCTATAATCCAGTGATTTCAAGCTAAATTTAATCATTCTATCATTATATGATGTGTAAGATATGTTGCAACGATTATAAATATGACGATATAAATATGACGATTATAAAACTCCTTTTTTAAATGGGGTGAACAAATTTGGGTACTAAACTCAAGTTTAGGGCGAACGTATGTTTTAAATATTTTTGTCAGAGTTGAAGCAAAATTAGTTTTAAAACTTTTTAATATTTGATAACATGTAGTTTTTGCAATCTTATATAAATAGTTGATAAGTTCATTCCGTTTTAAATCTCTGGAAATATAAATTCCCAAATTGTTAAAAACTTTAATTTCTGGTAACTTGATATTATTGATTAAGAGGTCAGTTGGAGAAGATTTTTTTGGTAATGGTTAGAATTTTACATTTGCTAGGATTTAAGTTTAGTTTTCTTGTTTTTAATTATATGTAAATATTATCTAAAGATAGTTGTAATGAAGTATTTGACTGACTAAAGAATTTGACATCATCTGCAAATAAGCTTAACTTACTTTTAATATCAATGTTTGATCAAATATCATTCATATAAATTAAAAAGAGAAGGGCCCGAAATACACTACGTTGTGGTACTCCACTGTAGATTGTTAAAGAGTCAGAAAGCGTATTATTGATGAGTACTCTTTTTGATCTTTTATTGAAAAAGTGATCAAACCAATCAATTAAGCTTTCATGTAGCCAATACTGATTTAAAAATGTTTAGTAATCTTTTGTGTGATACTGAATCAAAGGCTTTTTGAATATGCGTATAAACTACTTTAGTAAATTCATTTTTGAGATAAGGAACTAACCAAGAATGTAAGCATGTTAACAGTTGAATGGTTGATGAGCGGTTTGGGACAAAACCAAACTGTTTGTTAGTTAATAATTGTTTATCAAAGAGGTGATTGAGAATTTTTACAGATACAATATGTTCATTAATTCTTAAAAAGCCACTTGTTAGAGATATTGGTATACCCCTTACACTCAATCTATAATTTTTTTTTTAATTTTCTTATTACATAACTCTACCCTCAGGAACTTTTTATTTGTAAACCATATTTTATTTTTTTTATACATTCGTGCAAAACATGTAACTCTTGCAATTTTTTTCACTTGTTCAACTTTGACTCGTGTAATTTAGACCCGTTTCTATTATTAAGACCGTTTAGACTAATCCGTGTACAAATAAATGCTTTATATGTTATAAAACATTTTAACGAAGTAAGTTTATATCAAACCATGTATACGTCAGTTTTAATGAATTGGTGCAAAATTAATAATTCAATTGTTTTTAGCAGAATAACTTGCTTTTAACAGTGGTGTCAAAAAATTTATTAGTGATTTTGCAAATTTAAACATAAAACCTAATATATTGTATCCTAATTTTTCATTGAGTGTCATTTATAAACTAAGGTATATTAGCGATTTGTAGCTAACATTTTTTGAACCAGTTTATTAAGCTAAGTTTTGAAATTAGTTATCTTTAATACAACTGTGAAAAAGTTACCATAGTAGGTCAAATATTTATATGAGTAAAGTCTAATTTGCAAAAAGGGTCACTTTTGCACGGGATGATTTTTTTAACTTTAATTTATACTAATTAAATTCTTTACCCTTGGTCAATAATTTTTTGTTTTTTAAAGTTAATCATTTTTCAAATAATCTTGATAGGTGTATTTTTTTGTACCGAGTTAAACAGTTGTGTCAAGTCAATAATTTTTTACAGATCTCTGCACATTGTACATAAAACCTTGATCATGTATTCTAATTTTGTTTTACATTTCTAACCAAAGGTCTAGCAGCTATTTAGCTGAACAATTTATAGTCGCTGTTTATAAAGCAAAGTTTTGAAATGAGTTATCTTTATTATAACTGTGAAAAAGTTACCGTAAAAGTTCAAGTATTTTATATGAGTAAAGTCTAACTTGCAAAAAGGGTCAGTTTTGCACGATATGATTTTTTAAACTTAAATTTATATGTTAATTACTAACAAACTTAAACCTTAGTTGATGATTTTTAAAAGTTAATATTTTTTTATAAACTTTGATAGATATTTACTTTTTTGTCACTAATACCCTAGATCGGTAACTTTAACAATAGTTATATTTTTTTACATTGCGCAAAAATAACCCTCCCTACCAAAACTGATCCCTCGTGCAATATTGACACTCCGGTAAAAGTGTTTCTTTGTGCATATTTGTCCCTTTACCATTTTATATTGCATTATAGTTGTAATATCATGTTTGCCAGAACTTATATCTAATAAAATTTTTGTATCCGAATAAGATTTATAAAAAGTAATATTTTATGTGCTGCAATAACAATTGTATTGGTTACAAGCTATTTTAAACCAGTAATAAAGTACATTTTGTCTCATCTCCGGATCTCTTTTTTAACCCTAAACAATTTAAGAGGTAAAAATGAACTGTGGTCCACAGTTATGAAAAAGCTGTAAAATTTATATCAAATTTTATGTACGTCGTTTGAAAGCACTAATATTAACTCACCAAAGTATTGAGTGCAATATTTTTTTCAAATGCTTTTTAAACTGAAAATCTTTTCGAAACGCAAAATTGTTTTAAATAATTCATATCATTATATTAAATTTTCAGCCAATTCGTTGATTTTTCTACATAATGATGACAATTGATTGTTTATTGCGAAGTTATGTATTTTTGTTTTTTCCTTATACTCTTTATAATTATCTAATAGATCCTACTGTTTGACTTGCTAACCAAAAATCTTCTTGTATTAAATGTCCTTAACTAAAGTTCATGTTAAGTTTACACAAAGCTTTTAGTTTTGAATATTCAATGTAACTTACTAATTCAAAATTTTCTCAAAGTCGACTTTATTAGGTTTAAACAATTAAAACAGTTATCTTTTAATAAAAGTAATAAACTAAGGTTTTACGCGACTAAACTTTTCTAGTATCATTTTATATCTACATATTTTAATGTTTCAACAGTAATAACGTCAACCAGAAACTTTTTTCATCAAACTTTGCATACCCATATAAACAAAATTAATACACGGAGATTGTGCAATACATTCTAATAATATTAACGCATAAATACCATCCTTTAATACAGTTATTTAGAGATTTAGTTTTCAAAAATATTAACTCTAAGTTATAAATTTAACTCTTTATATTTTCACTTAGTAGCTATTAATTGTTATACATTTTGGTACTTATTTTAAAATTAGTACAACATTATTTGTGGGTCCTTAACAGTAATGCTCTTACATGGTAACAGGCGTCGCAAATTAAATATATCAGTATGAAAAATTCCCCGAAAGTAGGATTTTTTAATCTACAATGTAATCAAACTTTTGAAAATAGTTATAATACTTAGTTTTTAATCTCAAGATACGTTTTCTCATTCTGAAGATATCAAAATAACTTTAAGCTAAAATATTTTTAGTTTCATAATTTAAACCTTTGATGTATTTTATAGTCAAAAATTAATACTATTTAGCTATTTCTTTAGAACAGTTCATTCTATAATTTACAACTCTCATTTGTGGACAAAGCATGCACAAAACAAAACTTAGTATTGTATACTGTAAATAAGACAATAAAGTATTTGTCTAAAATGTTATATCTAATATTATTGATTATTAAAGATATTAAAATATTTAAGTCTAATGTACCTTAAAGAACTTATGTATCTAACTTTTTAAAACATTTATACAAAAAAATAGTAAATAAAAAGTAATAATATATAAAAGATTAAGTTACAAAAGAAAATTATTTTATATTTAAATTTTTTTATATTCTTTTTTTAAAACTTTAAGCAAAAATAATTTAAGAAGAACTTTATTTTTTTTTTTTAAACAAAAAAGTTAAGTTAGTAGGCAAATGAACTTGTTATTATGAACTGTTTCAGAATAACAATCAAGGTGTTAAAATTGTTTTTGTACATTGGAAATTGAAATTTTTGAAATTTTATCCTATGTAAAAAATTAGAAAAAAAAAAACGCTGTGTTTTGTTACTTAAATTTCTTTTTACTATAGCAGTAAAACAGCTGTATTTAGTGGTTTTAAAATTTTACCATGCTACTAATGCTACTTATTATTAAGACAAGCGGTTAAAATGAACATTAAGTCTAGAGTTTTAATGCAATAAAACTATTTTTTAGTATTTAAACTGACAGTATTGTTATATTAGTTTTGTTTTCCATTTATAAAAATAAAAGTTTCCTTAATAATTTTAACTGCTTTTTGATATAATTAAATTAAAAGTCATTTAATCGATTAAAAGAACTTATTGTAATCAGATTAGTTGACACATATTTAATTAAAGACTTATCAAGTATTGTTGTTTTAATATTAATAATAGGTAAGATTACAATCTTACTCAAACATATGCCTCGGTTCAGCAACCGTCTTTACAATAGTTTACCTTGAGTTTATCAAAATTATTTATTTTAAGCTAATTAATTAACATTCGCTTAATATTTTGTTTTAAACTCAGTCATTGAAAAAGACACGGCTTTGATATGTATTAAGTTGTATAAACCAAGCTTATAAGTTTTTCAATTAGTGCTTGTTACTTGGCGGACAAGTTATTTTCAAAACCAATACTTTAAATAAAGCAAACTTTAACTCAATCTTTATTTAGAGTAAGTTAGTAATAAGTCTATATATTATAAAAGTTATACAGTTCCAAAATTATTCATTGCATCCAGTTTCAAATAAAATTTACGACAAAGTTCACCATATTTTTGTTTTCTCTGTTTTAATTCCTAAAAAAAAATTTTTCTTTACACTAAAAGACTTTTGAAGCAAACAATTTTGGTTAAAGGTTAAACCGTTAATAAAGCACTTAATATTTTTATTTAACAGTACATTGAACAGATTGAAACTAGGTACTAAACTATAGTAACATGTTTATATTTTGTATAAGTTTTAAATTTTAAATTAGTCTTTTCTAGTATTGATTTTAACAAAGTACTTATAAATTTTATCACTACAAGTTTAACATAATAATCATAAAGAATTTTGTTAATAGTGTTATTTTATCAAGAAATGAAATTAACTTCAAAAACTTAAATTTACAATCACTAAATTACATTAACAGTTCAATAACAAAAAAGTCATATGGTTCCACCTTTTTAGACTAAAGTTTATGTTTTTTATCAGAAAACTGCTTAAAAAAATAACATTGTATAAAACGAACTTTACAACAAAAACAAATGAAACAAATATTTACATATTAGCAGATGGTTTTGAATATAATTTGATGTACCATCACTCTTATATATATATATATATATATATACATATATATATATATATATATATATATATATGTATATATAAAGGTTTATTTCAAGATGTAAAACTCAAAGGACTTGAGTTTCGTGCTTATTGTTGATAAGGGCATTAGCACGAAATTTGAGTTCTTTAAGTTTTACATCTTGAAATAAACCTTTTTATTAATAAAGCCTTTAAGGTGGGCTCAGTGTGAAAGATTTACTTTATCAAATTAAATAACTTAATTCTAAATAAACAAATAAATAAATATATATATATATATATGAAGGTTATTATTCAAATTTGAACACCTCGTACAGAGCCCACTTAAAGGGCTTTTAAATAATTTATTAGAAATGGAAGACTTTAAGAATACTAGTACACATTTTTCATAAAGCCTTAATGTTTCATAAAGCTTGAAACATCAGCCAGTTTGTTTTAAAACAAAAATCACCTTATTAAACATATATGAAAAGTTATGAAAAATTACAAAGTTGTGCAGATTGATTCGAGAGAATAGATTTTTTAATAGGAAAAATTTCTATTTGCGCAGAAACTTCCTATACTTTAAATTAATGCTTGATTAATAAATTTTTCAAGGCCCGAATTTTTTTTTTATATGACGGTAATTACTTGGAAGAACATGTGCTTATCAAAAGCAAAGGGGAAAACACTGCCCTTACAGTATTAATTAGAATCAAATGAAACATTGACTACTGCATAAGCTTACTAATAGTGGCTTAACTTTAGCAACGTCGACGGGGCATAAAACTCGATTTTAGTTTTTAATATGCTAAAAAGCCTATAATTTTCGAATATAATTTTTTTAGTTACGACAATTAAAAAGCCGTCGGATAAAGTTGAATAATATCAAGTTGAACCTCCGGCAATATCTTCTTATTAAATTTATTTTAAACACTGACCTCTACCAGTAACTCCAGGATTTCTGTGACATTATATTAATAAAACTATATTACATTTGTATTTTTCATTATCATAAATTTTTATTTTGCGCGCTTCGATCTTGGTATAGATGGGTAAAAATAAGTCCACACGTAAATAAGAAACAGTAAATTTTACAAGAAACCAACAATTACAGCTAGAACTGAGAACTACAAAAACTTTAAAGCAAATGATCTTAAGCTTGCTGAAGCATTTCTGCTTTGTTTGATATTTTAATGTATTAAACATCATATACATATTTGTAAGTCTATATATCTATATAATTTTAAAATTATGAATGAATCAAAATGCTTTTGAACAACCTCGCACTCGATCGCAGAACCACAAAAAGTCAAAATTTCCGGGAAGCTTCTGAAAATCTGACTTCTGTCTAAACTGCAGAACTTGTTACAAGAGCGATCGCACACAAAATTGGAAACGCAAGTAGCTTGGAGAGCATGTAGATAATTCTTTATCAAAACCATAAAAAATTACTGGTAGACAATATTTTTTAATCGTATTTATTTTGTTGCATATTGTCACACTCTTACAAATACAATAATTTATTAAATATGAAGTTTAATTCATTCTAAAAAGTAACTTAAAATACCTAATTTTACTTTTTAAATAAAATAAAAACACAACAATTATATCAAAATTCATTTATTATGTAATCGATAAAATACATATCAAATTCAGACTTTAGTTAAGCTTTTTAAAAGAATTTGTACATTATACAGTAATTTTTAACGGATTCTATTAATACAAAGGTAACTTCGCACAAGCAAAATGTTGAATATATTTTGTCACTTCACATGATTCTTCAGACCATTCATCTTTATCAACATCATAAAAAATAATAAATGAACTGTTATCTTGAAGTATTACGATTTTGTTTCCTATCGAAAGAGCTTTATGCAATCTAATACAGTATTCTGATTTTAGATTAACAAATCTTTTATTGATATTGTCAAAAACTTCACAACTATCACTTCTATAACCAATAAAAATAGTTTATTTTTCAAAGTAAGTAAACTGTGAAAAGTTTTACTGTTTATCATATTAGGCATTGATGACCATTTATTAGCAAATACATCATATGATTCTAGTGTTTTCAATTCATTATCATTACTATCACATCCACCTGAAACAACAATATTTCCTTGAAAAACTGCACAAGCTGCAATCTTTCTTGTTTCTTTCATCCTAGCTGTTTCTTTAAAGTTATTATGTTTTGTATTGAATTCTAAACATGACTTAGTTGTTATATAGTCATCATCATAAACATCTTTTTTATGAAAACCACCAAATATAAATATTTTATCCATAAATGCACAAGAACAAATGCAATAGCGTTCAACAACCATACTAGATACTACAGTCCATGTGTTAGTAAGTGGTGAATATTTTTCAATTGAATTTACAAAATTATCAGCACTATCAGAACCACCAAAAACATAAACTTCTCCTTTTAAACAAACAGCTTCAAAGTTTTCTCTACATTGATTCATTGGAGCAAGATCTTTTACGCTGTTCATGTTACTTCCATCAATTTGTTGTACTTTACTTACAACTTCATACATTTTACCATCATAACCACCACAAACTAACAAATTATAATTGTTTTGGTTACAATACCTACTTGTGTAAGTAATATTTGACTTTTTTTTGAAGTAGTTGTTTTTTGCTGAAACTTCTTCTAATATGTTATCATTTTCATACATTTCAGTGATTGAAGAAATTTTATCTGTAGTATATTTCAAAGCATGTTCTGACAATAAAGGAAGTCGGACTTTTAATAACAATTGTTTTGCATATTTGATACGTTCTTCACTATTGTATTCCAACCAACTAATAACTGCATTAAATACTTCAACTTCCGAGTGAATATTTAGTTCAGAACTGATAAGTATTTTTGCAACAAGATTAAAATTTATGTGTAAAAAGTTTTGAGTTTCAACTACCATCGGAAAACAACGTTCTATATAAAGCAAGGATGACTTAGAAATAGCAGCTAAATTGTAACAATTAGCTAAACAATAAAATGCGACAACATTTTTAACTCTTAACTTCTCTTGAAGGATTTTGCTGATCTTCGTAATTGTATTTTCTCTTAGCAGAAGCTTATTTTTTCTTAAAGCTAGAACAATTTCATGTGCTTTTGTAATAGGTTCATCTATAAAATTAAACATGTATAAGTACTATATTTAAATTTGATTAGAATATTTGATAGATTTTTAGTACTAGAAATCTGCATTAATAATAATAATATTAATGTTTTATTATACATGCCGTTATTTTATGCAATACAGTTTTTTGTAAATATTGTTAAAAAGAAATAAAATAAAATATTCAGTTTTTTTAATTAAACGTTTTAAGATAAAGGTAGTCTACAAACACATCAAAATTTTAGTAATACCAAACCATAAAAGGTAAAACCGACAAGAATATATATCTGTCCCTCTACAACAAGTTTTGAAAATCTAATTTGATATCTTTGGGTTTTAATTTAAATCAAATAAAAATGTCTTGGAATAACAAAAGATTTAAAATCTGTAAAATCTTATAAAAAGATGGCAATATTTTCATTGCTGTTTTAAAAATAAGGTTTGTTTTAAACTAAGACGAGGTTTCTAGACTCAATTTTGGTATTATTTATTAAATGAAAAAAAAAATTAATAATTTGTTCTTTATAATGAAGAAGCTTGTTTATTTTTAAAGCTATAACGATTTCATGTTCTTTCAGATTTGATACTTCTAAAAAGTATGCATGTATTATATTTATAAAAATGCTCAAAATAGTTAATACATATTTAATACTAGAAACCTGCATTATCAATAAAAATATTATCGCAATATTATTTTATATTAATTATTGCAAAACAAATTTTTTTAACTATTGTTAATAAATTGAATATAAACAATAATATCACTTACCATTTAATTAAACATTGTTAGATAGAGGTAGTCTACAAGTAGATAATTGATCGGATATTTAGTTTAGCATTGTTTATAAATTTTAATAAAGCAGTAAACGGAAAAACCAACTAGAATGTGATTCTGGCCCTTTACAACATAATTTGAAATAAAGTCTTACATCCTTAGGTTTAATAATAACGATAAAAATGTCTTTAAAATACAAAAGATTTAAATTTGCAACATTTTTATTAGGATGGAAATATCTTTATTGCTGTTTTAAAAATAAGCTTTGTATTAATCTAAGTCGTAGTTTCTAGACTTGGTAATCTTCGTTAATTGCAAAAAAAAACAACTATAAATAAGTGGTTTTTTATATGGAAATAACAAAAAGGATTTTTTAAACTAAACTTTGTTAAACTTTATATTATTTTGTGTTATTTTAACACGTAACTAAAAACATAGTTACTTAACAAACAATTAGTTTTATTTATTATTCTTACTTGAAACAACTTAACTTTTTAAGAGTCTCTTAAAAATCAACAATTTTAAGATATTAGAGGACAAAGTAGAAAAGTTTAATAAAATCCTTTGATAAATCCAGAGTTTAAAAAGCGGAAAAAGACTATATGGTTATAAATTTATCTTCTTCTACACTTAAGACAGTCTTTTTAAAATCTTAAATGAATGATAAACACTACTAAATAAAGTTGTCTTTTTTAATTTAAGAAGACATTTTCATATGTATTTTCCTATTTTAAGTGATAAAGGTTTTACTAAAAATAGAAATGTTTCCTGAATACTTTAGTATTATACGTTAAAAAACCAAGGGACAATGTTTTTTAAATTTTAGATTGCTGTATAGTTTGACTGTAAAAATATTCCAGTAAATTAAATAATATTTGAAAATTTAAAAAATGAATAAGTCCCAAGCTTATCATAGTATTTAATTATTGAATTAATTACATATAGTTTACCTTTATAATTAATATAAAATCAATACTAATGTTGAAAAATATCTCTCAGTCATGTTATGCTCTTAATTTATTTATTTTTAATATTTGCTTAATTTTTCTTAACGGAGTTTGAAGTTTTGAAAATTCTAAAATATTTTTTGATAACATCAAATAACAATACTAAGTCTTATTTTTTATAAGTAATTTTCTAAGCATTAAAATTTTGATATAACTAACAAATTAAAACGATAAAGAACTAAATGTAATACAATTTATTAAATCTAAATATGTCAAAAATATTTAATGTAAAAAAAAACTAAAATTTCTCTTAATACAAATAATATTAACTAATTATAAAAAAACGGTCATTGTTAAATATTGTTTGAATTATTTTACCTGTATTGTTAAAATCATTGTAAGCTCGTACACTTTTATCATCTAATTGTTTTGTTAAAAACTCCATGCATTTGTTTTTAAAACAATCAACTACTGAATTTCTACAAGTTGCACCAAAACTTGCTAATTGTTGATGGTTTTCATCAAGCTTTATTCTTTCAACATCAATGCGGTCCATATTACTTTCACTTGACATGAATTTATGATATTTTGTTTATCTTGTTATAAAAAATATCTGAAAGTAATAGTTTAAATATATTTGGCTATTCCAATAATAATATATTTTTTAATAAGAAATAACTTGTAACAAATAGTTTATTAGGAAAATAATTTTGAAGACTAAATAACTTTTAACATGAAAAACTACAGTTTAAATTAACAAAAGTTCTGCTTAAAAAATATATAAATAAAATTACTAAACTATATTCTTGCTATTATTAGAAAAAAAATAAAGTTAAAATTAAAAGTTTGTTAGCACTTTAAAAAATAGTTTATAAGAACACTATAAAAATTCTTTGTTGTATTAAACAAATTTAATTAAAAATACTTAGTGAGTAATCATGAAAAAAACTACGAATTTTTAATTTGTATCTCTTTCAAATAATTTTAAAATACTAAAATAAAGCATAACAATAACAAAATATTCAACCACACAAAAAATTGATACTATTCTTTAAATTGAGCTCATACTTTTTTTTCTAACTTACAGATTCCTATTTCTAAAAATAATAGACATCATTTTAATACTACAGTATTGTTTAAATAAAAACAAATAGATGTTTAAAGGTTTTAGAGCAGGGAGTGATATAAGAAAATAATAAAGTATTAAGACTTATATTTATAGAAAAGTAGTATAGTGAAACAGAAAAGTATATGAAAACAATAACGAAAATAAAATTAAGAAAAAACACTTGAAATAATTAAAACTAAATATAATAAAGTAAGCCAACCTGTGTTTTGATAAAAAGTTCAAATGAGCTTAAATCAAACTAAGTAGAGTATGTGAAAACTATTTGAATATTTGTTACATTAAACCTAACACTAAATTTTCACAAGAAGTAAAAAGAACCAAATAGTTTTAGTTTGTTTTTTAAACTTTTTAAAGAATATTTTAGATAGTTATAATAACCCTAAACTTATGTCTAAAATACTGGCCTGAGAAGACTAGATTGAGTTCATTTTAGAAAACCTAAATAGTTCCGAGTCATGCGTAGATTTTCTTTATTTATCTATTTATGGTATTTATTTATCTAGTTATCCTGAATGTTTGAATACTCTTTGCAAACTGATATGAATTTTTATTATAAAAATAACATCTTGGGTCAGTCCGAAATATATACAAATATCCTTAGTTATTTTGAGTGTGTGACAACCCTTATGTTATAATTTTGTACATATAAATTTAAGTTTTATAATTTCCAGATACATAACAACATATTTTATTCTAATAACTTATTAAAATAATTCATTGTTCTTACTAAAAAAAAACTTAAAGCTTAATGAGTGCCAATAAAGTTAGTTTTCTTAAGTTTCGAATTTTCAGCAAGATTGAAATAAAACTAAAAAATAAAAAAACTGCAGTCAACACAATTGCGTTAAACACTTCTTTTACATTATTTCGGTCAAATACATTTTTTCTAATTTCAAGTATTTAGTTGGTAGGGGCAAACCTTTTTTTAGTGTAAATGCTACATTAACCACTAAGATAAAATTTAATTTTCTAATAAAAAATCTCATTAAATACAATTTGAATTTATTTGGCAACAAAAGTTTATCTGAAGATGATGTTAACAATTTTTTATAGGTTTTATTGTTTATAACTAGATCATTTAAAAACAAATAGTAGGGTTTTCTTTAAAATGCTTAAAACTAAATAAACAATAAAAAAATTACTTGTATTTATAAAGTATTTAAATTAATAGAACTAAATTCTAGACCTAATAAAAATAAAAGTGACACTGCTGGCTGTAATAAAATTGTGTAAAAAACTTTAACAAGGTGTCATTCTTTGAATACAAGAAATAGAGCTTGAACTAAAACCAGTTAGTCTGAGTCACCCTGTCTTAATAAAAAGTTTAAAAATATTATTAACCAAAAAACTTAACATAAATTACTCCTTATCAAGCATAAGAAACTAAAGGTTACCAAATATGAACAGTAATACACAAAATTTAAAATTTTAAACTAACTTTAAATTTAACAGAAAGGTCAACTAGCCTGAGTTATAGTGCATGGCAACAAAGCAACCCTGCAACTAACAATAGTTGTTTTTTAACAGTTAAAAATAAAAGTTCTTTTAAAAAGCAGTAGAAATTTTTGAATAATGTGTAAATTAGTATAGGGCTGCTTTATAAAAAAAAAATTAATTGTTTTAGTCACTAAAGGCTTTTTCTGATATTTGAAAGTTTGTATTTCACTTAGAAACTGTTTCTAAAAAATATAAACCTTCTTAATAAAAAAATAAAGGATAGATATAAGTTTTAAAAACATTATCCCATTATACACATCTATATATTTTTTACAAAACTTACCATATCCCTTGCAAGATAAGATAGCTTCACTAAATTTTAAAAGTCAAGTAAAAATTATGTATATTATAAAAAGTTACTTGGATTTTGCAAACTCATTATCAAGCTGTTGTAAAAGAGCTTAAGTTAGCTTATTGACACATTTATCTTTTCTAATGGCTTTAACTTTTAACTGTCAATTTAAATAACTGAAGACTTCTTGAATGTAATGATACTTTAATTATTTACTTTAAGTATGTGTGTACTACTCGATAACTTAAAGGTTTTTAGTAGACAAGGTCCTTAGCTTAAACTTACAGATAACTTTTGTTTATCGTTTTAAATAACAATATAACAAATAGATCTTAGTTTAGGAATTAAGTTGTATATTCATGACGAAGACTGTGACTAACATAATTTTTGCTTTCTATTTTATAGCAGAGTGACAATCTATTTTTAGAATAATTTTCCAGGTTATTGAAACACATTTCTTATTTCTTTTAATAAAAAATAAACATTAGTAACAAACATTTTAAAATTTATATAACTACTAAAATGATACTCTAAATGTGTGTGAGTTAAAATTTAAAACAGTATAAATTTAATTAAGAATTGTTTTTGATTATTATTGATAATAATGGTCTTTTCATTGCTAAGTAAAGTTAAAGTTGTAGAAATAAAACATGTAAAATTTCCAGATTTTACATAATTTTAACATTCAAAGTTTTATCTTTTTTATTTTTTTAAAAACTACTAGATTGTTTTTTTTTAACGTGAATTTTATATTCAATAATATTATTTTAAGTATAATAGCCACATTAAAAACCTTTGGTATTTTTTACCAATAATTTAGTACCATGGATAGATTTTAATTATATTTATTTTTAAGGACAAAACATATTTATACACAGGTCAGGATCACATGATTGGATTGCTAAATGTATTTTATATGCTTGTTCAGGATTTTTAGCTTAATAGTTGTCCCTTTGTGTTTTAAAGTGCTTAGATTTTATCTTTTTAGTATTAGCCAAACAACATGTCACCAAGAAATTTTTTACGTAAAAAAGATAGAATTTACTTTTGATTATTTTAATTTTAATTGATACGGTAGAAATAATTATGAATAAACCGTCTTAAAAATTTATCAGGGTGGCCACTGATTTTTTTAAATACTCGTTTTAGGGTTTATTTAGTTTAAATTAAAAACTGTGTGAAGTAGTGTTCAAATAAATTAAAATACTGTAAAGCTACTTTGAGTGTATTACTTAATAAAAGAAATCGATACTGACAAGAAATTTTATTTTATATCTTTTTTTTTTGTGTCAAACCAAAACTTTAGTACTTAGTATAAGGGTTGCAACTCTTTGAGTCGAAAAATTTTTTCGCTGAGTAACCTTAAGCTTCCTTGAGTTTATTCAAACCCTTATAATTCTTACAATTTATTAAAAACTACAATTTTTTTTAAGAATATTGAGGAACTAGCAGCAAGGCTAAAAAGTTTCTAAATAAGCATTTAAAAAAAAATAATCTAGGTTTTTGGAACATAATATTGAAGCTGAATTAACTAAACTTTATACAAGGTCTAGAAAAAAATTTCCCTGAGATTTTTAAAAATATCTTAAAGTTTCCCTGAAATTTTTAGAAAAATCCAAAACTGCTCTGAGTTTCCCTGAGTTAAGAATGAGATCTTCCTTGAGTTTCCCTGAATTCCCTGACTGTGTGGCAACCCTGTAATATGTAAAAATAGTTTAAAACTCCAGGTTTTAAAAAGTTCATATTATTCAAACTTTATTTGAAAAATTTCTCAAATTACAGGTTTTTTACCCAATTCAAGGTTTTGTTGTTTTGTGGAAACTCTGACTTATCCTTGTATACTGAAGAATGAGACTGATGTTTTACAAACATTATAAATTAAAAATATATTTGAAAACATTTATATTTCTTTATAATCAAAATTTGCTAAAACATTTGATATTCAGTAACTTAACTTAATTGTTTAATTGGTTTTTTTTATAAATTTATCAGTTTTGTAGTTAACCCTTGTGACAGTGTTTTTTTACTATGCAAAACTAGCTTAAAACAGTCAAAGTAAATAAGTTTTTTATAACTTTATGAATAAAAGGTCTTTTTTGTTGAAAATACTTATTATTATAAAGAGGGATTCTACTGTTTTAGTCAAATATAGAATAAAATAACAAAATATATTTTAATTTATTTAGAATTTTATTTAATTTAATAGTTTTTCCAAAAAAAATTTTCCAAATCTGTCAAATTACAGGTTTTTTAACTAGCTCCAGTTTTTGTTTTAAGTTTTCCATGTTTTGTGGACACCCTCACTTAACCTTGTAGATTGTAGATTGAGACTGATGTTTTTCAAACATTATAAAATAAAAAATTACTATTCAAAACATATTATATTTACTTATAATAAACACTTTCTAAAGTATCTAATCTTCTGTAATTTAACATAATTGCATAATTATTGTTTTCTATAAAATACATCACTTTCATAGTTAACTCTTTGTAACAGTGTTTTATTACTATGCAAGTTAGCTTAAAACACTCAAAGTAAATGAACTTCATATAAATAAATGAATAAAAGGTCTTTTTTGTTGTAAATACTTATTAATATAAACAGAGATTCTACTGCTTTAGTCAAAAAACTGTCCTGAGTGACCATTTATTTGTTTGATTCATCCTAAAATGTTTGAAAACATAAGAAAAAACTAAAAAATTTAATAATTCACTAGAAAACAACTTAATTAAAAAAAATGCTTATAAAATAATAAAAAATATTTCAACTAATTCAACTGAATATCATTTTAATTCTAAAAAAATGGCCTAGAATTTTCAAAATCTTAATATAGTTCTCAGTTTTCTAAAGAAAAGCATAACTATCTAGAACAGCTAGACTTTAAAATCAAATTTAAACTATCCTGAGTCATCTTGATATTTTTAAAAATTTAAAATAGTTTGTGTTATACGGAGTATTATGAGTAAGTGGCAACCCTGTCAAAATATCTTTTGACATTATTACTAATACTGATATTTTGTGTCACTTGTCATTTATAAACTAATTTTGTTTCAATCAAATTTGTGTGGCCTGATGTTAAATACGTCCTAATTAAGGCTTTAAAATCTCTATAAAGTGTAAAATATTCCAGGATTCAATCTAAGTGGTTGACGCATATACAAAGAAAAACAACCTGTTACAGTGGTTTCTGCTAGAATTCCATAAATAAAGATTATAAAGACTTTTTTTTAATTCATAAATAATTATACAATTTCTTTTCAAAAATGACATGCTCTACTAAGTTGTGGCAAATCTTTTAAATTTTATGATTCATAGTTTCCATACTGATAAAAAACTTGGAGTTATTAAAAATGTTACAAATTTGAAAAAATTATATTTTTATATCTTTATCTTATATTAGTTTCTTATGTTCAAACTTCTACTCCAGGTTATGTTTTAATTTTTCCATTTTTTGTGGTCACCTTGACTTAACTTTGTTGATTAAAGAGTGAAACTGATTTTTAAACATTATAAAATGAATATATAACATTTTCAAACATATTATATTTCTTTATAATAAATAATTTCTTAAGTATTGAATTATCAGTTATTTAACATAGTTGCATAATTTTTGTTTTCAATAAAATACATCAGTGTCATAGTTTACCTTTTGTAACAGTGTTATATTACTACGCAAGTTAGCTTAAAACACTCAAAGTAATTAACCTTATATAAATAAATAAGTTAAAGGTATTTTTTTAGTAATTACTTATTAAAATGAAAGGAATTCTACTGTTTTAGTTAAAAAAATGTCCTGAGTGACCATTTATTTGCCTGAGTCACCCTGAAGTTTTGAAATCCTAAGAATAAACTAAAAACTTTTAAAACTCACTGAAAAACAACTTCTTTAATAAAATTGGGTATATAATAGAAAAATATTTCATTTAAATCAACTAAATTTTATTTAAGTCAAAAAAAATGGCCTAGGATTTCCAAAATCTTAAAACAATTCTCAGTTTTCTAAATAAAATCATAACTATCTAGAACAGCTTGACTTTAAAATCAAATTTAAACTATCCTGAGTCATCTGAATATTTTCAAAAATTAAAAAATAGTTTGAGTAATACGGAGTATCCTGAGTGTGTGGCAACCCTTTATAA
Source organism: Thalia democratica (assembly GCF_965202585.1). NCBI lineage: Eukaryota > Metazoa > Chordata > Thaliacea > Salpida > Salpidae > Thalia > Thalia democratica. The sequence goes on along the minus strand of NC_139165.1, from coordinate 115,202,738 downwards.
ATATTTTTTTAAACTAATACTAATACTTATAATTTGTTTCACTAGGTATTTGTATACTTATTTTGTTTCAATCAAATTTGTGTGGCCTGATGTTAAATGGGTCCTAATTAGGGTTTTGAAAACTTTTGCACAATAATCTAGGGTTCAATCAAAGTGGTTGACACATATAAAAAGAAAAACAATCTGTTGCAGTGGTTTCTGCTAGAATTATAGAAATAAAGATTATAAATTTTTTTTTTCTACTTCAAAAATAATTATACTTTATTTTTTCAAAAATGACATGCTCTTCTATGTTGTGACAAATTGTTTAAAACTCATGATTACATAATTTGAATACTGATAAAATGCTTGGAATTTTTAAAGTAATACAAGTATGAAAAAGTTATAATTGTACATTTGTTTCTTTTATTAAAACTTCTTCTTTTAGGAGCTTTCTAAATGTACAAAATTCTAAAAACAAATACAAGAAAGTAGCTAACTTGTAATAAAAATTTAATACTTATTAATATTATTCAAAATAACTAATACACTTTTTTTTGTTTTAGTAAAAAATATGTAGTTTCTACTTTGTTTAATAGTTTTTGATTAAAATTACTACTATGGAATGAGCTGTGGCTATTGAACCAAAATGGCTTTTTATTTTTTTTAAGTAGGGAATTGTAAAAACAACAAACTCAAGTAAATTAATAAAATTTATATTTATGCAACTTAAAATTATTGATTGAAACAATAGAAAGTTGATCTCTAAAAACAGATTAACAAAAAAATATTATGCTAGTAATAGAAGAAAATTTCAATTATAATATACAACACTTTTTCCAACAAATAATAATAAATTTCAAACGATTTAGTAACGGGGAATCTGCACACAAAATGAATGATTTTTAAATAAATATCATGATTCTTTTGACCATTTATTTTAGTGTACATCATATTAAATTATTCGAAATCTGTTATTTTTAAATAGGTCCGATTATAATGCTGATGTGTTTCCCCTAATATTTTCTGAGTCTGCAAAGTTTTCTAATTTTCTTGTTTTTTTTATTACATATCTATTTGCCACCTTACTCAAATATATCATTAATTAATCAAAGATTAAACTTTTTAAAATAAGTATAAAAAGAATGAGAAAAAAATTGATACTTATGACAAAAAATTCTTATTTCGCTGACTCAGCAAATACTAGTTAAAACACCTCCACGTCTCAACATAACATTTTAAAATATTACGTTTCTGTTTTCTATCAACAAACCTTAATTCAAATTAAAAAAGGTGGGTTGTTTTTTAACAGCAATAATTATTTTGTAAAATTGACAAAAACTTCAGAACCGTTTGTTTTAACAGTAGTATAAAATAATTAAATTGTGGTAACTATTAAACTTTATTATATCAGGGATTGATGACAATTTGTTAGTAAATACAGTATAATATTTATAATAATTTATTATGTATTCAGTTGATCTTTATTACTACTTCCGAACCTACAATATTTTCTTGAAAAACTAGACAATCTGCATTAATTCTTGATACGTTCATTAAAATTGTTTATTCAAAGTTGTTACATTTTATGTTAAACTTTTAACAGGAGTTGGTTATTGAACTGACATATTATGCATCATTATGATAAAAACCTCTAAATATAAATACTTCATCTATAAATGTACAGACACAAAAATTTCAACGATTATTAATATGCTATAATATTCAAAATTTATTATAATATGAATAATAAAAGTATCATTACAATCAAGAAGTCATTATTTATTAGAGTAGACATTACAAAAAACTATTCACCCTAGTTAAAGCCATTAGAAAGTAAAATGTTTCAAAAAAACTAACTTAAGCTCTTTTATCAAGGCTTAATAATGAGCTTGCAAAATCTAAGTAACTATTTAAAAATAAGATTTTAACTTAACTTTTAAAATTTGGTGAAGCTATCCTATCTTGCAAAGGATATGGTAAGTTTTGTAAAAATTAAAATATATATATGTTTATAGTGGGATAATGATTTTGAAAATGGTTTAAAAATGTTATATCCATCCTTGATTTTTTATTGAAAAGATTTGAAACTATAAGTTAATGAATGAAGTATAAAGTTTCAAATAATAAAAAAAGTCTTTAGTGACTAAAACAGTAATTTTTTTTTATTAAGCAGCTATAATCATAAACACTTACTGAATCAAAAATTTCTATCTGCTTTTTATGATTTGTTTTTATTGGTAAAAAACAACTGTGCTAGTAACAAGGTAAGTTTGTTGCCATACAGCATAACTCAGGCTAGCCGACCTTTTTTGAAAGTTTAGATTTAGTTGAAAATTTTTGTTTCTATGTATTAATATTACTATTTAGTAACCTTTAGGTTTTTAAGCTGGATTAAGAGTAGTTTTTGTCATGTTTTAGCTTATTAAAATATTTCTAAACTTTAATAAAGACATGGTGACTCAGACTAATTGACTGCTGTAAGTTAGACTGTATTTTCTTATATTCAAAGAACTTCTTAAATTTTTTTTACACAATCAAAATCAGTAGTGTCACTGTTTCTTTTTATTGGTCAAGAATTTGTTTCTGTTAGTTTAAAATAATTTTATTGAATATTTAGATTTAAGCTTTTAAAGAAGACCTTATTTTTCTAATTGAATCTATTTATAAAGCTTAGTAGAAAACACATAAAAAATTGTTAATTTAATTTTCATATAAATTTAAGTGGCCAAGTAAATTGAAATTTTACTTCATGAAAGTTTTAATTACAAAATTAAATTTTATCTTAGTTGTTGATGTAGTTGTCACCGAAAAAATAGTTTACCCCTATCAACTAAATCGATAAAATTATTTTAAAAAATGTTGTTAATAAATTTTAGATTTTGTTTTTAAAGTTTTGGTTTACAGAAAACAAATAAATAGATCTCAACTACTAGAGGGAAAATAATTAATTTATTTTTTTAAGACTTAATTTTACAAACTAATTTTCGGTCAAAGACCTCGTCAGTGCTCAAATTAATCTTAATCAATAAAAGTTCCTTTTTTCTTTTTTTTGTTAAAAAGCATACCATGTACTGTTGTTGGTGGACTAAAAAGTAAATAATGTCAAAACATAAATTAGTTAATAGTTTGAATAATTTAATAATTTGTTATGTCATTATCAGGGTTGTCACTTAACCTGGTATCCTGGAAAACTTGGATAAATCTGAAATTTGACAATTTAGGCAAAATAAACCTGGAAAAACATAAAATTTAGAAATTTTGAAAAAAATCTGAAAAACCTGAAATTTTGAACAAAAACCAGGAAAAACCTAGAATTTCCAAAATTTTTAAGATGTTCAGTAGTCAACTTTCAGTTTGAATAAAAAAATAATTATTATATAGATTAAAGTGTTGTCATCACTAAAAATTTTTTTATTAAAAAACATATTTTAAGTAGCTTTACTATATCTTCTCAGTCTTTTATACTATTTAACACAGTTTCTCAACCTTAAATTAAACTTAAAATTTTTAAACAAAGTAAAATATTGTCTTCAATTTTGTTTATAAAACAAAACTCTTAAACGCCACTATAGTCAATTTTTATGATTCAACTTTAATGTTATATTTTAGTAAACAATTAAGTAGAAAGACATCTTAAAATAGTATTGTTTTACATAACAAACATAGCTTGATATGTTTATGTATATATATATATTTATATATATTCAGTAAATAAGTCTTTTAACAAACTTTTAGTTTTACGAGCTATATATTATTTTAGCCTAACATATGTTTGATTAAAGTCATGTAAAACGAAATGTTTAATGGAAATGTGTTGAATAAAAATTTTTTTAGTTTTCAATTTTATTTCAATCTTGGCTAGAATGATCAACTTAAGTAAATTAACTTTGCTGGTTACTATTAGACTTTAAATTTTTTAGTTAGTTATTAAATGTATTATTAGAAAAAATTTATAACAATAATAATTGAATTAATGTATCCGGTTATTATATGAAAAAAAATATGAAGATTTTATATTTGGGTTGCCACACACTCATAATAATCAAGAATATTATCGTATAATTCCTGCTGACGCAAAGTATATATATTCTGTTAGTATAAAATGAGAATAGCTTTAAAAGAGCTTTTACACACTCAGAATAACTCAGAATATTTAAAAAATGAAGAAAATCTCCGCATGACTTAGTACCATTTACTTTTTCTTAAAGGATATCAATATAGTTTTAATTTTAGGCCAGTAACTAAGGTTAAGATATTTATTACTATTTAAAACAGGGTTTCCCAAAGTGGGCGATATCGCCCCCCTGGGGGCGATTTTAGTAATTCGGGGGGCGATAATTAGTAAGGGGGCGAAAGGGTGGGCGATAACTAGTAAGGGGGCGAAAAGGGGGCGATTTTAAAATTTTGGGCTGTCATAAGATTTTTACTTTTTTTCTTGCTATTTTAATAATTTTAGCTTGCTATTAATTATTTGACCCTGAGGTAAAGCTTAAACAAAAAAGTTTATTTTATTTATGTAAAAAAGATAAAAAAAAACAAAAGCTTATGACTCTTACTTTCAAGTAAATAATATATTTTCATTCATATATTTCGTTATTTAACAATTACATAGATCATAGACGATTGGAATCCCTCTCACTATTTTATAACTTGACATATATGTTATTTTGGATCATAAATGGTTTGTAAAAATCTATGTTATTTATTATTAACTATGACCACATGATATTTCCAGTTTTTTTTTAAAGTCACTAAGTTAGACTAAGAAATAAAACTATACAGGGTTGCCAATTTACCTAGAAACCTGGAACTTGACAATTTAGGCAAAAAAAAAACCTGGAAAAAATCTGGAATTTTTAACAATTTCAACATATTAAGTTGTAAAATTTAGATTTAACACAAAAAAGCTATCCTATAGATAAAAATATGGATTCCTTCGAGGCAGATAATTTTGAAGTAAACGACTCACAGGAAACTTTCTCAGACTTACAAACTGACCTTGAACTTAAAGTAAATTCTTCCAAAGAACGATATGAAAGCTTTTGGACTCAACAAAAACAAAGGCAAAAATATCCAATCATTTGAGAGGAATTTAGATTGTTGTTTATAGCTTTTCCTTCTAACTATGTTGTTAAGAAAGCTTTCAGTTCAGTTATCAACATCTTGAGCAAAAGATCTAATCTAGATATTTATAAAGAAGTGACTTAAGGCTTTATTTTGATGAGTAAGATTCAGATTAGAAAAACTTGCAAGCAGTCATGAACCTCATCCTTCACATTATATTAGACTTCAGTAGCAGACATTATTTTATAAAAGTTTTTTATTTTATTTGATCTTTCGAAATATTTCTTATTTAACCTGGTTTGTATTATATTTAAGTAGTCTTTTTATAATAACAACTTTATAAAGCTATTTATTCTACAACAGGTTTGCATAATGCCTAATAAATATTAATTACGGTAGACTTCCTCTTGAGTTCGCACTTTTTACCCAAAAAAAGTGCAAATTTATATTTTCCTAAATTTAACAAAAGTAAAGTCTATTACTAACTAAATATTAATAAAACAAAATATATATAATATTTAATAGCTTATATAGATCTATTTTTTTAATGAAAGTTTGTTTTATATTTTAGTGGATTTCATGTTTATTCATAACATTATTGCATATTTCATATTGAAATTTGTCATTTTGTAAAGAAAATATGGTAACAATTTTTTGAGTTTGCACTTTTTGATTTTTTTCAAAGTGCAAACTCAAGCGGAAATCTACTATATTTATTAAATGGTTTATGTTTTAAAGTTTTTAATAGTTTTATTTTGACCTGGTTAACTTTGTAGTTCATATTCGTCTTTTTACATTAAACTATAAGATTTTATAGCATAGTGATTAAAACATTTGTTTGAAAGACCTTTATTTGACAGGTTTTTGTTGTTACTTGTTTAATCTGTATATAACTTATATCACTATATAACTACTATCTGATTGTAAAATTCTGATAATCATTAAAATTTTTATTGCTAAAAAGAATGTTTTTGGTTTTAGAAGGATATACGTATAAGTTTGAGGTCTCTATTTGAAATGACTTCTACTTTTTCATTTAAAAGTTTCTTAAACTCAATTTTATTTTCTAAATTGATTTATTATTGTTAAAAAATTTATTGTTATATAAGGAATTTTAAACTATTAATACAACTGTGTTTTGTTTTATCTTAATTCAATATATATAAGCAATTAGAATATACTTAGTTTATTTTAATACTTCAACACTAGTTTTTAGTTTTTCACTATTTTCCTCTGTTAAATTATTATAGGGTAATAGCTAGAAAAAAAAACTTTTTAAACAGAATTAAATAAGCCATCAAAAGACTGCTACAGTTACAAAAAAAAAATTTTTACGTTAAAAGTTTTTTTTTTTAATTGATTACTCTCTGTTCACAGAATTAACTGTAAAACATTGAATTTTCTTTTTTGAATTTTAATAAAGAAAAAAAAAAGTTAGAATTCAGGTTTAGTTCCCTAAAGATTATTCCAAGTCAAATACTATTTCATGGTATTCTACTACGAAACAAATAGTTTAAAAAGTTTATAATTTAATTTTTAACTTTACAACTAACTTGCTTACAATATATCTTAGCATTGAAATTAATAAATTTACTGCATTGACTGAAGCTGTTGATGAAACCACTTTTCATGTGAGATAATCAACCAGTCGGTCAAACTTCCTCAAACTATATCAGAAATTATTTTTAAATTTTATATTATTATGTGTAAAATAAACGGTTCATTTTTTTATAGTTTTTTAATCTCTGGTATAGTTATTTTAGAATATGCCTATTTATAAAATAATTTAACTATTTTGTGCGGCTTAAATAAGTTACTTAGTATTAACTTCTAAATGTCCGAAATTTGTTATATGAGATATTATTATTATGTCAGGTTTAAGTTAACATTTCAGATGGGTAACGTACAGCTCAGATCAAGTCGTAGATCCAGTCGAATTTCGACCCGCTAAGTAAATAGAAAACTACTTGTGCAAAATAAATAAAATTTAGTTTTTTGATACTTTATATTTTGAATTCGCTTTCAAATCGTTTTCAGTTCACAATAGTATTTCCTAGAACACAGTAATACTAAATCATTTTTTTACAATTTTGCTCGAATATTTTTAATATCTTATTTGTTTTTTTTTTTAATCATGCAGCCCGCAATTACATTTTTTTAACAAGTTTAAACTAGAAAAGATTTTTTAGTAGATATGAATTGCTGACTACAAAAGTTGTCCACCACTGACCTAAAAGTTTCATTAGTTAAATAAACGAACATAAAGTTGATTTTATAGGTAATATTATTAATTTTTCAAAAAACATAAAACTTTAATGTCAATTATTTTCTTTATCTTAAAAGCTATCTAATTTTTTTTTTTAATTTAAAAAACGCACCTTTGTCTTAAATTATTTTAGTTTAATTAGATTTGTTGTAATTCAAATTCGTATTAATTGTTTTTTTCTTTTTATCAATTTTTTATCTAGGAAATGGCCAAGGCAAATGATAGTGTAAAATACATCATTTTGCTTTGGGGCCAATTCGTAAAAGATATTAACATTATTTATAAAATAACTATTTAACAGTTTAAATAACATGCAAACTAAGGGAAATCAAAAAAAAAATTAAAAAATTATATTTATTTTTGGTTCTAAGTCAATAATAATGAAAAAAAACCTTTATTTTTGGAGGGACCCCAAGTAATAATTCAAACCCCAAACCAAATTTTTTTTTAAATTAAAGACAAAGGTGCGTTCTTTATAGAAAAAAAAGTTAGATAGTTTTTAAGATAAGGAAAATAATTGACATTAAAGTTTTATGTTGTTTGAAAAATTAATAAATTTGCCTATAAAATTAACTTTATGCTCGTGTTTAAAAACAGTTCATATTTAAACACAATTGATAACAGATTACACAAGGCTTTTTAATAATTAAGTATTTTAATTATATTTACTGGGCTTCTAAGAAAATAACTGTAAATTATTTTCTCAAGCCCTGTAAACTACTATAAACTTAAAAGAGCGTGCATAAGAAGTACCAGACTAAATTACATTTCGAACACAACTTTTTCGCCTCAAAAATTTGTACTCAAGAGAAAAACTACTTTGTAAAATCGTGGGGGGCGATTTTTTTTTCAAAATACTGAAAAGGGGGCGATTTAGTAAATGAGTTTGGGAAACCCTGATTTAAAATGTTGTTTTAGTAAGTTTAGAGAAACAAACTATTTTTTTTTACTTCCTGTTTAAAAATGAGTGCTAAGTTTACCTAACAAATAAAGACATAATTTTTACACATACTACCAAGTTTAAACCAGCCTTGTTTGATTATTTTTTAAACTCAGGCTAGCTTTATTAGATATAGTTTTATTTATTTTATTATTTATAATTATTTTAGTATACTTTCGTAACTTTTTTTCTGTTCTTGTTTTAGTTTATTTCGGTTTATAATTACACTACTATTTGATAAATATAATTTTGATAAATAAATTTTACAATTAGTATATGTAACGCAGACTAATTTTAAATACTTAAATTTTTGTAAATAGTTTTGATAAAAATATTCCAGTACTACTAGATATCGTTCTCATAATTACATTTAAAATTTATTTCTGTTTGGTTAAAAAAAAATTTAGTTGTATCTATTCATAGCTTTTAATAGCTGTTTAGCTTTAGTTGAAAGAAAATATTATTTCAAGTTTAAATATCTTATTGTTATATAATAAAATTTCATTTAACTAAACATATAATTCATTGTTAAAAAAATTTCGATATATCAACAAAACATACATTTTACAAATTAATTATTAATTTCAACTTAAGCTTTTTTTTTAGATTATTAATTATATAATATAGGATAGTAGATTATTTAACTAAGAGTATATTTATAATTTTATTGCAGTAACGGCCCCAAGCAATTTTTTTTCATAAAAATTGTCTTAAAAATTGTTAAAAGATTCCAAAACCTGCAACTAGTTGTAATTGTGGCAATAGTCTTCGGGATAAACATTACTCAAGCGTAACATTTTGAGCTAAAACAAAAAAAAATTACTATAAGGTTTGTTTTTTCTGTAATTCTGGCAATTTTACAATAAAGTTTTAAGTTTGTTATAGCTTTAAATGAGACTAGACTGGTTTATAAAAGAAAAGTTTTGTCTATTTGTTAAATTTTTTTTGAGTATTTTGTTATTATTTCTATATCACTACCTACCTCAACATATTTAAACTTCTTTTTTCTTTTTTATTTTACAATATTGTATCATTTAAATTAATGTCCATTATTTTTATTAATAGTTATCTGTAATAACAAAATATGAGTTTATTTATAAAATACTTTCAATTATTTAGTGTTGTTTATTTAATTGCTATTTTTATGGTTTAGTTTAGAAACCGTTTAAAAGATATACACATTACAAATTCATAGTTTTATTCATGTTTACTTTCAAATATTTTAAATTAAAGTAGTTTTATACAATACAAAAATTGTATAGTTTTTTTACATTCTTATTACTCAATAGATAACCAACTCTGAAGGTTTGCATTACTTTTTACAAATGCTATAGAAATTGTTTAATTAAGTTGTTTAATTTATGAATTTTATCTTTTCAAAGTAAAACTCTTCTTAACTTAAAACTGTATTATTTAAAGTTAAAAAGTAGTTAGTATTCAAAGTTACTTTTATAATAAAATATTAGTCAAAGTTATTCTCTATATTGAATAAATAACTTTTTAATGAAATAGCTAAGTATTCTAAACTATTATTTTAAGATTTTTTTATAACGAGTTAAACAAAATATCATCAAGTCATGTCAGGCGAAAGTAATATGGACCACATTGATGTCAAAAGAGTAAAACTTAATAATAACAACAAAGATTAACAAGTTATGGTGCAACTTGTAGAAATTCAGTAGTTGATTGTTTTAAAAACAAATGCATGAAGTTTTATACAAAACAATTAGATGATAAGAATGTACGAGCTTTCAATTTTTTTACAATACAGGTAAGATGATTTAAAAAACGTTTAAATAAAGCAAAACTTTAACAACTACAAAAGGTTATAAATATTGAAAAAAAAGACTTATTTTATTATAAAATATTAAATCTTTTTCTTTAATGTATGAAAACTGTAAACTTTAAAATTTTCAAATAAATTTAAATAAAACTAAAGAATTTAAGAGCATATTAGGGCTAAGTGATATTTTTTTACAATTGTATTGCCTTTTCTAGAAAGTGTAAAGGTGAACTATAAGTAATTAATTTAATAATAATTTTTTGTAAAAGCTTGCGATTTAGACATTTTATTTAAATGTTTCCAATATAATCTAATTGAATGGAACACTATTAGAGTCAGACTATACAGATATCTATTAAATCAAAAAAATATTTATACTTCATTTTTCAATGTATAAAACTGTAGTATTCGGCAATGTTTCTATTATTTTGAAATCTTATTTTAAAGATTGAGATGAATTATCACTCAAAAGAGGAAAACACATATAAAAGATTTCTTTTTAATATATAAAAGACAGCTTAATTTTTTCGTAGAAAGTAGTTTTTATTATTTATTTAAGATTTTAAAAAGACGGTTTTAACTGTACGATAAGATATATGTTTAACCATATAGTCTTTTTCCGCTTTTTTAACTCTGCATTTATCAAAGTATTTTATTGAACTCTTCGACTTTGTCCTTCAATATGTTAAAATTATTTATTTTCAAGAGACAGTTGAAAAGTTAAGTTATTTAAAATAAGAGTAACAACTAAAATTATTTGTTTTTTAGTAACTATATATTTAATGAAATTTTAAAAATGTGTTAAATTAACACAAAAAAAAAGAGTTTAACAGTTTAGTTTAAAACATCCTTCTAGTTATTTCGATATAAAGAACCACTTATTTATAGTAGTTTTTTTTGTTTTGCAATTAACAAAGTTTACCATAAATAAGTCTAGAAACCACAACTTAGATTAATAAAAAGCTTTTTTCTAACAGAAATCAAGATAATTCCATCTTATTAGAAATGTTGCAGTTTTCAAATCTTTTGTAATTTAAGACATTTTCATCTTATTTTTATTTTAAACCAAAGAATATCCAATTTGAGTTCCAAAATTATTGTAGAGGGCCAGATTTATATTAATGTTGGTTTTTCCATTTACTATCTGAATTTTGACAAAAATTTATAGCCAAGTACCAAGCTAAATCTCCAATCAGTAATCTGCTCGTAGACTTACTCTAACTAAAAGTGTTTAATTTATAAAAGGAAAATTTTATTTTACTTTTAGTTACAAAAATTTTTATGTATTAAAACATTAATATTATTATTAATAATATAGTTTTCTAGTTTAAAAAATGTATTAATTATTCTAATCAATTTTATAAAAATATAATACTTGTACATGTTTAATTTTCTAGATGCATCTAATACAAAAGATCATTAAATAGTTTTGGCTTTAAAAATAAATAAGCTTTTGCAAAAAGAAGGTACAATCATAAAGATCAGCAAAATTCTTCAAGACAAACTAACAGTTAAAAATATTGTCGCATTTTGTTTTTTAGCTAAATGTTACAACCTTGCTACTATTTCTGAGTCATCCTTGAGTTTTATAGAACGTTTTTTCCCAATGTTAGTCGAAACTGAAAACTCTTACACTTAGATTTTAATGTTGCTGTAAAAATAATCGACAGTTCTGAATTAAATATTTACTCAGAAATTGAAGTATTTGATGCAGTAATTACTTGGTTGAAACACAACAGTGAAGAACGTATCAAATATGCAAAACAGTTTTTACTAAAAATACGATTTCACTTATTATCGGATGATACATTAAAACATTTATTAGACTGTACTTTATTGCTCACTGAAAACATCGAATGTAGTAAAATATTTAAAGAAGTATCATTAAACCAGAAAACTTTTTTTTCGGCGAGAACAGATAGGTACTGTACAAGTAGGTATTGTACCCAAAATAAGTTTAACGTATTATTATGTGGTGGACAAAATGAAAAGCAATTTGTTGCAAAAAATGTACACCAAGTTGATGGAATCAACTTAAACAATGTAAAAAAAGTTTCCTCAATGACAATTGAGAGAATGAATTCAAAAGCTGTTTGTTTAAAAGGAGAAGTTTACGTATTTGGTGGTCGTGATGTTTATCGTTCTAATATAATTTCCATTGAAAAATTTTCACCTTTTATTAATACATGGAGTGTAGTAACTGATTTGCCCGATAAACGTAGAAATTTCTTTGCTTGTGCATTTATGGAAAGTGTTCTTAACATTAGTGGATACTGTGATAATGATAATGGTGATATTGTAGATACAAATTCTTGTTTGAAATTTAATTCAAACGAAAACTCTTGGAAAGTAGTTCGTGGAATAAAGAATGCGAGAACAAATGCCGCTTCTATAGCTTTTCAAGAAAATATTGTGGTTTCTGGTGGTGAAAGTAGACAAACGTGTAACACAGTAGAATCATTTGATGTATTTGCTGACAAATGGACATCAATGCCTGACACAATATATGAACATAGTTCTCACAGTTTAGTTGTTGTTAAAGATAAATTGTTTGTTATTGATCAATGGAATAAATATTGTGAAGTATTTAATAAAGTTAGTGGGAAGTTTGTCGCTATTAGACGTAAACCAAGAAGTTATTGTGGAAAGAGTGTGTCAATAAGTAACAAAATTTTAATTTTTAGACCACTCAGAACATCAATCGCTAGTTATGATATTGATAAAGATGAGTGGTCTAAAGAAAAATTAAAGTGACAAAAGATCTTTAATATGTTTCTTTCGTGAAGAAACCTTGTAATTGAAACTTTTTGTTAAAATATATTGTGTAATGTACAATGTTTTTATAAATTGGATGACGAATTAACTTTTTTGTTGTTTATAAAAGTTAAATAAAAAAATTAAGCAGACTTTTCTGATTTTATATGTATATAAGCAAAAAATACATTTTCATTCTTGTTTCACTGTCTTAAATATTTAAATAGATATTAGCTGTAAATCATATATTGTAATATAATTATATAATGTATAAATACATTTAATAGGGTACATCTATTGCCTCGATCCTCGGTTTTCCGAATAAAATAATTTTAAGCGTGGAGAACCACTTAAATAGACATCACAAAGTATTAGATTTCTAGCTCTCAGCGCCGTCTTTAATTTTCTATATAAACATCTCCAAATTAAATTAAATTGGACTTCGCAAATTCAACCTTATTTATTTTAACTTCAAAATTTTATGTGAGCATCAATCTTAAAAAAACACACTCAAACCCTTTTAAGGCAATTTGAAGAACTTTCATTTATTAAATTTTTTGGTTTTCTGTAGTTTTTAATAATTTTTCGTTAATTTCAAGTTTTTTAGAGAAAATCAATAAGTGTCTCGTAAAATTTTCTGCAAGTCATTTAAAAATCTGCAACCATAAATTTTAAAGTTCCCATACAATTCAATATGGGATTGTTTTCGGAAAAGTTAAAGTAAGCCACGTTGGTTAAAAGCTAGAAAACTTATACTGTTTGTGCTTTTTATGTTTTTCAAGAAGCTTTATAAAATATCATTCTGCTACTCAAAAATTTAATGTTTTTCGTAACAGCATATGCGCCCTAATATACATGTATTACACAAACTTGTTTTTTGTTAACTTGCTTACGCAGTACTATTAGTTGGCGGGCCAAACTAAAATAATCAGTTGTCTGTTGGCCGGATCTTTTGAACTCATTTTATACGAAAATATTTTAAATTTTATGTTTTAATAAAAGTTTTTTTCTATCAACGTTAGGGTTGACTATAAATTTAGAAGAAAATGACATAAGACAACATTCAACTTGTAAAATAAACTTTTCGACAATTTTCAATTCAAGCCTACGTCGTTTCACCTAAAAAGTTCTTCAGAGCTTTTCTAATTGACAGTAAAACAAAGTGAAGCACACAAAAATATATATAATAAGATTAGGTAATGAGAAATTAATTAATCATTAATCAATTAGTAATTACGTGATTGAGCAAATAAAAGGGAATTTAATTAATTAGTTGTAAAATAAAAAAAGATAGTACTTATAAACAAGCTGCAGATAATTCAAAAATAAAAAGATAAAACATAATAAGTTAAAAAATACGACAATAAATAAAAAATAAAAATAAAAAATGAAACTATGATAACTAATATCTATAGTAGGGGCATATCGGTTTTTGCACCGGATTTTTTCACAGGATTTCGAAACGGATTCTTTGGACATTGATATGAATTTAAGTAGCAATACTTGTGCATCATAAAAAAAAGAAAAATTCAAACGTAAAATATCTAAGTTTTTGGTCTAATCACCCAAAAATAATAAGAAAACGCAAATAAGTCAAATGATTAACAATATAGTTACCAAACTCTCTAGTAACAAGTAGATTTTTAATAGCATTAAAAAATTTTATTAATGAAACATTAATTACAAGCGAACATGACAAGCTTAAAGACTATAACAAAATAACTTGAATTGTAACAGTAAGATAAAAAAAAAGATTAACAAATTATATATTATAACCCTCCGTTTTGCAATTCTGTAAAAACTAATATAAGTAAGAAATTCTTGGACCTTGTTGGTCTACATTTTCCCAAAAACAACAGACTTCATAAGATTATCAACAAGAACACAATTAACATCTCGTATAGCTGTTTGCTCAGCATAAGAAACATTAAATCACGCAACAAAAATATTTTTGAGGCTAAAAACAAAACTTATAGTGCTTACAACTGCAGAAATAAGATGAACTGCCCATTTAATTGTGAATGCCTCTTAAAAGCAATATATGAAGCAAAAGTTAGAGACAAAGAATATATTAATTTTGCAGAAAACTAATTCAAAACAAGGTGACAACAACACAAGCACAGCATTATCAAAAAATTACAATCGACTGCCCTGGCTAAATTTACTACATCAAATAATACTGAATTCTCCGAAATTAAATGGAAAATATTATTTAAAATTAGCTACTCGGTACCCAGAAAAACAAACAATTGTACTATATGAAATCTAGAAAGAATGGTTATGCTAAAGCGGACAGAGATAAACCATTCAATATATAATAAGAACTAACTTCTATAAGCCTTTACTTTAGATCTAGTTATTTTTAGTTTTGTTTTTAATGCTTATTTTATTTATTGTTGTAATTTTATTTATTATACCATCTTAAGTTTTATCTATTCATTTTATTGTTACTATCAATTCAATATAAGTATTATTTTATTTGAAAAGTTTTTGATTACTTTATTTTACAATTATTGAATTAACTTCCCTTGTATTTGCTGAACACGTAATTACTAATTGACAAATGACTAATTACTTTCTCATTACCTAGTTTCATAATACATATTTGTGTGATTCACTTCATTTTATTATAAATTAAAAAAGCTGTAAAGAACCTTCTAGGTGAGATGGTGTAAGTTTGAATTAAAAATAGTTTTAAAAATTTGATTTAATAATTAAGCTATTTATATTGAGCTCTCTACTTCATACAGTTTTACAATTTATGTAATTTATGAATTATAACTGAAAATTACAAATCCAATTATCTTTTTTCTCCAAAGTTACCAAAACAATTAATAAAATTTAAACAAAACAGTAAAAAGATATTTTAGATATTACGTTCGAAATGTTAGCCTAAACCTCGTAAATAAAATTTTTGTTTTAATAACTTAATTAACATATGTTCTAATATCATTTAAGTGTTCATTAAATTACATCCCAGATCAGTCTATGAGACTTTTAATTAAAAACTTTTCAATAGGTAAATGCGAATAGACTACATTTATATTCAAAATAATTGGTATATTATTTTCCTATTTTTTGTAGAAAAAGTTTAAAAGTGTAAGTTGAGTGCATTATTTGTGGCATTTGACTGCTTTACAAATATAATTTTTGTTTGTTGTTAAAGTTTCTACATAATTATGTTTTAACTATTAAATTTAATGCTAGACTAAGGGTAAAAAAAAGAATACGGATTTTTGTAAAGGTTATAGAATACTTATCAAAAAATAAAAAAGAATAAACGTTAGTGAATAAACTCTTTCAAGCGTGTCATTAGAAATCTGCTTGTGCATCACGGATTCCCCATTAGGTTCCTTTGAAAAAAAAAAGCTATAGCCCTTTCCAACAACATTTCTCAAAAAATAACAATAAACACACTTAAAAGCTTTTTTTTTTATTACGTTTTTCTCAACTTTACAGCTTCAAAATATTTATTGTTAGTTTCAAACTATAGCGGCCTTTTGGCCCCTTTGCTGCTTAAGGTCCTATAAGTTTCTGTAAATGTTCCGAAAGAGGTCATGGTACTATTTTCTCAAAACCCTGGTGTAAACTGGTCGGATACAGACTCGGCTATATATTTTAAGCTTTATTTTTAAATATTTTAACCACAACACTTACACCTAAGATTAGTACCCTAATAGCATAGAACAGGGGTCGGCAGGTAGTTGGTGCTTGCGGGCCAAAATTCAAGTTCTCAAAATCTTCGCGGGCCGCAGTTTTAGTTTTAGTGACGATTTAATATTATTTTGGTTTTAGTTTTAGTCACTCTACAGAAAATGTTTACTTTTAATTACTTTAATATTTATAAATGACTTTTAGCTACACATAGGTTAAATTTAAATTATAAATATTTATTACAATAAATTTATATTGACTAAGATACTTAAGTTTTAATAAAATACTAACTTTCTTAAACACTTAATAAGCAAAACTTAATGTTTTTTTATATATTACTTAAAACCTAACTATCTATAATAACCGAGCTTGAAAAACATTTTTAGGACACTTTTTTACATTTTTATGCTAGGAACCACTTTTTCATATTTAAATAACATTTACATTTGAAAACAACATTTCGCGTCTAAAACTTTTCGTTTTCAGTTTAAAAAAATCAGTAATTAGTAAATTAAATAAAACTAATACCTATTTGTGTTATAGAAAATCTAAAACAAATTCTTTAACATAATTAATGGTCAAATACTTTAACAAAATCCATAATTAGTAATTAATTAGTTTTTTTTCAAGGTTGCCACTTTAAAAGTAAAATAATGCTTGAGTTATATAAAACCAGCTTAAATTTATTAAAGTCAGAAAAATTTTAAATTTGCTTTTAATCGAGGTTAAATACCTAACTAAAATATCATCATTAAAAAAAACAGCACAATATTTAAAAAGACAAAAAAAAAACAATTAGTGAGCTTACACTACACATAAAAATATTCTGAGATTTCAAAGATTTATTCAAAGTGTTTAAAATAGATGCTTAACATACACTAGAGTTGTTAAAATATATCTTTACTAGGTATAAAATAATCTGAGTTTTTCAAATTTTTAAACTAGCTTGTGTGTTTGGCAACGCTGTTTAAAATAAAGTTCAAACATTTAAGAAATAATAAAGTTTATCAACAGTTACTTAAACATATAACAAAAAAATCATAATAAGTCAGCTTGAATGGACAATTAGGTTACTTAAATATTTCTAACAAAAATATTAAGTTTCATTAAGCCATTAATGAAGTAGAAAAAACTTATTAAGCATTATATAAAATTTTATCTGCAATAAAAATATTGTATTTAAAAAGAGTAAATGTGAAATATAAGACAAACTACAAGAATTAAAAAAACGTTATTTAGTAGTTTTTGGAGAAACAAAAAAAAAACTTAAGTCAGTTCCAACAAAGCACATGATCATTTTCAGTAACTACAGACTGATCAGTAAAAATTTCAAAACAAATTATAAATTAGAAAAATTAACTACTAAAAATAAGTTATTGTTTAGAATTTTAATTTTTTTTAAAAAAATTGTGTTGGCGGTAGCAACATATTTTTGTTTATTCCTTCAATAACGACAAGAAGTAGTGTTTAGGAAATGTCTTAAGATTACAAGCCGCATAAATCAAGTTAGGACTTTAATAAATCTTTAAGATAAGAGTACTGATACAACGAAAATTGTTCATTTAATTTTAGATTCTATTAGAATACCTACGTTCTACTAGAGGTGTTTTTGATAACTTTGAAATTTTAGAAAATTTTCTAGTTTTAGTTTAATGCAAAGCACAACAATAGGCAAAGAAATTTTAAAAGCAAAAGTGCGATGCAGCAATATAAAGTTTTTTAGATTTCAATTTTTCGCTTATATAATCACTATAAAATAAAATTAATAAGCATAAGAATATTTAAAAATACTGTTAAGCTACTTTAAATGTGTTTTTTAATAAAAAAATATTTGCATGGTAGATTTTATGTGTCAAAACGAAAATTCACTACTTTACATGTATAAAACGTTTAAAATTCAAGGTTTTATTTTCAAATTCTCAAGTTAAAGGTTTTTCTAGTATTTTTAAAACATAGATTGTAAAATTCAAAGCTTTTCGGACTTCAAGTTTTTAAACAACACTGATTGTTCACACCTACATGTATACAATTAATTAAATAACATTTCAAATTTAATCAGCAGCAAGATTTTAAATTTAACATATGTTATAATGAAAACGAACACTGTATACCGAGCAAAACATACATCATTAGTTTAATTTGCCACTCTTTAAAGTAAAAAAGCCAGCTTAAGTGACAAAAAACTAGTCTGATTTTTAGTATACAAAAGGTAATTCAATCCAAAACTTAAAAAATAATAAATTGACTTGAAATTTGACGTCTTCAAATAGTCATAGTCGGAATGTTTTGCAATGTTAAGTTGTTTAATTGCTTGAATTTGAAGTATTTTGATTAAAAATGTACAAACTAAATAAATTTACCATTCCCAAATCTAGCTTGTATTAAATAGCTATTTCCGAAAAACAGCAACTGTGTATATCAGTATGCAGCGCATAAAAAATAACTTAATTTGCAAAAACAAAATTATTTGTAAAATGAAAATATACACCAGACAAAAACTATTTTAATTTATGTCTTATATATTTTTTATAATGTGGTTTTACACAATTATATATTTCATGTAGAAACAACTATCTTAGAAAGTTATGTATATACTAAACTTAATCTAACTTAGTTATTTAATAAAAATTGGTTTAAAATATATGCATCTTTGTACATTGGTGTGCATAGGAATTTATTTAAAGAACTGAAAATTTCTAAAAAATCTAAACGTGTAAAAACCAAAATAAAATAAACTTAATTCTTATTGCTATATAATTTTAACTGTTTTTATGCTCTCTAAAATACAATACTTAGTGAAAAAACATCTATAAAATAGACTTATAAATAAACCACTTCAAAAAAATATCTAAACTGTAATTAAATGACATCGTAGTTAATTTGCTGTTCATAACTTTCGTACAAAATCGAAAACATTTACATGTAGTTTGATTACTAAATACGTGTTATATAAGAAACTTACTAAAACCAAGCATTCTTAATACTGTTTTTTTAGATAATAACTTGCTGTTGTGAGAAGTATATTGTTACAAAACTGAGGTAAAATCCTGATGGAATGCTAATCTGTCTTTTTCACATTTTTAAACTAAAGTAGTGAAGTCTTTTAATTCTTTTAAAACGTATACAGGAACTAAAACTAGATAAAACAACTAAACAAAATAACAAAAAAAAATCTTAAAACATATTTGTGCTCAGCGGGCCACATTTACATAGTCGCGGGCCGCAGATTTATCCTTCGAGGGCCGCATTTG
This sequence comes from Thalia democratica, assembly GCF_965202585.1. Taxonomy (NCBI): domain Eukaryota; kingdom Metazoa; phylum Chordata; class Thaliacea; order Salpida; family Salpidae; genus Thalia; species Thalia democratica. The sequence continues at coordinate 115,183,044 of NC_139165.1, read as the reverse complement.
GCCTGCAGGCCGCAGTTTGCCGATCCCTGGCATAGAATGATAATTTGTTTATTTAGTTGACATTGGTGCATACTAGGTAATTGCAAGGATACTACCATTTTTATCGTAATAAACATTTTTTCTAATTTCGTTCAGTAAGTTAATGGAATAAAAAGTGTTTGAGTTTGTACAATCAAATCTCAGCTAGTACTGATGCAAGGTAATTCTATGATTAGCGTAGAATTAATTCTATGATTAGCGTAGAATCAACCTAGCTTACAAAAGGACAACGTAAGACATCAATCTCCTGATTCGCCTTCAATGTTTCCAGATGATTCAAATGATGCCAGAACTTACGAGACATGTGAAGCTGATGAGGATCATGAGAATGCTGATGAAGAACTTACTACTGTTCCTATGGTTCCCATAAAAAAGAAAGCTACAAGTGAACGAGCTACCAATAAATTTCAAGTCGGGGCCCACTCATTTGATTAAGTGGTTAATGCGGACATATATTAAACGTAGAATTGACACTTACGCATCTGACTAAAACTTTCAATGAAAGGTTGGTTTATATAGAACTTCACTTCTAGTCGGGCAACTGTAGGTTACCTCGTGTGACTTGAATTTACTTTGATCTTTTTCATTCAAATTTGCAATAACTTTAAAATGCTGATGAGGCAGCTTAAAACTAATAGTGAGAAAATGTCTTTTTATGATTAGAAGTTCAACCATTGTTTCATATGAGAGAAAATAACCCAATCACTGAGTCACTGACATAAATAATACTGTTACAGCTGACTACCTCGTTTTTAAGAGACAATCCACTAACAATAGATCTGAAAGCACCTCAAATATTTATTGTAACTTTGTTAGCAGCCCAAATTGTGATTGATACAGGAAGTAGGTCATTTTTACCTATACCATAATCTTGAAAATTCTTCCAAACCGTAAGATTTGACTGTGCACCAGTATCAGAGGTCGCAGTAACCATAACAAGCATATTTTTTCCGTTTTTAGTGATTTGAATTGTTGCACGTGGATAGTCAATTATCTCGGCTCTACGCAAATTTCTCTAGTCAAAAAAGACATTGTTCAACATTATTTGTTTACTAGCGTGTAAAGATATTACTTATGTATTCTGTTGCATAAAACAGAAACTATCATCATAAGTTTGAACAGCAATATATAAAAGGATTTATAGGATTTTAAAAACTCAAATCGAGTTAAACGCCCCGTCGACGTTGCTAAAGTAGAGCCACTGTGAGTAAGCTTATGCAGCAGAGGTCGATGTTTATATTGACTTTCATTAGTACAAAATATATATAAAACAACATACAACAACTACGTCTCTAAAAATAAAAGCATAAAATGATAAGTGAATGTTTTAGACAAAACAAACTGATACTTGTTAAGAACGGTAATTTAGAGTTGGAATATGGCAGCTAACGCTCAAAGCGCCAAGCGTTTTAAGTTACTTTCTACATGGCACGAAGTCGAAATACTTGTTCGTTCGCTCAGCTACTTATTGAATAACATCAGTGTTTGTTAATTGTTACTCATCGAGCATTTGTTTACAAAAAAAAAAGATCTCAGGCGACGGTCAGCGGTTATCAATATTTGTTAAAAACTATGTTTTTAAAAGTAGTTTTTCAATTATATAGACGTTTCTTAAAATATATATATATAATGTTTTTTTGAAAACCATAGCAAAAATTAAATAATTAGACAGTGAAAGCTAAAAAATTACAAAAATATTTCGATATTACAAATAAAACTATCTCATTTATCAAATCTTCACGTAAAAAAATTTATACATAAAATTTATTCTATACTAAAACAAAAAAGTGAAAAATAAAATAATTATTATAAAAAAATTCTTAGCATTTTGTACATTTTAGTCAAATCTATGCAATTAACTCAACTAGTAAAAATTTAATTAAATCAATAATATTATTGATAATACTTGTTTTGTTATACTTTATTGCACATTTAATCACTGTAAACACATTCTTAACTTACAGATTCGATTTTAGTTGTATAGCCAGTCAAGGTGTACACAAACTTTTTTTGGGTTGCACAAAATTTTTAGGGGTGCAGAAAAAAAATCATAAAGTTAGATTAAGTATGTAGTTAATATTTAATAAAATATTTCAAGAATACCGTACACATGTCATGTAGTAAAAATAATAATATTATTGATAATACTTGTTTTGGTTAAACTATATAAATAGCATAGAAATGATTAGTTCATTGAACAAAAGTTAAATATGACTAAATAAATTAGATGACAAATCTTCTTGCTGGATATGAAAACTAATGGTAATATGTAAAATGTCGAGGATCACTTAATAAGCTGGGCCGCGTATTTTTGAATATGGGCCACTTTTGTCGAACCGTGGCAAATCAATTCATGAATTTTAAAAGTATTTTTTATTTTGGATAAATACAACTATGATAATAATGTGCGGCCAATGATTTTTTTCTCGATACGCCGACCTGCAAGCAACATTTTATGGTATAATTGACCCAAGACGTATAAAATCCTACATACCCATTGCTTAAAGTATTAAGCCATTGCAAAATTTTTTAGTATTTTTATTCATTTAGCCATCCAAAAGTGTTTTCTTTTGCTGTGAGTGAGCCATCTTTTTCGATTGATTGCTTATCATGTTTATACTTTAATTGAACTTTTTACTTTTTTAGATTAAGTTTTTTATAAACTATACACTCTTTGTGTAACTTGTCTAAAAGTGTTAAAAGGTTAAAATTATAGATGTGCTTTTAAAAAGTGTAAGAATTTTTTATTGACTAATTTTAAGCTATTTTTTTTTTTTTTGAATTAACATTATCGAATTTTATCTTCATTGTGTAGTTGTTAAGTATAATTTTTCAATTTGCAATGTATAACTACATTTTTTAGAATTCTCATTGTATATACAATAAATGCTTTTAAATTCATGGTAACTATTTCAGCAATTTTTGTAAAACAAGCAGTGTCTAAAAAAATAATTATAAAACAATACACTTAAATGATTTCTTTTATTTCTAAAACACACTTACCATATTTCTAAGCAAAATAGTTATTAATTTAGAAAATTTTTAACTCTTAGCTTTAATAAAATCTGGTTATACCATAAAAGATCTTAAATTATAATAATAAAAAAAACAATCATGTTATTTTTAAATAAAAACTATAATTTATGTAGTAGTCTTTTTGGGAACTCGTTAAATTAAAAGTAAAATAACTAGAACTATTTTATTTACAACGAATAACGTGTCCAGGGTAAAACATAAAACTGTATCCGTGGTGTATAACTCAAAAAATGAAATGTTTTTTCTTACACCAGGCCTATGATCTAACATAAATAAATATGCATATCATTAAGTGTGCTTTATTAAAACAAAAAATTTTATTGAAATGCTTAAATTGTAGATATTTTTAGTGTTTTTAAAATACAGATTCATACTTAAATACTTTAATAAAATTTACAGTTTTAGAATTTCTGAGCTACTTTATTTGGTTGTGCTAGAACTAAATAATACTTAATTTTATTTTAATTCATACATGTATCATGTCATTTCAAATTATTATGTATAATGTTTTTTTTTATATACATTATACACGTTTCTTAAAATTATTTCATGTTATAAGCAGTTAAATTGGATATGGATTTTGGTTTTTGCTTTTGAGCTTTTTGTTGCTTTTACACGTACTTTAATTTTGTATTTGCTCTTTATGATTAACCGTGATTAATTATTGAACACCGTAAATTGCGTAACGATTATGATTGTTTTTAGCTTAGGCTGGTAAGCTGGATTTTTGTTTTTTGGGTTATTTACTAGTTAGTTTGTTATTTTTTTTGCTCATTTGATCATTGTAAAAATATCTTAACTTACAGACTCGATTTTAGTAGCGTAACCTATATACAGTTTTTTTTTTAAACTTATTTCAGCTTAACAGTATTATAAGTTCAATCAACATTTAATAACCTACTAAGTTAGTTAGGTAAATCAGTCTAAACATTAACCTAAAAATAGAACTGCAATATATATAAGCGCGTTACAGCTTTGTTACTTATTTAACCAAGCATCCATCATAAAACAGTTGGAATGTTATTAAATTTTTTTGTATACAAAAAAGTTTATTAGCTGTAAAGGAAAAAAATATTCTTTAAATAGTAGCAGCTAACTTGCTAGAGACTAGAGTGAATTAAAAAAATACAAATATAAGAAATTATTTTCTAGTTTTCTTTTGTTTTAACCAAAAACTATTAGTCTAAAGAAATCTGAACTGTATGTACAATCAAGTTATTTTCTTGGGAAGAACCCAATTGAATTGCTTAATTTCAAGCCTAGATAAAGACCACAACCAAAATATACTATTGAAAGAGCATAAAGTAAATAAGTAAGTTTCGAACGGGACGTGACCCGGTCTACTTAGCAGACTGTGTAGATCACCAATGGGGTGGATATAAGGGCATCGAGGTAAAAAAGTCAGACCGCAAAAATCTCAAATCGATTGTAACAATGTGTAAGAAAGTTATAGACTTCAATCTTAAAATTGAGTTGTAAAGAGCTGAGATTCGCAATAGACAAAGTAGGCGCGATGTACTCAAGAAAATGCAGAAAGTGAAAATAGTATTGATCGAATATCAACGAATTACCTATACACAGTATGTAAATGAATTAGATGTATCATTTTTCCAACTTTACCCACAAACGATCGCTTCTGTACTTCGTACTTAAGCCCGCTTGTTTAAGACCACAATAGCAGTTTCTCGCGACTATTCCTGCCTGATGAGTCCTAATAAGGACGAAACCGGTCGTAGGATTGTCTCGGATGCTGTTGTTGTTGGTCTTGCGGTAAAGTTCATTGTTTATTATTTACTACACACAGTACAAAATTCCTAAATAATATTAAGGTGCTAGAAATTATACAAAGTGTCTTGCAATTTTTACATTCATTAGGCCTTTTAACACCAATATCGAATATTGAAGCCGTATTTAATATTTTTGAAAACTTTTGTTGGTACAATTGAATCGAAGAGCTTGATCATAGAAATAGATATGTGTCGTTTTTCTGGTTTAACTAGAACCAAAAACATAAATGTCATTAACTTTAAGTTAATTTTTCATAACTCCTTTTGAAAAACGTAAATATATATATTTATTTATTTGTAAAATAAAAAAACAACTAATTTTCGAATCGTTTACTTAGTTTCAATGCTTAATTGCAAATCCTCAGAACGAAATAAAGAACATAGCAAAATTTTAAAAAATCACACAAAAAAAAATACATTGTGACGCTTCAAATAAAATTGAATAATTTTTATTTGCCTACTTTAAAAACAACTTATATACAAGTCAACTCAATTTTGCTTTGTTGTTTCTTGTTTTTAACTTTATTTAGTTGTTATATTTTGTTATTAATTAGTGGTTTTTGTTCTTTTAAAATACATGTTTTGATTATAGAGGCAGGGTTATATATATATTTATATAAATAAAATTGTCTTAAAAAAAATCAATAAAACTTATGATAGCTTAATAAACACAAGTATTAGATATCAGTATGATTAGAAAACAAAATAACCTTGTTTTGAAAACAATAGTGAGTGTAAAAATAAGTACAATAGACCTTTTTGAAAAATTACATTGGAAACTCTTAATCTCTATTTTAAAGGTATTGTTAGTTATAAATTTGTAAAGTACATATTAGTAAGGTAAGAATTTTACCTAAGTTCGAGATGCTTTGAACAATCGATACTCTTACTCAATAATACCTTAAACTTATTGAATTGGATGATATAACTATATTACATGTCTACTTAGATATTATTATGTTTAATTTCAGCCTTTGGGCTGCCAAAATTTGATAGTTTCAAATTCTTATAAACTTTTGTACGTTTTAAATTATAATTTCAAGCTGTAGATTTTCTAAAAATCTGTAATGCATTGTAATAGTAATTACTTGCATTAAATAATTGCTTACTTCGAGTTATCTACGTCCTTACTGAAATAAAAACTTTTCCTCTTTTATATACATAAAAAACTCAGTTAAATGATACAGTTGTATTATTTAATTATTTAAGTTATGCTAATATTATAATTTAGCCGAGGCTTGCTAAGAATAAATTGAAAATTTTAAAACAGTAATGTTTTTTTTTTTTGACAACAGGTAACGTTATAACTGTTTGTATGTTTAAATGTAGGTAGAGTTATAAAGACTTTTTTGAATAAAGTTATGTTAATTTGTACAAATCTTTAAAAAATTAAAATAATGGATAAAGATATTTAGCCTCTTTTGATTTTATCTTTTTTTTAATAAGATTCAATTTGACCTAGATTACAATTTTTTAATCTAACAAACGAAAATTATTTTCAATGTTAATGTTTTGTAAAAAATTGAGAAAGTGGTTATTTAATTGCTTCTAACTATTTTTATTCTTTTTTTAAACTCTGGTAGTAAACTAATGTAACCCAGATTTTCTAGAAATAAAAATTAAGTTTGTAAACATTTAGTTTCATTTAAAAGTTTCATGTTTAACTAGCTTTCTAATTCATCAAATGATCAGACCGATTGAAGACATCACACTTTTCCGAAGCAAATTACAGAACACTTCTACTTTTAAACAAATTATTTAATTTAATATAATATTATAAACTTTTACGTTTTAAAACATTTATTCATTTTTTAAATCCTATGAAACATTACAACAAGTTATATACTTTTTAGTTTTAAGTCTTTCTTACACAAATAAACTAAAATACAACAGTCAAACTATATATAATGTTTATTAAATATATCTTTGAAAATACATAAACATAAACTATTAGGCTAGACTATGCATAAGTTAAAAAGTATTCTTTATGCTTTATCAAAACACGTATTATTACCAAGGTAACTTCGCAAAGGAAAATTCTATAAGATCTTTAGTTACATCACATGGTTCTTCAGACCATTTATCCTTGTCAATATCATAACAAATTAATTTTGTTTTGTTATTTTGAAGTATTACAATTTTGTTTCCAATAGACGTTGCTTTATTGAAAATAATATGACTGTTAAAAGACTTCAGAGCAATAAACTTCTCACAAACGTTGTCAAAAACTTCACCATTGTTTATTCCATGATCAATAACAAACAGTTTATTTTTTACAACAACTAAACTGTGACCATAATGATGTCTTATCATATTAGGCATTGTTGACTATTTATCACCAAATACATCATATGATTCTACTGATTTAAAAATAATGTCATCATTATCTATTCCACCAGAAACCACAATATTTTCTTGAAAAATTGTACAAGCTGCATACGATCTAGCTACAATCATTCCAGTAACTTCTTTAAAGTTGTTATGTTTTGTATTGAATTCTAAACAGGAGTTAGTTGTTATTATATAGTCATCATCATAATCATCATTTATATTATGATAACCACCAAATAAAAATATTCTATCCATAAATGCACAAGAACAAATGCAATAGCGTTCATCAACCATACTAGATACTACAGTCCATGTGTTAGTAGGTGGTGAATATTTTTCAACTGAATTTACAAAATTTTCAGCACTATCAACACCACCAAAAACATAAACTTCTCCTTTTAAACAAACAGCTTCAAAGTATTCTCTACATTGATTCATTGGAGCAAGATCTTTTACGCAGTTCATGTTACTTCTATCAATTTGTTTTACTTTACTTACAACTTCATCCAATCTATCATCATAACCTCCACAAATTAACAAATTATATTTGTTTTGGTTACAATACCTACTTGTGTAAGTAATATTTGACTTATTTTTGAAGTAGTTGTTGTTTGCTGAAACTTCTTCTAATATGTTATCATTATCATAAATTTCAGTAATTGAAGAAATTTTATCTGAAACATATTTCAATGCATGTTCTGACAATAAAGGAAGTCGGACTTTTAGTAACAATTGTTTTGCATGTTTGCGACGTTGTTCACTGTTGAATTTCAACCAATTATTTGCTGCATTAAATATTTCAACTTCTGAGTAAATATCCAATTCAGAACTTGAAAGTATTTTTGCAACAAGACTGAAGTCTAAATGTAAAAAGTTTTGAGTTTCAACTACCATCGGAAAACATCGTTCTATATAATTTAAAGACGACTCAGAAATAGTAGCTAGGTTGTAACATTTAGCTAAACAATAAAATACGACAGCATTTTTAACTGTTAACTTTTCTTGAAAGATTTTGCTGATCTTTATGATTTTGTCTTCTTTTTGCAAAAGCTTATTTATTTTCAAAGCTAAAACGATATCATATTCTTTCATAGTTGGTGTATCTAAAATATTAATTATGTATAAATATCATATTTGTAAATTTGCTTAGAATAGTTGATAGATTTTTAGAACTAGAAATCTACGTAATTGATAACAATATAATGTTTTATTACATAATGCACTTACAATTTTATATATAATAAAAAGTAAAAAAATTAAATTCAATAAAATTTTTTGTAATTATTGTTAAAAAATAAAAAAAATATATATTATAGTATTACTTTTTTAAATTTAACATTTTAAGATATGGTTGTCTACTAGCAGTTCTCTGATAGGAGATTTGGCTTAGCGCTGTTTATAGATGTTTAGTAAAATTTTAAACTGTGAAAAAAAAAACCGACAAAAATATAAATCTGGCGCTTTACAACAAAATTTGAAACTCAAGTTTGATATATTTTGGTTTAAAATTGTTATCAGATAAAAATGCATTAAAATTAAGTAAGATATAAAATCACAAAATCTTTTAAAAACATAGAAATATCTTAATTGTCATTTTAACACCTTTGTAGTACTTATTAAATACAAAGTTTATCAAAATAATTGTTTTTATTCACTTATCTCATTTTATAGAACTTAATTTTGTAACAGTTTCTTTATATCCACTATTTTTTGAGATATAATAAGAAGAAGTCGAAGAATTTAATAAAATCCTCAGATAAATGCAAAATTGAAATGCAAAAAGAGACTTTTTTGTTAGAAGAATATCTTTTCCTACACTTTAAACAGTCTTTTTTAAATCTTAAGTAAATAATAAACCATACTATTGTACCAAAAAATAAAGTTGTCTTTTTTTAACTTGAAAATACATTTTTCAAATAAGCTTCTCTATTTTTGGGTCATATTTTTACTCAATCTTTACAATAAATTTTTTTTAATAACAAAAAATATCCCCTGAATACTTAAGTCTGAAAAAAGATGGGTAAGATTTTTTTTTTGATTTTTTGGATTTCTGATAAGCTTTACTCTAAAAATATTCCGGTAAATTAGATTAATTAGTAACAATTAAATAAAATGACTATATCTCAAGCGTTTTATATTCCTTTATAATTGAATTAACTATTTATAGTTCACCTTTATAATTAACATAAAAGTTAATATTAAGATTGAAAAATATCACTAACTCATAATATGCTCTTTGTATTGATTCATTTAAATTTTCTTAATATAGTTTACAGTTTTCAAATTTTTTTAAAACTTTTTAATAACGTCTAATATCAATCCTAAGTCTTTTCTTTTAAATTTTTGATCCTTTCTAAGCATAAAAGTTATGCTTTAACTAACAAATTAAGTCCATACAAAATTAAAATTAATAAATATTATTAAAACTAAATATAACAAATAGATCAATCTAAAATATTTTTTAAATTTTCTTACCTGTACTTTCAAAAGTGTTGTAAGCTCGTACACTTTTATTATCTAACTGTTTTGTTAAAAACTTCATGCATTTGTTTTTAAAACAATCAACTACTGAACTTTTACAAGTTGCACCAACACTTGCTAATTTTTCATGGTTATTATCAATTATTATTCTTTTAACATCAGTGTGGTCCATATTACTTTCACCTGACATAACTTGATGATACTTTGTTTAATCTTGTTATAAAAAATCTGAAAATATTAGTTTGAATATGTTTAGCTATTTCAATAGTAATTTACTTATTGACTAAGAAGAATATTCAAACTTATAGTTTATTATGAAAAAACTTCGGTGACTAACTAGTTTTTAACTTTAAAAACTACAGTTTTAAATAAAAAAAAATCTAATTATCTCAAAATAATATTTATAAGTTTAAAAATTTAACTTGATTTCTGCTTTTTTTTTTTCAAAAAAAATAAATTTATAAATTTTGTGTTTTTTAGCACTTAAAATATTAGGATGTAACAACACTTTTAAAGATTTTATTTTTTATAAACCCACATTAATTGAAAATACTTTGTTAATAAACATGAATAAAACTGTGAACTTGTAATGTGTAATTTTTTTAATAGTTTTCAAGTACTAAACTAAACAATAGAAATAACAAAATATTCAACCACCCTATAAAATTGATAATATTCATTTAATTGAGCTTATACTTTTATTTTGTAATTCACAGATACCTAACACTACAAATAATAGACATCATTATAAATACTACAATATTGTTTAAATAAAAACGACTAATATGTTTAAAGCTGTTAAGACAGGGAGTGATATATGATTTAAAATAAAGAATTTAAACTTATATTTATAGAATAGTAGTACAGTAATAAAGATAAACATATTATAACAAAAATAAAATTAAGAAAAAACACTTGAAATAATTAAAACTATATATAATAAAGTAAGCCAACCTGAGTTTTGATAAAAAGATCAAATGAGCCTGAATCAAACTAAGTAGAGTTTGTAAAAACTATTTGAATATTTGTTACATTAAACTTACCACTAAATTTCACGAGAAGTAAAAAGAATCAAATAGTTTTAGTTTGTTTTTAAAAACTTTATAAAGCACGTTTTAGATAGTTATAATAACCCTAAACTTATGTCTAAAATACTGGCCTGTGATTAAAACTAGATTGAGTTCATTTTAGAAAACCTAAATAGTTCCGAGTCATGCAGAGGATTTTCTTTATTTATCTATCTTTGGTAATTATTTATTTAGTTATCCAGAATGTTTGAATACTCTTTACAAACTATTATGAATTTCTATTATAAAAAAAACCTCTTGGGTTAGCCCGAAATATATACAAATATCCTTAGTTATTTTGAGTGTGTGACAACCCTTATATTATAATTATATATAAATAAGTTTTTTAATTCCGGATACATAACAACATATTTTATTCTAAAAACTTTATAAAATAATCTATTGTTCTCATAAAAAAACATTTTAAGGTTAATAAGTTCCAATAAAGTTAGTTTTCTTAAGTTTATTCTTTTAACCTAGATTGAATAAAATTTAAAATGAAAAAATTGTAGTCAACACAAATGCATTATACACTTCTTTTTAAATTCAATTAAACATTTTTTTTTCTAATATTAAGGACTTTTAAGGTGGTAGGGGTCAATTTTTTTTAGGTGTAAATGCTACATCAACAGATAAGCTAAAATTTAATTTTTTAATTAAAAACTTCATGAAGTACGATTTCAATTTATTTGGCCACTTAAGTTTATCTTAAGATGATGTTATTAACTTTTTATACGTTTTTATCTTTATAACTAGATTTATGAAGAAAAAAATAGTAGGGATTTCTTTAAATGCTTACAACTAAATAAATAACGAAACAATTACTTGTATTTATAAAGTATTTAAATTAATAGAATTAAATTGTAGATCGAATAAAAAGAAAGAGTGGCACTGCTTACTGTAATAACATTGAGTAAAAAAACTTTAACAAGGTGTCAATTTTAATACAAGAAAATAAAGCCTTAACTTAAGCCAGTTAGTCTGAGTCACCCTGTCTTAATATAACTTAAAAATATTATTAAGCAAATAACTTGACATAAATTACTCTTAATCCAGCTTAAGAGACTAAAGGTTTCGGTTTCTAAATATGAATAGTAATAATAAAATATATAGTTTTAAATAACTTTAAATTTACAAGAAAGGTCAGCTAGCCTGAGTTATGGTGTATGGCAACAAAGCAACCCTGTAACTAGCAATAGTAGTTTTTATAAAACTTGAAAAAAAAATCTCTTAAAAAGCAGTAGAAGTTTTGGAATAATGTGTAATTTAGTATAGAGCTGCTTTATAAAAAAGATTTTTGTTGTTTTTAGTCACTTAAGGTTTTTTTAATATTTGAAACTTTATACTTCATTTAAAAACTGTTTATAAAAACTTTTGACCTTCTCAATTAAAAAATAAAGGGTATATATAAGTTTCAAAAACATTATCCCACTATACACATCTATATTTTTTTACAAGACTTACCTTGCAAGATAAAGCTTTACTGAACTTTAAAAGTTAATTAAAAATTATGTTTTTTCTAAAAAGTTACTTAAATTTCCTATTCATTATTAAGCTTTTGTAAAAGAGGTTAAGTTAGCTTTTTGACACATTTATCTTTTCTAATGGCTTTAACTTTTAACAGTCAATTTAAATAACTGAGGACTTCTTGAATGTAATGATACTTAAATTAATTACTTTAATTAGGTGTGTACTACTCGATAACTGAAAGGTTTTTAGTAGACCAGGTCCTTAGCTCAAACTTTTAAAGAAGTTTTGTTTATCGTTCAAATAACTATATAGTAAATAGATCTTAGTTTAAGAATTAAGATGTATATTCATGACAAAGACATGACAAATTACTTTTTATTTTATACCAATGTGACAATTTATTTTAAAAATATTTTTCAAGGATTTTTGAAACACTTTTTTTATTTATTTTTAATACAAAATTAAACATAACTAACAAAAATTTTAAAATTTATATAACTACTAAAATGATACTCTAAATGTGTATAAGTTAAAATTTAAAATAATATAAATTTAATAAAGAATATTTTTTGATTATTATTGATATAATAGCCTTTTCATTGCTAAGTAAAGTTAAAAGTATAGAAATATAACATATAAGTTTTCCGGATTTTACATAATTTTAACATTCAAAGTTTTATCTTTATAATTTTTTTTTAAACTACTAGATTTTTTTTTAGCTTGAAATTCATAATCTATAATATAAATTCAAGTATAATAGCTACCTTAAAAAACTGATATAACTTTTGCTTTGATATTCTTTTACCTATTATTAAGTACCATGGAGAGATTTTAATTATATTTTGATTTTAAAGTAAAAACATATTGATTCACAGGTCAGGATGACATGATTATATTGTTTAGTGTATTTTTATTGCTTGCTTAGGATTTTAAGTTTAATAATTTTCCCTTTGTGTTTTTTAAGTGTTGAAATTATATCTTTTGAGTATTAGCCAAACAACATGTCACCAAAAGATTATTTTACATAAAAAAGATATAAATTATTTTTCATTACTTTAATTTTAATAAAAAAAGTAGAAATAAACATGAATAAATCTATTTAAAAATCTATCAGGGTGGCCACTGATTTTTTCAAATACTCGTTTTAATGTTTATTTAGTTTATAATTATAAACAGTGTGAAGTAGTGTTCAACTAAATAAGATACTGTAAAGCTACTTTAAATGTGTCTTTTTTAAATTGATAATGACAAAAAGTCTATTTTATGTTATACTTTTTTGTTAAATCAGAATTTTAGTACTTAACATGTAAAATGTATTTAAAACTACATTTGTTTTAATTATTCTTGTTCAAAATTCAATATTTTTTAAATTTTATTTCAAAAATTTTTCAAATTACAGGTTTTTTAGCTTATTCCAGGTTTTGTTTTAAGTTTTCCATGTTTTGTGGACACCCTGACTTAACCTTGTAGATTGAAGATTAGAACTGATGTTTATCAAACATTATAAAATGAAAATATTACAATTAAAACATAAAATATTTCTTAATTTTCAAAATTTTCTAAACTAATTAATCTTCATTAAATTAATGTAATTGCATAATTATTGTACTCTTAAAATATATAAGTTTCACAGTTTACCCTTTGTAACACTGTTTTATTACTATATAAGTTAGCTTAAAACTTTAAATGAATTTAACTTATATTAACAAATGAATTAGAGGTCTTTTTTGTTGTAAATACTTATTAATATAAACAGGGATTCTACTGCTTTAGTCAAAAACTATCCTGAATGAACATTTTGTTGGCTTAAGTCACCCTAAAATTTTTGAAATCCTAAGAAAAATCTAAAAACTTTTAAAATCCACTAAAAAACAACTACTTCAATAAAATTGGGTATTAAATAAAAAATATTTCATCTTTTAAACTTACTTTATTAAAGTCTAAAACAATGGCCTATGATTTTCAAAATGTTAAAACAGTTCTCATTTTTCTAAATAAAATCATGACTATATAGAACAGCTTGACTTTAAAATCTAATTTAAAGTATCCTGTGATATCCTGATATTTTCAAAAATTTAAAAATAGTTTGAGTAATACGGAGTATCCTGATTGTGTGGCAACGCTGTACAATTATTTTTTTAAACTAATACTAATACTGATAATTTGCTTCACTAGGTATTTGTATACTAATTTTTTTCACTCAAATTTGTGTGGCCTGATGTTAAATAGGTCCTAATTAGGGCTTTGAAAACTCTCTAAAGATCAGAATATTTCAGGATTCAATCAAAGTGGTTGACACATATACAAAGAAAAACAACCTGTTACATTGGTTTCTGCTAGAATTCCATAAATAAAGATTATAAATGGTTTTTTTTTTTCAATTCAAAAATAATTATACTTTTTTTTTTTCAAAAATGACATGGTCTACTAAATTGTGGCAAATTGTTTAAATTTTATGATTACATAATTTCAATACTGATAAATAACTTGGAGTTATTAAAAATAATACAAATTTGAAAAAATTATAATTTAAATTAGTTTCTTATGTTCAAACTTCTACTTTTAGGATATTTTTAAATGGACAAAGAATTAAAAAGAAATAAAAGAGAGTAACAAACTTGTAGTAAATCTTTTTATTTATTAGTATTTTTTAAAATAACTAATACACTTTTTTTGTTTTATTAAACAACATATAATTTCTACTTTGATTAATACTTTTTATTTTCCATTACTACTATTGTATGAGCTGTGGCTATTGAACTAAATTGGCTTTTTTTGTTTTATTTTCTAAAGCAGTGAGTTGTTAAAAAATCAAACTCAAGTCAATAAATAACATTTATGTCTATTTAGCTCAAAATTATTGATTGAAACAATCTGAAATTGATCTCTAAAAACATATCAACAAAAAAAAGGGTAAAAATAGAAGAAAATTTCATATAAAATTTACAGCACTATGTCCAACTAATAATACACAGTTAATTTCAAAACGTTTTAATAATGTGGTATTTTCATACAAAAAAATATGATTTCAAATTAAACATCATGATTCTTTTGACCATTTATTTTTGTCTAGATCGTAAAAAAAATAACTTTAAATCTGTTCATTTTGAAATGGGTTTGATTGTAATGCTGACGTGTTTCCCCTAATATTTTCTGATTCAGCAAAATTTTCCAAGTTTCTTGTTTATTGATCTTTAAAAACATATTAACAAAAAAAAAAGGGTAAAAATAGAAGAAAGTGTCAATTATAAATTACAACACTATGTCCAACTAATAATACACAGTTGAGTTTAAAATGTTTTAATACTGTGGTATCTTCACACAAAAAACTATGATATCCAATTAAACATCTCGATTCTTTTGACCATTTATTTGTTGTCTTTATTATAACAAATTACTAGAAATGTGTTATTTTGAAATCTGGATTCTATTTTTTCCTTACTATTCCATATCTATTTGCCACCATACCCAAAAATATCATAAATTTATCAAAAATTAAACTTTATAAAATAAATATAATAAGAATGAGAAAATAATTGATACTTATGATAAAAAATTCTTATTTTGATGACTCAGCAAATATTAAGTGAAACACATCCACGTTTCAACAAAATATTTTGAAATATTAAATTTCTGTTTAACATGGGAAAAGCTTAAATTCAAATAAAAGTAGGTGTGTTGTGGTTTAAGAACAATTATTTTTTTTATAAAACTGACAAAAACTATAAAAGCCATTTTAGTTTACTAACCACAGAAAATAACATAATATCAGTGGAATGACACAAAATAATGACTCCTGTTTAAAATTTAATTTGAAATTTAACAGCTTTAAAGAATTAATGTAGCTTGTGTAGTTTTTCAAAGAAATATTGTTAGTTCAGGTGGTAGTAATAAAGATCAATCAAATACAGTATAATTATATGACGTCTTTACTAAGAAATTGTCATCAATCCCTGATATGATAAAACGTAATAGTAACCTCAATTTAATAGTTGTGAAAGACAAATTATTTTATACTGGTGTTAAAATAATAAAATCTATAGTTTTTGTCAACTTAATAAAAATTTAATTGCTCATAAACCACAACCCACCTATTTTTTATTTAAATGAAGCTTTTTCTTTTGAAAATAGAAACGTAGAAAATAAAAAAAAAAATTCATAAGAATCTTGTTGAAACGTGGAAGTGTTTCACCAAGTATTTGATGAATCAGCAAAATAAAGCTAAAACTTATAAATATCAACTAATTTATTATTTTTTATTATCTTTATCTTATAAAGTTTAATTTTAAATTAATATATAAAATATATGGATAAGGTGGCTAATAGATTTGAAATAATAAAGAAAAAAAGCAAATTGTGCTGACTCTGCAAATAATAGGGGAAACACATCCACATTTCAAAATAACAGATTTCTAGTAATTTGTTCCGATGTAAACAAATATAAATGGTCAAAAGAATCGAGATGTTTAATGGAAATTCATAATTTTTTGTGTGTTGATTTTTGTGTGTGTATTTAACATTTTGAAAACAACTGTGTATTATTTGTCGGATATACTGTTGGAATTTATAATTGAAATTTTCTTTTATTTTTAACAAAATTTTTTTTAATTAATTTTTACTGTCCATTTTTCTATTGTTTAGTTAATAACTTTAAGTTAATAAACACAAATCTTTTTAATTGACTTGAATTTTTTGTTTCAACAACTAACTGCATTGCTTAAAAAAGCCATTTTAGTTCAATAGCCACAGCTCATACCATAGTAGTAATGGAAAATCAAAAGTATTAAATAAAGTAGAAAGTACATATCTTTTACTAAAACAAAAAAGCTTTAATAGTTATTTTAAATATTATTAATAAATATAAAGTTTTTACTACAAGTTTGCTACTCTCTTGTATTTGTTTAAAAAATTTTGTTCATTTAAAAAGCTCCTAAAAAAAGAAGTTTGAATAAAAGAAACAGATATAAAATTAAAAATTATTCAAATTTGTATTATTTTTAATAACTCAAGTTTTTTATCAGTATTGAAATTATGTAATCATAAAATTTAAACAATTTGCGACAACTTAATAGAGCATGTCATTTTTGAAAAAAAAAAGTATAATTATTTTTGAATTGAAAAAAAAACTATTTATAATCTTTATTTATGGAATTCTAGCAGAAACCAATGTAACAGGTTGTTTTTTTTTTGTATATGTGTCAACCACATTGATTGAATCCTGAAATATTCTGCAATTTAGAGAGTTTTCAAATCCCTAATTAGGACCTATTTAACATCATGCCACACAAATTTGAGTAAAATAAAATTAGTATATAAATTGCAAGTGACACATATTATCATTATTGGTGTTAATGTCAAAAAGTATTTGTACAGGGTTGCCACACAATTAGGATACTTCGGATTACTCAAACTATTTTTAAATTTATGAAAATATCAGGATGACTCAGTATAATTTAAATTTCATTTAAAAGTCAAGCTGTTCTAGATAGTTTTGATTTTATTTAGAAATCTTTGAATTCTATTAAGATTTTGGAAATCCTAGGCCATTTTTTAGACTTCAAATGAAGTTTAGTTGAATTTATTGAAATACTTTTTATTTTATACCCAACTTTATACCTGAGTTGTTTTTGAGTGAATTTCAAAAAAGTTTTTAGTTTTTTCTTAAGAATTTTTAAAATTTCAATGTGACTCAAGCAAATAAATGGTCACTCAGGACAGTTTTTTGACTAAAACTTTAGAATCCTTGTTAATATTAATAAGTACTTAAAACTAAAAAGAACTTTTACTCATTTATTTATAGAAAGTTTATTTACTTTTAGTTATTAAGCTAACTTGCATAGTAATAAAACACTGGTACAAAGGGTAAACTATCAGACTTATGTATTTTACAGAAAACAATAACTATGCAATTAAGTTAAATTACTAAAAATTAAATACTTTAAAAATTTTGATTATAAAGAAATGCAATATGTTTGAAATGTAATATTTTCATTTCATAATCTCTGAAAAACATCAGTTTCAATCTTCAATCTACAAGGTTAAGTCAGGGTGTCCACAAAATATGAAAAACTTAAAACAAAACCTGGAAAAGGCTTAAAAACATGTAAATTGAGAAATTTTTGAAATAATTTTTGAATTAAATGGAACTTTAAACAAAAATCATTAAAAATTAATAGGCTAATACTGAAAAACTTTAATTTTAACACTTATAAACACAAAAGAAAAATTATTAAGCTTAAAATCCTAAGCAAGCAAAAAAAATACATTCAACAATCCAATCATGTAATTCTGACCTGTGAATCAGTATGTTTTAAACTTAAAAATCAAAATTCAAACAAAACCTTTCATGGTACTTAATTATTTTTAAAAAACATCAAAGCAAAAATTATATTTAACTTAAAATAAGAGTTTATAATGTGGCTATTTAACTTTAAAACTATGGTATATAAATTTCAGCCTAAAAAAATGAGAAATATAGTAGTTTTTGAAACAATTAAAAATAAAAAACTTTGATTATTAAAATAAATTAATATTTGGAAAACTGACATGTTTTATTTCTTTAACTTTAACTATACTTACTAATAAAAAGGCCATTCTATCAATAATAATAAAAAAACTCTTAATTAAATTTATATTATTTGTAATTTAAGTTCACACACATTTAAAGAATCATTTTAGTAGTAATGTAAATTTTAAAATATTTGTTTCTTTTGTTTAATTTTTTTTAGATATTAGAATTTAATTTTAGAAAGAAATAAAAATATATTATGTTTAAAAAAACCTGGAAAATTATTGTGAAAATAAGTTGTCAGTCTAGTATAAAAATAATAAGTAAAATTATTTTAGTTACAGTCTTTGTCATGAATATACAATCAATTTTTATTTCAATTTAGATTGAAATGATTAACTTAAGAAAACTAACTTTATTGGCACTTATTAAGCTTCAAATGATTTTTTTAGTAAAATCAATGAATTATTTTATAAAGTTATTAGAATTAAAAATGTAGTTATACATGCGGAAACTACAAACAAAAAACATTTATGTATAAAATTAAGATATAAGGGTTGTCACACACTCAAAATAACTAAGAATTTTTGTATATATTTCGGACTGACCCAAGATGTTTTTTTTATAATAGAAATTCATAATAGTTTGCTAAGAATATTCAAACATTCAGGATAACTAAATGAATGAATACCAAAGATAGATAAATAAAGAAAATCTACTTATGACTCGGAATTATTTAGTTTTTCTAAAATGAAATTAATACAGTTTTAATCTCTTGCAAGTATATTAGACATAAGGTAAAGGTTATTATTACTATGTAAAATACTCTTTTTAAAGTTTAAAAAAACAAACTAAATTTCTTTGATTCATTTTACTTCTTGTGAAATTTTAGTGGTAAGTTTAATGTAACAAATATTCAAATAGTTTTTACATATTCTACTTAGTTTGATTTAGGCTCATTTGATCTTTTTATCAAAACACAGTTGGCTAACTTTATTAAATGTAATTATAATTATTTCAAGTGTTTTTTCTTAATTTTATTTTTTTTATAATATGTGCATCTTTATTACTGTACTACTTTTCTATAAATATAAGTTTTAATTCTTAATTTTTAATCATATATCACTCCCTGCATTAACTCCTTTAAACATATTAGTCGTTTTTATTTAAACAATATTGTAGTATTTGTAATGATGTCTATTATTTGTAGTGTTAAGTATCTGTGAATTACAAAACAAAAGTATAAGCTCAATTAAATGAATATTATCAATTTTATAGGGTGGTTGAATATTTTGTTATTTCTATTGTTTAGTTTAGTACTTTAAAACCATTAAAAAAATTACACATTACAAGTTCACAGTTTTATTCATGTTTATTAACAAAATATTTTCAATTAATGTGGTTTTATAAAAAATAAAATCTTTAAAGTGTTCTTACATCCTAATTTTTCAAGTGCTAAAAAACACGGAATTTATACATTAATTTATTTTGAAATAAAAAAAGCAGAAATCCAGTTAAATTTTTAAACTTATAAATATTATTTTGAGATAATTAGATTTTTTTTATTTAAAACTGTAGTTTTTAAAGTTAAAAACAAGTTAGTCACCGAAGTTTTTTCATAATAAACATTAAGTTTAAATATTCTTCTTAATTAATAAGTAAATTATTTTGAAATAGCTAAACATATTCAAACTAATATTTTCAGATTTTTATAACAAGATTAAACAAAGTATCATCAAGTTATGTCAGGTGAAAGTAATATGGACCATACTGATGTTAAAAGAATAATATTTAATAATAACCATGAAAAATTAGCAAGTGTTGGTGCAACTTGTAGAAGTTCAGTAGTTGATTGTTTTAAAAACAAATGCATGAAGTTTTTCACAAAACAATTAGATAATAAAAGTGTACAAGCTAACAACACTTTTGAAAGTACAGGTAATAAAATTTAAAAAATGTTTTAGATTGATCTATTTGTTATATTTAGTTTTAATAATATTTATTAATTTTAATTTTGTATAGACTTAATTTGTTCGTTAAAGCATAACTTTTATGCTTAAAAAGGATTAAAAATTTAAAAGAAAAGACTTAGTATTAATATAAGATGTTATTAAAAAGTTTTAAAAAAATTTGAAAACTGTAAACTATATTAAGAAAATTAAAATGAATAGATAAAAAGAGCATATTAGGGGTTAGTTATATTTTTCGATGTTGATATTGACTTTTATGTAAATTATAAAGGTAAACTACAAACAATTAATTCAACTATTGAAAAAATATATAATGCTTGAGATATAGTTATTTTATTTAAATGTTACAAATTTAAGCTATTTTACTGGAATATTTTTACAGTAAAACTAATCAGAAATCCAAAAAATCAAAAAATATAATCTTACCCAACATTTTTTAAACTTAATTATTCAGGTGATATTATTGTTATTGAAAATTTATTGTAAAGATTGAGAAAAAATTTGACCCAAAAAAAGAAAAGCACATCTGGAAAAATGTCTTTTCAAATTAAAAAAGACAACTTTATTTTTTGGTACAATAGTAATGTTAATTATTTACTTAAGATTTGAAAAAGACTGTTTAAAGTGTAGGAAAAGATATTCTTTTATCTTGTCGGTTTTTTCTTTTACAGTTTAAAATATTTCTAAACATCTATAAACAGCACTAATCCAAATCTCTTATCAGAGATCTGCTAGTAGACTACCATATCTTATAATGTTAAATTTAAAAAAGTAATACTGTAATATTTTTTTATTTTTAAACAATAATTACAAAAACTTTTACTGAATTTAATTTTTTTTTTTATTTAATAAAAGCATTATGTAATAAAACAATAATATTGTTATCAATTACGTAGATTTCTAGTTCTAAATCTATCAATTACTCTAAGCAAATTTACAAATATGTTATTTATACATGCTTAATTTTTTAGATATACCAAATATGAAAGAATATGAAATCGTTTTAGCTTTGAAAATAAATAAGCTTTTGCAAACAGAAAATGCAAACATGAAGATAAGTAAAATCATCCGAGATAAATTAGCTGTCAAAAACGTTCTTACTTTTTACAGCTTAGCTAAACTTTACAAACTACCAACTGTTTCTGAGTCATCATTGCTTTATATTGAGCGTTGTTTTCCAATGATTGTTGAAACTCAAACATTTTTACACTTAAACTTTAATCTTGTTGCGAAAATGCTTAACAGTTCTGAACTAAATATTCACTCGGAAGTTGAAGTATTTAATGCAGTTATTAGTTGGTTGGAATACAATAGTGAACAACGTAGCAAATATGCAAAACAATTGTTATTAAGAGTACGATTTCCTTTAATGTCAGAACACGCATTAAAGTATATTTCAAACTGTCATTCAACATTCAATAAAAAAGGGGAATGTGTTGAACTGATAAAAAAAACTTCAGCTAATAAAAAAAATATCTTTCAAAATAACTTAAGCAGCTTATATACTAATAGGTATTGTAGTCAAGATCAATTTAAAATATTAGTTTGTGGTGGTAATAAACCTAAGTCTAGTACAGATTTTATAGTTGCAAGTGTAAAACAGATTGATAAAAGGAATTTACACAAAATTAAAAGACTTTCCTCAATGAAAGAAGATCGAACGAGTTTTGAAGCTGTTTTTTTAAAAGGAGAAATTTACGTATTTGGTGGTACTAAAAGTTTAGTAAACTATTTTGTCGTAGATAGTGTAGAAAAATATTCCTTTTCTACCAATAAATGGACTACACTAACTAAAATGTTTGATAAACGTCTGCACTTTTGTGCTTGTTCATTTATTGATAAAGTATTTATTTTTGGAGGTTGTTTATTTGGTAGCAATAATTATGGTTTTACAACTAGTTCTAATTTAGAATTCAATATTGAACATAACAGTTTTAGAGAATTTTGTGAAATGAATGTAGCAAGAAGATGTACAGCTTGTGCAGTTTTTCAAGGAAATATTGTTGTTTCCGGTGGAATTGATGTAATTGATAATGATTTGAACTCAGTAGAATCATATGATGTATTTGGTGATAAATGGTCATCAATGCCTAATATGATAAATCGTCATAATAATCACAGTTTAACTGCTGTAAAAGATAAATTGTTTGTTATTGGATATGAAATAGACACTTGTGAAGTTTTTGACAACGTTTGTAAGAAATTTGTTGCTTTTAAGAAGCCACCAAGTATCACTTATAATAAGTGTGTGTCGGTAGGTAACAAAATTTTAGTTTTTCAAAAATGCACTTCATCAGTAATTTGTTATAATGTTGATGAAGATAAATGGTCTGAAGAATCATGTCAAGTAACAAAATATATTCAAAATTTTGCTTGTGCAAAGTTACCTTGGTTTTAAATAATTAGTTTAATGTACATATTAGTTTGATGATTGTGAATTGAGTTTGTGCATTGCAAATAAAAGGGTTTTATTAGAATGTTGTGTTTATTTTATTTAACCACCGAAAGTTATTTAGTCTTAAACACAATTTGCTTATATATTAGCTATGTTAAATAAAAATAAATTGTTAGGAATTTTCAAATTTAACTGTAGCTGTTTTTATTAAACCATTTTCAATATTTTTAAATTTTTTTAATTATTTTTATAAAGCGATTAGGTAAACTAAGGTTCTTGAAACAAAAATCTGCGCCATGCAATTTTTTTTTTGTTTACAGCAAATTAAACGAAAAATTTTCAAAAAACTAACGATCGTAAACTTAGCTTGAGAGCGTTTTTTAAGAATTTTATAAAAATGTCCAAACTTTAGGCCCAATTATTTTCCTTATCATCCTTAGCTAATTAAAGACTTTTTTTTCAGTGAAAGGTCCTTTGTAATTAATTTAAATAATAAATTTATTGTATTGGGGTTTGATTTAAGTGGGGCTCCTTTAGATATTTACTTTTTTTTTATACAAATTTTTCTCCAAAAGTAGTAACTTTATTCAAATTTTTTTTATACATACTTGTTAAAATAAGTTTTAGGATGTTGTAATTTTTATTTCCACAACAAACCTGAATAAATTTTTCAGAAAAATTCCAATTTTTCACGACTTTCGTTTTCAGACATACAACTTTTTATACAAAAATTAAAATATAATTTTAATACTTTTTATTTTTTGACAGATTTGTTTAATTATCTTTTATGATGTTGTGATATTTTTTCCCCAGTTTGTTATTGCTTGTAAAATATATGACCCATACAAGTTTTATCTAAATTCTTAGCAAATCTACTTGAGAGATTTCAGCATAAGTGCTAAAAGTTTAGGTAAAATTTGTATGGGTCATATATTTAAAAATAAATGATAAATTGAAAAAAAAAATCAACATCATTAAACTCATTTTAAAAAGTATGTTCAAAAAAATTTGAATTAAATTATTATTTTTGGAGAAAAGCTTCTATAAATAAAAAGCAATGTAAATTTTTAAAGGGGCCCTACTAAAAAAGTGAAATCCCAATACAATAAATTTATTTTTTAAATAAAAGACTAATTCTCTAGATTAAAGAAAAAAGTTTTTAATTAGCTTTTAAGATAAGGGAAATATTTGCGTCTTAAGTTCGGAGACTTAAGTTCACGCTCGTTTAAACTTTCTATTAGGATCTTTACCAATTGTAGTTTATCATCTTTTTTGTTCAAAATATTATTTTTATGGTGTTATTACAATAAGGTTAAAATGCAGAACGCACAGGTTTTATTCTTTAAAAAATGGTCCAAGACATCTTAAATATAACTGATTTCTTATTTAAGGTTTTTATTAAATACCACAAATAATAAACAAAATAAAATGTGTGATGTAAAACGTTTCATATGAAAAGGTATTCTTTAATTTATTTTATTAATTTTTTTTATTTATTCGTAAAATAAATTTTGTATTTGTACTTTGTATTTTTTTATTTTATTTATACAAATACTAGTTACTAATCTCATAATATATTGGATATTATTGTTTTACTTTATTAATGCTATTTTATATATATCTTTATATTTAGATCAATTAGTTCTAATTACGCTTTACATATCGTAGTGAAGCACATTATATTCTATGTAAAAGGATCTTTTTGGAAAATAAGTCTAATATTGTGCTTCAAATAATTCAATTTTTTTTGACCACATATAAACTTTCTGTTTGTCGATATTTCTTTTAGAGTTTGTTTCCAACGGATAAAGGGTTTAAGCTGTTAAGATGTAGATGCGCAGTAGAGAGATAACTAAATTAGTTTATAAATCATTTAAGTCTCATTTAAATTAGTAGTTTTATTGTTATAACTTAATATATATATATATATGAAATTTTAGGAAAATATAAATTTATTGTTAGTAAAATAAAAGAGTTTATTATTTTTGAATATTGTAAAAAGTCAAGCAACTCTTGTTTCTTAGCTACACTATTACCAAGATTGTTATGAAAACATTTAGTAATTCAAATATTTAAATTAATAGATGATTATAATGTAGTTTTATCAATTTATATATTTTTTGCATTAAAACAAAATCTAAAATTTTATTTTTTCTTTAATTTGTATTGTGTAAATAAGTAGAATAAAAGCACATGGAAAACATATAATAAAATTAAAAAACATATATACAAAATGATGTGAATTAAAAAAACTTAATTACTTTCACAGAACCCACTTAAAGAGCTTTAAAAAAATCAATTTCAAAATAACAGAACTTTTGTTTAATAAAAGCAATTAAGTTTTGTTCAATAATCACCTGTAGGTTCGAAATGAATTGCATTTTGCTAAATAAAATACAAAATTTATAAAAAAATCAGTGTAATTAATGTAATCGTCTTTTATCTGTAGTTTTGTGATGTTTAGTTTATTGTTTAGATGGAAGATTATTTTCAGCAATGAACATTTGTACTCAACAATATTTAGTAACTTCGTCATATTGTACTGTTTTATTTGTTTTGCTTTTTAGCAAAGTGCAATTTATTTTTAACTAACAGGAGACATAACAATTTTGCTGTTGTTGTTACTTCTGTTATTTTTAAGCTCGATTATTCTTATTAGAAACATAACATTTACAAATTAATTTTCTAGTTTAATCTTCCCTTATTCTTTTTTTAATTAGGTATTGAACTTTTTGAAAAACAAGAAAATTGTAAGTACAAACATCAAAATTGAAAAAATATCTATGTTGATAAGTTTACTAAAAAGCAATGCGTATATCTGATATCAAGCAGTACATTTTATCAAAAACTGTTTCTGATTATAAAAAATGTAAAAAACGACTTATCTCAGCTCGGCTGTTCTGTTGAAACAACTTTTTCTATTTCTATTAAAACCGGCCTCTTTGCTAACAGCTTGCTTTACACATTATCTAATTTCGTAGGATTTTGTGTAGATACGGAATTCGTTAGGTTTTAAAAGTGAATTGTTAACTTAATGATCAGCACAAGACATTGTTTTAGTTAATAACACTCAATTATAGACACTGAACATAAAAAGTAGACATAAAATAATTGGAACTAGAGATTGTTGTTTTCGTTGGTAGTACGAATAAGTAACCAAAAATTTTTCCGCTGAACTATATTGAAAAACTGTTGTTATCTTTTTGTGCTTAATGTATGCATTTTAATTAAATTCATTCGAATTGAAATTAAAAACTATTTATTTGATAAAAAAAACTTTTGTTTTTACAAAACTATTGTTTATATTCATTATTGAAATTAAAAAAAAAAACAATATAAAAAAGGGTGAGAACTTTTCTGAAACTCATAAAAAAATTTAAGATAACTTTAAATATTATAATAGCTAAAGTTCACTTTAATATTCTTTGTATAGCTACTTACGGAGTTTTGATAGTATGATAGATTTTTGGGTAACAAGTACAATTTATTGATATAAAATTTTGTATTAAACAAAAGTTTAATTTACTAAAACTTATGTTTTGGTTACTTTTATTCAATCACAATTTTTCTGATGACGTTTGAAAAAAAAAAGCCAAAAATACAAAAAAAAAATAGTATTTTAAACAGAAAACACAACGGTTTTTTAGTTGAAAAGTTTATTAAACACATTTGTTGAATATTAAAACTTGAATGTAAAACACAATATTTTAAATCAAAATAAGACAAAATAAATGTAATTTGTAAGCAAATTATTCTTATTTTTAACAGAAAAATAAAGTTTTTGTATTGCAATATTTTTTTAAAGATAATTTTTCCCTTGTTTCAGTAATTATTCTCAGTTATGAACATAAACATTATAAAATGGTTTGTATTTGATATTTTGTAACTTTTCGCTGTTTTGAAAAAACAAAATCAATCGAGCCATTTTAGTGTAATAACCACAGCTCATGTGGCTTATACATTAGCAGTGGAAAAACAAAATAATCCAAAGAAAGAAACTATGTTTATGCTATTGAAATAAAAAACATTATAAGTTAACTGAAAGGTTTGAAATAAATCGCAATAGAAAAATTATTTATTTTCTGCTTGTTGATTTCAATATTTTCATAGACACACTTTTTTGTTAGATATAAATAAAAAAGTAATTTAAAAAGAAGAAATGATAGTTTGCTTTCATTAATTTCTTTTATTTAATATAAAAAACACTGAATAAGCTATGTGAAAATGCATAAATGATTATAAAGTTTTTACTACAAGTTTGCCACTCCCTTATACTAGTTTAAAAAGTTTTTTTTTATTTTTAAATAACTTTTTGAAACTTAAGAATTTTTTTATTTATATTAGTTTTGGAATATTCCAAGTTCTTTTAACAATATTGAAGTTATGTAAACATAAAATTTAAACAATTTGCTACAATTCATTATTAATTAAGACAAATAAAGTT
This sequence comes from Thalia democratica, assembly GCF_965202585.1. Taxonomy (NCBI): domain Eukaryota; kingdom Metazoa; phylum Chordata; class Thaliacea; order Salpida; family Salpidae; genus Thalia; species Thalia democratica. The sequence continues at coordinate 115,155,516 of NC_139165.1, read as the reverse complement.
GATATTTGAAATTATTTTTCATTTTATAACATAAACTCTTTTTTATTGAGTTCTAGCAGAAACAACTGTAACAGGATATAAATCAAAATTTTTATAATGTATTTGTTCTTAGATTACAAGTTTTCAAAGTCCCCTTAGCATCAGGCCACTCAAATTTGATTGAAACAAAATAAAATTGCAAGTGACACAGAATTACTATCAAAAAACATTTATAAATGCCACACACTCTGGATACTAATGATTACTATTTTTTTTATTTAAGAAAATCTCAGAATGACTCAGTTTATCTTGGGACAATTTAAATTTGTTTTTAAAACTTAGGCTGTTTTTTTAAAACCCAGGCTGACTCAAAATAAATTTGTTTTTTTTTAAAGACCTCAGATAAGTTTTAAAGTTTTTAAAACATCTCAAGTTGTTTATTTATATAGATTTTTAATTAGATTTACTTTTTATTTTATTTTATAACTAATTTTGTTAAACAACCTGGTTTTTAGTGGTTTTGAAAATTTTTAAGTTTTTTCTAAGGATTTCAAAAAACTCACGATAACTTAAGACAATTGAAAATCATTCAAGAAAAAGGTCACTCAGGGTCAGGATAGTTTGTGGTCAATTAACTTTTTTTTGAGTTTAATTGTGGCAACCATGTTTATAATAATAAAAGTATTCAACATAAATGACCTTTCAATAATTTATTTACATAAAACTTAATTACTTTGATTGCTTTAAGCTTATTTAAAAGTAAAAAAAAACTGTTGCAAAAAGTAGACTATTAGACTGATGCTTTTAACAAAAAAATATTATCTATTAAGTTAAGTTAAAAAATAAAAATTAAATATTTTAGCAAGTTTTCAATGAATTTTTATATATATAATATTTAATATTTTATTTTTGTAAAACATCTGTTTCACTTATTGATCTACAAGTATAAATTTTTTTTAAAAACCCTAGAAAAATTTCTTATAAACCAGTAGTCACGCTGTTAATTTTTTGAGAGGTTAAAATTTGGTTTTGTTCAATTCTACCTTGTCCTTTATTAGTTACATAGGGTGGGGGAGTTGGGGTTCCACCTTGATTTTTACAAGTTAATCTTATTTTATAGAGTTTTATCTGAGCTATTAGACATTTTTAACTGCTTGAAAAAACTCAAAGTATTTTTTGAGATAGGAGCGATAAAAGTCAGTGACCTCAATAGGTTACTAATGGAAGGTGCAAACTTAAAACGTGAAAAAAGACCATTTCACTAAAGATCTATCTCCTCCTTCATTTGTTAAGCAATCTTTTTTAAATTTTCACAGAAAGTATATTATTAAATTTAAAAAATCGAATGCAGCAATTTTATAAATTAAAAAAAAATTATTAAAAAAAAAACCACCTATTTTTTTTGTTTTTTTTATCTAAATTTTTTAGTAATTTTTATTTAAATTCCAACATTCAAAGTCTTTTAAACTATAAAAGGAACTTTTTCTGAAAGTTTGAGATCTCTAGCCTAAAAAATTAGAGAGAAGATAGATTTTGAGTGATATTTTGAATTTCTTAGAAAATTGACCTCAAAAAACTTGCAGTCCATTCGTTTGTATCGGAAAAATTTTATAAAAAATACAATATCTCAAAGTTAAATAAATTTTTTTAATTCTATAAAAACTGGCTTGTACTTTGTACTTTAAACTTTCATATAAGATCCAGTGTTATTTTTAATAAAAAAAATGTCGGATCTCCCTATGTCTTCAAAGTAATCAAAAATAAGTTGTATGTTTTTAGTAAAAAAAGACCTTTTGGGGACATTTTGTTTCGAAAATACTCACAAGGTAAAATCTCAACACTAAAAACACAAAGAAACATTTTTTAGCATCCAAAAAAAAAACAATCCAACTATGTGAAACAAAATTATAATAATTATATTCTAATAAAATACAATGATGTATTTTATATTAAAGTCAATCAAGATATATTTCAAATTCACAATTATTTTTTATTAATGGTAGAAGACAAAATTTTCAAAACAAAACCATAAGGCCAATTAAGGCCATAGGGGGTTAAGCCTTGTTTTTTACAAGTTAATCTCATTTTATTAAGTTTTCAATATGCTTCGGGTTGGTTTTTACCATTTTAAAACTTTAAAATACTTTTTTGAGATATGACTGGTCAAAGTTGGACCACATAATAGGTTCCTTATGGGGAGAAAAAATATTCACAGCAAAAAAAAAAGACTATTTTTGTTAAAATTTATCTCATCTTACATTTTTCAAGCAATCTTCTTAAAACTTAACTCTACAATAATAAAAAAATAATTATGTAAAACTTTAAATAATTTTGAGTAAAACTTTTCATTTTTGTGATAACATTTAAAATTTGAATTTATTAAAATTCATAAGTAACCTTCTTTTAATATAATGTCTTAATATATAATCTTAAAGGAACATTTCCTGAAAATTTGAAGAAGATTGCTAGAAAAATGAAGGAGGATATGGTTTTATAGTGTTTTTTTTTAATTTCAGAGAAAACTGACCCTGAAATATTTATGGTCCATACGTTTGTATGGGAAACATTTTACAAAACATATAGTGTCTCAAAAGTTAAATAATATTTTTGAATTCTATAAAAAATTGCTTGTAGTTTGTACTTGAAGCTTTCAAATAAAAGCCAAAGTTATTTTATGTAAAAAATATTTTTAACTCCCCTACGGCCTTAACCTGAAAACTTGAATAATCTAAATTCGAAAAGTTAAGCAAAAAGTCAGTTCTTAACTTAAATGATGTCATAGTTTTATATAAGTTGTTTACTTTGTCATAGTATTAAAGTAAATTTGTTAAAATAATGTTTCCCACTTTTGTTATATAAAACAATAACCTTATAAGCAACATATCACAAGATTATAAGGCATGTTATTTAAGTTCTGTTGAATAACTAAAAACTAAAAGATGTCATAGTTTTAAAATTATTAAGAAAAATATTGTTTTACTTTTTCTTTAATAAAATAAAAACCACAAATGCCACAAGTTTTAATGTGTGTGATTTCAATTGTTATTATATTAATAAACAATCTAGTAGAAGTATTTCATAACATGGTTTTGTTTTACAGTGAAAAAATTAACTTAATTTATATATAAATATTTCAGTTGAGCAATTATTTAATAATTTTTTTAAAACTTATTTTATATTTAATTTAGTTAATGTAACAATTGTTTAACGCAAATATATTAACTAGAATTTTTTTCATTTTTTCATTTGAAAATAAAACAGTTTAATGGGTAAGTAAAATGTACCAATTAAAAAAGGTTGTTAGAGTAAAAGATATTGTTATAAATCAAGAAATTTAAATTAGACCTCTAAAACTTTAATAATAGCTTTGCCACAACCTCAAAATAACTAGGGACATTTTATACTTTTAGTTTGAGTCTGACTCAAGATAGCTTTATTTTTATAAAAAATTTATAACCATTTAATAGGTTTGCCACACATTCAGAATAAGTAGGGATATTTTATATTTTTATTTTGGGTCTGACTCAAGATAGCTTTGTTTTTATAAAAAAATTATGATCATTTTACAGGGTTGCCACACATTGAGAGTACTCACCATAACTCAGATAAGTTTTTTTTTTATTAACTCAATTTAGTTTTAATTTCAGACCAGTGTTTTCAAGATATAAGATTAAGGTTGTTAATACTGTTCCAAAAATAAATGTTTATCAACGAAACAAATTATACTTGATTTTTGAAAATTCTTGTTTAAACGTTTATGCTTAACTTATACACTTAACACTAATACACACTTTCATCTACCTACTCACTCATTTGATTTTTCTGAAAGCTTAGGCTAGTTAGCTTTACTAAGTATAGTTTTTATTATTATTGATAATTATTATGTTTTCTAATTTTATTATTTTAATGCTTTAGTATATTTTAATCCTTATTTTTATAATTAGTTTCTATGAGTATTTAAAGTAAAACAGACTGACTTTTTTTTTGTTTTACATACCTACAACTCTGAAAATAGTTTGAGAAAAATATTCCAGTACAGCTATATATAGTTTTAATAGTTTTATTTTATAATTAATTGTATTAGACTGAAAAAGAGTTTACGATTTTTCATTCAGAGTTTTAAAAAACTGTTTAGCTATAGTTCAAAATATTTTTTTCTTAAATAATATTTTTATATTTAAACATTACTTTCCTAATTAAGAAATTTAACTATTAAAAATAAAAATAATTTTTTACACAAAATATTTTTTGATTATATTGATAATTTTTTTTTTATTGGAATTATAACTATTTAGTATTATATAGAACAGTAAGTTATGTAACTCAGAATATATATACATTACTACTACAGTTGCTTAAGGACTTTTGCAAAGGCTTAACATTGTGGTAATAGCATTCTATATTAATATTACTCGAGGATAACTTTTTAAGCTAAAACAAAAAAAACATTTACTAAACAACTTTCTTTCTTGCATTCTGGCAAGTTTCTTGCATTCCTACAATAAAGTTTTAGATAAAATAAATTTGGCTTGTTGGTAATATTTTACAAGGTTAACATAATAATAAAAATAATAATAAATGACCTTAAGTTACCAAATAAACTAGACTATATTTTAGATTAAAAGTTTTGTTTTTTTGGTAAAATACTATTTAAATATTATTATTATCTTCATATCATTCGCTGCTAATACACTTAGAAACATTTTGGTCTTTTGTGTTTTAAAAACATAATAATTCTTAAAAGTTAGTCCATTATCATTAGTAATAGGTATTTATAAATAAAAAAGTAAATATAAAAGCTCTATTTATAGAATATAATAAATTTCTAGTGTAGCTGAATAAGTTTTTAATTTTAAGGTTTATATTAGTACTTTACAAACCATTTTAAAGAGTTATATTGCTTTATTATATGATGTTTATTTATTTATGATATTAGAAATTCATTGTTTTGTTTATGTTGCTTTACAAAACATTTTTTTTTAATAATTTTTATAAAACACAAAATTTCAATATTTTTAAGTGCTAACACTTGTTTATTTTTACTTTAAGTTTTTTGAAATTAAAAACAGTAACCATTTAGTTAAGTTTTTTAGTATATAGATTTTTAAATTTTTAAAAGTACAATTTTGTTTTTTTATTTCAAAGGTTCTATTTTTTAATGTTCAAAATTAGTTGGTCTTCAAACTTAATTTCAGTATAAACTATTAGTTAAAAGTTGTTTTTAATAAAAAATATATATTAAAAAAGCTAATACATCTTTATTATATTTTTTCATTTATTTATAGCAAAATAATAAAAACATTATCAAGTCATGTCAGGTGAAAGTAATATGGACCATATTGATGGTAGGAAAATGAAATTTGAAGGTAAACATGAAAAACTAACAAGTGTTGGTGCAAATTGTAGAAATTCAGTAGTTGATTGTTTTAAAAACAAGTGTATGGAGTTTTTTACAAAAAATTAGATGATAAAAGTGTACAAGCTTACAATACTTTCACCAATACAGGTAAAATAATCTAAAAAATATTTCAACATTTATCTTTTTTTTTTAATAGTTTTAATATAATTGTTTTTTATAGATTTATGGATTTAGATAAAAAAAATATTCTATGGTTACAAAATATTATAAATTAAAAAAATATTTTGATAATCTTTATTAAATTTTATAAAAAGTGCTTAAATATTGAATACTCTAAACTATTTCAACTATGAATTCAAATAAGTAAAACTAAAACTGTTAAGGACATAAATAGGCTCCTAGTGATCTTTTTTATTGAATATTTGAGTTGACAGTTATTTTAAAGTTTGATAGTTTATATCAATATTTTTTAAATATAAAATTTAACTTAATTTTGTGATAAGTCAATTTGTTTTAAACTTATCCTATATAACCATATTGACTAAAATATTTTTACAGTTTAGACTATCCAGAATACAAAAATAATTTTCATTAATTTTTCAAGGTGTTAAACTTTTATTTTCAGTAAATCTTCTTTGAATCAACAAAATCCTGTTGTAAAGACTAAGCAAAATATGACAAAAAATATGACAAAAAAAAAGAAAGTTTCAAAAACGCTTTTCGGAAAAATAAAAATTTTAATGAAATAAACTATAATACTTGTTATTGTTAAGTAAAAGTATTATAAGACAAAAAAAAGTTGCTTAATTTATGAGGTTTTTATTTTAAACTTTTTAATTTTACATATCTTAAGGTTTAGTATAATCACAAAAACCAGTAAAAAATAAACGTTTTAAATATAAAGTAAACAAATAAAGAGCAAATATTTTGGCCCCACTATCCATTAAATTAAGATTAAAAATGTGTTAGATATCAATTTGTGTTTAGTTTTTTTTTAAAGAAATCATTTACTTTACTAGAAATAAAACAACTAACAGATAGCTATTGATTTAGTTTGCAATATATAATACAACTAAATTTATAAAAACATACAAATCACAAAATAACTTAATTAAAAAAACATACTTTTAAAAACAGCAATGTAGATAGTTCCATAACATAAAACTATTTTTAAATTTAAACTCTTCCTTAAATTATAGACAATTTTATTTGAATTTAATTTAAAATCTCTAAACAAATCAAAACTTGTTATAGAGGGATAGACTTACCTTTTTGTTTTTTTTTTATTTAAGGTTCGGATTTCTATTAAATTTCATTGCCAAGCCCGACCTCCTATTTGTTCGTAGCCAACCTCTAACTTGGAATCTTTAATAAAAAGACGATAATTATCAAATATTTTTGTCTTAATAAATAACAGCTAGATATAAAAAAAAATTAAAATGCACATCATAACTGAAATAAAGATGTCTAGTTGTCTAGATATTTCATTAAAGTTAAACAGATTTACAATTTGAATACTTACATATGTGTATTTTTTTAGATGTACCTAATATGGAAAAAAACGAAATTGTTTTAGCTTTAAAAATAAATAAGCTATTGCTAAAAGAAGATTCAAGCATAAGAATCAGCAAAAACATCCGAGACAAATTAACTGTTAAAAACGTTCTTACTTTTTACAGTTTTGGTAAATTTTACAACGTAACTAGTGTTGCTGAAAAATCCTTGCTTTTCATAGAACGATGTTTTCCTATGCTTGTTGACATAAAAAACTTTTTACACTTGGATTTCAATCTTGTTGCAAAAATACTTGCGAGTTCTGAATTAAATGTTCAGACGGAAGTTGAAATATTTAATGCAACAACTATTTGGTTAAAATACAACTGAGAAGAACGTATCAAATATGCAAAACAATTATTATTAAAAGTCCGACTTCCTTTGCTTTCAGAATCTGCGTTGAAATATATTTTAGACTCTAGCTCTTCATTAAAAAAAATTCAGGATTGTGTTAAAGAGCTAAAAGAAGTTTATATGAAAACGCTAAACAATAGTTCAAATAGCTTTTATACAAATAGGTATTGTAGTCAAAATACGTTAAGCTTGATAGTATGTGGTGGATATAATATTAAAAGTAATGATGTAGTAAATGTTGTGAATCAGGTAGATGGAAATGATTTAAAAATTAATAAAAAATTTCCATCAATGTTAAGAGAACGACATAGCTTTGAAGCTGTTTGTTTGAAAGGAGAAGTTTATGTTTTTGGTGGTCGTTATAAGTATGGTACTGCAGTAATGTCTGTTGAAAAATTTTCACCAATTTCTAATACTTGGAGCTTTAAAGCTTATATGTTTGATAAACGTCAGTACTTTTGTGCTTGTGCATTTATGAATAAAATATTTATTTTAGGTGGTTATTGTTATAATGGTAGATATAAATCAATGAATTCATGTTTTCGATTTGATACAATAGAAAAACGTTGGAATAAAGGACGTGGAATGACTGAAGAAAGGAGTAAAGCAGCTTGTACAGTTTTTCAAGGAAACATTGTAGTTTCAGGTGGATGTGATAGTAATGATGATGAATTGAACACAGTAGAATCGATTGATGTATTTGCCAACAAATGGACAACATTGGCTAATTTGAAAAATGGTCATAGTGATCATAGTTTAGTGACTGTAAAAGAAAAACTTTTTGTTATTGGTAGTGAAACAAATATTTTTGAAGTTTTTGACAATGTTTGTAAAAAGTTTATTGCTGTGAAATACTCTCACAGCTACATTAGCTTAAACAAAGCTATGTCAATTGGAAACAGAATCGTAGTTTTTCTAAATAAAAGTTCATCAATTTTTTGTTATAATGTCGATAAAGGTAAATGGTCTGTTGAATCATGTGAATTGACAAAATATCTCGATGATTTTTCTTGTACAAAGATACCTTGGTATTAACACTATTAGTTAATATAACCTGCTCACTGACAATTAAATTTAACAACTAGGTTGAGAATTTAAGTTTGAGTATTGTCCTAGACATGACGTTAAACTGTTCTAGTGTGTGAATCGATAACCGAAATGTTTTTTTGTACACCAGGTCCTTGGACTAAATTTTTTGAGCGTACTTTTTATCATTTAATAAACAATACACGATATATTTTAATATAATAGTAAATATATTTTAGTTTACTGTTAATTTTTTTTTAAAATATTTTGTAATTTTTTTTTAAAGATATTAATAATAGTTGTACTATTTGAGTTTACAACACTATTAGATGTTTAAGCAGAAACTTATAATTACGTCACAATATTACACTTGAATTTTTGTAAAGAGATAAAGTAATGTAATTTATTCTAGTGTGAAAGTTACAATAAATGTTTGTTAACAAATTTTACCAGCTTATTAGTTGTAAGTTTTTTATAAGTATCAAATTTATAACATTTTTAAGTAGCTTATTTTTTTACTTTTAAATTAATTCACTTGTTAGGTTTAAACGTCTAAGGTTTTTCAAGGCCCTTATTAGACCCCTTTAACAACAGGCTACATAAATTAGATTAAAATAAAGGTAAAAATTGTTATATAAATTCCTACTTTTACAGATTATTAACAGCAAGTATAAATGTAAAATAAATTTATACAGGGTTGCCAAACACTCAGGGTTATTAATTAGTTTATACATTAACTATTTTCTATATACATTAAGTTATTTAACTAAGTTAAAAAACTTTATCAACAACTTTTTTTTTTTAATCTCAATCGATTTGAAGTTTTAACTTTGAAACCTCATAAAAATTGTTCTTATCATAGTAAACACCTATTGTAGAAGTATTTATAAACATTCTTTCTTTTTGTTGTTGAGAAAAATAAAGAACATGAGGTACAAGTAGTTTGCCCCAGAAGCCAAAAGAAATATATGGGTTTGAAAACGACTCAGGACAAAGGGCAGTTATTCATGACAATTTTTTTGACTCAAAGATTGGCAACCCTGTTCAAATCTATAGATTTTTTCAATATTTGTGTATTTTTAGTTAATTGAATTTTAATTAAGGTCGTTGTTTTAAGATTGAGCTAGTGCCATCATTTTAATATATTTCCTATAAACTCCGGCTGACTAAGTTTATCCTGATGTACACAGTCTAGTTTTTAATTTCTCAGAGGGTAGTAACCTTAAAGTTTTAATGGTAGGCTCAAGAAAAAAAATTAAAAAAAAGTTTCAGTTATTCCTTCAGTATAAAGCAACTCTTTAAAAATTTCCTAGTTTAATCTTAGCACTAAAAAAACTATTGCTATGTATTTTTTTTTTACATTTTAATTTCTCTAAAAATACTAAAATGTGGTGACTTAGGACAGTCTTTTTGACTCAAAGATTGGCAACTATATTCAAATCTCAAGAAATATGTTTTTTTTTAAATCTTTTATATATATTTATTGTAGAACACATTTAAAGTATTATTACAGTTTCTTTACACTACTTGTATACTGTTCAAGATCTTAATGTCAGTTCTATACTAAAAATAGACTAATAAAATTACTTTAAAATCATTCATTTTTGTAACATTTTAATACTGGAAAGTAGTTTAAATTTCGATTACTCGCCTGTTGTTTTATTAGTTTAAGCTAGATTTAAAGTTTGTTTAGTATACTTAAGGGTTAAAATGATGATTTTAAATAGTTTAGTAAATTATTTTTGATTGGGCAAAGGTTCAATTTGATAATGAGTTCCAAACAATACGTTAGGGTTAGACCTAGTAAGGAAGTATAATAATGTTTCAAGGCAAACCGAATGCTGAATAAAACAAAAATTAACATAAAACGTCATGTTTAAGTAAGTTGATCTCAAAGAATTAAAATTTTGAAATTTTACAGAATTTTATCTGCAGTTTTCTCAAGTTTAAATAGTTCTTATTATACATATTTAACAAAATTATTAAAACTTTACAATATGTATTACTTTTTAGTAAAAGCTGTTTAGTAGTGCTCAAATAATGCTTATTTTATCACGTTTTTAATTGACTATCACTTATAGCTTAATAACTGCAGATTTTGAGCTACCTTTCCTAGAAAAAATAGCACTGACTTATACAAATAGGCCGACCCGTAATATAGATAAAAAAGTTTAACAATAACTTGCTAATCATGCTCAAACTATTTGAGCATGATATTTTTAGTTTAAACTATGATAAGATATCTAAAAATTTAGTTTTTTCTTAGTTCTGGCGTTTATTCAAAATAATATTAATGGGAAAATAAGTTTACTAAATTTCTAGTATTTTACAATAATTAAAACTAAATTGTATTAAATAACTTATTAACAATTCTCTAATATTATAAGTTCTAGTTTTGAAAAAAAAAATACTTTATGGTTAAAAGTTGAATAGGATCCCTGTCTGACCTAAAAAACTTAAACATTTTGGTCTTTTTCATTTCCTTATGTGAACTAGTGTTGAAAAATGTCTAACGTTGAATATTCATAATTTAAAAGCTGAACAAAACTAAAGCTTATAAAATATAACTATACTGTAAGTTTTGTTTAATAGCAAATAAAACTTATTTTAAAACGTTTAGTTAATCAAAGTTTTTGCATGTTTAAATTAAATTTACATGACTATTTAAATTAATTTAGCAAATAAACAAAGCTGTTTATAATGTTTATAAGTTATTTGCTTTAAAAATAAGCCAATTACTTGAATTTTAATTTCTTTTAATATAAAAACTAGCTTTAACCTAAGATTAAAATTGATAGTTATTTACTTTTTTCTACTTTTTTGTTTTTTTTTTTCGTGTTTATTTTCATCCTAATTGCTTAAGATTTTATATATTTACTACTTCAGTTTTAATGTGTGCTTAAGACATGTCATTAATGATTTACAATAAATATTCTAATGAAAAATTTTTTAACTAAGTTTTTTTGTGAACTAAGATTTTAAATAAATTATTTTAAGCCAACATGTAGCATAAATTACCTTAATAAGTTAATAATTTATGAATATCTATTAAGTACAATTAAAATTATTAAAATTTTTAAAACTATATGTATATACTTATATGTAGATATACTTCAGATAAAACAAAGATTGAAGGAAACGAATTAGCAGTAGCTTTAAAACTTAATAAGTTGATGTTAGATGAAGATAAAAATTTAAAGATATCCGATTTCATAGAAGACAAAGTGACTGTAGATAAAGTTCTGACATTGTATACTTTAGCTAAACTTTTCAACCTAGCTACTATTTCTGAGTCATCTTTGATTTACATTGAATGTTGTTTTCCAATGGTTGTTGAAACAAATAGCTTCTTACACTTAGACTTTAATCTTGTTGCAAAAATATTTTCAAGTTCTGAATTAAGTGTTCATTTAGAAGTTGAAGTATTTAATGCAATGATTACTTGGTTGAAACACAACAATGAAGAACGTATGAAATATACAAAACAATTGTTACTAAAAGTCCGACTTCCTTTATTGTCAGAACAAGCGTTGAAATATGTTTTAGATGTAAGTTCTTCCATTAGTAAAAATAATGAACATGAAAACATATTAAAAGAAGTTTTAGCAAAAAACGACTACTTTAAAAATAAGTCAGCTGTTTATTGCACAAGTAGGTATTGTAACCGAAATCAATTTAATTTCTTAATTTGTGGTGGTTGTGACTTGACAAAATTTTATAAAGTTGTAAGCAAAGTACATCGAATTGATGAAAATGATAAGAATAATGTTTATTGTCTTACTCCAATGAATGAATGTAGATACAGTTTTGAAACTGTTTGTTTAAAAGGAGAAGTTTGTGTCTTTGGTGGGTTTGATAACGCTAGAAGTTTGGTAATATCAGTTGAAAAATATTCACCTTCTAACAATAAATGGACGGTATTAACTGACATGCTTGATAAACGTCAGTACTTTTGTGTTTGTGCATTTATGGATACAATATTTATTTTCGGTGGTTCTTTCTATAATAATAGTGATGACGATAATATAAAAACTAACACTTGTTTTGAATTTAATACTAAAAAACAACAATTTTAAAGAAGTTTCTGGAATGAATGAATCAAGAGATTCTGCAGTTTTTCAAGGAAATATTCTAGTTTCAGGTGGTGAGAATAATAATAAAGTTGTTGTAAAAACAGTAGAATCATATGATGTATTTGCTGATAAATGGTCATCGATGGCTAATATGATAAATCATCATGAATATTATAGTTTAGTTGCTGTAAAAAATAAACTATTTGTTATTGGTAATGGAAATAACAAATGCAAAGTTTTCGACAATATTAGTAAGAAGTTTGTTGCTCTTAAATCATCTTACACTTTAAGTGTGAATAAAGCTATGTCGATTGGAAATAAAATTGTAATAATTCAAGATAACAGATCAGCAATTTTAATTTACAATGTTGATAAAGATGAATGGTCTAAAGAATCATGTAATATTACTGAAAACATTTTATGCCTAAGTATTAAAATTATCTTACAATTATTTCAAAAACTATTTTTAAAACTGCCTGAAACGTATAAGATTTAAAATAAAAAAATTCTGATTTTGATTCTATTATAACTTTTAATAAATAAATTAAAATTTTTGAAAATTTTCAACTTTACAAATTTTATTTTCTTTTTTTGCATAATCTTAGGACCATAAATTTTGAATGAATGGTACAGACAGCTAAAAATAAACAAAGATAATAAATTTTAGTGGTGATTTAATAATACTATTGATTCAGCCGTTTAAAAATTTACTCTAAGATAAACTTAATGTTATTTTTACAGAGTTCCTAAAACTCGTTTTATATCTTAAAATGCAACAAATACTGACAAAATTAGCTTAATGTTTGCAAAAAATCTTTAAATTAAGTATTATTTATAATACAGCCTCAAGGAAAAGAAAAAAATCACTACTTTCAAAGTTTATTCTGCCGGACTTGAGATATAAAAAGTTGCTTAATTAATCAATTTAAAAGCACTATTCAAACAATAATATGACAATATATAGGATAAAAAAGTGCTTGTTAAGATTATTTTTTAATTGATTAGTCTAATTAGCGTATGTTAAAGAAAAAAAAATCAGTAACCTAGACAACTTAAAATTATCATTTATATTTTATTGCCAATTGCCTGTATTCACTCAGTATTATAATCTAACAGTACAACACCCGTCACAACCGATCACTTAATATACCCATGTAGACTATTTTTGCGATAATCTGTACTCAATCAATCTTATATTCTAATAAAATAATTCCCATCCCACCGAATATTTAGAATGATAGATTACGATAATCAGTAGTATATGTCAATTAAACAACACCCGTCTACCCGATTAATACCTAGGTTTATTTTATTTAAGGTTGTCAGTATTCTGTAGTTTCATCAATCAATTGAACAACAACCGTCACCCCGATCACTTACAAATCCTAAGTATATTTTATCTGAGGTTTAAGGTATTGTATAGTTGCATATGTCAATTGAACAACACCCGTCAACCCGATCACTTACAATACCTAGGTTTATTTTGTTTAAGGATGTCGGAATTCTGTAGTTACATTTATCAATTTATAACACCCGTCAATCTGATCACTTACAATTCCAAGATATTTTTTATTAAGGTCGTCGGTATTCTGTAGTTTCATATGTCAACTAAACAACACCTGTCACCCGATCACTTACAACACCTAGGTATATTATTTTAAGGTTGTCGGTATTCTGTAGTTGCATTTGTCAATTGAACAACTGCCGTCACCCCGATCACTTACAATACCTAGGTATATTTTATTTAAAGTGGACTGTATTCTTTAGTTGCATATGTCAATTGAACAACACCCGTCACCGCAATCACTCACAATACCTAAGAATAATTTATATATGCTTGTCGGTCTTCTGTAGTTACATATGTCAATTGAACAACAAACGTCACCTCGATCACTCATAATTTCTTGGTATATTTTATTCAAGGTTGTCGGTATTCTGTAGTTGCATAAGTCAATTGAAAAACTGCCGTCAAACCGATCACTTACAATACCTAGGTCATTTCATTTAAATTTTTCGGTATTCTTTTGAATGCATTTGTCAATTGAGCAACCTTTGTCATCCCTTTTTTTACAATACCAAGGTTTAATTTATTAAGTGATGTCAGTATTCTGTAGTTACATAAGTCAATTAAACAACACCCGTTACACCAATCACTTACAATACCTAGGTACATTTTTTTAAAGGTTTTCGGTATTCTGTAGTTGCATATGTCAATTGAACAACAACTGTCACCCCGATCACTTATAATATCTAAGTATATTTTATTTATGGTTGTTAGTATTCTGTAGTTTCATATGTCAAATTGAACTACCACCGTCACCACACTTACTTACAATACCTATGAATGTTTTATTAAGTTGTCGGTGTTCTGTATATGCATACGTCAACTAAACGAAACCCGTCACTCCCAACACTATTATTAGAGGTTGTCGGTATACTGTAGGTTTATATGTCAATTAAACAACAACCAACACTACGATCACTTACAATAACTATGTATATTTTATTTAAGGTTGTCGGTATTCTGTACATGCATATGTCATTGAACAACACCCGTCAACCGATTACTTACAATACCTAGGTATATTTTATTTAAGGTTTTAGCTGTACTGTAGTTGCATATGTCAATTGAACAACACCCGTCAACCCGATTACTTAGAATACCTAATTAGATTTTATTTATGGTTGTCGGTATTCTGTAATTGCATATAATAATTTATTAACACCCGTCGACCTGATTACTTACAATACCTAGGTTTGTTTTATTCAGGGTTGTCGGTATTTTGTAGTTGCATTTGTCAATTGAGCAACAACCGTCACCTAAGTTACTTACAATACCTAGGTATATTTTAATTAAAGTTTTCAGTATTCTAGTAGTTTGTTATGTCAATATTACAACACCCGTCTACTCCATCAACTACAATATAGAAGTATAATTAATTTAAAGTTGCCAGTATTCTGCAATTGCATATGTCAATTGAACAACACCCGTCCCTCAGATCACTTAAAATACCTAAGTATATTTTATTTAAGGTAGTCTATATTCTGTAGTTGCATATGTCAATTGAAAAATACCCGTCACCACGATCACTTACAATACCTAGGAATACTATATTTAAGGTTGACGGTATTCTATAGTTGCATATGTCAATTGAACAACACCCAACAATCCGATCACTTACAACACCTAAGTATATTTTATTTAGTGTTGTCGGTATTTTGTAGTTGCATATGTGTATTTAACAACACCCGTCTACCCAATCACTTACAATTCCTAGGTATATTTTATTTAATGATGTCACTAGTCTGTATTTACATATGTCAATTGAACAACATCCAACAACCTGATCGCAGACAATACTAAAGTATATATTTTTTAAGTTTCTCGGTACTCTGTAGTTGCATATGTCAATTGAATTACACCAGTCACCCCGATGACTTACAATATCTAGGTAAATTTTATTAAGTTTGTCGGTATTCTGCAAATGCATATTTCAATTGAACAACAGCCGTCTACCCGATCACTTAAATACCTAGGTATATTTTATTTAAAGTTTTCGGTTTTCTGTAGTTCGTTTGTCAATTGAACAACACCCGTCACTCAGATCACTTACAATACCGAGGTATATTTTATTTAAAGTTTTCGGTATTCTGTAATTGCATTGTCATTTGAACAACACCCGTTGACCCGATCACTTACAATACCTAATTATATTTTATTAAAATTTCTCGGTATTCTGTAATTGCATTGTCAATTGAACAAAACACGTCACCCCAATCACTTACAATACCTAGGTATATTTTATTTAAAGTTTTCGGTATTCTGTAATTGCATTGTCATTTGAACAACACCCGTTGACCCGATCACTTACAATACCTAATTATATTTTATTAAAATTTCTCGGTATTCTGTAATTGCATTGTCAATTGAACAAAACACGTCACCCCAATCACTTACAATACCTAGGTATATTTTATTTAAGGTTGTCGGTATTCTTACGTTGCATATGTCAATTGAACAACACCCGTCAACCCGATCATTACAGTACCTAGGTATATTTTACTTAAAATTTTTTGTATTCTGTAGATGCATATGTAAATTAAACTACAACCGTCACACCAATAACTTACAATACCTAGTTTTTTTTACTTAAAATTTTTGGTATTCTGTAGTTGCATTGTCAATTGAACAACACCCGTCACCCCGATAACTTATAATACCTAGGTATATTTTATTTAAGGTTTTTGTTATTCTTTAATATGCATACGTCAATTAAATATCAATTGTTACCCAAATAAATTTCTATATATAGGTATATTTTTTAATGTTGTTGGTATTCTTTAGTTTCAAATGTCAATTAAAGTTCATCCGTAATCCGTTCACTTACATTTCCTAGGAATATTTTATTTAAGGTTATAGTTGTTCTGTAGTTGCATATGTCAAATGAACAACAATTGTCACCCCGATCACCTACAACACATAGGTATATTTTATTAAAAGATTTCGGTATTCTTTAGTTGCATATGTTAATTAAACATCACCCGTCACCCTGATCACTTGCAATACCTAGGTATACTTTTTAAGGTAGTCTATATTCTGTAACTGCATATGTCAATTAAACAACACCCGTCACCCCGATAACTTACAATACCTAGGTATATTTTATTTGAGGTATCGGTATTCTGTAGTTGTATATGTCAATTGAACAGCATTAAACTTAAAAGTTTTTTCTTATTTCTAAAACAAACTTTCAATATTTTTTGCATAATAAATATTATGTGTGGGTGTAACTTTTGCACAAGCGTCACTTTTGCACGAGGAGACAACTTTGCACGAGGGTCACTTTTGCACGAGGAGACACCTTTGCACGAGGGTCACTTTTGCACGAAGGGTCACTTTTGCACGAAGGGACACTTTTGCTCGGCGACTCTTTTGCACGAGCGTCACTTTAGCACAAAAGGACACTTTTGCACGAGGGTCACTTTTGCACGAAGGGACACTTTTGCTCGGCGACTCTTTTGCTCGGCGACTCTTTTGCACGAGCGTCACTTTAGCACAAAAAGACACTTTTGCACGGAGGGTCACTTTTAAGGAGGTGACACTTTTGCACGAGGAGACACTTTTGCACGGCGACATTTTTTCACGATGATAATTTTTTACGGTAGCATTGTTGCACAATGTCACTTTTTACGATGAAATTTTGCCCAGCGACATTTTGGCACGATGACTTTTTCGCACGGAAAATCAATTTTGCGTGCAGGCCGATTAAAAGTTTTTTTAGCTACTACCAAGTCTGTAACATAAAAAGAAACTGAAAACTAAAATTCTATAATATACCTATATTAAAGGCAAAAAATAAAAGGTCTAAAGTCTTAAACAGTAAAAGTAAATGTAAGAAACAAACTAACGAAAGGATATAATAAAATTATTTATAAAAGATTCATACCAGGGACAATAAAGTTAACTTATTTAGAAACTAGGATAAAACATTATTTAAATGTAAGTAAAATGTTCTAGTTTATTTTGAATTTTAATATATTAATCAAGAACTATGCCTTTTTATATATTTTAATATAAGGTCACAAGTTTATTGTCCTTATGATGGACCTAGGTATCAAAATCTAGACCACTTAAACTGGAAGACACATAAATAAAAGATAAAATAATACATATAATTTTTTTATTATAACAAATATAAAATCTTAATTTGATATAAAATTTATAGGTTAACAAAAAAAGAAAAATTTTAACCACAAACTTATATTTATTTACGATTTGATATAGAACGATCAACATCAAGTATTTAAATGCATTGACTAACAACAAAAATAAAAACCTAACGCTTTAAGGACATTAACGTTAGACTCTCATCGGTCTATTTCATGATCATGGAATGCTGGTGTAGGCGTCTCTTGATACTTTTGATGAACATAAGTTCAAACTTCCAAATGTTACTCTCTCATTGGCTTATCTTGATCATGGAACATTATTGTTATGAAATAATCTAAGTTTAAACCATGAAAATGCGCTATTTTATTGCTTTTTTATTCTCACGCTAAATTAAAAAATAAAATTAAACAACAAGTAAAATCTGAAATATCTTTACACTTCTAACGAAACTAACTAAATCTTTGTTTTTAATCTAACTATTGTTTGAAATTAAATTTAAAATATTTGTTCAACAACTATATAATGCTAATTATAACCTTAAGAGAAAACAAGTAAAAAATAATAATCAAAAGTTTTAAAGCCTTACTAAATTAAGTTTATTTTCCTGTTTGAAAAGTAACAAAATTCAGATTATTTTCATTTAATGCATTCAAAACTGTTTTTATTTAAAATTAAAAATGTGTATTCATCTAGTTTATTTAAATTAAGCTAAAAAATATAAATTAATGAACTGTGGTACGTTATTATATTATTCTACGTAAAACTTCAAATAAAGTCTTTAAATTAAAATTTCATTAAAAAACTTAACATTAAAAACAACTTCATTCAAAACAACTTAAGTTTAAAAGCGAATATCATTCAAGTAAAAAAAAAATTCGATTTAAAAAAAAATTTCGCCGTGCAAAAGTGACGCCGTGCAAAAGTGTCACTTCGTGCAAAAGTGACCCTCCGTGCAAAAGTGTCCCCTCGTACAAAAGTGACGCTCGTGCAAAAGAGTCGCCGTGCAAAAGTTTACCCTCGTGCAAAAGTGACCCTGCGTGCAAAAGTGACGCCGTGTAAAAGTGTCTCCTCGTGCTAAAGTGACGCTCGTGCAAAAGAGTCGCCATGCAAAAGTGTCCCCTCGTGCAAAAGTGACCCTTCGTGCAAAAGTGACCCTCGTGCAAAAGTGACGCTCGTGCAAAAGTGACCCGTTCCCAAATATTATATAGGAAAGTTTTTAAACTCTTAGCTATTATAAAACCCTGATATACTATAAAAGATCTTAAATTATAAAAATGAAAAAAACAGATTGTTTTCTTTTTAAATAACAACTAAAACTTGAGTAGTAATATTTTTAGGAACTCGTTAAATTAAAACTAAAAAAACAAGAACTATTTTATTTACAACGAATAACGTATCCAGGAAAAAAACATAAAACTGTATCCTTGGTGTATAACTCAAAAAATGAAATGTTTTTTCTTACACAAGACCTATGAACTAACTTAAATAAATATGCATGTCATAAAATGTGCTTTATTAAAACAAAATTTTAATTGAAACGCTTAAACCATAGATGTTTTTAGCTTATTGTTTATAAAATACCGATTTATATTTAAATACCATTAGAAAATCTACATCTATAAAAATCATTATTTTTGAATTTCTGAGCTTCTTAATTTGGTTGTGCTAGCGTACTAGCGTAACGATGTCGATTGTTTTTATTTTAAATCAGGTCAGCTGGATTATTTTATTATGTTTACTTTCTAGTTAGTTTGTTATATTTTTTCGCACATTTAATCACTGTAAATAAATTCTTAACCTACAAACTCGATTTTAGTTCTATAGTAGTTTAAGCAAATACAGTTGTTTATAACTTACATCAATTTAACAGTACTTTAAAATCAATTAACATTTAAAAACAAAATAAATCAAATACCTAAGTAAGTCTAAACATTATCCTAAAAACGAACTTCGGAATATTATTTATATAAGCGCGTTATAGTCAGTAACTCTCAGGCCCCTGTTACACATATAACCAAGCATCCATCCTAAGACGGTTTATGGTAACATTGGCTTTGCACACGGACCTTAATCAATACCTAACCTTCTTTTAAATATCTACGTTAAGAGAATGCGTTAAGTTTCGGGCTGTGATATACGTTAGGTTCGGGCTGTGAATGATTTAGCTGTGTAAATTTTTTCAACTTTACCCACAAACAGTCGCTTCAGTACTTCGTACTTGAGCCCGCTTGGTTTAGATTATAACCGTGGTTTCTCGCGACTATGCCAGCCTGATGAGTCCTAACTAGGACGAAGGTAGTATTAGGTTGTTTCGGATGCTGTTCTTGTTGATCTTGCGGTAAAGTTGAATGATTAATACTAAAAAAAATAGCTAAGTCATTCTAATTATTATCCTAAAAACGAACTTAGGATTACTACATATATAAAAGCGCGTTATATTTAGTAAGCGCCAGGCCTGCGTTACAGATATATCTAAGCATCCATCCTAAGACGGTTTATTGTGACTCTTGCTTTGCGCACGGACCTTAATCAATACCTAACCTTCTTTTAAATATCTACGTTAAGTAGATGGTGACACAAAACAGTTTAAATTTTTTTAAAGTTTTTAGTTAGTTCTATAAAAAAGTCTAAAATTTATTGTGGACATAGTTTATCCTATACCTAGTAGCAGCTAACTTGCTAGTGACTAGAATGAATTAAAAAAAGACAAATATAAAAACTTATTCTTCTTGTTTTCCTTTGTTTAAACCATTAATTATTAGCCTATAGAAATGTAAATTGTAAGTACAATCAAGTTAACTTCTTAGGAAGAACCCAATTGAATTGGTTAATTTCAAGCCTAGGTAAAGACCTCAACCAATTTATACAACTGGAAAAGCGGATAGATAGCTCAAAAAGTAAGATTTAAAAGGGACGTGACCCGGTCTACTTATCAGGTTGTTTAGACGATGGGATGGATATAAGGGCATCGAGGTAATCGAGTCAGACCACAAAAATCTCAAAATGATTATAACAGCCTGTAACGAAGTTATAGATTTTGATTTTTGAACTGAGATGTTAAGAGCTGAGATTAGCAAAAGAAAAAGTAGATGCGGTGTACTGAAGAAAATTCAGTACGAGAAAATAGTATGGTTCGAATATCTATCAACTAAATATAGTACTAAGTAGTAAAAACAACTTTAGAGAGCTAGAAATTATACAAAGTGTCTTTAAATTTTTCTATTCACTAGGTCTTTTAACAAAATATCAAATATTTTAGCCGTATTTAACATGTTCGAAAACTTTTTTACGTAAAACGATATCGACAAGCTTAACATAAGAAAAAAAATAAAATTCGTCTCATTTTCTGATATATTATCTTTTAATGATATAGGTATTTTTTTTAGTTTAACTACAATCGAACACAGAAATCTTATTAACTAAAAGTTATTTTTAAATAATTCTTCTAAAGAAATCTACAAAAATATAAAAAGAGTCTAATGTAAAATGAATAAAACTTATAACAGTTTATGATACAAATAACTTAACCTAAATGAAAAATATTGTTCTCAGCAAGATTCGCAAACAAAACAACTTTTTTTTGAAACTGTAGTAAATGTAAAATATAGTAGAATAGACCTTGTTTGAAAATAAATATTAACAGCTTTAATTCGCAATTTTAAGGGACATGTCAGTTTATAATTTGTAATGTCATTTTTTTAAATTTATAAATTTTGCTTAAACTCGAGACGCCGTAAACTACCGATACTATTACTGTAATAAAACATCGAATTTATAGAATTGGGAGATATATGTATATTATATGTGTAATTAGACACTATTAGTAGTTTACCAAAAAGTTGTTTCGTTTTGGCCTTGGAGCCAAAATCTAATAGTTTTGAAATCTTAAAAACTGTTGTATGTATTAAATTGATACTTTTAAGCTCTAGAATTATTAAAAAAAAACAAATTGTATTGTTAGTAAAAACATTATTAATGTAATAATTACTTGCATCAAATAGTTGCTTACTTCTAGCTAACTTTGTACTTACTGTAAGAATAAACTTTCCTTTTTAAAAAACATAAAGATACTCAGTTAAATGATACAGTTATATCAGTTAAATAATTAAATTATGTTAATATAATAATTTATCAGAGGCTTGCTAAGAATAATTTAAAACTTTAAAAACAGTAGTTTTCTAGTGTTCTAACCATGAGAACAATATAATTGTTTTTATGTTTAAACGTAGTTCGAGTTATAATTTTTTTTTTCTTGAACAAAATTAATTAGTATTTACATCAAACTATATTAATGTTGTAATTCAACCGATCTTTTCTAATAAGATAAATATGTTAATAAATAACAAAAAGATTGAAAAAAGTTAGTACTTATCTGAAATTAATTTTTTTTTTATGCCTCGGCCGATTGAAGACACCTTATTTGTCGTCGACAAAAAATACAGAACACAAAATAGTTTTGAAACAGTTATTTTTAGTTGATATGATATCATTAAGCTTTTACGTATTGAACACACAAACTCAATGTTTTAATCCTATGAAATATTAGATCACATTGAAATATTTTTTATTTAGTTTAAAATCTTCTTTACGAAATTAATAAAAACACAAAATTAAATCATTTTTTTTTAATTAGATATTTCTATAGTACAAAAACTTCAACTATTAATCTGTACAACGAATAAGATTACAAAGTATTCAGTCTATTTTAACCATTTTATAAAAATATTATTTTCAGCTTCCGTTACGTTTTCATTGTTTTCTGTTTCAAACAGTATATTGTATTTTAACAAAGTTTTAAAACTGAGGCACCTTCACACACAAAAAGTATAACATATTTTTTAAAGCATCACTTGGTTCTTTAGACCATACATCTTTATCAACATCATAAAAAATTACTGATGATCTGTAATCTTGAAATGTTACAATTTTATTTCCGATCGACAAAGCCTTGTTAAAAATTGAAGTGTAAAATGATTCAAGTGCAACAAATTTCTCACTAAAACTATCAAATACTTCACAATTGCTATTGTCTTCACCAATAACAATTAGTTTGTCTTTCACAACAAGTAAACTGTGAAGACTTTTACTGTTTATCATATTTGGAAATTTTGCCCATTTATCAGCAAAAACATCATATGATTCTACTGATTTTAAATCTTCATCATAATTATCCATCCCACCAGAAACAACAATCTTTTGTTTAAAAACAGCACAAGCTGCAATAGTTCTTTCTTCAACCATTCCAGACATTTCTTTCCAGGTTTTGTCTTTTGTATAAAACTGTAAACATGAATTTGTTGTTTTATAGTCATCAACATCGCTATTACAAAAAAATCTTCCTCCAAAAATAAATATTTTATCCATAAATGCACAAGCACAAAAGCCTTTACGATCATCAAACATATCAGTTGCTTCAGTCCATGTATTAGTAAGAGGTGAATATTTTGCAACAGACTTTACCAAATTATTAGCATTATCAGTACCACTTAAGACATACACTTCTCCTTTTAAACAAACAGCTTTAAAATGTGCTCTACATTGATTTATTGGAGGAAGAACTTTCACAGAACTCATGTTACTTCCATCAGTTTCTTTTATTTTACTTACAACTTCATCCAATTTATCATCATAACCACCACAAATTAAATAATTAAAATTATTTTGGTTACAACACCTACTTGTGTAATAAAAATTTGACTTATTTTTAAAGTATTTTTTGTTTTCTAAAACTTTTTTAAATATGTTAACTAATTTATAATTTTCAGTAATTGAAGAAATTTTATCTGAAACATATTTCAATGCATGTTCTGACAACAAATGGAGGCGAACTTTTAGTAACAATTGTTTTGCATATTTGCTACGTTCTTCACTGTTATGTTTCATCCAAATAGTTAATGCATCAAATATTTCAACTTCTGCGTGAATATTCAATTCAGAACTTGAAAGTATTTTTGCAACAAGACTGAAGTTTAAATGTAAAAAGTTTTGAGTTTCAATAACCATTGAAAAACAACGTTCTATATATTGCAATGATGACTTTGAAATAGTAGATAGATTGTAAAATTTAGCTAAACAATAATATGCAACAACATTTTTAACTGTAAAATTGTCTTGAAGGATTTTGCTGATCTTTATAACTGTATCTTCTTTTTGCAAAAGCTTGTTTATTTTTAAAGCTAAAACAATTTCAAGTTTTTTCATATTTGGTACATCTAAAAAAATAAACATATATTTTTATTATATTTTTAAATTTGCATAAAATAAATGATATATTAACAGAAGTATAAATATGCATTATCAATATAAATATTAACGTTTCATTTTATTACGCCGTTATTCATTACAATACAAACTTTTGTGATTGATGTTAATAAATAAAATATTAATTGTAAAATAATTTTTTTAAATTAAACATTGTAAGATAAAGGTATTCTACAGACTGATCACTGATAAGAAGTCTGGTTCGGGCATTGCTTTTAAAATTTTAGTAAAATCCAGACCATAAAAATAAAAACCAACAAAAATTTAAGTCTGTTCTCTACAACAAAATTTAAACTAAATTTTATATTTTCGGTTTTTTAAGTGAAAAACAGATAAAAATGACAATAATTTACAAAAGATTTAAAATCAGAAATATTTAAATATGATGGAAATAACTTCATTGCTGTTTTAAAATCAATTTTTGTATTTAACTATGTCATTTTTTGAGACTTAAATTTAGTAAAACTTGTTAACTTAAAAAAAAATTGCCATCACTAAATATTTAAATTGACAAAAAGATATTTTAATTTAAGTTTGTTAAACTTAAATTTTGTTGTGTTAATAAAACACATTTGTAGACTTTATTAGATACATGGTAAGGCTGACACCATTTTATTATTATTTGATAGAACTTAAACTTTTAGCAACTTCTTGAATATCAACTAATTACTTAGATGTGAGAAGAATAAGTTTAAGACTTTAAAAAATTTCTTAGATTAAAAAAAAATTAAAGGCAAAAAAAAACAACTTGGTTAAAATATTTCTTCTTCTAGAGTTTAAGCATTCTTTATAAAATCTTAAGTAAAAAATATACATTACTATTTTACTAAAAATCAAAATTGTCTAAATTTTTGGAAAGTGATTTTTAATATTTTTTTTTTCAGACTTTAATTAGTTTAACTGTAAAAATATTCTATACAATAAGTTTATATAGGAAAAATCTTAATAAGATAGCCATATCTTAACTTTTTTTATAAGTAATTATATTTAAAAATAATTACTTATAGTTAACCTTCAAAACTTTATACAAAAGTCAATACTAACGTCAAAAAAGGTTACTCAGCCTTAATGATAATCTATTTAGTTTCACTTATAGTTATTTAAGTCTTTTTTATAAACGTTTACAGTATTCAAACCTTTTAAAAACTTTTTTATAACCTCTAACAATAGTAATGTTTTTTTTACCTAATTTTTAAATTTTTCTATTAATTAATAAATTGCTTCAAACTAAAAATAAAAATAATTAAATAAAAAAAATATATTAAAACTAAATATAACAAAACGATAAATTTTAAAATATTGTTTTATTTATCTTACCTGTATTGTTAAAATCATTGTAAGCTCGTACACTTTTAATATTTAATTTTTTCGTTAAAAACTCCATGCATTTGTTTTTAAAATGATCTACTACTACTGAATTTCTACAAGTTGCACCAAAACTTGTTGACTTTTCATGGTTATCTTCAAGTTTTATTCTTTTAACACCAATGAGCTCCATATTATTTTCATCTGACATGACTTGATGATATTTTGTTTATCTTGTTACAAAAAAATCTGAAGTAATAGTATATTTATATAAGTTATAGTATATATTTGGCTATTTAAATAATAATCAAATTTTTAAATAAGAAATAACTTGTAACTAATAGTTTATTAGGAAAATAACTGTGAAGACTAAATAATTTTTAAAATGGAAAATTACAGTTTTAAACTAAAAAAAAGTTTTGCTTAAAAAATATAAATAAATTAAATAACTTAAATATTTTCTTGCTATTTTTATTTTGAAAAAATGTAATTTAAAATTAAGAGTTTGATAGCACTTAAAAAATTAGGATGTAACAACACTATAAAAATTACATGTTGTATTAAACCAATTTAATTAAAAATACTTAGTGAGTAATCATGAATATAACTATGAATTTTTAATTTGTATCTCTATAAATGGTTTTAAAATACTAAATTAAAGCATAAGAATAACAAAACATTCAACCAAACAAAAAACTTAAATTGAGCTCATACTTTTATTTTTAAATTTACAGATTCCTTTTACTAAAAATGATAGACATCATTCAAATACTACAATATTGTTTAAATAAAAACGACTAAAATGTTTAAAGGTTTCAATGCACGTAGTGATATAAGAATAATTATAAAGTTTTAAGACTTATACTTATAGAATAGTAGTATAGTAAAAAAGATAAATTTGTGAAAACGACAAAAAAATAAGATTAAGAAAAAACACTTGAAATAATTTTAACTATATATAATAAAGTTAGCCATCCTGTGTTTTGATAAAAAGAAAAAATGAGCTTGAATCAAACTAAGTAGAGTTTGTAAAAACTATTTGAATATTTGTTACATGAAACTTACCACTAAAATTTCACAAGAAGTATAAAGAATCAAATATTTTTAGTTTGTTTTTTTTTTACTTTATAATGAATATTTTACATAGTAATAATAGCCTTAACCTTATGTCTTATATACTGGCCTGAGATTAAAACTATATTGAGTTCATTTTAAAAAAAATTAAATAGTTCCGAGTCATGCGTAGATTTTCATTATTTATCTATCTTTGGTATTTATTTATTTAGTCATCCTGAATGTTTAAGTACTCTTTTAAAGCTATTATAAATTTCTATTATAAAAAAATATTTTGGGTCAGCCCGAAATATATACAAAAACCCTTAGTTATTTTGAGTGTGTGACAACTCTTATATCTTAATTTTATACATAATTTTTTTTTAGTTTGTAGTTTCCGCATGTATAACTACATTTTTTATTCTAATAACTTTTTAAAATAATTCATTGTTTTTACTAAAAAAAAAACATTTAAAGCTTAATATGTGCCAATAAAGTTAGTTTTCTTAAGTTTATCATTTCAATCTAGATTGAAATAAAATTTGATTGTATATTCATAACAAAGACTGAAACTAACATAATTTTACTTTCTATTTTTATACTAGAGTGACAACTTATTTTCACAATAATTTTCCAGGTTTTTTGAATTATAATATACTTTTATTTCTTTAAAAAAAATTAAACATAAGAAACAAATATTTCAAAATTTACATAACTACTAAAATGATACTCTAAATGTGTGTGAGTTTAAATTTTAAATAATATAAATTTAATTAAGAGTTGTTTTATTATTATTGATATAATGGCCTTTTTATTGCTGAGTATAGTTAAAATTATAGAAATAAAACATGTCAGTTTTCCAAATTTTACATAATTTTAATAATCAAAGTTTTATATTTTTAATAATTTCAGAAACTACTATATTTCTCATTTTTTTAGGTTGAAATTTATATACCATAGTTTTAAAGTTAAAGAGCCACCTTATAAACTCTTAATTTAAAATTAAATATAATTTTTGCTTTGATTTTTTTTCACCAATAACTAATTACCGTAGATAGATTTTACTTAAAATTAAGAATTAAGAAATTAAGAAAATTTAAGATTAAATTATATTGATTCACAGGTCAGGATCACATGATTGGATTGTTGAATGTATTTTTGTTGCTTGCTTATGATTTTGATCTTAATAATTTTCCTATTGTGTTTTAAAGTGTTTAAATTTTATTTTATGGGTATTAGCCAAACAAAATGTCACTAAGAGATTTTTGTACGTAAAAAAGATAGAATTTACTTTTGATTACTTGAATTTTAATTAAAAAGGTAGAATTAAAGATGAATAAACCTTCTTAACAAACTCATCAGTGTGACCACTGATTTCTGAAAATACTCGTTTATTGGTTTATTTATAATTAAAAATTAAAAACTGTGTGAAGTAGTGTTCAAGTAAAATAAATATTGTACAGCTATTTTGTCTGTCTTTTTTATTGGTATTGACAAATACTTTTATTTTATATTATATTTTTTGTGTGAAACCAAAATGTTAGTACTTAACACGTAAAATGTGTTTAAAATTACAGGTTTTCAATGATTTTTGTTGGAAATTCCATATTATTCAAATATTTATTTAAAAAATTTCTCAAATTACAGGCTTTTTACCCTACTCTAGTTTTTGTTTTAATTTTTCCATGTTTTGTGGACATCCTGACTAAACCTGATTGAGATTGAAACTGATGTTTTCAAACTTTATAAAATGAAAATATAACATTTTCAAACATATCATACTTCTTTATAATAAAAATTTTCTTAAGTATTTAATCTTCAGTTGTTTAAAATAATTGCATTATTATTGTTTTCCATAAAATACATCAGTCTCGTAGTGAAACCTTTGTAACAGTGCTTTATTACTATGCAAGTTAGCTTAAAACACTCAAAGTAAATAAACCTTATCTAAATAAGTGAGTTATAGGTCTTTTTTGTTGTAAATACTTATTAATATAAACAGGGATTCTACTGCTTTAGTCAAAAAACTGTCCTAAGTGATCATTTATTTGCTTGAGTCACCCTGAAATTTTGAAATCATAAGAATAAACTAAAAAATTTTAAAATTTACTAAAAAACAACTTCTTCAATAAAATTGGTTAAAAAATAACAAAGTATTTAAATCAATTCAACAAAATTTCATTTAAACTCTAAACAAATTGCCTAGGATTTCCAAAATCTTAAAACAATTCTCAGTTTTCTAAATAAAATTATATTTATCTAGAACAGCATGACTTTTAAACTATCCTGAGACATACTGATATTATTAAAAATTTAAAAATAGCTCGAGTAATCTGGAGTATCCTGAGTGTGTTGTAACCCTGTACAAATCTTTTTGACATTAATACTAATAATTTGTGTAACTAATTAATTTGTTTGAGTAATACCGAGTATCCTGAGTAACCCTGTAAAAATATTATGACTTTAATACTAATACTGATAATTTGTGTAACTAGGTATTCATATACTAATTTAGTTTTACTTTAAATTTGTGTGGCCTGATGTTAAATGGGTCCTAATAAGGGCTTTAAAAACTCTCTTAAGTGCACAATATTCCAGGATTTAATCAAAGTGGTTGACACATATACAAAGAAAAACAACCTGTTACAGTGGTTTCTGCTAGAATTTCAGAAATAAATATTATAAAGAGTTATTTTCAATTCTAAAATAACTATACTTTAATTTTTTTAATGGCAGACTCAACTAAGTTGTGGAAAATTGTTTTACATTTATGATTACATAGTTTCAATACTCATAAAAAACTTGGAATTTTAAAACTAATACAAATATGTAAAAATTATAATTTTATATTTGTTTCTTTTATAGAAACTTCTACTTTTAGGAGCTTTTTAAATGCACAAAATTTTATAAACAAATACAAGAGAATATCAAACTTATAGTAAAAACTATATATTTAACAATTTTCTTTAAACTAACTAATACATTTTTTTAGTAAACAATATGTAATTCTACTTTGTTTAATTTTTTTTTAATTTTTTATTCCTACTAAGGTATGAGCTGTGGCTACTGAACTAAAATGGCTTTTTTTGCTTTTTTTTCTAAGCAATGAGTTGTTGAAACAACAACCACATGTCAGTTAAAAACAATTATGTTTATTTAAGTTAAACTATTTAACTAAACAATAGACGAATGGTCTCTAAAAACATATAAACAAAAAAATATGGTAAATATAGAAGAAAATTTCAATTATAATTTACAACACTATGTCCGACAAGTAATACACAATTGATTTTAAAATAATTTTATTGTGACATATTCCCACAAAAAAATTATGATTTTCCATTAAACATCTCGACCATTTATTTTTGTCTAAATCGTAAAAAATTATAAGAAACACGTTATTTTGAAATGTGGATGTGTTTCCTCTAATATTTGCTGAGTCAGCAACATTTTCTAATTTTTTATTTTATTCAATATCTATTCGCCACCATACCTAAATTTATCATAAATTTATCAAAAATTAAACTTTATAAAGTAAAGACAAAAACAGTAATAAAATAATTGATATTTATGTAAAAAAAATATTTTGCTGTCTCAATAATATCTAGTTAAGATACATCCACGTCTCAACATAACATTTTAAAATATTACGTTTCTGTTTTCCATCGAAAAAGCTTAATTCAAATCAAAACCTGTGTACACTAAAATGTAATAAATAAAATTGGTGCGTCCCATGATCTTATTTTGATAAACGTAAACACTAATGTGTTCTCTTAAGGCTAAATTCTGGTTAAATAATATTTCAAATGTAAAATAAAAATAATAAAGAGACATCTTAAAAACTAGTGTACTTTTGGAAAAAAAAAAGTTTTTAGGTTTTATTAATATCGTCAGCTAGGCTTTATTTTTTGCGAAGTTTGTATTTAATTAAATATATTTATAAACTCCTAAAAATGATTATTTTTAAGCGTATTTCAATCATATCTCAAAAAAATTTAAAATTTTGCAAAAGTGAAAAACCTTGTATATATTTAATTTTAAAGACCTAGATATATTTTTTTTAATTCGAAATATATACTTTTAAATTCAAGGTCCTTTGAATATCTTTTAAGAGTTTGAACTGTCCGATTTTAATTTGTCGTGCACCCAAAAATCTTGAGGTTTAATGTAATGAAATATGTTTTCAAGGAACCCAAAAAGTTTTAATTTCAATTTAAAAAAGTCATAACTCAGTTTATATTTACATGCAAAGCTACTAGTAACTAGTGCTGAAATTTATTGGTTACTACTAATACTAATGAGCCTTTCTATTTAATGTACCTTATTTCAACAATAATATTTTAATTATATTTTAATGGCGGAAAATCTTATTAATTTAACACATCTCTGCAATCATTACAAAATATCTAGTACAGTTGTTTTTAAATATTTTTTTAATATTAACTACATATATGATATTTAAAGAACAGACAAACGACAACAATAAAAACAAGTTAAAAAGAGCTAAATTCATAGTAATCTACAGTATTACTTGTTGCTCTCCGTATAACTGGTGCAGTTTCTTTCAATGACTGACTTTTTGCACTTCACTAAGTTTAGGGTTGTATCTGATTGTCACTTCGTTCTGTTAAAATAAATAAAAATTTCAAATTTTACTATATTTCTGATAAAATTTCTTACTTATAACCGGTCTAATAATTTATTACATAGAGTTTGTTACTCTTTCAAGTAAAATCCTAATTGACTATGAAATTATTATATATTCTTTAATCTATTTAAAATAAAGAAATAGTTATCTAGCCAAAACTAAGAACAAATTAATAAAACATACATGAATAAAACATCAATTAGATCAACAATTAGCCAGTTTGAAAAAATAGCCTAAGACTCAAAAAAAAAAAATCAAACTAGTCTAAATATTTTATAATAAGTTCAAACAAAAATGTGTCAGCATAAGTATTTAAAAAAAATTGCTATGCAAAAGTATTCCAAACTTTTAAAATAGCATAAGAGTTATTCAAAGTAGTTTGATTGTGTGAAAATAAAGTTTAACAAAAAATTAATGCCATCAATAATTTCCAATCTAGTTTAGCCAATATATAAAAATATTATTAAGCATAGAAAAATGTTGCTGATTTAATTTTTAAAAACTTTTATTACTATAAAAAATATAAATAACCAGACTAAGTAAATAAATAGTTTAAGATAGGTATTATACAGTAAAATAGATATCTTACTGTAAATATTTAAAATTATTGTTGTGTTATATTTTTTAGTTTAGCTTAGTTCGTTAAAATAAGTTAGATAAAAGTTACAAATAATTCGATTAAGTTAAAGATAAAAATGTAAATGAAAGGTTTAAAGGACAATCAATAATTTGCAAAAAAAAAATTAATTATACTAAGACCAGGGTTGGTACTTTTTGAAAAAAAAAATATTATGTCAAACATTAAAAGTGGAAACTGTTAAACAAGTTTGATAGGGTTATAATCATTCTGGTTAAAACTGTTCTAATTGATTAAGACTGTCCTGAGTGACTTGAAATTGACCTGTAGTTGTCTAGGTTTTTTTCAAACTTTTTATTTTAATTTTTCAAGAGCAAAAAAAAACAAAGATTACTAGCAAAAAAGTACTAAAAACTACAAAATAAATTATTGGAATCAAATTAAATATATCTAGTTCAAAATTAAAAACTAAAATGGCTGCAATCTTAAAAATACACTGAGATAAAAAAAAAAACTATCTTGAGACTGCCTGAGTTTAAAAAACAAATTCAAAATTTTCCGAGTTATCCTGTGTCATACAGAGATTTAAAAAAATTTTAAGTATCAAGGATTTTTTTGATTGTGTGGCAAACTTGTTTATTATCTGAAATATCAAAGTTATAACAAAATAGACAATTTTAAACATATTAGGGCAAAAAATTTTTTTGATCAAAACCAGGCTTAAGCTCAGAAAAAAAATTATTTGTCGGAAATATTGTTGTGATTTATAACTAATTTTTTTTTCTATTTTTAGCAATTTTTTTTTGTTTGTTTATGTGTTTTTAGAGATCATTTTACTATTGTTGCAATTAAAAGTTTTCAGTTAAATAAACATAAATGTTTTTAATTGAATTGAGTTTGTTGTTTTAACAAATCACTGTTAATAAAAATAAAAAAGCCAATTTAGTTCTATAGCCACAGCTCATACCATAGTAGTAATAGAAAATTAAAAAGTATTAAACAAAGTAGATTTTAGATATTGTTTATTAAACTAAAAAAAGTGTGTTAATTATATTAAATAATATTGATGAATATAAAATTTTTACTACAAGTTTGCCGCTCTTTTATATCAATTTAGAAAGTTTTGTACTTTTAAAACTCTTCTAAAGCTAGAAATTAGTATGAAGATAATAAACTCAAATTCATAACCTTTTTATACTTGTATCGGTTTTGAAAAGTTTGAAGTTTTTTTCTTAATATTGAATTTATGTAATTCTAAAAAGAAAAATAATTTGCAATAACTTAAAAGAGCATGTGAATTTCAATAATAAAAAAATATGTTTAAAATTATTTTTGTTTTAAAAACTAAACCCTTTATTTTATTTCTTTATAATTTTAGCAAAACCATTGTAACATTATGAAAATCGAATTAACATTTTTGTATATGTCTCAACCACTGGTTTTGAACCTTGGATTATTAACACTACAGAAACTTTTCAAAGCCCTTATTAGGACCCTTTTAACATCAGGCCATACAAATTTAATTGAAACAAAATTAGTATATAATTACCTAGTTATATAAAATATCAAAAATTAGTTTAAGTATCAGTACAAAATATTTATAAAGGTTTGCCAAACACTCAGGATACTCTGTATTACTCAAATTATTTTATTTTTTTTTTAAATATCAGGATATCAGTATAACTCAGGGTAGTTTAAGTTTTATTTTAAAAGTCAGGCAGGCTCAAGATAGTTATGTTCTTATTTAAAAAAAGAGAATAGTTTTAAGCGTTTGAAAATCCTAGGCTATTTTTTAAAAACTTCGAATGACATTTAGTTGAGTTAATTGAAATATTTTTTTTATTCTATACCCAATTTTATTGAATAAGTAAATTATATTTAAATTTAAAATTTTTTAGTTTTTTTTTTAGGACTTAAAAAATTTTAGGATGACTGAAGCAAATAAATGGTCACTTAAGACAGTTTTTTTGACTAAAACAGTAAAATCCAAATTATATTAATAAGTATTTACAACAAAAAAGACTTTTTATTTATTTATTTATATAAAACTTATTTACTTTGATTGTTTGAAGCTAATTTTGCATAGTAAAAAAACACTGTTACAAAAAATTAACTATGTAATGTTGTTTGGTTTAGAAATAAATATTTATGCGTGTTATGTTACTGAAGATTAAATACTGTAGCGAATTAGGATTATAAAGAAATATTATATTTTTTTAAATGTTAAATTTTCATTTTATAATGTTTAAAAAACGTCATTCTTAATCTTCAATCACAAAGTTAAGTCAGGGTGTCCACAAAACATGAAAAATTAAAAAAAAAAACTGGAGTTTGAATAATAATCTAGAACTAATGAACTTAGAACAACATTCATTATAAAACTTTGACTTTTAAGCAATTTTTACATGTTAAGTATTAAAACTTTGATTTCACACAAAAACTAAGATATAAAATAAAACTTTTTGGCATTATTAAATTTAAAAAAAAAACGTTCAAAGTACTGTACAATATCTTACTTTAATGAACACTACTTCACACAGCTTTTTATTTTAAACTAAAAATAAACCAAGTAATAAAAAAGCAAGTATTTTCAAAAAACAGTGGCCACCCTGATAAATTTTTAAAGAAGGTTTATTCACGTTTAATTATATCTTTTTTATGTAAAAAAAACTCTTGATGACATATTGTTTGGCTAGTAATAAAAAGATAAAACTTCAACACTTAAAAACACTAAGGGACATTATTAAGTTTAAAATTCTAAGAAAGCAACAAAAATACATTCAACAATCCAATCATTTAATCCTGATCTGTTAATCAGTATGTTCTGACCTTAAAGTTACAATTTTATTGGAATATATCCATGGTACTTAATTGTTATTTAAAAAAATCAAAGAAAAAGTTATATTAGTTTTTAAATTGACTATTTAAATTAAAAACTATAGTATAGAAAAATTAAGCAAAAAAAAACAATTTGGTTGTTTTTCAAAGGATAAAAATATAAAAGTTTGACTATTAAAACTATGCAAAATCCGGAAAACTTACATGTTTTATCTCTAGTATTTTTACTATACTTAGCAACGAAATGACCATTATATCATCTATAATCAACAATAAAATGTCTTTATTAGATTTATATTTCTTAAGTTTTAAGTTCAAACACATTTAGAGTATCATTTTAGTAGTATTTTGAATTTGAAATGTTCGTTCCTTATGTTTAATTTTTTATAAAAAGAAATTTAAAAAATGTGTCAATAACCTGGAATAATATTGTGACAATATTTTGTCACTCTGGTATAAAATATAAAGTAAAAGTTATGTTAGTCACAGTCTTTGTCATAATATACAACTTAATTCAAAAACTAAGATCTGTTTATTATATTGTTTATTTAGTGATAAAAATTCTCTAAAAGTTTTATCTAAGGACCTAGTCTACTAAAAACCTTTAAGTTGTGTGTAGTACACACATATTCAAAATAAATCGTTTAAGTATCATTAAATTCAAAAAGTCTAAAGTTACTAGAGTGGAAATTAAAAAAACTATTCACCCCAGTTAAAGCCATTAAAAAGATAAGGTTTCAGAAAAATTAACTTAAGCTACTTTAAAACAGCTTAATAATGAGCTCGCAAAATCAAAATAAATTTTTATAAAACAAAAAAATTTTAATCAACTTTTAAAATTTAGTGAAGCTATCTCATCTTGCAAGGAATATAATTAGTTTTTAAACATAGGTGTCTACAGTGGGATAATGTTTTTGAAAATGTTTTAAATATCATTATATCTATCCTTTATTTTTTATTTAGAAGATTAAAAACTTTAAATAAGTGACAGAATTATGTATGAATTTTCAAATAACAAAAAAAAAGCCTTATGTTACCAAAAAAACAAAAAAAAATTTATAAAGCAGCTAAAATACTCATTATTCCAAAACTTCTACTGCTATTTAAGAGAATTTTTTCAAGTGTTAAAAAACTGCTATTGCTACTTACAGGGTTGCTTTGTTGCCATACACCATAACTCAGGCTAGCTGATTTTTCTTGTAAATTTAGTTAATTTAAAACTATCAATTTTTATAACTATTAATATTTAGTAAATTTGGTCTCTTAAACTGGATTAAGAGTAGTTTATTTCAAGTTTTTTGCTTAATAATATTTTTTAAGTGTTTATTAAGACAGGGTGATTCAGACTAATTTGCTTTAATTCAGAACGTATCAGAACGTTTTTTCTTATATTTAAAGAATGGCACCTTATTAAAGTTTTTATAATTAATCTTATTCCAGTAAGCATTGCCATTCTTTCTTTTTATTTGGTCTACAATTTATTCCAATTAATTTAAATACTTTATAAATACAAATAATTATTTCATTGTTTATTAGATTTAAACTTTTAAAGAAGACCCTATTTTTTCGAATTGAATCTAGTTATAAAGCTTAGTAGAAAACATATGAAAAATTAGTAACTTAATCTTAATGTAAATTTAAGTGGCCAAATAAATTTGAAATTTTACTTCATGAAAGTTGTCATTGAAAAATTAAATTTTATCTTTGTTGTTGAGTTACACCTAAAAAACTGTTTACCCGAACCAACTAAGTCCTTAATATTAGAAAAAAAATTATTGATTGCAGTTAGAATGAAGTGTTTAAATCAATTTTGTTGACTGCAATTTTTCATTTCAATTTTATTTTAATCTTGGTTAAAATGATTAAGTTAAGTAACCTAACTTTATTGGCACTCATTAGGCGTTAAATATTTTATTTAGTAAGTACAATTTTTTATGTTAGAAAGTTATTACAATAAAAGATGTAGTTAGGTATCCGGAAATTATAAAAATTAAATTTTTAAGAACAAAATTTTGATATAGAGGTTGTCACACACTCAAAATAACTAAGGATAGTTGTTTGTATTTTAGGCTGACCCAACACATTTTTTTAATTAAAAATTCAGAATAGCTTTAAAAGAGTATTCGAACACACAGGATAACTAAATAAACACCGAAGATAGATTAATAAAGAAAACCTCCGCACGACTTGGAACTGTTTAGTTTTTCAATAATGAACTCAATCTGGTTTTAATCTTATGCAAGTATTTTAGACATAAGTTTAGGGTTATTAGAACTATGTAAAAATATTCTTTATAAAGTTTAAAGGATCAAACTAAAACTATATGATTCTTTTTACTTCTTGTGAAATTTTAGTGGTAAGTTTAATGTAACAAATATTCAAATAGTTTTTACAAACTTTACTTAGTTTGATTCAGGCTCATTTGATCTTTTTATCAAAACACAGGTTGGCTAACTTTATTATATATAGTTTTAATTATTTCAAGTGTTTTTTTCTTAATTTTATTTTTGTTTTGTTATAATATGCTTATCTAATTTACTATACCAGTATTCTATAAATATAAGTCTTAATACTTTATAATTATTCTTATATCACTCCCTGCATCAAAACCTTTTAACATTTTAGTCGTTTTTATTTAAATAATACTGTAGTATTTAAATGATGTCTACTATAATTAGTAATAGGATCTGTAAATTACAAAATAAAAGTATGAGCTCAATTTGAAGAATAGTATCAATTTTTTGTGTGGTTGAATAATTTGTTATTCTTATGCTTTAATTTAGTATTAAAAAAATATTTAAAAGAGATACAAAATTATAAATTCATATTTTTATTCATGATTACTCAATAAAAATTTTAATTAAATTGGTTTAAAACAACATGAAATTTATAAAGTATTCTTACATCCTAATTTTTAAAGTGCTGACAAACTCTGAACTTTTACACGTTTTTTTCAAATTAATAATATCAAGAATGTAGTTAATTAATTTAATTTATATAAATTTTTTAAGCAGAACTTTTTTTTTAATTTAATCTTTAGTTTTTCATGTTAGAAATTATTTAGTCTTCAAAATTATTTTCATAAAAAACTATTAGTTACAAGTCATTTCTTATTAAAAAAGAAGATTATTATTGAATGAGCAAAATATATTTGACTATCACTTTCAGATTTTTTTGTAACAAGATAAACAAAATATCATCAATTCATGTGAGATAAAATAAATATGGACCACATTGATGTTAAAAGAATAAAGCTTGATGATAACCATCAAAGATTAACAAGTTATGGTGCAACTTGTAGAAATTCAGTAGTTAATTGTTTTAAAAACAAATGCATGGTGTTTTTAACAAAACAATTCAATATTAAAAGTGTACGAGCTTACAATGATTTTAACAATACAGGTAAGATAGTTAAAAAAATATTTTAACATTTATGGTTTTGTTATATTTAATTATTTTTAAGTTAAGTTTGAAGCAATTTATTTATTCATAGAAAAATTTTAAAATTAGAGAAAAAAAAACGTTAATATTGTTAGAGGTTATAAAAAAGTTTTTAAAAGGTTTGAATACTGTAAACTATAAATAAAAAGGACTTAAATAACTATTAGTGAAACTAAATAGATTATCATAAAGGCTGAGTAACTATTTTTGAGATTAGTATTGATTTTTGTATAAAGTTTTGAAGGTTAACTATAAGTAATTATTTTTAATTATAATTATTTATAAAAAAAGTTATGATATGGTTATTTTATTTAATTTTTTCGAATATAATCTTATTGTATAGAATATTATTACAGTCAAACTAATTAAAATCTAAAAAAAAAAAATCACTATCCAAAAATAAAGACATTTTTGATTTTTAGTAAAATAGTAATGTTTATTTTCTACTTAAGATTTTATAAAGAATACTTAAACTCTAGAAGAAGAAACATTTTAACCAAGTTATCTTTTTTTGCCTTAAAATTTATTTGATAATCTAAAAAATTTTTTTAAAGTCTTAAACTTTTTCCTCTTAGGTCTAAGTTTTTAGTTGATATTCAAAAAGTTGCTAAAAGTTTAAGTTCTATCAAATAATAATAAAATGGTTTCAGCCTTACTATGTAATTAATAAAGTCTACAAATGTGTTAAATTAACATAACAAAGTTTAAGTTTAACAAACTTTAATTAAAATATCTTTTTGTCAATTAAAATATTTAGTGATAGCATTTTTTTTAAGTTAACAAATATTACTAAATATAAGTCCCAAAGCATGACATAGTTTAATACCAAAATATTTTA
Organism: Thalia democratica; assembly: GCF_965202585.1. Taxonomy (NCBI): domain Eukaryota; kingdom Metazoa; phylum Chordata; class Thaliacea; order Salpida; family Salpidae; genus Thalia; species Thalia democratica. The sequence continues at coordinate 115,116,539 of NC_139165.1, read as the reverse complement.
AAACAGCAATAAAGTCATCATACTTAAATATTTCTAATTTTAAATCGTTTGTAAATTATAGACATTTTTATTTGATTTTCATTTAAAAAACCAAAGATATCAAAATTTAGTTCAAAAATTTGTTGTATAGAACAAATTTATATTTTTTTAGGTTTTACTTTTTACGGTCTCGATTTTATTTAATTTTAAAAGCAATGCCCAAACCAGATTTCTTATTAGTGATCCGTCTGTAGAATACCTTTATCTTACAATGTTTAATTTAAAAACGTTGTTTTACGATTTCTATTTTATTTATTGATATCAATAACAAAAATTTGTATTGCAATGAATAACAATACATAATACAGGATACAATAAAACGTTAATATTAATACTGATTAATTAATTATTAACTTACGGAATCGATTTTAGTTGTATAAGTAGCGTAACCTATATACAGTTTTTTTTAACTTATTTCAATTTAACAGTATTATAAGTTCAGTTAACATTTAACAACCTACGAAATTAGTTAGGTAAATCAGTCTAAAAATTAACCTAAAAACCGAACTACTATATATATAAGCGCGTTACAGCTCTTGTTAAACACTTAACCAAGCATCCATTAGAAGACGGTTTATGGTGACTTCGGTTTTTTGCACGGACCTTAATTAATATCTAACCTTCTTTATAATTTCTACGTTAAGTAGACTGTGACTCAAATCAGTTAAAATTTTATTAAATTTTTTAGTTAGGTTATAAGTCTCTTAGTTATTTAGTTAATAAGAGTCTATTAGTTATCATAGACATAGTTTATTCTATACCTAGTTGCAGCTAACTTGCTAGTAATTAGAATGAATAAAAAAAAAGACAATTATAAGAAATTATTTTCTTGTTTTCCTTCGTTTAAACCAAAAATTATTAGCCTACAGAAATTTTAATTGTAAGTACAATCAAGTTAACTTCTTGAGAAGAACCCAATTGAATTGGTTAATTTCAAACCTAGGTAAAGACCTCAACCAAAATATACTAAGAGCGTAAAGCTAGCTCAATAAGTAAGAATCAAAGGGGACGTGACCCGGTCTACTTATCAGGTTGTATAGACGATGGGATGGATATAAGGGCATCGAAGTAATAGAGTCAGACCACAAAAATCTCAAAATGATTATAATAGCCTGTAACGAAGTTAAAGATTATAATTTTTGAACTGAGATGTTAAGAGCTGAGATTAGCAAACGACAAAGTAGGCGCGATGTACTCAAGAAAATTCAGCACGAAAAAATAGTGTGGTTTGAATATCTAGGAATTAAATACAGTACTAAATCGTAAAAACAACTTTAGAGAGCTAGAAATTATACAAAGTGTCTTTAATTTTTTCTATTCACTAGGCCTTTTAACAAAATATCAAATATTTTAGCCGTATTTAACATGTTCGAAAACTTTTTTACGTAAAACGATATCGACAAGCTTAACATAAGAGAAAAAATAAAATTCGTCTCATTTTCTGATATATTATCTTTTAAAGATATAGGTATTTTTTTAGTTTAACTACAATCGAACACAGAAATCTTATTAACTAAAAATTATTTTTAAATAATTCTTCTAAAGAAATCTACTAAAATATAAAGAGAGTCTAATGTAAAATGAATAAAACTTATAACAGTTTATGATACAAATAACTTGACGTAAATAAAAAACATTGTTCTCAGCAAGATTCGCTAACAAAATAACTTTTTTTTGAAACTGTAGTAAATTTAATATTTTGTAGTATAGACCTTAATTGATAACAATTATTAATAGCTTTATATGGCAATTTTAAGGGATATGTTAGTTTTGAATTTGTAAAGTACATTTTTTCAAGTTTATAATTTTTACTAAACTCGAGATGCCTTGAACTATCGATATTATTATTGTAATAAAACACAGAGTTTATAGATTTGGGTGATATACGTATATTATATGTGTAGTTAGACATTATAAGTAATTTACCAAAAAGTTGTTTCGTTTTTGCCTTGGAGCCAAAATCTAACAGTTTCAATTTCTTATAAACCATTGTATGTTTTAACTTAATACTTTTAAGCTGTAAAATTATAAAAAAAAGCAAATTGAATTGTTAGTAAAAACATTACTAATGTAATAATTACTTGCATCAAATAGTTGCTTACTTCTAGCTAACTTTGTACTTACTGTAAGATTAAATTTGCCTCATTTATAAACATGATAATACTCAGTTAAATTATACAGTTATATCATTTATTGAATCAAATTATATTAATATAATATAATAGCCGATGCTTGCTAAAAATTTTTTAAAACTTTAAAAACAGTACTGTTTTTTAGTTTTAAAACCAACAGAACATTGTAATTGTTTTTATGATTAAACCTGGTTTGAGTTATAATTTTATTTTTTTGAATAAATTTAATTAACTTTTACATTAAACGTTTTTAATGTATAATTTACCCGAGGTTTTCAAAGAATAAACGAAAAGTTTGAAAAAAGTTAGTATTTACTTAAAATTAACTTTTTATTTTATACCGCGGCCGAATGAAGATACCTTATTTGTCAACCGATAAAAAATATAGGACACCAAATAGTTTTGAAACAGTTATAATATCATAAAGCTTTTACGTATTGAACACACAAACTCAATGTTTTAATCCTATGAAATATTAGATCACATTGAAATATTTTATATTTAGTTTAAAATATTCTTTACGAAATTAATAAAAACACAAAATTAAATCATTTAGTCTTTAATTAGATATTTTTATAGTACAAAAACTTCAACTATTAATCTGTACAACGAATAAGATTACAAAGTATTCAGTCTATTTTAACAATATATGTTTTAATACCAAGGTAACTTTGCAAAGGAAAATTATTTTAAATCTTTTGTTATTTCATATGATTAACACGAATTTTTTTCTAAAAGTAAAAAAATATTATTTTATTCACTTTAAATTTATGGTACTAAAATAATGCAAAAAGATTTTAAACTGTTCTAGCTTCCAATTTATAAAAATATACACTTTGTTATTAAGGTTTTTTTTTGATGTTTGTTAGGGAGTAATACTAAAATAAAAACCAAAACTTTAATTTATAAATTAAGATTTTATATTTTAATACGTTTTCATTGTTTTCTGTTTCAAACAGTATATTATATTTTAACAAAATTTTAATACTGAGGCACCTTCACACACAAAAAGTATAACATATTTTTTAAAGCATCACTTGGTTCTTTAGACCATACATCTTTATCAACATCATAAAAAATTACTGATGATCTGTAATCTTGAAATGTTATAATTTTATTTCCGCTCGACATATCCTTGTTAAAAATTAAAGTGTAAGATGACTCAAGTGCAACAAATTTCTCACTAAAACTATCAAATACTTCACAATTGCTATTGTCTTCATCAATAACAATTAGTTTGTCTTTCACAACAAGTAAACTGTGAAGACTTTTACTGTTTATCATATTTGGAAATTTTGCCCATTTATCAGCAAAAACATCATATGATTCTACTGAGTTTAAATCTTCATCATAATTATCCATCCCACCAGAAACAACAATCTTTTGTTTAAAAACAGCACAAGCTGCAATAGTTCTTTCTTCAACCATTCCAGACATTTCTTTCCAGCTTTTGTCTTTTGTATAAAACTGTAAACATGAATTTGTTGTTTTATAGTCATCAACATCGCTATTACTAAAAAATCTTCCTCCAAAAATAAATATTTTATCCATAAATGCACAAGCACAAAAGCCTTTACGATCATCAAACATATCAGTTGCTTCAGTCCATGTATTAGTAAGAGGTGAATATTTTGCAACAGACTTTACCAAATTATTAGCATTATCAGTACCACTTAAGACATAAACTTCTCCTTTTAAACAAACAGCTTTAAAATGTGCTCTACATTGATTTATTGGAGGAAGAACTTTCACAGAACTCATGTTACTTCCATCAGTTTCTTTTATTTTACTTACAACTTCATCCAATTTATCATCATAACCACCACAAATTAAATAATTAAAAGTATTTTGGTTACAACACCTACTTGTGTAATAAAAATTTGACTTATTTTTAAAGTATTTTTTGTTTTCTAAAACTTTTTTAAATATGTTAACAACTTTATAATTTTCAGTAATTGAAGAAATTTTATCTGAAACATATTTCAATGCATGTTCTGATAACAAATGGAGGCGAACTTTCAGTAACAATTGTTTTGCATATTTGCTACGTTCTTCACTGTTATGTTTCAACCAAATAGTTAATGCATCAAATATTTCAACTTCTGAGTGAATATTCAATTCAGAACTCGAAAGTATTTTTGCAACAAGACTGAAGTCTAAATGTAAAAAGTTTTGAGTTTCAACAACCATTGAAAAACAACGTTCTATGTATTGCAATGATGACTTTGAAATAGTAGCTAGGTTGTAAAATTTAGCTAAACAATAATATGCAACAACATTTTTAACTGTAAAATTGTCTTGAAGGATTTTGCTGATCTTTATAACTGTATCTTCTTTTTGCAAAAGCTTTTTTTTTTTTAAAGCTAAAACAATTTCAAGTTTTTTCATATTTGGTACATCTAAAAAAATAAACATATATTTTTATTATATTTATAAATTTGCATAAAATAAATGATATATTAACAGAAGTATAAATCTGCATTATCAATATAAAAATTAACGTTTCATTTTATCACGCCGTTATTCATTACAATACAAACTTTTGTGATTGATGTTAATAAATAAAATAGAAATTGTAAAGTAACGTTTTTAAATTAAACATTGTAAGATAAAGGTATTCTACAGACTGATCACTGATAAGAAGTCTGGTTCGGACATTGCTTTTAAAATTTTAGTAAAATCCAGACCATAAAAATAAAAACCAACAAAAATATAAGTCTGTTCTCTACAATTAAATTTAAACTAAAATTTTATATTTTCAGTTTTTTAAATGAAAAACAGATAAAAATGTCAATAATTTACAAAAAATTTAAAATCAGAAATATTTAAATATGATTGAAATAACTTCATTGCTGTTTTAAAATCAATTTTTGTATTTAAAATTTGTTAACTTGAAAAAAATTGCTATCACTAAATATTTAAAGTGACAAAAGATATTTTAATTTAGGTTTGTTAAACTTAAATTTTGTTGTGTTAATTTAACACATTTTTAGACTTTGTTAGATACATGGTAAGGCTGAAACCATTTTATTTTTATTTGATAGAACTTAAACTTTCAGCAACTTCTTGAAAATCAACTACTTACTTAGATGTGAGAGGAAAAAGTTTAAGACTTTAAAAAATTTCTTAGATTAAAAAAAAAATAAAGGCAAAAAAAAACAACTTGGTTAAAATATTTCTTCTTCTAGAGTCTAAGCATTCTTTATAAAATCTTAAGTAAAAAATAGACATTACTATTTTACTGAAAATCAAAATTGTCTTAATTTTCGGAAGTTATTTTTAATATTTTTTCTTTTTAAGACTTTAATTAGTTTAACTGTAAAAATATTCGATACAATAAGTTTATATAGGAAAAATTTTAATAAGATAGCCATATCTTAATTTTTTTTTTATAAATATTTATAATTAAAAATAATTACTTATAGTTAACCTTCAAAACTTTATACAAAAATCAATACTAACGTCAAAAAAGGTTACTCAGCCTTAATGATAATCTATTTAGTTTCACTTATAGTTATTTAAGTCCTTTTTATATAAAGTTTACAGTACTCAAACCTTTTAAAAACTTTTTTATAACCTTTAACAATATTAGTATTTTTTTTGTTATTTTTTAATTTTTCTATTAATAAATAAATTGCTTCAAACTAAAAATAAAAATAATAAAAAAAAAATATATTAATACTAATTATAACTAAATGATAAATGTTAAAATATTGTTTTATTTATCTTACCTGTATTGTTAAAATTATTGTAAGCTCGTACACTTTCAATATTTAATTGTTTCGTTAAAAACTCCATGCATTTGTTTTTAAAACAATCTACTACTACTGAATTTCTACAAGTTGCACCAAAACTTGTTGACTTTTCATGAATATCTTTAAGTTTTATTCTTTTAACACCAATGAGCTCCATATTATTTTCATCTGACATGACTTGATGATATTTTGTTTATCTTGTTACAAAAACAATTTGAAGTAATAGTATACTTATATAAGTTATAGTATATATTTAGCTATTTAAACAATAATCAATTTTTTAAATAAAAAATAACTTGTAACTAATAGTTTATTAGGAAAATAACTGTGAAGACTAAATAATTTTTAACATGGAAAATTACAGTTTTAAACTAAAAAAAAGTTTTGCTTAAAAAATGTGAATAAGTTAAATAACTTAAATATTTTCTTGCTATTTTTATTTTGAAAAAATGTAATTTAAAATTCAGAGTTTGATAGCACTTGAAAAATTAGGATGTAACAACACTATAAAAATTCTATGTTGTATTAAACCAAATTAATTAAAAATACTTAGTGAGTAATCATGAATAAAACTATGAATTTGTAATTTGTATCTCTATAAATGGTTTTAAAATACTAAATTAAAGCATAAGAATAACAAAATATTCAACCAAACAAAAAACTTAAATTGAGCTTATACTTTTATTTTAAAATTTACAGATTCCTTTTACTAAAAATGATAGACATCATTCAAGTACTCCAATATTGTTTAAATAAAAACGACTAAAATGTTTAAAGGTTTCAATGCAGGGAGTGATATATGATAAAAAATTAAGAATAAAAGCTTATATTTATAGAATAGTAGTACAGTAGTAAAGATAAATATATGAAAATAGTAACAAAAATAACAATTAAGAAAAAACACTTGAAATAGATAAAACTATATATAACAAAGCTAGCCAACCTGTGTCTTGATAAAAAGAACAAATGAGCCTGAATCAAACTAAGTAGAGTTTGTAAAAACTATTTGAATGTTTGTTACATTAAACATACACTAAAATTTCACAAGAAGTATATAGAATCGAATAGGTTTAGTTTGTTTTTTTAAACTTTATAAAGAATCTTTTACATAGTTATAATAACCCTAAACTTAAGTCTAAAATACTGGCCTGAGATTAAAACTAGATTGAGTTAATTTTAGAAAACCTAAATAGTTCCGAGTCATGCAGAGATTTTCTTTATTTATCTATCTTTGTTATTTATTTAGTTATCCTAAATGTTTAAATACTCTTTGCAAACTATTATGAATTTCTATTATAAAAAAACATCTTGGGCCAGCCCGAAATATAAACAAAAGTCCTTCGTTATTTTGAGTGTGTGACAACCCTTATATTATAGTTTTATACATAACTTTTTTTCTTTGTAGTTCACGCATGTATAATCACATTTTTTATTCTAATAACTTTTTAAAATAATTCATTGTTTTTACTTAAAAAAAAAAATCAAAGCTTAACAAGTGCCAATAAAGTTAGTTTTCTTAAGTTTATCATTTCAATCTAGATTGAAATAAAATTTTATTATATATTCATGACAAAGACTGTAACTAACATAATTTTACTTTTTATTTTTATACTAGAGTGACAACTTTTTTTCACAATAATTTTCCAGGTTTTTTGAAACATAATATATTTTTATTTCTTTAAAAAAAAAATTAAACATAAGAAACAAATATTTTAAAATTAAAATAACTACTAAAATGTTACTCTAAGTGTGTGTGAGTTTAAATTTTAAATAATACAAATTTAATTAAGAGTTTTTTTATTATTATTGATATAATGGCTTTTTTATTCCTAAGTATAGTTAAAGTTATAGAAATAAAACATTTCAGTTTTCCAAATTTTACATAATTTTAATAATCAAAGTTTTATATTTTTAATTATTTCAAAAACTACTATATTTTTCATTTTTTTAGGTTGAAATTTATATACCATAGTTTTAAAGTTAAAGAGCCACCTTATAAACTCTTACTTTAAAATTAAATATAATTTTAGCTTTGATGTTTTTTACCAATAATTAAATACCAGGATAGGTTTTGTTTAAATTTTAAGTTCAAAATATATTGATTCAAAGGTCAGAATCACATGATTGGAATGTTGAATGTAATTTTTTTGTTTGGTTAGGATTTTAAGCTTAATAATTTTTCCTTTGTGTTTTTAAGTGTTAAAATTATATCTTTTCAGTATTAGCTTATTAATTTTTAATGATTTTAATTTAAAATTACATATTATTCAAATTTTCTTTCAAAAATTACTCAATTTACAGGTTTTTTAGGCTATTCTAGGTTTTGTTTTAAGTTTTCCATGTTTTGTGAGACTGAGTCAGATACCCTGACTTAACCTTGTAGATTGAAGATTGAAATTAATGTTTTTCAAACATTATGAAATGAAAATAGTACATTTTAAAACATATTATACTTCTTTGTAATCAAAATTTTCTAAAGTGTTTAACCTTCAGTAATTTAATATAGTTGCATAATTATTGTTTTCTATAAAAAATATCAGTGTCATAGTTTACCTTTTGTAACAGTGTTTTATTACTATGCAAGTTAGCTTAAAACACTCAAAGTAAATAAACTTTCAATATATAAATGAGTAAAATTTCTTTTTAGTTCTAAATATTTATTAATATTAACAAGGATTCTAAAGCTTTAGTCAAAAAACTGTCCTGAATGACAATTTATTTGCTTGAGTCACATTCGAATTTTAAAAATTCCTAAGAAAAAACTAAAAACTTTTGAAATTCACTCAAAAACAATTCCTTTAACAAAATTGGGTATTAAATAAAATAAAATAGTTTAATCAATTCAACTTAACTTCATTTGAAGTCTAAAAAATGGCCTAAGATTTCCAAAATGTTAAAACAATTCTTAGATTTTTAAATAAAATAATAACTATCTAGAACAGCTTGACTTTAAAATCAAATTTAAATTATCCTGAGTCATCCTGATATTTACAAAAATTTCAAAATAGCTAGAGTAATACGGAGTATCCTGAGTGTGTGGCAACCCTGTACAAATCTTTTTCACATTAATACTAATACTGATAATTTGTGTCACTAGGTATTTATATACTAATTTGTTTTACTCAAATTTGTGTTGCCAGATGTTAAATGGTCCTAATAAGGGCTTTGTAAACTCTTAAAAGTGCACAATATTTCAGGATTCAATTCAAGTAGCTGATACTTATACAAAGAAAAACAACCTGTTACAGTGGTTTGTGCTAGATTTCCAGAAATAAAGATTATAAAGAGTTTTTTTTTTAATTCAAAAATAATTATACTATTTATTTTTAATGACATGCTCTACTAAGTTGTAGCAAATTGTTTAACATTTATGATTACATTATTTCAATATTGATAAAAAACTTGAGACTTTTAAAACTTAATTAAATATCAAAGTTTTATAATTTTATATCTGTTTCTTATATTCAAACTTCTACTTTTTGGAGCTTTTTTAATGTACAAAATTTTATAAACAAATACAAGAGAGTAGCAAACTTGTAGTAAAAATTTTATATTTATTAATAATAAATAAAATAACTAGTAAAGTATCTTTATCTTAATAAAAGATATGTACTTTTTACTTTTTTAAATACTTCTGATTTTTCATTACTACTATGCTATGAGCTGTGGCTATTAAACTTAAATGGCTTTTTTATGCTTTTTTTTTAAGCAGTGCAGTTAGTTGTCAACAAATTCAAGTCAATTAAAAAGATTTGCGTTTAATTAACTTAAAGTTATTAACTAAACAATAGAAAAATGATCTGTGAAAATATATTTAAAAAAATATGGTAAAAATTAAATAAAATTTCAATTATAAATTATTACACTATGTCAGACAAATAATACACATTTGACTTTAAAATGTTTTAAGACTGTGGTGTCTTCACAAAAAGATTATGCTTTTCCATTAAACATCTCAATTCTTATGACCATTTGTTTTTTGTCATAACAAATTACTTGAAATCTGTTATTTTGAAATGTGGATGTGTTTCCCCTATTATTTGCTGAGTCAGCAAAATTTACTTATTTTCTTTATTATTTCATATCTATTTGCCGAATAATCCAAATACATCAAATCAATTAAAAATTAAACTTTATAAGATAAAGATAATAAAAATTAATAAAGTAGTTGATATTCATGAACTTTAGTTTTATTTTGCTGATTCAGCAAATAATAGGTGAAACATTAACACTTATAAACAAGATTCTTATGAAATATTACGTTTCTATTTTCGTAGAAAAAGCTAAACTCAAAAAAAAATAGGGGGGTTGTAGTTTAGGAGCAATTAATTTGTGTAAGACTGACAAAAACTTCAGAACCGTTTATTTTAACACCATTATAAAATAATTTATCTTTTAAAAAAATAAATTGTGGTTATTATTACATTTTAATATATTAGGGATTGATGACAATTTATCAGTAGATACATCAGGCAATTATACTGTATTGTGATAGTGTCGATAAAGTTTAGAATAAAAAAGTTAAGTTTCTGAAACAGTTATTATTCAAAAATGAAACAAAATTTAAATAAATTAAACAGGTTTGGTTATTTACCGAATTTCGTATAGGTTATTAAAACTCATAAAGAAAACATTCCACTGAACTTTATTTTGTAAACTCAGAACAATGTATTGTGTAAATTGGCAAAGTTTGTAAACTTTAGTCTTGAACAACATTGAAAGACTTTTCAGCATATTGATCAGAAGATTTATTTACGTTTATTGAAAAAATTGGATATGGAAAAAATGATATGTTTATTGCGTCTTTTGACGTTGAATGCTAGTATTTTTTAGAATAACACATTGAAATTTGTACATTGGTACATTGTATAATATATGTAAATCTGCAATAGATAGAATAAATTTTAAAAATCTTTAAAATTTGCAACTTCTTGCGTTAAATTTAGTTTTAATTCGTTTATTTATTCTTAAGAAGACGGAATAGCCATGAGATCCCCTTTGGGACCAACATTGGTTTATATATTTATGGATTATATGAAGTTAAAATATATTCCTGCTCTCAAAAGTAAGTAATTCTACGAAAGGTATGAACATAATTCTTTTGTATTGTTCATAAGCCAGAAAACATTAGAATTTATTTCATTTATTGAACAATGCCTATAACTCAAACAGTTTCACGATAGAAAAGACAATAGTAATAAAATCGGTTATCTAGATGTATAGTTTAAACGAGAAGAAAATATAGTTTTAACATTTAGGTAATGAAAGAAAACCTTTACAGATTGTTAATTATGTTTTCCATTGAACTGTAGTTTAAAGAGAAAAGTGACTGTAGTTAATATTTTGTTTCATCGTGCACATTAGTAAGTTGCTGTTACGTGAAATTAAACAGATCAAGTTGCTTAAAAAAAACGGGTACCCACAAGAGTTAATTAATAAAACAATTTATTCACATTTGAAAAATGTGGACAAAATAAAGATATTATGACTTTAGAAATATGTAGTTACTGTATAACTCCAATTAATTAATAAAATCTAGGAGATTTAAGGAAAAAAGAAAGAAGACATTTTAAAAGAAATACTTATTCTTCAGCAAAACTAGAATTGTGTTTACATTAAAAAAACTATTAAAACTATGCGTTAAATACTCAATACCAAATTTAAACAAAAGTACATTTTATTAACTAATTAATTTCATAACTAAACAAGATAATATAAGTAAACGAGAGGTAACAAATACACTTACTAAATTGTATTTCGAGTACTGTCACCTCTCGCAAATTTTATGTAAATTTTGTCCGTGTCGTATTCGCTTAACTAAACGAGATAACGTAAGTAAACGAGAGGTAGCTAGTATACCTACTAAATTGGCTGTATCTTATAATGCATATTATTAAATAAAGTTTGTAGCCTTTTCCACTTTCGTTCGTAATTAGTATATAAAATAGCTTTAATTTTAGCTGTACATGAATTTGATGAATATTTTTTTTATTTCTTAGTATGTATACAAAGCTTTCTTTTTCTACTTTGTTCCTTGAAGTATTCAAAAAATATTTCTCAATAATAATACCATGCAAAACTAATTTATCTCAGGTTAAAAAAAATTAGTTAAAAATAAGAAATGAATTGAGTTATAATGATTTATTTTTAACTGTAATTATTGTTGAACATCTTACCTTGTTTCAGAAATATAGGGAGGTTTACACATCTAAATTATAAAAAGCAAAACCGTAAAGTTTAACAGTTTCTTTAAGTAAGGCAGGAACTAACAATTCAAATACGTTAGATTTATTAAAAATCTATCTCCTCCTATTTACTTGATAAAATTTATTTTAAGACTTGTTTTACAGAAACGTTTTCAACCAAATATATTATTAGCCCAATACGCTTAAACACTCATAAATCATAATGTTATAGATTTTTCAATATTTTATCAACAAAAAAAATTAGTTTTTTTTGTCAACCTAAGATGTAAAAAAAATAAATGTTTTTGATTTAAAACAAAGTAATGCAATATCGAATAATTTTTTTATTTATTTCAAGTTATTATAGTTGTAATACAAAGGAATCATTAAAATGCTTTGCGGACATGCTACTTAAATTATATTGCATTTGTAATTTGTTTTTGGTGACTTTGTCACTTTTTTGAATTTTGGCCATAACAACAGTTTAGGTTACTTCTAATAACAACAGATGCTTCTTAAAAACGCTTATTTCTATAGAGTTGATTTGTGTGAAAGTAAGTATTTATTATAAAAAATAATGATTGTATTTTTATTATAACTAATTCTTTCCATGAATTTAATGTAAATGTGGTCTAGTTGAAAAAAGTTTTGACCATTGGGTTTAAATTGCAAATTTACAAATCTTTCATTTGTATCCCAGCCATCAAGTCATAAGTTATTGAATTTTATTGATCTCAAAAAGCAAACAATTGTTATATCAGGTTTAACTAAGAGTTATGGTTATTAATACCGAATTTTAGAATAAATTATTAATTTTAAATAGATATAACTCAGTACAGTGTTTACTAGATAGCTTGAAAACTAGATGCCTTTTTTAAAACAATTTATAGACCATTGTTTTGAGTGTTAAGACTTTTTTTCTTCAGGGTTGCAAAAAGATCATGAGACCTTGAAAAACCTGGAATATTTCAAATTAGGTAAAAAAACCTGTAATAAGGGATATTTTAAAAATCTGGAACTTTAAAGAATTTTTCATGTAAAGTCATGAAATTTGGATTATATATGGAAATTCTATTAATCATATAGAAAAGATATATTTTATTATAATTCTTCTTTAAAAAATATTTAAAGCAGCTTTACAATGATGTTATACTTTTTAAGACATATTCTTAAAGTTTATAAATATGTCATATAATAAAAGTGAACCATTAATAATTGTTCTTTAGCTTATCACTTTATGCTTTTAAAACTACAAAATAAAATATTTTGTGATTGTCTTATATAAAAAAGTGGTAAATATTTGTCCAAATTAGTAAAGGTGCAACAGGATTTACAAGACCTTGAAAAATATTACAACTAAAAAAAAAAGAAAAAGAAATTTTAGAAACATTGAAAATAAACTTGAAAATTTAGTTTAAAATCACTTAAAACTGGATTTTTAAACTAATTTCATATGCTAAATAGTGTAAATTACATTAGATAAAATAATAAATCATTTACAACTTTATTTTTTACATTTTTTAGATTTGTTTTTATTATAATATACAATTATTGTACTAATAAATTCAGTTTTTATCTTTTATTTAGTTTTATACTAAAGATTGACAGAACATCACTTTTTTTTGAAAACCTGGAATTTACTTACTAATGGACCACTTTTTACAAATGATATGTTATGATGTTAAAAACTGTAAATTAAACATTGTTGTGTTTTGATTCTAGCTTGGCCAGTATCTTGGGTAGAATTGAGCAACAACAGTTATTTAAAACATGATGTGTAGAAATTTTTATTCTGTTAAAATAATTACTAATATTGAACATTTACAGATACAAATTTTGATGTTAGCTTTGATCTACTTCTGGCCCAAGCTTTAAAAATTTGTTTGTCCTTTTATAAACAGCATACAGGCATTTAAGCTAAGCATATCCAGGGTTTCCAAGCAGTCAGTTTAATTATTATTTTTATAGGTAGTTTTGAGAACACTTTTATTTATTATTTAAAGCTTGTTTTTATTTCTTAGATTTTTTTGTTTTAAACTTTATCTTTTTCTTCTGCAATTCCTTTAGTAGTTTTATAGTTTTTTAAGTATATAAGCTTGACAAACATTATTTTCAGTTTCTATCCTTTACTAAGTTTACTCTATGGTCTATTTGAATTTATTAAGTTTAAAAAATACAAGTGTAAGGATTGTTTAATCTGATTTTAGGCAGTTGGTTGTAAATATTTGTTTAAAACTGTACAAACTAATTAATAGTTGAAACATTAGGCATTTAACAATATTAGTTTTTGAAAATGTTATTTTTTACCTCTCATATGGCCCTTAGTAAAATAGTAACCATCTAATTTTAGTTTTAATGATATAAAAATCCTAGAGGGTTCCAACATTTTATCTACAAAATTGAACATTGGTTGTACTTAACTATGTAAATAAATACTGTATAACTTATTTTATTTCAATATATTATTACTATTATAGGAAGGTTTTTGAACGTATTTATATACCATTTGCAGCTTGAACAATGATTTTATAAATTACAAACCGTTTGCATAAGTTTTGTAATACAAATGAATGAATAAAAATTTTCATAGCCCATTTTGTCTAAATTTACAAAAAAAAAACTTAAAATTTATCTCCTCCTTCATTTTTTCATTTTTACTTAATTTAAGCATAATATCATCAATACTCCAAATAACATATAGGAATAAAATTTCTTTTAAAATGTTGAAAAAGTTTATAATCAAAAATAAAAATGAGTTAAAATATTTTAGTAAAAAAACAGTGAATTTTTTTTGTTTGTTTCCTACAAGTTGTAAAAAATTATAAAAGATTACTTAAAAACTGTTAAAGTATAAAGTATTTTAATTATTAAATTCAAAGTCTTTTTTAGTTACAGAACTATAGATCTCTTGCTCAAAAATGAAGGAGAAGATACATTATTGTGTATTTATTATTAAATTAGACAAAATATAACAATGAGAAATTTGGGTTCATATTGTTTTTTTAAAAACTTATTACAAAAAAAGTATATCTGAAAAGTGAAATAAATTTTTATATTTATAAAAAATTAATAATTTTATCTTTTTTAATAAAAACTTTATCTCCCATAGTCTTATTAATGCAGTTTTCCGTGAGTTTAATTAATTAAACATTATAATATCTATTTTTTAATAACATGAAAAAAAAATTAATGAATTAAAACAAAAAAACCAATTTATTAAAAAAAGCTACTATATTCTTAGATTTAAGGTGTTTTGAAGTACTTTTTATTAAAATACTTTTTGCTCTTATTTATGCTGTTTAAATATGAAATACAACAGGTAGAAGTCAAATTTACACGAGGGCACTAAATTACACAAAGACACTTTTGCAAAAGCAGAAAATTTTGCACGGGTAAATTTTTTCTTTAAACTTACTTTTTAGATTGTTTTAATTAATTCTAGTTTTGATTATTTATTTGTTTTTTCTGGTTTAGTTTATTTTATTTATTTTACTATCACTGTTACCTTTACCCTTACCTTATGTCAGTAATTTATTTTTTTTATTAATTAATTTTTTCAATTTATTTTTACTTTCACTGTTACCCTTAGCCTGGGTTGGTAGCTTTTTTTTTCAACTTTCTTGTATTATAATTTTTTCTTATTTAATAATAAATTTTAGTAGTTATTATTTTGATTATTCTTTTACTATCATTGTTACCCTTTACCCTAGGTCAGTAATCTTTTTTTTTTTTAATTTACCTTTAGTTTTTTTTTTTTTTATATAAATATTTTTTCTGTTTTTTGCTTTTGTTTAAAAAATGTTTTTCTATGCTTTAGTGTAATTCTGTCCCCTCGTGCATTTTTTTTGTGCAATTTAGTCCCATTGTGCAGTTTTGACCCGCCACCTCTACAACAGAGTTTGCCATAGTTGGTTGCAGGAAAAAATTTTAATGAAAATATTAATGTGTTGCCATTGTAGTTTCAGCATTAATTTTCATAACATACCAAAATATATTGTGTAAGTTCAAAATTTTGGCCAAACAAGCATGGTACTGGGCATAATGTTTTAAAAATTTAAGTGTTTGCTGACCACACAGACCTAAAATAGCTGGCAGCATGTTAATCATAGGCCACATCCCATTTAAAATAAACATGCTTGCTGACCTGACTCCTGCATTTGAAGGAAAATTAAATTATGCTTGAGATAAATTTTATTTAGTGAATAAATTCCAAAATAAATATGAGGATGGTGATTTTGCAAAGCATCAATTTCACTTGTTCTAATTTCTAATATATTATAAAATATCTTTATAAAACTTAAAAGAAATACTATTTTATAAACAAACAGTATCTTTTCAAATAAAAATTGTTTTTCAGTGAATTGTTTTAAATAGTTTCGCAACAACCAAAAATTTTGAGCTGGATAAAAATCTTAGGATGATAATTATATCTTGAATTTGATTTATACATTTTCAACTTCAAACAATTAATGAACTTACCAATTTTGATCCTGATATCTTTAAAATTGATTAGAATTTATAAATTTACTAAGATAATAGGTAAGATAAAGTGTTATTTTTTACAGCTCATTTGTATTTTCCATAGTAATAATATTGCACTATTGATACATCCTATGGAATTTTAAACTGTTATATAAGTAAATTATAATATTCTAGGCTGCTTATTAAAAATGCAACTTTTAATTTAAGTTTTTAGCTAATTTTTTTTTTTGTTTTGATAACACAATAACAGGTTATGCAAAGTTTTAGCTTAATTTAAATATAAAAAACTTATAAAACTGTCAAAGAGATGTTTATATTTTGAAAACAACCCTAGTTTAATATGATACCTATAAATGCCACCTTAGATATTCAACTTGAATTATTTTTCTACATGTTGCAATTATTACAAAAAAAAATGCTCAATTTAAGATAATTTAATATAAGTTTTCTAGAGAGAATTCTTGATATATTATGTATTTTATTTCTTTTTTAAATTTGAAATTGTTTTTTTCATCCAAAAATTTCTCCATAAAACCTTCTTTAATTTATTTTAAATTCTCAAATGAGATATTGTGATAACTACAAAGTTTACAAAAATGAAACGTTTAAAGTTGCATTTTGGGTACCATACAGTTTGCGGGGTTGTTTCAGAAAATTAATTAACACTTCTATGATATTTTTTTAAATCAGTTAAATTTTCCCCATACTGTTTTTGTAGGATTTGTCATATAAAATATTGCTGAAAACTCAATTCATTTTTATAAACACCTTAGTATTAACTTATCTAAATTTTTTAAAACAAGGAAATCTTATTATTACAGACATCATAAATTAGCAGTATTAATTCATATAGACTTCTTGCAAACTTGAAGTTATCTTCTTGTGTAATATTCACCTGAATAAAATGTCAACTACTGCATGAAGATCTCATCTAATCCTAAGTGTGCTTTTGTACAATGAGATAAATCTCAAATGGTTAGTTGTTTTATTAGATTGTAATTAATTTTCATAATGTAATTGTATAAATTAGTGAATAGAGAGGGTAAGTTTCTAATGGCTTGACATAAAAATAAATGAGTTTTGATGAGCCTTGTAGTTTAAAGAAATCTAACCTTGGAGTATTTTAAGGGCATAGGGGGGGGTAAACACCCTTTTTTGGTTTTTGATCTTATTTTATATAGTTTTTACTAAGCTACAAGATGCTTTTTACAGATTTTAAAAATTCAAAATAATTTTTGAGATATAGCCGGTCAAAGTCGGAGTCAACAACAGGTTCCTTATGGGAGGCGCAAACTAAAACGGCAAAAATAGACTATTTTACTAAAAATCTATCTTCTCCTACGTTTTTTGAGATAACTACCTCAAACTTTCAGGAAATGTTCCTTGATATATTTAGAAAATTCTGTCGGAAGGAATTTTGAAAAAAATTAAAAATAAAAATTTTATATAAAAAATAAACAAAAAAAACAGTTTTTTTTTTGTTTTTTTGTTATAAAATTTTTATTTTTTAATTTTTTTAAATTCTGTTCCAACAGAATTTTCTAAATACTGCAAGGAACATTTCCTGAAAATTTGAGGTAGTTATCTCAAAAAACGTAGGAAGAGATAGATTTTTAGTGATTTCTAGTTATTTGCCGTTTTAGTTTGCGTCTCCCATAAGGATCCTATTGTTGCCTCCGACTTTGACCAGCTATATCTCAAAAATTATTTTGAATTTTTTAAATCTGTAAAAAGCATCTTGTAGCTTAGTAAAAACTATATAAAATAAGATCAAAAACCAAAAAAGGGTGTTTACCCCCCCCTATGCCCTTAATTATTTTAACACAAAATTAGGCAGATTTTTTTTTTAATTATTTAAAGGCATAGGGGGATGAACATTTTTTTCACAATTTGATTTTTTATGTAGCTTTTACGAAGCTACCAAATGATGTTTACAGATTTTAAAATTTCAAAATTATTTTTGAGATATAATTGGTCAAAATCATAGGCAACAATGGGTTCCTTATGGCAGGTGCAAACTAAAACGGCAATTAACTAGAAATCACTAAAAACATGTTTCCTTAAACGTTTTTTGAGACAACTATCTCAAACTTTCAGAAAATGTTCCTTGCAATATTCAGGGTTACCACTTTACCTGGAAAAACTTGCAATTTGACAATTTGATTACAATTCAGTTATGTAAAAAAATTCTAATGCAACCGTAAGGAATCAAAAATTTAAAGCTTATTTTCTAAAATATTCTGTTAATTCACCAAAAATCTATCTCTTCCTTAATCTTTTAAGCCATGACCTAAAGTTTTAGGAAGTATTGCTAACATAGAAAATCATACTATAGCAATTTGGAAATAGAAAATTAAAAATGTAAATTTTATGACCTGAGGAAAAGTAATGTGTTATTTATTTTTCTTTATGAAAATAATTAATTTTACTTAAATTTGTATCACATGTCAATAAGATTTTTTTTTAAAGTTAAGATGAAACTGAAGAAAAATGCATAAAAACTGAAAGAGAAGATAGATTTTTAATGAAAGAGTCAATTTTTTACTTTGCCCTTCCATAATAATTATATTTGAGTCTCCTCAACTTTGTTTCCTCATATTTCAAAACTAGTTAGAATGTTACTAAAAGGTAAAAAGATTTTACAATAATATTTTACAATAAGATTTCAAAAGAAGATTTTTACAAAAAGATTTATAAAAAATTAAGTATCAACTCTCCTACACCCTTAAATATTTTAAATTGTACGTTAAAACCAAAAAAAAAGCTGATTTTTCATAAAAAGGAATGCTTTTTTTTATCAATCTGCATGATTTTATTAGTGGGGTTAAAAAAAGTTATGCCAATTGTAAATACAGTACAAAATGTAAATTTCACACGAAGTCTTTCATTAAATATTTTTAAACTTTGATAACTTAATCACTACTTCAGTCAAAAAAAAATTTTTGGTATTCAGATTAAATTTTAGGGTCAAACTATGATAAATAAGGATTTTAAACATTTGTTTTAATTTTTCTTATTTGAGTCTTAAGTTTGTATTATGATTTTTGTGAAAAATGCTGGAGTAAAAGATTCAGTATGATGTAAATTGAATTAAGCATAACCTTTAGAGCTAGTTTCATAATATTACTTTTTATTACTAATATATGATAACTGTTACATGCTCTAACATTGATTAAAAAATCGAAAAATCTTTTAGAGTAAAATTTTTCAAATCAAAGCTGCCTGCAAAAGTTAATGCCAAATAAAACCGCTTTATTTTGTATAAAAAGTTGCCACTGACTAAAGAAATTTTTTAACTTTTATAGAACATTTAAAACTAACCAAGTGTTGATAGAGAATAATTAATAAAAAATTTAAAAATTTCAATGTCTACATAAAAACATGAACAATTATTGATTTGTCAACAAAAGAAACATTTTTATAAAGATCTATTAATCTGCATGATTTTATTGAACCAACTGAATAAAATATATGCCAGTAAGGTCCAATTTGTAAATTTACCTTTGAATTTATTTGTTTAAAATGTTTGTAATTTATATATATTAAAATAAGAAAAACTTGTAAATATGTTAACATACAATTACAGTTTGTAACAAAAGTTTGTTTGGCTTGAAATAAATAATATTTTAAACGTAATTTTTAATATGGTAAACTGCAACAGTAGGTAATGGCTTTTTTAAAAGGTTTAAAAAACATTAAATGACCAAAATTGAAATATATTTGAATTTTTTCTTTTTTTTTTTTAGAAAATATAATAATTTTAAATCAAAATTATGAACTTAATTTCCTACAAGTTATTTGAACGTTGCAAAACATTATACCAGGAAAGTTTTAAAACAGTTGTTCATAAATAATAGGAGCAAATAGATTTATCAAAATAGTATTTATTCTCTTTTTAGTTTGCATCTTCCGTGAAATATCTATTGAACTTTCCAATTTTGATTTCTAAAATCAAAAATTTACTTTAAATTTTCAAAACAATTAGTAGCTAATTTATTAAGACCATAAGAAGATCGGTTAAGCATCATTACATGTAAATCTTATATTAAATATTTCAAACTTTTGTAAGCTAGAAAATCCATTTTACTCTTCTGTAAAGTTAAGATTAGTTTTTGTGATACTGGGGAACAAATTCTAAAAGTTCAATTTTTTAAGAGGAACCAATGTAAAAAGACAATAAGAATTTTTCATTAAAACTCTTTTCTTTTCCTACATTGTTTTAGCAATTTTTTATTTATTGTTACCAAATATATTTTTTCTATTATTGCAAGTAAAATCTCCTTAAAATTTGAGGTCAATTGAAAAAAATGTAGATTTATGTAATTTTTTTTTCATCACTTATTTCAAAAAATCACTTTGTACGTTTGCATTGTAAACTTTTTATAAAATTAAGGCCATAGGGGGGGGGGTAGGCCATGTTTTTTACAAGTTAATCTTATTTTATAGAGTTTTTACTAAGCTTTACGTTGCTTTTTACCATTTAAAAAATTCGAATTAGTTTTTGAGATATGACCGGCCAAAGTCGGGCCGCATAACAGGTCCCTTATGGGGAAGGAAAAACTAAAACGGCAAAAAAAGACTAATGCATTCAAAATCTATCTCCTCCTTCATTTTTAAGCAATCTTCTTCAAACTTTCACAGTCTATTCTTTATACAATAACAAAAAAACGTTATTTTTGACTTTAAAAAATTTTAAGTAAAAATACATTTTTTTTGAAAAAAAAAATGTTTTTTTGATTTTTTTTGATTGAATTTTAGTCATAAAATTTTTATTTTTTAAAACTATTAAAATTCACAAATAATGTTTTTTTCTCATAATGTAAGGAACATTTCCTGAAAATTTGAAGAAGATATCTTCAAAAATGAAGGAGAAGATAGATTTTAAAGCCCGTTTTTAAAAACTCGAGAAAAACGGCTTTAAGTTACCCTTTATATACCCTTTATAAAGACAACCCTTTATATAACCGGTCATAAAAAAAAAGTTACTTAATATTTTTAAAATCTAAAAAAAGCATCTGAAAGATTATGAAATTTACTATAATATAAGTCTATATGTTATTTTTGGTCAAAAAATGGCTTCTACCCCCCCCCTATGGCCTTAACTATATCCCAAAGTTTTTTTTAATATTGTTTAAAAGTAGCTTAAAGTATATAGTTTTAGCTTTCAATTAACGGCCAATGTTAATTTGTTAGTATTAATGTTAAACCTCCCCATGGCTCTATATATTTTGTTTTAGGTAATGAGTTTTTTTTATAAATAACTTGTGATTATTTTTTTACTACAACAGGAAACACATCATTATCTACGGAATCTAGACTGCAGAACAATTGAGGAGAATTGAGATGAGTAGTCATATCAACCATGGATGTCAGTATAAACATTTTGGAGTGAAGTCTGTAAGAAATTTGAAACCATGTTAAGTTTTAAGAAATAGTTGCTAAATATACTGATTGCTATCATTTTAGAGTTTGCTCAAACAAATTCAAATTTCAAAACTTCTTTTCATTTTACCAAAAATAATGACTATAAAGTTTATTTTCAACTTATTATTTTTTATGTAAAAAACTATAATTTATTCTAAATAATATGGATTATATGTTAGTTTCAATCTTTATTAGGAGATTTGTATTAGTAAATTTTTTTATTTGAAAATTTGAACTTCTCAATCTTCAATTAAAACTTAAGGGCATATGGGAGGTTAAACTTTTTTTTTAAATTTTGTCTTTTTTTATAATTTTGTCTTGTTTTTTAGATAATTAGATAAGCTACTTGTTACTTTTTACCACTTGTTAAAATTTAAAGTAACTTTTAGTAACAATAAGCGATCAAAGTTAGGGCGTTTAATAGGGTTTCTTATGGGAGGCCGGAACTAAAAGGGCAAAAATATACTATTTCACTAAAAATATATCTCCTCCTTCAGTGTTTAAGTAATTTTTTTCGAAAGGTTTTCAGAGTAGTCTTTTAATTTACTATAAACAACTTGGAAGAGGCATATTTTTTTAATTGTATAAAAAAAAAAAAAACAGAAATTATGAAAAAAAAATTAATAAAAATTTCATTTTTAATTTTGTCATAATTTTTATATTAGTTTTTATTACAGAAATCTGCTTTCAACAAGTTGTTTGTAATATTAAACAGAACATTTCCTGAAAATTTGAATAAAATTGCTTTAAAAATAAGTAAGTTTTTAGTGGTTTTTTTATAAATTCTGAGAAAATTGCTCTTGAAATTTTTCAATTTTACACGGTTGTATTGGAATATGTTGTATCTCAAAAGTTGATTGATTTTGTTTTGTTCTGTATTAATTATTTTATAGTATATACTATAAGCTTTGAATTAGAGCCAATTTTTTTTTTTTAATGTTAACCCCCCTATGCCCTTAAGATCTGCATAATGTTTTAAGAAGTTCTATGTAAGATAATTTTCTTTAAAAAAATGTTTCATATACTACTTTTTAGTCATATAAGCAATTATTGATTTCAATAAAAAAAGTTCAATTAAGTAATTTTTACACTCGAATCTATTTATAAAAAGTGAATTCATTTATTTTACACTTAACTTTATATGATTCTTGTTCTAGATATTTTATCATAAATAACATAAATAGTTTCAACATTGTACTATGTTTACAATTATATGTCATAAACTAATGTAATATTATATCACGTTATAATTATCATCAGTCATAAAATAGACTATATTGTTTATTAAACATAAATATTCTAATTCATGTACTATTTTAATATTTATTTAAAATTATCAGTCATAAACAATGTTGTACTATAATATAATTTCAAGTCAAAATAGTTTCATTATTGTAAATTATATAATTAACAGTCATAATCTATTTCAATTTTATATTATAACTAAATTTTATGATTAACAATCAATTGAATTATTTAAAAATTTCCGAGTAAAAATTTATTGAGTAAAAGTAAATTTAATTTTACATACTGTAATATATTGCTTGATATTATAGTTTATAATTAATATGAGTTTGAAAATTTTCATAAAAGTTCACGTTTGAGTTACTATTAGCAGTATGATTCAAATAATAAACATCTTTACTGGAAACTGAATCTGAGAAAAAAATATATAAATCTTTATGTTTTTAATTATGCAAGCTAATAGAAACTCGTACTTAAGTGATAACAAAATATAATAATAATAATAATTTTTTAAATTTATGCTGGCGTGTAAGTTTTTTTAATGATATTTTACTATCAGTTTTTACATTTTTAAGTTGATAAATATTATTGGTGGTATTAGTAAATATAATAAAATATAAAAATATATTGTTTATATGTAATCATTTATTTGGTATAAATATGTCTTTAATAAAATTAACTAACTTAAGTAAATAATTTATGTATATTTCAAATTTTTTTCTTGGATGCAATTTGATGTTTTTGATTTTTGTTTTCGAATTAAATAAAAGCTTTATTTCAGTTTAGACTACAAAGATAATATAGTTGTACTTCAAATTAATAAATAATTAATAAAATGTTTTTAACATACATACATTTGTTTGAACGAGTAAAGTTGTTAACAAATAAATTACTTTGTATGATGCAAATGGCTGAATTGTTTATGGAACAAATAACTTTGATGACTTAGCTATGAACATTTTATTTTGCCTCATCCAAAGTAGTTTATTATCTACATCCTTATCAAAATAGTTATAAAATTATCATCAGTCCTAAAATAGACTAATATTGTTTATTAAACATAAATATTGTAATTCATGTACTATTTTGATAGTTATTCAAAATTATCAGTCATAAGCAATGTTGTACTATAATATAATTTTAAGTCAAAATAGTTTCATTATTGTATATTATACAATTAACAGGCATAATCTATTTCAATATTATATTATAACTAAATGTTGTGATTAACATTTAAAAACTGAATTTTGTTACTAAAAATTTAACTGAGTGAAAGTAAATTAAATTTTTTATACTGTGATATATTGCTTGATACTTATAGTTTATAATTTTTATGAGATTGAAACTTTTGATAAATTTAAGTTACTATTAGCGTGTATAATTTAAATAATAAACATCTTAACAGGAAACTCAATCTGAGAGTAAAATATATAAATCTTTATAATTTTAATTATTCAAGCTAATAGGAAATAGAACTTTAGTTATATCAAAATGTTCTTAATATATTAAAATAGAGTTTAGTAACTACTTAATATAGTTAAAACAACATAAAAATAAATGTATTTACTCTTTAGCTTTATATTTTAAAGAATTATACATGGATGTATTATAATTAGATTATGACTGATAACTAAATATTGAATACAATTAATTCGATTGTTGTTCATGATTTTTTATCATAAAAAACATACATATTTTCAATATTCTACTCTGCTTACAATTTTAAGTGATAAACTAATCTAATATTATATCACACTAATATATCATCAGTCATAAAAGACACTAATACTTTTTATTAAACATAAATATTGTAATTCATGTGCTATTTCAATATTTATATAAAATTATCAGTCATATATAGTGTTTTACTTTAATACAATTTCAAGTCGAAATAGTTTCATTATTGTATATTATTTATAATTATAAGTCGTAATCTATTTCAATATTATACTATAGTTTAATGTTATGATTAACATTTAAAAACTTAATTTTTTTTTCTTATAAAAGTAACTGAATGAAATTCAACTAAATTTTATAAATATAATATATTGCTTGTTACATATACTTTACAATTAGTATTAGTTGAAGAGTTTTTATAAAGTTTCAAGTTTAAGTTTCTATTAACGTGCAGATTTAAAAAGATTAACATCTTAAATGGAAACTGAATCTGAGAATCAAATATAAAAATTATTATATTTTTAATTGTGCAAGCTAATATGAACTAGAACTTTAGTAATTTCAAAAATAATTTAAGTAGAATTTAGTGACTTGTAAATATATTTAGGACAGTATAATAATAAATGTTTTCACTTTCAGCTGTAATTTTTAAATTAACTTACACTTATCTTATATGTTATGTTTAAACAATTTTTATACAACTTCTTTCAGTTTTAGCCGGCCAGTAAATTTAACATATTATTTGATTTCCAGTCTCAATAGTTTTGTAATTGGTAGACTAAAATAAAAAACTAACTAAACATTCTGCTTATCACTAATCATTTTTTGATACAAAATTTTGGTTACATTACTATAATAATAAATTTATAAGTTTTATTTTTAATTAGTTGTAATACAAACTTATAATTAAGTAAATTGTTTTAATAAAGTGTATTAATACTATTATTAAATATAACTTCTGCTTGCACTTATTTTAAATAGTCTAAATATTACCAATAAACTATTTTGTATTAAACTTAAATAAAACAGATAGCAAGGTGATCAAAGTTCTAAGATATAAAAATTGCAGTTATTTTTAGTATAATAGTAATTATATTGAACTTGTATCTATAAGTCTAATGAAAATAGTTTACTTGATAATTTTTTTCACTTAATATAATGCAAATTATATGATAATTGTGAGTATTTGTAATTTATACTTAAATGTAAGTTGTACAATAATTTGTATATATTTTGTACTTCAACCATATTTATCTTTTCGTTATCACTGAAAATTATTCGTGGCTTAAAATTTATTTTTGATAAGATTACAGTTTAGTTTTGTATCAGACAATTATTTCTTATTTTTACAAAATCTTTATAGAATACTTATATACTAATTATAAAATTTAGTATTTAATAATCTTTAAAACTATTTCTCAACCTAATCTAAGTCTAAAGTTTTGCCAACTAAATTTGATACTTTCTATATACCCCAAAGCTGTAACTTGATATTTTTAATGAATATCTTTTTAAAACATTTTTTATTAATTATAGTTTAAGTACGTTTATAAAAATTAAATACTTTTTTAAAATTTTAAAATTTTTAAAAAATTAAAATATAAAAATGATTTACATATTTTTTTTCTAAATTTTATTATGATATAAAATGTGGACAAGTTACAACTTAATTTATGTAATATAATGATTTAAACACAGTTACATACAAGATTCATTCGAAGAAGTTTAACTAAATTACATAAATTCAATTGTAAATTGATCATATTTAGTATTATAACTTAAACTTCGAATAAAAAAAATATTTCCTATTCAATATTTTACCTAAATTTAAAAAACAACATTTTATGCTTTTTTTTTTTTATTTTACTTTAACTTGAGTATTTTCTTTTTAATTTGCAAGTATGATTTTAAAAAAATATTTCAAAAACTCTTGAGGTTTTAACATTACTATATATTAAAAAGAAAATATATAATTGATTTCGTTTAATAATATTTAATATAAGCTTTGGGGTGTATAGAATTTATTAAATTTAATTGTCAAAATTTTTTAATTCAGACATATATTTCATTAATTAAATGCACATAAACTTAATAACAGTCTTAACAAATTAAGGCCATAGGGGGGTAAACCATGTTTTTTACAAGTTGATCTTATTTTATAGAGTTTTTTCTAAGCTTCGAGATGCTTTTTATTGTTTTAAAAAATTCAAATTTTTTTTGAGAAATGACCAGTCAAAGTCGGGCCGCATAATAGGTTTCCTATGGAAAGGGAAAACTAAAACATCAAAAAAAAGACTATTTTATTTAAAATCTATCTCCTACATTTTTCAAGCAATCTTCTTCAAACTTTTACAGTCTAATTTTTATAAAATAAAAAAAAACGTTACTTTGGAATTAAAAAGAAGTTTTGTAAAAATGTAATTTTTTTGAAAAAAAAAAACACTTTTTTTTAAATTTTTGTTATAATTTTTTTTTTTTTAAGTTACTATGATTCTAAAGTAACGTTTTTTCCTTTTATTATAAGGAACATATCCTGAAAATTTGAAGAAGATTGCTTGATTGAAAAATGAAGGAGGAGATAGATATTTAGTGAATTTTAAAATTTCCTAGAAAATTGACCCCAAAAAATTTGCGGTCCATACGTTTATATAGGAAAATTTTTACAAAAAATTAAATATCTCAAAAGTTAAATGATGTTTTTGAAATCTATAAAAACTGGCTTGTAGTTTGTACTTTAAGCTTTCATATAAAAGCCAAAGTTAATTTTTGTAAAAAAAATGTTGGATCCTCCCGTATGGCCTTAATTTAAAACATTTTGTGTACAAAGTTTCGAAGTAAATTTAATAATGCTACATTTTCCAAAAAAAACCTTTTTCTTTCTAATTTTTTAATGAAAAAGTTTTTTCAAACTTTTCAATTTAATTTAAACTTTATTATATAATTCAATTTCTGCATTAATTTTCATAATATTATATTTGTTTTGACCTTAAGTAACTAAAGCTACTTTAATTCAAATACTAAAAAATAAAGTAGTTGAGTTATTGTAAATCTTTTATAAAGTTTATGAAAATATCAAAAGTTATTTAAGGTATGTTTTATATTTCAATTTAAATCTGTAAAAGTACATTGTTCAAGTGTGTAATTTTTTTTTGAGCAAACACTATTTGTTTTATTTTTTTAGGCAGTTTAACTATTGTTTTACACTCAAAAAAAATTTGTATCTAAACACTGATCAATATTAATTAATAATATGTTTCTAATAATATACAATAAACATTTTATTTTGAACATAATTTGGTTTATTACACTCAAAAATGTTTGTATTTAACACTGATATTTTTCTTAAATGTTATAGCAATTCGTTTTTGTTATAAGTTTAAATGTTCTAAATTTTAATCACTTAAATTAATTTTTTTTTTGTTATTGCATATATATAACCTTTATCTAATATTCTGTTAAAGTTGATGATAATTTTTATGTCTTTTTTAGCAAATATTGTTCAATACTTTAGTGTCATTTTTTTAATGTGATTGTTTTCTCTACGTTTTGCCTTTTTTTTTCTGTGTACTTATTTTTTTGTGTATTTTACCCGCTTGAGTCTTGTTTGTATTTAATTATAAGTAACTAGTTGGTGCACAACTACTTAAGTTCGGACAATTCAAATTACACAAAAATGGTTTTAAGGACCACAATTCAAAAAATTATATTTATTTGATAAAAATAAAGAAAAGTAGTAGGCTTAAGCAAAACCAACAAACCATCTTTTTACAAATCTATAAATATGTATGTAGATGTTGCTAAAGTACGCTTTAAATTTCTTTTTTTTTTTATTGTAACTTAGTAATTTTCATTGGTTTTTAAAATTACTCTTCAATTATTTTTATTGTCATACTCATATATATTAATTCTACACTATGAATGACTTTTATTAATATGTATTGTTTTTTGATTTGTGTCCTTTTTTACATTTTTATAGAATTTGAATTGTTATTTAACTATGAAGTGAAGTAGTTTAAAAGGTATAGTAGTTCAAACACTTGTATATAGGTTGTCACTTATTTACTCCATAAAGTAATTTAAAATCAAATAGTAACGATTTGAATAGTCATCGAACCAGTTTTAAGACAATATACAATTATATTAATAGTCAAAATAGTTAAGCTCCTTTTTAAATTTACCAACAACAAATACGTTGTTTAGTCATTAATTATTCTGTATACAAATAAAAATTGTAGATCTAAAAGTCAGATAATTTTCACTACGAAATAAATAAAAAAAGGTTTTATACTTAATTTCTTGACAGTTTCTTAAAAACTCTTATTGAGTAATTGTAGAAAATAGAACTTTTTAAATTGATGAAGGTTTACGATATCAGAGGGCATTAAATAACGACTATTGGATTGAGTTTAGGAAACTTTTTATAATATTTTCAATACGTAATTCTCTATACACGAACAATAAGAAACATTTTCTATATTGAGAGTAAACTTGGTGTTTTACGGCCATAATTGTAACCATGTCTCCACTTTTAAAGGGAAGCGAATTTTTTGTTCCAGAGAACAGTCCTTTGTCTTTAAATTAAAAAAAAACATTGAGTTAGGGTTTGACTTTTTGAGTGGGGTCCATTTAGAAAATTAATTTGAGAACTGATATTCGAGTAAATAATTCGTACAGTATTAAGATTTCGACGTTAGTGATATAATTTAAACTAATTAAGATTTTTAGCGTTTGTCAACAAAGTTCCGAGCGAAACAAGTTAACTGGAATGTAAAATTTTAAAAGGTTAAATTGTATTTTTTATTACAGTAAAAAATATTTCTGTGTATAACCGTAAACATTAACGGAGAAACTACTTATTTCAAAATTAGTAAAGAAAAAAAGAAACTTTGGGCATATTTGTGTTCAGTATATATTTTACATAAATGCTACCTTACTGAAAAATTTGTTTAGCACTCAACTCTTGTATTACATTGAAGCACTATTTTGCAAATCCTAATAATTTTTAGGCATTAGTTATTCTATTAACCAAGCTTCTGGCAGCTTTCAAGAACTAGCGAATTTTTGAGGGCCACTATTGTAAAGGATACAAGTATTAGTTTCAAATTAATTTCATCATAATTTTATGTCATAATTTAGACCATTATTATCGGTAGAAAATTAACTTTTTTAAATCAAGTTAAGTTAAACATATTTTCACAATAGGTAAAAATATTTTTTATTGATAATTTGTAAAAAAGAATGTTTTTAAATAAGTATAATGATGACTTTTTTGGTTTTACATAAATTTTAATAATATTATACTTGTTTGACCTTAGTGTTCGAAGCTATAATACTTTTTTTTTAATTTGTATATCCGATTTAATTTTTAATTATTTTAACTGAACTGTTCATATTTATAGATAATCGTTTTTGTCCTGCAACAACTAATATATTGTTAACATATATAATGTTATATTGCATAGTGACAGTATGTTGTTATTAAACTGGAATGAAAAGTTAAATTTTAGAACTGCGTCTCAGTTGATAAACCCTGTTTTACCATTGAGAGGCTAATGATCAGTATTTTAATATATTATCGTACAAAAGGGTTGATCATGCCAATTCGATCATCAGACCACAAGTTTCGGTAGACTGAGACCGGTTTCGTCCTTATTAGGACTCATCAGTCAGTCACAACCGAAAAACTTATATTATTATCGTACATTATAGGGTTGCCACACACTCCTGTAGTATACAAACTAAAAAAATCTCAGGAGATATTGATTTTTTAATAGCTCAAAGTAGTGTTGATTTTTCTAAAAATTTCAGGAAAGCTCTTAAACTATTTTGAAAATCTCGGGTAAACTTTTCTAGACATAAAATGAGGTTCAGTTACCAATCTCTGTTTTACAATTTAATATACAATGACATGCTTATACAAATTGATCTTATGCCGCTTGATTCAAAAAGTCATTGTACAGTAATAATAATAGTATTACTGTATCAAATAAAGATTTTACTTACAAATTACACTTAATAAAAAAAAAGAAGAAAATCTTGCTTTACCTTGATATATATTTTGAACAGCTTTAACATTGACTACTTTTGAATTAGAACTTTGACATTTAATTTCTAATACACAACAAAATATTACTGCAAAGTTTTAGTTAACTCTCTAAAGAGTTGTCGAACCTAAGGTCAAAAATTAAATTTTTGGTTCTTTTGAGCAATAATTCAAACGGCTATCAAGTACTTTTAAAATGGAAACTTTATTTATATACTGCAAAATTTAAGTACTTTCTTTTTTTTTTCCTTTTTAAAAGTCTTATTTCGGCCGTAGTAACATAGACAAAACTTAAGTGAGACCTTAGAATCTAAAATATAGTTTTTCTTTTTCTAAAACATTTATAAATATAATATAAAACTAATAAAAAATATGTGTTTTTACTCTTTAATTACTACTATTAACTCTCTTCTAGGCTACCTTTTTTAAAGGTGAACTATAATGACTTTTTGTTTTAGCCAATCACAGTAGCCTATAAAAAGTAGTTTAGAAAAGGTATCAAAAAAAGACATTAGTGCCTGGTGACTAGGAATATTATTGAAAGATTTGAAAACTTGCTAACTGTAAACCAAATGGTAAACATTTTTCAAAATAAAACCATTTTTTGTATAATTAAACAGTGTACAGTTTACAATCGCAAAGCAAAAGTTTTGTAAGTTTATAGGTCAGTTTTATTATATTTGAAAAATAATTTTCTGTTGTACTTAAATTTTTTATTTATTTTGTTTTACTTTATTTTATAGAAATACTTTTCACTGTTTAATCTATCTAATTCATTC
This sequence comes from Thalia democratica, assembly GCF_965202585.1. Lineage (NCBI taxonomy): Eukaryota > Metazoa > Chordata > Thaliacea > Salpida > Salpidae > Thalia > Thalia democratica. The sequence goes on along the minus strand of NC_139165.1, from coordinate 115,084,778 downwards.
TAAAAGAACAATTTAAATTTACCCTATTATTTTATTTTTATGTTAACTTGTTTATTTAAACACTTTTATAAGTCACAATAAAATTAACTTAAACTTCTTAACAATCTTATTCTGGTAAATGGAGGTAAAACAAATTTAGAAAATGAAATCAGTTTTAACTTAGATTACATACATTGTTTATAGCAACTAAAGCCCCTAAATTTTTAAATTTATAACGATAAGGTTTACAAAAACAATAATTTTATTACTTCATATAGTTTAAAGAACTACGATTACATTTGTGAAACTATTTTTGTGTTAAATTGCGATAATAATTTGAAAAAATTATGAGAAAAAATAGAAATATATACAAGTCCATAATCTATAAATTGTAAAGTCCTTTCAACTTAAAGCTATAAAAAACTAAAAACTCAATAAATTTAAAATGTTTTTATATACAATAAATATATAGTTAATAAAAAATATTTCTTTCTTTTAGCTAAGTCTCCACTAAAAATTAATATTTATTTTTAGCTGTCTGTAGCATTCACCCAAAATTTATAAAACTAAAATTTTGCAAAAAAAAATATATATCTGGAACTGTTGAAATTTAGAAAAATTTTATCTTATTTTCATTAAAAGTTATATTAAAATCAGAAAAGTTATAATAAATTTCGTTTTTAAAACAATTGCAAGATAATTTTAATACTGAGAAATCTTCACACATGAAAAAAGTAAAATATATTCCGTAACATCACATGATTCTTCAGACCATTCGTCTTTATCAACATCATAAATAATAACTACTGATCTGTCATCTTGAACTATTACAATTTTATTTCCAATTGACATAGTTTTATTCACAGATATAGTGTAAGATGATTCAAGAGCTACAAAGTTCTTACTAACATTGTCAAAAACTTCGCATTTGTTATTTCCATCACCAATAACAAACAGTTTGTCTTTTACAACAACTAAACTATGATCATCATGACGATTTATCATATTAGCCATTGATGACCACTTATCAGCAAATACATCATATGACTCAACTGAATTTAAATTGTTACGATTATAATCCATTCCACCAGAAACTAAAATGTTTCCTTGAAAAACTACACAAACTGCAGTATCTCTTGATTTATTCATTTTAGATACTTCTTTAAAATTGTTGTATTTTGTATTGAACGCTGAACAGGAGTTAGTTGTTGTATAAACATCATCACTATTATTATAAAAAGAACCACCGAATATAAATATTGTATCCATAAAAGCACCAGCACAGAAGTACTGACGTCTATCATGCATATCAGTTAATGTTTTCCAAGTATTAGTAGAAGGTGAATATTTCTCTACAATACTAACCCGATTAGCAGTATTATCAATACCATCAAAAACATAAACTTCTCCTTTTAAACAAACAGCTTCAAAACCGTATCTACATTGATTCATTGGAGAAAAATTTTTAACATTATTCACAAAATTTCCATTAACTTTCTGTACTTTATTTACAACTTTATTAAATCTATTTTCCACCTCATAACCACCACAAACTAACAAATTAAATTGATTTTGGTGACAATACCTACTTGTATAATAAACAGCTGACTTATTTTTAAAGTAGTTGTTTTTTAAACTTCTTTTAATATGTTTTCATATTCATTATTCTTAGTAACTGAAAATATTTTATCTAAACTATATTTCAATGCGTGTTCTGACAACAAAGGAAGTCGAACTTTTAGTAACAAGTGTTTTGCATATTTGATACGCTCTTCATTGTTGTGCTTTAGCCAAGTAATTGCTGCATTAAATACTTCTACTTCTGAGTGAATTTCTAATTCAGAATTTGCAAGTATTTTTGCAACAAAATTAAAATCCAAGTTCAAAAAGTTTTGAGTTTCAACTACCATTTGAAAGCAACGTTCTATGTATCTTAAGGATAATTCAGATACAGTCACTAGCTTGTAAAATTTAGCTAAACTTTAAATAGTTAAAACATTATCTAAATTTTTACTTATTTTACTTTTAACTGTTTGGCAGAAATTTGTGTCTGTATTTTCTTTTAACATAAGCTTATTTTTTTTCAAAGTTTCTCGAAGGTTGTTTTTTATTTTAAAATAATTTTGAATCTAGCAAAGTTTTTTTTACCTATAAGATAGATGTTAATTATTAAATCAAAATTTTACTACTTAGACATGTAAAAGTTATTTATATTAACGACAGTGACTTTCGCTTAAAAATCCAGATTTTTTTCATAGTTTCTCAAACTTAACACTTTTCCAGGTTTTTCAAACCTATATTGTCAAATTCGAGGTTTTTCCTGTATACAAGCTTTTTTGATTATATTATGCTGTTATTTATTGCAATAAAAATAGTTACTAATTGTTATTAATGAGAAAAAAAAGTATTATTTAAAGTTTTTTAGTGAGAAGTAGGCTACAAACGGATGATATAAGGTGTGGCCAAAGTTTATAAAATTTAAGTGAATTTCAAACTGTAAAAGAAAAAAATCCACAAGAATGTAAATCTAGACATTTACAAAAATTTTTGAAACTTAAATTTGACATTTTAAGGCTTGAAAATGAATCAGATAAAAATGTCTTAAGTAAAATCTAAAGGTTAATCTAAATTTTTAATATTTTTTATTGCCCTAGAATTTTCTTTTTTGTTGTGTTTAAAAATAAATTTGATGTTGAACTATGTCGTTATTTCTATAAATTTGGATATTATTGTAAATTGTTATCAATAACAAAAGCTAATATTAAGTTATTCTATTTGATGTAATAAGTTGAAGATTTTAATTACTGAATTGTAGTAAACCTTACATCCTTTTTTGTCATTGGAACACATTTGTAATCTTTATTTAAATACATTTGTCTCTATATATTGTTTTTATATACTCATATTATATATTAAAGTACTTTATTCTTTTGACTTTTCTTGTAACTCAACAATTTTTTGAAATATGGGAGGACAAATAAAAGGAGATTTAAAAAATCTTAGATAAAAGCAAAGCTAAAGAGCCCAAAAACGGAGTAATTGGTTAAAATTATATCTTTTTTAATAGCTTCGGCAACTAACATATGTTCTGAAAATAATTACTTAATTGTTCAAAATATTGAAATGTTTATCTTCTAAAAACACATTTTTCAGATGTTTTTCATTTTTTTGGTCATAAATTTGCTTAATCTTAAAAAGATGATTTTTATTAATTCAATAAATATTGCTTGATAACTTAAATTAAAAACCAAGAAAAAAAAAAAAAAAAAATTTAAGATATTGATTTGAAACTAAATTTCTCAAAATTTCTGAATAGTTTTACCGTAAAAATATTGCTATTGATATGATCATATCGCAAAAAATTAAAGAAAATGACTATATCTCAAAATTTTGATAAAGATTTATGTTTAAAGAAAAAAAAATCTATAGTTATAAAATTAATTTTTAACATAAAATAAAATTGTAACATTATTAACAAAAACTAAGTTCTTATATAGCCTTAATACCTTTTGGCTCACTTATAATTCTCTAGAATATTTTTTTTTGTAGTTTACGGTATTCAAAACGTTAAAGCACTTTTTTATAAAGTCTAAAATTAATATTTAGTCTTTTATTTACTAAATTTATAACTTTTTTTAAGCACAAAAATAACTTGATTACACCATTAAACATATAAAATAAGAGAAAAAGTTTAAAACTAACATTAACAATAATATCAAAATAAAAATATTTTTAAAATTATCATACCAGTTTTTTTAAACGTATTGTAAGCTCGCACTTTTTTATCATCTAATTGTTTTGTGTAATACTCCATACACTTGTTTTTAAAACAATCGACTACTGAATTTTTACATGTTGCACCAAAACTTGCTAATTTTTCATGGTTATCTTCAAGTTTTATTCTTTTAACATTAGTGTTGTCTATATTACCTTCACCTGACATGACTTGATGATGCTTTGGTTAACTTGTTATGAATAAATCAAAAAACAAAAATTTATATATAATCAGCTATTTAAATAATACCTGGTTTTTTGTTTTAGATTAGTTTGTAACTTTGAGTTTATAATAAAATTAAATTTGAAGACTAACTAATTTATGTATTAAAAAACAAAGACTTGGAAATTAAAAAAAATAAAATTAAATAATAGTTCATAGATTTAATAATTTAACTATACTGTTACTACAGTTTTTTTTGAAAAATAAAAGAATTTGTTTGCACTTGAAAAATTCAATTTTTTATTTTGTATAAAAACATTTTAATTTAAAACACTTTGTCAATCAATATAAACAAAACTATGGATTTGTAATGTATATCTCTTTGAAATGGATTTTAAAATACTAGAATAAACCCTAAAAATAACAATTTGTTTAACTACACTAAAAAATTGATTATGTTCTATAAATTGAGCTTATATTTTTACTTTTTTGTTTTTAAATACCTACTACTAAAAGAATGGAAACTATTTTGAACACTATTATGATTTTAAAATAAAAAAGACCGACCAAAATGTAAGAAAGTAATAAGGCAGGGAGAAGAGGTGTAAAAATAATGAAGTTTTACTTTAAATGTTTTAACAAAAAGTCAGTTTTTATTAAATAATATAAAATTAATCATATCGGAAATATAAAACTAACTTTCATTTTTATACTTTTGTTTAGTATTAAAATACCGACAAGCTAAATTTAATTTTAGTAACAAACTTAAAACTTCATTCTAAATTTGCCACAATGACAAAAAAATATCTTATAGTAAATTTTTCATGTTTTATTTAAAAATTTTATGCTTCAGTAATATTCATTTGTAAGACTATTTCCACAATTACAACTCTTCGCAGGTGTCGGAATTTTTTAACAAATTTTATGTTAATTTTCATTGAAAAATATTGCATGAAGACCATTACAGCAGTAATAACACAAATATACTTTTAGTTATATAACTTACAATCCTGTATGATAATATATACTTAATAATGTAAAAAGCATAAATTAATCACAAAATATATTGTTAAAATGTTTACTTTTGTACATTACAGTTTATCATAATTTTGTTTATCATATAAATTTTCTGTTAGTTCAAAAATCTAATTCGCTTAAAAATTCTCGAGAAATTCATTTAGAAACAAAATAACTGTTAAAAATTCTCTAGTATCTATAGTAGAATATTTTTTGTTTCATATCTATTTGAAAAGTTTTAATAACTATTTATATTTATTCTTCTTTCGAAAAGTTCATGTTTCTTACTCATATTATATAATAAATATTTGTTCAAAACAATCCCTTTAAATTTTTTTTTTTTAAATCTACGGTAGAATGTTTTGTTTTTATAAAAACAAATAAAATTAAGTAACTTTTTGTATTTATTATTTTTATACAAATGTTATGTTTCTTATTATAAAATAAAATTATTGTTTTTTAAAAATTATTGAAGATTTATAAATTAGTACTAAAGTAAAATTTATATTTGACGAATTTCATGAAAACTCCTTAGTTAATTTAAAGTAAAAAATCACTTTTCATTGACAGAGTATAATTAAAGAAATATAGTTGACATATATAAGGTAGCTTTTAACACCATGAGGGACAAATTTGCAAATGCAATAAATGTTGAGACCAATTTTGTATTTATATGCGTCAGTTCACTGTGAAATGAGAGTGTGTTTTATGATGCAGTTCTGATGATACGATTCTCTCATAATTTCACAATTTTTTACTAAAGTGACAATATAGCTAAAATATGTAATTTTATAATACACTAATAATACACTTTTTTTGACATAAGTGGTATTTCCTTTTATTAAATTTTTGCTTACTTTATAATTACTTGGTAACTATATAAGTTTTTAAAATCTTATATCTTATTAGCTTTTAATTCTAATGATGTAAATGTCACAAATTATTTAGTTTTATTGAATATGTGAATAAAGTTATATTTAATATGTAAATATTGTAAAATTACTGATCAGTTTATTTCTTATACTTTAATACCAAGTATGGCAAAAATTAAACCATTTAAGTGAAATTATATCATTATCTCAAAATAAGTGATTTTAAACCTTAGGTGAACTAATAAGTAAAAAAAAAGTAGTTTGTTGGATTTTTCTAGAATAAGAAATTTAGTTACAGAGAAAAACGATAACGATTTGATAATTTCTAAAATAGACAAGGAAAACGGATGTTTATTAATTAACAAACCTGACTACATGAAAAAAAAAATGTTACAGTTGCTATTATTGATGATTCATTAAAGTTTAAAGTTTGAGGCTCAGCAAAAAAAGTTAGACAGTATTGATAAAGTATTAAGTAAATCTATTAAGTTTATGAAACAATAATTTAACAAGAACGAAGTTAGTGAATGTACATTTAATTTAATTAACCGTGTTGGGTACCTCACGTTTATATGTGTAACCGAAATTCATTATAAAAACATTCTTTTGATGTCAATTTTATCTATGGTAAACTCAACGCAGCATAAATTGGCGAGATTTTAAACTTGAGTCTTGAACCAGTGCTATAACTTATAAGAAAAATAGATAAATACGCATATAATAAATTAGCTTTATTACATTATAAACTATAACTAAAATTATTAAATCTTACTTTTTTTTTTGTTTATTGTTTTTTAAATACAGGTTCAAACTTAAATGTTTCTTATCTATTCCACCAGAAACTAAAATGTTTCCTTGAAAAACTACACAAACTGCAGAATCTCTTGATTCATTCATTCTAGATACTTTTTCAAAATTGTTGTTTTTTGTATTGAACGCTGAACAGGAGTTAGTTGTTGTATAGACATCATCACTATTATTATAAAAAGAACCACCGATAATAAATATTGTATCCATAAATTCACCAGCACAGAAGTACTGACGTTTATCATGCACATCAGTTAATAATTTCCAAGTATTAGTAGAAGGTGAATATTTTTCTACAATATACACCGTTTTATCAGATTCATTAATACCACCAAAAACATAAGTTTCTCCTTTTAAACAAACAGCTTCAAAACCGTATCTACATTAATTCATTGGAGAAAGATTTCTAACATTATTCACAAAATTTCCATCAACTTGTTGTACTTTACTTACAACTTTATTAAATCTACTTTTTACAACACAACCACCACAAATTAACAATTTAAATTGATTTTGGTTACAATACCTACTTGTGTAATAAACAGCTGACTTATTTTTAAAGTAGTTGTTTTTTGCAAAAACCTCTTTTAATATTTTTTCATATTCATTATTCTTAGTAACTGAAAATATTATATCTAAACTATATTTCAATGCATGGTCTGACAACAAAGGAAGTCTAACTTTTAGTAACAATTGTTTCGCATATTTGATACGTTCTTCACTGTTGTGTTTCAACCAACTAATTGCTGCATTAAAAACTTCAACTTCTGAGTGAATATCTAATTCAGAACTTGCAAGTATTTTTGCAACCAAACTAAAATCCAAGTGCAAAAAGTGTTGAGTTTCAACTACCATTTGAAAACAACGTTCTATGTATCTTAAGGATAGTTCAGATACAGCTGCTAGCTTGTAAAGTTTAGCTAAATTATAAAAAAATAAAACATTATCCAAAGTTATTTTACTTTTAACTATCTGGCAGAAATTTGTGCTTTTATCTTCTTTTAACATAAGCTTATTTCTTTTCAAAGATAAAACGTGTTCGTGTTCTTGCATATTTGGTACATCTGAAAAAATATAAGTGTTAAAGTATAAAATTTGTTAAGTTGCTAAAGTTATTGAAAAATTTTTTAAACTAGAAATCTGAATTTGCAGTAATAACTTAAACGTTTTATTATTTACGATTGTCAAATGTTTTTGAAAAATTTTTCAAAAATTTTCAAATTTTTTTACTACTTTAAAATTAGTTTTAATAACTATTTCTACTTAAAAAATGAAGTTTAATTTTAAGAAATGTTCATATAGTAATAAAACAATGAATAAAAATCTTAAAGTTTCTTGAAGGTTGTTGTTTAATTTAAAATACTTTTGATGCTAGCAAAGTTTTTTTACTTTTAAGACAGATGTTTATTATAATTCAAAATTTTACTACTAAGACATGTAAAAGCTTTTTATATTAACGATAGTGACTTTCGCTTTAAAAACCAGGTTTTTTTTCATAGTTTCTCAAACTCCATACTTTTCCAGGTTTTTCAAACCTATATTGTCAAATTCGAGGTTTTTCCTGTATTCAAGGTTTTGTTATTATATCATGCTTTTACTTATTGTAGTACAAATAGGTGCTAATTGTTGCTAATAAGTGAAATACTAATATTTTATACTGTACATTTTAATATAGAGGTAGGCTACGAACAAATGATATAAGGTGTGACTAGCCAATGATAGTAAAATTTAAGTGAAGTCCGAACTGTTAAAGAAAATAACAAACAAAAGTGTAAATCTAGACATTTACAAGAAGTTTTTGAAACTCAAACTTGACATCTTAAGGCTTAAAATTCACATAAAATAAAAATTTCTTAAGTAAAATTTAAGAAAATTTTAAATTTTTAAAATTGTTTAATGCTAAGGAATTTTTACTATTGCCATGTTTAAAATTAAATCTTATGTTGAACTATGTCGTTCCGATCTTGGTTATGTTTATATATTGCAAACAAAAACAATAGCTAATATTAAGTTGTTCTACTTGATGAGTTTGTTGAAATGTTTTATATACTGAATTATAGCAAATCTTACATCCTTTCTTGTCATTGGAACACATTTGTAACCTTTATTTAAATACATTCGATTTTGTATATTGTTTTTATAAATATGTGAACTTTATTTTTTTGACTTTTATGTAACTCAACAGACTTTTGAGATATGAGAGCACAAATACAAAGACATTTAAAAAATCCAATAAATCCAAAGAATCAATAAAAGCAAATCTAAAAAGTCCGAAAAGGGAGTAATTGGTTAAAATTATATATTTTTGCAACTAACTTTTGTTCTGAAAAAAATTATTTAATTATTCAAAATATTGAAATGTTTATCTTCTAAAAAGACATTTTTCAGATGTTTTTTCTTTTTTTTGGTCATAAATTTCTTAATGTTAAAAAGATGATTTTTTCTTAATTTAATAAATTTTACCTGATAACTTGAATTGAATACCAAGAAAGATAAAAAACATCCTTTTTTTGATATTTTTTGAAACTAAATTTTCAAAATTTCTAAATAAATTAACCTTAAACATATTGCGATCAATATGATTAAATTGCAAAAATTTGAATAAAATGACTATATCTCAAAATTTTGATAAAGTTTTATGTTAAAAGAAAAAAAACTTATAGTTTTAAAATTAATCTTTAATATTAAAGAAAATTCTAAGATTAACAAAGATTACTAATATTTTATATAGCCCTAATACCTTCGGCTCGCTTATAGTTTATTAAGTTATATTTTTTAGTAGTTTAAAGCATTCAAAACGTTTAAGCACTTTTTTAAAACATCTAAAAAGTAATAATTAGTTTTTTCTTTACTAAATTTATAACCTTTTTTAAGCACTAAAAAATACCTTGATTAGGACATTTAACAAATTAAACAAGAAAAAAATTTAAAACTCTCTTTAAAAATAAGATTAGTATTGAAATATTTTCTAAATTATCCTACCTGTAGTGTTGAAAGTATTGTAAGCTCGTATACTTTTATCATCTAATTGTTTTGTATAAAACTCCATGCATTTGTTTTTAAAACAATCAACTACTGAATTGCTACAAGTTGCACCAAAACTTGCTAATTTTTCATGGTTATCTTCAAGTTTCATTCTTTTAACATTAGTGTTGTCTATATTACCTTCACCTGACATGACTTGATGAAGCTTTGGTTAACTAATTATGAAAAGTCTAAAAATAATAATTTGTATATATTCAGCTGTTTAAATAATACCTAGTTTTTATTTATAAATTAGTTTGAAACTTTGAGTTAATAATAAATGTAAGTTTGAAGACTAACTAATGTATGTATTAAAAAACAAAGACTTGGAAATTAAAAAAAAAATTAAATAACATTTTATAGATTTAATAATTTAACTATAATGTTACTACAGTTTATCTTTAAAAATTAAAGAATTTGTTTGTACTTGAAAAATTCAATTTTTTATCTTGTATAAAACCACTTTAATTTAAAACACTTTGTCAGTCAACATAAATAAAACTATGGATTTGTAATATTTATATCTTTGAAATGGATTTTAAAATACTAGAATAAACCCTAAAAATAACAATTTGTTTAACTACAATAAAAAATTGATTATTTTCTTTAATTTGAGCTTATATATTTTTTTTAAACCTACCACTAAAAAATGGAAGTCATTTTAAAAACTATTATGCTTTTAGATAAAAAAGACCAAAATGTATGAAAATACTAAGGCAGGGAGAGGAGGTGTAAAAATAATAAAAATTTATTTTAAATGTTTTAACAAAAATTTAGTTTTTATTTTATAATATAGGATTAATCATATCTGTAATATAAAAATAACTATCATTTTATACTTTTGTTAAATATTAAATTACTAACAAGCTAAATTTAATTTTCAATAAGAAATTTAAACTTTATAGTAGGATTGCAAGAACGCGATAAAAAAATTTTATCTGGTGAACGTTTTATTTTATCTTAAAATGTTATGTTTCAGTAATATTAATTTATATGACTATTCCCACAATCACATCTCTAAGCAGGTTTCGAAATCTTTTTATGCTTTTTTTATAAATTTTATGCAAATTATCATTTAAAAAAATTGCATGAAGGGGGGTACTGTAGTAACAATAAAAATACACTTCTCATTATATAATATATTATGCTATATGATAATAAACAATAAATTTTCTAAATAATAAACATTAGTTATATTTAATCACAATTCATTTTGTTTAGTTTTTAATATTAGTTAAAATTTCTAATTATGAATTTATTGTTTAATACACAGAAAGATTAGAAAATATTAACAATAAAATATTTTGAACAAAAGTTAAATAGCAATACAAAGCTAGGATATAACAGTGTAAACTAGGGTTTCCCGAAATGGGCTAAATGACAGATACTCAGGGGGCCACGTTTTGTAATATAAAACTACAATAAGTTTATTATATTTGTACTAAAATATTTTTATTATAACTATTTTATAGATTTGTCACGATTTAAAACAAAAAAGTAAGTCTGTGTTTAATTAAGTACTAATGAGATTTTATTATAAAATGGCATTTATAAGATATTAGTATAATGCCATTCTAAATTGAATAAAAAATTATATTAAAAGACAACAAAAAAAAAGTTTAGTATAAAGTAGAAATAACTATATTTATTAAAGCTAACTAGCCTAAGTTTCGACAAAAAAAATCAAACTGACCAACTTAAGTATGTGAACTTTATTATTATATCAAGATTAAAAATAAACTTTCTACAAAAAGTAAAATAACTAAAGCTAGCTTAGTTTAAGAATTTTTTAAATAGTAATAATAACCTTTTTCTTATGTCTAAATCTAAGTGGCCGGAGTAATCCATTGACTTTTATATTTAATTATTTTGAGTTATCCTGAATATCCTGAATGTATGACAACCCTGTTAAATTAATTTTGAACTTTTATTGTAAATAACAATTATGTCTTGAGTCGGCCTTAGTCTAAAAAAATATTCAAAGAGTGTGACTGCCCTCTTCCTGAGTATTATGCATTTGTTTTTAATTTCAGGTATATAAATACACTTTTTATTCTAATAAACTTTTTAAATAGGCACATTTTACTTACAAAATAAAAAATTTAAAAAAGTTAAAAACTAATACTTTTGTCACAATTAACATTAATAATAAAACACACACTTTTGTCAAAAATAATAATGACAAAATTTCAATCATCATATTTTCATTATTCACTACTTTTATATAATTTGATTTAAACATATATTGACTTTAATAAAATTATAGCTAACAAAATTAAAAAACTGTTAAAAAGTTTAATTAACGAGTGTACATATATATATATATATATATATATATCAAGTTAATTTTCTACAAAAAACTAAACAGTGTTAAGATGGTTTTCTATTGAAGTGTTATATATACTTTGACTGCAGAAATTAAATGCATCAAATCTTTTATTTATATGGTTTTATTTTGTAAATCAAAATAGGATAACAATATTTTTCTCTGTTTTTTATAATTTATTTTATCTTGTTGTTATTCATCAAAACTCAAACAACATGCCTAAAATTTTTGTATTTGTTAACTATATTCATTTAACTTTACATAACAAATGTGAAAAAAAATATTTAACAAGATTAATTCATAACTATGACTTAGTAAATTACATAATTTTAACTATGATATCACTTAACTTACATTCATAAACAAACATTTTATGGTATGCTTTACTTAATTTGAAAAACAATTGGTAAAAAAAAATAAAATAAAAGTTTTGGAAAATTTTCAGGATAAATTAAAGTTTTTCGTATTTAGTTGGCAGGGGTAAACAATCTTTTTTAGTCTACATTCTACATAAGAGATTAAGCTAAAATTTATTTTTTTTAACCAAAATTTCATGAATCAATTTTGCAATTTATTTTTTCATTTAGATTAATGTAAACATGATTTTAAATATTATTTCTACTGGGCAAAATCACTAGATTTGTTTAATAAAGTATTGTAGAATTTTCTTAAAAACTGTAAATTAGATAATATTAAAACTGCCATCACTAATTATAACCTATTTAAATTAGTATATATTATGTATATTTAGGATTAAGTACAAAATATTTTAGTGGCACTACTGACTGTTTAGACTGTGTATAAAACTATAACAAGGTTTTATTTTTTGAAGACAATAAAATACAGCATGACTTACACCAAGCTAGCCTGAGTCAGCTTGTTTTTTCGAAAACCTAAAATAAAATAAATGTGGTTAAACTCGACAAAATATATATTTTTTTTTCCGACGTATAAGCACTAAAAGTAACAAAGTAGTAACATTAAAACATAAAAAAAAGTTTTTAAACTCACTTTTCAGAATATTTCAGCTAGCCTGAGATATGCTTTATAGCATATAGGTTTTCTAAAGAAAAATTTTTTATTTTATTTTAATAGAAAAAATTATTTAAGGATTTTTTATGATAAGATATATTAACACTAAAACGATATTTTAAATGAGTTTCAAAACAAATTTGTTATAGAAGAATAATTTTGTTTATTATTTGTAAAATATCCTATTCTTAGCTAAGTGTAATTCAACATTACAGAACTAAAGTTTGTTTAGTGTCAGGCTTTAACATGATTTTAATGTTCCATTTTTTCTCTTTTTACTTTTTCCAAAACTACCAAATTCTTACATTTTAGGCTACAGCACTTAAATAAACAGTTTTTAAGTTTTCATGTAAAATTATAACAAGTAGTAGCTTCTACTTGTTTCAAAAGCTAGAACGAGAAAATAACTTCAAATATTTTAGCACTCAGAAGATAAAAACAAATCAATTAAGTAAGGTAGGAAGGGTAGTATAACAAGTAGTAGTTTACTACTTGTTTCGAGAAGTACAATGAAGGAGTCAAAGATAAGTTAAGTGGAATTTACATCAAAGGAGTCAAAGTTTTAAGTGGAAAATTACAGAAAGACTTGTGCGTGACGTAGTAAGTAGAGAAGAGAGTGAAAAAATAAATAAGTTTTTCTTAGTGTGTTAAAAGGATGTTTTGGGTTGTTGTTTGGGTTGTTGACGGATTGGCCAATTGGAATAGAAGCTCTGCAAAGGATAGTAGAATTGTTTGAGTTTTGTAAATTGTAACCAGCGTACAGTCACTAAGCTTAAGAAAACCTCGAGTCAGTTGTGGTAGAACTTCATCACGTTACTTTATCACATTGTCGTGTTTTGTTTTTAAATGTATATAAATTCACCATTCACTTAAAGTTGTTATCTAGATACTAGATTATAAATAAGCTCAATTCATTAAAGTTATTGATCGTTCCATTAGAACGTTTTATAATTATATTAGAATATTTATTAGAATATATATTAGAACGTTTTAATATTAAATATATATATTTTAACTAAGATTTCATGTCGTCCAAACGCTTATCGATGGACGACATAAAACGCATGACGCGGTCGCAAACTAAGGCGAAAAGCAACAATAAGCAATTACCTAACCTAACTACGACCGAGCCATCGGTCAGTGGTTATAGTGGCGTCCTCCCTACAAGCACAGATGTACCACCTTTCGATGAAACAGCGAATAGCGGACCGAATGATAGAAATGTTGAAAATAAGGGCGAAGAAGGTAAAAAAACTGATACAGAAGGATTAAATTTTCAGGTCAATACACCAACTTATGACGAAGCTAGAACTTTATTTAATGATCGAATTATACAGGCAAATAAAAAAACAGAAATGGATAAAATACCTTCGACGAAGTTAGAAAATGATCAAAAAAATTTTTTTCAACAGAATAACATTTCGACCCAGGATAATTTAAACATTATTAAGAAAACAGACTATGAAATACAAATAGAAGAAATGAATAAATTACTTAAGATAAGCGAAGAAAACCTAAGAAGACAACAGGCGGAAGAAGAAATTCGTAAAATAAGGGAGAAAATTTGTGAAAATAATAATAAACTGGAAAATCTGATCACAAGTCAAAACTTTATACATACAGATAATAACATGACGCATCACATCAGTAATAACATGTATGCAAATAAAAACAACTTTTGCGACGAAGATTATATGCAGAACCAAAATATTTATAATAGAAATTTTGATAATATTAACTCAAACCATACAGTATATGGAAAATATATGGAAATGGACAGATTAATAAAAAAATTCAACAGAATAGAGAAAGTAAAAAATCCTAGAGATGTATTGGGGTATTTCCAGGAAGAATTTCATCGACTTAACATACGTGATGATTACGTGAAGTATAACATACTTATCGAAAAATGGCCAACTGAGGATGTTTCGAATTTTTATAGATTAGTGGACAGGGAACATCGAAACTTCGAATCATTCTGTGATTTTTGTGTTAATAGGGACGACTCTCTGAGCGATATTCTCAGTAAGGTACCACAATATGATGCTTCTACCCCGTTTGGTGTATTCCTCGCAGATGCAACTAAATTCGCAGAAAGCAGCAAAGTTGACCGCATAAAATTTTTCTGCTACTACTTAAGTCCACTTTCATTGAAAACAAAAATCAGAGAAAACTTTAATGAAAACTATGATATCTTCAAGAGAAGGACACAAGGTATTTGGAATTGTCAAGAGGAAAAAATACCTTCCAATCCGGTAAATTATGATAGAACGCCACGAACTAATCAAATTTATAGTACAAATCCTAGAAGGTATAATAATCGAAATATCGGACATAAAAACAATAATTTTAATTACAACAATAACAACAACGGAAATTTTAGACCGTATCGAAATCATCAAATTCCAGATTTTTACTCACATAATAAAAACAATAACAATAATTGGAACTACCAACAAACTAGTGCAAAACCAAATCCGTTTACAAACCAGGGTGACTTATGCTATCAACATTGGCGATAGGGAAAAGAGGCTTACTCTTTTAATAGGAAAGATTGTAAGATGAATCATCTAATTGCGAATCACCAACAACAGAAAAGTTGCAACGTTGCTGTTATGCAAACAGACTTAACAAAGGACAAGGAAACTAAGTTATACGACGAAGATAATAAAAACTGCAGTTACAAAGCTATACCAGTGGATAACACAGAAAATAGTTTTGTAAATCAAAAGAGCTCATTAACGGTAAGCATGAAAGGAACGAAAGAAAATGATATTCATGAAAGTACAATGCCTACATGTTCGGGAAATACAGATCAAATAAACAACAATCTAGAAAATATTTTGAAAAAGATAAACGAATTGGTTTTGGACAAAAGTAATGTTCCGGTTAAACAATGCTCAGTTTTAGAAAATAAAACAGAAACAACCGATATAAAAAATCTTCCTAAAAACCTCCTATTCGCACTGGAAAAAAAATCGGGAGTCTTGTTATTAATCGATTCAGGTAGTGAAGTGTCTATCTTACCAAAAATGTTAACTAATGGAATAAATCAATATTTCCAGCCAAAAAGTAAAACAATAAAGGGTTTGGGAAACTCAACCATTTATCCAATAGGGAGTGTAGATGTGGATCTCAGCATTGGAAATATGCTTTTAAAAAAAGCCACATTTTGGGTTACCAAGGAATCGGGGGACTATGGAATTATTGGATTGGATATACTCAAAGCTAATAAACTAATTATTTCACCTCACACTTCCGAAATTCTTGAATACAATTTAAATCGTAAAGCCAGACTATATACAGCTGGGGAATTAACCACAGCTGCTGAGGGACCATGTAAAAAACTCAAAATAACTAGTTACCAAGAGAAATCAGATGACAAAAACAATATAAAAAGCATACTTGAGGAGTTCAAAGAACTTACGATGGAACCAGATTACAATAAACCAGTTAAACATGGACATTCACTTGAGATAAAAGTAAATAATCTAGTACCAAGAATGATTAAAGCACGTAAATGCAACGGAATGAGACGTAAAATAGTTGAGGAAAATTTTAACGATTTAATAATAAGAGGGGCAATGTCAAGAGGACAAGAAGCAATATATGTATCACCAATTACGATGGTACCAAAAAAGGATGGAAATATAAGAATCTGCATAGATTATACAACCTTAAATGCCCACACAAATCCAATCTCATACCCATTGCCTCGCATTGATGAGCTTCCTGAGTTTATTCCAAATGGGTCAAAAATTTTTTCCTGTCTTGACTTAAAAGAAGCGTACTACAGTCTTCCAATTCACCCAAACTCTCAAAAATATGCTGCTATAATTGCTCATCATGGTGTGTTTATCCCTCATCGCACAACATTTGGCCTCATGAATGCGCCGATGCGTTTTCAGATGATGATGGAAGATATTTTGACTCCTTGCACAGGTTTTGTTTATGTTTATCTGGATGACATACTTGTTTTTAGTGAAACTAAAAAAGATCACGAATTGCATCTTAGAAAGGTGCTTCAAACATTACAAGATAGTGGACTGTATTTGAACGATAAGAAGTGTATAATAGCAGAATCAAAAGTAGACTTTTTAGGACATTCAATTGGAGCCGATGGTATAGGTGTCATGGATAGCAAAGTGGAAGCAATTATTAATTTACCGAGGCCAACAAATAGAAAGGAACTAAAAAGATTCATCGGTTTAGTCAATTATTATTACCATCACATTCCAAGATTATCTGAAATCATAGCACCACTTAACGAATTGTCTGGAGGACCCAAAGCTACTAACAAAAAACCACTAAAACTAAATCAATTCCAAATTAATGCATATAAGGATACATTGAAGGTGTTGGCAAAGGCAGCAACCTTAGCTTATGAAGATCACAATAAGCCATTAATATTATACTCAGACGCATCCGAAACTCATGTGGGGGCGGTGTTGGAGCAGGAAGGAATAGATGGAAATAAAAGGCCTCTTGCGTTCTTTTCAAAAAAACTTCCTAGCCTTAAGAGATATAGATCTACTTTTTATAAAGAACTAAGGGCTCTGTATTTAAGTTTGAAACATTTTCAAAGTAGGATAATTGGTCGTGAACTTATTATTAGGACCGACAGTCAGTCAGTAGAAAAAGCAATCACAAATCCAATTAAAGATCAGTCACCAATGGAACAACGTTACATCGCGGCAATCAAGGAGTTTAACCCTTTTATAAAACATATAGCTGGTGCCGATAACATAGTAGCCGATATATTAAGCAGACCACCTCATAGCACATCCATGCACATAGCCCTACAAGATAACGATCCAGACTATGTTCATAACTCAAACACAGATTTGAGCTGTTCTGACACAGATGATGATCTGACTGAAAATGAAGAAGAGTTAATAACAGCGGCATCATTAAACAAGTTAGAAATAGCCCAACTTCAAAAAAACGAACCTTTATTATTAAAGAAAGCAAAAGAATTAAAAAAGGAAATAAAATATGTGGGATCGGAGGACTTAGCAGTAATCCAAGAAGGAGATAACCAACGTATAATTTTACCCTCGATATTACGTTTGACAGCATTTGAATTAGCTCACGGATATCTACATTTGGGAGTAGAAAGATCTATAATAGCGACTGCAAAGGATTACTGGTGGCCAACTTTGAAGACTGACATAAAATATTGGTGTAAGAGCTGTGCCGAGTGCCAAGCTACTAAAACTTTTAGACACAATAGACCTAAAATAGGTCTGTATCCAAAAAATACAGAACGTTTCCAATTTATTCATGTGGATCTTATTGGTCCAATGAATGTAATTTCAGATGATAACAAATATATTATGACTATCAAGACAGAGGTACCGGATTTTTGGTTACTTCACCTTTACCTAATAAGAAAGCTCAGACAGTAAAAAATGCGCTGATACAATCGTGGTGCGGGATTTTTGGAGTACCACAAGTTATTGTCACAGACAATGGATGTGAGTTTAATAATAGCCTTCTCAAGGAAGTATTCCAACAATTAGGTATAGACCATCGATACGTACCACCTTATAGTCCGGAAAGTAATGGTTTTGTTGAAAGACAACACAGAAGTATTAATGTTGCATTAAGAACGTTAGTCGATAAAGAAAAATGGTCTATGCTCTTACCTCTGATAACTACATCCATTAACAACTCGTTTATTGAAGGGAATCTGTTTACTCCGTCGCAATTAGCATTAGGAACGTGCACAAATATAAGTGGTAGGATATTTTTCAACAAGGTCAGCAACAACCATAAGGAGATTGACACTTATGAAACAA
The DNA here is from genome assembly GCF_965202585.1 of Thalia democratica. Lineage (NCBI taxonomy): Eukaryota > Metazoa > Chordata > Thaliacea > Salpida > Salpidae > Thalia > Thalia democratica. The sequence continues at coordinate 115,065,983 of NC_139165.1, read as the reverse complement.
ATTTCTTCCTTCATACGATGTCGAATGCATATAGAAAACATAAATGCTACACAGAAAAGCATACTTATTATGAGCCTGGTCTTTTTGACTGTGAGAAAGTGTGGATTCGAAAAAAGAATAAATCACATCTGAGTGCACAATATCACGGCCCGTACCCAATACTTTCTTATTCCGATCACTCCATGATCATAGAAAAAAATGGTAAACCGATAAAAGTCTCATTAAGAAACGTAAAAGGGTATTTCCCTCGTGAGGAAGTCGACGCGGAGGGTAACAAATTGGGACCTACGGCTGCATACAATTTGAGGGAAAGAAATATTGAACTAAACTACGCAGATATAGACACTACCACATACGATGAATCCGATTAAAAGTAAGTTTTGAATTGAGAGTAGGAACTAACATTAATCAGATTGACATGTTCAAAATATTTTATTCATACAATATTGTTTTAGTTAGCATGATATATAAAAATAGTTTTAATATTAAAGCATAGCTGTGTGATTCGTTACAATAAGCAATTGAGTGCGAAATACTTATTTATTAAGATTTTTTTTTTTTGTGTTAATTTAGTAAGGCCTGTTTAAGCCTAAACAAACGATTGTAATCAACTTGTTGTGTTACTTTTTCATCTTATTGCATGTAATTAATTTTTTTTTATTTTTTCCATATATAATAATAAAAAAATTTTTAATAAAAATAAAATAAAATAAAATAAAAATAAAAAATATAAAAAAATAATAAAAATTAATAAAAATTTCCAAAAATCATAAAACTTATAAAAAATTTTTTTTTATTTCTGCACCCATTTTAATTTTATTTAGAATAATGTATTATATTATGTATTAACAGTATTTATAAATCTTGTATCGATGTTACGAGTATAAAGCATCGATGGGCATGAGTAAATAAATATTGTTTCAGATTTTATTTAACATATTATATAAATGCATAAGATGCTATAGCTTTCATTTAACACCTTTGTAATATAATATGAAACTTTTTGTCAATAGAAATTAGTAAAGCATGAGAATAAAATTTAGCTTTTGAATAAAATTTGTTTTTTAATAAATTTTGTTAATAAGTGCAAACGAATATTTTAATATTTTTAATATGCGATGTTATACACAAAGGATTTGTATTCGAAATTGTGACATTTAATTAACATGGGAATATAATTAGTGAAACAAATTTTTTAAATTTTTTGTAGGATTTTGAAAAATAAATGTTTTTTATTTTGTTTTATTTTGTAATAATATTCCCAGCTGATATTATTTAGTATAAATTTTTAGCTTGTCGGCGAATAATTGATTAATATTTGTAACTATTTAGATAAATAAAATATAATAAAATTAAAAAAAAAAAAAAAAAAACGCGATACTTAAAATTAGAAATTGTTAGATTAATGAAAATGTTTACACAAAACTTTTTAAATTAAAATATTTAAAAAGTTGTGGCATGAATTTATTTTGCCAGCACTTGGATCATTTAAGAAGCTAAGAAAACTTGAGTGCTTTTATTAAGTTAAACTTTTCAACTTATTCAAAATTGAATTATTTCAAGTATAGGAGTCAAGGGAATTCAATTGAACAAGAAACTGAAGATAATTAAATTTTTATCAAGTAGTTACAATTTTGATAGAAGATATTTAAGATTTTTTTCTTTTTTGTGTGATCATATATATCTGCTTTTCAAGAAACATTTATAAAAAAATCAACTGAAAGGAAAGCTCAGACTTCAAAATTTTTTTTAGTTACATTAGAATTATATGTAGCATACTGAGATTTTTTTTTTTTTTTTTTTTTGTGTTTTGTTAAATATGTATTATAATAGTAAAGAGTTAAATATTATTATTTTATTTTTTTTTATATTATTACATATTTGTAAGGAAATCTCACTACTTATCTTAACTTAATTGTTAGGGATTTTAAAAATGTTTTAATCTATGATAAATTATAGTACCATAATTTAAATTCTTGAGTTGCGAATAATAATCAATTAATAAAGTACGCGTTGTTTTACAACACGTCAATTTCATACTTCAAAGGCAGTAGTTTTTACTTTTATATCAACTTTTATCCTATCGTATCGTTGGGCCTAAAAGGAGAACATGGAAAACAAAATTTTGGTGGATAAACATTTTTACGTATTTGTTTGTTAGCCATATGAAGCTTTATGAAGTATAGAAAATGGACAGCAGAGCTTAACACTATTTTTAGAAAATCTATTCTAGAAATTGGGAGAGGTCAAATACATTACTTTTCTTATCGTTGGACCTAAGTTAGAACATGGAAACTAAATTATGCAGAGCCACAGTAGACTTAGCGGGAAATAGTATTAAATAGTCGATAATGAAACATTTAGGAAAATTTAAGCGATCGACAGGAAGCAGGACAACATCTAGGATACTTATTGATTCTGCGCGTGAGGGAATATGAAAGGAAGGTCACGATGCAGACGAGTAGGAATAACTTTTAGACCAGTTTTGAAGAAATCTTGTTTCTACATAATTCAGCTCATTCGGAAGAAATCAATTAAACTGTTAGTAACTATTTTATTTTTTCATTATTTAGATAATTTTTTTTTATATATTTTTTATTTTTACTACTTTGTATTATAATTAAATAAACAATAAGTAGAGATGTTGAAATTTTATATTATTAAACAAATATATGATTGCTTAAATTATAATTTATTATCCAAAGTTTAAGCTTATATGTTATTGTAGTATGTGGGTTAATTAAAATTGAATACTTTCATTTGAAAAAATAGAGGAACATTATTAGAAACACATTTAGACACATCTAACGTTATCCTGCGTTTTAAAACAAATTACTTTACGAATAATATTAACAGTTATGACTTCACTCAATAATTATTGTTATCAATATAGACTTCAATTCTTAAAACTAGAAATTTTTTTTAATTTTTTTGATGTTTTGTTATGTTTAACACCGTAACTATAAAATATTGATACGAGATATTAGAGATGATAATAATTAACAGAACAGTGATAATATTTATAAAATGATTTTTTATATAATTTTGACATAATGTATAGTTAGGTAACTTCGATTTTGCTTAAATGCAAACTAATATTTATTAGATTTATTTTGTTCAAAATAATCAAAACATTTAAATGTTTTTTTTTTTTTGTTACTCAATATACTAAATTTTAAGTTATTTAATTTTCATATATTTAGTTGGTAAAATAAAGAATAAATAAAAAAATGTAAAATTGAAAGATAAAATAAACATAAAAAAGTTGCAAATATTATTTAATAAAAAAAATAAAAAAGTTTTATTGTTTAAATTTAACTATTTAACTATGTCATGTGTATAATTATGTCGCTATTATTTTTGTTAGTGTGATTTTCATTAAGAATATAAGAGGTTTAGAATGTTTTAGTATATTCTAATTACAATTTGTGTATAATAACTACACAATACTTAATAACTTTAAGAATATTTATTTTCAAACTTTAAATTATTACGATACAATCTTATAGTCTAACTTTAAATCTTTTTTAACAATGTTTTAAAGATTGTTAACACAACGGAAGGAGTTTAAATTATTTAACCGCACCTGTTTGTGATAAAATTCCCGTCGTATAAAAAATCGAATTTTCTTAAGATAAAGTTACAGCAGTAAAAATGTACTTTAATCATAAACAAATAGGAGTAATGATTGACAGTTTTTGTAAATTTTCACATAAAAAATTGTTAAAAATAAATTTTTCAAACAATAACAAAATAAAACTTGCTATTTTCGTTTTACAAGCATCTGATAATTTTTTATAGTTACTGTCGTAAAGTTAAACTTTCTTATCAATTTAAATTTCACTCGGATTTTATTTTCTTATCGATAAAATCTAAAACGTTAGGAGTAAATAACAATTGTTAAATTCTCATAACATCTGGCTTTAATTTATTTAGTATGGCGTTTGACTTTAAATCGATAACAAAACAAAACCTAAAAGTACTATAAAGTTCTTCTTACCAAATACTTAATTTTATTAACTAATTGTCTTATTAGTCTCTTGTAACATAATTTTAAAAGAAATACTTAACTCAATTTGTTGATATATTACGTCACATTGTACGGCAAACTTCTAGTTTAATAATTAGTTTTCTCTGTAGGGTAAAAGCTATTTTGATAACTTAAAGTGATTTTTATCTATTGATAAAGTTATAATGATAATTTAGTAAAAAGTTAATTAATACATTTAATATTTAACTATTGATTGCTATAATGATACAATAACTATCAAACATATTTCTGTGAATTTAGATTAAAAAACTGTTATCATTTAATTATTTTCATTAAATTATCTAAATAATATAATAAATATTTTGCTTTAATAACTTATTAATTAAGTTTATTAAAATGAATTAAAAAAATATAAAGTTTGAGTAGCTTTATCTATTTTTTAACAATCTTACTTAATGTCTAAAAAATTCCACTAATGTTGCTTAAAGTGTATTAAAAATAGGTATATAAACTTTTGATTAAAGCTTCACAAGCGGTTGTGATTTGTTTAGGTAACAGTAATGTTGATATTATGCATAGGCATTCTATGGGTTTGAGCATCGATATAGGACTTTCGTTGTCTTAAACTACAAATTACTTATTAAGTTTATTCTCATTATGTCATGCTTAGTAGTATATTATGATTTATAGTTACTATATGTAAAGTCTGTCTGTTGTAGTTTTCATATTAATTTATCTTATTTTTTTTTTTTCGTATATATATATTGTTGATGTTATTTGGTTTTATAATGAAGAAATTTTTGGTTTTTATAAAAAACGCTAAGTTCTGGTCCTTTTTAAATTGCTAATTTAACTACTTAACTCGTAAACAACCTCGCATGGCATGTTAACAGTGAATTTAAGTATTCACTTAATTATATTAATCTTAGTGCATCGTATATCATAAAAATAATATAAATATAGTTTTTTATTTTAAGCCAGTAGAATAACCACAAATCAAGTGTTTTAAATTGTCAAATCATGACATTATGTTAAACATAAAAAAAAAAAAAAACATTTAATAAATAAACTTAAACAAATAAAAAACTAAAAGTTAGTAGTCTGGAGGACGCAATTCTATTCCCGTGACACTACATAATGAAACTTATCAATTTGTCAATATTTTAAACGAACTTCGTTGGCTGAACTCAGAAATATTTATCATTTTATGTGAGGTAAAATTTTTTTTTAAGTTTGGAAGGGTAATCAGCTCCAGTAATATTAACTGAAAGATAGTCGTTGTGTGGGGACGAATAAGTTGATATGGAAGAAGTGTGGAGACGAAAAAGTTAATATGGAAGAAGTGTGGAGACGAAAAAGTTAATATGGAAATGTGTGGAGACGAAAAAGTTAATATGGAAGAAGTGTGGAGACGAAAAAGTTAATATGGAAATGTGTGGAGACGAATAAGTTGATATGGAAGAAGTGTGGAGACGAAAAAGTTAATATGGAAGAAGTGTGGAGACGAATAAGTTGATATGGAAGAAGTGTGGAGACGAATAAGTTAATATGGAAGAAGTGTGGAGACGAAAAAGTTAATATGGAAATGTGTGGAGACGAATAAGTTGATATGGAAGATATGTGGGGACGAAGAAGTTGAGAGGGAACTCACCTAATAGAAATTAATTAAACTTCTTAAATAGAAATAAAAATATTTATTATGTTATAAAGATAGTTGAACTATGAAAACATTCCGAGCTAAACTGCTCGAAAATATTTGGAAAAAGATACTCCAAATGAAATATTTTTTTATGATGATGTTTCAACGAAAGAAACTTTGCTTTTAAATTCAAACGTCCATGATGAAACAAGAAAATACCTTTTTGCTTGACAATTCCACGAGACATCTGTCAGAAAAAAACGACGAAGTTGAAAGGGTCATGGAAAAACGGACGTCAAGTTTTATTACAAAATTGAAAAAACAATATTTAGGTTTTGTTATAAGTTTTTTGTTTTTTTATGTAATTTTTCTAATTACTTAACTTTAAATAATATTGAATTTCAATATCATAATATCTGTTATTTTTTTTAGATTTAAATAGCAAATAAGCAGATATAATTAATAATAAAAATGTATGTTTAAATATGATTGTCTATATTTATAATTACGAAACACAAGTTTATAGTTTTTTATGAATTACTGAATTAATTAAGTAGTTTTACCTCAGAAAATGTTTTGTTTTGTATTTTTTTTAGCCATGTTGATATTCCATCCCTCACTAATTTTTTATTTTTTATTTTATTTTTACATCTTCAATTTAATTGAGCTAATTTAGCAAAGTAAAATTTATTGTAGGCATATTGATTAGTAATCACCCTAAAAATCATAACTATTTTAGATAAAATTGTAATGTTCTTACTTATGATTAACCCCGTATATGGAGAAGACTTCTATAATTATATGAATTCGAATGAGAACTTTAAAGAATTCTTACAAAAAAATTTTCATTTATATGAATGTTCAAACAATAATATGATAAAAAATTTCTGCACCCATTTTAATTTCCTTTTTGAAAACGAAGTAAGTGAGAAATGCTCGTACGCAATAGGTTTTGTAGGAATTACTCACATGATAAGTTTTCAAGATATTTCACTATTCAATTTGGAGATGAAATTAAGGTATTTCATCATTTATAACCAACCGTATTTTGGAATGGTGGGAGAGACCAATTAAGCCATCGTATTAATTTTGTATATATCAGATATATGATTTTTTTTTGAGAAATTCCATAACCATGTCACTTTAAACTCGAGCACTTGAAATTGTCACACAAAATTACCGTGTATCATATGAAGTATAATTAATGTGGAAGTTAAAGTTACTTGCTTATTATTTATTTTACTTTTGATGTTGTTATTTTTCCGCTCTCAATACTAAGATGATTGGGCAAAAAAAAAAAAAAAAAAAAAAAAAAAAAAAAAAAAAAAAAAAAAAATTAAAAAAAAAAAAATTTTTTGGCGAACTATTTTTTTTTTCTCTCCACCTCTCTCGTTTTGGTTATAAATAAGAAAATTTAAGGTGGAAGGTAGACAGTATAATGAAGCTGGTCATGAAAACATTATGGATAACAACACTTTGCTTAGCTATGGTCTATTCAGATATAACAAGGAAGATATATATAGACCTTTGCAAGAATGAGGTAATACAACAATTCAAAATTATACCCCCTGGGAAATGCATAAACAAAGGAAACACTACTAAAATATACCCAGTAAGGGTTTTTAAACCTTTTAACCAAATGTATAACTTAGGGGCAAAAGCTTGCAGAATGACAAAAGATATTTATAACTGCATACATTACCTTTTCGGCAGTAATGTCTGCAACTTAATAAGAACGGAACACCAGTTAGTAACAAAGAGGGAGTGTGAATTGTGGGAACAAAGACACTTCACTTCGGTTGGGAGACTCTTACCAAACGCGGATGGATCCATGACTACGAAAAACATTTTGGAACCGGAGTATGGATGGTTTGGAAACCTAATAGAAGTAAAAAATGTTGAATTAAACTATCTAACAATTACAAAAAATGTGGTGACAGAAGAACTACATCACATATCGTTGGGCAAATTGTTTTGCAGTAGAAAATTCAAAACTTGCACAGCAGGAAACTGGAGAATCAATTATGTAGAACCTAGAGAAAAAACCTGTGAAACTATACCGAGGAGTGAAAATAAAACTCTAATAATTCATAAAACTTCAAAAGGAAACTTATTCGAACTAGACGAAACAAACTTAATTGTATCCAACCTGATGAAATGCTCACCAAAATCATTAGCCTGCCTAAAACAAAAGAAAAAATCGAAATTTTTTTGTACAATGACCAATCATGTGCTGGAAATTCCTGAGGAAAGCAACATTGAGCCAATTGGAACTGCAGATGATAATATACCAGCATCACTACGAAATATTCAAGCCACAATGACATCTATTGCACATGGATCGTTTTTGAACAGCGAAAATTTTAGGAACTATTTTAAATTAGTTACCTGTGAAATGGCACGGGCAAATATAGTAGCCCTTATGGGAAGTCAAAGTCTAAATCCATCTCAAGTCTTGTCTTATCTTCTCGAAAGAGAGGTACAGGCTATATTCGCAGGTGGGATTTTAAAGGAACTGAGGTGCTCAAAAGTCCAAGCAGTTTTGCAGCCTAATTTATATTATAAAGGTCATGTGTCAGATAGGCCATTATTTGTGGCCTATACTGGCACGGAAGCAAAGCTTACATCACTACGCCAAGGAAGATTTCTTACGGAAAAAATTAGTTCTACAGTTACACCTACTAAACGAAAGACATTTAGTTTCAATAACAGCTTGATAATATACAATAACAATACCCTAATCGATCAAATACCAGCACTGAAAAAGATTACAATAAAAAATGTTGAACTAGAGGAAAAAAGTTTCGACATCTTAGAGGAAAACCTAAATGAAGACTTACAAGAAGTTTCTTGGTCTGAAGAAGATGTTACACAGCAGCAACTCAAGAACTTGTTGTTAATTACCAAGGAAGAATATATAAGTGATGGAATCAACATAGAAGAATTACTGGCAGAAACGCATACTATGGACTACAACAATGTGAGGGCCATGCTGGAAAAAATTAAATATTCGATTTGGAAGAAAATTAAGAATATCTTAGGACTTTTAGGACATATTTATACAATTATAGCAACAATCTTAATTGTTGTTGTTATTATTCAAACATTAAGGGAGAAATGTGGAAAAAAACCAAATGAGGGGGATAAAAAATGAGAAATAGGTGGCCGTTACTGATCATGTATATATTGATTTTATTATTTTTTTTTTTGTTTTTCCTTTTTCCTTCATTAGCAGCAAGGTCAGGGATAATTATTATAATATTAATCACATTATTTCTTCATTCACATCACTTTCAAAAAAAAAAAAAAAAAAAAAAAAAAAAAAAAAAAAAAAAAAAAAAAAAAAAAAACAAAGCCACAGTATACTTAAATTGAGAATGTATTGAAACAATAGAGTGAAGTAAGTAATATGAACTTATAAAATTTACTAAAAATAATATTTATCCAAAAATAAAAAAATAAAACATGAGTTGGTTAAAAAAAATAAAAATATTAAAAAAAATAAATAAATTAATAAATAAAATATATATATATTTTAACGTTTGGATAACAATTATTCTTCTTAACAGCATTTTTGTTTAATTAAAAATGAGTTGTAACAGCACGAACAAATCCGAAGACGCTGTGTCTTTGTTGGCAAGCGAAACTGATAGTTTAACAGAAATAGATGGGAACAAAAATAGTGATCACAGAAGAGACAAATATGATTCTGAAGATAGAAGATATGACGGAAGAACGGAAGACAGAAGAATTATACGTCGAACAAATAGTTATTATCGCTGGGACAATAGAAGAACGCCACCTTCCAGGTCCTCATATTATAGACGATCAAACTATTCATTAAGAAATAACCAGCCAAGAAGAGAAGAAGATATGAGACTCAACAAATCAAGATACGAACCAACTAGAAATGTGAGTAGGAATACAATGCCATCGAGACGATGGCAATCTAATGAAGGGTCATGGACAACATCAAAAAATATTCAGGAGAGTCATATGAAAATAAATATCAGCGCTACGAGATCAAGAAAAGTAGAAACGCAATCAGGAGATAGGACATTTTCCTCGACAAATAACATACAAAAAGGAAATAGTGGGAAGCAGGTTACTATGCCAACGAAAAGAGCACGAACGCCAACTAGCGAAGAGGCAGCCCAGACAACTAACAAAAAGCAAAAAGAAGATGGTACGATTCAAGAAACAAAACCACAAAAGGTACGAACTCAATCTGGTGTAAAAATTTTACATACGACGGAGGAGAAACGAAAAGAAAATAGCAAAGTTCAAATTCAAGAGACGGAGATATCTAAAGGAGTAAAAAATGAATCAGCAACTAAGCTAAAAAAGCACACTTTAAGTGAAATGGAAGTTGCAAAGGAAAGATCTAACAACCTCGAAGATGTGGGAAGTTTTGTTAAAAATTCTAAAGAGTCTCACCTTGCCTACGACCAAAAAAATGTCAAGAAAATGGTCAAACAAAAAGAGGTTATTAAAGAAAAGGATGCAACAAAAGTTATGGTAATTGAGGATGAAAAAAATCTTTCAAACGTTAAACATGAAGAGGAAGAAACTCTCCAAGAAAATGAGTTAGTGGAACTTTTACAAGAAGTACTCATAAAGAAAGCTGTACAATCATTTAATGATTCTAGCGTGAAAGGGGCAATGGAATTTTTGGGAACTGAAGTAGAAAGGTTAAAAGCCGAACTTAGAAAAAAAAGTGAAGTTATAAATGACTTAAGGCAGGACGAAATAAATTATAGAAAGGAAGGAACTGAGCTTTGTGACAAAATACTTAACGCCAACCATACCATTGAAATATTGCAAGAAAGATTAAATAAGCAAAAGAGAAAAAAGGAAAACGTCCAAGAAAAACTAAGAACTAAAAAACTAAGAATAACAAATCTCTTGAAAGAGTTAAAGGAACTCAAACAGGCAAACAAAGAGCATGAAGAAAAACATAGTAAAGAAATAGTCAAATGGAAACAACAAGTTAAAGAGCTCAAACTGAAAAATATAGAAGATGAAAAAATGAGTTGCTTGACCATTCAAGATGGACTCGAGAGATTTTGCAAAACAAAAACAAATATACACCACCTGTTTTCTATTCAATGTGGAGATATTGATATCAATGTCGTGAAAAGAACTGCGTCCGAGGATAAACCAAATATCAAGATGAAATATAGAGACACAGGAAAGGAAGAGATTGAGACAGACAGTAAAAAATTGAATAAAAAACAAAAGTCATCTTTAAAAAATGAAAAAGAGAAAGTAGCAAATGACGGAGGGTTATTATCAAAAACTTGGAAAAGTGGAGATGAAAGAGATGGGACAGCCAAGATTATGGATCAGTCGCACGGAATCTCGAAGTCATCTATAAAAAAAGGAAAAGAGAAAGTAGCAAATGACGGAGGGTTATTACCAAAGATTTGGAAAAATGGAGATGAAGAAGATGGGACAGCCGAGATTATGGAACAGTCGCACGGAATCTCGAACTGCCTCCAGGTGGGAACGGCCTTGAAATCGGTTTCTAAAGAAGCTAAAACTTTTTCGGAAATAGAAGAAACGTTTAAAAACGAAGATCACATGTCGCATTGGTTCCCTTGTGTAAATGAGACAAATTTAAATACACCAGAGTTTTTCGGACAAGACAATCCGAGCTCGATGTAGCACTCTGTTTTCCTCTCAATCAAGCTAAGTTTTAAGTCCCTAGCACTTTTCCACCAAGGTTACGAGTTTTCCCCAGAAGAACGAACCCCTTGTCCGAGAGATTTCCTTTTCCAGCAACGGGAGGTTCCTATCAACGAGAAGCTGTGTTTTACGAGTTTTCCCCAGAAGAACGAACCCCTTGTCCGAGAGATTTCCTTTTTCCAGCAACGGAAGGTTCCCATCAACGAGAACTGTGTACGTGAACTTACAAGACAAATTGTAGCTTAGGTATTAATTAATTTTTTTTTTTTTTCTGTTTTAAAAATTGTGTGTAATTGCTAACATCTTATAATTAATTTTTTTTAATCGTTTTAAAAAACTATATTAGTGTATTTCTACAAAAAAATGTTTTTCTTAGTATTTAAAAATAACTATTAATCTGAAAACTATTGTTTATTAAAGAATTTTATTTTTATTTCAATGAAAATGCTTTTTTATTTTGTCATGCTTAACCAAATTAACATTGTTCTAACTTAGATTAAGAAGTGATAGAGACTTCCAGTAAATTTAAATACTAGCATTTTTTTCGTGTTTATTTTCTCATATTTTGAGTCTCGAACAATTCATGTTTTAAGGTAAAGTTTTACAGTTTCCTGTAAAAAATTAATTTCGTAATTTAACTTTTTCTTAGTTCTACTAACGACTGTAGTGAGGTTTTTTTGGGTGCAGTGTCTTAAGTTGGGTAGAGGTTTTAGCATAGCAAAAGTAAATACAAACTACAAGTGCTCATTTAGATTATTAAAAAAAAAAAAAACGAAGTTAGGGAAGGGTAGTATAACAAGTAGTAGCTTCTACTTGTTTCAAAAGCTAGAACGAGAAAATAACTTCAAATATTTTAGCACTCAGAAGATAAAAACAAATCAATTAAGTAAGGTAGGAAGGGTAGTATAACAAGTAGTAGTTTACTACTTGTTTCGAGAAGTACAATGAAGGAGTCAAAGATAAGTTAAGTGGAATTTACATCAAAGGAGTCAAAGTTTTAAGTGGAAAATTACAGAAAGACTTGTGCGTGACGTAGTAAGTAGAGAAGAGAGTGAAAAAATAAATAAGTTTTTCTTAGTGTGTTTAAAGGATGTTTTGGGTTGTTGTTTGGGTTGTTGACGGATTGGCCAAAGGGAATAGAAGCTCTGCAAAGGATAGTAGAATTGTTTGAGTTTTGTAAATTGTAACCAGCGTACAGTCACTAAGCTTAAGAAAACCTCGAGTCAGTTGTGGTAGAACTTCATCACGTTACTTTATCACATTGTCGTGTTTTGTTTTTAAATGTATATAAATTCACCATTCACTTAAAGTTGTTTTCTAGATACTAGATTATAAATAAGCTCAATTCATTAAAGTTATTGATCGTTCCATTAGAACGTTTTATAATTATATTAGAATATTTATTAGAATATATATTAGAACGTTTTAATATTAAATATATATATTTTAACTAAGATTTCATGTCGTCCAAACGCTTATCGATGGACGACATAAAACGCATGACGCGGTCGCAAACTAAGGCGAAAAGCAACAATAAGCAATTACCTAACCTAACTACGACCGAGCCATCGGTCAGTGGTTATAGTTGTACATTCCTCATGGCGTAACTCCACAACGGCCTACACACCTACCACCTCTAAGATTAACAGTCGAATGCGCCCACGAAGACTAATAACTGTTGAACCACGAAGCAAAAACTGACAACTAAAGAACTAAAAAGATGGACAGCGGAACCGCTCAGAGGAATGTACAACCGACCCGGCCAGGGACTGGACATGGGAATCCATGAAACCAACCGATTTCGTGGTCGAAGAGATTGTGAATACTAGTCAAAATTGTGAATGGACGGCCACGAAGAGGTTGTGATTGGGATTTTTTTAAGGTTTAACCAAATATCTTCAACCATAAAAAGATGTTCTTTGAATAATTCAGCTCATTCGGATGTACATCAATCTAACTGTTAGTTACTATTTCAACATTTTATACACATTAAATACATTTTTTGCCATTAATTAAAACTTGTTTAATCTTTATCAGGCACCACTACTTAATACAATAATTACATAAATAATAAACATTCAGTTTTTTACATATTTAAATAATTTATATTATAATACCATAAAATGTTAACTTAAATTAGAAATGTAAAATTTATATGGTTTCATTTATGTTATTTAAGTTGGTTAAAATTAAATATTTTGATTTTAAAAATAGACAAAACATTTTCAAAACAAACTCTAAAGACACTTTAAGTAAACCTTCGTTTGAAACAAATCTTATTTTTCGACTAATACTAACAGTAATGACTTCACCTAATAATTATTGGTTATAAGATTAAAACTTCAATCACTTAAATCAGGTTTTTGATTTTTTTCATACTTTGTATGTGTTTTACGTTATAACTATAAAACAGTAATTTTAAACGAGAATTATTTAACATAATAATAATTAAACAAGTGAGGTTATAACATGTATAAAATAACTTTTTAATTAGAATTGACATAATGTGAAGTTTAGTAACTTTCAGAATTGACTTGAGTGCAAATTAAATTTGTTCAAGTGTTTGCGGTTTAGGTTATAAATTCTCCCCGTTTAATTCGGAAACTATTAATATGGATTAATTTGCATAGTTATACTTAAAATTAAGTTGATTTTTTTATTCAAAATATAGAAACAATTAAAAGATTTTTTTTGTTTGTTACTACCACATACTAGTTTTTTAATTTATTTTATTTTCATGTTTAGTTGGTAAAATAAAAAAATTAATATAAAAAGTACATAAAATTAAAAGATGTGACAAAAAACCATAAAAATTGCAAATACTTTATAATAAAAAAATAAAAAAGTTTTATTGTTTACATTTACAAACTAATTAACTATGTCATGTGTATTATTATGTTGCTATTATTTTTGTTAGTGTGGTTTTCATTAAGAATATAAGAAGTGTAGAATGTTTTAGTATATTCTAACTACAACTTATGTATAATAAACTACACAATACTTAATAACTTTAAGAATGTTTATTTTCAAACTTTAAATTATTACGACACAATCTTATAGCCTAACTTTTAATCTTTTTTTAACAACTTGTTTTATTTTAAAGTTTGTGAACAACGGAAGGAGTTTAAATTATTTTAACCGCACCTGTTACTGATAAAATTCCCGTCGTATAAAAAATCGAATTTGTTAAAATAAAATTTTAGCAGTAAAAATGTACTTTAATCATAAACAAATAGGAGTACTGGTTGACAGTTTTTGAAAATTTTCACATAAAAAATTGTCAAAAATAAATTTTTCAAACAATAAAAAAATAAAACTTGCTATTTTCGTTTTACAAGCATCTGATAATTTTTTATAGTTACTGTCGTAAAAGATAAACTTTATTATCAATTTAAATTTCAGTTAGATTTTTTTTTTTATCGGTAAAATCTAAAACGTTAGGAGTAAATAACAATTGTTAAATTTTCATAACATCTGGCTTTAATTTATTTAGTATGGCGTTTGACTTATATCGATAACAAAACAGAATCTCAAAATACTATAAAGTTTTTCTTACCAGAACACTTAATTTTATTAACTAATTGTCTTATTAGTCTCTTGTAACATAATTTGAAAAGAAATACTTAATTCAGTTTGTTTATATATTACGTCACATTGTACGGCAAACTTGTAGTTTAATAATTAGTTTTCTCTGTAGGTTTAAAGCTATTTTGATTACTTATAGTGATTTATATCTATTGATAAAGTTATAATAATTTTTCAGTAAAAAAGTTACAAAATACAATCAATCTTTAACTATTAATTGCTATAATGATACAATAACTATCAAACATACTTCTGTGAACATAGATTAAAAATAACTGTTATCATTTAGTTAATTTAAATAAATTATTTAAATAATAAAATAAATACTTTGCTTTAAATACTTATTAATTTAGATTATTAAAATAAATTATATCAAAACATAAATTATGAGTAGCTTTATCTATTTTCAACAATCTGACAAAATGCCTAAAAACGCCCACTAATGTTTGCTTAAAAAGTGTATAAACAATAGGTATATAAACTTTTGATTGTAGTTTCACGAGCAGTTGTGATTTGTTGCGGTAGCGGTAAGGTTGATATTATGCGTAAGGCATTTTATGGGTTTAAGCATCGATGTAGGATTTTCGTTGTCTTAAATTACAAATTACTTATTAAGCTTATTCTCATTATGTCATGCTTAGAAGTATTTTATGATTTATAGTTACTATATGTATAGTCTGTCTGTTGTAGTTTTTATATTAATTTATCTTATTTTTTTTCTTGTATATATATATTGTTGATGTTATTTGGTTTTATAATGAAGAAATTTTGGTTTTTAAAAAAGCGCAAAATTCTGGTCCTTTTTAAATTGCTAGTTTAACTACTTAACTCGTAAGCAACTTCGCATGGCATGTTAACAGTGAATTTTTAGCTTCTCTTAATGCTCGTAAAATGGCAAAAATTAATCTTAAATCTTTGTTTTCAAAGTCAATGTCAAGTTCAATTATATAATTACGTTTAAAAGCTTTCCTCTAGAGAATTTATAAGTATGTAATGATTCCTAAAAATTTTGATTGTTTAATTTAAAGCATTGTCTGCTTTTGTCTTTAAAAAATGTTGTATATTACAAAAAATAGCATTTACGAACGCATAACACACTTTCTAAAATAAAAAATGAATTTTGTAAGTAAATATAATAAAACTATAAAAAATAAAAAAGTTTCAATATTTATTTAAATATATTAATCTTAGTGCATTGCATATCAACAAAAAATAATATAAACTTAGTTTTGTTTTTTATTTTAAGCGAGTAGAATAACCACAAATCAAGTGTTTTAAAATTGTCAAGTGATAACATTGTTAAGTTAAATGTCAAAAATTGTAACAGTAAATTAACATCCGAGTTACTCTATGTCTTTGTTACTCTACCAATTTATAGGTCAACTAATTCTAATAATATTA
This sequence comes from Thalia democratica, assembly GCF_965202585.1. Lineage (NCBI taxonomy): Eukaryota > Metazoa > Chordata > Thaliacea > Salpida > Salpidae > Thalia > Thalia democratica. The sequence goes on along the minus strand of NC_139165.1, from coordinate 115,049,679 downwards.
CAAATATTCAACTAATGAATATATATAGTTTAAAACTGTAATTTACATTCAGTCTTATATAACTTTAATCATTTTAATAAATATTTTAACTTCGAGTGTTTAAGCTCATAAAAAATAATTATTTATTAGTTAATAAAAACATACAGAAGAGTTTTAAAAGATAGTGGTTTGTCAAGTGATTTAGTAGTAATAAGTTTAGAAACTATATTATTTTGAATTCCTAACTTCAAAAACTCTTATTTTCAAATAAAAAACTTAACGTTTTATGACAAGCAATTGTGTGTATAATTTTTCAAATATAATCAGGTAAAATAATATACTTTTTGGTACTATTATTTCAAAATCAGGCATTAATCAGCAGCAGGCTTGTTTTCACAAAAAGTATTGAATAAGTAAAACTTTAAACAAATAAGAAACTATAAGTTATTAAACGACCAGAGATGAGTGCTATTCTAATACAGTTTTTTTTAAAGTCTGGAGATCGCAAATACTTTGTTCAAAACTATAATAAGTGTACTTTCTTTTCGCATAAAAGACATGCAAATTTTAGGGTCAGCAGCATTTTTATTATTTAACTTGTTATTGCGAGAGTTTTTCATTAATTTTTTTATTCAGTAATTGTGGGATACACATTACTAATTTTGTGATCAGAAATCACCTACTACTCCAGTGTCACCAAACAAAGAAAACAAAATGTTCACGTCAAAGTTACGTATATATAAAAGTCGTGGAACGCTCACGCAATTCTATTCCCGTGACACTACATAATGAAACTTCTCAATTTATCAATGTTTTATACGAACTTCGTTGGCTGAACTCAGAAATATTTATTATTTTATGTGAGGAAAAGATATTTTTTAAAGTTTGGAAGGGTAAACAGCTCCAGTAATATTAACTGAAAGATAGTCGAACTACTTATATCTAAGTACTGAGGCAAAAAAAGTTACTTTTTAAGAAACACAACTTGTATATAGAATTTAAACTTAAGTTTTAATGATATAGCCTGCTGTCTGCAAAATTCAATTTAATTTTTAAAATTCTTAACAGTAATTTATTTAATAGAAATGTAATAAGCCTTTTTATACATATATATAAAGAATAATTTATTATCATTGTTATAAGTCAAAATAAGTTCATATAAAGATATTTTAAAAATATGAGTGCTTAAAGATATTTAAGTTCAAGAATCACGAAGAAAACGGCACAAGAAACAAACTAAATTAACTGAAAATCAAAACAAATCAAAAAAACGAAGAAGTTGACATGGAAGATGATGTGTGGAGACGAATAAGTTGAAATGGAAGAAGATGTGTGGAGACGAATAAGTTGACATGGAAGATGTGTGGAGACGAATAAGTTGATATGGAAGATGTGTGGAGACGAATAAGTTGTTATGGAAGACGTGTGGAGACGAATAAGTTGACATGGAAGATGTGTGGAGACGAATAAGTTGATATGGAAGATGTGTGGAGACGAATAAGTTGACATGGAAGATGATGTGTGGAGACGAATAAGTTGATATGGAAGATGTGTGGAGACGAATAAGTTTACATGGAAGATGTGTGGAGACGAATAAGTTGATATGGAAGATGTGTGGAGACGAATAAGTTGATATGGAAGATGTGTGGAGACGAATAAGTTGACATGGAAGATGTGTGGAGACGAATAAGTTGATATGGAAGATGTGTGGAGACGAATAAGTTGACATGGAAGATGATGTGTGGAGACGAATAAGTTGATATGGAAGATGTGTGGAGACGAATAAGTTTACATGGAAGATGTGTGGAGACGAATAAGTTGACATGGAAGATGTGTGGAGACGAATAAGTTGACATGGAAGATGTGTGGAGACGAATAAGTTGATATGGAAGATGTGTGGAGACGAATAAGTTGACATCGAAGATGTGTGGAGACGAATAAGTTGATTTGGAAGATGTCTGGAGACAAAGAAGTTGACATGGAAGATGTGTGGAGACGAATAAGTTGATATGGAAGATGTGTGGACACGAATAAGTTGACATGGAAGATGTGTGGAGACGAATAAGTTGACATGGAAGATGTGTGGAGACGAATAAGTTGATATGGAAGATGTGTGGAGACGAATAAGTTGACATGGAAGATGTGTGGAGACGAATAAGTTTATATGGAAGATGTGTGGAGACGAATAAGTTGACATGGAAGATGTGTGGAGACGAATAAGTTGATATGGAAGATGTGTGGGGACGAATAAGTTGACATGGAAGATGTGTGGAGACGAATAAGTTGACATGGAAGATGTGTGGAGACGAACAAGTTGATATGGAAGATGTGTGGAGACGAATAAGTTGACATGGAAGATGTGTGGAGACGAATAAGTTTACATGGAAGATGTGTGGAGACGAATAAGTTGATATGGAAGATGTGTGGAGACGAATAAGTTGACATGGAAGATGTGTGGAGACGAATAAGTTGACATGGAAGATGTGTGGAGACGAATAAGTTGATATGGAAGATGTGTGGAGACGAATAAGTTGACATCGAAGATGTGTGGAGACGAATAAGTTGATATGGAAGATGTGTGGGGACGAATAAGTTGACATGGAAGATGTGTGGAGACGAACAAGTTGATATGGAAGATGTGTGGAGACGAATAAGTTGACATGGAAGATGTGTGGAGACGAATAAGTTTACATGGAAGATGTGTCGAGACGAATAAGTTGATATGGAAGATGTGTGGAGACGAATAAGTTAACATGGAAGATGTGTGGAGACGAATAAGTTGATATGGAAGATGATATGTGGACGAATAAGTTGATATTGAAGATGATGGGTGGAGACGGAGAAGTTGACGAGGAATTCACAAAAAAAAAAACTTACATTGAGTTTATTGCATCAAAAAAAAAATGAAAAAAAACAATATTTAGGTTTTGTTATAAGTTTTTTATGTTATTTTTTTAATTACTTAACTTTAAATAACATTCAATTTTCAAAGTAACATAAACATCAGTTTTTTTAAGATTTAATTAGCTTAAAATAAGATTTTTAATTCTACATACACTTTTACTTACATAACTCCTGCTCTGCAAACAGGCAAATAAAAAAATTAATTGTAATATGTATGTTAAACAATGATTGTCTATGTTTATAGTTTTTGTAACACCAAACTTAATTCTTACAAATTATGAATTACTGAATCAATTAATTAGTTTTACTTTAGAAAATGTTTTGTCATGGTTTGTAATTTTTGCCGTGTTTTTAATCCATTACTCACTAATTTTTTTCTATTTACTTGTTTTTTTATCTTTTTTCTTTTTTTTTTTATTCTACCAATGGTTTCGGAAGGAGTTTGTGGGTACAGGTACTAAATGATAGACGTAAAGATTTTTGATACATTAAAAGGTAATGTTGATATAACAATCTTAAGTATAAAAATGTTGATAGAAACTGAAATTAGACAGAAATAGAATTTAAATAAAAATCTTTAAATGAAGACAAAATAGAGAGGTAAGGTAAGAGACTAGATTTAGAAAAATATAAAAAAAGCAAGAAAAAAAAGAAAAAAAAAATTTAGCAAAAGAAAATGTAACGAACCAATCATTACATTTTATGTTTCGTTTTATTTCAGAAGAGTTAAAGTTAAAGAATTTCAATGTTTTCAGTGACGTCAAAACTAGTATTGAGAATAGAAAATGAGAAAAAGAAGCGTGAAGTAAATTTGAGAGAAAGAGTTTAAAACTTAGCTTGCAGACGCGAGTCGGCGGAGTAGTGACGGGAGAGACGCGAGTCGGCGTATTACTACGGGGGAGAGAACGCACAAAACTACGCGTTGACGATTGGATTGCGAATCGTATGATGAACAATCGAGAAGGGTTTTGTTTATAGAATGTGGATAGAATACTTGATCGTCCAGTCTACTTTCTATACATTTCAACAAAATGTTAAGTAGTTAGTATATGTGCCTACTGGGCTCTTATCAGGAGTCATTGGTTTTAGTTTCTTTTCTTTCACTTATTTCACGATGTGTTTACTAATGTTGTATATAAAATCACGTGCACTAATAACTAGTTTTTATACTATTATTTTCATGGTAAGTACTAGTATATCAAATTAAGCCTGCGTTCCATCTGAACGTCTGTAATACTTTAAATAACCGTTTCTTGTTATCTTATTTAAGAGCAGCTAAACCAACCTAACATCAACGTTTTTGATGACGGTTACAAAATAACCTACTTAAAATTAGTATGACTTTTGCTTTTATGTTTTTTTTTTGTTTCCTGCCAATAAATAAAACATTATGAATCGTTTTATGATTAAATTTTGACCGAATTAATTTTAGAATATATTAATTAACACGTCAAAGTCACACGATTGGATTGAATGTATTTCTTTTGCCTGCTTTGGTACCTTCTGGTAATAATTATTAGAACGGTCACTGGTATTTGAAAAATTTCTTCCAATTTTTTGGAGCACACGTTTTTTGGATAATTTTAATTTTAAGTAAAAGTTTTGGTTGAAACATTATTTTAAGTAGTATTCAAAATTAAAAATTACTTTAAAGCTACTTCAAATGTGTTTTTTAACAAATAAAAAATTGACAAACTCAAAAAAACTCTATCTAAGTAGTATATTTTTCTTTCAAATCAAAGTTTTAGTACCAGGTTTTTTAGTGATTTATGTTCAAAGTTTTATATTTTTCCATTAGCCTAAATATTTGAATTTCAGAGTTTTCCAAGATCCAAGGTTTTGTGGCTAACCTGATTTATCCTTGTATATTGAAAAGTGAGACTTATGATTTTCAAACATAATAAAATACAAGTAAAAGTAAGTAATAGTATAAAAAATAAGTATAAGTAAAAAAGTTACACTTTTTAAAGTGTAAACTTTATACAACGTTTAAAATTTCAATATTTAAAATAAATGCAGAGATTTTTTAAAATCAGTTAATGGTAACCCTTTGAAACAGTTGATTGTTTGAAAATAAAATAAGGTCAAATCAGTCAAAGTAAATAAGTTATATGAAAATATTGTACTCAAAATGCTTAATATTACAAAGTTGTTACTATTTGACTCAAAAAAACTCTTTTAAGTGATATTTTGTCAATTTGAGTCATTCTGAATTTTTAAAATATACTTAAACCAAGCTCTTCAGGAAAACTGGTTTCAAGTAAGAAATTATCTCAACTAATACAATGAAATCTTATTTAAAATCTAGAAAAAATGGCCTAAGATATTTTAATTTTTAAAAGTATCCTTGGTTTTAAATACAAAATCATAACTATCTTGAGTCAGCCTGAGTTTTAAAAACTGTTTAAAATTATCCTGAAGTGTACTGAGTAATACTGAGATTTCACTAAAATTTAAAAAATTACTTTGAGTAATTATAAGTACCCTGAGTATGTGGCAACTCTGTATAAATATTTTTTGGTATAAATCTGTTATGATAGTTTATTACCACTAGCAATTTAAAAACTAATTTTAACCTTTGTTTCAATAAAACTTGTGTGGCCTAACTTAGAAGGGGTTCTAATGAGAGCTTTGAAATCTCGTAGAGTTGAACAATATTCCAAGTGGTTGACAAATATGTAAAAAAAAAACTTGACCTTTAACCTTTTACAGTAATTTTGCTAGAATTCGAGATCAAAATTTATAAAAAAAATTAAATTTTTCCTGAGAAATAAAGCTTATTTAGAAGGCAAATTTTTTATTTAATATAAAAATTATTTGATCTACTAAATTGTGGCAAATTGTTTGTGCATTAATAATAACATAATTTCGATATTGTGAAATACTTGGAGTATTCTCAAACTAATACAAAAAAATTGGTTATAATTCTGAATATTTTATTCAAACTTCTACTTTTAGGTAGTAGTTTTGAAAGAACAAAGCATTTTAAACTAGAAAAAGGGAAAGGCAAACTTATAGGAAGAACTTCATATTTGTTAATGTATTTCGAATGATTTACAATTTTTTTATGTTAGAAAAATCATTGTGAGCAATATTTCATTTAAAAATTTGTTTTTTTAATTACTTTTTTAGTTCATATTTAAGAAAAAAGTGTTGTCTACGAACTTTCAAAATCACAGAAGCAGAAACTTAACCAGCTTTTGATAATGATTTTTCTTAAAGTTTAAAGTAATCACAATTCAGTTGTTGTGAACGAAAAAAAAATCGTTGTTGATAAAATAAACGGTTCTGAAGTTATTGACAATTAGTGCAAACAAATAATTGCTTTAAATTCAACCCAGTTGTATTTATTTGAATAAATATGTTTAGATAAAAAACAGAATCTTAGTTTTTTTAAATGCATTGTTGAAACGTGGAGGTTTTTCACCTAATATTTGCTGAGTCATCAAAAGAAAAACTAAGATAAATATCAAGTATGTTGTCAATTATATATATTTTTGTATTTAAAAATTAATTTTTCATAAACTTTTATTTTATATTTGGGTGAGGTGGCTAATAGATATGGAATAATAAAGAAAATCAAGAAAACTAGGGAAATTTGCTAATTCAGCAAATATAAGGGAAATCAAATCCACATTTCAAAATAACACATTTTCAGTAGTTTGTTATGATGTAGACAAAAATAAATAAATAAATTCTAAAATTTGGTTTTAGAACAGTAACACAGTAACCTAGAAAAATTTATGTAACAGTAATTATGAAGTTGTTGAAGTCATATCTGAAATACATATTTAAACTGCATTAGTAAAAGTCTAAAATATACAGTATTAAGGATTAAGTTATACGAAAAAAAACCGTACGTATAAGTATAAAAAAGTTAGGCATATAGGCGAATAGATATGTAGTAATAAAGAAAATGAGAAAATTTTGCTGACTTAGCAAATATAAAAGTGAAATACATCCACATTATAATTGTACTCAGATAAATTGTCAAAATAATCGTTTTGTTTTGTAGAAAATCGTAATTTTTTGCGCGTAGATTCCCCAGTATTAAAACATAAAAAATAAATTTTATATTTATTTGTCGGACAGTAGTAATAATAAAGAAGAATTATTAAAATACGGTATAACTGTATGATGTATATACTAGAAAATTTGTCACCAGTCCCTGATATAATAAAATAAAATAGTAACCACATTTTAATTGCTGTGAAAGATAAATTACTTGATACTGGTCTTAAAACAAACGGTTTTGAAGATTTTGTTAATTTTAGAAAAAATTAATGCCCTTAAAAAACATTCCACTTGTTTTTTAATTTTTAAGCTTTTACGATCGAAAACACAAACGTAAATCTTTCAAAAAGTCTTGTTAAAGCATTGAGGTGTTTCACCCAATATTTGTTGAGGCAGCAAGATAAATTTTTATTTAATATAAAAATAAAATATTTTATTAGTTCGTTTTATCTTTATTTTTTAAAGATTAATCTATGATATATTTTGGTATGGTGGCGAATAGATTCAGAGAAAAAAAAATTAGAAAAGTTTGCTGACTCAGCAAATATGAGGGTAAACACATTAAAATTACAATCGGACCTATTTCAAAATAGTAAATTTCCAGTAACTTGTTATTCTGTAGACAAAAATAACTGGTCAAAAGAATCAAGATGTTTAATGAAAAATTTTAATTTTTTGTGTCTAGATTCCTCAGTATTACAACATTTTGAAATGAAATGTGTATTTTTTGTCGGACATAGTGTTGTAATTTATAATTGAAACTTTCTTCTATTTTTACCATTTTTTTTTCATTAATATGGTTTTAAAAGTCATTTTTTTTTGTTTAATTAGTAACTTTAAGTTAAACATACATAAATGTTTTTAATTGACTTGAATTTGTTGTTTTAACAACTCACTGCTTAGAAAAAATAAAACAAAAAAGCCATTTTAGTTCAATAGCCACAGCTAATACCATAGTAGTAATGGAAAATTTAAAAGTTATACATATAATAGAAGTTACATATTGTTTATTAAAACAAAAAAAACTGTATTAGTTATTTTAAATAATATTAATAAATATTAAGTTTGCTACTCTCTTGTATTTGTTTATAAAGTTTTGTACAATTAAAAAAATCCTTAAAGTAGAAGTTTAAATAAAAGAAACAAATATAAATTATAACTTTTGTATATTTGTATTAGTTATGAAAATTCCAATTTTTTTATCAATATTGAAGTTATGAGTCATAAATGTTAAACAACTTGCCACAACTTAGTAGAGCTTGTCAATTAAAAAAAAAAGTATGTTTATTTATTAATTGAATAAAAACCTTTTTATAATCTTTATTTCTGAAATTCTAGCTGAAACCTGTTTTTCTTTGTATATGTGTCAACCACTTTTATTGAATCCTGGAATATTATGCACTTTAGAGAGTTTTTAAAGCCCTAATTAGGACCCATAAAACATCAGGCCACACACATTTGATTGAAAAAAAATTAGTATATAAATACCTAGTGACATAAATTACAATATTAGTTTAAGTATTTATACAGGGTTGCCACACACTCACGTATTACTCAAAATATTTTTAAAATTTTGAAAATATCAGGATGTCTCAGGATAGTTTAAATTTGATTTTAAAGTCAAGCTGTTCCAAATAGTTATGATTTTATTTAGCAAACTGAAAATTGTTTAAGTTTTTGGAAATCCTTGGCCATTTTTTAAACTTTAAATAAAATTTAGTTGAATTGATTGAAGTTTTTTTTTTATTTTATACCACACTTTATTAAAGAAGGTATTTTTTGTAAATTTTGTTTTTTGTTTCTTCTTAAGATTTCAAAAGTTTCAGGGTGACTCAAGCAAATAAATGGTCACTCAGGACAGTTTTTTGACTAAAGCAGTAGAATCTCTGTTTATATTAATAAGTATTTACAACATAAAAGACCTATAACTCACGTATTTAGATAAGGTTTATTTACTTTGAGTGTTTTAATCTAACTTGCAAAGTAATAAAACACTGTTACAAAGGGTCAACTATGAGACTGATGTATTTTATAGAAAACAATAATTATACAATTATGTTAATTTACTGAAGATTAAATACTTAAGAAAATTTTTATTATAAAGAAGTATAATATGTTTGAAAATGTTATATTTTCATTTTATAATGTTTGAAAAACATTAGTTTCAATCTTCAATCTAAGTCAGGGTGTCAACAAAACATTGAAAACTTTAAACAAAAACTTGATTGTTCTAAAAATCTTTAAACTTGAAAATTTTTGGAAAAAATAATTAAATAGTATTGGATTTCGAATAAAAACATTAAAAACCTATAGTTTTAAACACATTTTACATGTTAAGAACGAAAATTTTGATTATACAAAAAAAAATATAGTATGAAATATAACTTTTTGTCATTATCAATGAAAAAAACACATTTAAAGAAGTCTTACAGTATCTTATTTTAGTTGAACACTACTTCACACAGTGTTTTTTAGTTTAAACTAAAAATAAACCCAAAAAGGAGAATTTTTAAAAATAAGTGGCCACCCTGATGAATTTTTTAAGGTTTATAGATGTTTAATTTTACGTTTTTTATTAAAGTTAAGGTAATCAAAAGTAAATTCTATCTTTTTTTTTTTCTGTGAAAAAATACTTTTAGTGACATGTTGTTTGCCTAATACTCAAAAGATAAGATTTTAACACTTAAAAACACAAAGGGAAAATTATTAAGCAAGCAATAAAAAAACATTTAACAAATCAATCATGTGATACTGACCTGTGAATCAATATGTTTTGACCTTAAAAGTAAAAGTTCAATTAAAATCTCCTCATGGTACTTGAATATTTGTAAAACAAATCAAAGCAAAAATTTTATTAGTTTTGTAAGGTAGCTATTATACTTAGAAAATATATATATAAAAATTCAAGCTAAAAAAATTATAAAGATAAAACTTAAACTACTGCAATTATTTAAAATCCGGAAAACTTGCATGTTTTACTTTTATAACTTTAACTATACTTAGCAACGAAAAGCCATTATACCAATAAAAAAAAAGTTCGTCATTAAAATTATTTTATTTAAAATTTAAACTGACACACTTTTAGAGTATAATTTTAGTAATTTTATAAATTTTAAAATGTTTGTTCCTTATGTTTAATTTTTTATTAAAAGAGAACTGAAAAAAAAAATGTTTCAATAGCCTGGAAAAATACTTTTAAAACAAGTTGTCACTCTGGTGTAAAGCAGAAAAGAATAATTATGTTAGTCACAGTCTTCTTCATGACTATACAACTTAATTCAAAAACTAACATCTACTTATTATATTGTTTTCTTAGTGATAAAAATTCTTTAAAAGTTTGATCTAAGGACCTAGTCTACTAAAAAGCTTTTATTTATAAGGAGTACACACATATTTAAAACAAACCGTTTAAGTATCATTACATACAAGAAGTCTTTAGTTATTAGAGTGGACATTAAAAAACCATTCATCCCAGTTAAAGCCATTAGAAAGTAAAAGGTGTCAAAAAAACTTACTTAAGCTCCTTTATCAAAGCTTAATAATGAGCTTGCAAAATTTAAGTAACTTTTTGTAACATTCTAAATTTTAACTTAACTTTTAAAATTTAGTGAATCTATTTTTTTCTGCAAGGTATATGGTAAGTTTTGTAAAAAAAGAAAAATATAGATGTGTATAGTGGGATATGGTTTTTGAAAATGTTTTAAATATGCTTATATCTATCCTTTATTTTGTTATTAAAAAGGTTTGCAATTTTTACTAAAACATTCTAAATAAAGTAAAAAGTTTAAAATAACAGAAAAAGCCTTTAGTGACTAAAGCAATATCATTTTTTTATAAATCAGGTCTATCCTTAAATATTCATTGAATCAAGAACTTTATATGCTCTTTATGATTTGTTTACTTTTATTGGTAAACAACTGTGCTAGTTATAGGGTTGCTTTGTTGCCATACAGCATAACTCAGGCTAGCTGACCTTTTTTGTAAGTTTAAATTTAGTTTAAATTTTTTATTTTTATGTATTACTGTTGCTGTTTAGTAACCTTTAGTTTTTTAAGTTGAATTAAGAGTTTTTTTTTGGTCTAAAATTTAATTCTATTAGTAAAAATACTTTATAAATACAACTAGTTATTTTATTGTATCTTTAATTTTTAGCTTTTAAGGAACACCCAATTGTTCTGTATTTAACAATGTCATATTTTTGAAAAACAAATGTTTTAATTTTTTTTTTTTTAATTTTATAAGTTATAAGATTGTATATAAGTATAGTTTGACAAAAATTTAAAATATTATAATATTTCAGGATGACTCAGGACATTTTAAAGTCACTCAAGACAGACTTAAGCAAGGTTTCCACACAACCTTAAAAAGTGTTTTAAATTTTCAAAAATCTAAAAGACTTTAAATTAACTCAGACTTTTTTGAAACTTTTAAATAAGCTCAGAATGTCTTAGACCAGTTAGTTGTTTCATAAAAATCTCAAATTAAGGTTTCTAGAAAAAATCAAGCTAGTTCTTTATATCGAAAACGTTTAGTTGTTTCAGTTTAAATATTTTAATTTATTTTTAAATTTAAAAATATTGTATTACCATGACGAAATATTTTAAAAACTAAAGTTGGAATGCTTGAAAAGCTAATTGGTGATATCCTCAAACAAATTTGGCAACTGTCATATTAAGAAATTGTATTTTTAAGGAAGACTCAATGGTATTTAACTAAACTTTTGATTAGTGAATATTGAAATAAAAAGAAATCAAATCTTGATGTCATACAATGCAATCAGTTGTAGCAATTAGAGCTGAGAGCAACAACTTGAATCAGGTTTGTCACAATCTCAGGATACTTAAAACATTTTAATTTTTTTTATAACTCTCAGGGTAAGTTAAGATATCTAAGGATATTTAGTAACTATAAAAAATAGCAAAATAAAAATAGTTGATGATTTTGATGATTAATTTTCTGGAGTCTACCATTAAAACAAAATTTAAAAATTATTTATTGAATAAATGCTTAATAAATTACAACATCTGTGTTAAATTAAACTCTGGTAGTAATATGATGATTTTTTGAATATTGAATATTTAAACTACAACAGGATATAAAAGTTTAATGTCATTAAAATAAAATCAGTTGTAGCTGGTAGAGCTTAAAGAAACAACATTTAAATAGGGTTGATTAAAAGTTAGATACTAATGATAATTTGTTTTTTTTTTAAATCAGGGTAACTAAGGCTAGAATTTGTTTAAAATTTTCGGGATGAATAAGGCCAGTACGGTGTTGTTAAATATATTTCAGTTATAATTTAAAAATTATTAAAGATCTTAGTCTTTTTCATACATCATAAATTAGATGTAGTTATTCTAAACTCTATAATATGATATATTATAGTCAGGTTTAATGTTAAAAAACTTAGTTTTTATTAATATTATACTTTTTAGGTTAACAAAAAAAATTTATTACAGATTGAAAAGATTAAACATAAATAAGGATGACTCATAATTCTCTCATTAAAGATTCCATCAAGGTTGCCACTCTTAAAAGATAACTCAGGAAAAATTTGGTCTATAAGGGTAATTTTTTTGAGTTAAAAGTGGAAAACCTAATAATTTCCAAACTGATTAAAGATTGAAGACTGTTTTAAATAATAAAGTATAACTTAATTTAAAAAAAAATTCTAATTTTTTTCTCGAAATGAAGATTTAAATGTTTTAACTAGTTTAACAAGTTTAACTAGTTTAATAGTTTTAACTTATTTAAATGACACAGAAATTATGATAACTAACTAAATCTACTAGTAATTTCAAATTTATTATAAGTTTTAGTTACAACTATACAGGGTTGCTAAAGAAAAAGAAACCTTAAAAATCTAGAATTTTACATTTTTTGCTAGTAAACCTGTGAAAACCTAGAATTTGAGAAACTTGAACAAAAATTACTAAAAAACCTGTAATTTTAAAAAACTTGTAAATGTTAAGTACAAAAATTTTTATTTTACAAGGAAATCTATCATACAGATAATGTTCCTGTTATTTGTTTTAAATTAAAACACATTTCAAACAAGCTTTCAATATCTTTTCAAGGTTTTCAAACTATTTAAGACAGTTTTTTTAACTAAAAATATTTACCAAGTATATCAGACTATAACCTAGAGTCTCTGCTACTATTATTATAAAGAATTAAATGTGAAAATTCCTTTCATCAAATATATTTTTAGGTCAAAAAATTGCATATATGTTGCAAAAAGTGCTCATGGGTATTGCAAAGTATTTTTTAATTAATAATTATTTAAATTACAATAAATGAAACTTATTGTTATACAAAGCAATCAGTTGTGTCTGCTAGAACAAAGACTAAATTCATTCAATAAGAGTTGCCACAAGCCCAAGATACTTAAGAACTAACTTTTTAACTTTGATTTAAAATATTTAAAATCTTCAGGATGATTTTAAAATCTAAAGATAGTTGAAGTTTGAAAAGAAAATTCTGATAACTAAAAAAAGTATAAAATATATTTTTGTCAGGGTAACTTAGGCTAGCTTATTTTTAATACTCAAAGTGTTTAAGACCAGTTTGGTAATATTTTAAGGGAATCTGGGTAATTTTTGTGAGCTAGAGAAAATTATAGTCCTTTTTTTCTTCATTATTAATAAAAAATTGTTGTTCCATGTTTAGGCCATTTTATATAATTTTCAGGATGACTTAGGCCAGTTAGTTTTTTTATAAAAGACTCAAACTAAGATTTTTAGAAGATATCAAGCTTCTTTTTTATCAAAAAAGGTTTTAGTTGTTTTAGTTTTAACATTTTGATTTATTTTTAAATTAAAAACTATTAGAATACCATGACGAAATTTTTTTAAAACTAAAGTTGAAATGCTTAAAAAGCAGAAATTAATGATTTTCTCAAACAAATTTGGCAGTTATCATATTTAGGTAGTGTATATTCAAGGATGAGTCTACTCAATTGTATTTTACTGAATTTTTGATTAGTGAATATTGAAATAACAAGAAATCAAATCTTAATGTCATACAATGCAATCAGTTGTAGCAATTAGAACTGAGAGCAACAACTTGAATTAGGTTTGCCACAAACTCAGGATACTTAAAACATTTTAATTTTTTTTTAACTCTTAGGGTTACTTAAGATATCTAAGGATAATTCGCAACTAGAACAAATAGTAAAATTAAAATAGTTGATGATTTTTATGATTGATTTTCTGGAGTCTACCATAAAATTAAATTGAAAAACTATTTATTAAATATATGCTTAATAAATTACAACATCTATGTTAAATTAAACTCTGGTAGTATTATGATGATTTTTTGAATAGTGAATATTTAAATTACAACAGGATATAAAAGTTTAATGTCATTACTATAAAATCATTCGTAGCTTGTAGAGCTTAAAGAAACAACATTTAAATAGGGTTGATTAAAAGTTAGATACTCATGATAATTTGTTTTTTTTTAAATCACTAAAGCTAGATTTGTTTAATATATTTCGGATGAATAAGGCCATTACGGTATTGTTAAAGATATTTCAGTTTTAATTTAAGAACTATTAAAGATCCTAGTCTTTTTTACACATCATAAATTAGATATAGTTTTTCTAAATTCTGTAATATGATATATTATAGTCAGGTTTAATGTTCAAAAATTTATTTTTATAAATATTATATTTTTTAGGTTAACAAAAAGTTTTATTACGGATTGAAAAGATTAGAAACAAATCAAGATGATTCAAAGTTCTCTATTTAAAGACTCCATCAAGGTCATAAAAGATAATTCAGGATAAACTTGGTCTATAAGGGTAGTTTTTTGGACTTAAACGTGGAAATCCTAATAATTTCAAAACTGATAAAGGATTAAAGACTGTTTTTAATAATAAAGTATGACTTAATTTTGAAAAAAAGTTCTATTTTTTTTCTCCAAATGAAGACTTAAATGTAAAGAGTTTTAACTTATTTTAATGACACAGAAATTATGACTACTAACTAAACCTACTAGTAATTTGCAAATTTATTGTAAGTTTTAGTTACAACTGTACAGGGTTGCTAAAAAAAGAATCCTGATAAACCGAGAATTTTACAATTTAAGCAAATATACCTGGAATTTGAGAAATTGAACGAAAATTACTTAAAAATCTGTAATTTTAACCAAATTGTAGATGTTAAGTAGAAACATTTTCATTTACAAGAAAATTTATTATACAGATAAGGTTCTTGCTATTTTTTTTAAATTAAAAACACATTTCAAAAAAGCTTTCAAGTATCATTTCAAAGTTTTTATACTATTTAATACAGTTTTTATACTTAAAATATTTACCATGTATATCAGTCTATAACATAGAGTCTCAGCTATTATTATTAAAAAAAAATTAAATGTGAAAATTTCTTTCATCAAAAACATTTTTAGGTAAAAATTGAATATATGTTGTAAAAAGTACTTATTGGTATTGTAAAGTTTATATTGAATAGTGAATATTTAAATTACATTAAATGAAACTTATTGTTATACAAAGCAATCAGTTGTGTCTGGTAGAACAAAGACTAAAGCCATTTAATAAGAGTTGTCACAAGCCCAAGATACTCAGAATTTTTTTACAAATCTCAGGGTGTTTTAAGATATCTAAGGAAAAACTAAATTAAAAAAAAAAACAAGTTATGATAATTCAGAACATTTTGAAATATTTAAGATCTTCAGGGTGACTTTAAAAAAATAAAGATAGTTGGAAGTTTATAAAATAATTTCTGATAACTCAAAGTAGCCCAAAATATATAATTCTCAGGGTAACTTAGGCTAGCTTGTTTTTAATACTCAAAGTGTATTAGACCAGTTTTATAATATCTAAAAGGAATCCAGGTAGTTCTTGTGAGCTTGAGAAAATTATAGTCCTTTTATTCTTAATTATTAATGAGAAATTATTGTTCAAAAATTAATAATATCATATTAAAAAAAAAATGTTTTATTTTTTTTTTTGATTTTATAAGTTATCAGATTGTTTATTAAATTTGTTGGAAATTATTTGAAGGATTGAAAATAATCAGGATTACTTAAGACATTTTAAGGTACTCAGGACAGATTAAAGCAAGGTTTCCACACACTCACAACTTTATTTTTTTTAAATATAAGAACTTTACAATAACTCAGGCTAATTAAACATTTTTTAAAGCAACTCAGGATGACTTTGGCCAGTTAATTATTTTATTAAAGACTCAAACTAAGATTTTTAAAAGATATCAACCTTCTTTTTATATCATAAAGGTTTTAGTTTTTTTCAGTTAAACACTTTGGTTTATTTTAATATTAAAAAATATTGTATTACCATGACGAAATATTTTAAACACTAAAGTTGGAATGCTTGAAAAGCTAATTAGTGATATCCTCAAACAAATTCGGCAACTGTCATATTTTGATATTGTTCATTTAAGGAAGGCTCTACTCAATGGTAATTATTTAATTTTTGATTAGTGAATATTAAAATAACAAGAAATCAAATCTTGATGTCATGTAATGCAATCAGTTGTAGCAATTAGAGCTGAGAGCAACAACTTGAATCAGGTTTGCTACAAGTTCTACTTTTGACAATTTGAAAATTTTATAATTCTCAGGGTAACTCAAGATATCTAAGGATAATTAGCAACTAAAAACAGGATAACTAAAAACAAATTAAACTAGCTGAGGATTTTTTTGATTGATTTTCTGGAGTCTACCATATAAAAAAATTTTCTGGAAAAATATTTACTAAACATATGCTTAATAAATAACAACATCTGTTTTAATTCAAATTATGGTGGCAATGTAATGATTTTTGAATAGTGAATATTTAAACAATAACAGCATATAAAGGTTTAATTCCATTACAATAATTTCAGTTGTAGCTAGTAGAGCCTGAAGAAACAGCATAGAAGTAGGGTTGATTATAAGTTAGATACTCATGATCACTTTTCATTTTTTTAATAAGGGTAACTAAGGCTAGATGCATTTTCTACAATTAAGATGAATGAGGCCATTATGGTGATATTAAGCATAATTCAGTTTTATTTAAACAATTATTAAACATCCTGGTCTTTTTTTATACACCATATATTTAATATAGTTGTTCTAAATTCTACAGTATATCATATTATTGTCAGGTTTAATGTTCAAAAGCTTAATGTTTTTAACGATGTATTTTATTGGATTACCACTAATAAAGTATTTACGTTTTAGTAAAAACATTAAAATATTTAGTGTTTTTAAACTTATTTTCATAGCTAACAAAAGGTTTAAATCATTTTGTTAGTTAAGTGAAAAAATTAGTATAAAAGTAGCTGAATATACATTATTATGTTTAGAATTATTTGTAATAAGTTAAAAGTACATTATCAAGCCATGTTAGGTGAAAATAATATGGACAAAATTGATGTTAAAATAATAGAAATTGAAGATAACCATAAACAATCAACAAGTTTTAGTGCAACTTGTAGAAGTTCAGTAGTTGATTGTTTCAAAAACAAATGCATGAAGTTTTTAACAAAACAATTAAATGATAAAAGTTTACGAGCTTACAATACTTTCAACAATACAGGTAAGACATTTTTAAAAATATTTTAATATTGATCTAATTGTTAATGTTAGTTTTAAACTTTTTATCTTATTTTATAAGATCAATGTTCTAACCAAAGTAATTTTTAGTGCTTAAAAAAAGTTATAAATTAAGAAAAAAAAAATTTTTAGATGTTATAAAAAAGTGCAAAAAGGTTTTAATACAGTAAACTTCTAAAAAAATATAATTTAGAAAACTATAAGTGAGCCAAAAGGTATTATGGTTATTTAAGAAGTTAGTAACTTTTGTTAATGTTAGAAGTTAGTTTTATACAAAAGATTAAATTTTATACTATAACTTTTTTTTTATATAAAAAAACTATAAAAACTTTGAAATATAGTCATTTCCTTTAAATTTTTGCAATATAATTATGCTGATTGTAATATTTTTCAAGAAAATTTGAATATCAAAAAAGAAATTATATACGTATTCAACTTTTGTTATCAGGTAATATTTCTTGAGTTAAGAACTAATCTCCTTTCTAAGACTAAGAATATTTATGATAAAAATTAAAAAAAACATCTTAAAAATTTCTTTTGAGAAAATAAATATTTAAATATTTTGAAGAATTAAAATAATTGTATTTAGAAGATAAGTTAGTTGCTTAAGCTACAAGGACAGATATAGTTTTATCTAGTCAATCTTTTTTCGGGCTTTTTAGCTTTGCTTTTATCTAATATTCTTTTAATCTCCATGTATGTGTCCTCTCATATTTTAAAAGTTTGTTGAGTTAGCAGGAAATTCAAAAAATAAATTTTTCTAAAATAATTTATATATACAAAAACAATATATAAAAACAAATGTATTTAAATAAAGATTACAAATGTTTTCCAATGACAAAAAAGAATGTAAGGTTTAATACACTTAGTAAATAAAAATATTTAATTTACTACATCATATAGAGCAATTTAATCTTAGCCATTGATTTTTTTGCAATATACAAGTACGTCCAAAATTATATACAGAAATCACGGCATAGTTCGACAAACAATTTATTGTTAAAGACAGCAATAAAAAAAGTTCTTTAGCATCAAACAATTTTAAAAATGTAAATTCTCCTTCAATTTTTACTTAAGAAATTTTTATCTTATTTCAATTTCAAGCTTTAAGATGTCAAATTTTAGTTTCAAAAACTCTAGTAAATGTCTAGATTTACATTATTGTGGGTATATATTATAATTCGGTTTTCACTTAAATTTAACTAGGAACTTAACATTAGCTAGCAACTCTTTTTATCATACGTTCGTAGCCTACTTCTCACTTAAAAAGGTCAATTTAAAATAATATATTTTACTTATTAACAATAATTAGCAACTATTTATATTGCAATAACTAACTGCATGATATAATCAAGGTTGCCAAAAACCCTGAAACAGGGAAAACCTAAAGTTTGACAGTTTAGGTTTGAAAAACCTGGAAAAATATGGAGTTTGAAAAAACTTGTAAAAAACCTTGATTTTTGAACAAAAGTCACTGTCGTGAATTTTAAATAACTTTTACATGTTAAGTAGTAAAATTTAGACTTGACAATTTGACATCTATCTTAAAGATGAAAAAATTTTGATAGCATCAAAAATTTTTTTTATCAAAAAGCAAACTTCAAGAAACTTTAAGATTTTTGTTCATTGTTCTTATAATTTTTAAACAACTATTAACTTTGAAGTTAATTTTTAAATTAAATTTAATACTAAGACTAATTTTAAAATAAAGAAAATCTTGAAAACCTCAGTAAAAGGTTTCAAAAATATTTATGTATAATAAAACATTAAAGTTAACACTGCAAATTCAGATTTCTAGTTTTAAAAAACTGTTCAAATTTTATACTTCAACATTTGTATTTTTTCAGATGTACCAAATATGAATGAACGCGAAAACGTTTTATCTTTAAAAAGAAATAAGCTTTTGTTAAAAGAAGATACTAGCACAAAGATCTGCCAAATAATTAAAAGTAAAATAGATTTGGATAATGTTTTAACTTTTCATACTTTGTCTAAACATTACAAGCTTGCAACTGTTTCTGAACTTACCTTAAGATACATAGAACGTTGCTTTCCAATGGTAATTGAAACTCAAAACTTTTTGCATTTAGACTTCAGTCTTGTTTCAAAAATACTTGCAAGTTCTGAATTGGATATTCACTCAGAAGTTGAAATTTTTAATGCAGTAATTACTTGGTTGAAACATAACAGTGAAGAACGTAAAAAATATGCAAAACAATTGTTACTAAAAGTCCGACTTCCTTTATTGTCAGAACATGCATTGAAATATATTACAGATAAAATTTCTTCAGTCACTGAAATTTATGAAGTTGTTAACATATTTAAAAAAGTTTTAGAAAACAAAAATTACTTTAAAAATAAGTCAAGTTTTTATTACATAAATAGGTATTGTAACCAAAACAAATATAATTTGTTGATTTGTGGTGGATATGATGTAAGATTGGATGAAGTTGTAAGTAAAGTACAAAAAATTGATGGAAGTAACATGAACTGCGTAAAAGACCTTGCTCCAGTGAATCAATGTAGGGAAAATTTAGAAGCTGTTTGTTTAAAAGGAGAAGTTTATGTTTTTGGTGGTGTTGATAGTGCTGATAATTTTGTAAATTCAGTTGAAAAATATTCACCACCTACTAACACATGGACTGTAGTATCTAGTATGGTTGATAAACGCCATTGCATTTGTTCTTGTGTATTTATGGATAAAATATTCATATTTGGTGGTTTTCATAAAGTAGATGATTATGATGATGACTATATAATAACAACTAAGTCCTGTTTAGAATTCAATACAAAACACAACAACTTTAAAGTAATTACTGGAATGAATGTAGCTAGATGGGATGCAGCTTGTACAATTTTTCAAGAAAGTATTTTGGTTTCTGGTGGAATAGATAATGATGACATTAGTTTAAAATCAGTAGAATCATATGATGTGTTTGCTGATAAATGGTCATCAATGCCAAATACTATAAATAATCATGATCGTCATTGTATAGTTGTTGTAAAAGATAAAATGTTTGTTATTGATCATGGAAAAAGCAATTCTGAAGTTTTTGACAACGTTTGTAATAAGTTTATTGCTCTGAAGTCACCTAATAGTCATATTTATTTGGAGGAAGCTTTGTCTATTGGAAATAAAATTGTAATACCTCAAAATTACAAAAAAAAATTAATTTGTTATGATGTTGACAAGGATAAATGGTCTGAAGAACAATGTGAAGTACTAAAAGATTTTGAACGCTTTTCATTTGCAAAGTTACCTTGGTATTAAAACGTGTTTTGCTAAAACAAAAAGAATACTATTTATCTTATGCATAGTTAAAATAAATAGTTTAAGTTTAAGTATAGTAAAGTATATATATAATGAACAATATATAAGTTGACTGTTGTATTTATATGTGTAAGAAAGACTTAAAACAAAAAAAAAACATATAACTTGTTTTAATGTTTGATAGAGTTGAAAAAATGAATTAGTGTTTCAATACATAAATGTTTATAATGTTATATTAACTCAAAATAAGTGTTTCAAAGTAGAAGTGTTCTGTAACTTGTTTCGATAATATGAGATGTCTTTAATCGGTCCGAGCATTTGATGAAAGGGAAAGTTAATTAAACGTGAATATTTTAAATGAAACTAAATGTTTAAAAATTTTTTGTTAAATTCAAGAAAACCAGGGATAATTATGTTTATTACCAGAGTTTAAAAAAAGAATAAAAACAATTAGAAGCAATTAAATAACCTCTGTCTCAGTTTTTTACAAAATACTAACTTTGAAAATAATTTTCGTAAATTTTCGAAAACAATAAACAAAATACAATCTAAGTCAAATATATTCTATTTAAAGAATTAACAAAACTGTCCATTTTCAAAATCAAAAGAGGATTACTCCATTTACGCATTATTTAATTTTTAACAGATTTTAATGTATAAGTTAACATAACTTTAATCAAAAAAGTCTTTATGACTCGATCTACGTTGAAACATAAAAATAACTATAACGTTCTCTGTTGTTAGAAAAACATTACTGTTTTCAAATTTTCGAATTATTCTTAGAAAACCTCGGCTAAATTAAAATATTAGCAGAACTTAATTAATTAAATTATACAACTGTATCAATTAACTGAGTTTTCTTTTGTAAATAAAAAAGGAAATTTTTTTCTTTCAGTAAGGACATAGATAACTCGAAGTAAGCAATTATTGAATGCAAGTAATAAATACATTTTAGTTTTTATGAAAATCTACAGCTTGAAATTATAAGTTAAAACGTACAAAAGTTTATAAGAATTTGAAACTCTCAAATTTTGGCAGCCCAAAGGTTGAAATAAAACATTAATAATATCTAAGTAGACATATATCATGGTTAATTCAACAAGTTTAACGTATTATTCCAATAAGAGTATCGATAGTTCAAAGCATCTTGAACTTAAGTAAAATTCTTACTTTACTTAAAATATGTACTTTACAAATTTTGAACTGACAATACCATTAAAATAAAGATTAAGAGTTTCCAATGTAATTTTTCAAAAAGGTCTATTCTACTATTTATTTTTACACTCACTAATTATTTCAAAACAAAGTCATTTTGTTTGCGAATCATACTCAGATCCAATATTTTCGTTTGTTAATTTTTTATGAGTTTTATTGATTTTTTTAAAGACAATTTTAAATGTATAAATATATATATAACCAGACCTCGATATTCAAAACATGTATTTTAAATGAACAAAAACCACTAATTAACACTAAATATTAACAACATAATACAATAAAAACAAGAACAAGCAAAGCAAAAATAAGTTGACTTCTACATAAGACTTTAAAAAATAGGCTAACAAAAATTATTCAATTTTATTTTAAACGTCACAATGTGTTTTTGTGAGGATATGCACAAAGCATTGAAACTAAGTAAACGATTCGAAAATTAGTTGTTTTTTATATTACAAATAAATATAAATATAAATATGTATAAGTTTTTTGTAAGAGTTATGTAAAATTAGCCTAAAGTTATTGAGATTTCTGTTTTTGATATTAGTTAAACTAGAAAAGCTAAACATATCTATATCTATGATTAAGCTTGTCGAAATAGTTTTACGTAGAAAAGTTTTCGAACATGTTAATTACGGCTCCAATATTCGATACGAATGTTAAAAGGCCTAATAAACGGAGAATTTCAAGACACTTTGTATAATTTCTAGCTCTCTAAAGTATTTTTTACCACTTTGTACTGTGTATAGCTATTTCCTCGATATTTAAACTAAACTATTTTCTCAGATTGAATTTTTTTGAGTACATCGCGGCTACTTTATCGTTTGCTAATTTAAGCTCTTAACAACTCAGTTTAAAGATTAAAATCTTTAACTTCAAACTGGCTGTTATAATCATTTTGACATTTTTGTGGTCTGACTCGATTACCTCGATGCCCTTATATCCACCCCATTGGTGATCTACACAGTCTGATAAGTAGACCGGGTCACGTCCCTTTTAATTTTTATTTAATGAGCTAGATATCCGCTCTTTCAATAGTATAATTTGGTTGAGGTTTTTACCTAGACTTGACATTAAACAACTTAATGAGGTTCTTCCCGAGAAGTTAATTTGATATTACTTACAATATAGGTTTCTTTAGTCTAGTGGTTTGTAAGGTTTAAACAAAGGACAACTAGAAAATGATGTCATATATTTGCCTTTTTAAATTCATTCTAGTCTCTAGCTAATTAGCTGCTACTAGGCCTAGATAAAACCATGTCAATAATTATTAAAATACTCTTTAAAATTATTAAAAACTATAAAAATAATCCAACTGTTTGGCTAACAATCTACTAAACGTATAAATTAAAAAGAAGGTTAGGTATTAGTTAAAGTCCGTGCGCAAAGCCAAAGTCTCAATAAACCGTCCTAGGATGGATGCTTAGTTATATATTTAATGCGATATAGATTGGTTGTAATGTAAGCAAGCTTAAATGATTTTAAGTAATATTTAATAGTGATTGCTTTTGTGTTTTAATAATATTTAATACTTCATGATTGCTTTGTTCCCAAACAAATTTCGTAAAATTTGATCTCTTGTTAACTTTGGTTTTTACTGATAAAAATTGCTTGAAACTGTTTTAGTTTTATTGAAACTGTGTGTCTTGCAATTTTTTTTTGTAATATTACTGGTGACTTATGTTCCAGTAGTAGTATTAAAAAAGGTCTAGGCTAATTGAAATAAAGTTTAAAATTTTTATTTTTAATCTCTGCACCTCCTAAAGAAATACAAGGCAACACCACTGGTTGAAACCTAAAACTTCTTTTAATTTAGATCCTACTTTTGGTTAAAAAATACTTAATAATTTTGAACCAATTACAAAAGGTAAAGATATTTGATTAAGCAAATAATCGGTTTAAAAAAATCAATGTAAACCATTGTAAATATGCAAAAAGATTCATATTAAAAAAAAACTAGCTTTATTGTCTGATAATTCGTTGAAACATGTTTAAGATTAAAATTCATCATTCTCTAACAAAAAAGAATGTATTAAAATATTATTAAAATACTAATATAGCAAGCAAAAATTATTTCACATAACATTAAAACTAGTTTTTGTACAAAAAGTTATTGTAATCAAAACAATTTCACTTTCTAGCTAACGAGAATATACTGGGATATTAAGAAAATACTTTTATAGCCAGCAAAAATTATTTCTAAACAGTACAAGTAGTTATTGTACAAGGATGTATTGTAACAACTTCAGTATATTGATATGTTGCATTAAAAGTAAAGTATCTGATCTTGCAAGTGTTAATGAAATTGATGGAAGATATTTTAAGAACTAAATTAATATCTTCAATAACAAAAAATCAAATACGTTTTAAGTAGTTAAATTTAAGAAAAAAAGTTTTATTAAGGCGATTTTGATAATATCAAAAAATTTTTTTAAATTGTTGAAAAATAATTAAAATCTACTAACACTTCGAACGGGGGTCGGCAGGCAGTTGGTTGTCGCGGGCTAAATTTCAAGTTTACAAAGTCTTCGCGGGCCGCAGTTTTAGTTTTAGTGACATTTGAATAATCTTTTGGTTTTAGTTTTAGTCAAACGAGAGAAAAGGTTTACTTTTATTAACCTTAACATTAAAAATGACTTTAAGCTAAACATAGAATCCTTATTTAAATTAATATTTTTTAGAACAAAATTTACATTGACTAATATACTTAAGTGTTAATAAACTATGTACCTCATAAGCACTTAATAAGTTAAACGTGATACTTTTGTAACTTTACTTACAACCTAACTCTCTATAAAAAAAAACTTGAAAGAAAATTTATGGGTTAATTTTATATATTTGTTATATTACTAACCCCTTTTTTTATAAATTTAAGAATGTTTACTTCAAAAAAAAGTTTTAGCGTGTTAAATAGTTTACATTCATTAAAAACTTTAGTAATTTGTTAACCTAATAAAATTAATACCTGTTTGTGTTCCAGAATGCTAGAACAAATTCTTTAACAAAATCAATTCTCGAATACTTAAATAAAATATCTGGTTAGTTACTAGTATTTTACATAGTTGCCACTTAAAAAGCAAAAATGCCTGAGTCGTATCAAACCAGCTTAAGTTTATTAAAAGTTGAAAAAGCTAATAAATCGTTGTTAATTAAGCTTAAATACCTAGTAAAAACATCATCATCATCAAAAAGTACACAAAGAGTGAAAAAATAAGAAAAACTACAATTAGTAAACTACAATACAGTCATAAAAACTATTCTAGGAATTAAAAGATTTCTTTAAAGTGTTTGAAATAAAAGTTACACACAAACCTAATTTTTCAAGCTTTTAAAATAGCTTGTTTGTGTAGCAACCCAGTTTAAAAAAGTTCACAGCAAAAAGAGTAACGAAAATTATTAACAGTAAATAAATTACATTCTAAAAAAGATTATAAGTCAGCTGGAACGGACAATTAAGTTTCTCAAACAATTTTAACAAAAGTATAAAACTTTATTGAGTATTTAGCGAAATAAAAAAACTTATTTTTAATTAAGCATTGTAGCAACTCTTTATCTGCAATAAGACAACTGCATTTAAAAATATCAAGTGTAAAATATAAGACGAGCAACAAAAAAAAAACCGTTAGTTAGGAGATAACGCGAGAAACGACAAAAAAAATCACCTAAGTCAGTTCCAACAAAGCACATGATTAAATTCAGTAACTACAGAATTATCAGAAAAAAACTGTTAAGGCAAGTATCAAAGTAGCAAAATTTATTATTTAAAATGAGATACCGTTTATAATTGAAAACTTTTTAAAAAAAATTTATGCTGGTAGTAATAAAAAAAATTGTTTATTTCTTCAATGACAACAAAAAGTTGTATTTAGGAAATATATTAAGGTTATAAAGTCGCACAAATCAAATTAGGAATTTAATCAATATGTTAACATGAGAGGACTGATAGAAAAACTATTGCTCATCTGAGAATTTTTTTTGAGATGTTTTAATTAACTTTGACATTTTAGTAAACTTCTTGGTTTAGTTCCAACACGAACACAACAATCCGTGAAATTTTACAAGTAAAGGTGCAATGCAACATACAAAGTGTTTAGAAGTACAATTCCTTCTTCTTTTTTAGTCTAAAGTTTAATTAAAGTTTAAAAAGTGTCTTAAAAATATATCAGTAACAAAAAACACTGTTAAGCTACTTAAATATATTTTTTAATAAAGAAATGTTTACTTGCTAATTTTTTTGTGTCAAATCGAAATTTCATTACTTTACATTTAAAAATTGTTTGAAATTCCAGGTTTTTATCAAAAATTCTCAAATTAATTTTTTTTCCAGAATTTTTAAGCATAAATTTTCAAGTTCAAAGCTTTTCCGCCATTCAAGTTTTTTGGCAACATTGATTGTTCTTACTTAAATGTACACAATAATATAAATAATATATTGAATTATACCAGCAGCAAAACTTAAAATTTAACATATATTATTACTCAAACTAACTCTCTAGGTTGAGCAAAACTTGCATCATAAGTTTAATTTGCCACTCTTTCAAGCAAAAAAGCCAGCCTGAATCAACAATAACATTTCTGATATTTTTGTCTACAAAAAACAATTCTAGCCAAAAACTTATAAAATGAATTGGTTGGCCTGAGATTTGAAGTCTTCAAATAGTGTTAGTCTGAGTGTGTGTCAATGTTTAATTGTTTATTTGCTTGAATTTGAACTATTTTGATTAACAATGTACAAACTTGATAAATTTACCATCCCTAAGTCTAGTTTATATTAATTAGGTAGCTCCAAACAACAGCAAATGTGTGTTTGATATGCAAGGCATAAAAGTTAACTTAGTTTCACAAAAACAATTTTTAAAAAATGAAAATATATACCTAACAAAAATTATCTTAGTTTATGTCATATATATTGTTCTAAATGTGTCTGTACAAATTTAGATATTACAAGTAGAAACAACAATGTTATAAAATTATGCATAAACTAAACTTAAATTAGCTGAAGTATTAAATAGAAAGTGGTTTAAAATATGAGCATATTTTTAACTTGGTGTGCATATAAATTAATTTGAGTGCAAAGAAAACTTCTAAAAAATTAAAATGTGTCAAAACAAAAATTAAATAAACCTTATTTCTTATTACTATGTTACTCTAATTGTTTTTACACTAAAATAAAACATTTACAAAAAAAATTATAAAATAAACTGAGGTATAAAAAACAGTGAAAAAGAATATCTAAGCTATAAAGAAATGACACTTTAGTTAATTACTTTGCATTAATTTTGTAAAAAATGGAAAACATTTGCATTTAGTTTATTTGATAAATAGGTATTATATAACTAACTCATTATATTCAAGCACTGCTACAATCTTTTTTCAGATGATTACTTGCTGTTGTAAAAAAATAAGTTATTATGAAAATCAGAAAAATATCCTGTTAGAATGCTAATTTTTCTTTTTGACATTTTTAAACTAAAGCAGTATTTTCTTCTAATTATTTTTAAATGTTATACAGAGAATTTTAACCAAACTAATCAAGTTAAATCGAGTTACCGAAAAAATTTAACTTGAATATATTTTTGCTCAGCGGGCCACTTTTACATGTTCGCGGGCCACAAAATTTTCTTTCGCGGGCCGAATTCTATTCAAAAAAATAACGTGCTCGCGGGCCGCAGATTTACCCTTCGCGGGCCGCAGTTTGCCGACCCTTGACTTAGAACATAATAGCATTTTGATAGTCGTTGAAATTTTTGGAATTGTACATTTATAGATAAAATATTTATTTTTGGAAGTTTTTATCAAAATATTGCAGTTGATATCAGTTTAATAACTAACTCCTGTTTAAAGTTTAATATAAAATGAAACAACTTTGCTGTATATCGCAAGAATTAACGAAGCTTGCCCAGTTTTAAAGGAAATATTGCTAGTTCAGGTGTTAGTAATAAAAATAAAGATCAACTAAATAAAGTATAGTTAAATGACATGTTTACTGATAAATTGTCATCAATACCTGATATGATAAAAGGTAATAGTAACCACAATTTAGTTGTTGTGAAATAGAAACTAATCGATACGGGTGTTAAAAGAAACGGTTCTATAGTTTTAGTAAATTTTACAAAAGCAAAATTGCTCTTTAACCACAACCCACCTATTTTTATTTGAATTAAGCTTTTCCGATGGAAAACAGAATAACAATATTTAAACAGAGCTTTTTTGAAACGTGGAAGTGTATTACTTAGTATTTGCTGAGTCAGCAAAATAAAATTGTTTAACCATAAATATAAATTATTTATTATTTTTTTTATCTTTGATTTATAAAGTTTAATCTTTGATTAATTTATGATGTATTTGGGTATCGTGGCAAATAGATATGGAATAAATAAATACAAGAAATTTGAAACTTTTGCTGACTCAGCAAAAATCAGGGATAACACATCCACATTTCAAAATAACACATTTCCAGTAAATTGTTACGTTGTTAACAATTATAAATGGTCAATAGAATCGTGATGTTAATAAAAAATAATATTTTTTTGTGTGTAGTATCCCTAGTATCAAGCATTTTGAAGTTAACTTTTTAATATTTGTCGGACACAGTGTTGTAATTTATGATTGAAATTTTCTTCTATTGTCAGCATAATTTTTGTTGTTGATTAGTTTTTAGAGATTATTTTTTTATTGTTTAAGTTAATAATTTTCATTGATATAAACATAAATGTTATTTATTGAATTGTGTTTGCAGTTTTAACAAGTCACTGATTGAAAAAAAACAAAAAAGCCATTTAGTTCAGTAGCCACAGCTCATAACATAATGATAATGGGTTTCTAGAAGTATTAAACTACGTAGAATTTACTGTTTTTTTATTTAAAAAATGTATTGGTTATTGTAAATCATATAAATAAATATAACGTATTTACTACAAGTTTGTCACTCTGTGTAAAGTTTGGTACTTTTAAAAGCTTCTAAAGTTAGAAGTTTGAATAAAGATAATAAATTCAAATTTATAACCGTTTTATATTTGTATTAATTTTAAAAGATTTCGAGTTTTTTGTCAATATTGAATATATATGATCATAAATGTGAAAAAATTTACTAAAAGTTAATAGAGCATGTCAATTTTAACTTTAAAAAAATTTAAATTTATAATTATTTTCGGTTTAAAAATAAAACCCTTTATAATATTTTTTGTAAAATTCTAGCAGAAACCAATGTAACAGTAAAAAAAACAGGTTTCATTGTTCTATATTTGCCAAAGACATTTGCTTGAACCTTAGAATTTTGTATACATCAGAGATTTTTTAAATCCCTAATTAATTAAGACCCCTGAATCATCAGGACACACGAATTTGATTGAAACAAAATACGTATACAAATACCTAGTAAAACAAATTAACATTATTAGTATTAATGTCAAAGATATTTGTACAGGGTTGCCACACACTCAGGATACTCCGGATTATTCAAACTAGAAAATATCTTACTTAATACTATATACTTAGAAAATATCAGGATGACTTAGTATAACTCAGAATAATTTAAATTTGATTTTTAAAATCATGCAGGCTCAAGATAGTTATGTTCTTAATTAAAAAACTGAGAATTGTTTTTAAAATTATAAAAATCCTAGTTCATTTTTTCATAATTTGAATGACAAATAGTTGAATTAATTAAAATTTTTTTATTTATTTTACACCCAATTTATTGAAAAAGTTGTTTTTTAGTGAACTTTAAAAGTTTTTTTTTTAGGTTTCAAATATTTCAGGATGACCTAGTTAAAAAAATGGTCACTCAATACAGTTTTTTGACTAAAACTTTAGAACCCTTGTTTATATTAATAATTATTTCTAACAAAAAGTCCTTTAATTCATTTATTTATATATAATTCTTTTTTACTTTGACTGTTTTAAGCTAATGTTGATAGTAATAGAACACTCTTATAAAGGGTCCACTACGAGACTTATGTTTTCTATGAAAAAAAGAGTTATGCAACTTTGTTAAATTTGTGAAGATTAAATACTTTAGCATATAATGATTACAAAGAATTATAACATTTTTTAAAATGTAATGACTTTATTTCATATTTTTGAAAAACATCAGTCTCAATCTTCAATCTACAAGGATAAGCCAGGGTGTCTACAAAATATGGAAAACTTAAAACAAAACCTGCAATTTATGAAATATTAGAAATAAAATTTGAATAATATTGAATTCTAACAAAAATCATTTAAAATCTGGATTTTTAAACAATTTTTAAATTGTAAGTACTAAAACTTTGGTTTGACACAAAATACTATGATATAAAATAAAACTTCATGTCATATCAATATCTTTTATTTAAAAAAACATTAAAAGTAGCTTAACAGTTCCTCATTTTAATTGAAACTACTTAACATAATTTTTAATTTTAAACTAAAAATAAACTAAAAAACGATTATTTTTAAAAACAAAGGGCCACCCTGATGAGTTTTTTAAGAAATTTTATTCATGTTTAATTCTACTTTTCTATTAAAATTAATTAAAAAATAAGTAACGTAATTAAAAATAAGTTATATTTTTTTTGAATGAAAATATTCCTTGGTGAAATGCTGTTTGGAGATTACTCAAAAGGTAAAATTTCAAAATCTAAAAACACAGGGGAAAACTATTAAGCTCAAAATACAAAAAAAACATTAAAAGTAACTCAACAATCCAAACACGTGATCCTGTCCTGACCCTTAATTAATTAAGTTAAGTTAATATGTTGTGACATAAAAGCTACCAAAAATAAATTCATTTTATTCATTTACAGGTAGATAAATCAGGGTGGCCATAAAACTTGGAAAATGGAAAAATCTTTAATTTAAGAAATTTTGATCAAACCCTGAAAATATAGAAATTATAACAAAAATCATAAAAGTCCTTAAATTTTAAACAGTCATGTTAAAAACTAAAACTTTTATTTGAAACAAAAATCTATCAAAAAGATTAAAAAACTTGTCATTACCAACTCAAAGTACCTTAACAGTGTTTTTCTAATTTTGAATACATTTTCACACAGGTTTTAACCTTAAACTTAAATTTAAACTAGACATAAACCCATAGACGAGTATTTTTAAAAACCTGGAAGAAACTTTTTAAAAACCAGTGGCTACCCTGATGATTTTTTTTCAGAAGTTTCATTCATGTTTAGTACTTTAATATATATTATAAAGAAATTCTGACTCAGAAACAAATAAGTATTTAAAATTTAATAAAAATACGATGAAACACAATTCAACAAACTGCTATAAAAATGACATAACATAAACTACTTTTGCTCAAAAGCAAAAGTGAGAAACATAACTCTTTATAACTAAACGTCTTTATCGCCAGGCTACAACAACTAAAAACGTAATCGATAAAAAAGCTCTGCAACTAACTCACAAACAACAGCGCTCTCATTAAATTTAAGTGGTTTGAATAATTTAAGAGAAATGAAAGAAAGGAAGCCACTTTCAACTGCAAAACACAATAAAGTGTAACAATGTAACGTAGGCAATAACACGTAGAATCTTTCACATTTTGTGAAGATAAAACATTATAAAATAGAAAAAAAAAATGTAGGTCAAAGTGTTGTAGTTTATATCTGAAACTTTTTAACTTTATTTAAAAGGAATTAAATTTTATTTCGTTAAAACTTTTTAGAGATTACTTTTCTTTTGATCCAGGAAATACTTTTTATTTAAATAAATATAAATATTATGAAATGTTTTGTGTTTGTTGTTTTAAGCATTCTCTGATTTGACAAAATAACAGTAATAACCCATTGTTTTATAACCACAACTCTTACCATAATAGAAGTGGAAAATAAAAAATGTCTTAAATAAAAAAATATAAAAACCTATGTTTATGCATTCGTAACAGTAAGCAATATATACTAACTGAAAGGTTTAAAACAATTTAGTACAGAAAAACTGTTTTGGTTTCTGCTTGTATCATTTCAACTAATTAAAAAAAAACATAATTTTGTTAGATACGAATCAAGTAAGCTAAAGAAAACTAGAAATAAAAATTTCCTTTCATTATTTTGTTTTATAAAATTGAAAAGAATATGTTAAGTTACATAGATAATTATTAATTTTTACTAAAATTATGTCATTCTCTTATAATAGTCTAGAAAATTTTGTTCCTTAAAAGTAACTGTATAAAGTTTTAGTTTGAATAAATTTAAAAAAATATGTAAACACTTTTTTTACTTATTTTTTACATTAGTTTTGGTTTATTATTAGTTATATATTATTGAAATTATAAAATCATATTTGTTAAACAACTAGTCAAATTTGATAAAGAACGTCATCTCTAAATAAAAAACAAATTATAAGAGTATTCTTTTTAAATTTAAAAAAACAATATTTACATTTTTTCTGGAATTTTAGAAGACACTGTAACAGAATGTCAAGTTTTTTGTATATTTGCCGACCACTAGGACTGAATCCTGTAATAGAGTTCTATTATGAGAACTTCTTAGGCCTTGTTAAGACCCCTTTAACATCAGGACATATAAATTTAATTGAAACAATAATAGTATATATTTTTTAGTGGCATAAAATTTAAAATAATCTATTTTTGTTTTTATTGTGACTAAAATTAGTTTGATGCTTTAATAGTTATAGTTAAATTAAAACTAGGCTGTATAGAAAAACTTTTTGTTCAAACATTTCTTTTTATTAATATAGAGATCTGTGAACAACAAAACAGTGAAGTTTAGTGTATTGTTAATTCTGTTCGTAAAAATATTTAATAACGTTTAAACTTAGATACACAAACTTATTTCTAAAATTTTAAAGTATTAGCAAGCAACTGATTTTTCTCGACATAAACTACTTCAAAGGTAATTTAATTATTTCAAATAAAAAAAAAGAAAACTTATTCTTAAATACAAACTTAAATAGAGGAACCAGTGACCCTTGAAAACATTAAAAACTGTAAAAAATAAATTACTTATAAAAATATGTTAAGACAAATAATTTAGGATTTTATTTTTTATTAACTTTTATTTGAGTTTTTATAACTAAAATTAACTTTTTTTTTATTTTAAATTTAAATACTAAAAGTAGTTGTAATTATCAAAATAATAAATTATTATCAAAAATGGATGT
Source organism: Thalia democratica (assembly GCF_965202585.1). NCBI lineage: Eukaryota > Metazoa > Chordata > Thaliacea > Salpida > Salpidae > Thalia > Thalia democratica. Next base: position 115,016,600 of record NC_139165.1, on the reverse strand, counting down.
TTAAAAATAATCTATAGAATATGCTTATCTTAAAAAACTTATGGTTTTTATTTTTAATAAAAAATCTTCTTATAGTCGGTAGTTCCCTAAAACAAATTTTTAAACTGTTTTAGTTACTTTTTCTTCTGTCATTCATATGTGAAAAGTTAAACAAAGAATATAATTTAATTTCTCAAAACCTCATTAGAAATTTAAAAAACGTAATTTTAATTAAATCTTAAGCATATTAAAACACTTTTAATAGTGTTTTTGTTTTAAACTTTACTAAAAACATATTTATTGTAAGGGTAAATATGTATTACATAAAATTAAAAAAAAAATCGTTTTAACTTTCTAAGAACTACTTTACTTAAGAATTTTATTTTAAGTACAAAAACTATTATTGTTAAAGATAATTTTGTTAAATGTATTTGTTTTAAAGCAACTTAGCGTAATAATTACATTTAATATTTTTAAGTAAGTAACAAAAAACTACGTAAGAAATTATTTAAATTATAAAAAGTATTAAATTTCGTTATTTTTGCTTTAAGTTAAAACTTCTTAAAGCAAGTTTTTATTTGATTGTGAAAGTCCTGGCTGCTTGTTGTCATAACGAAACTTCTGTAGTTGTCAGATTAGATTTTCTTAATTATGTTGGCAATGAGGCTTACAGCAAAAAGCTAACAAATGCGGTAAATATTAATTTTTTTGTCAAAATTTTAAATTTTAAGGGTTGCACGACAATATAAGTTCTAACAGTTATGAATGATTTTGTTTTAAGGTCAATCTGTTTTATTTTTTATAAAAAAGCAGCATACATGTTATTAAGGGGTAGCTGTCAAATTTGCACGAGGAGACTAAATTGCACAAAGGGTCATTTGCACGAGCAGACAATTTTGAGCGGAGATATTTTTGAACAGGTTATTTTTTTTTACTATCACTGTTACCCTCGGTAGGTAAATTATTTATTTTATTAAACTTTTTTGATATACTTTTTCAACAACGAAAATGAACTTATAGTTCTTTAGTCTTAAACTTAATCGAATATTATTTAAAGATGCTGCAATTTATACATAAAACTTAAATCATGTATCCTATTTTTTTTCTTTGAATGTCGTTTATAACCAAAGGACTTAAAGCTAGTTACAATTTTTTTGAGCCCGCTATTTATTCAGCTAAGTTTTAAAAACATTTGTTTTTATAGAGCTAAGTTCTTTACAACTGTGAAAAAGTTACCAAATTATTTTAAATGATTAAAGTCTACTTTGAAAAAAGGGTAATTTTTGAACGGAATAATTTTTTAATAACTTAAATTTATTTTGATCACTATTAACCCGGTTGACAATTTTTCGCTTGTAAACTTTGAAGATATATATTTTTTTATTTTGTCATTAAGACCTTCAATCCGTAAATTTCATAATAGTTAATATTTATATTTGTTTTTTACTCTCGTGCGAAAGTAACCCTCCCTTCTAAAGTGAACAAGTATAAAGTAAGCTATTTCTTTAATTTCAGAACTATGTTTTATGCAGAGTTGCCAAACGCTAGTTAAAAAGTTAGAAAAAATCGATAAACCTAAAGAAACAAATCATTATTGAACAGTTTCTTCCGTACTTATTACGTGTAATTTAAAACCATTTAAGTAATTCGAACCGTGTATATGTCATGTAGTAAAATTGTATTTAATTGCCTAAGTTATTGATAAACCTAGTTTGGTTGTACTATTTAATATCTAAGAAAAACTATTTGTTTATCAAATAAAATTAGACTTAATTCAATAAATTAGGTAAAAAGGTTTTTGTAGAAATAAAGACTACTTTTAGTATGTTGAATTTTAGGAAGGTTGTTGCAGATTGGATGATTTACATAGCTGCTTTTCTTAAAAATTGTTAGTTTGTAGGATGTATAAATTACGGTCTACTTCTAAACTTTAATGTTAAAACCTTATTTCGGTGTGCTATTTCGACGCGCTTGTTAACATATGACCTTGGTTTTTGGTTTTAAAGTTTAATTTTTAACTTAAAATATTAGTACCTGAGCCAAAAGCCTTCCATAGTTGTAGGTTAACAAAATAAATGATTAATAATTTCATTCCAAATTTTCGGATACACATTATATAATTTATTTCTACTAAAAACTTTCATAACTAAAATTTTACTTCAATCTAAGGATAAGCAGATAATTAAATAGATATTTTATGTAACTAAATTTTTTTTTCATTAACATTTGCTCTGTGTGGTCATATTTTAAATTTAAGACATTTTATAGAGATAAAATCTATAATAATGATCTAAACCAGTTAAAGCTCGTTTAAGTTAACAAGTTTTTACTTAATCTTTGTTTAATAAAGGTTTCAAGTTTGTTAAAGATTTCTTTTAATAAGTTTTTTTTTTCAGAACTTGTTTTGCTAGAATTTAGTTTTTAATGATATTAAAGCTTTACTTTAAAAATGATTTGAAGTTAGCAATAAATGTTTATAATTTTAAAAAAGTATTTTGCTTATTTTCATACGGCAACATTTGTATGTTTGAAGCCGCATAATTAACCTTTATTAGTTATAACATCATGTCTATTACAAAAAACTGTAGTTTTCCTTATATTTCGAGTGAAATAGTTTAGTTTCAAAATAACACATGAGCAATTCAAATTCTCGGGTACTTATTTTAAATGTTAGATTAAATAACTATTCACATAAGCATAAAACCTGTAAGGGAATTGTATATGATGTCAACATTAACTTATTAATAACCTATTTTTGAGAATCCCATTAACTTTTTAGTTTTTATAAACTTTATTCTCTTTGAAATACCGGAGAAAAACTCTTATTTAATATAAAAAAAGCTAGAGTTGTATTAAAATCGATACTATTACTAAAATACTGTTTATTTAATTTAAATGTTTAACTGAAAAAAATTAGATCATTAGTTAATTTATAATGATCGTTTATAATATAAAAATAGACACGTTAAACTTACTTGAACATTAAAGTCATTTAAATTAGCAGCTAGAGAAATTATGAATTATAAATAGTCTGAATTCATGTGCATTTCGTTTTATTATGGTTTTAACAATTAAATAATTATAATCGAAAACCACAATGCTTTAAATTTAATATATAATGGTAAATCATACGTTCACACACTTTAACATATCGGGTAATAAAATCTTTGAATGATGTAAAAATGCCAACAAACACATTTGTTCAAAGTTGAGTAATAATAATGAAAATATTTACATTCGAATTTTGCATACCAAATCCACTGATTATCAAAAGTTTTTAGCATTTTTCAAACATTAATTATTCCTGTTTATTCAAAGAACATCGTTTTGCAACTGACCTCTGAAAAACAACATGCTATTTTAACTTAGATGACAAATTAAATGTCTTAAGAAATTTTTACAAAAATAGTATCCATTTAAATTAAAAGCTAGCTCAAGCAGTTTTGAAAACAAACCTAAACTTTTTGAAAAAAATAAAATAATCTCGAAAAAACGTGAAGCTACAATATAGTAAAAATTTTTTTTTTTTTTTCATCTTAATTGAATGAGTTCAAGATTCTACTGATTGAAGAATTCAAGTTAAATATATACTAAATGTTCAAAATTTTAGAATAAGCAAATCTTGATAAAGTAAAACAGTAATATGTGCTACAATAAAAAAAATATTGATTTGGTTGTATGTCCTGAGCTTAAAGTAAACTTTTATAAGTAGAATAATGAAGTTTTTGTTCGCAGGAAAACTAAACAAGTTTAGCTTCGTATTTGGACGAAAAAATCTTTTTACTTCTAATTTTTAATATGTAGTCGAGAAAGGTTTAATGTTAGTTGTTATCAATTTAAATATTAGATAAAACTCAGAAATATCCCAAACGAGGAGACCTAAGGTTATATGTAAACAAATTCCCACCGCATATAGAACTTATAGTCAGTAGCCTCAAAGCTCATCCTTAACATTGAAGTTTAGGAGCGAACCATATTTTCTACAAAATTAACACTTTTTAATAATCCCATCTATTGAAGTTATCCTAACAATTGACATATTACAATCAGTTTTCATTACGAGAAAGAAGATTAGTCATCTAATATATTTCAAAGTTTTAACTTTTGTTTAATGAGCTTACCACATATCATAAAATTACTTAAATGGTTTAAACTGGCACGCATTAAGTAGCGCAGATTTTTTTTTAAAACGATTTGTTTTTATTTAAGTTTAAATAAAGAATAACTTCCATTTTAATAAATTTTAAGTAAAGATTAAATGAACGAGATGATATAATTCGGGGATATATCTTTATTATTTTCGATTTAATTATCTGAATGTTAATTTTTTATTAAACTTACAAAATAGTTAATTGTTTATTAAGAACTTTTTAATAGATTAAAGTTTTGTTCATTATTATGATAATTTCGAATAGATATTATTACTGATGACCGTCGCATAAGAGCTTTTTTGCCAACAAATACCCTTTTTAGATGTTATGCAATCAAGATGTTTATAAGCAGCCGATAGATCACAAGAGACTTCGTGCCAAGCAGAAAGAAGCTCCACACTCTTGGCATTTTGTACATAAGTAGTGCTAGCTGAATATATGGTTTTATTCAAGTTATTGTTTATTTAGTCTAAAACATTTAATTTTTATCTAAGACTACTATTAATAAATTCATAATTTTTAATTTTAATTTATATAAGTATTTGATTTTAATAAACTCAATTAAAAAATTGACGTATGCTGCATAAGCTTACTAATAGTGGTTCGAGTTTAGCAACGTTGTATAACTAGCGTATAACTCGAACTGAGTTTTCATTATGCCATAAAGCATATAATATTTAACCGTTTGTTACATTTATAAGCCCTCGAATACAGTTGAATTATATCAATCTGAACGTTCAGCAGTATCTACTTACTTAAGTCAGTTTAAACATTGACCTCTAACAGTATGCCTACGCATTCAGTAGAGGTAGGGAAAACAGCACATTTTGATCATATTGTAAAATTCGTATGAGGACATATTATTCGGTTGTGATTTTCCTTAGTTAAAAAGAATCTAAAATAAAAGATAAAAATTTTGCAAAAAAAAAGTCGCGGCGTAAAGAACTAATTTTAACCCAAAATATTACATTTTCTTCGATTTTTTGACTTAAACAGTAAATATATTACTTATACATGTGCTAGACTTATAATTAATATCTTAAATGAAAGCTTATAATTAAGAGCATATATTAAAAACCTTTCAACTGATTTTGATTTATTTTGAAGTCATAGTTATACTAAATATGAAAATTTTATCTGTAAAATTGAACTTTTTGTTTCTAATGTAAAAGCAAAGTTCTTGTGATGTTTTACTTTTAGTTTTTTATTTAGAATATAAATGTGTGAAGTCAGATAACCATAAAAATATTACTGATGTAATGCAATTTCAATTGCTTGTTGATATATATATAAAATACATTTTAAACCATATTCTGTTTTTATAAATTAAGATTATTGAGAGTACCTGTCTATGAGTAAAAGATCTATACTTATATATCGTAGAAAGTGCTTGTAAGTTTATTAGAATTAGTGTAATTTAACTCATCAAAAATAAAGTTTTTATTTAATATAACTTTAAATTACTATCTATATGAATTTATTTTTATAAAGTATTCTACATTTAAACAAATTAAAACTTGTTTGATAGGTTGTTTGAATGTTCTATTTCTGTAACTTAAAAGCTTTTTATCCAATTTTTTTTAAGTTTTAAACTCATAGCAGTGTATTGTTATTATATTTACTTATATAATTGCTATTCACGAGACTAAGCACTTAGCAAGGTTTAATCTTTTATCTATATATATTATACTTATAGTTTAACTCTATAAAATAGGTTAAGTTAACGATATGGCATATTATTAGTAACAACTGCAGATGTCGAGTATCCTTTTATAGAAAAATTAGCGCTGACTTATACAAAACTGATGAGGTTGACCGTTGTATAGATATTGTTGAGTTTGACATTAATATTTTATTGTTAAAACTACTCGATCATGAAATTTTAAGTTTTAACTGATATAAGTTTGTTAAGAAATTAGTTTACTAATAAGTCCAGGCATTTATGCTAGTGTTAATCTATATAAAATTGGAACACATAAATAAATTAAAATATAAATAACTCGCATTCGATCGCAGATCAACTAAAAATCAAAATTGTTTGGAAGCTACTGCGTATCTGTCAAAACTGCCAAACATTTACTGTAGCATTTCCAATTAAAACTCAGACGTAAGTAGCTCGAAGAGTATTAAGATATTTCAAATAACAAACAAATTGTACACTGTTTTTTTTTTTCAATCGTAACTACTTTATTACCTTTTGTCACATACTTACAATAATAATACTATATTAAATATTGAGTTAAAGTTGATCTTAAAACTATATCAAAAGGTTTAAATTTTTACTTAGTAAGTATTATAACAACACAAAAGTCAAATTATACTTTGATAGGTAGGTGTTTTTGTTACAAGTTTATTAATACCAAACTTATTTTAATCTAGTATTTTAAAAAATAAAACAACAATCAGTATTTTTCAAAAAAATATGTTTTAATACCAAGGTAACTTTGCACAAGCGAATTGTTGAAGATGTTTTGTGAATTCAAATGATTCTTTAGACCATTCATCTTTTTCAACATCATAAAATATTATTGATGAACTGTTATTTTGAAACATTGCAATTTGGTTTCCTATAGACACGGCCTTGTTTAAAAAAATAATACTGTTGTGTGATTTCAAAGCTATAAACTTCTTACAGTTGTTGTCAAAAACTTCACAATTGTTAAATCCACAACCAATAACAAATAGTTTATCTTCAACAACAACTAGATTATGATAAACATTGTTATTTATCGTATATGGCATTAGTGACCATTTATCACCAAATACATCATATGATTCTACTGAGTTCAAATAATTACCATAATTATCCATTCCACCGGAAACTACAATATTTCCTTGAAAAACTACACACGCTAAATCACTTCTTTTTTCTTTTATTTTAGCAACTTTTTTCCATCTTTTGATTTTTGTATCAAATTGTAAACAAGAGTTAGTTGCTTCAAAGTTATGACGGAAATATCCAGCAACAATATATATTTTATCCATAAATGCACAAGCACGAAAGTTTTCACGATTATCGAACGAATCAGCAACTTCACTCCAAGTATTATTAGAAGGTGAATATTTTTCAACAGACATTATTTTAGTACCACACTTACCGCGACCACCAAATACGTAAACTTCTCCTTTTAAACAAACAGCTTCAAAATCTTCTCTCTCAAATTTCATTGGTGAAAGAACTTTCGCTTTGTTTAAGTCACTTCCATCTACTTGAATTACCGTATTTACTGCGTCATTATTTTTACTAATAAAACCAGCAGATATTAAAGAGTGAGTATTCGAACCACCACAAATTAAGAACTTAAACAAGTTTTGACTACAATATCTGTTTGTATAACAACTACCTGTCTTTTTATTTAGCTGGTTTAAACAAATTTCTTTTAATTCTTTGTTATACTCCTGAATTTCATTTGATAGAGAGCTAGAATCTAAAACATGTTTTAATGCATGTTCTGACACCAAAGAAAATCGAACTTTTAGTAACAATTGTTTTGCATATTTGCTACGTTGTTCACTGTTGTATTTCAACCAATTAATTGCTGCGTTAAATACTTCAACTTCTGAGTGAATATCCAATTCAGAACTTGCAAGTATTTTTGCAACAAGACTGAGGTCTAAATGTAAAAAGTTTTGAGTTTCAACAACCATCGGAAAACAACGTTCTATATATTGCAATGATGACTTTGAAATAGTAGCTAGGTTGTAACATTTAGCTAAACAATAAAATGCGACAACATTTTTAATTGTTAATTTGTCTTGAAGGATTTTGCTGATCTTCGTAATTGTATTTTTTCTTTGCAGAAGCTTGTTTATTTTTAATGCTAACACGATTTCATCTTCTTTCAGATTTGATACATCTAAAAAATATACTTGTATTATAATTATAAAAATGCTCAAAATAGTTAATACTTATTAAGAACTAGAAACCTGCATTATCAATAAAAATATTATCGCAATATTATTCTATATCAATTATTGCAACACGAATTTTTTAATTGTTGTTAATAAATTAAATATAAATCATAATATTACTCTTTTTAATTAAAAATTGTAAGATAGAGGTAGTCTACAAGCAGATCACTGATAGGAGATTTTGCTTGGAATTGTTTATAAAATTTAATAAAATCCAGACCCTAAACGGAAAAACCCACAAGAATGTAATTCTGGCACTCTACAACATATTTTGAAATCAAGTTTGATATTCTTGGGTTTAATATGAAAATAAGATAACAATGTCTTCAAAATACAAAAGATTTTAAATCTGCAACATTTTTTATTAGGATGGAAATATCTTTATTGCTGTTTTAAAAATTAGCTGTGTATTAATCTAAGTCGTAGTTTCTAGACTTGGTAGTTATCGTTAATTGCAAAAAAACAACTATAAATAAGTGGTTTTTTATATGGAATCGACAAAAAGGACTTTTTAAACTAAACTTTGTTAAATTTTATATTATTTTGCATTATTTTAACACATTTTTTAAATTCTACTAAAAACATAGTTACATAAAAAACAACTAGTTTTATTTATTATACTTATTTTAAACAACTTAACTTTTTAAGAGTCTCTTGAATATCAATAATTTTAACATATTAGAGGACAAAATAGAAGAGTTCAATAAAATACTTTGATAAATAATGAGTTAAAAAAGCAGAAAAAGATTATATAGTTATAAATATATCTTCTTCGACAGTTAAAACAATCTTTCTAAAACCTTAGATAAATACCAAACACTACTATTCTACAAAAATAAAGAAAAATCTTAAAAATCTTAAAAATATCTAAATAAATTTAAGAAGACATTTTTATATGTATATTCCTCTTTTGAGTGATAATTTATCTCAATCTTTACAAAAAGGTTTTCAAAATTATAGAATTGTTTCCTGAATACTTTAGTATTAAACGTTAAAAAAAAATGTATTTTTTTTGAGTTTTTGGATTTCTGTATAGTTTAACTGTAAAAATATTCTAGTAAATTAGATAATATTGGAACAATTAAAAAAAAAAAACAAGTCCCAAGTTTATCATAATATTTATTAATTGAATTAATTACTTATAGTTTACCTTTACAATTTATTTAAAATCAATACTAATGTTAAAAAATATCTCTAAGCTCTATTATGCTCTTAATTTCTTTTTTTTTAATATATTTGCTTAAGTTTTCTTAATGGAGTTTAAAGTTTTGAAAATTCTAAAATATATTTTGTTAATATCAAATAACAGTACTAAGTCTTATTTTTTATAAGTAATTTTTAAGGATTAAAATTTTGCTATAACTAACAAATTAAAACTAATATGTCAAAAATATTTAATGTTAAAATTTTTTTTAAATTTCTTTTAATACAGCTAATATTAACTAGTTATAAAAAAATGGTCAATGTTAAATATTGTTTGAATTATCTTACCTGTATTGTTAAAAGTATTAAAAGCTCGTACACTTTTATCATCTAATTGTTTTGAATAAAACTGCATGCATTTGTTTTGAAAACAATCAACTACTGAATTTCTACAAGTTGCACCAACACTTGCTAATTGTTGATGGTTTTCATCAAGCTTTATTCTTTTAACATCAATGTGGTCCATATTACATTCACTTGACATGAATTGATGATATTTTGTTTATCTTGTTATAAAAAAATCTGAAAGTAATAGTTTCAATATATTTGGCTATTCCAATAATTATATATTTTTTGCTAAGATATAACTTGTAACAAATAGTTTATTAGGAAAATAATTTTAAAGACTAAAAAATTTTTAACTTGGAAAAGAACAGTTTTAAATTAACAAAAGTTCTGCTTAAAAATTATATAAATTAAATTACTTAACTATATTCTTGCTATTATTAAAAAAATATTAAAGTTAAAATTAAAAGTTTGTTAGCACTTAAAAAAATAGTATATAATAACACTATAAGAATTCTTTGTTGTATCAAACAAATTTAATTAAAAATACTTAGTGAGTAATCATGAATAAAACTATGAATTTGTAATTTGTATCTCTTTCAAATGGTTTTAAAATAGTAAAAAAAAGCATAATAATAACAAAATATTCAACCACACAAAAAGTTGATACATTTTTTAAATTGAGCTCATTTTTTTTTTTTGTAACTTACAGATTCCTATTTCTAAAAATAATAGACATCATTTTAATACTACAGTATTGTTTAAATAAAAACAAATAAAATGTTTAAAGGTTTTAGAGCAGGGAGTGATATAAGAAAAATAATAAAGTATTAAGACTTATATTTATAGAAAAGTAGTATAGTAAAACAGAAAAGTATATGAAAACAATAATGAAAATAAAATAAAGAAAAAAATACTTGAAAAAACTATATATAATAAAGTTAGCCAACCTGTGTTTTGATAAAAAGAACAAATGAACTTGAATCAAACTAAGTAGAGTATGTGAAAACTATTTGAATATTTGTTACATTAAACTTAACACTAAATTTTTTCAAGAAGTGAAATGACCAAATATTTTTAGTTTGTTTTTTAAACTTTATAAAGAATATTTTAGATAGTTATAATAACCCTAAATTTATGTCTAAAATACTGGCCTGAGAATAAAACTAGATTGAGTTCATTTTAGAAAACCTAAATAGTTCCGAGTCATGCGTAGATTTTCTTTATTTATCTATCTATGGTATTTATTTATATAATTATCCTGAATGTTTGAATACTCTTTGCAAACTGATATGAATTTTTATTATAAAATTAACATCTTGGGTCAGTCCGAAATATATACAAATATCCTTAGTTATTTTGAGTGTGTGACAACCCTTATGTTATAATTTTATACATATAAATTTAAGTTTTATAATTTCCGGATACATAAAAACATATTTTATTCTAATAACTTATTAAAATAATTCATTGTTCTTACTAAAAAAAAACTTAAAGCTTAATGAGTGCCAATAAAGTTAGTTTTCTTAAGTTTATAATTTTAAGCAAGATTGAAATAAAACTGAAAAATAAAAAAAGTGCAGTCAACACAATTGCCTTAAACACTTCTTTTACATTATTTCGGTCAAATACATTTTTTCTAATTTCAAGTACTTAGCTGGTAGGGGTAAACTTTTTTTAGTGTAAATGCTACATTAACCACTAAGATAAAATTTAATTTTTTAATCAAAAAATTCATTAAATACAATTTCAATTTATTTGGCAACATAAGTTTATCTAAAGATGATGTTATTAACTTTTTATAGGTTTTCTTGTTTATAACTAGATCATTTAATACAAATTGTAGGGTTTTCTTTAAATGCTTAAAACAAAATAAACAATAAAAAAATTACTTGTATTTATAAAGTATTTAAATTAATAAAATTAAATTCTAGACCCAATAAAAATAAAAGTGACACTGCTGGCTGTAATAAACTTATGTAAAAAACTTAAACAAGGTGTCATTCTTTGAATACAAGAAAATAGAGCTTGAACTAAAGCCAGTTAGTCTAAGTCACCCTGTCTTAATAAAAAGTTTAAAAATATTATTAAACAAAAAAACTTAACATAAATTACTCCTTATTATGCATAAGAAACTAAAGGTTACCAAATATTAATAGTAATACATAAAATAGATAGTTTTAAACTAACTTTAAATTTAATAGAAAGGTCAGATAGACTGAGTTATGGTGTATGGCAACAAAGCAACCCTGCAACTAGCAATAGTTGTTTTTTAACAGTTAAAATTAAAAATTCTCTTAAAAAGCAGTAGAAATTTTTGAATAATGTGTAATTTAGTATAGGGCTGCTTTATAAAAAAAAATAATTGTTTTAGTCACTAAAGACTTTTTCTGATATTTGAAAGTTTGTACTTCACTTAGAAACTATTTGTAAAAAATATAAACATTCTTTATAAAAAAATAAAGGATAGATATAAGTTTCAAAAACATTATCCCATTATACACATCTATATATTTTTTACAAAACTTACAATATCCCTTGCAAGATAAGATAGTTTCACTAAATTTTAAAAGTCAAGGAAAAATTATGTATATTATAAAAAGTTACTTGGATTTTGCAAACTCATTATCAAGCTGTTGTAAAAGAGCTTAAGTTAGCTTTTTGACACATTTATCTTTTCTAATGGCTTTAATTTTAACTGTCAGTTTAAATAACTGAAAACTTCTTGAATGTAATGATACTTAAATTATTTACTTTAAGTATGTGTGTACTACTCGATAACTTAAAGGTTTTTAGTAGACAAGGTCCTTAGCTTAAACTTACAGATAACTTTTGTTTATCGTTTTAAATAACAATATAATAAAAAGATCTTAGTTTAGGAATTAAGTTGTATATTCATGACGAAGACTGTGACTAACATAATTTTTGCTTTCTATTTTGTAGCAGAGTGACAATCTATTTTTAGAATAATTTTCTAGGTTATTGAAACACATTTCTTATTTCTTTTAATAAAAAATAAATATTAGTAACAAATATTTTAAAATTTATATAACTACTAAATATTACTCTAAATGTGTGTGAGTTAAATTTAAAACAATATAAAATTAATTAAGAATTGTTTTTGATTATTATTGATATAATGGTCTTTTCATTGCAAAGTAAAGTTAAAGTTATAGAAATAAAACATGAAAAATTTCCAGATTTAACATAATTTTAACATTCAAAGTTTTATCTTTTTTATTTTTTCAAAAACTACAAGATTGTTTTTTGCAACGTGAATTTTATATTCAATAATATAGTTTTAAGTATAATAGCCACATTAAAAACCTAATATAACTTTTGCTTTGATATTATTTACCAATAATTTAGTACCATGGATAGATTTTAATAGTATTTAAATTTTAAGGTCAAAACATATTGATTCACAGGTCAAGATCACATGATTGGATTGTTAAATTAATTTTGTTGGTTGGTTGGGTTTTGAGCTCAATAATTTTCCCTTTGTATTTTTAAATGTTAAAATCTTATTTTTTGAGTGTTATCCAAACAACATGTCACCAAGAGATTTTTTTGAGTAAAAAAAGATAGAATTTACTTTTGTTTACTTTAATTTTAACTAATATGATAGAAATAAACATGAATAAACCTTCTTAAAAATTTATCAGGGTGGCCACTGATTTTTTAAATACTCGTTTTTGGGTTTATTTAGTTTAAAATTAAAAACTGTGTGAAGTTGTGTTCAACAAATTAAAATACTGTAAAGCTACTTTGAATGTAGTTTTTTATAAATGAAATCGATATTGACAAGAAATTTTATTTTATATCATATTTTTTTGTGTCAAACCAAAGTTTTAGTACTTAGTATAAGGGTTGTCCTTCTTTTAGTAGAAAAAGAATTTTCCCTGAGTAACCTTAAGCTTCCTTTAGTTTATTCAAACCCTTATAATTCTTTTAATTTATTACTAAATACAATTTTTATTCTAAGAATATTGAAGAACTAGCTGCAAGGCTATAAAGTTTCTAAATAAGCACTTAAAAAAAAAATCTATTTTTATTGAACATAATATTAAAGCTGAACTAACTAAACTTTATAAAAGATCTAGAAAAAAGTTTATCTGAGATTTTTTAAAAAATCTTAAAATTTTCCTGAAGTTTTTAGAAAAATCTAAAACTGCCATGAGTTTCCCTGAGTTAAAAGAAGAGAGTCAAAATTCCCTCAATTTCCCTGAGTTCCCTTAGTGTGTGGCAACCCTGTAATATGCAAAAATAGTTTAAAACTCTAGATTTTTAAAATCCATATTATTCAAACTTTATTTGAAAAATTTCTCAAATTACAGTTCTTTTAGCCAATTCTAGGTTTTGTTGTTTGGACACCCTGACTTATCCTTTTATACTGAAGAATGAGACTGATGTTTTACAAACGTTATAAATTGAAAATATATTTGGAAACATTTATATTTCTTTATAATCAAAATTCCCTTAGTTTCCCTGAATTCCCTGAGTGTGTGGCAACCCTGTAATATATAAAATTAGTTTAAAATAGATTTTTAAAATCAATATTATTCAAACTTTATTTGAAAAATTTCTTAAACTACAGGTTTTTTACCAATTCTAGGTTTTGTTGTTTGGACACCCTGACTTATCCTTCTATACTGAAGAATGAGACTGATGTTTTACAAACATTATAATTTGAAAATATATTTCAAAACATTTATATTTCTTTATAATCAAAATTTCCTAAAACATTTGATCTTCAGTGACTTAACATAATTGTATAATTGGTTTTTTCTATAAAAACATCAGTTTTATAGTTAACCCTTTGTCGCAGTGTTTTTTTACTATGCTAAATTAGCTTAAAACAGTCAAAGTAAATAAGTTTTCTTTAAATAAATGAATGAAAGGTCTTTTTTTTGTAAATACTTATTATTATAACAGAGATTCTACCTTTTTAGTGAAATATACTGTCCTGAATGCCATTTAATTGATTGAGTCATCCTGAAATTTTAGAAATATTAAGAAAACTAAAAACATTTAAAATTCACCAAAAAACAACTTATTTAATAAATTGGGTATTGAATAAAAAATATTTTAATTAATTCATCTAAATCTAATTCAAAATTAACAAAATGGCCTGTGATTTTTAAAATCTTAAAACAGTTCTCAGTTTTTCAATGAAGAACATAACTATCTTGAGCCTGCCTAACTTTAAAAATCAAATTTAAATTCTCCTCTGTTATACAGAGTCATCCTGATATTTTCAAAATTTTAAAAATAGTTTGAGTAATACGGAGTATCCTGAGTGTGTGGCAACCCTGTACAAATATTTTTGACATTAATACTAAAACTAATAATTTTTGTCACTAGTATTTATATACTAACTTTGTTTGAATCAAATTTGTGTGGCCTGATGTTAAATAAGTCCTATTAAGTGCTTTCAAAAATCTCTAAAGTGAACATGTTCAAAATACAAACCCAGTGGTTGGCAAATAGTGAAAAAAAATCTGCTTTTTATACTGTTACAAAGGTTTCTGCTACAACTAAAGAAAAAAAAAAATTTAAAGCAAAATTAATTTTGAATATTTTTATAATTTAAAAATGACATGCTCCATTAAGTTGTGGCAGATTTTTCCCACTAATGATTTTATAAGTTCAGTATTGATAAAAAACTATATTTTTCAAAACGAAAAAAAAAATAAAATGGTTATAATTTGAATTTATTATCTTTATTCAAACTTAAACGTTTAAAAGTGTAAAAAAAACTTATATATTAATATAAGAGAGTGGCAAACTTTTAGTTAAAACTTTATATTCAATAATATTATTTAAAGTAACTAATACACATTTTTTATTTAAATAGAGAATATGTAAACTTTACTTTGTATAAAATATTTTTATTCCAAGTACTACTATAGTATGAGCTGTGGCTACTGAAGTAAAATGGTTTTTATTTTTTTAATCGTGTGTAGTCAAAACAAACTCATGTGAATTAACAACGTTTATGTTTATTTATCTTGAAATTATTATCTAAAACAAAAAAAAAATATTCTAAAAATGTATTAAAAAAATCATTCTAAAAATAGAAGAAGTATTTCAACTATAAACTACAACACTATGCCCAACAAATAATACGCAGTTGATATAAAAATGTTTTAATACTGGGGAATCTACACACAAAAAAATATGATTTTCTATAATACATCAAGATTATTTTGACCAACTTTTTTGTCTACAGAATAACAAGTTACTGGAAATTTGTTATTTTGAAATGGGTCCGGTCCGATTATAATGTGGATGTGTTTCCCCTTATATTTGCTGAGTCAGCAGATTTTTCTAATTTTCTTTTTTTGTTTTTATTCCATATTTATTTACCACCATACTCAAATATATCATAGATTAATTAAAGATTTAATATTATAAATTAATGATAAAAAGAAATAATAAAATGTTTTATATTTATTATAAAACAATTTTATTTTGCCGACTCAGCAAATACTAGCTGAAACACCTCAACGCTTCAACAAGACTTTTCGAAGTATCATGTTTCCAGATTCGATTGATAAAGCTTTAATCAAATTAAACTGTTTTTTAAGGGCAATATTTTTTTTTGTAAATTGACAAAATCTTCAGAACCGTTTGTTTTAACACCAAATAATTAATCTTTCACAACAATTAAATAGCGGTTACTATCACATTTTATCATATCGGGGATTGATGACACTTTTCTAGTATATACATCATACAATTATACGGTATTATAATTAATCTTCACTTATATTACTACTAGTATGTCCGGCAAATAAAACAAAATTTGTTTTTTTATGTTTCAATTCTGGGGAATCTATACACATAAAATTTATGATTTTCAATTAAACATCTTGATTCTTTTGACCTTTTATTTTTGTCTACATCGTAACAAACTAATGGTAATATGTTATTTTAAAATGAGTTCGATTACAATGTGTATATTTTCCCTTAATATTTGCTGAATTAGCAAAACTTTATAATTTTATTGTTTTTCTTTATTATTCTATATCTATTACTTACCTAATCCGAATATATATTATAAGTTTATGAAAAAATAAAGTTTTAAATACTAAAAATATTAATAGTTGATAAAATAATTGACATTTATCAAAATTATTTTTTTGATGACTCAGCAAATATTAGGTGAAAAACCTTCATGTTTTAACCAGACATTTTAAAATTTTTAGAATGTGTTTTTCATCGAAATATATTTTTTTAAATGCTAGTGGGTTAAATTTAAAGCAATCAGTTTTTTGCACTAACTGTCAATAACTTCAGAACCCTTTGTTTTATCAACAATGAATTTTTCAAACTTCAACAACTGGATCATGATTACTTTAAACTTTAAAAAAATTCAATACTAAAAACTGGTTTTGTTTCTGCTACGGTAATTTTAAAAGTTTGTAGACAACACTAACTTGTTAAATATGAACTATATAAGTATTTAAAAAAACAAATTTTAGATACAAAATATTGCTTTCAATATTTTTTTCTGTTAATATAAAATTGTAAATCATTTGAATTACATTAACAATTATAAAAATTTTACTACAAGTCTGGCACTCCTTTTTATTAGTTAAAAATGTTTTGTTGTTTAAAAATTACTAACTAAAATTAGAAGTTTGAATGAAGTTAAAATATTAAAAATTATGACCAGTTTTTATTTAATATTAGTTTAAAAATACTTAAATATTTCATAATATTGAAACTATGGTATTATAAATTAGAAACTTATTTGCCACAATTTAATAGATCATATAGTTATTAATTCAAAAAAAGTTGGTTTTCAAAATTATTTTTATTTTAAAATAAAGAAAATCTTTATATAAATTATTCTCATAAACAGCATGTAACAGTATAGACTTATAAAGGTTAATTTTTTTTTTGTATATTTGTCAACCACCTCGAGTATTGTTCAACTCTAAGAGACTTCAAAGCCCATATTGGAACCAACTTTAAATCAGTCCACATAAGTTTAATTGAAACAACGCATAAAATTTTTATAAATGGTATTTAATAAGTGGTATTTATGTGAAAAACTTTTATAAAGAGTTACCACATACTCAGGGTACTCAGTATTACTCAAAGTATTTTTTCAACTTTTTGGAAAATCTCAGTATTACTCAGTACACTTACTCAGTATTAATTAGGATAATTTTTTAAAGTGTTTTTTAAACCCAGGCTGACTCAAGATATTTATGATTTTGTATTTAACACCAAGGATATTAAATAGATAAGTATTTAAAAAAATCTTAGGCCAATTGTTTTCTAGAATTTAAATAAGGTTTTCTTGAATTAGTTGGAATAGTTTCTTAATTTAAAACCAATTTTGCTGGAGACTTGGTTTAAGTGATTTTAAAAATTTCAGAATGACTCTAGTCAATAAAATATCTTTCAGGACACTTTTTTGATTAGATAGTAACAACTTTGTAATAATAAGTATTCTTATTATAATATTTTTTATTTAACTTATTTACTTTGACTGTTTTGACTTTATTTTTCTTAAAAAATTACTTTTTTAAAGGGTTTAGTACTCAATTGATCTTTTAAATAAAATATCTATGCATTTACTTTAAATATTTAGTATTAAACGTTGTATCTAGTTTACACTATAAGAAAATATAATTTTTTTAACTATAATATTTATATTTTATTATGTTCAAAAAACATTAGTCTCACCTTTCCATTTACAAATAGAAATCAGGTTAACCACAAAACCTAGAATCTTGGAAACCCCTGGAATTCAAATTAAATTTTGAAGCGCTCTATATGTTTGAATCGAATTATATAAAACGGTGCTTAAGAAAAAAATGTTGAATGAAAAATTTTCATTATTATTTTTGACAAATGTGTTTTTTTATCAATGTTAATTAATATAAAACTATTAATGTTTTTAGGCTTCTAATTTTTTAATTAGTAAGTAAAATGTACCAATTAAAATAATTTATTAGAATAAAAATTGTATTTATAGATCCTTAAGTTGAAAACAAAATATACAAAGTTCAGGAGAGGGCAGTCACACACTTTAAATAACTCATAATATTTTGATTTTAAGACTCAGTCTGACTCGACATTATTTTGTTGTTTATAATAAAAATACACAATTTTCGGTCACCCTCTTTAAGATAAGATGTTAACAAAACTGAGTCTGTGAGTTTTACTCGGTTGATATGCAGTCGTTGTAACATTTCTCATTCATCATATATTTATTGATTGGTTAAACTTTGATTGAGGTGTCCAGTGTATTAAAGATGGGTATTTGATTTATTTATGATTTATGAAATTATTAATGGGAACTATACGGCTTTTTACAGTCAATTGTTATATAAATGTTATTATTTAATTATTTTTATTGTGTGTATTGTTTAAGTAGCTCAGGTTATGATGCCTTAGTTTAACATTGCACAGCAAACAATTTAATAAAAACATAGTATCCAGAAAACATATTTAATTATAGCTTTAGGATGTTACAAAATATTAAAGTTAATTTGTTAATTTTTTAAATAAATCAGATTGCAAATAGGCTTTAAATAAAATTAAATAGTAAATATTTATCTTAGTAGATAAAATTGTATTATTTTTTTTGTGAATTTAAGTTCATACGTTTGTTTGATACAAAACATACTTTATGAATTACTTAGTTATTAATTTTAATATCATATACTAACTTGTATTTTCAAATTTAACTAGAACAATAAACATAGTTATATTGCATAATTACATTAAAGCATACTTATAAAATCTAATATATTAGAAGAAACATTGCCATGGAAATTATATTAAAATTATTAATACAAGTTATAAAAACTTAATAGACTTACTTATACACTACAAATGGCTGAACTTTATTATTTTGAATAAAAAACTTTGATGACCTTACTTTAAACATTCAATTTGTATATTCTTTAAGTCTAATAAAAAGTAGCTTATTTAGTAACATTTTTACTAATTAAATAAAAGTAGAGAAATTGTAGTTAGTTATTTTATTGAAACAGCTTAAAACTTTGTTTAATATTGATTCTATTTATAAATTTTTTTTTTATCGTTGTGATTAAAACAGAAAATAAATGTTGTTTATAAACTAAAAACGTATAAATTCCTTTATTTAGTAAATAATAGTTAAAGTATTATGTATCAAACAAATGATTATTATTACATAAGACGCTAAATTTAATATAAAAATTTAAATTTCAAAATTTTAAATAACAAAATTTTTTCTAAAAATTTACAATAGGTTTTTATTTACAAATGTAGCATTATTAAAATCAGTATAAAGCTTTTTGCTTAATATTTTCTAAGTTAGTTCGCTCTAACTTTAATCAGGTCTAAATTCATTTAACTAAGTAAATAAAAATATCTTTTATATGTTATTTCTTTATTAATTTTTTATATATAGTTATTTAGAAGTCTTAAAAGTTTTCGAAATAATTGTTTTTTAAAACATAACTGCAAATTAAAATAAAAACATCCGACCTCATATTAAAACAATAAAAGGCAAAAAAAAATTCTTAAATACTTGGTAAAATTTTAGTTAAAAAAAGTCTTAACATTAGTATTTTGTTTGAAGTTTAAGTTATAGTACATAAACAAACAATTTACAACTTAAAATATTAATTTAATTACAGTAATTCAAAATTTAATTCGTTTTTTAAATATTATAATAGCGAATATGTATACTATAATATTCAAATATATAATGATTAATATCTAAATATAAAAAACATTGTCGAAATTATTTTTGAAAAAATAATTTTATAGTAAAACGTAGTATTTGATTGATAATAATGTTTACAATACTTAAAAAAAAAATTGTGTTTTGTAATAATTCTATATAATTTTAAATTAACATGACTGACAATATTTTTGTTTATTAAAAGTTATTTAATTTGTTTATTATGTATAATTGTAAAAATAGTTTAATATTTAAACACTTTTGTTGTTTATAAAAAAACACCATAAACAAAAGTAATTTTAAGGTAATAGAAAAGTAAATAAATTCACTTTCTGATATAAGTTAATTTTATTAATATCATTGAAATTTATATTTGCTTATATAGAAGTAGGGAGCACAGTATTTTTTTTGTCATATTGTTTTTGCTTCTTTAAAAAAATCTGAAATAACAAATTTGCATAAAAAAAAGTATGCCGCCCTAAAAACTTATTTCGACCCGAAAATTCATATACTTATCAATTTGGTGACTTAAACAGTAATAAAATCACTTATACATGTCCTAGACTTATAATATCTTTCTAAAATGAAAGCTTTTACATGTTGATATAGATATAATGACATATTAACTGCTTTTGATTTAATATGACATCATAATCACCCTAAATGTGCAATTTATTTTCTATAAAATGGTGCTTTATTGAAAATTATAAAGCATAGCTTGTTAATGATCTCAATAAAAGAATTTTATTGTATAACAAAACATTTTAGGTATACTTACTTACCTTAACAAATTAAATTGATGTAATAAT
Organism: Thalia democratica; assembly: GCF_965202585.1. Lineage (NCBI taxonomy): Eukaryota > Metazoa > Chordata > Thaliacea > Salpida > Salpidae > Thalia > Thalia democratica. The sequence goes on along the minus strand of NC_139165.1, from coordinate 114,995,565 downwards.
TACATTAGCGGGATATTTGAAGTCATAGTTCATTTATTTTTAAGTGTTTAAAAAACTCTTAAATAAATATTCAATTAGCATTACAACAAAAAAACGAAGTATTAAAAAGTTGTGACTTATTATAGGCTATATAATGTTGTATGGCGTTAAACATTAAGATAATGATTGCAAAATAAAGACTTTTAGAAACAGATAAAGAATATTGCAAAACAAAACGAAAATTGTACTATATCCTATTGTACTAACACTACACATTATTGCAAATTGACTGATACTTTGAAAAATTTAGTATAAAATAACAGTCATTGATTGATAAAAGCTGATGAACCATCTGTTTGAAATAATTAGGTAAACCTAATACTCTTTTAGATTATAAAAACTATTATTTACCTTTCTGTATAAGACATCTGTTCTACTAAAAAATATTTTTGGATATGGTTTTTCGATGAAAAAGTAATAGATCTTTCATTAGAAACATTCCTTTCCTATTTATTTTCACAATCAAGAATAAGATTTTTATGCAAGTTCAAGAACTCACGTTTAGGTTGGTGTTTCCACTTGAAATTATTTCCATTTTGAACTCTCATGAGATGGTTTCTTTTTCGAAGTCAAATCGTTATTTTTACTTTCACAAGTAACGATATACCACATGTCTGTGTATACAATGTGCATAATAATGACCTATTAAAATATTTTCATTTTTTAATTTTTTATGTTTGGGGAGGAGCCCCTACAACTAATGATAGATACGAGTTTGTTAGTAATGAACACAGCAAATGAGAGCACTCATCATTTTTAGAAGCAAACTTCACTTTAAAAATTTATAAGTCTTTCCTCGTTGGTATTACCGTTTACTTTGAAAAGTTCTGGATTGTATAACACTTTAGATTTGTATGGTTCTCTATATTTAATTAACTCAGTACAAATAACTTCATATGTATCAGAATAGAATTTTGAAATAATACGCAGCTCTTCCACGCTCACTGCAGGCCTGGCCAGCTTTTACACAGTTTAAGAAGTTTTTGCACATATTTATTCCTCTTTTCAATTTTTTTTTATTTGTTTAAACTTTAAAACTTTTTGTTCTGCTACCCCCTTTTCTCCATCTCTTTCAGAAATGTTACAACTTTAACAAATATTTATCATGTTTGGACAAGATGGACCACCTCAGAGAGTTCAAGATGAAAATAGTTTAAAGTGGAAATACTCACCTTAACGTGATTTGCTTAATTTGCATAAAAATTTTATTTTTGTTAAAAAATTGAAGAGGAATGGAAAGTTTCTAACGAAAGATCTATTAAGTTTTCATTCAGAAACCTTATCTGAACATAAGTAATAGTAAAAAAGATGTATTATACAGAAAGGTAAATGATAGTTTTTTGAATCTTTAACAGTACTATGTTCACCTGATTATTTCAAACAGATAGTCCACCAAATTTTATAAATCATGTGACAGCCATTTTATACTAAAATATTTAAATATACCGGTCATTTTGCTAACAATAACACCATTTATATCCCCTTATCTTTAAAAAAATTGAAATACTTAATTAGAAACTATTAAAACAACTACAATTTTATATGCTAATTCTTTGAAAAACTCTCAAGAATTGTAAGATCACCATGTTGTAGTTGACATTCTTATTGTGAAAGGTTACAAATGCTACTAATTACGAGTTTGCAAGAATCTCTAGCTTTTAAAAAGATAGTACAGCCGAATTCAAGGTCTGTAAAATATTGATTTTGTTGATTCAAGCAGCTATAAATAGGTATACAAAAATTTAATTAACCAAACATTAACTAACTTCACTTCAATCTCCATTTTTATAAAATTTTAAAATGATCAAAATAAAACTTATTATTTTCCTTGTCATAAAAGCTAAACAGATTTTTTTTTTTTAAAAAGTGTTCCGTTACCTACCTTTAACAATAGTTTTGATCAAATTAGGGGTTAACTTTTGATGCAGGGTCCCTTTAAGATATTAAATTGTTTTGCATGATATTATTCTAAACAATTTAAGTAATAAACTAATTATTATTTTTTAATTTATTAAATATTTAAAACACTGATGTTTGTATCTGTTCATTAGTTATTTCTATTTCTATCGAAAATAATTTATTATTTATAAGATATGGTACATATAAAATCAATAAATTTTTCAAAACATATTGAATTAGGCGTATATTAAAATTAAAAACAATAAGAAAAAACAATAATACACACGGAAACATAAGCGTATTTAAAGTAAAAACAAAAAAAAATATTACTAGATGCTTCAGAGTAAAAACTTACAAAACCCCTTTTTGATCAACATTATTATAAAAAGTTGACACAGTAAAATTTTTATAAATAAAATAATGCTAATTAGCTTTAAATACAAGGAAAATATGAGTTTTAAAATTTTGGGTTTTTAAAATAGTTCTATATGGCTGTTGCAGCTAAGTTTATAATAACTAAAAAACTAAAAGAATACTTTAAATACTATTACAAAAACTAGCTTGTAGTTTGTATTTAAAGCTTTTTTATTACATCCAATGCTATTTTCTTCAAAATGAAGGTTGACCCCCTGTACCTTTAATTGATTTATTTTAATCTAAATATAAGTTAATCTTAGTATAAACTTTAAAAGATTTTAAAACTTACTTAAGTGTTATTTTGTCGAAAATTTTTGCACTACCCTTTTTGACTAAAAGTAACTTTAAATCCTTTTTTTTTAGTTATTATGTGAATAAGTACTACAGGGTTGCTGCCTAAGCTTTTTTTATCATTTAGCAATTTAATATCGTATAGTTCACTTTTTTTTTTATCAATTAGATCTTATGTTGTTGCTAAGCTATAAGATGTTTAAACTAACAATATTGTAACTACAATTTTAACTAAGCTAAAAAAGTATTTATACAGATTTGAAAAAATCGAAACAGTTTTTGATATATAGCAGATCAAAGTCTGTGGCAATAAAATATTACTTATGAGAGGTGCAAACTAATACAGCAAAAAAAAATATATTACTAAAAATCTATCTTCTACTATGTTTTTTTAAGATGGCTACCTTAAACTTTCAGAAAATTTTCCATGCAATCATTATAATAAAAGTATTTTTAGATTGTAGCTATTTTATAACCTATTGTCATACACTTACAATAATTTATATATATTAAATAATAAGTTTAAAAATATCTAAAAACTATATAAAAAAGTTAAAATTTCTACTTTTTGTATAATATGATAACACAAAATTTTAATTAAAATGTATTTATTAGGTAACCGATAAAAAATATTAAGTTCAAGTTTAGTTTAAGTTTAATAAAAGCAATTCCACAATATACATTATTTTTTAACCGATTCTATTAATACCAAATGACTTTGCACAAGCAAAATCTTTAAAACCTTTTGTTACTTCACACGATTCTTTAGACCATTGATCTTTATCAACATCATAACAAATAACTGATGAATTGTGATTTTCAAGTATTACTATTTTATTTCCAATTGACATAGCTTTATTCATAGCGTAATGATTGTAACTTGATTTTAGTTCAACAAATTTTCTATTGATATTGTCAAAAACTTCACAACTATTCGTTCCATAACCAATAACATATAGTTTATTCTTTAGAGTAACTAAACTGTGAAAAAACTTATAATTTACCATAATAGGCATTGGTGACCATTTATCAGCAAAAACATCATATGATTCTACTGAATTTAAGTAATTGGCAAAGTTATCCCATCCACCTGAAACCACAATATTTCCTTGGAAAACTGCACAATCTGCATACTTTCTTGTTTCTTTCATTCTAGCTATTTCTTTCCAACTTATGTCAGAAAAATGTTCTTCTTTTGTATTAAATTGTAAGCAAGAGTTAGTTGTTTTCTCTTCTTCACTAAAAGAACCTCCAAAAATATATACTTTACCCATAAATGCACAAGCACAAAAGTACTGACGTTTATCAACCATATTAGTTACTACAGTCCATTTATTATTAGAAGGTGAAAATTTTTCAACTGATTTTACCAAAATATTAGCATTATCAATACCACCGAAAACGTAAACTTCTCCTTTTAAACAAATAGCTTCAAAACCTTTTCTCTCAATAACCATTGAAGGTAGTCGTAAAACGTTGCTTAGATTACTTCCATTAACTTGGTGTACATCCTTGACTGTTTTTCTTGTTATACTATCGTACCCACCACATGATAATAAACTAAACTGATTTTGACTACAACACCTATTTGTAGCATAACTATTTATTTTGTTTTGTAAACTTGTTTCTTTTTTAGTCATAACTTCATTCAGTACGCTCATAATTTCATTATTGCTAAAAAATGACGAAGTTTTATCTAAAACATATTTCAATGCATCTTCTGATAATAAAGAAAGTCGAATTTTTAGTAACAATTGTTTTGCATATTTGATACGTTCTTCACTGTTGTGTTTTAACCAAGTAATTACTGCATTAAATACTTCAACTTCCGAGTGAATATTTAGTTCAGAACTGTTAAGTATTTTCGCAACAAGATTAAAGTTTAAGTGTAAAAATGTTTGAGTTTCAACAATCATTGTAAAACAACGTTCAATGTAGAGCAAAGATGACTCAGAAACAATAGGTAGTTTGTAAAGTTTAGCTAAGCTGTAAAAAGTAAGAACGTTTTTGACAGCTAATTTATCTCGGATAATTTTACTTATCTTCATGTTTGCATCTTCCTTTTGCAGAAGCTTATTTATTTTCATAGCTAAAATTATTTCATCTTTTTTCACGTTTGATAAATCTAAAAAATTAAGCATGTATAAATAACATATTTGTAAATTTGCTTAGAGTAATTGATAGATTTAGAACTTGAAATCTACGTAATTGATAACAACATTATTGTTTTATTACTTAATGCTGTTATTTTAAATATACTAAAAAAAAAAATTAAATTCAATAAAAATTTTTGTAATTATTGTTTAAAAATAAAAAAATATTGTAGTATTACTTTTTTAAATTTAACATTTTAAGATATGGTAGTCTACTAGCATATCTCTGATAGGAGATTTGGCTTGGTGCTGTTTATAGATGTTTAGAAATATTTTAAACTGTAAAAGAAAAAACCGACAAGATAAAAGAATATCTTTTCCTACACTTTAAACAGTCTTTTTTTTTAAATCTTAAGTAAATAATTAACATTACTATTGTACCAAAAAATAAAGTTATCTTTTTTAATTTGAAAAGACATTTTTCCAGATGTGCTTTTCTTTTTTTGGGTCAAATTTTTTCTCAATCTTTACAATAAATTTTTTAATAACAAAATATCACCTGAATAATTAAGTTTCAAAAATGTTGGGTAAGATTTAATTTTTTGATTTTTTGGATTTCTGATTAGTTTTACTGTAAAAATATTCCAGTAAAATAGATAGATTGGTAACATTTAAATAAAATAACTATATCTCAAGCATTATATATTTTTTCAATAATTGAATTAATTGTTTGTAGTTTACCTTTATAATTTACATAAAAGTCAATATTAACATCGAAAAATATAACTAACCCCTAATATGAAAATTTTATCTATTCATTTTAATTTTGTTAATATAATTTACAGTTTTCAAATTTTTTAAAAACTTTTTAATAACATCTTAAATTAATATTTTAATCCTTTTCTTTTAAATTTTTAATCCTTTTTAAGCATAAAAGTTATGCTTTAACGAACAAATTAAGTCTATACAAAATAAATAAATAAATATTATTAAAACTAAATATAACAAATAGATCAATCTAAAATATTTTTTTTTAATTTTCTTACCTCTACTATCAAAAGTGTTATAAGCTCGTACACTTTTATCATCTAATTGTTTTGTTAAAAACTTCATGCATTTGTTTTTAAAACAATCAACTACTGAACTTCTACAAGTTGCACCAAAACTTGCTAATTTTTCATGGTTATCTTCAATTTTTATTCTTTTGACACCAATTTGGTCCATATTACTTTCACCTGACATAACTTGATGATAGTTTGTTTAATCTTGTTATAAAAAATCTGAAAATATTAGTTTGAATATGTTTAGCTATTCGAATATATATTTACTTATTGATTAAGAAGAATATTTAATTTTATAGTTTATTATGAAAAAACTTCGATGACTAACTAGTTTTTAATTAAAAAAATCACAGTTTTAAATTAAAAAAATCTAATTATCTCAAAATAATATTTATAAATTTAAAAATTTAACCGAATTGTTGCTTTTTTTTATTTCAAAAAAAAAACTAAAGTATAAATTCAGAGTTTTTTAGCACTTGAAAAATTAGGATGTAAGAACACTTTAAATTTTTTTTTTTTATAAAACCACATTAATTAAAAATACTTTGTTAGTAAACATGAATAAATCTGTGAACTTGTAATGTGTAATTTTTTTAATGGTTCGAAAGTACTAGATTAAACAATAGAAATAACAAAATATTCAACCACACTATAAAATTGATAATATTCATTTAATTGAGTTTATACTTTTGTTTTGTAATTCACAGATACCTAACACTACAAATAATAGACATCATCATAAATACTACAATATTGTCTAAATAAAAACGACTAATATGTTTAATGGTGTTAAGGCAAGGAGTGATATATAATTAAAAATTAAGAATTAAAACTTATATTTATAGATTAGTAGTACAGTAGTAAAGATAAAAATATTATAACAAAACAAAAATAAAATTAAGAAAAAACACTTGAAATAATTAAAACTTTATATAATAAAGTTAGCCAACCTGTGTTTTGATAAAAAGAACAAATGAGCCTGAATTAAACTAAGTAGAGTATGTAAAAACTATTTGAATATTTGTTACATTAAATTACCACTAAAAATTTCACAAGAAGTAAAAAAAAATCAAATAGTTTTAGTTTTATTTATTAAACTTTTCAAAGAATATTTTACATAGTTATAATAACTCTAAACTTATGTCTAAAATACTGGCCTGAGATTAAAACTAGATTGAGTTCATTTTAGAAAACCTAAATAGTTCCGAGTCATGCGGAGATTTTCTTTATTTATCTATCTTTGGTATTTATTTATTTAGTTATCCTGAGTGTTTGAATACTCTTTGCAAACTATTATGAATTTTTATTATAAAATAAAACGTCTTGAGTCAGCCCGAAATATATACAAAAATTCTTACTTATTTTGAGTGTGTGACATCCCTTATATTTTAATTTTATAAATATAAATTTAAGTTTTATAATTTCCGGATACATAACGACATCTTTTATTCTAATAACTTTTAAAAATATTTCGTTGTTTTTACTAAGAAAACATTTAAAGCTTAATAAGTGCAAATAAAATTAGTTTTCTTAAGTTTATCATTTCAATCTAGATTGAAATAAAATCTGATTGTATATTCATGACAAAGACTGTAACTAACATAATTTTACTTTCTATTTTTATACTAGAGTGACAACTTATTTTTACAATAATTTTCCAGATTTTTTGAAACATAATATATTTTTATTTCTTAAAAAAAAATTAAACATAAATAAAAAATTTTTAAAATTTACATAACTACTAAAATGATACTCTAAATGTGTGTGAGTTTAAGTTTTACTTAATATAATTTTAATTAAGAGTTTTTTTTATTATTATTAATATAATGGCCTCTTTATTGCTAAGAATAGTTAAAGTTATAGAAATAAAACATGTAAGTTTTACGGATTTTACATAAATTTGATAACCAAAGTTTTATCTTTTTAATTATTTCTAAAACTACTAGATTTCTCATCTTTTTAGGTTGAAATTTATATACCATAGTTTTTTATTTAAATAGCCACCTTAAATTTCTAATTCTAAAGTTAGTTATAACTTTTGCTTTGACTTTTTTTACCAATAACTAAGTACAATGGATAGATTTTATTTAAATTTTAGATATTAAAATTAAAACATATTGGTTCACTGGTCAGAATCACATGATTAAATTGTTGAAGTAATTTTTTTGCTTGCTTAGTATTTTGAACTTAATAATTTTCCCTTTCTGTCTTTAAATGTTGAAATTTTATTTTATGAGTATTAGCAAAACAACATGTCACCGAGAGATTTTTTTACATAAAAAAACATATAATTTATTTTTGACTACTTTAATGTTAATTAGCAAGGTAGAGTTAATCATAAATAAATCTACTTAAAAATTTATAAGGGTGGCCACTGCTTTTTTCAAATACTCGTTTTTTCGTTTAGTTTAAAATTAAAAACTGTGTGAAGTAGTGTTCAACTAAATTAAAATACTGTAAAGCTACTTTTAATTTAGTTTTCAATAAAAGAAATAGATATTGATATTGACAAAAAATTTTATTTTATATCTAATTTTTTTGTGTCAAATTAAAGTTTTAGTACTTAATACAAGGGTTGCCACTCTTTAAGTCAAAAAAAATTTTCCCTAAATAACAAAAAACTTCCCTGAGTTTAAACCCTTAAAATTCTTATAATTTATTAAAAAATACAATTTATCTTCTAAGAATATTTAACAACTAGCTGCAAGACCAAAAAAACTTTTAAATAAGCACTCAAAAAAATTAAATCTAAATTTTTTGAACATAATATTTAAGCTGAATTAACTAAATTTCTTTCTAGATCTAGAAAAAAATTTCCTGATATTTAAAAAAAAATTTTTAAATTTCCCTGAAATTTTTATAAAAATCCAAAACTGCTCTGAGTTTCCCTTTGTGAAAAAAAGAGAATCGAAATTCCCTGAGTTTCCCTGAGTTTCCCTGAATTCCTTAAGGATTTGGCAACCCTGTAATATGTAAAAATAGTCTAAAATTCCAGGTTTTTAAAATCCATATTATTCATACTTTATTTGAAAAATAACTCAAATTACAGGTTTTTTAGCCAAATCCAGGTTTTGTTGTTTTGTGGAAACTCTGACTCTTGTATACTTAAGAATAAGACTGATGTTTTACAAACATTATGAATTGAAAGTACATTTGAAAATATTTATATTACTTTATAATCAAAATATACTAAAATCTTTGATCTTCAGCAACTTAACATAATTATATAAATATTTTTTTCTATAAAAAAAAAGTTTTATAGTTAACCCTTTGTGACAGTGTTCTTTTACTGAGCAAAACTAGCTTAAAACAGCAAAGTGAATAAGTTTGTTATAACTAAATGAATAAAAGGTCTTTTTTGTTGTAAATACTTTTTATTATAAACAGGAATTCTACTGTTTTAGTCAAATATACTGTCCTGAATGCAATTTATTTGATTGAGTTATCCTGAAATTTTTGAAATCCTGATAAAATGTTAAATATTTTTAAATTTTACTAAAAACTTTTCTTTAAAAAATTGGGTAGTGAATAATAAATATTTTAATTAATTTAACTAAATCTAAATCAAAATTTAAATTGCTGTTTTAAGCAAAAAAACTGTCTAAGTGATCATTTATTTGCTTGAGTCATCCTATATTTTTGAACTCAAAGAAAAAATAAAAAACTTTTAAAATACACCAAAAATCAACTTCTTCAATAAAATTGGGTATAAAAAAAAGATGTTTCAATTAATACAACCAAATATCATTCAAAGTCTAAAAAAAGGCCTAGGATTTTCAAACGCTCAAAACGATTCTCAGTTTTTCAATAAAGAACATAACTATCTTGAGCCTGCCTGACTTTAAAAATCAAATTTCAATTATCCTTCCTGAGTAATACTGAGTCATCCTGATGTTTTAAAAATCGTTTGAGTAGTCCGGAGTATCATGAGTGTGGTAACCCTGTATAAATATTTTTTGACATTATACTAAAATTGATAATTTGTGTCACTATGTAATTATATACTTATTTTGTTTTTATAAAATTTGTGTTGACTGATGTTAATAGGGTCCTTAAAAAAACTTTGAAAAATCTCTGAAGTGAACAATATTGCAAGATTCAAACCAAATGGCTTGCAAATATACAATAAAAAATCTGGTTTTTATCCTGTTACAGTGGTTTCTCCTACAATTTCTAATAAAATATTATAAAGGGTTTTATTTTTAAAACAAAAATAATTTTAAATATCATTTTATCTGGTTAAAAATGACATGCTCTATTCATTTGTAGCAATTTTTTTCACATTTATGATTACATAAATTCATATCGATGAAAAACTTGAAAATTTTCAAAACCAATACAAATACAAGAAAATGGCAAACTTGCAGTAACAACTTTGTATTCATTAATATTATTAAAAATAACTAATACACTTTTTTTGTTTTATTAAACAACATATAATTTCTACTTTGATTAATACTTTTTATTTTCTAGTACTACTATGGTATGAGCTGTGGCTATTGAACTAAAATGGCTTATTTTAAGCAGTGAGTTGTTAAAACAACAAACTCAAGTCAATTAACAACATTTTACTCTTCCTACTTAACACCAACCCGGCTATTCCAGGTTTAAACTGTAAAATTTCAAGTTCACCCAGGGTTCAATATTTTTGGCAACCTTTAAAACAAAAACTTTCTGAACCGTAAAAACTAAATCTTATTCTAAATCTAAAAAAATATGTTTTAAAAAATTTTCATAACATTAGATATATCCTTAGTTAAAAAAAAGTTATCTTAATAAAGTAAAAATATTCTGATTTATGTTCATCATACTGAGATATTTTAGCATTTAAAAAAATTTAAAATTATACTAATTTTGATTTATACGTAACAGGCTTTAGTGAGTTATTAAACATTTGTCTTGTTAACAATTATAAATTTCCAGGCAATTTTTCAAGATATCTGGATTTAGATACCAATAAAAATTATATAAAATTGTAGCATTGCCTTTTTAAACCTTAAAAATGAGTTTTAAGTTTATTATATGTTTTAATTTTGCGAATACAATAATTTAAATAAACTCCGAAACTGAGTCTAGTTTAATATATCTTATAAGAATTTAATAAATTAGTCAATTCGTTTATTTATTTATCCTCTAGTTACTAGAGTATTAAGTATATAGTGTTAGGGGTGCAAGATCAAATTAAGAGATTTTAGGGGTGCGGGGCATCAAAAAGGTTGGGAACCACTGCTCTAGTAATTGAAGTCTCTTTATTTGTTTTCTAAAAATCAAAATATATACTAAGTTAATTTATTATAAATTCAAGTTTTCCTTGTAATACAACTTTGTTATATATTAAATTTCAGAACAAATTATTTTGCTTAATTTTCCGAATTTAGATTATTTTGGTTTTCTTGGCCTTTTGGTTTTTCTTTTAATAACTTTGTTTTCTAACACTAATAAAAACATTGTGGGTTAGTTTCGGATTAGATTTTGGAAGAAGTATTGTTTGTATCTTATTAAAATAAATTTTGTATAACTTGTGATCACCAAGTTGGATTGTTGAATGTAGTTTTGTTGCATGCTTAGAATTTTTCTTTGTGTTTTTAATAATGAGATTTTATCCTATGAGTATTTGCCAAACAAAACAAACCCAAAAAAAATGTTTTAATTAGATAAACAAAAGGTTTTTTTTTATCACAATAATATTAACTTATAAAGATGAAGAAATAGTGAACTTGATTAAATTTTAACCTCCTGAAAAAAATCATAGGGTGGCCACTGTATTTTATATGTTTCTTCAAGGGTTTACAAATCTAGTACCCTTTTAGATCAATAGTGAAGCTGATGTTTTCTTAACATAAAAATAAACATTATACTATGTTATAGTGAAAATTTGCTAAATTATCTTTAAAATATTTAATTTAATTGCTAACATATTCCCGATGGCAGTATTTTTTATTGCCAAAACTATTTTAAGTCATCTTATGATTTTCAAAAATAATTTAAATTATCCTGAGTATCCTAAATAATCGAGTGTGTGGCAATTCTATAAAAATATTTTTTACATTAATGCTTAATGCAGGGTTGCCAATATTTTTGGCAATTTTTTCCAGATTTCCAAAATTTCTAGAGGTCCTTTTTTTAAATCTATTTTAAGTTCAAAGTTGAGTTGAAGGTAAGAAGCTGTGTAAAATACTCTAAAAACATTAAAAAGGCACTGTAAAGCTACTTTAAATGTGTTTTTTAATAAAGTATCTTAATGATGACAATAAATTAAATCTACACAAAAAGTATTTAGTGTCAACTCGAAACTTTACTGCTAAACATGTTGAAAGAGTTAAAAATTCCCGGATTTCTTTTTTTTTTTCGTTAAAAATTCCAGGTTTTTGTAGGTTGTGTTTTCAAAAATATTCCAAGTTTTAGGTTTTTCCAATTAAATGGCAACCCTGTTAATGGTAAATTTGTGCCACTAACAATTTTTATACTATTTTTTACCTTTTAATTTTAATCAAACTAATGTAGCCTGATCTTGAAGGGGTCCTAAATCGGGCTTTAAAAAATCTTGAAGTTATTATTATTAAACAATATTCCAGGATTAAAACGCAGTGGTTGACTTATATACAAAATAAGTTAATTATATTATTATATACTACAGTAGTTTCTGCTATAATTGATAGGAATAAAGAGTAAAAAGGTTTTTTTCTTTTAAAGGTTTATAGTTATGTGTTTTAACCAAAAAAGATTGCTTAATTTGAAAAATGTAAAATGCTTATTAAAATAGAGATGTGCAAGTCAAATATATTAATTACAAGCAAGTGAAAAGTTTTGGTGACAAAAAATTGCTACCTTTTCAAGTTAAAAAAATAGTAAACTTTAAAAAGTAATTCATTAAAAAAAAAATTGAATATAATATTTCTTATTTGAGAAAAATAATTTTTTTTACTAGTTTTTATGCACCTTGTTTGCTGATTATATAAATTTAAGATTTTTATTACTTCTAATTTTCCAAAACTAATATAAATAAAAAATTTTATAATTTTGAATATATAATTTTTAGATAAATTTTTATTTTTAAGAATTATTAAATAGTTACAAAACTTTTCGAAATAGTTTTAAATGCAGGAAAATTTTTTGTAAAATCATCATATTTGTTCATGTAATTTAAGATAACTCAAACTTTTTTTTTAACAGAAAAAAACAGATTAATGAGAGCAAAGTCTTAATTCTCTAAACCTTGTTTTAAAAACTATCTGTTTATTTGATGTTTTACAAAAAAGTGTTTCTTGGAACTTATTAAAATCATATATGCAGAAACCTAACTAATTTTGTATAATGATTTATTTTAAAGTTTTCTGGTGCAAATACATACCTAAAAATTCTTAAAATACATTTTGATTTGCATTTGTGTTATTCCACTGCTATTATTTTATTAGCTGTGGTTATTAAACTAAAATGGCTTGTTATTTTTTTCACTTATTCAAAGCAATGAATATGAAATAACATGAAATATATTACTTTTTATAATGTTGATGTTTTTTAAGTGTTCATTATTTATATATAGAATAAAAATATTAATAGTAAGTAAATTATTTTTCTACTAAAAAATTAAAATATTTTTTCAACCGAAAATAACAACACCAAATCAAATAAAAAAAATGTATAACACTTGGAAATCTCTTTACACAAGAAAAATCACAAAATTTCTATTTATCTTCAAATGATACTTTGTCCATTTATCTTTATCAAAACTATGAGAAACTACCAGAAATATTTTATATTGTTTATTAAACGACAAAATACGCTCAAAAAGTTTGGTCCAAGGACCTAGTGCACGAAAAAATCTTTTGGTTATCGAGTCATACTCCAGAACAGACATGGTAACAAGCGTCGCAAATTAAATATATCACTATCAAAAACCCCGACAGTAGGATTTTTTAATCTCAAATATAAACAAACTTAAAAATATAGTTAGTTTATATTCTTATGATAGGTTTTCTCATACTGATGATATCAAAATTAATTTTTACTAAAACCTTTCTAGTTTCATTATTTTAACCTTTGATTTATTTTGTAGCCTCAAATTAAAACTATATAGTTATTTCTTTAGAACAATTTAGCCTATAATTTACAACTCTCATCTGTGGACAAAGCATTCACATAACAAAACTTATTTCTATATACTGTAAATTTAACATTTAGTATTTCTCAAAAAATGTTGTTTCTAACTTTTATTGATTAATAAAGATATTAAAACATTTAAGTCTAATGTACATTGAAGAACTTATGTATTTAACTTTATAAAAAAATTATACACAAAAAAGGTTAATTAATAATAATATTGAACGAAAGATTAAGTTACAAATTAAAATTATTTTATGCTTAAAAGTTTTTTTATTCTGTTTATTTTTTAACTTTCAGTTAAAAATAATTTAAAAAGAACTTTGTTTTTTGTTTTTGAAAAAAATAAAAATAAGGTTGTATGTAAAAATTTTATTATAAACTGTTTTACTTTTACAATCAAGGTGTTAAAATTGTTTTAGTACATTGTAAATTGAAACTTAAGTAATTTAACACTATAGCAAGTTTATATTAACAAAAGTAATAAAAATTATCTTATGAAATTTTATCCAATGTAAAGTATAAGAGAAAAAAATTAGCTATATTTTGTTACTTTAGCTTTCTAGTTACTATAGCGATAAAAACAGCTGTAATTAGTGGTTTTTAAATTTTACCATGCCTGCCCCAGAACAATTTAGCGTCATGTACAGGACTATAATAAAACATAATGATTCTCTTTTCGATTGAAAAATATTTCATCAAATAAATACCAGTCCAAGGTGAGTTTAGAAATATAATATTTAATACTTACGTTTAAAATGTTTCATAAAGTTATTTAAAAAGTTGACAAAAACTGTTAAAAAATATTCATATTCTACTAACATTTGGAATATTATAGCAGATTAATAATCGTTTAAATTTTTGCGATTGTACGTTTAGGTATAAAATATTTGTTTTTGAAGGTTTTTATCATAATGATGTCAATTCAACAACTAATTCCTGTTTAGAGTTCAAAATAAAATCTAACAACTTTAAATAAAAAGATTGAATGAATGTAGCAACAATTAATTGAGCTTGTGTAGTTTTTCAAAGAAATTTTGTTGGTTAAAGTGGTGGAAATAATAATAAAGACCAACTAAAAATGGTAGAATTGTACAGATAAATTTACTAATAAATTTTTAAAAATCCCTGATATGATAAAATGTTATAGTAACCACAATTTAATTGTTGTGATAGATAAATTATTTGATACTGGTGTTAAAACAAACGGTTTTGAATTTTTCGTCAGTTTTACAAAAAAATTGATCGCTCTTAAACCACAACCCACCTTTTTATATTTAAATTCAGCTTTTTCGATTGAATACAGAAAAGTAATGTTTCAAAAGAGTTTTATTAAAACGTGGAAGTGTTTCACATAGTATTTGCTGAGTCAGCAAAATAAAAATTGTTTATCATAAATATCAATATTTTCTCATTCTTTGTAATTAATATTATAAAGTTTAATCTTTGATTAATTTATGATATATTTAGGTATGGTGGCAAATATATATGTGATAAAAAAATAAGAAAATTAGAAAAGTTTGCTGACTCAGCAAATATTCCGTGAAACACATCAGCATTACAATCGGACCCATTTCAAAATAACAGATTTCCAGTAATTTTTTACGATGCGGACAGAAAATAAATGCTCAAAAGAATCTAGATGTTTAATTGAAAACCATAATTTTTTGTGTGTAGATTCCCCAGTATTAAAACATTTTGAAAACAATTGTGTATTATTTGTCGAACATACTGTTGTAATTTATAATTGAAATTTTGTTCAGTTTTAGCGTAAATTGTATTTTTTTAATATAAAATTAGAGATTATTTTTCTATAGTTATAGTTAAAAACTTTCAATTAAATAAAATGTTGTTAATTGACTTGAATTTATTGCTTTCAACACTCATTGCTTAAAAAAAGCCACTTTAGTTCAATAGCCACATCTCATACCATAGTAGTATTGGAAAATCAAAAAGTATTAAACAAAGTAAAATTTACATATTGTTTATTAGATTAAAAAAAAGTGTATTAGTTATTTTAAATAATATTAATGAGTACAAAGTTGTTACTGCAAGTTTGCCATTTTCTTGTATTAGTTAATATAGTTCTGTACTTTTCAAAAGCTTATATAGTTAGAATTTTAAACAAAGATAGTTATTTTAACAATATAACTTTTTTATATTTGTTTTTTAAACTTTCAAGTTTTATATCAATATGAATTTGTGTAATCATAAATAAAAAAAAATACTACAAATTAACAGAGCATGTCATTTTTAACCAGATAAAATGATATTTAAAATTATTTTGTTATAAAATTAAAACCCTTTATAATATTTTTTTCAAAAATTGTTGGAGAAACCACTGTAACAGGATAAAAACCAGGTTTTTTATTGTATATTTGCAAACCACTGGGTTTGAATCCTGCAATATTGTTCACTTCAGAGATTTTTCAAAGCTTTTTTAAGGACCCTATTAACATCAGTCAACCCAATTTTATAAAAACAAAATTAGTATATAATCACATAGTGACACAAATTATCAATTTTAGTATAATGTCAAAAAATATTTATACAGGGTTGCCACTAACTAAGGATACTCAGTACTACTCAAACTATTTTTAAAACATCAGGATGACTCAGTATTACTCAGGATAATTGAAATTTGATTTTTAAAGTCAGGCAGGCTCAAGATAGTTATGTTCTTTATTGAAAAACTGAGAATCGTTTTGAGCGTTTGAAAATCCTAGGCCTTTTTTTAGACTTTGAATGATATTTGGTTGTATTAATTGAAACATCTTTTTTTTATACCCAATTTTATTGAAGAAGTTGATTTTTGGTGTATTTTAAAAGTTTTTTATTTTTTCTTTGAGTTCAAAAATATAGGATGACTCAAGCAAATAAATGATCACTTAGACAGTTTTTTTGCTTAAAACAGCAATTTAAATTTTGATTTAGATTTAGTTAAATTAATTAAAATATTTATTATTCACTACCCAATTTTTTAAAGAAAAGTCTTTAGTGAAATTTAAAAATATTTAACATTTTATCAGGATTTCAAAAATTTCAGGATAACTCAATCAAATAAATTGCATTCAGGACAGTATATTTGACTAAAACAGTAGAATTCCTGTTTATAATAAAAAGTATTTACAACAAAAAAGACCTTTTATTCATTTAGTTATAACAAACTTAATCACTTTGCTGTTTTAAGCTAGTTTTGCTCAGTAAAAGAACACTGTCACAAAGGGTTAACTATAAAACTTTTTTTTTTATAGAAAAAAATATTTATATAATTATGTTAAGTTGCTGAAGATCAAAGATTTTAGTATATTTTGATTATAAAGTAATATAAATATTTTCAAATGTACTTTCAATTCATAATGTTTGTAAAACATCAGTCTTATTCTTAAGTATACAAGAGTCAGAGTTTCCACAAAACAACAAAACCTGGATTTGGCTAAAAAACCTGTAATTTGAGTTATTTTTCAAATAATGTATGAATAATATGGATTTTAAAAACCTGGAGTTTTAGACTATTTTTACATATTACAGGGTTGCCAAACACTTAAGGAATTCAGGGAAACTCAGGGAATTTCGATTCTCTTTTTTTCACAAAGGGAAACTCAGAGCAGTTTTGGATTTTTATAAAAATTTCAGGGAAATTTAAAAATTTTTTTTTAAATATCAGGAAATTTTTTTCTAGATCTAGAAAGAAATTTAGTTAATTCAGCTTTAATATTATGTTCAAAAAATTTAGATTTAATTTTTTTGAGTGCTTATTTAAAAGTTTTTTTGGTCTTGCAGCTAGTTCTTTAATATTCTTAAAAAATAAATTCTATTTTTTATAATATTATAAGAAATTTAAGGATTTAAACTCAGGGAAGTTTTTTGTTATTTAGGGAAAATTTTTTTTGACTTAAAGAGTGGCAACCCTTATATTAAGTACTAAAACTTTGATTTGACACTAAAAAATTAGATATAAAATAAAATTTTTTGTCAATATCAATTTCTATTTCTTTTATTGAAAACTAAATTAAAAGTAGCTTTACAGTATCTTAATTTAGTTGAACACTACTTCACACAGTTTTTAATTTTAAACTAAACGAAAAAACGAGTATTTAAAAAAAGCAGTGGCCACCCTTATAAATTTTTAAGTAGATTTATTTATGATTAACTCTACCTTGCTAATTAACATTAAAGTAATCAAAAATAAATTATATGTTTTTTTATGTAAAAAAATCTCTCGGTGACATGATGTTTTGCTAATACTCATAAAATAAAATTTTAACATTTAAAGACAGAAAGGGAAAATTATTAAGTTCAAAATACTAAGCAGGCAAAAAAATTACTTAAACAATTTAATCATGTGATTCTGACCTGTGAATCAATATGTTTTAATTTTAATATCTAAAATTTAAATAAAATCTATCCATTGTACTTAGTTATTGGTAAAAAAAGTCAAAGCAAAAGTTATAACTAACTTTAGAATTAGAAATTTAAGATGGCAATTTAACTAAAAAACTATGGTATATAAATTTCAACTTAAAAAGATGAGAAATTTAGTAATTTTGGAAATAAATAAAAAGATAAAACTTTGGTTATCAAAATTATGTAAAATCCGTAAAACTTACATGTTTTATTTCTATAACTTTAACTATTCTTAGCAATAAAGAGGCCATTATATTAATAATAATAAAAAATACTCTTAATTAAAATTATATTAAGTAAAACTTAAACTCACACACATTTAGAGTATCATTTTAGTAGTTAAGTAAATTTTAAAAATTTTTTATTTATGTTTAAATTTTTTTTTTAAAGAAATAAAAATATATTATGTTTCAAAAAATCTGGAAAATTATTGTAAAAATAAGTTGTCACTCTAGTATAAAAATAGAAAGTAAAATTATGTTAGTTACAGTCTTTGTCATGAATATACAATCAGATTTTATTTCAATCTAGATTGAAATGATAAACTTAAGAAAACTAACTTTATTTGCACTTATTAAGCTTTAAATGTTTTCTTAGTAAAAACAACGAAATATTTTTAAAAGTTATTACTATAAAAGATGTCGTTATGTATCCGGAAATTATAAAACTTAAATTTATATTTATAAAATTAAAATATAAGGGATGTCACACACTCAAAATAACTAAGGATTTTTGTATATATTTCGGGCTGACCCAAAATATTTTTTTTTATAATAAAAATTCATAATAGTTTGCAAAGAGTATTCAAACACTCAGGACAACTAAAAAAAAAATACCAAACATAGATAAATAAAGAAAATCTCTGCATGACTCGGAACTATTTAGGTTTTGTAAAATGAACTCAATCTAGTTTTAATCTCAGGCCAGTATTTTAGACAAAAGTATAGGGTTATTATAACTATGTAAAATATTCTTTATAAAGTTTAAAAAACAAACTTAAACTATTTGATTCTTTTTACTTCTTGTGAAATTTAAGTGGTAAGTTTAATGTAAAAAATATTCAAATAGTTTTTACATACTCTACTTAGTTTGATTTAGGCTCATTTGTTCTTTTTATCAAAACACAGGTTGGCTAACTTTATTTTATATAGTTTTAATTATTTTAAGTGTTTTTTCTTAATTTTATTTTTGTTTTGTTTTGATAAGTTTATCTTTATTACTGTAGTACTATTCTATAAATATAAGTTTTAATTCTTTATTTTTAATCTTATATCACTCCCTGCCTTAACACCTTTAAACATATTAGTCGTCTTTATTAAAACAATATTGTAGTTTTTTTAATGATGTCTATTACTTGTAGTGTTAGGTATCTGTGAATTACAAAACAAAAGTATAAGCTCAATTAAATAAATATTATCAATTTTGTAGTGTGGTTGAATATTTTCTTATTTCTATTGTTTAATTTAAGACTTTAAAACTATTAAAAAAATTACACACTAGAAATTCACAGTTTTATTCATGTTTACTAACAAAATATTTTTAATTAATGTGATTTTATAATAAATAAAATTTTTAAAGTGTTCTTACATAATAATTTTTCAAGTGCTAAAAAACTCTGAATTTATACATTATTTTTTTTTTAAATAAAAAAAGCAATAATTCAGTTAAATTTATATTAAATAAATATTATTTTGAGATAACTAGATTTTTTTTATTTTAAAACTGTAAAATAAGTAAATTACTATTGAAATAGCTAAATATATTCAAACTAGTATATTCAGGTTTCTTTATAATAAGATTAAAAACCATTATTAAGTCATGTCAGATGAAACTAATATGGATCAAATTGGTGTCAAAAGAATAATAATTGATAACAACCATAAAAAATTAGCAAGTGTTAGTGCAACTTGTAGAAAATCAGTAGTTGATTGTTTTAAAAACAAATGCATGAAGTATTTTACAAAACAATTAGATGATAAAAGTGTACGAGCTTACTACACTTTTGAAAGTACAGGTAATAAAATTTAAAAAATATTTTAGTTTGATTTATTTGTTATATTTAGTTTTAATTAATATCTATTAATTTAAATTATGTATAGACTTAATTTTTTAGTTAAAGCATAACTTTTATGCTTAGAAAGGATTAAAAATTTAAAAGAAAAGACTTAGTATTAATATTAGATTTTATTAAAAAGTTTTGAAAAATTTGAAAACTGTAAACTATTTTAAGAAAATTTAAATGAATAGATACCAAGAGCATATTAGGGGTTAGTGATATTTTTCAATGTTAATATTGACTTTTATGTTAATTATAAAGGTGAACTAAAGATAATTAATTCAATTATAAAAAATTATACAATGCCTAAGATATAGTCATTTTATTTAAATGTTACCAATTTAATCAAATTTACTGTAACATTTTTACAGTAAAACTAATCAGAAATTCAAAAAATACAAAATAAAAATCTTACCCATAGTTTTTCAAACTTAAGTATTCAGGAGATATTTTCATATCAAAAAAATTTTATTGTAATGATCTAGAAAAATTATGACCCAAAAATAGAAAAGCACATCTTGAAAAATGTCTTTTCAAATTAAAAAAGACAACTTTATTTTTTGGTACAATAGTAATGTTTATTATTTACTTAATATTTATAAAAGTAATGTTTAAAGTGTAGGAAAAGATATTCTTCTAACAAAAAAGTCTCGTTTTGCATTTATCTAAGAATTGCATTAAATTCTTCGACTTCGTCTTATTATATCTCAAAATATAGTGGATATAAAGAAACTGTTACAAAATTAAGTTCTATAAAATAAGATTTATAACTAAAACAATTAATTTGATAAACTTTGTATTTAATAAATACTACAAAGGTGTTAAAAAGACAAGTAGGATATTTCTATGTTTTTAAAAAAAATTGTGGTTTTATACCTTACTTAATTAAAGTGCATTGTTATCTGAAATAATTTAAACCAAACTATATCAAATTTTAGTTTCAAATTTTGTTTTAAAGGGCCAGATTTATATGCTTGCCGGTTTTTGAATTTAGAGTTAAAAATTTTACTAAACATCTATAAACAGCGCTAAGCCAAATCTCCTATCAGAGAACTGCTAGTAGACTACCATATCTTAAAATGTTAAATTTAAAAAAGTAGTACTGTAATATATACTTTTTTTATTTTTTAAGAATAATTACAAAAATTTTTACTTTTTATTATATATAAAATAACAGCATTTTGTAATAAAACATTATATTGTTATCAATTACGTAGATTTCTAGTTCTAAAAATCTGTCAGTTATTCTAAGCAAATTTACAAATATGATATTTATACATAATTAATTTTTTAGATACACCAAATATGAAAGAATATGAAATCGTTTTAGCTTTGAAAATAAATAAGCTTTTTCAAAAAGAAAAGAAAATCATAAAGATCAGCAAAATCTTTCAAGACAAGTTAAAATTTAAAAATGTTGTCGTATTTTACTGTTTAGCTAAATGTTACAACCTAGCTACTATTTCTGACTGGTCTTTAAATTATATAGAACGATGTTTTCCGATGGTAGTTGAAACTCAAAACTTTTTGCATTTAGACTTCAGTTTTGTTGCAAAAATACTTTCAAGTTCTGAATTGGGTATTCACTCAGAAGTTGAAGTATTTAATGCAGCAAATAATTGGTTTAAGTTCAACATTGAACAACGTCGCAAACATGCAAAACAATTGTTACTAAAAGTCCGACTTCCTTTATTGTCAGAACATGCTTTGAAATATATTAAAGATAAAATTTCTTCAACTACTGAAATTTATGATAATGATAACATATTAGAAGAAGTACTAGCAAACAACAACTACTTGATAAATAATTCAAATATTACTTACACAAGTAGATATTGTAACCAAAACAAATATAATTTGTTAATTTGTGGTGGTTATGATGATAGATTGGTTGAAGTTGTAAGTAAAGTAAAACAAATTGATAGAAGTAACATGAACTGCGTAAAAGATCTTGCTCCAATGAATCAATGTAGAGAATACTTAGAAGCTGTTTGTTTAAAAGGAGAAGTTTATATTTTTGGTGGTTATGATAGTGCTGATAATTTTGTAAATTCGGTTGAAAAATATTCACCAACTACTAACACATGGACTGTAGTATCTAGTATGGTTTATGAACGTCATCGCATTTGTTCTTGTGCATTTATGGATAAAATATTAATATTCGGTGGTTTCCATATAGAAGATAATTATGACAATATAGTAACAACTAAGTCCTGTTTAGAATTCAATACAAAACATAACAATTTTAAAGAAATTGCTGGAATGAATGTAGCTAGATCGTATGCAGCTTGTACAATCTTTCAAGAAAGTATTGTGGTTTCTGGTGGAATAGATAATAATAATATTAGTTTGAACTCAGTAGAATCATATGATGTGTTTGGTGATAAATAGTCATCACTGCCTAATATGATAAGACATCATTATGGTCACAATTTAGTTGATGTAAAAGATAAACTGTTTGTTATTGATCATGGAATTAGCAATTGTGAAGTTTTTGACAACGTTTGTAATAAGTTTATTGCCCTGAAGCCACCTAATAGTCATATTTATTTGAAGAAAGCTTCGTCTATTGGAAATAAAATTGTAATACTTCAAAATTGCAAAACAAAATTAATTTGTTATGATGTTGACAAGGATAAATGGTCTGAAGAACAATGTGAAGTAACAAAATATTTTAAAGGCTTTTCCTTTGCAAAGTTACCTTGGTATTAAAACTTATATTGTTAAAACATCAAGAATACTGTTGAACTTATGCATAGTTAAAAAAAATAGTTTAAGTTTATGTATAGTAAAAGATATATTTGATAAACAATATATGATTTGACTGTTGTATTTTAATTTATTTGTGTAAGAAAGACTTAAAACTAAAAAATTAATTAACTTGTTGTAATTGATGAAAAAGAGTTGAAAAATTGAATTAGTGTTTTTTAATACATAAATTATTGTTATTATAATTGTTTTATAGTAGAAGTGTTCTGTAACTTGTTTCGGTAATATGAGAAGTATTCAATCGGTCCTAGCATTTGATAAATTAGAAATTTAATTAAACGTGAATATTTTAAATGAAATTAAATGTTTACAAAATTTTTGTTTATTTCAAGAAAACCAGGGATGATTCTGTTTATCACTAGAGTTAAAAAAAAAAGAATAAAAATAATTAGAAGTAATTAAATAACCTCTGTTTCAGTTTTTTACAAAACACTAACTTTGAAAATAATTTTCGTAAACTTTCGAAAATAACAAACCATATATAATCTTAGTCAGATATAATCTATTCAAAGAATTGATAAAACTGTCCATTTTTAAAATCAAAAGAGGCTCACTCCATTTATGCATTATTTAATTTTTAACATATTTTAATGTATAAGTTAACATAACTTTAATCAAAAAAGTCTTTATAATTCGACCTACGTTTAAACATACAAACAACTATAACGTTCTATGTTGTTAGAAAAACATTACTGTTTTCAAATTTTCGAATTATTTTTAGCAAACCTCGGCTAAGTTATAATATTAGCAGAACTTAATTAATTAACATATACAACTGTATCATTTAACTGAGTATTTTTATGTAAAAATAAAATATTTTTTTTTATTTCAGTAGAACATAGATAACTCAAAGTAAACAATTATTAAATGCAAGTAATAATTACATTAGTAATTTTTATTACAATACAGTTTAGATTTTATGAAAATCTACAGCTTAAAATTATAAGTTAAAACGTACAAAAGTTTATAAAAATTTAGAAATATCAAATTGAGGCAGCCCTAAGGTTGAAATACAACATTAATAATATCTTAGTAGACATATAATATGGGTATATTATCCAATTCAATAAGTTTAACGTATTATTTCAATAAGAGTATCGATAGTTTAAAGCATATCGAACTTAGGTAAAATTCTTACTTTACATAAAATATGTACTTTACAAATTTAGAACTGACAATACCTTTAAAATAGAGATTAAGAGTTTCCAATGTAGTTTTTCAAAAAGGTCTATTCTACTATTTATTTTTACACTCACTATTGTTTTCAAAACAAGGTTGTTTTGTTTGCGAATCATACTGAGATCCAATATTTGTGTTTTTTAAACTATCATAAGTTTTATTGAATTTTTTAAAGATAATTTTATATATATAAATATATAAGTTTTTCAATAAGAGTTATGTAAAATTAACTTACAGTTATAAAGATTTCTGTTTCCGATTCTAGTTAAACTAGAAAAACTACACATATCTTTTTCTATGATTGTAGATATAATTGTACCAAAAAAAGTTTTCAAACATATTAATTACAGCTCCGATATTGTTGTTAAAAGGCATAATGAATGTAAAAATTTCCAGACATTTTGTATAATTTCTAGCTCTCTAAAGATTTTATAAAACGAATTGGTACAGTATATTGCTATTTCTTTGATACTCAAACCATACTATTTTCTCGTACTAAATTTGCTTGAGTACATCTTAAAAACTAGAAGTAATGTTTCACACCTTTCTTTTTTTAATTCATTTTTTTCTCTACAGAGTTAGCTGCTACTAGGCAAAGAATAATCTATGTCAATAATAACTTTTAGATTTTTCATTGAGTTAATTAAGTATTTTAATAAAAATCCATTTTTTTTGGGTCACCATCTACTAAGAGTAGAAACTCCAAATAAGGTTAGGTATTGTTTGAGGTCCGTGCGCAAAGCCGTAGTCACCATAGACCGTCTTAGGAACGAGGTTGGTTATATATGTTGAACTGGTCAGCAGAAGTTATTACTTGTGTTATGCGGATCTGGCAAATAACTGTCTTAACGCCTTTTATAATATCAGTGACGGTTACTTAAGCTAATGTTTAGAATTGACTTAGATAAATAACTTAGCTAAATCGATATATTAAACGCTAGTTTAAAATTACACTATTATTTAAACTTAACCTAATTAAGTAGTAGGATTGTTAGATTGCTTAAATTTATATTATAAAGAAATACAGTCTTCGAAACAAGTAAGTATTTAAAAATTAATAAAAATACGTTGAAACACAATACTACAAACTGCTAAAAAATCACATAACATAAACTACTTTTGCTCAAAAGCAAAAGTGAAAAACATAACTCTTTGTAACTAAACGTCTTTAGCGCCAGGCAACAACAACTAAAAACGTAATCGATAAAAAAGCTCTGCGACTAACTCACAAACAACAGCGCTCTCATTGAATTTAAGTGGTTTGAATAATTTAAGATAATTGAAAGAAAAAAAGCCTTTTTCGACGGCAAAACTTTATAAACTGTTACAATATAATAAGAGCCTGTAGGTTATCCGCTAGAGGTCCGAGCGCAAAGCCGGAGTTACCGTAGACTGTCCTAAGATGCTTGGTTATATATGTAACGGGGGCCTTGCGGTTATTGAATATAACGCGCTTATATATACAATAATCCTTAGTTCGTTTTCAGGCTGATTTTTAGACTGACTTTGCTAACTAGATTATTAAGATTTTAAATGTTAATTGAATTATTACTTCTGTTTAATTGTAATTAGTTTTTAAAACTGGAGATAGCTTCTACCAGTTGTCGTAAAGCTAATCAAATTATGTGTACACCAAGCTGCAAAAACTAAAATTAGCGCACCCCGAAATCTCATTTTAATAAGCGCCGCTAGTGATGGTACTACGTAAACACTTTTATTAGTGCATTTCTTTATAAAAGTCATAACTCAAATTATATTTACATGCAAACCATTTAACAATTGAAGCTGAATCTTTTTAATTCATCTTTTTTTTATTGACCTCTATATTTGTATTACCTTATTTTCACAATGATATTTTAGTTATATGGCTTTCTCTTAAATACTTATTCATTGAACACTTCTCTGTAAAATCCAAAGTTCAGTAATCTTAAAATATTTAATTAACTATTAAGTACATACCTTATTTGACTGTGCAACCCAAAAAAAGTTTGTGTACACCTTGACAACTACTGGCTATACAACTAAAATCGAGTCTGTAAGTTAAGAATGTGTTTACAGTGATTAAATGTGCGAAAAAGTATAAAAAACTAGCTAGAAAGTAACACTAAGTAAAATAATCCAGCTGACCTGATTTAAAATAAAAACAATCGATATCGTTACGCTAGTATGCTAGTAACGATGTATAATAAATATGCATGGTTTATCATAAGATACAAATACAAAGTATTAGTACAAGTAAAAGCAACAAAAAGCTCGAAAGCAAAAACCAAAATCCATATTAAAGTTAACTGCTTGTAATATGAAATAATTTTAAATAGTATATATAATATATATAAAATACTTGATATAACATGACACTTGAATGAATAAGAATAAAATTAAGTATTGTTTAGTTCTAGTTCAACCAAATAAAGAAGCTCAGAAATTTTAAAATAGTAGTTTTTTTATAGTACATAAGTACAAATCTGTATTTTATAAACAATAAACTAAAATTATCTATGGTTTAAGCGTTTCAATTAAAATTTTGTTTTAATAAAGCACATTTTATGACATGCATATTTAAATATGTTAGATTATAGACGTGGTGTAAGAAAAAATATTTAATTTTTTGAGTTATACACAACGGATACAGTTTTATGTTCCCTGGACACGTTATTCGTTGTAAATAAAATAATTCTTGTTTTTTTTACTTTTTATTTAACAAGTTCCTAAAAAGATTACAACTCAAGTTTTTATTTAAAAGAAACATAATCTTTTTTTTTATTAGTTATAATTTCAGATCTTTTATGGTATAAACAGGTTTTGTAAAAGCTAAGAGTTTAAAAACTTTCCAAAATAATATTTATTATGCTTCAAAATATTAAAAGTGTGTTAGAAATAAGAAAAAAAAATTAGTTTATTGTTGTTCATATGACATATGCAACTACAGAATACCGAAAACTTTAAATAAAATATTTCTAGGTATTGTAAGTGATTAGGGTGACAGGTGTTGTTCAATTAACATAAGTAATTACAGAATACTGACAACTATAAATAAAATACACCTAAGTATTGTAAGTTATCAGGTTGACGGGTGTTGTTAAATTGATAATGCAACTACAGAATACCGAAAACCTTAAATGAAATATACTAAGGCATTGTAAGTGATCAGTGTGACGGGTGTTGTTTAATTGACATATGCAACTACAGTATACCGACAACCTTAAATAAAATAAACCTAGGTATTGTTAGAGTGCGGGTTGACGGGTGTTGTTCAATTGACATATACTACTGAGTATTGCAAGCTATTACTCTAAATATAATTATAACTATTTATAACTAATAGAAAGAATCGCAACCATAATCTACATGTGCATGATAAGTGATCAGTTTGTTGAGAATTAGTTTTTTAAGACTGATTGAGTACAGAATATCGCATAAATAGTCTACATGGATATATAAAGTGATCGGTTGTGACGGTTGTTGTCCTATTTGATTATAATACTGAGTGAATACAGGCAATTGGCAATAAAATATATATGATCATTTTAAGTTGTATAGGTTACTGATGTTTTTTATTTAACATACATTAATTAGACTAATCAATTAAAAAAATAATCTTAACAAACACTTTTTTATCCTATATATTGTCATATTATTGTTTGAATAGTGCTTTTAAATTGATTAATTAAGCATTTTTATATATCTCAAGTCCGGCAGAATAAACTTTGAAAAAAGTGATTTTTTGCTTTTCCTTGATTACTAATTTAAACGGCTGTATTATAGACAATACTTAATTTAGAGATTTATTGCGAACATTAAGCTAATTTTGTCAATATTTGTTGGATTTAAGATATAAAACATTGAGATTTAGCACACTGTCAAAGCAACATTAAGCTTATTTTAGAGTAATTTTTTAAACAACTGATTCTTAAGTATTATTAACTTTACTTAAGTTAAAGCTTTTTAGCAAAGTCTGAGCTATTTCAGTATAGAATTGTTTGTTCTGAAACGAATTAAAATTAAAAAAAAGAAGAAAATGTTGCTTCACCTTGAGACTTATAACTTATATTATATTAATAATTTAATATTATATTAATATATTATATTAGTAATTAATTTAGTTTTTTATAACTAACATTTTAAACAGCTTTAACATTAACTACACTTGAGTAAGAGCTTTGATATTTAATTTTGAATACACTCCAAGACATTACCGCAAAGTTTTAGTTATTTTCATAAAGAATTGTCGAACTAAAATTCAAAAAAAAATATTTTTTTGTTTTTTTTGAGCAATAATTCGAACGGCTATAAAATACTTGAATTATTAATTTGAAAATGAAAACTTCATTTTTTATATACTAATGAAGATTACTGTAAAATTTGAGTTCGTTCTGTAGTTATGTTCCTTTTTTAAAGTCTTATTTCGGCCGTAGTAACATAGACAACACTTAAGTGAGAGCTTAGAAACTAAAATATAGTTTTCCTATTTTTATTTAATCTATGAATATATTTTAAATCAAAAAAGAAAATTTGTGTTTTTACCCTTTTCTATTAAACCTGATTCTAGGCTACTTTTTTTAAAGGTCAACTATATGACTTTTCGTGTTACCCAATCAGAGTAGCCTATAAAAAGGTAGTTTAGAAAAGGTAGCCAAAAAAGACACCAATACCTGATGACTAGGAATAGTAATGAAAGATTTAAAAACTTGCAAAAGTATAAACTAAATGGTCAACATTTTTCAAAATAATTTTTTTTTTTTTGTAAAATTAAACAGTGTTTAGTTTACAATAGCAAGGCAAAAACTTTAATTTTGTTATATGTTATCCATGTGCTTTTATTCATATATTTATAGATTTTGTTTTAATGCAGAAACTATATAAATCGATAAAACTACATGATAATCATCTATTAATTTAAAAATTAGATATACTAATTATTTACATAATAATCTTGATAATGTAAATCTGTTGTAAGTAAGAAACAAGATTAGCTTGACTTTTTACAATAGTTAAAAATAATCAACTTTTGTATCTTACTAACATTAAATTTATATTTTCCTAAAATTTTACATGTATATATTTAACTATAGTTATTTAACTGCTAATTTAAATGAAATTTAAATGATTTGTAAATTAGTTTAGTTATCTCTCTACTGCTGATCTACATCTTAACAGTTTAAACCCTTTAATGCGTTAAAAACAAATTCTAAAAAAAATATTGACAGTTAGTAAGTTTATATAGAGGCAATAGAAATTGAAATATTAAATAAAAATAATAAATATATTTTCCAAAAAGATCATTTTACATAGAATACAATGTGCTACTCTACGATATGTTAAGCTTAGTTAGAATTAATTGATCTAAATATAAAGATACATTTAAAATAGCAAAAATAAGCAAAACAATAATATCCAATATATTATGAGATTAGTAACTAGTATTTGTATAAATAAAATAAAAAAGTACTAAGTACAAATACTAAATACATATTACGAATACATATAGGAAATTAATAAAATAAATTAAAGAATACTTTTTCATATGAAACGTTTTACATCACAAATTTTATTTTATTTATTATTTTGGTATTTAATAAAAACTTTAAATCAGTTATAATTAAGATGTCTTGGACCATTTTTTTTAAAGAATAAAACCTGCGCGTTCTGCATTTTAACCTTATTGTAATAACACCATAAAAATAATATTTTGAACAAAAAAGATGATAAACTACAATTGGTAAAGATCCTAATAGAAAGTTTAAACGAGCGTGATCTTAAATGTCCAAACTTGAGACGCAAATATTTTCCTTGTCGTAATAGTTAATTAAAAACTTTTTTTTTATTCTAGAGAATTAGTCTTTTATTTAAAAAATAAATTTATTGTATTGGGATTTCACTTTTTTAGTAGGGCCCCTTTAAAAATTTACATTGCTTTTTATTTATAGAAGCTTTTCTCCAAAAATAATAATTTTATTCAAATTTTTCTAAACATACTTTTTAAAATGAGTTTAATGATGTTGATTTTTTTTTTTCAAATTTATCATTGCTTTTGAAATATATGACTCATACAAATTTTACCTAAACTCTTAGCACTTTAGCAAGAAATCCCTCAAGTAGATTTGCTAAGAATTTAGGTAAAACTTGTATGGCTCATATATTTTACAAGCAATAACAAACTAGTCAAAAATATCACAACATCATAAAAGATAACTAAACAAATCTGTTAAAAATAAAAATTATTAAAATAATATTTTATTTTTGTATAAAAAGTTGTATATCTGAAAAACGAAAATCGTGAAAAATTGGAATTTTTCTAAAAAAATTTATCAGGCTTATGATATAAAAAAAAATTGAAAAAAAATTTACAACATCCTTAAACTCATTTTAACAAGTATGTATAAAAAAATTGAATAAAGTTACTATTATTGGAGAAAAGCTTATATTAATAAGAAAAGTAAGTATTTAAAGGAGCCCCACTCAAAAAGTCAAACTCCAATGCAATAAATTCATTGTTTAAATTAATTGCAAAGGACCCTTCTCTAAATAAGTAGTTATTTTTAATTAGCTGTTATGATAAGGAAAATAATTGGGCCTTAAGTTCGGACTTTTTATATAATTCTTAAAAAACGCTGTCAAGCTCAGTTCACGCTCGTAAGTTTTTTGAAGTTTTTTTGTTAATTTTGCTGTAAACAAAAAAATTGGCAGGGCGCAGATTTTTGTTTCGAAAGCCAGAGTTTGCTAACCCGCTTTATAAAAATAAATAAAAGTAATTTTAAATATTGAAAATGGGTTTAATAAAAACAGCTAGTTAAACTTAAAAATTCCTAAGAATTAATTTTTATTTAACATATCTAATATATAATCAAATTGTATTTAAGACTAAATAACTTTCGGTGGTTAAATAAAATAAACACAACATTCTAATAAAACCCTTTTATTTGCAATGCACAAACTCAATTCACAATCATCAAACTAATTTGCACATTAAACTAAATATTTAATACCAAGGTAACTTCGCACAAGCAAAATGTTGAATATATTTTGTTACTTGACATGATTCTTCAGACCATTCATCTTTATCAACATCATAACAAATTACTGAGGAACTGTATTGTTGAAAAGCTAAAATTTTGTTACCTATTGACACACATTTATTTCATTTAATACTTGATGGATTCTTAACAGCAACAGATTTCTTACAAGTGTTGTCAAAAACTTCACAAGTGTCTGTTTTATATCCAATAACAAACAATTTATCTTTTACAGGAATTAAACTGTGATTATCATTACGATTTATCATATTAGGCATTGATAACCATTTATCACCAAATACATCATATGATTCTACTGAGCTCAACTTATAATTGTAAATATCAATTCCACCAGAAACAACAATATTTCCTTGAAAAACAGCACAAGCTGCACATCTTCTTGATACATTCATTTCACAAACTTCTCTAAAACTGTTATGTTTAATATTGAATTCTAAACAAGATTTAGTTGTAAAAACATCCATTTTGCTAGTAGATAAAAAACCTCCTAAAATAAATACTTTATCTATAAATGAACAAGCACAAAAGTGCAGACGTTTATCAAACATTTTAGTTAGTGTAGTCCATTTATTGGTAGAAAAGGAATATTTTTCTACACTATCTACGACAAAATAGTTTACTAAACTTTTAGTACCACCAAATACGTAAATTTCTCCTTTTAAAAAAACAGCTTCAAAACTCGTTCGATCTTCTTTCATTTAGGAAAGTCTTTTAATTTTGTGTAAATTCCTTTCATCAATCTGTTTTACACTTGCAACTGTACAATCTGTACTAGACTTAGGTTTATTACCACCACAAACTAATATTTTAAATTGATCTTGACTACAATACCTATTAGTATATAAGCTGCTTAAGTTATTTTGAAAGATATTTTTTTTTATTAGCTGAAGTTTTTTTTATCAGTTCAACACATTCCCCTTTTTTATTGAATGTTGAATGACAGTTTGAAATATACTTTAATGCGTGTTCTGACATTAAAGAAAATCGTACTTTTAATAACAATTGTTTTGCATATTTGCTACGTTGTTCACTATTGTATTCCAACCAACTAATAACTGCATTAAATACTTCAACTTCCGAGTGAATATTTATTTCAGAACTGTTAAGTATTTTTGCAACAAGATTAAAGTTTAAGTGTAAAAATGTTTGAGTTTCAACAATCATTGGAAAACAACACTCAATATAAAGCAATGATGACTCAGAAATAGTAGCTAGGTTGTAAAGTTTAGCTAAGCTGTAAAAAGTAAGAACGTTTTTGACAGCTAATTTATCTCGGATGATTTTACTTATCTTCACGTTTGCATCTTCCTTTTGCAGAAGCTTATTTATTTTCATAGCTAAAACTATTTCATCTTTTTTCAAGTACAGTGCATCTAAATAAGAATCACATGTATAAGTGAGTTGATAAATTACATATAGTTGCTAATTATTGTTGATAACAATGAAATAATTCACTTTTAAATTTTTTTTATTTTAACAAACATTTTTATTTTATTTTATTTAAAACATTGTCAAAACACTTCGTTAAGTTAATAAAACATACAATAAACATGATGTTAAAACTGTTTCAAATTATTTTAAAGTTATAAACTCGGTTTCAACATAAATGATACTAAATTTACTTTTGTTGTTAAAAACATTGAAAATTTGTAGACTTCTATCATCTAAATTTTTTGTAGAAAATTGTTTGCATAAAGTAGTAAAGCAATCAACAACTGGATGTTCATAAGTTACACCCATACGTGTTAATTTTTTATTGTTTTCTTCAAATTTAATTTTTTTAACATCAGTTTTGTAGCATTCATCTGACATAACTTGATGATGTTTTGGTTAAGTTTTATCTTTATATTAGATTAAATATTCAGCTATTTTAATTTCTCAGTAAAAACAATACTCATTAAAAAATCAATAATATAAATAATTTGTTTACGGTTAGTATTTTTTGAAGTTTAATCAAAACCTTATTCTATTATTCAAACGTTTTGATTAACTTTTTTAACACATGTTGTTATGAATATCTAATATTTATTGTTTATTATAAGTTTAATTTTCTAATTTTACCATTAAATGACATAGATATTTATGGAAATTTGAATTTAAAATCACATGCATAAAAATTTATGACCTATTTAGGTTTTTATTTAAAAAAGAAAAAAGAATTTCTATATAGATAGCAGAAAAAGTTTTGGATTTAATTGAAGTTTTAGGATAGAACTGCTTTAAAAAAAAATTGTTTTTGATTTAGGTCATTTGTGTTATATTATTGTTATCTTAAATTTTTAAATCATTCAAAAAACTCTGAGTAAAAATTTGAAAACTTCTGAATTAAAAAGTCAATGATACATAATCAAGCAAATTTAAAATATTTTCAAAAATGTTTTATCACTACACACATCTAAGTTGTTTTTTACAAAACTAACTACATCCCTTGCAAGATGAAATACATTCACTAATATTTATTAGACAAATAAAAATTTTATATTTTACGAAATGTTATTAGGGTTTGCAAAAGCTCATTATGAAGTGTTTTAGGAACTTAATTTAGTACTGTAAAAAAAAAAGATATATGGTCTCAACTGGGTAATATAGTTTTAGTTAAATTCTAGCTGTTAATAAACATTTTTTAAAATATTTTAAGGATTATTTTTATATTTAACAGATCATGGTTTCCATTTTAAATTACATTCTAAAATACCAAAATGTTAAAAACAACATCTTACTATCAAATATTTTTAGACCAAAGTGGCAATTTGATTTTTACTTTTTCAGGTTTTTTCGCAGAATAATTTTTTACATTTTTTATAACTTCTCGTAGTAGAAGAAAGAACTATTTTAAATCTAAATAATCAGTCAAAAGATAATTTGAATGTGTCCCAAACTAAATTTAATTCCTAAAACTATTTTTACTTATAATAGATATACATAATGGCTCATTATAGGCTAATTATATTTTATCATAGTAGAATTATAATTTTAAGCTTCAGAATTTTACATAGTTTTATTATTCCAAGTTTTCTTTACTTACTTTTTACTACCATATTATTTATTTTTAGTACAGCTTTGAAATCTATAATTTTTAAGTTCTGAGGATAAATAGCTACTGTTCTAACCTAATATGACTTTAGTTTCAAAAATTTTCAATTTTTTACTAAAAACTAAAATATAAGGAATAATTTTAGATTGAATTTTGCAATACAGTCAGATTTACTGTAGGTGTTACATTTATTAGTATCACATGATTTAATTGTTGAATTTATTTTTGTTATTTGCTATAATTTTTCCTTGTGATTTAAAGTGTTAAATATTATTCTGTGAGTATTTGCCAATCAATCTTTAACCAAGGCATACTTTTAAGTTAAAACATAAAATTTAATTTGATTACTTTAAACAGATTGATAAAGGGGCAGGTAGAAATTAAGATGATTTAACCTTCTGAAAACAATTATCAATGCAGTTATCAATGGTTTGTAAAAAAACTTTTTCTAGGTTTTTGAAAATGTTCCTTTTTTTGTTTTATTTTTAGTTAAAAGTTAAGGTCAAGGTTAAAACTGTGTAAAGTACAATTCAACATTAGAAAGATACTGTAAATCTACTTAGAATTTTATTTTTTAACAAATAAAATTTAATATCGACAATATTTTTTCTATATAATAGATTTTTTGTGTCAATTAAAATTTCAATACTTTATTGCAAAAATTGATTTAAATTCCCAGATTTTCACTAATTATTGTTCAAAGTTTAGTATTTTACTTTGAAAATAAATTTCGAATCCAAGATTATTCCAGGATTCAAAGTTTTATGGTTACAATAATTTGTCTTTGTAGATTGGGGAGAGAGACAAATGTTTTTAACTATCTAAATATAATTATTAAATTTTTTTATAGTTAAAATTTTATAAACATTTAATCATTTATATTTCTAACTTAATTGAATAGATGTTTTTATATAAAAAAAGTATTAGTTTGTTTTATATTCTAACCTTTAAAATAGTAATTTTTGCAATACAAAATAAGGTCAAAATTTTAAAGTAGTAATTAAGTTATTGTAATAAAATGGCTTGCTGATATTTGAGTTATAAAAATTAACTTTAACTAGCTGAAGTCATTCTGAATATATTTTTTATTCTAAGAAAAACATAAAAACTTTTTGATATTTCTTAATATCAAGTTTTACAAAATATTAGTTTAAAAGTAAGAAAGTATTGCAAGTAATGCAACTAAATCTCAATCAAAATTGCCTAAAATGTTTAAAATCCTATAACTATCCTAAGTTTTTTTGAAAAAAACTTGGTCATCTTGAGTCAGCCTGAGTTTAAAAAACAAATACAAATTATTGTGAGTTAAACTGCGTAATCCTGCGAATTTAAAAATTTTAAAATTGTTTGTATCATCTTGATTATCTTGAATGTGTGGCAATCCTGTATAAATAGTTTTGACACCAACACTTAATGGTAATTTTGTGTCACTGGCAATTATTATGTTTATTTTGTATTCAATAAATTTGTGTGGCCTGATGTTAAAGGGTTGATAATAAGGTCTTTGAAATAATAAGAGTTGAACAATATTCCAAGATTCAAACCCAGTGGTTGACACATGTACAAAAAATTATCTGATTCTTATCCTCTGTGATAGTGGTTTCTGCTAGAATGCTAGAAAAAACGGTTGTAAAGAGTTTTTGTTTAAAAAGTCAAACATAGTTTCGAAAATTAATTTTTTAAATAAAAATGAGGTGCTTTACTAACTTGTGGAAAAATGTTTTTACACTTCAGATTACAAAAAATTCAATATTGGTAAAAAACTTGAAATTGTTCAAAACTAATACAAATAAAAAACTGTTATAATTTTAAGTTTAACATTTCCGTTCAAATTTTACGTTTAGGAGTTACTTTAAAAGTACAAAACTCAATAAACTAGTATAAGAGAGTGGCAAACTTGTGGTAAAAAATTGTATCTAACAATTTTTTTAAATTAAATCAAAAAATGCTTTTAATTTCCAAAAACAAATCATAAAGTGTATTTTAAATAAATTTAAATACTTTATTTAAATACTACTACGGCATGAACTGTGCTTATTAAACTAAAATGGCTAAATTTGTTTTTTTTTCTAGGCAGTGAGTGGTTTAAACATCAAGTTCAAAACAGTTTATAGTGTTTATACTTATTTAACTGAAAAATATTTATTGAAACAATAAAACATTTACATTATACATAAAATTTTTTTAATTAAAAATTTAAACAAAAGTATTAATTTTATTTAAAAGTTAATATACTTTTTATTTTAGAAGCTTTTTCTTTTTTTTTTTACATATTTGCTTTAGTTAGTTCGAAAATTATCATTCTTTTATTTTGTTGCTCAATTGACTTATTAGCTTACATTTTGTTTTTAATTAGTTTGAATTGAACATTGAAAAAAAACTACTTAACTTTTTATTTTGTACTCGAATGATGCTTAGTGAACCAGTAACAAACTGATGTATATTTTAAGAAAAAAATTCATATTTTGCATGACACCCACAGCAATTAAATAACAGCAGTAAAAAACTAAAAAAAAAATTAATTTTGTTGGACCCACTCAAAATATCAGATTTCCAGTAACTTGTTATGATGTAAACAAAAATAAAATGTCAAAAAAATCGTGATGATGTTTAATGGAAACTCATATTTTGTATGTAGATTCGCCAGTATCACAACATTTTGAAATCAACTGTGTATTATTTGTCGGACATAGTTTAAAATTACCTTAAATTATGTCACAATAGTAGTATTTTTTTTATATATCTTATATCCTTAAAAAACTTTGTTTCAGTGAATTCTCCTATAAACAGTCAAAGTTAGTCTTGAAAAGAGGTATTGGCGTCTTCCTTAAGTTTTGTAGTTTTGCAATTCAGTCTTTGATTTTTAATTTTTGACGTATTTTTTTTAAATGACGTCACAAAAATAAAACAATTGCTATTATCAAAAAGTTTTGGAGAATTCTCATATAAAAAGACAAAGTTGGATTTAAAAATGGTATGGGCGTCTTTCCTAAGGTCTGTAGTTTTGCAATTCAGACTTTGATTTTTAATTTTTGACGTATTTTGTTCAAAAATGACGTCAGAAAATAAAATTATTTTTCGTTGTTAAAAAATAGTTTCGGAGAGTTCCCATATAAAAAGTCAAAAATGGTCTTTAAATATGATATTAGCGTCTTCCCCAAGGTCTGTAGTTTTTAAATTCAGTCTTTGATTTCAATTTTTGACGTATTTTGATCAAAAATTAAGTCACAAAAAACAAGTCATTTTTCGTCATAAAAAATAGTTTCGGAGAATTCTCATATAAAAACTTAAAGTTGGTCTTTAAAAGAGGTATTGGCGTCTTCCTTAAGGTCTGTAGTTTTGCAATTCAGTCTTTGATTTTTAGTTTTTGACGTATTTTGTTCAAAAATGACGTCACAAAAAAAAAGTCATTTTTCGTCATAAAAAACTTGTTTCGGAGAATACTCTTATAAATATGCAATATTGTTAATTTAAAATAAAATGGGGCATTTGCATCTATTCAAAAATTTTATTTTTGAATTTTTTTTAGACTTTCTATTTTTTTTAAATTAATTCATGTTTAAGTAATCGTTTTTCATTTCTTAAAAGTATTTCCTAATAACGAAGATAAAGTAATAAAAAAACTTAAGAATCTTTCTCCAGATTTTTAGTTTTGCAAATAAGTTTCTGATTGTTTTAAGAACGATTCAAAAATTACGTCACAAAATAAATCATTTTTTGCTTTAAAAACTTGTTTTGAAGATTTCTCCTAGAAATATTTAAATTAATTATTCACAATAGAATAGGCTCCTTCTTCAAGATTTCTATTTTTGAAAATTAACTTTTGTTTATCGATTCTATTAAAATTAAGTCATAGAAGAATAATCTTTTTTTTAATTATTTCTAATGTGTATTTCCTCATAACGAATATTAAGTGATAAGAAAAGATTAAGAGTCTTTATTAAGTTTTTTAATTTTGCAAATCAGTTTTTGATTGTTTTAAAGACGTTTTAAGTTTAAAAAAATTTAATTTATTTCTTAAAAAAAGTATTTCCTTTCGCTTTTAGCTTTATAGTTTTTCAAACTAATACTCAAGTTTTAAATTAGTTTGTTCAACCTAAATTGATTATAAATATAATTTTTAAGCCAATCTAATATAAAATGACTTATAAAGTTTTTTACATTAAATAATTTTTAATGGTTAAATAACAATTTCCAAAAAGATTGTTAAAGTGTTAATTTTTTATATTATTTTTAACAATATTAATTTACTCCATTCAATAAAATAAAGTTTAATTACAAAAATTTTCAAAAAAAAGTAGAAACGGCACATAAAAAAAACATAAAACTAGTTATAAAAACAAGTTAATAAAATATGTATTTGTCAAAGTTAACATAGTTTTTAAGACACTAGTACAAAAAGTAATAAAATTAAAAATTAATTTTAAAAATAAAAGTATAGTTAATAGAGTAACTGATTAATTTAATCAATTCAGATTAAAGTTAACTAAAACAAGTTACTTGGTTTTTGTAAATAGCTATTAACTGATATGATAGCCGTGTGAAAAGATAATTATAGTTTGTAAAACAAGCTAGAAAAATTGTGGTGTAATTTGTATTAAAACTCTCAGTAATCAAATTGTTTTATAAACAAATTTTTGATTATCATATTTTTTTTCATGTTTTAAACCAAGAACTGAATTACAAAACTACAAAACTTGGGAAAGACGCCAATACCATTTTTAAAGACCAACTTTGACTCTTTATATAGGAATTCTCCGAAACTATTTTTTTATGACGAAAAATGACTTTTTTTTTGTGACGTCATTTTTGAACAAAATACGTCGAAAATTAAAAATCAAAGACTGAATTGCAAAACTACAGACCTTAGGAAAGACGCCAATATCTCTTTTAAAGACCAACTTTGACTCTTTATATGAGAATTCTCCGAAATTATTTTTTATGACGAATTTTTTTTTTTTTGTGACGTCATTTTTGAACAAAATACGTCGAAAATTAAAAACCAAAGACTGAATTGCAAAACTACATACCTTAGGAAAGACGCCCATACCATTTTTAAAGACCAACTTTGACTCTTTATATGAGAGTTCTCCGAAACAAAATCACATCGAATACTTGGCGAATACTACACTAAATGCTGCAACCTGTGTTAAACAAAGTAAAAATTACATATTGTTTACTAAAACAAAAACTGTATTAGTTATTTTAAATAGGAGTAGTAAATATAAAGTTTTTACTACAAGTTTTCTTATTTCTTGTATTTGTTTAAAATGTTTTTTGACATTTGAAAAGCTCCTAAAAGTAGAAGTTTGAATATAAGAAACAGGTATAAAAATATAAATTTTTGATATTTATATTAGTTTAAAAAATTCCAAGTTATTCATCAGTATTGAAATTATGTAATCATAAATGTTAAACAATTTGCCACAACTTATTAGAGCATGTCATTTTTGAAAAAAAAATTGTTTAGTTATTTTTGAATTAAAAAAAAACTCTTAATAATCTTTTTATCTGGAATTCTAACAGAAACCACTGTAACAAGTTGTTTTCCTTTGTAAATGTGTCAACCACTTTGATTGAATCCTGGAATATTGTGCACTTTATAGAGTTTTCAAAGCCCTAATTAGGACCCACTTAACATAAGTAAATTTTAGTAAAACAGAATTAGTATATAAATACCTAGTGACACTAATTATCAGTATTAGTATTAATGTGAAGAAACATTTGTACATGGTTTCCACGAATTCAGGATATTCCGTATTACTCAAACTATTTTTAAATTTTTGTAAATATCATGATGACTCAGGATAATTTAAATTTGAATTTAAAGTCAAGCTGTTCTAGATAGTTATGCTTTTCTTTAGAAAACTGAGAATTATATTAAGATTTTGAAAATTCTAGGCCATTTTTTTAGAATTAAAATGATATTCAGTTGAATTAATTGAAATATTTTTTATTATTTTATAGGCATTTTTTTTATAAGTAGTTTTCTAGTGAATTATTAAATTTTTTAGTTTTTTCTTATGTTTTCAAACATTTTAGGATGAATCAAGCAAATAAATGGTCACTCAGGACAGTTTTTTGACTAAAGCAGTAGAATCTCTGTTTATATTAATAAGTATTTACAACAAAAAAGACCTTTTATTAATTTATTTATATAAAGTTCATTTACTTTGAGTGTTTTAAGCTAACTTGCATAGTAATAAAACACTGTAAAAAAGAGTAAACTATGAGTCTGATGTATTTTATAGAAAACAATAATTATGCAATTATGTTAAATTACTGAAGATTAAATACTTTAGAAAGTGTTTATTATAAGTAAATATAATATGTTTTGAAATGTAATTTTTTATTTTATAATGTTTGAAAAACATCAGTCTCAATCTTCAATCTACAAGGTTAAGTGAGGGTGTCCACAAAACATGGAAAACTTAAAAAAAAAACTGGAGCTAGTTAAAAAACCTGTAATTTGAAAATTTTGGAAAATTTTTTTTAATAAGATGGAATTTTGAAGAAAAATCATCAAAATCTTTGAGTTTTAAACAAAAAAAAAGGGATTAGTTAATTTTAATAATATTATTAAATATAAAGTTTAAACTAAAAGTTTGCCACTCTCTTATATTATTATATAAAGTTTTTCTCATATTTTAAGAACTTATAGTTTAAATAAAGATAATATATTCAAATGACAACCATTTTATATTTTTAATAGTTTTTAAAAATATAAAGTTTTTATCAATACTATATTTATATAATCATAAGTGGGAAAAAATATGCCCCAATTTAATGGAGCATGTCATTTCTAATTTATAAGAAAATATATTTTAAGTTAATTTTGGTTTAAATTTTATATTTTTTTTCTGTAGCAGAAATTTTGTAACAGTATAAAAAACAATTTTTTTTCTGTGTTTGCCAACCACTGGGTTTGTATCTTTGAATACTGTTCATTTAGAGATTTTTCAAAGAACTTATTGGGACCCATTTAACATCAGGTCACACAATATTGATTAGAACTAAATTAGTATATAAACACCTAGTGTCACAAATTATCAGTATTAGTGTTAATGTGAAAAAATTATTTATACAGGGTTGCCACACACTCATGATACTCCGGATTACTCGAACAGTTTTTTTTATTTTTTGAAAATATCAGGATGACTCAGTATAACTCAGAATAATTTTAATTTAATTTTCAAACTCATGTTAACTCAAGCAAGGTATTTTATTATTGAAAAACTGAGAATTTTTTTTAATATTTTAAAAATAATAGGCAATTTTTCAGACTTTAAATAAGATTTAGTTGAATCATTAGAATTTATTTTTTTTCTAATTTTATTGAAGAAATAGTTTTTGATTCTTTTTTAGGATTTCAAAAATTTCAGGATGACTCAATCAATTAAATGGCTTTCAGAACAGTATATTTCACTAAAACAGTAGAATCCCTGTTTATAATAATAAGTATTTACAACAAAAAAAAGAACTTTTAATCATTTATTTATATAAAACTTATTTACTTTGACTGTATTCAGCTAATGTTGCATAGTAAAAGAACACTGTTACAAAGGGTTAATATAAAACTGATGTTTTTTTTATAAAAATATAGTTATACAATTATGTTAAATTACTGAAGATTAAATACTTGAGCATATTTTGATTAAAAAGATCATAATTTTTAAAAATTAATGTTTTTATTTCATAATGTTTGAAAAACATAAGTCTCAATCTTCAATCAAGAAGGATAAGTCAGGATGTCTACAAAACATGGAAAACTTTAAACAAAACCTGAAATTAGAGAATTATTTGTAACAAAATTTGAATAGTACGGAATTCTAACAAAAAATCATTAAAAATCTGGAGTTTTAAACAATTTTTACATGTTAAGTACTTAGATTTTGGTTTGACACAAAAAACTATGATATAAAATAAGATTTCATGTCATTATCAATTTCTTATATTTAAAAACACATTATAAGTAGCTTAACTGTTCCTTATTTTAATTGAAAACTACTTAACACAATTTTTAATTTTTAACTAAAAATAAACCATAAAACGAGTATTTTTAAAAACAGTGGCCACCCTGATCAAATTTTTAAGGGAGTTTATTCTTGTTTTGTTTTAACTTTCAATTCACATCAAAGTATTGAAAAACAACTTCTATATTCTAATTGAAAAATATCCCCAGGTAACATGTTGTTTGGCGAATACTCAAAAGTAAATTTCAAAGTCCAAAAACACAAACGTATAGAAAAACACTAGTAGAACTATTAAGCTCGAAATTCAAAGAAAGCATTAAAAG
The DNA here is from genome assembly GCF_965202585.1 of Thalia democratica. Lineage (NCBI taxonomy): Eukaryota > Metazoa > Chordata > Thaliacea > Salpida > Salpidae > Thalia > Thalia democratica. The sequence goes on along the minus strand of NC_139165.1, from coordinate 114,952,890 downwards.
TACACTCAACAATCCAAACATGTGATCCTCTTCTGGCCCTTAATTAAGTTAATCAATATGTTGTGACATTAATGCTATCAAAATTAATTCATTATATTTTTTCATTTACAGGTAGATAAATCAGGGTGGCCATAAAACTTGGAAAATAGAAAAATCTTGACTTTAAGAAATTTTGATCTAACCCTAAAAATATAGAAATTATAACAAAAATCATAAAAGTCCTTGAATTTTAAACAGTCATGTTAAAAACTAAAATTTTTTGAAACACAATTCTATCAAAAATATTAAGAAATTGTCATACCAATTCAAAGTAGCTTTCCAGTCTTTTTATAATTTTGAATACTGCTTCACAGAGCTTTTAACTTTAAACTTCATTTTAAACTAGAAATAATCAAAAGACGAGTTTTTTTAAAAACCTGAAAGAAATTTCTTAAAAACCAGTGGCTACCCTGATGATTTTTTTCAGAAGGTTCATTCATGTTTAGTTCAAATTTTTTTAATTCTTGTTCAAGTAATTAGATTCAACTTCTACTATTAAAACGAAAAAAAATCCCTTGGTAACATGTTGTTTGGGGCTAGTCAAAAGGTAAAATCTCAGCACTTAATACCACAAATGTATAAACTATCAATCTGGAAGTTCAAAGTAAGCAACATAAATTCAACAATCCAATCATTTGACCCTTGCCTGTAAATCAATATGTTCTTACATTAAAGCAAAAATTAAATTAAAAGTCAATCCATGATACTTTAGTTATTGGTAAAAATAATCAAATCAAAAGTCATTTTAGTTTTTTAAGGTGCATAATTAAATTGAAAACTACTGAATTGAAAATTCAAACTAGAATATCAAGTTAATTAGTTTTTGAAAAAGGTAAAATAAGAAAATAATTAATTTTTAAATTATGTAAATCCTAAAATCCCATATGTTTTACTCTTATATATTTGACTATACTTAGCGACTTTGAATCAATAATAATGAAAAAAAAATTCTGATATAAATTTAACTAGAAACACATTCAGAACACCATTTAATTCATTATATAAATATAAAACATATTTTTTCTTTACGTTAAATTTTTATGAAAAAAGAAAAATATATGTTTCAAAAAACCTGTAAAAATATTTATAAACAATTGTTACTTAAGTATGGAGTTAGAAATTAAAAATTATGTTAGTCACAGTTCTTGTTCGTCAGTTTGTTGCAGTTTTTGTCATCAATGTGCAATTTAATTTCGAAACTAAGATTTTTTTATCATATTGATTATTAAAAATTTTTAAAAATCTCCAAAAATTTGATCTAAGGACCTCATCTACTAAAAACCTTCGAGTTTTTGAATCGTAGATACGTATTCAAAATAAATCATTTAAGTGTCATAACATTCAAGAACTCTTCAGTTATTCGATTGGAAATTAAAAAAAAAACTACTCAACCCAGTATATGCCATTAGAAAGATAAAGGTGTCAAAAAACTAATTTAAGCTCCTTTACAACATCTTAATAATGAGTATGTAAACTCTTTTATAAAAGTGAAGTTAAGTAACTTATTGTAAAATACAAAAATTTTACTTAACTTTTAAAACTATTGAAGCTCTCTCATCTTGCAAAGAATATGTTTAGTTTTGTAAAAAAATAAGAATATAGATGTGTTGGGTGGGCCAACGTTTTGAAAATGTTATAAAAATGCTTATATCTATCCTTTGTTTTTAATTTTTAAAAGGTTTAAAATTTTTGCAAATGTTATAAATATGCTTATATCTATCCTTTGTTTTTTTTTTATTTTTAGAAGTTTTAAAATTTTTGCAAAACGTTTCTGAATGATGTATAAAGTTTCAAGTAAAAAGAAAAAACCTTAAGTGACTAAAACAATAAAAAACTTTTTTATAAAGCAGCTCTATACTAAATTACACATTATTCAAAAACTTCTACTACTTTTTAAGTGTTAAAAAACTATTATTGCTTAATTATTAAAAAACTAACAGGGTTGCTTTGTTGCCGTAAACCATAATTCAGGCTAGCTGACCTTTCTTTAAGTTTAAAGTTATTTAAAACTATCTATTTTATGGATTATTATTCATATTTAGAAACCTTAAGTCTCTTAAGCTGGATTAAGAGTAGTTTATGTCAAGTTTTTTGCTTAATAATATTTTTAAAGTTCTTTTTAAGATCAGGTGAATCAGACTAACTGGCCTTAAGTCAGGCTGTATTTTCTTATATTCAAATAATGAAATCTTATTAAAATTTTTTTTACACAATCTAAATAATAGTCAGCAATGTCAATTTTTCATTGAATTTTGTCTAGAAATTAATTCTATTAATTTCTATACTTTGTAAATACAAGTAATTATTTTAATTTTTATCTTAAGCTTTTAAAAAAAACCAACTCCTTTCTAATTAAATCTAGTTATAAACAAGAAAACCTATAATAAGTTAATAGCATCATCTTCAGATAAACTTAAGTAGCCAAATAAATTGAAACTGTGCTTCATAAAGTTTTTTATAAGACAATTAAATTTTAGCTTAGTTGTTGATGTAGCATTAACACGTACGAACTAAGTCCTTATTATTAGAAAAAAATGTTTGTTAAAGTTAAAAAGAAGTGTTTAATGCATTTGTGTTGACTACCTTTTTAATTCATTTTAAATTTTATTCAATCTAGATTATAAGGATAAACTTAAGAAAACTAACTTTATTGGCACTCATTAAGCTTTAAATGTTTTTTAGTAAGAACAATGAATTATTTTAAAAAGTTATTAGAATAAAATATATTGTCATGTATCCGGAAATTATAAAACTTAAATTTATATATATATAAATTAAGATATAAGTTGTCACACACTCAAAATAACTAAGGATTTTTGTATATATTTATGGCTGACACAAGATGTTATTTTTATAATAAAAATTCATATCAGTTTGCAAAGAGTATTCAAACATTCAGGATAACTAAATAAATAAATACCAAAGTTAGATAAATAAAAAAAATCTACGCATGACTCGGAACTATTTAGGTTTTCTAAAATGAACTCAATCTAGTTTTAATCTCAGGCCAGTATTTTAGACATAAGTTTAGGGTTATTATAACTATGTAAAACATTCTTTATAAAGTTTAAAAAAACAAACTAAAGCTATTTGGTTCTTTTTACTTCTTGTGAAATTTAGTGATACGTTTAATGTAACAAATATTCAAATAGTTTTACAAACTCTACTTAGTCTGATTCAGGCTCATTTGTTCTTTTTATCAAAACACAGTTGGCTAACTTTATTATATATAATTTTAATTATTTCAAGTGTTTTTCTTAATTTTATTTTTGTTTTATTATGTGCATCTTTATTACTGTACTACTATTTTATAAATATAAGTTTTAATTCTTAATTTTTAATCATATATCACTCCCTGCATTAACTCCTTTAAACATATTAGTCGTTTTTATTTAAACAATATTGTAGTACTTATAATGATGTCCATTATTTGTAGTGTTAGGTATCTGTGAATTACAAAAGAAAAGTATAAGCCAAATTAAATTAATATTATTATTTTGTTAATTCTATTGTTTAATTTAGTACTTTAAAAGTATTAAAAAAAATTACACATAACAAGTTCACAGTTTTATTCATGTTTATTATCAAAGTATTTTCAATTAATGTGGTTTTATAAAAAATTAAATCTTTAAAGTGTTCTTACATCCTAATTTTTCAAGTGCTAAAAACTCTGAATTTATAGTTGTTTTTTTTTTTTGAAATAAAAAAAGCAATATTTCAGTTAAGTTTTTAAATTATAAATATAATTTTGAGATAACTAGATTTTTTTTAAATTTAAAACTGTAATTTTTATAGTTAAAAACTAGTAAGTCATCGAAGTTTCTTCATAATAATCTATAAGTTAAATATTCTTCCTAATCAATAGGTAAATTACTATTGAAATAGCTAAACATATTCAAACTAATATGATCAGATTTTTTATAACAAGATTAAACAAAGTATCATCAAGTTATGTCAGGTGAAAGTAATATGGACCACACTGATGTTAAAAGAATAATAATTAATAATAACCATGAAAAATTAGCAAGTGTTGGTGCAACTTGTAGAAATTCAGTAGTTGATTGTTTTAAAAACAAATGCATGAAGTTTTTCACAAAACAATTGATGATAAAATTGTACGAACTTACAACACTTTTGATAGTACAGGTATGAAAATTTAAAAAATATTTTAGATTTGTTATATTTAGTTTTAATAATATTTATTAATTTTAATTTTGTATAGACTTAATTTGTTAGTTAAAGCGTAACTTTTATGCTTAGAAAGGATTAAAAAATTAAAAGAAAAGACTTAGTATTAATATTAAGGGTTATTAAAAAGTTTTTTAAAAATCTGAAAACTGTAAACCATATTAAAAATATTAAAATAAATAAATACGAAGAGCATATTAGGGGTTAGTGATATTTTTCAATGTTAAATGACTTTTATGTAAATTATATAGGTGAACTATGAATAATTAATTCAATTATAAAAAAATTTAAAACGCTTTAGATACAGTCATTTTATTTAAATGTTACCAATTAATCCAATTTACTGGAATATTTTTAGAGTAAAACTGATCAGAAATCCAAAAAATCAAAAAAAAAATTTTACCCATCATTTTTCAGACTTAAGTATTCAGGAGATATTTTTGTTATTGAAAAAATATTATTGTAAAGATTGAGAAAAAATATGACCCAAAAATAGAGAAGCACATCTGAAAATGTCTTTTCAAATTAAATAAAGACAACTTTATTTTTTGGTTCAATAGTATGGTTTATTATTTACTTAAGATTTGAAAAAGACTGTTTAAAGTGTAGGAAAAGATATTCTTCTAACAAAAAAGTCTCTTTTTGCATTTTAATTTTGCATTTATCTGAGGATTTTATTAAATTTTTCGACTTCGTCTTAATATATCTCAAAAAATAGTGTATATAAAGAAACTGTTACAAAATTTAGTTCTATAAAATAAGATTAGTGAATAAAACAATTATTTTGATAAACTATGTGTTTAATAAATACTACAAAGGTGTTAAAATGACAATTAAGATATTTCTTTGTTTTTGAAAATTTTGTGATTTTATATCTTATTAAATTTAAATGCATTTTTATCTGATAATAATTTTAAAACAAACTATATCAAATTTGAGTTTCAAATTTTGTTGTAAAGGGCCAGATTTTTATTCTTGTCGGTTTTTCTTTTACAGTTTAAAATTTTACTATACATCTTAAACAACGCAAAGCCAAATCTCTTATCAGAGATCTGCTAGTAGACTACCATATCTTAAAATGTTAAAATTAAAAAATATTACTTTAATTTTTTTTTTTTTTTTTAACAATAATTACAAAAAATTTTATTGAATTTAAATTTTTATTTATTTATTATATATAAAATAACAGCATTATGTAATAAAACATTATATTGTTATTAATTACGTAGATTTCTAGTTCTAAAAATCTATCAACTATTCTAAGCAAATTTACAAACATGATATTTATACATAATTAATTTTTTAGATACACCAAATATGAAAGAATATGAAATTGTTTTAGCTTTGAAAATAAATAAGCTTTTGCAAAAAGAAGACACAATCATAAAGATCAGCAAAATCCTTCAAGACAAGTTAACAGTTAAAAATGTTGTCGTATTTTATTGTTTAGCTAAATGTTACAACCTAGCTACTATTTCTGAGTCGTCTTTAAATTATATAGAACGATGTTTTCCAATGGTAGTTGAAACTCAAGACTTTTTACATTTAGATTTCAGTCTTGTTGCAAAAATGCTTTCAAGTTCTGAATTGGATATTCACTCAGAAGTTGAAATATTTAATGCAGCAAATAATTGGTTGAAATTCAACAGTGAACAACGTCGCAAACATGCAAAACAATTGTTACTAAAAGTCCGACTTTCTTTATTGTCAGAACATGCATTGAAATATATTACAGATAAAATTTCTTCAATTACTGAAATTTATGATAATGATAACATATTAGAAGAAGTAATAGCAAACAACAAATACTTCAAAAATAAGTCAAATATTACTTACACAAGTAGGTATTGTAACCAATACAAATATAATTTGTTAATTTGTGGAGGTTATGATGATAGATTGGAAGAAGTTGTAAGTAAAGTAAAACAAGTTGACGGAAGTAACATAAGTTGTGTTAAAAATCTTGCTCCACTGAATCAATATAGAAATAACTTTGGGGCTGTTTGTTTAAAAGGAGAAGTTTATGTTTTTGACGGTTTTGATAATGTTGCTAAACCGGTAGATATTATAGAAAAATATTCACCTTCTACTAATACTTGGAAAGTAGTAACTAAAATGGGTGATAGACGTCAGCAGTTTTGTGCTTGTGCATTCATGGACAAAATATATTTTTTTGGAGGTTATTTATCTAATGAAGACATTGACATTGAAACAACTTCCTCTTGCCTACAACTAGATACAAAAGAAGAAAATTTTTCTGACCAAATTTGGAAAGAAATAGCTAGAATGAAAGAAACAAGAAGTATTGCAGCTTGTGCAGTTTTTAAAGGAAATATTGTGGTTTGTGGTGGGATGGACAACCATGAATTATTTGGTAATGATATAAACTCAGTAGAATCTTATGATGTATATGCTGATGAATGGTCACCAATGCCAAATATGATTAATGGTAATAGTAATCATAGTTTAGTAGTTGTTAAAGATAAACTATTTGTTATTGGATACGGAAGAGATAGTTGTGAAGTTTTTGACAATGTCAATAAAAGATTTGTTGATCTAAAATCACTTTTTAGTATTGATTTGAATAAAGCTATGTCGATTGGAAACAGAATCGTTATAATTCAAAATTACAGTTCATCAGTAATTTGTTATGATGTCGATAAAGATGAATGGACTCTTGAATCATGTGAAGTTACAAAAGGTCTTCGACGTTTTGCTTGCACAAAGATACCTTTATATTAACAGAATCCGTTGAAAAATAATGCATAATTTGTGAACTTTAGGTTACAGTAAAAATTTAACTTAAAATATCATCTTGTTATCTAATAAATGTTTTCTAACTTGATTGCTATGTTGTTATATTGTTAAAAATAAGAGTTTTAAGTTTTTTTGAACAGTTTTTAGATCGATTTCAATACCATATTAAACACACTATCATTGTAAGTATTTAACAATAGGTAACCGGTTAAGTGAAAATTAAAAAATATAATCTACCATCAGTAATTTAGCTAGATATAATTCACCTGTAAACATGGGCTACTAATTTTTCATATCAAATAACTTACAGTTAAAAATCATAGACTTTATGGAATGTTAAAAACTCGAGTCGAGTTGTACACCCATCGACGTTGCAAAAGTAAAGCCATTGTTTGTAAAGTAAAGCAGCAGAGGTCGATGTTAAAACTGACTATAATTATTACGAAATCTATAAAAAATAACATAAAAAAACTACGTACTTGCAAATTAAAGCATAAAATGAAAAGTATTTTTTTAAATAAACAAATGTTTATATAAGACCGGTAGTTCAGCTACCTTCGTATAATGGCCGATTCGGCTCAAAGCGCAAAAGGAGTTATTATCTGCACGGCTTGAAGTCTAAATTACTTTCTCGTTTGCTCGGCTACTTATAAATATCCTAATTGTATAATTTGTTATAGATCAAAGTCTACTTGTTCGCTCGACTGCTTAAAAACATTTAGATTGCATAACATCTAGTTAAGGTGTTTGTTTTCCAATAAGTTAACAGCTCTCATGCGACAGTCAGCGGTTAGTAATACTTGTTCAAAACTATGTTTTTTAAAAGCAAACTTGTAATCGTGAAAAGAGTTATTCATTATTATATTCACTTTTTATATTAAGTTTACCAAAAATTCAATATTAAAATTTGAAACAAAATAATAAATATTTATCTGAATTTAAGAAAAAAACCCCCTTGTTTATTAAATCTTTATGTAAAAAAAATTTGTTTAAAATTATATTTCACCAAAAAGCTTAATTGAAAACAAATCATTGTTAAACAATTTCTTAGCACTTAGTGCTTGTCGGTTTAAACTATACAAGCAAATTGGTCCTTACCTATGTCATGTAGTAAAAAGATAATTAAATCGCTATTGTAACACTTGTTATTGATGTACTGAATAAATTGCAATGAAATGATTAACTAATTGAACAAAAGTTGAACATAATTAAATAAATTAGATGACTTATCTTCTTCCTAAAAAAAACTGATGGTAATATGTAAATTGTTAAGGAAAATTAAAAACAGATTTAAGATTTTGGAAACATGGTGTCTCCTTAGCTTTTATGTTAGCTTTTGTGCTACCGGCTAAAAGTTCTACCTGCGCTTGGAGTTTGTTAACATATAACCTTGGGTCTCGTTGTTTTCGGATATTTCTAAGGTGTTTTTATATTTAAATTAATAACAGCTGAGCTTCAAGCTTTCTCAACTACAAAATTAAAATTCAATTTTTTAACAAAATTATTATTTTCAAAAATACTCGGGTACAATAAACGGTAAAGAAGGTTGCTGAAACGAATCATATCTTTGAATCAGATTCTAATCCTAAGTAATATTTATTTTTAAAGCAATAATACATGTCTGTAATTGATGATATGTCAATTAAACTTGATATATTTTATATAAAAACGTTTAATTTTTTCGTTGAGTAAACTAACTAATTTCCTTTAGTTCATTATAAAAAGAGGTGTAAATACTTAAGGAAATTTCAATTATTTAAAGAAGAATAAGAGTTTTTTATTTAATGTTGGCTTACCACAATAAGCGTAATAAAGTATTAAATTTACAACGAATAAAATCCATAAACTGGACTTGCTTTTGATTGAAACCGTTTGAAATTTTACATATAACAAATAATGATGTTTTTGCTAATGGTCATCACTGCCTAATATGATAAATGATCAGTATTTTCAAAGTTTAGTTACTCTAAAAGAAAATTTATTAGTTATAGACCGTGGAGATGATAGTTGTTAAATGTTTGTAAGATATCTGTATGTTTAAAGCATCAACCAAGTATTTGTTATACTAAATATAAGGCATTAAATAATAAAACTTTATGAATTTAGTTTATCAATAATTTGTAATGATGTTAATAATAATTAATGGTCAAAAAACTCATGCAATGTAACAAAAGAATTTCAAGATTTTTCTTGTGTGAAGTTTTCATCGTATTAACTCGTTGTGTTAATATAAACTACTTATGTTTTAACACTGATATATATAAGCCACAATAGTAAATGAGTATAAATTTATATAGAAGTTTTCTAATTTTTACTGATTATTTGAAAAAAAAAGTTTATCACTAAAGCTTTATTTTTTGATAACTAAATTAAGACAACTAAAAATATTTTTGTAAAAACTTAAACATGAATAGTTGATGGGACAAATTTTTTTGGATAAACAACGATTTTAATGAAAAAAGCATTTTAACATATTTAAGAACTTTTTTGTAAAGTATTGGCTGATCAACTAATTAAAACTAACTACTTTAATATTTCATTACAAGGAACATAGAAGTATTTAAAACTAAATTTACTTATCAAGAATTGAAAAAAAATTTATAATTTTTTTTAGTCAAATTAAATCATTTTGTACTCAGTTTTAGTTATATTGTTAAGGTTACTTGCGTTTAACAATAGTATTCTTTAATATGGATTTTAAAAAAAATAAGATCAATTTTGAAGAAGAATACGTTTTATTCATAAATGAATAAAAAATGTTGATTAAAAATGCTTAATATACTTCAAAACAGAAAATAAAAATTATTTTTATGTACTAAATTTACTAGATTGTAGAACATACTTAATCATTTAAACAATCCACGAAATATTAGACATATATATTGGGGAAAAAAACTATAGAAATAATTAAATTTTCATTTTGAAAACCTAGCACACTAAGAGTAAATTTTAAATAAGCTTTTCGCAAAAATTTGAATAGAAACAATTTAATTTAGTAGTAGCCTAAGACCAGTAAATTTAAATTTAAGACTCAAAACACGAAAAATAAAAGTAAAAAAATTAAGTGATTAAGAATGATGAAAAAAATTAAGACGTAATGATTAATTTGACGTTTTCACGATAAAATTAACTTCGTTTCAACAAATAACCAAAGTCAACAAAACTTCAATAAATGACTACAAATTTTTTCAACATTAAAATTGATTTGAAATACATTGATATGAGTAATTAAACTCATTCGCTTTGTTTAGGGACTTTGTTTACAGCAGTGGTAGGTTCTTTAAACTACACACAGGGTATTACCATCATCTATATGATGTGCCTTATACAACACCTCTGAAGACATTTTTCAGTTTTTTGAGCTGTAAGCCAATAAATTACTTCGAAAATTTAGTGGTTGATTTAATTGGGATTGGGTCAATTTTGTACGAGAGATAACTTTTACACGAGGGGACACTTTTGCACATAGAATCACTTGTGCAAGGCGTCACTTTTCTATAGCTACGTTGGCAGCACAACGACAATTTCGCACAACGTCACATTTTTAAAGTGACATTTTTGCACAGCGACATTTTGCTACGATAACGTTTTTGCAGAAAACATCAATTTTGCACGCAGGCCGATCAAATGCAAGTTAGCTAATACCAAATCTGTAACATAAAAAAAAACTAAGTACTAAAACTTTATAATAGACACATATCAAAGGCATAAAATCACAGATTTAAATTTTTAAACTGTAAACTTTAACGTTAGAAGCCATAAATATTATAAAAATAACATTCGTACCAGGGACAAAAAATTAAATTCATTTTGAAACTAAGATGAAAAATACTAAAAGTGTAAAACAAATTTTTTTAATTTCTTTGAATTCTAACTTAATAATTAACTACTATGCTTTTTTATGTGTTTTACTTTACTATAACAAGTTTATTGTCCATATGATAGACCTAGGCCACTTAAACCAAAAGACACATAAAGAATAAAAATATTAAAGAAAAAAGTCTGTCTATTAAAACAAAGTAAAAAATACAATTTAATATAAAATTTATAGATTAATATCAAAAGAAAAGTTGAACCCTAAACTTATGCTTACTTACGCTTTGATGTAGAACGATCAAAATAAAATATTTAAGTGCATTAAATCCGGCAAAATATTTTTGGTATGTTATGGAAAGCAAATACTAAAACGCAGTCGGTATATTTATCTTTTGAAATTTGAAGGTTGGCCTGCTACCACTAAATGACCGAATCTTACTTAAAATTAAAACTAAACCAACTAATGCAAACGAATAGATTAATTAGCTTTAAGACTTTTTTAAAGTTATAATTTGTTATTATTCTTTGGTAAGTTGTAACTTATTTAACTTTTACCACAAAAATTACAAAATACTTTTAAATAATTTTCTAAGTCAAACATTGGAACATACGAGACCAGTACTGTTCATCTAATATTGTATAAATAAATATTTTAGATCTAAAAGTTAACAAGGAAGAAAAAATATTTTTATCATCGTATTAAAACGTGTACTCACAAAAGTTAATTAACATAATTTAAGTTTGAACTAATTTACATTTACATTCGAATAATTTGGATAAAATAAAGACATTGGAACCTGAAAAACATTCATTCGTTACCAAAACCTTTGAGATGTAAGAAAAGAAATTAAGACAAGTGGTAAGAAGTACTTACTATGGAACAAACCCTGGAATTGTCTTTACGTCAAAACCACTATTAACAAAAGATGCTAAAGGTCCAATTTCAAAAACAAATTTTTAAACAAATATAAAATGTACAAATTAGTAAATATTTAAAATATGATTTCGTTATTCGCAGATCGTACACTGTAATGTGTTTTAGATAAATATTAGTCGATCTCTAGCAAATAGAATGTATTGAGATATTAAGAAAACACTTTTATAGCAAGCAAAAGTTATTTCAAAACAGTACAAATAATTTTTGTGTTCAAAACAACTTGTTGATGTGTTGTATTGAACGTATGTAATCTTGCAATTTATTGAAAAATTTTGAGTAGAAAAAAAATTTACTCAACTTTTAAAAACCAAAAATGTTTAAAAATAGTTTATTTGAAGAAAAAAGTTTATTTATTAGGTGGTAATGATACTATCAACAATTTGATTAAAAAAATTTTGAAATATTTATATTGCACTAACAGTTGAAATAAAATAGCAAATTGATAATTGTTGAAACTTTTGCGATTGTATATTTTATAGATAAAATATTTAATTTCGGAGGTTTCATCATAATGATGCAGATAATAACAATTTAACAAATAACTTCTGTTTAGAGTTTAATACAGAATGTCACTCTTTAAAAAAATCAACTTAAATGAGTATTGCAAGAATTAATGTAGCTTGTGTAGTTCTTCAAAGAAATTTTGTTAGTTCAGGTGAAAGGAACAATAATGAAGATCAAGTAAATACAGAACAATCCCTGATATGATAAAACGTAATAATACCCAAGATTTAATTGTTGCGAATGATAAATTATTAAATACTGGTGTGAAAACAAACGGTTGTTAAATTTTTGTCAATTTTACAAAATATTACTCTTAAAAAACAACCAACCTATTTTATTTGAATAATGCTATTTCAATGGAAAACAGAAACGTAATATTTTCAAATGTCTTGTTGAAACGTGGTGGTGTTTAACTCAATATTTGCTGAGTCAGCAAGATAATTTTTTATTTATTATAAAAATGAATCATTTTATTATTTGTTTTTATCTTTATTTTATAAAGTTTAATCTTAAATTAATCTATGACATATTTTGGTATGGTGGCAAAATAGATACGGAATAAAAAAAAACGAGAAATTACTGAATTAAACTTTGCTGACTCAGCAAATATGAGGGTAAACACACTAACATTAGAATCGGATCCATTTCGGAATAACAGATTTCCAGTCACTTCTTCTGATATAAGCAAATATAAATGATCAAAAGAATTGATATGTTTAATTGAAAACCAAATTTTTTGTGTGAAGATACCACAGTTTTAAAACATTTTGAAATCAACTGTTTATTAATTGTCGGACATAGTGTTGTAATTTATAATTGAAATTTTCTTCGATTTTTACCTTATTTTTTTTAATAATATGTTTTCAGAAGTCATTTTTCTTTTGTTTATTAAAAAATTTAATTTAAAAAAACATAAATATTTCTTATTGACTTGAATTTGTTGTTTCAACAACTCACTTTAAAAAAAAAAGCAAAAAAAAAGCCATTTTAGTTCAATAGCCACAGCTCATACCATAGTAGTAGGAAAAATAAAAAGTATTATATATAGTGGAAATTACATATTGTTTGGTAAAACAAAAAAAACTGTATTAGTTATTTTAAAAAATATTAATAGATATAATTTTTTTTACTACAAGTTTGCTACTCTTTTGTATTTGTTTATAAAATTTTGAAAATTTAAAAAGCTTCTAAAAGTAGAAGTTTAGATAAAAAAGAAAAAATATAAATTATACCTTATTCATATTTGTATTAGTTTTAAAAATTCAAAGCTTTTTATCAATATTTAAATTATGTAATCATAAATGTTAAACAATTTGCCACAATAAAGTAGATCATGTCATTTTTGAAAATAAAGTAAATTTATTTGAAATTAAAAAAAACTCATTTTAATCTTAATTTCTGAAATTCTAGCAGAAATCACTGTAAAAGGTTGTTTTTCTTTGTATATGTGTCAACCACTTTGATTAAATCCTGGAATATTTTGCACATTAGAGAGTCTTCAAAGCTCTAATTAGGACCCATTCAACACCAGGCCACGCGAATTGGAGTGAAACAAAATGAGTACATAAATACCTAGTGACACAACTCATCAGTATTAGTATTAAAATCAAAAAATATATGTACAGGGTTGCCTCACACTCAGGATACTCAGGATTACTTAAACTATCTTAAAATTTTTGTAAATATTAGGATGTCTCAGGATAGTTTAAATCTGATTTTAAAGTCAAGCTGTTCTAGATAGTTATGATTATCTTTAGAAGCCTGAGAAATGTTTTAAGATTTTGAAAATCTTTGGCCATTTTTTAGATTTAAATAAAGTTTAGTTGAATTGATTATAATATTTTTTTTTTTTTACCCAATTTTGTTGAAGAAGTTGCTTTTTTATTGAATTTTAAAAGTTTTTTTTTTCTTAGGATTTCAAAAATTTCAGGGTGACTCAAGCAAATAAATGGTCATTCAGGACAGTTTTTTGACTAAAGCAGTAGAATCCCTGTGTATATTAATAAGTATTTACAACAATCAAGACCTTTTATTCACTTTTTTTATAAGGTTTATTTACTTGAGTGTTTTAAGCTAACTTACATAATAATAAAACACTGTTATAAAGGGTAAACTATGAGACTGATGTATTTTGTAAATAACAATAATTATGCAATTATGTTAAATTACTAAGTATTAAATACTTTAGCAAATTTTGATAATAAAGAAATATAATATGTTTTCAAATGTAATATTTCACTTTATAATATTTGATAAACATCATTTTCAATCTTCAATCTACACGGTTAAACAGGATGTCTACAAAACGTGGAAAACTAAATACAAAACCTGGAATAGGCTAAAAAACCTGTAATTTGTTAAATTTTTAAATAAAATTTTAAAGAATATGGAAATGTGAACAAAAATCATTAAAAAACCTGTAGTTTTAAACACATTTTTCATTTGAAGTACTAAATTTTTGATTTCACACAAAAAATATAATATAAAATTAAACTTTTTGTAATTATCAATTTAACAAAAAGCACATTCAAAGTAGCTTTACAGTATTTTATTTTAGTTGAACACTACTTCACTTAGTTTTTTATTTTAACTTAAAAATAAACACAAAAATAAGTATTTTCAAAAATAAGTGGCAACCCTGATGAATTTTTTAAGAAGGTTTATTGATGTTTAATTCTACTTTTTTAATTAAGATTTAAGTAAGCAAAAGTTAATTCTTTCTTTTTTTTCGTCAAAAAATACTTTTGGTGACATGTTGTTTGGCTAATACTCAAAAGATAAAATTTTAACCCTTAAAAACTTAGAGGGAAAATTGTTAAGCTTAAAATCCTAATCAAGCAACAAAACAACCCAATTATGTGATCCTGACCTATGAATTTAATATGTTTTAACCTTAAAAATTAGAGTTTAATTAAAATCTATCCATGGTACTTAGTTATTGGAAAAAAAATGAAAGCAAAAGTTAAATTAGTTTTTAATGTGGCTATTTAACGTTAAAACTATGGCATATAAAATTCAAGCTATAAAAAAAAATCCAGCACTTTGATATTGGATTGAAGAAAAAACTTTGAATATTAAAGTTATGTAAAATTCGGAAAAATTACATGTTTTGTTTTAATGAATTTAACTATAGTTAGTAACGAAAATGCAATTATATCAACATTAATCAAAAAAATTCTCGTTTAAATTTATATTATTCAAAAATTAAACTCCCACACATTTAGAGTATCATTTTAGTTATTATATAGATTTTGAAATGTTTGTTTTTTATGTTTAAATTTTTATTAAAAGAAAATGCTTAAAAAACCTGGAAAAATGTTGTAAAAATTAATTGTCACTATGGTATATTATAGAAAGTAAAAATATGTTAGTCGCAGTCTTTGTAATAAATAAAAAACTTAATTCCTAAACTAACATCTCTTTATTATATTGTTGGTTTAGTGATAAAAATTCTCTTTAAAACTGATTTAAGGGCCTAGTCTACTAAAAACCTTTTAGTTATAGAGTTGTACACACATAGTTAAAGTAAAATAACTCAAGTATTATTAAAATCAAGAAGTCTTCAGCTATTTGAGTGGACAGAAAAAAAATATTCAACCCAGTTAAACCCATAAGAAAGATAAAAGATTAAAAAAATTAACTTAAGCTGCTCAATAACAGCTTAATAATGAACTTGCAAATTCTAAATAACTTTTTATTAAAAAAAGATTGTTACTATACTTTTAATATTTAGTGAAGCTATTTCATCTTGCATGGGATATGGTAAGTTTTGTAAAAAAAAATAATATAGTTGTGTATAATGTTTTTAAAATGTTATAAATATGCTTAGATCTATCCTTTATGTTTTTGATGAGAAAAATTTAAATTTATTACAAAAAGTTTTTGAGAGATGTATAAGTTTCAAATGTCAAAAAAGCCTATAGTGACCAAAACAACAAAAAACTTTTTTTATAATGCAGCTTTATCCTAAAACACTCGTTGAATCCAAAACTTATTTATTTGCTTTTAATGAATTTTTTAATTGGTAAAAAACAACTGTTGCTAGTCACAGGGTTGCTTTATTGCCATACACCATAACTCAGGCTAGCTGACCTTTCTTGTAATTTTAGTTAGTTTAAAATTATCTATTTTAACATTACTATTCATATTTGGTAACCTTTAGTCTATTAAGCTGATTTAAGAGTAGTTTATGTCAAGTTTTTTGCTTATTAATATTAAAAAAGTTCTTATTAAACATGGTGACTCAGACTAACTGGCTTAAGTACAGGCTCTGTTTTCTTGTACTCAAAGAATGACACCTTGTTTTAGTCTTTTTACTTAATCTAAATTACAGTCAGCAGTGTCAGTATTTATTTTTATTTTGTCTTAAATTTAATTCTATTAGTACTTTACTTTGTAAATACAAGTAATTATTTTATTGTATATATAGATTTAAGCTTTTAATAAAGACCCTATTTTTTCGAATTGAATCTAGTTATAAAGCTTAGTAGAAAACATATAAAAAGCTAGTAACTTAATCTTCAAGTAAATTTAAGAGGCCAAATAATTTTAAATTTTACTTTATGCAAGTTTTCATTAAAAATTTAAATTTTATCTTGGTTGTTGATGTAGCATTTACACCTAGAAAAATAGTTTACCCCTACCAACTAAATCCTTAAAATTAAAAAAATATATATTTTACTGAAATCACGTAAAAGAAGTGTTCAATGCAAATGTGTTGACTGCAGTTTTAAAAATTTTCAACTTTATTTCAATCTAGGTTAAAATTATAAACTTAAGTGACCTAACTTTATTGGTACTCATTAGGTTTTAAATGTATTATTTAGTAAGTACAATTTATTATTTTAAAAAGTTATTAGAACAAAAGATGTAGTTATGTATCCGGAAATTTTAAAAATATTTAATTAATACTTAAAAAATTTTGGTATAAGGGTTGTCACACACTTAAAATAACTAAGGATATTTGTATATATTTCGGGCTGACCCAAGAGGTTTTTTTATAATAGAAATTCATAATAGTTGGATAAGAGTATTTAAACATTCAGGATAACTAAATAAATAAATACTAAATAAATAAAGATAATCAAGGCATGACTCGGAACTATTTAGGTTTTCTAAAATGAACTCAATCTAGTTTTAATCTCAGGCCAGTATTTTAGACATAAGTTTAAGGTTATTATAACTATCTGAAATATTCTTTATTTAGTTTAAAAAAACAAACTAAAACTATTTGATTCATTTTACTTCTTGTGAAATTTCAGTGGTAAGTTTAATGTAATAAATATTCAAATACTTTTTACATATTCTACTAAGTTTGATTTAGGCTCATTTGTTCTTTTTATCAAAACACAGGTTGGCTAACTTTATTAGATATAGTTTTAATTATTTCAAGTGTTTTTTCTTAATTTTATTTTTATTTTGTTTTTTTTCGTTTATTTTTATTACTGTACTAATATTCTATAAATACAAGTTTTAATTCTTTATTTTTAATCATATATCACTTCCTGCCTTACCACATTTAAACATATTAGTCGTTTTTATTTAAACAATATTGCAGTATTCATAATGATGTCTAATATTTGTAGTGTTAGGTATCTGTGAAAAAACAAAACAAAAGTATAAGCTTAATTAAATGAATATTATCAATTTTATAGTGTGGTTGAATATTTTGTTATTTCTATTGTTTAATTTAGTCTTCCAAAACCATTAAAAAAATTACACATTACAAGTTTATAGTTTTATTCATGTTTACTAACAAAGTATTTTAATTAATGTTGTTTTATACAAAACAAAAGTTTTAAAGTGTTCTTACATCCCAATTTTTCAAGTTCTAAAAAACTCTGATTTTATACTTTTATTTTTTTTTAAATAAAAAAAGCAATAATTCAGTTAAATTTTTAAATTTATAAATTTTATTTTGATAGAATTAGAATTTTTTTAGTTTAAAACTGTAATTTTTATAGTTAAAAACTAGTTAGTCATCGAAGTTTTTTCATAATAAACTATAAGTTTAAATACTCCTCTTAATCAAAAAGTAAATAACTATTGAAATAGCTAAACATATTCAAACTAATATTTTCAGATTTTTTATAACAAGATTAAACAAAGTATCATCAAGTTATGTCAGGTGAAAGTAATATGGACAAAATTGGTGTTAAAAGAATAAAACTTGAAGATAACCAGGAAAAATTAGCAAGTTTTGGTGCAAATTGTAGAAATTCAGTAGTTGATTGTTTCAAAAACAAATGCATGAAGTTTTTTACAAAACAATTAGATGATAAAAGTGTACGAGCTTACAACACTTTTGATAGTACAGGTAAGAAAATTAAAAAAATATTTTAGATTGATCATTTTGTTTTATTTAGTTTTGATATATTTTATTAATTTTAATTTTTTGTAGAGTTGTTTTGTTAGTTAAAGCATAACTTTTATGCTTAGAAAGGATTAAAAATTTAAAAGAAAAGAGTTAGTATTAAAATTAGATGTTATTAAAAAGTTTAAAAAAAATTTGAAAACTGTAAACTATATAAAGAAAATTTAAATAAATAGATACAAAGAGCATATTAGGGGTTAGTGATATATTTCAATGTTAATATTTACTTTTATGTAAATTATAAAGGAAAACTATAAATAATTAATTCAATTACAAAAAATTATAAAATACTTGAGATTTAGTCATTTTATTTAAATGTTACCAATTTAATCTAATTTACTGGAATATTTTACAGTAAAACTAATCAGAAATCCGAAAAATCAAAAAAAAAATTTTACCCATTAGTTTTAATGTATTATACTTGAGTAATCAGGATATATTCTTGTTATTAAAAATATTTATTGTAAAGATTTAGAAAAATTACGACCTAAAAAATAAAAGAACATCTAAAAAAATGTCTTTTTAGTTAAAAAAGACAACTTTTTTTTTTGGTAAAATATTAAGGTTTATTATTTACTTAAGACTTAAAAAAGACTGTTTAAAATGTAGGAAAAGATATTCTTCTAACAAAAAAGTCTCTTTTTGCATTTTATTTTTGCATTTATCAATGTATTTTATTAAATTCTTCGACTTTGTCTTATTAAATCTCGAAAAGTAGTGGATTTTAAGAAAAAGTTAAAAAATTAAGTTCTATAAAATATAATTAATAAATAAAAACAATTATTGTGATAAACTTTGTATTTAATAAATACTACAAAGGTGTTAAAATGACAATTAAAATATTTCTATGTTTTTAAAAAAATTATTGATTTTATATCTTACTTAATTTTAATGCATTTTTATCTGATAATAATTTTAAACCAAAATATATCAAATTTGAGTTTCAAATTTTGTTGTAAAGGGCCAGACTTATATGCTTGTCGGTTTTTGAAATTAGAGTTTAAAATTTTACTAAACATCTTAAACAACGCAAAGCCAAATCTCCTATCAGAGAACTGCTAGTAGACTACCATATCTTAATATGTTAAATTTAAAAAAGTAATACTGTAATATTTTTTTATTTTTTTAACAATAGTTACAAATAACTTATAAAATTAAAGATTTTCAATTTCTTATTTTATTTAAAATAAAACATTAATGTTGTTATCAATTACGTAGATTTCTAGTTCTAAAAATTAATCAATTATTCTAAGCAAATTTACAAATATGATGTTTATAAATAATTAATTTTTTAGATATACCAAATATGAGAGAATATGAAATTGTTTTAGCTTTGAAAATAAATAAGCTTTTGCAAAATGAAGATACATTCATAAAGATTAGCAAAATCCTTCAAGACAAATTAACAGTTAAAAATGTTGTCGTATTTTATTGTTTAGCTAAATGTTACAACCTAGCTACTATTTCTGAGTCGTCTTTAAATTATATAGAACGATGTTTTTCAATCGTAGTTGAAACTCAAAACTTTTTACATTTAGACTTCAGTCTTGTTGCAAAAATAGTTTCAAGTTCTGAATTGTTTATTCATTCAGAAGTTGAAATATTTAATGCAGCAATTACTTGGTTGAAATTCAATAGTGAACAACGTCACAAACATGCTAAACAATTGTTACTAAAAGTCCGACTTCCTTTATTATCAGAACATGCATTGAAATATATTACAGATAAAATTTCTTCAATTACTGAGATTTATGATAATGATAACATATTAGAAGAAGTAATAGCAAACAACAACTACTTCAAAAAAAAGTCAAATATTTCTTACACTAGTAGGTATTGTAACCAAAACAAATATAATTTGTTGATTTTTGGTCGTTCTAATGATAGAATGGATAAAGTTGTAAGTAAAGTAAAACAAATTGATAGAAGTAACATGAACTGCGTAAAATATCTTGCTCCAATGAATCAATGTAGAGAAGATTTTGAAGCTGTTTGTTTAAAAGGAGAAGTTTATGTTTTTGGTGGTGTTGATATGGCTAATAATTTTGTAAATTCAGTTGAAAAATATTCACCACCTACTAACACATGGACTGTAGTATCTAGTATGGTTGATGAACGCCATTGCTTTTGTTCTTGTGCGTTTATGAATAAAATATTTATATTTGGTGGTTATATAGATGATTTTGATGATGACTATGTAATAACAACTAAGCCCTGTTTAGAATTCAACACAAAACATAACAGCTTTAAAGAAATTGCTGAAATTAATGTAGCTAGATCGTATGCAGCTTGTACAATTTTTCAAGAAAGTATTGTTGTTTCTTGTGGAACGGATAATGATAATATTATTTTGAAATCAGTAGAATCATATGATGTGTTTGGTGATAAATGGTCATCACTGGCTAACACGATAAATCGTCATTATGGTCATAGTTTAGTTGTTGCTAAAAATAAACTGTTTGTTATTGATAATGGAAAAAGCAAATGTGAAGTATTTGACAATGTTTGTAAGAAGTTTATAGCTTTGAAATCACCAAATATTTATTTGAAGAAAGCTACGTCTATTGGAAATAAAATTTTAATACTTGAAGATTACAAAATTACAAAAAAATTAATTTGTTATGATGTTGACAAGGATAAATGGTCTGAAGAACAATTTGAAGTAACAAAAGACTTTATTTACTTTTCCTTTGCTAAGTTACCTTGGTATTAAATCGTATTTTGTTAAAAAATAAAGAATACTAATTAACTTATGCATAGTTAAAATTAATAGTTTAAGTTTATGAGTAGTAAAAGATATGTTTAATAAATTATGTATAATTTGACTATTGTATTTTATATTATTTGTGTAAGAAAGAGTTAAAGCTAAAAAAATTTACATTAGTTATTTTTATTACAATACATTTTAGTTTTCATGAAATTCTAAAGCTTGAAATTATAAGTTAAAACGTACAAAAGTTTATAAGAATTTGTAACAATCAAATATTGGCAGCCCCAAGGTTGAAATAAAATACTAATAATATTTAGGTAGACATATAATATAGTTATATCATCTAGTTCAATAAGTTTAACGTATTATTTCAATAAAAATATCGATAGTTCAGAGCATCTTGAACATGGGTAAAATTCTTACTTTACATAAAGTATAAACTTTTCAAATTTAGAACTGACAATACCTTTAAAATAGAGATTAAGAGTTTCCAATGTAATTTTTCGAAAAGGTCTATTCTACTATTTATCTTTACACTCACTATTGTTTTCAAAACAAGGTTAATTTGTTTGCGAATCATACTGAGATCCAATATTTGTGTTTGTTAAACTATCATAAGTTTTATTGATTTTTTATAAAATAATTTTATATATTTAAATATATAAGTTATTCCATAAGAGTTATGTAAAATTAACTTACATTTATAGAGGTTTCTGTTTTCGATTCTAGTTGAACTAGAAAAACTACACATATCTTTCTCTATGATTTTCGATATAATTGTACCAACAAAAGTTTTCGAACATATTAATTACAGCTTCAATATTTGATATTTTTGTTATAAGGCCTAATGACTGTAAAAATTGCAA
Source organism: Thalia democratica (assembly GCF_965202585.1). NCBI lineage: Eukaryota > Metazoa > Chordata > Thaliacea > Salpida > Salpidae > Thalia > Thalia democratica. The sequence goes on along the minus strand of NC_139165.1, from coordinate 114,930,700 downwards.
GACATTTTGTATAATTTCTAGCTCTCTAAAGATTTTATAAAACGAATTGGTACTGTATATTGCTATTTCTTTGATACTCGAACCATACTATTGTCTCGTACTAAATTTGCTTGAGTACATCTTGAAAACTAGAAGTAATGTTTCACACCTTTCTTTTCTTAATTCATTTTTGTCTCTAGGGAGTTAGCTGCTACCAGGCATAGAATAAACTATGTCAATAATAACTTTTAGGCTTTTCTTCGAGTTAGCTAAATATTTTTATAAAAATCTAATATTTTTTGGTCACCATCTACTAAAAGTAAAAACTCCTAAGAAGGTTAGGTATTGTTTGAGGTTCATGCGCAAAGCCAGAGTCACCCTAAGCCGTCTTAGGATGGATGATGGTTTATATATATTGAACCGGTCAGCCGAAGTTTTACTTATGTTACGCGGACCTGGCAATTAACTGTCTTAACGCGTTATAACAATATCGGTGACGGTTACTTAAGCTGCTAATGTTTAGAATTGAACATGCTAAATAACTTAGCTAAATCAATATATTAAACGCTAATTTAAAATTACACAATCATTTAAACTTAACCTAATTAAGTAGTAAGATTGTTAGATTGCTTAAAATGATAATATAAAGAAATCGAGTCTTAAAAACATAAAACGTATTTACAAATTAATAAAAATACGATGAATCACAATACAACAAACTGTTAAAAAATTGACACAATATAAACTACTTTCGCTCAAAAGCCAAAGTGATAAACATAACTCTTTATAACTAAACGTCTTTAGCGCCAGGCTACAACAACTAAAAACGTAATCGATAAAAAAGCTCTGCGATTAACTCACAAACGCGCTCTCATTGAATTTAGGTGGTTTGAATAATTTAAGTGAAATGAAAGAAAAAAAGCCTTTTTCGACTGCAAAACACTATAAAGTGTTACAATATAACACGGGCCTGTAGGTTATCCGCCAGAGGTCCGAGCGCAAAGCCGGAGTTACCGTAGACTGTCCTAGGATGCTTGGTTATATGTGTAACGCGGGCCTTGCGGTTACTGAACATAACGCGCTTTTATATACAATAATCCTTAGTTCGTTTTCAGGCTAATTTTTAGACTGACTTAGCTAACTAATTTATTAAGTTTTAAATGTTTATTGAATTATTACTACTGTTTAATTGTAATTAGTTTATAAAACTGTAGATAGCTTAAACTAGGTAGTTGTCAAGCTAATCAAATTATGTGTACACCAAGCTGCAAAAACTACAATCAGTGCACCCAGAGATCTCATTTTAATAAGCGCCGTTAGTGGTGGGACTACGTAAACACTTTTATTAGTGCATTTCTTTATAAAAGTCACAACTCAAATTACTTTTACATGCAAACCATTTAACAACTAAAGCGGAATCTTTTTAATTCATGTTTTTTTTTATTGACTTCTATATTTGTATTACCTTATTTTCACAATGATATTTTAGTCATATGGCTTTCTATTACATACTTATTTATTGAACACTTCTCTGCAAAATCCTAAGTTCAGTATTCTTAAAATATATTATTAAATATTAACTACATACTTAATCTAACTTTATCATTTTTTATTTCTGCACCCCTAAAAATTTTTTTGCAACCCAAAAAAAGTATGTGTTCACCTTGACAACTACTGGTTATACAACTAAAATCGAGTCTGTAAGTTAAGAATGTGTTTACAGTGATTAAATGTGCGAAAAAGTATAACAAACTAGCTAGAAAGAAATACTAAGTAAAATAATCCAGCTGACCTGATTTAAAATAAAAACAATCGACATCGTTACGCTAGTACGCTAGTAACGTTGTATAATAAATATGCATGGTTGATCATAAGATACAAATACAAAGTAATAGTACAAGTAAAAGCAACAAAAAGCTCAAAAGCAAAAACCAAAATCCGTATTTAAGTTAACTGCTTATAACATAAAATAATTTTGAATTGTATATATAATATATACACACTGAAATATAAAATATATAATATATTTTATATAACATGACACTTGTATGAATAAGAATAAAATTAAGTATTGTTTAGTTCTAGCACAACCAAATAAAGAAGCTCAGAAATTTTAAAATAGTAGATTTTTTTTAGTACTAAAGTATGAATCTGTATTTTATAAACAATAAACTGAAAATATCTATGGTTTAAGCCTTTCAATTAAAACTTTGTTTTAAGAAAGCACATAATATGACATACATATTTATTTTTGTTAGATCATAGGCCTGGTGTAAGAAAAAACATTTTATTTTTTGAATTATACACCACGGATACAGTTTTATGTTTATCCCTGGACATGTTATTCGTTGTAAATAAAATAGTTCTTGTTTTTTTAGTTTTAATTAACGAGTTCTTAAAAAGATTACTACTCAAGTTTTAGTTGTTTTTTAATAGAAAAAAAAATCTTTTTTTTTTTATTAACTTTAATTTAAGATCTTTTATGGTATAACCAGGTTTTGTAGAAGCTAAATATTTAAAAACTTTCCAATATAATATTTATTATGCTTAAAAATATTAAAAGTGTGTTTTTAAAAAATAAGAAAAAACTATTTAGTTTATTGTTGTTCAATTGACATATGCAACTTAAGAATACCGACAACCTTAAATAAAATATACCTAGGTATTGTAAGTGATCGGGTTGACGGTTGTTGTTTAATTGACATATGAAACTACATAATTCCAACAACCATAAAAAAATATACCTAGGTATTGTAAGTAATCGGGGTAACGGGTGTTGTTCAATTGACATATGAAACTACAGAATACAGAAAACCTTAAAAAAAATATTTCTCTGTATTGTAAGTGATCGGATGATGGGTGTTGTTCAATTGACATATGCATTTACTAAATACCAAAAACTTAAAAAAAAATATATCTAGGTATGTTAAATAATTGGGGTAACAGGTGTTGTTCAATTCACATATGCTACTACAGATTACCAGGAACCTTAAAAAAAAATACCTAGATACTGTAATTGATTGTGGTGACAAATGTTGTTAAATGACATATGCAACTGCATAATACCGACAACCTTTAATAAAATATACCTAAGTATTGAAAGTGATCGGAGTGACGGGTGTTTTTCGATTGAAATATGCAACCACATAAAACCGATAACTTAAACTAAAATATACCTAGGTATTGTAAGTTATCGGGGTGACGAGTTTTGTTCAGTTAACACTTGCATATTACAGAATACCGAGACCTTTAAACAAAATATTCCTAGGTATTGTAAGTGATCGGGGTGACGGGTGTTGTTCAATTGACATATCCATCTACAAAATACCGAAATCCTAAATAAAAATTACCTAGGTATTGTAAGTGAATGGGTTGATGAGTGTTGTTCAATCGACATATGCAATTACAGAATATCAACAACCATAAATAAAATATATCCTGGTATTGTAATTGATCGGAGTGACGAGTTTTGTTAAACTGACATATGCAACTACAAAATACCGACAACCTTAAATAAAATAAACCCAAGTATTGTAAGTGATCGGGTTGTTTGGTGTGATCAATTGACATATGCAATTACAGAATACCAAAAATCTTAATTAAAATATACATAGGTATTATAAGTGACCGAGTTGACAGGTGTTGTTAATTAAACAATTGGAACTGCAGAATACCGACAACTTTAAATAAAATATACCTAGGTTTGTAAATGATCTAGTGACTGGTGTTGTTTAAATGATATCCGCAACTACAGAATATCGAAAACCTTAAATAAAGTATACATAGGCATTGTAAGTGATTGGGTTGACTGGTGTTGTTCAATTGACATATGCAATTACAGAATACCAAAAATCTTAATTAAAATATACATAGGTATTGTAAGTAATTTGGGTGACGGGTGTTGTTCAATTGACATATGCAAATACAGTAAACCGACAACCTGAATAAAATATACCTCGGTATTGTAAATTATTGGGGTGACGGGTATGTTCAATTGACATATGCAACTACAGAAAACCGACAACCTTAAATAAAATATACCTAGGTATTGTAATTAATCAGTTTATTGGATGTGTTCAATTGACATATGCAACTATAGAATACCGAAAACCTTTAATTCAATATACCTAGGTATTGTAATAGATCTGGCTGACTGATGTTGTTCAATTGACATATACACCTATCGAAAAACAAAAACCTTAAATAAAATAAACCTAGCTGTAGTAAATAATCGGGGTGAGGGGTGTTGTAAATTAACATTTGCAACTACAGAAAACCGAAAACCTTTAATAAAATATTTATAAATATTGTAAGTGATTGGGGTGACAGGTTTTGTTAAATTGACATGTGCAACTACAGAATACAGACTACCTTAAATAAAATATACCTAGGTATTGTAAGTGATCCGGTTGACGGATGTTTTTTAATTGACATATGCAAGTACAGAATACCGACAACCTTAAACAAAGTATACCTAAGTATTGTTTATGATCCGGTTGACGGGTGTTGTTTAATTGACATATGCAAGTACAGAATACCGACAACCTTAAATAAAGTATACCTAAGTATTGTTTATGATCGGGATGACGGGTGTTGTTTAATTGACATATGCACCTACAAAATAACGAAAACCTCAAAGAAAATAAATATAGTTTTTGTGAGTGATCGTGGTGACGGTTGTTGTTCAATTTACATATGCATTTACATAATACCGAAAACCTTAAATAAAATATTTCTAGGTGTTGTAAGTAATCGGGGTGACGGTTGTTGTTCAATTGACATATTCATAATACAGAATACCGACAAACTTGAATAATTTATTAAGGTATTGTAATTTATTGGGATGATTGGTGTTGTTTAATTGACAAATTCTACTGAGTATCGTAACCTATCACACTAAATATAATTATACTATTTATAACTAATAGAAAGAATCTCAACCATAATCTACTTGTGCTCATAAGTCAAGAATTCGATGAGATTTTATTCATAGAATATAAGACTGATTGAATACAGAATAACGCAAAAATAGTCTACATGGATATATTAAGTCATCGGTTGTGATAGGTATTGTCCTATTACATTAAAATACTGAGTGAATACAGGCAATTGGCAATAAAATATAAATGAGCATTTTAAGTGGTCTAGGTTACTGATGTTTTATATTTAACATACGCTAACTAGACTAATCAATTAAAAAATCGTCTTAACAAACACTTTTTTATCCTATATATTGTCATATTATTGTTTGAATAGTGCTTTTAAATTAATTAATATCTCAAGTCCGGCAGAATAAACTTTGAAAATAGTGATTTTTTGCTTTTTCTTGAGTACAAGTTTAAAACGGCTGTATTATAATGATACTTATTTAACATTAAGCTAATTTTATCAATATTTATTACATTTTAAGAAATTAAACGAGTTTTAGCAACTCTGTAAAAGCAACATTAAGTTTATTTTAGAGTAATTTTTTAAACGGCTGAATTATTAGTATTATTAACTTTACTTAAGTTATAGCTTTTTTGCGAAGTCTGAGCTCTTTCAATTAAGATTTGTTTGTTCTAAAACGAATTAAAATTAAAAAAAAAAATTCTTCACCTTGAGAACTATTTTAAACAGCTTCAACATTGTCTACAATTGAATTAGAGCTTTATATTTAATTTTTAATACACTCTAAAACATTACTGCAAAGTTTTAGTTAACTTTATAAAGAATTGTCAAACCGAAATTCGAAAAAGTTAATTTTTTGTTTAATTTGAGCAATAATTCAAACGGCTATAAAATACTTGAATTAAAGATTTAAAAATGAAAACTTTATATTTTATATACTAATGAAGATTACTGCAAAGTTTGAGTTCGTTCTGTAATTTTGTTCCTTTTTTAAAATCTTGTTCTGGCCGTATTAACATAGAAAAAACCTAATTGGGAGCTTAGAATCTAAAATATAGTTTTCCAATTTCTATTATATCATGAATGTAATATAAATCAAAAAAAAAAAATGTGTTTTTACTCTTTAATTAGTACTATTAAACCTGATTCTAGGCTACTTTTTTAAAAGGTGAACTATATGACTTTTTGTGTTACCCAATCAGAGTAGCCTATAAAAAGGTAGTTTAGAAAAGGTAGCCGAAAAAGACACCAATGTCTTGTGACTAGGATTATCAATGAAAGATTTGAAAACTTGCAAAGTGTAAACTAAATGGTCAACATTTTTCAAAATAAAATCTTTTTTTTTTGTATAATTAAACAGTGTACAGTTTACAATAGCAAAGCAAAAGTTTTGTAAATTTATAGGATAGATTTTAGTATATTAAAAAAATAAATTTCTGTTTTACTTTGAGTAAAATTTATTGCTGTATAGAAGTATTTTTTACTGTTAAAACTATCTAAACTATTCTACAACAATAATTTAAATTTACCTTTTTAATTTATTTATATGTTAGCTTGTATATTTAAACACTTCAATCAGTTATCATAAAATTAACTTACACTCCTTAACAATGTTATTCTGGTAAATTGATGTAAAACAAAAAAATACGGTTTTAACTTTAATTACAAACATTGTTTATAGGAACTAAGGCCCCTAAATTTTAAAATTTACACCGAAAAGATTTACAAAAACACTTAATAAGCTATTAAAAATAATGTTTGATCATTTTATTGCTGCACATCAATTAAAAAAAAGCAATTTAAATTTTATGTAAAAATATTTTCGTCTTAAACTGCAATAATAATTTGGAAAATTTATAAAAAAAGTAGAAAGTATATGCAAGCCTATAATTTATAAATTGTAAAGTCCCTTTAGTTTAAAGCTAAAAATATTAAAATATCAATGTATTTAGCGACTTTTTATATACTATAAACATATAATTTATTAGAAAAATTAATTTTTTTTGTCTAAGCTAAACCACCACTAAAAATTTATTATTGTTGTTTATTTTTAGCTGTCTGTACCATTCACTCAAAATTTATAGTACTAAGATTATGCAAAAAAAGAATATAAAATTGGTAAAGTTTAAAATTTTTAAAAGTTTTAATTTATTTATAAAAAGTTATAATAGAATCAAAATCAGAATTTTTATATTTTAAATCTCATACATTTCAGGCATTCTAAAAACTAGTTTTTAAAACAATTGTAAGATCATTTTAATACTTAGGCAACTTCACACATGAAAAACATAAAATATTTTTTGTAACATCACATGATTCTTCAGACCATTCATCTTTATTAACATCATAAATAATAACTGATGATTTGTCATCTTGAATAATTACAATTTTATTACCAATCGACATAGCTTTATTCACTGATATAGTGTAAGATGATTCAAGAGCTACAAAGTTCTTACTAACATTGTCAAAAACTTCGCATTTGTTATTTCCATCACCAATAACAAAGAGTTTGTCTTTTACAACAACTAAACTATGATCATCATGACGATTTATCATATTAGCCATTGATGACCATTTATCAGCAAATACATCATATGACTTGACTGAATTTAAAACGTTATGATTGTTATCCATTCCACCAGAAACAAAAATGTTTCCTTTAAAAACTACACAAACTGCTAATTCTCTCGATTCATTCATTCTAGCTACTTCTTTAAAATTGTTGTTTTTTGTATTGAACGCTGAACAGGAGTTAGTTGTTGCATAAATATAATCACTATTATTATAAAAAGAACCACCGAAAATAAATATTGTATCCATAAATGCACCAGCACAGAAGTACCGACGTTTAGCAAGCATATCAGTTAATATTTTCCAAGTATTAGTAGAAGGTGAATATTTTTCTACCATATACACCGGTTTATGAGCTTTATCAATACCACCGAAAACATAAACTTTTCCTTTTAAATAAACAGCTTCAAAGTCTTCTCTACATTCATTCATTGAAGTGAGATAATTAACATTATTCTTATCGATTCCATTAATTCGATTTACTTTGCTTACAACTTTATAAAATTTTGTCAAGTCACAACCACCACAAATTAACAAATTAAATTGATTTCGGTTACAATACCTACTTGTGTAATAAACAGCTGATTTATTTTTAAAGTAGTTGTTTTTTGCTAAAACTTCTTTTAATATGTTTTCATGTTCATTATTTTTACTAATGGAAGAACTTACATCTAAAACATATTTCAACGCTTGTTCTGACAATAAAGAAAGTCAAATTTTTAGTAACAATTGTTTTGCATGTTTGATACGTTCTTCATTGTTGTATTTCAACCAACTAATTGCTGCATTAAATATTTCAACTTCTGAATGAATATTCAACTCAGAACTGTCAAGTATTTTCACAATTAAATTAAAATCTAAGTGCAAAAAGTTTTGAGTTTCAACTACCATTGGAAAACAACGTTCTATATAAAGCAAGGATGACTCGGAAATAGTTGCTAGTTTGTAATGTTTAGCAATAAAATGTGACAACATTGTCTTTGCTCACTTTTTCTTTAAAAAAAATCGGATACTTTTATATTTTCATTTTTATTTAACATCAACTTATTCAGTTTCAAAGCTGCTACTAATTCGTTTTCTTCAATCTTTGGTATATCTGTAAAAACAAAACACATGTATATAAATATTTAATTTTTACTAACCTTAGTTTTACTTTATTAAAATGTTTAATTAACATTAACCTTTCTAGTTAAATATCCAACCTTTAAAATGATCTTCGTTATATTGTTGGTTTAAAATAACATTTTTTAAACATAAAAATAAGACTTTGCTTAACTAAAAAACTTAAGGTTTTAAAAAATAGCTTGAATTTTTGAATAAAATAAACTGGATGTAAAAGATAATGTAAAATGTAATGTAAAAGATATGTTTGAAAATATACTTATTAAATTTAATTACCTCGTTTAGAATGTTCTTTAGAAGATTTGCAACATATACTTTCAAATTTTTTTAGCATTTCTCTTTAATTTATTTACTAACTCATACATAACTCAATGCTCGTTATTTTTGACAATTATTTTAAATCTGAAAAAGTTATTATTTTATCTTTAACTATTAAATATTATTTAAAATAAAACAAAAGTGAACGGTTTTGAACTACATTATGTTTTTGTATTTAAGCTGTAAATAAAGCAAATGAACTGTTTTCATAAACAGTAAATAAACAATTGGAAATAAAATGTTGTGATAGAAAGTATTGTTCATTGAACGAAAATAAAAAGCTTTAAATTCTTAGTTCAAGGACCTTGTGTACAATTTAAATATGATTATTGTGTAGTATACCATTTAGATACAATTTAATGTCGATGTCAAGGACATTAACACTAAAATATGCTTAAATTTAAGTTTACCTTTAATATAAATTTTAAATATAATTTAAAAAAAAAATACCTAAACTGTACAATAAAACTATGAAAATACTGTTTTTTAAAGATTTACTGTGTGAAAGAATTGACATTGAAAGATAAAAATTGTGAATAAGCTATGTAATCACGTTGACTATCTTTATATATATAAAAAGCAGTTTATCTTTATTATTTAAGTGATTAACTTAGTCTTATTTCATAAACTATTACTTGAATGTCTATTTGTTAATTTAAATGTTAACTTCAATTCTAACTAAACAGTTTTATTTAAAGTTAAATCATTTAGAATATTTTTTTTTTTAGATTTATCACATACTCAAATATCTTATTTTTAAGGTAAGTTTAGATCCTGTCACAAAGCTAAAAATTTAGAAATTAGTTTTTCAAAAACAATAAAAATTATATTCTTGAACAAAATTGGTTGAAAAAAAATTTTGAGGCTAGATCAACTTATTCCTGTTTTGAATCTATAAAGACTTTGAATGATCTTGAGATTTTTTACAAATCTGAAGTCTATCCTGAGATTTTATACAAAAAATCATAACTGTGTTAGTCATCAAAAATTAAAAAAAAAGCTAAGATTTTTTTATCCTAATAATTCTGAAATTTTTAGCATTTAAAATGTTCAGAGTTGAAAATGTTTGTAGCAACCCTGTTAGAATGCAAAATACTTGCCTGGAATTTTCGAAAAGAATATTTTGAGTTTTACAAAATAATCTTAAATATTTATAGTTACCCTGAAAACCCTGAACAAATGTCACTTTCAAAATTTCATTGCACATATTTGATAAGTTTGTTTCAACAAAAAAGGTAAAAAGCAACTGGTAGCTGACTGTTATGATATAAACATTCAAAATAAATAGTTTACCAATATACACTTGGCATAATAATCAGGGTGGCCAACTATTTTTGAGAAAATTCTTCCAGGTTTTATAAATTTCTTGAAAATTTAATGAAGTATACATTTAAATACCTATACAAAGTTAAAAGTTTAATTTATAATAAAAAGTTTTACGAGAGATATAAAAAAATTAAAGAGATATTATAAAGCTAATTTAGACGTATTTATAAAAGAAAAAATGATGATGATGACAAACACTTTTTGAATATATTGTAGACTTTTCGAGTCATATCAAATTTTCACTACTTAGCATGTAAAATTGTTAAAAAACCCTACTTGTTTAGATTTTGTTTAAAATACTTAGTTTTTCCTTTTTATTTTAAAGTTATCAAATACCAGGTTTTATAGCCTTAGAATTTAATCTAATGTTTTTTTAACTTTTAATTATAGAAAATAAAAAAGTATCCTGCATTTTAAATTATACCCTAAGTAAGCTAGTGTTTTAATATAATTAAAAACATTTAAAGTACTTTATGGTTTATAACTTTTAATCTTATAACAAAACTTTAGTTACAACATTTTTATTTTAGAAGAGTTAAAACTTTTAATCAAACAGTATAACTGTAAGAAATATAAAATTCAACTAACAAATTTAAGTAAATTATTTCATTCTTACCTCTGACAGAATCTTTATTAAAAATTAGGAAAAATTAAAAAAAAATATTAAGAACAAACTGTCCGCAGTAATATAAAAGATACTAATTAGTTATTAAGTAATTTTCACTTACTAGTTATATCTAATATTAAGAAGTTTTTTGAATTATAGGCTTTTTGTATCAAATCAATATTTTAATAATTAAAATGTAAAACTTGTTTAAAATTTCAAGTTTTTTGTTGATTTTTGTTTAAATTTCATAATTTTTTTGTTTTTAAAATAAATTTCGAATTCCAGGTTATTTTAACCTAAATAGTGAAATACCAGGTTTTTTCAGAGTTCCAGGTTATGTCGCCATCCTCATTTATTTTTTTAAGATATAAGAACAAACGGATGTATATCAAAAATTACAAAATATATATTTTACATTTTTAAAATCATATATTGTGTTTCAGTGAAAGTTTGTAATTTATTTGATCTTCAATTTCTTAAACTAAAAAAAAAACAAATAAATTTTAAATCGAGTTATTTTAAATAACTTTAAAGTCCCTTCGTGATTTAAAGTGTTGAATTTTTATCTTTTGAAAATTTTCCAGACAACTTGTCACTGAGAGATTTTATACTCTAAAAAATATAACTTATTTTTAATTACTTTAATTTTAATAGAAAAGTAGAATTAAACATGAATAAACCTTCTTAAAAAACTCATCAGGGTGGCCACTGGTTTTTGGGTTTGATACTAGTTTAAAATTGATAACTGTGTAAAGTAGTCCTAAACTAAAATAAGATACTGTAAAGCTACTTCAACTTTTTTTTAACAAAAATAAAATACTTTGAAGCTACTTTGAATGTGTTTTTTAACAAAAAATAATTGATAATGACCAATAAGTTTATTTTACACCATACTTTTTTGTGTCAAATCAAAAATTTAGTACTTAACATGTAAAAATTGTAAAAACACCAGGTTTTTTATTGATTTTTGTTTAAAATTTCATATTATTCACATTTTATTTCAAAAATTACTAAAATTACAGGTTTTTTAGCTAATTCCAGGTTTTGTTTTAAGTTTTCCATGTTTTTTGGACACCCTGACTTAACCTTGTAAATTGAAGATTGAAACTTATGTTTTTCAAACATTATAAAATAAAAATATTACATTTGAAATCATATTATATTTCTTTATAATCAAAACTTTCTGAAGTAATCTTCAGTAATTTAAAAAAGTTGCATAAAAAATTATTTTATAAAATACTTCAGTCTCATAGTTTACCCTTTGTAACAGTGTTTTATTACTATGCAAGTTAGCTTAAAACACTCAAAGTAATAAACCTTATATAAATAAATGAATAAAAGGTCTTTTTTGTTGTAAATACTCATTAATATAAACAGGGATTCTACTACTTTTGCCAAAAAACTGTCCTGAGTGACCATTTATTAGCTTGAGTCACTCTGAAACTTTTGAGAACCTAATAAAAAAAAAACTTTTAAAATTCACTAAAAAACAACTTCTTTAATAAAATTGGGTATAAAAAATATTTTAATTAATCCAACTAAATTTCATTTAAAGTCTAAAAATATGGCCAAGGATTTTCAATATCTTAATACAATTCTCAGTTTTCTAAATAAAATCATAACTATTTAGAACAGTTTGACTTTAAAATCAAATTTAAATTATCCTGAGTCATCCTGATATTTTCAAAAATTTAAAAATAGTTTGAGTAATACGGAGTATCCTGAGTAAGTGGCAACCCTGTAAAAATAATTTTTTGAAAATAATACTAATAATGATAATTTGTGTCACTAGGTATTTATATACTAATTTGTTTTACTCAAATTTGTGTTGCCAGATGTTAAATGGTCCTAATTAGGGCTTTGTAAACTCTTAAAAGTGCACAATATTCCAGGATTCAATCAAAATGGTTGACACATATACAAAGAAAAACAACCTGTTACAGTGGTTTCTACTAGAATTCTAGAATTAAAGATTATAAAGAGTTTTTTTTCAATTCAAAAATAATTATACTATTTTTTATTTAAATGACATGCTCTACTAAATAGTTGCAAATTGTTTAAAATTTATGATTACATAATTTCAATACTGATAAATAACTTGGAACTTTTAAAATTAATACAAATATTAAAAAGCTATAATTTTATATTCGTTTCTTTTATTGATACTTCTACTTCTAGGAGCTTTTCAAATGTACAAAACTTTATAAACAAACACAAGAGAGTAGCAAACTTGTAGTAAAAACTTCACTATTAACATTGATAAAAATAAGTAATACAGATTTTTTGTTTTAGTAAACAATGTGTAGTTTCAACTAAGTAAATAAATTTTGATTTTCCAACACTACTATGGTATGAGCTATGGCTATTGAACTAAAATAGTTTTTTTTTTGCTTTTTTATTTAAGTGAATTGTTGAAACAACAAATTCAAGTCAATTAAAAACATTATGCTTATTTAACTTAAAGTAATTAACTAAACAAAAGAAAATTGACTTCTAAAAACATATTAATGAAAAAAAAAATGGTAAGAATAGAAGAAAATTTCAATTATAAATTACAACACTATGTCCGACAAATAATAAACAATTGTTTTCAAAATAATTTAATGATGGGGAATCTACACACAAAAATTATGGTTTTCAATTAAACATCAAGATTCTTTTGACCATTTATATTTGTTTACATCGGAACATTATAATTTTCGCTTTTTTTTACTCCGTATCTATTCGCCACAATAAAAAATATATCATAGATTAATCTAAGATTAGACTTTATAAAATAAAGATAAAAAGAAATAATAAAATGATTTACTTTTATATTAAATGAAAATTTATCCTGCTGCCTCAGCAAATATTGGGTGAAACACTACTACGTTTCAACACAACATTTGAAAATATTACCTTTCTGTTTTCCATTGAAATAGCATTGTTTAAATAGATATAGGTGGGTTGTGGTTAACAGCAACTATTTTTTTTGTAAAATTTACAAAAACTTTAGAACTGTTTGTTTTAACACCAGTATCATAAAATTCATCTTTCACAACAATTAAATTGTGGGTACTTCTAGATTTACTATCAGGGACTGATGACAATTTATCAGTAATCACATCATATAATTATACTGTATTTAGTTGATCGTTTCTAGTACCACTAGAACTAACAATATTTACTTGAAAAACTGGGCAATCTACTTTAATTCTTGCGACATTCATTCAAGTTGTTTTTTTAAAGTTGTTACATTTTATATTAAACTTAAACAAGAGTTATTTGTCGAGTTGACATGTAATAACCACCTTAAAATACTTAACTTTAAATACTTCAAAATGTATTTGATTTTTTGTTATTGAAGACATTTCTTTAGTTCTCAAAATTTCTTCTATCAATTTCATTTACAATTGCAAGATCAGGTACTCTACATTTTATGCAACATATCAATAAATTGAACTTGTTAAGGTCACAATACAATACCTACTTGCACAATAACTACTTGTACTGCTTAGAAATTATTTTTGCTGGCAATAAAAGTATTTTCTTAATATCCCAATATATTATCGTGAGCTAGAGAATGAAATTGTTTTTATTACAATAACTATTTGTACAAAAACTAGTTTTACTGTTATGTGAAATAAGTTTTGCTTGCTATGTTAGTATTTTAATAATATCTTAATACATTCTTTTTTGTTCGAGAATGATGAATTTTAATCTAAAACATGAATCAATGAAAAATTAGACAATAAAGCTAGTTTTTTTAATATGAATCTTTTTGCATATTTACAATGGTTTTTATTGATTTTTTTAACCGATTGTTTGCTTAATCAAATATCTTCACTTTTGTGTGAGTAGTTCAAAATTATCAAGTATTTTTAAACTAAAAGTAGGATCTAAATTAAAAGAAGTTTTAGGTTTCAACCAGTAGTGTTGCCTTGTTTTTCTTTAGGAGGTGCAAACATTGAAAATAAAAACTTTAAACTTTTTTTTTCAATTAGCCAAGACCTTTTTTAATACAACTATTGGAACATAAGTCACCAGTAATATTACAAAAAAAATTGCAAGACATACAGTTTCAATAAAACTAAAACAGTTTCAAGCAATTTTGTCAGTATAACACAAAGTTTACAAGAGATCAAATTTAAAAAAATTGTTTGGGAACAAATCAATCATGAAGTAATCAAATATTATTAAAACACAAAAGCAATTATACTATCATTAATTACTTAAAATCATCTAAGCTTGCTTACATTACAACCTATCTATATCGCGTTATAACTAAGCATCCATCCTAAGACGGTTTATGGAGACTTTGGCTTTGCTTAAACCTTCTTTGAAACTTTTACGTGAAGTAGATAATTATCCAAACAGTTGGAATACTTTTATAGTTTTTAATAATTTTAAAAGAGTATATTAATTATTAAGGACTTTATTATTACTATGTTTTATCTAGGCCTAGTAACAGCTAATTAGCTAGAGACTAGAATGAATTTAAAAAGGCAAATATATGACATCATTTTCTAGTTGTCCTTTGTTTAAACCTTACAAACCATTAGACTAAAGAAACCTAAATTGTAAATAATATCAAATTAATTTCTTGAATAGAACCTCATTAAGTTAGTTAATGTCAACTCTAGGTAATGAACTGAACCAGCTTATACTACTGAAAGAGCGGATATCTAGCTCAATAAATAAAAATTAAAAGGGACGTGACCCGGTCTACTTAGCAGACTGTATAGATCACCAATGGGATGGATATAAGGGCATCGAGGTAATCTAGTCAGAGCACAAAAATCTCAAAATGATTATAACAGCTTGTTCAAAGTTGTAAGTTTCATTCTTAAAATTGATTTGTAAAGAGCTGAGATTACCAAAATACTAGTAGGCGCGAAGAACTCATATAAAAGCAGAATGTGAAAATGGTATTGTTCGACTATCATACAACTAGCAATATACGGAATCAAGTCATATTAAGAAATTTATAACGTGTCTTGAAGCTTCTCTATTCATTAGGCCTTTTAACAAAAATATCGAATATTCAAGCCGTAATTAACATGTTCGAAAAATTTTGTAAGTACAACGATATCGAAGAGCTAAACCTTAGAGAAAAAATAAAATTTGTCTTATTTTCTAATATATTACCTTTTCAACATACGTCTTTTTTAATTTAGCTAGAATCGAACACAGATCAACTGGATGTTGTTAACTTAAAGTTATTTTTAAAAAATTCATCTAGAAAAATCTACAAATATATAAAAAGAGTCCAATGAAAAATCTATAAAAGTTGTAATGGTTTATTAAAAAAGGATAGACCTGTATAAATAAAAACTATAGATTTTAGTAAGATTCGCAAACAAAATAACTTATTTTTAAACTTTAAAGTAAAATTTAATAGAACATGCCTTGTTTAAATATAAAACAATAATAGTTTTAAGTCGCTAATTTAAAGATAATATTAGTCTTAAATTTGTTAATTACATATTTTTTGTAAAGTTAGAGTGTTTGCCTAAATTAGAGATGCTCTGAGCTATCGATACTCTTACTGTAATAAAACATCAAATTTGTGGAATCCAGTGATGTATGTATGTTAAACATTATGTATGTTAAACATCTAATTAAACATTATTAGTGTTTTACTTCAGCCTTGGAGTTTCTTAAATATAATAGTTTCGAATTCTGATAAACGTTCGCATATTTCAACTTATAGTGTCAAGCTGTAGAATTTTTACAAAACTTACTTGTACTGTAGTAAAAACACTACTAATGTAATAATAAATTGCATTTAATAATTGCCAAGTTAGATTTTCCTATAACCTAACAGTAATAAAAACTTTACCATTTTAATATACATGAAAAACTCAGTTATAAGAAAAAGGTTTATCACTTAATTACACAAAACATGTTAAAATAATATTTTAGCCGACGTTTGCTGAAAATGTTCTAAAACTATGAAAACAGCAATAATTTTTTTTATTGTTCCCACCAGCAAAGAAGGTTATAAATTTTTGCATGCTAAAACTTAGGTTGAGCTATAAATATAATGATATTTTTTCATTAATTAAATAAACATTATCAGTTCTTACTCAAATAGATTATATTTAAACAATAGTTGATAATTTCTATTTAAAAAATGAAAGATCTTTTCAATGTTATTGTTTTGTAAAATACTGAGACAGTAGTTATTTAATAGTTCTTAAGCGTTTTTTTCCCTTTATTTAAACTCTGTTAATGCTGTAATTCAACCGAGGTTTCCTTGAAACATGTAGAAAGTTTGAAAGTAGTAAGTTTTAATTAAAAAGTTCCCGTTTAAATAACTTAAGTTTTATCAAGGGTTTCGTAAATAATGCGGCTGATAAAAGATACATTTGTCCAACAGCAAACATACAACCGACCTCTATTTTGTAACAATTATTTATAGCTAATAAAACATACAAAACTTTCATGTATTTAAAGCACTAAGTAAATATTTTAATTTATAAAACACTAAAAAAATATTTTACTTTTAAATTTTCCTAACAAAATAAAAAAAACATAACAGTCAAATTATTTTATGTTTCATCATATGGTTTATTAAACAAAAAAAAAGTAACGTTATAAATGTTATGTTCTAGGAGCTGGTGCACGACGAATCTTTTAACTTTCAAATTGCAGACCAAAGATACCTTTTAACGCTTTGTCCAGAACAAATATAATATATTTCTTATATAAATATATATACAAAATACATAAACTTTAACTACTGATCTAGACGTCGAATAAAATTGTAAAGTCTTCAGTCTATTTTAACTTAAATACGTTTCAATACTGAGGTAATTTAGCACAAGAAAATTCTTTAAGATCTTTTGTTATTCCACATGATTCTTCAGACCATTTATCTTTATCAACATCATAACAAATTAATGATTTTTCGGCATTTTGAAGTATAACAATTTTATTTCCAACAGACATAACTTTGTTTAAATTAATATGACTGTTAGGTGATTTAAGAGCAATAAATTTTTTATAAACGTTGTCAAACACTTCAAAACTATCTTTTTTTCTACCGATAACAAATAATTTATTTTTCACGACTACTAAACTGTGATCATCATGACTATGTATCATGTTAGGCATTGATGTCCATTTATTAGCAAATACGTCGTATGATTCTACTGAGTTTAAAGCATTATCACTGTATCCACCTGAAACAACTATATTTCCTTGAAAAACTACGCAAGCGGCACCCCATCTAGCTACACTCATTCCAGAAATTTCCCTCCAACTTTTTTCTGACCAATTTTCTTCTTTTGTATCAAATTGTTGGCAAGAGTTAGTTGTTTGATAGTTATTAAAAAAATGACCACCAAGTAAAAATATTTTATCCATAAATGCACAAGTACAAAAGTACCGACGGTTATCAACCATATTAGTTACAACACTCCAAATATTATTAATAGGTGAATATTTTTCCACCGATTTTACCAAATTTATAGCAGCATCAATACCACCAAAAAAATATATTTCTCCCTTTAAACAAACAAGTTTAAAATAATATCTTTCATTTTTCATTGGAGTAAGATATTTAATACTGTTTACAGCATTTCCATAGTATGGTTGTAAATTACTCACAACTTTTTTTATTGTATCATTTAAACTACCACAAGTTAACAAGTTATATTTATTTTGGTTACAATACCTACTTGTAAAATAAATATTTGACTTATATTGATAGTAATATTTGTTAATAAAAGTATTTTTCAACATGTTAACACAATCATTAATTTCAGAAAGTAATGAAACTTTATCTAAAACATATTTTAGTGCCTGTTCTGACAACAAAGGAAATCGAACTTTAAGTAATAATTGTTTTGCATATTTGCAACGTTCTTCACTGTTGTGTTTCAACCAAGTAAGTACTGCATGAAATACTTCAACTTCTGAGTGAATATTTAAATTTGAACTTCCAAGTATTTTCACAATTAAATTGAAATCTATGTGTAAAAAGTTTTGAGTTTCAATTACCATTGAAAAACAACGCTCTATATATCTCAAGGACAGTTCGGAAACAGTTGCTAACTTGTAAAGTTTAGATAAACTATAAAAATTAAAAACATTGTCTAAGGCTGTTATGTTTTTGATTGTTTGGTAGATCTCTGTACTTGTGTCTTCTTTTAAGAAAACCTTATTTATTTTCAAAGCTAAAACGATATCTTGTTCTTTTACACTTGATACATCTGAAAAATAGAAATATTTAAGTATAAAACTGGTAACCTGTTTAAAGTAATTTAAACATCTATAAAGATAAGATCTGAATTTTTAGAAACAATTTAAACGTTTTATTATATCATGCCGTTATTATTGCCATAAAATAATTGTTAAAAAATTTATAAAAAAATGTTATGAATATTTTGTTTAATAAATCATCTTAACTTTAATGTAGGCAACGAGATGATCATAAGATTGTTTGGATAGGAAATGGTTATAAAAGTTTAATGAATTCCAGACCATTACAGAAAAAAAGCAAAAACAATATATATTTGACCCTTTTATCGAAATCTTTCAACTTAAATTCGATATTCTGTAGTTTGAAAACAACAAAAGATTAAAATATCAACAATTTACAGAAAACATTTATACTTATAATCAATGTTTAGTGTTAATGAAATATGTTAATTGTTTATTTAAAAAAAAGATTCGTATTCAACTATTTCGTGGTTTTCTAGAAACAAAACTTGATAATATTTATTAATTGCAAACAAAAACAATAGTTATCTATAAGTGGTACTTTATTTCATTATAAACTAAAACATTTCTTTACTAAAGTTTACTACTTGTTTTTTTATTGAAATTATTTAAAATAACTCTATCTTTTCACTGTTTTTGCAATTGAACAATCATTTGAGATATGTAAAGAAAAAGTTGGAGAGTACTTTAAAATCTTTAGATAAAGGCAAAGTTTCAAAGTTCGACATAAAATTCCTACACTTTAAGTTAATTTATTTTTATTCTTATAATATTCTAATTTAAAAATAATAATTATTATTTTTCATTAAATAAACATTTATAATTTTCCGAAAAAATTTTTTGAACTAATAATTTTTTTGTCATTTTATTTCTTAGTCTTTACAATAGGACTTTGTTTATTCAAAAAATCATTTTACAAATCTAATTCAATACCTTGAATGATTAATAAAAATATTTTTTTCAATTTCTAAAAATGCTAAACAGTTTTTAAGTAAAACTATTTTAGTCAATATGGTTAATTTTGAATAAAAAATGTATATATCACAAAATATAGACAAATTTTACCTTTATAAAAATATAAATGTGGTCAAACTATTAACCTTTAATATAAATGTCAATGATATCATTATAAAAGATAACTCAAAGCCTTTATGTCCTTAACACTTTTAGTTTCTAATATATCTATTTAAATTCGTATTAAAAGGGTTAAGAGTATACAAGACTTATACACTGTTTAAAAAATCTGATGAATATAATAAAAAAAAAATAAATACAAAAAAATAGAAATAAAAAAATATTATTTAAGTTTTTTTACCTGTAACGTTAAAAGTATTGTAAGCTTGTACCCTTTTCTCATCTAATTGTTTTGTGAAAAAATTCATGCATTTATTTTTAAAACAGTCAACTACTGAATTTCTACAAGTTGCACCAACACTTGCCAATTTTTCATGGTTATTATTAATTATTATTCTTTTAACATCAGTGTGGTCCATATTAGTTTCATCTGACATGACTTAATAATGTTTTTCTAATCTTTTTACAAAGAAACCTGAACATAATAGTTTGAATATGTTTAGCTATTTCAATTATAATTAATCTTTTTAATTTAGAAAATAATTTTTAACTTATAGCTTATTACAAAAATTATTTTAAAAATTAACTATTTTTTACCATTAAAAATAACAGCTATAAATTTTATAAAGTTCTACTTTAAAAACAAAACCTTTTTTAAGTAAAGAATATAACTAAAATGTTGTTACTTAAAAAATTGAATTAAAAATTCAGAGCTTGTTAGCACTTGAAAAATTAGGATGTAAGAGCACTATAAAAATTTTATATTGTATAAATCCACTTAAACTTAAAATACTTTGTAAGTAAACATGCATAAAACTATAAATTTGTAATGTGTATCTCTTTCAAATTGTTAAAAACACTAAAATTAACCACAAAACTAACACTAACAACAATAAAAATAGAATATATACTTTATAAATTTAGCTCATATTTTGTCAATTACAGATACCTATTACTAAAAATAATAGACATCATTTTAAATTATACTATGTTGTTAAAATAAAAAAGACAAAAATACAAAAGTGTTAAGGCAGGGAGTGATAAAAAGATAATAATAAAACATCTAAAAATTAAAAAAAAAAAAGTTTTATTGTAAATATAAAGTCTAGTCTTTTTTAAAGATATTTATTATTTCTTTTTAGTGCATTATCAAAACATAACTGATAAGCTAAATTTATTTTTTAATAACAAGTTTAAATTTCATTGTAAAATTGCTAAAATGACAGACAGAAAAAAAAATCTTTTAGTAAATTGTTTTTTGTTTTATCCTAATATACTATACTTGAGTAATATTCTTTTATAAGACTTTTGCTACAATTGCAACTCTTTGCAGGTGTCAAAAGCAAATTTTAGATAAATTTTTATGAAAAAATATTTCTTGGGGGCGCATACTGCAGTAATAATCCTAAAAAACTTTTAGTTACATAACCTAGTATTACATATGATAATATATACTAAATTTCACAAAAAGTAAATTAAAGTTAAAACTAACACAAAATATTTTGCTAAAGTATTTAGGTTTGTTTATTAGCCAAATATTTTAATTATGAATTTTGTGTTTAATAAATTAAAAGACTTGAAGTTATTAAACAACAAAATGTTTTACCTTGAAATAAAAATAGTTTAAATTAAGCAAAACAGACATATAAAGCTTATGGAAGGAAAAACTTTAATAATTTTTCAACCAAACAGAAAAAGAAGTTAAAGATAATTATTGGCACTAAAAATAATTGTACTGATATAAGTTATTCAAAACTATTTACAGAGTTGTAAGTTTATTATATCAGTCTGTGTTATATAAACTACTTGTAAAACATAATTTTAAAAGTTATATTTATAAAGTAGAGCGTAACTAAATACTAAAATTTATTTAAATAGTAAAACAAATAAAATTTAGGAAAAATACAAAAAATAGTTAAAACTATATTTAATAAAGCTAGCTAGCCTGAGTAGAGGACTAAACCAAAAGTTTTATTTTAAGGGCATAGGGGAGGGTAAACACCCTTTTTTAGTTTTTGATCTTATTTTATATAGTTTTTACTAAGCTACAAAATGCTTTTTATAGATTAAAAAAATTCAAAACAGTTTTTGAGATATAGCCGGTCAAAGTCGGAGCCAACAATAGGTTCCTTATAGGAGGCGCAAACTAAAACGGCAAAAATAGACTATTTCACTAAAAATCTATCTTCTCCTACGTTTTTTGAGATAACTACCTCAAATTTTAAGGAAATGTTCCTTAATATATTTAGAAAATTCTGTTGTAAGGAATTTTAAAAAAATTGAAAAATTAAAATTTTATATAAAAAATAAACAAAAAAAACAGTTTTTTTTTTGTTTTTTTGTTATAAAATTTTTATTTTTTAATTTTTTTTAATTCTGTTCCCACAGAATTTTTTAAATATTGCAAGAAACATTTCCTAAAAATTTGAGTTAGTTATCTCAAAAACGTAGAAGAAGATATATTTTTAGTGATTTCTAGTTATTTGCCGTTTTAGTTTGCGCCTCCCATAAGGAACCTATTGTTGTCTCCGACTTTGACCAGCTATATCTCAAAAAATATTTTGAGTTTTTAAAATCTGTAAAAAGCATCTTGTAGCTTAGTAAAAACTATATAAAATAAGACCAAAAACAAAAAAAGGGTGTTTACCCCCCCTATGCCCTTAAAACCTAAGTCTAGCCTTATAAAAAAGTACTTAACATACTAATAAATTAAATTTATTTTCCATCTTAAAAAATGGCTTTAGATTAAAACTATGTTGAACTCCTTTAAAAAAATTAATTTTTTTGAGTCATGCGGAGATTTTCTTTATTCATTCTTATTTTAAGTATGTAAAAAACTCTTAAGGCTATTCTGAATTTTTATTATAAAAAATTAATCTATCTTGGGTCAGCCCGATTTATAAAAAAATATACTTAGTTATTCTGAGTGTGTGTCAAACCTAAAATAAAAATTTATTCATAAAAATCAAATTTTTATAATTTCTGGATAAATAACTATATCTTTTATCATTATTACTCTTAAAAAAATAAAGGTTAAATAACCTAAATAAAACATTTAAAACTTAATGAATATCAATAAAATTTGTTTTCTTAAGTTAATCATTTTTACCAAGATTAAAATATAGGACACATTTTTGTCAAATTGAAAAGGAAAAATTTAAAGTTTACTTTTATTTAACATAATTTAAATTAAATAAAGTATAGACTTTAATAGAATTATAACTAGCTAAATTGAAATACTGTTCAAAGGCTTATTTACTGGGTATATATGTTCACGTCGAGCTTTTTTTGTTATGTTGAACAAAATATTTTATGATGTAGTTCTAGTAAATTGTTTACTAATATATAACAGTAAAACTAAACCACAAACTAAAGTAGTCTTTAAGGTTTTCTTTTTAATTATAACGTAACAAACTTTTTATTTTAAACTGTTAAATCTTTTAACTAACTTTTAGTGTTTTGATAACAGTATATGGCATGATTTACAAATTTTGTTAAAAAATTAATTTTAATAACAAAAGAAAAAGTTTATATACTATGGAAACAATATGTAAGAAACAAACTATTTAATGGAAATACTTTTTTTTATAATCAGGGTTGTCAAAACTATAAAGTTATAGAAATAAAACATGTAAGTATTCCAGATTTTACATAAATTTAACATTCAAAGTTTTATCTTTTTAATTTTTTCAAAAACTACTAAACTTGTATTTTTTTAGCTTGAATTTTATATACCATAGTTTTTAAGTTAAATAGCCACCTTAAAAACTAATATAACTTTTGCTTTGTTTTTTTTTACCATTGATTAAGTACCATAAATAGATTTTAATTAGATTTTAACTTTAGGGTCAGAATATATTAATACACAGGTCAGGATCACATGATTGGATTGTTAAATGTATTTATATGCTTGCTTATGATTTTCAGCTTAATAATTTTCCTATTGTGTTTTAAAATATTAAATTTTATCTTTTGAGTATTAGCCAAACAACATGTCACCAAGAGATTTTTTTTATGAAAAAAAGATAGAGTTTACTTTTGACCACTTTAATCTTAATTAAAAAGGTAGAATTAAACATGAATAAACCTTCTCAATTAATTCATCAGTCCGGCCACTAATTTTGAAAATACTCGTTTTTTGGTTTGTTTTTAGTTTAAAATTAAAATATGTGTGAATTTGTGTTCAACTAAAATAAGATACTGTAAAACTACTTTAAATGTGTTTTTTTTATTAATTCATAATGAAAAAAGTTTCATTTTATATTACATTTTTTGCGTGAAATCTAAACTTTAGTACTTAACATGTAAAAATTGTTTAAAACTCAAAGATTTTGATGATTTTTCTTCAATGTTACATCTTATTAAAATTTTATTTCAAAAATTTTTCAAATTACAGGTTTTTTAATTAACTCTAGGTTTTGTTTTAAGTTTTCCATGTTTTGTGGACACCCTGACTTAACTTTGTAGATTGAAGATTGAAACTAATGTTTTTCAAACGTTATAAAATGGAAATATTACATTTCAACAATAATACATTTCTTTATAATCAAAATTTGCTAAAGTATTTAATCTTCCGTAATTTAAGACAATTGCATAAATATTGTGTTCTATAAAATACATCAGACTCATAGTATACTTTTTGTAACAGTGTTTTATTACTATGCAAGTTAGCTTAAAACTTTCAAAGTAAATGAACTTTATATAAATAAATGAATAAAAGGTCTTTTTTGTTGTAAATACTTATTAATATAAACAGAGATTCTACTGTTTTAGTCAAAAAACTGTCCTGAGTGACTATTTATTTGCTTGATTCATCCTAAAATGTTTGAAAACATAAGAAAAAAAATAAAAAAATTCACCAGAAAACAACTTATTTAAAAAAAATTGCCTATAAAATAAAAAAAATATTTCAATTAATTTAACTGAATATCATTTTAAGTCTGAAAAAATGGCCTAAAATTTTCAAAATCTTAATATAATTCTCAGTTTTCTAAATAAAAGCATAACTATCTAGAACAGCTTGACTTTAAAATCAAATTGAAATTATCCAGAGTCATCCTGATATTTTTAAAAATTAAAAAATAGTTGAGTAATACGGAGTATCCTGAGTGTGTGGCAACCCTGTACAAATATTTTTGACATTAATATTTATACTGATAATTTGTGTCACTTGCAATTTATCCACCAATTTTATTTCACTCAAATTTGTGTGATCTGCTGTTAAATTGGTCATAATTAAAGTTTTAAAAACTCTCTAAAGTACACAATATTCCAGGAATAAATCAAAGTGGTTGACACATATACAAAGCAAAACAATCTGTTAAAATATTTTTTTGCTAGAATTCCAGAAATAAAGATTATAAAGAGTTTTATTTTCAATTCAAAATAATTATACTTTTTTTTTTTTAAATGACATGCTCTTCTAAGTTGTGACATATTGTTTAAAATTCGTGATTATATAATTTGGGTACTGATAAAAAGCTTGGAATTTTTAAAGTAATACAAATATGAAAAAGTTATAATTTTGTTTTTGTTTCTTTTATTAAAACTTCTACTTTTAGGAGCTTCATAAATGTACAAAATTCTAAAAACAAATACAAGAAAGTAGCTAACTTGTAATAAAAATTTGATACTTATTAAAATTATTCAAAATAACTAATACACTTTTTTTTGTTTTAGTAAACAATATGTATTTTCTACTTTGATTAATAGTTTTTGATTAAAATTACTACTATTGAATGAGCTGTGGCTATTGAACCAAAATGGCTTTTTAATTTTTTTTAAGTAGGGAATTGTTAAAATAACAAACTCAAATCAATTAATAAAATTTATATTTATGCAACTTAAAATTATTGATTGAAACAATAGAATGTTGATTTATAAAAAAACATTAACAAAAAAATATTATGCTAGTAATAGAAGAAAATTTCAATTATAATTTACAACACTTTTTCCAACAACTAATAATAAATTTCAAAAGATTTAGTAATGGGGAATCGGCACACAAATAAATAACTTTTAAATAAACATCATGATCCTTTTGACTATTTATTTTAGTGTACATCATATTAAATTATTCGAAATCTGTTATTTTTAAATAGGTCCATTATAATGCTGATGAGTTTCCCCTAATGATTTCTGAGTCTGCAAACTTTTCTAATTTTCTTGTTTTTTTTTATTACATATCTATTTGCGACCATACTCAAATATATCATAAATTAATCAAAGATTAAACTTTTTAAAATAAGTATAAAAAGAATGAGAAAAAAAAAATTATACTTAAGATAAGAAATTCTTATTTCGCTGACTTAGCAAATACTAGTTAAAACACCTCCACGTCTCAACATAACATTTTAAAATATTACGTTTCTGTTTTCTATCAAAAAACCTTAATTCAAATAAAAAAAGGTAGGTTAATTTTTAAGAGCAATAATTTTTTTGTAAAATTGACAAAAACTTCTGAACCGATTGTTTTAACACTAGTATCAAATAATTAAATTGTGGTAACTATTAAACTTTATTATATCAGGGATTGATGACAATTTGTTAGTAAATACCTTATAATATTTATTATTATGTATTCAGTTGACCTTTATTACTACTTCCGTCACCTGAACCTACAATATTTTCTTGAAAAACTAGACAATCTGCATTAATTCTTGATACGTTCATTAAAATTGTTTATTCAAAGTTGTTACATTTTATATTAAACTTTTAACAGGAGTTGGTTGTTGAACTAAAATCATTATGATGAAAACCTCCAAATATAAATACTTCATCTATAAATGTACAAACACAAAAATTTCAACGATTATTAATATGCTATAATATTCAAAATGTTAGTATAATATGAATAATTTAAGTATTATTACAATCAAGAAGTCTTTATTTATTAGAGTGGACATTACAAAAAACTATTCACCCCAGTTGAAGCCATTAGAAAATAAAAGGTTTCAAAAAAACTAACTTAAGCTCCTTTATCAAGGCTTAATAATGAGCTTGCAAAATCTAAGTAACTTTATAAAATAAAATTTTTACTTAACTTTTAAAATTTTGTGAAGCTATCCTATCTTGCAAAAGATATGGTAAATTTTGTAAAAATTGAAAAATATAAATGTTTATAGTGGGATAATGATTTTGAAAATGGTTTAAATATGTTATATCCTTCCTTGATTTTTTTTTGAAAAGATTTGAAACTAAAAGTTTATTAATGAAGTATAAAGTTTCAAATAACATAAAAAGTCTTTAGTGACTAAAACAGTATTTTTTTTTATTAAGCAGCTATAATCATAAACACTCATAGAATAAAAAATTTTATATGCCGTCTATGGTTTTTTTTTTATTGGTAAAAAACAACTGTTGCTAGTTACAGGGTTGCTTTGTCGCCATACAGCATAACTCAGACTAGCTGACCTTTTTTGTAAGTTCAAATTTAGCTTAAAGTTTTTGTTTCTATGTGTTACTCTTACTATTTAGTAACCTTTAATTTATTAAGCAGAATTAAAATAAGTTGTTGTCAAGTTTTAGGCTGTTAATTTTTTCAAAGTTTTTCTTAAGACAAGGTGACTCGGACTAATTGGCTTTAATTTAAGCTGTATTTTCTTATATTCGAAGAACGACACCTTGTTAATTTTATTTATACAATCTAAATCAATGGTGCTACTATTTCATTTTGATTGGTCTATAATTTAATTCTATTAAGTTAAATACTTTAAAAATACTAGTAATTATTTTGTTGTATAATTAATTTTAAGCTTAATTGATAATATTCAAAACACAAAGGGAAAATTACGAAGCTCAAAATCACAAGTAAGCAATCCGATCATGTGATCAGTAGCAAGCTTGGCAAACTAAATATATCACTGTCAAAAATCCCCGAGAGTTGGATGTTTTAGTCTCAAATGTAAATAAACATTTATAAATAGTTATAACAGTTAATTTTAAATCTTAAGATAGGTTTTCTCATTCTAAAAATATCAGAATTAATTTAAGCAAAAATATTTTAAGATTAACCATTTAAACTTTTAATTTGTTAAATAGCAACAAATAATACCATATAGTTATTTCTTTATAACAATTCAGCCTATAATTTACAACTCTCCTTTTTGGACAGAGTATTCACAAAACAAAACTTATTTTTGTATACTATAAATAAGAGATAAAAGTAATAAAGAAATGAAGACCTTTAAGTTTAATGTACTTTAAAGAACTTATGTGTTTAAGTTTATAAAAATCATACAAAAAAAAGTTACTAAGTGATATTAATGATATTGTATTAATAATAATATGTTGAATGAAAGATTAAGTTACAAAAAAAAATTGCTTTATATTTCGAAGTTTTTCTTTTCTTTTTTAAAACTTTAAGCTTAAAATAATTTAAGAAGAACTTTTTTTTTGTTATTAATAAAGATAATAATATGTAAAAATATATTTTAAACTGTTAGTTTTAAAATCAAAGTGTTAAAATTGTTTTTGTACATTGTAAACAAAAATTAAAAGTTATGTAATTTAACATTATAATAAGTTTATAATAAGTTTATATAAGTTTATGAAATTTTATCAAATGTAAAATATGAGAAAAGTAAGTTAGCTATATTTTGTTATTTTAGCTTTCTGGTTACTATAGAGATAGAACAGCTGTAATTAGTCGTTTTTAAATTTACCATGCCTGCATGTGATCTTTATCTCAAAAAAAAAATGTTCTGATAGTAATGCTATTAAACTTCAATTCAAAATCAATCCACGATGTTTTAGTTATTGGTAAAAAACAATGGAAACAACAGTCATATAATAATTATAAACTGTCAATTTAACCAAAAATATTGAAATCTCTAATTCTTAAAACTCAAGCTAAAACTGTAACTAGAATTTGGAACTTCTGAAAAAAACTTAAAAAATTTTTGAATTTTAAAAACATGGAACAGCCTAAACTTTAACAAGTTTTATTTCTACAATGTTTTTTTATTATAAGGTTTCTACAATGTTAGCTAAGAATAGGCTATTTATGAATGATAGTTAATATTTAATTTTACAAGTATAAACTAAAATTACTATTTGTTACTGTTTATTTCATAAGTGTACAACTTAATATTAATACCATGATCTGTGCATTCAAAATAAATCATAACAATATTTTTAAATTTAAGTAGTGATCAGTTGTCGGGTTAAAAATTCAAGTAAAACTATATACCCCAGTTAAAGCCGTAGGGAAGATAAAGTTTTTTTTTTAACTTATTTAAGTTCCCATATAAAAGGTTTATAATGACCTTGCAAACTCTTAAGAAATATTTCTGAACTACAAACATTTTACTTTGCTTTTAAATGTTTGTGTAACAATCGAGTCTTTCAAGGGTTAGGGTTAGCTATGTAGAAAAACAATTTAGATGTATTTAGAAGGATACTGTTTTTGTAAGTGTTTAAATATATTCTATACCCTTTTTTTAGTTTTTACAAAAAGTTCCTTGAATAAATTAAAAAGATTAAAAAATTTGCATTTAATCAAAAGAGTTTTAATGAAGTTCTATCCAAAACACTCATTTAATTTATAACTTTAGTTTTCTATATATGAAAAATTTGATTATTTTTAAAGTGGTAAAGAACAACTGTTGCTTTTTACTGGGTTGCTTTATTGCCATAAAGCATAACTCAGGCTAGTTGAACTTTTTTTGAAATTTTAAAATTAGTTTAAAAATTTTACTCTTACTTATCACTCTTATTATTTTGTTTCTTTTAGTTTTTTAAGATTACTAACAGTTTTAGTCAAATTTTATCATATTTATATTTTTCAAGTTTATTTAAGACAGGAATACTAAAGCTTGTTTGCTGTTAGTCAGTCTGTATTTTCTTTTATTCATAAAATGATACATTATTAAAATTTTATCACAATCTAAGTTTCAGTCAGCATTGCCCCTTTTTGTTTTTTTGTCTACAATATAATTGATTGATTTAAATAATTTATAAATATAATCAATTATCTAATTTTATTTTTTTTTATTATTTAAAGAAAATGCTACTATTTTTTATAATTAAATCTAGTTATAATTTTTAGTAGAAAAGATATACGAGATTAATAAAAACATCCTTATGTAAATTTAATCGGCCAATTAGTTTTAAATTCTACTTTATAAAGTTTTTAATTAAAAAAATAAATTAAAGTTAAGTTGTTGAAGTAATCTTCTTTAAAAATTTTTATTCAAGTTTTTTAAAGCATGCCATAAAAAGTTTTTTAATGAATAAAAGTTCAAAGATGTCAAAGTTTAAAATATTTATTTTTTTATGTCATATATTAAAAAAAAAGTGAAGTGTTTTTTTCACTTTTGTTTATAAAGCAAAAACCTTAAATACTTCTTTAGTTTTTTTTTTGTGATTTATCTATGTTGTACGATATTAGTAAACAATTTAGTAATAGACATCATAGCATAATTTTGCTTAACAAAACCAAAAAAAGCTTGATATGTTTGTATAAATCATTTTATCATTTTATATTATCTTATCAAAGACAGTAAATAAGCCTAAGAACATCTTTAAATTTATCTAGCTGTAATTTTAATTTAACCTGTAATGTATTAGATTCAAATTATGTAAAAGAAGTTTTTGATGCAATGTGTTTACTAAAATATTTTCATAATCATTTTTGTTTTATTCTTAGTATCTTGGTTCAAATGATATTTAAGTAATCTATATTTATTGGTATTTAATAGGCTTTGCATACTTTATTTAATAAGTAAAATGTATCATTTTGAAAAGTAATAAAAATAAAAAACTAGGTTATATATCCGGATATTATAAAAGAAAATATATAAGATTTAAAACAGGGTTGTCACACACTTTAATTAACTCAAGATAATTTTTTTCATAAAATGGGCTGACTCAAGATACATTGTTTTTATAATAAAAAATGGGAATAGCTTTAACAGGTTTTAACACATTCAGGATAACTCATGATTTTAAAATAACCGAAATATCAGGATTACTGAGACCAGTTTTGGATTTCTATAAGGCACTTAATACAATTATAATGTTAGGCCAGTTATTTTAGATATAAGGTTTAGGTGATTAATACTATAGAAAAAAATATTTTATTTATTTAAAACAAACTAAAAATACTTGATTTTTTTACTTATTGTGAAAAAAAATATTGCTAATTTTTCCCTAACATATATACAGAGGGTTTTACCCACACTTTAGCTACTCAGTTTGACTCATTTGTTAAATTATTATTGAAAAGTAAATTGAGTATGTTGGTAATTTTGTTCAAAATTAATATGCTAAAGTATAAAACAGTAAATAGCTTTTAATTTTTAATAAGAATAAACATACTTTTAAAATAGTTTATAGATTTTTTAGTTAAACCTTTAAAAATATTTTATTACTGTCTTTATAAATATGGTAAAAAGTTTGGTACAAAGACCTAGTGTACAAAAAAACCTTTAGGTTTTGAAGTCATTCACCAAAACAGTTTAATGTCATGTCCAGGACAGACTCCCTGCCATATAAGACTCTCTGTCATAACACCGTAAAAAATTTTGGTCTTTTTCATTTAAAAAAATATTATTTTTAACAAAGGTGTCCACTATTCTGGTAACAGGCAAATGAAAATTTATATTAAGCTCAACTCATAGATTATTATCAATATTTCAGTGTAGTTAATTAAATTGTTTTATTTTTTGTGTTTGAGTTAGTATTTAAATCCATTTCAATAATATAAACATTATTTCAATCTAAAAATCTATTTATTCTTTAAACTTATTTCCACTATAAGGTACTAGTAACAAGTTATTTTATAAATTAAAAAACAAACTAGTATTTAAATAGCTTAATATAAATACACTATTTTTTTTAGATTTATTTGGAATAAGTTAACAAAATTATTATCAAGTCATGTCTGGTGAAAGTAATATGGACCAGTTTGTTGTCAAAAGAATAAAAATTGAAGATAACCATGAAAAAATAACAAGTTTTGGTGCTACATGTGGAAAGTCAGTAGTTGATTGTTTTAAAAACAAATGCATGAAGTTTTTAACAAAACAATTAGATGATAAAAGTGTACGAGGTTACAATACATTTTTCAATACAGGTAAGATAGTTTAAACACTATTTTAGATTGATCATTTTATAATAACTATATAAAATAAATTGCATTATTTTTAATCTTATAGATTTTATGTTTTAGTCAAAGTTTTGTTCTGATAAACTTCAAATTCTAAAATAGCATAATACTACTTTTTAGATGTTATAAATAAGTGTTAAAAATTTTGAGTACTGTTAACTACTTTATTATAAGAATTTAAAAAAATATAAGTGAATTTAAAGGTATTAAGGGCACGAAGGGACTAAGTAATTTTTTTTAATATTAGCATTAAATTTGTATAAACGATTAAAGTTTTGACTTCATGTACATTTTTTAAGACGCTTTTTTACTTTAGAGATATATTCATTTTCTTTTAACGTATTATTCATAGTCATATTGACTGCCATATTTTTACTGTCAAAATCAGAGATTAAAAAACCAATGGAAAAGATTTTTTCTTTTTTAATTTTGAAAGTTATTGAACTCAAGTTTTCAGGAAATATTTCTCAAAATTTTTAAGCTCTGTTGTAAAGATTAACAAAAGTTAAGACAAAATAAATAAAACACAAACTTGAAAAACGTAATTAAAGAAAAATTCTATATTTTGAACAATAATAGTGATAATAATATTTTTAAGATTATGTAAAAAATTATATTAATTTTTAAATAAAAACTATTTTCCGCTATTTTAGCAATAATTTATAGAAGGATTTCATATATGTGACTTTTTCTTCTCATTCTTCAATATATAATTAAATTACTAACAAAAATTATAGTTCTTTATAATAAGATCATTAAGTATAAACAAATTTTTTTTCACTAGAAATTTAATTGATAATATAAGTGTGTCAAAATAAAAAAATAAAATATAAAGTTGACATACTTTATTACAAAAATCCTCCAACTCATAACAGCACATAGAACTATTTAAAGATAACTATTGGTTTTGTTTTCAATTGAAAATATCATAAAAAAATAATTTAGTAATTAATTATAGATAAATACGAAACTTAGTTTTTACAAGAAATAGCGCTAGATATAATTCCTAAACATTAAATTCTCCATTAGTTGCAAAATTTTTCCCTGGTTTTATTTTCAAACCTAACAATATCAAACTTAAGTTTTGAAATTTATTCTAGTGGGTCAGACTTACATTCTTGTGTGTTTCTCCTTTCACGTTCCGAATTTTACTAAAATTTTATAAACATTGTCTTGCTAGACATCTTATCAGTGATCTATTACTAACCTACCTCTAACTTAAAATGGTTAATTGCTAAATATCTTTTGTTCAAACTTATTTTTTATTTATTAATGACAATTAGTAAATAGTTGTAATGTAATAAATAACAATATGTAAAATGAAACGTTAAAATTAATACTGAAAATGCAGAACTCTAGTTTTAATAATGTATCAACAATTTCGATAAACTAACGTACTTGATATAATATGTTATTTTTTTTCTAGATGTACAAAATTTAAAAGAACACGAAATTACTTTAGCTTTAAGAATAAATACGCTTTCGCAAAATGAAGATACAAACCTAAATATCAGCAAAATCATCGAAGAAAAAATTGCTGTTGAAAATGTTGTAATTTTTTATAGTTTAGCTAAATATTTCAACTTAACTAAATTAACTAAGTCATCTTTGAGTTTTGTAGAACGTTGTTTTCGAATGGTTGTTGAAAATCAAAACTATTCGCAGTTGGAATTTAGTTTTCCTGCAATTATACTTTCAAGTTCTGAATTAAATATTCACTCAGAAGTTGAAATATTTAATGCAGTAATGACTTGGTTAATACACAACACTGAAGAACGTATCAAAAATGCTAAACAATTGTTACTAAAAGTCCGTTTTACATTGCTGTCAGAATATGCATTGAAATATATCTCAAATTGTTACTCAATATTCAGTAAAAACCAGAAGTGCGCTAAAATATTAAAAGAAGTTGATATAAACCGTCTAATAAACAATACAAGTATTTGTTATATAAATAGATATTGTGGTCAAAACATGTTTAACTTTTTAGTATGTGGTGGTTATAATGTTAAACGTAATATTGCAGTAAATTCGGTGAATAAAATTGATGGAAGTAATTTAAGTAAAGCAAAAGTAATTTCTTCAATGCCAACTGTGAGAAGGAATTCAAAAGCAGTTTGTTTAAAAGGAGAAATTTACTTTTTTGGTGGTCGTAATAAGCGCTGTACTGGTGAAATGTCTGTTGAAAAATATTACCCTTATAATAATAAATGGAGTGTTGTAACTCAAATGTTTGATAAACGTCAGTACTATTGTGCTTGTCCATTCATAGATAGATTATATATTATTGGTGGTTATTGTTTTCAAAACTTTGAAGTAACTAACTCTTGTTTACAATTCGATACAAAAGAAGGAAGTTGGAAAAAAATTGCTAAAATGAAACAATCAAGAGAATTAGCAGCTTGTGTTGTTTTTCAAGGAAATATTTTAGTTTCAGGAGGAATGGATAGTGATGATAATAAATTGAACTCAGTAAAATCATATGATGTATTTGCTGATAAATGGTCAAAATTTCCAAATATGATTAATGGTAAAAGTCTTCACAGTTTAGTTGTTGTCAAAGATAAATTGTTTGTTATTGGCGAAGGAAATAGCAATTGTGAAGTATTTGATAATTTTAGTGAGAAATTTGTTGCACTTAAGTCATCTTACTATTTATTTTCAAATAAAGCTATGTCGATTGGAACCAAAATTGTAATACTTCAACATAACAGCTCATCTGTAATTTGTTATGATGTTGATAAAAATAAATGGAGTGAAGAATCATGTGATGCTACAAAAAATCTTACTTGTTTTTCTTCTGTGAAAGTGCCTAAGCTTTAAATTTATCTTAAAATTAAATTTACTTTTTCAAACACCAAAATTTCTAGTGACTGAAACGTATGTTTTTTCATTTGAAAATAAAATGGAAGTTTTATATTAAATTGTAATTTGAATTAAAAAAATAAATAAATAAACAAATTGCGGCTGTATAAATCTTCAGCTTTAACAGTTTTGTAACTTGTTTTTTGCATTATTTCAGTACTAAAAGCTTTGGGTGAACATCATAGATTAGTAAAATCTATATGATTATTAGTTTTTAGTTTTTTTAAAAAAGGTTAAAATATTTTGAATTTAAAATTTTGAGTTTTCATAACTTTTAGCTAAAATTATTTAACTTTTAATATACTACATAGTTTCACATGTATTTAACTTTTTTGATATTTTTACTTAATTAATAGTGCTTTATTTTTAAAAATGGATCTACGAATTTAACCGTTATTTATTAAATTATATGCATTATGAAAAATATCTAACATTTGTTATGTTTTTCTTGGATCTTTTCCGTATTAATTTAAAATTAAGAAGGTTTGTTTACTATAAACAATGTTTTTATTTTAAGTTTAAACGTTTATATTTTTTTTAGTTTGTTTTTCTATCATCTACCAAAATTATATTTTCATGTATCTTAATTGATTTTCTAGAATTGTTTACAAAAGTTTTTAAGTACAAAACCTAACAAGAAAATTAATTAAAATCGTAAAAAATAGAGTTGTTTCAAATATTTATAAGAAGTAAAAAGAATTATATAAATTTATTTTTTTAATGAAAAGAAAAGTTTAAAATTTCTTAAAACAATTGCAAGTTTTTTAATAAATATACTTAAAATTAAACAATTAAGTATGTACAAAACTTTTGCTTTTTGAATGAATATTATAACCCGTTTTAACAACAACAATAAAATTTACGTTTTTAATAAAATGCCTTTATATCGGAAAAATATATTTTTATGTGTACCAAAGATGTACAAAACTTCTCTTTTTCATAAAAAATAAAGTAATGCAATATCGAATAAATTTTTTAGTTATTTAAAATTAATACAGTTGTAATACAAAGGAAACATTTACATGCAGCTTTGCGGACCTGCTACTTATTTTTTTTTTTTCATTTATAATTTGGTTTGGTGACTTTGTCACTTTTTGAATTTTGGCAACAACAACAGTTCTAGTTATTTCTAATAACAACAGTTGCTTATCAAAAAAGCTTATTTTTGAAAATTACTTAGAATGAAAGTAAGTATTAATTAAAAAAAATAATTGATTGTATTGTTATTGTTATTGATTCTTAACATGAGTTTAATGTAAATATAGTCTAAAAAAGTTCTTAAAGTTTATAAATATGTCATATAATAAAAGTAAACCATTAATAATTATTCTTTTAAAAGCCTCAAATAAATTTTAAAAAACCTAGTTAAAAATTTCCAAAAACCTTTTGCTCCTTTTGTTAAAGTTTTAGAATTAAATTTTCATATAAATTCTACAAAATCAGTATTAACTTGAAGCAGTAATAAGTTACTAAGTATTTCAGTACTAAGTATGTAGTTGTCCTAAACATGACATTAAAAGGTATCCATGCTGTGCAACTCAATAACAGAAAGGTTCTTTGGGCACCAGATTGTAGGACCAAATATTTTAAGCTTATTACTTTATGCTTTTAAAACTACAACATTTTACAAAATAAAATACTTCGTAACTGTATTATATTAGAAAGTGGTAAAGATTTGTCCAAATTAGTAAAAGTTCAACGGGATTCTTACAATCTTGAAAAATTTGACAACTAAAACAAAAAAAAAATTTTTTAACTTTGAAAATAAACTTGAAATTTTAATCACAAATCACTTGAAATTGGACTTTTAAACAAATTTTAAATGTGAAATAGTGTAAATTACATTAGAAAAAAAGATACAGCATGTAAAACTTTATTTTTGACATTTTTTAAGTTTTTGTTTATTATAAAATACAATTATTGTACTAATAAAGTTTTATACTAAAGATTTACAGAATGTAACTTTTTTTAAAACCTGGAATTTACTTACTAATGGGCCACTTTTTACAAATAGTATGTTATATGCTTTAAAACTTTAGATTGAGCTTTATTTGGGTTTTGATTCTATCTTGGCCAGATCTTGGGTAGAATTGAGCAACAGCAGTTAATTAAAACATTATGTGTATAAATGTTTATGCATTAAAATAAATACCAATTTGGAACATTTACTGAAAGAAATTTTGATGTCAGCTTTGATCTACTTCTGGGTCGAGCTTTAAAATTTTGTTTTTACTTTTATTTACAGCATAAAGGCATTTTTAATATTCAGGGTGTCCAAGCAGTCAGTCTAATTATTATTTTTCTAGGTGATTTTTGAAACACTTTCTCTTAATATTCAAAGCTTGTTTATATTTCTTGGATTTTTTTTATTTTAAAATTTAGGCTTTTCTCTGCAATTCCTTAAGTAGTTTTATAGTTTTTCAAGTACATAAGCTAGACAAACATTATTTTTAGTTTCTATCTTTTACTAAGTATACCCTATGGTCTATTTGAACTAATTAA
Source organism: Thalia democratica (assembly GCF_965202585.1). Taxonomy (NCBI): domain Eukaryota; kingdom Metazoa; phylum Chordata; class Thaliacea; order Salpida; family Salpidae; genus Thalia; species Thalia democratica. The sequence goes on along the minus strand of NC_139165.1, from coordinate 114,893,126 downwards.
GTTTAAAAAATACAGCTGGCAGGATTATTTAATCTAATTTTAGGCTTTGGTTGTAAATATTTGTTTAAAACTGTACAAACTAATTAATTGTTGAAACATTAAGCATTTAACAATATTAGTTTTTATAAATTTTATTTTTACCTCTCATATGGCCCTTAGTAAAATAGTAGCCATCTAAATTTATTTTTATAGATATTAAAAGCCTTGAGGGTTCCAACATTTTATCTACAAAATTTAACATTGGTTGTACTTAAATATGTAATTAATACTGTATAATCTTTTTTTAGATAAAAAGAATTCAATAATTTTTAATTATTTTAAATTACAAACAGCTTGTATAAGTTTGGTAATACAAATGAATAGAGATTTTCATAGGCAATAATTGTGTCTAAGTTTAGAAAAAAAAAAAAAATCTATCTCCTCCTTCATTTTTCATTTTTACTTAGTTCAGGCATAATATCCTCAATACTAAAAACAACTTATAGGAAAAAAGTTTCTTTTAAAATGTTAAAAAGTTAATGGTTGAAATTGAAAATAAGTTAAAAATGTTTTAGTAAAAAGAAAAGTGTTTATTTTTTATAGTTGTAAAAATTTCTATAAGATTACTTATAAAACTGTTGAAGTAAAAATGTTTTAATTCTTTAATTGAAAGTCTTTTTTAGTTACAGAACTATAGATATCTTGCTCAAAAATGAATGAGAAGATACATTTTCGTGTATTTATTATTAAATTAGTCAAAATATAACAACAAGAAATTTGGGTTCATATTGTTTTTCTGAAAAACTTATTACAAAAATTGTATATCTGAAAACTGAACTAAACTTATTTATTCATAAATAAATATATAATGGCTAACTTTATCTCTCATAATAAAAACTTTATCTCTAATGTCTTATTACAGCAGTTTCCCTTGAGTTTAATTGAATTATAATATTTATTTTTTTATAATAATATTAAAAAAGAAAGAAAAGACTTAAAACAAAAAAATCAATTGATTAAGAAAAATAAATGGGTTTTGAAACATTTTTTATTAAAAAATAGTTGTTGCTCTTATTTATAATCTTTAAATATGAAGTACAACAAGTATTTGTCAAATTTTCACAAGGGACTAAGTTGCACTATGACACTTTTACAAAAGCAGACAATTTTTTGTGAATTTATTATTTAAACTTACTTTTTAGTTTGTTTCCTCCAATGAAAAATAGTTGAGAATTTCTGAAAGCTGTTTAATTGAATAGAGAAGTAAATATTTTAAATATGGATTGTAATAGTGCTAATATTTTTAAAAATTTTGTAAAAAATATTCACGTGCTACTATCAAATGGAGTAAAGTAACTGATTTGTATGTTGAACGTAGAGTATTTTGTGTCTGTTCGATTATTGACAACATATACTTTTTATGTGTATATTATCACACTCACACGGAGCAATCAGTTCGTGTTTATAATTTAATGCAAAAAAGAACTGTTGGAAACAAATTTCTGGAATGATTGTAGCAAGAAGGGATTTAGCTTGTGCAGTTTTTCAAGGAATTTTTATTGTTTCAGGTGGAATGGATAGTAATGATAATAAGTTGAACTCAGTAGAATCATATGATGTATTTGCTGATAAATGGTTAACAATGCGTAGTATGATAAGAGGAAAAAGCACAGTTTGGCTCTTTTAAAAGAAAATTTATTAGCAATTGCAATAAAGAAAGTACTTTTGAAATGTTTGACAATGTTTATAAGAAATTTGTTTCTGTTTAACATCAAACTAGCATTGGTTATAATAAGTCTGTGGTTGTAGATTACAAAATTTTAATATTTCAAGAAGAAATAACATCAATAATTTGTTATGAAGTTGTTAAAGATAAATGGTCTGAAGAATCATGTTATCAATCTTTAACAATTTTTTTGTGCAAAATTACCTTGGTATGATACGTTTGTTTTGTTATACAGCTAACTGTTCGGATTTTAAACAATTGTTTAGTCTATTCTAAGCAAAAATGTTGTACTTACGTTGAAGAATTACTTGCACTCTTGATGTAATAAAAACTGAAAAATTATTGATTAACAGCTAATATTCATTCTTTTAACTTAAAACAGTGCTTAATCTAATTTCTCATAAAATTACAAACAATAAAAATTGAGTATTTCTCATTTTAAGATATAATTTTTTTTTAACTTCTTTATACTTTTAGCAAAATAACAAAGTTTATAAATAATGTTTTAGTAATATTCATACTAAAAATTTAAGTGCGTTCCTTACGTGAGTGCGTATTTCTCAATTAGTAATGTTATCGTTTGTTGTTACTTTGTGGCAACTTTAAAAAATTTAAGACTAGACTGAGTTATCTCAATAGATATGAGTTAGGCAAGTATGCTGTTGTTAGATGAAATTCAGGGTATTTTGAAGATTTAAAAATCCTAGTTTTTTTTTCTAAATCATGTAGAAGATATTGCTGTTTCATATTCAATAATATAATATTTTAAAGCCAAGTTTGTTTTTCAAAAATCAAATTTTTTTGATAGTGAAAAACTTTTAGATGAACGAAAAAACTTTTTATGAATTAGGAGAAGTATTACAAAAAATCTGGATGACTCAAGACAGTTTGTGGTCACCTATAACAGATTTAAGCAACACAAAAAATATAACTCTAAAAATAAATTTGGTCTGTAAGGCTTATTTTTTGACCTTAGAAAGGCAATTTCAATCCTGTTTAATGGAAAACTAATTTAGGGTTGAAGATTCTTTCAAATAATCAAGTGTAGTTTAGTTTTAAACTAAGTAGATCTAAGTTTTTCCTTCAAATAATAATAATTTTAATTTTTTTAAATGACACAAAAACTAAAGTAATCATCTTACTTTACGAAAGTATTAGCAAATTCAAAAAGACTATACATAGTAAAAACTATTTAGGGCTGTCGAAATACCTAAAAACCTTGAAAAACATATAATTTATCAATTAAGGCTAAAAAATTTATAATGTGGGGCATTTGAAATAAAGTAATTGAATTTTGAACTAAAATGACTAAAATACCTGGAATCCACAATTAAACAAAAAGTAGAATAGTTTTAATTTGACACAAACAAACTATTTTATAGATAAATTCTTGATTTTAAAACATTTTCTATTAAAAAAAAAACATTCTTTTTCGTATGTCTTTAAACTATTTAACACAATTTTTTCCTTAAATTGTTTACAAAGTAACTATGACTTTTTCCCTACGGACTGCTTTGCAACTATCATTAAAAAGAAGAAAACTGAGAAAAAACTTTTACTAAATAAGTTAATTGGATAAAACTGCATCTATGTTAAATAAGTGCTGTTAAGTTCTATTGAAATCAGTTGGGTCAGATAAATCAAAGACTAACGCCATTGAACCAGGGTCGCCTAAGACACTCCGATTTATTTTTTAAATTTCAGGGTTATGTAAGATATCTATGGAGAGATTAAAATTAAAAAAAAAACCTTTGGATACTCAGAACAACTTAAAATATCTAATGGTAACTTAAAATTAAATAACACTCTGGATAACTCAAAATAACTTAAAATATTTCGGGGTAACTTAGACTAGTTTAATTTTAATACTCGAAATGTATTAGACCAGTGTGGTGTTATTAAAAGAGATTCAGGGAAATTTTGTGATTTTTTAAAACTAAGAGACCTTATTTTAATGTTAAATGAGAAATTATTGCTCCATTTTCACTAACATCATATTTTATAACTCAATTTGTTCAAACTTTTATAACTTATTAGATTGTATACAAATATTGTTTGACATTTATTTGAAGGATTAACAAATTCTAGATTGACTCAGGACAGATTTAAGCAATGTTTCGACACAATCTTAATTTTAAAAAAAGTTTAATTTTTCATAAATCTCAGGACTTTACAATAACTCAGGGTTGTTTGAAATTTTTGAACAAGCTCAGGTTGAGTTAGGCCACTTAGTTGTTTTATAAAAAACTCAAATTAAGATTTATAGAAAATATCAAGCTATTTTTTATATCAAAAAACGTTTTAGTTGTTTCAATTTAAATACTTTAAATTATTTTCGAATTTAAAACTATTATAAAACCATGACGAAGTATTTTATAAGCTAATTAGTGATTTTCTCAAACAAATACTGTAACTATTATGTTTAAATAGTGTACATTTAAGGATGACTCTACTTAATATTATTTTACTGATTTTTTATTAGTGAATATTAAAATAACAAGAAACCAAATCTTGATGTCATACAATGCAATCAGTTGTAGCAATTAGAGCTGAGAGCAACAACTTGAATTAGGTTTGCCACAATCTCAGGATACTTTAAACAATTTAATTGTTTTTTATAACTCTCAGAGTAACGTAAGATATCAAAGGATATTTAGCAGCTAAAACAAATAGTATAATTAAAAAAATTAAAATAGTTGATGATTTTTATGATTGATTTTCTGGAGTTTACAATTGAACTTAAATTGCAAAACGATTAACTAAATAATGCTTAATAAATTACAATATCTGTGTCAAATCAAATGCTGGTTATATTATGATGATTTTTTGGTAGTGAATATTTAAATTACAACAGGATATAAAAGTTTAATGCCATTACTATAAAATCTGTTGTAGCTAGTAGAGCTTAAAGAAACAACATTTAAATAGGGTTGATTAAAAGTAGATACTCATGTTAGTTAGTTTGTTTTTTAAATCAGGGTAACTAAAGCTAGATTTGTTTAATATATTTCAGATGAATAAGGCCATTACAGTGTTGTTAAAAATATTTCAGATTTTATTTAAAAATTGTTAAAGATACCTGTCTTTCTTTATACATCATAAATTAAATACAGTTTTTCCAATTACTATAATACGATATACAGCCAGGTTTAATGTTCAAAAACTTTGTTTTTATTAATATTATATTTTATTAGGTTATCAAAAAAACTTATTACGGATTGAAAATGTTAAAATTGAATCAGGTAGACTTAAGACTTATTTAGTTCTCTCATGAAAGATTCCATCAAGGTTGCCACTCTTAAAAGATAACTTAGGATAAATTTGGTCTATTATGGTAGTTTTTAGATTTAAAACTGGCAATCCTGATAATTTCAAAACTGATTAATGATTGAAGACTGTTTTTTAAAATAAAGTATAACTTAATTTTGAAAAAAAAATCCAAGTTTTTTCTCCAAATGAAGATTTAAATGTCAAAAATGAAGATTTAAATGTCAATAGTTTAAACTTATTCAAATGACATAAAAATTATGATAATTAACTTTATCTACTAGTAATTTGCAAATTTATTATAATTTTTAGTTACAACTATACAGAATTGATAAAATAGAAACCTGATAAATTTAGAATTTTACAATTTAAGCTAGTAAATTTTTGAAAACCTGGAATTTGAAAAACTTGAACAAAAATTACTAAAAAACCTGTATTTTCAAACAACTTGTAAATGTTAAGTAGAAAAAAGTTATTTTACAAGAAAATCTATCATACAGTTAAAGTTCTTGCTATTTTTTTTAAGTTAAAAACACATTTCAAAAAAGCTTTAAATTATCTTTTCAAGGTTTTTATACTACTTAAGACAGATTTCTTTTTACCTTAAAGTATTTACCAAATATATCAGACTATGACCTAGAATTTCTGCTACTATTATTAAATAGAATTGAATGTGGAGTTTCTTTCATCAAAAATGTTTTTAGGTCAAAAAATGCATATATGTTGCAAAAAGTGTTCATGGGTATTGTAAAGTTTTTTTAAATAGTGAATATTTAAATTACAATAAACGAAACTTATTGTTATACAAGGCAATCAGTTGTGTCTGGTAGAACAAAGACTAACGCCATTTAATAAGAGTTGCGACAAGCCCAAGAAACTTAAGAACTAACTTTTTTTTAATCTCAGGGTGACTTAAGATTTCCAAGGAAAAAACTAAATTAAGATAAAAACAAGTTATGATAATTTAGAACATTTTAAAATATTTCAAATCTTCCGGGTGACTTAAAAAATCTAAAGATAGTTTTAAGTTTATAAAAAATTTGGATATATCAAAATAGCTCAAAATATATTATTCTCAGGGTAACTTAGGCTAGCTTATTTTTAATAATCAAAGTGTATTAGACCAGTTTAGTAACATATTACAGGAATCCGGGTAATTTTTGTGAGCTTGAGACAATCATAGTTTTTTCTTAATTATTAATGAGAAATTGTTGAACTATATTTACTTATATCATATTTTAGAACAAAACTGCTTTTAATTTTACTTTTTAGATATTGTTTAAATTTTACTTGACAATCACTTGAAGAATTAAAATATTCAGGATTACTCATGACATTTTTAGGTCACTCAGGACAGATTTAAGCAAGGTTTCGACAAAATCTTAATATTAAAAAGAGTTTAACTTTTCAAAAATCTCAGGACTTTACAATAACTCAGGGTTGTTCGAAATTTTAAACAAGCTCAGGTTGAGTTAGGCCACTTAGTTGTTTTATAAAAACTCAAATTAAAATTTTTAAAAAATATCAAGTTAGTTTTGTAAACCTTCAAAAGGTTTTAGTTGTTTTAATTAAAACATTTTAAATTATTTATAATAAAAAACTATTTTATTACCATGACGAAATATTTTAAAAACTCAAGTTGGAATGCTTGAAAAGCTAATTAGTTATATCCTCAAACAAAATTGGCAACTGTCATATCAAGATATTGTATATTTAAGGAAGACTCTACTCAATGGTATGTTACTGATTTTTTGATTAGTGAATATTGATATAACAAGAAACCAAATCTTGATGTCATACAATGCAATCAGTTGTAGTAATTCGAGCTGAGAGCAAAAACTTGAATCAGGTTTGCAACAAACTAAGTATCCTTAAAACAATTTAATTTTTTTTTAAACTCTAAGATAAGGTAACGTAAGATATCAAATGATATTTAGCAGCTGAAACAAATAGTGTTATAAAAAAATTTAAATAGTTGATGGTTTTAATGATTTCTGGAGTTTACCATTAAAACTAATTGAAAAAACATTTACTGAATAAATGCTTAATAAATTACAACAGTTGTGTTAAATTAAATGCTTGAATAAATATAATGATTTTTTGAATAGTGAATATTTAAATAATAACAGGGTTAAAAATTTAATGCCATTACAATAAAATCAGTTGTAGCTGGTAGAGCTTAAAGAAACAACATTTAAATAGGGTTAAATAAAAGTTAGATACTCATAATAATTTGTTTTTTTAAATCAAGGTAACTATAGCTAGATTTTTTTAATATATTTCAGATGATAAAGACTAGTAAGGTTTTGTTAAAGATTTTTCAGTTTTAATTTTAAATTGTTAAAGATACTCGTTTTTTATATACATCATAAATTAAATATAGTTGTAACTAACTCTATAATATGATATATTATAGCCATGTTTAATGTTCAAAAACTTAGTTTCTATTAATATTATATTTTTTTAGGTTATCAAAAATTTATTACGAATATAAAAGATTAAAAATAAATCAGGATGACACTAGACTTATTTAGGATTCCATGAAAGATTCCATGAAAGATTCCATCAAAGTTGCTACTTTTAAAAAATAACTTAGGATAAGTTTGGTCTATAAGGGTACTTTTTTAAACTTTAAAGTGGCAATCCTAATAATTTCAAAACTGATTAAGGATTGAAGACTGTTTTAAATAGTAAAATATAACTAAATTTCGAAAAAATAATTCTAAATTTATTCTTCAAATGAAGATTTAAATTTCAAATTTTAACTTATTTAAATGACACAGAAATTATAATAACTAACTTAATCTATTAGTAAATAGCAAATTGATTTTTAATTATAATTACAACTGTACAGGGTTGCTAAAAAAATAAAAGCTAGAATTTTACAATTTAAGCTAAGAAACCTGTGAAAACCTGGAATTTGAGAAACTTGAACGAAAATTACTAAAAAACCTGTAATTTTAAACAACTTGTACATGTTATGCATAACTTTTTTTATTTTACAAGAAATTCTATCATAGAGATAAAGTTCTTGTTTTCATTATTTCTTTTTAATTAAAAAACTGTTTCAAAAAAGCTACCAAGAATTTTTCCAAGATTTTTATACTATTTAAGTCAGTTTTTTTTACCTTAAAGTATTTACCAAGTATATCAGACTATAACCTAGAGTCTCTGCTACTATTATTAAATGGAATTAGATGTGAAAATTTCTTTCATTAATTAAATTTGTAGGTCAAAAACTGCATATATGTTGCAAAAAGTGCTCATGGATATTATAAAGTTTTATTTTGTAATAGTGAATATTTAAGTTACAATACATGAAACTTGATGTTATACAAAGCAATCAGTGGTGTCTGGTAGAACAAAGACTAACGTCATTCATTAAGAGTTGCCACAAGCCCAAGATACTCAAGAATTATTTTAAATCTCACGGTGACTCAAGGTATCTAAGGAAAAAACTAAATTAAGATCAAAACAAGTTTTGATAATTCAGAACATTTTGAAGTATTTAAAATCTTCAGGGCGACTTAAAAATCTAAAGATAGTTTGAAGTTTATAAAATAATTTTAGATAACTCAAAATATATTATTCTCAGGGTAACTTAGGCTAGCACATTTTTAATACGCAAAGTATATTAGACCAGTTTGGTAATATCTTAAAGGAATCCAGGTAGTTTATGTGAGTTTGAGAAAATTATAGTCCTTTTTCTTAATACTAATGAAAAATTGTTGTTCCATATTATCTAATTGTTTTTATTTTAGAACAAAAATTGTTTTAATTATTTTTTTATGCTTCTATAAGTTATTAGATTGTATATAATTAATTTTTGATAATTATTTGAAGGATTATAAAAATCAGGATCACTCAAGACATTGTAAGGTCACTCAGGACAGATTTAAGCAAGGTTTCTACACAATCTTAACACTAAAAAGAGTTATAATTATTCAAAATCTCAAGGTTTTACAATAACTCAGACTTGTTTGAAATTTTAAACCAGCTCATGTTGACTTGAGCCAGTTAGTTGTTTTATAAAAACTGAAGTTAAGGTTTCTAAAAAATATCAAGATAATTTTTTATATCATAAAACGTTTTAGTTGTTTCAGTTTAACTATTTTAATTTATTTTGAATTGAAACTATTGTATTAACATGACGAAATATTGTAAAACTAAAGTTAGAATGCTTGAAAAGCTCAAAAGTGATATCCTCAAACAAATTTGGCAACTGTCATACTAAGATATTGTATATTTAAGGATGACTCTACTCAATGGTATTTTATTAAATTTGTGATTAGTGAATATTGAAATAACAAGAAATCAAATCTTGATGTCATATAATGCATTCAGTTATAGCAATTAGAGCTGTGAGTAACAAATTGAACAAGGTTTGTCACAAACTCAGGATACTTAAAAAAATTTGATTTTTTTTTATAAATCTCATAGTAACGTAAGATATCAAAGGATATTTATTAGCTAAAAAAAATGTATAATAAAAACTATTGAATAAGTTGATGATTTTTATGATTGAATTTCTTGAGACTACCATTAAAAAAATTTGGAAAAAGATTTACTAAATAATTGCTTAATAAATTACAACACCCGTCTTAAATTAAATGCTAGTAATATAGTAGTAGTAAAGAAGTAACAATAAATGCTCTGGTAGTAATTTGATGATTTTTTGAATAGTGAATATTTAAATAATAATACGGTATTAGGGTTTACTGCAATTACAATAAAATCAGTTGTAGCTGGTAGAGCTTAAAGAAACAACATATTAATAGGGTTCATTAAAAGTTAGATACTCATGATAATTTGTTATTTTTTTAATTATTTTTAAATCAGGGTAACTAAGGCTAGATTTTTTTAATATATTTCGGATGAATAAGGCCAATACGGTGTTGTTAAAGATAATTTAGTTCAAGTTTAAAAATCATAAAAGATCCTAGTCTCTTTTATACATCATAAATTAGATTTAGTTGTTCCAAAATCTATAATATGCTCTGTTATAGCCAGGTTTAAGTTCAAAACATTAGTTGATATTAATATTATATTTTTTAGGTTATCAAAAAACTTTATTACAGATTGCAAAGATTAAAAGTAAATCAGGATGACTCAGGACTTATTAAGTTCTCTCATGAAAGAGTTCATTAAGGTTGTTGCTCTTAAAAGATAACTCAGGATAAATTTGGTCTACAAGGGTAGTTTTTTGGACTGAAAAGTGGCAATCCTAATAATTTCAAAACTTATTAAGGATTTAAGACTGTTTTTTACAATAAAGTATAACTTAAATTCTGATAAAAAGTTCTAAATTTTTTCTCAGAATCAAGATTTACATTTCAATAGTTTTAACTTATTTAAATTACAAAGAAATTATGATAACTAATTTGATATACTAGTAATTAGCAAATTTATTATAAATTATAGTTACAACTATACAGGGTTGTTAAATAAATAGAAACCTGATAATTCTAGAATTTTACAATTTAAGCTAATAAACCTGTGAAAACCTGGAATTTCAGAAACTTGAACAAAACTACTGAAAAACCTGTAATTTTAAACAACTTGTAAATTTTAAGAAGAAATTTTTATTTTACAAGATAATCTATCATACAGAAAATGTTATTTTTATTTTTTCAATTAAAAGACATTTCATAACAGCTTTCAAGTATTTATACTATAAGAAACAGTTTTTTTTCTTTAAGTAATTACCATGTATATCAGACTATAACATAGATCCACTGTTCTATTATTAAAAAGAATTAAATGTGAAAGTTGCTTTCATTAATTAAATTTTAAGGTCAAATATTGCATATATGTTGCAAAAAGTGCTCATGGGTATTGTTAAGATATTTTTTTAACAGTGAATATTTAAATTACAATAAATGAAACTTATTTTTATACAAAGCAATCAGTTGTGTCTCGTAGAACAAAGACTAAAGCTATTCAATAAGAGTTGCCCAAGATACTCAGTAATTTTTTTTTATGTCAGGGTGACAGGGAAAAAACTAAATTAAGATAAAAACAAGTTATGATAATTCAGAACATTTTGAAATATTTAAAATCTTCAGGGTGACTTAAAAATTTAAGGATAGTTTGAAGTTTATAAAATAATTTGGATAACTCAAAATAGCTCAGAATGTATTAATCTCAGGGAAACTTAGGCTAGCTTATTGTTAATACTCAAAGTGTATTAGACCAGTTTGGTGTTATCTTTAAGGAATCCAGGTAGATTTTGTGAGTTTTAGAAAATTATAGTCCTTTTTTCTCAATTATTAATGAGAAATTGTTGTTTCATAATTAATAATATCATATTTTAAAACAAAATTTGTTTTAATTTTTTTTTTTGATTTTGTAAGTTATTAGATTGTTATTAAATTTGTTGGAAATTATTTGAAGAATTAAAAATAATCAGGATTACTTAAGACATTTTAAGGTCACTCAGGAATGATTAAAGCAAGGTTTCCACACACTCAGAAAATTAAAGACGATTTTATTTTTTTTTAATTTCAGAGTTTTACAATAACTCGGTTTGTTTGAAATTTTTTAAAGCAACTCAGGATGACTTAGTTTTTTTATAAGAGGTTCAAACGAAGATTTTTAGAAGATATCAAGCTTCTTTTTTTTTCAAAAAAGGTTTTAGTTGTTTTAGTTCAAACATTTTGATTTATTTATATATTTAAAAATATTCTAAGACCACGACGAAATTTTTTAAAAACTAAAGTTGAAATTCTTTAAAAGCTAATTAGTGATTTTCTCAAACAAATTTGACAACTATCATATTTAAATATTGTATAATTAAGGATGAGTCTACTCAATGGTATTTTACTGAATTTTTGATTAGTGAATATTAAAATAACAAGAAATCAAATCTTGATGTCATACAATGCAATCAGTTGTAGCAATTAGAGCTGAGAGCAACAACTTGAATCAGGTATACCACAATTTCTAATTTTGATAATTTGAAATTTTTATTATTCTCAGGGTAACTTAAAATATCTAAGGATATTTAGCAACTATAAAAAAGAATAACTGAAAAAAAAATAAATAGCTGAGGATTTTCAAGATTGATTTTCTGGAGTCTACCATATAAAAAAAAATATGAAAAAATATATACTAAATAAATGCTTACTAAATTACAGCATCTTTGTTAGTTTAAACTCTGGTGGCAATGTAATGATTTTTTTGAATAGTGAATATTTAAATAATTACAGGGTATAAAGGTTTAATGCTATTACAATAAAATCAGTTATAGATGGTATAGCTAGGAGAAACAACATAGAATTAGGGTTGATTAAAAGTTAGATACTCATGATAATTTTTTTTTTGATTAAGGTAACTAAGGCTAGATACATTTTATTTATGATGAATGAGGCCATTTTGGTGTTATTAAGGTAAATTCAGTTTTATTTTAATAGTTATTATGAATCCTAGTCTTGTTTTATACATCATAAGTTAGATATAGTTGTTCAAAGTTCTATAATATATTATATTGTAGCCAGGTTTAAAGTTTTAAAAACTAAACTTTTTTGATAATATACGTATTAGATTACCAAAAATAAAGTAATTGCGGATTATACAAAACATTAAAATAAAAGATTTTATTAATTAAACTAAACTTTAGATTTTTTTAGTTACAATTCTATTTACTACCATTAAAATATTTTGTTTCTAAACTTAAATCCATTATTAACGAATAGATTAAAATAATTTTCTAAATTAAATTAGAATTAGTTAGTATAAAAATAGCTGAATATAAATTACTATGTTTAGAATTTTTAATACAAGTTAAAAGTACATTATTAAGTGATGTCAGGTGAAAGTAATATGGACCACATTGATGTTAAAGTAATAGAAGTTGAAAATGACCAAGAAGGTATAACAAGTCTAAGTGGAACTTGTAAAAATTCAGTAGTTGATTGTTTTAAAAACAAATGCATGAAGTTTTATATAAAACAATTAGATGATAAAAGTGAACAAGCTTACAACACTTTCAACACTACAGGTAAGATAATTTATAAAATATTTCAATACTGATCTTATTGTTAAAGTTCGTTTTAAACTTTTTCTCTTATTTTATAAGTTTAATGTTCAAATCAAAGTAATTTTTAGCGTATATAAAAGCTTATAAATTTAGAAAAAGAAGGCTTAATACTACTTTATAGATGTTATAAAGCATTGTTTAACAGTTTTGATTACTGTAAACTACTACAAAATATCAACTTAGATAATTATAAGTGAGCTCAAAGATATTAAAGGCATATACGATTTTAGTGATCTATATTAATGTTAGCATTTAGTTTTATATCAAAGATTAAACTTAAAACTATAAGTTTTTTGCTTTAAACACAAAAGTTTTCAAAAAATTTAAGATATAGTCATTTTCTTTGAATTTTAGCAATATATTCATATTAATTGCAATATTTTTACCGTAAAACTATTTAAAAAATTAAAATATCAATATAAATATTTTTTTGTTTTTTTCTTGGTATTTAACTCAAGTTGTCAGGTAATATTTTTTGAACTAAGAAAAATCCTCTTTATCAGACTTAGAAAATTTATGACCAATAAAAGACAAAACATCTTAAAAATGCCTAATTAGAAGATTAATATTTCGATATTTTTAACAATTAAAATGATTATATTTAGAAGATAAGTTAATTGCTTAAGCTATAAAAAAGTTATAATTTTAAACACTTACTTCTTTTTCAAGTTTATTAGCTTTGCTTTTATCTAAATTTTTTTAAATCTTTTGTATTTGTCCTCTTATATTTCAAAAGTTTGTTGAGTTATCAGAAAAGTCAACAAAATAAAGTTCTTTGATATAGTATAAAATTATAAAAACAAATGTCTTCAATAAAGATTACAAATGTGTTCTAATGACAAAAGAGGATATGAGGTTTAGTTTACTAAACTTTGATGAATAAAACCTTCAAATAACTACATCATATAGAACAACCTTATATTATCCATTGTTTTTGTTTACAATATACAAATATATCCAAATTTATAGAAATAACGACATAGTTCAACATTAAACTCATTTTTAAACACAGCAATAAAGAAAATTCTATATTAAGAAAACAATTTAAAACATTTATATTATTATTTAAATTTTACTTTAGACATTTTAATTTAATTTTAATTTCAAGCCTTAAAATGTCAAATTGAATTTTTAAAACTCTTGTAGATGTCTAGATTTACATTCTTGTGGGTTTTTCTTTTACAGCTCGATTTCACTTTAAGTTTATAAACATTGGCAAGCCACACCTTATATTATGCGTTCGTAGCCTACTTTTCACTTATAATGTTTTAATTTAAAATAATAGTTTTTTTACTTATTGACTACAATTAACAACTATTTGTATTGCAGCAAATAACGGCATAATATAAACAGGGTTGCTTAATAATTTTGAATAAATTAAAACCTAAAATTTGACAAATTAGGTTTAAGAAATATACAGTTGAGAAATTTTGAAAAAACCCTGGATTTTTGAACAAAAGTCACCATCGTGAATTAAAAACTTTTAAATCTTAAATTGTGATATTTTGATTTGGCAAAAAACATCCTGATATCCATCTATCTTATAAAAAAATTATTGCTAGCATGAAAAGTTTACTTATCAAAAAACAACATTCAAGAAACTTTAAGATTTTTGTTCATTGCATATATTTTTATTCTTTATACTTTGAAATCAGTTTTAAACTAAAAGTATATACTAAAAGCAATTTTAAAATAAGAAAAAATCTTAAAGACCACGGTAAAAGTTTCAAAAAAACATTGACAATCCTATTAAAACCAATTAAAACGTTAGAATCATTACTGAAAATTTAGATTATCAGTTTCAAAATGTTTCAATAACTTTAAACAACTTTAAAATTTTATACTTAAACATTGGTATTTTTTCAGATGTACCAAATATAAAAGAAGACAAAAACATTTTATTTTTAAAAAGAAATAAGCTTATGTTAAAAGAAGATACAAGCACAAAGATCTGCCAAATGATTAAAAGTAAAATAGCTTTTTATAATGTTTCTACTTTTTATAGTTTAGCTAAACTACACAAGCTAGCGACTGTATCTGAACTATCCTTAAGATACATAGAACGTTGCTTTCCAATGGTAGTTGAAACTCAAAACTTTCTGCACTTAGATTTTAATATGATTGCAAACATACTTTCAAGTTCTGAACTAGATATTCACTCGGAAATTGAAGTATTTAATGCAGCAATTACTTGGTTGAAATACAACAGTGAAGAACGTTTCAAATATGCAAAACAATTGCTTCTAAAAGTCCGACTTCCTTTGTTGTCAGAACAAACATTGAAATATGTTATGGAAAAAAATTCATTACTTTATGAAAATAATGATTGTGTAAAAATGTTGAATAAAGTTTTAGTTGACGAATACTACTTTCAATGTAAGTCAAGTATTTATTACACAAGTAGGTATTGTTACCAAAATAAATATAACTTATTAATTTGTGGTGGTAATGATGATAGTTTGGATGAAGTTGTAAGTAAGGTACAACAAATTGATGGAAATTTTGTGAATAATACTGAAAATCTAACTCAAATGAAAAGTGAAAGATATAGTTTCAAAGCTGTTAGTTTAAAAGGTGAAGTTTATGTTTTAGGTGGTTTTTATGATGAAAGTAAATTGATAAAATCTGTCGAAAAATATTCACCTTCTTCTAATACATGGAGTGTTGTAACTTATATGTTTGATGTACGTTTTAACTTTTGTGCTTGTGCATTTATGGATACAATTTTAGTTTTTGGAGGTAGCTATGATGAAGACGACTTTGTAACTAATACTTGCCTACAATTTGATACAAAAAAAGAAAATTTGTCAGTCGAATGTTGGAATAAAATAACTAAAATGAATGTAGCTAGAAAGGATGCAGCTTGTTCAATTTTTAAAGGAAACATTGTAGTTTCAGGTGGATCAGATAGTTATGATAATGATTTCAACTCAGTAGAATTATTTGATGTGTTTAGTAATAAGTGGTCACCAATGCCTGATATGATAAATTATCAAAGTGGTCATAGTTTAGTTGTTGTAAAAGATAAACTGTTTGTGATCGGTTTTGTAATGAAAAATTGTGAAGTTTTTGACAACGTTTTTAATAAGTTTATTGCTCTGAAATCACCTTACAGTGAATTTATTTTTTCAAATAAAGCTTTATCTATTGGAAATAAAGTTGTAATACTTCAAAATATAGAAGCATTAGTAATTTGTTATGACGTTGATAAAGATGAATGGTCTGAAGAAACTTGTGACATAACAAAAGATCTTGAAGATTTTTCTGGTGCGAAGTTACCTTGGTGTTAAAAATAATTTCTCAAATTAGACTGAATACTTTTTAACTTTTATTTAAAGCCTAGATTGATAGTTGAAGTTTATGTATTATAAAAGGATTGTTAATTAACCAATAAGTAGTTTGACTGTTGTGTTTTTGTTTATTGTGTAAAAAAAATTTTAAATTAAAAAATATAATAGTTTAATTTGTTGTAATGTTAACTTAAATATTATATTAGTTATTTCAATACATAAAAGTATTACAATACTATATTGATTTGAAACAATTGCTCAAGGTAGAAGTTGGTTGTTTTTTGTCGGCAGACGAATACGATGTCTTTGATCGGTCGCAGCATATAGTTAAATAAAAAATAAGTATTTAATGGTTGAGCGTGACATTTTTAATTAAGACTGATAAAACATTTTGTTTTAATTCTAAAATACTTCGATTTAATTGTTTTATTACAAGAGCTTAATGAATAATACAAATGGTTTGTGACCATTAAATAACCACTGTCTCAGTCTTTTACCAAACAATAAATTTTTTTTTAAACATTATTAACTCATATTCAAGTTGAAGCTGTTAATTTAACCTGTTCGAGCGTAATTTATAACTGATGTTTAATTGGAGGTTTATAAAACTGTAGATAGCTTGTACTACTTATACAAATACAATTGCGACTGTTAGTTAAGAATGTTATTACAATGAAAAAACGTGCAAAATAAAAATTAGAAATTAACGCAAAATAAAATAATTCAGCATAACAGTCTGAGTTAAAAACAATCGACATCGTAACGCTACTAACGAAATTTAATAAATATGCATGGTTGATTATGAATAACAATCACATAAAAAAAGTACAGACAAAATCAACAAAAAGCTGAAAAGCAAAATCCAAAAGCTACATTTAACTTATTAACTGCTTATAACATGAAACAATTTTATATTATTTATACAATATATATAATAGATTATATACTACTGTAGAGAAAGAATTCGGTAAACGGTTCCCGGAAATTGTTAACCAAAACTTTAGCCCAACGCACCCGTGCCATTAAATTTTCAATAGAAAACTGTTGAAAGATTCAAAATACATAAAGATTTCATCCAAACATAAAGAGCCAGATAATGTCAAAAAGTTAGAAGATAAAGCAAAGGAACAAAAGCAATGCAGCTGCAGAGATAAATGCATGGTGGATGGCAACTGTTTATTAACAAATGTTATCTCTAGAGTGATGGCAATAACATCAGAGAAAAGTAAGCAGTATGTTGGCTCATCAGGTTTATCGTTTGAAAGTAGGTACACACGGCATAAATGTTCTTTCAACAACAGTAAATACAGAATAAAAACTACGCTTTCGAAATATATCAGGTATTTGAAGGATAGAAATAAAAAGTTTAGCATTAACTGGGACACTTTAACAAGAAAAAAAAAATATTTAAAGCATGGCTTTACTATTTGCAATATAGAAAAACATGAGATCTCAAAATTAAACTAAAATCTAGCTTTAAATATACGAAATGAACTTTTTAATAAATGTAAACATTTTTCAAGGTTGTTTTTTAAACAGTTTTGAACATATATGCAATCTTAGTATGTCCTACATTTTTAAATTATTTACTTAGTGACGTAATAATACCTAAAATTTTCGTTTAATTTCATGTACACTTTTTCATATGTTTTAAAATATTATCACAATAAACAAAACTAAAATATGTTCTGTTTAACAGAATAGTGGAACAATTGTGTTAGTAAAACGTTTTGAACTACTAATATATATAATTTATTGGGAAAATTCAATTTTAAAAATTCCAGTACATACGTCTCAAAAAAAAAAGATATTGTCTTTAATATTCAGCTGGTTCAATTTGAAATAAAAAGCATTTTGGTAAACAGAGATGCAAAAGTTATACAAAAAGCAATATGAAGTAATAATTTAACCCGTTGTCGATTGTTAAATTAACTTTTGTACAAGCCGTTTTGCATGATTCAAGTTTACGTCATAATCTATTTATGCTTAAATTTTTAACATTCATTTGTGTGTTTTGTTTTGTGCTTTATTTTGAACTTGTTTTGAAGTTGATGAGTGCATAAGCAAAAAACTCGAGTCCTTTGAGTTTTGCATCTTTAAATAAACCTTTTTATTAAAATAGCCCTCAAGGTGGGCTCCGTGTGAAAGTTTTAATTTATAGATTTAAATAACTTATTTCTATGTATATATATATATATATATATATATATAGATATATAAAGTAGTTTTATTAAATTTTTCATAGTGTTTAGTAAAGACTATATATATATAAATATATTTTATAGTTATTGTATATTACATCAAAGATAAATATATATAAATACATCGTTAAACAGGTTGTATATGCACTGAAAGACAAGAGATGCCTAAACAAAAGAAGCGAGTTTTTATCGTCTTGTATATATATAAAATAATCGTATTTAAAATTAAAAGTTTTAATTTCATCTTAAAATAACCTAAATTTCAATTTGCATCTTAATTTTATCTTTACCATTTTCAATTATCTGTCCTAATATATAGTTACTCACTGAGGTTATATAAATTTTTGTTAGTTATTGTCGATTAGTAAATTAATTTTTGCACAAGCCGTTTTGCATGATTTTTGATAGTTTCAAAATTACGTCACAATCTATTTATGCAAAAATTTTTTAACTTTCATTAGTGATTTTGTTTTGTGTTTTATTTTAAACTTGTTTTGAAGCTGATGAGTGAATAGTCACAAAACTCGAGTCCTTTGAGTTTTGCATCTTAAAATAAACCTTTTTAATAATAAAGCCCTCAAGGTAGGCTCAGTGTAAAAAATTTAATTTATTAAGTTAAGTAACTTAATTCTAAATATATCATTTTATATATATATAATAAAAAGTATCATATATGAGAATTTGATATAACATGAAACTTGTATGAATAAAAACTAAATATAGTATTATTTAGTTCTAGCACAACCAAGTGAAGAAGCATAGAAATTCCAAAAGTGTAGTTTTATAAATAACATTCAAGTATAAATCTGTATTTTAAAATCAATAGACTAAAAATAAGTATTTAAGTAAAGCTTTCAGTATTTTAAGTAAATCTAAAAAATTTTGTTTTACAATAATTTTTTTAGCAAAATCATTAACAAGCTATGCTTTTTGATTATCATAATAGTACCAATTTACAGTTAAAAGTTCAGGAAGTTTATGACGTCATAACACATCAAAAGCAGCTACTATGTTTTTTAATCTATGTTAATAAGTATAAGCTTTCAAATCAGGTATAAGTTATAAGTCTAGGACATGCATAAGTGATTTATTTACTGATTAGGTCAAAAAGTCGTAAAATTGCTAATTTTTAGGGTTGAAATTAGCTTTCTTGGCAGAATACTTTTATATATATTTTTTTTAGATATTTCTTAATGAAGCAAAAACACATCAGAATCATATGGACTTTTACGAATTTTTCAATATAACCAAAAAATGTGCTGTACTCCCTACATTTACTATATCTTGATTGTATTCGTTTTAATTATTGAAAAGTATATTATAGTAAATAGTATTATATTTTTGGTTTTAAGAAAACAAATAGAGAGATCTCAACTGCAGGAGGAGAAGTAATATATTTATTCTTTCAAAAATTTATTTTAAAAACTAATATAACAAACTTTATAGTTAATAGTTTTAGCTTTCATTTAAGGGCAATGTTAATTAGTTAAAAGAAAATTTTAGTTCCATTATGTCTTTAATGTTATAAAGTGACTTTCCTGCACAGTACCAAATTAACTGTTAGCTTTGTTATTAATGCTAAACTAAGTTTGTTACAAAGATGAGATTATTAATTCTATTAGGCGTAAGATAATTGTTTTAACCACAAGGTTTTTTTATGCTCGAAATTTTTTAATTTACTTCAAAATATTTTTTATACAACAACAGAAAACTCATAATTATCTACGGAATCTAGACAATTGAGAAGAATTGAGATAAGTGGTCATATCAACCATGAATGTCAGTATACATTAGGAAATGTAATATGTAAGAAATTTAAAAGAATGTTAAGTTTTTGCCTCAAAAATGTAAATAAATTTTTTTTTATAAAGTTAATAGCTAAAAATTTAGAGTATGCTCAAACAATGTTTTAACTTCTATTTATTTCATTCAGTATTATGACTATAAAGTTTATCGTGTTATTTTAAAAACTTAAAGATCAAGACTTATGTTAATTGTTAAATATAAAAACTTTGACTAGATACCAAACATCTAATTATATACAATATTTGTTTTCTAGTATCATTTAGATTTTTATTTTAGAACATTTAAACAATTACAAAATACTTAAAGAAAAATGACAGTGTATTTTTAATACTTCTATGCAGTGCAAGACCTTTAATTCAGCAATATACTTTTTTTCATTTTTTAGACATTCAACTTTTAAAAAATTTTTAAATACTTGAAATTACTATAGTTTACGATTTTCCGCATTTAGTTTTACAAACTTATGCTTGATTTATGGTTTTTTTCTTTGAGTTTATTTTAAGCAAAAAGCACAATTTAAACTAGTAAAGGAAATTTATTATTAAGAAACGAAAAAATTAATTAGTTATGAATGATAAGCAATACTTCAGCCTCTTTTTTTTTTTTTGCAAAAATAATAACGTTGCTACGTCAACTGAATATTGAAAATAAAATTGTTTCAATTTATAATGCCATGCTATAGTAAAGAGTTGCTTTAAAATAACTAAATTTCTGTAACTTTTTATCAGCTTATGATTTGTAGTTTGTTAAATAAAATTTGTGCTAAATTTATGTTTTAAAATAAATAGAGAACTATTTTATAGTTGAATTTTTTAATATGGTTTAATAGTTACTAATAAGTGTAGTTAGCAACTCTTGTTTTATCACATTTTTATTTGGTTACCATTTATATTTGTTTAACTGCAGACATTGAGCAACTTTTCTAAAAAAAACTTTACAAAGATGCTGAAGGCGACACGAGTAATTGATAAAATTTCATTATAAATATTGTTGTTAAAATTACTCGAGCATGACACTTTAAGTTTGTACTAACATAAGTTTGTTATAAGTTTAGTTTACTACCGAGTTTTATGCAAATCAATCTAAGTAGAAAATTAAGTTTAGCTGATTTCAGTATTTAACGAAAAAATTAAATAATATTTTTAATTAATAACTTACTTAAAGTTCTTAACCAAGTTGACTCTAGTATAAATATAGTATGTTAATTTTGATATAATATTAAATAAACCCCTGCTTGACCTTAAGATTTCAAGCATTTTGGTCTTTTTCATATCAGAATTTAACTAATATACGAGTGTGAAGTTAGCTTGAATTTTTTTTTCAAATGTCCAAACTTTGAATCTAATTATCATCCTTATTTTAATAGCTAATAATTTCTATTTTTCTTTTTTTCTATTCTAGAGAACGGTCCTTTGTCTTTATTTAGAAAATATTTGGATTTGGGTTTGATTTTTTGAGTGGGGCCCTTTACTAAAATTTGTTGTATTTTTGTTGGTTGAAACACGATAGTGAAGAACGTACCGAATATGCAAAATAATTGTTACTAAAAGTTCGAATTTCTTTGTTGTCAGCACATGCATTGACTATGTTTCAGATAAAATAACTTTATTTTCCTAAAAATATTGAGTTTAAAAATATTTTTAAAGAAGTTTTATCAGAAAATAACTACTTTAAAAATAAATGAAGTATTTATTTGATAGTATTGTTATCAAAAAATATATAGTATTTTTGTATTGTAGTTTCAATTGTAGGAAGTATTGTAGTTTCTGGTAGTTTCAGGATTTTAATGGAGACGAATTAAATTCAGTAGAATCATATGATGTTTATGCTGAAAAATGGTCAACAATAGCTAATATGATAAATGCTCACTGTTTTCACAGTTTAGTTGTTGTAAAAAATAAATTATTTGTTATGGTAGTGGAAAAACAATTTTAAGTTTTTGATAATGTTTGTAAGAGTTTTGTTGCTCTTCAATCATCTTACAATTTAAGTTTGAATAAAGCTATGTCGATTGGAAATAAAATTGTAATATTTCAAATTAATAATTCATCAGTATTTTTTTATGATGTTGATAAAGATGAATGGTGTGAAGAATCATGTGTTGCTACAAGAAATCTTTTCATTTTTTTTACTGTGAAGTTGCCTAAATTTTAAATTTTCCTTAAATTGAATACACTCTCTTAAACACGAAATTTATAGTGACTTAAACACGTATGTATTTAGTTTAGATTTAATATTAGATTCAAGGAATAAAGTTCACATTTTGATTTCTGTATTACTTGTCTTAAAAAAGTATAACTATTAAAATTGCAGTTTTTATAAATTTTAAGCTATAGTAGTTTGTTTTTTTTTTTTTTGCGAAATCTTAGTACTATGGATTTTAAGTAAATAGTATAAATATCTAAAAATACATTAGTCTACTAGTTTTTATTTGCAATTTATTTTGAAAATAATGAAAAATATTTTGAACTTCTATTTTTCAGTTTTTTATATACTTTAAGCTGAGATGACTTTACAATATATTAATTACAGGCAGTTGCTTAATTTTTCCAAATTTTATTGCAATCTTAATCAAATGGTTTTATAAAATAAATGGTAATTTTTTAAAGGTCAAGCAGTAATGAAATGATATAAACTTTATTAAATTTAGCTTATTAAAGCGTTAAATTGATTATTATTTTATTCTAGTTTTATCATTTATTAGAAAGTGTTTTAGTATTTAACTGAACAAAAAAATGAATAAAAATGTAAATAAAAATATATTATTAAGATAATTTTAACAAGTAAAACATAATTATTATCAAATATAGTTTGTTAACGAAAGAAAAAGTTAAAAACTTTTTTTAACAATATCAACTTTTTTATTTATTATACTAAAATTTAAAATAAAATATAAAAAAAAAATTATTTATTTTTGATTGAAAATTTAAAAAACATTATACAATCGAATTAAATTTAATGTTTTTATTGTATTAGAGCCTTTTTATCGGAAAGATTAGTCTAAATTTTTTTGACTTAATGTTTTTGCATATCTAAGATATGTACACTTTTTTTTATTTGAAAATAAATATATTAATTCGAATACTGTTTTTTTTCTAAATTAAATCAGTTTCTAATATGACGGAACAATCAAAATGCATATTTGCGGACCTGCTTATGAAAACTTTATTTTGCATTGATATTTTAGTTTGGTAACTTTGTCACTTTTTTGAATTTTGGCCATAACAACAGCTTAAGTCAATCATAACAACAGATGATTCTCAAAAGTACTTATTTTAAACAAATTTTTTGGTTCAAATTAAGTTATATTTACTTGATTTTGTTTGTATTCTTATTATATAAGATGCATCTGAATGTGTTATAATTTTGTTAACAAAAATACACATGTGTAAACCACTGGGTTTAAAACTCAAAATTTTCAAAGCTGTAATTAGGATTGGTATTATTTCATTTCAATACTAAATATGTAATTTACCTGAACAAAACATTAAGGACCTAGGGAGGGTAAATCACCTTTTTCACACTTTAGTCTTATTAAGTTTTAACTAAGCTACAAGTTGCCTTCACAGATTAAAAAATCAAATTTTGATAAATAACCATAGCCGGTCATACTAAAATACTGGGAGGGGCAAATAAACTAAAATAAAACAGCAAATAACTAGAAATTGATAACAATTTATCTCCTTCTAAATTTTATGAAATAACTGCCTCAAACTTTTAGGGAATGATCCTTGCTATATTCCCCAGAAAACGTTTATCGTTGCAAGGGGTAGAGTTTGAGACTGATGTTTTTTTACCATATAAAAAAATATTTGAAAAATTCTGTTGTAACAAAATTGAAAAATATTAAAAAAAATTTTATGATAAAAAAACTTTTTTTTTTGTTTTTTTTTTTAATAAGATTTTAATAGTTTTTTAATTCTTTCTGACAGAATTTTCTTACTATTGCAAGAAACTTTTCCTTTTAATTAGAGGTAGTTTTCACAAAAAACGTAGGAAAACGTATATTTTTAGTGAAAGAAATTTTCAGTTATAGTTTGAGCTTACCATAAGGAACCTATTGTTGCCTCTGACTTTGACGTGCTATATCTTGAAAAAAGGTATTTTGAACTTTTTGAATCTCTTAAAAACATCTTGTAGCTTGGTTAAAATTGTAGTTTTTAAAATATTAGTTTAAACATCTTGTAGCTTACTTCAAAAATAAGATCAAACTGTGAAAAAAAGTGATTTATCTCCCTTATGCCCTTAAAAGGTATCTGTTGTGTGAAACTCAATAACAAAAAGGTTCTTTGCGCACCAGATTGTAGGGGCAAATATTTCAAGCCTTTTTTCATTGTTCAATAAACTACAATATGTTACAAAAGTTTTTATTTTCTATTGTCTAATGTTAATAAGTGGTAAAAATTTGTCAAAGTTAATAATTGTACAACAGGTTTGCCTTTAAACTTAAATATAATCTTTAGTTTTACAAATAAAACATAAAAAATCTAAAATTTCAAATTGTTTGAAAAAAATGGAAATTTAATCAAAAAATAGTACAAACTAGATTTTTAAACAGTTTTTATATGTCAAATAACGTAAGTTAGATTAGATACAAAAATGCATCATGTACAGCATCTTTTTTTTTTTTTTGAAACTTTATTTTTTATAAAACATCTTTAAAGTAGCATTACTGTATATTTTTTAAATTTTTATTGTTTTAAAGACAGTGATTTTACCTTGATTATAATTTTATTATATAAATTGACATAGAATTCTTATAATTTTAAAAACCTGAAAGAACTTTTGAATTTCTAAATTCAACATAAAAGCTTCTCTTGTATATTAGTTATATTTTATCTTTTACAAATGGTAGATAAAGTTTTTTAGATTTTGTTTCTAGCTTAGACAATATTTGGGTTAAGGGCATAATAGGGGGGGGGGGGTTAAACACCCTTTTTTGGTTTTTGATCTTATTTTATATAGTTTTTACTAAGCTACAAGATGCTTTTTACAGATTTAAAAAATTCAAAATAATTTTTGAGATGTAGTGGTCAAAGTCGGAGGCAACAATAGGATCCTTATGGGAGGCGCAAACTAAAACTAATTTAGGCAACTAATTCTAACAAATAACTAGAAATATCTAAAAATCTATCTCCTCCTATGTTTTTTGAGATAACTACCTCAAATTTTCAGGAAATGTTCCTTGCAGTATTTAGAAAATTCTGTCGGAACAGAATTTTTAAAAAATAAAAAAATTAAAAATTTATAACAAAAAAACAAAAAAAAAAACTGTTTTACCCCCCTCCCTATGCCCTTAAAACATAGCAATAACAGATCAACAGGGTTGCCAAAAAACCTGGAATTTAATAACTTTTGAAAAAAATTTAGAATTACAAATAACAGTTTATAATAAACGAGGAGTTATATAGAACTTTTACATGCAAAAAAAAAAAAAACTTTGAGTAGATATGAAAGATCTATCACAAAATTTAAAAAAGGTTTTGTTCACTTGAAAATATTTTCATCAAAAAACACATTTACAGTATCTATTCACTGTTGTTATACTATTTAAAACAAATTTTATCTTACCTTAGGTTTAAATTTATACTAAATATGATTCAAAAAACTTGTTTTGTAAAAATCTGGAAGACATTCAGAAAATCTGTAACAAATTTACAATTTAAAAACTTTGCAGCAACTCTGTAGTACTTATATACATAATAACAAACACAAAAGTATTGATAGTTATTTTAAGCCATAAAGAAAGATAGTCCAATATTTTTTTTGACAAAATAACATTTACTTTAGTTTTATTATTTTTTAAAGTTTATACTAAGATACACTTAAACTTAGATTAAATTAACTTAGTTAAGGCTTAGGGGGTACAATATTAAAAAAAATTGCATTAGCTTTTATATGAAAGCTTTAAATAGAAACTACAAGCTAGTTTTTATAGTTTTAAAAATTATTTTTAACTTATGAGGTTTTTTTTAACTATAACTTTTGTAAACAGTTTACAATACAAGTGTATAAATTGTAAATTTTTCAGGGTTAATTTTCTTGAGTTTTTTAAAAATCACTAATAGTCTATCTTCTTCTTTTTTTGAGCTAGAGACCTCAAACTTTTAGGAAATGTTCCTTACATAGTTAAAAAGAATTTTAATGTTGCAATTTTATAAATATTTAAAACTGAAGTTTTTAGATAAAAAGAAGCAACATATATTTTTTTAATAAACATTTTAATTTATTAAAATAAAATAATATTTTGCATTCCATCTACTTTAATTATAGTAATAGATTATGTGTGAAAATTTAAACAAGATTAGTTAAAAAATGAAGAAGAAAGTAGATTTTTTTTAGAATAACCTTTTTTTTTAGATACTCCTATTAAGAACCTATTGAGCACACCAATTTTGATTGATTGTGTCTCAAAAGTTATTTTGAGTTTTTTTAAGCAGTTGAAAATGTCTAATAGCTTAAATAACACTCTACAAAATAAGATCAACTTACAAAAGTCAAGTTAAACCCCCTATGCCCTTAAATTTTAGAACATTTTAAACAATTTCTTTACTCAATTTTGACCAATATCTATTTTGACAATCATCAACTAAGTTTAGATGTGCGCCATCAAAAATAAATAATGAACTTTACATGACTAAGAACAACAGCATCCAAGACAACTGGTTTTGTCCTAATTAAGATACTTATCAGACAGGCATAGTTGCAGCTTACCAAGCGGGTTTTAGTTCTAAGCTCTGAAGCAACCGTTTGTGAGTATAGTAGAAAAAATACTACTACATCTTGAATAATTTTTTATACAGGTTTACAGCAATTTTTTGCAGAAAAAAAAGGCTTTCAAAAATTGATATAGGCTCTTGATATAGGCTTTAAATATGTCATGTAATATACTTTTTAGAGAACTAAATATTTGATGAATTTTGAGTTATTTATTAATTTGTAAAAAGTTTTTAATACAAAAAAGCCTATGTAAGTTTGACTAAAAAATATCTGTCCCTATCTATGTCTATGACTAAATAATATATGTCCCTTACTTGTCAGAAACAATGATCCTTGTGGCCAAAATTATAACATTTTTAAATGAAACGTATATACTTATCTAAAACATAAAATGACCTATTTATTTGTTATGAATTTAAAAATAACTAAACTTAGAAAAAAGAAATAAATATTCAATTAAAACAAAATTTAAGTTGTTTCTGCATAGTTTGTAGTTATTTAGACTAAATTTATTAAATAACTATTTAAGGCCATAGGGGGGGGGGTCCACTTTGTTTTTTACAACTTGATCTTATTTTGTAGAATTTAATCTGAGCTATCAGACACTTTTAACCGCTTAAAAAAACTCAAAGTAACTTTTGAGATATAAGCGATCAAAGAAAGGGCATTTAATAGGTTCCTTAAGGAAGGCAAAAACTAAAAATTCAAAAAAAGACTATTTCACTAAAAATCTATCTTCTCCTTCATTTTTTGAGTAATCTTTCTCAAATTTTTACAGATTGTGTATCATTAAACTTTAAAGAGATCTATTGTAGGAATTTTTTAAATTTTGAGTAAAAAAAAATATTGTCAAAAACTATCTTTTTTTTTAGTTTTTTGTGGATAAAATTTTTATTTTTCAAAATTTCAAAAATTCCAACATTCAGATTCTTCAAAATATTAAAAGTAACATTTCCTGAAAATTTGAAGTCTCGGTCAAAAAATGAAGGAGGAGATAGGTTTTTAGTGAATTTTTAAATTTCCGAGAAAATTGGCCCTGAAAAACTTGCGGTCCATACGTTTGTATCGGAAACTTTTTACAAAAATAAAATATCTCAAAAGTTAAATTATATTTTTGAATTCTATAAAAACAAGCTTGTAGTTTGTATTTAAAGCTTTCATATAAAATCCAAAGTTATTTTTTGTAAAAAAAAAAAGTTGGACCCCCCCCTATGGCCTTAAACTTGAGCCTGTCCCACATAATACAAAAGTTCAAGCTTTGGTTCTGTAGAATTTTGCCAATGTTTTTGTTCATTTAGTTTGAGATAGTTTGTATAAATGTTGATTAACTATATTTGCATTTACAAACATTGACATTTTTTTATATAATATTTGGGTAATTTATATCAAATAACACTTTAACGCCAATGATAAAATTTTAAACTGTTGTAAAAGTAAAATATATAGTAAAATAGGAGCTTTAACTTAGCTGCAAAAGCTATTTAGAACTTTTTTAAAAACTCAAAACTTTAAATTATATTTATTCCCTTGTATTTAAAACTTACTAGCATTTTTTTTATTCAAAAGAATTATCCTTTGCCAACCTATTACAATAATATTCTTCAAATAGGGGTTTGACCTTTAAAAATTGTTGACTTTTTTTGTATGTTCTATTTTAAACCCTTAAGTAAGAAAGTAATAATTTTTATTATTTTTTTTTGAATAAACTTATGTTTGCATGTGTACTACAGTTTTTTCCGAATTGTTTTTGTTTTTTATCATATGCCAAATTAAATATTTTGGGAAGCATTTATTGATTTTGTCTGTAGCATATCTTGAAAGTAATAAATACTTTTCGAAATCTTGAATTGGGCATTTCATAAAAAATGAAAGTGTAAAATTTTATGACCAAAAATAATCAATTTTTTCACTAAAAAAATATCATATTGACTAAAAACAAGTTTTTCCAGAAAAACTTTTTAAAGGTTAGACTACACAACTTAAAAACTTATGAACAAAAATATTTAATGAAATTTGTTTTTATTTGGGTTATCTATCTATTAAATTTATAAAAAAAGATTGAAATTAATTTAATTTAAAGCTTGATTTTTATTAAAATAGAAACGTTTAGAATTTTCAGATCTTTCAATTTACATTAACAATTTTGTTAAGCTCACCTTAAAAAAAGTTTCAATCTTACTTTTATTTTTTTGAAAACATCCACAATCCTTTTAACCAATGTTTAACATTTAACCTGATAATGTATCTATGAAATCTCTAATTTTAGCTTTTGAGACTATGTTAAAATATGGTAGAATAGGACTTAAAGCCATTTAATACATTTAAACAAACGTAAATTATGTAAAAAGAAAGAGTTCGATTACACTATAGCCTTATTTAGCTGATAACATTTGTGTAAATTTGAAGTTTAATTTTTTTTGATTACATTTGTCTTTAATTAATTAAATTTTTTTGTACTATTAATGTTTTGTGTCTTATTATATTGTTTCAATTGTATTTTCCTTGACAAAAATTGATGAAATATATTGAAAGAAAATAAAATGTTTTTCTTGTTTAGTAAAAATAGTTAACTTGTAGCTAAACTGCTTATACAACAAAAACTTATTATTACAGGTTTCACAAATCAGTAATATGTACTCAAGTACCATGACATTATTAAAAGCTTGAAAGTAGCAGTTTGTGTAATCCAACTTTACTGAGATGTCAACTACCACATACTTATCAAAATCCTGAGAGTACTTCTTTACAAATAGCATCCCAAATGGTCAGTTGCATTAATAGTTTAAACTAAGCATTAACGTTTAGGAAATGTAGAAGATTTTTTAAATCAAAAAAAAATATTTTTTTTTACATAGAGCTTTAAAAATGTACTATAAGTTATTTTTCATAAAATTAAAGCTATTTTTTGAAAACTATTTACCTTAAATTTTCAGGAAATATTCCCTACAATGTTCAAATTAGTTGACAAATTTTTCCTGATAAAGAAAATTTTATAACCAAAAAGAGAAAATTACTTTTTTTTAAAACTAAAATAACACATGTATTTTAATTAAAAACTAAATAGTTTCAGCTGACAATTTTTTCAAAGATTAAACTAAAAAGTTTCAAAGATATTATTTTAAAGTTCTGAGTGAAAAAACGTTACAATTGTTTTTAGTATTCTATAAGAATTTTTTAGATCTCTCTTTTCTGATCATTTATATCCCAAAAGTAGGAATCTACCAGATCCACAAACCTAAATGTAAATAATTTAAAGCTTCAACGCTACTAATGCTAAACTGACTATAAATATACATTTTATTCCTATACTACCTATAATAGGAGTGTGAAGTTTTTCTAATTAATGGGAAGTATTTATTTTAATAATTAAAACAAACAAATAATAATTTGAAATTTTAACAATTCTTTTTTTTAGAATAATGAGTGGGCAGAAAATTTTTAATTTTTATGGTATAAGTTTTTTATAATGATTGATTTTTAAAGTTTCAAATACCTTGTAAACTAAGTTTAGAAAAATACCTGTGGCAAAATACCCTTAAGCCAAATTTCATTGTTATATTGTTACAATTTATTGTTAAGACAATTAAACAGTCTTTTTTAAAACAATCTTTTAAAAGTGAAGCTACCTAAAAAGAGTCTATGCCAAATATATCAGGTCTTCTATGTATAACAAGTTTGTATGAAATCTTGTCCATGTAACAATCATCATGGAACATATTAGAAATTTAAGAAAGTTTCATGTTGAAATATTTTTTTTTGTCTGTACTTTTTTACCATGATAAATTTTTTTTTGAGAAAATAAAGAAGTTCCTCTATAAAACTTTCTTTAAATTTTTTTAAAACGCCTAAAGTGTGTTTTTGTGATAGTTGCTACAAGTACTAAAATTCCTAGCCAAAAACTTGAAAGTAAAATTTTAAGCTCCCATTCAACTTACATTTTTAAAGAAAAATAAAAAAGCGCAATAATGGTAGTAGCTAGGAAGCTTTTTTTTTTTTATGTTGTTTCCTTATGTGATCTGCTATGCACTAAAAATTAAACTAAGCTACAAAAATTTAATTTTTAATGCACCCCAATGCCCGCTGACTGGAGAAACTTTCCAACTCTATTATCAAACATTTAAAAAGTATATATAAGTGTTAATATATAGAGATATTAAAACTATAAAATTTTTCAAAACTGTACATAAACAACATACAACTGTTGGTTTGTCATAAAAAAGGAAACATTTTTATAAAAATCAATTAGACACTATGATGTTATTGAACCAACTAAAGAAAGTGTATACCAACAAGATTAAATATGTAAATTTACCTCTGAACTTTTTTATTGAAAACATAGTGGCCATAAAACCTGAATCCTTGAAAAACCACATAAATTTAGAGAATTTAGGATAAAAAACCTGAAATTATAGAAGTTTTGAATTAAGTCTGGTACAAACTGCAATTTCGAACAAAAATCACTAAAAAGTTGAACAATTTTTACACTTTAACTTGTATAAATTTGATTTGACACAAAAAATCTATCATATAGATATGAAGTTTTTGTGATCATAAAAATTTTTTCATTAATTTTTTTAAAGTAGCTTTACAGTATCTTTTAAATGTTTTTTTTTACTATTTAAAACAGTTTTTACTCTCAAACTTAACTTTGAACTAAAAATAGACCCATAAACGTTTATTTGTAAAAAATTTGATGAAATCTCTTAAAAACCAGTGGTCACCCTGTTAAAATGTTTGTATCTTCTAAATATTTTCACTAGCACTTACATTTTGTAATAAAAGTTTGTTTGGCTTAAATTGAATAATATTTAGCACATACATTTTAATGTTATAAACTATCACAGTAGGAAAGGGCTTATTAAATGTTTTAAAAAATATTAAATGACCAAAATTTATTAAACATTATTGAATTTTTCGTAAATTTTTCAGAAAACATGATAATTCAACATCAAAATTATAAACTTAACTTTCTACAAGTTGTTTGTACATTTGAAAGCTGATACTAGGAAAGTTTTAAAACAATTGTTTAAAAATGATAGGAGAAAATCGATTTTATCGAAATAGTTTTTTTTCCTTTTTTATTTTGCATCTTCTGTGAAGTATCTATTGAAATCTCCAATTTTGATTTCTAAAATCAAAAACTACTTTTAGTTTTTAAACAAACAGTAGCTAACTTATAATTACCATAAGAAGAGGGTAAATAACTATTACATGTAGATCTTATTTTAAGGATTTTAAACTTTTGTCAAATAGAAAATCCTTTTTACCGTTCTGTAAAGTTAAGATTAATTTTTGTGATATTAGGGTACAATTTCTTAAAGTTCAACTTTTTAAAAAGGAACCAAAGTAAAAAAAAAACTTTTTTTTAAACCTATTTTCTCCTACATTTCTTTGGCAATTGTTTTGAAGTAGTT
Organism: Thalia democratica; assembly: GCF_965202585.1. Taxonomy (NCBI): domain Eukaryota; kingdom Metazoa; phylum Chordata; class Thaliacea; order Salpida; family Salpidae; genus Thalia; species Thalia democratica. Next base: position 114,860,685 of record NC_139165.1, on the reverse strand, counting down.
TTTAAAATATGAGTTTTTGTATTATTGAATGACATTTTCCATAAAGTTTAAAGTTAATTGATAAAAATTGAAGGAGAAGATTTTTAATTAGTTATTTTTGTAACTATTTTTATCATTGCTAATTTAAAAAAATGCAATGAAAAACCTCTACTTTATGCGTTAGTATGACAAAATTTTTTATAAAATTAAGTAAACCTCAAATTTTTTTTTATTCTGTAAATAGTACATTAAGTTATATAGTTTTAGCTTTCATTTAACGGTCTATGTTACAATTAATCTTAAACCCCCTCTATGGCTCTTGATGTTTTGTTTTATGTACAAGGTTTCTTTTCAAGTTTTTCTTAAATAACTTGTGAAAATTCTTGTACCACAACAGAAAACTCACCATTATCTACGGAATCTAGACAATTGAGAAGAATTGATGAGATTGAGATAAGTGGTCATATAAACCATGAATGTCAATTTATACATTTTGGACTGAATTTGTAAGAAATTTGAAACAATGTTAAGTATTAACATAAAGTTGCTAAATATAATGATTGCTACCATTTTAAAGTTTGCTCAAACAAATTTTACTTCTTCTTATTTTATCAAATATAATGACTATAAAGTTTATTTTTAATGTATAATTTTTGTGTAAAAAACTGTAATTTGTTCAAAATAATATTAGTTATATGTTAGTTTCAATCAGTATTAAAAAATGTTTTTTAGTAAACTTTTTATTTGATAATTTAAACTTCTCAATCTTTGATTTAAATTTTAAGGATTCAAATTTTTTTTTTCAAATTTTGTCTTATTTTTTACATAACTAGATAAGCCACTCTACCACTTGTAAAAATTTAAAGTAACTTTTAGTAACAATAAGCTATCAAAGTTAAGGCGTTTAATAGGTTTCTTATAAGAGGCCGGAACTAAAAGGGCAAAAATAGACCATTTCGCTAAAAATCTATCTCCTCCTCCAGTATTTGATTATTTTTTTTTAAAGTTTTAAGAGTAATCTTTAATATACTATAAACAACTTGTAAAAAGCTTTTTTTTTATTTGAGTAAATAAAAAAGAAATTATATAAAACAAAATTTATCACAATTTTTTTTTAATGATTGTCATAAATTTTTTATGACTTTTGTTTACAGAAATCTGCTTTCTACAAGTTGTTTGTAATATTGAACATAATTTATTTTCTGTTCAATATTACAAACAGAATGTTAATAGTATATAAAATATTATTCTAAAAACTTTTAAAATAATCTTTAATATACTATAAACAACTTGTAAGAAGCTTTTTTTTTATTTGTGTAAAAAAAAAATTATAATAAACAAAATTAATAAAAAAATTTTTTTACATTTTTTTCATAATTTTTTTATGACTTTTTTTTTTACAGAAATCTGCTTTCTACAAATTGTTTGTAATATTGAACAGAACATTTCCTGGAAATTTGAATTAAATTGTTTTAAAAAGAAATAAATTTTCAGTGACTTTTTTATAAATTCTGAGAAAATTGCTCTTGAAATTTTTCAATTTTATACGGTTGTATCGGAGTATGTTGTATCTCAAAAGTTAATTGATTTTTTTTTGTTTTTGTATAAGCTACTTTATAGTATATACTCTTAGCTTTGAAATAAGGGCCAATGTTTTATTTTTTATTTTTGAGCCCCTATATACCCTTAAGATCTGCATTATGTTTTAAGAAGTTCAATATAAGATCATAAAAAAAAAGGTTTTAATTACTACTATTAAGTCGTATGAGCAGTTATTAATTTCAATAAAATTATTTTATTTAAATTATTTTTACAAGCGAAACAATTTATTTGTAAAAAGTGAATTAATTTCTTATACAGTTAACTTAATATGATTCTTGTTAATGATTTTTATTATAAATAATATAAACAGTTTCAATATTGTACTATACTTACAATTATGTGTCATAAACTAATCTAATATTATATCACAATAAAATTATCATCATTCATAAAATATACTAGTATTGTTTATTAAACATAAACATTGTCAGTCTGTACTATAAAATAATTTCAAGTCAAAACAATTTCATTATTGTATATTATATATTTAACAGACATAATATCTTTCAATATTATATTATAACTAAATGTCATGATTAATATTTAAAAACTGATTTTTTTTTCTAAAAAAATTAAATGAGTAAAAGTAAATTGAATTTTACGTAGTATAATATATTGCTTGATACTTATAGTTTATAATTAAGGGCATAGGGGGGGTAAACACCCTTTTTTGGTTTTTGATCTTATTTTATAAAGTTTTTACTAAGCTACAAGATGCTTTTTACAGATTTAAAAAATTCAAAATAATTTTTGAGATATAGCCGGTCAAAGTCGGAGGCAACAATAGGATCCTTATGGGAGACGCAAACTAAAACAGCAAATAACTAGAAATCACTAAAAATCTATCTCCTCCTACGTTTTTTGAGATAACTACCTCAAACTTTCAGGAAACGTTCCTTGCAGTATTTAGAAAATTTTGTCGGAACAGAATTTAAAAAAAATAAAAATTATATAACAAAAAAACAAAAAAAAAACTGTTTTTTTTTGTTTATTTTTTATATAAAATTTTTATTTTTTTTTAAATTCCTTCCGACAGAATTTTCAAAATATATTAAGAAACATTTCCTGAAAGTTTGAGGTAGTTATCTCAAAAAACGTAGGAGAAGATAGATTTTTAGTAAAATAGTCTATTTTTGCCGTTTTAGTTTGTGCCTCCCATAAGGAACCTATTTTTGGCTCCGACTTTGACCGGTTATATCTCAAATATTATTTTGAATTTTTAAAATCTGTAAAAAGCATCTTGTAGCTTAGTAAAAACTATATAAGTTAAGATCAAAAACCAAAAAAGGGTGTTTACCCCCCCCCCCCCTATGCCCTTAATATAAGTTTGAAAATTAAAAAAAAAAATGTTTGAGTTTCTATTAGCGTGTATAATTTAAAAGATAAACATCTTAACTGGAAACTAAATCTGAGAATAAAATATATAAATATTTATGATTTTTAATTATGTAAGCTAATAGGAACTCGTACTTTAGTAATTTCAAAATATTCTTAAAATGTTAAAGTAGAATTTAGTAACTTTTTAATATATTTAAGACAACATAAAAATAAATATATTCATATTTCACCTTTATATATTAAAGAATTACACATGGATGTAACATATTTAGATTATGACTGATAGCTAAATATTAAAAGAATCAAATTGATTAATTAATTTGTTTCTCGTTCATGATTTTTTATCATAAAAAACATAAATAGTTTCAATATTTTACTATGCTTACAATTTTAAGTCATAAACTAATCCAGTATTATATCACGTTAAAATTATCATCAGTCATAAAAGACACTAATATTTTTTATTAAACATAAATATTGTCATTCATGTACTATTTCAATATTGTATATAAAATTAATAGTCATAAATAATTTTGTACTATAATATAATTTCAAGTCAAAACATTTTCGTTATTGTATTTTATATATAATTATGAGTCGTAATCTATTTCAATATTATACTATGGTTTAATGTTATAGTTAACATTTAAAAATTGAATTATGTTATTTATTAAAGTATTAAATGAAAATCAACTAAATTTTTAAGAATTTAGTTACTGATAAAATTAACTGAATAAAAACCAATTAAGTTTTATAAGTATGATATGTTGCTTGTTACATATACTTAATAATTAGTATAAGTTAGAAAATTTTTATTTAATTTAAATTTCAAGTTTCTATTAGCGTGCACAATTAAAAAGATAAACATCTTAACTGGAAACTGAATCTGAGAATAAAAAATACAAATTATTAAATTTTTAATTTTGCATGCTAATAGAAACTAGAAATTTAATAATTTCAAAAATAATTAAAGTATTATTTAGTGACTTGTAAATAAATTTTGGACAGAAAAAAAAAAATCAGCTGTAACTTTTAAATAAACTGGTTTATTATTTTTGAAAAATTTTTATTCAACTTCTTTCAATTTTATGCTGGCCAGTAAATTTGTATTATTATTTAATTACCAGTCTAATAGTTTTCAAGTTACAAGTATTGATATTATTCATATTCAATAAAAAAACTTTCTAATATTATGCTTATCACTAATCATTTGTTTGGTACAACATTTTTATTACTTTACTATAATAACAAATTTATAAGTTTTTTAATTATTAATAATACAAACTTATAAATAAGTAAAAAAACAAACAGTTTTAATACTTTGATTAAATATAACTTCTGTTTGCACTTAATTTAAATAGTATAAATTTTACCAAGTAAACTATTTTGTATTAGGCTAAAGATAAAAATCAAATAGCAAGGTCATCAAAGTTATAAGTTCCAAGATATTAAAATTTCAGATATTTTTAATATACTAGTAATTATACTGAATTTGTATCTACAAGTCTAATGAAAATGGTTTACCTGTGTTTTTTTCACTAAACAAAATCCAAATTATATGATAGTTATATTTTTTATCAGATTTTTTGTGAACTATGCTTAAGTATAAGTTTGTATTGTAACATATTTATTGTTCCATTAACACCAAAAATAGTTCTTCTTGAATTGAAAAATTATGTTTGAGTTTCTACTAGCGTGTATAATTTAAAAGATAAACATCATAACTGGAAACTGAATCTGAGAATAAAATATATAAATATTTATAATTTTAATTATGCAAGCTAATAGGAACCCTTACTTTAGTAATTTCAAAATATTCTTAAAATGTTAAAGTAGAATTTAGTAACTTTTTAATATATTTAAGACAACATAAAAATAAATATATTCATAATTCAGCTTTATATATTAAAGAATTACACATGGATGTATTATATTTAGATTATGGCTGATAACTAAATTTTAGTACAATTAATTTGATTTATTACTTTTACTCTTGTTCATGATTTTTTATCATATATGTTTATCATAAACTAATCTAATATTACATCACATTAAAATTATCATCAGTCATAAAAGAGACTAATATTGTTTATTAAACATAAATATTGTAATTCATGTACTATTTCAATATTGTATATAAAATTATCAGTCATAAACAATGTTGTACTATAATATAATTTCAAGTCAAACATTTTCATTATTGTATTTTATATATAATTATAAGTCGTAATCTATTTCAATACTATACTAGAGTTAATGTTATGATTAACATTTAAAAACTTAATTTTGTTTCTTATAAAAGTAATTGAATGAAATCCAACTAAATTTTATAAGTATAATATATTGCTTGTTACATATAATTATAATTAGTATTAGTTGAAGAGTTTTAATAAAGTTTCAAGTTTAAGTTTCTATTAGCGTGCAGAATTAAAAAGATAAACATCTTAACTGGAAACTGAATCTGAGAACAAAATACATAAATATTTATAATTTTAATTGTGCAAGCTAATACAAACTAGAATTTTAGTTATATCAAAAATAATTAAAGTAGAATTTAGTGGCTTGTAAATATATTTAGGACAGTATAATAATAAATGTTTTCACTTTCAGCTTTAATTTTTAAATTAACTTACACTTATTTTATTAATTAATTAATGTATTATGTTTAAACAATTTTTATACAACTTCTTTCAGTTTTAGCCGTCCAGTAAATTTATAATATTATTTGATTACCAGTCTCAATAGTTTTGAAGTTGGTAAACATTGGTAATATTCATATTAAATTAAAAAATAAACTAAACATTCTGCTTATCATTTGTTTGGTACAAAATTTTGGTTACTTTAGTATAGTAGTAAATTTAAAAGTTTTATTTTTAATTAGTTGTATTACAAACTTATAATTAAGTACATAAACAAACAATTTTATACATTGATTAAATATAACTTCGTTTGCACTTAATTTAAATAGTATAAATATTATCAAGTAAACTATTTTGTATTACACTAAAGATATATAACAAATAGGAAGGTGATCAAATTTCTAAGATATTAAAATTGCAGTTATTTGTAGTATACTACTAATTATACTGAATTTGTATCTATAAGTCTAAAGAAAATAGTTTACTTGGTAATTTTTTTCACTTAATATAATGCAAATTATATGATAATTATGAGTTTTTGTCTTTTATACTTAAATATAAGTTGTACAATAATTTGTACATATTTTGTACTTGAACCATATTTATCTTTACCTTATCACTTAATATTATTCGTGGCTTGTAAATTTTAAATTTACTTTTGATAAAATTAAAGTGTAGGTTTTGTATCAAACAATGGTTTCTTATATTTACAAAATCTTTGTAATATACTTATCTACTAATTTAGTATTTAATAATCTTTGAAACTATTTCTCAACCTAATATAAGTTTTGCCAACTAAATTTAATACTTTCTATATACCCCAAAGCTATAACTTAATATTTTTAATGAAGATCAATTTAAAACATTTTTTTATTAATTATAGTTTCTCAAGTACGTTTATTAAAATTAAATACATGATTTACATATTTTTTTTTTCTAAATTTTATTATGATCCAAAAAGTGGACAAGTTACAACTTAATTTATGTAATAAAATGAATTAAACACAGTTACATACGAGATTCATTCGAACAAGTTTAACTAAATTACATAAATTCAATTGTAAATTGATCATATTTAGTATTATAAATTAAACTTCGAAAAAAAAATCCTATTCAATATTTTACCTAAATTTAAAAAACAACATTTTATGCTTATTTTATATTTTACTTGTAGCTTGAGTATTTTCTTTTTAATTTGCAAGTATGATTTAAAAAAACTATTGCAAAAACTCTTGAGGTTTTCAACATTACTATATATTAAAAAGAAAATATTAAATTAATCTCGTTCAAAAATATTTAGTATAAGATTTGGGGTGTATACAAAATATTAAATTTAATCTTCAAAATTTTTTAAATCAGACATATATTTCATTAAATAAATGCAGATTAACTTAATAAAAATGTTAACAAATTAATTTAAAACATTTTATGTATAAAGTTTCGAAGTAAATTTAGTAATGCTATATTTTCCAAAAGAAAAACTTTTTCTTTCTAATTTTTTAGAGAAAAAGTTTATTTCAAACTTTTTAATTTAATTTAAACTTTATTATATAAATTAATTTCTGCATTAATTTTAATTATATTATATTTGTTTTGACCTTAAGTAACTAAAGCTACTTTAATTCAAATATTAAAAAATAAAGTAGATGAGTTATTGTAAATTTTTTATCAAGTTTTTTAAAATATCAAAAATTACTCAAGGTATTGTTTTATATTTCAATTTAAATCTATAAAAGTACATTGCTTATTATTTTTTTGTTTGAGCAAACACTATTTGTTTTAATTTTTTTAGGCAGTTTAATTATTGTTTTTACATTCAAAAAAAGTTTGTATCTAAACACTGATCAATTTTGAATTAATATTATGTTTTTATAATATATAATAAATCTTTTATTTTGAACATAATTTGGTTTGTTACACTCAAAAATTTTTGTATTTAACACTGATATTTTGCTTAAATATAATAGCAATTCGTTTTTGTCGTAAGTTATAAATGTTCTAAATTTAAATTATTACTTAAATTTTTTTGTTATTGCATATATATAACTTTTTTCTAATATTCTGTTAAAGTTCATGATAATTTTTAATGTTTTTTTTAGCAAATATTGTTCTATACTTTAGTGTCATTTTTTTTGTGTTATTGTTTTCTCTACATTTTGCCATTTTTTTCCTGTGTACTTATTTTTCTTTATTTTTTTTGTATATTTTACCCGCTTGAGTCTTGTTTATATTTAATTATAAGTAACTAGTTGGTGCACAACTACTTAAGTTCGGACAATTCAAATTACACAAAAAAGTTTAAAGGACAACAATTCAAAAAATTATATTCATTTGATAAAAATAAAGAAAAAGTTGTAGGCTTAAGCAAAACCTACAAACCATTTTTTAACAAAACTTTAAATATGTATGTAGATGTTCCTAAAGTACGCTTTAAATTTAAAACATAGTAATTTTCATTATTTTAAAAATTCTTTTAAATTTACTTTTTCAATTATTTTGACTGTCATACTATTATATATTATTTTTATAATATAAATTTCTTTTATTAATATGTATTGTTTTTTGATTTGTTTCCCTTTTAACAGTTTTATGGAATTTGAATTGTCATGTAACTATTAACTCAAGTGAAGTTGATTAATAGATATAATAGTTAAAACACTTGTATATAGGTTGTCACTTATTCACTCCATATAGTAATTTAGAATCAAATAGTAATGATTTGAATAGTCATCGAACCAATTTTAAGACAACATAAAGTTATATTAATAGTCCATCTAGTTGAGCTCCTTTTTAACTTATCAACAACAAATACATTTAATTAGTCCTTAATTATTCTGTATACACGTTAATATTCTAAATCCAAAAGACAGTTATTTTCAAAATGAAATCAATAAAAAAGGTTTTGTATTCAATTTTTTAATGACAGTTTCTTAAAAACTCTTATTTAGTACTTCTAGAAAATATCTAACTTTTTAAACTAATGCAAGGTTTACGATATTAGATAGCATTAAATAAACAAGGGCGACCATTGGATTGAGTTTAGGAAACTTTTTATAATATTTTCAATATGTTATACTCTATACACGAACAATAAGAAACATTTTTTATATTGAGAGTTAACCAGTTGGTGTTTTGCGACCATAATTGTTATCATGTCTCCACTATTAAAGGGAAGCAAACACCCTGTTGGAGACTAACAACATGATAAAACATAAAAACTTGTTTTAATACACGAGCGTAAACCTAGCTTGAGAGCGTTTTTAGTAATTTGATAAAAATGTCTAAACTTAAGACCCAATTGTTTTCCTTTTCTTAATAGCTAATTAAAATCTTTTTTTTTTGTTTTAGAGAATAGTGCTTTGTCTTTAAATGAAAAACCATGAATTGGGGTTTGACTATTTTAGTGGGGTCCATTTAGAAATTTTTTTATGTTTACAGCCTTTCTCCAAAAATAATCGTTTTTCAAAATATCTTTTTAAACATAGATATTAAATGAGTTAATGATAATAACATATTTTTTTTAACTTTTGTACCATAAACTATTCAGAAAAATTCAAATTTTCACATGAACAACCTATTATACAAAAATTCTTAACAGACTTGTATAGTTTTGTTATGTAATATTTTTTCCAGTTTATTATTGCTTTTTGATTAATGACCCATACAAGTTTTACCTAAAGTCTTAGCAACGCTACTTGAGGGACTTTTTGCTAAAGTGCTAAGAGTTTATGTATAACTTGTATGGGTCTTTTATTTTATAAGCAATTATAAACTGGAAAAAAATAAGACAACATCATAAAACATAACTATACAAACCTGTTAAAAATTATAAAAAGATTGTTTTGTTTTCGCACTAATGGTTGTATATGTGAAATCGTGCAAAATTAGAACTTTTCTGAATAGTTTATTCAGGCTTATGGTATAAAAATATGTAGACTCATTTTGATAAGTATGTTTAAAAAGATATTTAGAAAAATACTATTATTTATGGAGAAAAGGTTGTATAAAAATTTCAAAATGGATTCACTCAAAAAGTCAAACCCCAATTCAATGGTTTTTTTTTTAATTAAAGGCAAAGGACTGTTCTCTACAACAGAAAAATAAACTTGATTAGCTATTAAGATAAGGACATAATTGGGTCTTAAGTTTGGACATTTTTAAAAAACTCCTAAAAACGCTCTCAAGCTATGTTCACGGTGGTTTTTAATAAAACATGAGAACTAATAATGCGAGTAAATAATTCGTACAGTTATAAGATTTTGTCGTCAAGTGATAGAATTTTAAATGTTTAAAAAAAATTAGCGTTTGTCGACAAAGATCCGAGCAAAACAAGTAAATTAGAATATCAAATTTCAACAAATTATACTGTATTCTTTATTACATTAACAAAAGTTTCTGTGTCTTAACCCTAAACATTAACGAAGAAACTAATTATTACAAAATTAGTTAACAAATGTAGTTTTGGGCATCTTTGGCTTCAGTATATAATTTTCTTAAATGCTATCTTACTGACAAGTTTGTTTGGCATTTTAATCTTGTACTACATTTGAAGAACAATTTTTTTACCCTAAATTCTTTTTTTTGTCATTAGTTATTCTTTTAACCTAGCGTCCAGCAGCTATCAATAACTAACGAATTTCTGAGTACCACTGTTGTATACGATACAAGTATTGTTTTTAAATCAATTAACTTCATTATAATTTTATATTTTTTAGCTTAAATCATTATTATTAGTAAAAAATATCTTTTTGAAATTAAATTTAGATACAATATGTTTATCATAATAGTTTAAAAAAAATTTTAAATAATAAATTGTCGTTATCAATGTTTTTAAATAAAAGTTAAGATGACTTTTTTCTGTACAGTTTTAAGTAAGCAATAATTTGAAATTTTTTAAAGTAAAATTAAATATTTAAAGATACAACTTTTGTATCACATTAATTTAATATATTATACTTGTTTTGACCTTCAGTAATCGAAGCTATTATTAAAATTTTTCTTTATTTGTGTATCCGATTTAATTCTCGTAACTAAATTGTACACATTTGTTTATAGATAATCGCTTTTGTCCTACAACAACTAATATATTGTTAACATATATAATTTAATATTGTATAGTGACAGTATGTTTATATTTAAGTGGTATGAAGTAGTTAAATTTTAGACCTGCGTCTCAGTTGATGATCCCAGTTTTACCATTAAGAGGCTAATGATCAAGTATTTTAATATATTATCGTACATTATAGGGTTGTCACACACCCATGAAATATTCAAACTAAAAGGGAATATCAGGGGTTTAATATGTTTTATAAACTCAAGGTAGTTTTGATTTTTTCTAAAAATTTCAGGAAAGCTCTTAGACTTTTTTTTTAAATCTCAGGGAAAACTTTCTAGACATAAAATGAAGTTCAGTTACCAATCTCTGTTTTACAATTTAATATACAATGACATGCTTATAAAAATTAATAATATGCCGCAGTGATTCAAAAAGTTATTGTATAAAATAGAATACTAGTGTTACTGTATCAAATAAAGATTTTAATTACAAATTGAACTTTATAAAAAAAAAAGAAAATCTTGCTTTACGTTGATATATATTTTGAACAGCTTTAACATTGACTACTTTTGAATTAGAGCTTTGACATTTAATTTCTAATACACTCCAAAATATTACTGCAAAGTTTTAGTTAACTCTCTAAAGAGTTGTCAAACCAAAGTTCAAAAATTAAATTTTTGGTTCTTTTGAGCAATAATTCAAACGGCTATAAATTACTTTTAAAATGGAAACTTTATTTATTTACTGCAAATTTTAAGTACTTTCTAAAATTTTGTTCCTTTTTAAAAGTCTTATTTCGGCCGTAGTAGCATAAACAAAACTTAAGTATACGTTTACTACAAAATGATTGGAAGTTTAAGTAGTTGTTGTTGAAGGTAGGTTTTCTGTAAACTTTAGTTGTGAATTTTCTATCTTTCTTAACAATCAGAACATCTAGAAAAGCTAATTGGTTACTTGTTTCAGATTCTTTGGTGAACTTAATGGATTGATGTGCTTTGTTTAGTTCTAGGAATAAAAGATTGTTTTCTTCTTCACTGGTTGTTATTATGAAACAGTCATCAACGTACCTCATATATTTGGTGTTTGGGTGCTTAGTTATGAATTTGGGTATCACTTTATACTCAATAAATCCCATTAGGATATTTGCTAATGTCGGTCCTAGAGGGGATCCCATTGCAACTCCGTCAATTTGACTGAACATTATGTTATTGAAACTGAACTCGACTTCATTCGTGGCTATTTTCATAAGCTGAATGAAACTTTCTTTTCTAAGTAAAGGTTTATCAATTTCATATAACTTTTCCACACTGATTTCAATTATCTCATTTAAAGGAACATTGGTGAACAAACTTTTGACATCAAAAGATGACATAAAAGTATTTTCAGCATTTAGTTTTCGAATCTCCTCTACAAAGGTAAAAGAGTCCTTCACAGTGTAACGGGAAAAATACTGTAGAACAGGTTCTAATAGAAAATTTAAGAATTTTGCTATTTTGTGTTGAGGGGACTTAATCATTGATAATATTGGTCTTAGAGGAACATCAGGTTTATGTATTTTGGGTAGTCCATATAACCTTGGTCTTACTGAACCAATAGGTTTTATTGAATCAAAAATCACAGGAGATATTTCCTTTTTATATAATAAATCTTTTAGGACGAGGCAAATTTTCTTTTCAATTTTAAATGTTTTATCAAATTCCTTAACTGGACCTAAGTACTTGAACTTAGAATTGTCGTTTATTATTGTCGACATTTTTGCTATATATTCACTTTTGTTCAAAATAACTACGTTTGAACCTTTATCGGCTTTAGTTATCATAATTTCCTGTTTTGATTTGATATTTTGTAAGGCCTCTTTAATTTGTTTTCCATCAATTTTACTATTATGGTTAGTTTTCATTTCACAAAAATTGTGTGCTTCAGCGACAATATTAGCTTTAAAACAAGATTCAGCTTCTTTACTGATTGGTTTATGTTGTATTGTTTGTTTTATAAAGTTTTCAAACCCTAAATAAGTGATATCCTTTTCAATTTTTCGTGGAAGCGCAAAATTGAATCCAAAACTTAAAGCGTACAACTCCTTTTCATCTAGTTTGTAATTAGAAAGATTGATTACGTTTTGTTTTGCAATTGAACCAAACTTAGATTCAACCAACTTTTTCAAATTAACTGTGTTTCTAGGTTTGTACTTTGATGCTACTTTCTGTATAATTTCATTAACATACTTTAAAAATTGATTACAATGCTCCTTTTCTAACTTTTGTTTTACTAGTTTAATATCAGAATCAACAATGACCTTCAATCTTTTAATACTTTCTTCATTTTTATATATTTCACTTTTGATAAAAATATTTTCCACTTTATAGTTAACACTCAATTTGGACTTGAAGATTCTTGCTGTTAAGAATTTTGGGCATACCATTTTAGATGAACAATCCTTTAGAAACTCTACTAATAAAGCTTTTTTGCAAATTTTGCTTTGAGTATATATTAGCTTACTGCATAATTTTGTAGTTGACTGATCATACTTAATTTTTAATAATTTAAACATCAGACTTTATTTTATAATTTTTTAATGAATAAAAGAACACTCAATTTTTTTTTTTTTTCATTCCAATATATTTCGTCAAATTCTCTTCAGGGAAACTACAATTGAAACAATAAAATAAAACACAACAAGTATATATACAAAATAATATTTTTTACAAACTAATTAACTGATCAATTTAGTAAACGTAAATGTAATCAACAAAAATGTAATCAACAAAGCTTTAAAAATCAACACAAAATGGTCTTAACTAAATAAGGCTAGGGTGTAATCAAACTCTTTCTTTTTACATAAATTTGGTTTGTTTAAGTGTATTAAAATGGCTTCAAGTCTAACTAGTTCCAATGTATTTGAACATTGTCTCATTACACTGAAATTAGATAATGCAAACTTTTTTCCACAACTTGGATTATTCACAAGGTGTTCTGCTATCGCAGATTTTTTTATTGCATTTTTTTACTGCAATACTCTTTTCATCTTTTTCGTCTTTAATATATGAAGTGATACACTTGGGAACATGTTCTTTTATTCTAGTTGTGAGGTGTCGAGAAGTTTGACCAATGTAGCTGCTGTCACAGCAGCATTTAAACTTGTAAACTACAAGACTCTTTTCTTGAGGTGTCATTAGGTCTTTTCCCGAACGTTGAAGTATTGGTTTTGACATGAACAGAACCCTAGGATTTACCGCATGATATGTTTTAGTTGTTATATCCACTATTTTCTTCTCGATTAGTTTCGATTCAACACCAATATATGGAAGTTTTAACAAAATTGGGCATTTATCCGGTCCATAAGGTTTGGCTATATTTGAATTGGTAGATTGTGACTTAATTACTCGGTTTACCAGCATTTCGGGATAACCATTGAGTTTAAGAATTGACTTTATGTTATTAACTTCATCGGATAAGTATTCTGGTGAGCAGATTTTTTGTGCTCTACTGTATAGAGTCTTAATCAAACCAATTTTTCTACGTTTACTACAAAATGATTGGAAGTTTAAGTAGTTGTTGTTGAAGGTAGGTTTTCTGTAAACTTTAGTTGTGAATTTTCTATCTTTCTTAACAATCAGAACATCTAGAAAAGCTAATTGGTTACTTGTTTCAGATTCTTTGGTGAACTTAATGGATTGATGTGCTTTGTTTAGTTCTAGGAATAAAAGATTGTTTTCTTCTTCACTGGTTGTTATTATGAAACAGTCATCAACGTACCTCATATATTTGGTGTTTGGGTGCTTAGTTATGAATTTGGGTATCACTTTATACTCAATAAATCCCATTAGGATATTTGCTAATGTCGGTCCTAGAGGGGATCCCATTGCAACTCCGTCAATTTGACTGAACATTATGTTATTGAAACTGAACTCGACTTCATTCGTGGCTATTTTCATAAGCTGAATGAAACTTTCTTTTCTAAGTAAAGGTTTATCAATTTCATATAACTTTTCCACACTGATTTCAATTATCTCATTTAAAGGAACATTGGTGAACAAACTTTTGACATCAAAAGATGACATAAAAGTATTTTCAGCATTTAGTTTTCGAATCTCCTCTACAAAGGTAAAAGAGTCCTTCACAGTGTAACGGGAAAAATACTGTAGAACAGGTTCTAATAGAAAATTTAAGAATTTTGCTATTTTGTGTTGAGGGGACTTAATCATTGATAATATTGGTCTTAGAGGAACATCAGGTTTATGTATTTTGGGTAGTCCATATAACCTTGGTCTTACTGAACCAATAGGTTTTATTGAATCAAAAATCACAGGAGATATTTCCTTTTTATATAATAAATCTTTTAGGACGAGGCAAATTTTCTTTTCAATTTTAAATGTTTTATCAAATTCCTTAACTGGACCTAAGTACTTGAACTTAGAATTGTCGTTTATTATTGTCGACATTTTTGCTATATATTCACTTTTGTTCAAAATAACTACGTTTGAACCTTTATCGGCTTTAGTTATCATAATTTCCTGTTTTGATTTGATATTTTGTAAGGCCTCTTTAATTTGTTTTCCATCAATTTTACTATTATGGTTAGTTTTCATTTCACAAAAATTGTGTGCTTCAGCGACAATATTAGCTTTAAAACAAGATTCAGCTTCTTTACTGATTGGTTTATGTTGTATTGTTTGTTTTATAAAGTTTTCAAACCCTAAATAAGTGATATCCTTTTCAATTTTTCGTGGAAGCGCAAAATTGAATCCAAAACTTAAAGCGTACAACTCCTTTTCATCTAGTTTGTAATTAGAAAGATTGATTACGTTTTGTTTTGCAATTGAACCAAACTTAGATTCAACCAACTTTTTCAAATTAACTGTGTTTCTAGGTTTGTACTTTGATGCTACTTTCTGTATAATTTCATTAACATACTTTAAAAATTGATTACAATGCTCCTTTTCTAACTTTTGTTTTACTAGTTTAATATCAGAATCAACAATGACCTTCAATCTTTTAATACTTTCTTCATTTTTATATATTTCACTTTTGATAAAAATATTTTCCACTTTATAGTTAACACTCAATTTGGACTTGAAGATTCTTGCTGTTAAGAATTTTGGGCATACCATTTTAGATGAACAATCCTTTAGAAACTCTACTAATAAAGCTTTTTTGCAAATTTTGCTTTGAGTATATATTAGCTTACTGCATAATTTTGTAGTTGACTGATCATACTTAATTTTTAATAATTTAAACATCAGACTTTATTTTATAATTTTTTAATGAATAAAAGAACACTCAATTTTTTTTTTTTTCATTCCAATATATTTCGTCAAATTCTCTTCAGGGAAACTACAATTGAAACAATAAAATAAAACACAACAAGTATATATACAAAATAATATTTTTTACAAACTAATTAAATGATCAATTTAGTAAACATAAATGTAATCAACAAAAATGTAATCAACAAAGCTTTAAAAATCAACACAAAATGGTCTTAACTAAATAAGGCTAGGGTGTAATCAAACTCTTTCTTTTTACATAAATTTGGTTTGTTTAAGTGTATTAAAATGGCTTCAAGTCTAACTAGTTCCAATGTATTTGAACATTGTCTCATTACACTGAAATTAGATAATGCAAACTTTTTTCCACAACTTGGATTATTCACAAGGTGTTCTGCTATCGCAGATTTTTTTATTGCATTTTTTACTGCAATACTCTTTTCATCTTTTTCGTCTTTAATATATGAAGTGATACACTTGGGAAATATGTTGGTGTAATTGAATATATGAAACTTTTATGTTCTCAACTTGTAAAATACAGCTTTTTCAAGAAATTTTAATTCTATTGCCGGGGATTTTATTTTTTTATTCTACTGCGGGGATTTTGTGCTCTGCGATTTAACATCTCTGCACAGTATTGAAACGTTTTGAAATAAACTGCGTATTATTAGTTTGACAAAGTGTTGTAAATTATATATGAAATTTTCTTCTATTTTTAACTTTTTTTTTGTTAACAATTTTCTAGATGTTTTTTTTCTATTGTTTCAGTAAATAGTTTTCAGTTCATCAAACATAAGTGTTATTAATTGACTTGAGTTACTTGTTTTAACAACTCACTGCTTAGAAAAAAAACAAAAAAAAGCCATTTTAGTTCAAAATAGAGCTCATACCATAGTAATAATGAAAATCAAAAAGTAATAAACTAAGTAAAATTTACATATTGTTTACTAAAAAAAAGACGTATTAGTTATTTTAAATAATATTAATAAATATAAAGTTTTTACTACAAGTTTGCTACTCTTTTGTTTATGTTTATAAATTTTTGCACATTTAAAAAGCTCCCAAAAGTAAAAGTTTGAACAAAAGAAACAAATATAAAATTATACATTTTTCATACTTGTATTAGTTTTAAAAATTCCAAGTTATTTATCAATATTGAAGTTATGTTATCAAAAATCTTAAACCATTTGCCACAACTTAGTAGAGTATGTCATTTAATAAAAAAAAATTATAATTATTTTTGAGTTGGACAAATACTCTTTATAATCTCTATTTCTTGAATTCTATCATAAACTATTGTAACAGGTTGTCTTATTTGTATATGTGTCAACCACTTTGATTGAATCCTGGAATATTGTGCACTTAAGAGAGTTTTAAAAGCCTTAATTAGGACCCATTAAACATCAGGCCACACAAATTTGAGTGAAGCAAAATTATTATATAAATTGCAAGTGACACAAATTATTAAATCATTATCATTTTAAATGTGGAAAATATTTATTCAGCGTTGCTGCACATCCAGAATATTCCGTAATACTCAAACTATTTTTAAATTTTTGAAAATCCCAGGATGACTCAGTATAGTTTAAACTTAACTTTAAACTAAAGCTGTTCTAGATATTTATGATTTTAATTAGAAAACTGAGAATTGTTTTCAGATTTTGTAAATCCTAGGCCATTTTTTTAGACTTTAAATTAAATTTAGTTGTATTGATTGAAAAAAAATTTATTCCTAATTTTATTGGAGAAATTTTTTTTTAGTGAATTTTAAAAGTTTCAAGTTTTTTCTTATGATTTGAAAAATTTCAGGGTGACTCAAGCAAATAAATGGTCACTCAGGACAGTTTTTTAACTAAAGCAGTAGAATCCCTGTTTATATTAATAAGTATTTACAACAAAAAAGATATTTTACTCATTTATTAATATAAAGTTTATTTACTTGACTGTTTTAAGCTAATTTGCACAGTAATAAAACACTGTTACAAAGGGTAAACTATGAGACGGATGTATTTTATAGAAATCAATAATTATGCATTTATGTTAAATAACTGAAGATTAAATAGTTTAGAAAATTTTGATAATAATGAAATATATTATGTTATCAAATGTAATATTTCATTCTATAATATTTGAAAAACATCAGTTTCAATCTTCAATCTACAAGGTTAAGTCGGGGTGTCCACAAAACATAAAAAACTTAATAGAAAACCGAGAATTTGAGAAGTATTTGAAATAAAATTTGAATAACATGGAATTTTGAACAAATATCATTAAAAAATCTGTTGTTTTACACTTATTAATAAAAGTAAATTCTTTTTTTTTTTCGTTAAAAAATACTTTTGGTGACATGTTGTTTGGCTAATACTCAAAAGATAAAATTTTAACACTTAAAAACATAGAGAGAAAATTGTTGAGCTTAAAATCCTAAGCAATCAACATAACTACATCAAACAACCCAATCATTTGATCATGACATGTGAATTTGATATGTTTTAACCTTAAAAGTTAAAGTTTAATTAAAATCTATCAATGGTACTTAAATATTGGAAAAGAAATCAAAGCAAAAGTTAAATTAGTTTTTAATGTGGCTATTTAACTTTATAACTATGGCATATAAAATTCAAGCTACAAAAAAGAAATCAAGTACTTTGATATTGGATTTAAGAAAAAACTTTGAATGTTAAAGTTATGTAAAATCCGGAAAAATTACATGTTTTATTTTTAAAACTTTAACTATACTTAGTAACGAAAATGCAATTATATCAACATTAATCAAAAAAAATTCTTGTTTAAATTTATATTATTTAGAAATTAAACTCACACACATCTAGAGTATCATTTTAGTTATTATATAAATTTTAAAATGTTTGTTTTTTATGTTTAATTTTTTATTAAAAAGAAAAAATTATGCTTAAAAAACCTGGAAAAATATTGTAAAAATTAATTGTCACTATGGTATATGATAGAAAGTCAAAATATGTTAGTCGCAGTCTTTGTCATAAATATAAAACTTAATTCTTAATATTGTATCTATTTATTATATTGTTGGTTTAGTGATAAAAATTCCCTTTAAATATTGATCTAAGGGCCTAGTCTACTAAAAACCTTTTAGTTATCGAGTTCTACACACATAGTTAAAGTGAAAAAACTTAATTATCATTAAATTTAAGAAGTCTTCAGCTATTTGAGTGGACAGAAAAAAAATATTCACCCCAGTTAAAGCCATAAGAAAGATAAAGGTTTAAAAAACATTTAACTTAAGCTGCTTAGTAACAAATTAATAAAGAACTTGCAAACTCTAAGTAACTTTTTATAAAACAAAAAATTTACTTAACTTTTAATATTTAGTGAAGCTATCTCATCTTGCAAGGGATATGGTAAGTTTTGTAAAAAAAATAATATAGAAGTCTATAGAGGAATAATGTTTTTTAAAATGGTTTAAATATGTTATATTTATCCTTTATTTTCTTTAATGAGAAAAATTTAAATTTTTTACAAAAAGTTTCTGAGAGATGTATAAAGTTTAAAATGTCAAAAAAGCCTTTAGTGACTAAAACAACAAAAAACTTTTTTTATAATGCAGCTTTATCCTAAAACACTCATTGAATCCAAAACTCTTTATTTGCTTTATATGAATTTTTCAAATGGTAAAAAAACAACTGTTGTTAGATAAAGGGTTGCTTTGTTGCAATACACCATAACTCAGGCTAGGTGACCTTTCTTGTAATTTTAGTTAGTTTAAAACTATCTATTTTATTATTACTATTCATATTTAGTAACCTTTAGTCTCTTAAGCTGGTTTAAGGGTAATTTATGTCAAGTTTTTTGATTATCAATATTTTTAAAGTTCTTATTAAGACATGGTGACTCAGAATAATTGGCCTAAGTACATGCTCTATTTTCTTGTACTCCAAGAATGACACCTTGTTAAAGTTTTTTCACACTATCTAAATTACAGTCAGCAGTGTCACTATTTATTTTTATTTGTTCTTAAATTAAATTCTATTAGTACTTTACTTTGTAAATAAAAGTAATTATTTTATTGTATAGTTAGATAAGCTTTTAAAGAAGACCCTATTTTTTCGAATTGAATCTAGTTATAAAGCTTGGTAAAAAACATATAAAAAACTAATAACTTAATCTTCATATAAATTTAAGAGGCCAAAATAAATTTAAAATTTTACTTAATGCAAGTTTTCATAAAAAAATTAAATTTTATCTTGGTTGTTGATGTACCATTTAGACCTAGAAAAATAATTAACCCCTACCAACTAATTCATTAAAATTAAAAAGATATATATTTTATTGAAATCATGTAAAAGAAGTGTTTAATGCAATTTTTCATTTTAAATTTTATTTCAATCTAGGTTAAAATGAAATACCCAAGTAACCTAACTTTATTGGTACTCATTAGGTTTTAAATGTTTTATTTAGTTAGTACAATTTATTATTTTAAAAAGTTATTAAAATAAAAGATGTTGTTATTAATCCGGAATTTAAAAAAATTAAATTTATACGTAAATAATTTAGGTATAAAAGTTGTCACAAATTCAAAATAACTATATTATTTGATATACTTGCTTATATTTCCCAACATGAATTTTTTTCTTTATAAGAAAAACCATAATAGCATTAAAAGAGTATTCAAATACTCAGGATTACTAGATAAACACCAAAGATAAATAAATAAAGAAAATCTCCGCATCACTCGGAACTATTTAGGTTTTCTAAAATGAACTCAATCTAGTTTTAATCTCAGGCAAGTATATTAGACATAAGGTTAAGGATATTTTTACTATGTAAAATATTATTTATAAAGTTTAAAACAACAAACTTAAACTTTTTACTTCTTGTAAAAATTTAGTGGTAAGTTTAATGTAACAAATATTCAAATAGTTTTTACATACTCTACTTAGTTTGATTCAGGCTCATTTGTTCTTTTTATCAAAACTCAGGTTGGCTAGCTTTATTTAATATAGTTTTAATTATTTCAAGTGTTTTTTCTTAATTTTATTTTTGTTATACTATGTTTATCTTTATTACTGTTAATAAAAGTTTTTATTCTTTATTTATAGTCATATATTACTCCCTGCCTAAACTCCTTTAAACATATTAGTCGTTTTTATTTAAACAATATTTTAGTATTTATAATGATGTCTATTATTTGTAGTGTTAGGTATCTGTGAATTACAAAACAAAAGTATAAGCTCAATTAAATGAATATTATCATATTTATAGTGTGGTTGAATATTTCATTATTTCTATCGTTTAATTTAGTACTTTAATACTATTAAAAAAATTACACAGTAGAAGTTCACAGATTTATTCATGTTATAATATCTATACATATTCAAAACAATATTTTAAAATTTTTTATAATAAGATTATACAAAGTATCATCAAGTCATGTCAGGTGAAAATGTTATGGACCAAATTGGTGTCAAAAGAATAATAATTAATAATAACCATGAAAAATTAGCAAGTGTTGGTGCAACTTCTAGAAGTTCAGTAGTTGATTGTTTTAAAAACAAATGCATGAAGTTTTTAACAAAACAATTAGATGATAAAAGTGTACGAGCTTACAACACTTTTGAAAGTACAGGTAATAAAATTTAAAAAATATATTAGATTGATCTATTTGTTATATTTAGTTTTTATAATATTTATTAATTTTAATTTTGTATAGACTTAATTTCTTAGTTAAAGCATAACTTTTATTCTTAGAAAGGATTGAAAATTTAAAAGAAAAGACTTAGTATTAATATTAGACGTTGTTAAAAATGTTTAAAAAAATTTAAAGACTGTAAACTATATTAAAAAAATTAAAATGAATCGATACAAAGAGCATATTAGGAGTTATTGATATTTTTCAATCTTATGATTGACTTTTATGTTAATTATAAAGGTGAACTATAAATAATTAATTCAATTATAAAAAAATATAAAACGCTTGAGATATAGTCATTTTGTTTAAATGTTACCAATTAATCCAATTTACTGGAATATTTTTAGAGTAAAACTGATCAGAAATCCAAAAAAGCAAAAAAAAAATTTTACCCATCATTTTTCAGACTTAAGTATTCAGGAGATATTTTTGTTATTGAAAAAATATTATTCTAAAGATTAAGAAAAAATATGACCCAAAAATAGAGAAGCACATCTGAAAATGTCTTTTCAAATTAAATAAAGACAACTTTATTTTTTGGTTCAATAGTATGGTTTATTATTTTTTTAAGATTTGAAAAAGACTGTTTAAAGTGTAGGAAAAGATATTCTTCTAACAAAAAAGTCTCTTTTTGCATTTTAATTTTGCATTTATGTGAGGATTTTATTAAATTTTTTGACTTCGTCTTAAGATATCTCAGAAAATAGTGGATATAAAGAAACTGTTACAAAATTTAATTCTATAAAATAAGATTAGTGAATAAAACAATTATTTTGATAAACTTTGTGTTTAATAAATACTACAAAGGTGTTAAAATGACAATTAAGATGTTTCTTTGTTTTTGAAAAATTTAGTGATTTTATATCTTATTTAATTTAAATGCATTTTTATCTGATAATAATTTTAAAACAAACTATATCAAATTTGAGTTTCAAATTTTGTTGTAAAGGGCCAGATTTTTATTCTTGTCGGTTTTTCTTTTACAGTTTAAAATTTTACTAAACATCTTAAACAAGGCAAAGCCAAATCTCTTATCAGAGATCTGCTAGTAGACTACCATATCTTAAAATGTTAAATTAAAAAAATTAATACTGTAATATTATTTTTATTTTTTAACAATAATTACAAAAAATTTTATTGAATTTAAAGTTTTAATTTTTTATTATATATAAAATAACAGCATTATGTAATAAAACATTATATTGTTATTAATTACGTAGATTTCTAGTTCTAAAAATCTATCAACTATTCTAAGCAAATTTACAAACATGATATTTACACATAATTAATTTTTTAGATATACCAAATATGAAAGAATATGAAATTGTTTTAGCTTTGAAAATAAATAAGCTTTTGCAAAAAGAAGACACAATCATAAAGATCAGCAAAATCCTTCAAGACAAGTTAACAGTTAAAAATGTTGTCGTATTTTATTGTTTAGCTAAATGTTACAACCTAGCTACTATTTCTGAGTCGTCTTTAAATTATATAGAACGATGTTTTCCAATGGTAGTTGAAACTCAAGACTTTTTACATTTAGACTTCAGTCTTGTCGCAAAAATGCTTTCAAGTTCTGAATTGGATATTCACTCAGAAGTTGAAGTATTTAATGCAGCAAATAATTGGATAAAATTCAACAGTGAACAACGTCGCAAACATGCAAAACAATTGTTACTAAAAGTCCGACTTTCTTTATTGTCAGAACATGCATTGAAACATATTACAGATAAAATTTCTTCAATTACTGAAATTTATGATAATGATAACAGATTAGAAGAAGTAATAGCAAACAACAAATACTTCAAAAATAAGTCAAATATTACTTACACAAGTAGGTATTGTAACCAAAACAAATATAATTTGTTAATTTGTGGAGGTTATGATGATAGATTCGAAGAAGTTGTAAGTAAAGTAAACAAATTGATGGAAGTAACATAAGTTGTGTTAAAGATCTTGCTCCAATGAATCAATGTAGAAATAACTTTGGAGCTGTTTGTTTAAAAGGAGAAGTTTATGTTTTTGGCGGTTTTGATAATGTTGCTAAACCGGTAGATATTATAGAAAAATATTCACCTTCTACTAATACTTGGAAAGTAGTAAATAAATGGGTGATAGACGTCAGCAGTTTTGTGCTTGTGCATTTATGGACAAAATATATTTTTTTGGAGGTTATTTTTCTAATGAAGACATTGACATTGAAACAACTTCCTCTTGCCTACAACTAGATACAAAAGAAGAAAATTTTTCTGACTAAATTTGGAAAGAAGTAGCTAGAATGAAAGAAACAGGAAGTATTGCAGCTTGTGCAGTTTTTCAAGGAAATATTGTTGTTTCTGGTGGGATGGACAACCATGAATTATTTGGTGATGATATAAACTCAGTAGAATCTTATGATGTATATGCTGATGAATGGTCACCAATGCCAAATATGATTAATGGTAATAGTAATCATAGTTTGGTAGTTGTAAAAGATAAACTATTTGTTATTGGATACGGAAGAGATAGTTGTGAAGTTTTTGACAATGTCAATAAAAGATTTGTTGATCTAAAATCACTTTTTAGTATTTATTTGAATAAAGCTATGTCGATTGGAAACAGAATCGTAATAATTTAAAATTACAGTTCATCAGTAATTTGTTATGATGTCGATAAAGACGAATGGTCTCTTGAATCATGTGAAGTTAAAAAAGGTCTTCGACGTTTTGCTTGCACAAAGATACCTTTGTATTAACAGAATCCGTTGAAAAATAATGCATAATCTGTGAACTTTAGGTTACAGTAAGAATTTAACTTAAATTATCATCTTCTTGTTATCTAATAAATGTTTTCTAACTTGATTGCTATGTTGTTATATTGTTAAAAATAAGAGTTTTAAATTTTTTTGAACGGTTTTTAGATCGATTTCAATACCATATTAAACACACTATCATTGTAAGTATTTAACGATAGGTAATAGAATAGTGAAAATTAAAAAATATAATCTACCAGCAGTAATTTAGCTAGATATAATTCAACTGTAAACATGGGCTACTAAATTTTCAACTTATATATATTTTCAACTAACTTACGGTTGTAATTCATAGACTTTATGGAATGTTAAAAACTCGAGTCGAGTTGTACGCCCCATCGACGTTGCAAAAGTAAAGCCATTGTTTGTAAAGTAATGCAGCAGAGGTCGATGTTAAAACTGACTATAATTATTACGAAATCTATATAAAATAACATATAAAAACTACGTACTTGCAAAGCATAAAATGAAAAGTATTTTTTTTAAATAAACAAATATTTGAATAAGACCGGTAATTCAGCTACCTTCGTATAATGGCCGATTCGGCTCAAAGCGCAAAAGGAGTTATTTTCTGCAGGGCTTGAAGTCTAAATTACTTTCTCGTTTGCTCGGCTACTTATAAATATCCTAATTGTATAATTTATTATCGATCAAAGTCTATTTGTTCGCTCGACTGCTTTTAAAATCTAGATTGCATAACATCTAGTTAGGGTGTTTGTTTTCCAATAAGTTAACAGCTCTCATGCGACAGTCAGCGGTTAGTAATACTTGTTCAAAACTATATTTTTTAAAAGCAAACTTGTAATCGTGAAAAGAGTTATTCATTATTATATTCACTTTTTATATTAAGTTTACCAAAAATTCAATATTAAAAATTTGAAACAAAATAATAAATATTTATCTGAATTTAAGAAAAAAACCCCCTTGTTTATTAAATCTTTATGTAAAAAAAATTTGTTTAAAATTATATTTCACCAAAAAGCTTAATTGAAAACAAATCATTGTTAAACAATTTCTTAGCACTTAGTGCTTGTCGGTTTAAACTATACAAGCAAATTGGTCCTTACCTATGTCATGTAGTAAAAAGATAATTAAATCGCTATTGTAACACTTGTTATTGATGTACTGAATAAATTGCAATGAAATGATTAACAAATTGAATAAAAGTTGAACATAATTAAATAAATTAGATGACTTATCTTCTTCCTAAAAAAAAACTGATGGTAATATGTAAATTGTTAAGAAAAATTAAAAACAGATTTAAGATTTTCAAAACATGGTATCTCCTTAGCTTTTATGTTAGCTTTTGTTCTACCGGCTAAAAGTTCTACCTGCGCTTGGAGTTTGTTAACATATAACCTTGGGTCTCGTTGTTTTCGGATATTTCTAAGGTGTTTTTATATTTAAATTAATAACAGCTGAGCTTCAAGCTTTCTCAACTACAAAATTAAAATTTAATTTTTTAACAAAATTATTATTTTCAAAAATACTCGGGTACAATAAACGGTAAAGAAGGTTGCTGAAACGAATCATATCTTTGAATCAGATTCTAATCCTAAGTAATATTTATTTTTAAAGCAATAATACATGTCTGTAATTGATGATATGTCAATTAAACTTGATATATTTTATATAAAAACGTTTAATTTTTTCCTTGAGTAAACTAACTAATTTCCTTTAGTTCATTATAAAAAGAGGTGTAAATACTTAAGGGAATTTTAATTATTTAAAGAAGAATAAGAGTTTTTTATTAATGTTGGCTTACCACAATAAGCGTAATAAAGTATTAAATTTACAATGAATAAAATCCATAAACTGGAGTTGCTTTTGATTGAAACCGTTTGAAATTTTACATATAACAAATAATGATGTTTTTGCTAATGGTCATCACTGCCTAATATGATAAATGATCAGTATTTTCAAAGTTTAGTTACTCTAAAAGAAAATTTATTAGTTATAGACCGTGGAGATGATAGTTGTTAAATGTTTGTAAGATATCTGTATGTTTAAAGCATCAACCAAGTATTTGTTATACTAAATATAAGGCATTAAATAATAAAACTTTATGAATTTAGTTTATCAATAATTTGTAATGATGTTAATAATAATTAATGGTCAAAAAACTCATGCAATGTAACAAAAGAATTTCAAGATTTTTCTTGTGTGAAGTTTTCATCGTATTAACTCGTTGTGTTAATATAAACTACTTATGTTTAAACACTGATATATATAAGCCACAATAGTAAATGAGTATAAATTTACATAGAAGTTTTCTAATTTTTACTGATTATTTGAAAAAAAAGTTTATCACTAAAGCTTAATTTTTTGATAACTAAATTAAGACAACTAAAAATATTTTTGTAAAAACTTAAACATGAATAGTTGATGGGACAAATTTTCTTGGATAAACAACGATTTTAATGAAAAAAGCATTTTAACATATTTAAGAACTTTTTTGTAAAGTATTGGCTGATCAACTAATTAAAACTAACTACTTCAATATTTCATTACAAGGAACATAGAAGTATTTAAAACTAAATTTACTTATCAAGAATTGAAAAAAAATTTATAATTTTTTTTAGTCAAATTAAATCATTTAGTACTCAGTTTTAGTTATATAGTTAAGGTTACTTGCGTTTAACAATAGTATTCTTTAATATGGATTTAAAAAAAAAATAAGATCAATTTTGAAGAAGAATACGTTTTATTCATAAATGAATAAAAAATCTTGATTAAAAATGCTTAATATACTTCAAAACAGAAAATAAAAATTATTTTTATGTACTAAATTTACTAGATTGTAGAACATACTTAATCATTTAAACAATCCACGAAATATTAGACATATATATTGGGGAAAAAAACTATAGAAATAATTAAATTTTCATTTTGAAAACCTAGCACACTAAGAGTAAATTTTAAATAAGCTTTTCGCAAAAATTTGAATAAAAACAATTTAATTTAGTAGTAGCCTAAGACCAGTAAATTTAAATTTAAGACTCAAAACACGAAAAATAAAAGTAAAAAATTAAGTGATTAAGAATGATGAAAAAAATTAAGACGTAATGATTAATTTGGGTGCACGACTATTCAAATTCGAACAATTCAAATTCCGACAATTCAAATTCTTAACAAAAAATTGAAACTGCTTAAAATAAAAAAGTAATGTATATTTGTCTAAAATAAAAAAATGCATATATAAATCATATAAATACCTACAGACCATTTTTTTCTTTTTGCAAAAAATTAAACATTTTTTGATATATGGCTTTATTAAAGAAAAAAATTAGTTATTTTATATAAAATTTAAAATATCTTGAAAAATATTTAAGATTTTTATAAAAAAAATAAAGTGGCTTTTAGATATTAATAAGATCTACATAAGCATTTTTTATGTTTTTTTTTAAATTTATATTACTTTTTTAGATATAGTCCTTTAAACATTTTTTTAAGAATTTGAATTGTCGGAATTTGAATTGTCCGAATTTGAATTGTCATGTAACCGATTAATTTGACGTTTTCACGATAAAATTAACTTCGTTTCAACAAATAACCAAAGTCAACAAAACTTCAATAAATGACTACAAATTTTTTCAACATTAAAATTGATTTGAAATACATTGATATAAGTAATTAAACTCATTCGCTTTGTTTAGGGACTTTGTTTACAGCAGTGGTAGATTCTTTAAACTACACACAGGGTATTACCATCATCTATATGATGTGCCTTATACAACACCTCTGAAGACATTTTTCAGTTTTTTGAGCTGTAAGCCAATTAATTACTTCGAAAATTTAGTGGTTGATTTAATTGGGATTGGGTCAATTTTGTACGAGAGATAACTTTTACACGAGGGGACACTTTTGCACATAGAATCACTTGTGCAAGGCGTCACTTTTCTATAGCTACGTTGGCAGCACAACGACAATTTCGCACAACGTCACATTTTTAAAGTGACATTTTTGCACAGCGACATTTTGCTACGATGACGTTTTTGCAGAAAACATCAATTTTGCACGCAGGCCGATCAAATGCAAGTTAGCTAATACCAAATCTGTAACATAAAAAAAAACTAAGTACTAAAACTTTATAATAGACACATATCAAAGACATAAAATCACAGATTTAAATTTTTAAACTGTAAACTTTAACGTTAGAAGCCAAAAATATTATAAAAATAACATTCGTACCAGGGACAAAAAATTAAATTCATTTTGAAACTAAGATGAAAAATACTAAAAGTGTAAAACAAATTTTTTTAATTTCTTTGAATTCTAACTTAATAATTAACTACTATGCTATTTTATATGTTTTACTTTACTATAACAAGTTTATTGTCCATATGATAGACCTAGGCCACTTAAACCAAAAGACACACAAAGAATAAAAATATTAAAGAAAAAAGTTTGTCTATTAAAACAAAGTAAAAAATATAATTTAATATAAAATTTATAGATTAATATCAAAAGAAAAGTTGAACCCTAAACTTATGCTTACTTACGCTTTAATGTAGAACGATCAAAATAAAATATTTAAGTGTATTAAATCCGGCAAAATATTTTTGGTATGTTATGGAAAGCAAATACTAAAACGCAGTCGGTATATTTATCTTTTGAAATTTGAAGGTTGGCCTGCTACCACTAAATGACCGAATCTTACTTAAAATTAAAACTAAACCAACTAATGCAAACGAATAGATTAATTAGCTTTAAAACTTTTTTAAAGTTATAATTTGTTATTATTCTTTGGTAAGTTGTAACTTATTTAACTTTTACCACAAAAATTACAAAATACTTTTAAATAATTTTCTAAGTCAAACATTGGAACATACGAGACCAGTACTGTTCATCTAATATTGTATAAATAAATATTTTAGATCTAAAAGTTAACAAGGAAGAAAAAATATTTTTATCATCGTATTAAAACGTGTACTCACAAAAGTTAATTAACATAATTTAAGTTTAAACTAATTTACATTTACATTCGAATAATTTGGATAAAATAAAGACATTGGAACCTGAAAAACATTCATTCGTTACCAAAACCTTTGAGATGTAAGAAAAGAAATTAAGACAAGTGGTAAGAAGTACTTACTATGGAACAAACCCTGGAAATGTCTTTACGTCAAAACCACTATTAACAAAAGATGCTAAAGGTCCAATTTCAAAAACAAATTTTTAAACAAATATAAAGTGTACAAATTAGTAAATATTTAAAATATGATTTCGTTATTCGCAGATCGTACACTGTAATGTGTTTTAGATAAATATTAGTCGATCTCTAGCAAGTAGAATGTATTGACATATTAAGAAAACACTTTTATAGCAAGCAAAAGTTATTTCAAAACAGTACAAATAATTTTTGTGTTCAAAACAACTTGTTGATGTGTTGTATTGAACGTATGTAATCTTGCAATTTATTGAAAAATTTTGAGTAAAAAAAAAAAATTACTCAACTTTTAAAAACCAAAAATGTTTAAAAATAGTTTATTTGAAGAAAAAAGTTTATTTATTAGGTGGTAATGATACTATCAACAATTTGATTAAAAAAATTTTGAAATATTTATATTGCACTAACAGTTGAAATAAAATAGCAAATTGATAATTGTTGAAACTTTTGCGATTGTATATTTTATAGATAAAATATTTAATTTCGGAGGTTTTCATCATAATGATGCAGATAATAACAATTTAACAAATAACTTCTGTTTAGAGTTTAATACAGAATGTCACTCTTTAAAAAAATCAACTTAAATGAATATTGCAAGAATTAATGTAGCTTGTGTAGTTCTTCAAAGAAATTTTGTTAGTTCAGGTGAAAGGAACAATAATGAAGATCAAGTAAATACAGAACAATCCTTGATATGATAAAACGTAATAATACTCAAGATTTAATTGTTGCGAATGATAAATTATTAAATACTGGTGTGAAAACAAACGGTTGTTAAATTTTTGTCAATTTTACAAAATATTACTCTTAAAAAACAACCAACCTATTTTATTTGAATAATAATAATTCAATGGAAAACAGAAAAGTAATATTTTCAAATGTCTTGTTGAAACGTGGTGGTGTTTAACTCAATATTTGCTGAGTCAGCAAGATAATTTTTTATTTAATATAAAAATGAATCATTTTATTATTTGTTTTTATCTTTATTTTATAAAGTTTAATCTTAAATTAATCTATGACATATTTTGGTATGGTGGCAAAATAGATACGGAATAAAAATAAACGAGAAATTACTGAATTAAATTTTGCTGACTCAGCAAATATGAGGGTAAACACACTAACATTAGAATCGGATCCATTTCGAAATAACAGATTTTCAGTCACTTCTTCTGATATAAGCAAATATAAATGATCAAAAGAATCGATATGTTTAATTGAAAATCATAATTTTTTGTGTGAAGATACCACAGTTTTAAAACATTTTGAAATCAATTGTTTATCATTTGTCGGACATAGTGTTGTAATTTATATTTGAAATTTTCTTCGATTTTTACCATATTTTTTTCAATAATATGTTTTCAGAAGTCATTTTTCTTTTGTTTATTAAAAAATTTAATTTAAATAAACATAAATATTTCTTATTGACTTGAATTTGTTGTTTCAACAACTCACTTTAAAAAAAAAAGCAAAAAAAAAAAGCCATTTTAGTTCAATAGCCACAGCTCATACCATAGTAGTAAGAGAAAAATAAAAAGTATTATATATAGTGGAAATTACATATTGTTTGGTAAAACAAAAAAAACTGTATTAGTTATTTTTAAAAATATTAATAGATATAATTTTTTTTGCTACAAGTTTGCTACTCTTTTGTATTTGTTTATAAAATTTTGAAAATTTAAAAAGCTTCTAAAAGTAGAAGTTTAGATAAAAGAGAAAAAATATAAATTATACCTTATTCATATTTGTATTAGTTTTAAAAATTCAAAGCTTTTTATCAATATTTAAATTATGTAATCATAAATGTTTAACAATTTGCCACAATAAAGTAGATCATGTCATTTTTGAAAATAAAGTAAATTTATTTAAAATTAAAAAAAACTCATTTTAATCTTAATTTCTGAAATTCTAGCAGAAATCACTGTAAAAGGTTGTTTTTCTTTGTATATGTGTCAACCACTTTGATTAAATCCTGGAATATTTTGCACATTAGAGAGTCTTCAAAGCTCTAATTAGGACCCATTCAACATCAGGCCACGCGAATTGGAGTTAAACAAAATGAGTACATAAATACCTAGTGACACAACTCATCAGTATTAGTATTAAAATCAAAAAATATATGTACAGGGTTGCCTCACACTCAGGATACTCAGGATTACTTAAACTATCTTAAAATTTTTGTAAATATTAGGATGTCTCAGGATAGTTTAAATCTGATTTTAAAGTCAAGCTGTTCTAGATAGTTATGATTATCTTTAGAAGCCTGAGAAATGTTTTAAGATTTTGGAAATCCTTGGCCATTTTTTAGATTTAAATAAAGTTTAGTTGAATTGATTATAATATTTTTTTTTATTTTTTACCCAATTTTGTTGAAGAAGCTGCTTTTTTATTGAATTTTAAAAGTTTTTTTTTTCTTAGGATTTCAAAAATTTCATGGTGACTCAAGCAAATAAATGGTCATTCAGGACAGTTTTTTGACTAAAGCAGTAGAATCCCTGTGTATATTAATAAGTATTTACAACAATCAAGACCTTTTATTCACTTTTTTTATAAGGTTTATTTACTTGAGTGTTTTAAGCTAACTTACATAATAATAAAACACTGTTATAAAGGGTAAACTATGAGACTGATGTATTTTGTAAATAACAATAATTATGCAATTATGTTAAATTACTAAGTATTATATACTTTAGCAAATTTTGATAATAAAGAAATATAATATGTTTTCAAATGTAATATTTCACTTTATAATATTTGATAAACATCATTTTCAATCTTCAATCTACACGGTTAAACAGGATGTCTACAAAACGTGGAAAACTAAATACAAAACCTGGAATAGGCTATAAAACCTGTAATTTGTTAAATTTTTAAATAAAATTTTAAAGAATATGGAAATGTTAACAAAAATCATTAAAAAACCTGTAGTTTTAAACACATTTTTCATTTGAATTACTAAATTTTTGATTTCACACAAAAAATATAACATAAAATTAAACTTTTTGTAATTATCAATTTAACAAAAAGCACATTCAAAGTAGCTTTACAGTATTTTATTTTAGTTGAACACTACTTCACTTAGTTTTTTATTTTAACTTAAAAATAAACACAAAAATAAGTATTTTCAAAAATAAGTGGCAACCCTGATGAATTTTTTAAGAAGGTTTATTGATGTTTAATTCTACTTTTTTAATTAAGATTTAAGTAAGCAAAAGTTAATTCTTTCTTTTTTTTCGTCAAAAAATACTTTTGGTGACATGTTGTTTGGCTAATACTCAAAAGATAAAATTTTAACCCTTAAAAACTTAGAGGGAAAATTGTTAAGCTTAAAATCCTAATCAAGCAACAAAACAACCCAATTATGTGATCCTGACCTATGAATTTAATATGTTTTAACCTTAAAAATTAGAGTTTAATTAAAATCTATCCATGGTACTTAATTATTGGAAAAAAAATGAAAGCAAAAGTTAAATTAGTTTTTAATGTGGCTATTTAACGTTAAAACTATGGCATATAAAATTCAAGCTATAAAAAAAAATCCAGCACTTTGATATTGGATTGAAGAAAAAACTTTGAATGTTAAAGTTATGTAAAATTCGGAAAAATTACATGTTTTGTTTTAATGAATTTAACTATAGTTAGTAACGAAAATGCAATTATATCAACATTAATCAAAAAAAATTCATGTTTAAATTTATATTATTTAAAAATTAAACTCCCACACATTTAGAGTATCATTTTAGTTATTATATAGATTTTGAAATGTTTTTTTTTATGTTTAAATTTTTATTAAAAGAAAATGCTTAAAAAACCTGGAAAAATGTTGTAAAAATTAATTGTCACTATGGTATATTATAGAAAGTAAAAATATGTTAGTCGCAGTCTTTGTAATAAATAAAAAACTTAATTCCTAAACTAACATCTCTTTATTATATTGTTGGTTTAGTGATAAAAATTCTCTTTAAAACTGATTTAAGGGCCTAGTCTACTAAAAACCTTTTAGTTATCGAGTTGTACACACATAGTTAAAGTAAAATAACTCAAGTATTATTAAAATCAAGAAGTCTTCAGCTATTTGAGTGGACAGAAAAAAATATTCAACCCAGTTAAACCCATAAGAAAGATAAAAGATTAAAAAAATTAACTTAAGCTGCTCAATAACAGCTTAATAATGAACTTGCAAAATCTAAATAACTTTTTATTAAAAAAAGATTGTTACTTAACTTTTAATATTAAGTGAAGCTATTTCATCTTGCATGGGATATGGTAAATTTTGTAAAAAAAAATAATATAGTTGTGTATAATGTTTTTAAAATGTTATAAATATGCTTAGATCTATCCTTTATGTTTTTGATGAGAAAAATTTAAATTTATTACAAAAAGTTTTTGAGAGATGTACAAGTTTCAAATGTCAAAAAAGCCTATAGTGACCAAAACAACAAAAAACTTTTTTTATAATGCAGCTTTATCCTAAAACACTCGTTGAATCCAAAACTTTTTTATTTGCTTTTAATGATTTTTTTAATTGGTAAAAAACAACTGTTGCTAGTCACAGGGTTGCTTTATTGCCATACACCATAACTCAGGCTAGCTGACCTTTCTTGTAATTTTAGTTAGTTTAAAATTATCTATTTTAACATTACTATTCATATTTGGTAACCTTTAGTCTATTAAGCTGATTTAAGAGTAGTTTATGTCAAGTTGTTTGCTTATTAATATTAAAAAAGTTCTTATTAAACATGGTGACTCAGACTAAATGGCTTAAGTACAGGCTCTGTTTTCTTGTACTCAAAGAATGACACCTTGTTTTAGTCTTTTTACTTAATCTAAATTACAGTCAGCAGTGTCAGTATTTATTTTTGTTTTGTCTTAAATTTAATTCTATTAGTACTTTACTTTGTAAATACAAGTAATTATTTTATTGTATATATAGATTTAAGCTTTTAAAGAAGACCCTATTTTTTCGAATTGAATCTAGTTATAAAGCTTAGTAGAAAACATATAAAAAATTGGTAACTTAATCTTTATGTAAATTTAAGAGGCCAAATAATTTTAAATTTTACTTTATGCAAGTTTTCATTAAAAAATTAAATTTTATCTTGGTTGTTGATGTAGCATTTACACCGAGAAAAAT
Source organism: Thalia democratica (assembly GCF_965202585.1). Lineage (NCBI taxonomy): Eukaryota > Metazoa > Chordata > Thaliacea > Salpida > Salpidae > Thalia > Thalia democratica. Next base: position 114,826,050 of record NC_139165.1, on the reverse strand, counting down.
AGTTTAACCCTACCAACTAAATCCTTAAAATTAAGAAAAATATATATTTTACTGAAATCACGTAAAAGAAGTGTTTAATGCAAATGTGTTGACTGCAATTTTAAAAATTTTCAACTTTATTTCAATCTAGGTTAAAATTATAAACTTAAGTGACCTAACTTTATTGGTACTCATTAGGTTTTAAATGTATTATTTAGTAAGTACAATTTATTATTTTAAAAAGTTATTAGAATAAAAGATGTAGTTATGTATCCGGAAATTTTAAAAATATTTAATTAATACGTAAAAAATTTTGGTATAAGGGTTGTCACAAACTCAAAATAACTAAGGATATTTGTATATATTTCGGGCTGACCAGATGTTTTTTTATAATAGAAATTCATAATAGTTGGATAAGAGTATTTAAACATTCAGGATAACTAAATAAATAAATACTAAAGATAGATAAATAAAGATAATCAAGGCATGACTCGGAACTATTTAGGTTTTCTTAAATGAACTCAATCTAGTTTTAATCTCAGGCCAGTATTTTAGACATAAGTTTAGGGTTATTATAACTATCTGAAATATTCTTTATTTAGTTTAAAAAAACAAACTAAAACTATTTGATTCATTTTACTTCTTGTGAAATTTCAGTAGTAAGTTTAATGTAATAAATATTCAAATAGTTTTTACATATTCTACTAAGTTTGATTTAGGCTCATTTGTTCTTTTTATCAAAACACAGGTTGGCTAACTTTATTAGATATAGTTTTAATTATTTCAAGTGTTTTTTCTTAATTTTATTTTTACTTTGTTTTTTTTCGTTTATTTTTATTACTGTACTAATATTCTATAAATACAAGTTTTAATTCTTTATTTTTAATCATATATCACTTCCTGCCTTAACACATTTAAACATATTAGTCGTTTTTATTTAAACAATATTGCAGTATTTATAATGATGTCTATTATTTGTAGTGTTAGGTATCTGTGAAAAAACAAAACAAAAGTATAAGCTTAATTAAATGAATATTATCAATTTTATAGTGTGGTTGAATATTTTGTTATTTCTATTGTTTAATTTAGTCTTCCAAAACCATTAAAAAAATTACACATAACAAGTTTATAGTTTTATTCATGTTTACTAACAAAGTATTTTAATTAATGTTGTTTTATACAAAACAAAAGTTTTAAAGTGTTCTTACATCCCAATTTTTCAAGTTCTAAAAAGCTCTGATTTTATACTTTAATTTTTTTTTTAAATAAAAAAAGCAATAATTCAGTTAAATTTTTAAATTTATAAATTATATTTTGATATAATTAGAATTTTTTTAGTTTAAACTGTAATTTTTATAGTTAAAAACTAGTTAGTCATCGAAGTTTTTTCATAATAAACTATAAGTTTAAATACTCCTCTTAATCAAAAAGTAAATAACTATTGAAATACCTAAACATATTCAAACTAATATTTTCAGATTTTTTATAACAAGATTAAACAAAGTATCATCAAGTTATGTCAGGTGAAAGTAATATGGACAAAATTGGTGTTAAAAGAATAAAACTTGAAGATAACCAGGAAAAATTAGCAAGTTTTGGTGCAACTTGTAGAAATTCAGTAGTTGATTGTTTCAAAAACAAATGCATGAAGTTTTTTACAAAACAATTAGATGATAAAATTGTACGAGCTTACAACCCTTTTGAAAGTACAGGTAAGAAAATTAAAAAAATATTTTAGATTGATCATTTTGTTATATTTAGTTTTGATATATTTTATTAATTTTAATTTTTTATAGAGTTGTTTTGTTAGTTAAAGCATAACTTTTATGCTTAGAAAGGATTAAAAATTTAAAAGAAAAGACTTAGTATTAAAAATAGATGTTATTAAAAAGTTAAAAAAAAACTTGAAAACTGTAAACTATATAAAGAAAATTTAAATAAATAGATACAAAGAGCATATTAGGGGTTAGTGATATTTTTTAATGTTAATATTTACTTTTAGGTAAATTATAAAGGAAAACTATAAATAATTAATTCAATTACAAAAAATTATAAAATACTTGAGATTTAGTCATTTTATTTAAATGTTACCAATTTAATCTAATTTACTGGAATATTTTTACAGTAAAACTAATCAGAAATCCGAAAAATCAAAAAAAAATTTTACCCATTATTTTTAATGTATTATACTTGAGTAATCAGGATATATTCTTGTTATTAAAAATATTTATTGTAAAGATTTAGAAAAATTACGACCTAAAAAATAAAAGCACATCTGAAAAAATGTCTTTTTAGTTAAAAAAGACAACTTTTTTTTTTGGTAAAATAGTAAGGTTTATTATTTACTTAAGACTTAAAAAACACTGTTTAAAATGTAGGAAAAGATATTCTTCTAACAAAAAAGTCTCTTTTTGCATTTTATTTTTGCATTTATCAATGTATTTTATTAAATTCTTCGACTTCGTCTTATTATATCTCGAAAAATAGTGGATTTTAAGAAAAAGTTAAAAAATTAAGTTCTATAAAATATAATTAATAAATAAAAACAATTATTGTGATAAACTTTGTATTTAATAAATACTACAAAGGTGTTAAAAAGACAATTGAAATATTTTTATGTTTTAAAAAAAAATATTGATTTTATATCTTACTTAATTTTAATGCATTTTTATCTGATAATAATTTTAAACCAAAATATATCAAATTTGAGTTTCAAATTTTGTTGTAAAGGGTCAGACTTATATGCTTGTCGGTTTTTGAATTTAGAGTTTAAAATTTTACTAAACATCTATAAACAGCGCTAAGCCAAATCTCCTATCAGAGAACTGCTAGTAGACTACCATATCTTAATATGTTAAATTTAAAAAAGTAATACTGTAATATTTTTTTATTTTTTTAACAATAGTTACAAATAACTTATAAAATTAAAGATTTTCAATTTCTTATTTTATTTAAAATAAAACATTAATGTTGTTATCAATTACGTAGATTTCTAGTTCTAAAAATTAATCAATTATTCTAAGCAAATTTACAAATATGATGTTTATACATAATTAATTTTTTAGATTTACCAAATATGAAAGAATATTAAATTGTTTTAGCTTTGAAAATAAATAAGCTTTTGCAAAATGAAGATACATTCATAAAGATTAGCAAAATCCTTCAAGACAAATTAACAGTTAAAAATGTTGTCGTATTTTATTGTTTAGCTAAATGTTACAACCTAGCTACTATTTCTGAGTCGTCTTTAAATTATATAGAACGATGTTTTTCAATCGTAGTTGAAACTCAAAACTTTTTACATTTAGACTTCAGTCTTGTTGCAAAAATAGTTTCAAGTTCTGAATTGTTTATTCATTCAGAAGTTGAAATATCTAATGCAGTAATTACTTGGTTGAAATTCAATAGTGAACAACGTCACAAACATGCTAAACAATTGTTACTAAAAGTCCGACTTCCTTTATTATCAAAACATGCATTGAAATATATTACAGATAAAATTTCTTCAATTACTGAAATTTATGATAATGATAACATATTAGAAGAATTTTCAGCAAACAACAACTACTTCAAAAAAAAGTCAAATATTTATTACACTAGTAGGTATTGTAACCAAAACAAATATAATTTGTTGATTTTTGGTCGTTCTAATGATAGAATGGATAAAGTTGTAAGTAAAGTAAAACAAATTGATAGAAGTAACATGACCTGCGTAAAATATCTTGCTCCAATGAATCAATGTAGAGAAGATTTTGAAGCTGTTTGTTTAAAAGGAGAAGTTTATGTTTTTGGTGGTGTTGATAGTGCTAATAATTTTGTAAATTCAGTTGAAAAATATTCACCACCTACTAACACATGGACTGTAGTATCTAGTATGGTTGATGAACGCCATTGTTTTTGTTCTTGTGCATTTATGAATAAAATATTTATATTTGGTGGTTATATAGATGATTATGATGATGACTATGTAATAACAACTAAGCCCTGTTTAGAATTCAACACAAAACATAACAGCTTTAAAGAAATTGCTGGAATTAATGTAGCTAGATCGTATGCAGCTTGTACAATTTTTCAAGAAAATATTGTCGTTTGTGGTGGAATGGATAATGATAAAATTACTTTGAAATCAGTAGAATCATATGATGTGTTTGGTGATAAATGGTCATCAAAGGCTAACACGATAAATCGTCATGATGATCATAGTTTAGTTGTTGCTAAAAATAAACTGTTTGTTATTGATAATGGAAAAAGTAAATGTGAAGTATTTGACAATGTTTGTAAGAAGTTTATAGCTTTGAAATCACCTAATATTTATTTGAAGAAAGCTACGTCTATTGGAAATAAAATTTTAATACTTCAAAATTACAAAATTACAAAAAAATTAATTTGTTATGATGTTGACAAGGATAAATGGTCTGAAGAACAATTTGAAGTAAAAAAAGATTTTATTTACTTTTCCTTTGCTAAGTTACCTTGGTATTAAATCGTATTTTGTTAAAACATAAAGAATACTAATTAACTTATGCATAGTTAAAATTAATAGTTTAAGTTTATGAGTAGTAAAAGATATGTTTAATAAATTATGTATAATTTGACTATTGTATTTTATATTATTTGTGTAAGAAAGAGTTAAAGCTAAAAAAATTTACATTAGTTATTTTTATTACAATACATTTTAGTTTTTATGAAATTCTAAAGCTTGAAATTATAAGTTAAAACGTACAAAAGTTTATAAGAATTTGAAACAATCAAGTATTGGCAGCCCCAAGGTTGAAATAAAACATTAATAATATTTAAGTAGACATATAATATAGTTATATCATCTAGTTCAATAAGTTTAACGTATTATTTCAATAAGAGTATCGATAGTTCAGAGCATCTTGAACATGGGTAAAATTCTTACTTTACATAAAGTATAAACTTTTCAAATTTAGAACTGACAATACCTTTAAAATAGAGATTAAGAGTTTCCAATGTAATTTTTCGAAAAGGTCTATTCTACTATTTATCTTTACACTCACTATTGTTTTCACAACAAGGTTAATTGTTTGCGAATCATACTGAGATCCAATATTTGTGTTTGTTAAACTATCATAAGTTTTATTGATTTTTTAAAAGATAATTTTATATATTTAAATATATAAGTTTTTCCGTAATCGCCATGTAAAATTAACTTACATTTATAGAGGTTTCTGTTTTCGATTCTAGTTAAACTAGAAAAACTTCACATATCTTTCTCTATGATTTTCGATATAATTGTACCAACAAAAGTTTTCGAAAATATTAATTACAGCTTCAATATTTGATATTTTTGTTTTAAGGCCTAATGACTGTAAAAATTGCAAGACATTTTGTATAATTTCTAGCTCTCTAAAGATTTTATAAAACGAATTGGTACTGTATATTGCTATTTTTTTAATACTCGAACCATACTATTGTCTCGTACTAAATTTGCTTGAGTACATCTTGAAAACTAGAAGTAATGTTTCACACCTTTCTTTTCTTAATTCATTTTTGTCTCTAGGGAGTTAGCTGCTACCAGGCATAGAATAAACTATGTCAATAATAACTTTTAGACTTTTCTTCGAGTTAGCTAAATATTTTTAAAAAAATCTAATATTTTTGGGTCACCATCTACTAAAAGTAGAAACTCCAAAGAAGGTTAGGTATTGTTTGAGGTTCATGCGCAAAGCCAGAGTCACCCTAAGCCGTCTTAGGATGGATGATGGTTTATATATTTTGAACCGGTCAGCCGAAGTTTTACTTATGTTACGCGGACCTGGCAATTAACTGTCTTAACGCGTTATAACAATATCGGTGACGGTTACTTAAGCTAATGTTTAGAATTGACTTAGCTAAATAACTTAGCTAAATCGATATATTAAACGCTAATTTAAAATTACACTATCATTTAAACTTAACCTACTTAAGTAGTAAGATTGTTAGATTGCTTAAATTGATAATATAAAGAAATCGAGTCTTAAAAACAAAATATGTATTTACAAATTTATAAAAATACGATGAAACACAATACAACAAACTGTTAAAAAATGACACAACATAAACTACTTTTGCTCAAAAGCCAAAGTAAAAAACATAACTCTTTATAACTAAACGTCTTTAGTGCCAGGCTACAACAACTAAAAACATAATCGATAAAAAAGCTCTGCAACTAACTCACAAACAACAGCGCTCTCATTGAATTTAAATGGTTTGAATAATTTAAGAGTAATGAAAGAAAAAAGCCTTTTTCGACTGCAAAACACTATAAAGTGTTACAATATAACACGGGCCTTTTATCCGCCAGAGGTCCGAGCGCGAAGCCGGAGTTACCGTAGACTGTCCTAGGATGCTTGGTTATATATGTAACGCGGGCCTTGCGGTTAATGAATATAACGCGGTTATATATACAATAATCCTTAGTTCGTTTTCAGGCTAATTTTTAGACTGACAAAGCTAACTAGATTATTAAGTTTTTAAATGTTAATTGAATTATTACTACTGTTTAATTGTAATTAGTTTATAAAACTGTAGATAGCTTAAACCAGTAGTCGTCAAGCTAATCAAATTCTGTGTACACCAAGCTGTATAAACTAAAATAAGTGCACCCCGAGATCTCATTTTAATAAGCGCCGCTAGTGTTGGGACTACGTAAACACTTTTATTAGTGCATTTCTTTATAAAATTCATAACTCAAAATGTATTTACAAGCAAACCATTTAACAACTGAAGCTGAATATTTTTAATTCATCTTTTTTTTTATTGACCTCTTTATTTTTATTACCTTAATTTCACAAAGTTATATGGCTTTGTCTACATACTTATTCATTGAACACTTCTCTGCAAAATCCTAAGTTCAGTATTTTTGAAATATTTTATTAAATATTAACTACATACTTAATCTAACTTTATGATTTTTTTTCCTGCACCCCTAAAAGTTTTGTACAACCCAAAAAAAATTTGTGTATACCTTGACAACTACTGGCTATACAACTAAAATCGAGTCTGTAAGTTAAGAATGTGATTACAGTGATTAAACGTGCGAAAAAGTATAACAAACTAACTATAAAGTAAACAGAATAGAATAATCCAGCTGAACTCTTTTAAATTAAAAACAATCGACATCGTTACGCTAGTATGCTAGTAACGATGTATAATAAGTAGACATGGTTGATCATAACATACAAATACAAAGTAATAGTACAAGTAAAAGCAACAAAAACGTCAAAAGCAAAAACCAAAATCCATATTCAAGTTAACTGCTTATAATATGAAATAATTTTGAATAGTATGTAAAATATATATATACTGAAATATAATATATATAATATATTTGATATAACATGACACTTGTATGAATAAGAATAAAATTAAGTATTTTTAGTTCTAGCACAACCAAATAAAGAAGCTCAGAAATTTTAAAACAGTAGATTTTTTTTAGTACTTAAGTATGAATCTGTATTTTATAAACAATGAACTAAAAACATATATGGTTTAAGCGTTTCAATTAAAGTTTTGTTTTAATAAAGCGCATTTTATGACATGCATATTTATTTATGTTAGATCATAGGCCTGGTGTAAGAAAAAACATTTCATTTTTTGAATTATAGACCACGGATACAGTTTTATGTTTTTCCTGGACACGTTATTCGTTGTAAATAAAATAATTCTTGTTTTTTTACTTTTAGTTAAACGAGTTCCTAAAAATTATTACTTAAGTTTTAATTGTTATTTAATAGAAACATAATCTTTTTATTTTATTAATTATAATTTTTGATCTTTTATGGTATAACCAGGTTTTTAAAGAAGCTAAGATTTAAAAACTTTCTAAATTAATAATTATTATGCTTAAAAATAAGGTAAATGTGTTTTAGAAATAAAGAAATCATATAAGTGTATTGTTTTATAGTAACTTTCTTTAAAACACTGCTAGTTTTACAAAAATTGCTGAAACAGTTACCATACTTTTAAAATCATTTATTGTATATACAATAAGAATTCTTAAAATGTAGTTATACATTGCAAATTTAAAAATTATACTTAACAACTAACTACACAATGAAGATAAAATTTGATAATGTTAAATCAAAAAAAAAAAAAAAAGCTTAAAATTAGTCATTTAAAAATTTCTTACACTTTTTAAAAGCACATCTATATTTTGTAACCTTTTAACACCGATAGACAAGTTACACAAAGAGTTTATAGCTTCTACAAAACTTTATCTACATATTAAGAATTAAATTAAAATATAAACATGATAACAATCTAAGCGAGCAAAATGGCTCACTCACTACAAAAGAAAACATTTTTTAATGACGAAATGAATAAAAATACAAAATAATTTTGCAATGGATTAATACTTTAAGCAATGGGTAGGTAGGATGTTATATGTCTTGGGTCAATTATACCATAAATTGTTGCTTGCAGGTCGCCCTATTAAGAAAAAAAATCATTGGCCTCACATTATTATCATAATTATATTCATCTAAAATAAAACATACTTTTAAAATATTGAATTGGTGTGCCAGGGTTCGACAAAAATGGCCAATATTCAAAAATACGCGGCCCAGCTTATTAAGTGATCTTCAACAATTTACATATTACCATAAGTTTTCAAATCCAGCAAGAAGATTTGTCATCTAATTTATTTAATTATATTTAACTTTTGTTCAATGGACTAATCAGTTCTGTGCAACTTATATAGTTTAACCAAAACAATTATCTTCAATAATAATAATGATTTAATTATCTTTTTACTACATGACATGTGTACGGATTGAGTTAATTGTATAGATTTGACTGAAATGTACAAAGTGCTAAAAGTTTTTTAGTAATAACCAATTTTTATTTCACTTATTTGTTGTAGTATAGAACAAATTTTATATATAAGTTTTTTTACTTGAATATATGATAAATGAGATAGTTTTATTTGTAAAATCGAATTATTTTTGTAATTATTTAGCTTCATTGTCTAATTTTTAATTTTTGCTAAGTTTTTCAAAAAACATTATATATTTTAAGAAATCTTTAAATAATAGAAAACCTACTTATAGTTTTGAAAAAGTATTAATAACCGCTACCGTCGCCTTAGATCTTTTTTGTAAACAAATGCTCGATGAGTAAAAATTAATAAACACTGATGTTATTCAATAATTAGCTGAGCGAACGAACAAGTATTTCGACTTCGTGCCACGTAGAAATTAACTTAAAACGCTTGGCGCTTTGAGCGTTAGCAGCCATCTTCCGTGTCTGAATTACCGTTCTTATTCAAGTATCAGTTTGTTTTGTCTAAAACATTCACTTACCACTTTATGCTTTTATTTGTAGCGACGTAGTATGATATTTTATATATTTTGTACTAATGAAAGTCAATATAAACATCGAACAACATTTCTGGCAACTTTTGTTTTTCTCGTTAAACTAAAGCACCTCAAGACTATGTTTCGTCGAGTGATGGTTACAATAAACGTTTATCAGCTATATTATCTGATTTTGATAGAAAGGAAAGGTGTGTAGATAATACTGTATTTTATGATTCTGATTTAGAGTTGTTTTGTGTAAAAAATTGTAAAAGAAATAATAATTAACAAACTACTTCCGAAGAAGGTGGAAGTTTCAAAGAATACTTCCTTGTTGTATTTATACTAAGTAAAAATATACTGAGGCAAAAAAAAAAGTTCAAATAAGGAAATGTAGATAAATAAAAAAAAGCACTTTTCTATGCGTAACTTTGACATAATTTGAATTGATTAAATAACTAATTTTTACGTAGTCGCATAGGAAAGAAAAAATTGCATTTTATGTTTTGTACAGTGAAAAGTTTTACATATCGAAGTAAAAAATAATATTAAAAAAAGAAATACTTAGTACATCAGTATTATATTAATCCTGATTTTGTATATTTTACATTGAAAAATAATATTTCAAGACATTAAAAAACAGAGCGCAAAAGTTTGAAATATTTTGTTTAGTTTTTCTTAATTTTTCACTGTGTTTAACAGATCAACTTTATGTTTTACTATAAGTATATATAATAGTTTAAGTTAAAAAACTGTCTGAAATAGGATATTAACATTGAAAAATTTATGTAAAACTTACTCAAAGGGTGTTTTTATAAATTAAATGGATTTTATTTTTATATGATTAATATATTCCTTTGTGTATAATTAAAGTTTCATAAAATTTCAGGTTTTTATCATAATTTTCCAATTTACAGAATTTGCCCAGTTTCGTCACCTAATTTGTTTAATTCCATGTTTTTCCAAGATTTCAGTGCTTTGCCAACTTTAAAGAAAGAAATTTGAATACTCAAAAATATAACCTTGTTTTTAAATAGACCTCTGTTTATAAAGCTACAGACCATTTTCCTGTAAACACTATCTTGAACTATCTAAATTTTCTATTTTTAATATTTTGTAAAATTTCGAGATTGACAACAACATTTTTTAGTATAACACTATATGAAATATTTTTTATTTTATATACATAAATTATAACAAATTGTTGCCTGATGACAACCAATCCTAATAGTAGCTTTAGAAATTTTGAGGTGTTAACCCAGTGAATTACACATGTTGATTTTTGTTTGCAAAATTAAAAAACAATCAAGTACATGTTTCATAATAAGAATACAAAATTATGTAAATATAACTTACTTTCAATCAACTTGTTTTATAATAAGCTTATTTAGAATAACCTGTTAACAATAGAAATAACTTAAACTGTTGTTATGGTAAAAATTCAAAAAATTGACAAAGTCACCAAAAACAAATTATAAAGAAAATTAAAAATTTAAGCAGAAGGTCTGAAAAGGTTATTTAACCAAATACGTTTTCATTGTTTTATCGTGTTAAACTTTTTAAAAAAAAAGTATTATAAAATTTAGTATTTCAATTAAATACTTAAAGTTTGTAAATTTTTTCTCGTTTTGATTTTCGTGTTTTTCAAAATAAACGTTTTAATAGTACTCAATAATTAATTATTTATTCTGTTTAAATAAAAAACGAATGAATTTTTTGTTTTATTTTGATTTTAGTTTAGTTAAAATAGTTTAATATTTTATGTGTTTAGTTGTTTTGTTTTAAATTTTGTTTGGTGAATCGATCTTTTACTATTACAAAAGCATATTTAAAATTATTCATATTTTTCACTAAAAAATGTTAAAAACAATAACAATAGCAGAATGTATCAATTTTAAATAAAAATTAATGTAAACAGCATAATGTAGTTGATGTCTACATATTTACACGAAACTTAAAAAACAGCAAATCATTAATTTTATGGTAATAACTTAATCATTATAAAGATAATTTAGTAAACAACAGAAACCCCGTTGTAAAAGGTTGATTTTGATACTAATGTTTACAATATAGAAACAATACTTAATTTCTTTTATTTTATTAAAGAATATCACTTGGTATAATAAAGTTTTGTTAGAAAAAACATTTCTATTCTAACGATCAAAAAAATAAAAATTAGTTAGATAAGACTTATTCAAAAGCTAAGATGTTATAAATTAGAATTTAATCAAAACCTGTAGATTCTTGGCATTTTGAATTTAAACATAATTAATATACCTTAAAGCCAATTTTGTTTATACTTTGAAATATTTAATTTTTTTGCAAATAAAATATTTAAGTTTTTTGCAAATTATATATTTTGCAAATTTAGTATAAGCGTTCAAAATAGTTTGTTAAAAAATTTAAAACTTAAACTATCTAAACAAATATTAAATGATAATCAATATAAAACTCAACTGTTAAACATAATGTGAATTTATTAGTAAATATATATATATATATATACTATATAGTTAAATTCATGTACTAATCTACCTAAAGATATTGACTTTAGAAACGTAGATTCAACTTGGCAGAGTTTTATCTAAAAGGTAATTTCACACAAGTAAAATAAAGAAGATCTTTTGTTACTTTACATGGTTCTACAGACCATTCATCTTTATCAACGTCATAACAAATCTTAATAGAAGTATTGTTTCCAGTGATCATAATTTTATTTCCAATGGATATAGCTTTGTTTAAAGAAAAAGAAATCGGTATGTTAACAGCAACAAATTTGCTACATACGTTATCATAAACTTCACAGCTGAATCCAATAACAAACAGTTTGTCATTTACAGTAACTAAACTATGACAACTATGGTCATTTAACGTATTTGGCATTACTGACCATTTATCAGCAAATACGTCATATGATTCTACTGTGCTCAATTCCCCTCCATCATCATTCTCACCACCTGAAACAACAATATTTCCTTGGAAAACTACACAAGCTGCAAAATTTCTTGCTTCTTTCATTCCAGAAACTTCTTTCCAACTGTTGTTTTTTGTATCAAATTGTAAACAAGAATTAGTTGTTTTACTATAGTTTTGACGGCAATAACCTCCAAAAACATATATTTTATTCATAAATGCACAAGCACAAAAGAACATACGTTTATCAAACATATCAGTTACTTTACTCCAATTATTAGTAGAAGGTGAATATTTTTCTACAAAATTTATAAAATTGTCAGAATTATCAACGCCACCGAATACGTAAACTTCTCCTTTTAAACAAACAGCTTCGGAATCTTTTCTCTCAATTGTCATTAAAGAAACATCTTTCACATACTTCATTGTCTGTCCATTAACTTGATGTACATTTTTTACAACTAAATTTAGTTCATTTTTACCACCGAAAATAAATACATTAAACTTGTTTTGGCTACAATACCTACTAGAGTAGAATTTATATGAGTTCGACGGGTTAAAAATCTTCTGGTTTAGTAATACTTCTTTTAATGTTTTGCTACATTCATTGTTGTTAGTAGGCAATAAACTACAATCTAGTAAATGTTTTAATGCATCATCTGATAATAAACTAAATCGTACCTTTAGTAACAGCTGTTTTGCATATTAGATACGTTCTTCAATATTGTGTTTCAACCAAGTAACTAATGCATTGAATATTTCAGCTTCTGAGTGAATGTTCAATTCAGAACTTGCAAGTATTTTTGCAACAAAATTAAAATCTAAGTTTAAGAAGTTTTGAGTTTCAACAACCATTGGAAAACAACGTTCTATATAAAACAAGGATGACTTCGAAATATTAGCTAGGTTGTAACGTTTAGCTAAACAATAAAATGTGACAACATTCTTAACTGTTAATTTGTCTTGAAGAATTTTGCTGAACTTTATGATTGTATTTTCTTTTTGCAGAACCTTGTTTATTTTTAAAGCTAGAACAATTTCATGTTCATCTATAAAATTAAACATGTATAAGTACTATATTTAAATTTGATTAGAATAATTGATAGATTTTTAGTACTAGAAATCTGCATTATTAATAATAATATTAATGTTTTATTATACATGCCGTTATTTTATGCAATACAATTATACATTACTAATAGGAGATTTTGCTTGTCAATGTTTATAAAATTTTAGTAAAACCAGACTATAAAAGGTAAAACCGACAAGAATATATATCTGTCCCTCTACAACAAGTTTTGAAAATCTAATTTGATATCCTTGGGTTTTAATTTAAATCAAATAAAAATGTCTTGAAATAACAAAAGATTTAAAGTCTGTAAAATCTTATAAAAAGATGGCAATATCTTTATTGCTGTTTTAAAAATAAGTTTTGTTTTAAACTAAGACGTGGTTTCTAGACTCAATTTCGGTATTATTTTTTAAATGCAAATACAAATTAATAATTTGTTCTTTATAATGAAATAACTAAAAGGATTTTTTTAATTAAAGTTTGTTAAACTTTTTTTTTTGTGTGATTTCAAAACCTTTGTAATCTTTTCTTAAATACATAGTTAAGCAAAAAAAATATATCTATGTTTTCTCTTTTAGAAAACTTAACTGTTTAAGAGTTTTTTGAAAAATAACTATTTTTCTGAGATATGAGAGAACAAAGAATAGGAGTTTTATAAAATCTTTAGATAAATGCAAAGCTAAAAAAGCAGAAAAAGACTATTTGGATAAAAATATTTCTTCTCCTACAGTTTACGCATTCTTTTTAAAATTCTAAGATTGTTGCAATTTTAAATAAAAATTAATGTAAACAGCATAATGTAGTTGATGTCTACATATTTACACGAAACTTAAAAAACAGCAAATCATTAATTTTGTGGTAATAACTTAATCATTATAAAGATAATTTTGTATACAAAAAAAAACGTTTTTCGTTGTAAAGGGTTGATTTTTATACTAATGTTTACAATAAGGAAACAATATTTAATTTCTTGTATTTTATTAAAGAATATCACTTGGTATATTAAAGTTTTGTTAGAAAAAACATTTCTATTCTAACGATCAAAAAAATAAAAATATACATTAGTTGAAATAAGACTTATTCAAAAGCTAAGATGTTATAAATTAGAATTTGATCAAAACCTTTAAATTCTTAGCATTTTGAATTTAAACATAATGAATCTACCTTAAAGCCAATTTTGTTTATACATTAAAATATTTAAGTTTTTTGCAAGTAAATAATAATAGTATAAGCGTTCAAAATAGTTTGTTAAAAATTTGAAAACTTAAACTAACTAAACAAATATCAAATGATAATCAATATAAAACTCAACTGTTAAACATAATGTGAATTTATTAGTAAATCTATATATATTTACTAGATAGTTAAAATCATATACTAATCTACTTAAAGATATTGACTTTAGAAACGTATATTCAACTTGGCAGAGTTTTAATTAAAAGGTAATTTCACACAAGTAAAATAAAGAAGATCTGTTGTTACTTTACATGGTTCTACAGACCATTCATCTTTATCAACATCATAACAAATCATATCAGAAGTATTGTTTCCAGTGATCATAATTTTATTTCCAATGGATATAGCTTTGTTTAAAGAAAAAGAAATCGGTATGTTAATAGCAACAAATTTGCTACATACGTTATCATAAACTTCACAGCTAAATCCAATAACAAACAGTTTGTCATTTACAGTAAGTAAACTATGACAACTATGGTCATTTAACGTATTTGGCATTACTGACCATTTATCAGCAAATACGTCATATAATTCTACTGTGCTCAATTCCCCTCCATCATCATCCTCACCACCTGAAACAACAATATTTCCTTGGAAAACTACACAAGCTGCAAAATTTCTTGCTTCTTTCATTCCAGAAACTTCTTTCCAACTGTTGTTTTTTGTATCAAACTGTAAACAAGAATTAGTTGTTTCACTATAGTTTTGACGGCAATAACCTCCAAAAACATATATTTTATTCATAAATGGACAAGCACAAAAGAACATACGTTGATCAAACATATCAGTTACTTTACTCCAATTATTAGTAGAAGGTGAATATTTTTCTACAAAATTTATAAAATTGTCAGAATTGTCAAAGCCACCGAATACGTAAACTTCTCCTTTTAAACAAACAGCTTCGGAATCTTTTCTCTCAATTGTCATTAAAGAAACATCTTTCACATGCTTCATTGTCTGTCCAATAACTTGATGTACATTTTTTACAACTAAATTTAGTTCAGTTTTACCACCGAAAATAAATATATTAAACTTGTTTTGGCTACAATACCTACTAGAGTAGAATTTATATGAGTTCGACGGGTTAAAATTTTTCTGATTTAATAATACTTCTTTTAATGTTTTGCTACATTCATTGTTGTTAGTAGGCAATAAACTACAATCTAGTAAATGTTTTAATGCATCATCTGATAATAAACTAAATCGTACCTTTAGTAACAGCTGTTTTGCATATTGGATACGTTCTTCACTGTTGTGTTTCAACCAAGTAATGATTGCATTGAATATTTCAACTTCTGAGTGAATGTTCAATTCAGAACTTGCAAGTATTTTTGCAACAAAATTAAAATCTAAGTTTAAGAAGTTTTGAGTTTCAACAACCATTGGAAAACAACGTTCTATATAAAACAAGGATGACTTCGAAGTATTAGCTAGGTTGTAACGTTTAGCTAAACAATAAATTGTGACAACATTCTTAACTGTTAATTTGTCTTGAAAAATTTTGCTGAACTTTATGATTGTATTTTCTTTTTGCAGAACCTTGTTTATTTTTAAAGCTAGAAAAATTTCATATTCTTTTGTATCAGGTTCATCTATAAAATTAAACATGTACAAGTACTATATTTAAATTTGATTAGAATAATTGATAGATTTTTAGTACTAGAAATCTGCATTATTAATAATAATGTTAATGTTTTATTATACATGCCGTTATTTTATGTAATACAATTATTTGTAATTATTGTTAAAAAAAAGAATTATTCATTTTTTTTAAATTAAATGTTTAAAGATAAAGGTAGTCTACGAACACATTACTAATAGGAGATTTTGGTTGTCAATGTTTATAAAATTTTTGTAAATTCAGACCATAAAAGGAAAAACCGACAAGAATATATATCTGTCCCTCTATAACTAGTTTTGAAAATCTAATTTGACATCCTTGGGTTTAAATTTAAATTAAATAAAGATGTCTTGGAATAACAAAAAATTTAAAATCTGTAAAATCTTATAATAAGATGGCAATATCTTAATTGCTATTTTTAAAATAAGTTTTGTTTTAAACTAAGCAGGGTTTCAAGACTCAATTTCGGTATTCTTTCTTAAATGCTAAAAAGAATTTAAAAATTTGTTCTTTATATTAAAATAACTAAAAGGATTTTTTTAATTAAAGTTTGTTAAACTTTATTTTTTTGTGTCATTTCAAAACCTTTGTAATCTTTTCTTAAATACATAGTTAAGCAAAAAAAATATCTACTTTTTCTCTTTTATAGAACTTAACTGTTTAAGAGTTTCTTAATAAACAACTATTTTTCTGAGATATGAGAGAACAAAGAATAGGAATTTTATAAAATCTTTAGATAAATTCAAAGCTAAAA
This sequence comes from Thalia democratica, assembly GCF_965202585.1. NCBI lineage: Eukaryota > Metazoa > Chordata > Thaliacea > Salpida > Salpidae > Thalia > Thalia democratica. The sequence goes on along the minus strand of NC_139165.1, from coordinate 114,809,176 downwards.
AAGCGAAAAAAGACTATTTGGATAGAAATACTTCTTCTCCTAAAGTTTACGCAGTGTTTTTAAAATCTAAGTAACAGTACTATTATACAAAAAAATAAAGATTTCTTTTTGAAATTGAAAAGTCACTTTTCATATATATTTTTTTTTCTTGGGTCATAATTTTTCTCAATCTTTACAATAATATTATATTATTATCTTGTTATCAAAAATTTTTGGATACTCGGGTATAATACGTTGAAAAATGAAAGTTGACATTTAATTTAATTGATTTCCGATTAGTTTGACAGCAAAAATATAGTAGATAATAAGATTATATTGAAAACATTTGCATTAAATGACTATATCTCAGTTTTTTATATATTTTAATATTCATATTAATTACTTATAGTTCAATTTTACACTTTATATAAAAGTCAATACTAACGTTAAAAATTATCACTCAGTTCTATTATCTCCTGTTCAAGACGTTTAAAGATATTCAAATGATGTGCGACTCGATAACCGAAAGGTTTTTTCGTGCAAATATTTGGTACTTTGACCAAATATTTTGAGCACTTTTTTTATAAACAGTAATATGCTCTTAATTTATTTAGTTTAATTTATACCTATTCAAATTTTGTTAATATAGTTTAAAGTTTTTAAAACATTTGAAAACTTTTTATTTCATCTAACTACATTACTAAGTATTTTATTAATTTTAACCCTGTCTAAGAATTAAAATTATGCTTAACTAACAAACGATATCTATACAAAACTAAAATTAATAAAACTTATTAACACTATTTATAACAAAGTTATCAATCTAAAATACAGTTAAAATTATCTTACCAGTTTTGTTAAAAGTATTGAAAGCTCGTAAACTTTTATCATCTAATTGTTTTGTGAAAAACTTCATGCATTTGCTTTTAAAGCAATCCACTACTGAATTTCTACAAGTTGCACCAAAACTTGTTAATTTTTCATGTTTACCTTCAATTTTTATTCTTTTAACATTAATTCGGTCCATATTAGTTTCAACTGACATGAGTTAATGATTTTTTTTTAATTTGTTTTAAAAAAACCTAAAAATAATAGTTTGAATATTTTTAAGTATTTCAATAGTAATTACTTCTAATATAAAAATTTTTTTAATTTAGAGTCTATTATGAAGTAACTTTGAAGACTAATAAATAATTAATATTAAAGATTAAAGTTTTAAATTTAAAATAGTCTCAATTTATAAAGTAATATTTATAAATTAAAGAACTTAACTAAATTCTGGCTTTTTTTATTTAAAAAAAATTAAAGTAAAAATTCAGAGTTTGTTAGCACTTGAAAAATTATGATGTAAGAACACTTTAATAATAAATATTGTATTATACCATATTTACTTAAATTATTTTGTAAGTAAACATGAATAAAACTATTAACTTGTAATGTATATCTCTTTCAAATGGTTTCAAAATACTAAATCAAACTGTAAATATAACAAAATATTCAGCCAAACTAAAAAATTGAGTATATTCTATAAATTGAGCTCATACTTTTATTTTGTCATTTACAGATACCTGTTAATAAAAATAATGCACAGTGTTTTAAATAATACAATATTGTTTAAGTAAAAATGACTAAAATGTTTAAAGGTATTACTACAGTGAGTGATATAAAAATGATAATAAAGTATTAAAACAATTTTAACAAAAAAACGATAGTTTTGATAAAAACCAAGTTAAGTCTTATTTAAAGCTATTTAAAATTTATCGTTTTGTAATTACATTGTACAAAATTACCAACAAGCTAAACTAACTTATCAATAATGAGTTTAAAACTTTATTGTAAAATTATCAGAATGACAGCAAAAAATATCTTATAGTAAACTTTTTTTTGTTTTAGCTTAAAATGTCAAGGTTAAGTGATATTTATCTAGAAGACTATTGCCTTGAATTAAAACTATTCGCAGGTGTCAAAATCTTAAAAAAAAAATTTTAGGTAGATTTTCATTGAAAAACTGCATTATAGCCGCTACTCTATTAAAAATACAAATATACTCATAGTTATATTTTTCGCTATACTGTAGTATAGGGTAACAAATATTTAGTAATCTTAAAAAGTAAGTATAAGTTTAAATCATTTAGTTTTGATTATTGGCCTAATTTGTTATTTATGAATTTTATCTTTAAAAAAAACATTTAAATTTATTTAGCAGTAAAATATTTTAACTTGAATTTTTTTATCAAAGCTAAAAACCTATAAATCAAAAAACTTAAAAAATGTTAACCGAACAGAAATAATTTTTAAATTTAATTATAAGAACTATATTTAATAGTACTTGAATATTTTTATTTAAACTGTTAATAGAGTTGTAAGTATTCAACGTTAGTATGTGTTACATAAGCTACTTGTAAACTTATTTATTAAATTTTACATTTATAAAAAAATATTGTAATTAAAAACTGAAATATAACTAAACAATAACAGAAATAAATTTAAGAAAGAATAATAAAATGTTTATAAATTATTAAATATGTAAAACTATATCTAATAAAGCTAGCCTGAGTGTAAAAAAAAATCAAATAAGGCTGATTTAAACTTGGTAAGGTGTTTAAAAAATTTTGTCTATATTTGATAAGATAAACTTAGCACTAGTTTATACACAAAAAGTAAAATCTAGTCTGTTTCTCTTAACTTACGAAAACAATATTTTAAATAGTAATGATTACCTTAACTTTAGTTACTGGCCTAAATTTAAAACTCTATTGATTTTCTTTTTAGAAAATATAAATAGTTTTGATTCATAGGGAGATATTCTTCATTTTAAAGATATTCTGAGTTATCCTGAGTGAGTAAAAACTCTTTTGAAGCTGTTCTCATTTTTTAATATAAAAAAATAATGCCTTAATTCAGCCAAAATTATAAAAAAACATCATTATTTATTTTGAGTGTGTGGCAACCCAAATATCAAACTTTTATATATACTTTTATAATTTGTCTTTTTATAATATTTAGCTACATAACTACATTTCTTATTGTAATTAATTTCTGAATAATACATTTAAATTACTAATTAAAAAATTTAAAGCCTAATAAATACCAAAAAATAAGTTTATTTAAGTTTATCATTTTAATCAAGATTGAAACAAAATTGTAAATTTAAAAATTGCAGTCAACACATTTCCATTAGACATTTCTTTTACATAACTTTAATGAAATATATGACAGGCTAAATCAAAACTACAGCTAGCAAAATAAAATTCTATTATTTATTACTGACTATAAATTTAAGTACACATATCAAGCTTTTTTGTTACATAAAACAAAACCATTCTATGATGTATTTCTACTTAACTGTTTACATATATTTTACAGTATAGTTAAATTACAAAAATTAACTATAGTACCATTTAAGATTTTTACTTTATAAAAAGTATTAAATTTTACTTTATTATTAATTACAGTAATGCCATTCTTTTTTAAAACTTTTTTCAAGATTTTTCAAATTTCTTCCGGGTATTTAAAAGTACACATTTTTGGGTCTATTTTTATTTTTAAGTTTAATTTAAGGTTAAGAAATTGTTTCAAATAGAATAAAAAGATTAAAAAGATACTATAAAGCTACTTAAAATGTATTTTTTAATATTTTTTTTTGGTGATGACAAAAATTTTTTGTCTAAATGATAAATTTTTTGAGTCAAACCGTAGTTTTACTACTGAACATGTTAAAATTAATTCCGGGTTTTTTGTTCAAATTTCTAGTCTTTTCCAGTAAATTTTTTAGTTTCTTAAATTCCATGTTTTTCCAGGTTATTTTTTGCCTTATATGTCAAATACTATGTTTTTAATGATACCAAGTAAAGTTGCAACTTTGATAATGACATAACAAACTATTCATTTTATAATTTGACATATTTTAATTTTTAGTCCATCAACAACAGTATATGGCGTGCTTTTAATATTTGAATAATAAATGTTAAAAAAAAGTATTCTAATTGATTAAAGTTTTTTTAAGCACTGACGAGGTCTTTGACCGAAACTTAGTGTGTAAAATAAAGTCTTGAACGAATAAATTAATTATTTTTCTTATCTTAGTTTAGACCTCTTGCTTTGTTTTCTATAAACTAAAACATTGCGTACTTTATACTTTAAAGGTGGCAATTAAAGTTCTCAACTTAAATAAAATTAAAGGAGATTAGAATTCTATTTGAATAAGATTTTAAACAAGTGAAAATCACGTCTTCAAACGAGTGAAACATTGTTTTGTTTAATAAAATTAAAAATTTATTATGAACCAAAACAAGTAAACAAATAAACGAAAAAAATCCAAAATATAAAAAATCCAAACAAAAAAATAAAACAAATAAAAATTAGAGTTATTTAACAACAATATTTTTTATAATTTTAAGGACTTAGTTGGTAGGGGTAAACTTTTTTTTTGGTGTAAATGCTACATCAACAACTAAGATAAAATTTGATTTTTTATTTAAATTTTTCATGAAGTAAAATTTAAATTTATTTGGCCACTTAAATTTATATAAAGATGAAACTATTAATTTTTAATATGTTTTCTACTAAGCTTTATAACTAGATACAATTAGAAAAAAACAGGGTGTTCTTTATTAGCTTGTAAATAAATATAATAAAATATTTACTTGTAGTTAAAAAATATTTTAACTAATATAATTAATTTGTAGACCAAATAAAATGAAATACTAACACTATTAATTTAGATTGCGTAAAAAGAAATTAACAAGGTGTCATTCTTTGAATACAAGAAAATACAGCATGACTTACAGCAAATTAGTCTGAGTCACTCTGTCTTTATTAAAAATTATAAAATATATTAATAACCTAAAACTTGACAAAAACTATGCTTAATCCAGCTTACAAAAACTAAAGGTTACTAATTAGTAAGAGTACTACATGAAAACAAAAATTTTACACAAACTTTAAAATTACAAAAGAGGTAAGCTAGTCCGAGTTATACTGTATGGCAACAAAGCAACCTTGTAACTAGTGCAGTGTTGTTTTTTACTATTTAGAAACATCATAAGTAGCAGATAAAAGTTTTGGATTCAATAAGTGTTTAACAAGAGAGCTGCTTTATAAAAATGTTTTTATTGTATATGTCACTAAAGATTTTTTCTTTTGTTGTTTGAAACTTTACACTTCATTCAGAAACTATTTTTAGATATTTTAAACATTTTCAATAAAAAAATAAAGGATAGATATAACATCTTTAAACAATTTAAAAAACATTATTCCTCTATACACTTCTATATTATTTTATTTACAAAACTTACCATATCCCTTGCAAGATGAGATAGCTTTACCAAATTTTAAACGTTAAGTAAAAATTTTGTGTTTTATAAAAAGTTACTTAGATTTTGCAAGCTCATTACTAGACACCTTTATCTTTTTTATTGCTTTAACTGGGGTGAGTAGATTGTTTTTGATTGTCCACTCGAATAACTGTAGACTTCTTGTATGTTATGATACTTAAACGCTTTACTTTGAATATGTATGTACGACTCGATAACTGGAAGGTTTTTAGTAGACCAGGTAATTAGATCAAGCTTTTATAGAATTTTTATGACTAAAAGATAATTTAATAAATCTTAGTTTTAGAATTAAGTTGTATATTCATGACAATGACTGTGACTAACATAACTTTTACTTTCTATTTTATCCCAGAGTGACAATCGATTTTAAAAACATTTTTCCAGGTTTATTGAAACGTAGTTTTTTTATTCCTTTTTAATAAAAAATTAAACATAAGGAAAGAGCTTTTTAAAGTTTATATAACTACTAAAATGATATTCTAAATGTATGTGAGTTAAAGTTTTAAATAATTTAAATTTAATTAAAAGTTCTTTTTAGATTATTATTTATATAATGGCCGTTTTGTTGCTAAGTATAGTAAAAGTTATAGAAATAAAACATGTAAATTTTCCAGATTTTACAAAATTTTCATAGTCAAAATTTTATCTTTTTAATTTTTTAAAAGCGTTCAACTAAACTAAGATACTGTAAAGCTACTTTGAATGTGTTTTTTTTCAAGTTGATAAAAACAAAAAATTTCACTTTATATTTTTTATATTGTGAATTTAAAATTTTAACAATTACATGTAAAATGTGTTTAAAACTACAGGTTTATTAATGATTTTTATTTAAAGTTCCACTTAATTTAAAATTTATATCAAAAACTTCTCAAATTACAGGTTTTTTAGCCTATTCCAGGTTTTTTTTAAACTTTTCCATGTTTTTTGGACACCCTGACTTAACCTTGTAGATTGAAAATTGAAACTAATGTTTTTTTAACATTATAAAATGAAATATTACATTTTAAAGCATATTATATTTCTTTATAATCAAAATTTACTCAAGTATTTAATCTTCAGTAATTTAATATAATTGCATAAATACATTTTTTTTTATAAAAAACATCAGTGTCATAGTTTACCTTTTGTAACAGTGTTTTATTACTATGCAAGTTAGCTTAGAACACTCAAAGTAATAAACCTTATATAAATAAATCAGTGAAAGGTCTTTTTTATTATAAATATTTATTAATATAAACAGTGATTGCTCTGCTATAATCAAAAAACTGTCCTGAGTAACCATTTATTTGCGTCACCTTGAAAATTTCGAAATGCTAAGAAAAAACTTAAATCATTTTTAATTCACTAAAAAACAACTTTTTTAATAAAATTTGGAATAAAAAAAATATTTTAATCAATTAACTAAACTTTATTTAAGTCTAAAAAAATGGCCTAGGATTTCTAAAATCTGGAAACAATTTTTATATTTTTAAATAAAATCATAACTATCTAAATCAGCTTGACTTTAAAATCAATTTTAAATTATTGTGATATTTTTAAAAATTAAAAAATAGTTTGAGTAATTCGGAGTATCCTGAGTGTGTGGCAACCCTGTACAAATATTTTTTGACATTAATACTAATACTGATAATTTGTATCACTAGGTATTTGTATACTAATATTTGTTTCAATCAAATTTGTGTGGCCTGATGTTAAATGGGTTCTAATTAGGGCTTTGAAAACTTGTGCACAATAATCTGGAGTTCAATCAAAGTAGTTGACACATATACAAAGAAAAACAACCTGTTACTGTGGTTTCTGCTAGAATTTCAGAAATATTAAATAAAATGAGTTTTTTTTTAATTTAAAAATGATTATAATATTTTTAAAAAATTAAATGATCTACTAAGTTGTGGCAAATTGTTAAATTTTATGATTACATAATTTCAATATTTATAAAAAGCTTGGAATTTTTAAAACTAATACAAATATGAATAAGTTATTATTTATTTATTTTTTCTTTTATTCAAACTTCTACTTTTAGGAGCTTTTAAATGTAAAAAACTTTATAAACAAATACAAAAGAGTAGCAAACTTGTGGTAAGAACTTTATATTTATTATTATTATTTAAAATAACTAATACAACTTTTTTGTTTTAGTAAACAATATGTAATATCTACTTTGTTTAATACTTTTTTATTTTATGTTACTACTGTGGTATGAGCTGTGGCTATTAAACTAAAATGGTTTTTTTTTTTTTTTAAGCAGTGATTTGTTGAAATAACAGATTCAAGTCAATTAAAAACATTTGTGTTTATTTAACTTTAAGTTATTAACTAAATTATTGACAAATAATCTCTAAAAACATACTCACAAAAAAAAAGGTAAAAATGTCAATAGAAAATAATAAATTACAACATTATGTCCGACAAATAATAGACAGTTGATTTCAAAATGTTGTAATACTTGGGAATGTACACACAAAAAATTATTAGTTTCAATTAAACATCACGAATCTTTTAACCATTTATTTTTGTCTACATCGTAATAAAATACTGGAAATGTTTTATTTTAAAATGGGTCAGATTTTAGTGCGGATGTTTTTCCCCTAATATTTGCTGAGTCAGCCAAATTTTCTAGTTTTCGTCTTTTTTTTATATATTCCATATCTATTTTCCACCATAACAAAATACATCATAAACTAATCAAAGATTAAACTATATAAAATAAAGATAAAAAATCAAATAAAATAATTAATATTAATGATTAGTATTTTGCTGATTCAGCAAATACTAGGTAAAACACCTCCACGTTTGAACAAAAGAATTTGAATACTATTTTACTGTTTTCCATCAAAGTCGACTTAATCAAATGAAAATAGGCGGGTCGTGGTTAAAAAGTAAAAACTTTTTTACAAAAATTGATATAAACTTTTAAAACATTTATTCTATAACCAGAAACAAATGATTTACCTTTACACAACTAAATTGTAGTTACTTTTACATTTTATCATATCAGGTAATCAAGATTGTTGATAACTTATCAGTATATATATTATATTATGATACTGTTTTCAGTTGATCATTCGTTTTATTACTACTAGCTAAACAATAAATATTCCCTTAAAAAACTGGTCAAGTTAACTTGAGTCTTACTTTATTCATCGCAGTTATTTCTTTGAAATTGTTTCAATGTATATTGAACAGGAAATATTTTTTTAGTTGTTTATCTGCATTATTATATTAAAAACCTTTAAAATTAAATATTTTATTCATAAATGTACATGTACAAAAGTTTTAACATTAATCAATCTGCTACCATATTCCAAGCGTTATTAGAGTATGATTTTTCTTAGCAGTTTTAATCTTATTGTAGATAACTCTGTGAACATTTTTTTTAAACCTAAGTCTAAAGTTGTATCTTTAACTTCAGGGTGGAGTTGTATTTATTTGAAAAAAGATAGTTCGAACAAAAAGACAATCGTTAAACCTTATAATGAAATGTTTTGGTAGTTTGTTATGGTGTTTATAAATATAAGTAGACAAAATATCATTTGAAACTTTAAAATAATTTCATATTTTTTCTTGTGTAAAGCATTAAAACATTTTGAATAAAATTTTTATTGATGTTATTATTTTTACTTGAAAATGTTTTTAGTTTTTAAGCACAAAAATGATCTAGTTTTTAGTTACAGTTTTAAAAACGTAGTTTTTTTTTGTAAAACAATAATATACATTAGTATGAACAAAAACATTAAAATATCAATTTTATTTCATATTTTTCTATAAGCACTTCTTTCAAAAAGAATATAAATTCAAGCCATTTTAGTTTAATAACTACAGCTCATATTATGATAGATGTTGAAAAACAAAATGTCCTAAATAAGGTTTATTTTAAGAAATTACATGAGTGTAGTTGCACCATAAAACTTTATTAATCAACTAAAAGGTTTATAAATATTTTTTGTACAAAATTCGTTTGGTTTCTACCTGTGTGATTATAATAAGTTCAACGATACTGTTTTTTGAATATAAACTATATAAGTAACTTTTATAACAAGTTTTAGAGGTGAAATTTAGCTTTCATCTATTTGTTTTATTTAAATAAAAAATATACGAATTAATTAAAATAAAATGAATTTTAAGTTTTTACTACAAGGTTGTCAATCCATTTTACTAGTTTAAATTTTTTTTGTAACTTTTAAATAACTCCTAAAAGTAAAAATTTAAATAAGAATTATAAAATTAAATATATTTCGAAAAAAGTTTATCTATTTATATAACTTTTGAAAAATTTGAAGTCTTATATTTAATGAAATTGTGTAGAAATATATGTTAAACATTTTTCAAAAAAATTGATTGAGCACTTCATTATTAGTGAATCAAAAAAAAAATTGATATTTAATTTTTTTTTTTCTCCAAAAACTCATTGTACCAGGTATTATAGCATAAACCACTGTAACAAGCTTGTTTTGTTTTGTATATGTGTCAACCACTGGGTTTGAATCTTGGGATATTGTTCAACTCTCATAGTTATTAAAGCCTTTTTTAGGATCCCTTTAACATCAGGCCACACAAACTTGATTAGTTGAAAGGTAAAAGTTTTTTTTTAATTGCCAATGAAACAAGTTTACCATTAAATATTAAAGTCAAAAAAAAAAATTATACAGGGTTGCCAAACACTCAGGATTATTGAAAATATTTTTGAACTTTTAAAAATCTCAGGATGACTTGAGATAGTTTGGTTTTTTTGTTTAATAAAACACTCAAGATAATTCTAGATTTTCAAAAAAAATAAGGTTTTTATTTTCTACATTTTGAATAAGATTTTGACTTTTTTTCTTATTTCGTAACCAAATTCGCTGCTAATTGTGGAACTACTTAAACACTTTTATTAAAGGGTTTATCTTAAGGCGAATTTCTGGTTAAATAATTATTCAAATAAGAAAAATAGTTAAGAGAATGTATCTTAAAAAGTAATATACTTTTGAAAAAAAACGTTTATAGGTCTTATTAATATCTTCAGGCTTTTATTTAATTAAACATCATCATAAACTCTAAAAAACGACTATTTTTAAGCTCATTATGTTTTTATTTAAAAAAGTCATAACTCAATTTATATTTACATGAAAAGCTCTTAAGAACTAGTGCTGAAATTTATTATTTAATACTAATATTAATGAGCCTTTCTATTTAGTTTACCTTATTTCAACAATGATATTTTAATTATATTTCAATGCCTGAAATACTTATTAATTGAACACATCTCTGCAATCATTACAAAAAATCTAGTATAGTACTTCTAAAATAGTTTATTTAATATTAACTAAATACATGATATTAAAAGAACAGACAAGCGTCAACAATAAAAACGAGTTAAAATTAGCTAGATTTATAACAATCTACAGTATATCATGTTGCTCTCCGTATAGCTCTCCGTATAGAAGAGTAACAAACTCTATAAAGTTAATTATTAGACCGGTTATAAGTAAGAAATTTTATCAGAAAGATAGAAAAAATTTGAAGTTTGTATTTACTTTAACCGAACGAAGTGACAATCAGATACAACCCTAAACTTGGTGAAGTGCAAAAAGTCAGTCTATGAAAGAAACTGCACCTATAGTTCAAACAAAAGTGTGTCAGCATAAGTATTTAAAAATAATTGCTATGCCAAAGTTTTCCAAACTTTTAAAACAGCATAAGAGTTATCCAAAGTAGTTTTAGTGTGTGAAAATAAAGTTTAACAAAAAATTAATGCCATCAATAATATTAAATCTAGTTTAATAAATATAAAAAAATATTATTAAGAATAGAATTATGTTGCTGATTTAATTTTTAAAAACTTTTATTTCTATAAAAAATATAAATATCAAAATAAATAAAATAAATAGTTTAAGATAGGTATTATACAGTAAAATAGATATCTTACTGTAAATATTTAAAACTATCGTTGTGTTGTTTTTTTTAGTATAGCTTAGTTTAATAAAAAAATTAGATTAAAGTTATGAATAATTCTATTAAGTTAAAGATAAAAATGTAAAAAAAAAGTTTAGAGGACAATCAACAATTTGCAAAAAAAAAATAATTATATTAAGACCAGGGTTGGTACTTTTTGAAACAAAAAAAAAATAATATGTCAAACATTAAAAGTGGAAATTGTTAAACAAGTTTGACAGGGTTGTAACCATTCTACTTCAAACTGTCCTAATTGATTAAGACTGTCCTGAATGACTTGAAATTGACCTGTAGTTGTCTAGGTTTTTTTCAAACTTTTTTATTTAAATTTTTAAAAGCAAGAAATACAAAGGTTACCAGCAAAAAGTACTAAAAACTACAAAATAAATTTTTGGTAGCAAATTAAATATATCTACTTCAAAATTAAGAACAAATATGCCTGCAATCTTAAAACTATACTGAGATAAAAAAAAACTATCTTGAGTCAGCCTGATTTTAAAAAACGAATTCAAAATTTTCCGAGTTATCCTGTGTCATACTGAGATTTTCAAAACTTTTAAGTATCCAGAATTATTTTGATTGTGTGGCAAGCTTGTTGACCATCTGAAATATCTAAGTTATAACAAAAGAGACAATTTTAAACATATTAGGGCAAAAAAATTTTGTTGATCAAAACATCAAGCTCAGAAAAAAAAAAATTATTTGTCGGAAATATTGTTGTAATTTATAACTTTTTTTTTTCTATTTTTAGCAATTTTTTTTTGTTTTTTATATGTTTTTAGAGATCATTTTACTATTGTTTTAATAAATAGTTTTCGGTTAAATAAACATAAATGTCATTAATTGACTTGAGTTTGTTGTTTTAACAATTCACTGTTAAAAAAAACAAAAAAGGCAATTTAGTTCTATAGCTACAGCTCATACCATAGTAGTACTAAAGTTAAGATGTATTAAACAAAGTAGAAATTAGATATTGTTTATTGAAATGAGAAAAGTGTGTTAGTTATATTAAATAATATTATTAAATATAAAGTTTTTACTACAAGTTTGCCACTCTTTTATGTTAGTTTAGAAAATTTTGTACTTTTAAAAATGTTCTAAAGCTAGAAAATTGTATAAAGATATTAAACTCAAAATTATAACCTTTTTATATTTTTGTATCAGTTTTGAAAAGTTTAAAGTTTTTTTTTATATTATTGAATATATGTAATTATAAAAAGGAAAATAATTTTATAACTTAAAAGAGCATGTCAATTTCAATTAAAAAAAATATGTTTAAAATTATTTTTCGTTTAAAAATAAAAGCATTTATTATATTTTCTCTACAACTTTAGAAAAAACCATTGTAACATTATAAAAATCAAATTAAAATTTTTGTATATTTCTCAACCACTGAGTTTGAACCTGGATTATAAACACTACAGAGACTTTTCAAAGCCCTTATTAGGACCCATTCAACATCAGGCCACACAAATTTGATTGAACAAAATTAGTATACAATTACCTAGTAAAACAAATAATCAGTATTAGTATTAGTTTTAAAAAATATTTATACAGGGTTGCCACACACTCAGGATACTCCGTATTACTCAAACTATTTTTAAAGTTTTTAAATATCAGGATGACTCAGGATATTTCAAATTTGATTTTAAAGTCAAGCTGTTCTAGATAGTTATGATGTTATTTAAGAAAATGAGAATTGTTTTAAGATTTTGAAAATCCTGCTACTTTTTTAAACTTTTATTTATCATTTATTTCTTCAAACTTATTCAATTTAACTCTTTTAAGCTGATTAAGCATATTAAAACACATTGTTACAAAGGATTAACTATGAAACTGATGTTACATAAAAAAAAAAAGTTTATGCAATTATGTTAAGTTACTGAAGAATAAATACTTAAGCAAGTTTTGATTATGAAGAAATATAATATGTTTTAAAATGTAGTATTTTCATTTTACAATGTTTGAAAAACATCAGTCTTTAAAGCTAAGTCAGGGTGTCTACAAAACATGGAAAACTTAAAACAAAACCTGAAATTGGCTTAAAAACCTGTAATTTGAGAATTTTTAAAAACAAAATTTGAATAATATGGAATTTTGAACAAAATCATTAAAAAACCTGTAGTTTTTAACAATTTTAGCATTTTAAGTACTTAAACTTTAATTTCACACAAAAAAGTACGATATAAAACAAGACTTTTTGTCGTTATTAATTAAAAAAAAAACACATTTAATGAAGCTTTAAAGTATCTTGTTTTTGTGGAAAACTACTTCACACAGTTTTTAATCTTAAACTTAAAATAAAAATGTGATCCTGACCTGTGAATCAATATGTTTTGACCTTAAAGTTAAAATCTAAACAAAACCTATCATGGTAATTAAAAATTGGTAAAAAACATCAAAGCAAAAATTATATTTAATTTTAAAATAAGAGCTTATAAGGTGGCTATTTAATTTAAAAACTATGGTATATAAAATTCAAGCTTAATTAAAAGAAATCTAGTTGTTTTTGAAAAAATTACAAAGATAAAATTTTGACTATCAAAATTATGTAAAATCTAGAAAATTTACATGTTTTATTTTTATAACTTTAACTATACTAAGCAAGAAAAAAGCCATTATATCAATAATAATCTAAAAAGAATTCTTAATTAAATTTAAATTATAAAAAACTTTAACTCACACACACTTAGAGTTTCATTTTAGTAGTTATATAAACTAAAAAAAGCTCGTTCGTTATGTTTAATTTTTTATAAAAAAAGGAATTAAAAAAATGTTTCAATAACCTGGAAAAATGTTTTTAAAATCAATTGTCACTCTAGTATAAAATAGATAGTAAAAATTATGTTAGTCACTGTCTTTGTCATGAATATACAATTTAAATGTAAAACTAAAATTTATTATACTGTTTTTTCGTTATAAAAATTCTATAAAAGCTCGATCTAAGGACCTGGTCTACTTAAAACCTTCCAGTTATCGTGTCGTACATACATATTCAAAGTAAATCGTTTAAGTATCATTACATACAAGAAGTCTACAGTTATTCAAGTGGGCATAAGAAAAAATCCACTTACCCCAGTTAAAGCCATTAAAAAGACAAAGGAGTCAAAAAAATTAATTTAAGCTCCTAAAAATCATCTTAATAAAGAAATTGCAATATCTAAGTAACGTTTTATAAAATAATAAACTTTTACTTCACTTTAAAAATTTGGTGATGCTGTTATATCTCGCAAGGGATATGGTAAGTTTCAAAATAAAAGAAAACTATATATGGGTTTTAGTAGGATTAATGTTTTTGAAAATGTTTTAAATATGGTTATATCTATCCTTTATTTTTTTATTTAGAAGGTTTGAAATTTTTACAAAAAGTTTCTGAATAAAGTATAAAGTTTTAAATAACATAAAAAGCTTTTAGTGACTAAAACAATAAAAAAAATTATATAGCAGCTCTCTTTTTTAACACTCATCGAATCAAAAACTTTATATGCTCTTTATGATTGTTTTATTTTTATTGGTAAAAAACAACTTTGCTAGTTACAGGGTTGCTTTTATGATATACAGCATAACTCAGACTAGCTGACCTTTTTTGTAAATTTTATGTAAGCTTAAAAATTTTTTTTCTTTGTATTACTCTTACTACTTCTTAACCTTAAGGTTTAGTACCTACTATTTCTTAACCCTAGTGTATTACGGGACCTATAAAACTACTATAGTTTTTTTGTTGGTTTTTTTTTACATTTGGCAATTATCACAATTACTCGTTTTGCTCAATTCTAAATGATTTCAGGAATGTTTTATATATTGAGTTGTTTATCATATTTATTTTTTAATGATTTTTATAATTGTATGTTTTTTTTGTTTTTGAAAAAATCCAGAATTTTTTCCATAAAACTTTCTTCAAGTTATTTTTAGTTTCTCAAAATTAGTTTTGGTGATAATTGTCAAAAATTAAAAAAACAGTTTAAATATCTTCAAATTGCATTTTGAGTACTATAAAGTTTTAATTGTTGATTACTTCCAAAAGTTAATAAACACCGTAGTAAAGTTTGGTAAAAATCAAATGTTTTGTTGCATTAATTTTTTTGTGGTATTTTTCGTAAAAAAAAATCTAGTTTAATACTCAGAGACTCAATTTTTTAACCACGCTATTATTTACCTATCTAAAACTTATTTAGACAAGCAAACCTTATTTTTCGAGATATCACAAAATCAGCAGTATTAATTTCATATAAACTGCTTGCAAACTTTAAATTGTCTTCTTGTGTAATTTTTGGGACACATTCAAAATCCATCCGATAACAATCTACCCAGACAAATTCGAGAACCACTTACTGCTCGAGGGTAAGGGTTAGGGGTTACAGTGATAGTGAAAAATAAATATAAAGTAAACAAAAAATGCAAAAAAAATTATAAAATAAATTAATAAATTAAGAAAATGTAAAAACAAATCGGGTGGATTTTGAACGCGGATGGATTTTGATAGTATATCGTTTTTTTTAGCTTAATAAATGTCAACTACTACATGCTGATCTCATAAAATCTCGACCTTTTGTACAATTACCATTATAGTACATAAAATTGTACACTAAATTGATAGTTTTTTAATTAACTAAAAAAAATAATTTGTGAAATTTAGGGCAAGAGAGAAGTCAACCACCTTTTTTATAATTTGATATTACTTTAGAGCAGGGGTCGGCAGGCAGTTGGTGGTCGCGGGCCAAATTTCAAGTTTACGAAGTCCTCGCGGGCCGCAGTTTTAGTTTTATAGACATTTGAATAATCTTTTGGTTTTAGTTTTAGTCACACGAGAGAAAAGTTTTACTTTTATTCACCTTATCATTTTAAATGACTTTTAGCTATACATAGAATGCTTATTTAAATAAACATTTATTAGAATAAAATTTACATTGACTAATATACTTAAGTGTTAATAACTATATACTTTCACAAGCATTAATAAGTTAAACTTAATACTTTTGTAACTTTACTAACAACCTAACTCTTTATAAAAAACAAATTTGAAAGATAATTTATGGGTTACTTTTGTATATTTGTTATACTTTAACCACTTTTTTCATATTTCTAAGAATATTTACTTCAAAAAAATGTTTTTGCATGTTAAATAGTTTACATTAATTAAAAAATTTAGTAATTAGTTAACTTAATAAAGTTAATACCTGTTTGTACTCCAGAAAGCTAGAACAAATTCTTTAATATAATTAATTCTTCAATACTTAAATAAAATATCTTATTAGTAACTAGTCTTTTACTTAGTTGCCACTAAAAAAGCAAAAATGTCTGAGTTGTATCAAACCAGCCTAAGTTTATTAAAAGTTGAAAAAACTAATAAATCGTTGTTAATTAAGCTTAAATACCTAGTAAAAGTATCATCATCATAAAAAAGTACACAAAGTGTAAGAAAACAAGAAAAAACTACAATTAGTAAACTACACTACAATCATAAAAACAATTCTGGAAATTAAAAGAATTCTTTAAAGTGTTTGAAATAAAAGTTTCACACAAACCTAAGTTTTTAAGCTTTTAAAATAGCCTGTTTGTGTAGCAACCCAGTTAAAACAAAGTTCACAGTATAAAGAAATAACGAAAGTTATTAACAGTAACTAAATTACATGCCAAAAAAACTTACAAGTCAGCTGGAATGGACAATTAAGTTTCTTAAACAATTTTAACAAAAGTATTTTACTTTATTGAGTCATCAGCGAAATAGAAAAACTTGTTTTTTATTAAGCATTATAGCAATTCTTTATCTGCAATAAGAATATTGCATTTAAAAATATTAATTGCAAAATATAAGACGAGCTACAAAAATAAAAAAAGTTAGTTAGGAGCTATTGCGAGAAACTATAAAAAAACAAATCACCAAAATCAGTTCCAACAAAGCACAAGATTATCTTTAGTAACTACAGAATTATCAGAAAAAAATTGTTAAGGAAAGTTATAAAGTAGCAAAATTTGTTATTTAAAATGAGATACCGTTCATAATTGAAAACTTTTTTAAAGAATTTATGTTGGTAGTAATGAAAAACTTTCGTTTATTTCTTCAATGACAACAAAAAGTCGTATTTAGGAAATGCATTAAGGTTATAAAGTCGCATAAATCAAATTAATACTTTAATCAATATGTTAACAAGAGAACACTGATAGAAAAAGTATTGCTCATCTGAGATTTTTTACTAGAGATGTTTTTACTAACTTTGACATTTTAGTAGAATTTCTTAGTTTAGTTCCAACACGAAGCACAACAATCGGTGAAATTTTACAAGTAAGCTGCAATGCACCAATACAAAGGTTTTAGAAGTACAATTCCTTCTTTTTATTTTAGTATAAAGTTTAATTAAAGTTTATAACGTGTCTTAAAAAATATATCAATATTAAAAAACACTAACAAGCTACTTTAGTATATTTTTTAATAAAGAAATGTTTATTTGTTAAATTTTTTGTGTCAAATCGAAATTTCATTACTTTACATTGAAAAATTGTTTGAAATTCCAGGTTTATTCAAAAAATCTCAAATTCAAGTTTTTTTCCAGAACTTTTAAGCATTAATTTTCAAGTTCAAAGCTTTTCCGGGATTCCAGTTTTTTTGGCAACACTGATTGTTCACACTTATATGTACATAATAATATAAATAATATATTGAATTATATCAGCTGCAAGACTTAAAATTTAACATATATTATAACTCAAACTAACACTGTGGATTGAGCAAAACATACATCATAAGTTTAATTTGCCACTCTTTCAAGCAAAAAGCCAGCCTAAGTCAACGAAAACATTTCTGATATTTTTGTATACAAAAAATAGTTCTAGCCAAAAACTTATAAAATGACTTAGTTGGCTTGAGATTTGAAGTCTACAAATAGCGATAGTCTAAGTGTGTGTCAATGTTTAGTTGTTTATTAGCATGAATTTGAACTACTTTGATTAACAGTGTACAACCTTGATAAATTTACCATCCCTAAGTCTAGTTTATAT
The DNA here is from genome assembly GCF_965202585.1 of Thalia democratica. Classification (NCBI taxonomy): domain Eukaryota; kingdom Metazoa; phylum Chordata; class Thaliacea; order Salpida; family Salpidae; genus Thalia; species Thalia democratica. The sequence goes on along the minus strand of NC_139165.1, from coordinate 114,790,931 downwards.
TAATTAGGTAGCTCCAAAAATCAGCAAATGTGTGTATTGATATGCAAGGCATAAAAGTTAACTTAGTTTTACAAAAACAATGTTTGAAAAATGAAAATGTATACCTAACAAAAACTATATTAATTTATATCATATATACTCTTTTAAATGTGTCTGTACAAATTTAGATGATACATGTAGAAACAACAATGTTAGATAATTATGCATAAACTAAACTTAGACTAACTAAAGTATTAAATAAAAAGTGGTTTAAAACATGAGCATCTTTTTAAGTTGGTGTGCATTTAAATTAATTTAAGTGCAAAGAAAATTTCTAAAAAATTAAAATGCGTCAAAAGAAAAATTAAAAAAACCTTATTTCTTATCACTATGTTATTTTAAATGTTTTTACAGTAAATATAACATTTACAATTTAAAAAATCTATAAAAAAAACTTAGGTATAAAAAACAGTGAAAAAATATCTAAGCAATAAAGAAATGACACTTTAGTTAATTACTGTGAAATACTTTTGTACAAAATGGAAAACACTTGCATTTAGTTTATTTAATAAATAGATATTATATAACTAACTTATTAAGTTCAAGCACTCTTTACACTCTTTTTTCAGATAATTACTTGCTGTTGTAAAAAAGAAGTTATTATGAAACTCAGAAAAATATCCTGTTAAAATGCCAATTTGCTTTTTCACATTTTTAAACTAAAGCAGTAATTTCTTCAAATTATTTTTAAATGTTATACAGAGACTTAAAACAAAACTAATCAAATTAAATCAAAATACCGAAAAAATTCAACTTGATATATATTTTTGCTCAGCGGGCCACATTTACATACTCGCGGGCCACAAAAATTTCTTTCGCGGGCCGCATTCCATTCAAAAAAATAATGTGCTCGCGGGCCGCAGTTTGCCAACCCCTGCTTTAGAGAGATTTAATTTTGCTACTAGATCCTTTATACAGATTTAAAAAAATTATAATAAATTTTCAGTTATAGCCTGTCAAATTCAAAAAACGGCGAATTTCTAGATATCATGAAAAGATTCATTTTCTCCTACGTTATTTGAGATAAATACCTTAAACTTTTAGGAAATGTGTATTGGAATATTTAGAAAATTCAGTTAAAACAAAATTCAATAAAACTAGGAACTAAAAATTAATGATAATAAGACCAAAACTGTTTTTTTTTATTTTTTTATAATCTGTTAAAATTTTTTCCGATAAAAATTTATAAATAATTTAATGAACATTTACTGAAAGTTTAAGGTATTTTTTCAAAAAAGTAGGAAAAAAAAGTTTTTTTTTATGATTTCTAGCTTTTCGCCATTTTTTTGACTTTGACGGCTATATCTCAAAAATCATTATGAAATTTTAAAATCTGTAAAAATCATCTTGTAGATGAATTAAAACTCTCTAAATAAGATCGAATTATAAAAAAGCTGGTTCATCTCCCTATGCCCATAATTATGATAATTAAATTATAACTATTAAAAAAACTAACCACTTGAAATGCTAACTGCATAACTCTAGGCTATTCAACTGTTTTAATTAAACTTAAAAAGTTTGTGTCTACTACAAAAAACTAATACCTTTCTAAGATATAAGTGCAATGTTTTTGTTATTGTCTTGAATTGGGAATAATATTAGTTTCATTCATTTTTTCAAATCACTTCTAACTAAATAACTCATAAAATAAAAAGTTAAATTAAGGATAATAAAATCAAAATCATAACTTTTTTTGATTTATATTAGTTTTAAAAATTATGTATTCATAAAAAGTATTAAAATTATGTAATCATAAAACAATAAACTCAAAAATTAAACTGTCTTTTATTGACCATTAAATACTTTTCTGCCAACCATGACGACAAAATAATAAATATTAAATTTATTTCTAACAAAGTCATTTTATAGGGTAAATAAAAAGAAATAAATCTAACCCTCTAATTAACTAAACTTATTTATTTTTTAAGGTAAAACAAGTATGTTAAATCTTGTGTATTTATACCTGCCTAATTTGTATTTATTTTTCAATTATAAAATACTTATTATTTAACTCAAATAACATTAAAATAAATACTTCGTTTAGTAATATAATTAATTATACACTCACTTTATTTATAATGATTTCCTACTTAATAACATCTTATTTCGGATTTTGACATAAAAGACAGTTTTGTTAATAAAACTTGCCTTCAACCTTAACAATTTTTTAAGTTCTGTTATTTATTAACAAAATGGTTAAGAAAGTTGTTTTTGTGTAGAACAGATAAAGAAGAAAAAATATTTAAAATAAGATTTTAAATGTTTCACAAATTAAACACACGACTAGTGGCTTAATTTGTTATACTTTAATCAAAAAGTGGGCAGGAACTTGGTGATCAGACTAAAACTTAAAAATGTATGTAATCGCAGATATTAATTGAGAATTTAGTTTCTACTACTAATAAGAAACCCAAAATGTTATGTAAACATGTCTCCTTATTTTTTTTCTCTATTTAAAACGTATGAATATCTAGTTAAAGTCTTAAAATTTTTTGAGTTCAAAATGATTTACTATCATTTAAAACTCGATTATTTCTGAGCCGATTACTTCTAAACTGATTATTTCTTATCTGATCGCTTCTAAACCGATAATTTCTAACCCGATCGGTTCTATTTCGATCACTAAATACTTCATGTGTTATTTATTTTAATAAGTTTTTATTTTGAAACCAAACTAGTGTTAACAAAAATGTTCTTACTTCAAAATATAGTTTACTTTGTCTTAACAAAAAATAAATGTTTACATTGTTTTAACTAGAATAAATTTTTTGTATTTATTTTATTTCACTTTATTTAAATTTTACATTGTTTTAACTATCTTAAAGTTTGTTTCAAACCAACCTGCTTTAATCGATTATTTTTTATATTAAATAAGGTTTAATATAATCTTTTTTTCTTTTTAATTATTCTATGTTAAATTCTTAAAGTTTGTTTTGCTACATTAAAACTAAATAGTCCTGCCACTTATATAAGTAGAACATCATTTTAACACAATGAAGTTTTCAAAAAATGTTTTAAATTTAATAAAAAGACACAAAAATTTTAATATTACCGTCTATAAGCTGTGTTGTAAATTTAGCGCAATTGTTGTATAGTAGTTGACGAATATGTTACCTTTTTTATTTAATTTTCTAACATAGGATTTAAAACGTGCGAAAATTGTTCCACAACTTGCAAAGAGCTGTTTAGACAATGTAATCAAAGAAAACAATAAGCGATTTAGAACACACACTTTTGTTTTTTTAGTCGAAAATCAATATTTTAGATATAACCACTTTAACATATTGATTGTTTATATAACAAGTCCAAAGGTTAACAAAATTTGTCTAGTAATCTTCTTAAAAACATTTAATTAAGTTTATATATTACCCAAGAATTCCTAAGAATAGATTTAGTATTTATATTAATGAAGCTAATTTTTTTTATAATTACAACTACTTTATAAACAGAATTTTAACCATCTTATGATCATAGTTATAGTTATTTAAACTATTAGTTTTTGCTTTTTCATTATATAAAGTCCTTTTTTTTCGTTTTTATATTATTTGTGGTTAAGTTTAATTTAAAGAACTATTTTTAAAATATTGGAAAAACTATAATAATTGGAAAAACAAGTATATCAACAAAAGTTTTAATTTATTTGTACTTAAAATTAAATAGAATTAAATGGTAAAATTTTTTATATATTTAGAAATTTAATAAAAATAAGGAAAATTAACTAGACGAGATTTGATTATTCTCTTACATGTTTACACTTACAATTAAATATGTAAAAGTGTCATTGGTTTTTTTTTTTGCTTTAGGTCTAAATAGATAAATATTTTATTTACTCTTTTTACTTAACATTTTCAACACAAAACATTTTATTTGTTCTTAAAGTATTTTTTTACAAAAGTTCGTAGAGAAATGATACAGCTAAAGCAAATATCGTTTTTATTTTCGATTTTGGTTTTATTTGGTGGGTAATGAGCCTATAGAAAAAGTGGGGCTTTTGGTTCTTTTTAGTCTGCGTAGCATATCTCAAAAACTACATATAATTTTTACTAATTTTCTTCGCAATCTTTTTTAATAAACTTATCACAGTATTCAGTGTTTTTGTTAACATATAAACTTAACATTTATTTTAATGTTGGCAAGTTTTTGTTTTTACTGATTTTGACTTTGTTTAGGGTGTATTTGCTTAGTCAGAAAAGACTAAGAAATTCTAATTTCACTGAAGAATAACGAATTATTGTAAATAACAAAAAAAAAATTCAAAATATTACTTATTTGTTAATGTAACGGAAACTAAAAACACATTTATTTGTGTTTCGCATTTAGCTTGGTATAAAAAAAAACTCTACACTTTTTTAATATAAAACAAAGCTATTTTATATTGTCGGTAAATTTAGATTAGTATAAAATATCTTCAGCTAGAATACCCTGATTTTATGTTTATTTTGGAATGAATGCCGTGTAGTAATTCTAAAACGTTCAAAAATTAAAGTATGCGCAGACGAATAGTTAGAAATAAGTCAAAATAAAGAAAAACTGTAAGTAGAATAGATTAAAATGAAATTTGTAGCAATAGTATAATTTTTTTATAAAACATTTCAAACACTAAGTTTTATTTAAAACAAAAAACTGTAATTTATAATAAATTTAAGCTTAAGTTAAAACTTGTAATTTTTTTAATTCAGATTTAACTTTAAAACAAATTCGATTAAAGAAATCTATAAATTATAAAAAATTTACAGATTAATTTAAAAATTATCAAGTTAGAAATGATCGGGTTAGATGTAATTAGGTCTAAAAGAATCGAGGTTAGAAACGATCGAGTCAGATATGATCGTATTAGTAATTATCAGCTAAATTCATGGGATTAGAAATTAAGTAATGAAGTTAGAAATCATAAAGTTAAACTTATTGAGTTAGTAATGATCAGGTTAGAAATCATTGTGGTTAGAAATTACTGCAGTTAGAACTGATCGGATTAGAAATGTTTGAGGTTAAATGTGATGGTGTCAGAATTAATCGAGGTTAAAAGTTATCGAGTTAGAAATGAGTGGGTTAGAAATGACCGAGTAAGAAATAATTGAGTTAGAAACGATCGGTTTAAAAATGATCGGATTACAAAGGATCGAGTTACACATGATCGTTTTAGAAATCATCGGGTAAAAGTGATGGGGTTAGAAGTAATCGGGTTAGAAATAGATTGAGTTAGAATAGATTGAGTTAGAAATGATCGGGTTAGAAGTCATCGAGGTTAGAAGTTATTTTGGTAGAAATAATCGGGTTAGAAATAATTAACTCCGCCCTGAAATTACCCTTTATAAATTTCGTGTTACTGTTAATTTAATTTTTTCTTTCTCTATTTAGTTTCTAACCCATTTTATACTAGTGCAAGTTAAAAAATGTCATATATAAAGCTTATTAGCATACCCGTTTACCTTTCGCGGGCCGCATTACTTAATTAGCATACCTTGGGGTCATAGTTTGTCTTTCATAAGCATTTTAAAAATATGCTAAGAACCAAAATATGTCCCTGTGTAAGTCAGTTAGGTCATTAGATATATAATAACTTTTATATCTAAAACTTTACTTAAAACCCGACGTTACTTGTTTATGCAAAATATTATATAAATATAGAATAGTAATAAAACTCAAATTTTTAAATCTTATTGTCGCAACAATGTTTTACACATATAGAATAAATCGAACAAATTCTTCAGTTAAATGATAAAATATCAGTTTTTTATATATAAATTTGGAAGATACATAAGGCTAAGCTTAAATTAAGTCTGGTATATATTTAAAAAAAAACTTATAGTTAAAAACTGTCAAATTAACAAAATCAAAATATTAGCAGGTTAATAGCAATGTTAAAATATACAAGCTACTTTTTAATATCAGAAGTTCAAAACAAATGAACACTACGACTAGTAGTCTAGTAAAGTCTGAAAACAAAAAAACTTTTGTAACAACCATCCTAGAATAAATTGCACATTAATACTCTTTCAAAATTCAACTATCATTTCGTGATGCATTTGTAAGTTTTGCTCAAAAAATCTAAACGTATTGTGAATTTAAGTATTGTAAAATTATATTATTTATGAAAATTATAATATTAGAAAAAAAGCTTGAGATAATACAAATCTTATTTAAAGAAAGAACTAAAACTACGAAAGTTAAACTAAAATTTATTAATACAATAGTTCAAAAAAAGTATACAAGTTTAAAACTTCAGTCTAGTTGTTAAATTATATTCTAGTTAGGCAGTTTATTTCAAGTAATATAATAACAAGGTATCTTTGTACAAGAAAAATCATACAGATGTTCTGTAACTTCACATGATTTAAGACACCATGCATCTTTATCGACATCATAACAAATAACTGATGATCTGTTATTTTGAAATATTACAATTTTGTTTCCTATTGACATAGCTTTATTTAATTCAATATAGTATTGTGAATTTAGATGATTAAATCTTTTATTGATATTGTCAAAAACTTCACAACTATCACTTTTATAACCAATAACAAATAATTTATCTTTCACAACAGCTAAACTGTGATGACTTTTACCTCTTATCATGTTAGGCATTGATGACCATTTATCAGCAAAAACATCATATAATTCTACTGTGTTTAAATCATCACTATAAATATCCATTCCACCTGAAACTATTATATTTCCTTGAAAAACTACACAAGCTGCAGCCCATCTTCTATCTTTCATTCTAGCTATTTCTTTCCAATTTTTAAGTGAAACACTTTCTTCTTTTGTATCAAATTGTAAACAAGAATTAATTACTTCATTGTCTAAACCTCTAAAAATAAATATTTTATCCATAAATGCACAAACACAAAAGTACCGACGTCTATCAACCATATTAGTTACTACAGTCCATTTATTTTTAGAAGATGAATATTTTTCAACTGATTTTACCAACTTATAAGCATTATCAATACCACCGAAAACATAAACATTTTCTTTTAAACAAACAGCTTCAAAACTTTTTCTCTCAATAGCCATTGAAGGTAGTCGTTTCACGTTGTTTGGTTGATTTCCTTGAAATATGTGTGTATCCCTGACCGTTTTTTTGGTTTCTCTATCGTAACCACCACAAACTAACAAACTAAACTTGTTTTGTTTACAATTCCTATATGTAGAATAAATATTTAATTTGGTTTGAAAACTTGTTTCTTTTGTAGTCATAACTTCATTTAGTGCGCTCATAAGTTCATTATTGTTGAAGATCGATGAAACATTCTGTAAAACATGTTTCAACGCATGTTCTGAAAACAAAGAAAATCGAACTTTTAGTAACAATTGTTTTGCATATTTTCTACGTTCTTCACTGTTGTGTTTCAACCAAGTAATTATTGCATCAAACACTTCAACTTCTGAATGAATATTCAATTCAGAACTTGCAAGTATTTTTGCAACAATACTAAAAACTAAGTTTAAAAAGTTCTGAGTTTCAACTACCATTTGAAAACAGCTTATAATGTAAATTAATGATAGTTCAGAAACAGTAGCTAGCTTGTAAAGTTTAGCCAAACTGTAAACTGTCAGAACATTATCTTTAGTAACATTGTTTTTAATGCAGAAGGATATCTTTGGATTTTCGACTTCATTTAACATCAACTTATTTATTTTTAAAGCTTTTGTTAATTCATTTTCATTATTTTTTGTATTATCTGAAATATAAAAACACAAATGTGTATATAAATATATTTAGCTTTTATTAATCTTAATTGTATACTGTTAAAATATTTATTAAATCTCATCCTTTTTAGTAAAATACCCCAGTTATAAATTGATTTTGTGTTATTTTGTTTGTCTTAAACAATATTTATTTAATATTTCTCCAAGACAGTGGTTTGTTATCAAAATAGTTAATAACGAGCTTAATGGTTTTAAAAGAAATAAACTGGATATAAGAGATGACTTTAAAAACAATAAAGTGAAAATTAAATATGTTCTTTGTTTAAGTATTTAAAAACTTCATGAATATTTGTTTATTTTAAAATCGTTTATTTTTAGTTATTTTAGAAACATGTATTTTATAATTTTAGTTGTTTACTTTGTTTTAAGGATTTGAAACATTTATACTGGTTTTATATTAATAACGAGATTTCACAAATAACATTTCAATTAAAAATTGATTTTTAAATTTTGCTGTATGAAGTTTAATTCAGAAAATAAATTTTTATTCAGTAACAATTTTAATATTAGTAAATTTGGCTGAAATAAAATGTTTTCTTTTCTATTATTTCTAATAATAGAAAGAATTTTATTTTGTTCTTACCTTGTTTAGAATTCTCCATTGAAGATTTTGCAACACTTTCTTCAAGATATTTTTGTGCATTTCTCTTAAATCTATCTAATAACTTGTACATGACTATAAGCAGTTTTTTTTACAATCAATTTAAAACTAAAAAAGTCTTTGTTTATATTTCAAGCCTGTATAGATATTTTATAATGAAAAAGAAATGAACAGTTATTGAACTGCATTTATTTTTATATTTTTTGTAAACTTTTAAATAAATAAAAAACTATTTTTATAAACAGTAAAAAAAATTCGAAATAAAAAGCTGTGATAATATTGTTTATTGAACAAAAATATTTTAAACTAATGGTCCTATGACGTGGTGTATGAAGAAACAAATGGTTATTAAGACTAATACATGTTTAGATGCAGTTTTACGTCAATTTCCAGGACATTAGTATTAAAAGTTTCTTAAAATATTTTAATATTAGAATAGTATTAACATTTTGTGTCCAGGGATCGTCTATTTTGAAACTTTAGGCATAATATGAATAATTTAATTTACAAAAACATTTTACATCACACTTATGGAAAAATCAGGTCAGTCCTTAAATTTTACATTTAGAACAACTATTGTTATACAGGACATAATATAATTGTCCTGGACATGACGCTAAACTGTTTTGGTGTATGACTCTATAACCGAAAGATTTTTTCGTACAATATGTCCAATGATTTACACTTCGAAAGCCGTAGTTTGCCGACCCCTAGACTAAAGTAAACAGCTGTGTAAATCAAGAGCTGAAATATTGGTATGTTGCAAACTTTTTTAAGTCTATCATAACAATTTTTTAAAGCAACAAAAAGTTTTTAAGTCATAAGAAAGCTTTTGCTAAAACTATTACAGAGTTAGCCTTTTTTTAAAGAACAGTTTGAGATAAAAAAACATTTAAATATAGCCCGAAACGACAGAGATTACAGTGGCTCCTTACCGAAGGTAAAAATTTAAAAAATCTTCTAAATTGTATCTCCTCCTAAATTTTTGTAGTAAAAATTTATACCAACAAGAAAATACTATTTGCAGTATTGAAAAAAATAACTTGTATGGAATAAAAATAAAAGATCAATTTTATAATTTTTTTTTTATAAAAAACATTAAAAATATTATATTTTGTTATTATTGAAGTCAATTTTAAAGGTTAACATATTTTTCAAAAAAAAATTTAATACTGCAAAAAACTTACACTGAAACCTTTAGGTTTTTATCACAATAAAATAAAAAAAAAATTATTATAGTGAAATGGTTCTTTTAGTTTTGGTATTCGGCAAGGAATCTGTTGTACTGTTTTCTAACTTTAACCAGCTTTTTTTCACAATTTAATTTGAATATTAAAAAGTTGTAAAATGCAACTTATAGCAAAAATCTGCAAAATAAGACAAAATGCATACTAATTCTACAAAAAATATGTATATGGAAGACTTTTTGTTCTTTATTCAAAATTCATTACTTTACATGTAAAAATTAGTTAAAGTTCAAGTATTTCCAGGTTATTTTAAAAAATTTCAAACTTCAGGTTTTTACAACCCAGTAAGTATGCAAAAAAATCTTGCAAAAAATAAATTATAAAACTAGCCTAAGGTTCAGTGAAAAATATGCTACTAGCCTCAATAACCTGGCTAGTTATTTGAGGCACCCGTGTTTTAATTGTTATACAAAACTTAGAAGGTAAGTAAAGCTTTTATAAAATGTAAAAGTCCGTCTACCTTGTTTTCTGAGGCAACAACTGGATAAATTGTTTTCTAAAAATTATTTTAACTACATAAAAACTTTATGCAATATTGTTTCTGAACAAACAATAATTTTTTTAACAATTTTTTATTATCTATGTTTTGTATTAAATAAATTATAATTTTACTATAAGCTTATTTTTCTATAAACCAGAGTTGTCAAACATGTTAGTAAATTTCCTTAGGTGTTTAAAATTTCCTCAAGTGTTTAAAATTTCTTTAGGTGTTTACAATTTCCTCAGGTGTTGAAAATTTCTTCCAGGTGTTGAAAATTTCCTCAGGTGTTTAAAATTTCCTCAGGTGTTCAAAATTCTCCAGGTATTTTAAATTTCCCCAGGTGTTTAAAATTTCTCAGGTGTTTAAAATTTCCTCATTTGTTGAAAATTTTCTCAGGCGTTTAAAATTTCCTCAGGTGTTTAAAATTTCCTCAGGTGTTTAAAATTTCCTCAGGTGTTTAAAATTTCCTCTAGTGTTTAAAAATTTCTCAGGTGTTTAAAATTTCCTCAAGTGTTTAAAATTTCCTCAGGTGTCTAAATTTTTCTCAGGTGTTTAAAATTTCCTCAGGTGTTTAAAGTTTCCTAAGTTGTTTAAAACTTCCTCAGGTGTTTTAAATTTCCTCAGGTGTTTAAAATTTCCTCAGGTGTTTAAAATTTCCTCAGGTGTTTAAAATTTCCTCAAGTGTTTAAAAATTTCTCAGGTGTTTAAAATTTCCTCAAGTGTTTAAAATTTCCTCAGGTGTCTAAAATTTTCTCAGGTGTTTAAAATTTCCTCAGGTGTTTAAAGTTTCCTTGGTTGTTTATAACTTCCTCAGGTGTTTGAAATTTCCTCAAGTGTTTAAAATTTCCTCAGGTGTCTAAAATTTCCTCAGGTGTTTAAAATTTCCTCAAGTGTTTAAAATTTTCTCAGGTGTTTAAAATTTCTTCAGGTGTTTAAAATTTCCTCAGGTGTTTAAAATTTCCTCAGTTGTTTAAAATTTCCTCAAGTGTTTAAAAATTTCTCAGGTGTTTAAAATTTCCTCAAGTGTTTAAAATTTCCTCAGGTGTTTATAACTTCGTCAGGTGTTTGAAATTTCCTCAAGTGTTCAAAATTTTCTCAGGTGTTTAAAATTTCCTCAGGTGTTTAAAGTTTCCTAAGTTGTTTAAAACTTCCTCAGGTGTTTAAAATTTCCTCAGGTGTTTAAAATTTCCTCAGGTGTTTAAAATTTCCTAAGGTGTTTAAAATTTCCTCAAGTGTTTAAAAATTTCTCAGGTGTTTAAAATTTCCTCAAGTGTTTAAAATTTCCTCAGGTGTCTAAAATTTTCTCAGGTGTTTAAAATTTCCTCAGGTGTTTAAAATTTTGTTTAGGTGTTTAAAATTTCCTCAGGTGTATAAAATTTCCTCAGGTGTTTAAAGTTTCCTCAAGTGTTTAAAATTTCCTCAAGTGTTAAAAATTTCTTCAGGTGTGTATAATTTCCTCAGTTGTTTAAAATTACCTTAGGTGTTTAAAATTACCTTAGGTGTTTAAATTTTTTTCAGGTGTTTAAAATTTCCTCAGGTGTTTAAAATTACCTTAGGTGTTTAAAATTTTTCCAGGTGTTTAAAATTTCCTCAGGTGTTTAAAATTTCGTCAAGTGTTTAAAATATCCTCAGGTGTTTAAAGTTTCCTCAGGTGTTTAAAATTTCCTCAGGTGTTTAAAATTTCCTCAGGTGTTTAAAATTTCCTCAGGTGTTTAAGTATCCTCAAGTTTTTAAAATTTCCATAAGTGTTTAAAATTTCTTCAGGTCTGTATAATTTCCTCAGGTGTTTAAAATTACCTTAGGTGTTTAAAATTACCTTAGGTGTTTAAAATTTTTCCAGGTGTTTAAAATTTCCTCAGGTGTTTAAAATTTCCTCAGGTGATTAAAATATCCTCAGGTGTTTAAAGTTTCCTCAGGTGTTTAAAATTTCCTCTAGTGTTTAAAATTTCCTCAGGTGTTTAAGATTTCCTCAGGTGTTTAAAATTTCCTTAGGTGTTTAAAATTTCCTCAAGTGTTTAAAATTTCCTCAGGTGTTTAAAATTTCCTTAGGTGTTTAAAATTTCATCAGGTGTTTAAAATTTCCTCAGGTGTTTAAAATTTCCTCAGTTGTTTAAAATTTCCTTAATTGTTTAAATTTTCCTCAGGTGTTTAAAATTTTCTCAGTTGTGTAAAAATTCCTCAGGTGTTTAAAATTACTTTAGGTTTTTAAAATTTCCTTAGGTGTTTAAAATTTCCTCAGGTGTTTAAAATTTCCTCAGGTGTTTAAAATTTCCTCAGGTAATTAAAATTTCCTCAGGTGTTTAAAATTTCCTCAGATGTTTGAAATTTCCTTAGGTGTTTGAAATTTCCTCAGGTGTTTAAAATTTCCTCAGGTGTCTAAAATTTCCTCAGGAGTGTAAAATTTCCTCAGGTATTAAAACTTACCCTAGGTGTTTAAAATTTCCTCAGGTGTTTAAAATTTCCTCAGATGTGTATAATTTCCTCAGGTGTTAAAAAATTCTCCAGGTGTTTTAAATTTCCTCAGGTGTTTAAAATATCCTAAGGTGTTTAAAATTTCCTCAGGTGTTTAAAATTACCTCAGGTGTTTAAAGTTTTCTCAAGTGTTTAAAATTTCCTCAGGTGTTTAAAATTTCCTCAGGTGTTTAAAATTTCCTTAGGTGTTTAAAATTTCCTCAGGTGTTTAAGTTTCCCCAGGTGTTTAAAATTTCCTCAGTTATTTAAAATTTCCTACGGTTATTAAGTTTTCCTTAAGTAATTAAAATTTTCTCAGGTGTTTAAAATTTCCTCAGGTGTTTAAAATTTTCTCAGGTGTTTAAAATTTCCTCAGGTGTTTAAAATTTCCTCAGGTGTTAAAAAATTCTTCAAGGTGTTTAAAATTTCCTCAGGTTTTTAAAATTTACTCACGTGTTTAAAATTTCCTCAGGTGTTTAAAATTTTCTCAGGCGTTTAAAATTTCCTCAGGTTTTTAAAATTTCCTCCGGTGTTTATAATTTCCTCAGGTATTTAAAATTTCCTCAGGTGTTTAAAATTTCCTCAGGTGTTTAAAATTTCCTCAGGTGTTTAAAATTTCATTAGGTGTTTAAAATTTCCTCAGGTGTTTAAAATTTCTTTAGGTTTTTTAAAATTCCTCAGGTAATTAAAATATCTTCCAGATTTTTATAATTTCCTCAGGTGTTTAAAATTTCCTCAGGTGTTTAAAATTTCATCTGGTGTTTAAAAATTCCTCAGGTGTTTAAAATTTCCTCAGGTGTTAAAAATTTCCTCAGGTGTTTAAAACTTCCTCAGGTGTTTAAAATTTCGTCAGGTGTTTAAAATTTCCTCAGGTGTTTAAAATTTCCTCAGGTGTTTAAAATTTCCTCAGGTGTTTAAAATTACCTCAGGTGTTTAAAATTTCTTCCAGGTGTTTAAAATTTCCTCAGGTGTTTGAAATTTCCTTAGTTGTTAAAAATTTCCTCAGGTGTTTAAAATCTTCTCAGGTGTTTAAAATTTCCTCTGGTGTTTAAAATTTCCTCAGGTGTTTAAAATTTCCTCAGGTGTTTAAAATTTCCTCTGGTGTTTTAAATTTCCTCAGGTGTTTAAAATTTCCTTAGGTGTTAAAAAATTTCCTCAGGCGTTTAAAATTTCCACAGGTGTTTAAAATTTTTTCATGTGTTTAAAATTTCCTCAGGTGTTTAAAATTTCGTCAGGTGTTTAAAATTTCCTCAGGTGTTTAAAATTTCCTCAGGTGTTTTAAATTTCCTCAGGTTTTTAAAATTTCCTAAGGTGTTTAAAATTTCCTCAGGTGTTTAAAACTTTCTCAGGTGTTTAAAATTTCCTCAGGTTTTTAAAATTTCCTCAGGTGTTTAAAATTTCCTCAGGTATTTAAAATTTCCTCAGGTGTTTAAAATATCCTCAGGTGTTTAAAATTTCCTCAGGTGTTTAAAATTTCATTAGGTTTTTAAAAATTCCTCAGGTAATTAAAATCTCTTCCAGATTTTTATAATTTCCTCAGGTGTTTAAAATTTCCTCAGGTGTTTAAAATTTCCTCAAGTGTTTAAAATTTCCTCAGGTGTTGAAAATTTCCTCAGGTGTTTAAACTTTCCTCAGGTTTTTAAAATTTCTTCAAGGTGTTTAAAATTTCCTCAGGTGTTTAAAATTTCCTCAGGTGTTTATAATTTCCTCAGGTGTTTAAAATTTCCTTAGGTGTTTAAAATTTCCTCAAGTGTTGAAAATTTACTTAGGTTTTTAAAATTTCCTCAGGTGTTTAAAATTTCTTCCAGATTTTTATAATTTCCTCGATGTTTAAAATTTGTTTTAGGTGTTTAAAATTTCATCTGGTTTTTAAAAATTCCTCAGGTGTTTAAAATTTCCTCAGGTGTTTAAAATTTCCTCAAGTGTTTAAAATTTCCTCAGGTGTTTAAAATTTCCTAAGGTATTTAAAATTTCCTCAGGTGTTTAAAATTTCCTCAGGTGTTTAAAATTTCCTCAGGTGTTTAAATATATCTTAGGTGTTTAAAATTTTCTCAGGTGTTTAAAATTTCCTCAGGTGTTTAAAATTTTCTTAGGTGTTTAAAATTTCCTCAGGTGTTTATAATTTCCCCAGGTGTTTAAAATTTCCTCAGGTGTTTAAAATTTCCTCAGGTGTTTAAAATTTCCTCAGGTGTTTGAAAATTCCCCAGGTGTTTAAAATTTCCTCAGGTGTTTAAAATTTCCTCAGATGTTTAAAATTTCCTCAGGTGTTTAAAATTTCCTCAGGTGTTTAAAATTTCCTCAGGTGTTTAAAATTTCCTCAGGTGTTTAAAATTTCCTCAGGTGTTTAAATTTTTCTCAGGTGTTTAAAATTTCTTTAAAGTGTTGAAAATTTCCTAATGTGTCTAAAATTTCTTCAGGTGTTTAAAATTTCCTCAGGTGTTTAAAATTTCCCCAGGTGTTTAAAATTTCCTCAGGTGTTTAAAATTACCTTAGGTGTTTAAAATTTCCTCAGGTGTTTAAAATTTCCTCAGTTGTTTAAAATTTCCTCAAGTGTTTAAAAATTTCTCAGGTGTTTAAAATTTCCTCAAGTGTTTAAAATTTCCTCAGGTGTTTATAACTTCGTCAGGTGTTTGAATTTTCCTCAAGTGTTCAAAATTTTCTCAGGTGTTTAAAATTTCCTCAGGTGTTTAAAGTTTCCTAAGTTGTTTAAAACTTCCTCAGGTGTTTAAAATTTCCTCAGGTGTTTAAAATTTCCTCAGGTGTTTAAAATTTCCTCAGGTGTTTAAAATTTCCTAAGGTGTTTAAAATTTCCTCAAGTGTTTAAAAATTTCTCAGGTGTTTAAAATTTCCTCAAGTGTTTAAAATTTCCTCAGGTGTCTAAAATTTTCTCAGGTGTTTAAAATTTCCTCAGGTGTTTAAAATTTTGTTTAGGTGTTTAAAATTTCCTCAGGTGTATAAAATTTCCTCAGGTGTTTAAAGTTTCCTCAAGTGTTTAAAATTTCCTCAAGTGTTAAAAATTTCTTCAGGTGTGTATAATTTCCTCAGTTGTTTAAAATTACCTTAGGTGTTTAAAATTACCTTAGGTGTTTAAATTTTTTTCAGGTGTTTAAAATTTCCTCAGGTGTTTAAAATTACCTTAGGTGTTTAAAATTTTTCCAGGTGTTTAAAATTTCCTCAGGTGTTTAAAATTTCTCAGGTATCTAAAATTTCCTCAGGTATTTAAAATTTCTTCAGGTGTTTAAAATTTCCTCAGGTGTTAAAAATTTCCTCAGGTGTTTAAAATTTCCTTAGGTGTTTAAAATTTCCTCAGGTGTTCAAAATTTCCTCAGTTGTTTAAAATTTCATCAGGTATTTAAAATTTCCTCAGTTGTTGAAAATTTTTCAGGTGTTGAAACTTTCCTCAGGTGTTTGAAATTTTTCCAGGTGTTTAAAATTTCCTCAGGTATTTGAAATTTCCTCAGTTGTTGAAAATTTCCTCAGGTGTTTAAAATTTCCTCAGGTTTTTAAAATTTCCTCAGGTGTTTAAAATTACCTTAGGTGTTTAAAATTTCCTCAGATGTTTAAAATAACTCAGGTGTTTAAAATTTCCTCAGGTGTTAAAACTTTCCTCAGTTGTTTAAAATTTCTTCAGGTGTTTAAAATTTCCTCAGGTGTTTAAAATTTCCTCAGGTGTTTAAAATTTCCTCAGGTGTTTAAAATTTCCTCAGGTGTTTAAAATTTCCTCAGGTGTTTAAAATTTATTAGGTGTTTAAAATTTCCTCAGGTGTTTATAAATTCCTCAGGGGTTTAAAGTTTCCTCAGGTGTTTAAAATTTCCTCAGTTGTTTAAAATTTCATCTGGTGTTTAAAAATTCCTCAGGTTTTTAAAATTCCCTCAGGTGTTTAAAATTTCCTCAGTTGTTTAAAATTTCCTCAGGTTATTAAAATTTCCTTAAGTAATTAAACTTTCCTCTGGTGTTTAAAATTTCCTCAGGTGTTTAAAATTTCCTCAGGTGTTTAAAATTTCCTCAGGTTATTAAAATTTCTTCAGGTGATAAAAAATTCCTCAGGTGTTTAAAATTTCCTCAGGTGTTTAAAATTTCCTCAGGTGTTTAAAATTTTCTCAGGTGTTTAAATTTTCCTCAGTTGTTTAAAATTTCATTAGATATTTAAAATTTCCTCAGTTGTTGAAAATTTTTCTGGTGTTTAAAATTTCATCAGGTGTTAAAAATATCCTCAGAAGTTGAAATTTTCTTACAGGTATTTAAAATTTCCTCAGGTGTTTAAAATTTCCTCAGGTGTTCAAAATTTCCTCAGTTGTTTAAAATTTCCTCAGGTGTTTAAAATTTCCTCAGGTGTTTAAAATTAACTCAGGTGTTTAAAATTTCCTCAGGTGTTTAAATTTTCCTCAGGTGTTTAAAATTTCTTTAGGTGTTTAAAATTTCCTCAGTTGTTTAAAATTTCCTCTGGTGTTTAAAATTTCC
This sequence comes from Thalia democratica, assembly GCF_965202585.1. Classification (NCBI taxonomy): domain Eukaryota; kingdom Metazoa; phylum Chordata; class Thaliacea; order Salpida; family Salpidae; genus Thalia; species Thalia democratica. Next base: position 114,773,937 of record NC_139165.1, on the reverse strand, counting down.
TCAGGTGTTTAAAATTTCCTCAGGTGTTTAAAATTACCTTAGGTGTTTAAAATTTCCTCAGGTGTTTAAAATTTCCTCTGGTGTTTAAAATTTCCTCAGGTGTTTAAAATTTTCTAAGTTGTTTAAAATTTCCGCAGGTCTTAAAAATCTCCTTAGGTGTTTAAAATTTCCTCAAGTGTTTAAAATTTCCTCAGGTTTTTAAAATTTTCTAAGGTGTTTAAAATTTTCTCAGGTATTTAAAATTTCCTCAGGTGTTTAAAATTTCCTCAGGTGTTTAAAATTTCTTCAAGGTGTTTAAAATTTCCTCAGGTTTTTAAAATTTCCTAAGGTGTTTAAAATTTCTTCAGGTGTTTAAAATTTTCTCAGGCGTTTAAAATTTCCTCAGGTTTTTAAAATTTCCTCTGGTGTTTAAAATTTCCTCAGGTATTTAAAATTTCCTCAGGTGTTTAAAATTTCCTCAGGTGTTTAAAATTTCCTCAGGTGTTTAAAATTTCCTTAGGTGTTTAAAATTTCCTTAGGTGTTTAAAATTTCCTCAGGTGTTTAAAATTTCCTCAGGTGTTTAAAATTTCCTCAGGTAATTAAAATTTCCTCAGGTGTTTAAAATTTCCTCAGATGTTTGAAATTTCCTTAGGTGTTTGAAATTTCCTCAGGTGTTTAAAATTTCCTCAGGTGTCTAAAATTTCCTCAGGAGTGTAAAATTTCCTCAGGTATTAAAACTTACCTTAGGTGTTCAAAATTTCCTCAGGTGTTTAAAATTTCCTCAGATGTGTATAATTTCCTTAGGTGTTAAAAAATTCTCCAGGTGTTTTAAATTTCCTCAGGTGTTTAAAATATCCTAAGGTGTTTAAAATTTCTTCAGGTGTTTAAAATTACCTCAGGTGTTTAAAGTTTTCTCAAGTGTTCAAAATTTCCTCAGGTGTTTAAAATTTCCTCAGGTGTTTAAAATTTCCTTAGGTGTTTAAAATTTTCTCAGGTGTTTAAGTTTCCCCAGGTGTTTAAAATTTCCTCAGTTATTTAAAATTTCCTACGGTTATTAAATTTTCCTTAAGTAATTAAAATTTCCTCAGGTGTTTAAAATTTCCTCAGGTGTTTAAAATTTTCTCAGGTGTTTAAAATTTCCTCAGGTGTTTAAAATTTCCTCAGGTGTTAAAAAATTCTTCAAGGTGTTTAAAATTTCCTCAGGTTTTTAAAATTTACTCACGTATTTAAAATTTCCTCAGGTGTTTAAAATTTTCTCAGGCGTTTAAAATTTCCTCAGGTTTTTAAAATTTCCTCTGGTGTTTATAATTTCCTCAGGTATTTAAAATTTCCTCAGGTGTTTAAAATTTCCTCAGGTGTTTAAAATTTCCTCAGGTGTTTAAAATTTCATAAGGTGTTTAAAATTTCCTCAGGTGTTTAAAATTTCCTTAGGTTTTTTAAAATTCCTCAGTTAATTAAAATATCTTCCAGATTTTTATAATTTCCTCAGGTGTTTAAAATTTCCTCAGGTGTTTAAAATTTCATCTGGTGTTTAAAAATTCCTCAGGTGTTTAAAATTTCCTCAGGTGTTTAAAATTTCGTCAGGTGTTTAAAATTTCCTCAGGTGTTTAAAATTTCCTTAGGTGTTTAAAATTTCCTCAGGTGTTTAAAATTACCTCAGGTGTTTAAAATTTCTTCCAGGTGTTTAAAATTTCCTCAGGTGTTTGAAATTTCCTTAGTTGTTAAAAATTTCCTCAGGTGTTTAAAATCTTCTCAGGTGTTTAAAATTTCCTCTGGTGTTTAAAATTTCCTCAGGTGTTTAAAATTTCCTCAGGTGTTTAAAATTTCCTCAGGTGTTTTAAATTTCCTCAGGTGTTTAAAATTTCCTCAGGTGTTAAAAAATTTCCTCAGGCGTTTAAAATTTCCACAGGTGTTTAAAATTTTTTAATGTGTTTAAAATTTCCTCAGGTGTTTAAAATTTCGTCAGGTGTATAAAATTTCCTCAGGTGTTTAAAATTTCCTCAGGTGTTTTAAGTTTCCTCAGGTTTTTAAAATTTCCTAAGGTGTTTAAAATTTCCTCAGGTGTTTAAAATTTTCTCAGGTGTTTAAAATTTCCTCAGGTTTTTAAAATTTCCTCAGGTGTTTAAAATTTCCTCAGGTATTTAAAATTTCCTCAGGTGTTTAAAATTTCCTCAGGTGTTTAAAATTTCCTCAGGTGTTTAAAATTTCATTAGGTTTTTAAAAAATCCTCAGGTAATTAAAATTTCTTCCAGATTTTTATAATTTCCTCAGGTGTTTTAAAATTTCTCAGGTGTTTAATATTTCCTCAAGTGTTTAAAATTTCCTCAGGTGTTGAAAATTTCCTCAGGTGTTTCAACTTTCCTCAGGTGTTTAAAATTTCCTCAGGTGTTTAAAATTTCCTCAGGTGTTTATAATTTCCTCAGGTGTTTAAAATTTTCTCAGGTGTTTAAAATTTCCTCAAGTGTTAAAAATTTACTTAGGTTTTTAAAATTTCCTCAGGTGTTTAAAATTTCTTCCAGATTTTTATAATTTCCTCGATGTTTAAAATTTGTTTTAGGTGTTTAAAATTTCATCTGGTTTTTAAAAATTCCTCAGGTGTTTAAAATTTCCTCAGGTGTTTAAAATTTCCTCAATTGTTTAAAATTTCCTCAGGTGTTTAAAATTTCCTAAGGTATTTAAAATTTCCTCAGGTGTTTAAAATTTCCTCAGGTGTTTAAAATTTCCTCAGGTGTTTAAATATATCTTAGGTGTTTAAAATTTCCTCAGGTGTTTAAAATTTTCTTAGGTGTTTAAAATTTCCTCAGGTGTTTATAATTTCCCCAGGTGTTTAAAATTTCCTCAGGTGTTTAAAATTTCCTCAGGTGTTTAAAATTTCCTCAGGTGTTTGAAATTTCCCCAGGTGTTTAAAATTTCCTCAGGTGTTTAAAATTTCCTCAGGTGTTTAAAATTTCCTCAGGTGTTTAAAATTTCCTCAGGTGTTTAAAATTTCCTCAGGTGTTTAAATTTTTCTCAGGTGTTTAAAATTTCTTTAAAGTGTTGAAAATTTCCTAATGTGTCTTAAATTTCTTCAGGTGTTTAAAATTTCCTCAGGTGTTTAAAATTTCCACAGGTGTTTAAAATTTCCCCAGGTGTTTAAAATTTCCTCAGGTGTTTAAAATTACCTTAGGTGTTTAAAATTTTCTCAAGTGTTTAAAATTTCTTAGGTGTTTAAAATTTCCTCAGGTATTTAAAATTTCTTCAGGTGTTTAAAATTTCCTCAGGTATTTAAAATTTCCTCAGGTCTTAAAATTTCCTCAGGTTTTTAAAATTTCCTCAGGTGTTTAAAATTACCTTAGGTGTTTAAAATTCCCAGGTGTTTAAAATTTCTCAGGTGTTTAAAATTTCCTCAGGTATTTAAAATTTCTTCAGGTGTTTAAAATTTCCTCAGGTGTTTAAAATTTCCTTAGGTGTTTAAAATTTCCTCAGGTGTTCAAAATTTCCTCAGTTGTTTAAAATTTCATCAGGTATTTAAAATTTCCTCAGTTGTTGAAAATTTTTCAGGTGTTGAAACTTTCCTCAGGTGTTTGAAATTTTTCTGGGTGTTTAAAATTTCCTCAGGTATTTGAAATTTCCTCAGTTGTTGAAAATTTCTTCAGGTGTTTAAAATTTCCTCAGGTTTTTAAAATTTCCTCAGGTGTTTAAAATTACCTTAGGTGTTTTAAATTTCCTCAGGTGTTTAAAATAACTCAGGTGTTTAAAATTTCCTCAGGTGTTAAAACTTTCCTCAGTTGTTTAAAATTTCTTCAGGTGTTTAAAATTTCCTCAGGTGTTTAAAATTACCTCAGGTGTTTAAAATTTCCTCAGGTGTTTAAAATTTCCTCAGGTGTTTAAAATTTCCTCAGGTGTTTAAAATTTTTTTAGTTGTTTAAAATTTCCTCAGGTGTTTATAAATTCCTCAGGGGTTTAAAGTTTCCTCAGGTTATTAAAATTTCCTTAAGTAATTAAATTTTCCTCAGGTGTTTAAAATTTCCTCAGGTGTTTAAAATTTCCTCAGGTGTTTAAAATTTCCTCAGGTGTTTAAAGTTTCCTCAGGTGTTTCTAATTTCCTCAGGTGTTTAAAATTTCCTCAGGTGTTTAAAATTTCCTCAGTTGTTTAAAATTTCCTCAGGTTATAAAAATTTACTTAAGTAATTAAAATTTCCTCCGGTGTTTAAAATTTCCTCAGGTGTTTCAAGTTTCCTCAGGTGTTTAAAATTTCCTCAGGTATTTAAAATTTCTTCAGGTGTTTAAAAATTCTTCAGGTGTTTAAAATTTCCTCAGGTGTTTAAAATTTCCTCAGGTGTTTAAAATTTCCTCAGGTGTTTAAATTTTCCTCAGTTGTTTAAAATTTCATCAGGTATTTAAAATTTCCTCAGTTGTTGAAAATTTTTCTGGTGTTTAAAATTTCATCAGGTGTTAAAAATATCCTCAGAAGTTGAAATTTTCTTACAGGTATTAAAAATTTCCTCAGGTGTTTAAAATTTCCTCAGGTGTTCAAAATTTCCTCAGTTGTTTAAAATTTCCTCAGGTGTTTAAAATTTCCTCAGGTGTTTAAAATTTACTCAGGTGTTTAAAATTTCCTCAGGTGTTTAAATTTTCCTCAGGTGTTTAAAATTTCTTTAGGTGTTTAAAATTTCCTAAGTTGTTTAAAATTTCCTCTGGTGTTTAAAATTTCCTCAGGTGTTTAAAATTTCCTCAGGTGTTTAAAATTACCTTAGGTGTTTAAAATTTCCTCAGGTGTTTAAAATTACCTTAGGTGTTTAAAATTTCCTCAGGTGTTTAAAATTTTCTCAGGTGTTTAAAATTTCCTCAGGTCTTAAAAATCTCCTTAGGTGTTTGAAATTTCCTCAAGTGTTTAAAATTTCCTCAGGTTTTTAAAATTTTCTAAGGTGTTTAAAATTTTCTCAGGTATTTAAAATTTCCTCAGGTGTTTAAAATTTCCTCAGGTGTTTAAAATTTCTTCAAGGTGTTTAAAATTTCCTCAGGTGTTTAAAATTTCCTCAGGTATTTAAAATTTCCTCAGGTGTTTAAAATTTCCTGAGGTGTTTAAAATTTCATTAGGTGTTTAAAATTTCCTCAGGTGTTTAAAATTTCCTTAGGTTTTTAAAAATTCCTCAGGTAATTAAAATTTCTTCCAGATTTTTAGAATTTCCTCAGGTGTTTAAAATTTCCTCAGGTGTTTAAAATTTCCTCAAGTGTTTAAAATTTCCTCAAGTGTTAAAAATTTACTTAGGTTTTTAAAATTTCCTCAGGTGTTTAAAATTTCTTCTAGATTTTTATAATTTCCTCGTTGTTTAAAATTTGTTTTAGGTGTTTAAAATTTCATCTGGTTTTTAAAAATTCCTCAGGTGTTTAAAATTTCCTCAGGTGTTTGAAATTTCCTCAAGTGTTTAAAATTTCCTCAGGTGTTTAAAATTTCCTAAGGTATTTAAAATTTCCTCAGGTGTTTAAAATTTCCTCAGGTGTTTAAAATTTCCTCAAGTGTTTAAATTTTTCTCAGGTGTTTAAAATTTCTTTAAAGTGTTGAAAATTTCCTAATATGTCTAAAATTTCTTCAGGTGTTTACAATTTCCTCAGGTGTTTAAAATTTCCACAGGTGTTGAAAATTTCCCCAGGTGTTTAAAATTTCCTCAGGTGTTTAAAATTACCTTAGGTGTTTAAAATTTTCTCAAGTGTTTAAAATTTCTTAGGTGTTTAAAATTTCCTCAGGTATTTAAAATTTCTTCAGGTGTTTAAAATTTCCTCAGGTATTTAAAATTTCCTCAGGTCTTAAAATTTCCTCAGGTTTTTAAAATTTCCTCAGGTGTTTAAAATTACCTTAGGTGTTTAAAATTTCCTCAGGTGTTTAAAATTTCTCAGGTGTTTAAAATTTCCTCAGGTGTTTAAAATTTCCTCAGGTGTTTAAAATTTCCTCAAGTGTTTAAAATTTCCTCAGTTGTTGAAAATTTCCTCAGGTGTTTCAACTTTCCTCAGGTGTTTAAAATTTCTTCAAGGTGTTTAAAATTTCCTTAGGTGTTTAAAATTTCCTCAGGTGTTTATAATTTCCTCAGGTGTTTAAAATTTCCTCAGGTGTTTAAAATTTCCTCAGGTTTTAAAAATTTCTTCTAGATTTTTATAATTTCCTCGATGTTTAAAATTTGTTTTAGGTGTTTAAAATTTCATCTGGTTTTGAAAAATTCCTCAGGTGTTTAAAATTTCCTCAGGTGTTTGAAATTTCCTCAAGTGTTTAAAATTTCCTCAGGTGTTTAAAATTTCCTAAGGTATTTAAAATTTCCTCAGGTGTTTAAAATTTCCTCAGGTGTTTAAAATTTCCTCAGGTGTTTAAATATATCTTAGGTGTTTAAAACTTCCTCAGGTGTTTAAAATTTCCTCAGGTGTTTAAAATTTTCTTAGGTGTTTAAAATTTCCTCAGGTGTTTATAATTTCCCCAGGTGTTGAAAATTTCCTAATGTGTCTAAAATTTCTTCAGGTGTTTAAAATTTCCTCAGTTGTTTTAAATTTCCCCAGGTGTTTAAAATTTCCTCAGGTGTTTAAAATTTCCTCAGGTGTTTAAAATTTCCTCAGGTGTTTAAAATTTCCTCAGGTGTTTAAAATTTCCTCAGGTGTTTAAAATTTCCTCAGGTGTTTAAAATTTCCTCAAGTGTTTAAATTTTTCTCAGGTGTTTAAAATTTCTTTAAAGTGTTGAAAATTTCCTAATGTGTCTAAAATTTCTTCAGGTGTTTAAAATTTCCTCAGGTGTTTAAAATTTCCACAGGTGTTGAAAATTTCCCCAGGTGTTTAAAATTTCCTCAGGTGTTTCAAATTACCTTAGGTGTTTAAAATTTTCTCAAGTGTTTAAAATTTCTTAGGTGTTTAAAATTTCCTCAGGTATTTAAAATTTCTTCAGGTGTTTAAAATTTCCTCAAGTATTTAAAATTTCCTCAGGTCTTAAAATTTCCTCAGGTTTTTAAAATTTCCTCAGGTGTTTAAAATTACCTTAGGTGTTTAAAATTTCCTCAGGTGTTTAAAATTTCTCAGGTGTTTAAAATTTCCTCAGGTATTTAAAATTTCTTCAGGTGTTTAAAATTTCCTCAGGTGTTAAAAATTTCCTCAGGTGTTTAAAATTTCCTTAGGTTTTTAAAATTTCCTCAGGTGTTCAAAATTTCCTCAGTTGTTTAAAATTTCATCAGGTATTTAAAATTTCCTCAGTTGTTGAAAATTTTTCAGGTGTTGAAACTTTCTTCAGGTGTTTGAAATTTTTCCAGGTGTTTAAAATTTCCTCAGGTATTTGAAATTTCCTCAGTTGTTGAAAATTTCCTCAGGTGTTTAAAATTTCCTCAGGTTTTTAAAATTTCCTCAGGTGTTTAAAATTACCTTAGGTGTTTAAAATTTCCTCAGGTGTTTAAAATAACTCAGGTGTTTAAAATTTCCTCAGGTGTTAAAACTTTCCTCAGTTGTTTAAAATTTCTTCAGGTGTTTAAAATTTCCTCAGGTGTTTAAAATTACCTCAGGTGTTTAAAATTTCCTCAGGTGTTTAAAATTTCCTCAGGTGTTTAAAATTTCCTCAGGTGTTTAAAATTTTTTTAGGTGTTTAAAATTTCCTCAGGTTTTTATAAATTCCTCAGGGGTTTAAAGTTTCCTCAGGTGTTTAAAATTTCTTCAGTTGTTTAAAATTTCATCTGGTGTTTAAAAATTCCTCAGGTGTTTAAAATTTCCTCAGGTGTTTAAAATTTCCTCAGTTGTTTAAAATTTCCTCAGGTTATTAAAATTTCCTAAAGTAATTAAAATTTCCTCAGGTGTTTAAAATTTCCTCAGGTGTTTAAAATTTCCTCAGGTGTTTAAAATTTCCTCAGGTGTTTAAAGTTTCCTCAGGTGTTTCAAATTTCCTCAGGTGTTTAAAATTTTCTCAGGTGTTTAAAATTTCCTCAGTTGTTTATAATTTCCTCAGGTTATAAAAATTTACTTAAGTAATTAAAATTTCCTCCGGTGTTTAAAATTTCCTCAGGTGTTTAAAGTTTCCTCAGGTGTTTAAAATTTCCTCAGGTATTTAAAATTTCTTCAGGTGTTTAAAAATTCCTTAGGTGTTTAAAATTTCCTCAGGTGTTTAAAATTTCCTCAGGTGTTTAAAATTTCCTCAGGTGTTTAAATTTTCCTTAGTTGTTTAAAATTTCATCAGGTATTTAAAATTTCCTCAGTTGTTGAAAATTTTTCTGGTGTTTAAAATTTCATCAGGTGTTAAAAATATCCTCAGAAGTTGAAATTTTCTTACAGGTATTTAAAATTTCCTCAGGTGTTTAAAATTTCCTCAGTTGTTTAAAATTTCCTCAAGTGTTTAAAATTTCCTCAGGTGTTTAAAATTTCCTCAGGTGTTTAAAATGTACTCAGGTGTTTAAAATTTCCTCAGGTGTTTAAATTTTCCTCAGGTGTTTAAAATTTCTTTAGGTGTTTAAAATTTCCTCAGTTGTTTAAAATTTCCTCTGGTGTTTAAAATTTCCTCAGGTGTTTAAAATTTCCTCAGGTGTTTAAAATTACCTTAGGTGTTAAAAATTTCCTCAGGTGTTTAAAATTTCCTCTGGTGTTTAAAATTTCCTCAGGTGTTTAAAATTTTCTCAGGTGTTTAAAATTTCCGCAGGTCTTAAAAATCTCCTTAGGTGTTTAAAATTTCCTCAAGTGTTTAAAATTTCCTCAGGTTTTTAAAATTTTCTAAGGTGTTTAAAATTTTCTCAGGTATTTAAAATTTCCTCAGGTGTTCAAAATTTCCTCAGGTGTTTAAAATTTCTTCAAGGTGTTTAAAATTTCCTCAGGTTTTTAAAATTTCCTAAGGTGTTTAAAATTTCCTCAGGTGTTTAAAATTTTCTCAGGCGTTTAAAATTTCCTCAGGTTTTTAAAATTTCCTCTGGTGTTTAAAATTTCCTCAGGTATTTAAAATTTCCTCAGGTGTTTAAAATTTCCTCAGGTGTTTAAAATTTCCTCAGGTGTTTAAAATTTCATTAGGTGTTTAAAATTTCCTCAGGTGTTTAAAATTTCCTTAGGTTTTTAAAATTTCCTCAGGTAATTAAAATTTCTTCCAGATTTTTATAATTTCCTCAGGTGTTTATAATTTGTTTTAGGTGTTTAAAATTTCATCTGGTGTTTAAAAATTCCTCAGGTGTTTAAAATTTCTTCAGGTGTTTAAAATTTCCTCAGGTGTTTAAAATTTCCTCAGGTGTTTAAATTTTCCTCAGGTGTTTAAAATTTCCTCAGATGTTTAAAATTTCCTCAGGTGTTTAAAAGTTCCTCAGGTGTTTAAAATTACCTCAGGTGTTTAAAATTTCTTCCAGGTGTTTAAAATTTCCACAGGTGTTTAAAATTTCCTCAGATGTTTGAAATTTCCTTAGTTGTTAAAAATTTCCTCAGGTGTTTAAAATCTCCTCAGGTGTTTAAAATTTCCTCTAGTGTTTAAAATTTCCTCAGGTGTTTAAAATTTCCTCAGGTGTTTAAAATTTCCTCAGGTGTATAAAATTTCCTAAGGTGTTTAAAATTTCCTCAAGTGTTTAAAATTTCCTCAGGTGTTGAAAATTTCCTCAGGTGTTTAAACTTTCCTCAGGTGTTTAAAATTTTTTTCAAGGTGTTTAAAATTTCCTTAGGTGTTTAAAATTTCCTCAGGTGTTTATAATTTCCTCAGGTGTTTAAAATTTCCTCAGGTGTTTAAAATTTCCTCAAGTGTTTAAAATTTCTTCCAGATTTTTATAATTTCCTCGATGTTTAAAATTTGTTTTAGGTGTTTAAAATTTCATCTGGTGTTTAAAAATTCCTCAGGTGTTTAAAATTTCCTCAGGTGTTTAAAATTTCCTCAGTTGTTTAAAATTTCCTCAAGTGTTTAAAATTTCCTCAGGTGTTTAAAATTACCTTAGGTGTTTAAAATTTCCTCAGGTGTTTAAAATTTCCTTAGGTGTTTAAAATTTCCTCAGGTGTTTAAAATTTCCTACGGTTATTAAATTTTCCTTAAGTAATTAAAATTTCCTCAGGTGTTTAAAATTTCCTCAGGTGTTTAAAATTACCTTAGGTGTTTAAAATTTCCTCAGGTGCTTAAAATTTCTCAGGTGTTTAAAATTTCCTCAGGTATTTAAAGTATTTTCAGGTGTTTAAAATTTCCTCAGGTATTTAAAATTTCCTCAGGTGTTTAAAATTTCCTTAGGTGTTTAAAGTTTCCTCAGGTGTTTAAAATTTCCCCAGGTGTTTAAAATTTCTCAGGTGTTTAAAATTTCCTCAGGTATTTAGAATTTTCTCAGGTGTTTAAAATTTCTCAGGTGTTTAAAATTTCCTAAGGTATTTAAAATTTTTTCAGGTGTTTAAAATTTCCTCAGGTGTTAAAAATTTCCTCAGGTGTTTAAAATCTCTTCAGGTGTTTAAAATTTCCTCAGGTGTTTAAAATTTTCTCAGTTGTTTAAAATTTCATCAGGTATTTTAAATTTCCTCAGTTGTTTGATTCTTAAATGTATACTCAGTAATTAATAATAAAATTTTATTTTGCTAGCTGCCGTTTTAGTTTAACCTGTTATATATTTTATTAAAGTTTGATATTTGGGTAGCCACATACTCAAAATAATAAATCATATTTTTTTATAATTTGGGCTGAATCAAGGCATATTTTTTTTATATTAAAAAATGAGAATAGCTTCAAAAGAGTTTTTACTCACTAAGGATAACTCATAATATTTTTAAAATGAAGAATATCTCCCCAACAATCAAAACCATTTAGATTTTCTAAAAAGAAAATCAATAGAGTTTAAAATTTAGGCCAGTAACTAAAGTTAAGGTAATTATTAAGATTTAAAATATTGTTTTAGTAAGTCTAGAGAAACAAACTATATTTTACTTTTTGTGTAAAAATTAGTGCTAGTTTTATCTTAAGAAACATAGACATAATTTTTAAACACATTACCAAGTTTAAATCAGCCTTGTTTGATTTTCTTTTTAAAATCAGGCTAGCTTTATTGATTTACTATAATTTCTAACTCGCTATCGTTTCTTACCCCATCACTTCTAACCTGATCACTTCTAACCCGATCACTTCTAACCCGATCATTTTTAACCCGATCATTTCTAACCAGATCAATTCTAACCCGATCACTTCTAACCCGATTATTTCTAACCCGATCATTTCTATTCCGATCACTTCTAACCCGATCACTTCTAACTTGATTACTTCTAACCCGATCATTTCTAACCCGATAATTTCTAACCCGATCACTTCTAACTCGATCACTTCTAACCCGATAATTTCTAACCCGATCACTTCTAACCCGATCATTTCTAACAAGATCATTTCTAACCCGATCATTTCTAACCTGATCATTTCTAACCTGCTCATATCTAACCCGATCTTTTCTAACCCGATCTAATCCGACAATTATTAACCCGATCTATATTAATATATTTGTTTATCATTTTTTTAAAATAAGGATTTGTTTTAAAAACAAATTAATTTCAACAAAGTTGTTTTCTAATGAAATTTAGTTAGTTTTGTTTGAAATAAAACTTAATGTTCAAGTAGCTCCGTTAAAATTTTATTTTTGATATTCTTTGTTATTTGAAGTTCGTTATCCTACGCTAGACCCGGCATCAAAATCTGGGCCAGTTAAACTGAATGCCACATAACAAAGAGACGCAAATTTATGTACCTTAAAATCAAAAACTATAATTTTATCTAGTATTTATAGATTAAAAGCAAAAGTTTTTAACACTTTTGTATAATACGAATTGACTTAATTATGATTTGAAGGAGAAGGTTTTTAACAAATTTGGTTTTAACTTCTGAATAAGCAAGTTTAACATTAATTCTTTTATCGTCAGTGAGTTCCAATAAAACTAAGCATAGCTGCAAAATCTTTCAATTTAGAATTAACTTCCACTTTCTTTCCAACAAAAAATCCAGCAACACATATTGAGACGATTTAGTAAATTATTTCAATGATTTTAGTGCAGCAATCAGCAAAACAGTCTGAATTACGCACTTTTTCATTAAAAGAAGGTTCATGGTTACTTTTATAAAATTCTTTTAGAACATACTAGAATGTCAGAATTCAAACAAACTACATAAGTTCATGAATAAAATTTATTTTTGTTCAAAAATCAACCGGATATACACACCCTGACTTTTAGAGTTAGGTTCTGTACACTTGTGCAACCGTTTTGTATTTCATTGTTTTCATATCAATTATTTTTGTCGTTTTGCCAAAGCATAATCGATACAATTAAAATAAACAGTATTGGAATTAAGGTACAGACAATTGTAAAAAAACTAAACAAATTAAGTGCATTGAATGACCATTAAATTTAAAGTCCAAAGCACATTAGGAACAAATATTAAAATAATATCTATCGAAAATATTGAAAAACCTTGTATTATTTACAAAGGAAAGGCGCTGCTAATAAAATCAAACTATAGAGTTACCAAAGTTCTACATATTATATCAATGGTTTTTAATGGTTTATTTTCGTTAGGTTTATAAATCAATGGTTTATTTTCGTGGTAATTAATTAATTAAATAAAGTAAAAATGGATTATTTATTAATTGTAGTTAATTAGTTTTAAAAAGCATTACGAAACTTCTAAGTCTTTTGTCTTTTAAAGATTAAGTGTTAAGTTTTGATAGTTTTCAATGTAAGAAATATAATGAGTTTTGCAGCCATTAAAAACTACTCCGTACTTTTTTTTGGAGAGAATTTATATGGTTAATATACATTTTTTAATTATGGAGACCATATTGGCAAGTTGCATTCAAATTTATGGCGAATTTATATAAAATACAACTTTTTAAGAATATTAATATCAGTATATATGAAACTCGAAATAATACAGTTAATAAAATTTAGTAATCGTAATTAGTATGGTGGTTTCAATTAAATTACTATTATCAAATTCTAAGTTCTTAAAACGAAAGTGTGTACTGTTTTAATAGTCAAAAGTAGAGGTAGACGTTTTTTAATATTTAGAACCCGTCATTTACTACAACTTAAATCTTATTTTTTTTCTTTTAGCCTATGGTAATTTATATTTAAAGATTTAATAAGATATATTACATAATAAACTTAACTATAAAAGTTAAGTGTCGAAAAATTATTATTTTGCTTTTTTTTTTCAAAATATAATGTATATAAAGAAAAACAAATTTACATTTATCATGAAAATTTAAAAGTTTTCAAAATTTAATTTTGCAAAAACAGCCTCTCACGATTAATAGTAGAAACTTCTTAAAAAAAATTCTTGATATCTTTTAAAAGTTATTGTATTACAGGTTTCCAAAAACACAAGAACTTAAAACTATTCAGCGAAAATTAAATATGAAATATGAGTATAAGTTACTTGATTAAATTGTATATTTTTGTAATTTATAATAAAATAATAAAATTTATTTCTATTGTTAGATATGAATATAGGTTTCTAGAGAATTAGAGGTGCAAAAATCGTTTTTAGAAATTTAGAGGTGCAAAAAAAACACCGTGAATAAAGCCAATAGATTTTAAGCTGCCTTTATTGTAATGAATAAAAAGTAAATATGTTGCGTGTAATTATCGTCTGAAAAAATAGTTTGTTAAAGGAAACAAAAATCTTGATGTAGTTTTTATAAACTTTTGCTTATAGTTATACTTAATTTAACTATAATCAATTTTTTACTCTATTTCAAAATGTTTTTCAGTACTTATTTCGATTATACTTACGTTATTTCAACTGCTCATGATGAAGCAAATTTTAAAGAATTTTTGTCTACTGAAGTACTAATTTAAGTCGTAGTTACAACATTTTGTATGTTATATAGATTTAAGTGAAGGTTTTAAAGAAGATTACCTGCGAGAGTTTTGAATAACCTCGGACTTTTTATACAAATAAAAATGTCTGTTTAATTATTAATGACTTTTTTTGCTTTAGGACTAAGTAGGAATTTAATAATGATGTGAAATCAAGATGCTCAATCGACGTAATATACTTTTGCAGTTTGTTATACGACATAACTGCTTTAATATCTAGGTTATACCTAAAATTCAGGCTTTTACACCTTATATAACAAAAGTATTTAATTTCTACTAGTGTTTGTTTAAATTCCATTATCTTAATAGGCTTATGTAAGTTGTATAACAATTTGTAAAAGTTATTAAAATAAAACTTAAAAATAACCTACTATAAATAGCTAGTACATTATTCAGCAATAATACAACAATTACAACAAACTTACATTGTAGTTTTTGGACCGTAATATAAAGGTTTTTGTATCTGAATATTACAATTGTCAAGGTTTACTTTTTAAAATTTGCTTATGTTAAAATTATTATAGTCACGTGAATTACTATAAGATCCAACTTAAATATAGTTATAAGTGCTTACTTTAAAATCCTACAAAGAATAGTTCAAAATATTGTAAAGTAAACGATTTAGTGAATTGTATATTATTAACAAAAAACGGCTGTTAAAGTAGATTTTAAGAATAAAAAAATATGAAATAATGAAAAAAATTGATATTATGTGTGGGAAGAAATATTAAAAAATAAGGTGATAAAAGTAAATAAAACTTATGTTTAGTTAAAAATAAAGTTAAAGTTCATACTAACAATGTTTTTTAACGTAACATATTAAAGTCATAATGTTTTAAAAAAGATTAAAAAAAATACTTTAATAATTTTATAAGACTAGTTAGCTTTTTAAGCTATCTATATTAAAATTAAGAAATAAAATAAACAAGTAGAATGGGTAAGAAATGATCTGGCTAGAAGTGATCGGGTTAGAAATGATTGGGTTGAATCGGGTTAGAAGTAATCGGGTTAGAAGTGATCTTATTTGAAATGACCGGGTTAGAAGTGATCGGGTTAGAAATGATCGGGTTAGAAATGATCGAGTTAGAAGTGATCGGGTTAGAATTGATCGGGTTAGAAATGATCGGGTTAAAAATGATCGGGTTAGAAGTGATCGGGTTAGAAGTGATCAGGTTAGAAATGATCGGGTTAGAAATGATCGGGTTTGAAATGATCTTGTTAGAAATGATCTTGTTAGAAATGATCGGGTTAGAATTGATCGGGTTAGAAATGATCGGGTTAAAAATGATCGGGTTAGAAGTGATCGGGTTAGAAGTAATCGGGTTAGAAGTGATCGGGTTAGAAGTGAACGGGTTAGAAATGATAACGGGTTAGAAATGATCGGCTCCCAGCTTTATTAGATATAATTTTACATATTTAATAATTTATGAACATTTTAGTATTCTTTCTTAATTTTATTTATGTTATTGTTTAATTATATTTCAATTTCAATTACACTATTTTTTTATAAATGTAAAATTTTAAAAATAAGTTTTACAAGTAGTTTATGTAACACAGACTAACTTTGAATACTTACAACTCTGTTAACAGTTTAAATAAAACTATTCAAGTACTATTAAAGATAGTTCTTATAATTACATTTAAAAATTATTTCTGTTTGGTTAACTGTTTTTTTAAGTTGTTTGATTTATAGGTTTTTAGCTTTGATAAAAAATATTCAAGTTGAAATATTTTATTTCTAAATAACTTTAAATTTTTTTATTAAACATAATATTCATAAATAACAAATTAGGCCAATAAACAAAACTAAATGATTTACACTTATACTTACTATTTAAGATTACTAAATATTTGTTATCCTATACTATAGTATAGTGAAAAATGTAACTAAGAGTATATTTGTATATTTAATAGAGTAGCGGCTTTAATGCAGTTTTTCAATGAAAATTTACCTTAAATTTGTTTAAAGATTTTTACACCTGCGAATAGTTTTGATTCAAGGCAATAGTCTTATAGATAAATATCATGTAATCGTGACATTTTAAGCTAATACAAAAAAAAAGTTTACTATAAGATTTTTTTTTTCTGTCATTCTGGTAATTTTGCAATAAAGTTTTAAACTTATTATTGATAAGTTAGTTTAGTTTGTTGGTAAATTTGTACAATGTAATTACAAAACGATAAATTTTAAATAGCTTTAAATAATACTTAATTAGGTTTTTATCAAAACTATTGTTTTTTTTGTTAAAATTGTTTTAATACTTTATTATCATTTTTATATCACTCACTGTAGTCTTACCTTTAAACATCTTAGTCATTTTTATTTAAACAGTATTGTAGCATTTAAAACAAGTTGCATTATTTTAAGTAACAGGTATCTGTAAATGTCAAAATAAATGTATGAGCTCAATTTATAGAATATACTCATTTTTTTAGATTGGCTAAATATTTTGTTATATTTACAGTTTAATTTAGTATTTTAAAACCATGTGTAGTTTATTAAATTGCAATTTTTATGGTTTAATTTAGAAACCGTTTGAAAGAAATACACATTACAAGTTCATAGTTTTATTCATATTTACTTACAAAATATTTTTAGTTAATATGGTATAAAACAATATTTATTATTTATAGTGTTCTTGCATCCTATTTTTTCAAGTGCTAACAAACTCTGAATTTTTACTTTAATTTTTTAAAAATAAAAAAAGCCAGAATTTAGTTAAGTTCTTTAATTCATAAATATTACTTTACAAATTGAGAACTTTTTAAAATTTAAAACTTTAATCTTTAATATTAAATATTTATTTGTCTTCAAAATTACTTCATAATAGACTATTAATTAAAAATATTTTTTTTATTAGAAGTAATTACTATTGAAATGTTTAAAAATATTCTAATTAATATTTTTAGGTTTCTTTATAAGAAATTAAAATAACATCATTAAGTCATGTCAGTTGAAACTAATATGGACCGAATTGATGTTAAAAGAATGAAAATTGAAAGTAAACATGAAAAATTAACAACTTGTAGAAATTCAGTAGTAGATTGCTTTAAAAACAAATGCATGAAGTTTTTAACAAAACTATTAGATGATAAAAATTTACGAGCTTACAATACTTTTAACAAAACTGGTAAGATAATTTTAACTGTATTTTAGATTGATAATTTTGTTATAAATAGTGTTAATAAGTTTTATTAATTTTAGTTTTGTATAGATATCGTTTGTTAGTTAAGCATAATTTTAATGCTTAGAAAGGGCTAAAATTAAAAAAAAAATCTCAGTATTGTAGTTAGATGTAATAAAAAGTCTTAAAAGTTTTCAAAACTGTTAACTATATTAACAAAGTTTGAATAAATATAAATTAAACTAAAGAAATTAAGAGCATATTACTGTTTATAAAAATAGTGCTCAAAATATTTGGTCAAAGTACCAAATATTTGCTCGAAAAAACCTTTCGGTTATCGAGTCGAAACGTCTTGAACAGGACATAATAGAACTGAGTGATAATTTTTAACGTTAGTATTGACTTTTATATAAAGTGTAAATTTGAACTATACGTAATTAGTATAAATATTAAAATATATAAAAAACTGAGATATAGTCATTTTATACAAATGTTTTCAATATAATCTTATTATTTACAATAATGTTACTGTCAAACTAATCGGAAATCAATAAAATAAAATGAAATGTCAACTTTCATTTTTCAATGTATTATACTCGAGTATCCAGAAAATTTTTGATAACAAGATAATAATATTATATTATTGTAAAGGTTGAGAAAAATTATGACCCAAGAAAATAAAAACATATATGAAAAGTGACTTTTCAATTTCAAAAAGAAATCTTTATTTTTTGTATAATAGTACTGTTCCTTAGATTTTAAAAAGACTGCGTAAACTTTAGGAGAAGAAATATTTCTATCCAAATAGTCTTTTTCCGCTTTTTAGCTTTGCATTTATATAAAGAATTTATAAAACTCCTATTCTTTGTTCTCTAATATCTCAGAAAAATAGTTGTTTTTCAAGAAACTCTTAAACAGTTAAGTTCTATAAAAGAGAAAAAATAGATATTTTTTTTTGCTTAACTATGTATTTAAGAAAAGATTACAAAGGTTTTGAAATCACACAAAAAAAAAAAAGTTTAACAAACTTTAATTAAAAAAAACCTTTTAGTTATTTCAATATAAAGAACAAACTATTAATTTTATTTTTGCACTTAAGAAATAATACCAAAATTGAGTTTAGAAACCACGTTTTAGTTTAAAACAAAACTTAATTTTAAAACAGCAATAAAGATATTGCCATCTTGTTAAAAGATTTTACAGATTTTAAATCTTTTGTTATTCCAAGACCCTGTTATTGATATAAATTTAAACCAAAGAATATCAAAATAGATTTTCAAAACTTGTTGTAAAGGGACAGATATATATTCTTTTCGGTTTTACCTTTTATGGTCTGGTTTTACTAAAATTTTATAAACATTGACAAGCAAAATCTCCTATTAGTAATGTCTTCGTAAACTACCTTTATCTTAAAACGTTTAATTAAAAATAGTTGAATATTTTATTTTTTATTTTTTAACAATATCTACAAAAAATTGTTTCGCATAAAATAACGACATGCATAATAAAAGATAAATATTATTATTAATGCAGATTTCTAGTACTAAAAATCAATCAATTATTCCAATCAAATTTAAATATAGTACTTTTAAATGTTTAATTTTACAGATGAACCCGATTCAAAAAAACATGAAATTGTTCTAGCTTTAAAAATAAACAAGCTTATGCAAAGAGAAGATAAAATCTCAAAGATCATCAAAATTCTTCAACACAAGTTAACAGCTAAAAATGTTATCGCATCTTATTGTTTAGGTAAATTTTACAACCTAGCTAGTATTTCTGAATCATCCTTGCTTTATATAGAACGTTGTTTTCCAATAGTGGTTGACAATTAAAACTTCTTACACTTAGATTTTAATTTTGTTGCAAAAATACTTGCAAGCTCGGAATTAAGTATTCATTCAGAAGTTGAAGTAGTTAACGCAGCAATTGATTGGTTGAAACACAACAGTGAGGAGCGTATCCGATATGCAAAACAATTGTTATTAAAGGTACGATTTAGTTTATTATCAGATGATGCATTAAAACATTTACTAGATAGAAGTTTATTGCCTACTAACAACATTGAATGTAGCAAAACATTAAAAGAAGTATTACTAAACCAGAACACTTTTAACCGGTTGAACTCATATAAATTCTACTCTAGTAGGTATTGTAGACAAAACAAGTTTAATATTTTAATTTTCGGTGGTAAAAATGAACTAAATTTAGTTGTAAAAAATGTACATCAGTTAATGGACAGACAATGAAGCATGTGAAAGATGTTTCTTTAATGACAATTGAGAGAAAAGATTCCGAAGCTGTTTGTTTAAAAGGAGAAGTTTACGTATTCGGTGGCTTTGACAATTCTGACAATTTTATAAATTTTGTAGAAAAATATTCACCTTCTACTAATAATTGGATTAAAGTAACTGATATGTTTGATCAACGTATGTTCTTTTGTGCTTGTGCATTTATGAATAAAATATATGTTTTTGGAGGTTATTGCCGTCAAAACTATAGTGAAACAATTAATTCTTGTTTACAATTTGATACAAAAAACAACAGTTGGAAAGAAGTTTCTGGAATGAAAGAAGCAAGAAATTTTGCAGCTTGTGTAGTTTTCCAAGGAAATATTGTTGTTTCAGGTGGTGAGGATGATGAAGGACAGAAATTGAGCACAGTAGAATCATATGATGTATTTGCTGATAAGTGGTCAGTAATGCCAAATACGTTAAATGACCATAGTTTTCATAGTTTAGTTACTGTAAATGACAAACTGTTTGTTATTGGATTTAGCTGTGAAGTATATGACAACGTATGTAGCAAATTTGTTGCTGTTAACATACCGATTCCTTTTTCTTTAAGCAAAGCTATATCCATTGGAAATAAAATTATGATCACTGGAAACAATACTTCTATTATGATTTGTTATGATGTTGATAAATATGAATGGTCTGTAGAACCGTGTAAAGTAACAACAGATCTTCTTTGTTTTACTTGTGTGAAATTACCTTTTAATTAAAACTCTGCCAAGTTGAATCTACGTTTCTAAAGTCAATATCTTTAGGTAGATTAGTACATGATTTTAACTATTTAGTATATATATATATAAATTTACTAATAAATTCACATTATGTTTAACAGTTGAGCTTTATATTGATTATCATTTGATATTTAGTTAGTTAGTTCAAGTTTTCAATTTTTGAACAAACTATTTTGAACGCTTATACTATTTTTTTTTACTTGCAAAAAACTTAAATATTTTAATGTATAAACAAAATTGGCTTTAAGGTAGACTCTTTATGTTCAAATTCAAAATGTCAAGAATTTACAGGTTTTGATTAAATTCTAATTTATAGCATCTTAGCTTATGAATAAGTCTTATTTCAACTAATGTTTATTTTTATTTTTTTGATCGTTAGAATAGAAATGATTTTTCTAACAAAACTTTAATATATCAAGTGATATTCTTTAATAAAATAAAATAAATTAAGTATTGTTTCTTTATTGTAAACATTAGTATCAAAATCAACCCTTTACAACGAAAAACGTTTTCTGTTTTGTATACTAAATTATCTTTATAATGATTAAGTTATTACCACAAAATTAATGATTTGCTGTTTTTTAAGTTTCGTGTAAATATGTAGACATCAACTAAATTATGCTGTTTACAATAATTTTTATTTAAACTGCAACATTCTGCTGATATTTTTGTTTTTAACTTTTGTTAGTGAAAAATAAGAATAATTATAAATATGCTTTCGTAATAGTAAAAGATCAATTCACCAAATTAAATTTAAAACAAAACAACAAAACACATAAAATAATAAAGTATTTTAACTAAATTAAAATCAAAATAAAACAAAAAAATCATTTGATTCGTATTTAAAAAGAATGAGAAAATTAGTTATTGAGCACTATTAAAACGTTTACTTTGAAAAATACGAAAATCAAAACGAGAAAAAATTTACAAAACTTTAAGTTTTAAATTGAAATACTAAGATTTATAATTCTTCTTTTTTTAACACGTTTCACAGGATAAAACAATGAAAACGTATTTGGTTAGATAACCTTTTCAGATCTTCTGCTTAAATTTTTAATTTTCGTTAAAATTTGTTTTGGTGACTTTGTCAATTTTTTGAATTTTACCATAACAACAGTTTAAGTTGTTTCTATCGTTAACAGGTTATTCTAAATAAGCTTATTTTAAAACAAGTTGATTGAAAGTAAGTTATATTTACTTGATTTGTATTTTTTATTATATAATATGCATCTAAATGAATTTTATTTTTATAAAACAAAATACTCCTGTCAACCACTGGATTTACACTTCAAAATTTTCAAAGCTGTAATTAGAATTGGTTATTATATGGCAACAATTTGTTATATTTTTTGTATATAAAAAAATAAACACTTCATATAATGTCTAACTGAAAAATATTCTTATCAATCTCG
Source organism: Thalia democratica (assembly GCF_965202585.1). NCBI lineage: Eukaryota > Metazoa > Chordata > Thaliacea > Salpida > Salpidae > Thalia > Thalia democratica. The sequence goes on along the minus strand of NC_139165.1, from coordinate 114,752,606 downwards.
AAATTTTACAAAATATTAAAAACAGAAAATTTAGATACTTCAAGACAGTGTTTACAGGAAAATGGTATGTAGCTTGATAAACAGAGGCTCACTTAAAAACAAGGTATTGGCTATAGTTTTGAGTATTCTTTTTTTTCGTGATTCTTAGTTGCTAAAACACTGATATCTTTGAAATATATTTGACAAAATAGGTGATGAAACTTGGAAAATCCTGAAAATTGAAAAATTTTGATAAAAACCTGGAGTTTTCAGAAACTTTTTATTGAAAATTTGTCGAAGTTTTATTATGTACATAAATTATATACATCATATAGAAAAAAATACCATTGTATTTCATAAAAATCTATTTTAAGTCAGTTTCACAATATTTTTTCTATGTTAGTATCCTATTTCAGACAGTTTGTGACCTTTAAATATTTTATTTCAAAAAATAGAACATAAAATTGTTCTCTTAAAAGCCTAAAAAAAAATTAAAAAAAATGTTTTAATCTTTGGCGCTCTGTTTTTTAATGTTTTGAAATATTATTTTTGAATCTAAAATATACAAAATCAGTTTCAACTTTATACTTTTGTACAAAGCACTTCTTTTATTAATATTTTTTATTTCTTTAAGTAAAACTTCTCCATGTACAAAACAAAAGATGCAAAATTTAGTTTCCTATGCGATTACGTAAAAGTTACTTATTCAGTCAAATTCAAGTTTTGTATACATAATAGTTATGACGTAAAAATTTTAGTATACTTGAGACGAAAAAGAATGTTCAATATTGACTTTACCAAAAAAAAAAGCTTTTTTATGCGATTATGTCAAAGTTACGCAAAAGAAAGCACAACTTTTTTTTAAATTTTAAGTTTACTAGAATCCTTTAAGATACTTACATTTTATTGAAGGTCAATCTAGTTATATTTTTATAATTAACCTGCATACATATTATTAAGTGCTCAACTATTCAGTCAAAAAATTAATGCTATATATCTAATTTGAAAAATGTTTTTAAACAAAGTAAAGTCATTGTAAACCATGTGTAAGTCAATTTTAAAGAATGGTTCTTTTGGCTTTAATTAAATCACCTTTTGGTACAATAGCTGCGTTTAAAAGTGGTGTAACTTTGCCATATCAAAGTTATTAAAATAAGTTTGAGAACTCTGTTGTACTATCTAAACAACGTATGTGAACTTTAAATGTTTTAGATTAAACTTAGTCATTATTATTTAGAGATGTTGCAGATTTATACATAAAACCTTAACCATGTATCCTAATTTGTTTTCAATGAACATCATTTCTAACTAAATTTCTAGCAGCTAGATATAACTAACAGTTCTTTTGATTCCGCTGTAGATTAAGTTAAGTTTCGAAATTGGTTATGTTTCTTACAACTGTGAAAAATTTACTATAATAGTTCAATATTTTTTATGAGTCAAGTCTATTTTGGGTCAATTTTGCACGGGATGAGTTTTACTTTTATTAACTTTAACTTTTTTATATTTTAATCACTCTTAACTTTTACCCTTGATCGATAGTTTTGATCTACTAATTTGAAAGATAATTTCGACAATCTTGGTCTGTGACTTGTATAATTGTTGACACTTTATTTTTTTAGTTTTTGTACTCCTGAGCGAAAGTTAACCTCCCTGCTAAAGTGATCATTCGTGCAAGATTGACACTCTGTGCAAAAGTGTCTCTTCGTGCATACTTGACCTGTTCCTATTTTATATTGCATGGTAGTTTTAAAAGCATATTTGCAAGATTTTATATCTGCTATAGTTTTTAAATTTTTGTATCTGAATAAGATTTATTAATAACGATTGTACTGGTTACAAGTTAACTACTAATGAAGCTCTTGTCTCAGTTTGCGGAGCCCTTTTAAAGCCTAACAGGTTAAAATTTACAAAGTTATTTGAATTATTGTAATATTAAAATTATTTCAAAATAAATTTATGTTGTTTGAAAGCACTAATATTTACTTACTAAAGTAATTAGTGTAAATTTTTTTGAAATTCTTTTTAAGTATGTTTTAAACTAAAAACCATATTAAAACGCATAATTGATTAAACTGTTTCCATAGTTATTTCAATATGTTTTTTCAGCCAGTTCGTTGATTTTTTTATATAAGAATATATAATAATGATTCTTTTTTACATAATAATGACAATTGATGAGTATTTATTGTGCATTTATTTATTTTTGTTATTTGTTTTACTCCTTAAACTGCTAATCATCTAATGGATCCCAGTCTGTGACTTGCTCACCAAAAAATTCTTTTTCTATTAAAGGTCCTTAAATAATTGATGTGTTTTTTTCCTAATAATTTTTACTTTGAGGTTGATCAAATTTAACTAGTTAAACAAAAAAAAAATCCTGCGTCATATTTTATTACGTTTAAACAATTAAAACAAGTTTATACAGTTATCTTTTTATAAAAGTAATAAATAAAGATTTTAGGTAACTAAACTTTCTTAGTATCAATTTGCTTCTAAATATTTTAATGTTTTAATAGTGATATAGTCAACTAAAATTTTTCATCAAACTTTGCCTACCCATGTTAAAAATATTACTTGACGAAGGTTGTGTTATTCAATATAATTTAAACTAACACATAAATATCATCTTTAAGCACAGTTAATTAGAAATATAGTTTTCAAAAGTGTTTACTTATAAGTTATTACTGTGATTCTTTATATTCTCACATAGTACTAATTATTGTTTCAAAACTTAGCATTTATAGTATAATTAGCACAACATTTTTTGTGGGTCCTAAACAGTAATTCTACTTATTATTAAGTTAAATAGTTATAACTAAAAATAAGATTAGAGTTTTACTGCAATGTTACACCAACTAGTTTTCTTGAGAATATTTGAATTAAAACTAATATTTTATAGTTAGCGGACAGTAAGTTTTATTTTCCATTAATAAAAATAAGAACTTCCCTAAATGTTTTTACTCCATTCTATAGTTAATTAAAGCTAATTCATACGAATAACTATAAGAACTTAATGTATTCAGATTAGTTAGAATATATTCAATTGAAGACTTATCAAGTATTAGTTTTATAAATAACACGTAAGAACTTAATCTAATTCGAATGTATGACTCGGATCAGCTGCCGACTTTACCACGGTTAGTATAATAAAAAGTTCAAGCTGTTGAACTGGTATACGCTTAATATTTTTATTTACAAAGAGTAACAAAATCAGGACTTAGTTATTTATCACATTTTAAAATATAAGTTTATAAACTGTTCAGTTAATACTTCTTACTCGGTCGACAAGTTATTTTTCAGAAACAAGCATTTTTAAGCAATAAAGTTCAAAATTATTTAAACGATTGATATAGCATACTTGTCAGACCTCTATGGAAAGTTTAATGTTCTGAACAAACAACTACATGAAAAAATTTAAATCTCGTAAATTTCAAGGCTAGTTTATCCAGCTTTCAAACAAACTGGAACTGTTTGAAAGAAAATTTAAAAAATATCAATTCTACCAGTGTCAAAGCTTAGAAAACTTAAAATATCAGTTAAGTAAAGATGAGGTAGAAAATTTATTCATTCTACTTAAAAGAGCTTAAAGTTGATATGAAAGTTTTGGTTGCAAGAAAAATTAGACAACAGTATCCAAATATTTGGGAGGAAATAAGTCTAGTTTTGACTATCTGTTTTGAAAGTATATTAAGCATTTTTAATCAAGGTTTTTGATTCATTTATGAACTAAACGTATTCTTCTTCAAAATTTAACTTAACTTTTCTTTTTGTAATCCAAATTAAAGAATATTATTGTTAAACGCAAGTAACCTTATAAGTATAACTAAAACTGCGTAAAAAATAAAATAATTTGCTAAGAAAAATTATAATTTTTTTTTTTAATTTTTGGATAAATAAATTTAGTTTTAATGCTCCTTTTATTTTCTTTGTAATGAAATATTGAAGTAATTAGTTTTAACTAGTTGATCAGCCGATACTTGACAAAAAAGTTCTTATAAATGTTAAAATAATTTTTTTATTAAAGTCGTTGTATATCCAATAAAATTCGTACCATCAACTATTCATTTTTGAGTTTTAATAAAAATAGTTTTAGTTGTCTTAAACTACTTATAAAAAGATTATGCTATAGTGATAAATATAATTTTTGAATAATCAGTTAAAATTAAAATAACTTCTATGTAAATTTATACTTATTTGTTATTTTGGCTAGTTTATATCATTGTTTAAACATAAGTAGTTTATATTAACACAACAAGTTAATACAATGAAAACTTCACACAAGAAAAATCTTGAAAATATATTGTTACTTTGCATGAGTTTTCTGACCGTTCGATTTTATCAACATCATTACAAATTATTGACAAAAAAAAAATCATAAAATTTATTACTTAATACCATACTTTTAGTATAATAAATACTTGGTTGATGCTTCAAACATACAGATATCTTACAAACATTGTCCAACATTTAACAATTATTATTTCCACGGTCTACAACTAATAACTTTTTTTACAGTAACTAAACTTTGAAAATACTGATCATTCATCATATTAGGCATTGATGACTAAAACATCATTATTTATTATATGTAAACTTACAAACGGTTTCATTAAAAGCAAGTCCAGTTTATGGTTTTAATCATTGTTAAATCAATTAATATTTTATTACACTTATTGTGGTAAGCCAACGCTAGTCGCAGATCCAGTCGAATTTCGACCCGCTAAGTAAATTGAAAACTACTTGTGCATAATAAACAAAATTTAGTTTTTTGATATTTAATATTTTGAAATACGTTTTCATTTCGTTTTCAGTTCACAATAATATTTCCTAGATCACAATAATAGTAAATGAGTTTATTACAATTTTGTTCGAGTTTTTTAATTTTCTTATTTATTATTTTTTTAAAATCATGCAGCCCGCAATTACATTTTTTTTTAACGAGTTGAAACTAAAAAATATTTTTTAGTAAATATGAATAGCTGACTACAAAAATTGTCCACCACTGACCTAAAAGTTTCATTAGTTTCAAAACAGTTCATTTTTAAACAGGATTGATTACAGATAACACAAGGCTTTTTAATAATTAAGTATTTTAAAACACTTTACTGGGCTTCTAAGAAAATAACTGTAAATTATTTTCTCAAGCCCTGTAAACTACTTCGAACACAAAAGTGCGTGCATAAGAAGTACCAGACTAAATTACATTTCGAACACAACTTTTTTAGCTCAAAAGTTTGTACTCAAAAGAAAAACTTATTGTGAAATCTGGAGGGGGCGATTTTTTTTCAAATTACTGAAAAGGGGGCGATTTAGTAAATGAGTTTGGGAAACCCTGCATTAAACATACTTACATTTTATTAAAGATCCATCTAGTTAAACTTTTTTATAGTTTAGCAGCATACATATTATTAAGTCATCAAATATGCAGTTAACAAAATAATGTTTTATATCTAAACTGATTAAAAAAACCTAACGAAGTAAAATCATAAAAAACCACATATAAGTTAATTTTAAAGGAGATATCTTGGGGGTCAATTTTAGCAGAATAACATGCTTTTAAAAGTTGTGTAAGTTTGCCATACCAAAGTTACAAAAATGAGTTGAAAAACTCTATTATACTTTCTCAACAACGAAAGTTAACTTTTAATCATTAATTTTAAAACAAAGTCAAATGTTTTATAGCCATGTTGCAGATCTTAGAGTGAAAAATGTGTCTTAATTTGTATTTATTGAATGTCGTTTCCAACCTAAGTTCTAGCAGCTGTTTACAACTAATAATTTTTTGGGCCTTCTGTTAATTAAGCTAACGTTTAATTATTGGTTATGTTTATTACAACCAAGAAAAACGTACCATAATAGTTTAAGTTATTTATTTGAGTGAAGTCTAAATTGCAAAAAGGGTCACTTTATGTGCTTTTGCCTGCAATTATTATTTTTTATTTACTTATATATTAATAGTAGTAATTGACACAAATTTTATTTACTTTTGTTTAATCAATACTATTTTCTTTACACTAAAAGACTTTTGAAGCAAACAATTTTGGTTAAATGTTAAACCGTTAATAAAGCACTTAATATTTTTATATAACAGTTATTACATTAAACAGATTAAAACTAGGTACTAAACTATAGTAACATGTTCATATTTTGTATAAATTTTACATTTTAAATGAGTCTTTTCTAGTATTGTTTTTATCAAAGTACTTATAAATTTTATCACTACAAGTTTATCATAATATTCATAAAGAATTTTGTTTATAGTGTTATTTTATCAAGAAATGAACTTAACTTCAATAACTTAAATTTACAATCACTAAATTACATTAACAGTTGTCATTACTAAAAGTCATACGGTTACACCTTTTTAGACTAAAGTTTATATTTGTTCACTCTTATATATATATGTATATATATATGTATATATAAAGGTATATTTCAAAATGTAAAACTCAAAGGACTCGAGTTTCGTGCTTATCGTTGATAAGTGCATTAACACGAAATTTGAGTTTTTTAAGTTTTATATCTTGAAATAATCTTTTTTTTTAATAAAGCCTTTAAGGTGGGCTCAGTGTGAAAAATTTACTTCATCAAATTAACTAACTTAATTCCAAATAAATATATATATATATATGTATATAAAGGTTATTATTCAAACTTGAACACCTCGTACAGAGCCCACTTAAAGGGCTTTTAAATAATTTATTAGAAATGGACGATTTTAAGAATACTAGTACACATGTTTCATTAAGCCTTAATGTTTCATAAAGCTTTAATCATCAGCCAGTTTGTTTTAAAACAAAAACCACCATATTAAACATATATGAAAAGTTGTGCAAAAATACAAAGTTGTGCAGATTGATTCGAGAGAATTGATTTTTTAATTGGAAAAATTTCTATTTGCGCAGAAACTTCCTATACTTTAAATTAATGCTTGATTAATAAATATTTCAAGGCCCGAAGTTTTTTTTATATGACGGTAATTACTTGGAAGAACATGTGGTTATCAAAAGCAAAGGGGGAAAACACTACCTTTACAGTATTAATTAGAATCAAATGAAACATTGACTACTGCATAAGCTTACTAATAGTGGCTTTACTTTAGCAACGTCGACGGGGCGTAAAACTCGATTTTAGTTTTTAACATGCTATAAAGCCTATAATTTTCTAATATAATTTTTTTAGTTACGACAATTAAAAAGCCGTCGGATAAAGTTGAATGATATCAAGTTGAACCTTCGGCAATATCTTCTTATCAAATTTATTTTAAACACTGACCTCTACCGGTAACTCCAGGAGTTCAGTGACATTATATTAATAAAATTTTAAAACATTTGTATACTTCAATATCATAAATTGTTATTTTGCGCACTTCGATCTTGGTATATACTGAGAAAAATAAGTCCATACGTAAATAAGAATTGCAGCTAGAATTGAGACTTCAAAAACTTTAAAGCAAATTTTATTAAGCTTGCTTAAGCAATTCTGCTTTGTTTGATATTTTAATGTATTCAACATCATATACATAATTGTGAGTTTATATTAATTTTAAAATTATGAATGAAATAATTTTCTTTTAAACAACCTCGCATTCGATCGCAGATCTACAGAAAGTCAAAATTTCCAGGTAGCTTCTGAAAATCTGACTTCTGTAAAAACTCCCGAACTTGTTACAGTAGGGAATGCACATAAAATTAGAAACGAAAGTAACTTGGAGAGCATTTAGATAATTCTTTATCATAACCATAAAAAACTACTGGTTGACAATATTTTTTAATCGTATTTATTTTGTTGCACTATGTCACACTCTTAAAAATACAAAAATTTATTAAATATGAAGTTTAATTCATTCTAAAAAGTAATTTTGAATACCTAATTTTACTTTTTAAATAAAATAAAAACACAACAAATAGATCAAAATTCATTTATTATGTAATCGATAAAAAACATATCAAGTTCAGACTTTAGTTAAGCTTTTTAAAAGAATTTGTACATTACGCAGTAATTTTTAACGGATTCTATTAATACCAAGGTAACTTTGCACAGGCAAAATGTTGATTATATTTTGTCACTTCACACAATTCTTTAGACCATTCATCTTTATCAACATCATAAAAAATAATAAATGAACTGTTATCTTGAAGTATTACGATTTTGTTTCCTATCGAAAAAGCTTTATGCAATTTAATACAGTATTCTGATTTTAGATCAACAAATCTTTTATTGATATTGTCATAAACTTCACAACTATCACTTCTATAACCAATAACAAATAGTTTACTTTTCAGAGTAAGTAAACTGTGAAAAGTTTTACTTTTTATCATGTTAGGCATTGATGACCATTTATTAGCAAATACATCATATGATTCTAGTGTATTCAATTCATTATCAAAATTATCTAATCCACCTGAAACAACTATATTTCCTTGAAAAACTGCACAAGCTGCACACCTTCTTGTTTCTTTCATTCTAGCTATTTCTTTAAAGTTGTTATGTTTTGTATTGAATTCTAAACAGGGCTTAGATGTTATTATATAGTCATCATCATAATCAACTGTTTCATGAAAACCACCAAATATAAATATTTTATCCATAAATGCACAAGCACAAAAGCAATGGCGTTCATCAACCATACTAGACACTACAGTCCATGTGTTAGTAGGTGGTGAATATTTTTCAACTGAATTTACAAAAATATCAGCACTATCAACACCACCAAAAACATAAACTTCTCCTTTTAAACAAACAGTTTTAAAGTATTCTCTACATTGATTCATTGGAGCAAGATCTTTTACGCAGTTCATGTTACTTCTACCAAATTGTTTTACTTTACTTACAACTTCATCCAATCTATCATCATAACCACCACAAATTAACAAATTATATTTGTTTTGGTTACAATACCTACTTGTGTAAGTAATATTTGACTTATTTTTGAAATAGTTGTTGTTTGCTGAAAGTTCTTCTAATATGTTATCATTATCATAAATTTCAGTAATTGAAGAAATTTTATCTGTAATATATTTCAATGCATGTTCTGACAATAAAGGAAGTCGGACTTTTAGTAACAATTGTTTTGCATGTTTGCGACGTTGCTCACTGTTGAATTTAAACCAATTATTTGCTGCATTAAACACTTCAACTTCTGAGTGAATATCCAATTCAGAACTTGAAACAATTTTTGCAACAAGACTGAAGTCTAAATGTAAAAAGTTTTGAGTTTCAACTACCATCGGAAAACATCGTTCTATATATTTTAAAGACGAATCAGAAATAGTAGCTAGGTTGTAATATTTAGCTAAACAATAAAATACGACAACATTTTTAACTGTTAACTTGGCTTGAAAGATTTTGCTGATCTTTATGATTTTGTCTTCTTTTGGCAAAAGCTTATTTATTTTCAAAGCTAAAACAATTTCATATTCTTTCATATTTGGTGTATCTAAAAAATTAATTATGTATAAATATCATATTTGTAAATTTGCTTAGAATAATTGATAGATTTTCAGAACTAGAAATCTACGTTATTGATAACAATATAAAATTTTATTACATAATGCTGTTATTTTATATATAACAAAAAGTAAAAAATTTAAATTCAATAAAGTTTTTTGTAATTATTGTTAAAAAATAAAAACTTATTACAGTATTACTTTTTTTAAATTTAACATTTTAAGATATGGTAGTCTACTAGTAGATCTCTGATAGGAGATTTGGCTTTCAGTGTTTATAGATGTTTAGTAAAGTTTTAAACTGTAAAAGAAAAAACCGACAAGAATATAAATCTGGCCCTTTACAACAAAATTTGAAACTCAAATTTGATATAGTTTGTTTTAAAATTATTATCAGATAAAAATGCATTTAAATTTAATAAGATATAAAATCACAAATTTTTTTAGAAACGTAGAAATGTCTTAATTATCATTTTAACACCTTTGTAGTATTTATTAAATACAAAGTTTATCAAAATAATTGTTTTTATTCATTAATCTTATTTTATAGAACTTAATTTTGTAACAATTTATTATATCCACTATTTTTGAGATATAATAAGACGAAGTTAAAGAATTCAATAAAATCTTTAGATAAATGCAAAATTAAAATGCAAAATGATACTTTTTTGTTAGAAGATTATCTTTTCCTACTTTTTAAACAGTGTTTTTCAAATCTTAAGTAAATAATAAACATTACTATTGTACCAAAAAATAAAGTTGTCTTTTTTAACTTGAAAAGACATTTTCCAGATGTGCTTTTCTTTTTTTGGGTCATAAATTTTCTCAATCTTTACAATAATTTTTTTTTAATAAAAAAAATATCTTCTGAATACTTAAATTTGAAAAATGATGGGTATGGTATTTTTTTTTTGATTTTTTGGATTTCTGGTCAGTTTTACTCTAAATATATTCCAGTTAAGTAGATTAAATTAGTAATGTATAAGTAATATGACTTTATCTCAAACATTTATATTTTTTTATAATTAAATTAATTATTTATATTTCACCTTTATAATTTACATAAAAGTCAATATTAACATTGAAAAATATCACTAACTCCTAATATGCTCTTTGTATCTATTCATTTAAATTTTCTTAATATAGTTTACCTTTACAGTTTTCAAATTTTTTTAAAACTTTTTAATAACATCTAATATTAATACTAAGTCTTTTCTTTTGAATTTTTAATCCTTTCTACGCATAAAAGTTGTTCTCTAACGAACAAAATTAAGTCTATACAAAATTAAAATTAATAAATATTATTAAAACTATATATAACAAAAAGATCAATCTAAAATATTTTTTTAATTTTCTTACCTCTACTATCAAAAGTCTTATAAGCTCGTAAACTTTTATCATCTAATTGTTTTGTAAAAAACTTCATGCATTTGTTTTTAAAACAATCAACTACTGATTTTCTACTAGTTGCACCAAAACTTGCTACTTCTTCATGGTTATTATTAATTATTATTCTTTTAACATCAGTGTGGTCCATATTACTTTCACCTGACTTGATAATACTTTGTTTAATCTTGTTATAAAAAATCTGAAAATATTAGTTTGAATATGTTTAGCTATTTTAATATTAATTTACTTATTAATTAAAAAGAATATTTAAACTTACAGCATATCATGAAAAAACTTTGATGACTAACTAGTTTTTAACTTTAAAAATTACAGTTTTAAATAAAAAAAAAATCTAAATATCTCAAATTAATATTTTTAAATTTAAAAATTTAACTGAATTTTTCCTTTTTTGTTTCAAAAATAATTAAAGTATAAATTCCGCGTTTTTTGACATTTGAAAAATTAGGATGTAAGAACACTTTAAACATTTTATTATTTATAAAACACATTAATTAAATATACTTTGTTAATTAACATGAATAAAACTGTGAACTTGTAATGTGTAATTTTTTTAATGGTTTTAAAGTACTAAATTAAACAAAAGAAATATCAAAATATACAACCACACTATAAATTTGATAATATTTATTTAATTTAGCTTATACTTTTGTTTTGTAATTCACAGATACCTAACACTACAAATAATAGACATCATCAAAAATAATACAATATTATTTAAATAAAAACGTCTAATATGTTTAAAGGAGTTAAGACAGGAAGTGATATATAAATTAATATAAAGAATTTAAACTTATATTTATAGAATAGTAGTACAGTAATAAAGATAAACATATTATAAAAAAAAAAATACTTGAAATAATTAAAACTATATATAATAAAGTTAGCCAACCTGTGTTATGATAAAAAGAACAAATGAGCCTGAATCAAACTAAGTAGAATTTGTAAAAACTATTTGAATATTTGTTACATTAAACTTACCACTAAAATTTTACAAGAAGTAAAAAGAATCAAATAATTTTAGTTTGTTTTTTTAAACTTGATAAAGAATGTTTTAGATAGTTATGATAACCTTAAACTTTTGTCTTTAATACTGGCCTCAGATTAAAACTAGATTGAGTTCATTTTAGAAAACCTAAATAATTCAAAGTCACGCATAGATTTACTTTATTTATCTATCTTTTCGTATTTATTTATTCAGTTATCCTGAATGTTTGAATACTCTTTGCAAACTATTATGAATTTCTATTATAAAAAAAATATCTTGGATCAGTCTGAAATATATACAAAAATCCTTAATTATTTTGAGTGTGTGACAACCCTTATATTATAATTTTATACACATAAATTTAAGTTTTATAATTTCCGGATACATAACAACATATTTTATTCTAATAACTTTTTGAAATAATTCATTGTTCTTACTAAATAACATTTAAAGCTTAATAAGTGCCAATAAAGTCAGTTTTCTTTAGTTTTTTATTTTAACCTAGATTGAATAAAATTTTAAATGAAAAAATTGTAGTCATTTCAAATGCATTAAAGACTTCTTTTTAACTTTAATCAAACATGTTTCCTAATATTAAGGTTTTAGTTGGTAGTTATTAATGCTACATTAACAACTAAGGTAAAATTTAATTTTCTAATAAAAAACTTTATGAAATACAATTTCAATTTATTTCGCCGCAAAAGTTTATCTGAAGATGATGTTATTAACTTTTTATAGGTTTTCTTGTTTATAACTAGATTAAATTAGAAAAGAGTATGTTTTTTTTTTAAGCTTTAAATTAAAAATAAAACATTTACTTGTGTTTACAAAGTATGGAAATTAATAGAACTAATTTGTAGACAAAATATAATGAAAAAGTGACATTGCTGACTATTATTTAGATTGTGTAAAAATTTTTTTACCAAAATGTCATTATTTGATTATAAGAAAACACAGCTTGACTAAAAGCCAGTTAGTCTGATTCACCTAATCTTAAAAAAACTTTAAAAATATTACTAAGTAAAAAACTTGACATAAATTACTCTTAATCCAGCTTAAGAGACTTAAGGTCACTAAATATGAGTAGTAATAATAAAATAGATAGTTTTAAACTAGCTTTAAATTTACAAGAAAGTTCAACTAGCCTGAGTTATGGTGTATGGCAACAAAGTAACCCTGTAACTAGCAATAGTAGTTTTTTAACACTTGAAAAAAAAAATTATCTTAAAAAGTGGAAGAAGTTTTGGAATAATGTGTAATTTAGTATAGAGCTGCTTTATAAAAAAGTTTTTTTATTGTTTTATTCACTTAAGGTTTTTTTTTGTTACTTGGAACTTTATACATCATTCAGAAACTTTTTGTAAAAATCTTAAACCTTCCAAAAAAAAAAAAACAAATGATAAATAAGATATAAGTTTCAAATACTTTATTCCACTATACACATCTATATTTTTTTTTACAAAACTTAACTTGCAAGATAAAGCTTTACTGAATTTTAAAAGTTAAGTAAAAATTATGTTTTTCATAAAAAGTTAATTAAAATTCCAATTCATTATTAACCTGTTGTAAAAAAGCTCGAATTAACTTTTTGACACTTTTATCTTTTCTAATGGCTTTAACTTTTAGCTGTCAATTTAAATAACTGAAGACTTCTTAATCTAATGATGCTTAAATTATTTACAATAAATATGTGTGTACTTATCGATAACTGAAAGATTTTAAGTAGACCAGGTCCTTAGCTCAAACTTTTAAAGAAGTTTTGTTTATCGTTCAAATAATTATATAATAAATAGATTTTAGTTTAAGAAATAAGTTGTATATTCATGACAAAGACTGTGACTAACATAATTTTTACTTTATATTTTATACCAGAGTGAAATTTATTTTAAAAATATTTTTCAAGCATTTTTGAAACACTTTATTTTTTCTTTTCAATAAAAAATTAAACATAACTAACAAACATTTTAAAATTTATATAACTACTAAAATGACACTCTAAATAGGTGTAAGTTAAAATTTAAAATAATATAAATTTAATTAAGATTTTTTTTTTTGATTATTATTGATATAATGGCCTTTTCATTGCTAAGTAAAGTTAAGGTTATAGAAATAAAATATGTAAGTTTACCGGATTTTACAAAATTTTAACATTCAAAGTTTTATCTTTATAATGTTTTTTTAGCTTGAAATTTATAATCCATAATATGATTTCAAGTATACAAGCTACGTTGCAATAAAAAGATTTTTGCTTTGATATTTTTTTACCTATAATTAAGTACCATGGATAGGTTTTAATTATATTTTGATTTCAAAGTCAAAACATATTGGTTCACAGGTAAGGATCACAAGATTAAATTGTTTAGTGATTTTTTTAGCTTACTTAGGATTTTAAGTTTAATAATTTTCCCTTTGTGTTTTTTAAGTGTTGATACTATATCTTTTGAGTATTAGACAAACAACATGTCACCATAAGATTATTTTCATAAAAAAGATAGAAATTATTTTTCATTACTTTAATTTTAATAGAAAAGGTAGAATAAACCATGAATAAATCTATTTAAAAATCTATCAGGGTGGCCACTTATTTTTTTAAATACTCGTTTTTATGTTTATTTAGTTTAAAATCATAAACTGTGTGAAGTAGTGTTCAACTGAAATAAGATACTACAAAGCTACTTTAAATGTGTCTTTTTTAAATTGATAATGACAAAAAGTCTATTGTATGTTATACTTTTTAGTTAAATCAGAATTTTAGTACTTAACATGTAAAACAAGTTTAAAACTACATTTGTTTTAATGATTCCTGTTCAAAATTTAATATTTTTTAAATTTTATTTCAAAAATTTTTCAAATTACAGGTTTTTTAGCTTATTCCAGGTTTTGTTTTAAGTTTTCCATGTTTTGTGGATACCCTGACTTAACCTTGTAGATTGAAGATTGGAACTGATGTTTTTCAAACCATATAAAATTAAAATATTACAATTAAAACACAAAATATTTCTTTATTTTCAAAATTTTCTAAACTAATTAATCTTCATTAATTTAATGTAATTGCATAATTATTGTACTCTTAAAATATATAAGTTTCACAGTTTACCCTTTGTAACACTGTATTATTACTATATAAGTTAGCTTAAAACTTTATATGAATTTAACTTATATTAACAAATGAATTAGAGGTCTTTTTTGTTGTAAATACTTATAAATATAAACAGGGATTCTACTGATTTAGTCAAAAAACTATCCTGAATGAACATTTTGTTGGCTTAAATCACCCTAAAATTTTTGAAATCCTAAGAAAAATCTAAAAACTTTTAAAATCCACTAAAAAACAACTACTTCAATAAAATTGGGTATTAAATAAAAAAATATTTCATTTAATTCAACTTACTTTATTTAAGTCTAAAACAATGGCCTATGAATTTCAAAATGTTAAAATAATTCTCAGTTTTCTAAATATAAATCATGACTATCTAGAACAGCATAACTTCAAAATCAAATTCAAACTATCCTGAGTCATCCTGATATTTAAAAATTTTAAAATAGTTTGAGTAATGAGGAGTATCCTGAGTTTGTGGCAACCCTGTACAAATATTATGACGTTAATACAATGATGATAATTTGTGTCACTAGGTATTTATATACTAATTTTGTTTCAATCAAATTTGTGTGGTCTGTTATTAAATGGGTCGTAATTAGGGCTTTGAAAACTCTCTAAAGTTCACAGTATTCCAGGATTCAATCAAAGTGGTTGACAAATATACAAACAAAACAACCTGTTACAGTGGTTTCTGCTAGAATTTCAGAAATAAAGATTATTAAGAGTATGTATTCAATTCAAATATAATTATACTTTTTTTTTTTGAATAATTGAAATGCTCTACTAAATTGAGGCAAATTATTCAACATTTATGATTACATAACTTTAATATTGATAAAAAACTTTGAATTTTTTAAACTAATACAAATATATAAAATTTGTTATTTTATATTTGTTTCTTTAATTCAAAATTCTACTTCTAGGAGCTTTTTAAATGTACAAAGTTTATAAACAAATACAAGAAAGTAGCATACTTTTAGTAAAAACTTTATATTTATTAATATTATTTAAAATAACTAAAACAGTTTTTTGTTTTATTAAACAATATGTGATTTTTACACTGTTTAATACTTTTTGTATTTCCATTATTACTATGGTATGAGCTGTGGCTATTGAACTAAAATGGCTTTTTTTGTTTTTTTTTTAAGCAGTTAGTTGTTGAAACAGCAAACTCAAGTCAATTAAAAAAATATATGTTTATTTAATTAAAGATATTAACTAAACAATACAAAAATAATCTCTAAAAACATATTAACAAAAAAAAAAATGTTAAAATAAAAGAAAATTTCAATCATAAATTACAACACTATGTCCGATAAATAATACACAGTTGATTTCAAAATGTTGTAATACACTTTGATTGGTATCTTCACACAAAAATTAAAATTTCCATTAAACATCTCGATTCTTTTGACCATTTATTTTTGTCTACATCATAACAATTTACTGGAAATATTCGTTTGAAATGTGGATGTATTTCCCCTAATATTTGCTGAGTCAGCAACATTTTCTAATTTTCTTTATTATTCAATATCTATTCGTCACCATACCTAAATATATCATAATTTAATCAAAAATTAAACTTTATAAAATAAAGACAAAAACAGTAATAAAATAATTAATATTTATGATAAAAAAAACTATTTTGTTGAAACAGCAAGTAATAGGTAAAACACCTCTACTTTTAAACAAGACATTTTGGAATATTACGTTTCTGTTTTCCATCGAAGTAGCTTAATCAAATAAAAATAGGTGAGTTGTGGTTTAAGAGCAACTAATTTTTTGTAAAATTGACAAAAACTTTAGAACTGCTTGTTTAATACAAGTATCAAATATTTTATCTTTCTCAAAAATTAAATTGTGTTTATTATTACATTTTATTATATCAGGGATTGATGACAATTTATTAGTAAAAACATCATATAATTATACTGTATTAAGTTGATCTTCATTATTATTTCCACAACCTGTACTAAAAATTTTTCTTTGAAAAACTGGGCAAGCTGCATCAATTCTTGCGACATTCATTCAAGGTGTTTCTTTAAAATTGTTACATTTTTTATTAAATTTCAAACAGAAGTTAGTTATTGAGTTGACATCATCTGCATCATTATGATAAAAACCTAAAAAAATAAATACTTCATTTATAAATGTATTGCACAAAAGTTTCAACGAGTATCAATATGCAATAATTAAATAAAATTTATTTTGGAAGAATAGGAATAATTTTGACATTTTTTATTAAATTGTAGATAATTTTGTGAACTTTATTTTTAAATGGAAGTCTTTTTTTTCTAAACTCACGATGGACTTGTTTTTATTTGATTAAATATTTATCGACTGAAAAAAGAATCGTAATTTTTCATTTTAAACTCTTTGCGATAGTTTTTGTTGTTTTAAGAAATTTCTTGGTATTAAATGATTTAAAAAAAAACATTTTTTTTTGTTGCACTCGTTGTATTTATTTTAGGCGGAAAAATTTATCTACTTTTTATCATATTTTTTTTTACTTAAATTAATTTTTTTTTTAAACGTAGGTTTTTTTAAGTAAAAATAATTTATATACACTTGAATAAACATAAATATTATAAATTTATTTTTTTGTTTATGTACTGCTTTAGAGAAAAAATAAAGTTATGTCATTTTAGTTAAATAACTTTAGATCATTACATAATAGCAGTTGACTAACATAAAAATCTCAAGAAACTTTCAAAAGTTGTACTTGAGCAAATGCAGCCTTAAATATTATATGTTGGTTGAAAGAGTTAAATTGATTCTTTATATAATATTGTTTGGCTTCTGTTTTTGTGATTTCAATAAGTTCACAGACGTACTGTTTTAATGAATAAAAGTCAAATATTCTATTTAAATATAAGCAATGATAATTTGCTCTCAGCAATTTGTTTATTAATATGAAAACAATATATGAGTTATTTTTTTATTACCCAAATAAATAAAAAATTTTGCTACAA
This sequence comes from Thalia democratica, assembly GCF_965202585.1. Classification (NCBI taxonomy): domain Eukaryota; kingdom Metazoa; phylum Chordata; class Thaliacea; order Salpida; family Salpidae; genus Thalia; species Thalia democratica. The sequence continues at coordinate 114,734,708 of NC_139165.1, read as the reverse complement.
GTTAGCCACACTCTTATACTATAAAGAGTTTTGTAGTTTGTAAGTAACTCTTAAATTTAAAAGTTAAAATAAGCATATTCAAATCAAAACTTTAACATTATTTATTTATATTAGTTTTGGAAAATTTGATTTCTTAAAGTCTTTTAACTATGTAATCGTAAAACAATTTTACGTAAATTAATAGTGCAAAATAATATCAATTATTCAAAATAAATCTATACTTGAAATTTATTTTTACTTGTCTAAAAAAATAATCTATATAACCTCATTCCTAGAAGCTTTAACTAAAACTACTGTAGCATGATAAAAATCAAGTTAATATTTTTTAAATGTGTCTACTACTGAGCTAGAATCATGCAATATTAATCAACACCTAAGATTTTTTAAAGCCTTTATTAGGACCCCTTTAACATTAGGCTGAAAAAATTTTATTGATGCATAATTAATATTTAAATTACTAGTGGCACAAAATTACCATTAACAGGGTTGCCAAATACTAAAAAAGTCTGGAAAATATGGAATTTTTCATTCTAGGCTGAAAAAAACCTTGAATTTGAGAAATATTGTAAAAAAAAAACAGAAAAACCTTGGATTTTGTACAAAAATCACTAAAAATAACTTAAATTTTTTAAATTTTTCAAAATGTTCAGTAGTAAAGTTTCGATTTGAGACAAAAAGTCAATAAAATAGATAAAATAATTTTGTCATCATCTAAATTTTTTATCAAAAGACACATTTATACTAGATATCTAGTGCCTTTTTAATGTTTTTATGCTGTTTAACACAGTTTCTTACCTAAAACTTAACTTTAAACTAAGGTAGACTCAAAAATGTGTACCTTTAGAAACTTTCTAAACCTGGAGAAAATTGCCAAAAAAAAAAGACAACCCTGCTTTAAGTATACCAGACAAAATATTTTTATAAAGGGTTGCCATACACTTAGGATAGTTGGGACACTCAGGATTATTTAAAATACTTTTGACATCTCAGGATGAATCACAATAGTTTTAGCTACCTTGTTTATAATAAAAAGTACTGCCATCAAGAACATGTATACAAAAATGTTAAAATTTGAAAGATTGAATATCTTAGCAAATTTTTACAATAACACAATATAATGAATATTTTTTATGTTTAAAAAACATCATTTTCAACCTTTGATCTACGAGTATTTTTTTTGTAAACCCTTGAAAAAACATCTCAAAAACCAATTGTCACCCAGGTAAATCTTTCAGTAGGTCAAAATTTTATCAACTTTAATTCTATTTTCCCCTCTATCAACTAACATTGAAATTGATAGAACAAACCTGTTTTTTAAAGAAAATTAGTTTTTTGGGGACACTTTGTTTAACAAATACTCACAGGATAAAATTTAACACTAAAAATACAAAAAAAAATCTAATCATGCAACAAAATTAGAATCAATTATTCAAATTTGTGATCATATATTATGCTAAATATGTTTTGATAAAATAAAAGTATTTCTTATAAAATTTCGTTCCGAGACTGATTCACAATGTTTTTATTAATGGTTGAAAATAAAGTTATTGAAAACTTGAATAATTTAAATTCGGAAAAAGTAAGCTAAAAAAAATGTTCTAAACTTAATTATATTACTAAGTTATTTTACCCTGATAGCTTAAATGTATAAAAAACTATCTTATTGTTGTTTATTTTAAAGTTTTGGGAGAAAATGCTACACTATTTTATATTACTTATGTTTCTGTGATCAGATACCTAGATAAAGTGCTTAGAAATGATGTAATTGTTAACAACATCAGTTTTTGATAACTCTTAGTGGTTTATAAAAATAAATTTTATTTATTTTTTTTGATCACTCATACACAAAATATTCAGCTTGTAAATTAGAAATTAGTTTAGTTTGAAATGTATAAACATGACTAAAAATATTGTTTCCTTTTATCTCCTAAAATAAATTATCAAGCTACTTAGAATTTTTTATGTTGTACTAAACTTTTTTTTTTCGACAGTGATAAAAATTGCTGTTAAAATTTAGGTAGACTATTTAAAGTTAAATGATGTAATAATTTAGTTAAGTTATCTTTTTTGTCATAGTTTCAAAATTTACTTTTTAGTACATAGTACATAAAATTTACACCTTTGTTATATAAAATAAATACCTAATATGGAACTTATTACAATAAACTAAATATTTATTTAAGTTTTGTTAGTAACTAAAAGCTGAAAGATGACAAAGTTTAAAAAAAAATTAAAACTATGTTTTTATCACTTTTGTCAAAAAAAAAACTAAAAACTTTAATAGTTTATGCATGTGTTTCTAACTATACTGTCTTTGTTTAAAAAATAATTAGGTAGAAATACATCACGACATTTTTTTTTTACATAAGTTAAAGAACTCATTTTTTTTTTTTAAACAAACTTTACAAAATTTTATTTTATGGTTTTTGTAGCTTTAGTTGGGTTGAAACTTGCTATATATTTAATTTAATTTGTAAATTTTTTAATTTCCATTATGAAATGATCTGCATTGATTTATTAACGAGCAAAAAACATTGAACCCTGGAAAAACTTAGAAATTGAACTTTACTTTTGAGTATTACAAAAATTTTTGTGTATTTTAATTAAAAAAGTATTTAGATTAACTTTTATAATTTATTTTGTGTATAAAAAAAACTCGAAAAGATTAATGGTGATGTAGTTTTAATAAAATAAGAAAAAACAAAGAGCCATCACGAGTTTACTGATGCAGGTTTGCATCCCCGTATTACAGCCATAAATAAACTATATATTAGTTTAAAGGAGATAATTCTAAACAACTTTGCTGCTGTTAACATGTAAACATTTGTTTTATTTGTTGTTTTTTTAAACTGTAGATAGTTATGATAAATTTTATAATTTCAAATTCAAATATCCTGTAATTTAAAAATTAAGCTAGAAAACATGGAATATCTTATTTTTTGAAAAAAAACTGGAAATTTTTTTTAGTTTTGATAAAATCACTATTAAACCTAAAATTTTTAAATTTTATTATATGTTTAGTAGTAAAACTTTGATATGACAAAATAAAAACACTTTTTAGTCTATAAGTTTTGTCAAAAAAATTTTATTTTTTAAAAGTTTTTTAAATAGCTTTGCATTACCTTTTAATATTTTTTTTACTATAAAACACAGTTCTTTTCTTAAACAAAATTTTTAACTAAAAATAGACCAAAAATTGTATACTTAGTAAGCCCTGGAAGAACATCAGAAAACCTAAAATAAAATTTGTCAGAAGTTAGGGGCCATCCTGATATTGTTAAGTGTATGAAGGGAAGGTAGCTTATTTATACTAAAGTAAAACAATTTATTTTTATATCATTTAGATTTATTAATAAAGAATACAATTTAAGTACTGTTTAGGTATTTTTATGAAACTTGAATACTATTTAAGACTTTAATTTCAGTTTTATAATATATATTGACTAAAATATTCAAGTATTAAACACTCAATTTTTAAAATCTTTTAAAAAATAGATTATAAATTTTGATATTTTGTTTTTTTTTTTTGTAGTAATTTAAGCTTGATTTTTTATTTGAGTTTACACGAGGGCAAAAAGAACGATTTTAACTAGGAGAGAAAATTAATTGTTAAGTTATTATGATAATATGCTTTAAGCACTTTTTTATAATGTTGCTAGGCTAACTTGATACTAAATAAGAAAAGTTTCTATAGCCTAGGGTTCGGCCAACAGCCTTAAGCAACTCCAGGCCAACTTTTCAAGGAGAAAATGCAGTCTGCACTCGAAAGTTTTCGAGGGAAGCAATGTCTATATTATTATATGTGTTATTTTATAATAATTCTAGCAATTAGTAGAAAAATGCAATTCTAACCCAAAATATTGCAAAGTAAGCAGTAAAATAGCATTAGTTAAGAGTAACTATTAAATTAACAGTTAAGTTGTAAGTTTTTATAGCAAAACTTTTTTTATTGTTGTAAAATAGTTAGAGTTTACCTATAAGGTATCTTTTCGGCAGCATATTTTGGCTTTGAGGACTGCATTTGGCCCAAGGACCGCAGTTTGTCGGCTCCAATTTTACATAAAATGTGATGCTAGACTATTTAGTTGTTTTCAAATGATTAAAACTTTTAAATTTCACAGAAGTTTGTGACCTGCGATTCGTTAAGTAAAATACTGCTTAAAATATTTTTTTAGAGCAATTAAAGAAAACTTTAATATTTTAAACTTGCAATATAGGTTATTATTTAACAATAACTCTTTACTAGAGCTTAAATAAAGCTAATTATATGAACTTTTTATTTGACAACCATTTATATTATATAGCCGCAAACGTCGAGTAAATTTTTCTAAAAAAAAAAAGACTTACCTATATAAAAATGCCGAGGTCGACTCATTGTATAATTTATTAGATTTTAATAATTATACCTCATTGTTAAAACTACTCAAGCATGACGTTTTGAGTTTACTGGTATAAACTTGTTAAAAGTTTTTAAAAAAAATTAAACTGATTAAGTCTGACATTTATTCAATATAATCTTAATAAAAAAATAGGTTTGACAAACTTATATTATCAAAAAAATATTTTATAAAATATAGTTTTTAATAGCATATTTAAAATTCTCTAATAATATTGATTGTAGATTAGAAACACAAAAAGATTAATTTTTGATTATGACTTGGATAAGATCCCTGCTTAACCAATTTACTTTGAATATTTTGGTCTTTTTAAATTTCATATGGAAGTAAGTATCTATTCTTTGGTTTTGATAAGGTTGTGACAAAGCAGAAAAAAGTATAGTTAAGCATAGTTATTAAGTGACAGCTTAATATTTATAATAAAAACACTTTTTTTTAATATAATTAAGTATATTTTAGAAGTTAAAGTTAAAATTCATAGATTTAATGCTAACATTGTTGTGATGAGTTTGTTATAGAGTAATATAAGATATTCTTATTGTTAGATTTAAAAAGTAAATTAAATGTTTCTTATTAACTATTTAGTATGTTTGATATTTCTTTAGTTACTTTGCTTTTAATTTAAGTTTAAAAATGTTTTCCATTTTCAAAACATTTTAAACTTAAATTAAAACTTTAAAATGTTTTCTATTTATGAATTTAGGGATCTTGTCATATGTATAAATAGAAAAACTTTACTTAATTTATTACTTGAATATTTTTCTTCTTGTTTAATTGTTTTACTTAAAGTTTTGTATTTTGTAAGAGAAATATGTTTGCAACTAAATAATGGATATTTATTTAAACATAACATATTAAAAATCTTTAAGCATATTAATATTTATTTAAATTTGCGCCTTATTTGTTGATTTAAATTTTAGTATAGTTATGAAATTTTTATAATTTCAAACTCAAAAAAACTGAAATTTAAAAAATTAGTCTAAAAACCATGAATTTGAGAAATTTTTGATAAATAAAAAAATTGTATTTTGAACAAAAATAATTTCAAACTTTAAAATTCAAAAGAAAAAAAATACATAATTAGTAAAAAAACTAATTAACATAATTAGCATTTATTCAAAAAACCTACAATTTAGTCTAAGCCTTTTTGTCATCACTAAAACATTATTGTTCAAGAAATAATTTTTGTCAATGTTTATAAAGTACCTTTACATTATATTTTCATTTGTATATACTGTTTAGCTGTTTTATATCTTAATTTTAGTTATAAACTGACAAAAAAAAACAGAAATGTATATTAATAAGGTCTTGTGGAACTTAAGAAAACCTTAAAAAACCTTATAAAAAAGAAGTTGCCACACTAATTACAATGTTAAAAACAAAGGTAGAGTATAATATGTTTGTTTTAAATTTTATTAACATAGGATAACTAGGCTAATAGTTACTTATTTAAAGTAATTTATCAAATATTTGCAATGAATTTTGACAGTTTCAAAGGTTCAAAGTTGCTACACCCTCTGGCATTTCAAGATAGTTCAAATTGATTAGAACTTTGTTTTAATATTCAAGCTAGTTTGAGTGTTATTATATAATTTTTAGCTAGTTTTTTGTTTTTAAACAGGGTTGTCTCACACTTTGTATACTTACTATAACGTAGAACAATTTAAATTGCTAAACAGTAATTAAGATAACTTGAAATAACTTGACCTTTTTTCAACTCAGAAAGATTAAAGACAGGTTTGTTTATTTTCTAATTATTAACATATATTCTCTGGACTTATTTTTTCTAGATTCAAAATGTGAATAAGTTGACTTATTTTGAAAATTATGTATTTCTATGTTTTTATCAAAATATTGAAATGGTTTTATCAGTCTTCATAAAGATCTAAGAATAAAAAATTGTAATTTTTAGTTAATTTTTTTTTTAGATTTTTACCATAAATGAATAAATAAAAAGCTATGTAACTTAGTATATATTAATAAACCAATACATTATATAAGACAGTAAAAACTTTCTTTATAAAACAAAGCAGGGACGTAGCTTGGTAGGTTTCTGCAAATCTACAGAAACGTATACTTATGAAACTCGCTTTTTTTCAGTTTGAAAAGACTCTGCTGTTTTAGCTAAAATTAATTTATGCTTAATTATGCACTCCTGAGACAATTTTGACATATATGTACTCTTTAGCATTTTTAGTGTCGTAAAAAAATTAAACGAATTAAATAAATCCAAATTGTAACATTTAGGACATTAAAGCTTTATTTTATCAGAAAGCTGCAATGCAAAATTGATTCTAAAGGAAGCTGTAGCTTCAAAAATCAAAATCATACAATTTTATTTTACAAAAACTTGCATAACTTGTTGTTACTATTGACTACGTTAAATGTTTAATTTTCAAAACAGTATAAATGTTTTGAGTTAAATTGTGATTTTTTATCTTTTTTTTAATGAAGGATAGGACTTTTGAACATTTTATAGGTAGTTTCAAGTATTGGGTACTTTTAATTGCCTCAATTTTGCAAAAAAAGTACCCAATATTTTGATGATGTTAACTTTACTTTGGGTAGTTTTTAAGGTTATACTTTGTAAAAAAAATAAATTTGCTGTCTAGGCCTATGATACATATTTGTTTATTTTTCTAAATATAAAAATAATTGTATCTAAAATACAACAAAACTAAACATTTTACAACGTTATTAAAATTAAGGAAATATAATTTTCGACTTTGATATTTTTTTGTTTAAGTCACAATTTTAAATTCAACCACAAATTAAGCTATTGAGTTTTAATATTTTTCTTTAACAGATTATTGATGACTTTAAGTTATCATAATTTATCAAAATTTTATTATCTTACATGAATAAGTTGTATAAAAATTCTTATTTTTTGATGATTATTTTTAAACACCAGATTTTTTCAATTTTTTTTATTTCAAAAATTCAAGTGTTTTCCAGATTTTGTTTACATTGTCAAGATCCTGTATTCTAGGTGTTTTGGCAACCCTGCTCAAATTTTAAGGAAGTATTTCTTTCAATATTTAAAAAATAGTAAAAGAAGACAATTAAAACCTACTGTAATCTCCTATTTTAATATTACATATCAAAAATTTGTTTTGGTATAAAAAATCTATATAAAGATATTTGTAGTTTAGATTAAATTTCATTAAGTGACATCAACTTGTAATAAAAGCGATCTACATCCTTCCTGTACCCAAGGTGGCTCCTAAAGTTTTTTTTGAAACTGCTTTCATTTTTTCAAAATTTGACATATTTTTTAAAATCAAGTCTTATTTACTTTTCTCGACAAAATAAGTGATCAGAATTTCAAGTCATTCTAGGATTTTATATAACATTCCAAGATTCCCATAAACATTTAGGTTTGATGGCCACCCTGTTAACTTTATTTCAATTTATAAGAAGGTAGTTTTTATTGAAGTACATAACTTATGTATAATTAATTCAAGTTTTTTTATGAATTAAATTCATTAATAAACAATAATAAGAAAAATTTTAAAAATCATTTTTTAATTTGTGTTTGAATTTAAAATTTTAACTTACACAAAAAATATTTCTATAATTTTGTTAACATAAGGAAATGTTTAGTACTATTCTATTTTTTTATTTCAGATATGATTGTTTTCATATTTTAAAAAATTAAAAAAGTGAATTTGTTACAGGCTTAGACAGCAATTTTGTTTTTTTTACAAGTTTAAGCTTCAAAACTACCTAAAGTAAAGTTAATCAAGTCATCAAAATATTTGGTACTTTTTTTTGCAAATTTGCTACAATTCAAAGTACCCAATATTTAAAACTATCTATAAAAATTCCTACCGTTTATTGAATGTTTTCTTGGTTTACACAAGTGGCAAGACATAAAGAGTTATAGGGGGTGTGGGGCAGATTATATTGCCTTGTATACAGTTATCACTCGTACCTCAACATTCCATTTTTGATGTATTAACATAACTGCATTTTTTCAGATTAATTTCAATAACATTAGAGGTAGTTTAAATTGCTGTGTTCCCGCTAGGACGTTATCACGAGTTATTTCAGGTGTTTTAATTTTTGCAGATTCCTTATTTTTTTAGCTAGCTACGTCCCTGGTACAAAGTGATTTATTACAAAAGCAATGTCAATTACTTAACTCTTTTAATTAAGAGTGGAAATCGTAATGAACAAATTAAAAATATTTAGAGCCTATTGTGATTGGTATTTCAAATATACTAGAAATACATTTTTACAGTAATAATATTGGTTTAAGATAAAACCTTTTCTGTTAAAATTGTTTCTATATAAAATAGCTTATTTGTTATTTGTTAAATTTAGATAACTGTAATTAGATAACTTAGTTTATAAACAAAAATGTTATTCATATTTAATACAAAAGTGAACAGCAAATTATTAATCAACACAGTTATTATAAAGTCATTCAAATATTAAAATAAAAATAATTATTCTAAGTCTATTTTTACTATAATCCTGATTCTAGTATATTTATAGCATTTTGTAGTGTTGAAATATACTATTTTTTATTTTTTTTAGTAAACTTTATATATATATATGTTTTATACTACTCATAGTTTGATATATAAAGTTAAAACGATTTTTTAAATGTTTTATTTGTTTTTAATTATAAAAAACTATTTTGTTTTAGCTGTAAAAGTAAACATTAAAGTAACAAGTGTTTGTCATGCACAAGTTAGTAGATAAATTCAGGAGAAATGCACAAAAAAGTTGTGAAGAAAATATCGCAAAATCTTCAATCGAAAATTTTAAAAAAGGTAAGAATTAAAGAAATAACTCAGCTTTTATAAAAAAAATTATGAATTATTGCAGTTTTTTATCCGAGCTAGCTTTGTAAAGATGCTTAAAGAGTATTTTAAACTTGATTGTTAAATATTGGTATTAAGATGTTTTCAGAGCAATCTTGAATATTTAACGCTTATAAATTTGTACAGTACTATTAAACTATTAAAATTTTTATAACATTTTATTAATGTGGATTCTAGCAAAACATATTCACTGTAATAATAATAAAATTGTTAAGTACTCTATATTTTTAAGCTACACAAAAAAGTGTTAACAAGTTAAAGTAATAAGCAAGTAAAATTAAGAATAATTACTGTATCTACAGTATTAACAGAAAATATTCCATAGTAATTAATCTTAGTTTCAAAAAACACATAAATGATAAATTTAGCTTTTATTATTTACTAATAATATTTATGTTTTAAAGTGGTCAACAGCATGTGTAAGTTTAATAAAGAAAGTGTACTATGCAAATTCATTATTTTTATTCCATTTTTAAGAAATTTCTGAAAAATTAAATTTCTGAAATGAGTTTAAACACAATAATAAAATGTTTTTACTTAAACTAGTTATATAACATATATTTTAAAAACTAATTACAATAAACAAATAAAAACTGATGAGTCAATAAAAAACTTAAAAATACTGAAGCAAAAATATTTTGTTTCAATCTAAATGTACCGTATTTTGAACCTTTTTTTTACGTTAAGTTTGCTTTCAAAAAAAAAAATATGTTACTTAACAGTTATTATAACAATTTATTAATCTATTAAAAACGTATTTCTCTGTTAGAAAACATTTGTTAAAGTCTAAAATGTAGCATGAAAAATTTAAAAAATTTGACTGAAAGAAATAAAATATAACAAATATATAAACAACTTAAAAATAAATTGTATAATTAAACTTTTTTATTTTAGATAAAACGAATACTAAAGCAAACGAACTAGCGGTATCTTTAAAACTGAATAGTTTGATGTTTAACAAAGAAGGTAATTTAGAGATATCCGACTTAATAAGGAAAAAAACAAACAAAGACAACCTTCTTACCTATTATAGTTTAGCTAAATGTTTCAACCTAGCTACTATTTCTGAGTCATCCTTGCTTTACATAGAACGTTGTTTTCCAATGGTTGTTGAAACTCATAACTTTTTACACTTAGACTTTAACGTTGTAGCAAAAATACTTGCAAGTTCTGAATTGAATATTCACTCAGAAGTTGAAATATTTGATGCAATAATTGCTTGGTTAAAACACAACAGTGGAGAACGTAGCAAATATGCAAAACAGTTGTTATTAAAAGTTCGTTTTACATTTCTATCAGAACATGCATTGAAATATATTTCAAATTGTTACTCAATGTTCAGTAAAAACCAGGAGTGTGCTAAAACATTGATTGAAATTTATATAAATTGTCTAAACAACAAGTCAGATAGTTATTTTATAAATAGATATTGTGGTCAAAACATGTTGAATTTTTTAATATGCGGTGGTATTATTGGTAAAAGTTGGTGGGGTGAGGTTGTAAATACGGTAAACCAAGTAAGTGGAAGTGATTTAAACAAAACAAAAGTTCTTTCTTCAATGGCTAACAAGAGAGAAAATTTTGAAGCTGTTTGTTTAAAAGGAGAAGTTTACGTATTTGGTGGTCGTGACATTGCAGGTAATTTGGTGAAATCAGTTAAAAAATATTCACCTTCTACTAATAAATGGAGTAAAGTTACTAGTATGTTCGATAATCGTTTAAGATTTTCTGTTTGTTCATTTATGGACAAAATATTTGCTTTTGGAGGTTGTTACCGTCAAAACTATGAAACAACTAAATCTTGTTTACAATTTGATATAAAAAACAACAGTTGGAAAGAAGTTTCTGTAATGAAACAAGCAAGAAGTGATTCAGCGTGTGTAGTCTTTCAAGGTAAAATGTAGTTTCAGGTGGATTTAATAATAATTATAATGAACTAAACTCTGTCGAATCATATGATGTATTTGCTGATAAGTGGTCATCAATGGCTAATATGATAAATAATCTTGGTTATCATAGTTTAGTTGTTGTAAAAGAAAAATTATTTGTTATTGGCTATGAAATAGACAGTTGTGAAATGTTTGAAAACGTTTGTAAGAAATTTGTTTCTTTCAAGCATCCACCGAGTATTGATTTTAATAAGTCTGTTGCAATAGGTAACAGAATTGTAGTTTTTAAAGAAAACAGTTCATCAATAACTTGTTATGATGTTGAGAAAGATGAATGGTTTGAAGAACCATGTGAAGTAACAAAAGATCTCAAAAATTTTTCTTGTGTGAAGTTTCCTTTGTATTAATTTATTGTGTAAATATAAGGTGTTTAGTTATGTTAAATATTAGATATTTAATATATAGATTAGAAATGGTTATTTATGTATTGATAAATATATTTTGAAAAGCTACATAGCTAATTATAATAAAGTGTGTTATTATTTATTATCTGATAAGCACTTATACTGAAAAATAAATTTTATTAAAACTTTCATTGCAGTCATTGTCGAAACAAACAAAATTTTGTTCAGATATTTTGTTTATAAAAGTGATTTAAATAGGTCAAAATAATTAAAACTAGTTTCAAAAGGTATGAATAAAGTTATTTTCTACAAAAGTTTTAACACTGAAATATATAACCAGGAAAGATAAACTAGTATGAATAAAATTAAATTAAGTTTAATTTCTACCGATCAATTAAGATTTCTTTGTTATTAAAAGCTTATTCTTACATCGTGCGATAAGTAATTTAAGCCAACAAAAACTTTTTTTGATAAAACTTATAATCAAATTTAGTTAAATAATTGAAATAACAAACTTAGTTTGTTAAATAGTGACTATTGTGAAAACAAGCATTTAAACAATCATTTTTTTTTATACAGTATCGACTAAGCAGTAATAAAAAACTAACTACTTTGACATTTTTTTTATTTAAAACATCCGAGCATTGAAACAAGTGTTTGCATTTAGAAATATGAAATTGTAAACATTTATTTTATTTTTTAAAGGTCACATTTTTTAATTCTTTAAGCAGTTTTTAGTTTTATTGATTTAATTGAGCTTAACATGATCTCCTTTAATATGAATTAAAACAAGAAAAATCTGAAGAAGAATACATGTACAGCATAAATTAATAAAAATATTGATTAAAAACACTTAACAAGCTTTCAAACAGATGATCCAAACTTAACTTATAGTTAACATCTAAATATAAATAAGAAAATGTTTTTTGTCTACCAACTTATTATACAAACTAAACCATTTACATATGTATTTTTAAATATTACTTATTAAAAATAATCTTTGCAAACTAATTAGCTCGCTCTTATTGAAAATTTTCACTAATATTTTAACTTTTCAACTAAAATAAATTCGTACCTGTTTGTATTATAAAAAATTAAAACATATTTTTAACATATATAATGATTAAATACTCTGACAAAATACTGAAAAACAACCAATATTGTCTTATCTTAGTTGCCATTAGAAATGCCTGAGCTTGACCACACAAGACTAAATTTATTAAATTTAAAAAAGCAAAAAAAAAAACCGGAAAAACTTGCTGTTAACCAAGCTTAAATAGCTAAAATAAGATTGTTATATAAAATTACAAAATATGTAGCTGGACTAAAAAGAACTACAATTTTTCAACTACAAATTTTTAAAAAAGTTGTTATTTGAAGACATATTTAAAGTAATATAAATAGAAATTTCACAGTTACTTAATTTTTTTTTAAAGTGACTTTAAGATCACAAAATAAAGTAATAAATTAAAATACAGGAGGGGATGTTGGAATTTTTGAATACCAGTTTAGAGAGATACACATTGTAGATTTATAGTTTATTAAATGAATTTAAAACTGTTTCGACTTTTCATTAAGTCTTTTCTTTCCATTTAGTTGTTTTAAACTTAACTTTTAGTTACTTAGCACAAATTTTTATTTGAAAATGACTAATTCAAAGTTGATACAGTGTCAAAATCATTTAATAAACTATAAAACTACACTCTATATTTCTCTAAATTGGAATTTGTAAATAGTAAATATATTCAGCGAAATCACAAAAGTTTAATTATTATAAATAGCTCTGAAAGGGCAGAAAAGTTACCAAAATATATTTTTTAATTTTATATAATAATTAAGCTATTAATAAACAAAAAAAAAATTGAGGTGTATGGCAATTCCTCATTGCTTTATCTTAAATTTAAAACATAATTAAAAATTTAAACATATTAATTAATTTCGTTTAACTCTTCTTCAGAATAATATTTCTAAAAACTATTTATATGATAGAGTAATTTTAGCTATATACAATGAGTTTGAAAAGTCCAGCTAAAAATAGTTACGTCATAAAGTAAAAAAGTCTGTTTATTATTCAGAAGAAGAGCTAAACGAAATTAATTAATAAACTTTATTCGAAAATGAGTGAGTTATGTTTAAACTTTTTAGTTAAAATCAGTACCTAAACAAACTATTCAAAAGCATAATTAGTGTAAATTATTCTAATTGGCAATTATAGATACTAAAACGATCTAACATACCTTAATCAAGTAAACATTAAAAATTTAGTTCTAAAAATAAGCACCTGTGTATGTTAGTGAGCAATGCATAGAAATCAAATAAGTTTTAAAAGAATTATTAAAAAAATATAAAAATAAATTTACGGTTGATGAGAATTAAAATTCAAAAATGTCAAATTACGACAATAAAAGTTCTTAAAAAAAATTTTTAAGACCATATTTAAAAAGTAATTTATGTTTGAAAAAATAATAAACACGTATGTAATTATTATTAATATCTACCAACCATTTTTTTCCTTTTTGCAAAGTTTTAAAAAGTTTTTGAGTTTTTAAAAATTACGAAAAACTACTATGATTTAAATTTAATTTAGCCATTTCTTAAAAAAAAACAATAGACATTTTGTAAAACGAAAAGAATAGTAGAATGTAAATTTTTATAAGACCTGCTACAGACTTGTTAAAATGCTAAGAGTTACTGCAGTAATTCAGCAATGAAGCGTATAAACTTCGATTTGTTTTTAAGTTGGTAATTTAATGTTCGAGTAAACAAAGCAGTACTTTATAACGTGTTCGGAACTACATATACCAAATTAATACATGTCGATAATAATAAGACCTAAGTAAACCAATATAACAATAAACGGTTTATTTAAATTTCAGTAGTATACTGACAACTATTTGAATTGTGGTCCTTCAAAACAATTCTAAAGAATTTTAACTGTCGAAATTTAAATTATTTGAAGTTGAATTGTTATGCACCTAAAATGTATACTGAACATACTCAACTTATGTCATATATTGTTTTAATGGTGACTGTACAGTGAACATTGTGAAATATTTTATGTAGAAAAAGTAGGAGTAGAAAATTATGCCTAAATTAACTTTTTTAATCAAATTTTGCTTTTCTTTGAGTCAAAAAACACTGATCTTAGTGACCTCTTAAAATGTTCTAATTCTCCTTTTTTATTTAATTCTCAGAAACTTTTTATTCTTTACCCTATCAAAAAAATCAGGTCTTTAAAAAAAACTGGTTCGAAAAATAAAATCGAGAAAACAACTGGTCGGAGATATTTTGAAATCTAAAAACTATCCTGAGCGTTTTATAATAATTTAAACTGGCCTGGGTCATACTAAGATATTCGGAATATTCTGATTTTCTTGAGTGTTTGGCAACCCTGGTGTTAGTTAAAAATACTTTCATAAAAGTGCATGAGTTTACGTACATAAATGAGCAAATAAATTAACTTATGTGCACTGAAAGCTCAACTTTTTTTTTTAAGTTAGAAAAACATCAGAAATAACTCACTCTCCCCTCTACAACGATAAACGTTTTCTGAAGGTCATGCAAGAGAGTTTGAGCTCATTACGTGTTATTCCACCTGTCCTATCTTTAAATTTACTAAGAAAAAATTTAACCATTTAATAAAAAATAAAACTAAACCTATAAACAAAAAAAGTAGAACTTTTAACTAACCAAAATAAAAATTTAAAAAAAAAACAAATCCTAACCCTTTATTGAAAAAAACCCTGGTGACACGTCATTTGGCAAACACTCACAAGGTTAAAATCTCAACACCAAAATCCACAAAGTGTGGGAAAATCCTAAAGCTCAAATCCCCAAGCAAGTGCTGCCGACGTTCTGAATAAAACAACAATAGCAACAATCCAATTATGATATCACTGCCACCAAGTGATCCCACAATTAGCTGTTGAAAACTTAAAAAATAAAAGATGTTTTTAAAATAAAAAACGTTTTACCTTATATCATATCTTTTATTTGTTTAGAAAGATTATGTGCACAGTTAAATATAATAAGCATCCGTGTACATAAGTGTGCAAAGAAAAATTAAAAACATATACTGAACCTAATAATTGATTACCTTATTTTTTTTTTATTATGTTTGAATTGTGTCTGTCTAGCTATTAAATAAGATGAAAGTTAAAAACATTTATAGTAGAAAATAATGCTTTTTAACTTAAACTAAATTTATTAAAAGTTAAAGTGAGCATATGTCTACATTGATGTGCATAGAAAGCAATTTAAAATGCTGTGAAATGTACTTTTAAAAGTGAAACGTGTTCTGAAAAAATTATCATCTTATGTCAAATTCGTATCTTGTTTAAATGGTATCGGTACACTCTTGAATATAATTAAAAATAATAGAACTACAAATAAAATTTTGCAAAATTACATTTAATTTAAGTATTAGTAAAAAAAAACTATTTCAAAAATGTTCTTATGTTTACATAGGTGTTTATGGGACTAAATTCAAAGTTCATAAAAAGCTTATGTAAAAAAAAAAAAAAAGTGTTGTTTCAAATGGGTTTGTGCATACTTACATATAATATATAGTTATAAAGTGTCTTAATGTAAATTACATGTTACAAAAAATAATCAAGTTTTAAGAAAGATTTATTACTTAACTTATATTCATCGCACTTAGGAAATGCAATACATTTGCTGTTAGTTTTTTTATATAGTAAGAATGTATTACATAACTAAACTTTTCAAAATCCTTAAAAACTTTGTTTTTTTGTCAGTTGTTATTGTAAGAAGCTATTATCTAAACAGAGCAAAAACTTAATCTGTTTTTTTCACAGCTTTAAGCCTAAGCAGAAAAAATAATGATGGTTTCAAAGTTTTATACAGGGACGTAAAACTAAATTAATCAAATTACAGCAAATCCACGAAAAAATTAACATAAATATATTTTCGTGGAGCGGGCAACATTTACTTGCTTGCGGACCGCACTCCATTAAAAAAAAAGTGCTCGCGGGCCGCATGTTTACCTTTTGAGGGCCGCAGTTTGCCGACCCCTGCATTAGGATTTATTAGGTGATTAGTGGTATAAGGAAAAAATCAAATAACAACAATGCATAACCAGACAATAAATACTTATCTAATGTGGTCATTGTGTAGAAAAATTAACGAATTGGCTAAATATTTTTTTGAATTAATTATGGGAACTGGTTTAATCAGTTTTGCGTTTTCATTTGACAATTAGTTTAAAACATACTCATAAATTTTTTGAATCAAAATTGACTTATTACTTAAACAAATGTTAGTTGTTTCAAACGACATACAGAAAATTTGAATAAATGTTAAAATAACTGTGGACCATCGTTCAATTCAACCTCTTAGCCTTAAAACAGGGATGTGCAAACTTTAAGACAAGAGTGTTAAAAGGTACTTCATTGCTGGTTACAAGTAGTTTGTAAACAGAACAATCGTTATTACAGCACATATGTTATTACATTTCTCAAATCTTATTCAGATAAAAAATTAGATCAGAGATAAAATGTAGCAAACATGATATTAAAACTAGCATGTAATATAAAATGATTAAGCGACAAATATCCACGAAGTGTCATTATTGCACGAGGGTTCACTTTAGCAGGTAAAGCAACTTTTGCACAAAAGTAAAAAAAAATATTAACTATTATAAAAGTTATAAGTAACATAAAATTATCAGTAACACAAAAATATTTGTCTATCAAAATGTTAACTTTTAAACACAAAAAATTATCGAACAAGGATAAAGGTTGTTAATTAATAAATTTAAAAAAATCATTCCGTGCATAAGTGATCCCTTATGCAAATATGACATAATTCATATGAAATATTTTAACTATTATGGTAACTTATTTACAGTTGCAAAAAACAAAACTTAATAAACAGAAGGCTAAAATTTGTTTTAAAATGACATTAAATAGAAAAGAAATTGGAATACGCGATTAACGTTTTATCTATAAATATGCAACAACTTTGAAATATATTTGACTTGTCACCACTGTTAAAATACTTTTATCATTTAGATATAGAGCATTTAATTGTAGACAGATTACTTGAGGACATAACTATGGAAACGGGTCTGAATTGCACGTAGTCAAATTTGCAAAAGGGAACAAAATTGTACGAAGTCAATTTTGCACGAGGTTAAAAAAACTAAAAGTCATTTTCCAAAAAAAGTTACTAACTGAGGGCAAAAGTGATAGTAAAAAAGTTGTGATAAAAAAAATAAATAATGATTTACAGACCGAGGGTAAGCGGTAACAGTATAGTAAAAAATATATATAAATTACAAAACAAACTACTTACCGACCGAGGGTAACAAAAAAATTGCCCTTGCAAAAATATCTACGCGCAGTATTTTCTGCTCACGCAAATTTGACAGCTACCTCTTAATATGTATGCTGCTTTATAACAAAAATAAAAACTAGATGGACCATTAATAAAATTGTAAGTCTTAAAATTGGTTAGATGACTATTTAATTCCTAAAAACTTGAACTGTTTTATTAAATGTCCGTTACAAAAAATGGATTAAGCTTCTAATAAATATAGATGGTAGTGTTGGTTTATTTTTTCAGATTATAAATGTAAACGTAAACATTAAAAAATCAAACACTTTTAGAATTTTTAAAAAACTTAAATAAACGTGCATCCTTAAGATTTTAAATTTTGAAAAAAATACTTTATTATATGGAGTTTGCCTAAATTGGTTATAACCCTGGTTTAAACTATTATATCTAATACTTAACTTAAGCTATTAGTTACTTTTAAGAAATAATAAACAAGACTCAGGCGGGTAAAATACACGAGACATGATAAAAAACATAAAAAGAAAAATAATAATAACGCATGAAAAATAACTAAACAGTATAAAAGACATAAAACTAAAGAAATTAAATATACATAATAATATAACTAAAAAAAAAGAAGTAAAAGACATTATTGTAAAGAAAAATAATATCTCGAAAGAAAGCAAACATTTAAACTTTTACAGAATATGAAGAAAAGGTTATTTTAACGCATTAAAACAAAAAACATTTAAAAAGAGATTCGAACTTTCATTATTCATTTCTGATATCTCATACATTAAAATAACATTTTACATATAATTAAATAATTTTTAAGTGTTTTGTAATAAACACAAACTTTTTTTGAATGTAAAATGATATTTAAATTGCCTAGAAAAAAAAAAACAAATTTGCTCAAACAGAAAGCTTCATATTTAAAATACGTGTTTGTTATGTTTGAAAAAATTTCATATTATATACTATTCATTTATTTATAAAATTAATTTGATCAACTTTTAGTATTTTTTTGAAAATTGATAAAAAATACACAATAACCAAACTACTATATGTTTTAGTTAGTAAATCAAAGTAACTTCAGTTACCTAAGGCAAAATAAGTTATGAAAATGTTAAAATTAACTTAGAAGCCAACTTCTATAATAAAATATTTAGATTAAACTAAAGAAGTTACATAAGGGTTTAAAATAAACACCTTTTTTATTGTACAAAAGCATTTTTTTGTGTAATATTGTAAAACTTGTTTTAAAATTTTTTTTATAAACTTTTCTTGAATAGTTGTTAATACTCAATTTAAGTATAGATTTACTTTATCTACAATAATAAAAAATTATTTATATGACACTGTCAAGATATATTTTTTTGAATAATCTGAAAATGTATTACTTGCAAATTTTAAAATCTGTAAAAAGATCCGAAAAGCTGTAATCAAAACTAAAAATGACAAAGTATCTTAAATCTTTTGAATATTAGATAAAAATACATCTACAGAAATATTTGATTTTAGTTTAAGTTGCAACAGTAAAAGGAAACAATTTACAACTTAAGGGAATAGGGGGATTTATCTAGATTTTTACAAGTTGATCTTATTTCATAGAGTTTGATCTGAGCTACCAGACATTTTTAACCGCTTGAAAAAATTCAAAGTATTTTTTTAGATATGAGTGATCAAAGTCGGTGACCTTGGTAGGTTCCTAATGGTAGGTGCAAACTAAAAATGCGAACAAAGATAGTTTAACTATTAATCTATCTCCTCTTTCATTTTATAAGCAATTTTCTTCAAATTTTCACAGAAAGTGTATAATTAAATTTTCAAAAGATTGAATGCAATAATTTTTAATTTTTAAAAGTATAATTTTTATTAAAAAAAAAAAAAACACCTGGTTTTTTTTTTGTTTTTTTTTTATCTAATTTTTTTTGTATTATCTTTAAAATTCCGACATTCAAAGTTAAAAACTATCGATCAAGGGTAAAGGTTAAGAGTGATTAAAATATGAAAAGTTATAGTTAATAAAAGTAAAACTCATTCCATGCAAAAGTGACCCAAATTAGACTTAACTCATAAAAAATATTGAACTATGATGTTAAATTTCTCATTTGTAATAATCATAACCAATTTCGAAACTTAACTTAATCTATAACGGGATAAAAATAATTGTAAGTTAATCTAGCCGCTAGACATTTGGTTAGAAATGACTTTCATTGAAAACAAATTAGAATACATGGTTAAGGTTTTATGTATAAATCGTCAACATCTCTAAATAATATTGACTAAGTTCAAACTAAAATATTTAAAGTTCCCTTACTTTGTTTAAATAGTACAACAGAGTTCTCAAACTTATTTTAATAATTTTGATATGGCAAAGTTACATCACTTTTAAAAGCAGCTATTGTACCAAAAGGTGATTTAGTTAAAGCCAAAAGAACCATGCTTTAAAATTGATTACACATGGTTTACAATGACTTTACTTTGTTTAAAAACATTTTTCAAACTAGACATATAGCAGTAATTTTTTGACTGAATAATTTAGGACTTAATATGATTTATGCTGGTTAATTATAAAAATTATAACTAGATTGACCTTTAATAAAATGTAAGTTTATTGAAGGACTCTAGTAAACTTAAAATTAAAAAAAAGTTGTGTTTTCATTTGCGTAACTTTGACATTTGCGCATACAAAAGCTTTTTTTTTTTGGTAACTTTAATATTAATCATTCGTTTTCGTTTTAAGTATACTAAAATTTTTACGTCATAATTATTATGTATACAAACTTGAATTTGACTGAATGAGTGACTTTTACGTAATCGCATAGGAAAATAAATTTAGCATTATTTTTTTTGCTCAGGGAGAAGTTTTACGTATTGATTATAACAATTTAATAAAAGAAGTACTTTGTACGATAGTATACTGTTGATACTGTTTTTGTATATTTTAGATTCAAAATTAATATTTCAAACATTAAAAAACAGAGCGCCAAAGATTAAAAAATTTTTTTTTTAATTTTTTGAGGCTTTTAAGAGAACAATTTTATGTACTATTTTTAGAAATAACATATTTAAAGGTAACAAACTGTCTGAAATAGGATACTAAAATAGAAAAAATATTGTGAAACTGACTTAAAATAGATTTTTAAGAAATACAATGGTATTTTTTTCTATATGATGTATATAATTTATGTACATAATAAAACTTCGACAAATTTTCAATAAAAAATTTCTGAAAATTCCAGGTTTTTATCAAAATTTTTCAATTTTCAGGATTTTCCAAGTTTTATCACCTAATTTGTCAAATTACAATTTTTTTAAAGATTTCAGTGTTTTAGCAACTAAGAATCACGAAAAAAAAAAATAATAAAAACTATAGCCAATACCTTGTTTTTAAGTGAACGTCTGTTTATCAAGCTACAGACCATTTTCCTTTAAACACTGTCTTGAAGTATCTAAATTTTCTATTTTTAATATTTTTTAAAATTTCGAGATTGATAATAATATTTTTCAGTTAGACATTATATGAATTATTTATTTTTTATATACAAAAATATAACAAATTGTTGCCAGATGATAACCAATTCTAATTACAGCCTTAAAAATTTTGAAGTGTAAATCCAGTGGTTGACAGGTGTATTTTGTTTTATAAAAATAAAATTCATTTAGATGCAAATTATATTATAAGAATACAAATCAAGCAAATATAATTTACTTTCAATCAACTTGTTTTAAAGTAAGCTTTTTTAGAATAACCTGTTAACGATAGAAATAACTAAAACTGTTGTTATGGTAAAAATTCGAAAAATTGACAGAGTCACAAAAAAAAATTTTAACGAAAATAAAAAATTTAAGCAAAAGGCCTGAAAAGGTTATTTATCCAAATACGTTTTCATGGTTTTATCGTGTTAAACTTGTTAAAAAAAGAAGTATTATAAAATTTAGTATTTCAATTTAAATTTTAAAGTGATGTAATTTTTTTCTCGTTTTGATTTTCGTATTTTTCAAAATAAATGTTTTAATAGTGCTCAATAACTAATTTTCTCATTCTATTTAAATACGAATCAAAAGATCTTTTTGTTTTATTTTGATTTTAATTTAGTTAAAATAGTTTATTATTTTATGTGTTTAGTTGTTTTGTTTTAAATTTAATTTGGTGTATCGATCTTTTACTATTACAAAAGCATATTTAAAATTATTCTTATTTATCACTAAAAAAAGTTAAAAACAATAACATCAGCAGATTGTTGCAATTTTAAATAAAAATTAATGTAAACAGCATAATGTAGTTGATGTCTACATGTTTACACGAAACTTAAAAAACAGCAAATCATTAATTTTGTGGTAATAACTTAATCATTATAAAGATAATTTAGTATACAAAAAAAAAACGTTTTTCGTTGTAAAGGGTTGACTTTGATACTAATATTTACAATAAAGAAACAAAATTTAATTTTTTTTTATTATATTAAAGAATATCACTTGGTATATTAAAATTTTGTTAGAAAAAGCATTTCTTTTCTAACGATCAAAAAAATTAAAATAAACATTAGTTGAAATAAGACTTATTCAAAAGCTAAGATGTTATAAATTAGATTTTAATCAAAACCTGTAAATTCTTAGCATTTTGAATTTGAACATAAAGAGTCTACCTTAAAGCCAATTTTGTTTATACATTAAAATATTTAATCTTTTTGCAAGTAAAAAAAATAGTATAAGCGTTCAAAATAGTTTGTTAAAAAATTTAAAACTTAAACTAACTAAACAATTATCAAATGATAATCAATATAAAACTCATCTTTTAAACATAATGTGAATTTATTAGTATATCTATATATATACAAAATAGTTAAAATCATGTACTAATCTACCTAAAGATAATAACTTTAGAAACGTAGACTCAACTTGGCAGAGTTTTAATTAAAAGGTAATTTCACACAAGTAAAATAAAGAAGATCTTTTGTTACTTCACATGGTTCTTCAGACCATTCATCTTTATCATAATAAAAGTATTGTTTCCAGTGATCATAATTTTATTTCCTATGGATATAGCTTTTTTTAAAGAAAAAGAAATCGGTATGTTAACAGCAACAAATTTGCTACATACGTTATCATAAACTTCACAGCTAATTCCTATAACAAACAGTTTGTCATTTACAGTAACTAAACTATGATCACTATGGCCATTTAACGTATTTGGCATTGAAGACCATTTATCAGCAAATACGTCATATGATTCTACTGTGCTCAATTCCCCTCCATCATCGTCCTCACCACCTGAAACAACAATATTTCCTTGGAAAACTACACAAGCTGCAAAATTTCTTGCTTCTTTCATTCCAGAAACTTCTTTCCAACTGTTGTTTTTTGTATCAAATTGTAAACAAGAATTAGTTGTTTTATTGTCTTCGCGAAAACAACCTCCAAAAACATATACTCTATTCATAAATGCACAAACACAAAAAAACATACGTTGATCAAACATATCAGTTACTTTACTCCAATTATTAGTAGAAGGTGAATATTTTTCTACAAAATTTATAAAATTGTCAGAATTATCAAAGCCACCGAATACGTAAACTTCTCCTTTTAGACAAACAGCTTCAGAATGAATTCTCTCAATTGTCATTAAAGAAACATCTTTCACATACTTCATTGTGTTTCCATCAACTAGATGTACATTTTTTACAACTAAATTTAGTTCATTTTTACCACCGAAAGTTAGTAAATTAAACTTGTTTTGGCTACAATACCTACTAGAATAGCATTTGTATGTGTTCGCCGGATAAAAAGTTTTATGGTTTATTGATACTTCTTCTAATATTTTTCTATATTCGATGTTTTCAGTAAGCAATTGAGTACAGTCTAATAAATGTTTTAATGTATCATCCGATAATAAGTGAAATCGTATTTTTAGTAACAACTGTTTTGCATATTGGATACGTTCCTCACTGTTGTGTTTCAACCAAGTAATTATTGCATTAAATATTTCAACTTCTGAGTGAATGTTAAATTCAGAACTTGCAAGTATTTTTGCAACAACATTAAAGTTTAAGTGTAAGAAGTTTTATTTTCAACCACAATTGGAAAACAACGTTCTATATAAAGCAAGGATGACTCCGAAATATTAGCTAGGTTGTAACGTTCAGCTAAACTATAAAATGCGATAACATTCTTAACTATTAATTTGTCTTGAAGGATTTTGCTGATCTTTTTGATTGTATCTTCGTTTCGCAGAACTTTATTTATTTTTAATTCTAGAACGATTTGATGTTCTTTTGTATTAGGTACACCTAATAAATAAAATATGTATAAGTACTATAGTTTTAAATTGCTTAGAATAATTGATACATTTTTAAAAATATGATGCTAAATTATTAATAATAATAGTGCTGTTTTATTGTATAATGCCGTTAGTTTATTTAATACAACTATTTTTAGTTATTATTAAAAAATCAAATATAAAATATTTTCATTTTTAAATTAAACATTTTAAGATAGAGGTAGTCTACTAGATTTCGCTTACTATATATCTGATAACTAATAGAAGATTTCGCTTAGCAATATTTCTAAAATTTTAGTAAAATCCTAACCGTAAAAAGTAACCCCCCAAGATTATATATCTGGCCCTCTACAACGAATATTGAAAGGCAAACTTGATATTTTTGGCTTTAAATTTAAAATCAGAAAAAACGTCTTGGCATTACAAGATTATTAAGAACTGCAAAAATTTTTAATAAGATGGAAATATCTTCATTGCTGTTTAAAAAATAACTAAGACGTGGTTTCTAGACTCAAATATGGTAATATTAATTGCAAAAAAAAATAACAATTTGTTCTTTATTTTGAAAAAAACTAAAAAGACTTTTTCAACTAAAGTTTGTTAAACTTTATATTCTTTAATGTAATTTCAAAACTTTTGTAACCTTCTTTAAATACTTAGTTAGGGTGAGAAAAAACTATTCTTACTAGTTTTTTTCTCTTTTATACAACTTATATATTTAATAATTTCATGAAAATCAACTATTTTATTTAGACATGAGAGGACAAAGTCTGAGAATGGTATAAAGTTTTTAGATAAATGCAAAATTAAAAAAGCGGAAAAGAGACTTTTTTGTATAAAATATTTTTTCTCCTACAGTTTGAGCAGTTTTTATAAAACCTTAAGTAAATTATAAACTACACTACAAAAAATTTTCTTTTTTAATCTGAAAACTCACTTTTCAGATGTGTTTTTCTTTGCTTGGGTCATAATTTTTCTCAATCTTTACAACAATATTGTTATATTATCTTAATAATAGAAATATTTCCTGAATAATTGAGTATAATACGTTAGAAACAAAGGCTAATTTTATTTTTTGAGTTTATGGATTTCTGATTAGTTTGACTGTAAATCTAATCTAACGATGATATTATATTGGAAACATAAAAAAGACTATATCTCAAGTTTTCAATAAATTTTTATAATTAAATTAATTACTTTTATTTCAACTTTACACTTTATATAAAAGTCAATACTAACGTTAAAAGTTATCACTCAGTCCTATTATGTCCTGGACAAGACGTTTAAAGGTATTTAAATGGTGTGTGACTCGATTACCGAAAGGTTTTTCGTGAACCAGGTCTTTAGACCAAATATTTTGAGAACTTTTTTTAACGTTTAATAAGCAGTTATATGCTCTTAATTTCTTTAGTTTAATTTATATTTATTTAAACTTGTTTAATATAGTTTAAAGTTTTCTAAACTTTTTCTAACTTTTTTATAACATCTAATAATAATACTAAGCCTTTTTTTTTAATTTTAACCCTATCGAAGCATTAAAGTTATGTTTAACGGTTTTTTGTACACCAAATCTTTAGACCAAACTATTTAAGAGTATTTTTTTGTCGTTCAATAAACAATAACTAACAAATGAAATCTATACATAACTACAACAAATAAAATTTATTAAAACTACATATAACAAAATGATCAATTTAAAATAATGTTTAAACTATCTTACCAGTTTTGTTTAAAGTGTTGTAAGCTTGTACACTTTTATCATCTAATTGTTTTGTTAAAAACTTCATGCAATTGTTTTTAAAACAACAGATTACTGAATTTCTACAAGTTGCACCATAACTTGTTAATCTTTGATGGTTATCATCAAGCTTTATTCTTTTAACATCAAAGTAGTCCATATTTCTTTCACCTGACATGACTCGATACTTTTTTTAATTTTGTTATAAAGAAACCTGATAATAATAGTTTGAATACATTTAGCTATTCAAAAAGTTTGTTTTTTAATTTAAATAATATTTATAACTGATAGTTTAAATTTAAATAATTTTGAAGACTTATTAATTTTTAACATTTAAAATTACAGTTTTAAATTAAAAAGATGTTCTTTTTAAGAAAAAATTATTTATAAATTAAAGAACTTAACTAAATTCTTGCTTTATTTATTTTTGAAAAACTAAAAATTCAGAGTTTGTTGACACTTGAAAAACTTGGATATGAAAACACTATAAAAATTTCAAATTCTTAAAAACCACTTTAACTTAAAATACTTTGTGAGTAAACATAAATAAAACTATGAATTTGTAATGTGTATCTCTTTTAAATTGTTTCAAAATACTAAACTAAACCGCAAATATAACAAAATACTCAGACAAACTAAAAAATTGAGTATATTCTATAATTTTAGCTCATACTTTTATTTTGGGTCAAAAGGTCACATATACCTTTATTAATATTGATGAACACCATTTTAAATAATATAATTTTGTCTGAGTAAAAACGACTAAAACTTTAAAAGGTGTTAAGATAGGGAGTGATATAAAAGTGATAATAAAGATTAAAACAACTTTAACAAAAAAAACTAAAAAATTATTTAAAAACTAAGTTTTGTCTTATTTAAAGCTATTTATCATTTTTTTATACATTGTACAAAATAATCTACAAGCTAAATTTACTTTTGAATAATGAATTTAAACTTCATTATAAAATTGCTAGAATGACAGAAAAAAAACCTGATAGTATTTTTTTTTTTGTTTTAGCTTAAAATGTTATGCTTGAGTAATAATCACTATTGCCACAATTACAACTCTTCGCAGGTGCTGAAATCTTTAACCATATTTAAGGTCTATTTTCATAAAAAAATCGCTTAGGGCCGTTACTGCAGTAATATTACAATTATACTCTTAGTTGTATAAGATACTATACTATATAACAATATATACTTATTAAACTAAATAGTAAATATAAGTATAAATTATTCAATAAATAATTTTCTTAAATATTCAGTTTTGTTTATTGGCCTATTTTGTTAAATATAAATTTCATGTTTAATAAAAAGATTTGAAATTTTTAATAATAAAAGGGTTTAACTTGATTTTTTTTTTAAGCTAAACAGTTATGTAAAGCTATTTATGAAACAACTTAAACATTTTTTAACAAAAGAGTAATGACTTTAAAATTGAATTATAAGAACTATATTTAAAAGTACTGGAATAATTTTGTCAAAACTGTTTACAGAGTTGTAAGTATTAAAAGTTAGTCTATGTTATATAAATTTACTTATTTAAATTACATTTATAAAAGAGTAATTTAATTAAAAACTTAAATATATTAAAACAATAGCAAATATATGATTAAAAATTATACTAAATTTTTTATAAATAATTAAATAATTAAAACTATATTTAGTAAGACTAGCCTGAATTAAAAAAAAAAATCAAACAAGGCTGATTTAAACTGGATAGAGTGTGTAAAAATTATGTGTATATTTTTTAAGATAAACTTAGCACTAATTCTTACAAAAATTAAAAAATAAACTTCTAGTTTTTTTTTAATTACTAACTAAACATTTTAGATAGTAATAATAACCTTAATTTTATATCTTAAACTCGGCCACTGATTAATACTATTGAGTTCTTTTTGAAGAACTAAACTGTTCTGAGGACATATGCAACTACAGAATACCGAGAAATTTTAATAAAATATACCTAGGTATTGTAAGTGACTCGGTTGTTGGGTGTGTTGAATTGACATATAAAACTACAAAAAACCAACAACCTTAAATAAAATGTTCCTAGGTATTGTGAGTGATCGGGTTAACCAGTGTTGTTTAACTGACATATGCTACAACAGAATACCGAGTAATTTTAATAAAATATATTTAGGTATTTTGAGTGATCAGGTTGACAATTCTTGTTCAATTGACATATGCAACTACAAAATTTCGAAAACCTTAATTAAAATATACCTAAGTATTGTAAGTGATTGGGGGGACGGGTGTTGTTTAATCGACATATGCAACTACAGAATACCGAGAAACTTAAATAAAATATACCTAGGTATTGTAAGTGATCGGGATGACGGGTGATATAAAACTAGGATATAATATTAATAGGATATAATATTAATAACTATTAATAACTAATAGAAAGAATCGCAACCATAATCTACTTGTGCATGATAAGTGATCATTGGGATGGGAATTATTCTATCAGAATATAAGACTGATTGAGTACAGAATATCGCAAAAACAGTCTAAATGGATATATTAAGTGATCGGTTGTGACGGGTGTTGTCCTATTAGATTATAATACTGAGAGAATACAGACAATTGGCAATAAAATATAAATGAGTTTTTTAAGTTATCTAGTTTACCGATGTTTTTTATTTAACATACGCTAATTAGACTAATCAATTAAAAATAATCTTAACAAGCACTTTTTTATCCTATATATTGTCATATTATTGTTTGAATAGTGCTTTTAGATAGATTAATAAAACAACTTTTAATATCTTAAGTCAAGCAGTGTAAACTTTGAAAGTAGTGATTTTTGCTTTTCCTTGAGTACAAGTTTAAATGGCTGTATTATAAATAATACTTAATTTAAAGATTTTTTGCAAACATTAAGCTAATTTTGTCAGTATTTGTTGGATTTTAAGATATAAAACGATTTTTAGGAACTCGGTAAAACCAACATTAAGTTTATCTTAGAATAAATTTTTAAACGGCTGAATCAATAGTATTATTAACTTTACTTAAGTTAAAGCTTTTTTGCAAAGTCTGAGCTATTTCAGTTAAGGTTTGTATGTTCTAGAAAGAATTAAAATTAATAAAAAAAAACAAGTTTTGCTTTATCTTTAGAACTATTTCAAACAGTTTCAACATTAACTACACTTGAGTTAGAGCTTTATGTTTAATTTTTAAGACACTCTAAAACATTACTGCAAAGTTTTAGTTAACTCCATAAAGAACTGTGTAACAAAAATTCAAAAAAAAACATTTTTTTGTTTATGTTGAGCAATAATTTAAATGGTTATAAAATACTTGAATTAAAGATTTGAAAATTAAAATTTTATTTTTTATATACTAATGAAGAATACTGCAAAGTTTAAGTTCGTTCTGTATTTTTGTTCTTTTGTTAAAATCTTATTCTGGCCGTAGTAACATAGACAACACTAGAGTGAGAGCTTGGAATCTAAAATATAGCTTTCCTATTTCTGTTCATCTATGAATATATTTTAAATCAAAAAAAAAACTTTGTGTTTTTACTCTTTGATTAGTACTATTAATCCTGATTCTAGGCTACTTTTTTTAAAGGTCAACTATATGGCTTTTTGTGTTACCCAATCAGAGTAGCCTATAAAAAGGTAGTTTAGAAAAGGTAGCCTAAAAAGACCCCAATACATGATGACTAGTAATATTAATGAAAGATTTAAAAACTTGCAAAGTGTAAACTAAATGGTCAACATTTTTCAAAATAAAACCAATTTTGTATAATTAAACAGTGTATAGTTTGCAATAGCAAAGCAAAAGTTTTGTAAATTTATTGGATAGTTTTTAGTTTATTTAAAGATAATTTGCTGTTTTACCTTATTTATAAACTATTTTTCACTGTTAAAACTATCTAAATTATTCTAAAACAACAATTTTAATTTACCTTTTAAATTTATTTTTATGTTAGCTTGTATACTAAAACACTTCAATAAGTCATACTAAAATCGACTTAAACTCCTTAACAATGTTATTGTGGTTAATGGATGTAAAACAAAAAAAAAAGCGGTTTTAACTTAAATTACAAACATTGTTTATAGCAACTAAAGACCCTAAATTTTAAAGTTTACACCGAAAAGATTTACAAAAACACTTAACAATCTTAAAAAATAATGTTTGATCATTTTATTGCTGCACATCAATCAAAGATAACAATTAATATTCTATGTAAAAATATTTTTCTGTTAAACTTCAATAATAATTTGAAAAATTTATAAAAAAAGTAGAAAATATATGCAAGCCATTATTTTATAAAATGTAAAGTCCCTTTAGTTTAAAGCTATAAAAAATTAAAATCTCAATATATTTAGCACGTTTTTATATACCATAAATATATAATTTATTAGAAAAATTATTTTTTTTTGTCTAAGTTAAATCACCACTAAAATTTATTATTGTTATTATTTTTAGCTATCTGTACCATTCAATCATTGTTTATAATACTAAGATTATGCAAAAAAAGAATATAAAATTGGTAAAGTTGAAAATTTTCAAAAATTTTAATTTATTAATTAAAAGTTATAATAGAATCAAAATCAGATTTTTTTTATTTTAAATCTCATACGTTTCAGGCAGATTTAAAATTAGCTTGTAAATTGGTTAATTAAGCAACTTTATATATCTCAAGTCTGGCAGAATAAACTTTGAAAGTAGTGATTTTTTGCTTTTCCTTGAGTACAAGTTTAAATGGCTGTATTATATATAATACTTAATTTAAAGATTTTTTTCAAACATTAAGCTAATTTTGTCAGTATTTGTTGCATTTTAAGATATAAAACGAGTTTTAGGAACTCTGTCAAAGCAACATTAAGTTTATCTTAGAGTAATTTTTTAAACGGCTGAATCATTAGTATTATTAACTTTACTTAAGTTAAAGCTTTTTTGCAAAGTCTGAGCTTTTTCAGTTAAGATTTGTTTGTTCTAGAAAGAATTAAAAAAAAAAAACAAATTTTGCTTTATCTTGAGAACTATTTTCAACACCTCCAACATTAACTTAACTTGAGTTAAAGCTTGATATTTAATTTTTAATACACTCTAAAACATTACTGCAAAGTTTTAGTTAACTTAATAAAGAACTGTCTAACAAAAATTCGAAAAAAAATTATTTTTTTTTATTTTGAGCAATAATTCAAACGACTATAAAATACTTGAATTAAAGATTTGAAAATGATAACTTTATTTTTTATATACTTATGAAGATTACTGCAAAGTTTAAGTTCGTTCTGTAATTTTGTTCTTTTTGTTAAAATCTTATTCTGACCGTAGTAACATAGACAACACTAGAGTGAGAGCTTGGAATCTAAAATATAGCTTTCCGACTTCTGTTACATTTATGAATATAATTTAAATCAAAAAAAAACTTTGTGTTTTTACTCTTTAATTACTACTATTAAACCTGATTCTAGGCTACTTTTTTAAAAGGTCAACTATATGGCTTTTTGTGTTACCCAATCAGAGTAGCCTATTAAAAGGTAGTTTAGAAAAGGTATCAAAAAAAGACACCAATGTCTGGTGACAAGGAATATTAATGAAAGATTTGAAAACTTGCAAAGTGTAAACTAAATGGTCAACATTTTTCGAAATAAAATCTTTTTTTTGTATAATTAAACAGTGTATAGTTTGCAATAGCAAAGCAAAAATTTTGTAAATTTATAGGATAGTTTTTAGTTTATTTAAAGGTAATTTGCTGTTTTACTTTATTTATAAACTATTTTTCACTGTTAAAACTATCTAAATTATTCTAAAACAAAATTTAAATTTACCTTTTAAATTTATTTTTATGTTAGCTTGTATATTAAAACACTTCAATAAGTCATAATAAAATCGACTTAAACTCCTTAACAATGTTATTGTGGTTTATGTATGTAAAACAGAAAAAAAAATACGGTTTTAACTTAAATTACAAACATTGTTTATAGAACTAAAGACCCTAAATTACACCGAAAAGTTTACACCGAAAAGATTTACAAAAACACTTAACAATCTTAAAAAATAATGTTTGATCATTTTATTGCTGCACATCAATTAAAGATAACAATTAATATTCTATGTAAAAATATTTTTCTGTTAAACTGCAATAATTATTTTGAAAATTTATAAAAAAAAAGTAGAAAATATTTTTTTATTTTAAATCTCATACGTTTTGGGCAGTTTTAAAATTAGTTTTGTAAGATCATTTTAATACTTAGGCAACTTCACACATGAAAAACATAAAATGTTTTCAGTAATATTACATGATTCTTTAGACCATTCATCTTTATTAACATCATAAATAATAACTGATGATCTTCTATCTTGAATTATTACAATTTTTTTTTCAATCGACATAGCTTTATTCACACTTAAAGTTTAAGATGATTTAAGAGCAAAGAACTTCTTACTAACACTGTCGAGAACTTCACATTTGTTATTTCCATTACCAATAACAAACAGTTTATTTTTTACAACAACTAAACTATGATCAATTTGACGATTTACCATATTAGCCATTAATGACTATTTATCAGCAAATACATCATATGACTCGACTGAATTTAAAACGTTATTATTGTTATCCATTCCACCAGAAACTAAAATGTTTCCTTGAAAAACTACACAAACTGCAGAATCTCTTGATTCATTCATTCTAGATATTTCTTTAAAATTGTTAGTTTTTGTATTAAATTCAGAACAGGTATTAGTTTTTATATTATCATAATCACTATCATTATAAAAAGAACCACCGAAAATAAAAATTGTATCCATAAAAGCACCAGCACAGAAGTACTGACGTTTATCATGCATGTCAGTTAATAATTTCCAAGTATTAGTAGAAGGTGAATATTTTTCTACAATATACACTGGATTATCAGCTTTATTAGTACCACCAAAAACATAAACTTCTCCTTTTAAATAAACAGCTTCAAAACTGTACCTACATTCATTCATTTGAGTAAGTTATGTTACATTATTCACATCATTTCCATCAATTTGATGTACTTTACTTACAATATTATTGTATCTACTTATCATATTACGACCACCACAAATTAAAAAATTATATTCATTTTGGTTACAATACCTACTTGTGTTATAAATATTTGACTTATTTTTGAAGTAGTTCTTGTTTGCTAATACTTCTTCTAATATGTTATCACTTTCATATATTTCAGTGATAGAAGAAATTTTATCTGAAATATATTTCAATGCATGTTTTGACAATAAAGGAAGTCGGACTTTTAGTAACAATTGTTTTGCATGTTTGCGACGTAGTTCACTGATGAATTTCAACCAATTATTTGCTGCATTAAATATTTCAACTTCTGAGTGAATATCCAATTCAGAACTTGAAAGTATTTTTGCAAGAAGACTGAAATCTAAATGTAAAAAGTTTTGAGTTTCAACTACCATTGCAAAACATCGTTCTATATAATTTAAAGACGACTCAGAAATATTAGCTAGGTTGTAACATTTAGCTAATTAATAAAATGCGACAACATTTTTAATTGTTAATTTGTCTTGAAGGATTTTGCTGATCTTCGTAATTGTATTTTCTCTTTGCAGAAGCTTGTTTATTTTTAAAGCTAAAACGATTTCATGTTCTTTCAGATTTGATACGTCTAAAGAATAAACGTGTATTATATTTATAAAAATGCTCAAAATAGTTAATATATATTTAGTACTAGAAACCTGCATTATCAATAAAAATATTATCGCAATATTATTTTATATTAGTTATTGTAAAACTAATTTTTTTAACTGTTGTTAATAAATTAAATATCAACTATAATATCAATTTTTTAATTAAAAATTGTAAGATAGAGGTAGCCTACAACAGATAATTGATAGGAAATTTAGTTTAGCATTGTTTATAAAATTTAATAAAGCCGTAAACGGAAAAACCCACAAGAATGTAAATCCAGCCCTCTAAAATCAAGTTTAATATCCTTGGGTTTAATATGAAAATAAGATAAAAATGACTTTAAAATACAAAAGATTTATGTAAAAATATTCCAGTCAATTAGATAATATTGGAAAAAAAAAAATGATTTAGTCCCAAGCTTACATAGTATTTAATTATTAAAAATATTACTTATAATTTACCTTTACAATTTATATAAAATCAATACAAATGTTAAAAAATATCTATCAGCCCTTTTTTGCTCTTAATTTTTTAATTTTTATTATATTTACTTAAGTTTTCTTAATGGAGTTTGAAGTTTTGTAAATTCTAAAATATTTTTTTGACAACATCAAATAACAATACTATATCTTTTTTCTTATAATAATTTTCTAAGCATTAAAATTTTGCTTTAACTAACAAATTAAAACGATAAAGAACTAAATCTAATACAATTTATTAAATCTAAATATGTCAAAAGTATTTAATGCTAAAAAAAACTAAAATTTCTTTTAATACAACTAATATTAACTAATTATAAAAAAACGGTCATTTTTAAATATTGTTTGAATTATTTTACCTGTATTGTTAAAAGTATTGTAAGCTCGTACACTTTTATCACCTAATTGTTCTGTATAAAACTCCATGCATTTGTTTTTAAAACAATCAACTACTGAATTGCTACAAGTTGCACCAAAACTTGTTAATGTTTCAGATTATCATCAAGCTTTATTATTTTAACATCAATGTGGTCTATATTACTTTCACCGAACATGAATTGATAATATTTTGTTTATCTTGTTATGAAAAAAAATCTGATAGTAATAGTTTAAATATTTTAAGCTATTCCAATAATTACATTTTTTAATAAGAAAAAACTTGTAACTAATAATTTATTAGGAAAATAACTTTTAAGACTAACTAATTTTTAACATGAAAAACTACAGTTTTAAATTGACAAAAGTTCTGCTTAAAAAATATATAAGTTAAATAACTTAACTATATTTTTGATATATTTATTTTAAAAAAATTTAAGTTAAAATTCAGAGTTTGTAAGCATTTAAAAATATAGGATGTAAGAACACTATAAAAAATATTTGTTGTATTAAACCAATTTAATCAAAAACACTTAGTGAGTAATGATGAATAAAACTATGAATTTGTAATGTGTATCTTTTTTAAATTGTTTTAAAATACTAAATTAAAGCATAAGAACAACAAATTATTCAACCACACCAAAATTGATGCTATTCTTTATATTAAACTCATACTTTAATTTTGTAATTTACAGATACCTATTACTAAAAATAATAGACATAATACTACAATACTGTTTAAATAAAATCGAATAATATGTTCGAAGGAGTTAAGGCAGGGAGTGATATATGATTAAAAATAAAGAATTAAAACTCATATTTATAGAATAGTAGTACAGTAATAAATATAAACATATTAAAACAAAACAAAAATAAAATTAAGAAAAAACACTTGAAATAATTAAAACTATATATAATTAAGTTAGCAAACCTGTGTTTTGATAAAAAGAACAAATGAGCCTGAGTCAAACTAAGTAGATTTTGTAAAAATTATTTGAATATTTGTTACATTAAACTTACAACTAAAATTTCACAAGAAGTAAAAAGAATCAATTAGTATTAGTTTGTTTTTTTAAACTTTATAAAGCACTTTTACATAGTTATGATAACCCTAAACTTATGTCTAAAATACTGGCCTGATATTAAAACTAGATTAGATATTAAACCTAAAAAGTTCCGAGTCATGCGTAGATTTTCTTTATTTATCTATCTTTGGTATTTTATTAGTTATCCTGAGTGTTTGAATACTTTTTGCAAACTATTATGAGTTTCTTTTATAAAAAAACATCCCGAAATATATAGAAAAATCCTTAGTTATTTTGAGTGTGTGACAACCCTTATATTATAATTTTATACATATAAATTTAAGTTTTATAACTTCCGGATACATAAAAACATATTTTATTCTAATAACTATTTAAAATAATACATTGTTCTTTCTAAAAAAACATTTAAAGCTTAATGAGTTCAAATAAAGTTAGTTTTCTTAAGTTTATCCTTCTAACCTAGATTAAATGAAATTTAAATTGAAAAATTGTAGTCAAAACAATTGCATTAAACACTTTTTTATAACTTTAATCAAACTTTTTTTCTAATATTAAGGACTTAATTGGTAGGTGTAAATGCTACATCAACAACTAAGCTAAAATTTAATTTTCTAATAAAAAACTTTATGAAGTACAGTTTCAACATATTTGGCCACTTAAGTTTATCTGAAGATGATTTTATTAACTTTTTATAGGTTTTCTTGTTTATAACTAGATTCAATTAGAAAAGAGTAGGTTTTTTTTAAAAGCTTAAAACTAAAAATAAAATAATCACTTGTATTTACAAATTATAGAAATTATTAGAATTAATTTGTAGACAAAATAAAAATAAAAAGTGACATTGCTGACTATTATTTAGATTGTGTAAAAAAAATTTTCACAAGTTGTTATTATACAAATATATAAATATAAAAAAAACAGCCTGACTTAAAGCCAGTTAGTCTGATTCACCTAATCCTAAATAAATTTTGAAATATCATTTAGAAAAAACTTGACATAAACTAGACTTAATCCAGCTTAAGAGACTAAAGGTTTCTAAATATAAGAGTAATAATAAAATAGATAATTTTTAACTAACTTTAAGTTAACAAGAAAGGTCAGATAGCCTGAGTAATGCTACAGTTATGTTAACAAAGCAACCTTGTAACTAGCAATAATAGTTTTTTACCACTTGAAAATAATTTCTAAAAAATAGCAGTAGAAGTTTTGGAATAATGAGTAACATAGTATAGTATAGAGCTGCTTTATAAAATACATTTTTTATTATTTTTGTCCCTCAAGGCTTTTTTTGTTATTTAAAACTTTATACATCATTCAGAAACTTTTTATAAAGTTTTAAACCTTCTGAATAAAAAAATAAAGGATAGATATAAAGATATTTAAAATATTTTCAAAAACATTATCCCACTAGAAACACCTATGTTCTTTTTTTTTTACAAAACTTACCATATCCTTTGCAAGATCAAATAGCTTCACTAAATGTTAAAAGTAAAGTAAAAATTTTGTATTTTATAAAAAGTTACTTAGATTTTGTAAGCCTATTATTAGGATGTTGTAAAGGAGCTTAAGTTAGTTTTTTTTTACACCTTATAAATTAATGGCAATAACTGGGGTTAAAAGATATTTTTGAGTTTTCACCCAAATAAATTCTTGAATTAAATGGTAGTTAAGTGATTTATGTTTAATATGTAAGTATTATTCGATAACTGAAAAGTTTTTAGTAGACCAGGTCCTTAGTCTAAACTTTTAGAGAGCTTTTTTATCATTAAATAAACAATATAATAAACAGAACTTAGTTTGACAATTAAGTTGTATGTTCATGACTGTAACTAACATAATGTTTACTTTCTATTTTTATACAAGAGTGAAATTTATTTTATAAATATTTTTTCTAAGTTTTATGAAACAATTTATTTTTCTTTTTAAAAAGAAATTAAACATAAGGAACATTTAATTAAACATAAGGTAAATTTATACAATTACTAAAATGATACTATAAATGTGTTTGAATTTATTTTAAAAAATTTAAATTTAATCAAGAATTTAATTTATTTTTGATATAATGGCTGTATCGATTATAATTATAATAAAAGTTAAATTTTGAAATTAAAAGTTTATTTTCTTTATTTTTTTTATTACTAAATTTTTTTTTAACTTTAAATTTTAAATCCATAGTTTTTAAGTTGTCAAGTAAAATAGCCAAACTCAAAAACTAAAATGACTTTTGCTTTGATTTTTTTACCAATAACTAAGTACCATAGATAGTATCTGTTTAAACTTTTGCTTTAATGTCAGAACATATTCATTTACAGGTCACATTCACACGATTGGGTTGTTGAATTTTTTTTTGCTTTTTCTTTAGAATTATGAAATTAATAATTTTCCCTTAATGTTTTTAGTTATTGAAATTTGAAAGTATTATCCAAACAATATGTCAACAAGAGATTTTTATATGTAAATAGATAAAATCAACTTTTAATTACTTTAAAGTTAATAAAAAGGATAGAATTAAACATAAAAAACATTCTTAAAAAGATCATCAATGTGGTCAGTGGTTTTTAAAAAAATACTCGTTTTTGGGTTTATTTTTATTTAAAAATCAAAAACTGTGTGAAGTAAAGTTAAACTATAATAAGATACTTTACAGCTAGTACTTTGAAAGTGTTTTTTAATAAAAAATTTTTGATAATGACAGAAATTTTTCATCTTTAAGATACATTTTTGTTTGTCAATCAAAAATTATAGATTATACCATGTGAGTATTTCCCATACAACTTATTACCAAGGTATATTTTTCAGTTTAAAAGATAAAATATATTCCAGGTCTAAAAACAAAATGTTTTCAATTTGAAAAAAAAAAAAATTTTGGTTTATTTTTAGTTTATAGGTAAGTTTAAGGTTAAAAGCTGTCTGAAGTAAAAAATTTAATAGTTACAAAACTTTTTCATCCTAGTGATATATTTTTTGTGCTAGTTAAAAACTTTAATAATTAATGTAATTTTTTAAATTCGTTGATTTTTTAAAATTTTTGTTACAAATTTTAATTTTTCCAGGTTTTATTTAAATGTGGAATGTGGTTGTTATTCAAAGAGAATGTGAAACTCACTTTAAATGTGTTTTTTAATAAAAACAGTTGATAATGACAAAATTGTATTTTAATATCATTGTTTTATAATTTGAATCAAAATTTTTGTACTTAGAACGTAAAAACTAATTAAAAATTCATGTTTTTTAATGATTTTTGTTCAAAATTCCTTGTTATTCAAACTATATTTCAAAAATTTCTCCAATTCCAGGTTTTTTAGCTAATTTCAGGTTTTCCTTTAAGTTTTCCATGTTTTGTGGACACCCTAATTTACATTGTAGGATAAAGTAATGATACTTTTAAACATCATAAAATGAAAATATTACATTCTAAGTCATATTATATTTCTTTATAATCAAAATGTGCTGAAGTATTTAATCTTCAGTAATTTAACATAAATACATAAATATTTTTTTCTGTTAAAATCATTAGTCTCATTGTTAAACATTTGTAACAGTGTTTTTTACTATGCAAAATTAGCTTAAAACAGTCTATGTAAATAAGTTCTACATAAATAAATGAATAGAATTATTTTTTATTCTAAATACTTATTAATCTTTACTGTTTAAGTCAAAAAATTGACTTAATTGTCCATACATTTACTTGAGTCATCCAGAAATTTTTGAAATCCTATGAAAAAAAAAAACTTATTAAAGTTTATAAAAAACAAGCTCTTTAATAAAAATTGGTAAAAAAAATATTTCAAATAATTTAACTAAATCTCATTTAAAGTCTAAAAAAATAGCCTAAGATTTTAGAA
The DNA here is from genome assembly GCF_965202585.1 of Thalia democratica. NCBI lineage: Eukaryota > Metazoa > Chordata > Thaliacea > Salpida > Salpidae > Thalia > Thalia democratica. The sequence goes on along the minus strand of NC_139165.1, from coordinate 114,695,472 downwards.
ATCTTAAAACAATTCTCAGTTTTTTAAATAAGAACATAACTATCTTAAGTCTGCCTAACTTTAAAATTCAAACATAAATTTTCTTGAGTTATACTGAGTTATCCTGATATTTAAAATAAAATTCTAAAATTTTTCAAAAAAAATTCAAAAACTTTGTTGAGTAATCCGAAGTATCCTGAGTGTGTGGCAACCCTGTACAAATATCTTTTGACATTAATACTAATAATGATAATTTGTGTCACTAGGTATTTATATACTAATTTTGTTTCAATCAAACTTGTGAAGATTTATGCTAAAAAGGCCCTAATAAGTGCTTTGAAAAATCTCTGAAGTGAACAATATTCTAAAATTCAAACCCAGTGGTTGACACATATACAATAAAACCTGGTTTTTATCCTATTCCAGTGATTTTTTCTAAAATTTTAGAAAAAATATTATAAAGGGTTTTGATTTTTAAACCAGATATATTTTTAAATATCAAATATTTTTAAATTAAAAATGACACGTAATTTTAATCTTGTAAGTTTTTTTTTACATTTAAGATTACATAGATTTAATATTGATAAAAAACTTAGATTTTTTAAATGTAATACAAACATAAATAAAAAAAAAGACGGTTATAAAATTGAACTTATTATCTTTACTAGACTTCTAACTTTAGAATCTTTTTAAAACTACAGAACTTTGTTATTTAATATCAGAGAGTGACAAACTTGGAGTAAACACTATATATTTAGTAATATAATTAAAATTACAAATGCATTTTGTTTTATTTTAATATAAAAAATATGTACATTTTACTATCTCTGTTACTTTTTGAACTCAATTACTACTATGGTATGAATGAGCTGTGGCTATTTAACTAAAATGGTTTCTTTTTTTAGATGTAAGTTGTCAAAACAACAAACTCATGTCAATTAATAGCATTTATGTTTATTTAAAGTATAGTCAAGTCATTTAATCTAATAATGGCTTATGATTAAAATAAGATTTTTGTTTTATATCTGAAATATAGTTAAGTACAATAAAAAGTTTAAGTTACAGTAGTAATGCCAACATTCTTATGATGAGTTTATTGCAGAGTAATACCAGAAACTTCTTACTATTAGATAATAAATTACATATTAATTGTTCACTAAATAGTATCTTTTATATTAATGTAGTTTATTTGCTAGTGAATATTTTTTATTCCCAGTTTTGAAACCAAAGGAACTTGTCAGAGTTAATGATAGTACGATTTCTTTAAAACTTTAGTTAAATTTTTTTCTTCCAGATAATTTTTTTTTAGTTTAAAATTTATATTCTGTGTGAAAAAAATTTTGCAATCAAAGGTTTGTTACAACTAAAAAATTTACATTAGTACTTAGAATTTTTTTAAACCTCAGGCTTACTTTTAGATTGTTACAAAACTGAGGATATTTTTAGTAATTTTTAAATTCTAAATCAAAAAACCTAGAATTTGAAAGTTAAAAGTAAAAAACCTGGATTTTTAGGATTTTGGAAAAAAAAAATTAAAAATTTTATTTTAAATAAAACTCACTATAAAACATGGAATAAAAAGATTGTTTTACATGTTAAGAAGTTAAAATTTGTTTCGACTCTGAAACTCTACCTTTTTACACCCATCTTTTTATAAATAAAAAACCATATTTAAAGTAGCTTTATATTATCTTTTAGTTTTTTATATGCTTTTAAACACAGTTTTATTTTTTTATTCTTTTATCTTAAACTGAAAATAGACTAAGAATTAATGTATATTTTTTAAGATCTGGAAGAAGCTAAGAATCTTATAAAAACACTAGAAAAATATGTAGTTAGCCTGATTACAATTTTAAAAGGATAATAAAAGGTAAATAACTTATTTTGAATGTTAGTTAAATAAATACCCAGGCTATCAGTATATTTTACTTTGTTTCTAAAATGTAACTTATCTAATATGTGTAATTAAATTTTTGAATTTTGTAAGTTCAGGGTTGCTACATTCTCTGGCTTTAAAAGTTCACTCTTTATTTTTAGTATTTTGTTATATAACTTGACAACTTAGACATAATTAATCTAAATTCCAGACTAGTTTTTTGCATTAAACAGGATTGTTACATACTTTATGTAATCGGGAAACTGAGAATATTTAAAAAGTTTAAAAATTTCAAGACGATTAAGTTAACTCAGGACACTTTGACTTTTTTTTTAATTTAAAGTGCTTTATAAGGTTTTTGATTTTATAAAACTCTCCGGATAGATTTTAAGATTTCTAAAATATCTCAGGACAACTTTTTTCTAGATTTAGAATGAGATCTAGTTAATCAATTTTATTTTTTTTATTACACACAACCAATTTTATTTAAAAAATGATTTTTTTTTGATTTTTTAATGCTTATTTAAAATGTTTTAACCTTGTGGCAATATCTTTACTATTCTTAAAAATATTTTTTATTAACTATATGTTTTATATCTGATACTAACATTTATTTTTATTTGAGTCGGTACTAAACGTTTAGTTAAAGTTTGATTTAAAATATTAAAAAAAAATCAAAATGTTTGCATTTAAAGATTAAGTTAATAACATGGTTACACAAACTTTATCTAGAGTTTTAGTCTTTTATCTCAATTGATTTACAGTTTTAATGCTGAATATTAAAAAAAGATTTTTATAATTTTAGAAAACACCTGATGCAGAAGTATACATATAAAACATTTTTTTTATTATTAAGAAGAAAAAGAACATGAGGTGTAAATGTAATGAGTTTGCTTTAGAAGCAAGAAATAAATTTTGGGTTAAAAAAAAAGCTGTTCTTGTCACTCAGGACAGTTTTTTTTTACTCAAGTAGTAGCAACCCCGTCAAAATCTATAAATTATGTTTTATTTTTATATATTTTAAACTTTTTTACAATATAAATTTTATTAGCCGGAACTGAGATAGTTATTTTAAGGTTAAGCTAGTATCATGATTTTTAATTTTTTTATTTAAACCTCAGGCTGACTAAGGTTAGCCTGATGTACACAGTCTAGTTTTTAGTCTCTCACAGGATGGAAATCTTTAAGGTTATATGGTTCTCATTTGTTCGTTATATGCTTAAGAAATTGCTAAAAATTAAAAATTAAAAAAAGATATGACTCCTCAGAATGCAGCAAAAAATTCTCTCAAATAATCTTAACATTAAAAAATTTGTTGAAGAAATTTTCAATTTTCAACCTTTTTTTTCTAAAAGTAAAAAAAAAATTGACAATATTTTTTTTATAGTTCTTTAAAAAGACTAAAAAAATCTTTGAAGACGTTTACATTTCTAAGGTGTTGATATTAAAGCAGATTCTTTTCAAACAACTTAAAAAAAAAATTTTAAATCTCAGGCTCAAAATAAAATTAGTTAAATTTTTAAACAGGGATCTTTACCAAGCTTAATGCAAACTCTATACATAGTATTACGTTGCAAAAATTGTTGAGGGCATAGGAAGTAAAGTAATTTTTAGTAATTAGTAATACTGCCTCTTATAAAAAACGTGTTAGAAAAAGTTATACTATTATACAGAATTTAAAAAAAAACATGGAAACCTGAAAAGACTTTGACAGTTAAGGCATAAGCAAATTGTTTAAAAAAACTGGAAAAACTTATAATTTTGACAAATACTACTAAAAAACCTGGTATTTAAAAAATGATGTAAAATTACCTATCTTAGACTAGAATTAACAAATTTACTTATAAAAAATATTTTTTTATATCATCTAGATTATTTATTGTAAACACATTTAAAGTAGCGTTACAGAACAAACATGTTATTTTTATACAAATCCTGACCTTAATTTCGGTTTTATACGAAAACAGACTAAAGAATTCACTTTCAAACTCATTTAACATTTTAAAAATTTTAAATACTAAAAACTAGTATATATATTTATTTGAAAATATAATTTGATAGTGTTTACTTCTTTATGCTTATATATATTGCTTTTTTATTTATGTTCATTTTAATTCTTATTACTGTAAATTTATATTTTCAATAGTTCAGTTTAAGTAAATATCAAAGACATGTCTTAATAAACTTAAAGTTTCTGATAATGAAAAAATAAGAAAATAACTAACAATAAAAAAGTTTAAAATCATTTTTTACTACAGTTAGTATAGTATATAAAAGGTTATAATTAAACATATTAACGTATAGTTAAGTAACAGCTTAGAAATTATAACAAAAAACACTTTTTTCTATATTTAAAATATAGTTAAGTATAAAAAAGAAGCTGAGTTTAAATCTAGTTGTATTTATGCTAACATTGTTATGAAAAGAGTTATTACTAAAATATTTTACTAACAAATTTAATGAGCATATTATAAACTAGTTATTAGCTAACTAGTATGTTTTTTATCAGAACAGTGTTTTGCTTGTAAATAACTTTCTTTAACTTTATACGTTTCCAAAACAAAAAAAAATGTTACAATTAAGGACAAAAAAAGGTTAGAATTTTTGCTTAAGTTTTTTGTCTTCCATTTGAATTGTTTGTATGTACATTTTATATTTTGTAATAAGAACGAAACTAACTAAAGTTTTGACATTAGATTAAATAACATTTCATAATTTACTTAAATTTACTAAATTCAGACTTACTTGTAGGTTGATTTTAAACCCTAGATAGTTTTGATATTTTTTAAGGACAAAAATTAAAAATTTTGGAATTTATGAATTTTTGAAAAAACTGGATAAACTTATTATTTTGAATAAAATCTTTATAAAACCTGGAGTTTGAAATATTTTTAGAAAATATGTAGTAAAACTAAAATTTAACAAAATAAATTCATTCTATACTCAAAAAAATTTAAACTCAACTCAACAATATTTTTGTTTATAAAAATAAAGATTAAAATAGCTTTGCACTATCTTTTTTATATTTTCAATATTATTAAACACAGTTCCTTTTGTAAATGAAATTTTTAACTAAAACTAGACCAAAATATGTATAATTTATAAGACTGGAATGAAAGCCAGAAAACCTGGAAGACATTTTTCAAATATTAGTAGTTAGTCTGATTATTATGTATTTTGTATTAGGGTAAGATAAACTTTTAGTTTCAATTTATTAACTTTGTTATACTAATTTGTTTATTTATTCTTAGGTACATTATTTTTTTTAGTATCATTTAAATTTTTATTATAAAATACATTTTTGTAGCATTTAGGTATTTTTACAACACTTGTTTACCACTTAAGACCTTATTTTCAGAGTTATAATAAAAAAAACTAAAATGTTCAAAATATTTTAATACTAAAAAGTAAGACAAATTTGATTTTTTAGAATTTTTTTAAATACTAAAAGAAGCTTGGTTTTAAGTTATTTTTAGTTTATTTTGTAGCAAAAAAGACGATTATAACTAGTAAAGAAAATTAATTGCTAAGTTGGCAAAAAATTTAATTTGGTAATGAAAGTTAAGTTGTACTATAACCCCACTTGCCAGAATATTAATGTTTCTACACCAATTAAATACTGAATAAAATAAGTTACTTTAGTTTTAAGTGTCATTCTAAATAATTACTTATTTTTAAATAACTAAAATTAGAAAATTCCACAGTAGTTTGTGATCTGCGGTTTTGTTAGTTAAATTATTTCTAAAAATTCTTATTCTAAATGCTTTATAGAGATTAGTTTACAGTTTAAACCTATAAAACAGTTTTTTATTTAGTAATAACTCTTTCCTAGTGCTTCCATTATGCTATAATTATTACCTATTTATTTGATGATCACGTAATTATAATTAAATAGTTTTAAAATAACTGCAGACATCTTTTTCTAGAAAAATTAAAGTTATACAAAAATGCTGAGATTGACTTGTTGCATAAATATAGTTAACTTTAATAATCATATTTTATTCGTTTGAAGACGAGATCTTTAGTTGTTTAAAATCTTATTCAAATAGATGAATCATTAAAATAATTCTTTACGAATAAGTATTTAAACAACTTAAGATCTCATCTTCATACGAGTGAAACATGGTTTTGTTTAATAAAATTTAAAAATTATTATTGATCAATTTCCTTTTATTTTATTTAAGTTGAGAACTTTAATTGCCACCTTTAAAGTAAAAAGTACGCAATTTTATTTTATTGTTAAAATTACTCGAGCATGACGTTTTGAGTTTTAAATGACATTTTTTTTTATAAATATAGTTAACTTATTAGTTTTTGCATTTATTCAAAATAACCTTAATAGATCTGACAAATTTATGTTATTAATTTACAGTTTTTGAAATATAGATTTAAATAAGTTATTTAAAACTTATAAAATATTTTTTTCTAGTTTAGAATATAAAAATATGACTTTTTGATTAAAATTTAATTAGAATCCCTGCCTGGCCTATTGAATTTAAACAATTTGGTCCTTTTAAATTTCATATGGAAAATATTACTTGTGCATATATTCCTAGGTATTGAAAAGGTTGTAATATAGTAGATTAAAGTTGAGTTAAGTACAATAATAAAGTGACAGCTTTACAATAAAAAAGTCCTTTTTTTCACATCATAATATAATTACTATAAAAAAGAAGTTAAAGTTAGAATTAATACTCTTATGGCTAACAGTATTATGTTGGGTTTATTATAGATCAGTAATGGAATTTTTTACTTTTAGATTTATTAAGTTATTTGATTTTTACTTCTTAATTATAAACTTATGCTTACTTATGGGTTGATTCAAAACTTTGTTTAGTTTTGGTATTTTTTTATAGTTGTTAACACTAAAATCTGGAATTTGAAAACTAAGACTGAAAATCCTGGAATTTAGAAATTCTTTAAATAAACTGGAAAAACAGTATATTTTAATCAAAAATAATTTATACATTTAATCAAAATACACCTTTATTTATATATTTGATCTGAAAGAAATTTAGAAAACCTGGAAGAAACTTCTAAAAATGGTCATCCAGATTATAATAATAAGTGTTTATGGGGTAAGTTATTTATTTTGAGTGTTATTTTCATTAAAATACAGGCTTCCAGTTGCATTTAACCTAGCAGATTTAAAGTAAATTGTAAAAAATCTGCAATGAAATTTTTAGAGTTTCACAGGTTCAGGCTTTCTACACTCTCTTGTTTCTCAGGATAACTCTAAATAATTAAGATTTTTTCGTATAACCAAAGCTATTTTTTTCTCAAATTCAAAGCTAGTTTTTCGCCTTAAAACTTAGTTGCCACACACTTTGGGTTCTCAAGATAACTCAAGACATTTTATAGTTGTAAAACAATTTAAGATGATAAGGATATTTTAATTAATTTTTAAAACTGAGGATGACTTAGGACAGTTTTAGACTTAAAAAAGCGTCAGGGTATACTTAATATTTTTCTAAAATTTCAGCAAACTTTTTTTTTATAGATTTATAATGAGATTCAGTTGTTCTAGTTTATAAATATTGTTATTATATACATCCATCCTGTTCAAGAACATGTTTTTATTGCATTTGAAATATTTATTTAAAATGTTTAAACCTAATGGTAGAATATTCTTTATTCTCATTAATAACATTGCAGAATATATTTAAAATTTGGAAAATAGTTATCATAATTTAAGTTAAGATTTAGATTATAGTTTCAGGGTTACTATACTATCAGGTATCTCAGAATAACTCTGAATAATTATGATTTTGTTGTAAAATTTAAACTAGTATAAAAGTTTTTTCTTAAATCCAGGCTAGTTTTTTCTTTCAAACATGGTTGCTACACATTTATGGTACTGGGGATCGAACATTTTAAAATTCTTTAAAATCTCAGGATAATTAATATAATTAAGGATATTTTTAACTTACGGTGACTAAAGACAGTTTTGATTATTTTTTAAAAGTCTCAGAATAGGTTTAAGATTTTTCAGAAATCTCAGTATATACTCTTTATAAAACTAAGATCAAATTAAGTTTACCAATTTTAATCATTGATTTTCTACACTACAAATTTAGTTCAAGAACATTTATTCTATAGATTTTAAAATACTTCTTTAAATTTTATAACCTTGTATATAGATCTAAACCAGTTTTAAAAATAACATAGTAGATTATGTAATAAATCGGAAATTAATGTTTTTTATGATTTAAGTTTACATTAAAATGTGTAGTTAAATATGCAGTTAACATTAAAGTTAACAAAAAACATTCTAGTTAATAGTTTGTGTGGTGATATTTGAGTTAAAGTACAAACTATTTCTAATATATATATATAAATAAAATTAAGATGATCACATTAAACCAGGGTTTCCCAAAGTGGGCCCAGTGGCCCCCTAGGGGGCCATGAGAAGCAAAGGGGCCAAAGGGGGGGCCATGAGCAGTAAAGGAGCCTCAGGGGGGCCATGAGGCCATAACTTGAAACTTACACTAGATATTCTCGAGTTTCAGATGAAAAAAAAAGGTCTTACGTGTATTATATTGTAGTTTATGAGTAATCTATATGTTGAAGGGGGCCATTAGCAAAAAAGTTTGGGAAACCCTGCATTAAACTATCCATAAACTCTTTCTTTTAATCTCAATTGATTAGAACTTTAACGGTGAATCCTCTAAACAGTATATTTATATTTATAGTAAACATTTAATATAGATGGGTACATATGTAACCTTTCTTTTAACTATTAACATGAGTTAGTTTGCCAAAGAAGCAACTAAAAATAAGGGTTTGAAAAAAGCTTAAGACAACAAAGCAGTTTTTTATTATACAGCTAATTTTTTTGATTAAAATTGTGGCAGCTCTGTTTAAGTATCAAGAATTGTGTTCTGTTATGTTATTTTGAAAAAAAAAATATAATTAAAATTTTATAAGCCCGAACTCAATTAGTTATTTAAAATTAGGCTAGTGTTTCGATTTAAAAATTTTACTTTATACTCAGGCTGACTTAGGTTAGCCTAATGTACAGAGTCTAGTTTATTGTCTCTAAGAGGATAGAAATCTTAAGGTTTTAATGGTAGGATTAAGTCAAAAATTAAAAAAGAAAAGTTTGGCTTTTCTTTTAGATTATAGCAATTATTAAAATATATTACAGTTTCATGATAAGATTAAAAAAATTATTTCAACAATTTTTTAATGTTCTAATGCAGTTTTATTCTTTACCAAAAGACATGTTTTTGGTTATTAACTTTTTATTATTAACTTCTTTAAATAAATTTAATTCTCACTAAATATCACTTTCTTAAGATGTGACATTAGTGCTAAAAAATTTGAAAGTTACTCTTACTCGTTAGTTAAAGCTCATGAATATTTATTTTTACATGGATTTTATTCATTATTTTTCCTGAGCGCTGATTATTATAAACTTAGTTTTTGAAGTTTTTAATTGTTCTAATACACCATGTCCTAGGCCCAAAAAGTTACAATACTATTACTACATTTTGTTTTAAATTGTTTTTTTTTTATTGTTTATATAAGTTGTTCTTATATCTTATTATTAGCTTGAAATAAAACTTAATGCAGTTTAATAACTGTTCATCTCATTTTTATAACTATTAATCTTTTATAGTTCGAAATAGAATACAATACTTATTTTAAATTTTAGATTGTTGAAAATAAAGCAGCAAATAATCATGTTCAAGTTAATAGATAAATTCAAGAAAAATGCACAAAAACGTTTGGAAGAAAATGTTGCAAAATCTTCAATAAAAGATTTCAAACGAGGTAAGAACAACTTAAAATTCTTTGTACTCTTAAAATAGTAGAACACAAACTATTTTAATTCAGCCATAGTTACTAATAATAAAATAGTTTTTTAGTAAAAATTAATTAAACATAATTTTAAGAAAATGCTATTTATTAATTCATTTTTAAATGTTAATTCGAAGAAAATGTTTCAAAACCTCTTAACAAAATATAACAAAGGTTAATAAAAGTTGAATATATATATATATATATATATATAGAAATAACATACACAAAATAAACTTTTGCTTGGTACAGCTGTTTCTGCGTTTAATACGCGTCATCAGCCAAGTTTTATTTATATATATATATAAAGGTTTATTTAAAGATGCAAAACTCAAAGGACTCGAGTTTCGTGACTATTCACTCATCAGCTTCAAAACAAGTTTAATATAAAGTACAAAACAAAAACTAAATCACTATTGAAAATTGAATTTTTTTTGCATAAATAGATTATGGTGATTTAGTTTATATATATATATATATATATATATATATAGAAATAACATAAACAAAATAAACTTTTGCTTGGTACAGCTGTTTCTGCGTTTAATACGCGTCCTCAGCCAAGTTTTATTTATATATATATATATATATATATATATGTATATAAAGGTTTATTTAAAGATGCAAAACTCAAAGGACTCGAGTTTCGTGACTATTCACTCATCAGCTTCAAAACAAGTTTAAAATAAAGTACAAAACAAAAACAAAATCACTATTGAAAACTGAAATTTTTTTGCATAAATAGATTATGGTGATTTAGTTTTTGTTTTGTGCTTTATTTTAAACTTGTTTTGAAGCTGATGAGTGAATAGTCACGAAACTCGAGTCCTTTGAGTTTTGCATTTTTAAATAAACCTTTTTAATAATAAATCCCTCAAGGTGGGCTCAAAGTGAAAAATTTAATTTATTAAGTTAAATAACTTAATTATATATATATATATATATATATATATATTTATATGTATATATATATAAAGGAATTAGCTGATTGACTAAATTTATTGAATCTACCAAAGGGAGCCCACCTTGAGGGCATTTTGAACAAAAAAAAATATTTCAAGATGTAAAACTTAAAGAACTCGAGTTATGTGCTTATGCATTTATCAACGATAAGCACGAAACTCGAGTTCTTTAAGTTTTACTTCGTGAAATATACTGTTTTATACATATATATATAATATAAGGTTACTATTTAAACGTTAACACCTTCTACTGAGCCAACTTGAAGGGCTTATAAAAAATTTATTGAAAACCTAAAAAATTTAAAAGTACTGGTACATGTGTTTCGTAAAATTAGACGCCTTAATTGTCGGCCAGTTAAATTTAAAACAAAAAGCACTTAAGTAGTCAAAGATGCAAAAGTTATACAAAAAAACAAAAAACATTATGACGTTATATTGTGCATTACAAAAATTCAGTACAAAAATTGATCTACCATCTAATTTTAAACAATTAAAATTAACAAAAACAACAGTCTTATGAAACATATATATATCTATATATTTATTGTTTTTAAATAATTAGATAAATGTATATTTACTTATCTAATTATATAAAAACAATTGATTAGACAGCTGTTTCGTACTTGGAATATAAAACTTTATGTACACATAAGTAAGCTTAAGTTTATTACAGTTGTAAAAAGAAATGTAGATTTTTAAATATTTTAATATTAATTATTACGTAGTAGTGGTACAGTTTTTTTACGTTTAGCTGTAATAGAAAAATACGCTGTGCATTTTAATTTATGCAGTTTAGTTAGTTTGAAAAGATGTTTTAAACTTTTAGAAAAACGTTTTATACTTTAAGAAAAACGTTTAAAACTGTTGCAAAAATGTTTTAAACTACTCGTAGTTGAGGCATGGATTTTACTTTGTTTTAGTATTTAGTTAGTTTAAAATTTTTCAAAATCAGCTAAACGTAAAATAAACTGTACTACTACTACGTCATAATTGTTATTTAAAAATTCAAAAATCTAATTTTCTCTTTACAACTGTATTAAACTTAAGCTTACTTAGGAGTACATGAAGTTTTATATTTCATATACGAAACAGCAATCTGATCTATTGTTTTTAAACAAATAGATAAATGTTTAGCTCCAATTTAATTAGTCGAGCACTTCTGACCAGAACATTTTATAAAATCTTTAATATGTATATATAAATATATATGTTTAATTTACAGATAATACAAAAACTGAAGAAAACAAATTAGCTGTAGCTTTAAAACTGAATAAGTTGATGTTCAATGAAGATAAAAATTCTAAGATATCCTTTTGCATAAAATACAAAGTTACTAAAGATAATGTTCTGACAGTTTATAGTTTAGCTAAACTTTACAAGCTAGCGACTGTTTCTGAAATATCCTTGATTTACATAGTACGTTGTTTTCCTATGGTTGTTGAAACTCAAAACTTTTTGCTCTTGGATTTTATTATGGTCGCGAAAATACTTAAAAGTTCTGAATTAAATATTCACTCAGAAGTTGAAGTATTTGATGCAGTAATTACTTGGTTAAAACACAACAGTGAAGAACGTATCAAATATGCAAAACAATTGTTACTAAAAATCCGACTTTCTTTATTATCAGAAGATGCATTGAAATATGTTTTAGATAAAACTTCGTCATTTTTTAGCAATAATGAAATTATGAGCGTACTGAATGAAGTTATGACTAAAAAAGAAACAAGTTTACAAAACAAAATAAGTAGTTATGCTACAAATAGGTGTTGTAGTCAAAAGCAGTTTAGTTTATTATCATGTGGTGGGTACGATAGTATAACAAGAAAAACAGTCAAGGATGTACACCAAGTTAATGGAAGTAATCTAAGCAACGTTTTACGACTACCTTCAATGGTTATTGAGAGAAAAGGTTTTGAAGCTATTTGTTTAAAAGGAGAACTTTACGTTTTCGGTGGTACTAATAATGCTCATAATTTGGTAAAATCAGTTGAAAAATATTCACCTTCTAATAATAATTGGACTGTAGTAAGTAATATGGTTGATGAACGTCGGTACTTTTGTGCTTGTGCATTTATGGATAAAGTATATATTTTTGGAGGTTCTTTTAGTGAAGAAGAGAAAACAACTAACTCTTGCTTACAATTGAATACAAAAGAAGAACATTTTTCTGATAAAAGTTGGAAAGAAATAGCTAGAATGAAAGAAACAAGAAAGTATGCAGCTTGTGCAGTTTTTCAAGGAAATATTTTAGTTTCAGGAGGAATGGATAGTGATGATAATGAATTGAACTCAGTAGAATCATATGATGTATTTGCTGATAAATGGTCATCAATGCCTAATATGGTAAATTATTATTTTTTTCACAGTTTAGTTACTCTAAAGAATAAACTATATGTTATTGGCTGTGGAACGAATGGTTGTGAAGTTTTTGACAATATCAATAGAAAATTTGTTGAACTAAAATCAAGTTACAATCGTTACGCTATGAATAAAGCTATGTCAATTGGAAATAAAATAGTAATATTTGAAAATCACAATTCATCAGTTTTTTGTTATGATGTTGATAAAGATGAATGGTCTAAAGAATCGTGTGAAGTAACTAAAGATTTTAAAGATTTTGCATGTGCAAAGTCACTTGGTATTGATAGAATCGTTTAAAAAATAATGTATATAGTAGGATTGCTTTTAAAACTGTAATTATTACGATAAGTTGCTTTAAAAAAATACTTTTAACAAAATTATCTATAACAAAAATAGTTTTTGTACTTAAAATAAAATTCAAGTAAAGTAGTTCTTAGAAAGTTAAAAAGATTTTTTTTTAATTTTATGTACTACATATTTATTCTTACAATAAATATGTTTTTAGTAAAGTTTAAAACAAAATACTATTAAAAGTGTTTTTATATGCTTAAGATTTAATTACAAACATGTATTTTAACATTTTTAATAAGGTTTTGAGAAATTAAATTATGTCCTTTGTATAAATTTTCACATATGAATGGCAAAAGAAAAAGTAACTAAAACAGTTTAAAAATTTGTTTTAGGGAACTACTGACTATACCATAAGTTTTTTAAGATAAACATGTTCTATGGATTATTATTTAAACATCCCTTTTTAAAATAATAATTTATTATTTTGATAATTATAACTACTTTTAGTACTCAGTTTTAAAATAAAACAAAAGTTAGTTTTTCTAATAAAAACTTAAATAAGAATTAATGAAAATAAAATCCTAAACTATTTGTCTTAACATATTTTTATAAGTAATTTACTTTTTACAGTTTTTAATGTTTCAAGGGTCACTGGTTTCTCTATTTAAATTTGTTATTTAAGAATTTGTTTTTTTTTTTATTTGAAATAATTAAATTACCTTTGAAGTAGTTTATTTCGAGAAAAATCAGTTGCTTGCTAATACTTTAAGATTTTAGAAATAAGTTTGTGTATCTAAGTTTAAACTTTATTAAATATTTTTACGAACAGAATTAACAATACACTAAACTTCACTGTTTTGTTGTTCACAGATCTCTAGATTAATAAAAAGAAATGTTTGAACAAAAAGTTTTTCTATACAGCCTAGTTTAAATTTAACTATAACTATTAAAGAATCAAACTAATTTGAGTCACAATAAAAACAAAAATAGATTACTTTAAATAGTTTAAATTATATACTAATTTGTCTTCTTTGCACACATTTTTTAAGTAACTTAGAAACGCATTCAGGATACTAAGGATAAATTAGAAAAAATTAAGTTTTTTAAAACATCTGGACATCTCAGACTTATTTAAATTATTTTTAAAGTCTCAGAATGACTCAGGTATGTTAGTTTTTATTTTTACCCAGCATAGTTTTAATATTTTTGATAATATTAGTCAACTTTTTTTTTCTAAACATTAAATGAGTTTAAAGTTGCATACTAATATTTTATTGCAAATTATATTTTAAGATTCAATTTTTATTTATTAGTTTAATAAGTTATTTTAATTACTTAAGTAATATGTAAACGTCAAGTTGATTGAGGACAATTGTTGGTCACTCAGGATATTTTTTCTGTTTTTAAATGAACTGATAATGTTTACTAAATAAACGAAAGATCGTTTCAATGATATTGTTTCGTGAAAGACTAATATAGTTGTTTTAAAATGGTACCTAACCACTTTTTGTTTTTATTTAGTCAAAACACTAAAAACTGTCTAATTTTAAAAAACAAAAGGGGAAGACTACTTTTCTTTCATTATGTGTACTATGAATTTTTAGTTTTCCACTATAGTACAAAGTTTTAAATCAAAACGATAAAACGGCAACTCAATGAGTATTTCAAATTAATGTGTTTTTATAAAATATAAGATTTTAATAGTGTTCTTACATTCCAATGTTTTGAAAGGGTAACAAATTCTTTATGTATTTATATTTTTGTTTATAAAAAATCAAAAAAGATAACAGTTTAATTAAACTCTTGAGTTTATAAAAGAGTTTTTTTTAATACATTATTTTTTAACTTTCCACTTTAACTGATATTTTAAAATTTAGATATTTTTTAAACTTTTGGTTTTAAGAGTATTAGCTAAAAATAAATGAAAATAAAACATGAATAAGTAATTAAACAACTGAAAATAATTAAACTATTATTTTTAGATTTTTTTAAAAAATTGAAGTAAAGCATCCTCAAGTCATGTCTGCTGAAAGAATATTGGACCACATTGATAATAACAGAAAACAACTCAAAGATGACCATGAAAAATTAACAAGCTTTGAAGGAACTTGTAGAAATTCAGTAGTTGATTGTTTTAAAAGCAGGTGTATGGAGTTTTATACAAAACAATTAGATGATAAAAGTGTACGAGCTTACAATACTTATAACAATACAGGTGAGATAATTCAAACAATATTTTAACATTGATCATTTTATTATACCTAGTGAAATTAGTTTTATTAACTTTTATCTTATAGATTTAATTATTTAGTCAAGTTATTTTTAAATAACTTGAAAATGTTAAAAAAACATAATATTTCTTTTTAGCTGTTGTAAAAAACTGCTTAAAAGGTTTCAATAATGTATACTACTTTGAAAAATGATTTTAAATAAATAAAAGTAAAATTAAAGGTATTAAGGGCATACAATGGCTATGTGATATTTTTTAATTTTGTAATTGACTTTTGTATATAAGGTTAAAGTTTTGACTATAAGTTTTTTATTAGACATAAAAATTTGTCTAATAGTAAGATATAGTCATTTTCTTTAAATGTTTTCTATATAGTCAATTTCACTGCCATATTTTTACTGTCAAATTCATCAGAAATTTGAAAAATCAGTGCAAAAGTTCTTTTCACTAACTTTATGTGATACTTTACTCAAGTTTTCAGGAAATGTTTCTTAAAATAGATAAATTCTGTTGGAAAGACTAATAAAAGAAACGACCAAAAAAACAAAAAGTTGAAAAATTTATTTAAAAATAAATATATTTTTTAATATTTTTAACAATATTAATAATTATAAAATTAATAATATTGTATCAAAATAGTATAGCCACTTTTAACAAAATAGTATTTTTAACATTTTAGCTTTGCTTTTATCGAAGGATTTTACAAAATTCTTTGACTTTGTTTCCTCATTTTTATATATTTTGTTGGATTACTTGAAACGGTAAAAAGTAAAAGTTCTCTATTATAAGATCATTAAATGAAAATAAAAATTTTTTGCTTTACTTTGCATTTAATTGATAATATTAGTGTTTTATAACTACAAAATAACACATAAAGTTTGACACACTTTAGTACAAAATTCTTTAACTTATAACAGCACATAGAACTATTTATGAATAGCTGTTGTTTTTGTTTGCAATTGAAAATATTCAAATAAATAGTTATGTAGTAACCATCTCATAGATAAATTCTAAACTTAGTTTTTACGAGAAACAGCAATGAATATAATTCATAAACATTAAACATTTCACAAAAATGAATTCTCAACAATTTTCAAACATTTTTATATTATTTCAATTTCAAACTTTAGAATATAATCTTTGAGTTTTAAAATTTGTTCTTGTGGGTCACAATTACATTCTTGTGATTATTTACTTTTACTTTTCGGATTTTAGTAAAATTTTATAAACATTGTCTCGCTATACATCTTATTAGTGATCTATTAGTACCCTACCTCTAACTTAAAATGTTGATTTCTAAATGAATATTTTTACTTACTTTATATTTATTAACGACAATTAATAAATAGTTGTGATGCCATAACTAAAACTATAATAAAAAAAAATCGTTAAAGTCAATACTGAAAATACAAAGTCATAGTTGTAAAAGTGTATCAATAATTTTGATCAATTTAATATATTAATAACTAATATATTATAGTTTTTTTAGATGAACAAAACTTAAAAGAAGAAGAAATTGTTTTAGCTTTTAAAAGAAATAACCTTTTTCAAAATGTAGATACAGACTTAATTATCAGCGAAATCATCCAAGACAAATTATTTGTTGAAAATGCTGTCACTTATAGTTTAGCTAAAATTTTCAACTTAATTGGTGTAACTAAGTCATCTTTGAGTTTTATAGAACGTTGTTTTCCAATGGTGGTTGAAACTCCAAACTATTTACACTTGGCTTTTAGTATTCTTGCAAAAATACTTGCGAGTTCTGAATTGAATATAAGCTCAGAAGTTGAAATATTTAATGCAGCAATTACTTAGTTGAAACACAATAGTGAAAAACGAATCAAATATGCAAAACAATTGTTGTTAAAAGTTCGTTTTACGTTGCTGTCAAAACATGCATTGAAATATATTACAAGTTGTTACTCAATGTTCAGTAAAAACCAGAAGTGTGATTTTATATTAAAAGAAGTTCATATGAACCATCTAAAGAACAAGTCAAATAGATATTGTGGTCAAAAATTGTTTAACTTTTTATTATGTGGTGGTTATATTGGTGAAAGTAGGATGGTTAAAAATACGGTATACCAAGTAAGTGGAATTGGTTTAAACAAAACGAAAGTTCTTTCTTTTGGTAGAAAACATTTCGAAGCAGGTTATTTAAAAGGAGAAAATTACTTATTTAGTGGTCGTGACAATTCAAGGAATTTGTTAAAATCTGTTGAAAACTATTCACCTTCTACTAATAAATTAAGTAAAGTTACTAGTATGTTCGATAATCGTTTAAGATTTTGTGTTTGTGCATTTATGGACAAAATATTTGCATTTGGAGGTTATTGCCTTCAAAACTGTGAAACAATTAGTTCCTGTTTACAATTTGATACAAAAGAAGAAAGTTGGAAAATAATTGCGTATATAAAAGAAGCAAGAGAACATGCAGCTTGTGCTGTTTTTCAAGAAAATATTGTTGTTTCAGGTGGAAAGGATAATTATGGTATTGATTTAAACTCAGTAGAATCATATGATGTATTTGCTAATGAATGGTCATTAATGCCTAGTATGATAAGTGATAAAAGTCTTCATTGTTTCGTTGTTGTAAAAAATAAATTATTTGTTATTTGGGATGAAATAAACAGTTGTGAAGTTTTTGACAATGTTTGTAAAAAATTTGTTGTTTTAAAGCATCAACCTAGTATTGGTTATAATAAACCAGTGTCACTAGGTAACAAAGTTCTAGTTTTTCAAGAAAACAGCTCCTCAGTAATTTGTTATGATGTTGATAAAGATGAATGGTCTGAAGAATCATGTGAAGTAACAAAAGATCTTGAAGATTTTTCTTGTCTGAAGTTTCCTTTTTATTAATTTATTGTGTAAATATAGACCAATTAGTTATGTTTAATGCCAACTATTAAATGTATATATTAGAAATAAGTATTTTTGTACTGATGAGCATAATTTCAAAATTAAATTTGTTAGTCAATTACACAAAATTGTTTTATTATTTATTATGTGATGAGCACTTATAATGGAAAATTAAATTCTAATAAAACTTTTGTTGCAGTCGTTGTCGAAACAAACAAAATTTAGTTTAGTTTTTTTGAATATCAATGGTATTTAAAATGTTTAAAAAGTATTAAAAAGTATAATTAAAGTTTACTTCTACAAGTGTTTTAACACTAAAATATATAATAAGAAAAGATAAATTAGTTTAAATAAAAGTGAAATTAGTTTAATTTCAACCGATTAATTTAAGATTACTTAATCACTAAAACCGTAATCTTACTCTGTGATATGTAATTTAAGATAACAATATTTTTTTTTCTTTAAGACTTATAATCAAATTTAGTGAATTAGTTGAAAAAAGAACTTAGTTGATTGATAATAACTCTTGTGAAAACAGGCATTTAAACAATTATATTTATTTTGTTATACAGTTTCGGCTAAGCAGCTATTTAAATTAACTATTTTAGGTATTTTTCAGTTAAAACATCCGAGAATTAAAAAATAGATTTTGCATTAACATATTTGAAATAAAAAAAAATTACTTTTAAGTTCAATCTTTAATTTTTTATACATTTTTAGATTTATTATAAAATAACTTGCGCTGAACATAATTTCCTTTAGTATGAATTAAAACAAGAAAAATTAAGTTCAATTCTGAAGAAGACTTGTACAGCATAAATGAATAAAATTCTTGATTAAAAATTCTAACAAGCTTTCAAACAGATGTTCGAAGTTATTTCTCCGTACTTAACTTTTAGTAAACATTTAAATAAAAACTAGAATATCTTTTATTGTCTACAAACTTAAAAAAAAGTTAAAACAATAAGTTATAAAAACACAATAATTCAATGATCTGTTTTAGATATGTTTAATACTAAGTTACACAAAATAGCTTTTAGAACTCTTTTTAAAATAATAAAAATATAAATAAAATATAAAACAAAATGTATATGTATATAAAAATATATATATATAACAAAACACAAACATTTACAAATGCAATTTTTTCACCATTCTGTTAAACAGAACAGATTTTCAGTTTGTTTGTTGTGATATTATCGTTAAACATAAGTTAATGTGTACATGATATTAAAAGAAAACTTTAAAAATATTTAAATCACTCAAAAAATCATTAAAAAAAAGACATATTAATGTTCAAAACTATTTAAAATAAAAGCTTTAAAATATCTACAATAACTAAAAAGTTCATTTCGTTTATTTAAAGCTAGATTTGAGTTTTACTTTGAGATCTCGTGTTTTTCCATATTGCAAAGAGTGCAGCAATTTTTTAATAGAAAAACGTTTTAAACTATATAAGAAAAATGTTTTAGACTGTATTAGAAAAATGTTTTAAACTATATCGGATTTTTTTTTAAATAATTTGTGTTTGCGGATCAATATTACTTTGTTGTTTTATTTAGTTAGTTTTAAAATTGCTAAAAAGTATTTTTGGTAATAAATGCATTTATTTCGTGTTTTGCTTTTGTTGTTTAGTGTTATTTTTTCTAATGTATAATGTTTGCAGCCAAATTTAATATTGAATCTTTTCCAAACTTTTCAAAATGCATAAGTTCCTAAATTTACAAGATCTGAGTATTTTTTCAAACTTAATTAACTTTACAATAAACTCTGTTATTACTACGTCATAATAATTATAAAAATTTCATATTCTAAAATTTCATTTTAATATTGTAAATAAACTTTAGCTTACTGATGTGTATATGAGAATATATATCTCATATACGAAACGGTCATATAAACTGTTGTTTTTTATATAATCAAATAAATATTTAGCTTCAATTCAGTTTATCGAACTCCTTCAGCCAGAACTTTTTATATTTAAATATATATATAAGTGTAACGGTACCTATACTTATTTTTGAAAACCGTCTTGTGTTTAAGGAGAAACTCAAAAAGAGTGATGGTGGTGTAATTTTAATAAAATAAGGAAAAATAAAGAACTGTCACGAGTTTACTGAAGCAGGTTTGCATTTCCGTAATACAGCCATATATAAACTATCTATTAGTTTGGAAGGAGATAATTCTAAACTACCATGCTCCTGTTAATAAGTAAACATTTGTTTTATTTGTTGTTTATTGTTAAAATCGATTTTAAACAATGTTATTTCTTATAAGCATTTTTAAGTTTGAAAATATTTATTTTAGTATAAAAAGCTGTAACTCTAAGAATTTTTTGTTACTAAGCTGTTTATGTAATTCAGTGATTGTTAGCTTTATGTTTTATAGTTTACATCATTTCGTGATAAAATCACTAACTTAAAAAATATACTATATGAATATTTTGATGAACGTGATTTTTGAGCTTAAAACTATTTTGATAAAAACATTATTATATCAAACTCATTTAAAACACGTAAATTTCTATTAAATATATAACTGTTACTATAGCTTTGTACTTAGTCTTAAATCTATTCAATGTAATAACTGTTTGGTTTGTTTTTTTTTTTAATTCTTAAGTGATTAGTTAAGGGCATAACTTTCAACAAAAAGGTTTTGACTAAAAAGCCTTAAACTTAAAGATAAGTAGTTTTTAATAAGTGTAAAGTGAAGAAATTTAAATATTCTAAATTTTGTCATTAAGATTATCTTGAATATAGTGCCACTGAATAAAATAAAACTTTTTATCTTTTGAAAGACATAGACTTATTACTAGTTTAATTTAGATGAATATTTGGGTTGACATTTTTTGGTTAAAAACTGTTTTTTAAAATAACTTGTTTTAACAAGTAAAATAACTAACTAAAAAACTTATAAGTTTGATTATAGAATGTAATAAATGGCTGAGTCGTGTCATTTGTAATGACTAACTTTTAAATAATACAATAAGCGTATTTTACTAAATAGCTTGAAAAGGTTATTTTTATAAGCTTCAGGTAAATCATGGTAAAGTCGGTTGCTAATCCGAGTCATGTCTTTTAGTCAGATTGTAATCTTTCGTATTATTTATAACACCAATACTTGATAATCTATAAATAAATTTAATTGTTTAGATGTCAACTAATCTGATAAATTATTATTTAAACAAGTAAGATTCAACAAGTTATAGAAAACTGAGAGATTTTTAAGATAACTCTTATTTGCAGAATTTAAAATAAAATTAATAAAATAGTCCTGTCAATTTAAATCGCAATAAAATTTATCGCATGAAAACTCTCGAGTTATATTTAATTTCAACCGTAATACTTAAAAGCCTAACTGTTAAAGACCAACAATTAATGATGTGCTAATTATACTATAAACGCCAATTTTTATAACAGTAAGTAGCTACTTTGTGAAAATATAAAGAGTAATAGTTATAACTTATAAGAAAATTATTTTTAAAACTAAATATCTAATTAACGGTATTAAAGGATGGTATTTATGCTTTAATATGTATTAGTATAAATTTCACAACATTCGTGAAATAATATTTTGAATATGGGTAGGCAAAGTTTGATGAAAAAAGTTTCTAGTAGACCTTATTACTGTTGAAACATTAAAATGGGTAGAAACAAGTTGATACTAAAAAAAATTAGTTACGTAAAATCGCTCTTTATTACTTATATTAAAAGAAAAATGTTTTAATTGTTTAAACCTAATAAATAATAGCGCAGAGAAATTTTTTAATTAGTTTTTTCTATTTAATCAACGTCAAACTAAAAGCTTTTAGCAAATTAAACACCAAAATTAATCAAGGACCTTTAATACAAGTAGATTTTTCTAATAGCAAGTCATCGACTATGATCTATTAGATGATTGCTGGTTTGAGAATTAAAATAAAATAAAATACATAAACTCGCAATAAATACTTATCAATTGTCGTTATTATGTAGAAACATTAACGAAATGGCTGAAAATTTCTTTGAAATAATTATGGGATCTTGCTTAATAAATTTTGCGTTTAGATAAGATTTTTACTTTAAAACATACTTAATTATTAAAAAAACTTGCACTCAATAATTAAGTAAGTTAAAATTAGTGTCTTCAAACGACATTCAGAAACTTTGATATAAATTTAATATTACAATGTTTTGAATAACTGTTAACCACCGTCCATTTAAACTTCTAATACTTAAAAAGGGGTCGGCAAACTAAAACAAGAGTGTCAATATGTACTTCATAGCAAAATATAACACATCATTATTATAACAAGTTTAATCTTTATAGTAGTCCGTAATTTATTGCCCTTTATATATCTAATTCAGTTACAAAAATTAAAAATTAGATCAGAGATAAAATCTAGCAAACATGCTTTTAAAACTAGCATGCAATATAAAACAGGTCAATTATACACGAAGAGACACTTTTGTACGGAGTGGGATCACTTTAGCAGGAAGAGTAAAATTTTGGACGATAGTATAACAACTTAATAAATACTTTAACTATTATAAAAGTTATTGACCGAGGGTTATAGTGACATAAAAAATAAATATATACCCTTAAAATTTATTAATCAAAAAAAAAGATTTACTTTTAGTCACTAAAATTATCAACAAAGCGTTAAGGTTAATAGTGATTAAAATAAATTAAAGTTAATAAAAATTATCATGCAGTGGAAAAGTGACCTTTTTTGCAAATTAGACTTTACTCATTTGAAATATTTGATTAATTAAGGTAACTTTTTTACAGTTTTAATAAGCACATCCAATTTAAATACTTTTTATAATATACAATGATAAATTTTTCTATATGATTAATATATTTTATGTGTATAAATAAAGTTTCACAAATTTTCTTAGAAAAAATCCTTTAAAATTCCAGGTTTTTATCAATTTTTTTAAATTTACAGGATTTTCCCAGTTTTGTCGCCTAATTTGTTACTTCCATGTTTTCACAAGATTTCAGTTTTTTGTCAACTAATAAGAACAAAAAAAAATGAAATTTCAAAAGTATAGTCAATAAGTTGATTTTAAGTAGAACTATGTTTATCAAGCTACAGATCATTTTCCTAAAAACACTGTCTTGAGCTTTTAAATTTTCAAAGAAATGTATATTTGTAAAGTTTCGAGGTTGTTAAAAATATCTTTTAACTAAACATAATATGAAATATGTTTTGCTTTATGACAAAAGATTTGGCCTGATGATCACCTAATTACAGCTTTCAAAACTTTAAATCGTAAACCCAGTAGTTGACACATGTGAACTTTTGTTAAAAAATTTGAAATACATTCAGATACATGTTATTTCAAATGAATGCAATCAAGATAAATATTGCTTACTTTTATTCAATTGTTTTGAAATAAGCTCATTTGAGAAGCATCTGTTGTTAATAGAAATAACTTTAATTGTTGTTATGGTAAAATTTCATAAAAATTACAAAGTCACTAAATACGAATTTATATGGAAAACAAAATTTAAGCAGCAGGTCTGCAAACATGATTTAGCCAAATACATTTTCGTTGTTTTCTCGTATAACGACTATTTATGAATAATAATATAAAAATAACTCAAATAAAAAACTTTTGTACATTTTTTCTTGTTTCGTTTTCCATGTTTTTAAAATTGTGCTCAATAACTAACTATGTTGTTCTGTTTAAATAAAAATCAAAAGAACTTATTGCTTTATTTTATTTTTATATAAGTAAAAATTGTTATATTATTATGTGTTTGGTGGTTTTGTTTTAAATTTTTTTGATGAATTTATGTTTAAAAATAATATAAAAAAATCTAAGTTTATTCTAATTTTTCACTAAAAAGATTTAAAAACAAAACATCAGCAGAATGTTGCAGTTTTAATAAAACTTAATGTAAACAAAATAACGTAGTTGATGTCTATATGATTACCCGAAACTTGTAAAACAGCAAATTCTTAATTTGATAATAATAACTTAATCATTATAAAGATAATTTAGTTAACCAAATAAGACGTTTTTCGTTGCAAAGAGTAGATTTTGATACAATTTTTTTTTACATAAAAAAATTTAATTAAATTTATTTTAATTGTAAAAGAATATCACTTAATAAATTAAAATTTTGTTAGAATATACAAATTTTTTATTACGATCAGAAAAAAAGTAAAGAAATACATTAGTTTAAATTAGACTTATTCCAAGCTAATATACTATAAATTTGAATTATATCAAAACCTGAAACTTTTTAGCATTCAGAAACTAAACAATATGAATCTATTACGTTTTATATAAAGTAAAAAATACAACTCAAAGCAGATTTTTTTTATACAATGAAATATTTAAATTTTCTCAAATTATTAATTTATATATAACCATTTAAATCAACGTATTTCTAAGAATAGAGTTAGTTAAAAAAGTAAAATTTAAAATAACTAAACAAATATCGAAAGAAAATCCCAATATAACTCAACTGTTAAACATAATGTGAATTTATTAGTATACCTCTACATATACTGAATAGTTTAAAGCATGTACCAAACTACCTAAAGATATTGAAATTAGAAACGTAGATTTAGATTGTCAGAGCTTTAACTACAGGGTAACTTCACACAAGTAAAATTTTGAAGATCTGTTGTTACTTTACATGGTTCTTTAGACCATTTATGTTTGTCAACATCATAACAAATCATAATAGAACTATTGTTTTCAGTGATCATAATTTTATTTCCAATGGTAATGACTTGGTTTAAAACATAAGGAATCGGTCTGTCAAAAGCAACAAATTTTCTACTAACATTGTCATAAACTTCACAGTAAACTCCAATAACAAACAGTTTGTCTTTTAGAGTAACTAAACTATGACAAATATGGTCATTTAACGTATTTGGCATTACTGACCACTTATCAGCAAATACGTCATATGATTCTACTGTGCTCAATTCCCCTCCATCATCATCCTCACCACCTGAAACAACAATATTTCCTTGGAAAACTACACAAGCTGCAAAATTTCTTGCTTCTTTCATTCCAGAAACTTCTTTCCAACTGTTGTTTTTTGTATCAAATTGTAAACAAGAATTAGTTTTGACGGCAATAACCTCCAAAAACTTATATTTTATTCATAAATGCACAAGCACAAAAGAACATACGTTGATCAAACATATCAGTTACTTTACTCCAATTATTAGTAGAAGGTGAATATTTTTCTACAAAATTTATAAAATTGTCAGAATTATCAACGCCACCGAATACGTAAACTTCTCCTTTTAAACAAACAGTTTCGGAATCTTTTCTCTCAATTGTCATTAAAGAAACATCTTTCACATACTTCATTGTCTGACCATTAACTTGATGTACATTTTTTACAACTAAATTTAGTTCATTTTTACCACCGAAAATAAATATATTAAACTTGTTTTGGCTACAATACCTACTAGAGTAGAATTTATATGAGTTCGACGGGTTAAAAATCTTCTGGTTTAGTAATACTTCTTTTAATGTTTTGTTACATTCATTGTTGTTAGTAGGCAATAAACTACAATCTAGTAAATGTTTTAATGCATCATCTGATAATAAACTAAATCGTACCTTTAGTAACAGCTGTTTTGCATATTGGATACGTTCTTCACTATTGTGTTTCAACCAAGTAACTAATGCATTGAATATTTCAGCTTCTGAGTGAATGTTCAATTCAGAACTTGCAAGTATTTTTGCAACAAAATTAAAATCTAAGTTTAAGAAGTTTTGAGTTTCAACAACCATTGGAAAACAACGTTCTATATAAAACAAGGATGACTTCGAAATATTAGCTAGGTTGTAACGTTTAGCTAAACAATAAAATGTGACAACATTCTTAACTGTTAATTTGTCTTGAAAAATTTTGCTGATCTTTATGATTGTATTTTCTTTTTGCAGAACCTTGTTTATTTTTAAAGCTAGAACAATTTCATGTTCATCTATAAAATTAAACATGTATAAGTACTATATTTAAATTTGATTAGAATAATTGATAGATTTTTAGTACTAGAAATCTGCATTATTAATAATAATATTAATGTTTTATTATACATGCCGTTATTTTATGCAATACAATTATTTGTTATTATTGTTAAAAAAAAAAGAAATATTCATTTTTTTAAATTAAATGTTTAAAGATAAGGGTAGTCTACGAACACATTACTAATAGGAGATTTTGCTTGTCAATGTTTATAAAATCTTAGTAAAACCAGACTATAAAAGGTAAAACCGACAAGAATATATATCTGTCCCTCTACAACAAGTTTTGAAAGTCTAATTTGATATCCTTGGGTTTTAATTTAAATCAAATAAAAATGTCTTGAAATAACAAAAGATTTAAAGTCTGTAAAATCTTATAAAAAGATGGCAATATCTTTATTGCTGTTTTAAAAATAAGTTTTGTTTTAAACTAAGACGTGGTTTCTAGACTCAATTTCGGTATTATTTTTTAAATGCAAATACAAATTAATAATTTGTTCTTTATAATGAAATAACTAAAAGGATTTTTTTAATTAAAGGTTGTTAAACTTTTTTTTTGTGTGATTTCAAAACCTTTGTAATCTTTTCTTAAATACATAGTTAAGCAAAAAAAATATATCTATGTTTTCTCTTTTAGAAAACTTAACTGTTTAAGAGTTTCTTGAAAAATAACTATTTTTCTGAGATATGAGAGAACAAAGAATAGGAGTTTTATAAAATCTTTAGATAAATTCAAAGCTAAAAAAGCAGAAAAAGACTATTTGGATAAAAATATTTCTTCTCCTACAGTTTACGTATTCTTTTTAAAATTTTAAGTAACAGTACTATTATACAAAAAATAAAGATTAAATTGAAAAGTCACTTTTCATATATGTTTTTTTTTCTTGGGTCTTAATTTTTCTCAATTTTTACAATAATATTATATTATTATCTTGTTATTAAAGATTTTCTGGATATTCGGGTATAATACGTTGAAAAATGAAAGTTGACATTTCATTTTATTTTATTGATTTCCGATTAGTTTGACAGCAAAAATATAGTAGACAATAAGATTATATTGAAAACATTTGTATAAAATGACTATATCTCAGTTTTTTATATATTTTAAAATTTATATTAATTACGTATAGTTCAACTTTACACTTTATTTAAGTCAATACTAACGTTAAAAATTATCACTCAGTTCTATTATGTCCTGTTCAAAACGTTTAAAGGTATTCAAATGGTGTGCGACTCAACAACCGAAAGGTTTTTTCATGCAAATATTTGGTACTTTGACCAAATATTTTGAGCGCTTTTTTTACGTTTAATAAATAGTAATATGCTCTTAATTTCTTTAGTTTAATTTATACTTATTCAAATATTGTTAATATAGTTTACAGTTTTGAAAACTTTTAAAAACTTTTTATTACATCTAACTACAATACTGAGTTTTTTTAATTAATTTTAACCCTGTTTAAGCATTAAAATTATGCTTAACTAACAAACGATATCTATACAAAACTAAAGATAATAAAACTTATTAACACTATTTATAACAAAATTATCAATCTAAAATACAATTGAAATTATCTTACCAGTTTTGTTAAAAGTATTGTAAGCTCGTGAACTTTTATCATCTAATTGTTTTATATAAAATTCCGTGCATTTGTTTTTAAAACAGTCAACTATTGAATTTCTACAAGTTGCACCAAAACTTGTTAATTTTTCATGTTTACCTTCAATTTTTATTCTTTTAACATCAATTCGGTCCATTTTAGTTTCAACTGACATGACTTAATGATGTTTTTTTAATCTTGTTAAAAAGAAACCTGAAATAATAGTTTGAATATTTTTAAATACTTCAATAGTAATTACTTCTAATAAAAAAGTTATTTTTAATTAATTGTCTGTTATGAAGTAACTTTGAAGACAAATAAATATTTAATATTAAAGATTAAAGTTTTAAATTTAAAAAAGTTCTCAATTTGTAAAGTAATATTTATGAATTAAAGAACTTAACTAAATTCTGGCTTTTTTAATTTTTAATAAATTAAAGTAAAAATTCAAAGTTTGTTAGCACTTAAAAAATTAGGATGCAAGAACACTTGAATAATATATATTGTATTATACCATATTAACTTAAAGTATTTTGTAATTAAACATGAACAAAATTATGAACTTGTAATGTGTATCTCTTTCAAATGGTTTCAAAATACTAAATTAAACTGTAAATATAACAAAATACTCAGCCAAACTTAAAAATTGAGTATATTCTATAAATTAAGCTCATACTTTTATTTTGTCATTTACAGATACCTCTTACTTAAAATATAAAACAATGTTTTAAATAATACAATACTGTTTAAATAAAAATGACTGAAATGTTTAAAGGTATTACTACAGTGAGTGATATAAAAATGATAATAAAGTATTAAAACAATTTTAACAAAAAAACAATAGTTTTGATAAAAACCAAGTTAAGTCTTATTAAAATCTATCGTTTTGTAATTACATTGTACAAAATTACCAACAAGCTAAACTAACTTACCAATAATGAGTTTAAAAATTTATTGTAAAATTACCATAATGACAGAAAAAAAATTTATAGTAAAATTTTTTTGATTTAGCTTAAAATGTCATAGTTAATTAATATTTATCTGCAAGGCTATTGCCAAAATTACAACTATTCGCAGGTGTCAAAATCTTAAAAAAAAGTTTAGGTAAATTTTCATTGAAAAACTGCATTATAGCCGCTACACTATCAAAATACAAATATACTTTTTGTTACATTTTAATTATACTATAGTAAGGATAACAAACATTTAGTAATCTTAAAAAGTAAGTATAAATTTAAATCATTTAGTTTTGTTTATTGGCCTAGTTTTTTATTTATGAATTTTATGTTAAATAAAAATATTTGAAACTATTTTGTAATAAAATATTTCAACTTGAATTTTTTTTATCAAAGCTTAAAACCTATATATCAAACAACTTTAAAAAAACATAACTGAACAGAAAAATTTTTTAAATTTAATAATAAGAACTATATTAAATAGTACTGGAATATTTTTATTTAAACTGTTCACAGAGTTGTAAGTATTCAAAGTTAGTCTGTGTTACATAAACTACTTGTAAAACTTATTTACAAAATTTTATATTTATAAAAAAATAGTGTAATTAAAAACTGAAATATAATTAAACAATAACAGAATTAAAATTAAGAAAGAGTACTAAAATGTTTATAAATTATTAAATATGTGAAACTATATCTAATAAAGCTAGCCTGAGTTTAAAAACAAAATCAAACAAGGCTGATTTAAACTTGGTAAAGTGTTTAAAAATTATGTCTATATTTGCTAAGATAAACTTAGCACTAATTTTTACACAAAAAGTAAAATCTAGTTTGTTTCTCTAAACTTACTAAAACAATATTTTAAATAGTAATGATTACCTCAACTTTAGTTACTCAACTGGGGTGAATAGTTTTTATTAAATATTCTATCGAATAACTGAAGACTTCTAGAATGTAATAATACTTAAACGATTTACTTTTAGTATGTGTGTACAACTCGAGAACTGAAAGGTTTTTAGCAGACCAGGTTTTTAGATCAAACTTTTAGAGAATTTTTATCGTTCAAAAAGCAATATAATAAATAGAACTTAGTTTAAGAATTAAGTTGTGTTATATGATAGAGACTGTGACTAATATAAATTTTACATTCTATTTTATACCAGAGTAACAATGTTTTTTTACAATATTTTTCCTAGTTTTTTGAAACGTATTTTTTTTAATTTCTTCTTAATAAAAAATTAAACATAAGAAACAAACATTTTAAAAGTTATAAAACTAACAAATTGATACTCAAAATTTGTGCGAATTTAAATTTTTAAGTAATATAAATTTTATTAAAAACTTTTTTTTTATTATTATTGACATAATGGCCTTTTCGTTGCTAGGTATGGTTAAAGTTGTAGAAATAAAACATTTAAGTTTTCCGGATTTTACATAATTTTAACAGCCAAAGTTTTATATTTTTACTTTTTTTTCAATAACTACTAGATTGTTTTTTAGCTAGAATTTTATATGCCATAGTTTTTTAGTAAAATAGCCACCTTAAAAAAATTATATAACTTTTGCTTTGATTTTTTTTTACCAATAATTAAGTACCATGGACAGATTTTAATTAAATTTTTACTTTAATGTCAGAACATAATAACTCACAGGTCAGATCAATTGATTGGATTGTTAAATGTATTTTTGTTGCTTGATAGCGATTTTGAGCAATGATTTGTGTTTTTAAATGTTATATTTAGGAATAGCTATACGAACAGCAAAACAACATGTCATCAAATTTTTTTTACGTAAAATATATAGAACTTAATTTTGATTACTTTAATTTTAATGAAAAAGTTAGAACGAATTAAACATGAATAAATCTTCTTTAAAAAAATTATCAGGGTGGCCACTGATTTTTAAAATGTTCGTTTTTAGGTTTATTTTCAGTTAAAAATTAAAAACTGTGTGAAGTAGTGTTCAACTAAAATAAGAAATTGTAAATATGTTTTAAATATGTTTTTTTAATAAAAAATGTGTAATGACAAAAATTTTTATTTTATATTGTATTCATTTGTGTCAAGTTAAAATTTTAGTACTTAACATGTAAAAATTTTTTAAACATCCAGGTTTTTTAATGATTTTTGTTCAAAACTCATTGTTATTCAAATTTATTCAAAAATTTTCATATTTCAGGTCTTTTAGGTAATTCCAGGTTTTGTTTGAAGTTTTCCATGTTTTGTGGACACCCTGACTTTTCCTTGTAGATAAAAGATTGAGACTGATGTTTTTCAAACATAATTAAATAAAAGTATTACACTTAGAAACATATTATTTTCTTTGTAATCAAAATTTGCTTAAGTGTTTTATCAGTAGTAATTTAACATAATTGCAAAAATATTTTATCTATTAAAAACATCAGTCTCATAGTTAACCCTTTGTAACAGTGTATTTTTTAACTAAACAAAATAGCTTAAAAGTAAATAAGTTTTTACAAACAAATAAATTAAAGGTATTTTTTGTTGTATATACTTCTTAACCTCTACTATTTTAGTCAAAAAAACTGTCCTAAGTGAACAATTATTTACTTGTCATCCTTAAGTTTTTTGATATCCTAAAGTAAAAAACTTTAAAAAATTACTAAAAAACAAACTCTTTAAAAATAAAATTTAATATTTCAATTATATCAACTAAATCTCATTCAAAGTCTAAAAAATTAGCCTAGGATTTTCATAATCTTAAAACAATTCTCAGTTTTCGAAATAAGAACATAACTATCTTGCGCCTGCATGATTTTAAATATCAAATGTAAATTATCCTGAGTAATACTGAATTATCCTGGCATTTTCAAAAACTAAAAAACATTGAGTAATCCATAATATTCTGAGTGTGTGGCAAACCTGTATAAATATTTTTTCAATAACTAATACTAAAGATGATAATTTGTGTCACTAGGTATTTATATACTAATTTTGTTTCAATCAAATTTGTGAAGATTTATGCTAAAAAGGTCCTAATAAGTGCTTTGAAAAATCTCTGAAGTGAACAATATTCTAAAATTCAAACCCAGTGGTTGACACATATACAATAAAACCTGGTTTTTTTCCTATTCCAGTGATTTTTCCTAAAATTTTAGAAAAAATATTATAAAGGGTTTTGATTTTTAAACCAGATATATTTTTAAATATCAAATATTTTTAAATTAAAAATGACACGTAATTTTAATCTTGCAAGTTTTTTTTTACATTTAAGATTACATAGATTTAATATTGATAAAAAACTTTAATTTTTTAAATGTAATACAAACATAAATAAAAAAAAAGACGGTTATAAAATTGAACTTATTATCTTTACTAGACTTCTAACTTTAGAATCTTTTTAAAACTACAGAACTTTGTTATTTAATATCAGAGAGTGACAAACTTGGAGTAAACACTATATATTTAGTAATATAATTAAAATTACTAATGCATTTTTTTTTTTTTAATATAAAAGATATGTACATTTTACTATCTCTGTTACTTTTTGAACTCAATTACTACTATGGTATGAATGAGCTATGGCTATTGAACTAAAATGGTTTCTTTTTTTAGATGTAAGTGGTCAAAACAACAAACTCATGTCAATTAATAGCATTTATGTTTATTTAAAGTATAGTCAAGTCATTTAATCTAATAATGGCTTATGATTAAAATAAGATTTTTGTTTTATATCTGAAATATAGTTAAGTACAATAAAAAGTTTAAGTTACAGTAGTAATGCCAACATTCTTATGATGAGTTTATTGCACAGTAATACCAGAAACTTCTTACTATTAGATAATAAATTACATATTAATTGTTCACTAAATAGTATCTTTTATATTACTGTAGTTTATTTGCTAGTGAATATTTTTTATTCCCAGTTTTGAAACCAAAGGAACTTGTCAGAGTTAATGATAATACAATTTCTTTAAAACTTTAGTTAAATTTTTTTCTTCCAGATAATTTTTTTTTAGTTTAAAATTTATATTCTGTGTGAAAAAAATTTTGCAATCAAAGGTTTATTATAACTAAAGAATTTACATTAGTACTTAGAATTTTTTTAAACCTCAGGCTTACTTTTAGACTGTTACAAAACTGAGGATATTTTTAGTAATTTTTAAATTCTAAATCAAAAAACCTAGAATTTGAAAGTTAAAAGTAAAAAACCTGGATTTTTTGGATTTTGGAAAAAAAAAATTAAAAATTTTATTTTAAATAAAACTCACTATAAAACATGGAATAAAAAGATTGTTTTACATGTTAAGAAGTTAAAATTTGTTTCGACTCTGAAACTCTACCTTTTTACACCCATCTTTTTATAAACAAAAAACCATATTTAAAGTAGCTTTACATTATCTTTTAATTTATTATATGCTTTTAAACACAGTTTTACTTTTTTATTGTTTTATCTTAAACTGAAAATAGACTAAGAATTAATGTATATTTTTTAAGATCTGGAAGAAGCTAAGAATCTTATAAAAA
This sequence comes from Thalia democratica, assembly GCF_965202585.1. Lineage (NCBI taxonomy): Eukaryota > Metazoa > Chordata > Thaliacea > Salpida > Salpidae > Thalia > Thalia democratica. The sequence goes on along the minus strand of NC_139165.1, from coordinate 114,662,082 downwards.
CACTAGAAAAATATGTAGTTAGCCTGATTACAATTTTAAAAGGATAATAAAAGGTAAATAACTTATTTTGAATGTTAGTTAAATAAATACCCAGGCTATCAGTATATTTTACTTTGTTTCTATAATTTAACTTATCTAATATGTGTAATTAAATTTTTGAATTTTGTAAGTTCAGGGTTGCTACATTCTCTGGCTTTAAAAGTTCACTCTTTATTTTTAGTATTTTGTTATATAACTTGACAACTTAGATATATTTAATCTAAATTCCAGACTAGTTTTTTGCATTAAACAGGATTGTTACATACTTTATGTAATCGGGAAATTGAGAATATTTGAAAGTTTAAAAATTTCAAGACGATTAAGTTAACTCAGGACACTTTGACTTTTTTTTTAATTTAAAGTGACTTATAAGGTTTTTGATTTTTATAAAACTCTCCGGATAGATTTTAAGATTTCTAAAATATCTCAGAACAATTTTTTTTTCTATATTTAGAATGAGATCTAGTTAATCAATTTTTTTTTTTTTATTACACACAACCAATTTTATTTAAAAAATGATTTTTTTTTTGATTTTTTAATGCTTATTTAAAATGTTTTAACCTTGTGGCAATATCTTTACTATTCTTAAAAATAACTTTGTATTTATGTTTTATATCTGATACTAACATTTATTTTTATTTGAGTCGGTACTAAATGTTTAGTTAAAGTTTGATTTAAAATATTAAAAAAAAATCAAAATGTTTGCATTTAAAGATTAAGTTAATAACATGGTTACACAAACTTTATCTAGACTTTTAGTCTTTTATCTCAATTGATTTACAGTTTTAATGCTGAATAATAAAAAAAAATTTTTATAATTTTAGAAAACACCTGATGCAGAAGTATACATATAAAACATTTTTTTTATTATTAAGAAGAAAAAGAACATGAGGTGTAAGAGTTTGCTTTAGAAGCAAGAAATAAATTTCGGGTTAAAAAAAAAGCTGTTCTTGTCACTCAGGAGAGTTTTTTTTTACTCAAGTAGTAGCTACCCCGTCAAAATCTAAAAATTATGTTTTATTTTTATATATTTTAAACTTTTTTACAATATAAATTTTATTAGCCGGAACTGAGATAGTTATTTTAAGGTTAAGCTAGTATCATGATTTTTAATTTTTTTATTTAAACCTCAGGCTGACTAAGGTTAGCCTGATGTACACAGTCTAGTTTTTAGTCTCTCACAGGATGGAAATCTTTAAGGTTATATGGTTCTTATTTGCTCGTTATATGCTTAAGAAATTGCTAAAAATTTAAAACTAAAAAAAGATGTGATTCCTCAGAATGCAGCAAAACATTCTCTCAAATAATCTTAACATTAAAAAATTTGTTGAAAGAATTTTTTTATTTTTAACCTTTTTTTCTAAAAATAAAAAAAAAATTGACAATATTTTTTTTATAGTTCTTTAAAAAGACTAAAAAAATCTTTGAAGACGTTTACATTTCTAAGTTGTTGATATTGAAGCAGATTCTTTTCAAACAATTAAAAAAAAGATTTTAAGTCTCAGGATCAAAATAAAGTTAGTTAAATTTTTAAACAGGGATCTTTACCAAGCTTAATGCAAACTCAATACATAGTATTACGTTGCAAAAATTGTTGAGGGCATAGGAAGTAAAGTAATTTTTAGTAATTAGTAATACTGCCTCTTATAAAAAACGTGTTAGAAAAAGTTATACTATTATACAGAATTAAAAAAAAAACATGGAAACCTGAAAAGACTTTGACAGTTAAGGCATAAGCAAAAAGTTTAAAAAAACTGAAAAAACTTATAATTTTGACAAATACTACTAAAAAACCTGGTATTTAAAAAATGATGTAAAATTACCTATCTTAGACTAGAGTTAACAAATTTACTTATAAAAAATATTTTTTTATATTATCTAGATTATTTATTGTAAACACATTTAAAGTAGCGTTACAGAACAAACATGCTATTTTTATACAAATCCTGACCTTAATTTCGGTTTTATACGAAAACAGACTAAAGAATTCACTTTCAAACTCATTTAACATTTTAAAAGTTTAAAATACTAAAAACTAGTATATATATTTATTTGAAAATATAATTTGATAGTGTTTACTTCTTTATGCTTATATATATTGCTTTTTTATTTATGTTCATTTTAATTCTTATTACTGTAAATTTATATTTTCGATGGTTCAGTTTAAGTAAATATCAAAGACATGTCTTAATAAACTTAAAGTTTCTGTTAATGAAAAAATAAGAAAATAACTAACAATAAAAAAGTTTAAAATCATTTTTTACTACAGTTAGTATAGTTTATAAAAGGTTATAATTAAACATATTAACGTATAGTTAAGTAACAGCGTAGAAATTATAACAAAAAACACTTTTTTCTATATTTAAAATATAGTTAAGTATAAAAAAGAAGCTGAGTTTAAATCTAGTTGTATTTATGCTAACATTGTTATGAAAAGAGTTATTACTAAAATATTTTACTAACAAATTTAATGAGCATATTATAAATTATTTATTAGCTAACTAGTATGTTTTTTATCAGAACAGTGTTTTGCTTGTAAATAACTTTTTTTAACTTTATACGTTTCCAAAACAAAAAAAAATGTTACAATTAAGGACAAAAAAGGTTAGATCTTTTGCTTAAGTTTTTTGTCTTCCATTTGAATTGTTTGTATGTACATTTTATATTTTGTAATACAAACGAAACTAACTAAAGTTTTGACATTAGATTAAATAACATTTCATAATTTACTTAAATTTACTAAATTCAGACTTACTTGTAGGTTGATTTTAAACCCTAGATAGTTTTGATATTTTTTAAGGACAAAAATTAAAAATTTTGGAATTTATGAATTTTTGAAAAAACTGGATAAACTTATTATTTTGAATAAAATCCTTATAAGCCTGGAGTTTGAAATATTTTTAGAAAATATGTAGTAAAACTAAAATTTAACAAAATAAATTCACTCTATACTAAAAAATTTAAACTCAACTCAACAATAATTTTGTTTATAAAAATAAAGATTAAAATAGCTTTGCACTATCTTTTTTATATTTTCAATATTATTAAACACAGTTCCTTTTGTAAATGAAATTTTTAACTAAAACTAGACCAAAATATGTATAATTTATAAGACTGGAATGAAAGCCAGAAAACCTGGAAGACATTTTTCAAATATTAGTAGTTAGTCTGATTATTATGTATTTTGTATTAGGGTAAGATAAACTTTTAGTTTCAATTTATTAACTTTGTTTTACTATTTTGTTTATTTATTCTTAGGTACATTATTATTTTAGTATCATTTAAATTTTTATTATAAAATACATTTTTGTAGCATTTAGGTATTTTTACAACACTTGTTTACCACTTAAGACCTTAATTTCAGAGTTATAATAAAAAAAATTAAAATGTTCAAAATTTTTTAATACTAAAAAGTAAGACAAATTTGATTTTTTAGAATTTTTTTAAATACTAAAAGAAGCTTGGTTTTAAGTTATTTTTAGTTTATTTTGTAGCAAAAAAGACGATTATAACTAGTAAAGAAAATTAATTGCTAAGTTGGCAAAAAATTTAATTTGGTAATGAAAGTTAAGTTGTACTATAACCCCACTTGCCAGAATATTAATGTTTCTACACCAATTAAATACTGAATAAAAATAAGTTACTTTAGTTTTAAGTGTCATTCTAAATAATTACTTATTTTGAAATAACTAAAATTAGAAAATTCCACAGTAGTTTGTGATCTGCGGTTTTGTTAGTTAAATTATTTCTAAAAATTCTTATTCTCAATGCTTTATAGAGATTAGTTTACAGTTTAAACCTATAAAACAGTTTTTTATTTAGTAATAACTCTTTCCTAGTGCTTCCATGATGCTATAATTATTACCTATTTATTTGATGATCACGTAATTATAATTAAATAGTTTTAAAATAACTTCAGACATCTTTTTCTAGAAAAGTTAAAGTTATACAAAAATTCTGAGATTGACTTGTTGCATAAACATAGTTAACTTTAATAATTATATTTTATTCGTTTGAAGACGAGATCTTCAGTTGTTTAAAATCTTCTTCAAATAGATGAATCATTAAAATAATCCTTTTCGAATAAGTATTTAAACAACTTAAGATCTCATCTTCATACGAGTGAAACATGGTTTTGTTTAATAAAATTTAAAAATTATTATTGATCAATTTCCTTTTATTTTATTTAAGTTGAGAACTTTAATTGCCACCTTTAAAGTAAAAAGTACGCAATTATATTTTATTGTTAAAATTACTCGAGCATGACGTTTTGAGTTTTAAATGACAATTTTTTTTATAAATATAGTTAACTTATTAGTTTTTGCATTTATTCAAAATAACCTTAATAGATCTGACAAATTTATGTTATTAATTTACAGTTTTTGAAATATAGATTTAAATAAGTTATTTAAAACTTATAAAATATTTTTTTCTAGTTTAGAATATAAAAATATTACTTTTTGATTAAAATTTAATTAGAATCCCTGTCTGGCCTATTGAATTTAAACAATTTGGTCCTTTTAAATTTCATATGGAAAATATTACCTTGTGCATATATTCCTAGGTATTGAAAAGGTTGTAATAAAGTAGATTAAAGTTTAGTTAAGTACAATAATAAAGTGACAGCTTTACAATAAAAAAGTCATTTTTTTCACATCATAATATAATTACTATAAAAAAGAAGTTAAAGTTAGAATTAATTCTCTTATGGCTAACAGTATTATGTTGGGTTTATTATAGATCAGTAATGGAATTTTTTACTTTTAGATTTATTAAGTTATTTGATTTTTACTTCTTAATTATAAACTCATGCTTACTAATGGGTTGATTCAAAACTTTGTTTAGTTTTGGTATTTTTTTATAGTTGTTAACACTAAAATCTGGAATTTGAAAACTAAGACTGAAAATCCTGGAATTTAGAAATTTTTTAAATAAACTGGAAAAACAGTATATTTTGATCAAAAATAATTTATACATTTAATCAAAATACACCTTTATTTATATATTTGATCTGAAAGAAATTTAGAAAACCTGGAAGAAACTTCTAAAAATGGTCATCCAGATTATAATGATAAGTGTTTATGGGGTAAGTTATTTATTTTGAGTGTTATTTTCATTAAAATTCAGGCTTCCAGTTGCATTTAACCTAGCAGATTTGAAGTAAGTTGTAAAATATCTGCAATGAAATTTTTAGAGTTTCACAGGTTCAGGCTTTCTACACTCTCTTGTTTCTCAGGATAACTCTAAATAATTAAGATTTTTTCGTATAACCAAAGCTATTTTTTTCTCAAATTCAAAGCTAGTTTTTTGCCTTAAAACTTAGTTGCCACACACTTTGGGTTCTCAGGATAACTCAAGACATTTTATAGTTGTAAAACAATTTAAGATGATAAGGATATTTTAATTAATTTTTAAAACTCAGGATGACTTAGGACAGTTTTAGACTTAAAAAAGCGTCAGGTTATACTAAATATTTTTCTAAAGTTTCAGCAAACTTTTTTTTTATAGATTTATAATGAGATTCAGTTGTTCTAGTTTATAAATATTGTTATTATATACATCCATCCTGTTCAAGAACATGTTTTTATTGCATTTGAAATATTTATTTAAAATATTTAAACCTAGTGGTAGAATATTCTTTATTCTCATTAATAACATTGCAGAATATATTTAAAATTTGGAAAATAGTTATCATAAATTAAGTTAAGATTTAGATTATAGTTTCAGGGTTACTATACTATCAGGTATCTCAGAATAACTCTGAATAATTATGATTTTGTTGTAAAATTTAAACTAGTATAAAAGTTTTTTCTTAAATCCAGGCTAGTTTTTTCTTTCAAACATGGTTGCTACACATTTATGGTACTGGGGATCGAACATTTTAAAATTCTTTAAAATCTCAGGATAATTAATATAATTAAGGATATTTTTAACTTACGATGACTAAAGACAGTTTTGATTATTTTTTAAAAGTCTCAGAATAGGTTTAAGATTTTTCAGAAATCTCAGTATATACTCTTTATAAAACTAAGATCAAATTAAGTTTACCAATTTTAATCATTGATTTTCTACACTACAAATTTAGTTCAAGAACATTTTTTCTATAGATTTTAAAATACTTCTTTAAATTTTATAACCTTGTATATAGATCTAAACCAGTTTTAAAAATAACATAGTAGATTATGTAATAAATCGGATATTAATGTTTTTTATGATTTAAGTTTACACTAAAATGTGTAGTTAAATATGCAGTTAACATTAAAGTTAACAAAAAACATTCTAGTTAATAGTTTGTGTGGTGATATTTGAGTTAAAGTACAAGCTATTTCTAATATATATATATAAATAAAATTAAGATGATCACATTAAACTAGGGTTTCCCAAAGTGGGCCCAGTGGCCCCCTAGGGGGCCATGAGTAGCAAAGGGGCCAAAGGGGGGGCCATGAGGCCATAACTTGAAACTTACACTAGATATTCTCGAGTTTCAGATGAAGAGCAAAAAAAAAAAAAAAAAGGTCTTACGTGTATTATATTGTAGTTTATGAGTAATCTATATGTTGAAGGGGGCCATAAGCAAAAAAGTTTGGGAAACCCTGCATTAAACTATCCATAAACTCTTTCTTTTAATCTCAATTGATTAGAATTTTAACGGTGAATCCTCTAAACAGTATATTTATATTTATAATAAACATTTAATATAGATGGGTACATATGTAACCTTTCTTTTAACTATTAACAAAGAAAAAAAAACATGAGTTAGTTTGCCAAAGAAGCAACTAAAAATAAGGGTTTGAAAAAAGCTTAAGACAACAAAGCAGTTTTTTATTATACAGCTAATTTTTTTGACTTAAACTGTGGCAGCTCTGTTTAAGTATAAAGAATTGTGTTCTGTTATGTTATTTTGAAAAAAAAATTATAATTAAAATTTTATAAGCCCGAACTCAATTAGTTATTTAAAATTAGGCTAGTGTTTCGATTTAAAAATTTTACTTTATACTCAGGCTGACTTAGGTTAGCCTAATGAACAGAGTCTAGTTTTTTGTCTCTCAGAGGATAGAAATCTTTAGGTTTTAATGGTAGGATTAAGTCAAAAATTAAAAAAGAAAAGTTTGGCTTTTCTTTCAGATTGTAGCAATTATTAAAATATATTACAGTTTCATGATAAGATTAAAAAAAATATTTCAACAATTTTTTAATGTTCTAATGCAGTTTTATTCTTTACCAAAAGACATATTTTTGGTTATTAAGTTTTTATTATTAACTTCTTTAAATAAATTTAATTCTCACTAAATATCACTTTCTTAAGATGTGACATTAGTGGTAATAAATTTAAAAGTTACTCTTACTAGTTAGTTAAAGCTTATGAATATTTATTTTTACATGGATTTTATTCAGTATTTTTCCTGAGCGCTGATTATTATAAACTTAGTTTTTGAAGTTTTTAATTGTTCTAATACACCATGTCCTAGGCCCAAAAAGTTACAATACTATTACTACATTTTGTTTTAAATTGTTTTTTTTTATTGTTTATATAAGTAGTTCTTATATCTTATTAATAGCTTGAAATAAAACTTAATGCAGTTTAATAACTGTTCATTTCATTTTTATAATTATTAATCTTTTATAGTTCGAAATAGAATACAATACTTTATTTAGATTGTTGAAAATAAAACAGCAAATAATCATGTTCAAGTTAATAGATAAATTCAAGAAAAATGCACAAAAACGTTTTGAAGAAAATGTTGCAAAACCTTCAATAAAAGATTTCAAACGAGGTAAGAACAACTTAAAATTCTTTGTACTCTTAAAATAGTAGAACACAAATTATTTTAATTCAGCCATAGTTACTAATAATAAAATAGTTTTTTAGTAAAAATTAATTAAACATAATTTTAAGAAAATGCTATTTATTAATTCATTTTTAAATAGTAATTCGAAGAAAATGTTTCAAAACCTCTTAACAAAATATAACAAAGGTTAATAAAAGTTGAATATATTTATATATATATATAATATATATATATATATATATATATATATATATATATATATATATATATATATATATATAGAAATAACATACACAAAATAAACTTTTGCTTGGTAAAGCTGTTTCTGCGTTTAATACGCGTCCTCAGCCAAGTTTTATTTATATATATATATATATATATATATATAAAGGTTTATTTAAAGATGCAAAACTCAAAGGACTCGAGTTTCGTGACTATTCACTCATCAGCTTCAAAACAAGTTTAATATAAAGTACAAAACAAAAACTAAATCACTAAAAAAAATTGAAAATTTTTTGCATAAATAGATTATGGTAATTTAGTTTATATATATATATATATATATATATATAGAAATAACATACACAAAATAAACTTTTGCTTGGTACAGCTGTTTCTGCGTTTAATACGCGTCCTCAGCCAAGTTTTATATATATATATATATATATGTATATTTAAAGGTTTATTTAAAGATGCAAAACTCAAAGGACTCGAGTTTCATGACTATTTACTCATTAGCTACAAAACAAGTTTAAAGTAAAGTACAAAACAAAAACAAAATCACTATTGAAAATTGAAATTTTTTTGCATAAATAGATTATGGTGATTTAGTTTTTGTTTTGTGCTCAAGGTGGGCTCAGTGTGAAAAATTTAATTTATTAAGTTAAATAACTTAATTATATATATATATATATAAAGGAATTAGCTGATTGACTAAATTTATTGAATCTACCAAAGGGAGCCCACCTTGAGGGCATTTTGAACAAAAAAAAATATTTCAAGATGTAAAACTTAAAGAACTCGAGTTATGTGCTTATGCACTTATCAACGATAAGCACGAAACTCGAGTTCTTTAAGTTTTACTTCGTGAAATATACTGTTTTATACATATATATAATATAAGGTTACTATTTAAACGTTAACACCTTCTACTGAGCCAACTTGAAGGGCTTTTAAAAAATTTATTGAAAACCTAAAAAATTTAAAAGTACTGGTACATGTGTTTCGTAAAATTAGACGCCTTAATTGTCGGCCAGTTAAATTTAAAACAAAAAGCACTTAAGTAGTCAAAGATGCAAAAGTTATACAAAAAAACAAAAAACATTATGACGTAATATTGTGCATTACAAAAACTCAGTACAAAAATTGATCTACCATCTAATTTTAAACAATTAAAATTAACAAAAACAACAGTCTTATGAAACATATATATATCTATATATTTATTGTTTTTAAATAATTAGATAAATGTATATTTACTTATCTAATTATATAAAAACAATAGATTAGACAGCTGTTTCGTACATGGAATATAAAACTTTATGTACACCTAAGTAAGCTTAAGTTTATTACAGTTGTAAACAGAAATGTAGATTTTTAAATATTTTAATATTAATTATTACGTAGTAGTGGTACAGTGTTTTTACGTTTAGCTGTAATAGAAAAATACGCTGTGCATTTTAATTTATGCACTTTAGTTAGTTTAAAAAGATGTTTTAAACTTTTAGAAAAACGTTTTATACTTTAAGAAAAACGTTTAAAACTGTTGCAAAAATGTTTTTAACTACTCGTAGTTGAGGCATGGATTTTACTTTGTTTTAATATTTAGTTAGTTTAAAATTTTTCAAAATCAGCTAAACGTAAAATAAACTGTACTACTACTACGTCATAATTATTATTTAAAAATTTAAAAATCTAATTTTCTCTTTACAACTGTATTAAACTTAAGCTTACTTAGGAGTACATGAAGTTTTATAATTCATATACGAATCAGCAATCTGATCTATTGTTTTTAAACAAATAGATAAATGTTTAGCTCCAATTTAATTTGTCGAGCACTTCTGACCAGAACATTTTATAAAATCTTTAATATGTATATATAAATATATATGTTTAATTTACAGATAATACAAAAACTGAAGAAAACAAATTAGCTGTAGCTTTAAAACTGAATAAGTTGATGTTCAATGAAGATAAAAATTCTAAGATATCCTTTTGCATAAAATACAAAGTTACTAAAGATAATGTTCTGACAGTTTATAGTTTAGCTAAACTTTACAAGCTAGCGACTGTTTCTGAACTGTCCTTGATTTACATAGTACGTTGTTTTCCCATGGTTGTTGAAAATCAAAACTTTTTGCTCTTGGATTTTACTATGGTCGCGAAAATACTTAAAAGTTCTGAATTAAATATTCACTCAGAAGTTGAAGTATTTGATGCAGTAATTACTTGGTTAAAACACAACAGTGAAGAACGTATCAAATATGCAAAACAATTGTTACTAAAAATCCGACTTTCTTTATTATCAGAAGATGCATTGAAATATGTTTTAGATAAAACTTCGTCATTTTTTAGCAATAATGAAATTATGAGCGTACTGAATGAAGTTATGACTAAAAAAGAAACAAGTTTACAAAACAAAATAAGTAGTTATGCTACAAATAGGTGTTGTAGTCAAAAGCAGTTTAGTTTATTATCATGTGGTGGGTACGATAGTATAACAAGAAAAACAGTCAAGGATGTACACCAAGTTAATGGAAGTAATCTAAGCAACGTTTTACGACTACCTTCAATGGTTATTGAGAGAAAAGGTTTTGAAGCTATTTGTTTAAAAGGAGAACTTTACGTTTTCGGTGGTACTAATAATGCTCATAATTTGGTAAAATCAGTTGAAAAATATTCACCTTCTAATAATAATTGGACTGTAGTAAGTAATATGGTTGATGAACGTCGGTACTTTTGTGCTTGTGCATTTATGGATAAAGTATATATTTTTGGAGGTTCTTTTAGTGAAGAAGAGAAAACAACTAACTCTTGCTTACAATTTAATACAAAAAAAGAACATTTTTCTGACATAAGTTGGAAAGAAGTAGCTAGAATGAAAGAAACAAGAAAGTATGCAGCTTGTGTTGTTTTTCAAGGAAATATTTTAGTTTCAGGAGGAATGGATAGTGATGATAATGAATTGAACTCAGTAGAATCATATGATGTATTTGCTGATAAATGGTCACCAATGCCTAATATGGTAAATTATTATTTTTTTCACAGTTTAGTTACTCTAAAGAATAAACTATATGTTATTGGCTGTGGAACGAATGGTTGTGAAGTTTTTGACAATATCAATAGAATATTTGTTGAACTAAAATCAAGTTACAATCGTTACGCTATGAATAAAGCTATGTCAATTGGAAATAAAATAGTAATATTTGAAAATCACAATTCATCAGTTTTTTGTTATGATGTTGATAATGATGAATGGTCAAAAGAATCATGTGAAGTAACAAAAGGTTTTAAAGATTTTGCATGTGCAAAGTCACTTGGTATTGATAGAATCGTTTAAAAAATAATGTATATTGTAGAATTGCTTTTAAAGATTAAACTAAACTTGAACTTAATATTTTTTCTTGATTACTTAATAAATACATATTAACTCAGGTTTTTTGATATTATATAATACAAAAAGTAGAAGTTTTAACCTTTTGATATAGTTTTTAGATATATTTAAACTTAGTATTAAATATAAATAAATTATTGTAAGTGTATGACAAAAGGTAATAAAATAGCTACGGTCTAAAAATACTTTGTATTATAAATATTGTAAGGAGCATTTTCTTAAAGTTTTATGTAGTTATCTTAAAAATCATAGAAGAAGATAGATTTTTAGTGATATATTATATTTTTGCAGTTCTAGTTTGCACCTCTCATTAGTAATTTTTTGTTGCCACAGACTTTGATATGCTAAATCTCAAAAACTATTTCGATTTTTTCAAAACTGTAAAAATACTTTTATAGCTCAGTTAAAACTGTAGTTGTAAAACTGTTAGTTAAAGCATTTTTATACACTTATAAATTTATTATACTATCAACCACTTTTTATATTTCAAAATTTATCAACACTTAAAAAAATTTTTTGCGACTTCAAAAATTCTTTGTTCTTTAAAAAATGTAGTAGTTAGTTATTTGATATATTAAACTTTTACCTATTTGTATTGTAAAAAGGCTAAAACAAATTCTGTAAAATAATTAATGCTCAGATACTTTAATCAATTTCATTATTAGTAATTTATTAGTCGTTTACATCGTTGTCGCTTTAAAAGCGTAAAAATGTATAATTTCCATCAAACCAATCTTTTTTTTTTAGTGACAAAAATAAAAAGCTATTATTTTGCTGTTAATTAAGCTTAAACACATAACTAAAATATCATCTTTTAAAAAAGTAAACAATATTTAAGAAGACAAGATGAAAAAATTAAATTTTCAAACTACATTTCAGTCATAAAAATATTCTGAGATTTTGGAGATTTATTCACAAAATTTTAACACACACCCGAGGTTTCAGTAAACTTAAAGAAGTTTAACCTAGTTGATTTTCCTCTAATTTTTTAAAAGCGTTTGGCAACCCTGCATAAAACAAAGTTTAGAAAATAAAGAAATAATTTTACACTAGTTCACTTTAGCAGGGAGGGTTATTTTCGCACGAAAGTAAAAAACAAATAGAAATATTAACTATTATGAAGTTTACGGATTGAAGGTCTTAATGACAGAATAAAAAAAATATACATCTTCAAAGTTTACAAGCAAACAATTGTCAACCGGGTTAATAGCGATTAAAATAAATTTAAGTTATTAAATAATTATTCCGTTCAAAAATTACCCTTTTTTCAAAATAGACTTTAATCATTTAAAATAAATTGGTAACTTTTTAACAGTTGTAAAGAACTTAGCTTTATAAAAAAAATGTTTTTAAAACTTAGCTGAATAAATAGCGGGCTTAAAAAAACTGTAACTAGCTTTAAGTCCTTTGGTTATAAACGACATTCAAAGAAAAAAAATAAGGATGAATGATTTAAGTTTTATGTATAAATTGCAGCATCTTTAAATAATATTCGATTAAGTTTAAAACTAAAGAACTATAAGTTCACTTTCGTTGTTGAAAAAGTATAGCAAAAAAGTTTAATAAAATAAGTTATTTACCTACCGAGGGTAACAGTGATAGTAAAAAAACTAACCCGTTCAAAAATATCTCCGCTCAAAATTGTCTGCTCATGCAAATGACCCTTTGTGAAATTTTGTCTCCTTGTGCAAATTTGACAGCTACCCCTTAATTATATGTATGCTGCTTTATTATAAAAATAAAAATAGATTTACCTTAAAACAAAATCATTCATAACTGTTAGAACTTATATAGTCGTGCAGCCCTTTAAATTTAAAATTTTGACAAAAAAAAATAATATTTACAGCATTTGTTAGCCGTTTGCTGTAAGCCTCATTGCCAACATAATTAAGATAATCTAATCTGACAACTACAGAAATTTCGTTATGAAAACAAGCAGCCAGGACTTTCACAATCAAATAAAAACTTGCTTTAAGAAGTTATAACTTAAGAGCAAAAATAACGAAATTTAATACTTTTTATAATTTAAATAATTTCTTACGTAGTTTTTGTTACTTACTTCAAAAATTTTAAATGTAATTATTACTGTAACAGTAACTTATCGTAATTATTACGATAAGTTGCTTTAAAAAAATACTTTTAACAAAATTATCTATAACAAAAATAGTTTTTGTACTTAAAATAAAATTCAAGTAAAGTAGTTCTTAGAAAGTTAAAAAGATTTTTTTTTAATTTTATGTACTACATATTTACCCTTACAATAAATATGTTTTTAGTAAAGTTTAAAACAAAATACTATTGAAAGTGTTTTTATATGATTAAGATTTTATTACAAACATGTATTTTAACATTTTTAATAAGGTTTTGAGAAATTAAATTATACCCTTTGTATAAATTTTCACATATGAATGGCAAAAGAAAAAGTAACTAAAACAGTTTAAAAATTTGTTTTAGGGAACTACTGACTATACCATAAGTTTTTTAAGATAAACATTTTCTATGGATTATTATTTAAACATCCCTTTTTAAAATAATAATTTATTATTTTGATAATTATAACTACTTTTAGTATTCAGTTTTAAAATATAACAAAAGTTAGTTTTTCTAATAAAAACTTAAATAAGAATTAATGAAAATAAAATCCTAAATTATTTGTCTTAACATATTTTTATAAGTAATTTACTTTTTACAGTTTTTAATGTTTTCAAGGGTCACTGGTTTCTCTATTTAAGTTTGTGATTTAAGAATTTGTTTTTTTTTTATTTGAAATAATTAAATTACTTTTGAAGTAGTATATTTCAGAGAAAAATCAGTTGCTTGCTAATACTTTAAAAATTTAGAAATAAGTTTGTGTATCTAAGTTTAAACTTTATTAAATATTTTTACGAACAGAATTAACAATACACTAAACTTCACTGTTTTGTTGTTCACAGATCTCTAGATTAATAAAAAGAAATGTTTGAACAAAAAGTTTTTCTATACAGCTTAGTTTTAATTTAACTATAACTATTAAAGCATCAAACTAATTTTAGTCACAATAAAAACAAAAAATAGATTACTTTAAATAGTTTAAATTATATACTAATTTGTCTTCTTTGCACACATTTTTTAAGTAACTTAGAAACACACTCAGGATACTAAGGATAAATTAGAAAAATTTAAGTTTTTTAAAACATCTGGACATCTCACACTTATTTAAATCATTTTTAAAGTCTCAGAATGATTCAGGCATGTTAGTTTTTGTTTTTACCAAGCAAAGTTTTAATATTTTTGATAATATTAGTCAACTTTTTTTTATAAATATTAAATGAGTTTTAAGTTGCATACTAATATTTTATTGCAAATTATATTTTTAGATTCAATTTTTATTTATTAGTTTAATAAGTTATTTTAATTACTTAAGTAATCTGTAAACGTCAAGTTGACCAAGGACAATTGTTGGTCACTCAGGATATTTTTTTCTGTTTTTAAATGAACTGATAATGTTTACTAAATAAACAAAAGATCGTTTCAATTATACTGTTTCGTGAAAGACTAATAAAGTTGTTTTAAAATGGTACCTAACCACCTTTTGTTTTTATTTAGTCAAATCACTAAAAACTGTCCAACTTTAAAAAACAAAAGGGGAAGACTACTTTTCTTTCATAATGTTTATTACGAATTTTTAGTTTTCCACTATAGTACAAAGTTTTAAATAAAAACGATAAAACGGAAACTCCATGAGTATTTCAAATTAAAGTGTTTTTATAAAAAATAAGATTTTAATAGTGTTCTTACATTCCAATGTTTTGAAAGGGTAATAAATACTTTATGTATTTATATTTTTGTTTCTAAAAAATCAAAAATGATAACAGTTTAATTAAACTCTTGAGTTTATAAAAGAGTTTTATTTTAATACATTATTTTTTAACTTTCCACTTTAACTGATATTAAAAAAAGGTATTTTTTTAACTTTTGTTTTTATGAGTATTAGCTAAAAATCAATGAAAATAAAACATGAATAAGTATTGAAACAACTGAAAATAATTAAACTATTATTTTTAGCTTTGTTTAAAAAAAATTAACTAAAGCATCCTCAAGTCATGTCTGCTGAAAGAATATTGGACCACATTGATGATAAAAGAAAAAAACTCAAAGATGACCATGAAAAATTAACAAGCTTTGAAGGAACTTGTAAAAATTCAGTAGTTGATTGTTTTATAAACAAAAGCATGAAGTTTTTTACAAAACAATTAGATGATAAAAGTGTACGAGCTTACAACACTTTCAACACTACAGGTAAGATAATTTAAACAATACTTAAACATTGATAATTTTTTTCAAATATAGTTAAATTTTTTTTTCTTATAGTATCAATGTTTTAGTTAGAATAATGTCGTGATACTTAAAAATTTTAGTAAAAAAGAACTTAATACTCACATTAGATGCTATAAAAAGGTTTAAAAGTTTTGAATATATAAACTACTTTAAAGTGTAAAATTAACAAATATAAATAAAACTAAATGTAATAAGGGAAAATAAAGGACTATAGATCTATATTAAAGTTAGTATTGAATTTTGTATAAAAGCTTAAAGTTTGAATCAAAATTATTTATTTTTTATAGTAATTTATCTAAGTTTTTAGACATAATTTTAAATTTTATCATCGTATTAACTTACGTTTTTACTGTGAAGCAGTACTTAATTTGCAATGTTACTGAAAATAGCGTTTTTTTTTGTTAGTTTTTAGCAACAATTAACTTATTTATTTGTTTTTGACTTTATTAACGATAGTTTAAAAAGATTAAAATTTTAATTTTTAAGTATTTACAAATTTTTCTTATGTATTGTTTTTCAGATAAACCAAATATCACAGAATACGAAACTGCACGTTCTATAAAAATTAATAAGCTTTTGCTAAGAGAAAATACAAAAACAAAGTTTAGGAAAATCATTCGAGACAAAATAGCTGTTAAAAATGTTTTAAATTTTTACAGTTTAAGTAAAATTTACAATTTAGCTTCAGTTTGTAAATTTTCATTCATTTATAAAGAACGTTGCTTTTCAATGGTAGTCGAAACTCAAAACTTTTTACATTTAGACTTTAGTATGGTTGCTAAAATACTTTCAAGTTCACAATTGAATATTCACTCAGAAGTTGAAATATTTAATGCAGTAAATGATTGGTT
Organism: Thalia democratica; assembly: GCF_965202585.1. Lineage (NCBI taxonomy): Eukaryota > Metazoa > Chordata > Thaliacea > Salpida > Salpidae > Thalia > Thalia democratica. Next base: position 114,645,472 of record NC_139165.1, on the reverse strand, counting down.
GAATCATAACAGTGAAGAACGTATCAAGTATGCAAAGCAACTTTTACTAAAAGTCCGACCTTCTTTGTTATCTGAGAAAGCTTTAAACCATATTTTAGATAAAACTTCGTCATTCGCTAGAAATAGAAAGGAATATAAAGAGTATTTTAACACAATAAAAAAAAGTTTGTTAAAAAACAGCAAATTATTTAATAACAGTTCAAGTAAAAATAATACAAGCAGATATTGTAATCAAAACTATTTTAAATTCTAATTTGTGGTAGAAATGAGTGGAATTGTAGTACTAACTTAGCAAATGTACAAAAAATTGATGGAAGAAATTTAAGCAATGTACAAAGTCTACCCCATATGAAAATTGAAAGAGAAAATTTAAGAGCTGTTTTTTTGAAAGGAGAAGTTTATGTTTTTGGTGGTTGTAATAGTAAAAATAACTTTGTAAATATAGTAGAAAAATATTCACCTTCTACTAAAAAATGGATTGAGGTAATTGAAATGTTTGATGTTCGTAGACATTTTTGTGCTTGTGCATTTATGGATAAAATATATATAATTGGTGATTGTTACTATAATGATTTTCCAGAGAAATCTAGTTTACAATTTGAAGCAAAAAAAAACTGTTGGAAAAAAGTTTCTGGGATGTTTGAAAAAAGATTTTTTTCAGCTTGTACAGTTTTTCAAGGAAACATTGTTGTTTCTGGTGGAATTGATTATACTATAGGCAATCTAAACACAGTAGAATCATATGATGCATTTGCTGATAAATGGACATCAATGCCTAACACAATAAATGTACACAGTCATCACAGTTTATTTACTGTAAAAGAAAAGTTAATAGTTGTAGACCGTGAACATAATAGATGTGAAATTTTTGACAATGTTTGTAAAAAATTTGTTTCTCTTAAACATCAACTTAATATTAATCGTTGTGAGTCTGTAGCAATAGGTAACAAAATTGTAATACTTCAAGCAGCAAGATCATCAATAATTTGTTATGATGTTGATAAAGATGAATGGTCTGAAAAATCATGTGAAGTAACTAAATGTATTCAACATTTTGCTTGTGCAAAGTTACCTTTGTTTTAAAATATTTTGTTGAAATATACTGCTTACTAAGTAGCTTTTTTAAATTTGAAAATAAAAAGTTTAGTTTTATAAAAGAATGATGCAAAAATAATATAGAAAATATAAATTTGTATAATGTTTTTCTTTGTATTTTAAATCTAAAACTTTAAATGCCTTAAATTCTAAACTTATGAATTTTTGTGAATTTTCTAAAAACATATAAAGTTTTATATTTTAACTGACTCTTTGTTTAGTCTATACTCCGGTAATATTCTATATATATTTTTTTTTAGCAACATAAGTTATAGTAAAAATTGTTAATATATATGTTTAATTATTGTTCCATGAAAAAAATGATTAGTTATTCTATATCTAAAACAATATTAAAGATCAAAAAAGTTAAGAATATTAATTTTTCTTGTTTAAGTTTTAAGCCGACTGTCAAACAAAATTTTTACAAGATTAATGTGTTTTTTAACATTTTATCTTTACTAAGAAAAACTACAAGGTCAAAAAAATCGTAAATTAAATATTAAGCATTTAAAAATCAGACTCTTAATTTTTTCTTATCTAAATAAAATAAATAGGTTGGGTTTTTATTAACTAGTATTATACGACAGTTATACGTTCAAAATTTAAAGGTTTAATTTAAATACCTTTTGTATGTTGGTTGTTCACTGCCTTATGACTGACGTTAGCTGATGAACTTCCTACATGCCAACCATTTTTCTTTAAGTATACGCTTTAAGTATAAAAATAAACTGTTTATTTTGATTGAAGTAACGAATTCAATTAAATTTAAGAAAAGTTTTAATAGAAATTTTAACTCAGTACTGGCTAATGCAGTTTCAATAATACTTAAACAATTGTTCTTCATATACTATAATTAAGAAAACATACCTTTTTTAAGTATTAGGAAATAACTATTTTAACCGTTTCTATTAAAAATGAAGAATTAAAAGTTTACCGTGGTTTCCAGAAAATTCAAACTTATATTGGAGAAATACATTTGTAATGAAAGTTTACAGGAAAAATAAGGTGTCAGAAAAATTTTACAAGAAGTTTATAACTTACACTAAATAATCTTGACCCTTCAAATAATTGAATGTTTGAAACTTTCGTCCCATGTGCATGCGAATCTGTGAAAAATGAAACATGTCACGAAAAAGCTAAAAACGTTTATTTTTAATGAGGACGTGAAGCCTAAAGGTGAACAGTCAATTATTTATTATCACCTCCTCAACAACCCTGTTTTCGCTGAAAACTACCTGGATAACAGGTTCAAAATCCTATCTAGAGCAAGAAACACCTACCATCTCTCAGTTCTAGATTCTTTTTTTTTTAGAACTCGCGAGCCAATAGTTTGCAAAAACAGAGATTTTTACAATTTTTTAAAAATATTAGAACTAGTCAGCCTGACTAAAAAATATAAATTCAAATTATCTTGAGTTATACTGAGTTAACCTGAGATATTAGAAAAAGTTTAAATATATGATTATATTAAAAATGAACTTATTTTGAGTAATCTGAGTGTCTTGAATATTCAGAGTATGTGATAACCCTGTAGAAATATTTTTCTAAATTAATACTTAATGGTAATTTTATGCCACTAAAAAATATATACTATTATTGTTTCAATTAAATTTATATGTCCTGATGTTAAAGGGGTCTTAACAAGGCCTAAGAAGTTCTCATAATAGAACTCTATTACAGGATTCAGGTCGGCAAATATACAAAAAACTTGACATTCTGTTACAGTTTCTTCTAAAATTCCAGAAAAGATGTAAATATTATTTTTTTAATTTAAAAAGAATACTCTTATAAATTGTTTTTTATTTAGAGATGACGTTCTTTATCAAATTTGACTAATTGTTTAACAAATATGATTTTATAATTTCAATAATATATAACTAATAAAAAACCAAAACTAATGTAAAAATGTAAGTAAAAAAAATGTTTATATATTTTTTTAAATTTATTCAAACTAAAACTTTATACAGTTACTTTTAAGGAACAAAATTTTCTAAACTATTATAAGAGAATGACATAATTTTAGTAAAAATTAATAATTATCTATGTAACTTAACATATTCTTTTAAATTTTATAAAACAAAATAATGAAAGCAAATTTTTATTTCTAGTTTTCTTTAGCTTACTTGTTTTGTATCTAACAAAATTATGTTTTTTTCTAATTAGTTGAAATGACACAAGCAGAAACCAAACCAGTTTTTCTGTACTAAATTGTTTTAAACCTTTCAGTTATTATATATTGCTTACTGTTACGAATGCATAAACATAGGTTTTTATATTTTTTTATTTAAGACAATTTTTTATTTTCCACTTCTATTATGGTAATAGTTGTGGTTATCAAACAATGGGTTATTACTGTTATTTTGTCAAATCAGAGAATGCTTAAAACAACAAACACAAAACATTTCATAATATTTATATTTATTTAAATAAAAAGTATTTCCTGAAACAAAAGAAAAGTAATCTCTAAAAAATTTTAACGAATACAATTTAATTCCTTTTAAATAAAGTTGAAAAATTTCAGATATAAACTACAACACTTTGACCAACATTTTTTTTTTCTTTTTTATAATGTTTTATCTTCAGAAAATGTGAAAGATTCTACGTGTTATTGCCTACGTTACATTGTTACACTTTATAGTGTTTTGAAGTCGAAAGTGGCTTCCTTTCTTTCATTTCTCTTAAATTATTCAAACCACTTAAATTCAATGAGAGCGCTGTTGTTTGTGAGTTAGTTGCAGAGCTTTTTTATCGATTACGTTTTTAGTTGTTGTAGCCTGGCGATAAAGACGTTTAGTTATAAAGAGTTATGTTTCTCACTTTTGCTTTTGAGCAAAGTAGTTTATGTTATGTCATTTTTATAGCAGTTTGTTGAATTGTGTTTCATCGTATTTTTATTAAATTTTAAATACTTATTTGTTTCTGAGTCAGAATTTCTTTATAATATAAATTTAAGTACTAAACATGAATGAAACTTCTGAAAAAAAATCATCAGGTTAGCCACTGGTTTTTAAGAAGTTTCTTCCAGGTTTTTAAAAATACTCGTCTATGGGTTTATTTCTAGTTTAAAATTAAGTTTAAGGTTAAAACCTGTGTGAAAATGTATTTAAAATTAGAAAAACACTGTAAAGGTACTTTGAGTTGGTAATGACAAGTTTTTTAATCTTTTTAATAGATTTTTGTTTTAAATAAAAGTTTTAGTTTTTAACATGACTGTTTAAAATTTAAGGACTTTTATGATTTTTGTTATAATTTCTATATTTTCAGGGTTTGATCAAAATTTCTTAAATTGAAGATTTTTCCAGGATTCCAAGTTTTATGGCCACCCTGATTTATCTACCTGTAAATGAAAAAAGTATAATGAATTGATTTTTGATAGCACTTATGTCACAACATATTAATTAACTTAACTTAATTAAGGTTCAAGATATGATCGCGTGTTTGGATTGTTGAGTGTACTTTTGATACTTTCTTTGAATTTTGAGCTTAATAGTTTTCACATGTGTGTTTTTAGACTTTAATATTTTACCTTTTGAGTATTCGCCAAACAACATGTAACCTGGGGATATTTTCATTCAAAAAAAATATAACTTATTTTTAATTACTTTACTTTTTTTAATTAATTTTCATAGAAAAGTAGAATTAAACATGAATAAAATTTCTTAAAAAACTCATCAGGGTGGCCCTTGGTTTTTAAAATTAATCGTTTTTTGGTTTATTTTTAGTTTAAAATTAAAAATTATGTTAAGTAGTTTTCAATTAAAATAAGGAACTGCTAAGCTACTTTTAATGTGTTTTTAAATAAAAGATATTGATATGACATGAAGTTTAATTTTATATCATAGTATTTTGTGTCAAACCAAAGTTTTAGTACTTACAATTTAAAAATTGTTTAAAACTCCAGATTTTAAATGATTTTTGTTAGAATTCAATATTATTCAAATTTTATTTCTAATATTTCTCTAATTCCAGGTTTTGTTTTAAGTTTTCCATATTTTGTAGACACCCTGACTTATCCTTGTAGATTGAAGATTGAGACTGATGTTTTTCAAAAATTATGAAATAAAATCATTAAATTTTAAAAAATGTTATAACTCTTTGTAATCATTATATGCTAAAGTATTTAATCTTCAGTAATTTAACAAAGTTGCATAACTATATTTTCATAGAAAACATAAGTCTCATAGTGGACTTTTTATAAGAGTGTTTTATTACTATCAACATTAGCTTAAAACAGTCAAAGTAAAAAAGAATTATATATAAATAAATGAATTAAAGGACTTTTTGTTAGAAATAATTATTAATATAAACAAGGGTTCTAAAGTTTTAGTCAAAAAACTCTATTGAGTGACCTCTTTTTTAACTAAGTCATCCTGAAATTTTTGTAACTTAAAAAAAAAACTTTTAAAGTTCACTAAAAAACAACTTTTTCAATAAATTGGGTGTAAAATAAAAAAATAAATTTCAATTAATTCAACTATTTGTCATTCAAATTATGAAAAAATAAACTAGGATTTTTATTATTTTAAAAACAATTCTCAGTTTTTTTATTAAGAACATAACTATTTTGAGCCTGCATGATTTTAAAAATCAAATTTAAATTATTCTGAGTTATACTGAGTCATCCTGATAATTTAAAAATTTTAGAAATAGTTTGAGTAATACGGAGTATCCTGAGTGTGTGGCAACCCTGTACAAATATATTTTTGAAATTTAATACTAATACTGATAATTTGTGTCACTAGGTATTTGTATACTAATTTTGTTTCAATCAAATTCGTGTGGCCTGATGATTCAGGGGTCTTAATTAATTAGGGATTTAAAAATCTCTGATGTATACAATATTCTAAGGTTCAAGCCTTGTGTTTGGCAAATATAGAACAATTAAACCTGGTTTTTTTACTGTTACATTGGTTTCTGCTAGAATTTTACAAAAAATATTATAAAGTGTTTTATTTTTAAACCGAAAATAATTATAAATTTAATTTTTTTTAAAGTTAAAATTGACATGCTCTATTAACTTCTAGTAAATTTTTTCACATTTATGATCACATAAATTCAATATTGACAAAAAACTCGAAATATTTTAAAGTTAATACAAATATAAAACGGTTATAAATTTGAGTTTATTATCTTTTTTCAAACTTCTAACTTTAGAAGCTTTTAAAAGTACCAAACTTTATACAGATTGACAAACTTGTGGTAAAAAAGTTATACTTATTTATATGATTTAAAATAACAATTACATTTTTTTAAATAAAAAAAACAGTAAATTCTATGTAGTTTAATACTTCTAGAAACCCATTATCATTATGTTATGAGCTGTGGCTACTGAACTAAATGGCTTTTTTGGTTTTTTTTCAATCAGTGACTTGTTAAAACTGCAAACACAACTCAATAAATAACATTTATGTTTATATCAATAAAAATTATTAACTTAAACAATAAAAAAATAATCTCTAAAAACTAATCAACAAAAAAAATTATGCTGAAAATAGAAGAAAATTTCAATCATAAATTACAACACTGTGTCCGACAAATATTAAACAGTTAATTTCAAAATGCTTGATACTAGGGAACCTACACACAAAAAAATAAAATTTTTTATTAACATCACGATTCTATTGACCATTTATTTTTGTTTACATCGTAACAATTTACTGTAAATGTGTTGTTTTGAAATGTGGATGTGTTATCCCTGATTTTTGCTGAGTCATCAAAAGTTTCAATTTTCTTGTATTTATTAATTCCATATCTATTTGCCACAATACCCAAATACATCATAAAATAATCAAAGATTAAACTTTATAAATCAAAGATAAAAAAACTAATAAAATAATTTATATTTATGATTAAAAAATTTTATTTTGCTGACTCAGCAAATACTAAATAATACACCTCCACGTTTAAAAAACGCTCTGTTGAAATATTGTTGTTCTGTTTTCCATCGGAAAAGCTTAATTCAAAAAAAAAATAGGCGGGTTGTGGTTTAAGAGCAATTTTGCTTTTGTAAAATTTACTAAAACTATAGAACAGTTTCTTTTAACACCAGTATCAATTAATTTCTATTTCACAACAACTAAATTTTGGTTACTATTACCTTTTATCATATCAGGTATTGATGACAATTTATCAGTAAACATGTCATTTAACTATACTTTTTTTAGTTGATCTTTATTTTTATTACTAACACCTGAACTAGCAATATTTCCTTTAAAACTGGGCAAGCTTCGTTAATTCTTGTGATATACAGCAAAGTTGTTTCATTTTATAATAAACTTTAAACAGGAGTTAGTTATTAAACTGATATCAACTGCAATATTTTGATAAAAACTTGTAAATTTAAATATTTTATCTATAAATGTACAATTCCAAAAATTTCAACGATTATCAAAATGCTATTATGTTCTAAGTGTTAGTAGATTTTAATTATTTTTAAATAATAGGTAAACAATTTTTATAAACAACAATTTTTAAAAAATTTTTGATATTATCAAAAACGCCTTAATAAAACTTTTTTTCTTAAATTTAAATACTTCAAAACGTACTTGAATTTTTGTTATTGAAGACATTTCTTTAGTTCTCAAAATTTCTTCTATCAATTTTATTTACTATTGCAAGATCAGGTACTCTACATTTTATGCAACATATCAATAAATTGAACTTGTTAAGGTCACAATACAATACCTACTTGTACAATAACTACTTGTACTGCTTAGAAATTATTCTTGCTGGCAATAAAAGTATTTTCTTAATATCCCAATATATTCTCGTGAGCTAGAGAATGAAATTGTTTTGATTACAATAACTATTTGTACAAAAACTAGTTTTACTGTTATGTGAAATAAGTTTTGCTTGCTATGTTAGTATTTTAATAATATCTTAATACATTCTTTTTTGTTAGAGAATGATGAGTTTTAATCTAAAACATGAATCAATGAAAAATTAGACAATAAAGCTATTTTTTTTATTATGAATCTTTTTGCATATTTACAATGGTTTTTATTGATTTCTTTTAACCGATTATTTGCTTAATCAAATATCTTTACTTCTGTGTGAGTATTTCAAAATTATTAAGTATTTTTAAACCAAAAGTAGGATCTAAATTAAAACAAGTTTTAGGTTTCAACCAGTAGTGTTGCCTTGTTTTTTTTAGGAGGTGCAAACATTGAAAATAAAAACTTTAAACTTGTTTTTCAATTAGCCAAGACCTTTTTTAATAATACTACTGGAACATAAGTCACCAGTAATATTACGAAAAAAATTACAAGACACACAGTTTCAATAAAACTAAAACAGTTTCAAGCAATTTTTGTCAGTAAAACACAAAGTTTACAAGAGATCAAATTTTAAAAAAATTGTTTGGGAACAAAGCAATCATGAAGTAATCAAATATTATCAAAATATAAAAGCAATTATACTATCAATAATTACTTAAAATCATCTAAGCTTGCTTACATTACAACCTATCTATATCGCGTTATAACTAAGCATCCATCCTAAGACGATTTATTGAAACTTTGGCTTTGCTTAAACCTTCTTTGAAACTTTTACGTGAAGTAGATAGTTATCCAAACAGTTGGAATATTTTTATAGTTTTTAATAATTTTAAAAGAGTATATTAATTATTATGGACTTTATTATTACTATGTTTTATCTAGGCCTAGTAACAGCTAATTAGCTAGAGACTAGAATGAATTTAAGAAGGCAAATATATGACATCATTTTCTAGTTGTCCTTTGTTTAAACCTTACAAACCATTAGTTTAAAGAAACCTAAATTGTAACTAATATCAAATTAATTTCTTGAATAGAACCTCATTAAGTTGTTTAATGTCAAGTCTGGGTAATGACCTGAACCAGCTTATACTACTGAAAGAGCGGATATCTAGCTCAATAAATAAAAATTAAAAGGGACGTGACCCGGTCTACTTAGCAGACTGTGTAGATCACCAATGGGGTGGATATAAGGGCATCGAGGTAATCTAGTCAGACCGCAAAAATCTTAAAGAGACTATAACAGCTTGTTCAAAGTTGTAAGTTTCATTCTTAAAATTGATTTGTAAAGAGCTGAGATTACCAAAATACTAGTAGGCGCGAAAAACTCATATAAATGCAGAATGTGAAAATAGTATTGTTCGAATATCATAGAATTAGCAATATACGGAATCAAGTCATATTAAGAAATTTATAACGTGTCTTGAAGTTTCTTTATTCATTAGGCCTTTTAACAAAAATATCAAATATTCAAGCCGTAATTAACATGTTCGAAAAAATTTGTAAGTACAACGATATCGAAAAGCTAAACCTTAGAGACAAAATAAAATTTGTCTTATTTTCTAATATATTACCTTTTAAACATACTTCTTTTTTAATTTAACTAGAATCAAACACAGATCAACTGGATGTTGTTAACTCAAAGTTATTTAAAAAAATTCATCTAGAAAAATCTACAAATATATAAAAAGAGTCCAATGAAAAATCTATAAATATTGTAACGGTTTATTAAAAAAGGATAGACCTTTATAAATAAAAACTATAGATTTTAGTAAAATTCCAAACAAAATATTTTTTTTTTAAACTGTAAAGTAAAATTTAATAGAACATGCCTTGTTTAAATATAAAACAATAATAGTTTTAAGTCGCTAATTTGAAGATAATATTAGTCTTAAATTTGTTAATTACATATTTTTTTGTAAAGTTAGAGTGTTTGCCTAAATTGGAGATGCTCTAAGCTATCGATACTCTTACTGTAATAAAACATCAAATTTGTGGAATCCAGTGATGTATGTATGTTAAACATTATGTATGTTAAACATCTAATTAAACATTTTTAGTGTTTTACTTCAGCCTTGGAGTTTCTTAAATATAATAGTTTCGAATTCTGATAAACGTTCGCATATTTCAACTTATAGTGTCAAGCTGTAGAATTTTTACAAAACTTACTTGTACTGTAGTAAAAACACTACTAATGTAATAATTAATTGCATTTAATAATTGCCAAGTTAGATTTACCTATAACCTAACAGTAATAAAAACTTTACCATTTTAATATACATGAAAAACTCAGTTATAAGAAAAAGGTTTATCATTTAATTACACAAAACATGTTAAAATAATATTTTAGCCGACGTTTGCTGAAAATTTTCTAAAACTATGAAAACAGTAATAATTTTTTTATTGTTCCCACCAGCAGAGAAGGTTATAAATTTTTGCATGCTAAAACTTAGGTTGAGCTATAAATATAATAATAATTTTTCGTTAATTAAATAAACATTATCAGTTCTTACTCAAATAGATTCTATTTCAACAAGAGTTGATAATTTCTGTTTAATAAATGAAAGATCTTTTCAATGTTATTGTTTTGTAAAATATTGAGACAGTGGTTATTTAATAGTTCTTAAGCGTTTTTTTCCTTTATTTAAACTCTATTAATGCTGTAATTCAACCGAGGTTTTCTGAAACATGTAGAAAGTTTGAAAATAGTAAGTTTTAATTAAAAAGTTCCCGTTTAAATAACTTAAGTTTTATCAAGGGTTTCGTAAATAATGCGGCTGATAAAAGATACATTTGCCCAACAGCAAACATACAACCAACCTCTATTTTGTAACAATTATTTATAGCTAATATAACATACAAAACTTTCATGTATTTAAAGCACTAAGTAAATATTTTAATTTATAAAATACTAAAAAAATATTTTACTTTTAAATTTTCCTAACAAAATAAAAAAAACATAACAGTCAAACTATTTAATGTTTCATCATATGGTTTATTAAACAAAAAAAAAGTAACGTTATAAATGTTATGTCCTAGGAGCTGGTGCACGACGAATCTTTTAACTTTCGAATTGCAGACCAAAGATACCTTTTAACGCTTTGTCCAGAACAAATATAATATATTTCTTATATAAATATATATACAAAATACATAAACTTTAACTACTGATCTAGACGTCGAATAAAATTGTAAAGTCTTCAGTCTATTTTAACTTAAATACGTTTCAATACTGAGGTAATTTAGCACAAGAAAATTCTTTAAGATCTTTTGTTATTCCACATGATTCTTCAGACCATTTATCTTTATCAACATCATAACAAATTAATGATTTTTCGGCATTTTGAAGTATAACAATTTTATTTCCAACAGACATAACTTTGTTTAAATTAATATGACTGTTAGGTGATTTCAGAGCAATAAACTTTTTATAAACGTTGTCAAACACTTCAAAACTATCTTTTTTTTTACCGATAACAAATAATTTATTTTTCACGACTACTAAACTGTGATCATCATGACTATGTATCATGTTAGGCATTGATGTCCATTTATTAGCAAATACGTCGTATGATTCTACTGAGTTTAAAGCATTATCACTGTATCCACCTGAAACAACTATATTTCCTTGAAAAACTACGCAAGCGGCACCCCATCTAGCTACACTCATTCCAGAAATTTCCCTCCAACTTTTTTCTGACCAATTTTCTTCTTTTGTATCAAATTGTTGGCAAGAGTTAGTTGTTTGATAGTTATTAAAAAAATGACCACCAAGTAAAAATATTTTATCCATAAATGCACAAGTACAAAAGTACCGACGGTTATCAACCATATTAGTTACAACACTCCAAATATTATTAATAGGTGAATATTTTTCCACCGATTTTACCAAATTTATAGCAGCATCAATACCACCAAAAAAATATATTTCTCCCTTTAAACAAACAAGTTTAAAATAATATCTTTCATTTTTCATTGGAGTAAGATATTTAATACTGTTTACAGCATTTCCATAGTATGGTTGTAAATTACTCACAACTTTTTTTATTTTATCATTTAAACTACCACAAGTTAACAAGTTATATTTATTTTGGTTACAATACCTACTTGTAAAATAAATATTTGACTTATATTGATAGTAATATTTGTTAATAAAAGTATTTTTCAACATGTTAACACAATCATTAATTTCAGAAAGTAATGAAACTTTATCTAAAACATATTTTAATGCCTGTTCTGACAACAAAGGAAGTCGAACTTTAAGTAATAATTGTTTTGCATATTTGCAACGTTCTTCAATGTTGTGTTTCAACCAAGTAAGTACTGCATTAAATACTTCAACTTCTGAGTGAATATTTAAATTTGAACTTCCAAGTATTTTCACAATTAAATTGAAATCTATGTGTAAAAAGTTTTGAGTTTCAATTACCATTGAAAAGCAACGCTCTATATATCTCAAGGACAGTTCGGAAACAGTTGCTAACTTGTAAAGTTTAGATAAACTATAAAAATTAAAAACATTGTCTAAGGCTGTTATGTTTTTGATTGTTTGGTAGATCTCTGTACTTGTGTCTTCTTTTAAGAAAACCTTATTTATTTTCAAAGCTAAAACGATATCTTGTTCTTTTACACTTGATACATCTGAAAAATAGAAATATTTAAGTATAAAACTGGTAACCTGTTTAAAGTAATTTAAACATCTATAAAGATAAAGATCTGAATTTTTAGAAACAATTTAAACGTTTTATTATATCATGCCGTTATTATTGCCATAAAATAATTGTTAAAAAATTTATAAAAAAATGTTATGAATATTTTGTTTAATAAATCATCTTAACTTTAATGTAGGCAACGAGATGATCATAAGATTGTTTGGATAGGAAATGGTTATAAAAGTTTAATGAATTCCAGACCATTACAGAAAAAAAGCAAAAACAATATATATTTGACCCTTTTATCGAAATCTTTTAACTTAAATTCGATATTCTGTAGTTTGAAAACAACATAAGATTAAAATATCAACAATTTACAGAAAACATTTATACTTATAATCAATGTTTAGTGTTAATGAAATATGTTAATTGTTTATTTTAAAAAAAGATTCGTATTCAACTATTTCGTGGTTTTCTAGAAACAAAACTTGATAATATTTATTAATTGCAAACAAAAACAATAGTTATCTATAAGTGGTACTTTATTTCATTATAAACTAAAAAATTTTTTTACTAAAGTTTACTACTTGTTTTTTTATTGAAATTATTTAAAATAACTCTATCTTTTCACTGTTTTTGCAATTGAACAATCATTTGAGATATGTAAAGAAAAAGTTGGAGAGTACTTTAAAATCTTTAGATAAAGGCAAAGTTTCAAAGTTCGACATAAAATTCCTACAGTTTAAGTTAATTTACTTTTATTCTTATAATATTCTAATTTAAAAATAATAATTATTATTTTTCATTAAATAAACATTTTTAATTTTCCGAAAAAATTTTTTGAACCAATAATTTTTTTGTCATTTTATTTCTTAGTCTTTACAATAGGACTTTGTTTATTCAAAAAATCATTTTACAAATCTAATTCAATACCTTGAATGATTAATAAAAATATTTTTTTCAATTTCTAAAAATGCTAAACAGTTTTAAAGTAAAACTATTTTAGTCAATATGGTTAATTTTGAAAAAAAAAATGTATATATCACAAGATATAGACAAATTTTACCTTTATAAAAATATAAATGTGGTCAAACTATTAACCTTTAATATAAATGTCAATGATATCATTATAAAAGATAACTCAAAGCCTTTATGTCCTTAACACTTTTAGTTTCTAATATATCTATTTAAATTCATATTAAAAGGGTTAAGAGTATACAAGACTTATACACTGTTTAAAAAATCTGATGAATATAATAAAAAAAAAATAAATACAAAAAAAAAAATATTATTTAAGTTTTTTTACCTGTAACGTTAAAAGTATTGTAAGCTTGTACCCTTTTCTCATCTAATTGTTTTGTGAAAAAATTCATGCATTTATTTTTAAAACAGTCAACTACTGAATTTCTACAAGTTGCACCAACACTTGCCAATTTTTCATGGTTATTATTAATTATTATTCTTTTAACATCAGTGTGGTCCATATTAGTTTCATCTGACATGACTTAATAATGTTTTTCTAATCTTTTTATAAAGAAACCTGAACATAATAGTTTGAATATGTTTAGCTATTTCAATTATAATTAATCTTTTTAATTTAGAAAATAATTTTTAACTTCTAGCTTATTACAAAAATTATTTTAAAAATTAACTATTTTTTACCATTAAAAATAACAGCTATAAATTTTATAAAGTTCTACTTTAAAAACAAAACCTTTTTTAAGTAAAGAATATAACTAAAATGTTGTTACTTTAAAAATTGAAGTAAAAATTCAGAGCTTGTTAGCACTTGAAAAATTAGGATGTAAGAGCACTATAAAAATTTTATATTGTATATTTCCACTTAAACTTTGTAAGTAAACATGCATAAAACTATAAATTTGTAATGTGTATCTCTTTCAAATTGTTAAAAACACTAAAATTAACCACAAAACTAACACTAACAACAATAAAAATAGAATATATACTTTATAAATTTAGCTCATATTTTGTCAATTACAGATACCTATTACTAAAAATAATAGACATCATTTTAAATTATACTATGTTGTTAAAATAAAAAAGACCAAAATACAAAAGTGTTAAGGCAGGGAGTGATAAAAAAATAATAATAAAACATCTAAAAATTTAACAAAAAAAAAAGTTTTATTGTAAATATAAAGTCTAGTTTTTTTTAAAGATATTTATAATTTCTTTTTAGTGCATTATCAAAACATAACTGATAAGCTAAATTTATTTTTTAACAACAAGTTTAAACTTCATTGTAAAATTGCTAAAATGACAGAAAAAAAAATCTTTTAGTAAATTGTTTTTTGTTTTATCCTAATATACTATACTTGAGTAATATTCTTTTATAAGACTTTTGCTACAATTGCAACTCTTTGCAGGTGTCAAAAGCAAATTTTAGATAAATTTTTATGAAAAAATATTGCTTGGGGGCGCATACTGCAGTAATAATCCTAAAAAACTTTTAGTTACATAACCTACTATTACATATGACAATATATACTAAATTTCACAAAAAGTAAATTAAAGTTAAAACTAACACAAAATATTTTGCTAAAATATTTAGGTTTGTTTATTAGCCAAATATTTTAATTATGAATTTTGTGTTTAATAAATTAAAAGACTTGAAGTTATTAAACAACAAAATGTTTTACCTTGAAATAAAAATAGTTTAAATTAAGCAAAACAGACATATAAAGCTAATGGAAGGAAAAACTTTAATAATTTTTCAACCAAACAGAAATAAAAGTTAAAGATAATTATTGGCACTAAAAATAATTGTACTGATATAAGTTGTTCAAAACTATTTACAGAATTGTAAGTTTATTATATCAGTCTGTGCTATATAAACTACTTGTAAAACATAATTTTAAAAGTTATATTTATAAAGTAGAGCGTAACTAAATACTAAAATTTATTTAAATAGTAAAACAAATAAAATTTAGGAAAATTACAAAAAATAGTTAAAACTATATTTAATAAAGCTAGCTAGCCTGAGTAGAGGACTAAACCAAAAGTTTTATTTTAAGGGCATAGGTGAGGGTAAACACCCTTTTTTAGTTTTTGATCTTATTTTATATAGTTTTTACTAAGCTACAAAATGCTTTTTATAGATTAAAAAAATTCAAAACAGTTTTTGAGATATAGCCGGTCAAAGTCGGAGCCAACAATAGGTTCCTTATAGGAGGCGCAAACTAAAACGGCAAAAATAGACTATTTCACTAAAAATCTATCTTCTCCTACGTTTTTTGAGATAACTACCTCAAATTTTGAGGAAATGTTCCTTAATATATTTAGAAAATTCTGTTGTAAGGAATTTTTAAAAAATTGAAAAATAAAAATTTTATATAAAAAATAAACAAAAAAAAGTTTTTTTTTGTTTTTTTTTCATAAAATTTTTATTTTTTAATTTTTTTTAATTCTGTTCCCACAGAATTTTTTAAATATTGCAAGAAACATTTCCTAAAAATTTGAGTTAGTTATCTCAAAAAACGTAGAAGAAGATATATTTTTAGTGATTTTTAGTTATTTGCCGTTTTAGTTTGCGCCTCCCATAAGGAACCTATTGTTGTCTCCGACTTTGACCAGCTATATCTCAAAAAATATTTTGAGTTTTTAAAATCTGTAAAAAGCATCTTGTAGCTTAGTAAAAACTATATAAAATAAGACCAAAAACAAAAAAACGGTGTTTACCCCCCCTATGCCCTTAAAACCTAAGTCTAGCCTTATAAAAAAGTACTTAACATACTAATAAATTAAATTTATTTTCCATCTTAAAAAATGGCTTTAGATTAAAACTATGTTGAATTCCTTTAAGAAAAATAATTTTTTTTGAGTCATGCGGAGATTTTCTTTATTCATTCTTATTTTAAGTATGTAAAAAACTTTTAAGGCTATTCTGAATTTTTATTATAAAAAATTAATCTATCTTGGGTCAGCCCGATTTATAAAAAAATATACTTAGTTATTCTGAGTGTGTGTCAAACCTAAAATAAAAATTTATTCATAAAAATCAAATTTTTATAATTTCTGGATAAATAACTATATCTTTTATCATTATTACTCTTAAACAAATAAAGGTTAAATAACCTAAATAAAACATTTAAAGCTTAATGAATATCAATAAAATTTGTTTTCTTAAGTTAATCATTTTTACCAAGATTAAAATATAGGATACATTTTTGTCAAATTGAAAAGGAAAAATTTAAAGTTCACTTTTATTTTACATAATTTAAATTAAATAAAGTATAGACTTTAATAGAATTATAACTAGCTAAATTGAAATACTGTTCAAAGGCTTATTTACTGGGTATATATGTTCACGTCAAGCTTTTTTTGTTATGTGGAACAAAATATTTTATGATGTAGTTCTAGTAAATTGTTTACTAATATATAACAGTAAAACTAAACCACAAACTAAAGTAGTCTTTAAGGTTTTCTTTTTAATTGTAACGTAACAAACTTTTTATTTTAAACTGTTAAATCTTTTAACTAACTTTTAGTGTTTTGATAACACTATATGGCATGATTTACAAATTTTGTTAAAAAATTAATTTTAATAACAAAAGAAAAAGTTTATATACTATGGAAACAATATGTAAGAAACAAACTATTTAATGGAAATACTTTTTTTTATAATCAGGGTTGTCAAAACTATAAAGTTATAGAAATAAAACATGTAAGTATTCCAGATTTTACATAAAGTTAACATTCAAAGTTTTATCTTTTTAATTTTTTCAAAAACTACTAAACTTGTATTTTTTTAGCTTGAATTTTATATACCATAGTTTTTAAGTTAAATAGCCACCTTAAAAACTAATATAACTTTTGCTTTGTTTTTTTTTACCATTGATTAAGTACCATAAATAGATTTTAATTAGATTTTAACTTTAGGGTCAGAATATATTAATACACAGGTCAGGATCACATGATTGGATTGTTAAATGTATTTATATGCTTGCTTATGATTTTCAGCTTAATAATTTTCCTATTGTGTTTTAAAATATTAAATTTTATCTTTTGAGTATTAGCCAAACAACATGTCACCAAGAGATTTTTTTTATGAAAAAAAGATAGAGTTTACTTTTGACCACTTTAATCTTAATTAAAAAGGTAGAATTAAACATGAATAAACCTTCTCAATTAATTCATCAGTCCGGCCACTAATTTTGAAAATACTCGTTTTTTGGTTTGTTTTTAGTTTAAAATTAAAATATGTGTGAATTTGTGTTCAACTAAAATAAGATACTGTAAAACTACTTTAAATGTGTTTTTTTTATTAATTCATAATGAAAAAAGTTTCATTTTATATTACATTTTTTGCGTGAAATCTAACCTTTAGTACTTAACATGTAAAAATTGTTTAAAACTCAAAGATTTTGATGATTTTACTTCAATGTTACATCTTATTAAAATTTTATTTCAAAAATTTTTCAAATTACAGGTTTTTTAATTAACTCTAGTTTTTGTTTTAAAATTTCCATGTTTTGTGGACACCCTGACTTAACTTTGTAGATTAAAGATTGAAACTGATGTTTTTCAAACGTTATAAAATGGAAATATTACATTTCAAACATAATACATTTCTTTATAATCAAAACTTGCTAAAGTATTTAATCTTCCGTAATTTAAGATAATTGCATAAATATTGTGTTTTATAAAATACATCAGACTCATAGTATACTTTTTGTAACAGTGTTTTATTACTATGCAAGTTAGCTTAAAACACTCAAAGTAAATGAACTTTATATAAATAAATGAATAAAAGGTCTTTTTTGTTGTAAATACTTATTAATATAAACAGAGGTTCTACTGTTTTAGTCAAAAAACTGTCCTGAGTGACTATTTATTTGCTTGATCATCCTAAAATGTTTGAAAACATAAGAAAAAAAAGAAAAAAATTCACTAGAAAACAACTTATTTAAAAAAAATTGCCTATAAAATA
Source organism: Thalia democratica (assembly GCF_965202585.1). Lineage (NCBI taxonomy): Eukaryota > Metazoa > Chordata > Thaliacea > Salpida > Salpidae > Thalia > Thalia democratica. Next base: position 114,627,002 of record NC_139165.1, on the reverse strand, counting down.
AAAAAAATATTTCAATTAATTTAACTGAATATCATTTTAAGTCTGAAAAAATGGCCTAAAATTTTCAAAATCTTAATATAATTCTCAGTTTTCTAAACAAAAGCATAACTATCTAGAACAGCTTGACTTTAAAATCAAATTGAAATTATCCAGAGTCATCCTGATATTTTTAAAAATTAAAAAATAGTTGAGTAATACGGAGTATCCTGAGTGTGTGGCAACCCTGTACAAATATTTTTTGACATTAATATTTATACTGATAATTTGTGTCACTTGCAATTTATCCACCAATTTTATTTCACTCAAATTTGTGTGATCTGCTGTTTAATTGGTCGTAATTAAAGTTTTAAAAACTCTCTAAAGTACACAATATTCCAGGAATAAATCAAAGTGGTTGACACATATACAAAGCAAAACAATCTGTTAAAATATTTTTTTGCTAGAATTCCAGAAATAAAGATTATAAAGAGTTTTATTTTCAATTCAAAATAATTATATTTTTTTTATTTTAAATGACATGCTCTTCTAAGTTGTGACATATTGTTTAAAATTCATGATTATATAATTTGGGTACTGATAAAAAGCTTGGAATTTTTAAAGTAATACAAATATGAAAAAGTTATAATTTTGTTTTTGTTTCTTTTATTAAAACTTCTACTTTTAGGAGCTTCCTAAATGTACAAAATTCTAAAAACAAATACAAGAAAGTAGCTAACTTGTAATAAAAATTTGATACTTATTAAAATTATTCAAAATAACTAATACACTTTTTTTTGTTTTAGTAAACAATATGTATTTTCTACTTTGATTAATAGTTTTTGAATAAAATTACTACTATTGAATGAGCTGTGGCTATTGAACCAAAATGGCTTTTTAATTTTTTTAAGTAGGGAATTGTTAAAATAACAAACTCAAATCAATTAATAAAATTTATATTTATGCAACTTAAAATTATTGATTGAAACAATAGAATGTTGATTTATAAAAAAACATTAACAAAAAAATATTATGCTAGTAATAGAAGAAAATTTCAATTATAATTTACAACACTTTTTCCAACAACTAATAATAAATTTCAAAAGATTTAGTAACGGGGAATCGGCACACAAATAAATAACTTTTAAATAAACATCATGATCCTTTTGACTATTTATTTTAGTGTACATCATATTAAATTATTCGAAATCTGTTATTTTTAAATAGGTCCATTATAATGCTGATGTGTTTCCCCTAATGATTTCTGAGTCTGCAAACTTTTCTAATTTTCTTGTTTTTTTTTTATTACATATCTATTTGCGACCATACTCAAATATATCATAAATTAATCAAAGATTAAACTTTTTAAAATAAGTATAAAAAGAATGAGAAAAAAAAATTATACTTAAGATAAGAAATTCTTGTTTCGCTGACTTAGCAAATACTAGTTAAAACACCTCCACGTCTCAACATAACATTTTAAAATATTACGTTTCTGTTTTCTATCAAAAAACCTTAATTCAAATAAAAAAAGGTGGGTTAATTTTTAAGAGCAATAATTTTTTTGTAAAATTGACAAAAACTTCTGAACCGTTTGTTTTAACACTAGTATCAAATAATTAAATTGTGGTAACTATTAAACTTTATTATATCAGGGATTGATGACAATTTGTTAGTAAATACCTTATAATATTTATTATTATGTATTCAGTTGACCTTTATTACTACTTCCGTCACCTGAACCTACAATATTTTCTTGAAAAACTAGACAATCTGCATTAATTCTTGATACGTTCATTAAAATTGTTTATTCAAAGTTGTTACATTTTATATTAAACTTTTAACAGGAGTTGGTTGTTGAACTGACATCATTATGATAAAAACCTCCAAATATAAATACTTCATCTATAAATGTACAAACACAAAAATTTCAACGATTATTAATATGCTATTATATTCAAAATGTTAGTATAATATGAATAATTTAAGTATTATTACAATCAAGAAGTCTTTATTTATTAGAGTGGACATTACAAAAAACTATTCACCCCAGTTAAAGCTATTAGAAAATAAAAGGTTTCAAAAAAACTAACTTAAGCTCCTTTATCAAGGCTTAATAATGAGCTTGCAAAATCTAAGTAACTTTTTAAAATAAAATTTTTACTTAACTTTTAAAATTTGGTGAAGCTATCCTATCTTGCAAAAGATATGGTAAATTTTGTAAAAATTGAAAAATATAAATGTTTATAGTGGGATAATGATTTTGAAAATGGTTTAAATATGTTATATCCTTCCTTGATTTTTTTTTTGAAAAGATTTGAAACTAAAAGTTTATGAATGAAGTATAAAGTTTCAAATAACATAAAAAGTCTTTAGTGACTAAAACAGTATTTTTTTTTATTAAGCAGCTATAATCATAAACTCTCATAGAATAAAAAATTTTATATGCCGTCTATGGTTTTTTTTTTATTGGTAAAAAACAACTGTTGCTAGTTACAGGGTTGCTTTGTTGCCATACACCATAATTCAGGGTAGCTGACCTTTCTTGTAATTTTAAAGTTAGTTGAAGTTTTTTGTTTTTGTTACTATTTAGTAACCTTTAATTTATTAAGCTGGATTAAAATAAGTTTTTGTCAAGTTTTAGGCTGTTATTTTTTTTAAAGATTTTGTTAAGACAGGTAAACTCAGACTAATTGGCTGTAAGTCATGCTGTATTTTCTTTGTATTCAAAAAACGACACCTGATTAATTTTTTTTAACACAATCTAAATCAGTAATGCCACTATATCATTTAAACTTTTAATTGGTTTAATAGCGACAAATAATACCATATAGTTATTTCTTTATAACAATTCAGCCTATAATTTACAACTCTAATTCGTGGACAAAGTATTCACAAAACAAAACTTATTTTTGTATACTCTAAATAAGAGATTAAAGTATTTCTCTAAAAATTTAGTTTTTAACTTTTGTTGATTAGTTAAGACATTAAAACATTTAAGTCTGATGTTCTTCAAAGAACTTATGTGTTTAAGTTTATAAAAATTATACAAAAAAAAAAGTTACTAAGTGATATTAATGATATTGTTTTTATAATAATATGTTGAATGAAAGATTAAGTTACAAAAAAAAATATTTTATATTTCGAAGTTTTTCTTTTCTTTTTTAAAACTTTAAGCTTAAAATAATTTAACAAGAACTTATTTTTTGTTATTAATAAAGATAATCATATGTAAAAATATATTTTAAACTGTTAGTTTTAAAATCAAAGTGTTAAAATTGTTTTTGTACATTGTAAACAAAAATTAAAAGTTATATAATTTAACATTATAATAATTTTATAATAAGTTTATATAAGTTTATGAAATTTTATCCAATGTAAAATATATGAAAAGTAAGTTAGCTATATTTTGTTATTTTAGCTTTCTAGTTACTATAGCGATAGAACAGCTGTAATTAGTTGTTTTTAAATTTACCATGCCTGCATGTGATCTTTATCTCAAAAAAGTAAATGTTCTGACAGTAATGCTATTAAACTTCAATTCAAAATCAATCCACGATGTTTTAATTATTGGTAAAAAACAATGGAAACAACAGTCATATAATAATTATAAACTGTCAATTTAACCAAAAATATTAAAATCTCTAAATCTTAAAACTCAAGCTAAAACTGTAACTAGAATTTGGAACTTCTGAAAAAAACTTAAAAAATTTTTGAATTTTAAAAACATGGAACAGCCTAAACTTTAACAAGTTTTATTTCTACAATGTTTTTTTTATTATAAGGTTTCTACAATGTTAGCTAAGAATAGGCTATTTATGAATGATAGTTAAAATTTAATTTTACAAGTATAAACTAAAATTACTATTTGTTACTGTTTATTTCAAAGTGTACAACTTAATATTAATACCATGATCTGTGCATTAAAAATAAATCATAACAATATTTTTAAATTTAAGTAGTGATCAGTTTTCGGGTTAAAAATTCAAGTAAAACTATATATCCCAGTTAAAGCCGTAGGGAAGATAAAGTTTTTTTTTTAACTTATTTAAGTTCCCATATAAAAGGTTTATAATGACCTTGCAAACTCTTAAGAAATATTTCTGAACTACAAACATTTTACTTTGCTTTTAAATGTTTGTGTAACAATCGAGTCTTTCAAGGGTTAGGGTTAGCTATGTAGAAAAACAATTTAGATGTATTTAGAAGGATACTGTTTTTGTAAATGTTTAAATATATTCTATACCCTTTTTTAAGTTTTATTCTAAAGGTTTTAAGTTTTTACAAAAAGTTCCTTGAATAAATTAAAAAGATTAAAAAATTTGCATTTAATCAAAAAAGTTTTAATGAAGTTCTATCCAAAACACTCATTTAATTCATAACTTTAGTCTTCTATATATGAAAAATTTGATTATTTTTAAAGTGGTAAAGAACAACTGTTGCTTTTTACTGGGTTGCTTTATTGCCATAAAGCATAACTCAGGCTAGTTGAACTTTTTTTGAAATTTTAAAGTTAGTTTAAAAATTTTACTCTTACTTATCACTCTTATTATTTTGTTTCTTTTAGTTTTTTAAGATTACTAACAGTTTTAGTCAAATTTTATCATATTTATATTTTTCAAGTTTATTTAAGACAGGAATACTAAGGCTTGTTTGCTGTTAGTCAGTCTGTATTTTCTTTTATTCATAAAATGATACATTATTAAAATTTTTAACACAATCTAAGTTTCAGTCAGCATTGCCCCTTTTTGTTTTTTTGTCTACAATATAATTGATTGATTTAAATAATTTATAAATATAAGCAATTATCTAATTTTAATTATTTTTTATTATTTAAAGAAAATGCTACTATTTATTGTAATTAAATCTAGTTATAATTCTTAGAAGAAAAGATATACGAGATTAATAAAAACATCCTTATGTAAATTTAATCGGCCAATTAGTTTTAAATTTTACTTTATAAAGTTTTTAATTTAAAAAATAAATTAAAGTTAAGTTGTTGAAGTAATCTTCTTTAAAATTTTTTATTCAAGTTTTTTAAAGCATGCCATAAAAAGTTTTTTAATGAATAAAAGTTCAAAGATGTCAAAGTTTAAAATATTTATTTTTTTATGTCATATATTAAAAAAAAAGTGAAGTGTTTTTTTCACTTTTGTTTATAAAGCAAAAACCTTAAATACTACTTTAGTTTTTTTTTGTGATTTATCTATGTTGTACGATATTAGTAAACAATTTAGTAATAGACATCATAGCATAATTTTGCTTAACAAAACCAAAAAAAGCTTGATATGTTTGTATAAATCATTTTATCATTTTATATTATCTTATCAAAGACAGTAAATAAGCCTAAGAACATCTTTAAATTTATCTAGCTGTAATTTTAATTTAACCTGTAATGTATTAGATTCAAATTATGTAAAAGAAGTTTTTGATGCAATGTGTTTACTAAAATATTTTCATAATCATTTTTGTTTTATTCTTAGTATCTTGGTTCAAATGATATTTAACTAATCTATATTTATTGGTATTTAATAGGCTTTGCATATTTTATTTAATAAGTAAAATGTATCATTTTGAAAAGTAATAAAAATAAAAAACTAGGTTATATATCCGGATATTATAAAAGAAAATATATAAGATTTAATAACAGGGTTGTCACACACTTTAATTAACTCAAGATAATTTTTTTCATAAAATGGGCTGACTCAAGATACATTGTTTTTATAATAAAAAATGGGAATAGCTTTAACAGGTTGTAACACATTCAGGATAACTCATGATTTTAAAATAACCGAAATATCAGGATTACTGAGACCAGTTTTGGATTTCTATAAGGCACTTAATACAATTATAATGTTAGGCCAGTTATTTTAGATATAAGGTTTAGGTGATAAATACTATAGAAAAAAATACTTTATTTATTTAAAACAAACTAAAAATACTTGATTTTTTTACTTATTGTGAAAAAAAATATTGCTAATTTTTCCCTAACATATATACAGAGGGTTTTACCCACACTTAAGCTACTCAGTTTGACTCATTTGTTAAATTATTATTGAAAAGTAAATTAAGTATGTTGGTAATTTTGTTCAAAATTAATATGCTAAAGTATAAAACAATAAACAGCTTTTAATTTTTAATAAGAATAAACATACTTTTAAAATAGATTATAGATTTTTTAGTTAAACCTTTAAAAACATTTTATTACTGTCTTTATAAATATGGTAAAAAGTTTGGTACAAAGACCTAGTGTACAAAAAAACCTTTAGGTTTTGAAGTCATTCACCAAAACAGTTTTATGTCATGTCCAGGACAGACTCCCTGCCATATAAGACTCTCTGTCATAACACCGTAAAAAATTTTGGTCTTTTTCATTTAATAAAATATTATTTTCATCAAAGGTGTCCACTATTCTGGTAACAGGCAAATGAAAATTTATATTAAGCTCAACTCATAGATTATTATCAATATTTCAGTGTAGTTAATTAAATTGTTTTATTTTTTGTGTTTGAGTTAGTATTTAAATCCATTCTAAAGATACAAACATTATTTCAATCTAAAAATCTATTTATTCTTTAAACTTATTTCCACAATAAGGTACTAGTAACAAGTTATTTTATAAATTAAAAAACAAACTAGTATTTAAATAGCTTAATATAAATACACTATTTTTTTTAGATTTATTTGGAATAAGTTAACAAAATTATTATCAAGTCATGTCTGGTGAAAGTAATATGGACCAGTTTGTTGTCAAAAGAATAAAAATTGAAGATAACCATGAAAAAATAACAAGTTTTGGTGCCACTTGTGGAAAGTCAGTAGTTGATTGTTTTAAAAACAAATGCATGAAGTTTTTAACAAAACAATTAGATGATAAAAGTGTACGAGGTTACAATACATTTTTCAATACAGGTAAGATAGTTTAAACACTATTTTAGATTGATCATTTTATAATAACTATATAAAATAAATTGCATTTTTTTAATCTTATAGATTTAATATTTTAGTCAAAGTTTTGTTCTGATGATTTGAAAATTCTAAAATTGCATAATACTACTTTTTAGATGTTATAAATAAGTGGTTAAAATTTTGAGTACTGTTAACTACTTTATTATAAGAATTTAAAAAATATAAGTGAAATTAAAGGTATTAAGGGCACGAAGGGACGGACTAAGTAATTTTTTTTAATATTAGCATTAAATTTGTATAAACGATTAAAGTTTTGACTTCATGTACATTTTTTAAGACGCTTTTTTACTTTAGAGATATAGTCATTTTCTTTTAACGTTTTATTCATAGTCATATTGACTGCCATATTTTTACTGTCAAAATCAGAGATTAAAAAAACCAATGGAAAAGATTGTTTCTTTTTTAATTTTGAAAGTTATTGAACTCAAGTTTTCAGGAAATATTTCTCAAAATTATTAAGCTCTGTTGTAAAGATTAATAAAAGTTAAGACAAAATAAATAAAACACAAACTTGAAAAACGTAATTAAAGAAAAATTCTATATTTTGAACAAAAATAGTGATAATAATATTTTTAAGATTATGTCAAAAAATTATATTAATTTTTAAATAAAAACTATTTTTCCGCTATTTCAGCAATAATTTATAGAAGGATTTCATATATGTGACTTTTTCTTCTCATTCATCAATATTTAATTAAATTACTAACAAAAATTATAGTTCTTTATAATAAGATCATTAAGTATAAACAAATTTTTTTTCACTAGAAATTTAATTGATAATATAAGTGTGTTAAAATAAAAAAATAAAATATAAAGTTGACATACTTTATTACAAAAATCCTCCAACTCATAACAGCACATAGAACTATTTATAGATAACTATTGGTTTTGTTTTCAATTGAAAACATCATAAAAAAATAATTTAGTAATTAATTATAGATAAATACGAAACTTAGTTTTTACAAGAAATAGCGCTAAATATAATTCCTAAACATTAAATTCTCCATTAGTTGCAAAATTTTTCCCTGGTTTTATTTTCAAACCTAACAATATCAAACTTAAGTTTTGAAATTTATTCTAGTGGGTCAGACTTACATTCTTGTGTGTTTCTCCTTTCACGTTCCGGATTTTACTAAAATTTTATAAACATTGTCTTGCTAGACATCATATCAGTGATCTATTACTAACCTACCTCTAACTTAAAATGGTTAATTGCTAAATATCTTTTGTTCAAACTTATTTTTTATTTATTAATGACAATTAGTAAATAGTTATAATGTAATAAATAACAATATGTAAAATGAACCGTTAAAATTAATACTGAAAACGCAGAACTCTAGTTCTAAAAATGTATCAACAATTTCGATAAAATTAAACTAACTAAATATTAATATGTTATTTTTTTTCTAGATGTACAAAATTTAAAAGAACACGAAATTATTTTAGCTTTAAAAATAAATAAGCTTATGCAAAATGAAGATACAAACTTAAATATCAGCAAAATTATCGAAGAAAAAATAGCTGTTGAAAATGTTATAATTTTTTATAGTTTAGCTAAATATTTCAATTTAACTGGTGTAACTAAGTCATCTTTGAGTTTTATAGAACGTTGTTTTCCAATGGTTGTTGAAACTCAAAACTATTTTCACTTGGAAACTAATTTTCTCGCATTTATACTTTCAAGTTCTGAATTAAATATTCACTCAGAAGTTGAAGTATTTAATGCAGTAATTACTTGGTTGAAACACAACAATGAAGAACGTAGCAAATATGCAAAACAATTGTTACTAAAAGTCCGTTTTACATTGCTGTCAGAACATGCATTGAAATATATCTCAATACTCAGTAAAAACCAGAAGTTTGCTAAATTATTAAAAGAAGTTGATATGAACCGTCTAATAAACAATACCAGTATTTGTTATACAAATAGATATTGTGGTCAAAAATTGTTTAACTTTTTAGTGTGTAGTGGTTATAATGTTAAACGTAATAATGCAGTAAATTCGGTGAATAAAATTGATGGAAGTAATCTAAATAAAGCAAAAGTAATTTCTTCAATGCCAACTGTGAGAAGGAATCCAAAAGCAGTTTTTTTAAAAGGAGAAGTTTACTTTTTTGGTGGTCGTAATAAGCGCTGTACTGGTGAAAGGTCTGTTGAAAAATATTCCCCAGATAATAATAAATGGAGCGTTGTAACTCAAATGTTTGACAAACGTCAGTACTATTGTGCTTGTCCATTTATAAACAAATTATATATTGTTGGTGGTTATTGCTTTCAAAACTTTGAAGTAACTAACTCTTGTTTACAATTCGATACAAAAGAAAAATGTTGGAAAAAAATTGCTAAAATGAAACAATCAAGAGATTTTGCAGCTTGTGTTGATTTTCAAGGAAATATTTTAGTTTCAGGTGGATCGGATAATGATGATAATGAATTGAATTTAGTAGAATCATATGATGTATTTGCTGATAAATGGTCAACAATGCCTAACACGATAAATAATCATTTTTATCATAGTTTAGTTGTTGTAAAAGATAAACTGTTTGTTATTGGTGATGGAAATAATAAATGCGAAGTTTTTGACAATGTTAGTAAGAAATTTGTTGCACTAGAATTAAAATACACTTTAAATATGAATAAAGCTTTGTCGATTGGAACCAAAATTGTAATAATTCAAAATGACAGACCATCAGCAATTTGTTATGATGTTGATAAAGATGAATGGTTTGAAGAATCATGTGATGCTACAAAAAATCTTGCATGTTTTTCTTCTGTGAAGGTGCCTAAGCTTTAAAATTATCTTAAAATTAAATTTACCTTTTCAAACACCAAAATTTCTAGTGACTGAAACGTATGTATTTACATTTGAAAATAAAATAGAAGTTTCAGATTAAATTGTAATTTTTATTAAAAAAATGAATAAATAAACAAATTGCGGCTGTATAAATCTTCAGCTTTAACAGATTTGTAACTTGCTTTTTGCATTATTTCAGTACTAAAAGCTTTGGGTGAACATTATAGATAAGTAAAATGTATATAATTATTTGTTTTTAGTTCTGATTTAGTTTTTTAAAAAAGGGTTAAAAATATTTTGAATTTCAAATTTCTAGTTTTCATAACTTTTAGCTGAAATAATTTAACTATTAATATACTATATGCATTCACATGTATTTAACTTTTTTGATATTTTTACTTAATTAATAGTGCCTTATGTTTATAAATGGCTTTACGAATTAAACCGTTATTTGTTAAATTATATGCATTATTAAAATCATCCAACATTTGTTATGTTTTTTCTTGGATCTGTTCGGTATTAATTTAGAATTAAGAAGGTTTATTTACTATAAACTATGTTTTCATTTTTTGTTTAAACGTTTATGTTTTTTTTAGTTTGTTTTTCTATCATCTACCAAAATGATATTGTCATGATGTATCTAAATTGATTTTTAGAATTGTTTACAAAAGTTTTTAAGTACAAAACTTAACAAGAAAATTAATTAAAAGTGTAAAAAATAGAGTTGTTTCAAAAAGTTGTAAAAAGTTAAAAAAATCTATAAATATATATTTATAACGAAAAGAAAAGTTTAAAATTTCTTAAAACAATTGCAATTTTTTTAATAAATATACTTAAAATTAAACATTTAAGTATGTACAAAACTCTTGCTTTTTGAATGAATATTATAACCCGTTTTAACAACAACTATAAAATTTACGTTTTTATTGTATTTAAGCATTTTCATCGGAAAAATATATTTTTATGTCTATCTAAGATGTCCAAAACTTCTCTTTTTCATAAAAGTTAAAGTAATGCAATATCGAATAAATTTTTTAGTTATTTAAAATTAATACAGTTGTAATACAAAGGAACCACTACATGGAATTTTGCGGACCTGCTACTTTTTTTTTTTTTTCATTTATAATTTGGTTTGGTGATTTTGTCACTTTTTGTATTTTGGCAATAACAACAGTTCAAGTTATTTCTAATAACAACAGTTGCTTATCAAAAAAGCTTATTTTCAGAAAATTACTTAGAATGAAAGTAAGTATTATTAAAAAAAAAATTGATTGTATTGTTATTATTACTAATTCATAACATGAATTTATTGTAAATGTAGTCTAATAAAAAAAAGTTTTGAATATTGTTTACAATTTTACATCATGTTTAACTAAAACATTTACATTTTGGTTTACATTTTGCAAGCTAACAAATATTTCATTAGTATCCCTAGCCATCAAGCCTCAAATTATTGAAAAGTTTTGACTTAAAAAGCAAACAATTTTTACATCATGTTTAACTAAGAGTCATGTTTATTAGTATCATGTTTTAGTAATAAATATCAATTTTAAAATAGGAATAGCTCAAGGCAGTTTTTACTGAAAAGAATGGTGTGTTGCTTGATAAACAGATTTCGTATTTAAAACAATTTATTGACTATTATTTTGAGTGTTAAGACTTTTTTTCTTCCTTCAGGGTTGAAAAAAGATCATAAGTGCATGAAAAATTTGGAATTTGACATATTAGGTGAATAAAAAACCTGTAATATGGGATTTTTAAAAACATGAATTTTTAAAGAATTTTTTCATTTAAAGTCATAAAGTTTTGTTTATACACCGAAAATCTATTAATCACATAGAAAAAAATTCTTTCATTTGTTTTCTTCTCTAAAAAAAGTTTAAGTAGCTTTACAAGATCTTTTCATTATATACTATAAACACAGTTATTTAAGAGCATAGGGGGGTAAACAGCCTTTTTTGTTTTTGACCTTATTTTATATAGTTTTTACTAAGCTGCAAAATGATTTTTACAGATTTTAAAAGTTCAAAATAATTTTTGAGATATAGCCGGTCAAAGTTGGAAGCAACAATAGGATCCTTATGGGAGGCGCAAACTAAAACGACAAATAACTAGAAATCACTAAAAATCTATCTTCTCTTATGTTTTTTGAGATAACTACCTCAAATTTTTAGGAAGTGTTCCTTACAATATTTGGAAAGTTCTGTCGGAACAGATTTTAAAAAAATTAAAAAATAAAAAATTTATAACAAAAAAACGAAAAAAACTGTTTTTTTGGTTTATTTTTTATAAAAAAAAAATATTTTTAATTTTTTTTAAAATCTGTTCCGACAGAATTTTCTAAATATATCAAGGAACATTTCCTGAAAATTTGAGGTAGTTATCTCAAAAAACGTAGGAGAAGATAGATTTTTAGTGAAATAGTCAATTTTGCCGTTTTAGTTTGCGCCTCCCATAAGGAATCTATTGTTGCCTTGACTTTGACCAGCTATATCTCAAAAATTATTTTGATTTTTTAAAACCTGTAAAAAGCATCTTGTAACTTAGTAAAAACTATATAATATAAGATAAAAAACCAAAAAAGGGTGTTTACCCCCCCTATGCCCTTAATGTAAATGTTTTGTTTATAAATATTTTATGTTCTTATTAAGATAATTGCTGAGTTAGAACATTAGCTGAAACAAATATTGATGCTTGCTTTTGTCTACTTCTGGCTCCAGCTTTTAAATATTCATATGTAACTTTATAAGCAGTATGCAGGCTTTTTGAATGTCATTTTACGGGGTTTGCCAAGCACTCAGGCTAGGTTTAATTTTATGTAATTTCTAATTCTTTATTTTATTTTGAGCTAGTTTATAGTTATTTGATTTATTCATTTAAACGCTATGCTTTTCTTCTGCAATTTTTTTAGTAGTTTTATAGTTTTTACAAGTATATCTTCTTGACAAACATTATTTTTAGTTACTACTCTTTATAACGTTTACTCTCTGGACTATTTGTACTAATTAAATATAAAAAATACAACTGTCAGGATTATGTGAGGCCATAGGGGAGGTCCAACACTCTTTCTTACAAAAATAAACTTTAGCTTTTATATGAGTGCTTTACCTACAAACTAAAAGCTAGTTTTTTTTTATAGAATTCAAAAAAATCATTTAACTTTTGAGATATTTGGTTTTTTGTAAAAAGTTTCCAATACAAACTTATGGACTGCATATTTTTTGTGGTCAATTTTCTCTGAAGTTTTTTAAACCACTAAAATCTATCTCCTTCATTTTTTAAGCAATCTTCAAACTTTTAGGAAATATTCCCTGATTAAAATCAAAGAAAAACGTAACTTTTGAATTTTTGAATTAAAAAAAACAAAAATTTTATGGAAAAAAATTAAAAAAAAACTTTTTTATTACTAAAATAAGAAAGTTTTACTTAAAACTTTTTTCATTCCAAAGTAACATTTTTTGTAATTGTATGAAGATTAGAATGAAAGTTTGAAAAAGATTGCTTAAAATAATTAGGAGGATATACTTTAAATAAAATAGTCTTTGTTTTAGTTCTTCACTCCCATAGGAAACCTATTATGCGGCTTGACTTTGACTGGTCACATCTCAAAAAATAATTTGAACATTTTAGAACTATAAAAAGAATCTTGAAGCTTAGAATAAACTCTTTTAAATAAGAGGAACTTGTAAAAACATGGCGAACCCCCCTATGGCCTTAGTGGGGTTAGTGCCTGATTTTAGGCACTTAGTTGTAAATATTTGTTTTAAACTGTACAAACTAATTAATAATTCAAAAATTAGGCATTTAAGAATCTTGATTTTTGAAATTTTTTTTACCTTTCATATGGCCCTTTTTGAGTAGAAAGTAAAAATTTAATTATCTTAATTTATTTTTAAAGGTATAAAAAGCATATAGGGGTCTATGATTTTTATTTACAACAGTTAATATTGGTTGTACACAAAGATGTAAATATAACTGTATAGTTTATTTTATAAATCAAAAAAATAAATTAATTTTTAAGACATAAACAGTTTTGTATAAGTATTGTAATAGAAATTAATGAATAGAAATTTTTACAGCCAATTTTGTCTAATTTTTGATAAACAACTAAAAATCTATCTCCTCCTTATTTTTTTTTTTGATTTTACTCAAAATCTGCTGGCAATGCTATCCTCAATACTCAGAAAATTCTAAAAAGTTGAAAAAGTTTATGATCAAAAATTAAAATAAAATAAAATTGTTTTAATAAAAAAACAGTGAATTTTTTTAAATAGTTTCCTACAAATTTTAAAAAGTTCTAATTGCTAACTAGTTCTAAATGGCTAACTTTATCTTCCTTAATAAAAACTTAACTTCCATAGCCTTATTAATACAGTTTTCCTTGAGTTTTAATAAATAAACAATATAATATTTTTTTGATGAATTAAAAACATATAAATGACTTAAAACAAAAAATTTAAATTTTTTTAGAGAAAAAATCTAATTTGTACTTATATTAAAGGGGGTTTGAACTGTTTTTTAACAAAAAATAGCTTTTGATCTTATTTATAATCTTTAAGTATAAACTACAACAGGTAGGTGTCAAATTTGCTTCAGGGGAATAAATTGCACAAAGACAATTTTGATTGAGCAGACACTTTTGCAGGGTGAATTTTTGATTTATTTTAGTTTTTTTAATTTTTTGATTAATTTTAGTTTTGTATATTTATTTATGTTATTATACTATCACTATTACCCCTAACTCTTGGTTCTTAGCTTTTTTCTTTCTTTTTCAATAATTAGATTTTTTTTTATAATGATTTTTAATAGTTATTGTTTTATCTATATTTCTACGGTCACTGTTACCCCTTACCCTTATGTCGGTAACTTTTTTTTTTTCTTTTAATTAATTTATTTGCTATAGTTGGTTGCAGGAAAAAAACTAATAATTAAGTTGATTTCGGGCTGCCCATATGTTTTTAGCTTTTACTTTTCATAACATACCCAATTATCTTGTGTAAGTTTCAAAAGTTTAATCAAATAATTATGGTCCTGGGCACATGTTTTAAAAATTTAAGTTTCTGTTGACCTCGCAGACCCAAAATAGCTGGCAGCAGCTTCTCATGGGCCGCATGGCATTTAAAATAAAAACTAGATTGCTGACCCGACTACTGCATTTGAAGGGAAACTAAATGTAATTTATGTTTGAGAAAAATTCTACTTAGTAATAATAAATATCAGGATGGTGATTTTGCGTAGCATCAATTTCACTTGTTTTAATTTCAAATCTATTATAAAATATGTTTATATAAATTAAAAATGAGTTATTATTTGACAAATAAGCTGTTTTTCCAAATAAAAGTGCTTTTATAGTTAATTATTATAATTTATTTGAACAATCCAAAATTTTTAAGCCAAGTAAAAAATTAAAGACAGTTTTACTTTTAAATATTATTTATACTTTTTTAATTATTAAGTTTGATCTCAAACTTCTTAAACTTACCAATTTTGATCCTTATAACTTTTAAATAATTTTGAATTTTTTAAAGTTACTAAGATGATAGCTAAGATAAAGTTTTATTATTTACAGTTCATTTGGATTTTCTTTAGTAATAATAATGAACTATTGATACATTCAGTAGAATTTTAGACTGTCATAAAAGTAAATTAATATATCCTAGGTTGCTTATTTAAATGTGAAAAGTATTAATTTTAGTTTTCAGCTAAATCTTTTATGGGCAAATATTGCATAATATTATTTAACAATATAAAGAGCTTATGCAAATTATTAGCTGTTTAAAAAAACTATCACAGAGGTGATTTTTATTTTTCTAAAAACAACCCTAGTGTATTATGGCACCTATAAATACTACTATAGAGTTTTTAGTTTTTTTTATATAGAAGAAAATTTTATAGAGGCAACTCTTGATTTTTTTATGGTTTTATTAATTTATATTAAATTAGTTTTTCTCGAAAAAAATTAGATGTTTTTCCCTAAAACTTTCTTTAAGTTTTAGTTAAGTTTCTCAAAACAAAATTTTGTGATATTTGCAACTTAAAAAAAATAGCTAAATACTCTTAAAGTTGCATTTTTAAGTACTATACAGTTTTTGTTAAGGTTGCTTTAGAAAAGTTAAAAACCCATTGTTAAGTTTAGTGTAAATCAGTTAAATTTTGCACAAACTGTTTTTTGTGGTGATTGCCATAAAAAAATCGAGCTGAAATCTCATAAATTGCATTATTATAAACACCCTAGTATTTACTTATATAAAACTTTTAAAACAAGGAAATCTTATTATTACAGACATCATAAATTAGGAGTATTAATTCATATAGACTTCTTGTGTAATTTTCACCTGAATAAAATGTCAACTACTACATGCTGATCTCATCAATTTCCAAGTGTGCTTTTGTACAATCAACATCTCAAATGGTTAGTTGTTTTATTTGTTTGTAATTAATTATAAAAATAACTTTGTAAAAATTAAGGAAATAGAAAGGATAATTTATATTTCCCAAAGTTAAACTTTTTTTCTTACATAACGCCTTAAAAATGTACTGTAAGTTCATTTCATATGGTATATGACAAAATTTTAAAAACAATTCAAATAATTTTTTTCAAAATTGTTTTTTGAAAAAAGTATTTAAAAAAGTTTCTCAGAAGATTGTTTATAAATGACAATTAAAACTTTTATGATAGAGAAAGTAAAATATTAATATTTATACTTCTATATTTGTGACTAAAATAGTTTTTTTACATATAAAAATTTTTTGATCTTAGATTAAAAAAGGTTAAAAAAAATTGTTCAAAAATTTTGAATTGAAAATATTTAATTGAATTTATTTTTTTAAGTCTTTTTAGTTTGTGCCTTGTATAATAATTTTATTGACCTCTACAATTTATATGTTTAATTTCAAAAGAA
Organism: Thalia democratica; assembly: GCF_965202585.1. Classification (NCBI taxonomy): domain Eukaryota; kingdom Metazoa; phylum Chordata; class Thaliacea; order Salpida; family Salpidae; genus Thalia; species Thalia democratica. Next base: position 114,610,360 of record NC_139165.1, on the reverse strand, counting down.
GTGATTTATCAGATCCACTAACCTAGGTTAAAACCATTCAAAAGAATTATTACTGAACTACTGTTTAAGTCTGTTTATTATGTTGTATAATAGGGGTGGGCAACGTACAGCCTCGGGCTGGATTGGGCCCACTGAGTGAAAATGACCGGTCCCCGACCGTTTTTTAAACTTTAATGCAATCCGGCCCGCAAATTAAAATGACTGGCCCGCAAGCAAATTAACAGGCCCGCAAAGGATCAATGTTACAATTTTTTTACAAAAATTTGTATCAAATTTTTACAAAACTAAACTGTAAGAATTTGACTTCAACAATATGTTAAAAAATTACTTAATACGTTAATGTGTACTAATAAATACACCAGTTTGTCCAAATATTTTGTGTTGTTCTAACTTTGAATTCTTTGGAGTATCATTGGAATATCTTTTTGTAAAATTACCCCGAGCAAAGTGTTTTTTTTAACTATGATATTTTACATACGTACCTTTGTCAGTTATAATATCAATTCTATTTATAGACATTATTTAAGCACCTGACATGTCTCAATTAACATTTTAATTTGTCAGACTTGAGAAAGTTCTTTAAATTTGAAGGATTTAAAAAAGTGATCATCTATATCCATGAATTTATATTCCGGCCGGATCCAAAACTTTTATTTACATTAGAATCCGACCGGATCTGTATCTCAATTTAAAATTAGTTTCCAGTCTGGATCGGATCTAAAAAGTCATTATTTGGCTGGTGCTAGATACTGGATCCAGTTAATCAATAACTCGAAATGCTCTGGCCCGCAAAAGACTAATTTTTTCCGGATCCGGCCCGTTGATTGAAAAACGTTGCCCACCCCTACCGTATGACATATAGTAGGGGCAGGCAACTTTAGATTAATTAACCAGTTAAGTGTTTAAGGGCTTGTTATAAAAATAAATTAATTTTAGTGAGCTTTGTAAATTCAAGAAATCTTATCTTGGACTATTTTATATATTTTAACACAAAACTAGGCTGAAAAATTATATAAGTTTTATCATGTAATGAAAGTTAAGTTAGTAGTAAACTTAGTTTGTAAAATAAAGTCTTGAAAGAATAAATTTATTATTTCTCCTATAGCAGTTCAGATCTCTTTATTTGTTTTTTAAAAATCAAAACATATAGTAAGTGGCAAATTATAAATACTTGGCACTGTTGAGCTTTCTCCTACAGATCATACTAGTCATCTGTAACTTATTGTTATGATTTCTATAATAATTATTATTAGAACCTGCTTATTGCTTTAAAATTCAACTTTAGTTTTTCTGTGCTCAACATATGGCCACTTAGTAGGATCTGGTCAGTAAATAAATTTTTATGATTAAATCAATAGTAATCAGTAGTATGTAAAGTGTTTTAATAAACATTTATAAGTACCATATAACCTAAACTTAGCATATTTTTTGGTACTAATTTCTTGGTAATATTGTTGAAACTCATTGCTTAGCTTTGACAAATTAAAAATTCTTTTTAAGTTCAACCCTTCAAAACTAAAGTTGCATGCAAAAGTTAATGGCAAATAAATCAAGTGTGTTATGTATAAAAAGCTGCCACATCTGGTTTACTGATTAGAAAAGTTGTCCAACCCTAATATAGAACTTTAAAAAATAGTTTATGCATTTATTGATATAAGAATTTAAAAAATTGTACTATTTATATAGCTCATAAAAAATAATAAATAATATTGGTTTCTTATAAGAAAAGAAACTTAATTTTTGATTAGTCAACATAACTTTTATTAATTGAACTAAGGAAAACATCATAAAAAGTGCAAGTTGTAAATTTAAGGGCATAGATGAGATCCACCTTCATTTTTACAAGGTGATCTTATTTTATAGAGTTTTGTCTGAGATATCTGACATTTTTAAGCGCTTGAAAAAATTCAAAGTATTTTTTGAGAAATGAGCAATCAAAGTTGATGATTTCAATAGGTACCTAATGGAAGACGCAAACTAAAAACACAAAAAAAGAACAATTTCACTAAAAATCTATCTCTTTTATTTTTTAAGCAATATTCTTCAAATTTTCACAGAAAGTGTATTATTAATTTTTAAAAATATTGAATGCAGCATTTTTTTTTAAATTTGAAAAAATATTATTAAAATAACTACCAATTTTATTACTTTTTTTTAATCTAAAGTTTTATTTTTTAATAATTTTAAAATTCCAACATTCGAAGTCTTTTAAACTATAAAAGAAACGTTTCCTTAAAATTAGAAGTCTCTAGCTCAAAAACTGAAGGAGAAGATAGATTTTTAGTGATTTTCAAATTTCCAAGAAAATTGACCCCAAAAAATTTGTGGTCTTTACATTTGTATTGGAAACTTTTTATAAAATTTACAATATCTCTTAAGTTAAATAAGATTTTTTAATTCTAAAAAAAACTAGCTTGTAGTTTATATTTCAAGCTTTCGTATAAGACCCAATATTATTTTTAGTAAAAAAAATGTTGAACCCCCCACCTGATGTTCTTAATAAAGTAAAAACTATTAATTTTTATTTTTTTTGTAATCTAAAACTTCTATTTTTCAATAGTTTTGAAAACCTAACATTAAAAGTCTTATAATTAAAAAGTCTTTTTTCCTAAAATTTGAGGTCTCTAACTCAAAAAATGAAAGAGAAGATAGATTTTTACTAATTTTTTGATTTACAATAAAATTGACCCTAAAAATTTTGTGGTTCATATTTTGTATTGGAAACATTTTACTAAAAACGTCTATATATCAAAACTAATCAATTTTTTTTTCTGAAAAAAACTGACTTGTAGTTTAGTCTTTAAGCTTTTATAAACGAGCCAATCTTAATTTTTATAAAAAATGTTAGAACACCCCTATACCCTTAACTTAATTATGTTTGTTAAAATCTCTAATTCCGTAGAACTTAAGAGTAACTTAGTAACTCTTTCAGTCATATAACAAAAAATTTGAGGTTTTTCAGATCAAATCAGATTTATTTAGACTCTTATATGTGTAGGAAAGATTATCAAACTATGAAAAAATATTTTTATCAACCATAGTTGAGCCTTATTTGTGCAGCAAACGTTAGCCAAGTACTCCTAAAAAAAGTTGTTGAAAAGTTTTTTTCGGATTGCACCTTCCGTTAGGAACCTTTAGAACTCTTTAACTTGACTTATATCTCAAATTACTTGGAAATTAAAATATTGTAAAAAACTGTTAGCTTAGGTTTTAATCTAAAACTTAAATAGTAAAAATATATTTAACAAACCTCCCTATGGCCTTAAGTATTTTGTTTAATAAACCAGGTTTTTTTTGTTTTAATTTGATTGTTATTTTTAAATTAATTTTAACTATCTTGCCACAACAGAAAACTCACACTCATTACGGAATCTAGACTGCAGAACAATCCAGGAAAATATTTTTGGTCATATCACGCCATTGATGTGTTGCTTAGTATGAGTATCCGGAGCTACAATCCTTATGAAATTTGAAACAATATGAAGTTTTTACATTTAACTACTAAATATTTCAATAATTTATGTAGTTATTTATAACAGTTTTAGAGTTTGCACAAACAAATTATTGAAAACTTCTATTTACTTTATTAAACAGAACATATGAGTTAAATTGAAATGAACAGAATTTTTATCTATTGTATAAATTTTAATTTCTTTAAAATAATACTTTTTGTAATAACAAATGTCAGTTTTTACAGCTATATAAATTTAAATTCAAAAAAAATAAACTGGTTTTTAAATACAAAGTTTTAAGTTTCTACATCTTTAATTTTATTTGTATAGCTTCATGTCTGCATAAATTTAAAGAAAGTTCCATGAAATTATAGTATTTATATATCTGCAAATATTTTTAATGACATTCACTAACTTAAATAATTATTAAGACTGATATTCAAATGAATTTAGTAAAAACATACTGGGTTGCTTTAAATTGAAAATGGTTGTATTAAAAAAATTCTAGCTTTATTTTTTTTTATACCAACTTTATGTGAGATAAAACTAAACACATAAGCAAAAAATTGTATTTAAATTTTGCAAATATATAAAACTAAATTGTAAGAAGGATTACTTCTAAATTGTCTAAAATATACTTGCATGATGATGAATATTACATAAATATATTATTAAGATTTTTAAAAATACTAAAGTTGTAGTTTCCATTACCTTGCATAATTGAAATGATAAATATATATTTTAATCTCAGGTTTAGTTTCCAGTTAAGATGTTTATTTTTTGAATTCTGCAAGCTAATAGAGATTTTGATTAGGATTTTTAAAAATTTCATATTTTCATTTTTTTATGTTAATACTATACTAACTAGAAACTGCATTTACAGGGTTGCCACAAATTCAGAAAAAAAAATATTATAAGAATCTGAAAATTTGTTAAAACATGCTCTTAGTAAAAAAGTCTATCATTACTTAAATCTTCATTCTGCTGATGTTTTATTTTAAAATTTTTTAAAAGTAAAAGAACTGTCGTTTTAACCTGCATTAAAAATAGGATTAAAGTATTGACATAATTTCAGGTCTTTGGTTATGTATTTTTTAATTTGTTTTAATTTAAAGTTTGACTACGAAAAGTCAGGAAGTTTTTTTAACCCTGTATTCAATTATCAATATATAACATATGCGTATGTACTTTTGAATATTTTACTATAGTTTTTAATCAGTGAATTATTAATAAAAAGAATACTTCATAATTACTGTCATAAAAAAATATATACAAATATTTTTAAAACAATTTATGACCGATAGTTATTTATTATACAACATTGAAATGTTTTATGACTGGCTATTTCTGACTTTATATGATGTTGAAGTATTTTATTATTGATATAATTTATGACTGATATTTACATATATAAAGTAATATAGGTATATATTAAGACTAAAAGTATATCATGCAATGTTGAATTAAGGGCATAGGGGGGAGGGTCCACCTCGATTTTTTACAAGTTAATCTTATTTCATAGAGTTTTTTCTGAGCTATCAGACATTTTTAACCGCTAAAAAAAGTAATATTTGAGATCTAAGTCATCAAAGTTTGGGACCTCAATAGGTTTAAAATGGAAGGTGCCAACCAAAAACACAAAAAAGACTATTTCATTAGAAATCTATCTTCTCTTTCATTTTTTAACCAATTTCTTCAAATTTGTACAAAAATCTCATTATTAAATTAAAAAAGATTCAATGCTTTTTTTTTTAATTAAAAAAAAATAATTTAAAAAAAGCTTGTTTTTATCTAAAATTTTTGTTTTCTAAAATTACAACATTCAAAGTCTTATAAACTATTAAAAGAACGCTTCCTGAAATCTTGAGGTCTCTAGCTCAAAAGTAGAGGAAAAGATAAATTTTTAGTTATTTTTAATTTTCCAACAAAATTGACTCCAAAATATTTGTGGTCCATACGTTTGTATCGGAAACTTTTTACATTATCAACAATTACAATAAAGTTAAATAAGACTTTTTAATTGTATAAAAACTGGCTTGTAGTTTGTACTGCTAGAGACCTCAAGATTTCAGTAAGCGTTCCTTTAATAGTTTATAAGACTTTAAATGTTGCAATTTTTTAAATATAAGAAAATAAAAGATAAAATAATCTGGTTTTTCTTTAATTATTTTGTTTCGAATTAAAAAAGACAGCATTGAATCTTTTTTTAATTTAATAGTGGAAAATCTGTACAAATTTGAAGAAGATTGGTTGAAAAATGAAAGAGAAAATAGATTTCTAATAAAATAGTTTTATTTTTGTATTTTTGGTCGGCGACTTCCATTAGAAACCTATTGAGGTCACTAACTTTGATGACTTAGATCTCAAACATTACTTAAAGTTTTTTTAGCGGTTAAAAATGTCTGGTAGCTGAGACGAAGCTCTACAAAATAATATCAACTTGTAAAAATCGAGCTAAACCTCCCCTATGCCTTTAATTCAACAATGCTTTATATACTTTCAGTATATTATATGAGAATTATTCAGAGATTATTCAGTGTATTATATATAGGGTTCTTGCCGACAGGCTAAATCAGTCTAAATGTGTTTTTTTTTTTGAAAAAAGTTGAAAAACATTAGGTTAAATCAGTTTTTTATTTAAAGACTTTAGAATCTTAGTTTTCTCAGTTTAAATGCTTGAAAATTTGATAAAATTGAGAAATCTTTTAAGATCAAATTGAGATGTCAATTTATTTCTAAATAAGGGTTTAGTTATTGAAGACAAAATCAGTCAAAATAATATGTTGTAAAAATAAATGCTTAAACTTTTTGTTGAATCTCCAAAAAAAGTTAAAAATCTTAATTATTTTGTGTTGAGTAGATTCATCGTAATTTTGATAATTCATTATAAAAATAATGTTTAAATATTACAGTTTAGTTCAACAACTTTGCTGTTTGTTTGAATTTGTTTATATCAGCTATGTTTTTCAGAGCTTAGTTGGTTGAACTTTTTAAATTTCTAATTTAAAGGCTTTATACCATGTACTTTTTAGATTAGACTCTTAGCAGTTTATTCATATATTTTACTGTTTGTTTAAAGTTATTAGAGATATTCACAACACGAAAACTTAGCTTTAAGATATAAGTATTAAGTTTTGTGGGAGTACAACTTTTAAGTACTTTCATTTTTCTTTAATTTAAGTGTAAGCATTTTAAATCTGATATGAAATCAACAAATCACTGTATTTATTTAGAATTTAGGATTTATAGTTAAACACGACAATGCACGTTGCTTTATAATAAATTTTAGGTTATAATGTTTTCAATAAGTGCTTAATTAAATTGAACAGTTGTGTTTAGTAATATATATTAAATTTTACACTAGTGATAGATTAGATATAACACTTATTTTAAAACTTATCACTGAATTTGTGATGTTTTGGGCATAGGGGGTGGCACCTTTTATACAATTTAGTCTTACTTTATTGAGTTGTAACTAAGCTATGAGTTACTTTTTGTAGATTTTTAAAGCTCAAAATATTTTTGAGCTAAAGCTGGTCGAAGTCGGAGACTACAATAGTACTAATAAAGACCCCCAAATGCCTAAAATGACTTCTAAAGGGGATTTCCTTACTTTGAAAAAATTTCAGGCTAAATGAAAAAAATTCACGCACGAGCCCTGTATATAGCTCAGTCATAATACATTACAATACCACATTAAATATATTATTATCAGTCATAATCTATATTAATTTCACATTATATGTATAATTAGCAGTCATGATATGTATCAATATCAAATTATTTATATAATTGTCAGAAATAATCTATAGCAATATCACATGTTACATATATATTTATCAGTCATAATCTATATCATTTTTTAATTTTATATATAATTAGCAGTCATAATATATATCAATATCACATTAAATATAAAACTACCAGTCATTTTAAATATCAATATCACAATAAATATATGTTTATCAGTCATATTATATATCAATATTACATTATATATATAATTATCAGTTATTATCTATATCAATATCACATTAGATAAAAATCTACATCAAAATCACATTTTATCTACAGTTATCAGACATGATATAAGACAATTTCTCATTATATATATATAATTATCAGTCATAATCTTTATCAATATCACATTATATATAATGTTATTATTCATAATCTATACCAAAGAACATTATATGTATAATTATTAGTTATAATCTATAACAATATTACATTAAATATATTCTTATTAGTCATAGTGTACATACATCAATAACATATATATTTACAATTATCAGTCATAATATATATTAATATCTCATTGTATATATAATTATCATTTATAGTATATATCAATATCACATTATATATATATAACTATCAGTCATAATATATATCAATGTCTCATTTTTTATATAATTATCAGTCATATTATATTTCAATATCTCATCATATATATAATCACAGTCATAATCTATATCAATATCAAATTATGATTATACTTCAGTCATAATCTATTTCAATTAAAAATGAGTATTTTATTTCGTTAATCTAATGATAGCCAGTCATAAGATAATTCAATATTGTATTATAAATAATTATCCGTCATAAATTTTTATAAATCTTATAAGTTTTTAAATTAAAGTTTGGAAATAAGTTACTTGCAAATTTTAAACACTGTAAAGACAACCAAAAAGTTAAAACAAGAATTGAAAAATATCTTGCTTCTTAAAAACTTTGGATAGTAATATATCTACAGCATGATTTTGTTTAAAGTTTAATGTACAACATAAAAGCAAATAGTTTACAACTTGTTTATGTAATATATTAAATTAAACACAGCTGCATATAAAATTTATTCGAACAATTTTAACTATATTATATAAATTAAATTGTTAATAATTTGCTTTTAATGTTGTAACTTAAACTTTAAACAAAATAATGATGTAGATATATTATTCAAAGTTTTTAGAAGCAAGATGTTTTTCAATTTTAGTTGTATATTTTTGGATGTCTTTACAGTTTTTAAAATTTGCAAGTAAATCATTTTCAAACTTTAATTTACAAATTATAAGATTTCAACCGCATATATTTTTGAAAATACCTTGATAGTAAATATGAATAGTGTTTTCATTATGCAAATAAAGTTTTATCCATACTTAAGGCCATAGGGGGGTCCACCTTGATTTTTACAAGTTGATCTTATTTTATAGAGTTTTTCTAAGCTTCGAAATGCTTTTTATCGTTTTAAAAAACTCGAATTATTTTTTGAGATATGCCCAGTCAAAGTCGGGCCGCATAATAGGTTCCCTATGGGAAGGGAAAACTAAAACAGCAAGGAAAGACTATTTCATTATAAATCTATTTTTTAATTTTATAAATATATGAATAGTATATAATATGATATTTTTCAAAACATAACAAGTACATTGTTTTAAAATAAATTTTTCTGTTTGAGCAAATCTGTTTTTTTTTTCTAAGCAGTTTAATTATTATTTTACATTCAAAAAAAAAATTTGTGTTTATTACAAAACACTGATAATATTTCAATTATATATGCAAAAATTTTATAAGTGTATGAGATATCAGAAACAAATAATGTAAGTTTGAATTACTTTTTAACTGTTTTATTTTAATGCATTAATATAACCTTTTCTTAATATTCTGTAAAAGTTGCTTTCTTTTGAGAAAATATTTTTCTTTACAATAATATCTCTTATTTCTTTTTTAGTTATATTTTTATGTATAGTTATTTTTTTTAGTTTTATGTCTTTTATCCTGTGTAGTTATTTTTCATGTGTAGTTATTATTTTTCTTTTTATGTTTTTTTTCGTGTTTTGTGTATTTTACCCGCCTGAGTCTTGTTTGTTATTTTTAATAAGTAACTAATAGCTTAAGTTAAGTATTACATATAATAATTTAAACCAGGGTTATAACTAATTCAGGCTAACTCAATATAGTTCAATATTTCTGTCAAATTTTTAAATCTTAAGGGATCCACGACTGTATAAGTTCTAACAATTATGAATGATATTATTTAAAGTTCAATCTAGTTTTAATTTTCATAATAAAGCAGCATACATATTGTTAAAGGGTAGCTGTCAAATTTGCACGTAGGGACAAAAATGCACGAAGGGTCTTTTGCACGAGCAGATAATATTGCGCGGAGATATTTTTGAACGGGTTATCTTAATTGCTATCATTGTAACTCTTACTCTCGGTCGGTAAATAATTTTTTATAATTTTATTCTTGCTTTCACTGTTACCCCTTACCATCAGTCAGTAACTTTTTTGTTTGTAAATTTTATTTTACTCTCGTGCAAAATTGGCTTCGATCAATTTGTGCCTCGTAAAATTTAGACTCGTCCCTTATTAAGTCCTCAAGTATTCGGTCTACAAATATTATAATGCTCTAAATGTTTAAATAATTTTAACGTAGTAAATTTATTTAAAACCAAGTATAGGTAAATTTTGAGGAATAGGTTTAAGAGTTAAAATAAAGTATTTTTGGCAGAATAACCTGATTTTAACAGTGGTGTAAGTTTGTAATACCTAAGTTACGAAAATAAGTTGAAAAAACTTTGTTATACTTTTTCAACAACGAAAGTAAACTTGTAATTATTTAGTTTTAAACTCAGTCTTTTTATTAAGATGTTTCAAATTTATACATAAAACTTTAATTATGTTTGCTATTTTTTCTCTCTGAAAGTTATTTATAACCAAAGGGCTAGAAGCTAATTACAAGATTTTTTGAGCCCGCTGATTATTAAGCTAAGTTTGTTACAACTGTGAAAAAGATACCTAAATTTTTTATGTGGGTAAATCTACTTTGGAAAAGGGTAAATTTCGAATGGTAAAATTTTTATTTATTTCAATTACAACTAACTTCAGTTGATAATTTAAGCTTGTAAACTTTGAAGATATATATTTTATTATTCTGTCATTAATACCCTCAATCGGTAACTTTTATAATAGTTTGTATTTTTTTTTTTACTTTTCTGCGAAAATAACCCTTCTTGCTACAGTGAACGAGTGTGAAGTTAGCTTGGTAACATTTTTAAAGAATTTTTAAAATATGTCCTAACTTTAGATTCAATTATTCTCCCTATCCTAATAGCTAAATAAAAACTTTCTTTTTATTATTCTAGAAAACGGTCCTTTGTGTTTAATTAAAAAAAATCCATTGGATTGGGGCTCGACTTTTAGTGTAGGGCCTCAAAGAGAAAATAAAACTTTTATCATATTTCACTTATCTCGAATATAATAAAAAACAAAATTATTAACTAAAAAATAGAAAGAAATAATAAAGGTGTGAATCAGAACAAACTTAATTAAATTATTTTATTGATTTAATTTTTACATTAATTTGTTGTAATTCACATTCTTTTTTATTTTATCAATTATTTATCTAGGAAATGGCCAGGACAAACGATAGTGTAATAAACATTATTTTGCTTTTGGGCGAAATCGTAAAAGATATTAACAATAATTATAAAATAAACATTTAAGAGTTTAATTAACATGCAAACTAACATGTAACAGTTAACATGTAAACTAATAAATATTTATTTTTGTTTTTAAGGCAAGAATAATACTTAAAAAAAAACTTTATTTTTACAGGGACCCAATGAAATAATTTAAACCCTAAACCAAATTTTTTTTGAATTAAAGAAAAAGTTGCGTTCTTTAAAATTAAATAAAAAATTTCGATTGCTTTTAATTAAGGAAAATAATTAACATTTTAGTTTTTTGAAAAAATAATAAACTTGCCTATAAAGTTAACTTAATGCTCGTCTTTTATAAGTAGTTTATGTAATAAGATTAAAGTTAGACAATTTTAATTTAAAATAGACAGATCAAACTATTTTTTAAAACATATAAAGTAAGTTAACATGGTTACATAATTTTTGTCTTCAATCTATGATTTAAGACGTTAAACATTAAATCGTCAAAAGTTGTATTTCTAATACGTTATAGAAGATCTAATGTAAAACCATACAACCTTCTTTATAGTTTTAAATTAGAAAAAGGAATATGAAGAATAAGTAATTTGTCTTCGCAAAAAAATTAACTAAAGGACATGAAATTAAAACTCAGGATGATATCATTCTACAATTTAAAATTATTCTGTGCTCCAAAAAAAAAATAGATAAATTTTTCAAGGGATTTTTAACACTACTTTTAGTTTAAGCCTGGTACCGACTCTAATCTTAACATTATGTAGCTAAAATTTTTAAAGGCGTTGTAGGTGAAGAATTTTATAATTAATAACACTGCCTTTTATAAAGTAGCTAAAAGCAAAAATTATATTATCAGACAACTAATTGAGAAACCCTGAATGCCTAAAGTTTGATTGCTCAGGCATAAAACATGGGTTTGAACATTTTTTGAAAAATGTGAAAAAAACGAAAAATCGACAAAAAACCTGTAATTCTAAGCAATTGTTACAAGATAAAATTACAAAACTTAGGCTTTATACAAACAGTTTACATATATACATTATTTTTTATTATTATAGAAACAACTTAAAATATATTTACTTAAACTTTTCAACACTTGTATACCATTTAAGACTTTAATTTCAGTCTAATAGTAAAATAGAAAAAGCAGAATAAAAAAGTTTTTTCACATTAAAAAAAATTAAATTTTTGAATCTTTTAAATACTGACAATTAGTATAAGTTTTGACTTTTCGCATTTTGTTCCTCCAATTTAGGCTTAATTTCACTTTTTAAGTATACTTGAGGAAAAAATGAAGAGTTTAACTCAGGGTTTCCCAAAGTGGGCGATATCGCCCCCCTGGGGGCGATTTTAGTATTTCGGGGGGCGATAATTAGTAAGGGGGCGAAAGGGTGGGCGATAATTAGTAAGGGGGCGAAAAGGGGGCGATTTTAAAATTTTGGGTTGTCATAAAATTTTTACTTTTTATTTTGCTATTTTACTAACTTTAGCTTGCTATTAAATATTTGACCCTGTGGTAAAACTTAAACAAAAAATTTTATTGTGTTTATGTAAAATATAGAGAAAAAAATCAAGTACTTATGACTCCTACTTTCAAGTTAATTACAAATTTTCAATTATATATTTTCTTATTTAACATTTACATAGATCATAGACGATCGGAATTCTTTTCACTATTTTTTAACGTTACATATATGTTATTTAGGATCATAAATGGTTTGTAAAAATCTATGTTTTCTATATTAACTATCACCTCATGATATTTTCAATTGTTTTTTGAAAAGTCATTAAGTTAGACTAGGAAATAAAACTATACAGGGTTGCCAGTTTACTTAGAAAAACCTGGAATTTGACAATTTAGGCAATTTTTTTTTTTTTAATCTGGAATTTTTAACAATTCCAACATATTATGTAGTAAAATTTCGATTTGACACAAAAAAGCTATCATATAGATAAAATTATGGATCCTTTTCGTGGCAGATCTTTTTAAAGTAAACGACTCACAGGAAACCTTCTCCGACTTACAAACTGACCTTGAACTTTAAGTAATTTTTTCCAAAGAACGAAATGAAAGCTTTTGAACTCAACAAAAACTAAGGCAAAAGTATCCAATCATTTGAGAGGAATTTAGATTGTTGTGTATAGTTTTTTCTTCTAGCTATGTTGTTGAGAAAGCTTTCAGTTTAGTTATCAACATCTTGAGCAAAATATCTAATCTAGATATTTGTAAGGAGGTGACTTGAGGCTTTATTTGACTGATTTAGAATCAGATTAGAAAAACTTGCGAGAATTCATGAACCTCATCCTACGTATTATATTTCAATTCTGTAGCAGACATTATTTTATGAAAGTTTTTTTAATTATTTGATCTTTTAAAATAGTTCTTTTTTAACCTGGTTTGTATTGTATTTAAGTAGTCTTTTTATATTAAAAATTCTTTTAAGTTTTTTATTCTATAACAGGTTTGCATAATGCCTAATAGATATTAATTACGGTAGACTTCCTCTTGAGTTTGCACTTTTTACCCAAAAAAAGTGCAAACTCATACTTTTTTAAATTTAACTTAAATAAAGTCTATTACTAACTAAGTATTAATAAAACAAAAAATACACAATATTTAATAGCTTATATAGATCTTTTTATTTTATGACTGTTTGTTTTATGTTTTAGTTGATTTCATGTTTATTTATAACGTTATTGCATATAACATATTTAAATTTATCATTTTGTAAAAAAAATGGTAATAGTTTTTAAGTTTAGACTTTTTTATTTTGTTCAAAGTGCGAATTGAAGAGGAAGTCTACTGTATTTATAAAATGTTTTATGTTTTAATTATGTTAATAGCTTTGTTTTGACCTGGTTAATTTTGTAGTTTATATTTGTCGATTTACATTACACTAAAAGTTTTTATAGCATAGTGGTTAAAGTGTTTGTTTGAAAGAAATTTTTTTGACATATTTTTGTTATTACTTGTTTAATCTGTATAAATAAAAAACCTTGATAACCATTAAAGTTTTATTTCAAAAATTGTTTTTGGTTTTAAAAGAGTATAGATTTAATGTCTCTATTTGAAATACTTCAACTTTTTCATTTAAAAGATTATTAAACTCAAACTTATTTTCTAACTTGATTTATTACTGTTAGAAGATCTATATATTAAATAATTTTAAAGTATTAATACAAATGTTTTTTGTTTTATCTTATTTTTAAATATATTAACAATTAGAATATGTTGTTTATTTTAATAGTTCAACACTAGCTTTTAGTCTTTCACTATTTTTTCTAGTAAATTATTATAAGCTAATAACTAGAGAAAAAATAAAATTAAACAGTATTAAATAAGCAATTAAAAAGACTGCTACAGTTACAAAAAAAAGTTTTAACACAATTAAAAGAATTTTTTAATTAATTACTTTCTGTTCACAGAATTAACTGTAAAACATTTGATTTTTTTGAATTTAAACGAAGAAAAAAATGTTAAAATTAAGGTTTACTTTCCTAAAAGTTATTTTAAGTCAAATACTATTTAATGGTATTCTACTACAAAACATATAGTTTAAAAAGTTTAGAATAAAGTTTTTAATTTTACAACTAACTTGCTTATAATATATCTCAGCATTGAAATTAATAGTTTTACTGCATTAACAGAAGTTATTGATAAACCCACTTTTCATGTGAGATAATCAACCAGTCGGTCAAACTTCCTAAAACTGGATCAGCAATAATGTTTTAATACCTATTTCATTATGTTTAAAAAAATCTGTTCTTTCTTTTATAGTTTTTTAATCTCTGGTATTTAATTTTAGAACATGCCTATTTATATAATAATTTAAGTCTTTTGTGTGGCTTAAATAAGTTACTTAGTATTCACTCTAAATGTCCGAAATTTGTTAAATGAGAGATAGTTATAATGTCAGGTTTCAGTTATGACTTCAGATGGGTAGCGTACGGTCCAGATCAGACATGTTAAAAAGCTCTGCTTTGTTTACTCGAGCGTGAAATTACTAACTTAAAACAAACCAAAGTTTATACGCTTCATTGCTGAATTACCATAGTAATTGTTAGCATTTTAACAAGTCTGGTCCAGATCCAATCAAATTTCGACCCGCAAAGTAACTTGAAACTACTTGTGCAAAATAAACAAAATTTAGTTTTTTGATGTTTATGATTTTAAAATACACTTTTAACTTGGTTTTCAGTTACTTTAGTATTTCCTAGATCACAATAATATTAAATCATTTTATTACAATTATGCTCGAGTTTTTTTAGTTTTCTATATGTTATTTTTTTTTAATTATGCAGCCCGCAATTACATTTTTTAAACGAATTGAAACAAGAAATGATTTTTTAGTAAATATAAATTGCTGACTACAAAAGTTGTCCACCACTACCCTAAAAGTTTCATTAGTTTCAAAACAACTCATATTTAAACAGGATTTATTACTGATTACACAAGGCTTTTTAATGTTTAAGTATTTTTATACACTTCACTGGGCTTATAAGGAGCAACAGTAATTTATTTTCTCAAGCCCTGTAAACTATTTTGAACACAGCCCAAAAGTGCGTGTATAAGAAATACCAGACTAAATTACATTTCGAACACAATTTTTAGGCTCAAAAGTTTGTACTCAAGAGAAAAACTACTTTTTAAAATCGTAGGGGGGCGATTATTTTTCAAATTTTTGAAAAGGGGGCGATTTAGTAAATGAGTTTGGGAAACCCTGGTTTAACTAAAAGAAGAAATTATTTGCTAAGTTAGAGAAAAGTTATTTTGGTGATGAGTGCTAAGCAAACTTTAACGCTAATTTTGCCAAAATATTTAAACTGCTACACCAACTGAATACTGAACAAAGATGTTAAGGCCCTACCGTGGTATAGACAGTATAAAATTTAAAAACAGGATTTTATGTTAAAACTATTCGAGCATGAAATTTTTAGGGTATAAATTAAAATATGTTCTAAAGAATTTAGTTTACTGCTTAGTTGTGGCATTTATGCCAATATATTTTAATAAAAAATATATTTAGTTGAATTTTAATTTTGTACAAAAACTTTAAACAAATTAGCTTTAAATAAAATTTTAAATTATAATATAAAGTTAACTCTAGTTTAGAACAAAAAAGAAATACTTTTTGGATAAGTATTGAATATAGTCCCTGTCTTACCTAATAAATTAAAACATTTTGGTCTTTTTATTTCAATATTTGCAATATTAAATAAGAATTTGTTTTTAGTTAGTGAAAAGTTAAGAGAATCAAAAAAAGTTTAGAATACAAAGATAAATTGATAAATTTTTTAATAGAATATTATTTAAAAGTTTACCAAAGCTTTTGCAGGTTTAAATTTATTCATATATTTTTTATACATATTTCAGAAAATAAACAAATTTGTTCAATGAAGTTAACTTAATAATTTAAAAAAAACAGTTTTACATTATATTTTTAATGTGTAAATACTATTTAACACAGTTTTTATCATAGATTTAATTATAATGTTAGAAAATAGAACTAAAAATATGTATTTTTTAAGATCTGTAAAAATTAAAAATATGATAATAAATTTCTTAAAAATAAGCTTTTATCCTGATAATGTTCTTAAAAATATAATGGAAGATAAATTATTAATTTTTTTAATTAATAACACTGCCTCTTATATGAAATCTAATAGCAAAAAGCAATTTTTTATTCAAAGTTTTCAAAATACCTGGAAACCTGAAAAAACTTAGTATTTGACAGTTAAGGCAAAAATTATGGAAATTTAGTTAATTTTAGAAAAATGTTGAATTTTGAATAAAAATCACTAAAAAATATAGACCTAAAATCAATTGTTACATGTAAAAATACATTTTTTAGACTAAATACAAAAATTTTACAGTATTGTTATAATACTTGTACACCATTATTATATTATTACAGATATTTTGTTATATCATTTAGATTTTTAATTATAGACCACATTTAAAGAAGCATTACAAGTATTATTTCAATACTTGTCTACCAATTAAGACCTTAAATTTAGTTTTGTATTAAAAATAGACTAAAGATTCACTTTTAAAATAACAATCTCTAAAAACTTTAAAATATAGAAGTTACACTTTTTTTTCGTAAATATAATTTGATAGTTTTTACTCCTTTTGCTTTAATGTATGAATTATTTATTGATATTTATTTTAATCTTATTTATTGTAGGTTTTAGATTTTTTGTAGTTTAGTTATATTTTGTAACTAAAACAGGTGTTTAATATTTTTATAACTTGTATTATATATTTTGCTATTATTCATTGCTATCATTCATTCAATTTTAAAATTATTAAAGAAAAAAAACCGGTAGCAACTAGAGTAAGGGTATTAGATTTAAAATTAAAGTTCTAGATTACTTGAAGTTTAAAAAATCAAGTTTATATATGGAATTGCTATTAAACTTTATATAGTTATGGTATTTTCATAATTTCAAACTCAAAAGTCCTGGAATTTGAAAATTGGGTCTAAAAAAAAGAAATTTTGGAATATTTGAAACAGCTGGAAAAACTTAGAATTTTGGAAAAAAATCCCCATTAAATCTAAAATTTAAAAATATTTTTAAATGTTGAGTAGTAAACTTTTTATTTTATAATAACAATTAACCAGATGCTTAAAGTTTATTTTCTTTACTTTAATTTAAGTAAAATAAAAACCAAATTTTTAGTAGCTAAACATTAACCCTCCAATTTTACTTAACTATGTTACACAGTTCTTAATTTAAATATAAATTTTAATTTAAAAATAGACAGAAATAGTTATTCTTAATAAGACCTGGAAAAAATTTTAAAAAAATAGTAGTCACCTTTATTATAATGTTAAGTGTAAAAGTGGAAAAATATATTTTATTTGACTGTTATTTGCACTACCAGTTGCTTTATATCTCGCTTAATTGAAGTTATCTATCAAGTATGTGCAATAATATATAGTGAAAGTTTCATTGGATCTTGGTTGCTACACTCTCTAGTTTATCAGGATAAATGTGAACTATTATGATTTTGTTGTAAAAATCAAGCTAGTTTCAAGTAGAAAAATCAAGAAGAAAAAGAAAAACAAAAGATGGTTTTTGAGATTTCAAAAGGGTTACTACTCCCTAAGTCAAAAAAATTTCTTCAGTGATCAAAAACTGCCCTGTTGTCCTTAGTTTTTTTCAAATCCTTAAAAACGTTATTAAATTCTTGAAGAAACTAACTTTTTACTAAACTCATTTAACTGTTAAACAAAATACGTCCAAGTTTTTAAAGAAACTAATATTATCATAATGTATTAAGCAAAGTTTGGCAGTACATACTTATTTTGAGCTTTACACAAAAAAAGAGTATATTTTTTACAGTTTTTTATTAATAAACTTAAAAAAATTATATTTATAACTTTTGTCAACTACTTAATAATCAAGTTTAGCATTTTATCACTTGTTTAGAAGTAATCGACTAAAACATAGTTTTGTAATCAGTAAGTTATTTAAGAATTACATAAAACTATAAATACTACATTGAAATTCTAAATGTAAAAAAAATCATCTAAACTTTAGATACTATTTAAATAACAATTCGATTTACTAACATTAAAATATTTAGTTTAAATTAATTTATTAATTAATTAGTATATTTAAATTATTTTTAATGAAGATAAAATAAATTACTATTAAAATAGCTGAACATAATATGTTTAGAATTATTTATAACAAGTTAAAAGTACATATCAAGTCATATTAGGTGAAAGTAATATGGACAACATTGATGTTAAAAAAATAGAAGTTGGAAATAACCTTGAAGATATAACAAGTTTCGGTGCAACTTGTAAAAATTCAGTTGTTGATTGTTTTAAAAACAAATGCATGAAGTTTGTTACAAAACAATTAGATGATAAAAGTGTACGAGCTTACAATACTGCAGGTAAGATAATTTAGAAATTATTTCAACACTTATTTTTTTTCTTAAAGTTAGTTACTTTTTCTCTTATTTTATAAGTTTAATGTCCTAATCAAAGTAATTTTTAAGTGCTTCAAAAGTATTGTACAATTATAAAAACAATCTTAATATTACTTGTTAGATGTTATAAAAAGTAATATGAAGATACATAGAATAGGAAATAGAATAAGGAATAAAAAAGTGCTTAAAAGTTTTGAATACTTTAAACAACTACAAAAAAATAATTTAGATAAATATAAGTGATTTAAACGGTATTTAGGTTATTATTATAAGGTTATATTTTCGTAAAAAAATCTTAATATTACTTTTTAGATGTTATAAAAAGGTGCTTAAAAGTAAAGAATATTATAACTTACTACAAAAAATAATTAAAGCTAATGTGAGCTAAAAGGTGTTAAGGGCATATATGAACTGAGTGATATATATTAATGTTAGCATTTAATTTTATATGAAAGATTTAATATAAAACAATAAGTTTTTTTTTATTCAAACATAAAAAATTATCAAAAATTTGAGATATGGTCATTCTCTTTATATTTTTGCAGTATTATCATCCTGATTGCAATATTTCTACATTAAACCTAATCAGAAATTTAGAATAACATAAAAATATAATTTTTTTTTCATGGTATTTAACTCAAGTTTTTAGGTAATATTACTTAAATTAAAAAAAAACCTCTTTCTAAAACTAAGAAATATTAACATCATTAAAATGTCAATTTAGAAGATAAATATTCAATATTTTAACAATAAAAATAATTATATTTAGAAGATAAGTTAGTTGCTTAAGCTATAAAAAAATTATGATAGTAACCAAAAATTCTTTTCGGGCTTTTTAGCTTTGTATTAATCTAATCTTATTTTTGAATCTCTTTTTGTTTGTCCTCCCATTTCTAAAAAGTTTGTTGAGTTACCAGAAAAGTCAAAAACATAAAGTTTTTTGAAATAATATCAGGGATCTAAAAACAATATATTAAAATAACTTTTTTGAAAAAAAGATTACAAATGTGTTACAATGACAAAAAAATGTAAGGTTTACTACACTTAGGTATAAAAAACAATTTAGCTTACTACATCATATAGAACAAATTAATATTAGCTATAGTTTTTGTTTGCAATATTCAATAAAATTCAAATTTATATATATAAATCACGACATAGTTCAGCATAAAATTAATTTTTAAACACAGCAATTAGAAAATTTCTATACCAATAAATAATTTGATAAATTTATTATCTCCTTTAAAGTTTACTAACAACATTTTAATCTTATTTCAATTTCAAACCTTTAGGTTGCAAATTTAAGTTTCAAAAACTTTTGTAAATGTCTAGATTTACATTCTTGTGGATTTTTATCTTTTACAGTTTGGACTTCACTTAAATTTTATAAACATTGGCCACACCTTATATCATCCGTTTGTAGCCTACCTTTCACTAAAAAACTTTAAATAATACTTTTATTAACTTATTAACAACAATTAGCAACTATTTGTATTGCAATAAATAACAGCATGATATAATCAAGGTTATCGAAAAAAAAATTCAATCAAGCAAAATCCTGGAATTTGACAATTTAGGTTGAAAATTTAGCAAAAAAAAACTGTAATTTTAAACAAAAATCATTATAGAAAACCTGGATAAAACCACAAGTGGAAATTTCCTCACATGTTGAGTAGAAAAATTTTGATTTGACACAAAACATTTATCATATAGATAAAAGAAATT
This sequence comes from Thalia democratica, assembly GCF_965202585.1. Taxonomy (NCBI): domain Eukaryota; kingdom Metazoa; phylum Chordata; class Thaliacea; order Salpida; family Salpidae; genus Thalia; species Thalia democratica. Next base: position 114,589,778 of record NC_139165.1, on the reverse strand, counting down.
GCCAGCTAAAAACTTTTTTTATTAAAAAATAAACTTCCAGTAACTTCAAGATATCTATTTAATGTTGTTGTACTGTGTAACACATTTTTTTACTATAAACTTCATTTCAAATTAAAAGTAGAAATTATTTTTTTAATCTGAAACTAATCTGAAGAAACTGACGAAGTTTTCTCATAAATTTTTAGCAGTCTTGTAGAATTAAAAGTTTAAATTATTACTAAAAATTCAGATATCTAGTTTTAAATGTACTTCAATAACTTTTAAAAAATTTAAAAATTTTGTACTTAGAAATTTGTAATTTTTTCAGATATACCAAATATGGAAGAACACAAAATCGCTTTAGCTTTAAAAAGATATAAGCTTTTGTTAAAAGAAGATACAAGCACAAAGATTTATCAAATAGTTAAAAGTAAAATATCTTTGACTAATGTTTTAACTTTTTATAGTTTAGCTAAACTTTACAAGCTAGTAAATGTTTCTGAACTATCCTTAAGATACATAGAACGTTGTTTTCCTACGGTTGTTGAAACTCCAAATTTCTTACAATTAGATTTTAATGTTGTTGCAAAAGTACTTTCAAGTTCTGAATTGAACATTCACTCAGAAGTTGAAATATTTGATGCAGCAATTAGTTGGTTGAAACACAATAGTGAAGAACGTAGCAAATATGCAAAACTATTGCTACTAAAATCTCGACTTTCTTTGCTGTCAGAACATGCGTTGAAGTATATTTTGGATTATAGCTCTCTATCAAGTGAAACTAGAGATTGTATTAAAGAAATGAAAGAAGTTTATAAAAACCGTTTAAAAAATAAGTCAAGTAGTTTTTATACAAATAGATATTGTAGTCAAAACTCATTTAACATTTTAACATGTGGTGGTTATAATGTTGGAAGTGTTAATGCAGTAAATACGGTGAATCAAGTAGATGGGAGTAATCTAAACAAAACAAAATTTCTTTCTTCAATGAAATTAAAAAGAAGAAATTTCGTTGCTGTTTGTTTAAAAGGAGAAGTTTACGTGTTTGGTGGTCATGATGATTTTTATACTGATATAATGTCTGTTGAAAAATATTCACCTTCAACTAATAATTGGAGTGAAGTAGCTCAGATTTTTGATAAACGTCAGTACTTTTGTGCTTGTGCATTTATGGATACGATATATATTGTTGGTGGTTATTGCTTTCAAAACTTTGAAGTAACCAACTCTTGTTTACAATTCGATACAAAAGAAAAATGTTGGAAAAAAATTGCTAAAATGAAACAATCAAGAGAATTTGCAGCTTGTGCAGTTTTTCAAGGAAATATTTTAGTTTCTGGTGGATTGGATAATAATGATAATACTTTGAACTCAGTAGAATCATATGATGTTTTTGGTGATAAATGGTCACTAATGCCATATACGATGAATAGCAATGTTTATCATAGTCTAGTTGTTGTTAAAAATAAACTATTTGTTATTGGTTGTGGATATAACAATTGTGAAGTTTTTGACAATAACTGTAAGAAGTTTATTGCTTTGAAATCAGCTAATATTTATATTTATTTAAACAAGGCTATGTCTATCGGACACAAAATTGTAATGTTTCAAAATAACAGTTCATCAGTCACTTGTTATGATATTGATGAAGATAAATGGTCTGAAGAATCATGTGAGGTGAAAAAAGATTTTAATAATTTTGCTTGTGCAAAATTACCTTTGTATTAAAATATTTTGTTGAAAATTTGTTTTAATTTGCTGAAAAATATTTCGCTGAAAATATGCTGCTCATTGTGTTAATTTTTTAAATACTAGATTAAATAAATAAGTTAAGTATTAATAAAAATTATAACAAAAAAACCTAACAAAATATAATTTGACGATTGTGTTGTTATAGTACTTAATAAGTAAAGTTATAAACCTTTTGATATAGTTTTAAGAACGATTTCAACTACTTTTCAATTATCATTATTGTAAGTAAGTGACAGTAAGTAAAAAAATACTAACGATTAAAAAAAAAATACTGTTAGATAAGTTCTTTATGATGTTTATAAGATAAATTATCTTAACACAATTATTTAAATACACATTATAAGATTAATTATGTTAACATAATTATTTAAATACAAATTATAAGACTAATTATCTTAATATAATTATTTGAATACAAGTTATAAGATTTATTATGTTAATCTTTCCGAGCTAATAGCGTCTCAAATTTAATTTGGAAATGCCACGATAGCAGGTTCGGTAGTTTAGACAAGAGTCAGATTCGCAGTAGCTTCTTGGAAAACTTTATTTTTAGTTTATCTATAATCGAGCGCAAGTTATTTTATATTTTGTTTATAAGTTTAAATTTATTGAAGACCTACAAGTTTGTATATGCTTCTTAATACAGCAAAATATCAGACGAAATAAAAATGCTTAAGCAAGCTTACGGTGTCTACTTTAAAAATGTTCTTAAAATTTACGTTTTCAGTTGTATTGTAACTGTTGGTAGCTCGTTGTATTTACTGTTTCACGACGTGGGTGCTTATTTTTTCTCACCTATACTGGATTAAAAACTTATCATCATCAAATACAAAATTAAAAGACAAAAGTACTTAGTTAATGTAACTAAATTCGTGAGCTCAATGTTTAAATTTATTTAATAACAAGATACTGCTTAAGTTCAGCTAAATACAAATCATTTGTATCAGTAGGCTTAAGAGTTTTCGTATTAAACAATTTAGGGTTAAGAATTATATGTTTTATGGCATGTTAAAAACCCAAATTGATTTAAACGCCCCGTCGATGTTGCTAAAATAGAGTCACTCTTAGTAAGCTTATGCAGCAAAGGTCAATGTTGAAATTTAATTTTATCAACAAAAAAGTTTATATGAAAGTAGATTGTTTCGTCACTTAGTAAATTATTTAAAAATGTAAGACACGCTAAGAATGCAGATATGTTCAAAACTGTTTGAAATAAAAGTATGATGTTTACAATTACTAGAAAGTTCATTCAGTTTATTTAATGCTAGATTTCAGTTTAATTTTGAGATCTCGTGTTTTTCAAATTTTTCTTTTGTTTTAGTTGTCAAACTCAAGATTTTTCAAGGTTTTAAGAATACTGTCGTACTTTTACTCATTTAGATAAATTTTTACTAACATTTAAAAATTGTAAAGTATTTTTTTGTAAGAAATTGTAGTTTATTGAACAATAATTTAAACCTACAATCTGGTGCTCAAAGAACCTTTTAGTTATTGAGTTGCACACAACAGATACCTTTTAATGTCATATTCAGGAGAATTACATACTTAGTACTGTAATACTTAGTATAATATAACTGTATATGTTGATACTGATTTTGTAGATTTTATTAAAGAAAAAAAAATTCTAAAACATTTAAAAAAATCAAAATGTGTTTTAGATTTTTATCAAAGTTTTAAAAATTTATTCCAGATTTTTAAAAGAACATTTTGATTGATTTATTTTTATTACATGATATATTCATAAATATAAAAAACTGTCTTTAAACTTATAATAACATAAAAAAGATCTTGTAAAGCTGCTTCAACTTTTTTAAAGAGGAATATAAATGATAGAATTTTTTGTTATATGATTAATAGATTTTCGGTGTGTAGTCAAAATTTTATGACTTTAAATGAAAAAAATTCTTTAAAATTTCAGGTTTTTAAAATATTCCATATTACAGGTTTTTTTATTTACATAATATTTTAAATTCAAATTTTTTCAAGGATTGATGAATTTTTTTCAATCCTGAAGAAAAAAAAAAGTCTTAACACTTACAATAATAGTCAATAAACTGTTTTAAATAAGAAATCTGTTTATCAAGCTAAAAACTATTCTTCTTAATAAACACTGTGCTGAGCTATATCTATTTAAATATTAATATTTAATACCAAAATTTGACACAATAACTATAACTCTTAGTTAAACCTGATATAACAATTGTTTGCTTTTTAAAATCAATAAAATTCAATAGTTCATGACTTGATGGCTAGGAATACAAATGAAAGATTTGTTAATTTGCTATGTAAACCCAATGGTCAAAACTTTTTTAATTAGACCACATTAACATTAAATTCATGAAAAGCATTAGTAGTAATAAAAATACAATCATTATTTTCTGATAATACATACTTACTTTCACACAAATCAACTTTATGGAAATAAGCGTTTTTAAGAAGCATCTGTTGTTATTAGAAATAATTTTAACTGTTGTTATGGCCGAAATTCTAAAAAAGTGACAAATTTACCAAAAACAAATTACAAATGCAATAAAATTAAAGTAGCAGGTCCGCAAAGCATTTGAATGGTTTCTTTGTATTACAACTAGAAAAATTTGAAATAAATAAAAAATTTATTCGATGTTGCAGCACTTTGTTTTAAATCAAAAAGAAAAGTTTTTTACATCTTAGGTAGACAAAAAAACTATTTTTTTTGTTAATAAAGTATTGAAAAATTTATAACATTATGAGTATTTTAGCGTATTTGGCTAATAATATATTTGATTAAAAAGTCTTGAAAAACATATTTTCAAGTAAATAGAAGGAGATATATTTTAAATAAATTTAACGTATTTTAATTTTTAGTTTCACCTTACACAACGAAGCTATTATACTTTACGGTTTTGCTTTTTATAATTTAGATGCTAAAACCTCCCTATATTTTTGAAACAAGGTAAAATTTTCAACAATATTCACAGTTAAAAATATATCGATTTAACTCAGTAGATTTCTTATTTCTAACTAATTTACTTTTTAACCCGAAAATTTTTTTTTTGCGTTGTATTAGATAAATATTTTTAAATTACTTCAATGAACAAACGCTTTGTATAATACTAAGAATTTTTAATAAAACGTTTTTCACCTTCATGTACAACTAAAATTAAAGCTATTTTATATACTTATTACGAACAAAAGTGGAAAAGGCTACAAACTTTATTTAATAAAATGCATTATAAGATACAGCCAATTTAGTAGGTATACTAGCTACCTCTTGTTTATTTACGTTATCACGTCTAGTTATGCGATTACGACACGAACAAGATATACAAAATTTCTCAAGAGGTGACTGTACTCGAAAAACAATTTAGTAAGTGTATTTGTTACCTCTCGTTTACTTATATTGTTTAGTTATGAAATTAATTAGTTAATAAAATGTACTTTTATTTAAATTTGATATTGAGTATTTAACGCATATTGTTAATAGTTTTTTTGATGTAAGCACAATTCTAGGTTTGCTGCAGAATAAGTATTTCTTATAAAATGTAAAGTTTTTTTTGCTTACATCTCCTAGATTTTATTAATTAATGGGAGTAATAAAGTAACTACATATTTTTTAGGCCATAATATCTTTATTTTGTCCACAATTTTCAAATTAAAATAAATTGTTTTATTAATTAACTCTTGTGGGTACCCTTTTTTTTTATAGTAACTTGATCTGTTAAATTTCACATAGTAGCAACTTACTAATGTGCACGATGAAACAAAGTATTAATTACATTCAATTTTCTCTTTAAACTACAGTTCAATGAAAAACAAAATTAACAATCTGTAAAGGTTTTCTTTTATTACCTAGATGTTAAAATTATATTTTCTTCTTGTTTAAACTGTACATCTAAAAAACCGATTTCATTACTATTTTCTTTTCTATCTTGAAACTGTTTGAGCTATATGCATTATTCAAGAAATAAAATAAATTCTAATATTTTCTGGCTTATGAAAAATACAAAAGAATTACGTAGATAATTTTTGTAGAATTACAAAATTTTGACTTCATATTACCCATAAATATATAAAATAATGTTGGTCCCAAAGGGGATCTCATGGCTATTCCGTCTTGTTGAGACTAAATAAACGAATTAAAACTAAATTTAACGCAAGAAATTGCAAATTTTAAAAGATTTTAAAAATCTATTCTGTTTATTGCAGATTTACTTATATTATACAATGTACCAATACAAATTTCAATGTGTTATTCTAAAAATACTAGCATTCAACGTCAAAAGACGCAATAAACATATTATTTTCTTCCATATCCAAATTTTTTTCAATAAGCGTAAAGAAATTTCCGATCAATATGCTGAAAAGTCTTGTAATGTGGTTCAAGACTCAAGTTTACAAACTTTGCCAATTTATGCGCTGAGTTTACAAAATAAAGTCCAGTTGAATGTTTTCTTAATAAGTTTTAATAACCTATACAAAATTCAGTAAATGACTAAATCTGTTTAATTTATTTAAAATTTGTTTTACTTTGAATAATAACTGTTTCAGAAACTTAACTTTGTTGTTCTAAACTTTATCAACACTATCACAATACAGTATAATTGCATGATGTATTTACTGCTAAATTGTAATCAATCCCTGATATGATAAAATGTAATAGTAACCACAATTTAATTGTTGTGAAAGACAAATTATTTTATACTTGTGTTAAAATAAACGGTTCTAAAGTTTTTTTCAGTTTTACACAAACTAATTGCTTCTAAACTACAACCCTCCTATTTTATTTAAAGTTCAGCTTTTTCTACGAAAATTGAAACGTAATATTTCATAAGAATATTGTTAATAAGTGTTAGTGTTTCACCTAGTATTTGCTGAATCAGCAAAATAAAACTGAAATTCATAAATATCAACTAACTTAATAATTTTTATTATTTTTTTCTTATAAAGTTTAATTTCTAATTGATTTAATGTATTTGGACTATTTGGCAAATAGATATGAAATAATAAAGAAAACTAGTAAATTTTGCTGACTCGGCAAATAATAGGGGAAACACATCCACATTTCAAAATAATAGATTTCTAGTAAATTGTTACAATGTAGACAAAAATAAATGGTCAAAAGAATCGTAATGCTTAACTGAAAATCATAAATTTTTTTTTGAATATACTACAGTCCACACTCCACAGTATTAAAAAATTTAAAAAAAACTGTGTATTATTTGTCGGACATAGTGTTGTAATTTATAATTTAAATTTTCTTTTATTTTTACCATATTTTTTAAATCAATTTTTACAGATCATTTTTCTATTGTTTAGTTAATAACTTTATGTTAATTAGACACAAATCTTTTTAATTGACTTGAATTTGTGGTTTCAACAACCAACTGCACTGCTTAAAAATAAAACAAAAAAAGCCATTTTAGTTCAATAGCCACAGCTCATACCATAGTATTAATGGAAAATTAAAAAGTATTAATCAAAGTAGAAACTAGCTATTGTTTACTGAAACAAAAAAAAGTTTATTAGTTGTTTTAAATAATATTAATAAATATAAAGTTTTTATTACAAGTTTGCTACTCTCTTTTATTTTTTTATAAAGTTTTGTACATTTAAAAAGCTCCTAAAAGTAGAAGTTTGAATAAAAGAAACAGATATAAAATTAAAAATTTTTGATATTTAAATTAGTTTTAATATTTCAAGTTATTTATCAATATTGAAATTATGTAATCATAAATGTTAAACAATTTGCCACAACTTATTAGAGCATGTCATTAAAAGAAAATAGTATAATTGTTTTTGAATTGAAAAAAAAAACTCTTTATAATCTTATTTCTGGAATTCTAGCAGAAACCACTGTAAAAGGTTGTTTTTCTTTGTAATTGTGTCAACCTATTTGAATCCTGGAATATTGTGCACTTTAGAGAGTTTTTAAAGCCCTAATTAGGACCCATTTAACATCTGGTCACACAAAGTTGATTGAAATAAAATTAGTATACAAATACCTAGAGATACAAATTATTACTATTTGTATTAATGTCAAAAAATAATTATACAGGGTTGCCACTCACTCAGGATACTCCGTATTACTAAAACTATTTTCAAAACTTTTAAAAATATCAGGATGACTCAGGAAATTTTAAATTTGATTTTAAAGTCAAGCTGTTTTAGATAGTTATGATTTTATTCAGAAAACTGAGAATTGTATAAAGATTTTGTAAATTCTAAGCCAATTTTTAGAGTTTAAATTAAATTTAGTTGATTTAAATAAAATATTTTTCTATAATATACCCAATTTTATTGAAGAAGTTGTTTTTCAGTGAGTTTTAAAAGTTTTTAGTTTTTTCTGATGATTACAAAAATTTCAGGGTGACTCAAGCAAATAAATGGTCACTCAAGACAGTTTTTGACTAAAGCAGTAGAATCCCTGTTTATATTAATAAATATTTACAACAAAAAAGACCTTTTATTCATTTATTTATATAAAGTTAATTTACTTTGGGGGTTTTAAGCTGACTTGAATAGTAATAAAACACTAATACAAAGGGTAAACTATGAGACTGATGTATTTTATAAAAAACAATAACTATGAATTTAAGTTAAATTACTGAAGGTTAAACACTTTAGAAAATTTTGATTATAAAGAAATGTAATATGTTTGAAACGTAATATTTCCATTTCATAATGTTTGAAAAACATTAGTTTCAATCTTCAATTTACAAGGTTAAGTCAGGGTGTCCACAAAACATGGAAAACTTTAAACAAAACCTGTAATTTAATAAATGTTTAAAATAAAATTTGAATAATATGTGATTTTTAATTAAAATCATTAAAAATTAATAAGCTAATACAGAAAATATATAATTTTAACACTTAAAAACACAAAAGAAAAAATTATTAAGCTTAAAATACTAAGCAAGCATATAAATACATTTAACAATCCAATCATGTGATCCTGACCTGTGTATTAATATATTCTGACCTTAAAGTTAAAATCTAATTAAAATCTATTTATGGTACTTAAATTTTGGTTAAAAAAATCAAACCAAAAGTTAAATTAGTTTTTAAGGTGGCCATTTAACTTTAAAACTATGGTATATAAAATTGAAACTAAAAAAAAATCTAATAGTTTATGAAAAAGTTTAAAAGATAAAACTTTGATTATTAAAATTATGTAAAATGGGGAAAACTTAAATGTTTTATTTCTTTAAAATATAAAAAAATCTTAATTAGTTTTAAATTATTTATATTTGATTTCACACAAATTTAAAGTATTATTTTAGTAGTTATATAAATTTTAAAATATTTGTTCCTTATGTTTAATTTTATATTAAAAAAAAAAATTATGTTTAAAAAGACCTGAAAAATACTGTGAAAATAAATTGTCAATCTAGTATACAATAGAAAGTAAATATTGTGTTAGTCACAGTCTTTGTTATGACTATACAACTTAATTCAAAAACTAACATTTACTTATTATATTGTTTTTTGAGTGATAAAAATTCTCTATAAATTTGATCTAAGGAGCTGGTCTACTAAAAACCTTTAAGTTATGGAGTAGTACACTCATAATTAAAGTAAATAATTTAAATATCATTACATTCAAGAAGTCTTCAGTTATTTAAATTGACAGCTAAAAGTTGAAGCCATTAGAAAAGATAAATGTGTCAAAAATTTAACTTAGGCTCTTTAACAACAGCTTAATAATGAATTAGAAATTTAAGTAACTTTTTAGAAAATAAATAATTTTTACTTACCTTTTGAAATTCAGTTAAGCTTTATATTGCAAGGTAAGTTTTGTAAAAAAAATATGTGTATAGTGGGATAAAGTATTTTCACATTATATCTATCCTTTATTTTTTTATTAAGAAGGTTTAAAATTTTTGCAAACAGTTTTTAAATGAAGTATAAAGTTTCAAATATTAGAACAAACCTTAAGTGACTAAAACAACAAAAAAACTATTTTATAAAGCAGCTCTATATTAAATTACAAATTATTCCAAAACTTCTACTGCTATTTTTGAGAAATTAATTTTTTTCTAGTGGTAAAAAACTACTGTGCTAATTACAAGGTTGCTTTGTTGCCATACAGCATAACTCAGGCTAGCTGACCTTGTAATTTTAGTTAGTTTAAAACTATCTATTTTATGTATTACTGTTCATATTTAGTAACCTTTAGTTTTTTAAGCTGGATTATGAGTAGTTTATGTCAAGCTTTTTGCTTAATACTATTTTTTAAGTTTTTTTTAAGACAAGGTGATTCAGACTAACTGGCTTTAAGTCAGGCTCTATTTTCTTATCTTCAAAGAATTACACCTTGTTAAAGTTTATTTACTCAATATTATTACAGTAAGCAATGCCACTATTTCTTTGCCAAGACCAAAAAATTAATTATAAATTAGGAAAAGTATTACAAAAAATCAGGATGACTCAAGAAAGTTTGAGGTCACTCAAAACAGATTTAAGCAAGGTTCAAACTCAAAAAATATAACTCGAGAAATAACTTTGGTCTGTAAGAATAGTTTTTTTGGACTTTAAAATGGCAATCCTGTTAAATGTAAAACTAAATAAGGATTGAAGATTCTTAAAAATAGTCAAGTGTAGTTTAGTTTCAAACTAAATAGATCTAAAGTATTTCTTCAAATAATATTTAAAATAACAATAGTTTTAATTTATTTTAATGACACAAAAACTATGATAACCAACTTACTCTACAAAAACATTAGCAAATTCAAAAAGACTATACATAGTAAAAATTATTCAGGGCTGTCGAAAAACCTATAAAACGTTGAAAACATGTAACTTAACAGTTTAGGCTAAAAATCAATAATGTAGGTCATTTTGATTAATATAATGGAATTTTTAACTAAAATCACTAAAATACCTGGAAAGACCAACAAAATATTACATGTTAAGTAGAATAACTTTGATTTGACACAATCAATTTATCATAAAGATAATTTATTTTTCATTAATAAACATTTTTTATTGAAAAAATTAACTTTTTTTTGTATTTCTTTAAACTAAGTAAAACTTTTTTTTTTCTTAAATAATTTAGAAAGTAACTCAGACTTGTCCCTACAGACTGCTTTGCAACTATTATTAAAAAGAAGAAACTAAGAAAATAGTTTAACTAAATAAGTTGTTTGGACAAAAACTGAATCTATGTTAAAAAAATGCTTGTAAGTATTTAAATAACAATGCGATCAGTTGTGTTAGATAAATTGAAGACTAACGCCATTAAACAGGGTTGCTACATGCCTAAGATACTCAGAATTTTTTTTTGAAATATCAGGGTACGTAAGATATTTTAGGATAGATTAAAAAAAAACCTGGGAAACTAAGAACAACTAATTATCATTAGGTATTTTGAAGTTAAATAACACTTTGGATAACTTAAAACAACTTTAAATATTTCAGGGTAACTTATACTAGTTTAATTTTAATACTCAAATATATTAGACCATTGTGGTGTATTAAAAAAGATTCAGGGAAATGTTGTGATTTTTTAAAATTTATGGTCCTTATTTAAAGATTAAATAAGAAACTTTTCTCCATTTTCACTAATATCATTATTTATAACTAAATTTTCTCAAACTTTTAAAACTTATTAAATTGTATATAAATATTTTTTGACAATTATTTGAAGTATTAAAAAGTTCTAGATTGAATTAGGACATTTTAAGGTCACTAGGACAGATTTAAGCATGGTTTCAAAACAGTCTTAATACTAAATATAGTCTTAATCATTCAAAACCTCACGGATTTTACAATAACTCAGACTTTTTTGAAATTATTAAACAAGCTCAGGTTGACAGGGCCAGTTAGTTGTTTTATAAAAAATTCTAAAAAATATCAAGCTATTTTTTTATATCAAAAAACGTTTTAGTTGTTTTAGTTTAGCCATTTTAATTTATTTTTAAATTAAAAACTATTGTATTACTCTGACGAAATATTTGAAAAACTAAAGTTGGAATGTTGGAAAAGCTGATTTTCTCAAACAAATTTGGCAACTATCATATTTAGATATTGTATATATTTAAGGATGACTCTACTCAATGGTATTTTACTGATTTATAGATTAGTGAATATTTAAATAACAAGAAATCATTTCTTAATGTCATACAATGCAATCAGTTGTAGCAATTAGAGCTAAGAGCAACAACTTGAATCAGGTTTTTCACAAACTCAGGATACTTAAAACATTTTAATTTTTTTTAACTCTCAGAGTAACGTAAGATATCAAAGGATATTTAGCATCTAAAACAAATAGTATAATTAATAAAAATTAAAATAGTTGATGATTTTCATGATTGATTTTCTGAAGTTTATAATTAAACTTAAATTGAAAAACGATTAACTAAAAAAATGCTTAATAAATTACAATATCTGTGTTAAATTAAATGCTGGTAGTATTATGATGATTTTTTGAATAGTGAATATTTAAATTACAACAGGATATAAAAGTTTAATACCATTACAATAAAATCAGTTGTAGCTGGTAGAGCTTAAAGAAACAGCATTTAAATTGGGTTAATTAAAAGTAGATACTCTTGATAGTTTTTTATTTTAAACCAGGGTAACTGAGGCTGGATTTGTTTAATATATTTCCTATGAATAAGGCCATTACGTTTTTGTTAAAGATATTTCAGATTTAATTTAAAAATTATTAAAGAATCCCGTCTTTCTTTATACATCATAAATTAAATTTAGTTGTTCCTTATTTTATAATATGATACAATACAACCATGTTTAATGTTGAAAAAGTTAGTTTTTATTAATATTATACTTTATTAGGATACCAAAAAAATTTATTACGGATTGAAAACAATAAAAATAAATCAGGTAGACTTAAGACTTATTTAAGTCTCTCATGAAAGATTCCATCAAGGTAGCCCCTCTTAAAAGATAAATCACAATGAATTTGGTCTATTATGGTAGTTTTTGGAGTGAAAAGTGGCAATCCTAATAATTTCAAAACTGATTAAGGATTGAAGACTGTTTTTAATAATAAAGTATGACTTAATTTTGAAAAAAAAAGTTCCAAATTTTTTCTCTAAATGAAGATTTAAATGTCAATAGTTTTAACTTATTTAAATGACACAAAAATTATGATAAATAACTTAATCTACTAGTTATTTGCGAATTTATTTTAAAATTTTAGTTACAACTATACAGAGTTGCTATAAAATAGAAAACTGATAAATCTAGAATTTTACAATTTAAGCTAGTTAATCTGTGAAACCTTTGGAATTTGAGAAACTTGAACAAAAATTACTAAAAAACCTGTATTTTTAAACAACTTGTAAATGTTAAGTGGAAATTATTTTCTTTTACAGAAAATCTATCATACAGATAAAGTTCTTATTTATGTTCAAGTTTTTCAAAATTGTCTTAATTACACATTTCAAAAAAGCTTTCAAGTATTTTTTCAAGGCTTTTTTACTATTTATGACAGTTTTTTTTTTCCTTAAAGTATTTACCAACTATATCAGACTATAACCTAGAGTCTCTGCTACTATTATTAAAAAGAATTAAATTTAAAAATTCCTTTCATTAGATAAACTTTTAGGTCAAAAATTGCATATATGTTGCATAAAGTGCTCATGGGTATTGTAAAGTTTATTTTAAATAGTGAATATTTAAATTACAATAAATGAAACTTATTGTTAAACAAAGCAATCAGTTGTGTCTGGTTGAACAAAGACTAACACCATTCAGTAAGAGTTGCCACAAGCCCAAGATACTCAGGAATTTTTTAAATCTCAAGGTGGCTCAAGATATCTAAGGAAAAAAACTAAATTAAGATGAAAACAAGTTATGATATTTTAGAACATTTTGAAATATTTAAAATCTTCAGGGTGATATCAAAATATCAAAAAAATGATAGGATATCAAAAAAATTATTACGGATTGAAAATATTAAAAATAAATCAGGTAGACTTAAGACTTATTTAGGTCTCTCTAAAAGATTCCATCAAAGTTGCCACTCTTAAAAGATAAATCAGGATAAATTTGGTCTATTATTGTAGTTTTTGGAGTGAAAAGTGGCAATCCTAATAATTTCAAAACTAGTTAAGGATTGAAGACTTTTTTTTATAATAAAGTATAACTTAATTTTGAAAAAAAAAGTTCTAAATTTTTTCTCCAAGTGAAGATTAGTCAATAGTTTTAACTTATTTAAATGACACAAAAATTATGATAACTAACTTAATCTACTAGTAATTTGCAAATTTATTATAAATTTTCGTTATAATTATACAGGGTTGTTAAAAAAATTGAAACCTGATAAATCTAGAATTTTAAAATTAAAGATAACAAATCTGTGAAAACCTTGAGCTTGAGAAACTTAAACAGAAATTACTCAAAATCCTGTAATTTTAGACAACTTCTAAATGTTAAGTGGAAAAATTTTATTTTACAAGAAAGCTATCATACAGATTATGTTCTTGTTAATTTTCTTTAATTAAAAACACATTTCAAAAAAGCTTTCAAGTATCTTTTCAAGGTTTTCATACTATTTAAGAAAGTTATTTTACAAAAAATATTTACCAAGTATATCAGACTATAACCTAGAGTCTCTGCTATTGTTATCAAAAAGAATTAAATGTGAAAACTCCTTTCATTAATTTAATTTTTAGGTTAAAAAATGCATATAAGTTGCCAAAAGTGCTCATGGGTATTGTAATTTTTTTTTTTAAATAGTAAATATTTCAATTACAGTAGACGAGCTCATTTTTATATAAAGCAATCAGTTGTGTCTTGTAGAACAAAGACTTAAGCTATTTAATAAGGGTTGCCACAAGCCCAAGAAAATCAAGATATTTTTTCAAATCTCAGGGTGACTTAAGATATCAAAGGAAAAACTAAAATAAAAATAAAAACAAGTTATAATAATTCAGAACATTTTGAAATATTTAAAATATTCGGGGTGACTTTAATAAACTAAAGATAGTTTGAAGTTTATAAAATAAATTGGATAACTCAAAGCAGCTCAAAATATTTTATTCTCAGGGTAACTTAGGCTAGCTTATTTTTAATACTCAAGGTGTATTAGACCAGTTTTATAATATCTTAAAGGAATCTAGGTAGTTTTTGTGAGTTTAAGAAAACTATAGTCCTTTTTTCTTAATTTTTAATGAGAAATTGTTGTTCTATATTTACTAATATCATATTTTAGAAAAAAGATTGTTTCAATTTTTATTTTTAATGCATAAGTCAATAGATTGTATATAAATATTCTTTGAAATTATTTAAAGGATTTAAAATAATCAGGATTACTTATGACATTTTAAGGTCACTCAGGACAGATTAAAGAAGGTTTCCACACACTCACAGTTTTATTTTTTTTAAATATCAGATCTTTGCAATAACTCAGGCTTATATGAAATATTTTAAAGCAACTCAGGATGACTTAGGCCAGTTAGTTATTTTCTAAAAAACTCAAACTATGATTTTTAGAAGATATCAAGCTTCTTTTTATATCATAAAGGTTTTAGTTTTTTTTAGTGAAACACTTTGATTTATTTTAATATTAAAAAACATCGTAATACCATGACGAAATCTTTTAAAAACTAAAGTTGGAATGCTTGAAAAGCTAATTAGTGATATCCTCAAACAAATTTGGCAACTGTCATATTAAAATATTGGTAATTAAAGATGACTCTACTCAATGGTATTTTACTGATTTTTATATTAGTGAATATTAAAATAACAAGAAATCAAATCTTGATGTCATACAATGCAATCAGTTGTAGCAATTAGAGCTGAGAGCAACAAATTGAATCAGGTTTGCTACAAGTTCTACTTTTGACAATTTGAAATTTTTATTATTCTCAGGGTAACTTAAGATATCTAAGGATAATTAGCAACTAAAAAAAAAAATAACTAAAAAAATTTTAGAAGAATTTTATGATTGATTTTCTGGAGTCTACTAAATAAAAAAATTACTGGAAAAATATTTACTAAACAAATGCTTAATAAATAATAACATCTGTTTTAATTCAAATTATGGTGGCAATGTAAGGATTTATTTAATAGTGAATATTTAAATAATAACAAGATATAAAGGTTTAATGCCACTACAACAAAATCAGTTGTGGCTAGTAGAGCTAGAAGTAACAACATAGAAATAGGGTTGATTTAAAGTTAGATACTCATGATTTTTTTTTAAATTAGGGTAACTTGTTTTAAGAATTATTAAAGATCCTACTCTTTTGTTATACATCAACAATTAGATATAGTTGTTCCAAGTTCTATAATATATCATATTATAGCCAGGTTTAATGTTCAAAAACTTAATTTTTATGACATATTTTTTTGAACTACTAAAATTTAAGTATTTACAGATTAGACGAAAAATAAAAATAAAAGATTAAATAATTAAACTAAACTTTTGATTTTTCTTTTTAATTACAATTCAATTTGATAACATTAAAAAATTTAATTTTTGAACTTATTTTCATTATTATTAAATAGATTTAAAATTTTTTCTAAATTAAAAAAAAATTATTATAAAAATAGCTGAATATAAAATACTATGTTTAGAATTATTCATAACAAGTTAAAAGTACATTATCAAGTCATGTCAGGTGAAAGTAATATGGACCATATTGATGATAGGAGAATGAAATCTGAAGGTAACCATGAAAAATTAAGAAGTTTTGGTGCAACTTGTAGTAATTCAGTAGTTGATTGTTTTAAAAACAAATGCATGAAGTTTTTTACAAAACAGTTAGATGGTAAAAGTGTACGAGCTTACAACACTTTTAACAATACAGGTAACATAATCTAACAAATATTTCAACATTTTTTTTGTTTTTAGTTTCAACAAATTTGTTTGTTAAAGATATATGGATTTAGATAAAAAATATTTTTTATGCTTAGAAAATATTATAAATTAAAAAAATGTTTTAATAATGTTTGTTAGATTTTATAAAAAGTGTTTAAGTATTGAACACTCTAAACTATTTTAAATATGAATTCAAATAAGTGAAACTAAAAGTGTTAAGGACATATACAGCCTCTGAGTGATCTTTTTTTAATTGTATCATTGACAGTTATATTAAAGTTTGATATTTTATTTCTATATTTTTTAAGTATAAAATTTATCTAAATTTTTTGGTAATTTAATTTTTTTTAATTTTTACTTCATACCCATACTGTCTAAAATATTTTTACAGTTTAGACTTATTATTTCTGTTTTTAAAATTATGTTTTCATTAATTTTTCAAAGTGTTGAACTTTGACTTTCAGTAAATCTTCTTTGAATTAACAAAATCGTGTTGTAAAGACTAGGAAAAAATATGACAAAAAATAAATGAAAGAAAGTTTCAAAAACACTTTTCGGAAAAATAAACATTCTAATGAAAAAAACTATAATACTTGTTATTGTTAAGTAAGAGTATTATAAGAATAAAAAGATTGCTTAAACTGTAAGATTTTTAATTTAATTTATTATTTTTGCATATCTTAAAGTTTAGTTTAATCACAAGAATCGGTAAAAAGTTAACGTTTTAAAAATAAAAAATATATAAAAAAACAAATATTTTTGCCTCACTATACATTAAATTAAGATAAAAATGTGTTAAATGTAAAGTTAAAGAAATTTTAGTGAAAAAATCATTTACTTTACTACAGATAGAGCGACTTGTAGATAGCTACCATTTAGTTTGCAATATAAAAATACAACTGAGTTTATATATATATAAACCACATAATATTTTAATAGAAAACACACTTTTAAAAACAGAAATAAAGATAGTTCCATAACAATAAAGTATTTTACAAATTTTACAAAATTAAAAAATAACTTAAGTTATAATCAATTTTATTTGACTTTAACTTCAAACCCCTAGATATCAAATTTGAGTTTCAATATTTGTAGTAGAGGGACAGACTCACCTTTTTGTGTTTTTTTTATTTAAGGTTTGGATTTCACTTAAATTTATAATCACTGCCAAGCCAGATTTTCTACCAGTGATACTTTTTTAGCATACCTCTTACTTGGAATCTTAAATAAAAAAAAAACGATAATTAGCAGGTATTTGTATTGCAATAAATAACATCAACATATAAAATGCCATTAAAATGCACATTATAACTGAAAATGCAGAAGTCTAGTTAAAAAGTTAGATCAATAAATTTAAACAGTTTTAATAGTTAAATACTTACACACGTGTATTTTTTTAGATCTACCAAGTATAGAAGAAAACGAAATCGTTTTAGCTTTAAAAATAAATAAGCTATTGCTAAAAGAAGATTTAAGCATAAGAATCAGCAATAACATCAAAAACAAATTAGCTGTTAAAAAAATTCTTACTTTTTATAGTTTAGCTAAATTTTACAACTTAACTAGTGTTTCTGAGTCATCTTTGCTCTACATTGAACGTTGTTTTCCAATGGTTGTTGAAACTCAAAACTATTTACATTTAGACTTTAGTCTTGTTGCAAAAATACTAGCAAGTTCAAAATTAAATATTCACTCAGAAGTAGAAGCATTTAGTGCAGCAATTAGTTGGTTGAACCACAACAGTGAAGAACGTAGCAAATATGCAAAACAATTGTTACAAAAAGTCCGATTTTCTTTGTTGTCAGAACATGCATTAAAATATATTTCAAACTGTGATTCAACATTCAATAAAAAAGGGGAATGTGTTGAACTGATAAAAAAAACTTCAGCTAATAAAGAAAATATCTTTCAAAATAACTTAAGCAGCTTATATACTAATAGGTATTGTAGTCAAGATCAATTTAAAATATTAGTTTGTGGTGGTAATAAAATATTTAAATCTAAGTCTAGTACTACAGTTGCAAGTGTAAAACAGATTGAAGAAAGGAATTTACACAAAATTAAAAGACTTTCCTCAATGAAAGAAGATCGAACGAGTTTTGAAGCTGTTTTTTTAAAAGGAGAAATTTACGTATTTGGTGGTACTAAAAGTTTAGTAAATTATTTTGTTGTAGATAGTGTAGAAAAATATTCCTTTTCTACCAATAAATGGACTACACTAACTAAAATGTTTGATATACGTCTGTTCTTTTGTGCTTGTTCCTTTATAGATAAAGTATTTATTTTTGGAGGTTTTTTATCAAGTAGCAATAATGGTGGTTTATCAACTAGTTCTTGTTTAGAATTCAATATTGAACATAACAGTTTTAGAGAAGTTTGTGAAATGAGTGTCGCAAGAACATTTGCAGCTTGTGCAGTTTTTCAAGGAAATATTGTTGTTTCCGGTGGAATTAATATTAGTAACAAGTGGAACTCAGTAGAATCATATGATGTATTTGGTGATAAATGGTCATCAATGCCTAATATGATAAATCGTCATCATAATCACAGTTTAATTGCTGTAAAAGATAAATTGTTTGTTATTGGATATGAAATAGACACTTGTGAAGTTTTTGACAACACTTGTAAGAAATTTGTTGCTCTTAAGAAGCCACCAAGTATTGAATGGAATAAATGTGTGCCAATAGGTAACAAAATTTTAGTTTTTCAACAATTCAGTTCATCAGTAATTTGTTATAATGTTGATAAAGATGAATGGTCTGAAGAATCATGTCAAGTAACAAAATATATTCAAAGTTTTGCTTGTGCAAAGTTACCTTGGTTTTAAATATTTTGTTTAAAGTTCAAATTAGTTTGACGATTGTGAATTGAGTTTGTTCATTGCAAATAAAAGGGTTTTATTAGAATGTTGTGTTTATTTTATTTAACCACCGAAAGTTATTTAGTCTTAAATACAATTTGCTTATATTTTAGCTATGTTAAATAAAAATAAATTGTTAGAAATTTTCAAATTTAACTGTAGCTGTTTTTATTAAACCGTTTTCAATATTTTTAAATTTTTTTAACTATTTTTATAAAGCGGTTAGGCAAACTAAGGCTCTCGAAACAAAAATCTGCGCCATGCATTTTTTTTTTGTTTACAGCAAATTAAACGAAAAATTTTCAAAAAACTAACGATCGTGAACTTAGCTTGATAGCGTTTTTTAAGAATTTTATAAAAATGTCCAAACTTTAGGCCCAATTATTTTCCTTATCATCCTTAGCTAATTATAGACTTTTTTTTAAAGTGAACGGTCCTTTGTAATTAATTTAAATAATAGATTTATTGTATTGGAGTTTGACTTTTTAAGTGGGGCTCCTTTAAATATTTACTTTTTGTTATACAAACTTTTCTTCAAAAATAGTAATATTATTCAAATTTTTTTTATACATTCTTGTTAAAATAAGTTTTAGGATGTTGTAATTTTTTTTTCACCATAAGCCTAAATAAATTTTTCAGAAAAATTCAAATTTTTCACGATTTTCGTTTTTCAGATATACAACTTTTTATACAAAAATAAAATAATAAAAACATTTAATACTTTTATTTTTAACAAATTTGTTTAGTTATCTTTTATGATGTTTGTGATATTTTTCACTAGTTTGTTGTTGCTTGTAAAATACATGACCCATACAAGTTTTACCTAAATTTTTAGCAAATCTACTTGAGGGATTTCTAGCTTAAGTGCTAAAAGTTTATGTAAAATTTGTATGGGTCATATATTTTAAAAAAATGATAAATTAAAAAAAAAAATACAACATCATTAAACTCATTTTAAAAAGTGTGTTTAAAAAAATTTGAATAAAATTATTATTTTTGGAGAAAAGCTTCTATAAATAAAAAATAAAAAGCAATGTAAATTTTCAAAGAGGCCCCACTAAAAAAGTGAAATCCCAATATAATAAATTTATTTTTTAAATAAAAGACAAATTCTCTAGAATTAAAAAAAAGTTTTTAATTAACTATTACGATAAGGAAAATATTTGCGTCTTAAGTTCGGAGACTTAAGTTCACGCTCGTTTTAACTTTCTATTAGGATCTTTACCATTTGTAGTTTATCATCTTTTTTGTTCAAAATATTATTTTTATGTTGTTATTACAATGAGGTTGAAATGCAGAACGCGCAGGTTTTATTCTAAAAAAAAAATGGTCCAAGACATTTTAAATATAAATGATTTCTGATTTTAAGTTTTTACTAAATACTAATAAAAATAAATAAGATAAAATTTTTGATGTTAAACGTTTCATATGAAAAGGTATTCTTTAGTTTATGTTATTAGTTTTCTATATTTATTTGTAAAATAAATTAACTATTTGTACTTAGCACTTTTTTATTTTATTTATACAAATACTAGTTACTAATCTCATAATATATTGGATATTATTGTTTTGCTTTATTCATGCTATTTTATATGTATCTTTATATTTGGATCAATTAATTCTAATTAAGCTTAACATATCGTAGTGAAGCACATTATATTCCATGTAAAAGGATCTTTTTGGAAAATAAGTTTAATATTGTGCTTTAAATATTTCAATTTTAATTGCCTACATATAAACTTTCTGTTTGTCTATATTTCTTTTAGAGTTTTTTTCCAACGTATAAAGGGTTTAAACTATTAAGATGTAGATCAGCAGTAGAGAGATAATTAAATTAGTTTACAAATCATTTAAATCTCATTTAAATTAGTAGTTAAATAACTATAGTTAAATATATACATGTAAAATTTTATAAAAATATAAATTTAATGTTAGTAAAATACAAAAGTTGATTAGTTTTAAGTATTGTAAAAAGTCAAGCTAATCTAGTTTCTTAGTTACAACTGATTTACATTATCAAGATTATTATGCAAATAATTAGTATATCGAATATTTAAATTAACAGATGTTTATCATGTAGTTTTTTCGATTTATATATTTTCTGCATTAAAACAAAATGTATAATTTTATTATTTTTTAAATTGTTATGTGTATATAACTAGAATAAAAGCACATGGATAACATGTAGTAAAATCAAAAAACATATATACAAAATGGTGTGTTTTTTAAACTTTAATTACTTTCACAGAGCCCACTTAACCAGCTTTCAAAAAATCGAATTTAAAATAACAGAACATATGTTAAATAAAAGAAATTAAGTTTTGTTCAATAATCAGCTGTAGGTTCGAAGTGAATAGCATTTTGCTAAATAAAATACAAAATTTATAAAAAAATCAGTGTATTAAATGTAATTGTCTTTTATCTGTAGTTTTGTGAATTTTAGTTGATTGTTTAGATGAAAGATTATTTTTTGCAATGAACATTTGTACTCAGCAATATATAATAACTTCGTCATATTGTACTATTTTATTTGTTCTGCTTTTTAGCAATGTGCAATTTATTTCGAACTAACAGGAGACATAACAATTTTATTGTTGTTGTGAAACATATGTTCTTTTGTTCTTAAACTCGAATATTCTCATTAGAAACATACAATTTACAAATTAATTCTGTTGAAGTTATTTAACGTTTGTAATTAACCTTTTTCAAAAAAGGTTAAGTCTTAAATATAATGTTTTTCAGTTTAATCGTCCTTTAATCTTTTATTAATTAGGTATTGAACTTTTTTTAAAGCAAGAAAATTGTAAGTACAAAACAAACATTGAATTTGAAAAAACAATTTATATCAATAATTTAAGTTTACTAAAAAGCAATGCGTATATCTAGTATCGAGCAGTACATTTTATCGAAAGCTGTTTTTGTGAAAACGACTTATCTCAGCTCGGCTCTTATGTTAAACAATTTTTTCTATTTCTATTAAAACCTGCCTCCATGCCAACAGTTGCTTTACACTTTATTTAATTTCATAGGATTTTGTGTAGATACGGAATTCGTTAGGTTTTAAAAGTGAATTGTTAACTTAATAATCAGCACAAGATATTAGTTTAGTTAATAACACTGAATTATAGACACCTAACATAAATAAGTAGAAATGAAAATAATCGGAACTAGAGGATGTTGTTTTCGTTGGTAGTAAGAATAAGTAAACAGAAATTTTTTCGCTGAACTATATTGAAAAACTGTGTTCTTTTTTTGTACTTAATGTGTGCATTTTAATTAAACTCATTCGAATTAAAAATTAAAACCATTTATTTGATAAACAAAACTTCTGTTTTTATAAAACTATTGTTTATATTTATTATTAAAATTTAAATAAACAGCATAAAAAAGAATAAAGAACTTAGTGAAATTCATAAAAAAATTTAAGCAAACTTTAAATATTATAATAGCTGAAGTTCACTTTAATATTTTTTGTATAGCTACTTATGTAGTTTTGATAGTATGATAGATTTATGTGTAACAAGTACAATTTGTTGATAAAAAAATTTGTATTAAACAAAACTTTAGTTTAATAAAACTGATGTTTTGGTTATTTTTATTCAAACACAATTTTTCTGATGATGTTTGAAAAAATAAACCAAAAATAAAAAATTAAGTAGTTTTTTAAACAGAAAGCACAAATGTTTTTTAATTGAAAAGTTTATCAAACACTTTTGAATAGTATTAAAACTGGAATGTAAAACATAATATTTAAATCAAAATAAGACAAATCAAATGTTATTTATAAGCAAATTATTTTTATTTTTAATAGAAAAAATAATTTTTCTATTAATTTTTTTTTAACGATAATTTTTCCCTTGTTTCAATAATTATTTTTCAGTTACTAGCATAAACATTATAAAATGGTTTGTATTTGATATTTTGTAACTTTTCGCTGTTTTGAAAAAACAAATTCAATCAAGCCATTTTAGTCTGATAACCACAGCTCATACCTTAATAGCAGTGGATAAACAAAATAATCTAAAGAAAGAAACTATGTTTATGCAATTGCAACAAAAAGCATTATAAGTTAACTGAAAGGTTTGAAATAAATCCCAATAGAAAAATTATTTGTTTTCTGCTTGTTGATTTCAATATTTTCATAGACACACTTTTTTGTTACATATAAATAAAAAAGTAATTTAGAAAGAATAAATGATAGTTTGCATTTATTAATTTGTGTTATTAAATATAAAAAACACTGTATAAGTTATGTGAAAATGCATAAATGATTATAAAATTTTTACTACAAGTTTGCCACTCCCTTAGTTTTGTAATTTTTAAATAACTTTTTCAAAGCTTAAGAATTTTTTTATTTTCATAGTTTTGGAATATTCAAAGTTCTTTTAACAATATTGAAATTATGTGAACATAAAAATTAAACAATTTGCTACAACTTAATAGAGCATTTTATTTTTAATTAAGACAAATAAAGTTGATATTTGAAATTACTTTTCATTTTAAAACATAAAATCTTTTTTTTTGAATTCTAGCAGAAACAATTGTAACAGGATATAAATCAAAATTTTTATAATGTATTTGTTCTTAGACTACCAGTTTTCAAAGTCTTTACTAGGACCCTTCAACATCAGGCCATTGAAATTTGATTAAAACAAAGTTAAGGCCATAGGGGGGTTTGACATTTTTTTTTTACAAAAATTAACTTTGGCTTTTATATGAAATTTTTAAATACAATCTACAAGCCTGTTTTTATAGAATTTAAAAATATCATTTAACTTGTGAAATATATTATTTTTTGTAAAAAGTTTCCAATACAAATGTATGGACTGCAAATTTTTTGGGGTCCATTTTCTTGGAAATTTTGAAATTCACTAAAAATCTATCTCCTCCTTAATTTTTAAGCAATCTTCTTTAAATTTTCAGGAAATGTTCCTTACAGTATAAAGAAAAAACGTTACATTAGAATTTTAATAATGTAAAAAAATAAAAAAATATCACAAAAATTAGAAAAAAAGATTTTTTTATTCAAAAAAGTAATATTTTTTTTTTTTAAAATTCCAATATAACTTTTTTTTGTTATTGTATATAGATTAGACTGTGAAAGTTTGAAGAAGATTGATTGAAAAATGTAGGAGAAGATAGATTTTAAATAAAATAGTCTTTTTTTGCAGCTTTAGTTTTCCCTTTCCATAGGGAACCTATGATGCGGCCCAAATTTGACTAATCATATCTCAAAAAATAATCTGTATTTTTCAAACCGGTATAAAGCATCTTCAAGCCTAGAAACAACTCTTTAAAAAAAAATCAACTTGTAAAAAACATGTCTTACCCCCCTATAGCCTTAAATTGCTAGTGACACAGAATTCTATTAAAATATTTTTATAAATGCCACACACTCTGGACACTAAGGATTACTTATTTTTAATTAAAAAAAATCTCAGAATGACTCAGTTTATCTCAGGACAATTTAAATTTGTATCTAAAACTTGGGCTGTTTTTAAAACTCAGGCTGACTCAAAATAAATTTGTATTTTTATAAAAACCTCAGATAAGTTTTAAGGTTTTTAAAAAATCTCAAGTTGTTTATTTATATAGATTTTGAATGAGATTCACTTAAATTGGTTGCAATACTTTTTTATTTTATTTATAACTAATTTTGTTCAACAACTTTGTTTTTAGTGATTTTGGAAATTTTAAAGTTTTTCTAGGGATTGCAAAAAAATTTACGATGACTAAAGACAATTGAAAATCATTCAAGAAAAAAGGTCACTCAGGATAGTTTATGGTCAATTAATTTTGTTGAGTTTAAAGAGTGGCAACCTTGTTATACTAATAAGTATATTCAACATAGATGACCTTTCAATAATTTATTTACATAAAACTTATTTACTTTGAGTGCTTTAAGCTTATTTTAAAGTATGAAAAAACTGTAGCAAAAAGTAGACTATTAGACAGATGCTTTTTACAAAAAAGATCATCTATAAAAATAAGTTAAAATATTGAAATTAAATATTGGAGCAATTTTCTATTATAAACATAATATTTGATATTTTATTTTTAAAAAACATCTGTTTAACTCATTGATCTACAAGGATAAATGTTTTTTGACAACCCTAGAAAAAATTTCTTATAAACCAGCAGCCACTCTGTTAATTTTTTTGAGAGGTTAAAATTTGATTTTGTTTAATTCTACCTTGTCCTTTATTAATTACATAGGGGGGGATTCCACTTTGATTTTTACAAGTTGATCTTATTTTTTAGAGTTTTATCTGAGCTATTAGACATTTTTAACCGCTTGAAAAAACTCAAAGTATTTTTTGAGATATGAGCAATATAAGTCAGTGACCTCAATAGGTTACTAATGGAAGGAGCAAACTAAAAACGCGAAAAAAGACCATTTCACTAAAAATATATCTCCTTCATTTTTTTTGCAATCTTCTTCAAATTTTCACAGAAAGTGTATTATTAAATTTAAAAAAATTGAATGCAGGAATTTTATAAATTAAAAAAAATATTTTCAATTAAAAAAAAAACCACCTATTTTTTTTCTTTTTTTTTTATCTGATATTTTAATTTTTTTTTTTAATTCCAACATTAAAAGTCTTTTAAACTATAAAAGGAACTTTTTCTGAAAGTTTGAGATCTTTAGATTGAAAATAAAGAAGAATATAGATTTTGAGTGATCTTTTAAATTTCCTAGAAAATTGACTCCAAAAAACTTGCTGTCTATATGTTTGTATCGGAAAAATTTTATAAAAACTACAATATCTCAAAAGTTAAATAAGATTTTTTAATTCTATAAAAACAGGCTTGTAGTTTGTACTTTAAGCTTTCATATAAGATTCAATGTTATTTTTAGTAAAAAAATGTCGGATTCCCCTATGCCTTTAAAGTAATCAAAAATAAGTTGTATGTTTTTTAATTAAAAAAGACCTTTTCGGGATATTTTGTTTGGCAAATACTCACAAGGTAAAATCTCAACACTAAAAACACAAAGAAACATTTCTTAGCATCCAAAAAAATAATCCAACTACGGAAACAAAACTATACTAATTATATTCTGATAAAAAACAATGATCTATTTTATATCAAAGTCAATCAAGATATATTTTAAATCCATTATGTTTTTATTAATGGTAGAAGACAAAATTTTCAAAACAAAACAATAAGGCTAAATAAGGCCATAGGGGGCGTAAGCCATGTTTTTTAAAGTTAATCTTATTTACAGAGTTTTTTAAGCTTCACGTTGGTTTTTACCATTTCAAAAAATTTAAAATACTTTTTGAGGTATGACCGGTCAAAGTTGGGCCGCATAATAGGTTCCTTATGGGGAGGGAAAACTATAACAGCAAAAAAAAGACTATTTTGGTAAAAATATATCTCATCTTACATTTTTCAAGCAATCTTCTTCAAACAATCTTTACAATAAAAAAAAACGTTACGTAAGACTTTAAATAATTTTGAGTAAGATTTTTCATTT
This sequence comes from Thalia democratica, assembly GCF_965202585.1. NCBI lineage: Eukaryota > Metazoa > Chordata > Thaliacea > Salpida > Salpidae > Thalia > Thalia democratica. The sequence continues at coordinate 114,562,940 of NC_139165.1, read as the reverse complement.
TTGTGATAACATTTTTTTTAAATTTATTTAAATTCATAAGTAACCTTTTTTTCATATAATGTAAGGAACATTTCCTAAAAATTTGAAGAATATTGCTAGAAAAATGAAGGAGGAGATAGTTATATAGTGTTTTTTTTAAATTTCAGAGAAAACTGGCCCTGAAATATTTATGGTCCATACGTTTGTATTTGAAACTTTTTACAAAAAATATAATGTCTCAAAAGTTTATTGATATTTTTGAATTCTATAAAAAATTGCTTGTAGTTTGTACTTAAAAAGCTTTCAAATAAAAGCCAAAGTTATTTTTTTAAAAAAAGTGATTAATTCCCCTACAGCCTGAAAACTTGAATAATCTAAATTGAAAATTTAAGCAAAAAGTCAGTTCTTAACTTAAATGATGTCATAGTTTTAGTTAAGTTGTTTACTTTGTCACAGTTTTAAAGTAAACTTGTTAAAATATTGTTTTCCACGTTTGTTATATAAAACAAAAACCTTATAAGCAGCATATTACAAGATTATAAAGCATGTTATTTAAGTTTTGTTGAATAACTAAAAACTAAAAGATGTCATGGTTTTTAAAATTATTAAGAAAAATATTGTTTTACTTTTTGTTTTATAAAATAAAAACCACACATGCCACAGTTTTCAATGCGATTTAAACTGTCATTGTATTAATAAACAATCAAGTAGAAGTACATCATAACATGGTTTTGTTTTACATAACAAAAATAACTTGATATAAATATACCTGTTAACAGTTTTTTAATTTTATTTCAGCTTGTTATATAATTAGATAAAATTACAAAAAGAAGTGTTTAATGCAAATGTATTTACTACAAATTTATAATTTTAAATTTTGACAAAATAATATATTTTGTTTTTAATCCTATTAAAAATGGTACTTTTTCATCAATAATTCTAATATTTATTAGGCTTTAAATTTTTTATCGGTAAGTAAAATGTACCTATAAAAAATAGGAGTTAGAGAAAAAAAGTAGTTATGTATACATAAATTAGAAAAAGGATTATAAAGTTTGAATAGCAATTTTTCCACACACTCAGAATAATACAGAATATTTTGATTTTTTAAATTCAGCCCAACTCAAGATAATTTTGTTTTTAATAAGTTTTAATTTCAATAGTTTTAATCTCAGGCCAGTTTTTTCTAAATATAAGATTAAGGTTATTATTTTAATTTAAAAAAGTCATGTTTTTTTAAGAAACAAACTAAATGTACTTGAGTTTTATAATTCTTGTAAAAACTTTAGTGCTTAGCTTATAACAATTAAGGGCATATGAGGGGGTAAACTACCTTTTTCACAATTTAGTCTTATTTTTATTGAGTTGGAACTAAGCTACAAGTTGCTATTACAAATTTTAAAAACTCAATATATTTTTTGAGATATAGCCGGTCAAAGTTGGAGACTTTGGTTCCTTCTGGGGAGGGCTAACTAAAACAGTAAGTAACTAAAATTCTATCTCCTCCCACTAACTAATTTGAAATGACTACCTTGAACTTTTAGGAAATGTTACTTGCTGTTTATAGAAAATTTTGTCCGAACAAAACTAAAAAAGTTTAAATTATAAAAATTATTTTATGACAAAAAGGCAAAAAAAAAAGTGTTTTTTTTGTTTAATTTTTGATTTTTAAAAGTTTTGCTTCACCAGAATTTTCAAAACTCAGATTTGATATTGTTTGTGCAGAAATCAGGCTAAATGTAGTATTTATAACTTAATTCCAATTTTCTTTTTTATTTTTTTGTTGTTGTTATATTGTGGTATTTAATTTTTACTAACAGTATACTACTATGTTGTAAATAGGCTCAAACTACTATTATAAAAAAATTAAACTCTAGCTTTTTTACTTTAACTAGTTTGATGTAACACATACTAACTTTTTTGCTTCAAATATTTGCAACTCTGTAAAATAGTTCTGAAAGAAATATAGTCCAGTATGAGTTTAAATAAATCTAATACATTTATGTAACAATTAATGCTGTTAGGTTGAAAACAGTTTTTTTTTGTATTTAAGTTTTTTTAATATATATAAGGCTTTTTTGTGTTGTTAGTTTAAAATAGTAGTTTTTGAGTAATGAAATGTATATATAAACCTAAAAGAATGTTTGGAACATTTAAGGTTTAAAAGAATTATTTTTACCTAATGAGTTTTTTTGTAAAGTATGTAATAAATAAGTAGTGCTTAATAATGTGTTCATGTTAAACATAAATGTTTAAATACATAAAGTATTAAAGTTTGTATACATTTATGGTTAATACTTAATTAGCTTAAAAGTTTATAAAAAGATATCTAAGCTTTTTAAGTGTAAACAACAAAAATCAAATGTTTTAATATCTTAAGAAAATTTATAAAAATTATGCAATCATCTTTCAGTCCTCTTATAAAGTATTTTTGGCGTATTTAAGCAGTTCAAAGATAAACTTTTGTATGGTTTTGTAACTAAAAATGTTTTTATGGTTTTTGTAAAATAAGTCTTGTTGAATGAACATAGATAAGAAATTAGTATATTCAATAAAGATTGCTAATTTTACAATAATTTTTGTTGAATAAGATCATTTAAATTATATGTATGTTTTGATATAGACTTAAACATTTGGTATAAGTTGCTTTAGAGGTAACTTAATTTTTAAAAGGCCTAAAGTTTTCAAAGACATGTTGTTATTTTTATTTGGTGACCTAAAATTGTTGAATTATTAAGTTGATTAATTAGACAAAAAATTGCATCTCTTTTATTCAAAAGCAAGTTTTCTATTTCTATTTCAAATTTGTGTTCAAAACAAATTAAAATAAAACTTTTTAAATGTTTGAATTTCTTAAAAAATAATTGAATACTCGAACAGTTAGACTCATTAATAAAAATAATATTTATATATGGTATAAGAGATTGTGTTATTTCAGTTATACAAGTAATGTGAAAAAATATACATAATTAAATATACAATGTCCATATGGAGTGCAAAGCATTGTTTTACAAAAATCACTTAACTAAAATAATTTTTAAAATTTTTTGAGTCATTTCTACACATAGCTCGTGTTTGAAAGCTTAAGTTATCAACAATAAAATAACTTTTATAAAATGTGAAATTAATATTAATTTATAATATATGGTCATCCTTGTGAAATGTTTACCTTACAAAAATATGACCATATTTTTTTGTTTAAACCATTTTTATAAATTAGAAAATACATACAAAAGTGTTAAGTTAAGTATTAGGTATATTTCTGTTTTTTTTTTGGAAAAAATTTCTTAAATAAATGAGAATCTGAATAAACTTGTGCAACAGAAGTCAAAAATAAGTTTTTTTCAATCAATTTTTTTCTTAATAGATTTTTTGTTGTTGAACAATTTAAAAAATATCAGTGTTGGATTAAATGTGAAGTTTTTAGAGAAAATTAAGGGCTACACACTACAATGTTTTTTTTTTGCGTGTTTATTTAGTTTATGTAAATCAGGGGTCTGCAAGTCAAAAAAAAAATTTTTTGAATGTGCTTAAAAAACATATTTTGAACAAAATTTTTTCAACAAAAAAATTAGTCTATAGATTACCCTTTAAAAATAACATTTTTTTTCTTCCTTTTAAACAAAGTTATACTAAATTAGTCAACACAAAATTTTGAATATGGCGGGCCTCAGTTTGTCGCCCCCTGATGTAAATCATAAGAAACCTACTGGACTTACTAAATTTGATCTTTTATATCTTATTAGTTTCTTTGAATTTTTATCATGTAAAAAAACTTCTGTCAAAGTTGTTGGTAAAAAGCAAGTTTGGCACTCCTATGATCTCAATTTTAGTTGTTTTTATAAATGTATTTCTTTATATCCAATTGTATGGTGAATAAGATGATAGGTGTGCATAAACATTAACAAAAGTAAAAAGAAAAATGCAGGATTGCTTGAACACTGTATTTATTTTACAACAGCTGAATTTTTTTTGTTCAGGTTTTATAATTTTTACAAGTTATACAAAAGTAAATCATGCCATCATGCAAAAAGTTTATGATTATCAAATTAATAGAAAATTAAGAACTATTATTTAATGTATTATTGAACATGTTTTGCTACCCTTTATAATTTAAGATTTTATCCTCCCAAAAAAGTGGCAACCATTACATATTTGGTATGACAACAGGTCCATTTGTTGAAGTTTGGAAAAATTTATTTAAAATTCACTTAAATTATAAATAATATTCACAGTTTAAATGTTACTATTAAAAAATGTTGTTAAAAATTACTTGATAAGTGTAATATTTTCAACAATTAAAACATTGTTCTAGTATATTAAAAGTAAAAGTTAATGATGTCAACTTGCAAAAAAGTGTTATTTGAAAGTCATTATCCTAGGAGACTTGATTTTTTACAATGATTATAATTTAAAATACCATAAACTCCGTATATGATATTATAAGTGTAATATTGTTGTTCATCATTTGAATAATTTCAGTAATAAATAAGTATTAATAATTGACAATGGCGACACGCTAAAAAGTATTGTTTAGGGTATTTATTTAAAAACAAAATGTAAAACTCGAAAAAATTATGCTCAACATGTTAATTGTTACTAATAATTAAAAGTTTATGTAATTTGAAACTTAACTTTAGTTTGAATAAGTAAAAGTCAATAATGGCAACACGCAAAAAAGTATTGTTGAAAGTAATCATCCTGGGAGACTCAGGTGTGGGCAAGACCTCATTGATGAACCAGTTTGTCAACAAGAAGTTCTCATCGCAGTACAAAGCAACGATCGGTGCGGACTTTCTCACCAAGGAAGTCATGGTTGATGATAGGTTTGTTGAATTATTTAAAAGAAAAATTATTTATTAATTTATTATGTTTAATATTTTTTACATTCAGTTTTTTTATTTTCTCACCAAGGAAGCTATGGTTGATGATAGGTTTGTTGAATTATGTTTTAATATTTTATATATTATTTTACTGTATATTTTATATTTGTTATTTATTTTCTTATCAAGAAAGTTATGGTTGATAATAGGTTTATTGAATAATTTTAAAATATTTTATATATTATTTAACTGTATATTTTATATTTGTTATTTATTTTCTTATCAAGAAAGTCATGGTTGATGATAGGTTTGTTGAATTTTGTTTTAATTTTTTTTTTCAGTTATTTTGTTATGTGTTATGTTTTATACACTTAATTTTTTATTTTTTTTCACCCAAGATGGTATAGTTGATGATAGTTTTGTTCTAGAGTTAATTATTAAATTTTGATTTATTATTATATATGTGTTATATTTAATACATATAAATTATATAGTTCTCACTAAGGAAGACATACTAGATGTTTTGTTGAGTTAAATTGTTTTTTATTAGTTGTTCATATACTTGTTTAACTGTAATTGTTAAAACAGTGGGTTGGCTAAGGGTCAACCTTGATTTTTACAGGTTGAACTTAGTTTGTAGAGTCTTGTCAAAGGTAACAGATATTGCTTAGAAAATACTGTTGAGATATCAGCAATCGAAGTTGGTGAGCTCAATAGGTTTCTAATGAAAAACACCCAACCAAAAATTCAAAAACAAACTATTTTAATTAAAAATCTATTTACTCCTTCAGTTTACAACTTATCTTTTTCAAATTTTTACCCTAAGTCTATTACTTTTATTTAACTCAATTAAATGCTGGATTATTTTAATTTGAAAAAAGTATTAGTTTATAAAAATTTATTAAAAAAAACACTTTTTATTTTTTATCAAATGTTTTTGTTTTTAAAATTTTTTTGAGGTCTAACATTGAAAGTTTTAAATTGTTAAATGAATTTTTTAAAAGATTGAGGATACATAAAATAAATTATTGTAAAAAATAAGCAGTCATGTCTTTTAATTTTTAACAATTCTGTTAATTTGTTTAATTTCTTATTAAAATTTATGTATTGTTACTTCATCATTTTGTTTTTATTTTTAGGCAAAAAACTAAAGTTGTAAATGAGAATATATTTACAACTTGATGTTAAAATTTTCTAAATCAAATATAATCTTCTCTGACGCGAATAAATAAGAAGTTTTATTTGTGTTCGATAGATTAGTACATTACTTTGTAAATCTAAAAAGCTTTACCTAAAAATTAAACTATCACCAGTAAATCGTTTAATGGAAGTTTTTCTATGGATAGTTATAGTATTTTAATACTTATTTATTTAAAAAAAATCAAGCTAGTTGAAATTTTGTTTAAAAATCATGCTAATTTGAATTCATTGAAAAATCCTGCTAATTTGAAATCATTGAAAACTTATGCTAATTTGAAATCATTGAAAAATCATGCTAATTTGAAATCATTGAAAAATCATGCTAACTTGAATTCATTGAAAACTAATGCTAGTTTGATATCTTAGAAAAAATCATACTAACTTGAATTCATTGAAAACTCATGCTACTTTGAAATCTTAGAAAAAATCATATGAAAAGCTCAGGCTGACTGAGGCTTGTTAGGATATTTTCTTAAACTTTAGGCTAGTTTAATATACCTTTTCTAATTTAATGTGTTTTTAACAAGTCCTTTTGTTATTATTTAGGATTTTTAAGTATTTAAGTATTTTTGCATATTTTGAGTCTTATTTTTTCAATATTTTTTTAATCTTATTCTAACTCCAGCTATTTTGATTTCAATAGTTTTGTCTTTTTTGTTTCTACAAAACCTGACAAATTTCTATGATTAAGAAGTGTTTATTTTCATTTATGTTTGTTCCTACTTGAACAAATTAGCCACTAGTTATAAGTTTTATTGTTTATTTTTAAACATGCAACTTAAAAGTTCTCTAAAAGTAACCAACACAAGTTATAAAATACAAAAACAAATAACTATCATGAAAATTAAGTCATAAATTTGTTTTAGATAAAAAATTGCTTATTTAGTTTTTTTTTTATATTAGAAACCCATTAAATTTTTCAACTTGTATGTACTTATACATGGTTGATTATTTTTTCAAAGGCAAGTTGCAGTGCAAATTAGTAGCAAATTTTTAAACGTTCATTGTATTAGTCTTTTAATTTTCTTCCATTCTTAGTAACCATGCAAATTGGTAGTAAATCTTTTTATGATTATTTTAATAATATGTCTTTTAATTTTCTTCCATTCTTAGTAAGCATGCAAATTGGTAGTAAATCTTTTTATGATTATTTTAATAATATGTCTTTTATTTTTCTTGCGTTCTTAGTGACCTTGCATACTTAGAAATATTTTTGTATTTGTTTAAATTGTTTTTTATGGACTTGTCAAAATGCAAATTTTGGGATGTACTTATTTATATATGGATGTTTTTTTATTTAAAGTATTAGTTACTATGCAAGTTTTAATTAAATATTTTTCTTTTTTTTTATTTATATGTGTAGTAAATTAGTTTTATGTCATAGCTATTTTTTTACAAGATATTTACCAGGCAAAATTTGAAGTAATTTATTTATTATTTTTTTTGCAGACTTGTAACAATGCAAATTTGGGACACAGCCGGCCAAGAAAGGTTCCAATCTCTGGGTGTTGCTTTCTACAGGTTTGTAAAATTTTTATGGTTTTCTAAAATCAAATATTAGATATATTAAATTTTTCTTTAATGTTACTATATAGTTGAACTGATTTTTTTATAAAAGGCAGTGTGCTAGCATTGTTTTTTGTTCAAGACTCTACAACTATTTTTTCTATAAAAGGCAGTGTGCTAGCATTGTTTTTTGTTCAAGACTCTAGAACTATTTTTTTTTTCATAAACCTTTTATGCTTATCACTTTTACAATCAAACAAAATATATATAAAAAGTAAAGAAACATTTTTTTTTAGTCATAATTATTTTTAAGTGTTTTTTTTTTAAATCTACTTTCTACAAGTTGTTTGTGAATAAAAAATAACATTTCCTGAAAATCTGAAGTTAATTGATTAATTAATGATAGAAGATTGACTTTTAGTGAATTTTTCAAAATTTTTAGAAAAATGGCCTTGAAGATTTTTGATTCATATGATTGTATTTAGTTTTTTTACAAAACTAGTTATATCTCAAAAGTTGGTTGAATTTTTATTCTACAAAAAGTATTTTACAGTATAAAGTTTATTAAACCCTAAGCTTCCAAATAAGAGTCAATGTTAATTTTTCTGAAACAAAATGTTGGACCCCCCTATGCCCTTATAATTACATTCAATATAAATTTAAAAACCAGTCTTTTTACGCTCATTTTCACCTATATTGACCTTAATATGTAGTTAAATGTTCATTAAAACCTATCAAACCATCAGCACTTTTCAAGATAAACATTAAATAAATTAACTAACAGATTAACATCTAAATATTAAATTAAACTTATCAATTAAATACAGTTTGCTGTGCACAACACCATCAATTTTTAAGACCCTCACAACTGGGTAACTTGAGACTCCGTAGATCTGTTCTTAAATTTATTTGAGAACAGTGAAACGCCGTTAGTTGAAATAAAGTTTAAAGCACAAGAACATCTGTGGTACTTCTATACGATTATAATCCACTATTATAATAAACTGTAACTCACTGACAATCACATGAAATTTTACATTTCAATGTGTGAAACAGCTGTTTAAATTATAGTTTTTATATAGTTAAATAAATATTTAGCTCCAATTTAATTTGTCGAGCACTATCGATCAGAACTTTGTATAAAACCTTTAATATATATATATATATTTATTTATGAAATTTTACATTTCAATGTGTGAAACAGCTGTTTAAATTATAGTTTTTATATAGTTAAATAAATATTTAGCTCCAATTTAATTTGTCACTATCAATCAGAACTTTTTATAAAATTTTAATATATATATATATTTATTTTTGAAATTTTACATTTCAATGTGTGAAACAGCTGTTTAAATTATAGTTTTTATATAATTAAATAAATATTAAGCTCCAATTTGATTTGTCGAGCACTATCGATCAGAACTTTGTATAAAACCTTTAATATATATATATTTAATATATATATATATATATATTCATAAAAAACTTAGAAACTCGAAGTAACCTGGAAATACCTTGATTTTGAGAAATTTTGAAAAAAACAGAAAAACCTGAAAATATTTTAATAACTAAGTTCTTGTATATTGAATACTCTATTTCATACAATTTTATAATTTACTTTACTTATATATGGTGCAGAGTGCTGAGTGCTTGTTTACTACAATAAAACATCCCCATCAACTTTCAAGATAAATATTAAATAAATCAACTAATAGTTTAACATCTAAATACACAATTAGATACAGTTTGCAGTTACTAAAAACCTCATTTTGTTTATTTAATACTTATTTAACCTTATCAACAACCTTACCTACTTTCAATGTACAACTTTTTATATTTTATATTTTTATTCACAGGGTAGCAGACTGCTGCGTGCTTGTGAATAAACAATCCCAAAATAAATATTAAATAAATCGACTAATAGATCAACATCTAAATACTCACAATTAAACTTGTCAACAACGTCACCAACTTTCGAGGAATTATTATTATATAATACCATCAAAGTTATATAAATACATTTTTATTCAATTTATTTTTTTTTATTATTTCAACTAAATTATCAATTAGTTTGCCATTACTAAAAACCTCATTTTGTTTAATTAACACATTAAATATATATAAAGGGGTGCGGACTAGTGCTTGCTTGTGCATAATAAAACAACCCCATCAACTTTCAAGATACAAATTAAATAAATCAACTAATATATCAGCATCTTAATACTCACAATTAAACTTGTCAACAACCTCACCAGCTTTCAAGAAATTATTATTATATAACACTATCAAAGTTGTGTAAATACATTTTCATATTCATTATTTCAAAAATGAATACGGGTATATATGTAAATTTTAAATACAGAGGTGCGGACTGCTGCGTGCTTGTGTATAATAAAACAACCCCAAAACTTTCAAGATAAATATTAAACAAATTAAATAAATAATTAATTTTTTATAAATAATAATATATTAACATAAATAATATTCTATATTCACAGGGGTGCGGACTGCTGCGTGCTGGTGTACGACACGACGACATAACATTTAAAATACTAATTAATTATTTTGTTTTAAGGGGAATTGATTGCTTTGTACTTGTATGCAATACAACAGAGCATCTTAACATGAATATGGGTATAAATTAAATACAGAGGTGCGGACTGCTGCGTACTTGTGTACGACACGACGACATAACATTTAAAATACTAATTAATTATTTTGTTTTAAGGGGAATTGATTGCTTTGTACTTGTATGCAATACAACAGAGCATCTTAACATGAATATGGGTATAAATTAAATACAGGGGAGCCGACTGCTGCGTGCTGGTGTACGACACGACGACGCCGTCGACCTTCAAGACGCTGGACAACTGGCGCGACGAGTTCCTCATCCAGGCCTCGCCCCGCGACCCCGAAAACTTCCCCTTCGTCGTCATTGGCAACAAGACGGATCTGAGCGACACCCGGGCGGTGAGCAGGAAGCGAGCTGAGGGTGAGGAGAAAAAAATTATAATTTTTTGTTGTGTTTTTATTATTACTTAGGAGAAACAAATATTTACCTTTTTTCAACAATTTCGGTTTAAAAACCTTAAATTCGAGAAACTAAAAAAAAAAAACCTAGAATTCAAAAAATTTCGAAAAAAAACCTGGAATTTTAAATAATTTTTACATGTTAATAAGTAAAATTTGGATTTGATACAAAAAATTTATCATATGTATAACTTTTATTTTCATCATCAAAATTTTTCTCAACAAAAAACACATTTAAATTAGCTTTACAGTATCTTTTTAATGTTTTTATACTGTTTAACAAAGTTTTCAAACTTAACATTAACTAAAAATAAACTCAAAAATTAAATGAAAATAAAAATGTGTACTTTTAAAAACCTGGAGGAAATTTTAAAAACCTGGAGAAAATTGCCAAAAACATTTGGCAACCCTATATAAAGTATTTTTCTAGATTACTATTGTTTGTTTTGTTATTATTATTTATTACCAGGGTAGTTAGTTAGTGAAGGTTTGTATAAAAAAAGCAACAGCTAATTCAAAAAAAAAAAAACTACTACTTTTATTTATTTTTATATACAAGATTAAATATTTAGTAAAGTTTATAACAGAACATAACTTTATAGAAAAAGGACAGAAAGTGTGTATAGAAATTTATTATTAAATTACCTTATTACTTTTTACCTAGTGAAAACTTAAAATTAGCTACCAGTTATCATTATTTGTAATATTTCATCTAAAGATATAGTAGACAAAATAATACACATACATAGATCTAGTTCATTTTTAATTTATATTTGTGGTTATAAAAATTAATGTTAAAACATAGGTGATAAACTAATTACCAACTAAAAGCTCAACAAGTATAAATAAACTGCAGTTTAAATATTAAGTATTTAAACACTGGGGTAATAATTAAAGTGTTCATGTATTCATAATAGGATAATGTAAAACAAATCATGTGCAAAAAACTAAAGTTGTAAATGAAAATATATTTACAACTTGATGTTAAAATTTGCAAAATCAAACACAATCTTCTCTGACGCTAATAAGTAAGAAATTTTATTTGCGTTCGATAGATTATTACATCGTGCACCAAAAAGTTTAAACTATTATCGTTTATTTAACCAACCTAGCTCTCAAAAGTTGATGATATCTACAATGTCATTCAGTAGTTTATTTGTTATTTAGTTTTTGATTAGATAAAAAAAAACCAAAAACTACTATTTTATAGTAGTTTTACTACTTATTTATAGTAATATTCATATAAAAGTCCAAATTATTTGTTCATAATTTGTAACATCTTTCTACTTTATACTATTTTAAGTATGAGTTAAAACTCATGCTTTAAATACCAACAAAAACGAAATAAATTCCTATAACATTAAAAATTATAGTGATACCTTTATTTCTATCGCCTACTATTAAAATATTAATAGTTAATGAAAGTATTTTTATAAAATAATTTGTTCAAATAATACATATTTCTATCGCCATCTGTAAAATTATTAATTATTATTGATAATAAATAAATATTTGTTAAAAATAAATTAAAATCAATATATACTCAATCTCAGGTAAAGTTTTTAAACACATGTTTATAATTTAAGTGATTTTTAAATCTTACTACATGCCTGGTACTAATCCAAGAACTTAATTTGAATGCTCGGCCAAAACTTATAAATTAAACTGTGTACATTTGATTATGATTGCAATAAAATAAAAACTCATTCCATAAGTTGGTGTTGTCCAAAAAACAATACGTCATACTTCAAATGTTCTGCTGCGTTGAAAACACTAGATTATTAAATGGAGTTCAAGTGTTTTATTAGGTAAAACTTTTCAGGCTGGACTCTGTACTTCGAGCGGCTCTATAAAATAGTTAGTCAGGGTTGCCAAAAACCTGTAAAACCTAAAATTTTAAACAATATTTGCATGTTAAGTAATATAGTTTCGATTTGTCAAAAAATCCATCATATATATATTTTTTTTCATTAAAAAACACCTTTAAAACCTGGAAAAAATTTGGCGAAAACACTTGGTAGCCCTGAATGTACGTTTTAATAAAATAACAGATTAATTACATACCCACACGAATTTATTCATTAGATTTATCTATAGGTTGGTGCCAATCCAAGAACGGTACTCCAAACTTCAAATTCTAAATAAAATAAATACATACCTTGATAGTAGCATATTATATTCAACTTATATTATTTAAGATAATTAGTTAAACCTATTAATCATAATAAAAAAATATCAATTAATCATAATATGCAAAAACCAAATATCTACAGGCTGGTGCCGATCCAAGAACGGTACTTCGTACTTCAAATTCTAAATAAAATAAATACACCTTGATAGTAGCATATTATATTCAAATTATATTATTTAAGATAAGTATCAAACTTATCAATCATAGTAAAAAATTATCAACTAATTATTAATCATAATTTATTAAACCAAGTCTTCAGATTGGTGCCAATCCAAAAAATGTTCGGCGATACGAAATAAACAGTATATTTAAATAAATAACTTATATACTTTTTACTACAGGATGGTGCCATTCATAAAAATAATAAATTACACAGTATAATACAATTACTTAGGTATATACATAACAAGGTATAATATATACAATTGCTTATTTAACTATATATATATATATATACAGGCTGGTGCCAGTCCAAGAACGAGACGCCGTACTTCGAGTGCTCGGCGAAGGACAACGTCAACGTGGAGCAGGCGTTTCAGTCGATAGCCAAGCAGGCGTTGTTGCAAGAAGCCGACGTGGAACTGTACAACAACTTCCCGGACAAGATCGACCTTCAGGCAAACCAGCCCCAGCAAGGAGGCAAGGACTGCAGTTGCTAGGAAGGGGAATTACCCGAAAACGAGAACCTCTGCTTTCAAATTTTCAGAGGCTTCATCTTGTTTTCCTCTGTTGACGTTTAAAGAGGCTTTGTGGTTTTCTTTATTTTACAAAGAGGTTTTCTCCCCAACCTGATCCTTTCTATGTTAAATGGAGAAGTTTATCTTCCATCACATGATCTTCTCCTAACTCCATGGTTTTTCCAACAAATTGTTATTCAAAACAAGATTCTCGTTACCTTCTGCGACAAAAACTCTAAATTTTTCTACTACAGACAGTATAACAACTTGTATGTTTTTGTGTTTGTTGTTTATAAAGTCTTGCAAGTGTTTATTCAAATCGCGTAAACTTTTATTTGTAAACTGTAACTAAGTTGACTTAAAAAATCTTTTAAAAATTTACAATTGGTGTTATTCAACAGGTTTTTCATAATCTTTCTAAGCTTTATTAGAATAAAGTACACTTGAAATTTCTAATACTTTTTTTCATATTGTTTTGCAAGCATATCAATTAAAGCGTTTTGTATTTTAAAAAAGCTACTTTCTTGCAATGAACGAATTTTGCTTATTATCTGTGTGTTTCTGTTGATAAGCAATAAAAGAAAACTTGTGATTCCAAACAAAAAATTGTTTATTATTATATATAGTATTTAAAACATACAATAGCATTAAGTGATTTTATGTTCACTTAAATTATTTTTCTACTAACATAAAGTTTTCATTATTTTGTTTTGTTAAAGTCCTTATTTTAGTCTCAACATTTTTATGTTCAAAAAAAAATTTGCATTTATATACATGCATAAAATAAATGTTCTCTAAATAACAAAAGCAAACAAATATATATTTAATTTTCCTATGTTGATGTTGACCTATTGTATTCATTATTGCATCAAATATATATATACGTGTCATTTCTTTCAGTTTGTAGTTTAAGTTAGCCTGTGGAGCCCACGTATTGTGAAAATAATATATATATATATATATATGGTGAGATGCTGGCATACGAAATTCAAGTCAACGACGACAGACCGTTATTCGGAACAACTACTAGAAGGGTTAGTATAACTTATGTGTTATTTAAACATCACAAAATAAAGTATGAAGCACAATACTAATCACAAACAAAAAAAAAGATGAATAATAATAATAATCTATAGTGTATGCATATTGATATCATATATTTTGTTTACCTTTTTGGAACAACTATTAGAAGAATAAGTTTAACTTTTTAATGAAACAAAGAGTAAGATTTTTTTATGGAGTAAAGTTTCATATTTCTATTATCAAGCTTAACTAAAGTATTTTATGACACATTGTATGAAACTTAATAAATTTTAATAAAAAAATATAATTTATACAGGGTTGCCAAATAACCTGGAATCCCGGAAAAAACATGGAAATACCTGGTGTCTGACAATTTAGGCTGAAAAATCTGATATTTGTGAAATTTTGAAAAAATATTTTAGTTTTAAACAATTATCACTTAAAAATCTGGAATTTTAAACAATTTCTACATGTAAAGTAATTAAGTATCAATTTGACACAAACATTCTCTCAAATAGATAAAAAATTGTAATTCTCAATTTTTTATTATAAAACACATTTGAAGTAGCTTTAATATATATTTTCTATGTTTTTATACCAAGTAACAGTTTTTACTTTAAGCATAGTTCTATACTTAAAATAGCCCCAAAAACATGTACTTTCGAAAACTTGAAAGAAGTTTATAAAAAATTTTAACAATCCTGTTTATAATAAAATTGCAAAGTATGACATCTAGCATGTAATTTAAGGTACCCAGCATTGGTGTCATTTGTATTACATTCAGTTTGATTTAATGGTTAAACATAGTTCAAAATTTAGGTTGCTTTTAGAGTTGCTGTAGTGGAGTTTTTCAACACATAAATGAATTAAAGTTATAAAATACATATAATAAACTTAAAATCAGAAAATCATGTAGTTTGAAATATTGTATTGGTTACTTGAGTCCTTCTAATGGTTTTTATAAGCATTTTTATGTACTTGAATTTATTGAAAACGTTAACAATTTATATATTGCTTGTTGTTTTTTACTCTTATTTAGTAGTGAGATATTTACTTGTGCTAGCAATAGTTAACTTTGTTAATATGTAACTATGTAACATCAAGTTATAAAGTTTAGGAAATTAAAAAGTTTTGTTTCAAGTCAAAAATAGTAATTTTATTTTAATAAAAAGTCATGTTATCTAACCAGGGTTTTTTTTTAACTATAATTTAATTTTATAATCTCTTGTTTTCGTTTTAAATTTGATTATGATATATATTTTCTCTAGACTTAAAAACTCAACCTTGAAATAGTAATTTATTTATTTTAACAATAAAACTCTATTAATTACACACAATATGTTTATAAGCACTCATAATTGAATGTTTGAAAATTTCAGCTTTGAAAATTGAATTAAACAACTTAAATTACTGTACATAAAAATTCCTGTATGAGTTCAAAGAGTTTGTGCTAAGTTCTAGTATTAAATGTTACTTATTAAATAAATTAAAATGTTTTTTATATAGATTTAAAATTGGTTTTAAGAAAAACTAACTTTTAATTTAATACATATTGAATTTAAAGAGAAAATAAAATTCAAGGTCTTTTTAGGTTTTTAATATTATTTTCCAATTTATTTAATGGAAAAATGTAGGAGAGTTTTTATTTGTGATTACTCAATGCTAATTTAATTAAATCCAGGTAAAATGTAAGTATATATGTAGATTTATATTTTTAAATAAATTTTCAAATTAAATAGTTAAACATATTTTAAAGCTTAATTATCCCTATTTTCTTAACTTGTATTACAAAATTATAAGCCAAAATTAGAATTTTTAGTACTTCTTAAAAATATACTCTTTTTTTTTTGTATGTATTATTGGCTTACAGTATAACAACCTAAGAATTTATTTGTAGCTAAAAAGCGTATTATTACTCAAAAATATATTTAACTGTTTGTTTAAAATAAAAAGTAATTAGTTTTATCACAATTTTTTTTGTTATACCAAGTATTTTAGTTTTTTAGTTATTCAAATAGTGTTTAGTTCAAAGTATTAATTATGATTTTGTTAAATATTTTTAAATGTATCATTTTGCTTACTTAATGTTTTACCATATTATCAGTTTAAAACTAATTTTTTTTTCTGTTTTGTTCCAGTTAAATTAAATTACTTAAGAATTTTCACTGTTTACCAAAAAATCATAGTTTTCAATTTTATTTACGCATGTATAACACACAGAAAGTTGATATTTATTTATAATTTTTGAAATTTTGATGTCTTAAATAAATTTCAAAGATCACTGCAGGGTTGCCACTTTACCTGGAAAAACCTGAAATTTTAATATTTTTCTATGTTCAGTAGTAAAATTTGATTTGACACAAAAAATATATCATATAAATAAAATTTGTCATCATCAAACATTTTTTTTATTAAAAAACATATTTAAAGTAGCTTATAGTATTTTTTAATGTTTCTATACTATTTAACACAGTTTTTACCTTGAACTTAACTAAAAACTAAAAATAGACCCGATAATGTGTACTTTTGAAAACCTGGAAGAATTTCATTAAAAGTAACGAAAAATTATTCGAAAAACAAGTGGCACCCCGTAACTAAAAAGTGAAATTTTCAGCCGTATTCAGTTTAGTTGTTTTTTTTTTGAAGTTGGTCAAACATAAAACTTGAAACAGTGTTTTTACTTTAAATATAAAAATAAACAACTCTATGACTACAAGTCTTTTATCTGTTGCAATTAACTTTGCAATTTCATAACTAGTTAGCAACTATAAGTAAAAAATATACATAAATAGTTTAGCTTTGCAATTTGTTACTATTGAGAGCAAATATTACTTGATATTAAATGTTGTCATATATAAACTGAACATTTTAATATATGGTGATAAAATGAAGTATTTTGTATGATGTCGATAAACACATATCTTTCACAGATATTCCTTATGCTTTACGTAAAATAGGGTTAAACCCTAAAATTTAAATAAAAATCATTGGTGTAATACTTGTCATTACTACTTTATACGAGACCGCCTGACAAATCTTGTCTTAGGATTTATCTTAATTGACTCTTATATAAATGTAACTTACTATGCAAACAGTTTAGATTTTAACTTAGAAAGTACAACATAAAATATATTTACTATTCTCTGGAACAATAACATCTAGTGTAGTTTTCCCATCTTTAAAAACTAGACTTTATTTACACAATATCTAATTAATATGTATGTACTAATAAACTCATTAGTACATACATATAGTATGTTTATAATCTTGTATTAGGAATAGTAACATCTATTATGATTTGTTAAAAACTGATCAAATCTTAAACACACATTGTAGTAGTGCTACTTATCTTTGTTCTTTCCATACGGGATCACCTTGTAAATCAAGCATATATCTAGTGTGTCACACATGAGTGCATTTAAAACTTAGCACAACAAATATAATAAACTTTATACAGGATCACATAGTAAATCAAGCATATATCTAGTGTGTCACATTAGTACATATTAAAAGTTAGTACATGCACAACAAACGTAATATACTTTTTTTATTTAAAATTAAAAGTGCATGATGAAAAGTTTTAATTTTTTTGGTTTGTATATTAAAATATTTTAGGCAAAATTGTAGGCATTAATAATAACTTGGATGTTATTTATCTTAACCAAAAATTAGTATTTTTTACAAATAAATACATATTAAAAGAGTTTTGAATAAACTTTAACTTTATACAGGATCGCCTAACAAACTTAGTATCGGGAACAGCGACCTCTAGTGTTGTTTGTTTCACATTGGTCAGCGCTTTTTATTTCAACGACCGCCCCAATTTCCCCATCAATCTCTTCTTTTCACTGTGTATAGTGCTCGTATGCGGATCTCTAGCAGTATTAGTAAGTTTGTTTTATTTAATTAATATGTAATAGTTTATATTGTTTTATTTTATATACAAAATTGTACACTTTTCTTTCTGTATAGTGTTAGTATGTGGATCTCTGGCAGTATTAGTGAGTTTATTTAACTTAATTAAGATGTAATAGTTTATTTTATTTTATTTAATATACAAAATTGTACACTTTTCACTCTATATAGTGCTCGTATGTGGATCTCTGGCAGTATTAGTAAGTATTTTTTGTTTAATTAAGATGCTAAAATAGTTTATAGTATTTTATTTTATATACAAAATTGTACACTTTTTACTGTATAATTTTAGTATGTGGATCTCTAGCAGTATTAGTAAGTTTGTTTTGTTTATTTAAGATGTACTAGTCTATAATATTTTATTTTATTTACAAAATTGTACACTTTTCACTGTGTATAGTGCTCGTATGCGGATCTCTAGCAGTATTAGTAAGTTTGTTTTGTTTAATTAAGATGTAATAGTTTATTTTATTTTATATACAAAATTGTACATTTTTTACTTTGTATAGTTTTAGTATGTGGATCTCTAGCAGTATTAGTAAGTTTGTTTTGTTTGATTAAGATGTAATAGTTTATTTTATTTTATATACAAAATTGTACATTTTTTACTTTGTATAGTTTTAGTATGTGGATCTCTAGCAGTATTAGTAAGTTTGTTTTGTTTGATTAAGATGTAATAGATTTTATTATTTTATTTTATGTACAAAATTGTACATTTTCTTCACTGAGTGCAATGCTTGTATTAGCAGTATTAGTAAGTTTGCTTTACTTAATTAAATGTACTGTAATCAACTATTGTAATTAAATTATTTTATTAATTATGTACAATACTTGTTTGTTTAATTTTCAGTGTGGGTAGTTTTTGAATGTGGATGTTTGTTTTGTTTAAATAAGAATTAATAGTTTTTATTATTAAACTGATATACAAAATATTATTTTTTACTTTAATATGTTGGTCGGTAGTAATATTAGTAATAATATTTGATTTAAATATAACAATAAGTTAAATACTATTTCTCTAAGAAGTAGGCTTAACAAATAGATTAACTTTTAATAACATTCTAATTAAAAAAAAACTATTTAATTTTACATGGTATTTTAAATAGATATGGATATGTAATTAAATATAAAGATATAATAATTTCTACAAACATTTACATTTTATTATTTGACATAAAAATTTATTTTTGTGTGCTTTTTATGATATATAATTCCAGTTCATTAAAAACTTAAGTAGCAGGACTAATTTTTTGTTGCTTTTAATTTGATAACTAATTTATATATTGTGACTCATTTAAGTATTTAAAACATATCAGTTTACAATAATATCTTAACTTGATTTTACCCACTATATTTGGCTGTTTGATAGTACATTAAAGACTCATAGTGTCATAAACTATAATTCTGTAGAAAATATTTATAGTGTATATGTTTTAAAATTAATATTGTTCATTCATTTTACCAGGTAGTTCAGTTTATTTGAATACTTATTCTGATAATTCTCAGTCAGGTTTAAAGTAAGTATGTTATTGTCAAGGTTAAAAGTGAAACTAGTTCATCCATTAACCAGATATATATAAATCTTAACATATAGAAAAACTACTGTGAAATTAAATAAAAAATTGTTTTCTTTGTTTGCAATGTAAAGTTTGTGTAATTATATTTTTTGTTTTATTTGATAAATAAACCAATACATTTTTGTAATATTACAGTAGCTTTTGTAAAGTTTTCAATATAAGTGCAAGATGGTCTATTAAATAATGAATTTTGCAAGCTTTTTTGTCAGCCGAGCTTTAATCAATTTCATCATTGAAATCTTTGGAATTTTTCTTTGACACAGATACTTGTTGTATGCTTTATCAGCCTTTTGTAAATGCCAAATATTTAATGATGTGCATGCATAAATGTATTTTTAAATAGAATTTTTCCAATTATTTATAGAAGTTTTTTTTTTTATACAATCATAAAATTTGTTGTTTCAATGCCAAAAAAATATATTCGATTCAAAATCAGTTTTTTTCTCACAATATGATTTTAATTACTTTTTTCTAATAAAAATAATATATTTAACCTTAAACAACCCGGACTTTTTTGATAGATTTCAAAAAGTGCTTGTTTTTTTTCAAATGGTTTTAAGATTAAAAAGAGCCTCTAATGATTAATTTATACATTCGAACAAAGTTTTATGTTAAAAATTAAAGATTAAGTAGAAAAACGTTTATGATAAAAAAAATTGTAACAAGCTTTATAGGTAATTACAATCAAATTTTTGTAAAGTTAGTACAATTAAAATAAAAGTGAGATATAAATTAAGATTAATATGCATAAAATTTGAATAAATATATATATATATCAATTGAAAAAAAAAAAAATTGCAAAAATGTTAATCTTTGAAACTTGTTACAAAGCCTTATTGTTAAAGTCAATAAGTTTTTTCAGTAAAATGAAAAGCACTAACATGTTAAAACAAAACACACATTGTTGTTCATCTCTGTAAATAATTAAAAATAACAAAAAAAAGTTGTTAAAGTTATATTTAAGCTTCTATATAAAATTTTAACTTTTTTAATAGTAAAAAGAAGTAATAATTTAGTTTATTAAGTATAAAACTAATAAAAAAAAATTATTTGAATAATTTTTTTTTTGATCAAAAAGAAAAGTTTTGTATAACTATTTTTATACCTTTCTGTAGTTATAAATTATAAAAAGTAGTACAAAAATACTTGATAATTTTGTACATAATTCTATAACATCAAAAACTACTCCTATTACCTAAGGAAAAATTTAAAACCACATTTTTTATTTGTTCTATATCACTTTTAACAAGCACACATGGTTTTATAGACATAATTAATTAAACAATTTATACAACAAGTAATTTGATTATACTAGTTACAATGAATTTTTTCAAAATCAACTCCTGTTGTTGAAATTTTTATACAAATATTTTTTATAATCAAATAAAACTTTCAAATAAACACACATATAAATTTAACACACATTTAAAATACACATCTATTTAATTAACAATTAAAAAATTCACTTCAAAAAAACACACATGTTTTTACACTCCTATTGCATAGTATAAATTTTAAAAATACACATCTATTTAATTTACAATTTAAAAATTCATTTCAAATAAACACACATGTTTTTTATTATCATAAGTCATGATATTGTTACTTGAGTGCGTTGTGGTTAACATCATGTGATTTAAATTAGTTCGGAATTTACTAAATAGCAAATTTTTAAATGAACTTGAGCAACTCTCACAAAACGTGTTATGTTTAAATATGTCTATAGTTTGATATGTTTATTTTTTTAAAGATATCCTTAAAATTATGAGATTTACAAATAACTTTATGTTATAGCTATTTGTAAAGAAAAAGTAAAACGCATAATATAAAAAATGTGAAGTACAAAAGTTAAGATAATAAACTTGAGTGTGTTGTAGAAAAAAGTTATAAAAAGTACTTGGAAAAATAATTTAATGCTCACAAAAAGTTTAAAAGTTCAAAAAAAGTAAGTTTATAACAATTTGCCTATAAATTTGTTTTCAGTTTGCTAAAGAAATTAAACTTATATTATTAAATATGTATTCTAATGATTTTCTTTATAACAAGAACTATAAACACTTATATAGAATATGTACACATTTTAGATTGATCAAAAAAATTTTTTTTATGGGAAAAGTTGTTTTTAGGTTTTATTTGAAATTAGCTTGGTATTAAAAAATTTTAAATTTTAAACATGTGTAATTAAAACACATTTATAATATCAAAAAAAATAGTTTCGCAAAAAATATTTCAATAAATTGTAGATTTGATAATTTTTTAGGAAAATGTTTTTTTGTCGAATTGCAAATAGTTTGTGTTTGAGAACTTGAAACATATTTAAGTTACTACAAAACCACGTTTTTAAAAATAGAAATAGTTCAGTTTGGTAGATTAAAAGGTTATTTTCGTGAATGTGCACAAAATTGTAAGATTAAAAACAAAAGCTATAATTATTTAAGATATTTAATACAAAATTTAATACACATTTTAATACAAAATAAAACCAAAAATTAAAATTTTAAGAAAAGTTTCTCAAGTGGCTTAATGCATGTGATTTGAGAAAAGTTGTGGTTTTAATTTGTAATTTACATTGTTACAATTTTTCATTTGTTTTGTGTCTTATAATTAAATAGTTTCAGTGTTTTTTTTGAACCATCTAAAACATTTGTTCCCATTTTTTTTTTATAATCAGTTGTTTAAAAGTTTTTCACTGTTAAACTAAAATAACTAAATTTTTATCCCTTTATTAATGAATTTGTTTTTATAAAATTATCGAGTAAAAATAGAATTCAATTACTTAATTTATAATACTAAGAACATAAATATATATGCTAATCTTTAACTAGCTGGGTTTTGTGTTCAGGTCTTGTTATGTGATAAGAAAAAAATGTTTGTGGTTTTGTTTGCAACTACTATTGCACTCAAACAAATCAATGATTTGGTACATTTACCTTTTAAATAGTTTATTTTTTCTTTTGCTTTATTTTATACAATATTTAAAAGAAGTTTTTCAACTTTTAAAGTTTAATTGCTTAGTTGAAAAGCATTCAAGTTTAATCATTATAAATTATAATTGTGGTAATAGATAAAACATTTTTGTATTTTTTTGTTTTGATAATGAATACATTTTTATAAATATACTTTATATATTTCTATTGCAAACTGACATAATATATTTTAGTTTTTGTTGTTAACTCAAAATAGTTAAGCTTTGTATGCGATAACACTAATAAATTTATTAACTTAAATCAAATAGATATAAACACAAATTGGGTATTTCTATTAATTATCAAACTTAATAACTTCTGACAATTCGATGTTAAAACGTCGAAATCAATAAAAAGTAATAATTTTAGTAACATTTTACTTGTTAAATTTAGAACTTTGTTTATGTTTTCAAGTAAGTAAAGTTCTCAAGTCACCAAAATATATTTCAGACAGAATATTTTAGCATTTATAATTGATTCAAATATTTTGATCGATCATATACGTTATATTTTGAATAATGCATGAATTAGTGTGTGGCATTTATGGTCGAATATATGTATTTTTATAAATTTTTAATAAGTATTTATAATTTTTTATAGACTTTATGAATATTTAAGATTTTACATACAATTAAATCTCATAAAAAAAAATTATAAAATAAAGTATTTTGTAATCATAATATTTTATGACATAAATGTATGTTCAAAAACACTTAAAGAGAGTTTATGACATTATAAAAATCTTTGTTAAAATGTGTATAGTTTAATATTTACAGGTAGAAATATATTTTATGTAATTGTTATGGTAAACTTTGAAAATAAAACTAACAAATTGTCTGAATTTAAACTAAAACAATATAAGTTTTATCTTACTAAGCAGCTAGATAAAGAAAACCTGCTTTGACTAAATACGGTTTCAATTTTTCTAAATATTTATAGTAAATTGTAAATGTTTAAATAAACCTTTTGAAATGTGTGTATACTAAAAAGTATGTTCAGTTTAAAATAGTATAAATTTAGTGTCATTAACTAAATATATAAAAAATAATACCTGTTTTAAGTAAAAACAGTTTCAGTTATCTTTAACACTTCAAGTGCAGAGGTGTTTTATACATAACCATAAAATCAATTTTTTTTGATTTTTGTTCTTACTTTCAGTATTTGGTGTAAAATAGCTCATATTATGAAATTATTTAATATTGTAAATTATTTTGGTTGCTTATATTGTTATAGTTAAAGGTTAACATGTATTAAAAACTTCTTTTGTTTTGTTAAATTGTTTTAGGAAATTTATTTATTACATACTAAAGGTACAGGAAATACGAATTTAAACTTTTAAATCCGTTTTATAACTAAATTACTTTTCACAACTTATTAACTTATTTTATTTTAGTAAAACATTTTATTAGTTTTATATATCTTTTTAGTTATATCAAAATTCTAAAATATTTACATTAATTTATTTATATACTAAAAAAGTTTTATAAAGGTTCTTATATTGTATTAAAACTTGTTCAGGTGATTAAAACCATAATTTTTGGATTAATTTTAAAACAAGTTGTTTAAATAGACAATTTTTTTTTTGTATTTACTCATGAACTTATTTTAAATTTATAGTTTAACTAAATTAGTTATTTAAAATATGTTTTTAAAGCAAATGATTAGATGTTATTAAATTATATGAATTATTAGAAGTAAATAAAACTATAATTTTTGGATTATTTCAAAATAATATAAAAAACAAATTTTTATTTAACCATTAAGTTAATTTAATTTTATAATTTTACTTAGTAATTCAAAGTAAATGATTAGATGTTACTGAAACAATAAAACAATTGTTCAAATTACATGAAAAGTATACATGCAAAAATGTTACATCATACAATATCTATGTAAGCAGTTTTAGAAAAAATCACTTTGCTTGATAAGCTAAAATTACATAATTTTTAAACTTTATTGCAAATTCATATTACATAGTTGATTATTGCATCATATTTCACTTAAGTTTCATATAGTTTTGTTCTTTATTTTGATATTGAAGTAGTTTACTTTCAAGTTATTATATTCCATCCATTGAATTAATAATTTGAATTAGAGTTTAGTTAAATGTTGTTTTAAATGTTTACTTGTGTTTAAATAGATTGATATATATCAAGTTTTTATGTAAACAGAATTAATTTTTAAAATTTAGATTAATTAAAGCAATACTACAAAAAAAATAAAACTAGTAAATTCATCACTTATGTGTAGTCTTTAAACTACATAAAAAGTTTAAAAGCTGTATGAAACATTTAAACATTCATAGTCAAAACAAATTTTTTGTTTAACGGCAAAAACAAACAAAAGTTACATTGCAATTTGAGTAAACACAATAATTAAGTAAACAGTTTAAAAGTAGCTATATTGAAACATTTAAAATACGTAATAAAACACTAGGTTTGAAATTAGTTTCTCAAATAGATATTAAATAATAAGTTTCCTTAAGCCGCATGAAAGTTTACCAGTATTTTGTAGTTAAGTTAAACAGTAAACTACTAACAAATTTGTTTGTTTATTAACAGTTAAATTAATTTAATGAATTATTTATTTTTCAGTTCATATTTATAGACATTTGTATCAATTATGAACTATTACATAACATACTTGAATAAATTTAAGCAAAAAAAAATTAAACTCTATAAACTCCTTTGCTAAAAAACTGTTGTACAATTTTAGCTAGTGAAAGTTTTTCAAAGTAATCTTTAAAATACATCTTATTGCAAGTATTGAAGTAGTTAAGCACTAGTTGTTTAACGATTTTCTCAATTGGTTATTAAACTGTTGTTATCCTCAATGTAATATGAGTTTGCAATTGTGTAAGCTTATATAACAGTTATTGGCTTTTTAATCTGAATAAAACTTATACAAGTTAACAATCATGATCTAATTGTCTCAACTTTAAGTAAAAACAAAAATGAATTGTGCTAATTTAAGATGTTTATTTATTTTTTGCTAAACATATACTATTTTTACTGTTTTTTAAATTGAACATAAAATGAATAAAATAACATTGAAATAACATACGTTATATTAAAACAATTTTCAAGTTTAGAATTAAAATTTTATTTCATTTAAATTATAAACTTATCATAAATACTTCACATAAGTAATAGTAAGTCATATTTTATTGTTAGTAGTTTTGTTAATTTGTCACAAAAACTTACCATAAGTTATATTTAGTCATACTTGTAGTAAACAATAAGGTAATGACGTCATAGCATAGCGTGATGCATACGTAACACACTTTTGTTGTACTTACTTTTAATAATAACTATTAAGTCTTATTTAAAATGATATATACGTCAACTACTTTTAGTATTTTGTATGTACATGATACATTCGTGTTGTATTTATTTAAAATAATAACTTGATGTTATTTAGAAAAAAAAACTGCTACGTTATATACACGTAAGACACTTATTTTTTTAAAAACTTAATAAGAATTCCAATCATATTTATGATATTTAAAAAATAAGTACACGTGATATGTACTCGTCGTTAAGTTTATTTTTAGTATTTAAAAGATAATAAGTGCATCGCACAATTGTTGTGTTTATTTATAATATTTGTAACATTTGACAATTATTTTACATGTGACCTAAAATCAAGTGTTTGAAATTAAAATAAATTACTATCATTTTAAAATATGTTTCAATATTTTATGTACAGAATTAGCTCAATATTGTATTAAATTACACATTCTTAAGTCACAGTTTAATGAGTTTGAACTTTAGTAAAAAAATCAACTTAATTGCATTGTGACAAATCCTATTAGTTTTAAAAGTATTTCATAATAAAGGAGTAATTATTTAAAACACTTGTAAATATCAACTTGCTTTTTTCTTTGTATAATACGCATGACTTATTACATGTATTGTGGAAAAAATTAAGTCATCCAAGTCCATAACATCTGTTATTTTTACTATAAATAGCAGATTGCTGTATTTGAATTATCTATATTGATAACTGTGTTGATAAATTTATGTATTATGAAGGTTTGTGTTGCAATTATTGTCAAAAAAATTAAGTTAGAGCTATTGGTAATTTTTATTGATAATATTTTTATTTAACCAGTTTGTGCAAACTAATTTTGTGTTGAACTTGCAATAATAATAATAACTTGGTAAAATTTATATTTTATGATAATTGAAAATAAGTATTAACTACGATGAAGTTTATTAAGAATATAAGTAAAAGTAACAAGCAGTTAGATTGCAATAAACTTTCTTATTATTTGTTTTCCATGACTTAATTGTACCACATGACTTTAAGTGTGTTCATATGTTTGCTTTCTGTTTAAGTGTTTATATGTTATTCAAGTGTTTTTTCCAAGTTGTTTAACTTGAAGTTCTCAATACTGCTTTTACATGTGATTATGATAATTTGTATAGTATTAATTACTTCAATATTTGTACAATATAGATATTTTATTTTAATTGAAGTTTTATGTTTTGCTATTCTCACTTAAAATATAAAATATGTAAAATGCACATTTAAATCCATATATGAAATTGCACAAGTATGAAGAAAAAAATTCTCACTGATTATTAGTAACACGTTTAAACATGATCACTTGATACTTGTGTCATGTTTAAACAATTATTTTAAAATAAAACCTTGATTGTTTCAAGGGTTTAACTTTTAAGTTGTTTAAACGTACTTAAGTACCTTTTATTTAACTTATTTTAACTCTTTACTGTTTGTGTTGAACTTTTCTTATTCGTTTAAAGTTTCAATTGAAATAAAATAAATAATTTATGTATTAATACTTGAATATTTATATATTTGTTTGAAGTTCATACTTTTCATGTAAAAAACAACTAAATAAATTAAATCAGTTAATTCTTCAAGACCGCAACTATAAATTTATTCTTGGATGTTGGAGTTATCGTACATTTTAATATTTCTAAAATCAACTTGAGATTTTACAAATGAGAAAAATACAAGTATAATGATTAAATAGCGTATTATTGTAATTTTCTTTTATTCTCTATATTCTTCATATGTTGTTTCAAGATCATCAGTTTTAATAAATCTTATTCAAATGTCCATATAATTTTTACAAAAACATATATATCATTGAAATTGTTTATTATAATAGTACATATCTATTAGATCAGTGCTTCTGAACATTTTTCTAGTGGCGGAACCCTTTTCCAAAGTTCAACTTTTCCGCGGAACCCTTTTCCAAAGTTCAACTTTTCCGCGGAACCCTTAATTTAATTTTACATAAATGTTTAATATAATATTTACTCAAAACCAAAAGAATTTCAGTGAAAAACTAATTTTTTAGCAAAACTATATCATTGTCAGAAATCATACCAATTGTAATAGTATTAAGTCGAGTCAAACTCAAATTGCGCCAGAGGCAATAGGTATTTTATGATTCTATAATAAATAAACGAAAACAAACATGATTAATCGCAACGTCATAAAAATCATTCCTTGCATAATAAAAGCAAAATGAGAGCTACAAACAATAACGAAATGAATATGAACCTAATCGAATTCACAGATTACTGTAATAAACGGGTAAGATGCCTAACTAAAAATAAATAAAAAATATTTAGTGCGAAACTTTTATCAACAAGCATGTCAATGCGCAACTGGATTTTGGATAGACGGAGACAGGCAGATAAGGTTGGAGTCAGCATACAGTTCCTTTGCATTGTTTTAATGTTTGTTACATGCGAAAAGCCGGACTCGAAAAGATAAGTGTGGTGGTGATGGTAAAATAAATTTTATTGCACGTTTTGCTAAGACGGGGTACTCTGAAATTGCACATATTCAAAAATCTAGAAGCTCCTTCCCTTTGAAACTCAATTTTTAATTGCTATCTTCAGATAGTTGCAGCAATTCGTCTTTTGTATCTGTAGGAAGATTCACTTCTTCTGAAGCAATATCAAACATAAAAGGATTCAAAATCCATAAATTTCCGATGCGAACATCTTCAGGAAAATAATGTTGAAACTTTATAGACCAAAGATCAAAGTTGTTGTATATTACGTCAGAGAAGATGAATTCTATGAATTTTTCATGAGCCTCATCAAACGGGTGAAACATCGCAAAATTACCATTGCTAACCTTTTTCTTCCAAAAGTTTATTCTGTTTTAAAACAACTCAATCTTGTCTGTCATGACAAAAATGAAATTTTGCTTCCCTTGCATGCGTAAGTGCATTGCTGCTACATTGTTTGTTTTAGTGATAATACCAGTATTTTCATGACTTCAATAAAAATAGAAATTCAAAAGTTTGCAAAAATTTGCGTAACCAGGACACCTATTAATAATGAATACCCATTTAAAGTCCTACCGCTTGATACACACTAAGCAGTCAATAAATGCTATAATTATATATGTTTTCCATTTTGTGTGCTCCATTTTTTTTGAAGTTTTATGATTTATGTTTTTTTTTTCAAATACCTTTTTTAAATTTCGAAAGGCTTCGCGGAACCCTGAGAGGCGTCGCGGAACCCTAGGGTTCCGCGGAACCCCATTTCAGAAGCACTGTATTAGATCATCACAAATTTTATTATATTTGTTTAAAAGGTACATTAGTATAACTGAATGCATAAATGTTTTTACTATATGTTTATTGATAACTTATTAAAACAAAAATATAAAAGTAAAGATAAATTAGTATAAATAATTTTTTGTAAATATTTTTTTTATTGAATGCATATTTTATGATGGTTATGTTACTTTACAGATTCACTGGTATAGACAAGGAACTTTGGATCCGAAATTCCGAATAATGATATTTTACAATTGTGCTTGTGTTATACTATTGTGTATTTCTGCAAATCTATATATTTACAAGGTTTGTTAATTATTTGTTATAATATTGTGTATGAGTGCAAATCTATATATTTACAAGGTTTGTTAATTCTTTGTTATAATATTGTGTATGAGTGCAAATTTATATATTTATAAGGTTTTATTATTAATTATTTGTTATACTATTATGTATATGTGCAAATCTATATATTTATAAGGTTTGTTAATTATTTGTTATAATATTGTGTATGAGTGCAAATTTATATACTTATAAGGTTTGCTTTGTTATTTAAAATACCATTATGTATTTCTGCAAATTTATATATTTATAAGGTTTGTTTTATAAATTATTTGTTATATTATTGTGTATATGTGCAAGTTTATATATTTATAAGGTTTCATTATTAATTATTTGTTATACTATTATGTTTAAGTGCAAATTTATAAGTTTTGTTTTAATATTTGTTTTATTGTTATGTATTTCTGCAAATTTATGTATTTACAAGGTTTGTTTATCTATTTTATATGTTTTCTTATTAATTGTATGTTTTAAAATAAGGTTTTCAAATTATTCTTAATAAACATAACCAAAATTCTAAGTTTACAATTGTAATTGCTTTATTTATTTATTTTTATTATATTTAAACAGGTCATACACGAAAATCCACAACCAAATCCTGAACCAAATATAATAACAACAACTGCAAGTAGTATAACTACTACAACAAAAAATAACACGATATTTAATATATTTAATGTCACTATGAAGACATGAATATTTATATAAATAATATAACTTTTCTAATGATTTATTAAACTTGTATTGCTGCTAAATTTTACATGTGTCTGTTCTTTAACGTTTAGAAATATTCTATTTTCCAAGCATTTAATTCTATTATAAACATTGTATTCTAGAAAATAAGTTCGATAACTTTAAGTGTATTTAAAACTAAAAACTTAGCATTCTTTATTTATATAGAAAATATACAATTTTAATTGAAAATTTTAAATGAAGAGTTAAAATTAATTTTTATGGTTGTCGATCAAAATACACAAAACTTGATTAATTTTTAACGTAAATTTCCAATTTATATTTTGAAAATTACCTTGTATTTGCAGTTTAATTTATTTCCTCTTTTTTTTAGATTTTGTTCATAGCAATATTTATATATCACTGTCATTCTTTATATACATAACAGTTGTGTCTTTGTGTATTTGAAATTTATACTTTCTTATTAAATATGCTTAAGTTATGGTGAAATACGGTATTTGACAAATGAAAATTCTTGAATTAATTTTATACAAGCTTACTTTTTTACTTCTAAAATATCCATTCCACAAATTTTGGTGTTATTTTTATTTCTGATTTTTCATATATTTATATACAGCGTGTCTTCATTCTAAATATAAACATAAAAGTTTAATTATTTTACTTTTTGCAAAACAATTTACTGTATTTTATTTTATTATTGAACATACAAAATATTTTACCGCTTTTTCTTTTTGAATATTGAAATACATTACTATTTTTGATACACTTTTTGTTTAGTGGTTGTTAAATGGATATTTAATTTTGCATTTCTGTTTTTTTATTTTTGCTATAAATAAGAAACAATTTATAATAATGTTGGATTAAAGTATTTGATTGTTTTCAATGTGTTGATATTTATATATAAGTTAATGAACTAATTATATTAGTAAATTATGTTAATCAGAATAAATCAGGTTATTTGCTTTTAAAAAGTATAAACAGGATTTGTACGCGTCAGGATAAATTAGATTTTTTTTGGGAAAATTAAAAAGTCTTAAATGTTCTTATGCTTGAAAATTTAAAGACTTTTTTGGTTAGATTATTAAGTTGTGATTTTCTTTTGAATTAAGCTTTAAGCTTCTAAAGGTTTTGAACATTTGTCAGTTAAGGTTACCACAAGGTAAAGAAAAACTAAAAAAATGACAAAAGTCCGGAATTTTTTTTTTAATAAGGAAAAGCCAGGAAAAATTTAGAAAATTTGTTAATTTTTTTGAATCAAAAGTTGTAATAGAA
Source organism: Thalia democratica (assembly GCF_965202585.1). Classification (NCBI taxonomy): domain Eukaryota; kingdom Metazoa; phylum Chordata; class Thaliacea; order Salpida; family Salpidae; genus Thalia; species Thalia democratica. The sequence continues at coordinate 114,531,193 of NC_139165.1, read as the reverse complement.
AATAACACGCCCTTGATAAATTTAAAACGGAAAAATGTATTTGATTTGAAGCAGCTTAACACGTAAAGTTTATTCGGTCAAACAACTTTTAACAAATAAAAATATTAATAACATTCTCTAGTAATAGGAAAATAACTTATATGATCTATTTTAAATATCTTTTATTTGGGTAGCTGTCAAATTTGCACGAGCGTACAAAATTGCACGAAGATTGCACGAGCAGACGTTTTAGCACCGGTCAATTTTTTTACGTTTATTTTTTTATTAATTTAAATTTCGTTTTTTCATTATTTAGTTTTTTTATCACTGAAACCCCTTACCCTCAGTAATGTATTTATTATTTAAATTTTTTTGTTATTATATTTTTTTATTTGACTATCTCTGTTAACCCTTACCCTCGTCAGTAATTTATTTTTTATTAAATTATTTTTAGAATTTTCTTTAGTTTTTTTTATTTTTTCTACTGTATTTTTTACTCTCGTGCAAAATGTAATTCATACAAAAATGTCTTTGTGGATTTTGTCCCCTCGTCTAATTGAGTAATCTTGTGCAAATTAGTCTTCGTGCAATTTACACCTGCTACCCTTTTATTTACATCGAAAGCTAGTGTAAAAAAATAAAAGTAATTGGGTAAATGTTACAGTGATAGTGAAAAAACAAAAAAATAATAACAAGAAGAAGAGAAAATACATAAACTATAAAGATTCTAAAACTGTTATATCTATAAATTTATAATAATTTAAATTTAACGATAGAAAGTTTTAGTTAATGATTTATAAAAGTTATACTAAAATCAAAATCTGAAACTTCAATTTTTAAATAAAAATTTATTTAAATTAATATGTTTCAATACCTATAAATTTGGTGTTTGAAATTTTGTACATTTAATTCAAGGAGAATTTCAATCCTCAGGAAAAACATACTCAGGATTTTTTTTTAATTTATTACATGATTCCTCGGGTGCACAGCTATTCGAATTCGGGAAATTCTTAATAAGAAATTGAAACTACTCAAACTAATGAAGTAAAGTAAATTTGTCTAAAATAAAAAACATATATGTAAATCATATTTATATCTACAGGCCATTTTTTCTTTTTGCAAAAAATTAAATATTTTTGGAGATATAGTTTTATTAAAGTAAAAAATACAAATATTTTTAGTATTTTTACAATATCTTGAAAAATATTTAAAATTTTTCCAAAAAAAAATGATTTGTAGGTATTAATAAGATTTACATACGCATTTTTTATTTTTTCAAGTTTATTTTACTTTTTGAGATATAATCTTTTAAATATCTTTTAAGAATTTGAATTGTCAGAATTAGAGTTGACGAATTTGAATTGTCATGTAACCGATTCTTCAAACCATTCATCTTAATCAACATTAAAAAAAATTACTAGTGATTTGTTATGTTGAAATATTACAATTTTGCTTCCAATCGACATAGCTTTATCTAAAAACAAAGTGAATAAATGATTTTATTTATGAAAAGCATAATGTTTCGTGAACAAAAGATAAAAATTTTGGATTCAATGAGTGTTTTAATATAAAGCTGCTTTATAAAAAAGTTTTTTTATTGGTTTTAGTCACAGAAATGTTATTTTTTTCTTATTTAAAACTTTTTGAATCAATCCACGTACTTTTAATAAAAATCATAAACCTAGCATTCTTCTTCAAACTTTCACAGTCTAATCTTTATACAATAACAAAAAAACGTTACTTAGGAATTCAAAAAAAATTGTAAAAATATTATTAAAAAAAAAAAAATTTTTTTAATTTTTGTGATAAAATTTTTATTTATTTACATAATTAAAATTCTAAAGTAAACTTTTTTACTTATAATATAAGAAACATTCGCTGAAAATTTAAAAAAGAAGATAAATTTTTAGTGAAATTTTAAATTTCTGAGAAGATTGACCACGAAAACGTTGGGGTTTATACGTTTGTATCATAAACTTTTTACAAAAAGAAAATATCTGAAAGCTTAAATGATATTTTCGAATTCCAAAAAAACAGGCTTGTAGTTTGTACTTGAAGCTTTCATATAAAAGCCATTTTTGTAAAAAAATTCGGACCCCCCCATAGCCTTTAAGTATCATAAACCCAATCATATATTATAAGAAAACATGAAACATTTTCAAAAACATTATTCCACTGTACATACCTGTATATTCTTATTTTATAAAATTAACCATATCCATTGCAAGATGAGATATCCTCACTGAGTTTTAACAGATCAGTAAAAGTAGAGAACTTCATAAAAAGTTATTTAGAGTTTGCAAAATGTTATTATAAAGTTTTTTTATAGAAGCTTTTGCCTGTTTTTGTAAAAAATAATATTTATATTTTCAATCGCTTTAACTGAGGTATATGGTTTTATTTGAAAAGTATTTAAGAACTACATAAATTTTAAGATATTATAAATATTTATTTCATTTAATATGTCTTGGGTTTAATTTCAAGTTATATACATATGACAAAAAATGTGACAAACAGTTGTTCAAATTTCTAATTTAGTACTAGAGTGGCAAATTCTTGTTCAAAAAAACTTCCAGGTTTTCAGGAGCATATTTTTAATTCTGTTCCATTTTTATAGAAAGTTGAATTTAAAGAATATATATGCTAAGATGTATAAATACTAAAAACATATTTTAAATGAGTTTAAAGTTAGTTTAATACAAAAAATAATTTTGTTTATTATTGGTAAAATATTCTATTCTTATGTAAGTCTAGTTTAACACTATATTATTAAAAATTGTGTCAGGTTTTAACATGTTTTTAACATTCCAAGTTTTATCTTTTTACTTTTTTCAAAAATTGCCAATTTTTATTTTAGCTACAGCTTTAAAATTCATAGTTTTCAAGTTTTCAGGTAAAATAACCATATAAAAATTAATATGACTTTTGCTCTGAATGATTTTTCGTTTCCTACCATTAAAAAACATTATGGATTGATTCAACTCTTTTAGAACTAATGTCAGGATCACATGATTGGATTTATGAATAAAATTATGTTGCTTGCTTTGAACTTTCAGCTTAATAATTTTCCATTTGTGTTTCAAAATGTTCAGATTATACCTTTGAAAATTTCACAAACAACTTATCACCAAGGGATTTTTCCCTTATAAAGACATAATTTACTTTTGATTACTTAAATGTTAATTAAAAAAGGTAGAATTGAACATGATTAAACCATTTTATATAATTATCAGGGAGGCCATTGGTTTCTAAAGTTTATTTTACAGGTTTTTGAGAGTATTCTTTTTTTTTAGTTTAAAGTTAAGTTTAAAAACTGTGTACATAAAACTTAAGAACATTAAAAATATACTATTAACCTAAATTAGGTGTTTTTTTTATATAAAAAATTTTGATAATGAAATATTTTTTAATCTATATGATAAATACTTAGTTTCAAATTAAAATTTTAGTACTTAAGATGTTCAAATTGTTAAAACTTCTAGGTATTTCACTTATTTTGGTTTAAAATTTCATACTATTCTATTATTATTTTTTCAAGTTCTGGTATTTTCAGTCTAAATTGTCAAATTTCCAGTTTTTCCTTAAAGATTCCAAGCTTTGTGACAACACTTATTTATCTTGTAGATTGAAGAGTGAGACTGATCTTTTTTAAACATTATAAAATATATATCACATTTTAAAGTATTATATGTTGTTTAAGTGAAGTTTTGCTGAAACATAAAATCTTGAATATTTTGAGCTATTAACAGTTTTAATATATTATTTAAAAAAACATCTGTCCCTTTAAACAGTAAATTTGTTCTATGCATTGAAAGTAATTAAGTTTTATGTAATTAAATGACTTAAAGGTCATTTGTGTTGATTTTACTTATGTTTATATAGAAGGTTGCTAGTCTTTAAGTCAAAAAACTGTCTTGAGTAACCTTTATTTGGCTTAAATCATCTTATAATTACTTGGAATCTTAAGAAAAAATTAAAAAATTTTTCAAAATCACTAAAAACCAAGTAATTCAACAAAACTTGTTATAAATCAAAATGATATTGCAACTAATTTAATAAAATTTTACTCAAAAACTATTTTTTAAAGTTTTTAAATAAAAACATAACCATCATGAGTCAGCCTAAATTTAAAAACCTTAACAGGGTTGCAACTCTTTGAGCCAAAAAATCTTCCCTGAGTAACCTTAAATTTCCCTGAGTTTCCCTGAGTATTTTTCAAATCTTAAAAAAAAAAGTTTTCTCTTCTAACACAAATTATTAATACCTCATTCTCATTTTTCTTCTTTAATAATAAAAGGAAGGTTGTATGTGTATGCTTCTGCATTAAATTTATGAAAAAAACTGTTTTCAAAAACTCAATCTTAAAAGGTTTAAACCAATTAAAAATTAAAAACTAAATTTTTGCACAACTTTGTGTAAACTTGTTAGTTAACTTTCTACATAAAAGAATAAAGTTTAATTTGTTTGACATTTTAATTGACAAAATTTAATTATACTATAATAATAATTTCACATGAAGAACTCACTTAAATGCATACATAATAACTTCATTATTTTACTTAAGTAAATATAGATTTAAAACTTAAAAAAACTACAATGTTAATACTAAGAATATTGAAGAACTAGCCGCAAGGCTAAAAAAATTCTAAATAACCACTTAAATAATAAAAATTACTACTTTTGAACAAAATATTGAAACTGGATTAACTAAACCTCATTCTAGATCTAGAAAAAAATTTCCCTGAGATTTTCAAAAACTTCCCTGAAATTTAGAGAAAAAATCAAAACTTCCCTGAGTTTCCCTGAGTTAAAAGAAAAATGCCAAAAATCCCTGAGTTTCCCTGAGATTCCCTGAGTTTCCCTGAGATTTTCTACAGTTTAAAAATTCCCTGAGATTCCCTGAGTTCCCTGAGTGTGTGGCAACCCTGCCTTAACTATAAAATTACCTTTAATTTATAATGGGTAATTTTGAAATTAAAAAAAAATAATGTAAAAATTAAGTGGTCCTGGGAATGTGGTAACCCTGTATGAATATTTTTTTAAATAAATACTTGATAATTTTTTTCGTCCAAAGCAATTTATACATTAATTTTGTTTCAATGAAATTTGTGTGGACTGATGTTGAAGGAGCCTAACAAAGTTTTTGAAAAATCTTTGAAAAGAACAATATTCCTTGTTCAAACATGGATCTTTTATAAAAGAATAGTTGACCTTAAATCTTGTTTGACAAAGTTACTGCACTTACGAAATAAAAGTTCTTAAAATAAAAGTACTCGCTAGTGATGACCTTAGTAGATGTACAATTTAAATTCAAGGTGATCCGTTCAACATGGACTCAAACCTACTGGCTGGCAAAATATATTAAACAAAAACTGTTTTTTATCCTATATCACTTATTTCTGCTGAAATTTTTAACAGAGTTTTTTTTTGTTTCAAAAGTCACAAGCAATTTTGGTTCCAATTTCTTTTTATTAAAATTGACATGTCTTATCATGTTTTGGCAAATTGATTACATAAATTCTATATCAATAAAAGACTTGGAACTTTTCAAAAGTAATACATATTCAAAATGGTTATAATTTTGAATTTACACTCTTTATTTAAATTTATACTTTTAGAAAATTTTTAAAAGTACAAAACTTTACGAACTAATAAAAGAGAGAGTCAATTAATTTTCCAGTAATATGATAATATTACTTAAAATAATTAACGAGCATAAAGTTATTTTTATAGGCAAATTTGTTAATTTTTCAAAAAACATAAAACTTTAATGTCAATTATTTTCCTTATCTTAAAAGCTATCTAAAAATTTTTTATTTTATTTTAGAGAACGCACATTGTCTTTAATTAATAAAAAAAATTGGTTTGGTTTGAATTATTTCATGGGGTTCCTCCAAAAATAAAGTTTTTTTTTCATTACAGTAACCTCTCGCTTATTTACGCGCATTGTGTTCACAGAAAAAGTGCGTAAAGATACGAGAGATCGTAAAGATACGAGAGGTACCAAATTAACTTACTATAATTGGCTGTTTTTTGATATTGCTTCTAGTTAATAACAGACTGGGAATTTTCCAACTTTTAACAATTTGTTTACTTTATTTATATATATGAAAACAAAAGATAAAACTATACACATATAAAAAAAAATAATTTATATAAAATAATAATACTTTAAGAAAAATTTTACTATTTTTAATAATAAGTGTACTTTATCTATATGTAACTTGTTTGATACTTAACATTCATATTCTCTTCTTCTAACTAGTGATATGTATGTTTACTGAAAATTTATTGAGATTCGTGTTATGTGTAAGGCAAAAGCTCTATATTTATCAAGTATCACTGCTATTTTTTGCTAGGAAGTTTCATTAGATTTCTTTTTTAGATGTTTATTATTATATAGGGCTAGAGTGCTGTATTATTTATTTGTGTTTTAAACTTTCATTATTAGACACAGTCATATTTCTTTCAGAGTTTTATTTTAATCTCTTATTGTTAACAAAATTTCTGATATACTGAATTATAACTAAATGTTTATCAATTAGTCTAAAGATATAGAGAGGTGAGTTAGCATTTAGAAAAACATAATTTAAATTATTAAAATACAATAAACCTAATTTGTGCAATATAAAAAGAAAATATAATTTTTATTTTCAAATTTTTTTACAAACCTAAAATGTGTAATGTCACGACTGCGTAAAGATGCGAGAGGTTACTGTATTATGGCCTTAGAACCAAAAATGAATATTATTTTTTTAACTTTTTTTCCCTTAGTTAGCATGTTATTTAAATTCTTAAATGTTTATTTTATAAACAGTGTTAATATATTTTACGATTTGGCCTCAATCAAGGTACGGATTTGCTAAAACTTAAAAACATTTGATATAAAACATGATATAAAAGAAAAATAAAAATAGTTAATTAAACTGTTTTAGTTAAATTAAATTTGTTGTAATTCACATTCTTATTATTTTTTTTTTCTTTTTATCAATTTTTTATCTAGGAAATGGCCATAACCATAAGCTATGTTTGTTTTATGGTATATCATGTTTTTAAGTTTTAGCAAATCCGGTCCTTGATTTAGGCCAAATCGTAAAAGATAATAACATTATTGATAAAATAAACATTAAGAACTTAAATGACATGCTAACTAAAGAAAAAAAAATTAAAAAATAATATTTGTTTTTGGTTCTAAGGTCATAATAATGAAAAAAAAAACCTTTATTTTCGGATGGACCCCATGAAATAATTCATCCCAAAACCAATTTTTTTTTTAATTAAGGACAAAGGTGCGTTCTCTAAAACTAAATAAGAATTTTATAGATAGCTTATAATATAAGGAGAATAATTGACATAAAGTTCTATGTTTTTTGAAAAATTAATAAATTTGCCTATAAAATTAACTTTATGCTCGTAAATAATTAATAACAAGCTGTGGACATTAAACTAAAATGACTTAATTTGTTTTGTTTTCAAAGCAGTGAAAGGTTAAGACATCAAATTCAAATCACTTTATAATATTTATGTCTTTTTAACTGATAATTATTTGTTAAAATAATAGAAATATGATCTCTAAAAACGTATAAACGAAAAAAAACATTATGCTAAAAATTAAAAAAAAGATTATTCTAAACAACACAATGTCCAACAAATAAAATAAAATTTATTTTAGAATGTTTTAATACAGAAATATCTCTTATACAATTAATTCTAGTTTTGAACAATTTATTTATGAATTTAAAATAAAATTAATTCTAGTTTTGAACAAAACAAAATTACTTTCTGTACAAAAATCGAAAAGGATCCCTGCCTGACCTTGTGGCGTTTGACATTATGGTCTTTTTTATTTCCATATGTAAGCTAATATTAAGTAAGTATTTAATGTAAGGTATTGATAAGTTGAAGAATTTTAAAAGAATAGTTAAGAAGGATACAGCTAAATTAAAAATATTTTTATATATCAAAATAATTAAAAATTTAAACAACTAAAGCTTTTGTAGGTTTAAATTTATTTACATATTTTTTAAATAAATTTAGAAAATAGACAAAATTGATCATAAAGTTAAATAGCTATTACAATTTAATAAGTGAGTTCTTTGTTTTAATTTGATAGTAGTTTTTTATTTATGCTCAATTTAATACTAAAAATGCTCTTTACTGTAGATTTTAGACTTTTACTCGTTTAGTTATAATGTGTATATTAGACAAGTTTTTAATAGTTTTAAACTATTGTTAAATAAAAATCAGAATCAATTATGACAAAAGTCTATTTTGACGACCAATCTTTTTTAGTACAGTAAAGAAAAAGTTTTAATAAAGCATATTGAATTTGTTTGAGTATTATTATCAAGTTACGAATAAAGATAAATAAAAATTAAACTTTTTATTTGCATTCAAAATATAATTAAGAAGTTATAATGAAATTTCATAGTTTTATATTTATATTGAATATTGCTTATTGATTAATTAATATCTTTTATGTAACTACAATTCGATCCTAGTGAATAACTATTAATAACTTTCCCCGTTTACAAAAATAGTTAAGTTGTCAAAGGTAAGGGTATAAAAACTTTACTAAAATTTTCAGTTGATTTTTCTTTTTTCAGTTTAGTTGATTGACTTAAAGTTTTGTTTTTGTAAGAAAAAAATAGTTGCAACACAACTGTGGTTATTAAATTATAAAATACATTTCATAAATGAATTTATGTATTTTGAATTTTTTATTTAAACTCAGGCTTTTACGTTGATTGAATCAAAACTTTTTATAGTTTTAGTATTTTTTTATAATTTCACACTCAAAAAACTTACAACTTAAAAGTTAGCAACAAAAATCCTGGACTTTGAGAATTAATGAGAAAATATTTCAAATAAGTATTTAAACAAAAATAACTATATAACTTGGAAATTTAGAAGTGCTTTACATGTCAAGTTTTAAAACTCTTATTTTACTCAAAAATATTTCTGAATGTATCAACCAATTTTTTATATAAAAAACACATTTAAAGTAGCTTTACATTATATTTTTAATTTGTTTATATTGTTTAACACAGTTTTTACCTTAAACTTAATTTTAAACTTAGAATGTGTAATTTTTAAGATTTGGAAGAAATCAAGAAAACCTTAAATAGATTCTAAAAAATAAGTGCACATCCTGATTATATTCTTAAAAGTATAAAGGAAGATAAATTATTTATTTTTAGTGTTAATTACATCAATAGCCAGGCTACCAGTTGCTTTTTGCTCGTTCATTTAAAGTAACTTATTATATATGTGCAGTTAAGTTTTTAGAGTTTCATAGGTTCAGGGTTGCTACTTTTTTAGGTATTCTCAAAACAACTCTTAGTGCTTGGGATTATGTTGTAAAACTCAACCTAGTTTAATTGGGTTTTTTAATTTCAATCTATTTTTTTGCCTTCAAATACGGTTGTTTTGAGTACTCGGGAAAGCTCAGGATGTTTTAAAATTCTAAAAAGTAAAACTTATTTTAGGCTAGCTCAGGACAGTTTTAATTTTTATACAAAAATCTAGGGATAGGTTTAAGAGTTCTTAAAAAAATCAGGAAATACTTTTCTAAATTTAAAATGAGATATGGTGGATCAGTTTTGAAATGTTGTTGTTAAATACAAACAACTTTGTTCAAGAAATTAATTTGTATTAATTTTAAAATGATTATTCAAAACCTCTTAATCTTAATCTCTTAAGCTTTTCATGTTTATTATTTTTAAAAGTAACGTTATAGTAATGTTTTGAATCTAGAATTATTATTTATTATGATTTAATTTACATTTAACTGTTTAATTAAAAATGAAGTAACAAATAGGCATTCAGTGATTAATTTATGAGGCTAGATTAAAGACAGTCAACATAAAACTAAACTAATTTCTATTGTATAAATAGTTAATTACTTAAAGTTACACAAAATAATTTACAATTAATGTCTATTATTTTAATTAATTTACAATTTTAATCCTGATTAAAAAAAAATTGTATTTTATAATATTAGTAAACACCTAATGCAGAACTATACATAAACAACTTTGTTTTTCAATTATTAAGAAGAAAAAAAAAACATGAAATATAAATAGTTTGCTCCGGAAATTAAAAAAATATTATTTAGGATTTGAAAAAAAACTCAGGACAACAGGGCAGTTTATCAGGAAATTTTTTGAAATTTTTAGCAACGTTCAATTCTCAAAAATCATGTTGTATTTTTTAACTTTTAAATTATTTTTACAATAAAGGTTAATTAAAAAAAGATAGTTTTTCTAAAATTTGGCTAGAAGTTTTATTTCAACACTTTTTCCTACAAACTCAGGCTGACTCAGGATAACTTGATGCAAACAGGCTAGCCTATGGTCACTTAAGAGAGTTAAAACTTAAGAGAGTTGTAGGTTCTAATGGTAAGCTCAAAGTAAAAATTAAAAAATCTGTGCAAGGAATTTTTAGTTTCTAATTTTAGTTTGATTATAAAAAGAAACTTTTTATTCTTAAGTTTGTTTTTATTTCAGTTCTTTGATTAGATTTGAAAAATATGTGTTTCATGTATCCTTGAAAATAATTACCGTTTCAAGGTGCACATTTTGAAACTGATGTATTTAAACAAAAAAAAATTAAAGCCTCAGGCTAAAATTTAAATTAAGATAAGTTTTTAACAGGAATTTTTATCAAGCCTGGTGTCAACCCTAAACATAGTATAATGAAGTTAAACCATTAAGAGCATAGGAGGTAAAGTACTTTTTAAATTAATAACACTGCCTTTTTTATGAAATCTAATAGAAAAAAACAAGTTTTTGGTTTCCAAGATACCTGGAAACCTAAGAAAACTTAGTATTTGACAGTGAAATCAAAAACCATTGAAATTATTAATTTTTAGAAAAAATATTGAATTTTGAATAAAAATCACTAAAAGCCTGAAACTAAAATAATTGTTACTTGTAAAATAACATCTCTTTGACGAAATTCAAAAGTTTACTTATATACAACACTTTTTCGTATAACTTAAATTGTTTATTATTAAACACATTTCAAATTAGATTACAGTATTATTGACATTATTATTACCTTACATTTAGTTTTGTATTACATATAGTGTGAAAAATTATTTTTTAAAACATACAACTTTTAAAAACTTTAAAATAGTTGAAGTTAGTATGAGTTTCATTTTTGCAAATATAATTTTTAGCTTCAATGTATGGGTTTATTTATTCATCTTTATTTCAATCCTATTTATTGTAGGTTTTAAATGTTTCATTGTTCAGTTTTATTTTGTAACTAAAGGAGGTCTTTAATATTTTTATAATTTATATTGTATGCTTTGCTATTATATATTGTAAAATCTAATTTCAAATCCTAATCTGTTTTTACTGCTGATAGTATACTATAGAAATCGTTGTAATAAAGAATCTTGAAGTATAGTCAAGTAAAAACCTAGGATTTATAACAAAAAAAAAATTATTTTGCACTAAGAATAAGATTTAGTATAATAAAATACTTAAGGTTTCACGTTAAGGTGAAAACTTGTAGTTTTGATGCTAAAATTGTTATGATGAGGTTATTTTAGAGAAGAACTAGAATTTTTACTATGAGATTTGATGATACTTATTAACTAAATATTGTCTTTTATATACCTATAATTTATTAGCTTTTAAATAACTTTTTATAATTTAACAAACTTTCAAAATAAAAAGGAGTTTGTCAGAGGTAAGAATAAAAAAATTATATAAAAAATGTTGGATATTTATTTATTCCTATTGAATTGTTTGACTAAATGTTTTTATTTTGAAACAAAAAACGGTGGCAACTAAAGTGTGGGTATTAGATTAAAAATTAAATTTATAGATTACATAAAGTTTTGAAAATCAAGCATATTATTTTGAAAATAGTTATGATATGTTTATAATATTAAACTGTAAAAGCCTGGAATTTGAAAATTAAGTCTATAAAAAAAAATTAAATTTGAGAATTTTTGAAATAACTAGAAAAACTTGGAATTTTAAACAAAAATCATTATTAAATATAACACTTTGAAATATTTTAAAAGTTAGGTAGTAATATTTTATTTTACACTAAAGTTTTACCATATACTTAAAGGTTATTTTCTTCATTAAAGTTTAAATAAAATAAAAAACATATTTTTAGTAGCTAAACATTATCTTTTCAGTTTTTATACGCTATTTACACAGTTTTTAATTTAAAAATAAATTTAAGACTGAAATTGGACCAAAAATATATATACTTTTTAATACCTAGTAAAAATTTCTAAAAATTAGTAGCCAGCCTTATTATTATGTTAGGTGTATAAGAATAAGCTATATAATTTATTTTGACTGTTAATTACACTAATAGCCAGATTACTAGTTGCTTTATATCATGCTTAATTAAAGTTACTTGTCAAGTATGTGCAATGATATACCGAAAGTTTAATTAGTACAGGGTTACTCTAATTTTTCTGAATTATTAAAATTTTATAGTAAAAGTTATGCTAGTTTAGCTGTTTTTCTAATACCAGGCTAGTCTATTGCCTATAAATAGAGTTGCAAATCATTAAGGTACTTAGAATAACTCAAAATATTTTGAAATGCTAACAATTCTCAGGATGATTGCGATAACTAAAAATATTTTAAATTTTTTCTGATTTTTTTTTTATTTTTTAAAAATTTCGGCACTTGTTTTTTATAGGTTTAGTAGGTCATTTAGTTGATTCAGTTTCAAAATGTTGTTATTCTATAATACCAATTTTGTTTAAGAAAGTGTTTTTTATAAATTTATAAATGCTTATTTTTTTTTTAATTTCTGACAAAATCTTCAATATTCTGAAAATAATTTTGTGACTTCATTTTAAATTTCTACTTATCACGATTACAGTTTATATAAAACTGCTAAATTAACATTGAAGTTTTCAAAAAGGCATTTAAGAGACTAGTTTTCGTGATAAAAATTAATCAAATAGAATGTCAAAAATCAGTTTTTTTCTTTTATATATAGAGTTAATTGATTAAAAAAAGTGGCAACCCTGCATAAATGTCAACAATTATAAGTTTGTTCGACAGTTTTATATTTTAAGTTCTATAAGCTTAAACTTAGCTTGTTATTTTGAAGTTAGGCTAGTAGTATTATTTTTGATTTTTTTTAAATAAACTCAGGCTGACTTACGTAATCCTGATGTACACAGGTATTTTAATGGAAATCATATTGTAGGCTAAAACTCAAAACAATAAAAATTTTTCCTTTCAGAGTGAAGCAAAATTTTTAAATTTTCTCAATTCACGTTAAAAACTAATAAATATGTTGTAAGGAATTTTTGATTTTAAAAAAATTTCCTTTTTTCTTATCATATAGAAAAAAATTTCTTAATCATAGTTTTTTTTAATGTTAAACTTATTAAAAATATGAAAAATAGTTATATAAAATATCATTTTTTCTTAGCAAGGCTTTAAATTACAAATTGATTTTTTTTTACAATATAAAAAGCATTTGAAGGCTCAGACTCAAATAGTGATGTACCGGACTCACTATCCGGGTCCGGCCGGATATTGCCATTTTTGTCTGATATCCGGCCGGATTCTGATTTGAAAAAAAAGTCCGGATCCGGTTCCGGCCGGATTCTAATTTGAAAAAAAAGTCCGGATCCGGTTCCGGCCGGATTCTAATTTGAAAAAAAAGTCCGGGTCCGGTTCCGGCCGGATTCTAACTTGAAAAAAAAAGTCCGGATCCGGGTCCGGCCGGACCTGAAGTTGTGGGTCCGGTACATCACTAGACTCAAAACAGATATTAGAAAAAATTTGAACAGCGATTTTTAACACTGCTTCATACAAAATTTGGAGCTAATTCTAGACATAGTATTATTAACTAAAAATGTTAAGGGCGTTGGAGGTAAATTATTTTTTCAGTTATTAACACTGCCTCTTATATGAAAGCTGGAATCAAAATTAAATTATTATACAGAGATCTTAAAACCTGGTTATGACTAGAATATGAAACTCAAAACAAAAGAACATTGATTTTGAAAATTTTTGGATAAACCTTCAATTTTGAACAAAAATAACTAAGAAATCTGGAATTCTAAATAATTTTGAAATGGAAAATATCAAAACTTAGGCTAAAAACAATAAATTTACTTATATTCAATATTATATAACATAATTTATACAACATATTTTTGTATATATTACATATTTTTATACAAATAAATTTGTAAAATATTTTTTGTATCACGATTTTATACTATAGATCCTATATATAAATTATTACATAGTTTTTCAATTTTTCTATACCATTTCAGACTTTAGTTTAAGTTTTATACTAAAAATTCTTTTTTATTTTATTAAAACTCAGGTTTATTTGTATACTTATATTTATCTCAAGATAATTCTGAATGAAAGATAATTGATTGATGGTTTTACATATTTTCAAATTATTCTTTATTATTCCTAGAATTAAGTATAATTTTGTTGTGTTCCAGTCTATTTTTTGGCTTTTCTAGTTTAATAACAATAACTAACATTGTAGTTTGTTTCAAATAAAACATTAGAAAGTTCTCAACTTAAGTAGTTTAAGGGAGATTAGTTGTATTTTTTCTATTTTAACGTTGCAAAATATGTATAAGAGTAAAAAAATTGTTTTGTTAATAAAAAATAAAAAACCTATATCAGAATAACTAGTTCAATTTTTAATACTTACTGCTATTTTTATTTTTAGGATAATTTTAGCCTAGTTTTATTGGGGTTTAAAAAAGAGACATCCCTTAAATACTTAAATGAGAAGACTTTTTAAATAAGCTCTAAGAACAATATATTTGAATAATAAAGTTAATTGAACTGTTTTTTAAATTCACAAAATAAATTAAAGCTTACAACTAAAAACAATATCACATTTAGCTTACTACAAGATAAATAGTTACTTATATAATAACATTAATTAATTAAATACCTAATAAGATTATACAAATTTGTTTAATTAGAAGTGTATTGTCTGTTACTTTCCTCGTTTACCTTGAAAGTTTGAGCCTGTGATACCCAGATTAAAAAAGTTCTTAGCCTCTTGTAATGTTCTTAGCCTCTTGTAATAAAGAATTGAAGTAAACTAAAAATTTAAATTTTCACATTGATAACAAAATTTTCAGGTTTATCCTTTTCTATAGATTCTTTTCACAAACGCCTAAAAATAGATACCTTATTTTAGTAGTTTTAAGAATTCGTTTATTAATTTCTGCAAAAAATATCCAATTTTAACACATTTACATTATTACACATAAGCTAGCTGTAAAAATCTTTAATATTAAATACTATCCTAATTAATCATATCATATACTTAAATTAAAATATACTTGAAATTTGAATTCTCAAGTCAAAATTATTATTTTTAGGTATATATTTCCTTATTAAATATACTTTTAAGTTTCCTAACAATTATGTATTTAAGTTTTCAATAGGTTCATGAATTAGTTTCTGATTTATCATATCTAATTTAAACACAAAGCTAACTGTTAAAGTACTTAATTATAAATACTAGTGTTATTCATCATAACAGTGACAGTGACAGTGAAAAAAATATTCATAACATACCTAAAATATGTATACAACGCTACTTAAAATACTAAAGTTTAATACTATTCTTATTTTCTTATACGTTAATTCTTTTGTAGTCCTGGACATGACGTTATACTGTTCTGGTGTATGACTCGATAACCGAAAGGTTTTTCCGTGCACCAGGTTATTGGACCAATATTTTTTAGCGTTTTTTGTCCTTCAATAAACATTATAGTAGTAGTATTAAGAAAATTGTTTTAACAACATTTTAATATTTTTTAGATACAGTCTTTTGTTTTAAAGTCTTATGTATCAAGTAGAAATGATACGTTAAAATTCTAGTTTACAACTGTTTCATTTATTAATAAGTCTTAACAACTATTAATTGTTTTTAAACACAATTGTTTTTTTCAGTTTTCAAGTAAACAGTAATTAATTAACTTTTAGCCATGTGCAACGTAGTAAAAAAACTAAAGACAAATGCTCAAAAATATTATGAAGAAAATATCGCAAAATCTTCAATTGAAAATTTAAAACAAGGTAAGAAAAAATCAAAATACTTGACATTTTTTAATAATTTACAAACTAATAGTAATACAATTTTTGTAAAACCGAAGATAGTAATATTAAAACTTTAAACAAAAAAAGTTTTACTTAAACTGTAAAAGTTGGCATTAAGATATTAAAAATTTACTCTTGAATTACAAACGTTTATAAATTTTTATATCACTAAACTAATCGAACTAAAAGTCTCAAAAACTAACTTAAAAAAAGTTTGAAACGGTTAATATACTAGTAAAATACTTATAATACGTATATTTTAAAAGTTATTAGAAATATACTGATCTAAAGTGACCAGTTATTAAACTAACCTAAAAGATATTTTGACAAAAAAATTAGTATTAAATGTTCAATCTATCGTATATCATAGTTTTTTATTTTTACTTTTAGTCTTTTTGTTTAAAGAAATAAAGTTTAAGATTCAGTTATTTAAACTTTAAACTAACCTCTTAAAAATTTATACATACGCTGGAACGAATTAACTTTAAGTTTCTGATGTTTTGCTTAAAAAGTAGATATTAAAAAAGTATATAAAAGTTTTGAAGCTAAGCTTATATAATAAAACAATTGTTTTTCTCAGATAAAACAAAGATTGTAGAAAACGAACTATTAGGATCTCTAAAATTTTATAAGTTTATGTTAAATGATGAAGATAACATAAAAATATTTGAATTTATCAAAAACAAAATGAGTAAAGACAACGTTCTGACATTTTATGGTTTAGCTAAACTCTATAACCAAGCTACTATTTCTGTTTTATCATTGATTTATATAGAACGATGTTTTCCAATGGTTGTTAAAACTCAAAACTTCTTACACTTAGATTTTAATCTTCTTGCAAAAATACTTGCGAGTTCTGAATTAAATATTCACTCAGAAGTTGAAATATTTAATGCAGTAATTACTTGGTTGAAACACAACAGTGAAGAACGCATTAAATATGCAAAACAGCTGTTATTAGAAGTTCGTTTTACATTGCTGTCAGAACATGCATTGAAATATATTTCAAATTGTTACTCAATATTCAGTAAAAACCAGAAGTGTGCTAAAATATTGAAAGGGGTTGATATAAACCGTCTAACAAACAATAGAAGTATTTGTTATACAAATAGATATTGTGGTCAAAAATTGTTTAAGTTTTTAATATGTGGTGGTTATAATGTTAAAAGTAAAAAATTTGTAAATACGGTAAATGAAATAGATGGAAGTGATTTAAACAATGCAAAAGTTCTTTCTGCCATGACATTTAAGAGAACAACGTCCGAAGCTGTTTTTTTAAAAGGAGAAGTTTACGTATTTGGTGATCGTAACAGTGAAGAATATTTAGTAAAATCGGTTGAAAAATATTCACCTTCTAGTAATAAATGGAGTAAAGTAACTAGTATGTTGGATAATCGTTGGGACATTTGTGCTTGTGTATTTATGGATAACATATATGTGTTTGGAGGTTATTGCTTTCAAAACTATAAAATAATGAATTCTTGTTTACAATTCGATACAGAAGAAGAAATTTGGAAAACAATCGCTACAATGAAAAAAGCAAGGGGTAATGCAGCTTGTGTAGTGTTTCAAGGAAGTATTTTAGTTTCAGGTGGAATAAATGATAATGGTGATTTTTTGAACTCAGTAGAATCATTTGATGTATTTGCTAACAAATGGTCAACAATGCCTAATACGATAAATAATCACTGTTTCCATAATTTAGTTGTTGTAAAAGATAAATTATTTGTTATTGGCTATGAAATAGACTGTTGTGAAGTGTTTGACAATTTTTGTAAGAAATTTGTTTCTCTCAAGAGTCCACCGAGTATTGATTATAATAAACCTGTGGCAATAGGTAACAGAATTGTAGTTTTTCAACAAAAAAGATCAACAATACTTTGTTATGATGTTGAGAAAGATGAATGGTCAGAAGAACCATGTCAAGTAACAAAAGATCTTCAAGATTTTTCTTGTGTCAAGTTTCCTATGTATTAATTTATTTCTTAATATACACCAATTTGTCTTTTTTAATGCTAATATTAAATTTATTTATTTAAACAAAGGCAACGACGTTTCACCCCACAGGGATCTTCAGGCCTACAAAAAATAAGACGATGGATAAATAAATGAAATCATGTACAACAATTAATAAAACAAAGAAGTTATTACGTCAATATAACATTATTATTAAAGTGAACAAAAAATAATTAAATTAACGAAAAAAATATTTAATGAGCAGTCTTAATACTTACAATTATTGATTTATTTAATACAGATTTAGATGTGGCTTATAACAACACGAAAAAAAATGGCATTAACAAATAAAACTAACATAAAAATTAACAACAAAAAAATAAATCACATTTGGAGATTAAAAAACAAAAACACTTGCTACGAGATAAAATGGAATATCATGCATAAGGTTAGAAAAATAAAAAGTGTAGGTAAGATCTGAAAAACTTACAACCTGGAAAAAATTGCGCTAGATTTTGCTGACAAAAAACGAAAATTAAATAAAAGACAAGAACTTTTTGACACTTGTCCGCATTTTGGAAAATTCTATAATAAAAATTAGCATATTCATAACTATGTTTTTTTGCTTGTTAACTTTTATTTTTTCTAGGCCTTTGTGTTTTGTGGTGTTATAAGCCACATGTGAATCTGTATAAAAAGCATCAATAACTGTAAGTATAAAGACTGCTATTTAAAATTTTGTTTCTTAGGATTTGATTATTTTTGTTCACTTTAATAATAATGTTATATTGACGTAATATTTTTTTGTTATTGTTTTGCACTATTTTATTTAGTTATCAATATTTATTTTTTTGCAGGCCTAAATATCCCTGTGGGTTGAAACGTTGTTGCCTTTGTTTAATTAAATAATTTAATGACTAACTTTGTCTCCGAAATTAGTTTTGTCGAGACCTTTTCTGCTTAAGTAATACTCCTTAGATATACCTACTTTTAATGCTATTTATTAAATCAGTATCTTAAAAGTAATAGTTTATGTATTGATGAAGAAATATTTAGATTGTAACTGAATGCATCTTTTGTATGCTTTTCCGTTATTTTAATGTCAAGTGTTAAAATAATTTATGTTGAGTTTTACAAAATAGACTAAACTAACGAAGTGTGTAATTTCACAAAAAAATACAAACATATAAATTATTATTTTTATATTTAACCTTGTATTGAGATAATACTGAAATATATTGTTAGACTTTTTTTAGAGCTGCATGTTATTTATTTTTGTAAGCATACTATTTAACATAACAATACTTAATTGTTTTAAATACTTTTTAATATTCTAAGGTTCACATTATGAAAAGTGTTTTACACTTAAGTTTTTCTTATTTATTAATTTCTTATTAGTTTTAATTTATTCTAAGTATTATAAAAATGACATCCGTTTTTAAACAATGTTGTTTTAATAGTATACTATGATTTTTCTTTGTAATAAATTCATTACTCAATTTGTGTTGTCTGATTTATATAAAGTAGAATAAAATAGCATTTAGTACTTTATTATTTGTAAAGTAGTGTCTAATTAAAGTAAATTTTCAACTATGAGTGTACCAATCCCATACCCTACAAGTTTTCTATCATTATGTGTAAGATTTTAAATTTCTAGTCATTTATAGTTTTAAGCTAGAATTTTAGAACTTATCGTTTACAGGAATTAAAATATTTATGACATCATTTATACTTTGATCTTATCTTAGATAAGAATTTTAACTGCTTTTGATGTATTATGACGTCATAATCACCCTTAATGTGCAAAACTTGTCTGTAAAATGTAGGGGCAGGGAGTACAGCACATTTTTTTGGTCATATTGTAAAATTCAAACAAATACATACGATTTGAATGTGTTTTTGTTTAGTTAAATAGAATCTTAAAAAAATTATAACTTTGCAAAAAACTAAAAAGTTTGCGGCCCAAAAATCTGGTTTCAGCCCCAAAAATTACATATTTTTCGACTTAAACAGCAATAAAATTACTTATACATGTCCTTTTTTAAATCACTTTCTGTTATTAGAAATTATGATTATTGAGAGCACCTGTCTAAGAGTAGAAGATCTTATAGATCATAGAAAACACATGTAAAATTATTAAAATTAATTAATTTGTTAGTTTGTTAAAATTACTAGTTAAAAGAAATGTTATTACTGTTTAAGTCAAAAAATCAAAAAATATGTAATTTTTTGAGCAGCGACTTTTTTTTTTTTTGCAAAAATAAAATTGTTTATAAGATTCTTTTTAACTAAGCAAAAACACATTCGAATCATATGTATTTATTTGAATTTTACAATATGACCAAAAAAAATGTGCTGTACTCCCTACCCCTACATTTTAAAGACATATTTTGCACATTTAGGGTGATCATGACGTCATAATACATCAAAAGCAGTTAATATGTCATTTAATATATGATAATAATTATAAGCCTTCATTTAAAACATAAATTATAAGCCTAGGACATGTATAAGTGATTTTATTACTGTTAAAGTAAAAAATTCAAAAGTATGTGATTTATGATGTTGAAGTTGGTTTTTTGGGCGGCAAACTTTATTTTTTGAATTTTGTTTTATTTACTTTTTCAGATTCTTCCTAATGAAGCATAAACACATCTAAATCAGTATATAGGATCCACAGGAAATACTTTTAAACAAAGATACAGAAACCACAAATCAAAATTGAATATAGAATATTCAAATAAACTATTTGTGTTTGCTGACAACTCAAATAATCTATATAAAGTAGACAAATGTATTTACGAAAAAATATTAAACGAAAAAAAATGCGCCGAATATAAAATATCAAACAAAAACACTGTGAATAAAATAAATGATGAGACCTATAACCTAATAAAAACACACAACGTAAAAGGCAAGATACCAAAACTCGAAGAAAAACAAGCATTTTTTACAATCAAAGATCACAAAGAAAACTTCCGAAATAAAATTGAATACAGAATCATAAACCCAAGTAAATCACCTTTCACCAAATACTCAAGAAACGTAATAGATAAAATTAATTGTACAATACGAAAACAGCCTAAATTAAACCAATAAAAAAATACAGGCGAAGTGATCAACTGGTTAAAAAATTCTAAATTTAACAAAAACTACAGATAAATAAATTCGATATCACTCAATTTTACCCTAGTATAACCAAAAATAATTAAAGCACTAGAATTCGCTGAAAAAGTTTACCCAATAACAAACAAAGAAATGAATCAAATAAAACACTCTTGTAAAACAATTTTAACAAATAAAAACCAAACCTAAGAAAAAACAAATTCAGACCAATTATTTAATGTAAGTATGGGATCATTTGTCGGGGCAGAAATCTGCGATTTAATAGGGTTATTTTTAATGAATGAAATCAAAAAAGGAAGATTTTTATAGATAATGAATTCGGATTATATAGAGATGACGGGCTAGGGATAATAAGAAGCAAATCACCGATATTAGCTGAAAACACTGCTATATATTTAATTGAAATTTTATTAAATTAATTAATTAAAATAAAACCTAGTTAAAGTGGTTAACAAAACGGCTTTAAAATAACAATAGAATCCGGATCATTCCAAACAGACTTCTTAGATGTATCCTTCAACATATCAAACTCAAGTTACCAAACATACAACAAACCAAACTCACCAATTTTATACGCAAACTACAACTCCAATCACCCCTGACAAATACTAAAACAACTACCCGAAACAATGAACAGAAGACTAATAAAACAATCTAATAACGAAGAATCCTTCAACAATGTAAAAAATTAATACCAAAAAGCATTAAACTCGGCCAATTATAAAAACAACTTAAAATACGATAAGACTACTTTACCAGAAAGAAATAAAAAACAAAGAAAAAAAGACATAATATATTTCAACCCACCATTTAGTCTAAATATAAGTTCTAAAATAGACAAACAATTCTTAAACCTGATTACCACATCATTTGACGAAAACCACCCATTCCATAAAATATTCAACTGAAACACAATTAAATATCTTACAGTTGCACAAATAATTTCAGAAGTAAAATAATAGCTCACAACAACAAAATATTAAACAAAAGCAATATAGAAGATAAAAGCACCATAAAAGAAAAAAATTGTAATTGCCGTAAAGAACCTTGCCCTTTAAATAACGAATGCCTAGTGTCAAATATAAAATATAAAGCAACAGTAACATCAAATAAAACAACAAAGCAGTATATAGGATCCACAGGAAATACTTTTAAACAAAGATACAGAAACCACAAATCATCATTCAACAATATTAACAAAAGATACACAACAGAACTAGCGAACTACATATGGAACTTTAAAGATAACAATACAGACCAAAAAATTAAATGGGAAATATTAAACAGGACAAAATCAAAATTCCATACTAAATTCGGCTGCAAACTTTGTAACTTAGAAAAAATAAAAATCGAAAAATCAGATAAAAACGTAATACTAAACAAGAAAAGCGAAAGACAAAACATATGCATCCGTTATTTAAAAAAACTTTTTTAACAAAATTAAAACCAACTAAATATTAAAACAAAATAAAATCGAAGCGGCAAACACGAGTATTTTATAACATTTTTCCCAACAGATTAAAATTTTTTTTCTAATAGCATAAAAAATATTTCAAAAAAAACTTTTCTAAACTTTCCTAAAAAGCATAAATTAACAATTACAGCGTATTATTTCAAATTCAAGTAATCGTACAATAAACTGTACCATTACTACGTCACTATTATTATAAAAATTTTAAAATCTAAATTTCTGTTTAACATTATAATAAACTGTAACTTACTGAGGAGCACATGAAATTTTACATTTCATGTGTGAAACAGCTGTATAAATTAGAGTTTTTATATAATTAGATAAATATTTAGCTCCAATTTAATTTGTCGAACACTATCGACCAGAACTTTTTATAAAACCTTTAATATACGTATATGTATATATAAATGAGTCAGTTTATTAACTAAATAAATTAAATCTTTCACACTGAGCCCACTTTAAGGGCTTTTTTAATAAAAGGTTTATTTTAAGATGTAAAACTTGAAGGACTCAATAATTTATTATGAAATATGAAAATATATAAATTTATATCGTCTCGTCGACATATGAAAATGCCCTTTCTAAGCTACAATAAATTATAAAGTACCTTATGGTCACTTAACTGTGGTTTTTGTTAAGTTTAATTGTATGTTTAGTTAGATGAAAGATCAACTTTGCATTGAATATTTGTAACGTACAATATTCAATTCTTATGTCATATTGTTTTTTGTTTTTTTATATAACTTTTGCATCTCTGTTTACCAAGGGCTTTATTTTATTTTCAATTTGATTTGTATTTTTTTACTCGCTATGTCTTTTTAATAATTTAGATTTTGATTTGTTTTTTCACTTGATATTTTTTTATCATTTAGTTATTAAGTTTTAAAATTCTGACTTTGTTTTTTTAAATATTATATAAATTTTTTTCGTGCAAAATTGTTTTCGTCTAAATGAGTCTTCTCGTGCAATTTCGTCCCCTCGTGCAAAAAATTCTACGCGCAATTCTGATCCGTCCCTGGTAAGGATACAAAACCTGTGCAAAATTGACGCTCCGTGCAAAATTGTCTCGTGCAAAAATGACTAGTCGTACAAAAGTGTCTGCAAGCAAAATTATCTGCTCGAGCAAAAATATCCCCTCGTGCAAAAGTGTCTTCGTGCAAAAGTGAACCTTCGTGCAATTTTGTCTACGTGCAAATTTATCTTCGTGCAATTTTGTGTTATCGTGTAATTTTGACCTCTCGTGCAATTTTGTACACTCGTGCAATTTAGACAGCTACCCGTAAAATTTGCACGAGCTTTAAATTATACGAGGGAACAAAACTTCACGAGGGGACAAAATCGCACGAGTGCACAAAATTGCACGAAGATTTGTTGCAGGAAGACATTTATTCACGAAGGGATAAAATCGCTTAAAGATTAAATTGCACGGAGATACTTTTGCACGAAAGGTCAATTCTGCACGAAGACATCTTTGCACGAGCAGACAGTTTTGCACGTAGACATTTTTTCACGGGCTGAATTTAGTTTTTATTTTTTATATTGTTGTTGATATTTTTATTTTACTATCTCTGTTACCCCTAACCCTTACTCTCGGTAAGTTATTTTTTTTTTGAATTTTTGTTTCAAAATTTTTATTTTTTTTTATTTTACTATGACTGTTACCCCTAACCCCTACCCTCGGTCGGTAGCTTTTTCTTTTAACTATTTTTAATTTTATTTTAAATATCACTGTTACTTTAACCCTTACCTTCGGTCAATAACTTTTTGTTTTGTGTTTTTATTAAATTATCATTAGTTAATTCTTTGTTTTGTTTTTCTATACTCTCGTGCAAATTTGTGCCCTCGTGCAATTTAATCCCCTCGTGCGATTTAGTAACATCGTGCGATTTTGACCCGTTCTAATATTTACTATAAATTTTAAAAAGAGCACAGCCTAAAGCTGACGGCAAAATCCCAATAAGTAGGCTGTTTCTCAAAAAAGCAACAGCCGTTGTATATGCAATAATATTCTAAATAAAAGAAGTGAGTTTATATCGTCTTGTAGACATATAAAAAATCGCTTTTAACATTTAAAAAGTTTTAATTTTATCCTAAAATAATTCAAATTTATATTTAAATTTTTATTTCTTTCAATTATCTATTCAAATATGTAGTCTATCAATGAAGTTTTATGAACTTTTCCAGCTTATTGTTCGTTGGTAAGTTAATTTTTGCACAAGCCGTTTTGCATGATTTTTAAATAAATCATTTTTTTAAAATTACGTTATAATCTATGTACGCTTAAATTATCTAGCTTTCATTTGAGTATTTTGTGCTATATTTTGAACTTCATTTTATGTTGATGAGTGCATAAGTTTTTAAGTTGATGCTTCTTTTGTAGATTGACGACTACAAGTTTTTCGGTTGTGACTGACTGATGAGTCCTAATAAGGACGAAACCGGTCTCAGTCTACCGAAACTTGTAGTCTGATGATCGAATTGGCATGATCAACCTTTTTGTTAAACTTGAGCTTGTCTCACGGCAAACGAAAGTCCAGGCTTCTGCTCTGCTAACTTTCGCCGATGTTTTTTGTTGATCGTACTAAAACGAGCGTGTCAGATGTCTTGCTTAGTGGACAATGTTTTAAACGTTGCACGGCAAAAGACAATGCTGACGTCACTGATGAATGCTAGCGAATGGTTGACTCATGTGAAAGCATGATAAACCGTTTGTAGATTGACGACTACAAGTTTTTCGGTTGTGACTGACTGATGAGTCCTAATAAGGACGAAACCGGTCTCAGTCTACCGAAACTTGTAGTCTGATGATCGAATTGGCATGATCAACCTTTTTGTTAAACTTGAGCTTGTCTCACGGCAAACGAAAGTCCAGGCTTTTGCTCTGCTGACTTTCGCCAATGTTTTTTGTAGATCGTACTAAAACTAGCGTACCAGGTGTCTTGCCTAGTGGACAATGTTTTAAACGTTGCACGGCAAAAGACAATGCTGACGTCACTGATGAATGCTAGCGAATGGTTGACTCATGTGAAAGCATCATAAACCGTTTGTAGATTGACGACTACAAGTTTTTCAGTTGTGGCTGACTGATAAGTCCCAACAAGGACGAAACCGGTCTCAATCTACCGAAACTTGTGGTCTGATGATCGATTTGGCATGATCAACTCTTTTGTTAAATTTATAACAATTACAGTTGAAATCACACGCATGAAAAATTCTAATATATAGCATATATAGTTTTGTTTTATAAAACAAAAGGGAAAACCAATATTTAATTTATTTTTTGAAGTTGTATCATTGTTTAGCTTACACTTTTAACAAAACTTAAATAACATGCCTTAAAGTCTTATAATGCTTATTAGGTTTTTGTTTTATATGAAAAAAGTCGAAAAAAATATTCTAAAAAATTAATTTCAAAACTATGACAAACTATATAGCTTAGTTAGACTATGGCATTATTCAACATTTAGTCATTTAATTAAACTTTGATAGCTTACCTTATCACTTAAGAAAAATATTAACAAAGAACAACAAAATAACGGTTTTATAAACTTAAGAACTTAAGAATAAAATTCAATAAATTGAAAGGAGATAAAGGAAATTAATTTTTAGTCAGGTTTTTACATTAATAACTGTGCTAATTTTTAATTGATGACTGAAACTTTTAGGTAAGATTAGTGACAGATGTAAAACTAATTGCAATTTATTTCTAACAAGCCACAAAGAATTATCTTGGTAACAATTATAAAAACTTCTACATATAAAAAAATTATTGGAGCATTACCTCCCAAACTTAAGATAAACAACAATAAGTTAATTTATTTTAGAATTATATTATCTAGGTAAAATAACTTAGTTATATATTTAAGTTAAGAACATATTTTTTTGGTTAACTTTTCAAATTTATATTTTTTAAGTTTTCATGTAAATAGGATTCTATTTCATTCTTTTCATTATATGATACTAATAATTGGTTGTATATGTAAACCTCTATATTAGGTGTTTACTATAATCATAAATATACTGTTTTTGAAGATTCACCATTAAAAATGCGCATCAATTGAGATTAAAAGATAGAATTTGTGAACAAACTTATTTATTCATGTTAAATAATTTTACATTATAACTTTAAATATCTTTACATACATCTTAACGTTTCCATGTCAGGCGAGAGCAGTATGTCACGAAATAGCTTCAAAGGTTTATTTTTAATGACGACGTTAAGCCGAAAGATGATAAGTCATCTATCCAAGAGCACCTCCTCAACAACCCTGTTTGTGCTGAGAACTACCAGTATAGTAGTTTCAAAATTCTATCTAGAGCGGAAAACACTTACGATCTCTCAGTTCTAAAATCTTTATTTTTTAGAACTCTAAAGCCAAAAATTGACAAACAAAGAGATTTTTACAATTTAAAACTTTATAAATAGCGTGTTTTTATTATTGTCGAATTTTTTTAATACACTTTTTATTTAATTTTGTTTCAAGTAAAATTTCTACTATTTTAAATGTTTTTGTTTTAACAGTTTTTTTTTAAAAACAACTTCAAGTTCATAAGTATAATTCAACTCTAACTTAAACATTTTAAACAGACTTGTATGCTTTATGACGTAACAATTTTTAGTTATGTATTTCAAAATTACTTTTTATAACTAAGTTTATACTATCGTATTATTAGTTTTTAGCAATTTTATTCTGAGGAAGAGCTGAACGAAATTAATTAATAAACCTTTTAAAACGAATGACTTATATTTATATTTTTTAACTTTACATACAATAGGAATAGTTTGCAATTTTTGTTACATTTAAATTGACTTACTCTAAACCTACCACTTAAACTACTCACTGGAATGCCTAATTGTTAACGTTAATGTTGATTTTAATTTTAACTTAACAGTTAAATATATCAAACAAAAAAAAAACAGTTATAACTAGTATAAATATATATTATTACATTTAAAAAAATTTAAGCAAAAAATATTCTCATTGATATGTAAACTAAGATTAGTTTCCAAAATCCATAAACTACGTGATTTAGCTTCTAAGCTTACAAAAACCTTATATGAATAAAAATATAAGAAGTCTTTCAAGAAAACGTCCTTAAAAAAATTATAATTAATATTATCTCACCAGGGTGACATAACGGGTAGCTTTAAGTTTACAAAACCCTTAAATATAGCTAATTTAATATCAAAACATGCAGTTATATTAAACCTACAAAAATTTAACACTTTAATTTAAGAGATAATTTAGTGTAAGATAATTTATTTGATTCCCCTATGACGTATCACTGGCTGCCTCGATAAAATGATAAAATGAAAATTAGTGTAAACCAAAAATTAAAGACTTAAGTAATGTAAATAAAAAGACAAATGGAAGACTGTTCTGATACAGGTTTTGAAAATTTAACATTACAAAACTAGAAGAAAACAAAATATACAGAAAAATAAATAAATCAGGAAAAAAGTAAAAACAAATATTGTAAGTTACTAAAATATAATATGTTACATAAAATGGCAGAAAAATGTTTAAACAACATGAGTTTTTAAAATCAATATATAGTGTGAGTTGCAACCCTTAGTAAAACTTAGACACTTTAAATATATTAAAAGAAATTGCTTAAAATACTAAATATTATTAGTGTTCAAGCAGTTCTATGGAAGTTAAAATAGTGTTTTAAACCATGAATATAGCTGTATTAATAAACTATAATTACAAAAAAAACTTGTAATTTGTACTTACAACAGTTTTGAAAATTGTATTTTTTTAACAATTTATACCGAAAAACAACTTATTAAACTTAAATATTCTTAGTATCAGACTTAATACTTTGATATTTCCAAGACATGTTAAAAGGTGCAACTCGATAACCGAAAGGGTTTTTTTTGTGCACCAAAGACCCTAAGACCAAATGTGTTAAGCGCTTTCTTTTTGTCGTTCAATAAACTATACAAACTATTCAAAATAATTTTTTAAAGAAATAAAATAACTATTTGAGAACATTTCAAAAATTTTGCCAAAAACTCAATAACTTTCTTTACAAAACATTAGTTGTTATAACTAGTTTGTAAAAGTACACATTGTTTCACAACATACTTATGCAACTTTAAAGTTGAAAGTGTAAACAGTCACGTATACAAGTTAAAAATTCAGTGACTAATATGACAATGTTAGTAATTAAGACAATAAGTTACAAGTAAGTCTAAAAAATTAACAACTTTAAAATGTTTAGTCAAAAATAAGTCTTAAAATTTGAAGTTTTTTGCTTTGTTTCAATTAAATGTTTTAACGTTACTTATTTTAAATTGAAAAAAACACCAATTTCAATGTCAAATTTAAAATAAAACGGCATTAGATAAATGAAATATTTTAATATTTTTTATCTACCTACAGTATAATAGATTTACTCCTTATTTACTCAACAATTCAATTCTGAAGTTAAGTTTTATTTTAGTTTTTAGATACTTTAACTTCAGAAATAAAATCTTTTTTTCTTGCTTTCATAAAAATTAAAAAAAAGTATAAAAAATTATGCTTTTTATTGCCACAAATTTTTAACAAATCAGCAATGCATTTGTGCAATATTTAGCAATGAAAGTTTCATTACATTAAAATCAATACAGTCAAATGTATTTGCTGAAAATTGTCATAGTACTCAATGGTAGTAAAAGTTGGAAGCTAATTTGTTTTGTTTTTTAACAGAATTAAGTTATAAAATGGTAGGTTTTCTAACTGTAACCAACTGTAAAGTAGGTTTTTTTGCACTTTAGATCTATGATAAGCACACTAATACAATACTCATTGATTTTGATATTGTTTCCAGAAAAGTAACATTTTTGAGGTATGGTTTTTTTCACTAACGTTGGTTTTTTTTACTCAAAGAGTTGCAATCCTGCCATTAAAAATGCTGTTATTTCCTACTTAAATTGACAGAATTCATATGTATATGTTTTATCTCTTCTTATATTAACTAAACAATAAAAAGCAAGACAGACCCAGTATAGCTGTTACAGTATAGTGTTACAGACCCAGTATAGCTCAGGACAGTTTAAAACTCATAAAAGTTTCAGGATAAATCAGGATAATTTGAAATTGTTTAAAAAAGTCTGGATAACTCAGGCCAGTTTAGTTTTAATTTTGAATAAAATTTTGTTAATCTAGTTTTAATATTTAGTTATTTTTGATAACTTTTGTTTAAGAGCTTGATTTTGTTAGTTTTAAAAAAAATTAATTTTATTTAAAGTTAGAAAAATAATAAATAACTCAGGACAGTATTTCTTATTCAGATGACATAATCATTCGACAACACTAACACAAATAGTGATTTATCAATAAAATCTAAATCATAGTGCAGTTGTAATTGTATATTGTGGTCCTTGTAATGATTAAATTAAACCCCCGGAGAATATTATTTGTTTAAATGAACAAAATAAAAAGTGAACACCAGTATAAAATGTTTTAAAACTTATTTAGTTTTATAAAATGTTACAAATGTTTGTTTTATAAATATGTAAGGCTAATAATAAAACAGAAAATTACTTGAGATTAAATAATTTTTGAAATATTTACTAGTTACTTTGTCGGTAATTAAAATGGAAGCTTCAAGTTGCTCAGCCTGTGAACACTTTTACAACTCCGTGTGGTTGGTAGACACTGTAAGTATTGTACAATATTACGTAAAAGAGTCTTAATGCTTTGTGTTTAGAAATTTTCTTTTACTGTGTTATAAAATTCCTGAACATTTTTTTTTCAATTTTTAGCAAGATAACCGTGAGGATTACTACAGGAATTTTTTGAGACATCATAACTGCTTGCGCAGCAAAGCATTTTGTAAAATATGTGATCGTCAGTTGAAGTTGGTTTTATGTTTTTAACATACGTTTTACGTTTAAGTTAAATAGGTTTTTCTGCATAAAGAATTTTCAGATCTGTATTAACACTTTGTTATAAAAAATCTTATAATTTGTATAAAAATGATCTTTTAATAATAGAGAAGAAGTATTTGTGTTAATACTATACATAAACTGGGACATTGATTAAACCAAATTCAAATTGTTTTTTAAAGCTAAAACTTGTTTTTGTGCATAATTTTACAGCTTTAACAAAAACGACAAGAAATGGAGGTGCTACCGTCAAATAGACAATGTAAAATGTAATTATACAATTGGTGAGAAAAAAGGAAGTATCATAGAGAGTAAATGGTTGTCATCTATTTAAAAAAAAATATAAACATAAATTTCTAGGGCAAATAATAAAAATATATATGAGCGAATAAACTCATCAGTATGAATAAATAAACGAATAAATATGTTTATATTTAGTAAATAAAGATAACTATCGTAGAACATAAAAAAATTAAAAATATTTGTACTTTTTTTGTAAAATAAATTAGTCAACATTTCATGTTTTATTTAAACAGAGACAAAAGTTAATTTTGAGCAGATCGTATGGTTCTTATCTGAGTTTGTGAAAGAAGAGTTTGACAAAGAAATCGCTTGTAAAATGAGCAACTTAAAAACTAAAAGCGTGTTTGAACTATATAAAAAATGTTGCAAGGTTAAGTTTTTCAAAATAATTACTAAATAGTTTAGAAAATATGTTTTGTGTATATGGACTAGTTTTATAAGGAATTTATGATTTGTTGTTAATAACTTTAACTAGTAGTTTTAGAAACTGGTTTAGATAAAACAAATGTAAAATAGTTAAGCATATAAGTTGATACCTGTCATAAAAAGTTAAAGCATAAGGGTTATTAGTCAATGACTAGAACTAAAGTATATTTAAAATAGAACTAAAGGTTACAATTAAAAGGTAAAAGTTAAGCACTCAATTTTCTTTCCTGATTTTTTTTCTGATTATAGTTCATTTACTTGGGACAAAGGTATCAATAAAGACTATAGTTATTTATTCAGATTATAAAGCTAAGTAGACTTGATGTTCAAAACCTAAATGTTAATATTGTTGCTTTGTGTTATAAATTCTTTTACTTTGTCTAACTTTTTTCGTTTAATCAAACTAAACAGCATTTCTTTTGCAAATAAATATTCAAAAATCCCTCAAGTTGTATGGGTAATCTAACTAAGTAATACATTATGTTTTAAATATCCTCTTAAACTATAATATAGTTAAATTTTAACCACAGGTGTGCGCTCGATCTCTCAACAAAGACAAAATTGGAGGAAAAGGTGAGAAGGTTGAAGTAGACGACTACGACAGAAGGTTCATGTACCTGAAAAAGTACCCACAAAACACGCTGCACTGAATAAGTCATCATCAAGTAATGAAGTTTCACAAAGTGACTCGCAAAGTGAACTTGTTGTAGTTCCTTCTAAGGAAAGCCTGGTAAGCGATGAAAACTCATCAGGTGATGAATAACATTCGAGTGATTTTAATTTTTATTTCAACTGTCATATACTGGTTATAATTTTTATTAATGCAGTACTTCAATTAAGTTGTATAAGTAATGATATTTAGTTTTTGAGAAGCTCTTTTATTTATATTAAATTTTTTACAATGATTGCGGTTGTTTCCTAGTTATTAGTTAAAATAATAAAAGTAAATCAAACTTAAAGTAATGAAATATATTCGAACTGTTTTCAATAATTCATAACAATTGATTTTCTCTAAGTAGATTTTTAATAACTTATTTAGGTAATAGTATTTTAATAATTCAAACAGTTTGTTTTTTATTAAACTAAAAATATAACTGAATATTCAATAAAATAAAATAAAGTAGATTATAGCTTATTTTTTCAAAATATCTAAAAGAAAGTGTAACTTTCACTATTCACTGGTGTAACTGGATTTCAAATATTTTAGATAAATTAGTTAAAACCTCAAAAAAAATATATTTAAATAAAAACAAATCTGTAAACCGTAAGATATATAAAAAGTTTAAAAATATATTGTAATTTTAAGTTAGTTCGTTTTAATATCAAGTGACAAGTTTTTAAAAATACTGCATTTCAAAAAAAAAAAAATATTATCGTTACAGTCGTATAAGTAGGACAAATAAAAAGTTAGTGACGTAACAATTCTCTTGAAAATCATTTACCTAGTTTTAAGTGATCAAATTATTAGGTTTCTGTAAAACATTGTCAATTGTAACTCGACAATATTTTGGTATTTTATATCAGACTCATGTAGGTATTTTATAGCAGACTTATATATTTTGAATCATTAATAATTTTCACCTATTTTTTAATTTTTTAAGAAAAAAACTTTTCATATATTTTACAACAAATTTGTTTGTAGTTGCCATTGTTCGAAATAAAAATTAACACAATATAATATATAATTTCAAAAAGTATAAAATATTATGATTAAGTCCTTAGATTTGTATCAGGCTTGTGATTTTACAACACTAACTATTTAGAATAATTTCTTAATGTAATGTTATATAAAGTAAAATTTATCTGTAGTAAGTACTGCAGACTTAATTTGTAATAAAATAAGTGAAAATATGAATTAACATGAAATGTATTATCACTTAAAACTAAGTTAATTAAAATAAAAAGCAGGAAAATTATAAAATAAGCGTTTTAAGTTACTAACAAATACTAATCTGATTTAAAATGTTTCCAAATATTTCGTGATTTACTAATATGAATTAAAACTTCACAAAATGACAAGTCAGAAAAAATTACGTGGACACAGGGCAAATAATGTATTTTTTGTTGATTGTAATGTTTTTGATTAATCAAAAAACAAAAACAAAAAGATTATATTCATTATAAATAAAGGAAAGAATGTAAAAATTTTAAAATCAAACAAAATATTAACAAAATCTAAGTATCATATTTTGAAATACGTAATTATTTAAAAGTCACATCTTAAATATTGTTTGAATATTTACATATTTCACCCAAAAACTTATAAAAATTACATTAAAAATAATTATATTATAAATTTTCATGTGGTTGATACAGCATCGTGATTATAATAAAATTAAATTTTTTAACAATTATATTTAATAAAATAACTTATTATTTATCAAAAATTACTGACAGAGTAGCAATTCTAATCTACACAAACCTCTTTAATTGTTATTAAATTGTAAATCTGTTATTTAATTAAACCGATTGTTGTGACAATTCAGTTTGATACAACAACTTGTTACTAAAATAAAACTGTTATATACTATAATCTCGAAATTCTTAGTTAGACCTAACGTCTTTAATTATTATCTAATTGTACCTCAATATCTCGTCATTTATAAAGCACTATAGCAAGCAATTCAACTTTTAAGATAGAAATATTAAATTGTAAATTTTTATAAAATTATTTAAGCTTTGAAATTACGAGTCTGATACAAAAGATCAATGACTCGTTATAAACAAATCAGTTGGTGTTAGATGAAGCTCGTAATTGCCGTAAATGTTTGTAAGTCATAAATACTTTTTTACTCCTGTTTTTAATACTAAATTTTATTGTTACGTCACTGAACTTTTTGCCGTGAATTTAATATTTGTAATTTTGTTTAAGCGTTTTCAGTTTACTTTAAAAATTCATTAAATTTTTTCAAATTATTTAACCTATTATATCGTTTAACTTCAACATACAAACTAACGAAAGCTTGAACAAACTTGTTTAATCAACATTTAGTAGAAATAATTAATTTCTTAAAGTACTAAAATTCAAACAAAATATTACACCTTGGTATGAGTTACATACCAGTTTTAAAGTTCAGTTTTTGAAGAGTGATATTTTGTTTTTATTGTTAAAAGTGTTTTAATACTTAAATTTGTGCTGCACTTACTTTAAATAAAAGTTTATAGGATTACTCTTTTGAATACTTTTTATATAAGAGGAAAAAATAAGACATTTAATCAGTTGCATTTATATATTTTTACTAAACAATTAACATGCATCAATATTAAATTACTGATTATAGAAAAGTGAAATTTTAATAGGCTTATGAATAACTTTTAAAACATAAAGTTTTATGCATATTAATAAGTTTGAAAATATTCAAATTAAACTTTAGTATGTACTTTAGAATAAATAATTCCATTTTAAAAAATTAAGTTATAGGCTAACATCTTATAGATAATTTAGACTTTAGTGTTAGATTTATAGAACGTACTCAAAATTTTCACTCAACTATAATAACAAGAAGTATATTGTAAAACAGCAAAACACTTATCTACAACCTAAATACTTACGTCACAAAAGAAAATGTTTCGCAATTCAATAGTTGAATACGAATTTGATTAAATAAATTTAGCCTTATACGCAGCAATAATTGGGCAAAGTCAAACAAACTTGTTCTCAAAAACTGCGTTAAGTGCAGTTATCTAAGATTGATTCCTATTTTATTAACAGTTATTATGTTTTATCGTATGTGAGTTAATTATAAGTTTTGTTTTGTAACATAGAGAGTTTAATTTTTAAAGTTTTGATAGCTAAATTTGTGCATGTTGTTATATCAAAGTTTGTTGTTTGATGTATGACTAAATATTTTTAACTAACTGATTACACAAAATTTTTTAATTACAATGCATAAAAAGCTAATAAAAATAGATTTGATATAAAAATGCACTACTTTAATTCATTTTTTTCAAGCTAAAGCAAACATTGTTACTTCAAGTTAATGAGAGAGTTCACTTAAACTTGTTGTTTGAAAGAAAGGATTTAACATTAAAAAACAAAAAACAACTAGTGTATATTTATATTGTATAGAATTTTTAAAATATATACTTTAAATTGATTTCATATGATTTACAAAAAATTTAATATATAATTTTACTAAAACGTATAAGTTTTAATTTTTTAATTTAAAAACATAATACAAATAATTCTGCAATAGGACTTGTTCATTTTTTATAACTGAATATTGCTATTAAGAACAAATTTCCACTAAGTTTTAACACAAACAGTTATGGTAACTTTTGACTAAAATTTTAAATGTATCAACATAAAACACCCTAATAACTTTATCAAAACTTATTATCTAAGAAAAATTTTAACTTCAAGTTTTTTATATGAAAGCCTAGTTTTCAAAAGTAGAATTCAACGTACAGAAGTTGACCATATATCATCTCAAAATCAAGTTAAATTTAAAAAGCATGTAATTGAATTGGTGACGTCGTTAATATTTTAGCGCATTTTTTGCTGTTAGGCGAATGAAAAAATACGTGTATCTTTTTATTACTTCATAAACATATAGCTTAAGGCCGTTAATAAACAAGTCGATGATCATTTATATCAGACTTGTAAAAATATAGATTCTTAAAAATCTGTTATATTAAATTATTTAAACTTAAGCTTAACTAGTTAAAAGTAATTCTGAAAAAAGTATGAAAAAATCAACGTGCGGGAGTAACTAAAACTGAAAGTGGAGGAAACTAATTAGTGAAGAAGTTAAAGCCATACTTAGCTGATATTTACTTGAATCTGAATTAAAAAGTAAAAAAAAAAGCTTATAATCTAATGAAATTAAACGTTAGTTTTTTATTAATATTATGCGACGTTCCTTTAACAAAGTCTCAATGTTTTACACAAGTTAGAAATTATTTATATCAGACTTGTAAAAACATAATATGTATTTTGAAACAAAGAATATTGCTTAGAATGAACAAATTAAAAAAAAAGTGTATGAAAAATTGTAATATTAAATTAACAGTTAAGAAAATACATTTTTAAACAATAAAAAAAGTATTGTAGCAAAACATTTACTTTGTAAGTTGAAATAAATTACAAGCGTTTTAAACTTAGTTACTAAGTTTGTTTTAATAAAGTTTGAAGGAGAATATAGAGAAATACAAATGACTGAAACCAAAAGTTTGGATACATAATTATACTGTAGAGTTGTAAATAAATTAAAAATTTTATTTAGTTTAATAAAAACTTTTGGTTTTGAATCTCAAAGAAGTATTCTATTAGCAATAAAAGTAAGTTCTTCTGTTTTATTTTTTGTTGAGATATTTTTCAGCATGTCTAAATTAACAGCATGTTATTTTTGTGAAACTTTTACTTGCAATTATCAATGAAATTCTAAAAATTAAAAAAATTTGTTGAAACATCAAAAAAAAACTTTTATAAAAAACTTTAGTAGTATTAACTGATAACAACTTTAGTATTTTATAAGAGTGTAGAAACAAACTTAATATTCTGATCAGCGAAGCTATTATAATATTATCATGATTCTACTTTAAACCAATAATTAACTAAACCGGATATTACCCACATACTAAGGATTTTTGACTAGTTAGATATAGTTTTCTTTAAAACAATTTATAAAAATTGATGCAAACCATAGTTTTATAAGATTTTATAACTTTAATAACTGGTTTTTTATATCTTATTATCTAGTTTATCGTGTATATTTAGTTGTTTTAACACTAATTTTTAGTTATTTTGCACAGTTTTTGTTTGAAATTAACTAATAAAAAGTCGAAACGTTACGTCACAAGTATGTAACAAACCTTAAATCTACAATGTGTAGTTCTCTAAAATACTAGTTTTTTGTTAAGCATATTATTTTTTTTTATGCTTTTTTAGTTTTGAATTTCTATTTATTATTTATTTTATTTCCTTGCAAAAGTGTCTTCGTTCAAAATTGACCCTTGGTGCAAAATCGTCTTTGTGTAATTTTGTTCCATCGTGCAGTTTTGTGGCCTCGTACAATTTTGTTCTCGTTAAATTTAGTTCCCTCGTTCAATTTAGTACCCTCGTGCAATTTCGTAAAAGTGCAATTTAGACCCGTTCCCCTCTTTTGGTTTTAAAACGAATTAATTTTTTAACTTGTACAAGTTTGTGACTTGTGTGAAAGACCGATATGATACATAAACTGCAAAAAGGTACAAAAAAATATTTTTTTAACATGAAAAAAAACACAATTTTAAGTTTTAATAAACCTTAATGATACTTTGTGTGTAATTTAATGTTTGCTTCAAGCTAACACTTTGTTTAGAAAACAATTTTATTTCTTTAAAGTTTCACAAGTTTATAAGTTTTTTTATAACTTTAACTGCAAAAAGGTTTGCGTGAACAATATTCATGCTTGTTTTTATTATTTTATCTGCAAAATAATCATTCTGATTTTAGATAATTAGTTTTTCACACGCTTTTTAAAACAATTTGGAAAACCAAATATTTTTGCAAACTTTTAGCACTATTTAAAAATCAAATTAATTTTTCAAAACAATTATTAATAAAAAACACTATACTGACAGATTAATGTTTATAAATTTTTAATGTTTTTTGTAAGTTTATAGTGTAATTGTTGTAAAAATAACGTTTAGTGTTATGACTAATATATTTTTTTATATTAAAATGTTTATTGTAGTTTTTAAATAAATTCTAACTTTTGGTAATTTTATAACTAGAAGAAAACGTGTAAACTAAGACAAACTATTTAATAACTATAGAGGAACTATACTTATACTTAAATTTAATCTTATTAATTAAACTAAAGTTTATTTTACATAATTCTAATAACAACAAGCGATTATATTGTAGCTAGTAAAATGTTTTACGTTTTTACTAATTTACTGAAAAACGTATCTTAATTTCTGTAATAAGCGTTGATTTGAACTTTATTTAAACAAATATTTCAATTTAAATCTCAGAAAGATTCAAAACCAAACTTTTATAATTTACACAATTTTTTAAATCAATAAAGTAAGTTTTGTTTCAGCAAAAAGATTTACACAACAACTTGTTTGAGTTTTATAAACAGTAAATATTGTAAATATATAATCATTTTGTAATTTTATTGGTCTTATCTACAATATATTTCGAATCTTTCATTTTTATTTTATTTTTATGAGTCACAGATCTTTCATATCATATTTTTATCAATTACGTATTTTCTTCGTTTGTTCGTTTTTTAACCTTAGTTTATTGAAACCGTTATTAACAACTTTTTTGGTTTTATAAATATTGGAAAATAATTATGCTACCTTCAACTAAATCACTGAGTTTTGATAAGCTAAAGAAAGTATTAAATTTAACAAATAAGTTTTCTTTAAATCGGTTAACTCGACAACTTTAAACTAATTTAGTGTTTTAATTTAGTAGCTTAAAAACAAACAACAAACTCTTTACTTTTAGAAGTAAAGAGGTTAAAGGGTTCTAATAGTATTTAGTTTTTTTTTCTGAATTAAAGTAAATAAAGTAAGCTTTATAATTGAAAATAGACAACTAATAATTTTCAAGTCTTCATTATGATATTAAATAGTTATGTTATTGATAGCTAGGTCAATGAGTTTAATTATGAGACAGTAAAACTTCTATGATCATTTAATATATTTTTTTCTTTTCAGCGACTACATACTTTATATTCCATCAAAAAGCCTTTTTTTTCTAGTAATAATATTCACTTTAATTTTGTGAATCCTTATTAAAAAACTCAGCTTTAAAGATAGAAATATATAACGTAGATCAAATTATAATTAGTTTATAAAGATGTTATAGATAGTGTTTGTATTACAAGTCTGATATAAAAGATCTATGACTTGTTATAAATAGTTAAATGCCTAAAAACGCAACGCGTGAAAATCATAAAACGCCAACACGTTTATTCACTCCTGTTTCAGTCAATAAACTTCAAATAAATTGTTACGTCACTATGTTTTAAAGATGCAACTCTAACTTACTATTGAAATTTTTGTTGTGTAATATTTATTTTCTGTTTTTATTTGTTTTATGAAAATATGCGTCATTTCTCGAGGTACTTTAAGAATACATTAATTAGACTTGTATACATGAACTAATAAAAAATATATATATATATATAGACCAATTTAAAAAATTGTAATAGTAATAATTAAAGTCACTATGAACTTTCTTTAAAGTATGATTTGAACTTAAGTTGAAGTACTGTTTAATGTGTAAACTATCAGTTTAATTTTGTTATTACAAGTATACAGCTGTTATATCTTTTATTGTACTAATCAAAATTTTGTTTTTATTTTTGAATACTTTAATCTAAAAACTGAAAATATACTCCAAAGGAAGTATAGGTGTTTGATCAACTGTTTTTATAAAAACTTTAATTTATATTTAAAATTCATTGAGTGTTAACAATTGATACTATTCAAGTAAATTTTAAATTACTTATTTAAGTAATAGTATTTTAACAATTTATACAGTTTGTATTATATTAAATTAAAATAATTACTGAATATTCAATAAAATTTTATAAATTAGTTAATAGTTTATGTTCTTAAAATATTTCAAGGAGAGTTAGATACTATTAGCCCTCTAATTTACACTGGCCTAACTGCAATTGAAATCTTTTAGGTAAATTAATTAAAACCTCTACAAGTATAAATTTAATTAAAGACTAATCTGTAAACAGTAGATATACAAAATGTGTTTACATATGTTGTAATTTTTAGTTTAATCCAGTGAGAAGTCATAAAGAAATATTGCATTTCAAACAAAATTTAAAATCTAGATATTAACACTTGTATAAGTAGCACAAAAAAGTTAGTGACGTAACAGTTCACTTGAAGATTAATTACTGAGTTTTAAGTGATCGCACTATAAGGCTTCTGTGATTTTTCTAACATAAGAATGGCTTTTACAACATTTTTCAACGAGTCATAGATGTTTTATATCAGACTCTTATATAATAAAACTTCACTAATTTTCTCATTCTTTTTGCTCTATTTTTATATGAAAATTTTTGGTTTGTTTTAAAGAAAGTTGTATGTTGTTCCTTTTTTTAGTAATAAAAATATATATAATATAAAAATAAAAAAAAAACGATTGTTTTTTTTTCTTGCTAAATTTCTCAATTTAATGTTGTTTATAATAATGTTTTTAGGCTATTTTGCAATAAAATTGTTTAATATATGAATTAATATGACATGTATTATCATTAAAAAAGTAAATCAACTAAAAATATCAGTAAAACATAATATCCATGTCTTAAGCTAATAATAACAAAGGCTCATCGAATATGGAATGTTTATATGGAATGATTAATGTTTATGAATAAAACTTTACAAAATTACCAATCAGAAACAAATTACGTAAACACACGGCTGAGAATGTATTTTTTGTTGATCGTAAAGTTTTTATTTTAATGAAAGAACAGAAGCAACTTGTTTATGTTCATTATAAATAAAGTAAAGAGTGTGAAACATTTAAAACCAAACAAACAATAAACAAAACTTAACTATCACATTTTGAAATACATAGTTATACCACCTTAACTAATTAAATGTCACATTTTAAAGATTGCTTAGAATATTTACGTGTTTCACACAAAAAATTTCTAAAAGTTACAGATACTTTTGGTGTGATTGACAGCGATGTAGATATATATACAATTCAATTTTTAACTTATTTGTAAATCAAAATTGCTGACATAGCAGCAATTCTAACCTGTACACATGGAAATACATATCGTCTTTAATTATTAAAAAATTGTACCTCTGTTATTTAATTAAATCGATTGTTGTGTCAATTCAGTTTGATACAATAACTTGTTACTAAATCAAATTTGTTGTATACTACAATCTCGCAATTCTGAGTTAGACCTAACCTCTTTAATTGTTATTTAATTGTACCTCAATGTCTCGTCATTTATAAAGCATTGTAGCAAGCAATTCAACTTTTAAGATAGAAATATGAAATTGTAAATTTTTACAAAATTATTTATGCTTTGAAATTACGAGTCTGATATAAAAGATCAATGACTCGTTATAAACAAATCAATTGATGTTAGATGTAGCTCGAAATGCCGTAAATGGCGTAAATGTTGGTGAGTCATAAATACTTTTTTACTCCTGTTTTTAATACTAAATTTTACTGTTACGTCACTGAATTGTTTTGCTGTGAATTTTATATTTGTAATTTTCTTTAAGCCTTTTCAGTTTACTTTAAAAATACATAAAATTTCTTAAAGTATTTAACTTATTATATCGTTTAACTTCAACATACAAACTAACGAAAGCTTGAACAAACTTGTTTCATCAATATTTAGTAGAAATAATTAATTTCTGAAAGTGTTAAAATTACAACAAAATATTACACCTTGGTATGAGTTACATACCAGTTTTAAGGTTCAGTTTTCGAAGAGTAAATTTTTGTTTTTATTGTTAAAAGTGTTTTACTATTTAAATTTTTACTGCACTTGCTTTAAATAAAAGTTTTTAGGATTACTCTCTTGAATACTTTTTATAATTAGGAGGAAAAATAAGACATTTAATCAGTTGTTTTTATAATTTTTACTGGCATTTAACATGCATCAATATTAAATTACTGATTATAGAAAAATAAAATTTTAATAGGCTTTTGGATAACTTTTAAAATCCAAAGTTTTATGCGTATTAATAAGTTTGAAAATGTTCAAACTAAACTTTAGTATGTATTTCAAAATAAATAATTCGATTTTAAAAAATCAAATTATAAGCTAACATCTTATAGATAATTTAGACTTTAGACTTAGATTTATAAAACAAACTCAAAATTTTCACTCAACTATAATAACAAGAAGTATATTGTAAAACAGCAAAATACTTATCTACAACCTAAATACTTACGTTATAAAAGAATACTTACGTCGTAATTCAACAGTTGAATACGAACACGATTCAAAAAGTTTTACCTTATACGCAGCGAAAATTGAGTAAACTCCATCAAGTTTGTATTACCAAAAGCTGCGTTTAATGCAGTTATCTAAGATTGATTCCTATTATATTAACAGTTATTTTGGTTTATCGTATGTGAGTTAATCATATGTTTTGTAATGTACCATATAGGGTTTAATTTTTAAAGTTTTGACAGCTTAATTTATGTATGTTGTAATATTAAAGTTTGTTGTTTTATGTATGAATAAATAATATTAACTGATTACACATTAATTTTTTAATTACAATGCATAAAAAGCTAACAAAAATAGATTTGATATAAAAATGCACTAGTTTATTTCAATTTTTTTTAAGCTTAAGCAAATATTGTTACTTCAAGTTAGTAAGTTAGTTCACTTAAGTTTGTTTGTGTGAAAAAAAGGATTTAACTTTAAAATACAAGAAACATCTAAAGTATATGCTGTTGTATAGAATTTTATAAATATTTACTTTAACTAGGTTTCCTATGATTTACAAAAAATTTAATATATAATTTTACTAAAACGTATAAGTTTTAAAATTTGAATTTTAAAAACTTATATAATTAATTCTGCAATAGGACTTGTTCCTTTTTTTAAATTTTATATTGCTATTAATAACAAAGTTCCACTAAGTCTTAACAAAAACAATTAACTATATGATTAAAATTTGAAATGTATCAAAATAAAACACCCTAATAAATTTATTCAAAGTATTATTAAAAAAAGCTTAAACTTTAAGTTGTTTTATATCAAAGCCTAATTCTAAAAACTAGAATTCAACGTACAGAAATTGAACAAATATCGTCATTAGATCAAGTTAAGTTTAAAAAGCGTGTAATTGAGTTTGTAACGTCAGGACTATTTTAGCGCAGTTTTAGCTGTTAGGCAAATGAAAATAAACGTGTAACGTTTTATAACTTTACGATCTTTGTAGAAATGCTGCTGCGTTTTTAAACAAGTCGATAATCATTTATATCAGACTTGTAAAAATATATATTGTTAAAAAGCTATCATATAAACTTTTTTAAACTTAAGCTTAACTAGTTAAAGTAATTTTAAAGATTAAAAGTAAGCAAAAAAAAACATGCGTTTTAGTGAAATTTAAAATGCAGGATACTAACTAGTGAAGAATTAAAAACCATACTTAGCTGATATTTACTTCAATCTGAATTAAAAAGTAAAAAATTACTAAAAGGTTTCAAAAATTTTTTTTTGTATTTGAATTAGTTCTTTATTTATTTTTTCATGCAATTAAACACAAATATTTTTAAGCTTTATAACTTTCTTCAAACAAAGTAAGTTGTAGTGATATCTAAAACTATATCTGTAAAAGTTTTGAAAAATTGTTTATTTTTACTATATCAAAACATTTGACAATTGAATTTATAGCAACTCTAATAACACAATATAATTTTTCTGTGTTTTTTTTTTGTTGTTGTTAATATATAGGAATATTAAATATCAAAATATTTCGTTAAAGAATAAAATTAGTCTAAAAATAGTTATGATTTTACACAGAATTAATAAACTGTTTAAGGTTGTGTTAATAGAAAAAGTTATTAACTTCATTGACAGCAGACTCAAGTAAACAAACATTAAAGTTGTTTTATAGTAGTTCGAATATTTGTGATTTATAAATTGGAATAATTATTTTTATTATAAAATAATATTCATACGTTTCTTACGCCTACAGCAAAATTTGAATGTTATATAAACAAATTTCAACCTAAAATTGTTTACAGTTTTACTTTGAAATGCATAATTTGAAATAAATTAAGTTTCTTATAGTAGTAAGTCATTGTCAGTCATGTTTTTCAATAAAGTATACGTATTGTTTTGAAAAATCATCTATTAAGTGTTTATTTTGTTCTACAAAAATTGTATATTATTCAGTTTTTCTAATTTTTTTTACTAAGGCTAAATCTATTAAAAAATAGTTTTATTTAAAGTAATAATAAACAACCTAATTGAAAACAATTAAAATTTAAGTAATCATTATCTAAAATATTGTAAATTATTTTTAATCTTCTTTTAAATTAAAGTGATAAGGTTTAAAAGAAACATTATAGTTCTCACAACAGTTAAATTTTAAATCTTGTTTATAGTTTAAGAACCCAAACATATCAATGACGTAACAACTGATTTGAGTTTAAATTACCGTGCAATAAGTAAACAACATTGTGAGTTTCGCTTGAGTTCATCAGAGATAATTTTATTGCGCTCGTAACGTTTTCAACAGTCTTAGATCTTTTACATCAGATTTGCAAACTAAAAAGATTGTTATTATAACCAAACAGGTTCTATTAATGATGCTTGTTATGTTTTAACTACGTGGTCTCCAGTAACTTACTAACTGACTGCTTTACTTACGAGTGGCTTCAAAGTTACAAAACTATTTCATAAGTTATAAATAAAACAAACTTTGAATAAATGCAATTTACTTTATTTTAAATAGTAATTATTAGTTTTGAAGAAAAAAACTATTAAATCACGACACAAATAAAATCTATAAAAAGTATTAACAATTATAAATTTCAACAAATACTCACGATGTAGACGTTTTCTTGATAGCTCTAAACTAGTTAATGATTCGTCTTGCAGTAAGTAAAACAACTAACCTTAATGCGTATTTGAAAGATATACGCAAATTTATACGCATTGAAATGAAATTAGTTCCCTTGAATAAACAATGTTGTTTTGAAAAATTAAGAATATTGTTTTGAAAAATGAAAAATGTTGTTTTGCGAAAGCTTATCAAAT
This sequence comes from Thalia democratica, assembly GCF_965202585.1. Lineage (NCBI taxonomy): Eukaryota > Metazoa > Chordata > Thaliacea > Salpida > Salpidae > Thalia > Thalia democratica. The sequence goes on along the minus strand of NC_139165.1, from coordinate 114,486,250 downwards.
GTTTTTATTTTTATAAAATATTCAAACTCCTTAAAATTAAGAAATGAAATGTATATTTCATTACACTAATAATAACAAATTTTTAATTTATGTGTTTATATAAAAATCTTGTGTAATTTCTAAAAGTCAAATCGTAAAAAAGTATTAAAAAAAATGTTCAATAATTTAATATATAACTAACATTTACTCAGTTGTGCTTGAAGTTTGTTTATTTTACAAAATTATATTAATAATAGATATAAAATCTAAACTAAAAAGTAGCCAATTACCTTTGTTTTTAAAAGTTTAAACATATTTTAGTAAAAAGATCAACTTAGTTTTTTAACCTTTAACTTATTATTTTAAGTTTGAGTAATAAGGTTCTAAGGCTAGGTTTACTTGAAGAAATTTTCATTAGTTTGTTTAGTATAACTAGTTTTATTTACTTTTTGTAACATGTAAAGATGTAAAGAAAAATTTAAACTGACTTAAATATTTATACTTGTTTATGAAAAAATTATTAGTTTCGAAAATTTGAATAAATAATGTTTTATCGATTAAAACATTTGTTTTTTTTAAACCTTTTACAGAGTTTTTTAAAAATCATTATAATTAGATTAACTTAATTGTTATAACAAAACATTATCGTTTATTTCATTAAAACATTATATTTTAATAAGATACATATTTTGGTCATTAAGTTTTTAGTTATAGTAGAAATAAGTTTGATCATTGTTGATGGGTTTTTTAACTATAAACTGTAAATTCTGTAAACTACTTACGCATATAAAAACATATGACCTTAAATTGTTAAACTCTGCAAATATTTAAAACTTATTTTTTTCAATCAAAGTAATTTAAAACGAGATTTATAAAAGTTTTTAAAAATTGTGTAGTTTTAAATAAAAAGATATTAATTTGTTAATTAATTTTGTTGCAACTCAAATAACACAGTTCAAAAAAAAATTCAATTTTTATTGTTTTTTTTTGTTTTTAGTAAACATGAATATTATGTACTTTAAAGGTATTTAAAAAAAGTATAATTTGTTTTATAATTTTACTTAAAATTACTAAAATTATAAAGTTAGTGTTAATCAAAATAAAATATCAACTTTATTTACGGCAGAATAATGTCAAAAAGCATTAAGGTATTTTATATTCTTTCAAAATTTTGTGATTTATAAATAGAAATAATAATCAATAACTTTATGAGCTTATCGCGTAAGCGAGAAACAGTTGTAAAGCAATAAACTCTATAGAACTTTTGTTATATTTACATAAAGGCTTCTTAAATGTGAAGCACTCTAGAAAATTTTTGTTCAAATGTCGATATAATAGTTTCTAATATAAGCAAATATTCAAATGTTACATATGCGTGCAGCTAAGTTTTATAAGTTTAATCTCAATTTAAAGTTGTTTACTTTGAAAAGTATAATTTTAAATGAGTAAATTTTCTACTAGTAATAAGTCATTGTCAATTTTGCTGTCTAATAACGTATACGTATTATTTTAATGAAACATTTGTAGAGTAATTATTTTGTCCTGAAAAGTTTATAAATTAAACAATTTTTTCCAGTTTATTCTACCAAATTTTAATTACTTTAATAAACTAGTTTTATTTTTTATGTAATAAAAATACTCCTAAAAAACTAAATTTCATTAAATTTTACATCATCGTTTTATAGGAAGCAACTTAATTTTGAAGATAAAGATATAAAATTTTTAAAAAGTATAAAAATTATTTGAGTTGTGAAAATACAAGTCTGATATAAAAGATCTAGGACTCGTTAAAAATAATTAGCATATTGTTTTTGCAAGATTGCATTTAGTTCGTAAAATTTAGTAATTCATACATTTATTTCTACTTCTACTTTTAAAACTAAATTTTGTTGTTACGTCACTGAAACCTTTACCTGTAAATTTAAGCTAGCGTTATTATTTAATTTTTTTAATGTATCTAAGCCTTTTCTTTTTGCTTTAAAATCACACACAAATTTTTCAAGGTACTCAACTTACTAGATTTATATTAAGTGACTACTTACTAATTAAGTTTTAAAAATTATTTAATTTTTAAGTAATATAAAACAAAATATGTTAATTTATCATATAGCGACTCAAATATTACAGTTCATTAAAAATCAATTAATAATTTAGAATATTAAATATTTTAAAGATATTTCTTAAAAAGTACATTTGTTTTATAATTTAATTAAAAACTAATAAAACTATTAAGTTAATGTTAAAAATAATATTAACTTCATTTACAGCAGACTCTAGTCAACAAACATTAAGATTGATTTATGTTCCTTCAAATTTTTTAGGTTTATAAATAAGAGTTATTTATAATGTAAGCAACTGTTCTAACGCTACGTGTGCGTCTATATCTATATTATATAAACAAATCTCAACCTAAAGTTATTGACAGTTTTACTTTTGAAAGGCATAATTTAAAACAAATAAAGTTTCTAGTAGTAAGAAGTCGTTGTCGGTGTTGTCTTTCAATAAAGTATATGAATTATTTTGATAAAGTATTTGTTAACTTTTTTGTTTTGTTCTACAAAGTTTAAAAACTAAGCAATTTTACAAATTATTTTACTAACGCCTAATCTCTTTAATAAACTAGTTTTATTTTCGTAAAAAAAAAAACTCCAAGTAAACCGATATCTGAAAAAATAATGAGAAATATTGTTAGGCTTGTTTTAAGTTCAAGTTACAAGGCAATATAGTTCACGCAACAATTGAATTCTAAATCTTGGCCGCACTTTAGGCGCCAGAACTAATTAATGACGTAACAATTGATTTGAGTTTAGTTTACAGTGCTATAAGCATATAACATTATAGATTTTGCATGAGTTTGTTAGTGATAACTTTTTTATGTGCGTTGTGTTTTTAACGAGTCGTAGATCTTTTATATCAGACTTGTAAACTGAAAAATGCCAATATTACAAAATTTTTAATTTTAGTGTTCATATAAAACTAATGTGTAATATATAAAAGTCAAATCGTAAAAAAGTAATTGTTGAAAAAAAAAACAATATAAGTAAAATTTTGTTATTTGTGCTTGAATTTAGTTTCTTTTACAAAATGTTTTACACATTAGATATAAAAAATTAAACTGAAAAAAGTCTGTACCTTTCATTTAAAAATATTTTAAACATATTTCAGTAAGGAGACAACTTATTAGTTTCTTAACCTATAATTTATGACTTTAAGTTTAAGTAATAAAGTTCTAAGACCAAGTTTAAAGTTTACTTGGAGATAAATTAGTTTTTTTGTTTATTATAGTTACTTTTATTTACTTATTGAAACATGTAAAGATGTAAAGAAAAATTATAAACAGACGTAAGTAATTATACATATCTAAAACAAAATTAGTAGTTTAAATAAGTTTCAATTAATAACGTTTAGTTGACTAAATAAAAAACATTTGTTTTATTAAACATGTTACAAAATAAAATATTTAATAGGAATAGTCTAGTTTTTTTTTGTATGGCTATTTAGAATAATACTCCACAACGTTTTTGTCATATAAAAGCAGTTACCAAAACTTATAACTAAAAGTTAAAATGTATCATGATTAAACACCTTAATACCTTTAAATAAAACAACTTATCTTAAAAACTATTTAAATTTTTCATACAACATACACATATGTAAGTGTAGAATGTTTAAAAATTTAGTATGCTAAAGTTATAGTAAAATAAGTAAAATAATTATGTTATACTTAACAATTGAAAGGTTTATTAGTTTAACTTTTTTTTAACTCTGCATAAACAAGATTTCGAACATATACAAATTATTTAAATTTTTTTTTTATCTTCTAAATTTTGTCCTCAAACTCCTGAAAAAAGTAAAGTTTGTTTAATTACAAAAACAGTTTTAAATTATCTTTATTCATAATAGTTAATTTGTTGTAAACATTTCAAATATCAATTTTCTAAAGGTACTAACACGGATTCTTAATAACCTGGAATTTCCTTTTTTTTTTAAGTTCCCCCTTTAATAACACTACACAAAAAACTAACATTTAAAAACTCCTAAGACCTATTATTTTTGCTCTTTATCTGCAACTCAAAAAAATTTAGTGGATATATTAAAATCGCCCTTTTACTAGTTATCGCCCCGACTTACTAAAATCGTTAATTAACTACTAAAATTGATAAACTAGTTTCATTTCTAGTAAAAAAACATCTAATTAAAACAAATAATTGCAAATTATTATCTGAAAAACATTGTGAAATATTGTTTAGCTTATATTAAATTCAATTATCAAAGCTTAACAAATTATTGTAATTCACGCAAATTTAAATTTTAAATCATCGCAGCAGTTTAAGCGGCAAAATGAACTAATGACGTAACAATTGATTTGAGTTTAATTTACCGTACGATAAGTAAATAAATTTGTAAGTTTCGCATGAGTTTGTCAAAGTAAACTTCTACGCTTAAAATATTTTTAACGAGTCATAGATCTTTTATATCAGACTTGTAAACTAAAAAATAATTGATACTAATAAATTTCAAATTTTTATATTAATATTAAAATCGTGTGTATTATATAAAAATAAGCAATGTGTAGTATATAAAAGTCAAATTGTAATTGAATTGAAAAATGTTAAAAACAATAAAGAAAATGATAACTATTTTGTCAATTGTGCTGAAAGTGTGTTTATTTTATAAACTAGATATAAAAACTAACTAAACAATAGTCAAAATATTTTTTTAAGAAGTTTAAACATATCTCAGTAAAAAGGTTAAATAAGTCTCTTAACCTAAAATTTTTGATTTTAAATTTCAGTTAAGAGGTTCTAGTTTTACTTGAAGAAGATTTAATTAGGTTGTTTAATATAACTAGTTTTATTTACTCATTAAATTATGGTAAGATGCTAATAAAAATTTTCAACCTGACTAAATGTTTATATTGAACTTAAAACAAACTTAGAAGTTTGAAAAAATTTTAATAAATAAAGTTTAGTCATTTAAAACAAAAACGTTTGTGTTTTTTAATATGTTAAAAAGTTTTAATAAAAACATAGATTGAGATTTATTAGCAAAATGTTTTTCACTTCACGGAAAAGTGTTTAAACTTACTAATTTCTGAAAATAAACAAATAATTATTGTTAATATAGAATGTTGATCTACACACATTTCCTGAATATACTTTCATTTATACAGAAACCTTCTTTCAAAACTTATTTTTAGAACAAACAGTATTAAAATATGTTTTATTTTTATAAATAAGTTTTGAAAATTGTAGGCTTATTTTTGATTAATGCATTAAAAATTTAAACAATTTCATAAAAAACTAGCCGTCGTAAATTAAGGTAACTATTGAAGTATCTTAATAATAAGAAAGCTTGTTTCAAAAAAAAAATAGTATTTACTAGTTTTTCTGAGTCGTGTTATTACATTGTGTAATAATAGTTTTTCGAACGCGGTTGAAAGATAAAGTATAATACTGTTGACTAACATAAATATATTTAGATTATAAATGTAAGTTGAAATAGCCGGGTGAGCATTTTATGACGTAACAATTCATTTGAGTTGTTGATGAATGAATAAATGGTAAAATAATGAGGTTTCTTCGGTTTTAAAAAGACTGAAAACTGTGCATTAATTTTTATTTTTGGAAACAAGTCCTAGATCATTCATATTAGACTCGTAAATTTAAAAATTAATAAAATAATCAAAATAGTGTCAATAAAAATTTTAAATCAGTCAGACATAAAAAATTGTTTTTAATTCGTTATATATTTATTTTATAACCTTAGTCTAGTTAAATTTTTATCACTAACTGCATTTATTTAATTTTAAATCTGTTGAAACTTTCGTTAGATAAACAAAATATTGTATATACTATCGTTACAGATAAGAAATTAAAATATAAACTAGCTATTTTTTTATAATCTTAAAATATATGTTTTTATTCAAGCTCATCGTATAACTTAGTAAATTAACCAAAAACTTCCTTTAAAAACTTAATGAGAAAACTTCATAGTAAATGGAAGTAGCAGTTTTAACAAAAAGTTATAATACAAGAGATTTATTTTAATTTTAGCATTATAAGTTAAATAAGTATGCTGTCAAAAGTAGCTAACGAAAAGTATAAAAAAAAATTGTTTTAATATTTATAAATTGCGTTTGGCGCTCGAAAATTAGATTAAGACATTTTGTACTTCACGAAAAATTGTTAAGAATTTCAATATTTTATGAAAGAAAAACAGATTATTTGTAATATATAATGTTCCACTAAACACATTGTAAAAATAAACTTTCATTTATAGAAAAACTTGCTTTTAAAATTTATTTTTAAAGAAACAATATTCACTTGTTTTTGTTATTTTACCATTAAGTTATAAAATTAATAGGTTTACTTTTGATTTTTGTATATAACAAAGAATATTTTTTTAATTTTTATTCAGTTTACATTACATAAAGAATTATTAATTATAAATTAAAGTGTCTTTAAAAAAAGCTTAAATAAAAAACAGCAAACTTTTGACAACTTTAGCTTTTTGGAGTTTTGTAAATACTTTATTTTACTATCATATTTTCGAATGTCGTTGAAAAATAATATTCTAAACTTTTTTACTAACATAAATATACTAAACTTCAAAAGTTATTGAAAACAATACTAAAAATTTCATTAGTAAAACAATGATGTAACAATTCTTTAGCGTTTTTATTAAACGAATTATAATTGGATAAATAGGCATCTTTTTTTTAAACTTGAAAACTTTGTCGCTACAGTACTTATTTTGTTATTAAGCGTGTCTTCGATCGTTTTTAGAAAGATTAAAAACTTAGTTAATGTTAAGAATATGCTATCAATTTTATTATAAATGAGTAAACAAGAGATGATAATCAAAGAAATTAGTTTATTTGTAGTTCAAGTTAGTAACTAGTATAGAGTTTAAATTAAACTTCAAGTTAGTCTGAGTTGTGTTTGTTATACTAAATATTTGTTTTATTTGAAGTAATAGATTAAGATTTAAAATTAAGTACTTTAATACAAAAATAATATGAAAAGAAATTTAGTTGAAATTGAAACACTTGTATGGAATTTAACATTTAGATTTATTTAAAGTCTTCTTATTTTTAACAACTTTTTAAAAATAATAATGATATTCATAGTTTCTAAAACTATTTATTTTATTTTATTGTACCCTTTTAAAAACCGTTTAGTTTTTTTAAATAGAGTTATATTTTTATAATTTTGTTAGTTATATTAATAAAAACTAATTTGAGCCTTTTTAAAATTAATGAAAATTTATTTATTTTTGCAAAGAAAGTTAATGATAGCACACGTCTGATGAAAAAGATCTAGAACTTGTTAAAAAAAAAACTTCAACGTCTGTTAAAATTCATTAAAAAAACAGACCATTAACTTTATTTTCTTAAAATTGAAATAAAAATTTATAAATGGATTGTTACGTCACTAACTACTTTTGTTGTAATCACTTGTGCATGTAGTTGACCGAATATAAGAAAACTTATGCTTTTAATGATGTTAGAAGTAAGTAAAAAAAGTTGTTTTACAAAAGTAAATAATTGTTTTTATCAGAATCGTATCTTTATAAATGCATTTAAATTTGAGATTATAGTTGAAATTCGGTGAAATAGATTGCATACCTTGTATTATTTTGTTTTATTGGTGATATATTCTCACCAAAAATAACAATAAAAGATTAAGGTTTATGATTGTTGTATAATAAATTTTAAGATAGTTTAAAGTTTGTTATAACAGTTTGTTTTTAAGGATGAATATTAATAAAACATAATCAAAAAAATTATTAAATTCAAAAACTGTTGTACACTTTTCATTACTGTGTTACAAAAGTTTAGCTTTTAAGATTTTGTTGTTTTTTTTACTATTTTGTTTTATAATAAAACAGAAACAATAAATAGTAAAAAACCTAGAACAAGCTTATAAGTTTATTAGTATTCTGGGATTCTAGCTTTAACTTAATTAAAAACTTTGAAATTAACACAAAGTTTTGAGTTTTACTTTCTTGGGTTAAAAGTAGTTAGTGACGTAACAATACATTTCGCGAACTAGTAAATAAATGTAAAGCCTTCTGCATTCAAAAATAAATTATTAGTAATCATAAAACTTTTGAATATTTTTAACGAGTTAAAAATCTACAATGTCAAATATTTAATTAAATTGAAAAGTTTTATTATGCTTAGAAAATTATAATCACTTCTCAAATAACTGATTAATTAATGATCATGTGTAAGCTTTAGTATAAGTTATAAAATTTTATAACTTTTCTTTTAATAATACTTTACCAGTTCAAGAACCACTTAAAGTAGTTTTGTAACTTTTATTTAAACTCACTAGAATTCCTTTTTTGCTTTAATTTTCGAAGTTAAAAGTCAAAGTTTAATTATTAACAGTTATTTTATAAAACGTTTAGTGTAAAATATTGAAAGTACTTTTGTTTGTTATTTGATTAACATAAAACACATTTAATAAGATAACCAGTGTAATTAAAATTATCATCCTGAATAAAATAAATTATTGACAAAAAAAATTAGTAGACGTAGGGAAAAGAATATTTTTCTCTTTTGTTTATAGTTAAAAATTAGTGAACTTTACTGGTATTTATTGTATTTAAATCAAATTTTTTTAGCTTTAAACGAAATTGTTGAACCCCCTCACAAGATACTATATCCTGAGGTAGTCTGTTCTACATAGCTTTTGCTCTGTGAAAAAATGCGCCTTGCCACTGACTGTTTTGAAAATCATGCTTACATTTTATTTTCAATTTATTTCCTCCTAGTTGATATTTATTTTGGGAAAAACTAAAAAACTGGTTAAAAAAACTTTAAAATTTTCCATTAATAATTTTTAAAAAGTTGATAGATCAAATTCCCATCTTCTATATTGCAGTAATTCCAAGCCAAATTTAATCATTCTATCATTATGTGATGTGTAAGATATGTTGCAACGATTATAAATATGATGGGTAAAAACTCCGTTGCACAGATTCAATTTTTTTAATGATCTTTTTTAAATGGGGGGAGGAGACCAAAACTGAGTAACAAACTCAAGTTTAGGGCGAACATATTGTTTGTAAAAAGTTTTGTAAGAATTGAAGCAGAACTAGTTTTAAAACTTTTTGATATTTGATAACAAGAGGGTTGGGCAATCTTATATAAATAGTTGATATGTGCATTCCATTTAAAACTTTTGGAAGTATAAATTCCTAAATCTTTAAAAACTTTAACTTCTGGTAACTTGATGTTATTGATCAAGAGGTCAGTTTGAGAAGATTTTTTTTTTGTTAATGGTTAGAATTTTACATTTGCTAGAATTTAATTTTAGCTTTATTGTTTTTAACCATATGTAAATATTATCTAAAGATAGTTGTAATGAAGTATTTGACTGACTAAAGATTTTGGCATCATCTGCAAATAAGCTTAACTCACTTTTAATATCAATGTTTGAACAAATATCATTGATATAATTTAAAAAGAGAAGAGGACCAACTACACCACCTTATGGTACTCCACTGTAGATTGTTAAAGAGTAAGAAAACATATTATTGATGAGTACTCTTTGTGATCTATTATTTAAAACGTTATCAAACCAATAAATTAAGTTTTCATGTAGCCCATACTGAGTTAAAATTTTTAATAGTCTTTTGTGTGACACTGAATTAAAGGCTTTTTGAATATCCGTATAAACTACTGTACTAAATTCATTTTTGAGATAAGGAACTAATCAAGAATGTAAGCATGTTAACAGTTGAATGGTTGATGAGCGGTTTGGGACAAAACCAAACTGTTTGTTAGTTAATAAATTGTTATCAAAGAGGTGATTAAGAATTTTTACAGATACAATATGTTCATAAATTCTTGAAAAACCACTTGTTAGAGATATTTGTCTGTAATTTAACGCATCGTGTATATTACCTTTCTTGTGCACTCGAATGACAAAAGATGTTTTCCATTGTTTTGGAACATCAGATAGTTCTAGAGAGCATATAAAATAAATGATAGTGGAAAAATTATTGGCTGGATAACATGCTTGATATAATAGGGTGGAAAATTTTCTAGAATTCTAATGATTTTATCTTTTAGGTGGTTGATTGAACTTTTAATGTCTTCATAGGTTATGAAAAAAAATGCATTTTACTACAATTCTTTTTGCGTAGATTAGAAAACTGGTAACTCTCATCTTTATTTAAAACTTTTTAAAAATTTATGTTAAAAAGTGTGGCTATTTTAAAATCTGAGGTTATTGTTTTGATTTTATCCTGATTATGATTTTAAAAAATAGGGTTAGTTCTTTTCAAAATTTATACCAAAGTAGTTATTTTGATACTTAAAAAATTGTTATATATTTTAATAATTAACTGATGAAGCATAATAAAGGTTGAATAGTAAACACAAATTAACCAAAAAGAACTATAAAGCAACTTATTGCTTTTGGTGCAATTGAAATAAAGTGAAAATAATAGCTTTTTAAATTTTAGTTAATTCGATAGTTAGGCCTTGCCAGCTTAATTTAAGACAAGATATGCAGAACAATTATTTTATTATTTTTTTTAAATCCACAAGTACCTAAAACTAAACATTGTTTTAAAGTAAGAAACTTCTAGACTCAATAGAAAACAAAATTTAAGAAATATGCCTAACCGTAATGATCATAAATGATTTTAAACTGAAATAAATGTTTAAATGAAAAACTAAGTTGGATATTTTTTTTTTTCATATTTTGTTTGTGTGACTAAAATATTACAAAACCAGTTATGAAGCACCATTTAGACTTAAAAAAATAGATTGTATTTTAGTATTTATACATTAACTGTAACCTAATTTTGTTTAAAATACTACAATTAAAATATTTAAATTATTTTTAAGTAAATAAAATACGCAAAACGAAAAATTTGAATGTTAGAAAGTAACAAGATATTTATTTAGAACAGCATTAATAGTATTATAATAACTAGTTTAAACTAAGAGCATTTAATAAACTTTTAAAATTAGAATAACACTATTATTTTGAAAGGTTAACTAGGCTTTTCGTAATTCTATAAATATAGCTACTAAGCATTATAACTTTTTTTTTTCTTTTTGTTTTGATTTAAAAAGTAAAAAGTAACTCAGAAACAAATTTGATATAAATGAAACTATAAACTATAAAGATACAATACATTTAAATAATGCAAAACTTTAGTGTAATAAGTTATAGCATTTTGATTATTTGGTTAATTTTTAAAAATAAAGCTGTTGATAAGCCATTCATTTTAATAAAGAAAACAAAAAAAGTTATAAAACCAAAAGAAAAGTTTCAAAATACAAGAAACTTTAAGATTTAAAACTTAAATACTTATTTCCTCGTTAAAGAAAAACTACATCAGGTAAAAACAACAATTTCTTATGCAAGTGTTAAATGTTTTTGATGTGATGTTGACATTCATACTAAAACCAACTTTTTTGATGAAATTTTACCTTACTATTAAAACTTACAGTATTTAATCTTTTTGTTTAATTTATATATAGAAACTAAAATTGAAATTCTAATATCTATAATGTTTAATGAGTAGATTAACAATTTAATGCTGTTGTAAAAGCTGTTTTACTTTTTACTTTGTACTGGACTTTAAGATTTTTGAATAAATTCAGTCAAACATATTGCATACCTTCAAACTTCTTTTATAATATAGTTTCAACCGTTGAATTAAAAAGAATTATGGTTTCAACTGAGTGTTAACTGAAATTTAGGAATTTAAAGTTTGTCATAGTAGTTTATTTTAAACCTTAACTAAAAAAATCATTAAATTTAACACTAAATAAAAAACTTCCGTTGTACATATTTCATTGCAATGTTTAATATGTTAAGCTTTTAAGTATTTATTGAATTTATACTAGCTTTTCGAAGTAATAAATAAGTATAAAACCAAATAACAGCGAACAGTTATATAAATTTTGAATAGTATTTTAAGTTTTATTTTCTTTGATAACTTTGCTTTAACTAATTCAAAATAAGCATAATAACTTAAATTAACATTTATAAAATATAACAACATCATTTACTTAATACAATATATAATGTATTCTTCATAATAAATCTATAAAAATTAGTTTTTGAATATGTCTCACTTGAATAACATTAAGCTTAGAAATTTTGTAATTAATAACTTTAAAATAATACAAACATTTACGTTTTACATCGTAGTGTTAACAGTAATTAAATACGTAAAAATACATTTTGCAAACAATCAATTGGTAATAAGTAAGTAAACGCGAAGTTCTCTGCAAAATTTAACAATATAATAACTTTTATAAAAATTTTCAAAATTTCTAAAACATATTAAAGTACGTTTTTTTAAACCTTTTCGATTAGAAAATGCTGCTAACATCTTAATATACAGAACAATTAGTGAATAAATTAAATTTTTAATAAAAACGGTAAAAAAACTTATTACGACTAAACAAATCATATTTTCTTAAACATTTAAATGAAATGTTATATAACTATATAAATAAATTTTCACTTTTAAAAAATTAAAAAATCTGTACTAATAACAGTTAAAGTAATTTTAGAAATTAATGTTTTGTTTTTTGCATTTTGTTTTGTACAATAGTCATAAAAAACCATAAGAGAAGAAATAAGTTTTAAGTATTTAAAAAATATTTAAAACCTGGTAAAATTCACGTTCATATCGTATAAACCAACACAAGTATGTAAACACTCATTTTTTTACATCGATTAGAATCTGTATTTATTGAATTATAGTCCAATTACTAAGTTTACAACATTTAAAAACTTATTTAAAAGCTGCTAATTTTTTGTTAGAATTAAACTAATCAAAAGCTAATAAAATTTATCGTATAAATCAAGTGGTTTAGTTTTAAACATCAACTCTAAAAGCTTAAAACATAGAATTTAAACTTTATACCTTTGTTACAAAAAGAGATATCTATACTAAAAAAGTCAGTCAATTAAAACCAAAACTTCCGATATTTTGTTAACATTGATAAGTTTTAAGAATTACGAGTCTGGTAAATGACTCGCTAAAAAGATTTGACCTACTTTTTTTTAACTTTTTTTTAAAAGTTTTTTCATAAGCTTCTTACTTATTCACGAATAATTCAGCCAATTAAACTTAAATGAGTTGTTACGTCATTATTTTCAGCTGGTGCAACTTATACTAACTGCAATATTTTAGTAATTGCTCTCTTTATTTATCCGCTTTTAGTCGATTAAAAGCAAGTTAAAAAAAATACTTTTAATTGGACGTCTTTATTTTACTCCTTTAAATTTAGTTTATTTAAGCTTAGTTAAACTAAAAAAGTTATAATAAAAATAATAAAACTTTGAAGACAATAATAAACTTAGTGTCAATTGCAAATTAAGTAGTATAGTTATTCTAAAAGTTTATTATTTTAGAGAAAAACAATTATTTGATAAAATATTAATAATAAAAGTGTTTTTAAAGTTAATGTTTGTTTACACAGTTTAAATTACGTGAATGTTGTTAAAAGTAATATTTGAAACAAATACTGAAAAATCAATTTCCGGTTTAAAAACATATTTTTGTATTTATCAACTATACTATAACAGAGCTCATCAAGTTTTTAAAAATATTCAAATAATAAATAGAAGTAAAAACAGTTTTATTTAGAAAAAACACTGTATATTTTAACATTTAATAAGAAAAACTTAATTTAATAAATTTAAAAGATATAAAAGTTGTTAGACTTGACTACTGTTTTTAATATTTTCTAAGCTGTTTATACTAAATGTAAAGTGCTAATGCCTATTTTTATCAAAATTTTCATATAAAATTTGCAATTACTTTATTCTGGGTACTAAAATTATTACTTAATTCATTTATGAAATATTAGTTCTTTTATCTCATGTATTTTATGTTTTTATGTGTTGTGAAGTTTTAAACTAAACATATTAAATTTTGTGACACTTGTTTTATCTTACAATTAACAAAGTGCTTGAAATTTTTATTCTTTGGAGAATAGTCGAAATGCTATTATTCGAGGAGATTTTTTTACTGGCATGTTTACATTTTATTAGTTTTATTTTTCTAGATTAGAGTTTATTTAAACATTTTATAAATTGCTTTAAATAATTATCCCATTTACTTATATGTCATATAAACTGTCGAAAAGTAATCAGTTTATAGTAAACTTTTTTTATTTATTTTAACAAATAAAATGTCTTTCATTATATTCTAACTAGCAAATAATCATTTTAAACTATAAAATTATCAAAAAAAAGCTTGACTTAATAAATATTTATTTTTTATAGTCTAATTGTACTTATTTATTAAAGTATAACTTATTTATTAAAAAAATAGTTTTTTGTTGTCAAATTTCTACATAGTTTATTGATTTTGTTAATTTAAAGCTGTAATATTTTATTATCGCTAGTTACACAAAAAAAAAGAAGGCTAAACAAACAATTAAAATAATAACATAAAAGTCAATAACTAATTTTTTTTTCTTGTTTAGTAAAAAATAACTGCTAAAGAAAAAAAAAATAGGAAGAGGCTTCTCTTATTGTCGTTTTTAATAATATAAGCTTTTAAGCACTGATTATGTTCATTTATATTATTTAAAGTATACTAAAAAATTAGTAAATAGAATTTATATAAATCTAAAATAAGCTTTTAATATAATCATGTAATTTAAGCTTAAATGTTTTGTGAATGTAGCTCTGACTAGATTTTTTACAAATACAAAATTTTCGTTTTAATTTGTAGATTCAAAAGTAATTAGTGACCTAACAATCTATCCCGCGAACAATTACTAATAAATAAGTAAATAATTTTAAAGCTTTTTTATGTAGATACTTTTAACAAGTCAAAATTATTTTATTTCAGGCCCGTAACTTATGAAAATTAATCATGCTTATAAAATACTGCTTACCTAATAGTTCACAAGATAATTACTAATCAAATGTATAAGTTTTCACATAAAATACTAATTTTAATGGTTTCGTTTACTACTAAATTAAGCCATTCATTAATCAGACTTTTAATTTCACAATTATGAATTTTTTTAAATTTGTTTTTCGTATTAATAAGTTTAGTTAAAATTCATAGTTAAAATTGTAACAGTTATTTCAATAGAAATTTATTCAATAACAGTTATCTAAATAACAGCCATTTAAATAAGCTCTTTTAGTAAATTAAGCATTCTTTTTAATAGTATAAATTGAGTATGTTTTAGTTAAGGCAAAAACTGTAAAACAGTTATTTCAAAACTGTTTAGCAAACATTTTTTAAGTATTTCATTATGTATTTGTTTAACAAAATAAATTTAGATAAACACTGTTATTAAAAAAATTAGTATAAGTAAAAATAATATTCCTTAATAAAAAAAAAAAAAGGATGTTTTGTTCGTTACTAATTGAGTTAAAACGCCTAAAAATTATTTTATGTTATGATTAAATACGTTAGGTAGTGTGATTTATCATAAATTTAGGTGATTTCTAACATGGATATTTCAAATTAATTTAAAACAGTCCAAACAATACTTGTGCTTTCGTAATAAAAAAGATAAATAAGAAAACAAATATGTTTATAGATTTAGATTGAATATTTTTATTTCCTTTAGTATTAACAGTAGTAAAACTTTGTATACTTACGTTTTTAAGTTGAATATTAATTCCTTTTATTTTCTAAAATTAATTTGTTGTTGAAGTAATTTTTATTTCAAATAATCAAAAAAAAAAAGTTTGCTGAGTATATTAGTTCAAAATGATGGCAAATTAACAATGAGTCTACAAATATAAAAAAGTATAAATATTCTTACTTATTTTTATTATTTATTCGTATAAAAAATAGGACTTTAAGTTATCAAAAAGAGTAAATGTTTAGAACTTAAAATTTTCTTAAAACAGCGTAGTTGAATTAAAGTCTGTAACTATATCTGTAAAAGTTTTGAAATATTATTTAATTTAGTGTTAATGAATTTTAATTGGTTCGTAGCGACCCAAATAACGCAGTTTAATATGAATTTGATTTTAATTGTTTCTTCTTAAATATTAATAAGCAAGAATATTAAGTATTTCTATAATATTTCTTAAAACGATACACTTTCTTTTATAATTTAGCACAAAATATTAAACATTTATTAACACAAACTAAATGGTGTGATTGTTAAACGTCTATGATTCATTTAAAATATTTATCGTTTCAGGGACTACATACTTTGGGTTCTACAAAAAGCATTTTTTTTTCTTTTTAACAATATCCACCTTAATATTCTGAGCCCTTATCACAAAACTCAGCTTTAAAGATAGAAATATATAATGTCGATCAAATTATAATTACTTTATAAAGATGTTATAGATAATGTACGTATTACAAGTCTGATATAAAAGATCTATGACTTGTTATAAATAAATTAATGCCGAAAATTACCAATCGTGAAACTTATAAAAGCTAACTTCCTTATTTACTCCCACTTTAGTCAATAAACGCCAAATAAATTGTTACGTCACTAAGTTTTAAAGGTGCAACTCTAACTTGCTATTGAAATTTTTGTTGTGTAATATTTCTTTGCTGTTTTTATTTGTTTTATTAAAATATGCGTCATTTCTCGAAGTATTTTAAGAATACATTAAATAAACGTGTATACATGAACTAATAAAAAATATGTATATATAAACCAATTTAAAAAATGGTAATAGTAGTAATTAAAGTCACTATGAACTTTACTTTAAAGTATGGTTTGAACTTCATTTGAAGTACTGTTTAATGTGTTAATATCAGTTTAACTTTGTTATGCTAAGTGTACAGCTGTTTTATCTTTTACTGTACTAATCAAAAATTTACTTTTTATTTCTGAATACTTTAATCTAAAAACTCAATATATACTCCAAAGGAAAGTATAGGTGTTCGATCAACTGTTATTATAAAACTTTTCTTAAGATTTGAAATTCATTGAGTGTTAACAATTGATACTATCAAAGTAAATTTTAAATTACTTATTTAAGTAATAGTATTTTAACAATTTAAACAGTTTGTATTATATTAAATTAAAATAATTACTAAGTATTCAAAAGAATTTTATAAATTAGTTTATAGCTTATTTTCTTAAAGTATTTCAAAGGAAGGAGAGTTAAATACTATTAGCCCTCTAATTTTCACTGGCCTAACTGCGGTTGAAATTTTTAAGGTAAACTATCTAAAACCTCTAAAAATATAAGTTTAATTAAAGACTAATCTGTAAACAGTAGATATACAAAATGTGTTTACATATGTTGTAACTTTTAGTTTAATCCAGTGAGAAGTCATTTAGAAACATTGTATTTTAAACATATTTTAAAATATAGTTATTAACAGTATAAGTAGCACAAAAAAGTTAGTGACGTAACAATTCACTTGAAGATTAATTACTGAGTGTTAAGTGATCGCACTATAATGCTTTTTTTAATTTTCTAACACAAGAGTGACTTTTACAACGTTTTTTATAGATCTTTTATATCAGACTCTTCTATAATAAAATTTCACTAATTTTCTCATTCTTTTTGCTCTATTTTATATGAAAATTTTTGGTTTGTTTTAAAGAAAATTTGTATGTTGTCCCTTTTTTTAGTAATAAAAATGTATAAAAAAAAAAAAGTAAAAAAAAACACTTGTTTTTTTATCTTGCTAATTTTCTCAATTTAATATTATTTATAATAATGTTTTTAGGTTAATTTGTAATAAAATTGTTTAATATATGAAATAATATGACATGTATTATCCTTTAAAAAGTAAATCAACTAAAAAAATCAGTAAAACATAATATCCATGTCTTAAGTTAATGATAACAAAGGCTCATCTAATATCGAATGCTTGTAAATATTTTTTGATTAATGTTATCTTTACAAACCTTACAAAATGACCAGTCCGAAAATAAATACGTAAACACACGGCTGAAAATATTTTTTATGTTGTTTTTAATTCAGTCAAAAAACAGAAGAAAATTGCTTTTATTTTATATGAATGAAAATTGAAAAAATATAGTACATTTAGAACTTAATAAACGATAAACAAAAGTAGTGTATCACATTTTGAAATAGATAGTTATACCACCTTAAGTACTTAAAGTCACGTTTCGAAGATTGCTTATAACACAAAAAGTTTTACGGAGAGCAATGTATTTTTGTAAATCTTATAATTTTAAACTCAGTCAAAAAACAGAAACAATTTAACTTTATTTGTTTTATATAAAATAAATTTAAAGAGATTAAAAATATTAATACCAAACAAACAATAAAAATTAACTATAAAATTTTACAATACATAGTTTTATTACCTCAGTTTAAAGTCATATTTTTAATATTGCATAGAAAATTAACATTTTTCAAACAAAAAGTTTTAAAAATTAATAATACTTTTGATGTGGTTGACACAGCATCGTGATTATATATACAGTTTATAAAAATAACTTATTTAGAAATTAATTATAATATAATAATTATAACTTAATATAATTACTGACAAAGTAGCAACTCTAACCTACACAAACGTCTTCAATTATTGTTAAATTATAATTCTGTTATTTAATAAATCATCGATTGTTGTGACAATTCAGTTTGATACAATAACTCGTTACTAAAACAAGATTGTTGTATACTATAATCTCGCAATTCTTATTTAGACCTATTGTCTTCAACTATTGTTAAATTGTACCTCAATGTCTTGTCATTTATTAATCACTATAGCAAGCAATTCAGTTTTTAAGATATAAATATAATGTTGTAAATATTTATAAAATTATTTAAGTTTTGAATTTACGAGTTCGATATAAGGGATCTGGTACTCGTTACAAACAATTTAGTTACTTAGTTACACCGCATGATTGCAATGCTGTGAGTGTTGGTAAGTTATACATACTTTTATACTCCTATTTTTAAATCTTATTTTTATTGTTACGTCACTGAGTTCTTTAGCTGTAAAATTTAGCTAGCATTAATATTTAAATTTTATGATATGTTTAAGCCTTCTCAGTTTGCTTTAAAAATATATAACAATTTCTCAAGGTATTCATTTTACTATATTTACATTAAGTGACTACTTACTTTATAAGTTTTGAAATATAGTTTAATTTTTAGTTAATAAAAATTAAAATTTGTTAGTTGAATTTATAACGACTTAAATAAATAATTTTATTTTTTTTTTGTTGTTAATAAACAGGAATATTAAATATGTTAAAAAATTCTCTTGAAAAATATAATTAGGTATATAATGTAACTAAAAATTAATTAAACCATTAAGTTAATTTTAAACAAAACAAAATGTTAACTTCACTTACAGCACATTAAATTCTTTATAAACTTCTGTTTAATTTCTTTAAATTTTTGTGATTTATAAATAGAAATAATTATTTCTAATGTAAGCAAAAATTCAAACACTATATATGCGTACATCTAAGAATGTATGATATAAAAACAAATCTAATCTTTTGTTTACAGTTTTACTTTAAAAGTATAACTTTAAGAGAATTAAATTGTAAGACTTGTCTTTCATTAAAGTATAAATAATATTTTTAAAAAAGTATTTTTAAAGTGTTTGTTTTGTTCTATAAGGTTTGTATATTAAACATTTTTCAGGATTTTTTTTCGACCGCTTAATCTCTTAAATAAACTAGTTTTATTTTGTGTAACAAAAACACCTGAATAAAAAAAAATAAAATTTAAGTAATCATTACTTAAAAATATTGTGCATTATTGTTTATCTAGTTTTAAATTCAAGTGATAAGGATTGAAAGAAATATTATAACTCACACAACACTTTAATTATACATCTTGGCCGTAGTTTGGGAGCCAAAACTAATTAATGACGTAACAACTGATTTGAGTTTAATTTACCGTGCTATAAGCAAACAAGATTATAAATTTTGCATGAGTTCAACAGCGATAGTTTCATTGCGGGCATTCTGTTTTTAACAAGTCGTAGATCTTTTACAACAGACTTGTAAACTATAAATTACTAATACTAACAAACTTATAACTTTTGTGTTTATATAAAAGGAATGTGTAAATTATAACAGTCAAATCGTAAAAAAATTATGGTAATTATTCACAAAAATAATAATATAAGTAATATTTTGTCATTTGTACTTGAAGTTAGTATATTTTTTACAAAATGTTTTATACACTAAATATAAAAAACTAACTGAAAATAAGTCAATAATTTTTGATTTTAAAAAGTTTAAAAAAATTTCAGTGAAAATAGTGTATTAGTTTCTTAACCTCAAATTTACGGTTTTAATTTTAGTAATAAGGTTCTAAGGCCAAGTTTAAAGTTTACTTGAAGAAGAATTAGTTTGTTTGTTTATAATAATTAATTTTATTTATTTATTGTAGCATATAAATATATAACGAAAAGTTTTAACCTAACTTAAGTATATAAGCATGTTTTAAAACAAAATTTTTAGTTTAAATAACTTTTAACTAATAAAGTTTTGTCGATTAAACTTTGTTTTTATTAACTTGTTACAAATTTTTTATAAAAAACATAATAAATAGAAGTATTGTAAGTTATAATTTTTGTTTATAGTGAAACTTAAAATGCTTTTTATTTTTATCACAAAGTTTATAAATAAGTATTTGTAATATCAGTGAATAGTAGTTTTTAATTAAATTCTTGGTATAAAACGAACTAAGTTAGTTAAGATATAGAACTACATTCTAATTTTTAATAGAATAGTTTACAATTTAGATTTAGTTTTTCATAAATACTTTTCAATTCAAAAATTTAGTTTTCGTCTGTGAAAAAATAAATAATTTGGTACTAAAGCTTTATTTTTATCTTTATCCTTCCAAGAATGCATAAATGTATAACTTTATATAATTCAAATCTACTCTACTCTGTTTAATAAAACCTTACAAAACTTATTATTATTATTTAATTTATTAATTTTTTTCCTTTTCAATTTATTTTAAAACAATTTTGAATTTTTACTAAGTTTGTTCTTATAAACTAACTAACGTAACCAATTTCAACAAGAAGAATTTTTGAAAATTAGTTAAGCTTCAGAACTTTACTTTTTTTTTTAAATAACAAAACTTACACAACGTTTTTTACTTAGTAAAACTTTATCAGCTTAAAATTTCAAATGTTTTATAGATAACAGTTTAAGCTTATTTAATTGTTATGCTCATTAGAAAGAACAAATCTAATTGCAAGAAAATACTTTAGATATGAAAGTTAACAAATTTTATATCAACTAGCCAATTTAAAAAAATTACCAAAGTTGTTAATAATTCACTAAAGTACAAATTTAATTTTTTTCAAAATTAATTGTGTTTATTAAACTACGAGTCTGATATAAAAGATCTATGACTCGTTTAAAACAATAATTTTGTTATCGAGTTGATTAAAAGTATTATGAAAAAACTACTTATTTAATTACTCACAACAAAGTAAACGAAACTCAGCTGCATTGTTACGTCACTCTTATCATCTTACCGTTATTCTTTCGAGATAGCGCGTCTAAAAAGTTTTGTATTTAATTGCTCCAAAATAGCTGAACATTTGTTGTATTGTTTTAACTTAGTTATAGCTTTTTTCTTTATGTTTGTTTAATAAGAATTAATTGTTATTATATCCTAATTTTTTTTATGATAAAATTATTTCAACTCTTCTAAAACAAAAAAGATATAAAGGGTTAAAAAATTATTATCAGTAACCAATATTTTAATCATACCTAAAAAAAATAACTTTAAAACCTTCAGAAAAAAAAGCATTTTGAACTAAAAGTGAAATAGAAACCTCACTGAGGTATAAAAATTTGATATACATAAAAAACATCAGTGACATAACGACTAATTATGCAAATTTTTTGCTGAATTATAATAAAAAAGAGCATATAAAACAGTGTTTTAATAAATGCTAGACATGTATCGGTTCATTATTTTTTATATGTTATAAAAGTTCTATTTCTTTATCCGAATTGTGAAACTTAAAATATCTGTTCGAGTTTAACAAGCATAAGATATGTAAATATTTTTTTTGTTATTTATAACTTTGTTGCAATATTTGTTGGCTTTAATTTCTAAGCTTAGTTACTATAAAAGTTATAGATTAGAAAATTAAGCATTTGTTCGGCTTTAGTAATTTAAAAACTTAAGGGAGCAATAAAACTAAAAGCTGTTCAAGTAATGAGTAAAAATAAAAGAAAATTTTAACTATAACGTCATTACAAATTTAACAGCGCATTAGAAAATGTTTTTGCAGCGGTAAAGGTACTTGGACTTATTCAAATGTGATGAAATGAACCCGACCCCAAATTTAACAATATAATCAAATAAAGTTTTACAAACTAGTCAGTATAATTAAAAATGTGTTAAAAAAAGCACTTCTGAAAGAATTTTTCTATTAAAAACTTTATCAAAAACTTCAGCAAGTTAAACTAAAGAACGTTAAAACAACAACTAATACCTATAAGAATTTATGAAAATGAGTTGATGAAAAAACATTTATAAAAAAAGACGAACTTTAAAAACCTAAAGTATTTTATGGAAACGTTAAAACTTAAAGTAATGGTAACAAGTAAATAATAACAAGCCCATCGAGTTTAACTCACCAAGATCGATTTATGACGTAACAACCAGGTTTGAGATTACATAGTTGAAAACTTAACGGACAAAAAAGTATGTTTGTTATGTATGCATGGCGCTGTAAATGTTTGACAAGAATATTAAAAAAACAATTTTTATAACAAGCAATGATTTGTTTATAATCAACTTGTGTTTTTCAAACTATTTCTATTAAAAAGTCTTTTAAAAATTTGTGTTTATTCTTGAAAAACAATAAGAATAAAACTTCAGGATAAACTAAAAAATACTTTAATAGTAGTAAGGAAATTATTAAAATAAACAATAATTAAAAAAACTATAGATTTGAAGCTAATTTCTTTATTGATTTCAAGCAAAACAAAGCTTTAAAAGTAATTAGTGACGTAACAAAAAGTTTCGCGTTTTACAAGCTTATCTGTAGTAAACAAAAATGCAGTGAGCAAAACCAAATTGGTAATAGCTGGTTTCATTTTCTAATACTTTTTTTAACAAGTCATTGATCTTTTACATAAGACTTGTAAATCAACTGTTATATACTTATTGATACTTATAAAATGTATTAATAATAATCATCTTCAAAGTAAAAGTATTATTCTGAAATAATTTTATTTAAACGTTACTTATAAACTGTAAAAGCTGTAATAACCAAAGTTTTGTTCTTTACACATATATTTTGTAGTTAAGATAAAAAAACTAAAAGTGATATAATACTAATAAGATAGTGGTATAAAAGTATTGAAATGCATTTATGTTTTTTTGTTTACTTTTAATATGCTATCCTATAACTTTACAATAAGTAATCTATAAAATTTTTCTCAAGTATAGACAGCATGTTTTAGAAATTAAACAGTAAGTTTATGAAAAAACTTGCACTTTACCTAAATATTTTTAAGTAATAAATAATGAACACACCAACAGTATCCGAGACATTGTTTGCAACAGTTTCATCTTAAATAATTACTTTAATATATATATTTTAGAAAAGTTACAAATTGTTTTGTAGGTTAAAGAACAGTTTTAGTTTTTGTTAATTAAAGGTAATCTGATAAAATTAATTAAAATAGTAGTGTACTTGTAACTCTAAATGAAAATCCATTTATTTACAAAAGATCAGCTTCTTAAATTTTATGTAAATTATAAGAAAGTATAATATTTTAAATCATTTTCAATTATTAAAAATAGATTAAAAAAAGCCAGTTTTTTCGATAAATAGTGTTAGTTCTTTAAAAAAATTATACCCTAAAATTGTACTTGTAAATTTGTAAAATACTTAAATGTCACATTTTAAAGATTGCTTAGAATAATTAAGTATTTCACAGAAAAAAGTTCTAAAAATTACAGATACTTTTAGTTTGGTTGACACAGCGATGTAGATATATATAAAATTCAATTTAAAATTTATTAATAAATATAAATTGCTGACATAGCAGTAATTCTAACCTGTACACAGGTAAATACATATCGTCTTTAATTATTATTAAATTGTACCTTTGTTATTTAATTAAATCGATTGTTGTGATAACTTAGACTGATACTTTAACTCATTACTAAACGAATTTGTGGTATACTACAATCTCGCAATTCTGAGTTAGACCTAACGTCTTTATTTTTATCAAATTCTACCTCAATGTCTGGTCATTTATAAATCACTTTGGCAAGCAACTCAACTTTTAAGATAGAAATATTAAATTGTAAATTTTTATAAAGTTGTTTAATCTTTGAAACTACGAGTCTGATATAAAAGATCTGGGACCCGTTATAAACAATTCAGTTGCATTAGCCGTTTACACTAATGCCGTAAATGTTGGTAAGTGATACATACTTATTTACTCCGTCTTTCAAAACTAAATTTTATTGTTACGTCATTGAATTCTTTAGCTGTAAATTTAAGCTAACGTTATTATTTAAATTGTGTAATATGTTTAAGCATTTTCAGTTTGCTTTGTAATGATATTAACATTTCATTTTATTATTTTAAAGCGGATGTTGTAAACTGTTTTACGCAGTTTTTGTGACGTTTTTCCAGTATTAAAAACAAACAATTTTTTTATTTAAAAGACTTAATTTCATTTCAATGCGTATGTATTTGCGATTGTCTTTCAAATACGCGTTAGTCGCTTAATTAGTGAATTAGTTATTCCGCGTTACGATCAAGTTACGAATAAAGTCAAAGTTAATTTCTAGTTTCGAGAATCAAAAAAGCGTCTATATCGCGAAGTTGATGTTAGTATTTATATTACTTTAGGATTGTTGATACTTTTTATAGATTTTATTTGTGTCGTGATTTAATTTTTTTTTTCTTCAGAACTAAGCATTCTTATTGAAATTAAAGTAAATTGCATTTATTCAAAGTGTGTTTTATTCATAACTTAGGATAAAGTTTTGTAACTTATATTGTTAGCATAATATTTACTACTCGTATTAGAGCAGTATATTATATAGTAGTGTATTTTAGTATTTATACATTAACTGTAACCTAATTTTGTTTAAAAAACTATAATTAAAATATTTAAATTAGTTTTAACTAAATAAAATACGCAAAACGAAAAATTTGAATGTTAGAAAGTAACAAGATATTTATTTAGAACAGCATTAATAGTATTATAATAACTAGTTTAAACTAAGAGCATTTATTAAACTTTTAAAATTAGAATAACACTATTATTTTGAAAGGTTAACTAGGCTTTTCGTGATTCTATAAATATAGCTACTAAGCATTATAGCTTTTTTGTTTTATTAGCAGTTAACACTGAAAATTTATAGGAATTTTGTAAGCTTTGTTGTTTTTATCAAGAATATATTCTGAACAGTTTTTTACTTTTTTTTTATGAGTTATAAATCTTTCGTATCATATTTTTATTAATTGCGTATTTTCTATATTTGTTCTTTTTTTAATCTTAGTTTATTGAAATCGTTATAAAAAATTGTTTTTGTTTAATAAGTTGTCGAAAATCATTATCCTACATGCAACTAAATCCCTGAGTTTTGATAAGCTAAAAATAGTACTAAATTTAACAAATAGGTTTTCTGTAAATCAGTTAACCCAAGAACTTTAAATTGATTTGAATATTATATTTTAGGGGCTTAAAAAATAATTTTTAGAAGCAAAATGTTAAAGTTTTCTATAACTATTAGGTTTTAGTTTTTTTTGTGAATTAAAACAAATACAGTTAGATTTGCAAACTAAAAATAGACAACTAATCATTTTCAAGACTTCATTTTCAAAAGAGTTATGTTATTATAAGTTAGATCAATGAATTTAATTATGTGACTGTAAATTTCTATGATTCATTTAAAATATTTTTTCTTTTCAATGACTACATACTTTGGGTTCTATCAAAAAGCCTTTTTTATTTTCCTTTAGTAATAATATTCACCTTAATGTTGTGAACCTTTATCAAATAACTCAGCTTTAAAGATAGAAACATATAATGTCAATCAAGTTTTGATTAGTTTATAAAGATGTTATAGATAGTATTCGTATTAAAAGTCTGATATAAAAGATCTATGACTTGTTATAAACAAATTATTGCCGAGATTTACCAAGTGTGAAAATTATAAAAGCCAACTTATTTATTTACTCCCACTTTAGTCAATAAACTTCAAATAAATTGTTACGTCACTAAGTTTTAAAGGTGCAATTCTAACTTGATGCTAAAATTTTTATTGTGTAATACTGCTTTGCTATATCACTTTGTTTTATGAAAATATGCGACATTTCTTGAGTTATTTTAAACATATATTAATTAAACTTGTATACAAGAACTAATAAAAAAAATAAAAATTGTAATAGTAATAATTAAAGTCTCTATAAACTTTCATTAAAGTATGGTTTGAACTTCAGTTGAAGTACTGTTCAATGTGTAGATTGTCAGTTTAATTTTGTTATTACAAGTCTAAAGCTATTCTATCTTTTGTTGTACTAACCAAAAACTTGTTTATAATTTTTGAATACTATAACCTAAAAACTGAAAATATGCTCTAAAAGAAAGTATAGGTGTTTGATAAACTGTTATTATAAAAAATTTACTTAAGATTTAAAATTAATTGAGTGTTAAAAATTTAATTCTACTCAAGTAAAATTTTACTTTTTTTAAATAAACGTATATTAACAATTTAAACAGTTTGGTTTATATTACACTAAAAAAATAACTGAATAAACAATAAATTTTTAAATATCAATTTATAGCTTTTTTTCAAATGTTTTAACCATAGTTAATTACTAATAGCCTTCTAAGTTTCACTGGTGTAACTTCAAATCAAAACTTTTAGACAAACTAATTAAAACCTCTACAAAAATAAATTTAAATAACGACTTATCTGTAAACAGTAAGATAAAAAGCAGTTTTTACATATTTTATAATTTTTAGTTATTTCGTTGTAATATTAAGTGAGAAGTCTTATAAAAGTATTGCGTTTCAAACAAAAAAAAAATAAAATTAACTTGTTACAGTCGTATAAGTAGCACGCTAATAAAGTTAGTGACGTAACAGCTCATTCAAAATCAATTACCGAGTTTTAAGTGATCACATTATTAGGCTTCTGTTGTAATTTTAAAGACTTGCTTAGTATTCATTACGCGGTACTTTTTTTTAACGAGTCATAGATCTTATATTTCAAACTCGTATATTTAGAAGTTCAACATATTTTTTGTATGTTTTTGATATAAAAACTTTTGTAATGTTCTCAAACAAATTTGCATGTTGTTACCAAGGCCAAGTTTAACTGAACAAAATTTAATTCGTTTGTTTAGTTAATTTTATTTACTTATCGTAACATGTAAAGATGTAAAGAAAAATTTAACCTGACTCATATAGTTCTACATGTTTAAGAAAAAATTATAAGTTTTGAAAAGTTTTTATAAATAATGTTTAATCGAATAAAACAAAATCATTTTTTTTACTTGTTACAGAAGTTTTTTTAAAAATCATAATAATTAGATTGACTTAACTGTTAAAACAAAACAATAATCGTTTTTTCATTTAAACACTATGTTTTAATTAGGTACATATTATGGTCATTAAGTTTCTAGTTATAGTAGAAATAAGTTTGATCATTGTTGATGAGTTTTTAAACTATAAACTGTAAATACTGTAAACAACTTATGCGTATAAAAATATGTGACCTTAAATTGTAAAAATCAGTTAGTGTTTAAAACTTATTTTTTTTTAATAAAAGTAATTTAAAACGAGATCTAGAAAAGTTTTGAAACATTGTTTAATTTAAATTAACAAAAACAAACCTGTTAATTAAATTTATTGCAACTCAAATACCACAGTTTAAAAAAAATCAACTTTATATTGTTTTTTTTTTGTTATTCGTAAACATGAATATTATGTACTTTAAAGATGTTTTTTAAAAACTAAATTTGTTTTATAATTTCACTAAAAGTTAATAAAACTATAAATAAGGCTAGTGCTAAACAAAAATAAATATTAACTTCATTTACGGCAGACTCAAGTCAATAAACATTAAAGTATTTTATATTCTTTCAAAATTTTGTTATTTATAAATAGAACTAATAATTTCTAATTTTATGAGATCATCGCGTAAGCGAAAAACAATTGTAAAGCAATAAACTCTTTAGAACTTTTGTTTTATTTACATCAAGGCTCCTTAAATGTGAAGCACTCTAGAAATTTATTGTTCAAATGCCAATATAATAGCTTCTAATATAAGCAAATGATCAAATATTACATATGTGTTCAGCTAAGTGTGTATATTATGAATCTCAACTTAAAGTTGTTTACTTTGAAAAGCAAAATTACAAATGAAAAAAGTTTCTAATTGCTATAAGTCATTGTCAGTTTTGTCTCTTAATAAAGTATTCGTATTATTTTAATAAACTGCTTGTAGAGTATTTATTTTGTCCTGAAAAGTTTATACATTAAACAATTTTTCCAGTTTATTTTACCAAATTTTAATTACTTCAATAAACTAGTTTTATTTTTTATGTAATAAAAATACACCTTAAAAACTAAATTTCATTAAATTTTACATCACCGTTTTGTTAATCATGAGCTTTATAGGAAGCAACTTAATTTTGAAGATAAACATATAAAATTTTAAAAATTATAAAAAATATTTGAGTTGTGAAATTACGAGTCTGATATAAAAGATCTAGGACTCGTTAAAACTAATTAGCATATCGTTTTTGCAAGATCGCACTTCGTTTTGTAAAATTTAGTAATTAATAAATTCATTTCTACTGTTACTTTTAAAACTAAATTTTGTTGTTACGTCACTGAATTCTTTAGCTGTAAATTTAAGCTAACGTTATTTTTTAAATTTTGTAATATGTTTAAGCCTTTTCAGTTTGCTTTACAAATATACACCAATTTCTCAAGGTAATTACATATTACATTAAAAGAAAAATATTCTTAATTTGCTATATTAATATTTTGTGATTACTTACATTGTAAGTTTTGAAAGTATATTTAAAAAAACATATATTAATTTAATTTCTAGCGAAGCAGTTTAATATAAAACATATTTATTTTTTTGTTGTTAATAAAAAGGAATATTAAATATTCTAAAGATGATTCTTAAAAATATAACTTGGTTTATAATTCATCTTAAAATTAATAAAACTATTAAGTTAATGTTAAAAAACAGTCATTAGTTTCATTTACAGCAGACTCAAGTCAACAAACATTAAAATTGTTTTATATTCATTCGAAATTTTGTAATAAATAAATAAGAATACTTATTTTTAATGCAAGTAAATATTTAAATGTTACTTATGCGTACAGCTAAGAATGTATGCTATATAAACAAATATCAACTTATTAGTGTTCACAGTTTTACTTTTGAAAGGCATAATATTAAACAAACAAAGTTTCTAGTAGTAATACGTCGTTGTCAGTTTCGTCTTTCAATAAAGTATACGTTAATTTTGATAAAGTGTTTTTAGAGTATCTATTTTGTTCTACAAAGTTTATATATTAAGCAATTTTACAAACTATTTTACTTAGCCTAATCTCTTTGATAAACTAGTGTTATTTTAGTAATAAAAAAACAAAACTTCAAGTAAACCGTTATCTGTAAAAATATTGAGAAATATCGTTAAGCTTGTTTTAGTTCAAGTTACAAGGCTTTATGGTTCACGCAACACTTGAGTTTTAGACCTTTGCCGCAGATTAGGCGCCAAAATAAATTAATGACGTAATAATTGATTTGAGTTTAATTTACCGTGATATAAGCAAACGAGTTAGTTTTTTAATAAGTTAGTTTTTTTTACAAAATGTTTTACAAAAATATTAAAATTACACTAAAAAAAGTAAATAATTTTTGTTTTAAAAATGTTTAAAAATATTTCTGTAAGAAAATTATATTAGTTTCTTAACGTATAGTTTATGATTTTAAGTTTGAGTAATAAGGTTCTTAGCCAAGTTTTATTAAAAGAGATTTAATTAGTTTGTTCAGAAACACTAGTTTTATTAACTTATTGTAACATGAACAGATGTCAAAAAAAATTTAACCTGACTCAACATTTTAGACATTATTTAAATAAAATTAGTAGATTAAAATTGTTTCAAAATTTAGTCGATTGAAACAAAAACATTTAAACTTGTTAGAACATTTTTATTTAAAAAAACAACATATTAAAGATATTTTTGAGCAAAATACATTTTTTCTTCACGAAAGAATGTGAAAATTTATCATATTTTGAAGCTATACAAAAACATTATTTGTAACATAAACTTTTGTACTACAAGCATTTTAGAATATAATTCCATTTATACAAAAAATTTCTGTTAAAATTTTTCTTATAACACCAACTATTGACCTATGTTTACTTTCACCATTAAGTAATAAAAACTATAGGTTCACTTTTAAATAATGTGTAAAAAAAAAGGTAAACATGATTTGTAAATTTTACTTAGTAAACAATTACATAAATTAGCAGCTATAAATTAAATTTTCTATTAATTTTTTTTTAATTTCTTAAGTAGAAGAAAGCTTGTTTTTCTTAGTTTTGTTAATTCATTGTTTTATATTAGTTGTAAAAACGCGGTTAAACTACTATTAAATTCTAATTAATACAAAATTTCTAAAAAAAGTATTGTAAGTTTTAACAGTCCGTAAAAGCAATTTATAAAGTAACAATTCATATGAGTTTTTGTTGAACGGATTATTAATTAATAGACAATGAGGCTTCTTTGCTTTAAGCAACTGTAAAACTAAATTCACTTTATTTTAAAACGAGTCATCGATCGTTTATATCAGACTCGTGCATTTGAATATTTATAAAATAAATAAACTTACGTTAACAATTGTTTTAAACTAGTTTTAGTTAAATTCATTATTAATTTATTTCTTAATCTAAATTCAACGGTTATTTTAATTTGATTTCCTTTAGTCTAAACGTATTTTAATTTTCATAAGATGAATAAGTTATTATATCTTTTACAGTTACATATCAGACAACTAAAAACTCAAACAAATATCTTTAAGTTAAAAATGATTATTAACATTCTTTTGAAACTTAATATGAAATGCTTTAGTAGAAAAAATAACAGTTGCATTACCGAAACTTTGCCACCAAAACATATTAATATCTTAAGTTAAGAAAGTATGTTGGTCATAAGTAGCTTTAGTACAAATCCATTTTATAAAATGCATAGGTCATAATTAAATAAAAAGAGCAGAATGAAAGCATTTTTCGAAATTAATTTAAAAATAATGAATAGGTATTTATCCGATAACTGTAATAAACTTATGTTTATACCATTTCGATGCATGATACCATATAAAACCATTTCGATGCATGAGACCTAAAAAATGCGACCTTGAAATTTTCGGCTGGTTTTTTTAACGTATGGTAATTATCACAAAAACACATTAAGTACAATTTAAGACAATTTGTAGAAAATTTACGAAGTGAATTCTTAACTTTAATTTTTTTTCATCTTTTGTAAGTTTTCTTTAATTTGCATTTTTTTTGAATGTATTTATTTACCTTTGACTTAGATTTCTTTTGTAAAAACTTTCAAAAGTATATGTTAATACTAAATAAATATATGACAATCTTGGTTAAAAACATTTCTTTATAAAGCTAATATTTTCTTGAGTCATTTTCAATTTACATAGTAGTTTATTTAATTTAATGTACAGTCTAATAGTAACTAAAATTAAAAACGACTAACAGATTAAAAAAAGAGACAAATTTACACTAAATTGTTTGCAAGGAAGGTAATCATTTTTTAGGTTTAAAAAATACCAAAATAAAATTAAGTATTTATAGCCGTTTGTCTTATCTTGTTAAATTTTAAATAACTAGAGTTAAAAACTTATAATCTTTGAATTTAACTGAATTGGTTAGAAAGTTTGTTTGATCGCGATAAATCAGCCATGTGTTATAGCTGTACAAACTGTTACTTTAGAGATCATTTTAATAACTAGTAGTAATTTTATTTATAAAAAATATTGTAATCCTCACATATCTCCTAACTTTTCTGCAACGTTATTAGTTATTAGTTTATAATGTTCCATTTTACTCACCATTTTAATCTTATTAATACAACCTATAAAAGGTGTTTTGTCTATTTCTTTATTTAAACTCTGTACTAATAACCGATATTAGTATACATTAAAACTTTCTGGTTTCTTCGATAGTAATTTTATGGTTCTTTAAATGTTTTAGTCGTTTTAACTTTGTAAACAAAAAACAAACATTATAAATTGTGAATATAAGTTATAACTTTTTACAAATAAACTTAATTAAACTTACTATACTATATTATACTTCATAAAAACTGTCAGAAACACCTCTTAATTTTTTTAAGCACTAATATAACCAGTGAAAAAATTCATAAGGTTTATTTTTTTATAATAGTAATTGAAACTTATTAGATGATTGTAAGTTATACTAATTAGATTTGTTTAATAATCAAAAAAGTGTTATAATATAAAATATTATTTGTCTAATGGTTAAGTACATGTTAATAATATATGTTTGTTAAGTTTTTTAAAATGATCTAAGATTTTACAGAAAATTTTATGAAATTAATTTTAAGCTATTGCTTTCAAACTTTAGATATAAGCTTATAAAAATTCAACATATAAAAGAAGGCATTACACATATGAAACCTTTTTGAAAAGTAACTCATACTTAAATAATTTAACATGGGGAATAAAAAAATTTAATACATATATCAGCTAACGAAAGTTAGCTGTACAAATTTCTCTGTAAGCAAAGGCAGTTTGTTAAAATAAAGCTAATATTTCTTCTACAAATAATTGAATAAAATTTGTGCTTGTTTTTAATTGTGACGTCATTTAGATACAAAAGTCATTAAAATCCAAACAATAAGTTTAAATAGTACAATTAGATATTCTTTAATCACTTTTTAATCACTTAACCTTAATTACATTAATTAAACTTTGAAATTGTTCACTTAATTTACTATTTTCAAATAACTTAAATGTATTATATATTTTATGCTTTATAAGTGAAATGTATCTAGAATAAAAGAAAATGTAAATTATGTGAAAAAAAGTACCATTAAGGTAATAAAGTTATTAAACTATTTTTTCAAATCAACAGATAGTAAAAAAAATTGAACTTAAACAAAAGTATTGTAGTTTAAACTAGAGTAATGTAATATTTATTATAGTTTAAACAGCTATTAAAAATATCTGAGTATGAAAATATTGAAGTAACTTTAAGGAAATACAACGATGAATATATATGAATTAAGAATAAGTATAGTTACTACTTTATTTTAATAATTAAACTAGGATTTTTACTTAGTAGCTTGATGTTTATTAATGAATATCACAAACTGTAGACTTTTCACACAGAATGAGGATTTAATTTAAAACTAATCAAAATACAAAAGAGTAAATAACTATTCTGATTGCTAAATTACAATTTATAAAGTCAAATATAAACTTTTTTTATATAAAAATTTACTTTTGGTTATTTCTATAAAATTAACTTAATATTTAACATACAAAAATACAAGATGTGAACATCGAAGTTTAAAACTGTTGATACGTCTTTTAGAAAGAGAGAAAAAAAAACATCAGCGAACGTAACTTGCTAAAAAAATAAACAATTGCTTACCAAAAGTGTTGTTATTAAAAAACATTTCTTAACTAGAAACATTTTATTCTAAGTTTTCTGTTATCAAACGCAACATTTTAAAACTGTTTCTAACAGCTTAAATAATAATTTATAGAACTTTAAAACTACGCTTAAATTAAAAATGTTTAGTTGAAAAAATGTTAACATTTAAAATAACATAAAAATGCTTAAACTTTTATAAGTTATTATAAATAATTTTGCATTCTGAGCCTGATATCAAAATTTATCAAAACAATTTTATGCAGACTTGTTCTTACTATAAAGGATTTTTATCGTTTGAAATTTAGTTAAGAAATTAAAAAAAAAAAACAAGTTTCTAAATGCCAAGTGAAATTAAAATGTTAAAAAATATTTTAATACTAGAGTGACGTATGTAAATGTACTTAAACTTTTTTCTTAAGTTTTTGCACTATAAATAAAAAATATCTTTAATTATGATATAACAGTGTTTTCTTTTGAGTTTTTAGGCTTTGCAAACTTAAAGAAGTATATATAAGTAATGTCGAAAAACAAACAAGAACAATATCTAAGTTAAATATATATGAGGTAGAAACAAAAAAGAGTAAAAAAAATTTTAAAATAAGAGAACTTTGAAAACATTTTAATCATTTACTAACTTTAATACCTAAAATAAGTTGCAAAATCAGATGTTAAGTACTTAAATTAAAAGTAATGATAATAAAATACTTTAAAAAAAACCTTCTCGTTATACTAAATTATTAAGTACAGTTGACATAAATTGACATTATCTTGGGTTAAGAAGCTGAATACTTTATAACTGAAAAATATAATAAAGTTTAAAAAAAAAACACTTAGAAAAAGTTTAAAGTATAAAATTTAATATATTTTAACTACAGTTATGAAAAATCGCTTAGCATTTTTAAAAACTAAAAGTAATAGCTAAATATTAATGGTAAAACTAACGAAAACTATAAAATTTAAGTATAGGTACATAGATAATAAAAATATAGTAATTAATATTTTATCATTTGAGATTTTTTATCAAAATTATATAAAAAGTTTTTATTACTAGTTGTTTAGTGTATTTGAATTATACTGTTTAAATTTTAATAGAGTATTGTTGTTGCTAAGTTTTTGTTTAATGCTAATAGTCATTATTTCTAAGTTAGTAACGCGTTTTTTATTTTTTAATAGGTTTTAATTGAAATACTTTATAGTGCTATTGACTACTTTATTAAACATGTAAAAAATAAGAATGTGCTTTGATATTGATTCAGCCAACTGAAATAGCTGTAAAAAATATGGTTTGGAAATCTCGTGTCGATATAAAATTTATTATCAAATACATATAAAACTATGTTTCTATAAAAAGTTTAAAAGTTTTTGTAACGTCAATAGTAAATTTGATACTCAAAAACTAGTAGTATAATTTACTAATATCTTGCAATTATTGTTGTGTATGTTTGCTCTATTCAAATTGTTACAATTTTTATGTTTTTTAAGTGCTTAAATATGATACTCTTAGTATTAATAAATGTAAATGTTTAAATATACAATATGCAATAAGTAAATGTAGGCACTATAAAGCTCTTACTTATTTATTAAATCAATCTTCAGTCACTATGAGTGTTGATTGAAAATGAGTAGTTTTTTCAAAATAATATTTTTAATGTTTACTTATTAGAACAAATTTTATTAAAAAAACGTATCTTTATAGTTTATTAAACGAAAAAATACTTTTTCCTATGACTAAATGCACGAAATAAACTTTTGATTATTTTCAAAACGGAAACAGCCTTATTAAGGACATTGTTGTTTAGTTAGAATTATTTGTTTGCAAAACATTCTTATATTTTCGGTTTTTTGTACATCTTTTTTTTTGACTTTTTGTCCAGGTCAGGTATAAATTGTTTTTAGTATTTTTTTTACAACTATATGTTACTACACTCATTTAAAAACACAAGAAAAGATGATTTAATTTTTAAGATACAGTAACCTCTCTTGTCTTTACGCACTTGTGACGTTACGCACTCTCGTTTAATACGCATTTTAGAATTCTTAAAAATAAAAATAAAACTATTTTATTTAATATTGCAGAAATTAGGTTTATTGTATATTTTAATCTAAAATATGTTTTTAAATGCTAACTAACTTCTCTATATCTTACGAATTTGTAAACTTATGTTCCTTGAATAATTGATAAACATTTAGTTTTTACCTCAGTATATCAGAAATTTTGTTAACAATAAGAAATTAATAAAAAATCTGAAAGTAATATGACTGTTTTAAATAATGAAAGTATAATGAAATAATGAGAGTTTAAAACACAAATAAATAATACATAAATAATTATAAATTGAATTTGCTAAGTAGAATATAATATAAATGTTAAGTATCATATAAGTCACATATATATATAAAGATAAATCTATTTGTTATTAAAATAAGTAAAATTTTTCTATAAGTATTACTATTTTGTATGAATTTTAATCTTTTCTTTTTAAATATATTTATAGTTTTATCTTATGTAAACAAGTTTTTAAAGGTGAGAAAGTCCTTAGTCTGTAATTAACTAGAATCAATATCAAAAAACAGATATTATAGAAAGTATGTTTGGTACCTTTCGTATCTTTACAATCTCTCGTATCTTTACGCATTTTATCTGTGGACACATTGTGCGTAAATAAGCGAGAGGTTACTGTACAAAACTTCATCTTAAGAAAATCTTTTAACATTTTACCAAAAAAGCATGAATTAGGAGTAGTTGTATCATATATTTTTTGAAAAAATTGAGCACTTAAAGAAACTTTGGAAGGTAAGCTTAATAGTAAAAATTTATTAACGAATTTCAGCTAACTAGAATAGCTGTGAAAACTCCTTTGCATGAAACCAGCTTACTGATTAAGTAAAGTTATAATTATACTAAAACTGTACGTCTCACTAAACGTTTTACGTCAATAAATATTAGTTAATTAGTTGAAATTTTTAAATTTTTTAAAAACAACAAACTTTTCTATTATGACTTAATATCTTTTGGAAGATAGCATGCCTAGAGTTCTTTGACTATCATGTACTTTTATAAATATAGTATATAATTACTGTAGTACCACAGTTTCTTAGTTTTTAAAGTTGATGATTATAAAGGTTTTCGTATTAAATTCTTATAAAATTTTAATACGTTGTTTACACGTGTTGAACTATAACCTATTAACTGTTTTGTTTAACTTGCAGAAATAATAACTCTATTTTGGTAATTAATCAGCTAACAAGAAATAGCTGTTAAAACTTTGATACTGAAAGTCCCCGAAACTATAAATTTTATTTTAAATCTATACTAAAGTTTATTTTCTTGAAAATATTTGAAAAGCTGTGTGACGTCAATAATCAGCTTATGTAATATTAATTTATTAAAACTAGATAATATGTTAAGTTTTTATCTCGAAAACTACTTAGATTATTAGTTGACTTTTATTTAAAAATTGAAACAAAAACACCGATAAACAATATAAAAAAACATAGTTGAGTTTAAAAATACTATTTAAGTACTAGAATTAGATGTTCCTGTTTTTGAAACGATTAAAATTAAAAATAAGTTTAAAGATTTAAAACAACTTTGTTTACAAATTTTTTAGTTTTTTCAAACTAAATTAAGTTAAACCAAAATTAGACAAAATAACTTTTTGACAACTTTTTTTAGTTTTGTCAAACTTACTTAAATTTAATTAGAATATTTTACCGGTTTTTGGCAGTTGCCAAGACAAAGAAATGTTAGTGCTTTTTGAAGCTACGCTTAGTTGCTTAACTTGTAAAATACTACTTTTACTATAAAGCTATTCATAAAATGTAACTAAAATTTTTTTGTTTTACTTTATTGTTTTAAAGTGAAGTTTTTGTTATACTTTTTAAAGTTTTATTTGTTGTTATAAACTTGACGATTAATTCTAAAACTCATATTAACTTACATTGTGAAAATAAGAAAAAATTACAAATAACTACTGTTATACAACAAAAACTTAAAACAGACAAAAAAATATGTTTTTGTTATTATTATGTCTATATAGTTTTTTATTGTCTGTTATGTATTAGCTTATATACTATTAATATTTTTTTTTTAAGTGATTTAACTAAAATTAAACAGTAAGTTCTATTTATGATGAGCACTGGGGCGTATGAATACATATATTATAATACAATGATATTATAAAGATATTTAACGGTTATCTATCATACTATTGCCAACATCAGTATCATACCTTGATACTTGATATATATAGTTTTTTTTTGTTAAAGAAATTCTTTGAAAAATAAAAAAGAACAATAAAAATAAATAGAGTTTGTTATGTAATTATAAAAAAACTTAATATAGTATGTTTTAAATCCAGTTTAGTATAGTAAAAAAATAGAGTTATATAAATACTTGTTAGACAAAATAAAATCATTTTCAACAGAAGATAGTAAGCTCATGAAACCAATTGGAAGTTAAAGATAAATAAGACTAAAAAAATATTAAGGACTAAAAAACTAACAAAACTTAAAAGTATTAATAAACTAAATAAGATCAGTAATTATTTTTCTAACATGGAATATTCTGCATCAAAGATAGCAAAACTCAACTGATGACTATGTGTCAGACACAAGTAAATTGTTTAATAGTTTAAAACAGCGTAAAACAGTTCAACCATTAAGTTAATGTAAACTGCAAAAATGTAAGATATCCAATGACCTGACTAGTGTTTTTAAAAAAACGTAAGATGTTTGAAAATTTTCTAATAAAATTCGACTAAATTGTTTTGTTGTATTCAGTCATTATTAATTAAATTTATATGCAAATGAGATGTTAATGTTAATGAATGTTTTTGTATTAAAACAATTCAGAATATAGTTAAGTTATAAAGTAAAACGTTATATTATAAACATAAGTTTAAAATAAATTAAAAAGAAATTAGAACAGTATATGGTGACTTTGATTTTTTTTTAAATTATTAGTTACTATTGACACAATATAAAAAATAAACTAGTATTTGATGTTGTACTTTTGTATAAAATTAAAGCATTTGTTAAAAAAAGGAAATCATCAAAATCATATATAGCTATTGAAGTTAGCTGAACATCATTAAAAGGATAAGATAAAAAGTTTAATACGTTTTTACAAACTTTCTTACTTGTTTTTATTATTAGTGCTCAAAGATTTATCACTTCAATTCGAGTAAATGCATTAGTTATGATAAATTTCATAGATTTCATAGATTTATTTACTGTAAGCAAACATAAAAAACTAATTAAAAAAATATTTTTCTATTTTACTTAAGTCTATCACACATTCTGTTAAAAAAAAACTAAATTGTCAAACTATTTATATTGATTAAATTGAAAATATGATATTTATATTAAAAAACTTATAGTTATGATCGTAATTGAATTTTGTTATTAAAAACTTGAACTCATAGCAATAAATCATAAAACAGTTAAATGATTATTTAATCAGTGACATAATAACTTTTATAGTTTATTAAAGATTCGTTAAAGATCTCGTTCGTTAAAGGTTGTTTTCTTAAAAGCAAAATATTAAATCAGATAGTGATTATTTTAAAAAATGTTTAGGTGTTTAATGTAGCTAAACAAACTATTCGAAAAAGAAACGGAAATATTTTAATTTTCTTTATAATACATTACTTTTAGTATTTGTTAAGTTTTCCGTTATACGTAAACTAAAAGAGGTTAATGGTTTTAATCAATACTAAAAATATTTTTTTTAATATAATAATTTAAAGAGAAAAAGAATTAATGTTTAAAAAATTATTTTTTGTCAATTTTAAATGTCAAAAATAAAAGGTATTTATATTTTATTCTGTTATTTTTTTCTATTTAATTTTTTGTGGTTTATTTTTATAAAATTTATAGTTTAGAGATGTTAAAATTTTATAAACTACTTAAGAACTTAAATTTTACTTTTCATTTATCATACGTTTAAAATGAAGTTAATTAAACTACCTTAAATTTTTTTTTATGAAACTAGTTATTTGAAACTTTATTTATAAACTTTGTAAAAAAAACTAAATACTAATGTTTTGTAGTATATAAAAAAAATTATTCAGCCGCATAGGATCACGTTAATCAAATTACAAGTTGTAACACGCAAAAAAAAAGACTACAAATCAAGTATTTATACCTATTGTACATTTAAACTATTTGAATGTTTGTAAATTTACTTTGAATATTTATAAAATAAAACGACATGCAAAGTTTGTTGGATACTAAAATATTATCAGGCAAATGCAAGAAAAAATTGCATTGAGATAGTTGCTAAGTACATTTTAAATATTTAAACTAAGCACTGCTATGAATATAGGATAAAGTAAAATTGTAAAGTTATTGATATTTTGATATAAAACGAATGTTTTTCAAATTAGCAACTAAATTAATAATACAGTTTAATTAATATAATAATTAGTAAGAAAATATTAGTAATCTCATTATTTAACTTGTATTTTATTTCATTAAGCAAAAAAAATAAGTTAAATATATCGTTCTATCTCTGTGCATTATCAATTGATTAATAATTACATTTGTCATTAAATGTATAACATTTAGCTTATTACAAATATAAAGCTGTTTTTATTAAATACTTAGCATAATTTTAACTGTATGTTACCTATTCTAAGAAAAAAAAACATTTTGCTTCATTTTTTTCTCAAAAAAATTATAAACAATCGGTTGAACTTATGTATATAGTTTCTTTGCATATGAAATTAATACTTGGAAACTATTACAACCTAGTATAGTTATTAACTGTTGTACGCGGGTTAGTTTTTATAAATAATCATTAAAATTAATGTTTAAATGTATTAATTGTTAGTAAATGCATACTTGAATGCTAAGTATAAACTTAAGCTAATACTTTTCTTAACCTTAGACTTCAACATACTACTAGTTTTGGCAAAATTTGAATAACTAAAATCGTGTAAAAAAAAGTTATCTTTAATGTATATGCAACAAATCATGTAAAAAAAAGTTATCACTTGTATGAGTGCAACGAATCATATAAAAAAAATCATTTGATATTCATATGCGACAAATTGTGTAAAAATAATTATATGTTATGCATATTCGAAAAGTTATGTAAAAAAATTTATTTATTGTGTATATTCGACAAATCTGTAAAAAACGTTTTATTGTACATATATGCGACATTTATTATAAAAATTTTATCTGTTATTTATATGCGACGAATAATTTAAAAACCTTATCTGTTCTGTATATGCGAGAAAGCAATTGTTTTTATGACGTAATTCGCTGAAAAAAGCAAACTCTCGCTCACACAAACGTGTTCTTAATAAAATATTAATTTTTACCATTAACATTTTAATTTTAGCCTACGATTATCAAATAAAAATTTTAAAAGCTGTTTCAAACAGCTAAAGTTAATTTTCTTATCAACTGGAATAATAACACTTAAATTTAAATTTTTTTAGTACAACTAGACTGTAAAAATAAATGTTATTGAAATGCATAAAGTTTTATAAATTTTTATTAATAATTTTGCTGCTTAATCTGATAGCAAAGTTTAATTATAATATTTTTTGCATACCTGTTCTTACTAAAGAGGACTTTTATTATTTAAAATTAAATTGACAAAAAAAAAGCAAGACTTATATAAACAAAGTTTCTAAAAGTAAAGTAAAAAAATACTGCTAAAATTATTTTTATAAAAAAAAAGCTAAGATCGACATCATAAATAAATAAAGATTTCAACTATCAAAAAAATATGAGGTAAAAATTAAATTTTGTACGAAGCTCAGTGAAAAGGAATAAAAGCTTACTTAAAATTGTTATGTATATGCAACAAATAATGCAAAAAAAATTATCTGTTATGTAAATTCGATAAATTATGTAAAAAATTATCTGTTATGTATAAGCGACGAATCATGAAAAAAAGTTAATTGTTACGTATATGTGACAAATTATGTAGAAAGCTTATCTGTTGTGTATAAGCGACGAATCATATAAAAAATGTTATCTGTTATGTACATGCGACGATTTATATAAAAAAAGTTATCTGTTATGTATATGCGACGAATCATGTAAAAAAATTTATCTTTTATGTGTATGCGACAAATCATGTAAAAAAAATTATCTGTTATGTATATGCGACGAATTATGTAAAAAATATTATCGATTATGTATATGCGATAAATCATATAAAAAAATTATCTGTTATGTGTGTGCGAAAAATCATGTAAAAATAATTATCTGTTATGTATAAGCGACGAATTATGTAAAAAAAATTAACTGTTATGTATATTCGACAAATCATGTAAAAAAATTTATAATGTTGTCTATATGCGACGAATCATGTAAAAAAAGTTATCTGTTATGTATATGCGACAAATCATGTAAAAAAAGTTATCTGTTTTGTATAAGCGACGAAACATGTAAAATAAGTTATCTGTTATTTATATGCGACGAATCATATTAAAAAAGTTATCTGTTATGTATATGCGACGAATCATGCACAAAAATTATCTGTTATCAAATCATGTAAAAAAATGATCTGTTATATATATGCGACGAATTATGTAAAAAAGTTTTCTGTTATGTGTATGCGACGAATCATTTAAAAAAAGTTATCTGTTATGAATATGCGACGAATCATGTAAAAAAGTTATCTGTTATGAATATGAGACGAATCATGTAAAAAAAGTTATCTTTTATGTATATGCGACGAATTATAAAAAAAATAATCTGTTATGTATATGCGACGAATCATGTAAAAAAGTTTATCTGTTATGTATATGCGACGAATCATGTGAAAAAGTTATCTGTTATGTATATGCGACGATTTATATAAAAAAAGTTATCTGTTATGTATATGCGACGAATCATGTAAAAAAATTTATCTTTTATGTGTATGCGACAAATCATGTAAAAAAAGTTATCTGTTATGTATATGCGACGAATCATGTAAAAAAAATTATCTGTTATTTAGATGCGACTAATCATTTAAAAAAAATTATCTGTTATGTATATGTGACAAATCATGTAAAATAAATTATCTGTTATTTGGAGGTATTCTTGTTTTTTTTTCCTATTGATAACATTTAGCCTAATTACCTCTTAGCATGAAAAATAAAACAAATATCTTAACTTAATTTTTCTACAAAACTAAAATACTTAATAAATTTATGCTAGGTTTCGTTGATAGGAATTTACTGATGATTGCAGCTGCTTATTTACTGAGCTTAAATTTTTTTTTGAAATAAAAGTTTTATAGTAAAATTTATAGAACATAACACTTCTAGCTATTTTTAGAAGTTTTAAGTTATTTATCGATGTAAAAACATAAACAAATAAGATCATTATGTGGAAAACTTTTTATTGCTTTAAAAAAAGAGAATAAAAAGCGATTGTTTTTATTACGTAATTCGCTGAAAAAAGCAAAAACTCGGTTACACGAACGTGTTGTTAATAAATATTATTTATTACCATTAACATTGTTATTTTAGTTTACGATTATCGAATACAAAATTTTAAAAGCTGTTTCAAACAGCTAAAATTATTTTTCTTATCAACTGCAATCATTACATTTAAGTTTAAATCTTTTTAGTACAGCTAGACTGTAAAAATAAATTTTATTGAAATGCTTAGTGTTATATAAATTTTGCTTTCTTAATCTGATAACAAAGTTTAATAATAATATTTTTTGCAAACTTTTTCTTACTAATAAGGACTTTTATTATTTAAAATTAAATTGACAAAAAAAGACAAGCAAGACTTATAAAAACAAAGTTTCTAAACGCAAAGTGAAAAAAAACTACTAAAATATTTTTCGTAAAGGTTAAAAATCGTAAACCGAGTTCGAAGTCGTTAACAAATAAAGATTTTAACTATCGAACAGTTTGGAGTAAAAATTAAATTTAGTACGTAGCTCAGTTAAAAAGAAAAATTGCTTACTTAAACGCTTGATCACAAAAATGTAAAATTAAAAAAAATGAAACTTTACCTTTTTTGCTTCAAAAAATGTTTAAAACAGGTCAACGAAATTAGTTTTAACTTAAAAACCTATAAGTTAGTTAATAGCTCGTAATGAATTAGTATTTGCAAACATAGTTAAGTAAAAAAAAGTAAACGTCTAAA
This sequence comes from Thalia democratica, assembly GCF_965202585.1. NCBI lineage: Eukaryota > Metazoa > Chordata > Thaliacea > Salpida > Salpidae > Thalia > Thalia democratica. Next base: position 114,442,537 of record NC_139165.1, on the reverse strand, counting down.
GCTAAAACTACGTTTTTTATAAACTTATAAACGTGATAATAATATTATAACTAAATATTAATTCCTTTAGCATTAAAGTTACTTAACAAAAATAAAGTTTTGATCATACCACTTAGTTCAAAAGACCGTAAGCCCGTTGAAAACTATCTCTATATACTGAACTAATATTATGTATCAAAGTATTTTAATATTAAGTTTAAAGTAATTTTTAAATTTTTTTGTTTAAAGAAAAAAAACGACAGCTATTATAAGTTATAAACCTTAATAAATATAACAAAAACAACGGAGTTCTACTGTTAAAAATACTCAAGTCTTTTATCTGATACTTATAAACAAATACAAGCGTTAATTCTATCGTAAAACTAAGATGAAATAATGGTTATACTTCTTGTAGTAATAGGCTATGAAACATATTCCATTATAAAAATATCTGTGTTTAAAGTATATAATTTAATAAAATATGTCACTCTCAAAAACAGATATTATGATTAATACTTTAGAAACTATTGTTTTGTTTTCAACAAGTTGTTTATTATAAAATACAGTTTAATAATGATTTAAATTAACTTATAGTAAACAATTTTCTAGCACTCAGAATTCTTATGAAAGATTTGTCAAATCTAAAAAAAAAACATTAACATGGTTTAGTATTATGATAAGTTAATTAACTGCTACATTGTAACCAAAAAGTAACACAATTAATGCGAAGTAAAATCTAAACAAAACAATTATTTACGGGTTAATTAGCTACAAAGTCTTATAAAAAAATAATTATGATTTTTCAAATAATTTTTATACTCAAAGAAATTTTTTATTAACAGTTATTTAAATCAAATTGTGTTCTATTCTATTTTAATTGTTCTTATATTTTAAGTATAGTATGACTATATTATTCAGGCAATTGTCTTTTGCATAATATCATAAGTGTTATTGACTCTTAATCAAATAATAACAAATGGTGTAATCTTTTTATTTATTTATCTTATCATATCATTTTTATTAGCTAACTTATTTATCTGTTGTATTTCCGTAAAACTCATAAAAATTTTAAAAGAAAAACTTAGTTTTAAATTTAACTGAGGATATATTTTACTTAAACTATTATCAATGTCATACAATAAATACAGTATATATAAAATAGTGTTCATTTACAAAAAAAATTAACAACTAACATTTGATTTTTTTTTGTACAGTAAGCTAAAGAAGAAAATAAAAACAAACACAGATCTTTGTTTTTACAAACTAGTGATTATCTGAAACCAAAATCTTTGAAAAAAATTTAAAATAATTGATTAAAAGTTAAGATTAATGTTTAAAATAAATTTAAAAATACAAAATGTAAGTAACAGTTGTGTTAAATAATGACAATGAAATACTTTGTAACTAAAACAAAAGTTACTTTTGATATGCGCAATTTATTTTTTATTAAAGTAGTAAGACAAATATATTAGTATAAAGAAGACGTTTAAAAACGTCTTAATGCCTAGATTATCATGATTATAAGTTAAAAAATATATATTAAAGAAATAAAAAAAATATTATAAGAAAAAAAAAATGGTAGTCAACGTCAGAAACAAAAAGTAGTTTAAATTTCAAAATATAATTTTAAACTAGAGTTAAGTATTTTTAAAAATTCATAACAGTCTGTGTTTTGATAGAAAACTCAAAAACGTATAACTAGCCTACTTCATTACAATAATAAAGTAAAAAAATATTGAAATAGTCATCAAGCAAGACAATTAAAACACAAGTTTTTATTTAAATTGAAAATCGTAATATATAAACAAATAATTATTATACTTTAGCTAACTGGAATAGCTATACAAATTGCTGGGCATTTGATAAATAAATGGTTTAAAATGTTTACCTATTTATGAAACTAAATACTTTAAAAATTACGGCTTTAAACTTATGACGTCAATAATCGATCATGAAGATTATAGTATGAATTTACAAATGTTGTGTTATAAAAAATAATTTTTCATGATGCTTATTTTTAATTATTAGTTAAACACAAATACAACCACTGATTTTTTCTGTATTTATTAAGTAAAAATTGTTTTCAAAGTGATGTATGCAATGATATGTAAATTTTTTTTATGTAGTAATTAATTTATAATAAAAATATAAATTAAACAAACATTATTGAAAATAACAAACAAACTAAATATTTTTTTTTTATTCTAATCGTAGCAGCATCCAAAAATAAAAATTATACTTGTTTTATTTTTTATGAAGTTAAATATGTACTGAAGTACAGACTAGATCTAAATATCATTCTCAGATGTTTGAAAAAATAAATCTATTCTAGCTGTTTCTGTTAGAAAGAGCTTAACTATTATTTTTCAAAATTGTATTCTTCATTGTAGTTAGTATAGACTAACATTTCTTAAGTAGAATTTAGGAATTTTACTAAATAAAATAAAATGATATATTTTGTCGAAAAATATCTTCAGTTTTTAATGAAAACCATCATTCTGAGAAGTTTTAATTTATTTTTTACTTTTTATTTATCATACGTTTAAATTGAAGTTAATTAAACTACCTTAAAAATATTTTTTTATGAAACAAGTGTATACAACAAAATAGAAACTATTTATTTTAAATGTTATGTATAAACTTGGTAATAAAACTAAATACTAGTATTTTGTAGTAAATAAAAAAAAATTCAGCCGCATAGGACTGAAATTATATAAAATTACAAGTTATAACACGCAAAATAAAAGAATACAAAACAAATATTTATACATATTGTACATACAAATTATAAGAATGTTTAAAAATTTACTTTGTCGTTTTATAAAATAAAACATCATGCAAAGTTTGTTAGATACTGAAATATTATAAGGCAAATGCAAGAAAAATTTAAATTAAGATACTTGCTAAGTATATGTTAAATATCTAAACTAAGCACTGCTATGAATATAGGATAAAGTAAAGTTGTAAAGTTATTGATATTTTGGTATAAAATGAATGTTTTTCAAATTAACAACTATCTAAATAATAAAGTTTAATTAAAATAATAATTAGTAAGAAAATATACATCATCTTATAATTTAACTTGTATCTTATCTAGTTAAGCAAAAAATATAAGTTCAAAATATCGTTCTATCTCTGTGCATTATGAATTGATTTTAGTTACACTTGTCATTTAATGTATATTATTCAGTTTATTATAAATATAAAGCTGTTTTTATTAAAAACTTAGCTTTATTTCAACTGTATGTTACCTATTCTAAGAAAAAAAACTAACATTGTTGTAAACAATCGGTTGAACTTATGTATATAGTTTCTTTCATATGAAATTAATACTTGGTAACTTTTACAACCTAGTATATTTCTTAGCTGTTGTACGCGGGTTAGTTTTTATAAATAATCATTAAAATTAATGTTTAAATGTATTAATTGTTAGTAAATGCATACTTGAATGCTAAGTATAAACATAAGCTAATACTTTTCTTAACCTTAGACTTTAACATACTACTAGTTTTGGCAAAACTTGAATAACTAAAATCGTGTAAAAAAAAGTTATCTTTAATGTATATGCAACAAATCATGTAAAAAAAGGTTATCCGTTATGCATATGCGACAAATCATGTAAAAAAAGGTTATCCGTTATGTATATGCAACAAATCATGTAAAAAAAAAGTTATCACTTGTATGAGTGCAACGAATCATATAAAAAAAATCATTTTATATTCATATGCGACAAATTATGTAAAAAAAATTATATGTTATGCATATTTGAAAAGTTATGTAAAAAAATTTATATATTATGTATATTCAACAAATCTGTAAAAAACGTTTTATTGTACATATATGCGACATTTATTATAAAAATTTTATCTGTTATTTATATGCGACGAATAATTTAAAAACCTTATCTGTTCTGTATATGCGAGAAAGCAATTGTTTTTATGACGTAATTCGCTGAAAAAAGCAAACTCTCGCTCACACAAACGTGTTCTTAATAAAATATTAATTATTACCATTAACATTTTAATTTTAGCCTACGATTATCAAATAAAAATTTTAAAAGCTGTTTCAAACAGCTAAAGTTAATTTTCTTATCAACTGGAATAATAACACTTAAATTTAAATCTTTTTAGTACAACTAGACTGTAAAAATAAATGTTATTGAAATGCATAAAGTTTTATAAAATTTTATTAATAATTTTGCTTTCTTAATCTGATAGCAAAGTTTAATTATAATATTTTTTGCATACCTGTTCTTACTAAAGAGGACTTTTATTATTTGAAATTAATTTGACAAAAAAAAAAGCAAGACTTATATAAACAAAGTTTCTAAAAGTAAAGTAAAAAAATACTGCTAAAATTATTTTTATAAAAAAAAAAGCTAAGATCGACATCATAAATAAATAAAGATTTCAACTATCAAAAAAATATGAGGTAAAAATTAAATTTAGTACGAAGCTCAGTGAAAAGGAAAAATAGCTTACTTAAAATTGTTATGTATATGCAACAAATAATGCAAATAAATTTATCTGTTATGTAAATTCGATAAATTATGTAAAAAAATTATCTGTTATGAATAAGCGACGAATCATGTAAAAAAGTTATTTGTTACGTATATGTGACAAATTATGTAGAAAGCTTATCTGTTGTGTATAAGCGACGAATCATATAAAAAATGTTATCTGTTATGTACATGCGACGAATTATATAAAAAAAGTTATATGTTATGTATATGCGACGAATCTGTAAAAAACGTTTTATTGTACATATATGCGACATTTGTTATAAAAATTTTATCTGTTATTTGTATGCGACGAATAATTTAAAAAATTTTTTGTTATTTATATGCGACAAAGTTATTGTTTTTATGACGTAATTCGCTGAAAATAGCAAACTCTCGCTCACATAAACGTGTTCTTAATAAAATATTAATTTTTACAATTAACGTTTTAATTTTAACTTACGATTATCAAATACAAAATTTTAAAAGCTGTTTCAAACAGTTAAAATTAATTTTCGTATCAACTGGAATAAAAAAACTTAAATTTAAATCTTTATAGTATAGTTAGACTGTTAAAATAATAATATGCAAAATATTATTTAAATTCTTAATGTTTCATAAATTCTTATAAATAATTTTGCATTTTAATCTGATAACAAAGTCTAATTACAATAATTTTTTAAATACTTGTTCTTACTAAAGAGGACTTTTATTATTTAAAATTAAATTGACAAAAAAAAAAGCAAGACTTATATTAACAAAGTTTCTAAACGTAAAGTTAAACAATAGTGCTAAAATTATTTTTATATAAAATAAAAAATAAAGCTGAGATCGACGTTATAAACAAATAAAGATTTCAACTATCGAAAAGTTTGAAATAAATAAAATTTAGTACGAAGCTAAGTGGAAGGGAAAAATTGCTTACTTAAAATTGTTATGTATACGCCACGAGTCATGTAAAAAAATTATCTGTTATGTATATGCGACAAACTAAGTAAAAAAAATATATGTTATGAATTTTCGACAAACTATGTAAAAAAATTTATATGTTATGTAAATGCAACAAATCTGTAAAATAAGTTTCATTGTACATATATGCGATAATTAATATAAAATTTTTATCTGTTATGTATATGCGACGAAACATGTAAAAAAAGTTTTCTGTTGTGTATATGCGATTAATCATGTAAAATAAGGTTATCTGAAATGTGTATGCGACAAATAATGTAAAAAAATAAATCTGCTTTGTATATGCGACGAATCATGTAAAAAAAATTATCTGTTATGCATATGCGACGAATTATGTAAAAAAAATAATCTGTTATGTATATTCGACGATTAATGTAAAAAAAGTAATCTGTTAATATTTGCGACGAATCATGTAAAAAATTGTTTTCTGTTATGTATATGCGACAAATTAGTAAAAATTTATATGTTTTGTAAATGCGATAAATGTAATAAAAAAAGATATGCGTTATGATATGCAACAAATCATGTAAAAAATAAATATGTTATGTATATGCGACAAACTAGGTATTCTGGTTTTTGTTTTAATTGATAAAATTTAGCCTAATTACCTATTAGCATGAAAAAAAAAACAAATGTCTTAATCTTAACTTTTCTACAAAACTAAAATACTCAATAAGTTTATGTTAGGTGTTGATAATAGGAATTTTCTGATGAACGCAGCTACTTAATTAACTGAGCTTAAATTTATTTTTAAAATAATATTTTTATTGTAAAATTTATAGAAAACAACATTTTTAAGTATTTTTAGAAGTTTTAAATTATCTATCGATGTTAAAACATAAACAAATAAGACCATTATGTGGAAAACTTTTTATACTTCGGAAAAAAAGAGAGAAAGAAGCGATTGTTTTTATGACGTAATTAGCTAAAAAAAGTAAACTCTCGCTCACACATAGGTGTTCTTAATAAAATATTATTTATTAGCATTAACATTGTAATTTTAGCCTACGATTATCAGACACAAAATTTTGAAAGCTGTTTTAAACAGCTAAAATTAATTTTCGAAAAAAAAAAAATTGTAAGCTGAGATCGACGTCAAAAACAAATAAAAATTTTAACTATCGAACAGTATGGGGTAAAAATAAAATTCAATACCTAGCTCAGTAAAAGAGAAAAATTGCTTTCTTAAACGCTTAGTCACATAAACATAGCATTAAAAATCAACTGAGACTTAACTATTTTTGCTTTAAAAAAACTGTTTTAAATAGGTCAACGAAATTTATTTTAACTTAAAAATCTACGAGTTAGTTAATAGCTCGTAAATTAAATAGTACTTTCAATTATACTAAAGTGAATGCAAAAAAAAAGCGAACTTCTAAAAGTACGTTTTTTATAAACTTATAAACGTGATGATAATATTTAAACTAAATATTAATTCTATTAGCATTAAAGTTACTTACATATATATAAACTTTTGATCATACTACTCAGTTCATAAAACCCTAAGCCAGTTGAAAATTCTCTTTTTTGTAATTAAACTTTGTATTTACTAATGATTAACACTTACTATAAAGAAGACATTAAAAAAAGTCTTGGTACATAGATTATCATGTTTATAAGTAATAAAAATATATCAAGAAAGTTTTAAATTTATATAACAAAAATAAAAAAATGGTAGTCAACGTCAGAAACAATAAATAGCTGAAATTTTAAAATATAATTCTAAACTAGAGTTAAGTATTATTAAATATCCAAAACAGTCTGAGTATTGATAGAAAACTCAAAAACCTAAAACCAGCCTGCTTCATCACAATAACAAAGTGAAAATGTACTGAAATTGTCTATTCAGCAAGACTATTGAAACACAAGTTTTTATTTAAATTGAATATTGTAATATATAAACAAATAATTAATTATACTTTAGCTAACTGGAATAGCTATACAAAATGCTGGGCTTTCGACAAATAATTGGTTTAAAATTTTTACTTATTTATTAAACTAAGTACTTTAAAAATTATGACTTTAAACTTATAACGTCAATCATCGATCATTAAGATTTTAATATGAATTCGTTTCTCACAAATGTTTTGTTTAAAAAAAATATTTTTTCCTGATGCTTATTTTTGATTATTAGTTTAACACAAATACAAACACTAATTTTTTTGTATTTATTAAGTATAAATTGTTTTCAGAATGATGTGTAATCTTTTTAATGTAGTATATAATTGTTTTATAATAAAAATATAAGTTATACAAACGTTATTGAAATCAACAAAAGAAACAGCTAGAATAGATTAATTTTTTTTAAATATTTGAGCATGATACTTAGATTTACTCAATTACTTTTAATACTATAAGACATATTTAATTCATAGAAAATAAAATAATTAGGTTTTTAATTTTTGGATGCTGCTACGATTAGACTTTAAAAGAAAATATTGAGTTTGTTTGTTGATTTCAATAACGTTCGTATAGTTTATATTTTTGTTATAAAACAACTAAGTACTACATTAAAAAAATTACATATTATTGAATACATCATTTTAAAAACAATTTATACTTAATAAATGCAAAAAAAAATCAGTGGTTGTATTTGTGTTTAACTAATAATTTAAAATAAGCATCATGAAAAAATATTTTTTATAACACAACATTTGTAAATTCATACTATAATCTTAATGATCGATTGTTGACGTAATAAGTTTAATGTCATAATTTTTAAAGTATTTAGTTTCATAAATAAGTAAACATTTTAAATTAATTACTTGTACAAGGTCCAACATTTTGTATAGCTATTCCAGTTAGCTAAAGTATAATTAATTATTTGTTTATATAATACGATGTTCAATTTCAAATAAAAACTTGTGTTTTAATAGTCTTGCTTGAATATGACAGTTTTAATATATTCTTCATTATTGTTATAAAGTAAGCTAGTTTTAGTTTTTTGAGATTTCTATTAAAACACATAATGTTTTGGATTTTTTTTAATACCTAACTTTTGTTTATAACTATTTTTTAAATTTAATTTAGTTTTTGTTTTTGACGTTGACTACCATTTTTTTAATTTTTTTCTTATAATATTTTTTTAATTTCTTTAATATATATTTTTTACTTATAATCATGATAATCTAGGCACTAAGTCGTTTTTAAATGTCTTTTTTATACTAATAAATTAGTCTTACTACTTTTATAAAAAATAAATTGCACTTCTTTAAAGTAACTTTTGTTTTAGTTACACAGTATTTCATTGTCATTATTTAACACAACTGTTACTTACATTTTGTTTTTTTAATTTATTTTAAACATTATAACTAGCTTAAAATCAATTATTTGAACTTTTTTTTAAAGATTTTAGTTTCAGATAATCACTGATTTGTAAAAACAAAGATCTCTGTTTATTTTTATTTTCTTCTTTAGCTCACTGTACAAAAAAAATCAAATGCTAGTTATTTATTTTTTTTGTAAATGAACAGCATTTTAGATACACTATACTTATTGTATGACATTGAGAATAATTTAAGTAAAATATATCCTTGGTTAAATTTAAAACTAAGTTTTTCATTTAAAACTTTTATGAATTTTACGGAAAAACAACAAATAAATAAGTTAGCTAATATAAATAATATGATGAAAAAAAAAAAGATTAGGCCATTTGTTATTACATGATTAAGATTCAATAACACTTATGATATTATGCGAAAGACAATTGCTTGAATAATATAGTCATACTTTACTTAAAATATAATAACAATAAAAATATAATAGAACACAATTCAATTTAAATAACCATTAATAAAAAAATCTTTGATATAAAAAAAATTATTTGAAAAATTTTAATTTTTTTTTTTATAAGACTTTTTAGCTAATTAACCCGTAAATAATTGTTTTGTTTAGAATTTACTTCGCATTAATTATGTTACTTTTTGGTTACAATGTAGCAGTAAATTAACTTATTATAATACTAAACCTTTGTTAACGTTTTTTTATTACATTTGACAAATCATTCATAAGAATTTTGAGTGTTTGAAAATTGTTTACTATAAGTTAATTTAAATCATTATTGAACTGTATTTTATAATAACGATATTGTTAAAACAAAAAAATAGTTCTAAAGTATTAATCATAATAAGTGTTTTTGCGAGTCTCATATTTTTACAAACTATATGCTTCGAAAACAATTTTTTTTATATAATGGAATGTGTTTCATAGCCTTAAACTACAATTAGTATAAACATTATTTCCTCTTAGTTTTAAAATAGGATTAACGTTTTTATTTGTTTATAAGTATCAGATATAAGACTTGAGTATTTTAAAAAGTAGAACTCTGTTGTTTTTGTCATATTTATTATGGTTTATAACTTATAATAGCTGTCGTTTTTTCTTTCTTTAAACAAACTAATTTAAAAATTACTTCAAACTAAGTATTAGATACTTTGATACATAATATTAGTTCAGTATGTAGAGATACTTTTCAACGGGTTTAAGGTCTTATGAAATAATTAGTATGGTTAAAACTTTATTTTTTCAAATAACTTTAATGCTAAAGGAATAATTATTTAGTTATAATATTATTTTACCTTATATAAGTTTTTAAAAAAACGTAGTTTTAGATTTAGACTTACACTTTTTTTTTTACTTAACTATGTTTGCAAATACTAACTAATTTACTAGCTATTAACTAACTCGTAGAACTTTAAGTTTAAATAAATTTTGTTGCCCTGTTTTAAACATTTTTCGAAGCATAAATGGTTAAGTTTAAGTTTTTTTAATTTTATATTTTGTGATCGTTTTTGAAGCGTTTAAGTAAGCAATGTTTCACTTTTACTGAGCTACGTACTAAATTTAATTTTTACTTTAAACTGTTCGATAGTTGAAATTTTATTTGTTTATTTTTTCGATCTCAGCTTACAATTTTTTATGTTTACGAAAAATAATTTTAGCAGTTTTTTTTTCACTTAGCGTTTAGAAACTTTGTTTATATAAATCTTGCTAGTTTATTTTTTGACAAATTAATTTAAAAAATAAAAGTCCTTTTCAGTAAGAAAAAGAGTTCAAAAAATATTATAATTAGACTTTGTTATCAGATTAAGAAAGCAATATTATTTATAAGAATTTATAAAACTTTTAGCATTTCAATAATATTTTGGATATTATTCTTTTTACAGTCTAGCTGTACTAAAAAAATCTAAGCATAAATTTAATTATTCCAGTTGATTAAAAAATTAATTTTAGCTGTTTTTACAGCTTTTAAAATTGTTTATTTAATAATCGTAAGTTAAAATTGAAATGTTAATAGTAAAACTAATATTTCATTAAGAACACGTTTGTGTGAGCGACAGTTTGCTTTTTTCAGCGAATTACGTCATAAAAACTATTGCTTTCTCGCATATACAGAACCGATAACTTTTTTAAGTTATTCGTCGCATGTAAATAACAGATAAAATTTTTATAAAAAATGTCGCATATATGTACAATAAAACGTTTTTTACAGGTTTGTCGAATATACATAACATATAATTTTTTTTACATAACTTTTCGAATATACATAACATATAATTTTTTTTTACATAATTTGTCGCATATGCATATCAAATGATTTTTTAATATGATTTGTTGCATATACATTAAATAATTTTTTTTTACACGATTTTAGTTAGTCAAATTTTGCCAAAACTAGTAGTATATAAAAGTCTAAAATTTAACAAAAATATTAGCTTATGTTTATACTTAGCATTGAAGTATGCATTTACAAACAAATAATACATTTAAAGATTAAATTTCATGATATGTTTATAAAAACTTACCCGCGTACAACAGCTAAGAAATATACTAAAAATTTTCCAAGTATTAATTTCATATAAAAAGAAACTATATACATAAGTTCAACCGGTTTTTTAGAATTTTTTTTGAGAAAAAAATGAAGCAAAATGTTTTTTTTTTTTTAATAGATAACATACAGTTGAAATTATGCTAAGTATTTAATAAAAACAGCTTTATATTTATAATAAGCTAAATATTATACATTTAATGACAAGTTTAATTATTAATCAATTAATAATGCACAGAGATAGAACGATATACTAAACTTATATTTTTTGCTTGTTTAGATAAAATACAAGTTAATTAATGAGATTATGAATATTTTCTTACTAATTATTATATTAATTAAACTGTATTATTAAGTTAGTTGTTAATTTGAAAAACATTCATTTTCTATCAAAATATCAATAACTTTACAACTTTACTTTATCCTATATTCATAGCAGTGCTTAGTTTAAATATTTAAAATGTACTAAGCAACTATCTCAATGCAATTTTTTCTTGCATTTGCCTGATAACATTTTAGTATCCAACAAACTTTGCATGTTGTTTTATTTTATAAAAAGACAAAGTAAATTTATAAAAAAATAGAAAATTTGAATGTACAATAGGTATAAATACTTGTTTTATAGTCTTTTTTTTGCGTGTTATAACTTCTAATTTGATTAATAAACATAATTTTCACCTATGCGGCTGAATATTTTTTTATAAACTACAAAATACTAGTATTTAGTTTTATTACCAAGTTTATAAATTACGTTTCAATTAAATAATTTTAATTTTGTTGTATAGACTTGTTTCATAAAAAAATAATTTAAGGTAGTTTAATTAACTCTACTTAAAACGTATGATAAATGAAAAGTAAAAATTAAGTTCTTAAGTAGTTTATAAAATTTTAACATCCTTAAAGTCTAAATTTTATAAAAAAAAAAAACCACAAAAAAGAAATAAAAAAAAAACAGAAAATAATATAAAAAACCTTTGATTTTTAAGATTTTAAATTGACAAATAAGAATTTTTTAAACATTAATTCTTTTTATTTTACAAGTATTATATTTAAAGAAATATATTTATTATTCATTAAAACCATTAACCACCTTTAGTTTACGTATAACGGAAAACTTAACAAATACTAAAAGTAATGTATTGTAAAAAATTTAAAATATTTCTGTTTCTTTTTCGAATAATTTGTTTGGCAACATTAAACAGCTAAACATTTTAAAAAATTATCACTATCTGATTTAATATTTTACTTTTGAGAAAACAACCTTTAACGAACAACATCTTTAACGAGTCTTTAATAAACTATAAAAGTTAATAATGTCACTGATTGAATAATCATTTAACTGTTTTATGATTTATTGCTATGAGTTCAAGTTTTTAATAACAAAATTCAATTACGATCATAACATATAAGTTATCATTTTCTGTTAGAAAGAGGTAAACTATTATTTTTCAAGTTTGTATTCTTCTTTGTAGTTCGTTTAGACTAACATTTCTAAGCATAATTTAGGAACTTTTACTTACTATAATAAAATGACATATTTTGTCGAGGTATATCTCCAGTTTTTTATGAAAAAAGTCATTTAAAAAGGTTGTTATTTTTATTTATGGATGTAAAATTTACAATTAATGTTTCAATAATAAAAAGATATAAATCTTACAAAACTTGTTTCGTTCTCTTAGATAACAAAAATATAAGGTTCCTCAGCTTTTTTAATTTGCTGTACAAATTTTGTCCTATAAAAAATTGAGATAAATATGTATTTTTAAATAGCAATCTTAAGATAAAAAAGCCCAAATGAAGGAATTTAGATAAGTAACAAAAAGCATTTATTAAAAATTTAAATAAATTTGGTATACTAAAAAAATATATTTAGCTTTAATTAAAAAAACAAAGAAATTAGTATAACTGTAGTTCAACAAAAAAAATGTTACGATTTAATCCTACACAATTGAACGTATCCAGTTCATTGTCAATTTATTCTTGCTTTCTTAGTATCACTAATTTGAACCTGAGAAATTGAAGCCTTTTAACCTATGCAGAGCTAGTGGTTTTTTTCGTTTTTCTGGGAACCATAGAAGCAGTAGTGTGCTCTTCTTCAACATTTTTATGATCTCCATTAGCTTCATTAGTCCGGCATCATTCGAATCACCTGAAAACATTGAAGGCGAATCAGGAGAAGGATGACTTACATTGTCCTTTTATGAGCTAGGTTGATCTCAACGGTAACCATAGAATGCCTCTGCATCAATACTCGTTAAGATTGGGTCGTACAACCTCAAAAAATTTCTATTCCTTCGCGTCAATCTCCGTGAGCCTTCAATTCTCACCACAAATTCAATATGTGAAGGCACTTCAATTACGACTCAAATCCTGTCCAATTTGATTGCTTCTCTAGTTCTGCAGTAGACATATGCTGCCAACGTACATAATTCGCAATTTTCTAGCTTTTTGGGTGATAGCTTCCTCATTTTAAACAAATTTTATACGCAGTGCCTCTTCTTTTAATTTTTATGCTTCTTTCCACACAGGTCGCACCGCAGGGTTAGAAAATTTGTTCAGCTTGTTTTAAAAAGCGAAACCCTCTCACACATATAGTTTTAGCTGGGGATACTTTATAATCGCTGTCAAGGGTTTTCCTCAGCACTTGAAAATCTATAGCTATCTAGGCTACATGACTCAGTAGTAGGTAACCTTAGGAGCCTCTTTGCTACTTTACAGTGACTTCTACTCTTCTACTTGACTTTGGATTTTGACGTTGTGTAACTTACCAGGTTTTAGGAAACTTCTTTGTCGAATTTAACAAAAGCTCTGGTCCACCATCGCTTGATGATTGTCCTCAGGTACTCCAAATCTAGAAATAACGCACTTAATTAAACCACACGAAACTGCTTGAGATATTACGCTGGGTGTTGAAAACTAACCTGAAAATCTATCGCCTTCTACTAGAGAATTATTATCAAAAAACTGATAAACCTGCAAATATTTTCTCGAAAATATTTCTAAAAGAATCAGATAAATTTCTTGGTATCGGCGATGGTTGAAAAGGAAAGTTTTGATTGCAGCTTTGACAATGGTCTCAAGTTGATTGAATGTCTTGTGTAATCCTAGGCCAGAAGACAATCTGTTTGGCACGAGCATGCATCGATGTTACACCTTAGTACACTGAATGTAACTTATTGAGAACACGAGGTCGTAAACTTAAAAGCACCACTACTCTGTCCTTATAAAAATAACTACATCACTCACGTACAAAGCAACATCGTATCTAAAGAACGCTGACTAAGATTCATCATGTGTTAAACTACGACCATTTTCGATAGAACTAAAGACTCAAGAACTTAGTATGTCAACTAACATTTCTTTTATAACTTCTTCAAAAGTGATTTTGGTTGAACGGTGCACTTCATTACTTAGCGAAATAATAAGAAGTAATTCGTTAGTCAAGTCACCACCCTGCAATCTCATTTTAAATGACAAGGTAGGATGACGTGATACAGCGTCGGCAGCTAAATTTGTTTTACCAATTGATTAACTGTACTACAAAAAGCCATGGTATTTCGCCTGTTGTAGTCGTAATATTCGTGTGTTCTGATTTTACTTTAAAACAAGATCACCAAAAATCTTTACTAGTGGCTTATGATCCGTAACAACAACAATATTTTTGCAGCCCTTAGTAAAACACCAAGTCTGCTCTAGCGACCAATCAATGGCAATCGACTCTCTTTGAATGACAGCATAACTCTTTTCTGCTCCATTTGAAATTCTTGAATCTGCAAGTGTCACCTACCAACCAATGGTTATCGACAATTGCAGTTGCAGTGCTTATGCGTGAGAAAGTATCGAATCAATGCCTTGCTTCGACCACTCAGGTCTTAGAATGTCAAGTTTCCAAGATTAAAAGTTTATAAACCGCTTTTTATTGCATCAAGAATTATTTGTTTTCAATCATTAAATGCTTGTTTAAGTTTTCTGTCAAAATGAGTTTGTATTTTGGGTTGAGAACGTCTATAAAAGGTGACATAACTTTATGAAGTATGGCATAGTTAGATACTTATAAGAAACGTTTTTGAAGAAACATTTCAGTACATCTTTCTCTAGGCTACACAGTACACAATTGTTGTCTTTGTATAAAGTCTATGCGATTTTCAATTTAGTTCACGGAGCATTTTCAGTGTTTTTCACGCCTCACTAACCATCGTTCTAGTTGGCTCATTAGGCTTTAGTTGACTGTTTTAAGAGTGCACTTTCATATATGGTCATTATTGTCTGGCTGTCCTCATTTAAGGTTCAAAACAATAATTGGAGCAAGTATATGCAGCTCTTCACTACAAAAATTTTTATTTTTTTGTGTTCCTAAATGTTTGGTAAAATAACAAAATTAAACTTTATGGTAAAATAGTTTAGGGTTTTACTTTTGTTAACGTAACCTTTCAAAATATTATAATTCACTTGCATGAGTTATTGCATATATGTTTATATATTTACAAATTGTACCATAAAATTAAGTCTCAATAAGTTACTTAACGATATTATTATAATCCTAACTAAAAAAAAGTAACCAATATGAATAAAATTTTAATACTTAAAACAATTAAAATATAATTTAAATTGTTAGTGTTACAACAAGTTTCAAAGTTCTAATTTAAGTATGGTTTTTGTTTTATAAAACTAAAGACATAAAAGTTTGTTATTAAGCTTGTCATAAGTACAAAAGTCTAAAATATTTTTAAACAATAGAAATAAATATAATAGTAAACAAAAGTTCCTTAAATTAGTTTTAAAAACAATTAATAACTTTAATATGTTACTTAGAAAATAACTTAGAGTATTTAAATAAAAATGTAATATTTAGAGTACATTACTAACATACTTAGTTCTCATTAGTATTACCTAATTATTTTTAGATTAAAATATTTATTTTTACAAGTTACTAAGTAAGTTAGTTTTACACGTTAGAGTACTAACTTAGTTTGTTAATTAGAACTACACATTTTATTGGTGAATAATATCAATAGTCAATACATACTTTTTTTATGAATAATTGATATAGGCAACGTTTATTATTCTTCATTTGTTTTATTTTAAAAATACATTACTTAATTTCAGGTTAAAACAAACTATTGCTATTTTATAAAGTAGGTAAGAAGTTTAAATCCAGTTGAATTTATAAAACGATTGAAATCTGCTTTATTTTCTCTTAATGTAAAACAACATTCTTAAAATTTTTGTTCATAACTTATCTTTGTAACTGTGAAAGTATACATGATAAAAACAAGTTATGATTTTAAAAGTGATATTACAAATGATGACCTTTGTAACATTTTGAAGTAAAAACCCCAAACTCTAATAACAAAAAATATATATATATCACAAAAAATAAAAGTACACTTATTATCTAATTGTTAACAAAAGTTAAATATAAAATAGAATAAGATATGTTATTTGTAGAAATACAACTTTTATAGGTAATATTACATTAAGTAATGTGTTATTAGTGGTTAGATTTAATGTTTAGTTTTAGATCATGGATCAATAGGTATTTGATGATCTTGGGTGAGATTTATAAAACAAAAACAATCGTTATCTGCCGTTGTACTTTCAGTCTTTAACTTTCCAAGATACCTAGCATAAGTTTCGAAGTTTACGTTAGATTTACACAATAAAATTTTTTTGTGGTCTTTAATTCAAATCTCAGGCTGTCTTTTGTAAGTTTCAAAAAATTCATTTGTGAGGTTTTGTGTGTCGTTAATGCTAAAAAAACTGAGAAAAGTAAATTAAAATTTTCCGCAGATTGCCAATCTTTTCTTTTGAGTAACATCAACTAAAATGTACACTATTTTGACGATTTTCAATCATTTTCTTAAGTACTTAAACAAACATTTAAGATGAATTAATGGTTATTAAGAATGAAATACCAACCGGTCGATTCCAATCCAAACCAATTCGCACCTGATCGATTCCCACCGAATCAGTTCCAACCTGAATCAATCTCCGACCAATCGTTTTTGCATGTCACTTGTACAACTTTTACACAGCATCACTTTTGCACGCAGAGTTGTTTTTGCAAAGTGAAAGTTTTGCATAGGTGTCACTTCCACGAATTAATACTTTTTTTTACAAAACTTTCTGTTTGTATGGCATCTACTTTATTTGCTGCAATATTTTGTGTCAGTTGTCATTTTTTCATGAAATTAAGTTGACGAAAATATATATAGAAAAAGAAATATATAGACGTGTTTTTGTATTTGTTATAAATTGTTTACATTTGTTTTATTCTGATAATTTTTGCACAAAGTGTGTATTACTGTATACGAGACTTTTATAACTTCTTAGTTTAATAAACTAAGTTTAAGTGCAATTAAGTTTATTTGGAAAGTATATAAACTGTAACCAAATTAAAAAAAAAACTTTAGACAATGTTAAATTATCAGAATTATAAAACTGTTTTGTTTTGACAGCAAAACTGAAAACTGAAAACTTATTACGTTAAAAGTAAAATATTTTTTTCCGATAATCTAATATAAATTTTAAAGTTATTTAAACCTACCTAATAAAATTAGTTTTTTGTTTGATTGTTAAAGAAAAATACATTTGCAACATAATCACTATACAAGTAAGTGACGTATTGAGCTATTAAACAACAATTAATATTTCAAAATAGTCAACTATATATGGAACAAAACACATAATCTTAAGATTTTTTCAGAGAAGATTTATTATAGGACAGTTAGTTCTTGTTCATCATTATCATAAAATAAATAAAAGTTCTATAGTTTGAAGGTTTTTGTCTATCACGTGAAAAATTTCATGGTTTGTTTGTTTTTTAACATAACTGATCGTATTTAAAAAATAATTTAAGATGAATATTTATTTATTCTATTATCAAAACTATAAGTATTAATATAAAGGTAACTAGGCTAATACAAAGTCTAAAGCGTATCAATTTATATAATGTAATTTTGGTGATATAAGTTATATATAATTAAGTGTAGTACCTTAGATGAAGTTTAAAAATAATTTTTAAATTTTGTTCTAGCAATGATAAATAGTTTAATGCAAAGACGTTTTGACTCGGAATTTTTAACAAATTATATAGTATGGTAAAATAAAAGTATAAAATTAGTAATTAATCAAAAGTTTTTTGAAGTTCAAAGTTGTATTTTGTACAAGCAATTGCAACTAAATAGTTTAGAAATTTTTTTGTTATAACAACTAAGTTACTACGTAATTATTAAATTTTAAAAATTAATTTAGTGTAGTCATACAATAGAAAAGAATAACATAAACAATCTTTAACAAATCTAATAAAACCTAAGCACTTGAAATATTTTATACAACTTATTCTTGAAAATACTGAAATAAACTACTATTAAAAAAAAATTACTAAAAAAGTATTATTAGATTCTAATTGAAAAATGTTTTTTATATAAGCACTGACGAGCTATTTGACCGAAACTGAGTTTGAATTAAAAAGACTTAAAAGAGTCGAACAAATAAAATTTCTCCACCTGAAGTTGAGTTTTTTTTATTAGTTTTCGAAATGTCAAAACATAAACTTTTACAATATTTCAAACTAACGTTAGATGATAAAAAACCTGATGAAAACTTGGCTTCAAAGTTTACTTGTGTCTTAAACATTGTTTAACAGAACAAAGAAATATAATTAATTTTAAAACATTGATTTTAGTATAACTCAAAGTTTGACTGCCTTTTTAAATTTTTAAACGAGTTTTTCTTTAACATGCGTAGCAGGCCGCAATGCATGTAAGAGTTTTCTGTGGGTAAGAGTTAAAAAATGAGATTCAGATATACGTTATGCATGGTTGATTATTATACTAATTGCACTAAATTTTATAAAGTGTAAGCCAAAGACAAAAAAACATTATTAGAAAGTAATTATAAGTTATTTTTTATACTCTTGGTTTCAGTGATATAACACTTAAATTGTAACACTTTTTAGTTACTAGTTTTTAATAGTAAGCATGGAATTTATACAGAGTTAATTAATTAAAAAATTACTTAAATTAGCTAAATTAAATAGTTAATAGTATTAAAAATTGTGATTATTTTAAAACATTTGATTTATATTATTTACTACGTACAAAATTTTTTTATTTAAGAACTAATGAGTTTTTTGACCAAAACTTAGTTTGCACAATAAGGTCTTGAAAGAATAAACATATTGTTTTTTCTCTAGAAGTTGAGAATTTTTTGTTTGTTCTCTAAAAATTAAATCAATACTATTAACTTCTTAAAATTAAGTTGGTCATTTATAGTTTTATCTACATTTAACCTATATAACAAACAAAAACTTAGGCGATAGTCTGTAGAGAACTTGAAGGTATAAAACACTTTCTTCTGTTTGTAGCTAATTATTTGTTGCATTTTTCATAAGCTGTTTATCTTTGTTTTATTTTGATAATTTTTGCAAAAAAAAAACTGTATTACTGTCTAGGAGAGTTGTATAACCTTTTAACTTATAAAATAAACATATATTAAGCATTCAATGTATTATCAACAATTATTAAAAAAATTCAAGCAATTATCAAACTTCTAAAAAAATCTGTAGACATAATTGATTTATCAGTAATTGATAAGGTTATTTTGTTTTGACAGCAATATTTCTTCTGAATATTTAATAGGCAATAAGTTAAATTTAAAAATATAAACTTAATAGTTATTTGCACTTACCTTAGAATTTTATTTTGATCATAATAAAAACAAAAACAAGCAGTGACGTCATTTAATAACTATATCATTTAGTGACGTAAAAGTTAATAAACAAAAATAATGCTTCACACTATTCAAAGATATAAAAAGCAAAAGCTGTTAACACAATCCAAAAATATTTTAGTCAAAAGGTGACTAGGATAGTTTATTTGTAACGAGAAACTGATCATCTTTATCGTTCTCGTAAAACTAACAAAAAAAAAATTTAAAGCTTTTACGTTTTCATATTTAATAATATTCATATTTAATACAATTTTAGTTTAATTTTTTTACAAATTTAATTAGATGAACTTCGTCAACTTTGTTAAAAAAAATTTTTGAAAAAAGACAGCCATGCAAAAATGGCGACTGGCGCAAAATACGGCACCGGTAAAAAGTAGATGCCATACAAACAGAACGCTTTGTAAAAAGTGCAGTAATGAAAAAGTGATAGCTTGTGGAATGGTGTCATCTATGCAAAACTGACACAGTGCAAAAATAACTATCCACGCAGAAGTTATGCTGTGTAAAGGTAGCGTTAGGTCGGAATTGAATCAGGTGAGAACTGATCGGTTAGAAATTGGTTCGCGTTGGTTCGCGTTTAATTCGGGTTGGAATCGATCGTGAAATTATGCGAAGGTTACCCGCAGATCAGACCTGGTTCGCAAGATATACTAAAACTTTTAGTCTAAAAGAAAAGTTCTTTTGGCAAACAACAAATATATGCAATTGGTGTAATTTTCTTACCTAATATCTAAAATAGCAAAAAGTTTGTTCTAACCTTAAATTAAGTAAAGCTTTTTGGTTTTTAAGTAAATAATTTAAGATATATAAACGTTGCCAAAATACACATTAATGAAATACTGTCTATTGATCTTATTCACCAATAAAATCTATAGATCAATCAACAAACTAAATTAATCATTTGAAAATACATTTTATTTAATCTAAAAAAAAAAAGGAAGTACTAATGAGAACTTGATATAAAAATCCTATATTCCAAAGAGTACATTTTTGTTAAAATACTATTTACCTACTTTTGAAATAACAGACTAAAATTATTAGTTATTTTTGAAAAATGACTTTAGGAACTGGTGTTTACAACAAAGTTTATTTCTATTGCTTAAAGATGTTTTTGACTGTTGTTTTTTGATGAGCATAATAACAAAGCTTTATATCTTTAAAATAAAAAATAAAATTACAAACTGAACTTCGATATTTTTTGTAATACCAGAAACTTAAATCGAGTTTCAATTGATTTACCTGTCTTAATAACAGTATACATATGCACTACGATGTAATGATTTACTTTTATTAAAACAATGGGACTGCCAAAAATTGAAACAATTAAGGCATAATTACATATACTAAAAAACTATATGAAGTACAGTGCTCTATAAACAAAGCTTTATTGTTAAGTATAATTTATTTAACATTGTCAATTTGATAAACATGTAGTTTTTGGATCAATCTAAAAACTATGGGAACTGCAGTAGTAAACTTCACATATTCAACATCTTACATTTGCTTTTGAATAGAAATTGTTACTGAGGATATTACTAATATCGTTGAGTAACTTATTGAGACAAATTTTTGTACAATTTGTAAATAAAATACATTATATGCAACAACTTATGAAGGTAAACTACAATGTTTTACAGCTCACGTTAACAAAACCAACGAAAGTTTAAATCTAAACCTTTACCCTAACATACTTTAGCAACACATAAAAATAAAACGTTTTGTAATGACGAGCTGCATATACTTGCTTCAGTTATTGATTTGAACCTGAAATGAGTACAGTCAGACAATGATGACCATATACCTAAGTAGCCAACCAGAAAAAGGGTTATTGAGGCCTGATAGAATACTGACTAAGTTCCATAAAAAAAATAACAATTACATAAATGTTTGTTATCAACTGTGTAACTTAAAGAAAGTTCTGCTGTAATAATTCTCCTGTACTAAGTGTATGTTAGTGTAAGTAATGTTTAAATACTAAGTTAATATTTAAACTGTATGTTTAATTTCTTTAAATACTTGAGTAAAATTTAAATGTTTAATTGTGTTATAAACCTTTTATAGCTCTTTGATCTTAAGAAGTTTTAATTTAAGCTATAATTAATTTTTTTAAGTCTTTTGAAGAAAATTTAAATACTTGACAGTTCTTTAATTGTTTTAGATTTATTGCACTAAAACTTTTTTATTATAAAATTTGCACACTTTCCAAGTAAATAATAAAAGTTATAAAAGTAGTTAATACTTCTGATATATAGATTTTGTAAAAAAAAATTTTGTATAATGGATACATTTTAAACTGGCTTGTCCAATTTATAAAAGTAGTTTGAAATAGAAGACAGTATCTTAAGGTAGTAATTAAATAATATAGGTTTAAGTTATGATAAGAAGTACCACTAAATTAAGTGTAGCATAATATATATAAATAAAATTACAGCTACTCCTTTAATTAAATTTTATTTTTCTCGATAATACTATTATCCGATTATTTATTTGAAGATGTGTTTTTTTTTTTAATTTATCATACTGTGTTTTGTATTTTGTATTCAGCCATTTTGAAATGTATGCAAAAAAATGTTTTTAGTTTAAAAAAAATTAAATTAAATATTTGTTCTTTAATCATTTCCTTTAAATCAAAAAACCTTAATAATATATTCAAGTAAATAAAATTTAAAAACTTCTTTTTTATATAAAGTGTAAAGTATCGTATCTATAAAATTACAGTTTAAGGTACATTTTATACAATTTCTATAACAACTATAAGGGTTTTTTAGTAAATATTACTTGCTGACTACAAAATTTGACTACCACTGAAAGTTATACTAGTTTCAAAACAATTCATATTTAAACAGAATTGGTTACACATTACACAAGGCCTTTTACTAATTAAGTATTTTGATAAACTTAAGTGAGCTTACAACAAAATAACTGTAAATTACTTTCTCAAGCCTTGTAAATTACTTTGAACACAGCCCAAAATTGCGTTCATATCAAGTTCCAGACTGAATTGCATTTCAAACACAACTTTTTTGGCTCAAAAATGCGTACTCAAGCGAACAATGACTTTATGTAACCATGAAGGCGATTTTTTTCAAATTTCTGAAAAGGGGGTGATTTGTTAAATAAGTTAAGAAATCCTGATTTAGACACTTTAGACTGCTTCTTGTATTAGTTACTAAAACTAATATAAAACAATTAGTTTCTAGCAATATATATTTTTTTATCTAAGAGATTAAATTTTTAAATATTTAACAAACCAAAGTTTAGTTTTATACAGACAAACTAAGCTCACTAAATGGATATCATAATTTTATTGTAAGCTCAACTATTTATAAGTAATATAACAAACTTTACTTTTCGTTGATTAATATTGTGAATTATTTTATTAAAGTTAAAAAAGTAAGGTAAGATGAGAAAATGATTAACATTATTAAGTTATGGTCTTTTTTGTTATTAAGGAAACGAAATTCCTACTCATACAAACGCTGGTTGAAATTTTAGTTACATTTTTGAGTTGTTTGTGTGCATTTAGTAATTAGAAACAAGTCAACATTTGTTTTTACATTATAAGTTCAATTGAATTATACTATATTGAAATACTGTATTGAAATATTAAAGTAAAAATTACTTGATGAAGTTTTTTAGCAACAAACTTTTTTTATAAGTTTTGTTTACTTTTAATATAAATTTTTTATGTTAATGTTATACTTATTGAGTCTATCACATCAGTGAAAAAGGCTGAAAATAAAGAAAGATATAAAAATGTAAATTAAAATGAAAACTACGTTTGCAAACTTTTGTCTTTTATCTTGTAAACTAATAGCTTTTATTATAAGAAATGCAGCAATTTTTTTTTTTGCTATAAATAATAATATATAATTGTTAAACAAGACCAATTATAAAATTACATACATATTTTTTAGTACAAAGTTAATTAAAACAGTACAAAGCATGGAAAATATTTGAAGAATGATGAAAAATGGTTAAAAAAAGACAAAAATTAAAAACTAAATAACGATGAATAAACTAAAAACAATTAACAAAAATTACTAACTATATCAAATAAATTTTAATAGATAAAAAAACTTAGAAAAGAGTAAAAGACGAGAGTATAAGTTTTATATGAAACAAGCTGAAAAAAAAAAAAACTAAAAGTACAATAGTACAAAAAATGTTGGCTAAAGAATATATCTATCTAAAATAGTATACAGTTGATTAACACAAAATTATTTTTCGTATTATTAACAGTCATGGATCTAAATATTTCTTGTGTGAAAGTTTTTCAGATAATGTACAAATTTTTCGTCAAAACCATCAAAGAGGTAGTTCCGGTTTCTTCATGCTGAATTTCCCGCGAAAAAAATGTTTCCGGTTTCTTTTGAATTACCCGCGAAAAGAATAGTTCCGGTTTCTTCATGCTGAATTTCCCGCGAAAAGTGGTTGAACCATGAAGATGTTTCCCGCCAAGTTTGTTAGCTCTTCGAATTTTATCTCCTAATACTCCTTGTGATTTCGTTTGCCTAAAAGTAAAAAGATTAAAGTTATTTATAGATATATTGTCTATAGATGTATATATATGTAATCCAGTTCTAATCAAAATACATTTATCTATATGCTAATGAAATGTACAAGCTACTTGAATAACTGATTAAAAAATACTTGATTCATTCAAATACTGTTACATTTAAAACACGAATAAGCCTTTATTTAGAAGTTGTTAAGTATAATCAAACAGTCAATTTCGTACTTTCATCATTTAAAAACAACCTACACCAACCATAATAAAATACTAAATAATTTATCGGCTGTTGTAGGGTTATAAACTACTTAGAATTTATGTAACACTTTTACAATTTCCCAACTTACTTTGTATTTATAAGCACTTTTACAGTTCAAACAAATAGTGCATTTGTAACATTCTAACTTAAGTTTATATGTTAACCTAAAGTTTAAACCAACCTATTTGTTACCTAATCAATTCACACATTGTTTGCATTAGAGGGACACGAGTTAGGCATGATTCCTTTTACTTCAACAGCATCTTCTATTTCTATTTTTTCACCTTTCACCACAATCATTCGCATACACCCAATGAAGTTGTTTGTTGTTTTCAAGTGGGGTGGTTTCGCTACAGACACTGAGAAATAGTTTGTTTGTTTAAGAAAGCATTATATTATATCTAGAAATTGATTTATATAAGTTATAAAAGCGATATATTTAGAACACTTTTTGGTACAATAAACTTAATTGTCTGCAAAATTTTGAGTAAGGTTAAGATGATTTATAAAGCTTAACTTTCTTTCGGATCAAAAAACAAGCGATTTAAACTAATTAGTTTTTAGATGTTAGTTTTGAACATTGTTTGCAACAGTTATTAACAATCATTCTGGTGAACACTTTTGATAATAATTATTAAATTAATAACTTAGTTTAAAATTACAAAAAACATGTTATGCCTCCGATGTGAACTGCTTAATATATTTTTTAATTTTCATATTTAATTATAATGTAAATATCATGGTACTACCCTGATTTAAAGAGTTTTTTGCTGAAACCTGCGTGTGAGGAGAAAAGGCGGTTATGACGTCATAATCGTCAATCCGCATGCTCAATGATTTCAGGTGTTTATGAACAACCACTAGGTGCCACTTTCCGTCGCATAGTGACGTCATAGAAGTTGATGACGTCACTAAAAATTTTCCACCGCGTTGTTGTTGTTTTCTCGGAATCTCAACTATTTGAATAAAACAAAATAATACCATTGTATTTAAACTTTTATTGTTGAATGCAATAACACATTTTAGTTTCTTTGATCATAGTGTAATTTTTAGAATTAAATTTGTATTTATGTAATTATTTTGATTGTTAATTATCTCAGAAAATATCAAAACCTTAAAGAAAACTTAAAGAGGGATGCACGACTATTCAAATTTGGACAATTTAAGTTTCGACAATTGAAATTCTTAAAAAAAAAATTTAAATAGCTACAAATAATAAAAAAATGCATATTTATGAATTTTGTTTTTAAAGATTTTCTTGTTTTTGTAGTAAGTTAAATATATAATTTTCCACATTCTTGATGATACAAAATTAATAAATTAAACCAAATGTTCTATTAACTTTTCTGCTGCAATAACTATTATCTTGTCGATATTTATCAAATTTCAACCCTTTTTTTCAAACTATTGCTAAAGTCAGATCTGCATATTAAGTTTCAAAACCGAAAACAACAAAACTGAAATTAGCATATATAATAAATACAATATGGCTTCTAGTTTTTAAAAACCTCAAACAGTTACTTCAATGATTACCATCAAAAACAATCTTGCTAAACATCAAAAGCTAAAAACGACATCATAATCAAATGCTTATTGAAATAGTTTTTGCTTAGCTCTTCAGAAAAGTACAACCAGTAATTAATCAAAAAATAACCAAATAATCAATTCAAATTAGACAGCTATTTATAAAGACTTCGTAAAAAGATAGTTTTTTGATAACTTGTTATATAGTTTATATAAACTTGAATTTAATTAGTCGGTTAAGTTTATTCTTAAATTTGTTTATACTAATTTTACTCTACCTAAAAGACTTATCTTTATTATTGTAAGAGTTTATAAACAAACTTATGACTTGAAGCCATTTGTCACCGATAAGTTTTGACGTCATATCTTTAGTATGACGTAATAATGTAGTTCCATCGCCAAAATTCCATTTTGCTATAATGTGGCCGTCAATTACTTCTAATGACACGAACTCTTTCTGTGGATAAGGTAAAAAAATATTATAAAAAGAGTTTAATGAGTTTAGTAAAACAATACAAATAAGTGGTGAAATTAATATTTTTGTTTAGACCATGTTTGTATAAAGTACTAGATGTTACCCTAACAACCCAATTCTCTAATATATGGGTGTCTTTTTTCAATGACAGGCCTTCTTTATTCCTTTTCTCCCTATTCAGCACTCTTCTTTCAAACTCTTCTCTCGTTTAAGTTCCTTTCTGTCAACACCTACTAATGTCATGGCGTTGGCGGATCTCGTCTGAAAACTGACCACTAGAGAGCGATGTAGAGTCAGATCTATGGGTTGCAACTCTCAAAATAAAACTCTCAAAATCCTACATTGTTTACCTGGTAGAAATTTGATTGTTATATATAGTGTTAGTCTAGTTGTTTACCTAAACAAGATAATAAATGTAACTAAAATTTATGCGTTAAGAACAGATAGAATAAATGACTTTTACTAACAGTATTTATCTGAAAGCTATAAACAAAAGAAGTAAATATTTTGCTTTTTCTTAATGAGGATAAAATGATGTATTCGGCTCGGTATAAGTTTAGTTTTATTAATGAAATTTTGTATGCAAAGTATAGCTCTAAACGAATTATATTATGCTCTTACAACAAAAATTTAATGTAACTAGTTAATTTGCGTTTAAATTTCAAAATATTTAAAATCTCTAAAGTAGTAAATTCCTACTCTTTAAAATTTTTTTCATCTATTTAAATTATGTGAAATACATACTTTAATTAAGATTATCCCTTCCGAAATAAAACAGAAAGAAGTTCTTTGATGCGGAACGGAAGCTGATTGTGACACATGTGTTAATTATGACGTCATTATACAATTCACACATCATCGCATCAATGGTTTTTCAATAATTTCAATGAATTATACATATAAACGTTTTCATAAATTAAATTCGTAATAAACTCTGTAAGTAAAATTATTATAGTTACAAATCATTACAAAATTAAAAAGCAAGTATTTACAATCAATTCAACAAAGCTTAACAATGCATTAAGTTGGTGTAAAATAAGAATTTTTGTAGTAACATAACAAGCAAAAAAACCATTCTTTCTTTGTAAAACATTTATAAACTATACTACATTTTTTACCATATAGTTAACAAGATTCGAAATTCAAAAATGTTTTCTGCTTTAAAAACTATTGCAGCACAGTACAATTCAAAATCAAGCAATTTAAAAATTATTTGCTTATGAAGTACATAAAATGCATGAAAAAAAGCATTAGAATAACAATAATGAAAAAAAGGTTATAAAAGAATAAATTCTCTCATTTGTTTCACAAACTCTAAAAGACATTGTTGTAAGATTGTTTTCAAGATAAAAGTTTTAACTATTAAACAATTATAAATTACAAATTTACTTTTAGAAAAATGTGAAAATACAGAACTGTTTTACAAAAATTAAAACGAAGTTTAAAATACTGATATGTAAAAAAGTTATGGACTGTTTGTTAAGCAATCAGTTCAAAGTGTCGAATAAAAATGTTTATGAAGTACTTCTTCACTAAATCCCACTATACCTTAATCATCATAGAGAGCCTTATTTTTTAGTTGAACATTTTACAACCAGTTTTGTTACTATAGCATTTGGATTAATTGTTTTCTTTTTAGGTTCAAAGTGTTTTATCTAAAAGTTCATGAAACAAAAAACTTATTTTATACAACCATATGCAACGGACCAATATCTACCTCATACAACGAAGTTAATTTTCGAGATGTTTCATAGCTGTATTTCAACGGCAAAAAACTTTACGATTAGTTTTTGTTAAATTAAAGCCAGATATGTTATATGATTTTTATATCGAGTGACGTCACGGATACAGTTTATATCTTGATCAGGAAAACAATATGGCACTTCTTTTTAAAAGGCGTCAAAAGCGAATGTAAGAGTGAATGCTAAAGTGAATGGTTTTCCAATAACGGTGGATATAAGATTGTTCATTATCGAAAGTTATCATAAGTACTTTTTTTAAATACTTTTTTAATGTTTTTCACCCAACAGTGTAAGACGTGGCATCAGGTACTTATATAACTTTCGAAAAATAATATATTAACAATAGTTAAACCGATCTGGCATAAATTTCGATTTATTTTGACTTTTTTTCAATGTTTTATATTAATGTAAGACGTGTTAATTCTACTTTTTGAGGAAAGTAATTTAACCTACTAATGATTAATTAACCTGGCTTTAAATTTTTTTTTCATCAACTTGAAAAGAGTTCGTCAGCTGTTTACATTCAAAAGAACATGTAGAGTAGACATATTAAGTTTGGAGTTACAAAACAGCAACAGGTTGTTGAAATCGTCAAAGTTTTATAACCACAGCTGAAATTAGGTTTGTTGATTTTTTTAGTTTTATACATTTCTGTCCTTGAATGAATACACGCGATTTTTTAGGGCAAGTTTAAACTTTTCATTTATATTTGTATTATAAAATACGTTTAACATATGACCTTTGTAGTGTATTGTTGTGAAACAGCCCAAACAAGAGAAATCAAAAGAAAGCAATAAAACTAATTGAATAAGCTTCACACAAAATATTGCAAAGAAGCTCACTAAAACAACATACAAGTTTAGAATGAGGTTCACAAAAATTTTCAAACGACATGAGCTGTAAAAGCAAAACTTTTTTCAAACGGAAGGCGTTTACCTTCTTCAACCGTCTCAAGATCTAGATTAAATATTTCCACTGATGTTGTTTTTACAAGTTCTGCAGGTTCTTTTGAATAAGCGTGACCTCCCATAATATAAGACAAATGGCCGTATCTTGAAATTGCAAAACTACATCTCGCCACCCGAAGTTTCGCCTGAATGACTTTTATTTCACCTGTTCTTGTGTTGAACTTCTCAATACAGTTTGTCATCTCATTATGTTGTTCGCTACCGCCAAATATAAATATGAAATTTTTGTATGCAACAGCCTGAGGTCGAAATATTCCAAAAATCAACTTGGTAGTTAGTACTGTCCAAGTTTGTGATCTCTTGCCAAACTTTTCGATTGAATTTAAAACTTTAAATTGTTTGTCTATACCTCCTAACGCAAATATTCCGCCATCTTCACTTCTAATTAGAACATGACCACATCTTTTAGTACTTAAACTACCAACTTGTTTGAACGAGTTTGTAATCACATTGTACAGATAACAAGTGTTAACTAAATTATCAAACTTGCTCCATTCATTGCTATTACTACCACCTCCAAATATAAAATTATTTTCATCGTACTGACAACTTCCAAAGTCTTTACGGACTTCGTTTAATGAGTTAACAGTACTGAAAGTTCTTGTCTTGAGATCAAATCTGTCAATACTACTATTCTCTATGCCTCCAAAAATATACAAACTATCTTTCATTTTTACTGAACTGTGAAGACATCTATTACTGGGTAAATCTTCTAATCGTGTCCATTGCTCACTCAAAAATGAAAAAGAATAGAAATTAATTTCATTGTTAAATCCCCCAATTAGCAATAATTCTGTAATTTACAATGTAATCAAATTGTTATTTTGTCAACTACAAAACTTGTTGAATTTAGAATAAATCAAACTATTGTTTAAAAGTTAGTTTTTGACTTAAGAGTTTCTTATATTATTGTTAAGTTCAACAATAAGTAATATTTAATAACATTAATGCAAAATTTTATTGTTTGTAATTTTCATTAAGAACTATCAGTTTTTTCATTTTTTAAATATATTCAATAGCATCAAAAATATAAAAATCTAATATTTCGTGACGTACCTTTATGTCTTAATTTAACAAATAAAGATACGCCACTTGTACTAGTATAACTTTATCTAATGTTTTATTTTTAAACTCAATTCTAACGTTTTAAGTAAATCCACTTTTAATCAATTTTAAAGATTTAAGTACTTCCAGTTTACTGTTTATTCATAAAATTAAAAATGCTATAACTTAAAATAATGTTTTTTTGAGTTGTTTTAAATATTCTTTTAATATTGTTAGTTTTTATGTATCATTAAATTAGTTCAAACATTATATTTAACTTTTTTGTACAAATATTGCAAAAATTAATAAAAAATTTATTAATTAAACGTTAGTAGGTGTCTAGTTTTCGTAACAGTATGTACCAAAATGTTTGGTTGTTTAATTTATAAAAACTTCTAATGAATACTTTCTTTGAAAAATATTTTCTTAAGTTATTCGAATCTATGGTTCTCGAGATGTTTGGATTATTGTATATCAAATTATATTAAACTAAAGTTATATACTTTATGTATAAATGGTGTTTTTGTTTATAAAAAAAGCTAATTATGATAAAATTGGCACGTTATTTACAAAAAACTCATGAAATTAAAGAAAATATTAAAATATTTCCGCTTTAATAGTCTATTATCAGAAAATTCAGATGCATTTTACTATGCACATTTATTTTATAATTTAAGTATCACTGTTATATACTGATCTGCTTGTTCAGAATATTAAAATGTTGTTGAAGCGATCTAGACGAAACTATCTAAACAATTTGACATTAAATTAAAGTGAAACTTAGCAAACCTTTTTGTTGAAAAGGTTGTAAAAAGGTTCTAACTTAAAAAAATTATGATTTCAAAAGAATATTTTTATAACTTATAATGTCTTATTCTAAAAGAAAAGCAACTAACATATAAAGATTTATATGTAAATAAGAAACATTGTGAAACTTCTAGCATTTTAATGAACCTGAGTTACAACTTCAAACCGGTATAAGGTTGTTATCAATATTCAATTAGCTACCTAGATACTTTATGTTTTTACTTTAACAATAGATTTTCATCAGTTTTTTATTTTGAGAAAGATGAAAAATACCTTCAAACGTTTATTAGTTGGCAGAAGTTAGAAACTAACCTGTATTTTTAATTTCATCTCTGTTAAAATTACCAATTTGAGTTTCTTTTACTAAACTGAACTTCACACTCGAAATTTCTTCCAAAGTTTTTTTTGAAACAAATTCAGAGGCATTAGACAGATTCGCATCAGATTTTGCATCTAAGACGTTTGAATGTTTTCTTACAAACTTCTTTTCCTCTTCTATGAATATAATTAGTTTTTTTTATAAGTGACGCACTACAAGTCACTTACATTTTATTATAAACTCCAGTATCTATATATTTTTAGTTTTAAATCGGTGTCTAAAGCTTTTGAGGAAATGTAGTTGTTTTTATAACTTTTACAGCAGTAAAAAATAAATAAACAAAACTTGTGCATTTATCAAAGTTAAGTAGATTTTTAATAATAGTTTTTCTTTTAAAATAATAAATGTTTTTATATTTTCTACTACTCTAAAACTAAAAATTTTTTGAAAGTTGTTAAGTTATGAAATACTTCAAATAAAGACGGTTAAAAGCTGTTTGTAAAAATATTTAAAATAAATTTTGAAACCATGTTGTTTTGTTTAAATTGTTTATAAATATATGGAGTTCTTTATATAAAAGTATATTTCAAGTTTTAATTTAGTCTCTTTGTAAACATAAAACTAACATATGTATTATTTACTTAAATTGTTTGTTAGGATATATTTTTCACTACCTTTTTCTGCTAACTGTTGAAACATGTTTTTGATATTTTTGAAGTTAAAATTATTTTCTTCTTCTGAAGGTTTTTCTAAAGCTACAAATAAAAAAGCTAAATAAATATTTATAAATGATTATGAGTAAAAACACCAAGATAATTTAATATCATTGACAACTATTCAAAACTAATCATCTTAAAACTTTAAAAAAATTCAACTAACATGACTTTTCGTTTTTCTTTGTTACCGGAGCTATTTCATCGATGTTTTTTTGAAAAGTGTTTTTGTTTTGTGTATCCGACTTGCTATTTTTATTTTCTAATAAATCTTTGATTTGCTTAACAATGCTTAAAGGGTCTTCAAAGTTTTTACGCTTTGCTCGATTATTTGTAATTACTGCATCTTTGTTAAATTGACTTGAATTTTTTTCTTTTTTGGACTTTCTACTAGCTTTTGGTGACACCTTATTTCTTGTTAATGCTTCTAATTGAATTAGTAAATTTGCATTCTCCTTTTCAAGTTTGACTGAATATTTGTCTTTTATATCTAACTGTGTCTTTAAATTTTTGTTCTCTTTTTCTTTTATTGATAAATTTTCTTTCTGTTTTGCTAAATCTTTTTCTTTATTTGCAATCTCTTTTAACAGTTCTATTTTTTCTTTGGATATTTCTTCTCTAATTACTGCAACTTCTTGGACATATTTTTTGACATCATCATCTAATTGTTTCAATATTCTTAAAACTTCATCACTAAAATTGTTCATCTGTGTGATTCTAGCTTTGTTTTCGAAAATTTGTTCTTTCAGTCTGTCTTTCTTACTTTTAATAGACGAGATTTTATCTTGAAAATGCTTTTTCATAATTTCATCTTTCTGGTAAAATGATTCCGTTTCTTTCAATGACTGATCAGCCTCTTCGAGTTCTATTTTTAGTTTGCTTATTTTAATTTTGCATTCCTTTACAACGTCTTGAACCAATTTGCTAACTTCTGATTTAACTCTTTCATTCTGTTTAACAACTAGTTTTCCTAAAACAAGTTGAAAACAATGTAAGTATTTTAGACATTTTTCATGTAATTTTATTTTTGTCACTTTTTAGTATAAACCGTAGTTAAATACAATCGTAAACATAAACATGATACTACAAGTAAATACAATTTTTTATTTCTTATTAAATTTAAAATTAGTTTTAAAAGTTGATGTTAATATTTCTCCAAACTAGAATGTATTTTAGTTATAAAATTCGGCACTCATACTTTATAAATCATAACCTATCATGTGTTGTATTTTGCACAATATGTACAAAAGTTTTTATAATATAACCACAATTACTGCAGCTAATACGATCTCATTATAAGAATACTTATAGGTAATAGAAAGGGTATAAGAGAAGACATTTAGGATTTATATAGAAATCAAGTGAAAACTTATCTTTTATTTACGTGAACTGAAAAATAGAACGATAATAACACTAATAAATATCTTAGGGCTTAAATAAAGGAAGAACTTAATTCTTAAATCTAACAACATACTAGCACACTAATTGCTGCGAGATGCCCAAAAATCTTTGAAAAACGCGTGTTTTTTTAATTATTTTCTTAAGTATTTATTAGAAAGAAATTAACTTCTTCGAGAAAATTGTTTATTTTTGAAATTGAGAAAGTTGATTGAGAAAGTTTAGAAAATGTTTTTTTAGTTTTTACGTAAATTCCTTTATTTTTGCATAAAAGAAATGCTTTAAGATTATAAAATGAAATGTTGACCTTGACACAGTTTTCCAAACTTTATAGTATAAACTAAGCTAAATTAACGACACTGAAAAAGTAAAAACGAAAAAGAAACTTTGTAAATTACATTAAGAATATGAAAAAAAACATTTAAAAGACTTGTTTGATAGATCTTTAGTTTTTTCATTTTATGATTAGCAGCTTTTATAAAATGAAAAATAGAAAATTGTGTATGATCAGTTTTTAAAAAAACATTAAAATAAATAAAATAATGGACAATTTTGAAAAATGTTTTGAAAAATCTTTGAAAAATTGGAAAATTTAACAAAGTTTAGTAAACATTTATTTTATCCTAATTTTTGTGTTTTGAAAAAAGTTCATATATATATATCAGTACATTTAATCCTTTTACTTTAAACTTATATAGACTTAATAATTGTTCACTTAATTGGTTTCACATCTTTCGTAACGTTACTATTTGTGTGAGTATATATAACCAACAACTTCCTTTTTTCAAAACACAACTGTAAGCTATATGAAATGAACTCAAGGTGCTTTATGGACTCAAGAATGACTCTTTATCTAGGTTAGCGACAAAAGTATTTGCTTAACTTTGTTATTGACCGAAAGTTTTAAACTTTAAATATTACTTATTCATTGATTCAAAAATGACAAATTTGGTTTTTGTTGTTTTTGTTATTAGGTAAAATCAAACATTATAGCTTAAACTTTAGTAACTACAAATAGTATTTTAATAAAATTAATAAAACTAAAAATAAACAAACCGTTATCGTTGGAAAATGAAATTTCGTTCACGCCACTGCTCTCATTTAGAACTGACTGGTAATTTACTGTATCAGCATAAACAACTGTGTCGGGACCTCTGTTTTTTAATATAAGTGTTAATGTTAACATGTATAAAGATTGCTACCTCATAAACAGTTGTTGCATAAACATTTTAAACTTTTTGTAACTTATATCTAGGCTGCTACTATGAGTGAAAATATTTCACAAAAATAGTTTTGAGCTAAGATATTTTAGTTTAATAAAAATAAAATTAAAAAAAAAAAATTTGTAACATTTAGTTACCATTTTATTGCAAAATGCAAGAATCTTTAAAGGGAGTGAAACTGAATACTTAATAAAAAAAATAATTAAAAAGACAAGTAATTAACCAAAATAGAATTTTTTTAACAAAAAAACAATTAAAACAAAATATATGATATAAGTATATTAATAGTTACTCTTAATCCTTTATCGGGACCAAGATGATTACTAAAATTTGATTTAAGTTACTTAGTTAGTAAGGCTTCTGTAGGTAATAGATCATTATAAGAACTGCACTTTTTAATGATAACAGAGGAATTATAAATGTTGTTATAATTTGGACAATTTGCACATTTATCGATATGTTCAACTACTAGTTTAAAGTACAGTATATAATACATTTAATTGATATTAAAATAAATCATTTATCCAAAAAAGTTATTTAATAAAGTTCTACATAGATAAACTTTTTTCTTTCATCATTTTGAACTTAAACATAAATATTAAAAGCAGTAAACAAATGTAATGATATTTTTTATTTTGATTGATAATTATTTTAGGGTTTAAAAAATATAAAATTCAATAAGCATTTATCTAAAAACAGCAAATCATAAACTTACGATTATTGTAAAATAACATTTACTTTACAACCATTCAAAAATATTTAGCGTTTAGTAATATTATATATAATTTAGTTAGAACAGTATACATTTGAAAACTTTTTTAACCTAACAAAACTTGTTTATTGTTGAAGGCTATTGAAAATAATTTAATAAATAGCATATAATATTACAAAAAAATGTATATTACTTTTCAATCTTATTGGTATCTTATCAGGCTATACTTAATACTTTTAGAATTTGATGTTATGATTAGTTTCTTTATTGTCCATAACAAAGTTTAGTAAAACGTTTCTATTTAACAAGTAAATCTTATAGTCCATTACAACTAACAAAGTATAAGATTCAATAGTTTTTTATACCTTTACTTTTTAACAGTAAACTTTTCATCTAAAACTTAATAAAGAAAAGTATAATAAACACTGACTCTAAAAATATTTTTCAAAATAAAGTGTCTGTTACGTTAAAAAAAATTAAAACATTGCGATACATTATCAAAAACACTTTAACGTTAGGTAATAATCATTCGAATTAAAACGCAACACAATACAAAAGTAAACATTTTAAAGCACATAGCGCACTTTATTTGTTTAGTTATTAACTTAAGGTAAATTTTACTACCGATATATTTCAAAAACACCAACGGTGAATTTTCGATATCGATTGGTGTAGACAAATATGGGTTTTATAGCATTAAAATCTTTTTTAGAGTAGTTCATTAATGTTTCAAAAAGAAAATATAGTATAGTTAAATTTATTTAGCAAACTATGATCCACAGTATAGTTCTAAATATAGATTTCCATGGTTGTTTATT
Organism: Thalia democratica; assembly: GCF_965202585.1. NCBI lineage: Eukaryota > Metazoa > Chordata > Thaliacea > Salpida > Salpidae > Thalia > Thalia democratica. Next base: position 114,406,016 of record NC_139165.1, on the reverse strand, counting down.
ATTTGACTTTGATTATTAAGAAAAGTGCTTTATCACATACACGCTCAATGTACTTTATTTTAATAAATTGTCTAAAAGTAGACTTTTAAAGTTTTTAAAAATTCATTTATTGACTAATATTAATTTATTAATATATAAAGAACAGTTTTCAATATTAATTATTGTTTTAAAACGCAAAGATAACTTAGTTAAAATCTGCTAAAAAACTTTAGAAACATTTTTATTTTAAATAAATTAATTTATCAATTTTATGTAGCAATGCTTTATTTAAATAATTTTTAGTTTAACAAATTTAGTTTTAAATACTAGGGAATATATAAAGCTACAAGTCTGAGTATTATACTGTTACAGTTAATAAAAACTCATTAAAGTATATTAAATTAAACTTACAATTTTTTAGTTTTAAAACAGTTTTACCTTTTTCTTCCTTATTAAACAACTACAGTTTTCAGCTTAAAAATTTTCTAAATAAAAGCAGAAAAGTATAAATCATATTTTATCGAATCAATTATAATACAAAACTTTGGCTAATTTATATAAGTTTTTGTTGAAATAGAATCATTTAGATCAAATTTTGTTTAAATAAAATTTGTTTTGTTAATGACGAAAAAATTTTTGTTTTTAAAAATGTAAAAACTCTTCGTTCTTGATTTTATATTGTCTATTCAGTCTGTTTCTGAATCTGTTTTTACTCAATCAACAACTTAAAGCGACATTGTTATATTTAATCAATAACCCTATTATTTACACAAGCAATGCACTTACTCTTTATTAAAATGTTGAATAACTGTTCATTTTTATCTGAAAACATTTAAAGTATCTCATAATACTATAGTATGGTATTAATAATTTCAATTTTTTTTATAATTTTCTTATATGCTCTATAGTTCTTTAAAACAAGTTCAAAGAAAAATATTCAATCATTAAGTTTTCTCAAACAATTAAAAAATAAAAACTTCAATTTAAGCAATAATGTTTTTAATACCAATATTTTCTTAGGATTCAAAAAAAAAAAAAATCAATAACCTGTAAAACTAACGTTTTTACGACTGAAAAGCGTAATTTATATTCTAACTTTTTCTCGTAAGTATTTAAAAACACAAGAGTTTATTAAAAACGCAAACTTATTGAATAATAATTTCAATTTATCGTTTTAAAGTTTAGTTAACTTTCAAAAGTCGCAAAAAACTTCTTATTAAGTCTTAAATTTTCATTAATGTATAGGCTGTTTTTCTATAAATTGTTATTGTATTTTCAAAATAGGTACTTTTATAATTTATTTTATTTTATTGAGCTGTTTTTAAATAGATTATCAAAGTTTTGTTAAGTTGTGGAATATAAGTTACGTTTTACTATAAAAATAAAAGTTTTGATAAAAAATACTACCTAATTAGTTAGTAAGTAATCTAAAAATTTTTATATTTTAGTTATTATATCTGTTTAGTTATATATGTATTTCTTTTAATATTGACATTATAATAAACTAAAAGTTATGTAATCTAACTAAAAACTCACTAAAAGCGGCCACGAACCTACTTTAGTCTAAATAATTTTTGTTTAGGTTTGTTTTGTTATAGTTTTCAGTAAAAATTGCCAAAAATTACATACTTAGAAAATACTATATTCTAAAAACTTAACACAACTACAAAAAATAGTTTAAACACATTGTTAAAAATACTTTTTTAAGTGTTTACATCTCAAAAAATTATAAAGAAAACTAAAACAGTATTTATATAAAGTAAAACTATTAGATACAAGCATACAATTTAAGTTATTTTTAGCAATCTTTACAAAGAATGATAAGTTTGTTATTTTCTTATTTTGTTGAACAACAAAAATCACTTAAAATAAAGTTTAACAAAAACCTGGTGTATGAAAAATGTTTCGTTTATCGAGGCATAAGTTACTTGGGTACCGTTTTAATGCTTATAAATAACAATATTGAACATTAAAAATATTAAATTTTTCAAATTGTTTTGAAAAAATACATAATCTTTTTTTGTTAAATTGTTAAAAAATACCATAACTTCAAACATTTGTTTTAACTATAAAATTGACAAAGTTCAAACTTAGCAGTTTTTGATTAGTCTATTTAAAAAACTGTTTTAGTTTTTTAAACAGTTAAATAATCAACAATAGTAAAATATTCATCTAAACTACAATAAACTTATTTTATTGTTTTAAGCCTTATTACTTATATTATTTCATTATTATTCAGACTTACTTTTGATCCGCACTGGTAGCGTATGTTTCATCTGACATTTATTTTTTAAATACTTTTAAACGCTCTGAAAAACTGTTGTAATTAGAGATTAGTAAAAACTGATCTTTACTGTTTCAAATTTTTAATTATGATTTATTGTTTTGTTTTTATTTGTTTTGATGTCAAAAATTTTAGTTTTTTTTTAAGTTAAGTATATTTTACTAAAGTAAACTAAAAAGCAAAAAAAAAAAAGAACTAATTTATTTTAAATGAAGTTCCTTTTCTTGATAGTTGCTGGGCTTTGAAAACAGAACAAGTAACTTATAATTTTATGATAGAAAAAAACTACTTTATACAAATTAAAAATATTAAACTTAGAAAAAAACTGTAGGTTTAGTACAAAAAACTTATTTTAAACTTTTTTCACATTGTAAAACACTTTTTACTCAGTTTTTATCTTTAGTTAAAATAAAATCTATTTTATTACTATGATAAAAACAAAATGTTTTGCTTATCAAACAAAAAACTCTATAGAATATAACAAATATACAATTATTACAAAAGCGTTGTACAATGTAAGTTACGATTAATATAATTAACAAAAAAATCAAACATATTATAAATGATGATTAATCATAATAAATTAGTAAAAATTTGTTTGATTAAATTTCAACAACTTAAAAATAACTTAAGTAAATATAATTTAAATTTTTTGGTCAAAAGTATTTTTTGTAAACTTATGTTTTGTATTAAGTTGCCTTTTCGTATTGAAAATAGTTCACTAGTTTCAAAAACAAAGTCATGTTGATTAAGTGATTATAGTATAAGACTAATGAAAAATAAAACTATTTATTTGAACTTGAAAAAAAGTTATAGTTTTTTTTAAGAGATACTAAAAGTAATTATTTAATTTTTTTATCAATACATACGTTAAATAAGCTTAATAATGATTAATAATTTTGTAGATAAACGTACTTATCAATACAATAATAATAACAAGATTGTTTATATTTATTATTTTACATACACTTGTTATTGTTAACCTTTAATAAACTAAAGTATAGTATTAGTTTAAAAGGTTGATTAAAGTTTATTTTTTCCTTTGAAACCTTGAAAATTTATTATTATTTAACTAAAATTATTTCTTAAAAGATAAGGCACGTTTGCTATTTTTAAGAATGAGCTATCGTAACAAATATTTTGAACAGCAATTATGTATAGTGTTACAATGATTACTACAAAAAAACTTATATAAACCTTACTAGTGTTTTTTAAAAACTAAGTTTGATAAAAGTCAAAATAATAAAATAGAACTGCAAAATTTGAAAAAACGATACTCAATAAATATAATCGTTAAGATAATTTATAAAGAAGTGCCATCATTGTATTTAAAGAAGTTTTTTAAGTACAACTAAAAATACAATAAGCTCAACTTGAAGATTTGGTTAGTTAACAAATATTAAAGAAAAATTTGATTTACTTTTATTATCTACGCTCAAAGTATTCATTTAAAAAATGATTTTTCAAAATGATATGACACATCATATTAACAAACAATAAGAACATAATAGTACAAGACAGTGTTTTAACTATTTTTCTAAACTAAATAATTTTGAAACTTTTTTTTAATTGTTTGTTTAATATCCGCATAAAGTATTTAAATTGTTCTGATGAATAAGTTTTCAATGCGCAAAGAGCAAAATTATTTTGTTTTTTATTAACAAAACTAACAAGGTTTGAACACATTAGTTTATCTTAAACAACAGAAAATAAAAGCAAATAAAATAAACTTTAAACTTTAAAACCAACTTTTTTTCCAAACTAAAGTATTGAGATAAAAAAAAAACAAAAACGTTGGTTTAGTTAAAAATAACTAAATGAGGCTGGACTTCCAGAAAAAAAAAATCAGAAGTTTTAAGATTGAACTGTTTGAATTAACAATCTTAAAAATTAAAACAAAGACAAAACTCAATATTTAAAAAAATCTAAAAATACTTTGTAAAACTAAATGACTGTTTAATCACTAGTAATTTTTAATGTTTTATAAAACTTATGTCACAAAATACTTATATAAAGTAATTAAAAGTTTTAGTTTTGCTTAATTTTAAATATAACATTCTACTCAAATGTAAGTGAATTTGATAGACTAATACTTAACTTAGAGTTCTAAACCAATTAAAAACAAAGTAGAACAAATAACCAATTATAGTGTTATTGCCTTATTTTTTATTAAAAAATGAAAGTTAGAATAATATTTGTTTGCACAATTTATGCGCAAGAGCTTTAATATTTAAATGTTTGTTGAGATTAATTGTAAGCATCAGTTTAACTAAATAAAAATCAAAGTTTTAAACTACTTATAGAAACATAAAAACAAAACATTAGCTACATGCATTAGAGATTATTAATTAACAAAATGCTCAAATTTATTTATTTGATGATTGAACGTGACAACTATTGAAAATATTTCAAAACTACTTTCAGTTTAGTTTATGTTAAAGAATTTATTTAAACTTGTTTTCTAATAAATCTAAACAGTTATATATTAAATAAAAAAAACAAAGGCGTTTTCAAACATTCTAATGAAAACAATAAAATATATTTATTATAGCTATAAAATGTTTACCTTAGTAAATCGTAAGACTTAAAAATATAATTTCAACCAGTTTTCAAAGTTGTGATAAAATATTTAGCTCGAGTTACACTCAAAAGTATCCAAAAAAATAAATTGACAATAATAAAAAGTTACCGACAATTCAATTATTAAAACAACTATAGCATAAAATAAGTACAGAAAAACAAATTCTTATTTGGACTTAAGTATTCAGTTTACAAAAATAAATTCAACTAGCAATATATGTAAAACTTACTTGGTTTTTTCAGCTACAAATACTTTTAGAAAATAGCTCAGAAGTAACAAAAAGAGGATTTAGCTGGTTTGTTCAATAAGTAAATGTGTAAACACATTAAACAAAGAAATAAGTTGATGACATTACGCTCAAAACAAACACTTTGATTAAATCTTACGCTTAAAAAAATTTTAAAGTTCTTAAAACTGTAAATTATTATGTTTATAAATTAATTTTATACTGTTACTAAACAAATTTTTTATTAATCAAAATGTTTACTACCTTAGCAAACTAATTTTACAAAATTTATCAGAAATTTTATTTTTAATATTTAAGTATTTAATTTATATATAAAATATATGAGTTAAAAAGAATAAGCAAAAATAATTTATTTACGTTTAAAAATTCTTAAGTATTATGAATTTCAAATTAAATTTGTTCAAAATTAAGTGATCAAACACTTACTATAAATATTTTAGAAAATAAAACTATACAACACAAAATATTTTATTTACAAAACTTTTAAGACTAAATAGGTTAACAAACACTAAACAGTTACTATTTACCGTAATGGAAACTTAAAACTTTTACCTAATAATGTCCACAAACCGGATGGTTACGTCATATAGAGTACTTTGACACGTCATAAAGTAGTGTTTGATACGTCATGAACACCAAAATTAATGTGTAAAAATTTAAATTAACCTGGAATTTCAAAAGAAATCTAAAAACTTAAGATAATTAAAAAAATTAAACAAGTTATAAAATAACTTAAAAACTAGATAATATATATATATACTTAATTGCTTTTTAATATGAGCTAAATCAATAAAATATGTTTAATTGTTCTGTTAAGTTAATATCATTTAAATTTGTTACAGTCATTCATACTAACTTAATAAAATCAGTAAGAAAAAAATAGAGTGGAAGTTATTTAGTTTAAGTCAAAAATAGATTTAAAACTATTAACATTTTATCAAAACATCTTTAAAATAAAAAAAACATACAAAAATATAAGAATTCTATGATTAACTAAATTTGTTTATCTTTTTTAAATTAATTAATGTTTAGAACTCAATAAAAATATGGCTCTTTTAGAAGATTTATCTTATCAAGTAAAATAATTTTTATTGCTTAATGTTTATCATTAATCCATACCATAACTTCATTTATTTTGTAGTTTGATTTCTTAAAGATCATTGTTGCGTAATCAGATACTAAAAATTACATAAAAAATTTGTAAATAAAAAAATACAGGATGTATATAAAAGAGGAACAGGTTTGTTTTGAAATGTTTTCCGATAAGTTTTATTTGCTTAACAGTTTTAGACATATTTCTTAACAAGTTTAAACATAGTTTATGCAAAAACTTAATTTAAAACGGTTATTTAACGTAGATAAATAATAACTAAATATTAATTAAATTTTAAATAAACAATGTATTTCTTTCAAAGTAACTTTTGTTATTACAAAAAACTTGAATGTTTAAAATTAGTCTAAGAACAAAATGAAACCATTATCAACTTAAAATCTTTCTTAGCCAAACGCTTTGAAATAAAAAAGTTTGTTTTAGGATTAACAAAAATATTTACAGTATATATTGGGTTTAATTTCTAAAAAATAACTAGGTTTAAGTTATTTTTTACAGTTGAGCAGTCACTTTTCTGGTCGTTTCAACACTCTGATGATTTTCGAAATTGAAATTAAGCAAAAGTTTAAAAAGTTCAAAAGAGGTTTTACATCAAGTAACTGTTATTGTTTATATAACACCTATTTAAACTTTAAAATTGTTATAATCTTTATTAAGCAATAACAACTTGATGGACTAGAAAAAAACCTTTTAAGTTTTTCTTATAACAAGAAATGAAAACTTTATCTATAAAGTGAAAATGTAAAAATAAAATTTAACCACTAAATCTAAACTTATAAAAAAAGTATTAAAAAAACTATTTTAAATTATTTAAAAATGCTCTAACTACAGGTAAAAAAACTTTCTAATTAAAACGCATCATACTATACAAAAGTAAAGAAGCTATCGAAGAGCTCAACATACATTATTTGTTTAATTATTAACTTAATCGTACACGAATGTGTGTTTTTTAACATTTGAGTTTTATCGCAGTTTTTTTTATTATTTAAAACTTAATTTATTTAACATGTAAAAATTAAACTGTTATACGTTATACAACTATCTCAATTATTTTGATACTTAGTACAATTATTAATTTAATACTATCTAATAATATAACATTGTTTATGAAAATAACTTAATGTGAAAAACCTTTTACCAATAAAATAAAATATTTTTTTAACTATTTCATAACCCTTATTTTAATTGAAAGTATGATGAGAAAAAAATATTTTCTTCAAAAATGATCAGTTATTTATAATTTTATCAAATTTATTTAAGTCAAGATGTCGTCAGTTTAACAATAAAAATAAATACTTTTATCAATTAAGTTTTTGGAATTGAAATTTCGTTAAAGTAAATCAATTAAGTGTCAAAGTTTGTTTTTACATCAGTTCATAAATAACTATTTCTTAAAGTTGAGAACTTCTTTGTTAAATATGTTTATATCAGAAAAAGTTAAATAGTAGTTTTGAAAGTAAATATAAAACTAAGTTTTTCATATCATATGTTTGTTATTATGCCTCGTTTAATACGGTCTTGTATAAAAAAATAAATATAACTTCAGCTTTTTAAATCTAATAAAAAAACAAATACAATAATAAAGTTAGTTTCTTATGTTAAAGTTAGTTTTGTTTTGATAAATCTTAAACTAGCAACTAATATAAAATTAATAATAAATCTCAAAATTACAAAGTATTTCAAGTTGTAATCTTTAATTGTTTAAAATAAAATCTTTTTAAAGCAGTTGTTTTGAATGTGAATTAAAATTTTAGAAAATCTCAAATATATTTCTAAATCTAAACTAGTACTTAATGTTAATTTGGGTATCAAAGTGTTTTGTATTTTAATACTCAGTTCCAGTATGTAAAAGCTTTTTATTTATAACTACCTAAATTATTCAATTATAGAAAGTAGTTTATAAATAATGAATATTATGCTTCTATTCTAAATATTTTATTCCCTATAGTATAGATAATTAATTTTTCTAGTCTGTAGGAAAGTTATGTCAGAAAAAATCTAACACAGACATTGTTGCAATTGTTCTCAGCTTTTTTTTTATTGTAGTTCATATAAAATTAGCTAAAGACAGCAATCAGATATTATGATTAAAGAAGTGAGAACCTAAAAAGAAACTATATAAATTTTAACTTTTTTTTAATATAACAACAAAATAAAACTTCAGTACACTAACATGCAAAAGGGTTGGGAGACGTTCGCCATTTAAAGTGATTACGACCGACCAACAAAATTTAAGTGAAATCTGGCTTTTAAAATTTAAAAATACAGATATCAAGCATGTAAATCTGACCCGCTAAACTAGTTTTCAAAACTTTTACTAGATATTGTGAGGTTTTAATGAAATAGCAAAAAAATTAAAGGTCTTTGGTACAGTTTACGGGATATTCAAAGTACAATCTAGATATAGTTATTAAAAAGGTGACGTAGGATGAATAATTAATTAAAATAAAATTGATAATTGAGTAATTTTTGTGAAATAAATAAAGCTTTAATTTTTTTTTGCAGGGGCCTACTTTTTCACATTTTGTCGCCGACTAAAGTGTTAACAGTTACGATATATCTATACAGCGTAAAAAACCAATAAAAGGATTATCTGTATAAATTATTTATAATAAATTTATAAAAACAATTACGCGCAAAATAAGTATATATTTTTAATAACAATCTGATGTTATTTTATTTTGATATAATTTAACTTTATTAGCTATATTTGTATTTCTAAATATAAATTAGAGGAATGTAAAATCGTAATGTTTGATTTTTATTTATGAACTTTTTTATACTCATTACTCTTTAGTGTTAGCAAACAACTTATTTAAAAAAATTAGAGTTATAGCTTTAAGTGAATACAGCAAACCTAGTTAAACCACTGAAGAACATAAGGCATAAACATTTTCGTTCTAGTTGTTTTTACAAAATTAAAACAGAAATCTTAAAACATACATACTTTCAGACATTATTTTGTTTCATAAAAGAAACAAATTTGTAGTTATTTAATACAATTAATTAAAAAGACATTTTTTTTTTATAGTACAAAGTTTAATTAAAACAGTACGAACCATAAAATCTAATTGCTGAATGATGAAAATTAATAAATAAAACAAAATAAAAAAGCAAAAGCAACAAAATGGAATCAAAAAAACATACAAGTTGAAAAAGCACTTAACAAAACACGCTAAAAAATTCTAAACTCGATCAAATAAAATTTTGCTAAGTTAAAAATTGAAAAAAATCAAAAAAAAAGAAGAAAAGAAGAAAAAAAAAAGAAAAGCGTGTAAAACGAGTATACAATATTTATATGAAGTATGCTGAAAAAGTATTAAAAAGTAGTACAAAAAAAGGTTGGCTAAAGAAAATATCTATCTACAACAATATACTGTTGATTAACACAAAACTATTGTGTGTTATATCGACAGTCACAGAACTAAATAAATTACTTTTATTTTTAATTTTACAAATTATGTACAAATTTTTCGTCGAAACTTTCAAAGAGGTAGCGTCAATTTCGTTATGCTGAATTTCCCGCGAAAAAACGATTGAACCGTGAAAATTATTCCCGCCAAATTTGTTGGTGCATGAATCATTTCTCGCAATTTTCCTTGTTTTGTTTGTTTACCACATGTGATACATTTGAGAAGCTATCATCTATTAATAAGTATACAGTAAAGTCTATCTAAAATTTACATCGATATAATCATACAAAGTATAACTTACAAAAACAAATTAGTTGAATTAATTAAAATTTTAATAAGTTTATATTTTACACAAATAAGCCTTTATTTGTAAGTTACTAAACTAATCTAACAAAAACTTTTATACTTCATTATTTAGACATAAACTAAATAAACATAAATATATATATATATACAAACTGTTAGTTTACGGGTTGTAAGAGTTAATAATTAAGTACATTACCAAAGTTTTACAGTTCCAACAAATACCTTAGTGCATTTGTAACATTTTAAATTTAATATGTTATATAATAACCAACCTATTTTCAAACCACTTCACACACTGTTTGCATTAGAGGGACACGAGTTAGGTATGATTCCTTTAACTTTAACAGCATCTTCTATTTCTATTTTTTCACCTTTTACCACAATCATTCGCATGCACCCAATAAAATTGTTTGTTGTTTTCAAGTGGGGTGGTTTCCCTACAGACACTGAAAATTTACAATTTTTAATTTAGCACTTTTTGTACACAATAATAGAAAAACGAAAAACTAATGAACTGGTTTAAAATTTTTTTTGATAGAATAAATATAACATTACTCAACTCGGTTACACCAGTAAACTCATTTGTATCAAACAAAGAATATACCAAATAAAGAAACAGTAAATGCTAACGTTAAAATATAGAAACTTACAAGAACATAGAAACATGGTATTTAGACGGGATAATAATTAAGTCTACTGAAAAATAAGTCAGAAACCGAAAGTGAGACGAAACATTAATGCAAAAGAAAAATATGTATATTAAGAACTTAAACTAAAATAGTATACCAATATGCATAATTCAATATACTACTAATAAAATAAGTATTTATGTATTTGAACGAAAATTATATTCCCTCAATGCAAAGAGGCCCTATGTGTCAGCTATCTTGATAAACATAATGACAATTTAATATTAGTATATAAATTAAAACAAACATGGTATTCCCCCAATGTAAAGAGGTCTTCCCTCTGTGTCTGCTGAAGTTTGTGTGTATGGAGAATGTGCGGTTATGACGTCATAATCGTGAATTCGTATGCTCAATGATTTCAGGTGTTTTTGAACAACCGCTAGGTGCCACTTTCCGTCGCAATGAAGGTGATGATGTCACTGAAAAAATTACCCCGCGGTTGTTCGCTTGGAAAACAAGCTGTTGGTCAAAATATGTATAGGCTAATTTATCAAAATTAAATTATTTGTGTTTATAATAATAAAGTTTAACTTAGAAAATTCTCCTTCCGCCAAAATCTTGGAGTTTAAGATGTTTGAGAAAAAAGTTAATTTTTTTTTTAACTTATATATAGTAACAAAATTATTTAACTAAAAATTTTTTACTGCTGTTGTTCCCTTTAAACACTAACTGTTAAAGTTAATACAGTAAATAAACATTTGAAAATAATACTATTCAAGCTAATATTTTTGTTTATTATATTTAATTTAAAATGTTCCATCTCCATTGTTCGCTTGAAACAAAAGGCGTATGAGTGAACTATTGTAATCTTTAGTTTGATAATTCACTTTTTAAAAAAGTATGTAAATATAAACTGTCTATAGGATTATACTCAACACAAAAGTCTTTTAACTTACAAGTTTGTAAATACACTGTTAATCCTTATGAAAAACTAAATGTATTTTTATTTTTAGAATTTTTTAAACTCAAATAAGTTTAGAAGTATGCAAACTTAAAACAAATATAACCATTGTAAAACATCATTTTTAGTTTTGATCATAATACTACTTCAATACCGAATTTTTTTTTAAATACTTACTTTTCCTTTAATCATCTGTAAGATAAAATATCTTTTCTAGGATCACTGAAACTTAAAAGTATGGAATTACGATAAAAAATTTTAATTTTCTTTCTTATTTTGGTTTTTGTACCTACTCTAAATGAGTTTCCAGTATATTGAAGTAGTTGACTTTAATTTAGTACTATTTTTTTTTTGTATATTCTGCTTTGTTTACAAATATTTAAGCAATCTAGTTTTGATTAAATTAAATTCATTTTTTTTTTTTCGACTCTTTTCTTAAATATTGTAAAACAAAATAGATAGAGTACTGTTTATATCTGTTATTATCATATATAATACAAACTCACTATGTTTAATATAACTTCCAGATCCACTGAAGAAACTTCCGTATTCAACATACTTGTGACAAGGTACAACACCTCTGTTCTGAATGCGTTTCTGAAGTGTTTCTTTTGTTCATTTATCATCAAGTTGCCTACACATGCATCCATACGGTTCGATATCTGTTTGAATAAAATAACTTTAGCTTACATTGTTTTAAAAAGCTATATATGTAAATAAAACTATATAATTTTTATAAATTTAATTTAGTTTGTATTGCTATTTTGCATGAAATATAATAAGGTTTAATGTTTTAAATCTTCATTATAGTTGACTCTACTTAAATTAACTTACTTAACCTGTGTCAATTCTTTTAACTTATTACATGGAACTAATTTAAACTAACAGATCTAACTGTATGCTTGAATTCCGCAGCGACACCTCCAACATACAACAGTCTTTCAAGATGCATCTTTGTGTCTGCTTTTGCTTCAGATCTCACTCTTCTTCTATCAACTTGAAGCATCCCTCTTCGTTTTCTCTATCTTATTTTGATCTGTACAAAATAAAGTTAAGTTAAATTGGATAGAGTTATTTGTTCTTATAGTTTATTTGTTATTATAGATACTGAAGAAATGTAGTCAAACGATTACACTTTTAAAAGGTTCACGAAACATTTATACAATCTAAATCTGTTTTAATTTATTTAAGACAAGTTTTGAGTAGCAGCTGAATTAAGTGATAGTTTTATTGTAAGTTTAAATTTCAAACTCCGTAACTAAATCCTACCTAATATTCTTTAAACGTTTATATTTGTTTGCTTAGTATCTTGCAATCGTAACACTAAATATATTTAAATGAAGTAATTCATTTCTTTAATTTTCAAAAAAAAAAAAAATTTCAATCTTGAAATCTCTACAAAATAAAACCTTATGCCACATTCCATCATCTATAGATTTTTTAGAAAAGAGTTTCAGAACCCATTGAAGTTTGAAATTTGAAGATTAGTTTTCCTTCTTTGATCTTCAACGAGAAGAAATCGTTTCCCTGGAACGCTCCAGAGTACAAGATCAACATACAAGTGTTTTGGAGTATGTTCTTATACCAGTGAAATTGTGTATCTGTAGGAAAAGTAAGTTTTCTAGTTTTTTTGATATTTAAAGTTTTGTAAATATTTTTCTTCCGAATTCTAAAAATATTGTAAATTTATCATTACAAACATGTTTTGATGTATAACTTTATATTTTTGGTTAAATATATATAATTTAAAAAAGTATTTCAAGCTTTGTTAGAATGCTTCAATTGTTTTCTATCAGAAAGCACATATTTGAAAAATTTAAGCTAACGTACGTTTTAAAAACTATAACGTATGTAAAATGCTTGTTAAAGAAGTACTATTCCTAAATATTTACTAGCATTTTCGACTAACTTTCTTAAAAAAGGTTTATCGAAGTTATAAGCAAGATGACTATTATTATTTCTCCAAGATAAACGGCGAATAGTTCAGAACTCCAAATTGGTTGTTCATTTTCTGTTCATAAAGTTTTAGCCGAATAATATTTTTTCTATAAATTATCTTGACTTAGCTGTAATGCTAATCGTACATTACGGAATGAAGTGGTTCTAAAAAGTAAATTTAAAAAACAAATGTAAATGGTTACATGATTTATAGTTTTCAAGCTTAAATAAGTTTCATTACTTAACGATGTATTCTAATTTTTTGCTTGAGTTTAAAATTACTAAAATCAGTTTTCATCAAAGTTTAGCCTGGATAAAGATTAAAAAAAAAACTTCTTTTATGATTCATGAACAAAATCAAAGACAAAAAAAACTAACTTATTTATTATTTAGTAAAAAAATTATTTAAAAAACAAAAAAAAACAACTTATATGATAACAAAGATTTAACACCAATTTTTTTGAGGCCTTGGTTCGAATTCCCTGTCCCTTATCTCTGATGACGTCGTTTCTTGTCGTCGTGACAACCGGTGGTGACGTAGCTGGTCTATCGGTTGGTGGGGGTTCAGTTTGATCTCCATAGCAACCGCCCATATGAACGTTGCTGTGACGTAAAAATTCCTTGTCGTTCCATTGTGACGTCATTCTATAAAGAAAAATAAACTTAAGCTTTGTATGAAAACAAAGTTATATTTTTCTAAAAAAAATTGAATCATTTTATATTATAAATGTTTTACTGTTTATGTATTTTTAAACAGTAAAGTACATAGAATGTTTATTATCAGTTTTGTTTTATTGGACAACCTACAAAAATAGTACAAATCATTGAGATATCATTTTCAAAACATTTTTAAAATTACTCAGTTAAATAATACTTATGATGAGTTTAAATAAACCAACATCTTAGTTAAAAACCTGAAAAAAAAACTTATTGACTTCAAATTTATAAAATTCAATACATAACAATAACCAAAACTAACTTTCCAACCATAAAGTCAACAAGGTAACAATTCAAAGATGTTGAGTTTTTTTTCAGCTATGGATCCGATCACAAAACCCTTGGGAACCCCTCCTATGTAAACCCTCTGTGTTTTAAGGGTCACATTAGGGTTGAGGTAAGAAAGGCTTGTTTTGTCGTCTTTATCACTTATCTTTGTTGTTATACTGTCAGAAACTTAAATCTTTTAGTCAATTTAGAGTCAATACAACTATTTATTATTTATTTATAGTGTTATATATTTAATTGTAAAACAGAATCATCACTTACAACATGTTTCTGTTTCTTCTCAACGAGACAAGCCACATATTACCGTCATTCTTATGATTATCTTTTAATTCTAAATTTTACACGGAACCACCATCCTTATGGATACGGGTTGTCAGGTATCTATCGCAGAGGAATATTGAAGAGAAGTCCTGCAAGTTTGATTAGAAGTTCAAAAGTTGACATATTATCAAGTAAGTATGTACTACATATGTTTAGTACCATTAAGTATATATAATTAAAAAAAAAACCTACAAGTTTTTAAACTATTTTCTTCGTATTTTAATTACTTTTATTACCTACCTATACGAGGTATTAAAACTAACATAGAGTAAACCAACATACAAACAAATATACGGAAGATACACAAAAATAAGTATATCAATAAAAAGGTTTAATGTAAATACAATACACATATTTTGAAAGGTAGACTAAGGTACATCCTTATAAACTCATAAATTACCCAGAATCTCACCTTTCTTGTGTGTGGATGTCTTTTCTTAATGATTGGCCTTCTTCTATTCCTCCTCTTTCTTTTCTCCCTTTTCAGCTCTCTTCTTTTCAAGTTCTTCTCTCGTTTGAACTCCTTCCTGTCAACACCGACCAGTATGATGGCGTTGGCTGATCTCGTTTGAAAACTGACCACTAGGGAGCAGTGTGGAGTCAGATCTACGGGTTGAACTTCAATAAAACTCTCGATATACTACATTGTTTACTGGGTAGAAATTTGATTGTTATGTATAGTGTTAGTCTAGTTGTTTACCTGAAACAGATGATAAAATGTAACTTAAATGATTTTCTCGAGAATAAATATAAGTAAGTAAAAATCAATAATTTTTACTAACAGTATTTATCTGTTTATTGTTAACAAAAGAAGTAAATATGTTGCTTTTTCTTCAAGAGGATAAAACGACGTATTTGTCTTGGTTTAATTTAAGTTTTATTTATGAAATTTTGTAAGTAAAATATAGCTCTAAACTAATTATATTATCCTCTAACATCAAAAATTTTAATGTTACTAGTTAATTTGCGCTTAAATTTCAAACTATTTAAAATCTCTAAAGTAGTAAATCTCTACTCGTAAAAATTTATTCATCAATTAAAATTAAGTCAAATACAAATTAACATTATCCTTTCCAATATAAAACCGAAGGTTGTTCTTTGATGCGGAACGGAATCTGATTGTGACGCAAGTTTTAATTGTGACGTCATATGCAGTTCATATATGATTGCATCAACGGTCGTTCAATAATTTCAGTTAATAAATTATGCATATAAATGTTTTCATAACTTAAGTTCGTAATAAACTCTGTAAGTAAAATTATTGTAGTTACAAATCATTATAAAATTAGATAGAAAAAATTTACAATCAGTTCAACAAAGCATAACAATGCATTAAGTTAAAATAAGCATTTTTGTAGTAACATAACAAGCAGAAAAAACATTTTTTCTTCAAAAACATCAATAAACTATACTACTTTTTTACCATATAGTTGAAAAGGTTAGAAATTTCAAAATGTTTTCTGCTTTAAAAACTTACAATTGCAGCACCTTACAATCAATATTAGGCAATTTAAAATTTATCTGCTTGTGAAGTACATAAAACGTATGAAAAAAAGCATTAGAATAACAATAATGAAAAGAAGGTTATAGAAAAAAATTAATTCTATTATTTGTTTCACAAACTGAAAATACATTGTTGTAAGATTGTTTTCAAGACAAAAGTTTTAACTATAAAAATACTAACAAATCACAGATTTATTTTCAGAAAAATATGAAACTACAGAGTTATTTTCATAGAATGAATTGAAGTTTAAGATACTGATATGTAAAACAGTTATTCACTTTTTGTTAAGCAATAAGTTCAAAGTGTCGAACGAAAATGTTTGTTACTTAATCCAACAATACATTCATCATCATAGAGAGCCTTACTTTTTAGTTGAACATTTTACAACCAGTTTTGTTACAAATGGATTTAAATTAATTGTATTCTTTTTCAGGTTCAAAGTGCTTTATATAAAATTTTATAGCAAAGAACTTATTTTATAGAAGCATATGCAACAAACCCATATCTTTTTTACACAACGAAATTCATTTTACACAACGAAAGGTGTCTTTACGATTAGTTTTTGTTTTGTTAAAGCCAGATATTTGGAAATTTTATTGTTTTGTATATCGAGTCATACACCACGTCACGGATACTGTTTATATCAGGATAAAAATCTGGCTTCTATTTTTAAGAGACGTCAAAAGTAAAAGTAACAGTGATTGCCATAGTAAATGATTTTTCAAAAACTGTGGATATAGGATTGTTCGTTATCAAAACTTCTTACCAAAAAGTCAGTCAAAAGCTGTTAAGGAAGCGGTTGCAATATAAGGCATAAAATACAAATTGAAATGACGAAAGTCATTTAACCTTATTCAAAAGTTCTAAAAGGTCACATTCCAAACTCATAAAACAAACGGTATTCTAGCTAAAAGGGCTAGATATTCCAAAAATATTTCTTTTATTTTTTAAAAGTTATTAAGCCATGAGCTGAAGTGGCTATACACTGTTTCCAAGTAAAAAAGGTTAATTCGTTTAATATTAAAGTCAAGTAAGTATATTTATTTATTGCTTTTCACCAAACGTGGCATCAGGTACTTCTATTATTTTTGAAAAATCATACATTAAAAGAAGTTAAACCGATCTGGCATAAATTTCGATTGTTTTTGACTTTTTTTCAATGTTTCATACCAATGTAAGACGTGTTAATTCTACTCTTGAGGAAAGTCATTTAATCTACTAATGATTAATTAACCTGGCTTTAAATTTACTTTTTACAACTTGAAAAATGTTCGTCTGCTGATTACATTCAAAAGAACATGTAGAGTAGATATATCAAATTTAGAGTTATAAAACTGGAAGAGGTTGTTGAAATCGTCAAAGTTTTATAAACAACAGCTAGAATTAAGCTTGTTGAGTTTTTGAGTTTTATACATTTTTGTCTTCGAATGAATACACGTGACTTTTAATGCAAGTTTAAACTTTTCATTTATATTTGTACTACAAAACACGTTTAACATATGACCTTTGTAGTGTATTGTTATAGGATAGCCCAAACAAGAAATATCAACAGAAAGTAACAAAACTAATTGAATAAGTTTTACAAAAACTGTTGCAAATAAGCTCACTGAAACAGTATACAAGTTAAGAAAGAGGTTTACAAACATTTTCAAACAACATAAGCTGTAAAAGCATAAATATTATTAAACGGGAGACTTTTACCTTCTTCAACCGTCTCAAGATCAAGATTAAAAACTTCCACTGATGTTGTGTTTACAAGCTCTTTAGGTTCTTTTGAATAATCAAAAACCAAACCTCCCATAATATACGCAAACTGACCGTATTTTGCAATTGCAAATTCACATCTCGCCACCCGAAGTTTTGCCTGAATAACTTTTATTTCACCTGTTCTTGTGTTTAACTTCTCAATACAATTTACCAT
This sequence comes from Thalia democratica, assembly GCF_965202585.1. Lineage (NCBI taxonomy): Eukaryota > Metazoa > Chordata > Thaliacea > Salpida > Salpidae > Thalia > Thalia democratica. The sequence continues at coordinate 114,387,816 of NC_139165.1, read as the reverse complement.
CTCACGATTTCCTTTTATGCCGCCGATAACAAATATGAAACTTTTGTATGCAACAGCCTGAGGGGAAAATCTTCCAAAAATCAACTTGGTAGTTAGTACTGTCGAAATTTGTAAACTATTATTAAACTTTTCGATTGTATCTAATACTTCGCCTCGTTCGTTGACACCACCTAACGCAAATATTCCGCCATCTTCACTTCTAATTAGAACATGACCACATTTTTTAATATTTAAATTACTAGCTTGTTTGAATGAGTCCGTAGTCACATTGTACAGATAACAAGTGTTAATTAAATTATCAAGCCTGTTCAATTCATTGATATTATTACCACCTCCAAATATTAGATTATTTTCATCATACTGACAACTTCCAAAGTCATCACGGGCTTCGTTTAGTGAGTTAACAGTACTGAAAGTTCTTGTCTTCAGATCAAATCTGTCAATACTACTATTCGCTATGCCTCCAAAAATATACAAACTATCTTTCATTTTTACTGAACTGTGAAGAATTCTCTCACTAGGTAAATCTTCTAATTGTGTCCATTGCTCAGTCAACAATGAAAAAAAATAGAAACTATTTTCATTGTTAAATCCCCCAATTAACAATAATTCTGTAATTTACAATGTAATCAAATTGTTATTTTGTCAACTACAAAACTTGTTGAATTTAGAATAAATCAAACTATTGTTTAAAAGTTTGTTTTTGACTTAAGAGTTTCTTATATTATTGTTAAGTTCAACAATGAGTAATATATAATAACATTAATGCAAAATTTTATTGTTTGTAATTTTCATTAAGAACTATCAGTTTTTTCATTTTTTAAATATGTTCAATAGCATCAAAAATATAAAAATCTAATATTTCGTAACGTACCTTTATGTCTTAATTTAACAAATAAAGATACGCCACTTGTACTAGTATAACCTTATCTAATGTTTTATTTTTAAACTCAATTCTAACGTTTTAAGTAAATCCACTTTTAATCAATTTTAAAGATTTAAGTACTTCCAGTTTACTGTTTATTCATAAAATTAAAAATGCTATAACTTAAAATAATGTTTTTTTGAGTAGTCTTAAATATTCTTCTAACATTAGTAGTTTTTATAAATCATTCAATTAGTTCAAACATTATATTTAACTTTGTTGTACAAATACTGCAAAAACTAATAAAAAATATATTAGTTAAACGTTAGTAGGTGTCTAGTTTTCGTAACAGTATGTACCAAAATGTTTGGTTGTTTAATTTACAAAAACTTCTAATCAATACTTTCTTTGAAAAAATATTTTACTAAGTTATTCGAATCTATAGTTCTCGAGATGTTTGGATTATTGTATATAAAAATTATATTAAACTAGAGTTATATACTTTACTTTATGTATAAATGGTGTTTTTGTATATTAAAAAAGCTAATTATGAGAAAATCGGCACGTTATTTACAAAAAATTCATGATATTAAAGAAAATATTAAAATATTTCCGCTTTAATAGTCTATTATCAGAAAATTATTTCAGAGCATTTTACTATGCACATTTATTTATAATTTGAGTATCACTGTTATATACTGATCTGCTTGTTCAGAATATTAAAATGTTTCAAAAGAATGTTTTTATAACTTATAATTTCTCGTTCTAAAAGAAAAGCAACTATCATATAAAGATTTATATATAAATAAGAATTGTGAAACTTCTAGCATTTTAATGAACCTGAGTTACTACTTCAAGCCGGTATAAGGTTGTTATCAATATTTAATTAACTACCTAGATACTTTATGCTTTTACTTTAACAATAGATTTTCATCAGTTTTTTTTTTTTTTGAGAAAAGTAAAAAATACTTTCAAACGTTAATTAATAGGCAGAAGTTAGAAACTAACCTGCGTTTTTAGTTCTATATTTGTTAGAATTGACAGTTTGAGTTTCTTTTACTAAACTGAACTTCTCACTCGAAATTTTTCCCAAAGTTTTGTTTGAAATATTTTCAGATGCATTAGACGGATTTGCATCAGATTTTGCATCTAAGATGTTTGAATGTTTTCCAACAAACTTCTTTTCCTCTTCTATGAGTATAATTAGTATTTTATATAAGTTGTGCACTACAAGTCAAATAGTTTGTTAGAACCTTTACTTATAAGCTCTAGTATCTATATAGTTTTAGTTTTAAATCGGTGTCAAAAAATTTTGAGGATAAATAGTTTTTTTTATAAGTTAACAGCATACATAAAAACATACATAAACAAAACTTGTGCATTTATCACAGTTAAATAAGTTTTCAATAATAGTAATTCTTTTAAAATAATAATTGTTGTTATATTTTCTACTACTCTAAAACTAAAAACTTTTTAAAAACGGTTAAGCTATGAAGTATAAAAAATACTAAGAGTAAAATAAATATAAAGACCTTTAAAAGTCGTTTATAAAAATTTTTAAAATAAATGAACTTTAAAATCTAATTGTTTTTGTTTAGATTATTATAAAACATATCGAGTTCTTTATATAAAAGTAGATTTCAGGTTTTAATTTAGTTTCTTTGTGAACATAAAACTAACATACGTATTATTTACTTAAATTATTTGTTAAAATCTATGCTTCACTACCTTTTTCTGCTAACTGATGAAACATGTTTTTGATATTATTGAAGTTAAAATTATTTTCTTCTTCCGAAAGTTTTTCTAAAGCTACAAATTAAAAATTAAGTAAAGACTTAAGTAAATTAACATGAGTACAAGCATTAAAATAGTTTAGTATCGTTGATAATTATTCAAAACTAAACATTTTAAAAGTAAAAAAAAAAGTTTTCCAACTAACATAACTTTTCATTTTTCTTTTTTACCGGAGCTATTTCATCGATAGTTGTTCGAAAAGTGATTTTTTTTTGTGTATCAGACTTTCTATTTTTATTTTCTAATGTATCTTTGATCTGCTTAACTATGCTTAAAGGGTCTTCAATGTTTTTAGGCTTAGCTCTATTATTTGTAATTACTGCATCTTTGTTAAATGGACTTGAACATTTTTCTTTTTTTAACGTACTACTAGCTTTTGGTGACACCTTACCTCTTTTTAATGCTTCTAATTGAATTAGTAAATTTGCATTCTCCTTTTCAAGATTAGCTGAATATGTCCTTAAACTTTCGTTCTCATTTTCTTTTATTGATAAATTTTCTTTCTGTTTCGCTAAATCTTTATCTTTATTTGCAATCTCTTTTAACAGTTCTATTTTTTCTTTGGCAATTTCTTCTCTGATAACTGCAACTTCTTGGACATATTTTTTGACATCATCATCTAATTGTTTCAATATTCTTAATACTTCATCACTAAAATTGTTCATCTGTGTGATTCTAGCTTTGTTTTCGAAAATTTGTTCTTTCAGTTTGTCTTTCTTACTTTTAATAGACGCGATTTTATCTTGAAAATATTTTTTCATAACTTCATCTTTCTCATAAAATGATTCCGTTTCTTTTAATGACTGATCAGCATTTTCGAGATCTATTTTTAGTGTGCTTATTTTAATTTTGCATTCCTTTACAACGTCTTGTACCAGTTTGCTTACTTCTGATTTTACCCTTTCATTCTGTTTAACAACCAGTCTTCCTAAAATAAAATAATTGCGTTTGAATCATATTTATTTAAACATTTACATCATTTTTAAAGATTTTAAAACTAATACTTATTTGTAATAATGTAAGTTTGATAGAGATTAGAATATATACAGTTAATGTATGTAGTTAAATTTATGTATTATTTACTTATTTAATTAGCTAAAGGTTAGTTGATTAAACTATTTGAAATAAACTTTACTCAAATTACTATTAGATTTTTATTTTTATACTGATACTAAACCAAAAGAGAAATAGTTAAACTTTAGTTGTATCTGTTATGACTTAAACTAACGAACATAACTTGAATTTAAAGCTACTCATCATTTTTAACTTTACTTTGTTTGTTGTAATATAAACTGACATTACGTTTAGCTTACTGACAAAAGAATAGCCAAACGTTTCTAACGAAAGTCAATTTCGAAGTAAAAACTATTAAAACTTTTTAAATATTTTGTATTTTATATTTCAAAACCGAAAACAAAATCATTTTTTAGTTTTAAAAAGAAATAATGAAGATTGTTTAGAAAAATTAAACTCATTCACGTGACATCTAAATACTTAAAGTTTTATTGATATTGAAGTTATGATTTTTCTAAATACAGACTATTTTAAACTTCATAACTAACATCTGCATGCTGTAAAATCTATTAAGTAATAAAAGGGTTAATTATAAGTTTTGATAAACTTTACTAAATTTCTTGACAGCTCTTTAGTTTTATTTTGTTTTTAGTTTGAAAGGCAATAAAACGCATAAAATAAAATGCCTTGAAAACTAGTAAAACATAAAGACAATATGTACTACAAAGTAACTAAAGTTTTTGTCAAGTTGTGCCCATTTAATTATTATTAATTGTTTTGTGATATCAAATACAACTATAATAAATTCATAAAACATAATATATTTTCAAGTATTCATATCTGTTTTATTCTTAAAATATTAAATTAATGCACAAAAAAGAATAATTAGTTTGTTAAATTCAACAAATATATTTTGGTTTTTATTTTACTTATATTAAACATGTTAAGTGTAAGTATGAATACTTTTCTATTGGACTAAAATAAATAAACAAATAAATACAAAAAGGCTCATTCATGTTCTGTTTGCTTGTTTTTGAAACAAAAAAAACAACTTTTTTAAACTTCATGAAAATTAAAATCTCAGTTTAATTACGTATAAAGAACAAAAAAAAAATTAAAATGTCCATAATTTTTTTAATTAAGGTGAGTATTTATATGGAGAGAAAAATCAAGATTGACAATATCTATAAATATAATTTGCGTTTAAAATATATTAGTTATTTATTTTTGTATAAAGCTAACAAAATCCGTTCATTTTTCAAATTAAAAACAAAACTCAAACTTAAAGTAATACAAATAAAATACTAAATAAAGATTTATTATAGTACTATAGTGTTTCACTTAGTTAATCATTCAGATTAATGAGATCTTTTGATTCAAATTGATAACCTGAATAAAGGTTATTAAGTATTCAGTTGAGCTAAAAGTACTCAATGCGTAAATGTTTAGATTTATTTTAATTAACTTTTTTAAGCTGATAAAACTAACCAGTGTTTCCATTTTCTATTGACAATTCCTTGATATTGCTACCTTCATTTTGGATTACAGATGAGTGTATGAACATATCTGTATACACTACTGGTCCCCTGTAGCTAGTGTTACATTTTTATTTAATGTTGGTGAAACAAAAGACTTGTAAAGGCAAGCCTTAGCCATTTTTATGTAAGTTATTGATCTAAATCACATTAAATAATTTGTAACATTAAATTTTTATGGACTTTTCTTTAAAAATAAGCTTTATTAAATTTCATACCGTTTTGCTTGTCTGTTATCTATACTGTCCTGGACATGACATTAAACTGTTCTGGTTTACGATTCGATAAACAAAAGTTATTTTCGTACACCAAGTCCATGGATCAAACTTATTTAGCTTATTTTTTGTCGTTTAATAAACCATACTTAATATTATCAGAAAACGATTTATTACTCCGGTTTTTAAAAGTTGCATTATGAGTATTAGTTTTGCACAATAAATGAGCTACTGAAAAAAAACTTTATTTTAAATTTTTAATTTCTATCTTTTACGAAGTTATTTAAATATTTTAAGATTCTAAAAGTATATTTAATTCTATAAAAATCTTATCGATGTGTTATATAAAAGTATAACAGCATGAAACAACATGAACATATTACTTATTTATAAGAAAAGGAATATAATATTACGTCATATAACAAAAATGTTCAGAGTGAATATTTAAAAATAAAAAATAAACCTAATTACTAAATATTGCCTATTTTGATGAAATGTAGTTGAATTATGGAAAACTTAAATTTTTAAACTGCTTATTAAATGAATAAAAAAAAAATGAATATGAATAAACTTGGCTGTTTAATCAGCTGTGTCACAAATATTTCTCTAACAAGGCTGAATAATAAAACTATATATTAAGTTTTGCATAATTAATTAAAACAAAATAAACCACAAAGCTAGAAAAAATTAACAATGCTAAATAAAAATTAAATAATAAGCAAAAGCTATGATTATAAAATTAAACATAAGAACAACAAATAGCTTAAACACATTATTAAAAATAGTTCTGAAATATCTACATCCTTAAAACTCATTAAAAAAACTAAAATAATATTGATAAAAGTTAAAGCTGTTAGGTATAACTTTACAGTTTAGGTTATTTCAAGCTAACCTTGTTAAGTTTATAAGTTTTCTATTTTTAAATAACGAAAAAAAAAATCTTGAATTAAAATTTTCACAAAGACCTAGTGTACGAAAAATTCTTTTGGTTATTGAAGCGTACTAACTTGATTAAATAATTTTAAGTAATGATGTTAACAATTAAAACTTATTTTTTTAAAGTTTTGTATTTCGTTTTAAAATATAAAACAATAGAGTTTTTGTTAAAGACTAAGCTTTTTTATTTTGTTCAATTATTCATTTTAAACATAAAATCAATAAGCTCTCACTCATTATATTTTTTACTAGTTTATTGAAATATATTCTAATTTTTGAAAACTGTTTGTAAATAAACAGTAGTAATATATATATAACTATGCTACAATTTATTGTTTTAAACCTCATACCTGTTAATATGTTTTTTTTATTTTTCAAGTTAAATAAATTCAGACTTACTTTTGATCCGTACTTGTAGAATTTGTTTCATTTGACATTTATTTTTTAAATACTTTTAAACTCTCTGAAAAACTGTTGTAAAATAGAGATTAGTAAAAACTGATCTCTACTGCATCAAATTTTAAAATATGACTAAATATTTGTACTTTAAATTATATTATTTGTTTCGATGTCAAATATTTTAGTTTAAAAATTAATTAGGTTTTACTAAAGTGAATTATAAAGTAAAACAAAATAAAAATTTTAACTAGTTGAATTTAAATGAATTTCTTTTCTTGACAGATGCTAAGCTTTGAAAACAGAACGAGTAAGTTTTAGTTCTATGACAAGAAAAAACTACTTTATAGGATTTTAAAAACTCAAACTTTAAAAAGAAAAAAATATATAAAATTTTATACAAAAACATGTTCTACACTTTTATGTTACAATACAAAACTTTTTATTACTATGATAAGAATAAAAAGCTTTGCTTATAAAACAAAAAAAAACAAAGAATATAAGAAATTTACAAGTAATACTAAAATGTTCTACAGTTATACCGTAAGCTACAAATGAAACATTTAACTTAATTACTATAAAATAATCTGACATTAATAATGATCATTATAAATGAATTTAAAAAAATTTGTTTAATTAAACTTAAAATCATAAAAAATGATTACACTAAACAATTTAAATTTTTTGCTAAAAAACATTTTTTTGTTAACTTATGTTTTGTATTAAGTTGTCTTTTTGTATTAAAAAGTAGTTAACAAGATTTCAAAAACAAAGTTATGTTGAATTATTGATTATATTATAAGACTAAAAAAACTGTTTATTTGAACTTGAAAATAAGTAATATTTTCTTTTTACTTTAAAAGATACTACAAATAGTTATTTTATTTTTCATTTCAATACTTACGTTAATTAAGCTTAATAAAGAGTAATAATTTTGTAGTAAAATGAAGTCATTGATACAAAACAACAGCAAGATTGTATTTACTTTTTATTAATTTACAAAAACGAGTTATTAGTAACCTTACATTAACTATAGTATAGTATTAGTTTAAAAGGTTGATTAAAAATTTATTCTCCCATTTAATGCCTTAAAGATTTATTATTATTTATACATAATTATTTCTTTAAAAATAAAGCACGTTTGCTATTTTTAAGAGTGACTTATTGTAACAAATACTTTGTACGTCAATTATGTGTAGTGTTTCAGCGATTACTACAGAAAAACTTATGTACAATTGACAAAAAAAAACCTTACTAGTGTTTTTTATAAAGTTATGTTTGATAAAAGTAAAAATAGTAAAATAAAACTGAAAAATTTATATAAACGGTACTTAATAAACATAATTGTTAATATGAAGTATAAAGCAATGCCTAAATACATTGTTTTTAAATAAAAGTTTATTTAGTACAACTAAAAATACAATAAGCTTAACTTGAAATTTTGCTTAGTTTACAAAAATTGAATAGAAAGTTGATTAACTTTTATTTTCTACGCTCAAAATACTTTTAAAATAAATGTTTTTAAAAATGATGTAAATCATCATTATAACAAACTGTTAGAACACAACAGTACAGGAAAGTTTTCTAATATTTTTTTACAGAACAAAATAACTTTGAATCTTTCTCTAAAAAAGTTTGTTTTACAAGTTATTAATTTTGTTGTGATAAATGAATTCACAAACTGTTAGTTTTTTATTAACAAATGTTTATACTAGTTAAGGTTATAGTAGTTTGGTTTATCTTAAAAGTATTGAATTTAGAAGATTTTGAAAAAAGAAAGCAGATAATAAGCAAAATAACTTGAATCTTTAAAATAATTTTTAAGACAAAAGTTGTTTTTCCAATCAAAAAAGTTTAAATTAAGATTTTAAAAAATGTTCTATAAAACTGTTGTCATAAAATACCTCAAAAACTTGAATATAAGAATTATTTTTACTATTATAAAATATAAAATTCTCCGTAAGTGAATTTGACGGTAAACACTTAATTTAGAATACTAAACCAAATTAAACATAGTAGAACAAATATATATTACCGTGGTATTTTCTTACTTTTTATAAAAAAATAAAAGTTAGAATAATAATTTTTTACATAATTTATACCAAAAAAACCTCAATTATTTAAACGTTTGTTGATACTGATTAAAAAACAAATTTAATTTAACAAAAATTAAAGTTTGGAACTACTTTTAGAAAACTAAAAACAAAAAATTAGTTAATATACATTAAAAATAATTAACTAACATAATGTTCAAAACTATTTAGTTGAAAATTGAACGTGAAAACAATTGAAAAACTTTCAAAACTACTTTTATGTTAGTTTATGTTACAGAATTTAAATCAACTTATTTTCTAATAATTATAAATGATAACATATTAAGTTTTTTAAATCAAAGATTTTTTTAACTCTCTAATGAAAATAGTCAGCATTTTTTAACTATAAACTGTAAATCATACTAGTTAAAAATAAAATTTTATTTAGTTTTTAAAGTTGTCATTAAAAATTTAGTCCGAGTTACACTCAAAAGTGTTTAAAAATAATAATTTTTCAGTAATAATAGTTACCAACAACTAAACTATTAAAATAACTGTTACTTTATATATCGATAAGAAAACCCTTAAACATGCCACCAACAGTAATTGAAATCTGCTTTGTTTAATTTTGGAGAGTATGCTTATAATTGTTTTAACACTTAGATAAATTAAAGAATTGATATAAATAAACTACAGGAAAACAAGTTATTATTTAGACTTAAGTGTTCAGTTAACAAAAAAAAAATCAATGAGCAATATATGTAAAACGAACTTAGTTTTTTAAACTAAAAATACTTAGTAAAGATAGATTAAATTCACGAAAAAAAGGATTCAGCTTTTTTTTCTATATTTGATTATTTAAACAAACAAATAAGTTGATGATATTACACTAAAAACAAACATTATGATTACTTCTTACATTTAAAAGTTCTTAAAATTGTTACTTGTTACGTTTAATAACTAATTTTTTATTCTTGCTAATGAACTTTAAAATAAATAAAATGCTTATTATCTCAATAGGTTGCAAACTTATTTTACAAACTTTATTATAAATTCATGTTTAAGCTTAAAGTACATACTTTATACATAAGTTATATGAGTTAAAAAAAATAACTAAAGAAACATTTAAAAACGATATGTTATTAACATTCATGAGAAATTAAAAGATTAAATGCTTTAGATAAATGTCTATAAAATAAAATTATTTAATACAATATATTTTATTTACAAAATTTTTAAGACTAATTTTTTTAATAAACACTAAACAGTTACTACTCACCGTAATAGAAACTTAAAATTTTAAACCTGATAATGTCCATAAATCATGGGGAATATTTTGCTACGTCATAAAGAAGTATTTGAAACGTCATGAACACCATAATTGATGCATAAAAATTTAATCTAATCTGTAAATTCAAATAAAATCTAAAAAATTATGATGATCAAAATTATACAAGTTTTTTTAATAAAATAAAGACGAAATAAACTCAAATACTTGGTCTTAGAATGAATTCAACGAATACAGAATTTTTTGTTTTTGTTTAAAACTATTATTACTAACATTTTGTTGCAGTTACACATATTAATTTTATAGATCAGTAGGAAATAATAAAGTGAAAGTTATTTAAATTTATTTAAAAACTGATTTTAAACTATTGACATTTTCTAAAATACACTTTACCGATTAAGAAAGGTTAAACTAAAAAACATACAAACAATATAAGAAATATATAATAGTTAATTAAATATGTTTATATTTTCTTAAATATTTAGTGATTAGAATTCTTTAATTTATTTATATAGATCACAATAAAAGTTCTCAACTTAATGATATGTAGAATGATCAATTCAAGTTTTTAATTTTTAAACAAAACAATGTTTCGTCGTTTGAACTAAATCAAACAAGATCTTCGGTTGTTCGATCTGTATTTTTTTTTTTACAATAACATGCAAGATGAAATTAGGCTAAACATGAAATAAAACTGACATTTATGTTTAAAGAAAAAACAAATAAAAACTTATAGTTTAAAACTACCAATTTAAGATTTCTTAATTATTTTTAGACTATCAGTAAATTGGGTAAACAGGACTCATTACTTTTAAAAACAAATTTTCTAACTGAACATAGCAAATTGTAAAAATATAAAGAACTGACTTTAAACGTATATTTCGTACATAAACTTAATAAATGAAATACTAAAACAGTAGTTTAAATTAGTCGAACTACTTTAACAAAAGATTAATAATTTATGCAATCGAAAGCATCACACTACACTAGAACAAACAAACTTTTGAAGCACTCAACATACATTGTTGTTTAATCATTAATTTGAAGGGTAATTTTTTTCGTTCGATGTTTTCAATTTGTAAACAAATATGGCTTTTTAAGCATTTAAAATATAACGCAATTTTATTTAATGTTTAAATGGGTCAGTTATTGAAGTACTTAAAATAATTTTAAATTTTATACAACTAGGTTTATTATTTTAACAATCACTTTAGCTATTTATTACTGCAAAACACTTTTATGACAAAACTCAATAATTTAAAGCTTTTTTTTTGTATATTAATAAAAGTTTATTTAAAAGTATGATGCAAAAAGGCTTTTATTTTAGAAAACGAGTACCTATTTTTATTTTTACCAAATCTTAATATATATCAACAATCTTAAAACCTATAAAACAGATAATTATAGTTATACAAACTATCAATTATAAATCAATAAATTCTTAGATTGCCGAAGTTTTTAAGCTTTTTTTTCTTACTGAATTTTGTCGTTAAACATGTTAGTTTAAAGTTATTAAAATTTAGTTTTGATAATTATTATAAAAGTAAGTTTTTCATAATGTTTTATTTTTATTTTGTTCCTAGACGTCTTGTATATAAAATAATTGAAAATTCATTCAACTCAAAAATTTATACTAAAAGCAGAATCATTAATGTAAAGTTTTTTTTTTGTTAGTTACTTTTAATTTGACACTTGTTAAGCATAAAAACTATTATAAAACTAATTTTATTCTCAAAATTACCGTAAATTTGCTTTTGTTTTGTTTTTAGTTATTTTATTAATTTATTTTATTATTAATATTTTATCAGTTATTTTTTTAAGCTATCACTGTCACTCCTAACACTTATCTTTGGTCTACAATATTTTTTTCTTTTTTGTATTTTAATAATTAGTAACTTTTCTTGTTATTTTGCCAGTAAACTTTTTTTTTGAATATTAGTGTAACCTCTAAACCTTACCCTAGGGCGGTAACTTATTTTTTGTTCTATTTTTTTTTTTTTACTTTTGTGCATAAGTGACCTACCGTAGAAAAATGTCATCGTGCATGAATGTCCTTATGTGCATATTTGACCCGTTACCACTAAATATACCTGAAAAACAACCAATTATAGTAACTATTAAAAAACTTAAGATCAACAATCTAGGCCAAATAGCCTTAAACGTGTTTAAATACTAATGAAGTGTTTAGCAAAAAAATTGTTCACGATTTCGGTTAAAAAGATTTTAATGTCTTTAGAAATGGTTTTCTCTTATTTTTTTTTTTGTTTGGAGAAAACAAACATACATACCAAATTAGGTCTAGTTGTTAGATAAGCTTTTAGTTCATCACTAAAACAGTTTGTAAAATTATAATACTACTTACACTAAAAAGAAACACTGCAAATATTATTTATTACTTGACCAAAAAGTTTGTTACTATTATAATCAAAGATAATCTCATTTTAAACCTTAAACTTATATTTCAATCGTCGTTATATCGTAGTCATTAGATTTTTCATTTGTTTTTGTACTAGTTTTTTAACTATTAAAGAAGTTTCTTTACGTATTTATATCATTGTTTAATGTTTTTATGTTTATTTGTCTTTTGCAGCTTTATTAAAGCAAATACCATTAAATATTTATAACATTTTTTATCTAAACATCTGTATCGGTTTAAAATATTTAGTCTGAGTTAAAATGTTATATTTATTATTTTATATTTATTTCGCTTTATTTTCAATTGAGCACATTTTAGCTATGAGTATTTTTATAAAAAACTTTCAGAAACAAATTATAAACTACTTATAATACTTTTTTGAGTGTATAAAGTGAGTTAAATTCAACATTTTTATGAAAGTCACTATTTCATTTTTTAACTGCAGTTTATCTCGTTTAGTGACGTCATAAACAAATTATCCAAAATTTGCTTTCAGTTTTGACTTATATATAGACCAAAAACAAATGAAACTCACATGTAGTCCCTTACAATCATCTCGTCTATGACTTTAACTTTGACAGTTGTTAAAAAACAACTAAAATGAACTTTTTGTGAGAAAATAGTTATACTTAAATTCAAATTGTTTTAATCCTGAGCTTGTCTCACGTCATGCACACGGAAGCCGAGTATTTTGCTGATGTTGTCATTGATAATTTTTGTTCTAAATGATAAAACATTTTTGAAACCTATTCCAGAGTAGTGATCTATTGGGTTTAGGTCCCGTAAATTGATTATCCTTGATAAAAAAAACAGATTTAGCCTAATCTAAACATAAAAAATATAATGAAGTCTAAATAATTTAAGAAGTCAGTTGATTTTTATAAAATATTTTAAACTATAAATATTTATGAAACTAGGCTTAGACAAGTAATTTTTGCTACACAAAAATTATACATACATAATAAAATGTCTTAAAAAAAAACCAAATTAAAAAAATATTTGTTTGTTAAAAGACATTTAGTGATTGCGGGCCTAATTTATAAAATAAAACTATCTGTAGTTTCATTTTCAACTCTTCCAAAACTAAAAAAAAAGAATAATATTCTACTTAAATTTTGTCTAATTATCAACTATGGTACGTTAACAAACAAAACCCATTTACTTTTATTTTGGTAACCCTACAACTAATATAAAATTAACTTAAAATCTCAAAAAGAAGAAAAGTTACAGTGTGTTTCAAGTTTTAAATTATCATATTTCGTCAATAAAAAGTTTTTCAAAGCTGTTGTTTTCACAGTAAATCAAAATTCAAGCGAGTCTCAAATTTATCTTTAGTTCGAAACTGTTATTTAACGTTTGTTTTGGTACCAAAATATTTAGTGTTTTAATATTTAGTTTTAGTATGAAAGTATTTTAGTTAGAGAAAGTAGTTGATAACTAATGTATATATTTGCTTGTATTTTAAGTATTTTATGTGTACAGATCGGTAAGTTTTATAGTCAGTAGGAAAATTAAATCAAAATAAAGTTTAATGTAACAATAGTTTTCAGCTCAATTCACACTTATTCTGTCCTATTGTACTTGATACAAAAAACAGCATCAGAAATTTCTGATAAAAGTAGCATCCAAAAAGAAAACGGCAAAAAGAGTTTTAAAAAATTTTTAACGAAAAATAAAACTTAAATAAAATAACACAAAAAAAGGGTAGGAAACCAACGGCATGTAGAGTGACCGGCTTTAACAAAACTTAGTGTTAATCTTGTCTTCAAAATTAAAAAAATTAGAATCCGGCCTGGAATTTGACCAGCAAGCATGTAAAGTTATTACGACCGCCGATAAAACTTAAGCGGATTCTAAAAAGTAAAAGTACGACCAAAGGAATGTAAGTCTCACCAGCTAAATATTTTGTTTTACTAATTACTATGGGATTTCAATTAAAAAGTAGAAAACAAATTAAGGTGCAGTTTACTGAATTTTCAAAGCTTAATCTAGATATCGTTGATGAAAAACGACCGTGTTTGGTATTCTGCTTGTGCCTTTATTAGCAGTGTATTTTTCTTGGGCGCTAACTACGCAGCAAAAGCTTTAACTAATTTCTGACTAAAATTTGACACAAAACGAAAAAATGAAAATAAGTTTCTAGCGATGGAAGAGGTAACTCAGCCAGCGTGGTTTTTCAAGGTTGTTTCAGGTCGACTGGATAATGATTGTAACGATTTGAACAAATGGAATCATATGACGTGTTTGCCGATAAATGGACACAAATACCTAACATGATAGAGAGTAAAAGTGAATTGGTTTAGTAACCGTGAGCATTAAATTGTTTGTTATCTCACGATATACCAATTGTAAAACATTTAGTAACCTTTCTTAAAGATTTGTTGCTTTCAGGGAACTAGATTTACGTTTCTCTTATTTTGATTCAGTTTTTCAGATCCAGGGAAGTAGGCTCATACTTTTTGAATTAAGAAGAGCCTAAGTTGTTATTTACGACTACTAGAAAATGAATGGTCTAAAAAAAATACTTTTTTAAAGAAGGGTTTTTAAATATTTTTATGTACAAGTATCGTGGTTTTAAACTTTAAAGAAGTTTGTGTAAATATTAATGAGTAACAAAATTATTTTCAGAAATACTATAATTACCTTTATTGGATTATTTAGTTTCGAATGTACTTTAAAATTTAAATAGTTAAAAAGAAAAATTGCAACTACTTTACCTCCGCACTCATTTGAATGTTTTATATGTTTAAATAAGGGTTTCCCAATGTGGGCACTGACAGATATTTAGGGGGCCATGGAAATTAAAGGAGCCACAAGAGTTCATAACTTGAAACTTACTTTAGATAAATTGGATTTGATGATGAAGAGCAAAAAATAAGATCTAATATACTATTGTATTAGTTCTTAGTTATATTCTCTCTTTTTTTTCTATTTTAAGACAAAAAAGTTGCACTTAAATAGTTTATGTTAAGAACCTGTGAACAAAAAATTCTTTAGGCCATACTTCAAGAGCTGGTAGGTGTCAGAAAACCATAGTATCATTTTCCACAGGGTGACACTTTAAACATAGTTACACTTAAGCACAGAATGAGAGTTTGGCACAGAGTAAAACTTTAACACAGAGTGACACTTTAGCACGAAGTGACACATTAGCGTACAATGTCATTTTAACACGGCGTAACTTTTTCACGGAGTAAAACTTTAGCACAGAGTAACACTTTAGTACGTCGTCACTTTGCACTGAGTGAAACTTTAGCACGTAGTTTAAATTTTATGACACATCGAAGCATGACCAATACTTATAAGCTAAAAAGTTTATTCATAATCAGAAAAATATCAACAGTATGTTTAAAAATGATTTGAACGCAATCAGCATTTATTTCAGGCATTTTAAACTGTGATTTAATGAGAAAAACATATCAAAGTTATTTTTGTTTTAAATCATAGTCACATACCGAGTAAATCGTTAGACGGATCGGGGCAGTCAACTTAGTAAATTATTACTTTTACTAGAAGAAATCTTTCGCAGGTAATAACATTAAATCAGAGAGCATCCTTTTAGAGAAATATACTTATAGCAAAACTATGTACTTGAAAGCAATAAGTTTGATAGTTATATGGTGATTAAACTAATAAATAGTTAATTAATTGATCATAAAGTTTTTTTTAAATGCTTTAAGAAACCTAGAGTTCGTTTATATGCTTGGTTTATAAATATAGTTTTGTGTTAAAATACATAAGTAAAATTATTAAAATACCTTCGTTGAAATTTTATAGTAAAGTAAATTAAAAGATTTTGTAGACATACATTTATTATATAAGTAAAAAGTTAAGGTCTGATCTGAAATATCTTGTACTACAATTAAAACACGAAGTTTAAGTTGAAACACAAAATTGCAACACATCTGAAATTTGTTAATTTTTTAAATGTTGCAGAGTTGAACTTTAGATCTCAAACAAAATAGTACAATTGCTGCTGTTTAACCATATAAAAAAGAATAGTGTAAAAAGACTCCCGTGCTTAAGTTGCTTCTTATGCTAAAGTTCTTATGCTAACTTGTTGTGCTAAAGTTCCACTCTGTGCTAAAGTGTCACTCCGTGCTTAAGTGCTACTTTATTCTAAAGTGTCACTCTATGCTAAAGTGCTACTATGTGCTATAGTGTCACTTTAAGCTAAATTGACGCTTTCATTTTGACCAAACAACGGTACACTTTTAACTCTTATGAATTGTTGATAAATAAATATAGTTTTCATATAATTTGTCACATGATGCTAAGGTCCGTGATAAAGCTTTACTCATTTCAAAAGTGTCGCTCTAGTTAAAGCTTCACTCTGTGCTAAATTGTTACTTCGTGCTAAAGTGACGATCTGTGACAAAGCGTCACTCTATGCTCAAATGTCACTTTGTGCTAAAAAAAAAACCTCTGCGCCAAAGTTTCACTCCTTGATAAAATAATGATCCGTGATAAAAAGTCACTTCAAGTTAAGGTGAAGCTTTGCGCTAAAATGTCACTTAGTGCTAAAATTTCACTTTGTGCCAAAGTTTCACTCTGTGTTAAAGTTGCACTTTGTGCTAAATTTTCACTCTGTAATTAATTAAACTTTTTTATTTAGACCTAACAAAGGTACAGTTTAAATTGTTTTACAACGTTAATAAAAATTTAGATATAATAATCTAATACCATTGAGATTACATTTAAATCAGTATCGCGTTGCTGAATTTAAGAAAATTTTGTTTTTAAGGTTAAAACTTATACTTTTTAAACTGCCTTTTATTATATTACAATATATGTCAAACAAAATAGTGTTTTACAACTTAAAAATAGTTTCTTAAAATATATACGTTGTTACACATTATGCTTAATACACTAAGTGTGTCACTAATAAAGTGTGGCCTTATTAGCTATAAGTTCTAATTTATTTAGAACAGGTATTGTAAAAAATGTTTACACATCTGAAATACTTAAAAATAAACTTTAGCATTATAGTTTAGCATTTCAGTAAATGAAACAAGACTTTTTAAAAGCATATATGTTTTAAAACTAATCATAAACAAGAAAGATTGTGATTGATGTTACTAACTAACATTTTGGTTTAAATTAGCTTTTTTTTCTAATTTTTTGCTAACAGACTCTAAAATAACTTATTAAGTAAATGTAAAATTTATTTTCAATAAAAAACACAAACTTGTTAAGTACTATTACTAACTTTATTAAATAAACATACTAAAGTTGCAAGGTAATTTTTACAACTAATTTAAGAAGTTCAATTTTTTTTCTGTATAGTTATTTACTTTTCTAAACTTTTTATCAGACTTTTGAAGTTATGGCAACCTTAAAAACAGACTTTTATGTCTTTAGATTTAATTAGAAATTCTAAAATTAAACCTTGATGTTTTGTATACAAAAACAGTGTTAGCGGATATTTAAATTCTTTTTTTTGTTGTTTTACTGTTCTTGCTTGTTTCGATATTTCGATCGACTACCTACGGTTTCTACCCGCACAATACCTTTGTTTTAATTTTAGTTATTAATTAATTTTTAATCTTTTTTTTGATTAACTTTTAGTTTAGTTTCACCTTTACTTTTAAACCATACCCTTGGTTGATAAACAGTGCCAGGGTTTGATTTGGGTGGGATATGACCGCTTGTTGGTACTGAGCGGCTTCCAACATTAACGATACAATGCTTTAGTTTTAATAACAACATAAAATTTTGTTAACTTATATGTGTGCACATCCACTTCTACTTTTAATAACTCCACAGTACACATAATATAAATAAAGACTTTTTTGTAAAAATTATTGATTTTTAATAAGTAAATAATTTTCAAATTAACAAACATTCACAAGTTTGTGTAAATTAAATACAGTATTGGGACAACATAAGCCCCATTAAACAGGTTATGTGTTTTAACTAAATTTCAAGTCTAAACTGTTACAATAACCAGCCTTACTTAGATACTATAACAAAAAAACAAAAATAGAACTAATGAGAATGTTTTGTAGCATAAAGTACTAAATTTTTATTAGTTTATTGCACAAAAAAATGCTCAAAATGTTTAGTAGTAGTTGCATAAAAACCTTTCGCTTATCGAGTCGTACAGCACGGGTAATTTTTACGTCTTGTGAAGCACAGATATACTACCTACAAAGAGTTTACTTTTTACTTGTATTTTTTTATTCAAAACAATCATTATTAGTCGTGTTTATATTATATATTTCGTTGTTTAACAAAACAAAAAACAATCCAAAGTATCTACTTATATAAAAAGTAAGCACTACTTAATTTTATCACGAAAATTATTGTTAATATACAATAATAAATCTAATAATTAAAACAAAAGTTTATCTAGCTTTAATTAATTAATAATAATCTTTTTAAATTAAGGTATTTCTAAGATGCAATTATTATCAAGCATACGTTTTTGAAGGGTTTTAGAACAACAATTGACAAATAAAATATATAAATATAAAGAGTGTACTTAATTTTTAATTATTTTTACTTTATCTAGCAACTTGTTTAGAAAAAATATTTAATCTTTCAGTTTTATGTTAAAAAAATATACTGAACTTATTTCTTAAGTTGTAAGTATTTTAGCGATAAAACTGTTTGGTATAAGTTCAAATTAGTCTCTTACTAGTAAAACGAATAACCATTCTTGAAACTAAACTTTTAACTATAAAATATTTTAAACTCTTTATACTAGTTTACCGCTTTAAAGCAAATACTGACTTCAAGCTATATTATATACTTTCAAAACCTTGATTAAGGAGTAATAAATATAATTATGAAAAAAAAACTGTTTTAAGTTACTGATATAGATTTTTTTTTAAATTTTTTTTTAACGAAATTGCTAAAATATATTTCACGTAACGGTGTTTAACTAAACGGTAGCAAAAAAAGTAAGAATAAATATAAAGTGTACCTGGTAAACGGACATAGCTTTAAAAATAATTAAACCAAGTTTGTAGAAATATTTTAAAACATTTCAATTAGAACTATTCATTACTTATAAGTGTTTTTATTAAATTTAAATTTTAGTCCAGGGACGTCGCGTATAATGTAGCAATGCAACAATAAGAAAAAAGATGTATGAAATGTTTTATAAACATACTTTTATTCACAACCGATCTGTTGTGAATGCAGTAATTTTAACTTGTTTAAAAAATGTTTTAAAATGAACGGTTTTTAAATACCTGCAAGTTATTCACGATTTTTTGTAAATGTAGTAGTTTTAACTTGTTTAAAAAATATTTCTAACTAAATCTTTCTTTTGAATACCTGCAAGTTTTCCTAAACAAAAATATCACTGTCATCGTCGTTCAAACAAATAAAAATACTTGTTGTTGAAAATAAGTTTTAATATTTAAATGACATCACAAAACTGTTAGCATGTGATAAATATAAGTTTACAATTTACACGTAAAACAGTTTAATATTAAACAATAACGATTGATTTCTGTAGAAACTAACTTATACAGGTACTTATGTTTTTATTTTTGTTCAACTTTCTTAGTTTAAGTATATTATATTTACCAAATTTCTTATAATAATATTTAAAGTTGAATATTTGAAATGTTTTTATACAACTACGAACTTTTAAAGTGCTTAATATTGATTAAGTGTTTTATAAAGATTAATTTTAGCATTAATGATGTAAATAAAAGAATTAAAAGAACTAAAACTATAACATAAAACAAATTTTAGTACTAAAATATAATTTCGAAACTGAAAATTTTGTAAAGCTTTATGCATGGTTAATTATTTATTTTTGCTTTGAATATTTTTTTTAATATGATGTTCAAAAAGTATAAACTTTCGATAAACAAATCAAAAGAAACTGGGTTCAGCCGATTCTTTTAGATTTCGTATTTAATGGTGTTTTGTATTAAATTATTACTTTCTACTATAGTTGATTATGTACTAAAAATACCTGTCTTATTGTTATAAGTGTAACATATTTATCTTTAAAATAAACAAAAAAAACTAATTAGTGATTCTAAATAAATTATTAAAGTTTTATTTAGGATAAACATTATAAGCTTTTTTAATTGCTGCAAAATCAACATATTTATGTTTAGTTAAATAGTAAAGCTAGTTTAATTTTAGTTTTACAAAAGTCCAAAACCTGTAATAATCTATAATTAAGTGTTTATAAATGCTTAATGAATGAAAACATAATATTAGTAGTAAAAAACAAAGCAGAGTTTTCTTCTTATTATTTTTTACGGTACACAATTTTAATACTTATATAGTTATTGAAGGACTTAATGTTTTGCAAATTAAGTATTAAAGCTTCTCAAACAAATAAAGTTTAAGATAGCTTAACTTTAACTAAATGTATTTTTAGTTCGTACATTCTAGCTTTAACAATTTAAAACTTTTCAGTTAAGTACGACGCGTTTTAAATTGTGAATTTTTATAATTAATAAAACTTGTACTGTTTATACTTCTAAACACATTCAACGTTTGAAGTGATTTGTTCTGATAATTTTTTTTTGTTAAATTAACTTTAATCAAAATAAATAGACGTAGAGTTTCAATAAACTCAGTTTAAATATAATTAAATAAAAAACTATTCAAAATGTATATCTAATATATATTAACTTATTAATAAAGTTTTTAAATAGTTTTAAGTTATTATAAAGAAAAAAAACTAAACATTAAAAATAAGAAATTTACCATTTTTGTTTATAACTAGTATCCAATTAAATTACTGCGCGCATTTTAACTAATCAATAACAAATGCTGACGCAGACCCGTTTGATTGTTATTATAAAATTTGTTAATATTTAACCGATGTGCTTTGTACAAACACTAACAACTTTTACTAAAATCATTTTGCACTTTACGTTGCTGCAGTTTAAGTAAGATTAAATTTCAACAAAATCTTTTCTTATTTAGGTTTTTTTTTATTATAAGATACTATTTAAAGATTGACTTTAAGGCTGTTTATTTTAATTTATATTTGTTTTAATATTTCATAGGTTAAACTAAATAATATTTAAGCAAAAAATTGTTTAAGATGTTACACGTAAACAATTTGTAATAGTGTTACTTGAGACTTCAATATAAAAAAATCAATTTTAGCCTGTGATTTTTCTTTTTAAACTTTGTTATTCTGAAAACACGTTGTACAAATTAAAAGTTCTGTTAAATTATGAAAATTATTAACTAAGTTACAATAATTTTAAGTAAAAGGTTAACTAGGGTTTAATTCAGGCGTGCATATTTACACTAATTTAAAAAAACTTAACAAAGAATGTTTCTGAAGTGTTTACTTTACCTTATAATGCTAACATTTACACAAAATGTGTTAAATATTGCGTATTAGTAGTTAACATCAGTGTTTAGTGAATTGAAGTGGATTAATAAGCAGCTTTTGTTTTGTTTTGATAAGTTTTATTACTTTTACAGCTGGGTTAATTATTTGTTATCTTAAATTAAAAAAATTGTTTGTTTAACTGATCAGTTTAGTTATGTTTTCAAAAAAAGTTTTTCAAACGCAACATTTATTTATCTTTGTTTCATTTTAAATATAAAACATGTAAAGTTTCCTTTTTACGTTTATAAAACAACACCAGTTTCTTATATGGTAAGTTATAAATTTTGATTAGTTTAAAAAATATTTTCAGGTCTTTAGGAATTTTTTTTTCACCTTAAGATAGTCTACATGCATTTAAGTTTAGTTGAAAGTTATAAACATTAAGAAAAAACAAACTTTATGTTTTTGAGAATGCTTCGATAATTAATTAAACTTTGATAAAGTTTAGTGGTTAACAATTTTTAAATTTAAAAAGTATATATAAATCGTAAATTAAATTTTGCACAATGTACCTAAGCCTTAAAACAAGTTTAGAAAATTAAAATTACCTCTACTTTTAAATTATAACAAGTGAAAATGCATATTTGAAACTAAATATCATGCTAAAAACTTAGTAAAACATGTTTTGTTTTTAAAAGCACTGTTCCCATAGATTACAATTTTAATTACCCTTAATTTGTACACGTACTGTTAATTACCTGCAAAAGTTTCAAATTTAAAACATATTCTTTTTTTAATTCGTATCTTCTTTCAAAAAAAAATTAATACCTAACAAAAATGAGCAGTAAAAAATTTCCAAATATGTTTTTAAGAGTTAATTATCTCTCGTGATGGAACTCTTATTAGGCAGTAAATTTTACATTAGTAATAAAATATGCATACAGCTGCTAAGATAAAAGTGTCATTTGGAATGAAGTAGATAAACAATTTGTAATGAAGTTGATAAACACACCAGACATCTTTGTTATCATAACATAAAGTGCACATACTGTATAGGTTGTTAATTTATTTGAAGTCACTTAGTTTAGTTTAAGTTCTTTTTGATCGACTCCTTATTATTTATTATTATCTATTTATTTAATGTATTATTTATTTAATGATAGTTTGCTTAAACTTTTTATACTAGTCTGTGTTGTAGACAAAAATTTCTAGTTTATTTCACGATTTAATTAGGTAGAAGTGCAGATTAGGAAAAAACAAAGTATTTTGTTTAATTTATCGAATGTTTTATTCAAATAAAAAGCTTAGCAAAAAATGCACATAAAGAGTCTGTTTGTGTATATAAATCTAGTAAAAACTTTACTTTTTTTTTAACTGATTTCATAGTTATACTAGTAAAAACTTGATAAATATTATACTCTAACCAAAAAATAACCAAAATATAGTTTAGATAAATTAGGTTTGTCTAAGTTTAGTTTATTACTTTTTAATTTTTTTTGTAAGTAGCAAACATACGAATGTAAGTTACAATAGACTATTGATTAGAAAAATAGCTAAGAGTTTTCAGAAATTATTGGTTTTATATTCAAGCACTAAACTTTAGATTAACTAATGATCTATATAGTTAATATCATTAATATTTATTTCTGTTTTGGTCATATTCTATGTTAAATTGTATTTTACTTAATTTATAACTCCAAATCAGCTAATATGTACCTAAAGAATTTTGGTAAATGCGCATGTTAAGTATAAAAATTGATGCCTTTTCTACACTTAGGAGTTAAGAGTAGCATAAAATAGTATGATGAATCATATCTCCAGAAAACTTGAATGACAACTAGCAAAACTAAATATGACGTCACTTAAACAAATAATTAGGAGATGCAGTGGTGTGCAAATGAACAAGAAGATAAGACTAAATGCTTTATTTATTTACTTTTTGGCTTTGACGTTTGGTGTTACCAATTCTCACAACAACAACAAACCTGTTTAATTTTCGGTTAGTCTTTAGTATTTTGTTATACTAAAGTAAATTTTTTTAATTCAAATAAATTTTTGAAAAGTATTTTTATTTTTTTTTAACACAACGCTAATGCTTAATTTTTTTTTTGTTGGGATTTTCAAAACGGACAATTAAGCTTTTTAATATCTTTACAGCCCCCTATCAAATACTATCATATAGCAGTTAAAGGTAATTAAAGGTGCATTTAACCACTATAAGTATAAATGTTTCTATAAAATTTTAAAACAACAAACAAGTAATACCTAGAATTGACAAATGAACAAAGTATTTGAAATTTAATGAACAAACAATAAACGAGTTAGTTGAAAAATGTTGTAAAACATAACTTTGCGTATAAACTTAATTCTAGTATAAGTTATGCACTACGGAAGATTAAGAACAAACAATACAAGTATTTCATTAAAACCCTAGCAAAGTGTTTTTCCTTTGGCTAATGCTGTAAAGAAAAGTACTTACTTCTTAAACAAAAGTAAGTTCTTAAACTCCAGTATTTCAGAGCAGTAATTGTTTAATAAATATAATAAGTGAATCATTCAAATTTTTTTATGTTATAATTTTGTTTTGTTTTGTCTATATCGCATATAAAGTAATAAACATAAACCTCTTGAATATTGAAGTTTTTTTTATTATCGAGGACAAACAAATACTTTTCTCTCCTCCATTTGAAGTATTTCATAAACAGACGAGCAGCTTTTTTATGCAGTTTTTTACAAAGATTCATCGAAAAATTCATTACGATATAAAAGACTTCCAAAGTATTTTTTTTTAGTAGTTAATTTAAACTACTTCCAGTTATGAAAATGAAAGTACCACATATTTTGTATTCTACAATGTTTGGTATTACAAACAAAGATTAGTGGCAACCTCCATTAAAACCTTTCAACTCACACCAGTAATTCCGTATGAAAACAATCAACTTTGATGAATGCCCGCATTTTAACACGCTCCGATGACTTTCGCACCGCAGCGTTTGTGACGCAACAATAATTAATCTTTGTTTTGATTACGTGCATTCTGTTTGGAATAACTTTCTCAATATGCATTGTCCTGCGAGATTTTCGTGTTTCTATATTTAGCTACCTCTATTTGTCTTTCGTAGAAGGATTTTTCTATTCTGTTCTTTGTTTGTTTGATATATTTATAAAGTTTACTATAAGTTTTTGTGATAAATAGTTTTTATTAGAATATTTAGAAAAACGTTTATTAGAGAGTGATTTTTTTCTTTAAATTAAGTTAAAACCTAAAGAAATGTTTTTTTTTTGTTTTGGGGAAATTTATAGAATAACTTTTAGCTTCTGTTTTAAACGGTTTTTCGTTAAAATATTTGAAAAAATCTCTATTAGAAATTTTTATTAATTAGTAAGGCGTTAAACAAACTGTTTTTTTTCTGAGAAGTAAGTATTTTTGAAAAGCAACTATTTATTTAGTTTTTTTTTTGTTATTGTTAATCATGAAAAAATAGTCTTATTGATAAAGTAAACTACTTCAGTTGTTTATTTTAGTTTTTTAAATATTTTATTACTAGTCTTAACTATGATTATTGTTTTTTTTTTGAGTTTTGATTATTTAGGAATAAAAAAATCATTATTATTTCATAAAATATCTTTAAAGCTTTTGTTGCTTTACTTTGAAAAGGGTTATTAGTTTTTCTTAATTTTAAAAATATTTTACGTAAGACTTTTTTAATACGTAAACTCACGGTGGTTTCATCAAAAGTTCACAACTTTTGTTACTATAAATATTTCAACCGCCGTAATACAATTTCTCCATTAGTTTTACTTAACATTTTACATTGAAAAGTAACAAAGGACCACAATAAACATTGGCATTTTAACACAAATAGAAACGGCCGAATTGTGTAAACAAAAATCGCTACAATTGTGAACATTGATCTCTTGTGTTTACTGTAATTAGTCAATTTCGTTGGTTAGAAGTTTTCATTGAGGTTTTTAGTCTATAAATTTAGAAGAATATTTAAAAATTAATCTGTTTACAGATTTTTTGGATAAACAAACTCTAAAACATTTTTAAGAATATTATAACTATCAGTTTTTAGTTTGACATTCAAAGTTTACGTTTGTACATTACACTTCTTAAACTTTAAATTAGTAAGCAATGATTTGTTTGCTTTCATACCATCCTTGTAATTGCTGCTAAATTTACAAAACCTGCAAAAACACAAGTTAATATTAATAGGTTAAATGAAAAATTGTACTTAACAAAAGTTAAAAATTTTGGTATTGAATTATTTTAATTTCAAAGAACTATTTTTTGCAACTTATTTTCATAGTAGTTTTTATATTTAAGTATAACATTCAATTTTCATGTTGAATAAAGTATTTAAAGTGACTGCAAAACTAATAAAGCTATAGTTAATTGGGAAAACAACAAATTAATTTTCGTAATCAAATACTTAAAACTATCATACCATCATACATAAATACTTAAAACCATAAAAAAATCAACGAAAATTACAGTAACTGTATGTATACGATACAATTAGTTTAAAAAAGATATATAACGAATTTATTTTTATGAAAAGGATAAAAAAAAGTTCTAAACATGTTAAAAATATTTTTTTTAAGAAATCTTAAGTACTTTTAAAACATATACAAATATTTTAATTTTATTTTTGATATTTTTTTATAATTAGCTTTATACAAAGTTATAGCAATTCTTGTTTAAAGCTAGTTCTAAACATTCTAATAATATTATTTTTCGAACAAGTTAGTTAAGCTTTGTTTAACTACAACTTTGAACAATTTTAAAACAGTTAAGTTTAGCATATAGAGCTGACAAAGCTTGATATTTGTCAACTATTTGTTTAAAATAACTTGTATGTTCTACTAAGTACGTAACAATATTTAATTACTAAATTGAAAACTAATGAAAGTTACATTTTTTTTCTCACAAATGAAGCATTTTCGTATAAGCATTGTTTAGATTTATATACATTTACTTTTTGAAATAATAAAGATGCAAAGTATATAGCAAGCATTCCTTACCAAAATAACTTTTAATAAAATAAAATAAAAACATTTGTATAATTCTCATACATCGATCATTTTATTATTAAAAACATTAAAGATCGTGCTGCTAAGTATAAAATATACTTTAATAAATCAATCTATAAACATGGATGCACAAGTATATAAACGCATGCACCATATTTTGCAGTTTTTTTATAAAAAGCCTCAGCTACCAAGTTGTACAATTTGGCGCTGAAACAGTTTTGCCGAACAAAACTTATTTTTGTGTATCTTAACTATATATACTAACTATATAAATATATAATCAAAATATCTTTTTGATCTAGATAAAAAAAAAACAATTTAATAAAAAAAATTGGTTCGTAAATAATATTATACCATAAATTTTAAAAAATAACTTATGTTTAATAAAGTTTAGAATACTTGTGTAAAATACTTTATTTTTTAAAATTCATTAATACATAAATATATAAATATGTCTATATGTTTATACATATATATCAATTACTTTTTTATGATGTAATGTTAATTTAAATTCAACTATATATATACAGATACGAAAAAAAAATTATATATATATAATATATCTGCATGTTTATACAATTGGTATTTCGCAATACACAAAGCATTTAAAACGTTTTTCGTTGCCGCAAAAGTAAAACTTCTTTCAAACAATAAAAGGGGCGTAAATAGGGAGACAATGGAGCAATTTGTAGAAAAACTTTGAACTTCTGTACTTTCAAGGGGCTTCTATGACGCAATAACGCATCCATTATGACGTAACAATGGCCGAACAGGAAGTGGGAAGGCACTGTGACATTGTTGCGAATATTTCAAACCTTTGTCGTGTTTTCAGTTAATTTAGTTTGGAAAGTTAATTTTGTGGCAAAGGTTTAAGTTTATATATTAAACAGTTGTTGCAGATTTAAAAAACAGACTATTGTTTTAATTTTAGAATTTTGTGATTTAATGTTTTTTAGTTTATTTTTTGTTTGAAAATCAGTTTTTATATTTGTTTTAGTTTGAGTTTTACATTAACAAAAATAGTCTAAACTAACTATTTAGTACTGATTGTTATTTTCTTTTATTTGCTTTTAAAGCCGTTAAAACAACTTTAGTTTTAAAATTAATTAGAAAATAAGTCAACATCTTAGTTTTCATTTAATGTTTATAGTTTTGTTTAAATCAAGTGAAACCCTTTTAAAACCATCTTCTGTTATATGTATTTTGTTATAAGCTGTTAAATATTTATTCAAACTATTAAGTTTTTTATTTAATCTTTTTTTAACTTGAAACCAAATTTTTGGTACAATATAGATTTTAAAAATGTAACTAGTTATAAAGTATAATATTTTTGTATTAAAATAATGAGGTAAAAATTAAGGACAATAAAGCTTTATGATAAGTTTTTGTTTGGGCGGTTTCGTAATTACTTCAGATTAAGATTGAACTAGTGAAATTTAACTTTATAAAAAAGATATACTTCTAATCTGGTTTAAAAAAATCACATTAATAAAAGATTTGGTTCATAAATGATTTCATACAATGTACTTGAAAAAAGTTATTAAAAAAGTTTAGAATACTTGAGTAAAATATTTTTTTCTCCAAAATTTATTAACATATACATGACAATAATTAACCAATAGACAAATACGTTGACAACTTTATGTATTTAGTTTAAAGGCCGCTGTCATTTGATGTGAAGTAAAAACTAATTTTTTATTACTTGGTGACATTTAGTTTGTGTATTATGCAAACAGACTATAAATAATTCGTTTCGTAATATAAAGCATTTTACCAATTTTACGACTTGTAAAAATATTCTGGTTTTTAATTTGTGTTTTTTTTTATTTCGAAATGCTTATTCAATTAAAATGTGTTGCTTCAAAATTTATTTGCAAATGGATTAAGTTTTAAGTCGTAAAAATATTTTAATTCAAAAATTTTATTGCTTAGCAAAGAAAATAAAAACTTAATAAAATATTATGACTAAATGTTAAGTTTTGAAAAGTATTTGTTTTAGTTACCAAATACATGGTTGAATTTTGACACAGCTTTTAGTCTAAATAAATCATTTCGATTTTTTTTTTTAAAGATTAATCGAAAATTCATTAACCATCAAACAATTTGATTTAATACTCAGCAACTTAGTTAATAAATTATAATTAAAACAAATGTTTAAAAAGGCTTGGAGTTTTCTAATGTTCCAAAAAATCACATACTTGGGATTAGCAAGTAATTATAACAACACAAGCCCTAAAACAAACAAAATTTCAATAAAACATTGTATCCATGTTTGAATAAATGATTTTATACATTTCGTAGGGCGTACTTTTCAACTTTTTAATAATGTAGTTTTTACGTATCTATTGTTCAATATTCAACACAAGTTTCACGCAGTCATGGGACGTGAAATTTAATTTCGTGATTTATCGAATGTTTAACATTTAATAAGCAAATAAGTTAATTCACAACATTTATTTAACTACTATACAGAAGCTAGGTTTAGTTAAACTTTAAAACATGTTATGAATTATTTAATGTCTTGAATTTTGTTATTTGTTGTAAAAATTAAAATGCTAGTACTTTATGAGAAAATTTGATTTTTTTTTCTTATGACAAATATTTTTTTATTTTTAAATTTAACTTGAACTTTAAACTTATTTCGGTTTTAAGTTTCTATAAAAATTTCATTGCAGTAAAAACATTCGTGCCTAACTAAAATAGGTTGATGCATATTTATTACCTTCTATTCTTTTATTACAACGGTTTTAAGCATTAATAAAAACGAAAACGTGTAGTTTGAGCTTGATCTACTTTTTAAATTAAAGTAGCTTTCAAAATTTGTTTACTTTGTAAAAATTGTACGTGTTTTATAAATTTTTTCACTTTAATTTTGATTTATAAGCACAATATAGGTCATTACATGTGGTAGCTTTTGAACACAAGTTGTGCTTATATTTTTCTAAAATGTTTTTTTTTTAAATACTTATAGGAAACTTTGTGTTTTTGCCAAAGTTACTTCTCTTAAATATATTCTCTTTCAAACTACGGCTTTAAACATTCACCTACTATAGCAGTTGTATAACATAAATCTAAATTTAATAATATTTCGAAATTTATCAGCAAATATTTTACTGTCTAAACAAAATAGTTGTAATTTTACAACAGGGCACATAGTTCAAACGTGTTTGCATAAAAGTTTATATTAGAAAGCAGTAAAATATTCAACTTACTCCCTGTCTACGTTTAAATATGTCTGTATTTTAACAGTCATACCTTTAAGAAATTGCTTTTAAAATATTTCTGTGTTGCAGTATTGCAACTAAAGTAAATTCGACTTTTCGAATTGATTTTGTAAAACGTTTTGTATGTTAATCAGACTAGTTAATGTTTTAAGGCTTGCAAAATTTTTAAGTAATTTAAATATTTTTCTTTATTACTAATTTATATTCTATTTATTATTTATCTACAAAAAAGTATATGTATTAGGAATGGAAAACCTACAAACGTATATACTTATTACTTACAAATATTCCAGAGTTTTACTCACCATAAAACTCAATGTACAAAACTTGCCGCTTTGAACTTATTCTCAACAAAAGTCTGTATTTTTATGATGTTCTTGATAAGTTTCAAAAATATTTTGTTGTAAAAACAAAACTTTTTGCATCAATAACCAAACATACGTCCCTTTTTTCACGAGTTATTTTCGTCTTATCGCGATATTAGTGTTATTACAACGCTAAATGATAAACCGAATACACGTCTGTTTAACAAGCTTTATTAGATCGTCATCTGTAACAGACGTTACTAGATAAAATAAAAATACTATTACAACACATTTTGTCTAATTTCCAGTAACAAAGCGATTTTTCGATGAATATTCAAATAGTTTGCGCCCAAAAATATCTTCGGGGTGAAATCTCGCTAAACAGAATGCCGCAAACAAAACAAGTACGAAAATAAAAGTCGGCAAATTTTTTTATTATTTGACGTGTAGCGATTTTTCGGGTCGTAATCTTCTTGTTGTGCTGACGAGTTTCCATTGTTGACGCTGACGTCACAAAACACCTTTCATCTTTTTTTTTTGTAGAAATTTTTACATATTGTTGTGATTAGTTATAATGGAAGCCCGCGTCCAATGGCCACTTCAGAATGTGAAAACTTCACTTTTATTTGAGATTTTGTTTAATATGTTTGCTTTTACTTCACTCGTGGTGAGTTTTATTACAGTATTAGCTGTTTGTAGTGGTCAGTGCTTATTTTTATTTGAGAAAAAAAGTTCAGTAGACTTAGAAATGAAGGTACTGTATATTTTACTTGGTTCATAAGGTTTTTTTAAGCTTATTAACTTTTACTTAAACACTTTAATTTTGCTGCAGCTTACTCACCAAAAAAATGTTTTATCGTTTTTAAATATAAGGTTTCAGCATTTAAATGTTATAATTTACTTTGATTCAAATATACTTTTGTTTTATTCACAGTTACAGCCAACCATTTTTAGTTTCCTAGCATCAGTTTTTATTTGAATTTTGAGATTTAGTTTGCACTTAGATACAGTTTTAATAGATTAAATAAAGATGTACCTTCGAAAAGATTTTGTATTATAACCATTTATGGCGACTGATTAATAATGAAGTATACTAAAAAGTTTTGAAATCCCTAATCTAAACAATCGCATAAATTTTTTACTAATACTTAAAAGTTTTAATGATTAAATACCAATATTTGAAATTTGAAAAATATAAACAATTGGACGGTTTTAAAGTGTATACTTACTGATTATTTTATTATTTAGTATTGATTTTCAAGTTAATTTAAACCTTTTAATTTTCAGAGTAATTAAAACTTTACCAAAAATTTAATATTTGGTAATTTTTAACCAAATAAGTGGTTTATTATGTTTAGTTTACTCTACACGTAACTGTTTAGTTTGTTTTTCTAAAAATATTCTAAACCAAACTATCAAGTAAAATCTGTACTTGACACTGTTAAAAATCAAGTATGTTTGTAATTTATCCTTCATAACTAACGTTACCTACTTGAAACTACCCATAAGTATTCTGAAAATTCTCAACCGTGTACATAACATTTTGAACTGACAAATACAAGCACTCTTGAGTTAATATAGGTGTTAGTTATCACACGTTTGAAGTGCTAATAGTATTAATAAAATGTTTCCAGTTTCATTTGAAGCTTGTTAACAGAACTTGGTCAAGTACCTACATGAGTATGCTTCAAAAAAATCTCTTTTATGATAGTTTGTATAGTTTTAGAAGCTGTTTATTTTTAGTCATTTCGTTACCAGTTTTTTTGCAGTTAAACAATAGCTATATATTTTAAAGTGAAAGATAATGATTATAAAAGCATTTAAAAGATACAAAACTATAAAAAAATAGCTAATTATAAAGTTTCGAGAAATTTAAAAGGTTTTATAAACAAGTAAACTCGTAACTTTTATTTTAGGAGTTTTTCTAGTTGTTTAATGTTCGCACTGTACCAGAGTTCGAACGAATCTTAAAAAAACACAAAAAATTGTGACTCAAAAATTCCGAGCAAAGTTCAATTAGCGTTGATTTTTCCACGCTCTCTGAATATTTGCCCTTTCCAACAAAAAAAAATAACAAAAAAACTACAAAAACTCGATGGGAAAATGCGCATCGAAGCGTAAACACCTTTGTTACGTCACAGTCATCGGCAGCAGCACTAAAATGACGTCACAGCACCGACTCTGCGTGAGTTCTGCGGAAAATCGAATTAACGCGAATTTCTCGCGGTAATTCGATATCTATGACGTCACAATCGAATTGTATTGTTGGGAGGTCTCGTTCGTTGCAAATCTGTTGCTTCGGGGCGGATTTAGAACTTGGACAGATTTTCAGTTGCGGCTTTGATTTGAAGCTTAAGTTGTAAGCGTGAGATTAAATATGCCGCTTAAATGTAATTCACATCTCTTTTTTTATATTTTTATCTGTTTAAAGTGTTTTTTTAACCGCAAACATCTTCGTTAATCTGTTCACTTGTATCCGGAATAAACAGGTTTGAAAAATAAAATCTGTAAATTTTCCCATGTTTTTTTAAGTGGTTTTATTTGATATACTGTTTTTTTTTCAATAAATCAGTTTGTTTGAAATTTTGTTTATCTATTATGGTAAAGCTAAAAAAATTTACTGCCATTGCATTTTCGTATTCTCCAAAAAAACTCGAAACGCAAAAAAAAATACTAAATTACATCAATTTGAGTAAAGCTGTCCAAAGTTATGCGCAAAATCGTTTGATTGATAGGTCTGTGGAAAATGGACAAAATTTTCAAGTATGTCGGAAATTGTTTAGTTAAGTTTCAAGTGTCCCTTTTCATCTTTGTAAATGATTGATGGGTTAAACTCGACCCCAAATGTGGACCCTTATGACATGGGCATCTGTATAAACAATTTGTACTTTTTGTATTATTAAGTTAAAATGTTAAGGTAGTTACAATGAAGTTAACTAAATATGTAGCTTCAATAACGCTACTGTTAAAACTAGGTAGGCTGAAAGCTTTTGATAAAATTAATTTGCTTAAACTGATTTGTGACGACTTTTAAACAGTGTTGTAGTTTTTTTAAAAGCTTTAACTTGCTCTATTCATTAAAAAAATATTAAGAGCAATTAAACTTATAGTTTATTGGTGTATACTTTTTTTTTTCAATACATTTGGGCAGTGTCCATATTTTACAAACTTTAAAAAGCAAGATGGACAAAGTAATGTGTAAAAAAATTAATTGATTTTAAATGTAACTTGTTAGCTTTATTGAATTTTTTGTTTAGTTCTTTTAAAGAAACTATAGAGATAACTAGTTTAACGCTAATCTGTAAAATTAAATGGTTAATGAGTTCAGTGTCAATTGGTTTAATAACTTTGTGTAGCATTTTATTCAGTTAGTCCATTTTAGATAAGATTCAAGTTTTTTCAATAAAAAGTATTAACTAGGATGCATATAATGTTTTATGTGTGTTTTTGTTTAAAATAAATAACGCAAACGAATTAAGGTAAAAAAAAACTAGCTTAAATAACTAGTGTAATTAAACATCATATACTTAAAAGTATGAGTAAGAAAGTTAATTAACTAAAATTTTTGACAGCTAATCAAAGTTTAATGTGTGGACAGCTAAGAAAAGATTAGTAGTCGCGATTTTTTTAATCTCTTGTTTCTTGTTTGTTCAAGTAAGAAAAATCATTAATAACCTGTCTAATCTTGTTTACACACGGAATACACATTAGTGTCTGTTGTTATCTGTTGACATTTTATTCAATATTTGGGTTTTGTTATTAGCAGTATGACACTTTTTCATTTAGCAAATTATTATAATCTTTTGTTAACTTTATTGGTACTTATTATATGTGTAAATGACAAATTGAAATTTTCATGTTTATCGTTCTGTAAAAAGTTACTTTTAGGTAGCATATTATCTTTTAACTTTTATAAATCTATACTTATATAAACTATTGTTATGAATTTTACTGTTGATGTTTTGTTTTTTCTATCTAAAAAACTTACTAATATTTTGTCTATTCTTGATTACACAAACAACATGTTTTGTTTAAAATGTTTAAAAAAATCAGTTAGTGTTTGACGTATTTACGGCTGTTTCATGTTGCACGCAAATCTTCAGAATTTTGTTAATTTCTGTGTTTGCATTGAGAACCTTGACATTTGACAAATTAAGAAACAATTCTAAATCTTATAATATAATTTTTCTGCTCTTCTATTAACTAACCCAATAATGTTTGAAAAAATATGTTTATTCATCTTATATTTATTTTCTAACTAACACATCAGTACTTATTGTGCTAATAAGTGACTAAACTGTCCAATGTTGATTGATAAGAATTTTAATCCGATAATTTTTATCATTCAACTGGTATTTCAAACACACTTCAAACCTGCTTAAACCCATTGAAATCGCGACAGTACTGTTAGATACTTCCGTATAATATTAACACCTGTACTGTACTATTGTACCGACTTCCTAACACCTATTGTCCCGTTTGTTATCTCGTCTACGCAGCTTGTTATTCTAACGGCTGGAATTTGTAACCGTATTTGGTACAAGGTTAGTAGCTAATGCCATCAGTGATAAATCATGTATGTTAGCCAAGTTGTACTTTTATGTAGCCATTTTTGTTATCAACACGTTCCAAATTAAGCCTTTATTCAGGTAGACCATTTTGGTAGCTTTGATAAGTTAATTTAGACGTGAAATAAGTGTATACTTTTGAGTTTTTACAGTTGTGCTATGTTGTTTATTTTGTTAATAAATGCTTTAAAAATAGTTTTTATTCACAAGTTTAATAGTATTAAGAACCTGAATAAAATGCCTATTTGTGTATTTTTCAGTTCTATACAGATACTACTAATAATTAAACATGTTTGTTGGCTAGATAGTAATTTTATTTAGTTTAAGCTGAACTAAAGCAAATTTTTCTCTTTAGTATTAATTAAAACAGTAACACTTATTATAATATTTAGCTGAGTCATACATTTTTGTCAGTTATTTTATTACTAGAACCTTTATTTGTTCAAAATTTCCAACTTTATTCAAGATCATAAAACTTTAATTCTTTACATGACAAATGGTTCGCATACACATGTTACTTTTATGTTATTAAGTAAGCTTTATTTACACTGTTACCTAAGTGATTTTGACTGAAAATAAGTTTAAACCTATTTAATATAAGTGCAATATTAAAGTTATTAACAATAAATAATGCGTATAACATCTTTCCGTACTTTTTTGTTTGTTGTTTTTACAATAAAAGTATCTAGTTTGAGTTTATATTTTCAAGTATTTAATTTGCTATAGTATGGTGTTTTTACAAATATGTAGATTAGAGTTTTTAGCTTTTTTTTTTGGTTCAGTATCTTAATGTAATACTTATTGTAGGAAAGTTTTTGTTGGAGTTTTAAACACGTAAATAATACTTCTCTGCATATAAAATCTTATTTTCAAGTTAAAGCTTAACAGTGTACTAGAATGTTAATGATAAACTTAGAATTTTTTTTTACTTACTGATGAAAATTATAATTATCCATATATTTTTCTGCTTTAAAAATGTACAGATAGATTTACTAGTGTTTTTTAGTGTAAACTTGAAGTACTTAAGCTTTATAAGAACTTTGATTAATCAAAAACTTTTTTATCAAACACAAAGTTTAATCAAAAAATATTTACAGCTTTAAAACATTAATATTTTTTTTATAGAATGTAAATAAATCAAAACGAAAACAAACACAAAAAAGGTTTTTGACAAAAAATGAGCTTTTTAACATTTGCTTTAAGTGGAGAAAAAAAATTCATTAAAATAATGAAATGAATTTTTACAAAAGTTTACTGTTTGTTTGTATATTTTGTTGCTTTCTGAAAAATGTGAAAAGTTTTTACAAGGACAGTTTTAAAAGACAGCACCACAAAAGACATGAAAATCACAGAAAAGAACCAAGAAGTTAGTTAAGTGTTTAACTAAACACAAATTTACTAGAAAAAGTTGCTGTTTACACAGGAAAAACATAAAATTAAATACCTTTATAAATTTAAATGCGATATATATTTTTAATAAAAACCTTTAACAGTAAATTTGTTTCTTGTAAATGTAATTATTATGTTTAATTTAATCTTAAGCGAGTTAACTTTTTAAATTTACAAGTTACAAATTTGCAAACGATTTTCTATTGAAATAGTTAAATCCTTAATAAAGTTTTAAAGTTTCTTAGTTATTAAGTAAAGTTATATATTAATATAATATTTCTAAAAACAAATATCTTTTGATAGCATTGAAGCAGTCTAGTTTATAGCAAGTATAGAACTACGGTTTTTCAACAACAGAATTTTAATCGTACTTTAAAATAAGTAAAAAGTAATATATTTTAGAACTGCGTATTTTAAAGTATTTAAACATTTATATAGATATATATAATAACGTAATAGTTACCGTACTTAATTTTTTAAATTATTTAGTCGTTTAAAATGGAAAATTAGATTTACTAAATATTAACTGTTAAATCGTTACACCTTGCAATACACAAAAGTTACTGATATTTGTGTAGACTTAGGGATGTATTGATACATCTTGTTTGTAATATACAGTGTATACTAGTATGTGTACTGTATACATGTTTGCTTAGCTTATGTTGCATTAACACAACTTTCGTAAGTTTTGTTTACTTTTAGTAACTTGAAGTTATTTACCCTGTAATACACAAACTGTTTGTTTATACTCAAGTATGGTAAATACAGACCCAACATACATATTTACTTGCTAGTAGACTATAAAATATAAAATAACTTTCTTGTTAGTTCCATGTAGTATTTTGGATTAGATCTGTTAAGCTAAATCTTAACTTTAAATACCCAGTACACAAAAATTCAGACTAATGTTTGCACATACTTATGTTGGAGTTTATTCACAATAAACAAGTTTGCTAAAGTGTTGTTGCAATTCAAGAGCTTTTGTTAGTAATATTGTCAAAATTATAGCTTTATAAAAGTATGTTAACAGTACAACACAAAAGATTATAATAAGCTATACAAGTTTACACAAACTTCAACGTAACTGTTTCTAGAAAAATGTATTTATTTAACTTCTATAGCATTTAAAATACTTTTGTTAACGATTTCCTAGAAATATTATTTAATCTAGGATTAACTTGGTAACATTGTGCTTAAAAGTTAAGTTAATTTCAATTGTGGAAAGTTTTGTACTGCTCTATGATAACAATAGGAATTGTTTACTTAAGTTTTATCTTTGCAAAATTATTAAGCCTCATTGCAGCGTCTCAAAATATTACTTTTGTTAATTTACGTAACGTTTTGATAATGTTAAGCAATAATTTCTTTTAAACATTGTAATAATTTATCGAAACAAAAATTTTCTATAAATTTCTTGCTAAGTGATTAATCATTTGGTATAACATTTTTTTAAAGTTTTATAAACATTTTTTTAATGAAATAATTTAAAAAGTTAAACTTTTTTGTCTATATTTTTTTTGGTTTTCTTTTATTTTTGAACGCTTTATTATCATTTTTGATTCAATATTAATAACACATTTTACCAACTAAACTGAGCAATTGATAAAATGTACTTATTAGTACAACTTACCCAATGTTGTTTGCTTTTTCAAAATTCAAACGCAGTTGGTAAACATATTAGTTCAACCTTTTTAAAAACTTTTAATATAAAAATAATTATTTATGTGTCCGTGATGTACGTTCATACTAAAAATATATGTTGAAAGTATTTACTTAAGACAAATTAAAACTTTTTTTTAAGTGATTTATGTATTTTTTTATTCGCAGAGTAATAATTTAATCTTTCAATAACAACTTATGAACATCATAACTAGCATGCTCATAAATTAAAGTTAATAAAAACTTCCATGTTATATATACTCGAAATCGCTGAGTATATTTTGTTAGTTGTAATTCGTTTAAAGTTAATCAATTAAGTAACAAAGTGCTTGTCATTTTTATTAAACTAGTTTTGTTTTTTACAATTATAGATTTTATAATAAAAGAAACTTAGCAGACACTTTGTTTTTCATTTACACTACTGTGGTTGTTAATTAGTCTGATAAAGTTATTAGTAATAACTTCTTATCAAAATTAAAAGCTTATTTATTTGTTTTTATTGCAAATTTATTAATTTGTTTTTATTACAAACTTATTTATTTGTTTTTTTTCACACTTTTCTTTATTTGTTTCACAGGTTTATACCCACACCTGGTTAATTTAGCGACTACGTCATACATAACATCAAATGCTACATGTGGAGAAATCAGACCTGAGAGGTTCTGTAAACTTACTGAACACGTTCCTACGGCATCTTCTCATCAGTGTATGGTGAGTTGTTTATTATTTTGTTACATATGTATATATATATATATATTATATATATATATATATATGTGTATGTGTCCATTGTGAGTAGCTTATTATTTATATTGTTTATATTTTTAATGAAAGATACTGTAAATTTACTGAACATTTTTATAATTAGTTAAAGATTTTGAATTAACTGAACATGTACCAACAGCATTTAGTCATCAATGTATGGCCTTTATTACTTTATTTGTTTTTTTTAGTTAATAAAATTTTCTATAAATTAATTAAAGATGTCCGATCGGCATCTAGTTATCAATGTGTGGTTTTTATTTATCAATTATTTTATTGTTGTAGTATATGAAACATTCTTTAAATTGACTCAACTTTTTTCATCTTCCGGGTCTCACTAATGTCTGTTTTTATTGTTCAGTCTATCGACTACTAGTCTATTTTTGTTTTTGTAAAATTTGCATCATAAGTATAATTTGGCTGCAAGTTACAAATAGTAAACTTATCTCAAGTTGCAAGTAGTAAATTTATTTTTAAGTCAGAGTTTTTATTAATTTATCTATTTAAAGTGTAGTAACTCTAAAACCTTAAACTTGTTTGTATTTAGTTTGCAAATATTAGAAGAATGTAAGTTTTAGCCAAATTTACAGTATACTAAAATTTTCTAAAATCAACCTTTTTTACAAATACCAAAAATTATCATATATATGAAACTGTTTACCATAAAGTTAGTTATTTAATAAAAAGTAAAACTTTACATAAATGGTAGGATTGAAATCTATGATTTGCTTTTGTGTAAGTTTTTTACTTTCAAATAATTTAAAAATATATATATATATAACATGTTATCATTTATTAACGTTAA
Organism: Thalia democratica; assembly: GCF_965202585.1. Taxonomy (NCBI): domain Eukaryota; kingdom Metazoa; phylum Chordata; class Thaliacea; order Salpida; family Salpidae; genus Thalia; species Thalia democratica. The sequence goes on along the minus strand of NC_139165.1, from coordinate 114,348,307 downwards.
AAAATTGGCATTTTTAATAACAATAAATTTTTTGCATTCTACAAATATTAGTTAAAGAAATTAATAATCTTTAATCACGTTTAACTGCTTTGAAAGTTAAAATATTAATAACTTATTAAGTTTAATGTGCTCATTAAACGTGAGTATATACATCAACTAGTAGTTTTGTTTACCGAAACACGTTATAAAAGTATGTCGCAATTTAAAATCTTTTAAAATATTTACTCTAGTAAAAAAAGCTGCAAAAAAAATTAAAAGTTTTATACTTAATAACTAACCATATCACTTTTTTAAACACGTTTTTTTTTTTTTTATCTCGGTCAACAGTTTGAAGATGTATGGTAAGAGGTTAAAGTAGTTATATATTATCTAAACATAATTTTTTAATTAACAAATAAATATTAAAAAAAAAAGAAAGTTTTGTTTCTTTTACAGATATGCAATTCAAATTTTTTAGATAAGGTCCACTCAATAACCTTAATTTATTGATATATGAAATTTTTATTTCGCAGATTTGCGATTCACATCAAATATGATGCACCCCATTGCAGACAAAAAATAAAACTTATAACAATAATATACAAATAAACAATAATTTACAGATATGCGATTCGAGGTACCCTAACATGATGCATCCAATTACAGACGCCATAGATGGTTACAACGACTACTGGTGGCAATCGCCCAGTATTAGCCAAGGTGATAAGTACCATTACGTCACTATTACAATTGATTTGAAACAAGTTAGTTTTTATAACGTCATTATTAATAAGCATAAATATTACTTCGTCAAAACAACATTAGGTCTTAAGTAATATTCTATTACTATGTAATATTGTTATCGATAATAAATAAATTAACTCACAAAAAAAACATCAGGACCAATTAAACAATAATCTATCAGTTATCAATTGTTCTTAGTAAAACATACTCGAAATTTTATTGTGTTAACGCGTATGAGTTTGACCTACAAATTTTGAAAGCATGAAAATTTTGCCTAATAAACTACTTTCTTACGTCGTAAAAGTCCTTTAAAACGTGCAAAAAGCTTTTAACATGAAACATGAAAAGAAAATTGACGTTGTGTCACTTTTCAATTATCGCCGAAAAGTGCAATCAAATTAAAGCAAACATTTTAGCATGATTTTAAAGTTTGACCTCAATTTACTTTTTATTTGTTAGCTTTCGTTGATAAGTGGTTATTTTGTTGATAACAAATTCGTTAATGCTTAGTAATTTGTTTGTTAATAACTTGGTTATCTTAATTAAAAAGTTTGTTAAATATTACTTTGCCGTTGATTTTATTTTATTTCTAAGGTTAAAGGGTTGATGACTGGACTAAACTAGATTAATTCTTTTTTTTTACAATACTATTTTTGTTTAAACTTATTAAAGAATTTAAATTTATTAAAATTATCTTTTATTAAAACTAATACGTACAAACTGTATTTATACCTTCAAATTTAAAAGTTTTTTAAAAACTTGACTAAATTAACAATCAAGTTATTTTAATGTTGAAATTAATAGTATATATTTAATATTTTAAACGTTGAAAAATTTAAATGATCTAATTCAAGAAAAGCAGAATTGATACTAAACAAACTTAGATTGAGATCAATGTATTAAGATAAGCTTAATCACTTTGATAAACAAACTCTTATGAAATAATTAGTGTTAGTTTAATCCATTGATCTTAATCACTCAAAAAAAAATTAATGAACTACTAAATACACACATATAAGTGTAATAAAGGCGTTTATTGAGAAATTTTTTTGCTGTGTTTCATATCAAAAGTTACTGCAAAAAACTATAAATAAAATTTACTTTTGTTTACACTATTAGTCATACTTAATCATATCACAATAACAGTTATGAAGATAAATAAAACACTAATACTATTTTAATTAAAATGATAAAACGCGTTTAAAACTAAATTGAAATATATCAAAAGTTTTATTATTTCTACTTGCAAATTATCATAAAGATATTGTTAAGTTGGTCAAACTAAACTCATTAAAACAAAAACTATCCAAAATTTTTGTATCTAAGCAATTAAAGCTTTAACCATACTTAATATCAAAATCAAGACTAAAATAAAATACTTACTTACTATTATTAAATTTTTAAACAAGGTTAAGATGTATGAAACATTAGAAAAGAAAGAAAGTTTAACCAAAATAAATAAGTTTTATTTTAGATACGTTGGTTTTCCTTAAAGAACTAATAACTATATAATAATTTCTCTTAAATATATACTAGTTTGAAAATACTGCAAACAAACATCATTTAGTGTAATTTTATTCAAAAACGTAACTTTCAATCCATCACACGCGACTTGGATTAAACAAACGCATCGCAACAATAAGCATCGACGAAATCACTCAAGCGTATCGTCGTTACAGCTTCGTTGCTATGCAACACTCACATCACCTAGCAACCAGAATCGTAGCAACAAATCACCTAGCAACTCGAATTAATTGCCGCCAACAACCACCGGATGCCCAATGTCGGCGTTTTTCTTTGAAGTCGGCAATTTTCCGAAACCGGATACGAAACCACGCCTCCGCGCAGCAACCATTATGACGTCATGGCAACTGATAATTGGTCGCGAGGCGATAATTGGTTACCAGGGGCAATTTGCTCGTTGCCGACCAATTACTTCAAACGTCGGCGCTTCAAACGAATGCATTCGATCGGATTTTCACACAGTTATAAATTTAAATTCGGGGTTTTAATTTCACTTTCTGATTTTCACGCTTCAGACCTGTGTAACGTGACCCCCTTGGCTACCTGAAATTGATTTGTACTTTTTATTGGCTTGTAAACGTCGCAACTGCGTCATAATAGCGGGACGATTTCGCCTTTGATGTTGAACTTTGTATGGGTGCACTTAGAAATATTAGTTTCAAGATGATAGTTTGGGAAAGTTATTATTTTAAGTGCGCCCTTAAAAGCATGGAAGCCTTTTAAAAACTGTTTTAAATTGATAAGCAATCATGTACCGTTTAATATGAATATACAACTTTTACAACATCAAATTAAAAAAACACTTTGTAACCAGAATTTATATGTAAACTTTTCAATTGCTTCTAAAATTAAAAATCTAACTTAAATAGAAGTTTGAGATTATTAGTTGTACCTAGTTCAAAAGTTGTGTTTAGATTATTTTACGGTTGTGTGTTATAAGTATTGCATTAAATCCTGTAGAATTAAAAAACATATGTTGAACGAAGATTATTTTAAAAAGTAAAAACGCTACCTTGTACTAGAAAGTTCTATTATTATAAATGAATTCAATAAAAATCCACAATACTTATAACAATAACTACCAATAATCAAAACAGCGTTTTTATATGGTTTTGATACAAAACTAAACACATTTTTTTGAAAGAGGTATAACTTTTAAGAGTTATTACCTCTTATAATTTAAGAGGTAATAAATAACTAAGTATAACTTTTATTTTATAGTAAATTTTACAGGCTTACCAAATAGCATACGTCATACTGAAAGCAAAAAATTCCCCTAGACCGGGAAATTGGGTTCTGGAAAAGTCCCTGGACGGAGAAAACTATTTACCGTGGCAGTATTTCGCTACCAGTGACAAGTTTGTGTATAAATATAAAATATATAAATATAAAAAGTTGTTAATAATAACCAAGCATTATATGTTTCTTATATGAGATATTTCTATCTCATATAATCCTCAGTAAGGCTTTAGCTTAGCTCCACTTTAACTTGTCGAGTACTATTGACCGAAACTTGCAAAAAAACTTTCAATACTTATAAAATATACCGATTAAAAGATGTTAATGAATACCAACCCTTAACAGCCACAAAAATAAAATTTCGCTACCAGTGACAAGTTTGTTTTTAAATATAAAATAAATAGATAAAAAGTTGTTAATAATTACCGAGCATTATATGTTTCTTGTACAAATATTAAATGTATAAATAAAAATTTGTTAAGAATTACCAAGCATTATATGTTTCTATCTCTTATAATCCTCAATAAAGCTTTAGCTTAGCTCCAACTTAACTTGTCGAGTACTATTGACCGAAACTTGCAAAAAAACTTTCAATACTTATAAAATATACCGATAAAAGTTCTTAATTATTGCCAACCCTTAACAACCACAAAAAAAAATTTCTAAAAGCAAATTAAGGGTTGGTTATCATTAACAACCACAAAAATAAAATATGTTAAATTATGCTGAATAGATTATTGATAAAATTTTACTGCTAACATTTGTTCAGTAGATGAACATTTAAACTTTTTAATAAAGTAATTGTTTGTATCTATGACAGAGAATGCAGGTCTAATTACGGATTATCAGGAGTCGATACAGGATCCCCTAACTTTTACAGGGACGACCAAGTCCTGTGTTCCACCTATTACTCACAAATACTACCTCTGGAAAACGGACAAGTAAGTAATTATATATATATATAAATTTGTCATACAAAGTTTTATATTCCACTTATCATTAACAAGTACTATATTTTGTGAGTGAACAACTAAGAAAAACACACAAAAAAAAAACATAGAAACTTAATTAATTTAATAAAGAACAGGTGTTTTATAAAATGGTTTATTTTACGGTCGTTAACTTTATGCATTTTATATTATATTATTTAAATATTGTAATAACTATTTATTATTACAAATAGTGTGAGAAAGTTTTTAATTTTATAAATTTAAACTTATTCAACGTTTTTTGAAGATTTTTTTTTATAAATTATGTTATAATTCATGTTATTTATTTTCATATTATAATTCACAAGGCTTCAATAAAACTACTCTTGTTGAGAGAATTTTTTAGTAGCATTATAATGTAATGATAAACTACTTTAGTACTAGTAACAATACAAGTTTATTTTATAAAGTCTATAAGCTTTATTTATTTTCTCATATTTATAAGTACAATGTTATTTTTCACTTGAATTGAATTCTCGTTATGCAATTAATACAAAAAACAAACATTCAAAAGCATCAATAAATAATTGATTTTTAAAACTAAACTTGCTAAATCTGTAACATGTACAAGTTTTATTTTATTACTTTAAATTTTTTCAGACATATTTACAAACTAATTAAGTACATTGTACTTCAACAGATTCACGTATCATTGATAAACGGTCGTCCGTCAGCTGAGAACCCCTCGGAAGCATTGCTACGTCACTGCACGGCCAGGTACGTCAGGATCCGGCTCCAGAAAATACAGACGTTGCATGGCAGCCTGATGACGTTGAACTCGTTCCTTGGCGACGACATCGTCACTAGGAGGGTTGGTTGCTATGCAGATTTATTTTAGTTTATTTGTTTTACTGTTATTTACTTAAACTAGATTGTTCCTTAGTGATGAAATCGTCACTAAAACGGTAGTTGCGGTTTTTTGAAAACGTTTCGTTTTATTCTGGAAGCTTTATTTGGTGAAGTAGGTTAACTAACTATCGATTGAACAAGTACAGCTTGTAAACAAATGTTAATATAGCTAGTAATTCACTAGTTGTACTACTTAATCACTTATTTTAATTTACAACAGTTTATAACATCAACTGTATACGTTTTGACTGTTGTGTTATTCTAAATTCTTAATCTGGGAAAGAAACACGTTTGAAGTAAATCTTAATAAATTTTGAAGTGTTGTGTAGTTTGTAACATTTGATTTAAAATAAATTTTTTTAGACGCTCTACGTAAGCAATCGTTGTTGAAACGTGACAAAAACAACTGTCAGCTTTAATTTAAGCTGCTTCAAAATATAATTCAAACATGTAAACAAAACTAAAATAAAAACAATTCTGATCTAGTTTTGTAAATAGCAAAATGTATACAAAAACCACTTTACAATATTTAGATTAAAACGATTAGCATACAAACAATGAAACTGGGTAGATTACTAACATAATAATAAAAAGGATATCTTAGAAGTAGGCCTCAAAAAATATCAAAGATTGTACAGAGAAATATTTACAATAAAAGTTTAAACATTGTATGATTCGCATTTAAGCAGAGGCGAGTAAAACTGTTTAATCCACGCTGAGAAAACGGCACGTTAAAAAAAATAGAGAATGAAAACAATAAGTTGAAACTTCTTGCAATTTAATTAGTTTTGCTACTAAATTACAAAACTAAGCTAAGAGCAACATAAATATTTTATGACCACACTACATTATAAGCAGCATTTAAATAATGTATGACTTAACAAAAACATTTAAAGTAGAAAATACCCGCTGAGATAAAGAAAAATAAACAAGAAAAGTTTAAAGTTCTCCAGATTTGAATAAAATTACTGCAGCTATTAAATTACAACGAAACATAAATATTTCATGACCACACACTGAAATATTGGATGCCCTCATCTTAAACTAGCAGCGTTTAAAATAACTCGAGTCCCGCAGAGATAAGTTTCGCTGTGACCCGTGAAAAAAACATCACTCGAATGTATCTTGACCCCCCAGCGGACCTCCCCCCCTAGAGAATCGGCATAGCAACCCTCCACTCCCCTTAGCAACTAGCATATGGCACGCACATCTATCCGGGTATGAAGTGTCGCCCCTTTATCGCTTGACAACGATGTTCGCTTGACAACAGAAGAGTCGTTGCCAGGGATTATCTCCATCATTAGCAACCGGCTTATACGATGGATAATCTCCTCGTTTTTCGTTTATCAGAGATTTGTTGGAAGATTAGATGCAGATTAGAGAGGCACACTTTGTCAGGAGTCAATTGAGTTTGTGTGAAAATTTGTTGAGTTGTTTAATGAGCTGAAGGTATATTTTTATTTATGATTGATGAGTCACTGGTTTCATTTTCGTTTTTAAAGTTACTGGTAGTCTTTTCAGCACAATTTAAATAAAAACATAAGTAGATAAACAATAAAAAAACGTTTAATTTGAATATTTTTATAGAATTTTTTAAGTTTTTATCAAAGTTTATTTATTTAGATATTTAAAAAAGTTTTGTTTTGATATTTGAGCTGTTGTTAAAATAAAATTAAACACAAATAAGTCATCAAAAAAAATGTATTTAGAGTGTTGTTAAACTTTTAACTCATTTAATACAAAGATATTTGTTTATTAACAATAATAAAAAAATTCACTTGTTAAGTTTACATTGCTCTACTGTTTCAATCCTAAAAAATATAAAAAACCATAAACAAATATCTAAACAAAACAACTTAATATTACTTTAAACACTCTAGTTGTATATAACTTTGAAAGTAATTAACTAAGTTTGTTGCAACTAGGCAGTAAAAATAATAAAGTCTCATAAACTAAATCTAAACTTCAATGGTAATTATTGCAAGAGCAGTATAGCTTAAAACTTCTCTAAAGACATAAAAACCAACAACAACGACAAATCTGTCTTTTTCTTACATTTAAAAAATCAATCTACACCATAAATAAAATAAAAGTTTCAACGCTGCTTTAAATAGCGAACATAACGAGCTTTTATTTACAGAATCGCTGTGAGTGAAGTACTAGTAACTATAATGAATTTAAGAATTTTAAATGCTTTTAAATTGCGCATTTAGATGTAGGATGCTGGCTTAAACAAAAACAAAACAGCAAAACTATTTATCAATACACTGGTAAGTAGGTATAAATAAGTCAATCTTATTTTTAAAATTTTTAAATTTTTCCCTACTAACTAACTTCACATAACAAACAAATATTCTTTTCATTATTTAATAGAAAATACTTTTCGTATATGCAAACGTTTTATGAAACCAAACAATAACAGTAATAAAAATAGTCGTAAAAAAACAATTCTTAACAAAAACTAATAGTTTTCTTAAGAAACCTTTCAAATTTAATAAACAGTTGTTTATCTTTTTATTTAAGTATATCAATACCAAAAACAAAAAATTACCAACTAAAACGACTAGCTTGTGTACAACATATTTAAAACGAAAACAAACTATTGCGTTAAATCTCAAACCCAAATGAACAATCATTTATTTATATTCAGTATTTGTCGCCAAAAACAAAAACTTTCCAATCAAAGCCCGGCGAACCGACATATAACGAGCGTCGGTTTTCAGAGTCGCGTTTCACCATTTAGTATGACGTCACAAACGCAAAATGCCAACAAATCTTCTCGTGATTTTTTTGTGTGTCGCGAGAAAAAGTTTCGCTTTAAAAAAAGTGTCAGTTGCGTTTTTACAATTGTGAATGAGCAATCGACGAGTGTGTATTATCGTTTCGGCTTAAAACAAACGTTTGTAAAAAAATATTGATTATTTTTTGTTTGTTTTTTTTTTACATGCAAAGTGTTTATTTTTCACAGACAGTTTAATATATTAATTTGAGCAATAAATAAAGTCATTTATTGTTTTTTAATATTTTTTTAGCTTTTGTTGTACAAAAACTTGAGTTTTTTAAGTGCAGCCATCAGTATTTTCAGTGACTAATTTGATCGATCAGCTTTTATTACGTCACGATATTCCAAACTGTGACGTATCGAAATTATCCAAGGTTATTTTTCAGCTTTTTACCTAATGTAGCATGATAGTTGCGGAATTTTTCGTCGTAAATTTCTTGCTTATGACGTCAGTTGTCGCCATGGAAACGTTGAGTAAAGATTATGACGTCACAGCGGATAATCCGTCATTACCGGCGCTTAGAAGGGGATTACTCGTCGAAACAATGGCGGAAAACGTAAATTCTTCTGAAAATCTTACCGGCCGCGTCGGAAGGCGAGTTTTCAGGCGAAACCTGAAGAAAAGGCCTGAGATGAAGGTTTTGGTTGATTTTTACCGGAAAGCTAAGAAATTTTGCAAATGCGGGATTGTTAAGTTTGCCGTTGCTCAAAGAAAGGTGAGAAAGTAATTTGGTCGAAAGTAATTTTTTAATACAGTATGAAATATAAAATTGTTTTTATGTAACGAGTTTGAAACCGTTTCTGTTATAAGTTAAATACTTTTTTTATTTAAAAGGTGTAGTAACAAGTGTGTATCATTATTTATTTGGGCTGTCAGTATTATTAACATAACTAAAAACGTTTTAGCATTAAAATTCTGCTGACACCAAAGTTTAATACATAATTATAATTTCCAAATACTTCAATACCTTCTGTTTTGTATTGTCTTTTTTGAGTAGAATGATTTTAAAGCACTCAATATCACTACGTTTATCATATCAAAATACAAAGTCCTAAACAAACGTTTACTAATTTTTAAACAAATTTGATTGCTATTTTAGTAAACTTTAAATAGCACGAAATTTTCACACAGTTTAAAAACTTTTTTGACTTCAAAAAACTTTCACACACTCGTAAAAATGGAAACCTTTGAAACGTCATAATTGAACTTTAATGTTTATTAGTTAAGTTTTGTGGAAAAAAATTTATTATTTTTTTAAAGCAAAATCTTCTACTTAATATAACAATAATACGGTAATATTAACACTAAGTAATTTACGTTTGTTAGCACGAAATAAATAGAATATTTATTAAACTGAACGAAAAATGGTGTTTTTTTGTCGCATAAAGTAGTTTATTCAGTTTTCTATATATAAAGCTGACAGAATATACTTTTGTTGAAAATTAAACAAAATATTTTGTTGAGAAAATCTGTATTAACTAATGTAAAAGGAAATGTTAATTAAATGTACGTAACTTATGGTAAAACATAATTTTAAAACAATTTTACTTCCTTTGAAAAGTCAATTAGAAGTTATCATTTATTTGTAACTGGTAAAACTTAACATAAAACTTTCAAAAGCGGACATTCTCAAAAATTAAAATGTTGTGAAATACTTATACAAAATTGTATTGAGAATTGGTTTTTAATTGTTTTAAAATTGAAAACGATTGACAATTTCATGACACAAATTGTATTGTTGTTTTTAGTGTGAAATTGTAACTGTAAAACGTAACACTTGAAACGCAAATAATTTGATTAAAGGAATAAACTTTAAAAAAGTTGTGTATTAATTCACACATAAATTAGCCAACCTATTTCTGAATTTCACAAAAACTCTGCACAAAAATGTGTCTGAAAAACTCGACGCATTTTTATTGCGTCTATTAAAAAAGCTGCCTAAACAAAAATTGAAATTGATATTTGGTAACCTCAGCAGTAAAAATTCGCGTGAATTTGTCGTAAAACTTTAAAAGATGAGTTTTTATCACCGCTTCTTTTTGAAGTGTTACAAGTTTTAATTATTGCTTGAAAGCTGCTTAAACATATTTAAAACGTAATTAGTCGGCAGGTGTCGAAATTGCGTTGAAGTTGCAACTTGATATCCGTTTTATTTTTGCAACTAAGTAATTACCTTTGATATTTTCCAATGTTCAAAGCGTTTCATGTGATTAAAGTTCTTGTATCTAAACAACAAAGTTGTGATAATTTATATACTTTGAAACAAAAATCTTTAACAGTGGAAATTCCAATACTAGTTTTTGATAAATTTTACTAGCTCATACTAAATTGATTTTTATATATTTTTTTTTATGATTTTACTATAAAAGAAGTTTTAAGTTCTAAACTCATTGCATAATAAGAGTTTCGTATAATTAAAGTTCTTGTGTCTAAACAACAAAGTTAAGATACTTTAACGAATTTATTAAAGCAGTGGAAATTTTAAAAATAGTTTTTGATAAGTTTAATTATCTCGTAACAAGTTACTTTTTATATTCTTTTAAAAGTTTTTTATGATTTCACTGTGAGAGAAATTTAAAGTTCTGAGCTTATTGCAATCATTTAAAAGTTTTATTTTTGTTGTTAGCAATAATAAAACAAAAAATTTGTTAAGCTTTGTATTTAGCAGTTGCAAAGTTTTTAAACAAACTTTTCTAAACTAGAATTTAGAATAAAATGTTTTTTCAAACTATTTATACCTCAGTATTCAAATATATTAAGCTCTATTTAATTAAAACTGGTATGTAAGCTAAAAACTTAAAATATCATTTTTACCTAAATAAACAACCTTGATGACTTAATAACATTATATTTTTAAAATTGTCGATTAAATCAATGTTTTTTTTTTTAGTTTTGATATTTGTGTTGCTTTATTTTACACTTTTATGTTCTTACAATAAAACTTATTATATTCATTATATGATATTTATTCAAAAACCAATATAATTTTTATTACATTTTGGTTTTCCTCGTTAAATATATGTTGTTATATTTTATTGTTTAAATGTTTATATATATTAACATATTAATAAATTAAAGCACGAATTATTCAATTAAGTAACAAAAATATTTATTTAAAAAACAATATTTTTTAGTGTTTGTGTTATTCGTTTATATTATTACAATTTCAGTTTAATAAAACTAATTACCTTTGATTAGAAATATCAAACTATAAATTTTACTTTCGTAAAAATTCAATAAACGCATCATACTAGATATAGACAAAGTTTAAAAACTTTTTAGAACTTTTAAACCAAAAAGTATACATCAATTTGATTAATTAGCAATTTTAGTTTTTAGGCATGTGAATACTTTTTTTCTTTAACTTAACATAATGTACAATTATTTCCTCAGTAAAATAAACAATATGTTGTACTAGTATAGAATAGAAAAAGAGTTTTTTTTAGTTAAAAACTATATAACTTTAACCTATCAGTCTATTACCTTTACTTTTTTACAAGATTTTCATTCATTAAAGGATGCTTTAATTGCAGGATAATAAACAAATACTACACACAATTTTCATTTAAATCTATCAAGTTTAATAGTATTTCTAATCTTTAAAATATATCTCAGTTGAATATGTACAATAGTAGTACATTAAACAAATACTACTTATACTTAACTTTAATAATTTTGAAATATTTTATTCCCTGAAATACATTTCAATCGGTTAAATTTGTATTTGTAATGATTCAAGTATTGCAATGATTCAACTTGTTGTACTTCTCACAGTATTTCTATTCCCTGAAAGACATATCTATTGGCGGAATGTGTATTTGTAACGGTCACGCTGAAGATTGTATCCCTAATCCTAATACTGGGGTAAGATCTTTATTTTGTTTATAATTTTAAATAAGTTGTACTCCTAGTCTAAGCGCTGAAATTAGTGTTTTTAATACTTTTATGTATTTATTTATTGCTAATTCGAACACTTGGATAAGATTTGTTTTTTTTTAAAGCTGTTATACAATTTGTTTCTTTTTTTACATTTGTTCTGTGTTACTTTTTTAATTAGATATCAAATTTAAATGTGCTTTATTTTGTTTGATTTGCACTGTACAATGTATAACTAACTTTATACGAATATCATATCGCTTAACACGAGTAGTATTTTCTTTAAAATTTATTTCTGACATAAATTAACTTTTTTACACAGAACTAAAAATTGTGTTAAAGTAGACATTATTTTGTTTCATTTAGCTATGCTTAGTTTATTTCAAACGAATTTAGAAATAGATAGTTTTGTTAAACGGTTACAGCTAATTAGAACGTATGAAGCATATATAATATACAGTTCATCGAATCCTTTTTTTTTTCATTTAAATTGAAGTTTAAACAAATTCAGCTTGAAAATATTTTGTTCTGTTTTATAACGGTACTAAATGCATAACTTTTAAACAGCATTTACTTAGACTACTCCCTTAAATACGATTTAATAGGTTTTTTATTAAATGTATCTTCTTGTTTTCACCTTTCAATGGTGTTGAATATCAAAAGAAATCACAAAATTGGTGCATGCAAAACCGTTTGAAAACTTGTTTAATGTATTTTACTTTTTTAATGTTTTTTCTAAACTTTATTTTCAAAAACTTGCTTTATATTTAACACCAATATTAGTAGTTCCTTACTAGATTTATAAAACATAATATCTACAGTTCTATTAGCAACAAAAATTGAAGTTCACAAAATATTCATAACTTTGTTTTGTATGTATTATTTGAAAGTATGCAATTTTATTTAATTGCTGGCACTTATAGCTTCTACGTGCGAGAAACTTGTTTATTATATACGCAAAAGACAAAACTTTAGCAACATTTTAAAAGAAAAAAAATACTTGTATTTAGTTTGAACAAAAGTATTTTAAAAAAAATTGTGTTTAGTATGAAAAATGACTTAATAAAAATGTTTGATTTTACTTTTTGATTTTGTTATGTGTTGGTTATAAACATTTAAAAAGTTTTTATGTTTTAAACTTTTGACTTTTTTAACTTACTTTATTTATATTTTAATTAATGTATAATTCATAAATTTTTAAAACTATAATTTCTTTGACTTTTATTTTCCTCCTTTTTTAAATAAATTTCAGTTACTAACTTGTACATACAAACACAATGCTATTGGTAGAATTGTTTTATTTCTATAATAACTTTCTATATCTGTTATATCAATGTTATTTCAGCTACCTACATGTACCTGCAAACACAACACTGTGGGTCGGAATTGCGAAAGATGCCTACCTGGTTACAATCAGTTGCCATGGCAACCAGGAATGAACGGGTTTCAGTGTCAACGTTGGTTTTGTTAATATTTGTTAAAGTTCGCAGTTCAAAATAAGCGTTAAACTGCGCATTAATGCATCTAATACTCTTATTCAAGCATTTTAATAATCGTAAATTTTTTGTAAGGAATAAGTTTTAAAATAACTGTTAAAACTTTTTTTTTTTGAACTATAGATGTATTGTTTTGCTTTATTTTAAAGTTTTAATTTATTGTTAGGTTAGAATTATTACTTTTATAAATCGATCGTTTCCAATCAACGTAAGCTGCTTGTAAAGAATGGAAAAATATTACTAAAACTTTTAAGTTTGCTTACATTTAAAAATTTTAATACAATTTTTTTACCTACAAAGCATCAGTTTTTAAGAATTTATTTTTCTATACTTTATAAAGTAACTTTACTTTTTATTTTAAACTTTAAACTTCTTTCAAACCGAATAAATAAAAACGTTTTAATGTTACTATCAAACTATTTTAGTGTTTGTGCTTAAGGGATTTGAGTATGAAACACTTTAATTTTAAAATAATTGTACAAGTTTCAAACAATTTACTTCTAGCATGTTTTAGTTTTTTTAAATTTTTTGAATAAGTGTTTAAAATTTAAAATTTACAAAAACTATTATACAGTGATATACAAAAAAGTTATATATCATTAATTTCTCATAATGAAAAACTTAAATAATTTAACAAATAGTTTACACGTGTATACTTATGTTTATTTAATGTAATAGTACTTCAACTTTTATATACAAATCTTACATTTACAATCGTTACATTTCTACAGAATGTAATTGCAACGGTCATTCTGACGAATGTTATTATGACGTAGAAGTAGAAGGTAAAAGTGTCAATATAGAAGGCGAAATATACGGAGGGGGTGTTTGTATCAACTGTAAAGACAATACTGAAGGAATTAATTGCGAAAAGTTTGTTTTATTAAATTGCTTATATTTATTAAGTGTCATTAAACATCAAAATCTGTTAAAATAATTCAAAACAATACTGTGAACCTTTTTTTCCTTATAGTTTAAAATTGTGTGTAAAACAAATATAATACTGTACCAGTTGAAGAGAAAACCGGGGTAATTAAACGAAGACTTTATATTCACTTGTCAAACTCAAAATTACTTACTTAAAACTAGACATAAATTAAAAACAAAGACGCTTATAAGTTTTTAGAATGAGGTCATAAGTTTACAAAATTGTCATTCTAATTAAAACTACAACTAACTAGATAGCATAGCAAAATTTATATTCCAATTAAAATTTATACGCATAAAACACGAATAAACAGTTATAAAAAGCTTTAAAAATTACAAAGTCAAATTGTTCCTTCCAGATGTATCGACGGGTACTACAGGCCACAGTTAACAACATCAAGAGAAAGATACCCAAACAGATATTCCAGTGACCAAACTTGCATGGAATGCGATTGCAATCATCAGGGAACGGTCAGGAACAACAGGGGAACATACAATTGCGTGAAGAACATAAAGGAACAAGCTGGAGTGTTACCAGGAACTTGTATTTGCAAGGAAGGATATTCTGGTGTTAAGTGTGATAGGTTTGTTATTAAAATATAAAAATACTTGTAAGTTTTTTTTGAGTTCTACCTGGAAATTGTATTTGTAAGGAAGGGATATTCTGGTGTTAAGTGTGACAGGTTTGTAATTAAAACACAAAAATACTTGTAATTTTTTTTTGAGTTCTACCAGGAAGTTGTATTTGTAAGGAGGATATTCTGGTGTTAAGTGTGACAGGTTTGTTGTTAAAATATAAAAATACTTGTAATATTTCTTTTGAGTTCTACCAGGAAATTGTATTTGCAAGGATGGGTATTCTGGTTTTAAGTGTGACAGGTTTGTTTATTAAATTATAAGGTTTGTTGTTTTTTGCTCATGTTGTATAAGGTAAGGCATTTATTTTAAACTTTTTGCTAATTTTAATATAAGGTTTAAATCTAATGAAGATAAATGATTTTATTGTTAATTGTTGTGGTAAGGTTATTTTGTTTGCATAATATAGAAACTTTCAAACAACGTCATAAGTATCAAGTGTGCTTAAAATATAGTCAACTAAATTTCAGTTGCAAATACTTAGAGTTGCCCTTGAACTACTTATAGGTAGTTTGAAATACTTGAGTCAACAGAATATACTTTAGGTTCTTAAAGTTTATAGCTTACCTTAGATAAACAAATAAAAAGTGTGTCTATTAGATAATGTTTATTTTTTGAACAAAAGTAAGTAATTTAAGTTTAATATTCAAAACTTTAGTTTCGAATAGATTTTTTTTAACTATAGTTATTTTTAACGCCTTTTACGCCAATGAAAATTAAATAAAAAGTCATTTTTGACGTTTAGAATTTACTATATGTATATACTGTTTTGTAAAATTACTTAATATAGAAACGTTTGTCTTATTTTTTTAAACCAAATCAGTCCTTTAAACTCATCAAAACATAAGACGTTTTGATTAATAAAAACTGTGCTTCCTTCAAGAAATATGTTCAATATGTTCTTTTAAATTTTAAACTTTTGTTTCAGGTGTGATCTTGGATACCAAGGGATTTGCTAATAAAATAAAACGTTTATTGTTTTTAATATCCTAGATGTGGTTATAAATAATAAGGATTTCAAAATTGTCATCTGTGCCCTTGTAATACTTATTCTTATTTTAAATATGTTCTTTCAGGTGTGCTTTCGGTTACCAGGGATTCCCCAACTGCTACCCGTGCCCTTGTAACACAGAGGGAAGTACAAACAGCGACCCCTGCGACGAAACCTGCGTTTGTAAAGTTAGTTGTTTGTTTTATACTGTGTAAATAATAATGTTGTCTAAAAACTAGATTACTAAAACAATAAATTAAACTAAAACAGATAACTTTAATTTACTTGTTTTATAAAATAACCTAAGAAAATTGTAAAAGAACTAGTGCCTTAAAAATGTAAAAAATTGCTTTCAGTTTTTTTGTTCATCTTAATTTTAATATCTCATACTTGTTCGTTGTTGAAATCAAAGTTATTTATTACATATTTTGATTAAATGTTTGTAATTTCTACAGGAAACGAGCATTAGACTTAAAAGTAAATTTAAAAGACAGTAATTTTACTTTACTTGATTAATAAAACTACGCAAAAATAAAACTTTAAAAGATTCATATACTTGAACCGATTCTTTATTAAAACTTAAAAAAATAGTTCAATTATTTTTCGTAGTTTAATTTTTATTACAGAGTTTGATTATGAAACTGAAATTTAAAATTTACATTCTTCACCTCTATGTATTTTAGCTTATCTGAATATTGCATACTAAAGCTTTATAAACTCACAGGAAAACAATAACAGAATAATAAATAATAATAAACAATAAAGCAAAAGTTAATTTTTACACTATTAATATAATAACACTTAAAGTTATTTGATTAAATATTTGTAATTTATACAGGAAAACGTACAAGGTGTT
The DNA here is from genome assembly GCF_965202585.1 of Thalia democratica. Lineage (NCBI taxonomy): Eukaryota > Metazoa > Chordata > Thaliacea > Salpida > Salpidae > Thalia > Thalia democratica. The sequence goes on along the minus strand of NC_139165.1, from coordinate 114,331,418 downwards.
AAAACTCATTATTAAAATTACAATAATTTATTAAATATTTTAATTAAATTTTTGTAATTTATACAGGAAAACGTACAAGGTGTATATTGTGACCAATGCAAGCGAGGAATGTTTAATTTGAATAAAAATAATAATAAGGGTTGTGAGAGTTGTTATTGTAGCGGGGTGTCCACAAGTTGTCGCTCTTCTGATTATATATGGTTTGTTTTGATTGATAGTTTATTGGTGGTTTTTGGAGTACTAAAAGTAGCTAAAGTACTTTGATAAAAAATGCTCAGAAATATTAAGTTTATATTAGATGTCTTTACTTTTTTCAATTATTTGGTGTTTGAAAGTTAAACAAAAATGATTTTTAAACTTTAGTTTAAATTTTAATTACACTTAGTGTTTGGTTGTATCATTAATGTTTAGTTAAAACTTTGCGTTATGAACTATGTCAAAAGTAATTTTGAAACTTAAAACTATTTTATCATTATTAATTTTTCAGGTCAACAGTAGAAACGTTAGAAGGGTGGGAGTTATCCACTGAGAACAGGTACAGGTCCCTTAGACCCCAACAAAATCAAAATGGGGTCCCCACATTTAAACACAGTGACGTTGCTAGGAGACTGGGAACCACTCAATACTACTGGGTTGCACCCCATGTTTATCTTGGTTAGTCATTTGAAAACTTAACTGCTTTTAATTATTATAAATACAGTTGTTTAATAATGGTATTTAGGTTACTTAACAGCTTTTTACTTAAACAATAGTAGTTAAAGCTAATATTTAACTGAGTTTATCAACATTTAGTTTTACTTAAACAAATTTATTGTTGTGTTTAAAAAATTAAAGATAAAATAAAACGTTTTGAAATTTTGTAAAACCATCAGAATTATACCTTAAAGTAAAATAATTTATCTCAACAGGAAACAAGTTATCGTCTTACGGCGGCCTTCTTTCAATCGACATCACAGGAAAGCGAACTTCAACCGATGTGGGCTACTATGACGTCATTATGATTGTTAGTTACGTCACAACACCTGATGCGGCGCACGCGACAAATTACCAGTGGATCCAGTATAATTATGACGTCATAACTACCACATTACGTAACAAGCGCGCGAGTAAAATATTAAATTTTGATATAACTCAAAGAAAACAAGATTTGAATCTTTTATAAATTGATGCTATAAGACACACACGAAATTTAAACTTTATTTGACTTGTAATAAAGGAAGTAAGCCATCTAATAAGTTGATTCGGAGAAGAAATTATCGATAATTTTCAGTCGTCTTTTGTTGCGATTGCCACTCTTTCCTAAAAATCGTCGAATCTCTACAACTTTGACGCCAAAAGTGACGTAAATTGCTGCTTTGTTACAATATACGTCCGCTATGACATCATAATTACATTTTCCATGTGGTCTAGTTTTGTACGTCCGTAGTTGTTAATAACTGTTTTCTACGTCCGTAGTTGTTTTATATTTTCAAAATGTTGTTAATCAAAGTAAGTCCGCTGTTAATAAACTAAAGTTTTACGTTTTACTAAATATAAATCAATTTATTTGTAAAAGTTTTATATCAGATAGATTTGTTTTTAATTAATTAATTTCGTTGAACGTCAATAAAAAAGTACAGCTACGATATCGTTTAACCACTTTTGTCACAACTATGACATCATAATATATACTGAAGGGCGGAAGTGGTAAGAGACTTGGTTACAACCAATATGGCGGAGTTCTGACTGATGTCAGACTGGTCGCTTCCGGTTGGCGAAACTTGGATGAAGACGTTTCAGCGAGTAAGGATGATTTGATCGATGTACTGAACGATTTGGATCAACTTTTGATCAAAGCTGTGTACAGTGGTTACTACGACGCTAGATACACGTTAGTTGAGTTTTGTAAGATGAATAAGAAATACTTGTATAAAGATACTTTGAAAGCAATAACTAGTTGTTGTAAAACAGTCATGGTTCTTTGTAGATTTAAACTAACATGAACAGTTTTATCGCATAACAAATTTTTTTGTTTTAAGATCTTAAAACCAGCAAGATTATAAATATAATTACTATAATCAGTTTATTATTATAATATAAGTAATGTTTTATGCAATAGTAATTCATGAAGTTTAATAAGGCTTTCGAGATAACACTAAAAAAGATTGTTAAACCTTATGAACTAAACATTAAACACATTAAATTAATTTTTACACACTTACTTTTCAATACTAACATTTTGTTTAAATATTTAAGGTATTAGGTAATACCTTAAAATTTAAGGCATAAAGATCTAAGGTATACAAGTTGCTGCTGTTTAGACTTATCAAATAGTTATCACTGATGTTTAAACTAAATCTTACTCGATACACAACAAGTAAATATCTTAAAGGTTGAACCGAGTAACTATGCAAATAGCTGTGCCCCGATCAAACACCGACTCCATACTGCCATCTAGTGTTGCCAGTAGTGTTGAAATTTGCAGGTGCCCGCCAGGATACCATGGTGACTCGTGTCAGGAATGTCAAGATGGGTATTGGAGGTTAATTATTACATAGTTTTTTATTTTTTATACAAAACTCAATTTCGTTATAAAAGTTAATAAAGAATCCCTGTCAACAAAACTTTTGCTGATCATATACGTTTATTGCAGTACAATGAATATTATACAGTTGAGGGTTTCGACCACATTTTTTATGAAAAAAAAGTTAAACAGGATACTATTTAACTAATTTTGCTATTTTGAACTTTTAAACTATTATTTTTTACAAACTTTCGAAAATTAACTACTTTTGACAACAATTAACAGAAACGGCACACTCTGTGAAAAGTGTAATTGCAACGGTCATTCTCAGTATTGTGACGTAAGAAACGGTGCTTGTTTAGTGAGTTTTAGAATATTTTTTGAACCCTTTAACTTCTACTTGTATTAAACTGTCTTTATGCATCTTTACACATAACGTTTAACACTAATACTTTTAAACTTACAACTTATTTTTACTAACAGAGTTGCCAAGGTAACACGATGGGTATGAACTGCGAAAGATGCAAACCCGGGTATTTTGGTGACCCTTTGAATGATTATTATGGGTGCACTAGGTTTGCTTTATGTATAAATATATAAAACAAAAAGATTTGTTTGTTACAAGCTAATTTTTTTGGATAATTTTTAAACTGTTAGTTTTTATTGCTTTTAAATGGATTTTTATTGATAAAAATAATATTAAAAAAATTATCTTAATCAACAAACTGATACTACTTGTTAAGAGTAGCAAACTTTCAAAGTTGAACTATACACACTTACCTTTCAGATGCGCTTGCCCATTACAAACACCATCGAACAATTTCAGCCCAACTTGCCACAAAGACCTGATTTCACAGGAACTATTTTGTGATAGATGCCCGGCTGGTTACGAAGGCAATAGGTGTGAAAGGTGAGAACTTATAAAAAATATTTAATTAGTTTCACAGGAACTTATTTGCGACAGATGTCCACTTGGTTACGAGGGTAACAGGTGCGAAAGGTGAGAACTTATAAAAAAATAATTAATTAGTTTGACAGGAACTTATTTGTGATAGATGCCCACTTGGTTACGAGGGCAAAAGGTGCGAAAGGTAAGAACTTATAAAAAATATTTAATTAGTTTGACAGGAACTTATTTGCGATAGATGGGTAATAGGTGCGAAATGTACGTTATCAAATTCATCTGTTAATAAGAAAACACATAAGTTTTAAGTTACTAACCCACTTATAATGACTAGAGTTTTAGTATTAGCTTATTGATATGAACATGTTTATGAATTGAGCACTTATTTGTTTGACATAATTATTTTTTCTAACACTTAAAAATGTCAAATATTCTGTGCTAGCTTAAATACAACATAATTAGTCTTTTTTTTAATTTTTTAATTTATATTTTAATAAAAACTTATTTTGAGTTAGGTGTAAAAGATAAGGTAATTATTTTTTCTAACAGATAAAAGATCAAAGTTTCTGTGTTAGCATAGACATAACACAATAAGTCTTTTTTTAGTTTCAAATTTTAGTTAAATAAACACTTTTTAAATTTATAAAATTACCGATACCCACTTATTTGTAAAACCTATAAATAGCTACAATCTAAAAAGGTTAGATTTGATCTTTTAAAAAACGTTCGATTGTACGCGTTTTATTTATACGAGTTTTTTGATTAAGACAGCATAGTTAAGTATTATATTTAAACTTGAGATTTATTTAAAATTGTAAATACTTTACAGTTTTATTATGTAACAGGTGTTCAGATGGTTATTACGGCAATCCAACAGTTCAAGGTGGTAAATGTGAACGTTGTGATTGTAATGGCAACAGTAATGAATGTGATGAAACAACTGGGAAATGTTTGAACTGTAAATATCACACTACCGGTTTCAACTGTGAAAAGTGTATACCAGGTTTAAGTTTGTTTATATAAAAAAGTTTACTGTGTTTAAAAAATTGTTAAAGTGTATATTTTAAATAAATATTAAAAATGTTCAATTAAAAGAGCTTTTGTAAGTAATAACTTAGATATTGAAAATAAAACAACTTAGTGTAACAAAACAAAACGGTGTTAAAATTAAAATATGTTCATAGCTATTCTTATGCAATTATTCAATTATAAACATCTAAAAAGTAACTAGACAAGAAACTTAAGATTTTTTTACGTACGATAAATGTTTTGCTTCAAATATGTTTTAACTTTAAGCTTGCTACGACAATTATTTGAATAACACTTTTAGTAGTTCATACTAATCATAAAAGTTTATATAAAAACATCTTATGAAAAAAAAAATCTATTTCAAACAGCATAATACGGAAATGCGGTATCACTGGGTAACTATGGTCCTTGTAATTGTAATTTGACAAAATAATTAATATTAATATTTATTTACTATTCAAATAATTTAGACAGCATGCTATGGAGACGCAGTAAGATTTGTTAATTGTAGATATATAATAATTATTAATAAAATATTCTCAACAGCATACTACGGAGATGCGGTATCATTGGGTAATTGCGGGCCATGCAATTGCAATATGACCGGGTCTATTAGCAGACAGTGCGACCATAAAACTGGTCAATGTGACTGCAAACCCAACATATACGGAAGAAAGTGTGATACTTGTGCTGTTAGTTGTTTGTTTATTTATAAGTTCAAATATAACATAACCGGACAAAATATGATATTTTGCTGCTATTCAGATGAGTTATAAAGTCATTTCAGTTATGATAAATATAACCCTAACTTCTTAAGCTTTGTTCATAAATTCACACACGCCGCAAGCTACTGAAGTTCAACCTATTTTGCACTTGATTCTATTGAGTCGTATTTACTTTTTAAAAGCCTCATTATTTGATCAAGTACATTAAGTCAAATATATTTTTATCCAGATCACCTACTGCCAGAGCAGTTTAAGCACTTTAATTTAAAACTATAACCGGAACTTTAACTGTTCAAAGGGTTGTTTCAAAGATTGTGTTTTTTTTTGTATTAATATTTGAGCACTTATCTGTATTATAACGTAATTTCATGATTTTGTACGAGTTTTTTTATTATACTCGACAAAGAGCAGTAACTAAAAAAAAAGTTATCTAAAAAATGATTTTAATAAAACAAAGAAAACTAGTACTCTTCCTTGACCTAACCACTAAACAAACTACAAACAATAACATTTCAGAACAATTAATTATTAGTGTAGAAAGCAAATCTTTTTTCTTTACAGAGCATTAACTTATCTTGCACTTGTTTCTATTATGACGTGTTTTTGTTAAAATTTTGTACGAATTTTTACAAAGTTTAAACTTTTTTGCCACAGAGCACCTACTACTTGAGCAAGGAAACATCTGAATGCGTCAAATGCAACTGTAACAGACAGGGAAGCATCTCAATCAACAGAGGAGGTGAATCTTGCAACCAGCAGGGCAGGTGTAGGTGCAGAAACGGTGTGACCGGTGATAAATGTGACAGGTGTCAATATGGGTACTACGATTTCAGTGGCGGTTGCAAAAGTTAGTTCTGTAAAAGTGTAAGATAGCCTTTTTAAATTGTGTAAAAACTACAATTAATCTAGAGTTTACTTTAAATATTTAAAGTAATTTTATAAATGAAAAAATAGAGCTATAATGCTGTTGGCAAGTTTCATAATCGTTTAAAACAGAAGAGTATTTTTATCAACTATATTTTTTCAAAGCTGTTTAGTTATGATAAAGGTTTAGTTTGTTTTCTTAATTATGTTCTATTTTAGCTACTACATAAGTTGTTGAAAAAAGTTTTAATTGCAAATTTTGCATCAGACTATTGTGTTTATATTGTTATGCTGATTTGACCCAACAACAGCTGTTTTCAAACTAAACACTTTTTTTAATTACTAGTTTTTAATAATTTACAGGATGCAGATGCCCGCAAACGGGGGGTCATTGCGATGCCGTCACGGGTAGGTGCACTTGCCCCGAAAATACCGAGGGCCCAAGATGTTCGAAATGCACCCCTGGGTATTACGATTGGAATTATGAACATGGGTGCAAGGTAATAATTTTAGTTTAAGCATAACTTACTATTAAAAATTATATTGTAATGAAAAATGTGTTAAGCTACTAATCCAGATTACTTAATAGCTCAGCTAGTTTATAAACTTTTATACAAAGAAGTAAGTAAATTTTGATTTTGCGTCTTAAACATTAGCAAGTTTAAATTGGTTGGTTTAAGAAAAATGTTGAGTTTTTTATCCAAAGTCTCTAGAACTCTATCAACTGTTTGAAAAATAAAATCGCTACATACCAACAACAGTAATAAAACAACTTTATAAACAGAAATGCGATTGCTACAGCCAAGGGATATCTCAACCTTGTAATAGTGTAAGTGGAAAGTGTTCTTGTAAATCAAAATACAAAGGAGAAAAGTGTGATATGTGCAAGTAAGTGATTTTTTTTTTCAATTTTTTTTAATTTTTTTCATGGTATTTTTCCAATTTAGTTAGGCCATGGTTATTTAATTTAAAATACTGATATTAAAAATACTTGTTTTTCGTTAGTATTAAATTATATATGTGACTATAACAAACTATGTTTGACAGTGATGCTTAAATCTTACTGTATAACTTTTCTGCAGTGACGACTTCTATTCGTTTCCGAGATGTAGATCTTGCAACTGCAACACAGACGGTTCTATTGGTTGTTCGAAATCACGTGATATTTTAGATTCACGTGATAATAAAGAGTCACGTGAAGATACGGTTCAGTGCGCATCATGTGACTCAACAAGTGGAAGTTGTTATTGTAAGGTTTGTTTTTTGTTTGTGTTATAATAAGCAGAGAGTAAAAATTTTATGATAAAATAAGAAGCTATGGGTAAAGTTGGAAATAAAGTTTACGCATAAAGTGACTTAAATTCAACTGACTTTAGAGAAAATAAAAAAATTACCAAACCTAAACAGTAATTTTTTTATTAAATACTTCAGGGATTTTACTATCCATTTAAAGATTGCTTTGGTTAACAAAAATCGAAAGGCTCTAATTTGCAATTTATTACTGATTCTTTTAATTTTGCAAACATATTATTAGAAGTTTATCTTTTAAAATATGAAATAAATTACAACATTCTAACAGGAGAACGTCATAGGAAAACAGTGCAATGAATGCAAACCTGGCAGCTTCGGATTATCCTCATCAAATAAATTGGGGTGTACGAGATGTTACTGCTCTGGTGTGACCGATAACTGCAAACAGTCATCTCTTATTTGGGGAAACCCCGTTAGTTTGAATGAATTTTAACACAATAATTTAAGTTACTGCACTTGATAATATATAAAATAAATTTAGAAGGATTTATTATAATGAGTAAATTTTTAAATGGCCTATTTACAAAAAGTTTAAAATTTAAAATATATATACTTAGTAGCTTGTATTTATGATAAATGTTTTATTTAGTGTAATGGAAAATTACTCTTATAATAATGTTCAAAATTGTTTACTGTGTGACTTTTCAAGTGCTGACATACATTGCTACGTTTTTATCTAATAAAGTTAATCTTTAGATAAACAGTTTTGTAAACAAATACAGATTAGATTATGGGAGCCCGTAGAAATTCTGGTGAGATATGATTAATTGCGGTGTTTATTAGTTGTTTTTATTAATTTTTGTTAGTAATTATTTACGGTGTTTTAGTAATTCAAAGTGATGCAATTAACACATAAAACAATTCCTTAAAAAAAATTTTTTCGACAATTTTTATACTAATTCGACTTATATTTCTTTACTTCACGTACTTGTATACTTTATGACTTCAATTGAAATAGTTTTTGTTGTTTATCTAACAAATATTTAATTGCAAAATTTGAAATAACTTTTGGTGAGTTTTTTTTTGTAAAAAACCATTAAAACTAAAAATTAATTACTTTAAAGGAAAAAATTACAATGTTTTCTTCTCTCAAAAATATTTTTCTATGTAACAAAAAGTATTTTATGACAAAAATTTTTGACCAAATATCCAAATTTATTAACCGGCTTAAATGGAAAGCACATTTATTTAAACCATTAAAAACTGCAAATTTGTTGTATGAGTTTGTTTTTTAAGCTATACTAATTTAATTACATTTTCAACGTTGTTTGCTATATTTCTGCGTTTAGTCATCTACACCTTTACATATTAAAAACTTCCTTTTGTTCATGCTACTGTTGGTAACTTTAAATTTTTAAACCTTTTTTAGTCTGTACTAACCTAAAAAAATACCAGCTTTCTGAAACATGAAAAATGAAAGCAACATGTAAACTAAGTTTAAATATTTAGTTTACAACAAAAATATTGTTTTTTAGAATTAACAAACTAATATTTTAGTATAAAACATGCAATAATGTACTTGTCTTAACAAAATTAAACTTTATTAACTTGCAAACTAATTGTTTTTTACTGAACTTGGTCAGTTGTATTATTTATGGACTAGATTATGCACATCAATTATTCCTTAAATTTTAAACATTTGTTTTGTTAATTGCATTACAAGACATTTTTACAAGAATTTATCAAGCAATAATTTCAAAGTTAGAAAACTACAAAGTTATTTGCAAAAACCTTTAAACAAAGTTTTTCAGTTGTACACATTTTTATATCAATATGACGTTTTACATTTTTTTACAGTATCTGTTAATTAAACTGCTTCTATTTATGTCGTTTTACATCTTATGATCATATTTTTCCGAACTTTTATAAACTTTTTTCACAAACAGATGATATTCAACAACTTTCCGCTGAAGTCGTCATACAGAAACAGCCCAATAATAAAAAGAGCTTCACACGTCAGTAATGACGTCACTACTTTGTTACCGTATTATTGGAGATTACCACCCAAGTTCAATGGTGACAAGGTAATAACTTGTATAAGTTCAAATATTTTCATGGATAAAGAGTAATTGTACTAAATCAAAACATTTTTAGGCTGATTTCAAGTGACATTGTTTTTTTTATTGTATAAAGGTTACTCTAAGATAATTGTTTACTCTTTTTTCAATTGTAAAAAAGTTAAAGTTTCATAAACGTTCTTTTCCTCAACTTATTAATCAAAAAATTTAGAATAAACATTCAAGCATAAAAGAAACAAAACATTTAAATTGGCTATATTATACAAAATACAACCTTAAACCAACAGACGCTGTCGTATGGCGGAAATCTTTCGTACGTCATATACTACGAAGCCGAATACATTGATGACGTTATATCACGCCAGAGAGCTGACGTAGTTGTGCAGGGTGGTAAATATCAGAACCTGACACTTCAGTATAAGAGTGATGACGTCATCAAAAGTGGCAGAGATCACCTGTTGCACGTTGCCATGATTGAGGTTTGTAACTTATATTTAAAATAAAGCTAAAAAGGTTTACACTTCACATTATTCGTAAAAAATGTTATTAAAAGTTTGTACAGTTTTATCCATATTTTGTTTTAATAGTTTTATTAAGGTTTGGTATAAAAAGTTTAAAAATTATATAATATCTGATGTTTATCGTTATTTTTATTTATAAAGTTTAATAACCTTTTATAAAAATGCTGACGCTTTATATTTAAAGCTAATTAATAACAACATTTTAATTTCCTTGTAGAAAGGATGGAGCCACCTCAACAATGGCCAGCCCGCATCTAGACACGAATTCGCATCAGTTTTGCAAAATATCAAGTTTTTTATGATAAAAGCTTTCTATGGTAACTACATGATTCGGTCAAGGTTAATGTTCTTATTTGTTTTATTAGCATTATAAAAAATTTGTTTGTTTTATGACCGTTTGTTTTTGTAAGATTCTAATGTAAACAAAAAACTTCTTTTTAGCTTTTAACAGTTTAAACTGCAAGCTTTTACAAAAAAAATTACCAGGACTACAGTTATTATCTATAAATAAATCATATATCATTTTTACTATGAGTTTTACTACTTAGTATGTATTGTATGTACTATAAATCATATAAACTTGTGATTTTAACAAAGTTATCAATAAATGATGCTGATATTGAAGCAACTAAGTTTACTTGTAAGTGTTTATGCTGTTTTAAATTTTTAACTTAGAGATAAATAAAATAACAGATTAAGCAACGTGTCTTTGGACATCGCAACTTCAGACATACACAGAGGAGATTATTATATTGAATACAAGCCAGCTAGTAGTATTGAACAATGTGTTTGTCCAATCGGTTATGTCGGGTTGTCCTGTCAGGTAACAAATTACTCTTCAATAACTTTTAAACTCAAGTAGTACATTAGCAACATTTTAATTTATTTGGATAAAAAAGTTTAACTTATCAAAAGCTTTATTGAAAATATATTTATTAAAGTTTTTTATCTAATCTATTTCTAAAGAATGTTTTTGTATTGTTTTATTTTTATAACTTACTTTTAGTTAATTCTATAAGTTTTCTTTCATATTTAAACACAATGAATTATTTACAGGATTGCGCTGAAGGCTTTATGAGAGTATTCGACAAACAAGGAATTGCAATGTGTAAACCTTGTATGTGTAACAATAAAACTGAAGTTTGTGATGTAAATACTGGAAAGTGTCTCGTTAGTTTTGATATATATATTTTTTTAATATAAATAAAAGTTAAAAACTAAAAACATTGAACTCATTTAATTTTTCAAAAGTTCTAAAAACTAAAATTCAATAGAAACTAAAATACTGAAAGTATTAAAATAAACAAAACACTAGATTGTTAACTAATCTTTTTTTTTTTCTTATTATTTGTATAATGGTTTAAACAAAACTAGAGTATTTATTTTAGCTTTAATAAGAGTTTTACTTTTACCCCTCAGAACTGCAAAGACAACTTCACTGGTGACAACTGCAACAAGTGCAAAGAAGGGTTCTACTTGCAAGGTGACAAATGTGTGAGATGCGCTTGCCCTTCTACAGATGCTAGTGAATCACACTCGAACACTTGTAAGAGCGACTACAGTGGCGGATTTGTTTGCGATAATTGTGAGCTTGGGTACACTGGAAAGTACTGTGAACAGTTAGTTTTACTTTTTTGTCTATTTATGGTATAAACACTCATAAGCTTATAGCAAAAATAATGAATACTTTTACTTAAACTTTTCAACTTTAAACAGTTTAAATAGGTTAAGACTTTTTTTTTGATTAGTTAGTATAAGATAGAACAAATTAAAGCAATGAAACATATTAGAACAAATTAAAGTTGTGTTGTAAGGCCTTTCAGTTATGATATTTTCTGTCTTTATTAAATATTTTACCTATAAATACATTTAATTGTTTGGTAAATAAAATTGATACTTTTTTGTTAAGAACTTATAGCTGTTAAAAAAATACGAGATACGCGTAAAATGACAAAAACAAAAGTTGTAGTTGTGGTCTAAGTTTTGTGTTTAATTGATGATTTTTATACATATTCAGAAACTAATATTTACATAAAAGCAAAAAAAAATGCAATCTCCAAAAACTATTAACAAACCATATAGTACATGAAAAATTTAGTTCCAGCCTTTTACTTAATTTCTATGAGCAAATCAAATAGGTATAAAAAGTTTAGTGTAAAACCTTGATTATTTATCAAAAATAGTGTTTATAATATTTCCATCCCATTGATGTTTAAAAACTTTTTGATTTTGTTCATATACATCAATAAATCCGTTGGCATCAATATTATAATTATGTAAAAATTAGGTAATTAATTAATCTTTTTTCATTACTAAATATAAACTTTAAAACTTTTGCTTTATACATGCTATGAATGATTTTTATTATTAAATTATTATTATTTTTTATTACTTTTTATTTTCTATTATTTTATTTTCAATATATTTTTTAACAGATGCCAACCAGGCTACTTCAGAGACCAAACGTCAAACTACTGCGTCAGGTGCGGGTGCAACGTCAGAGGTTCCGTGGACGGCATCTGTGACGTCACAACGGGTCAGTGCAACTGTGACGTCACGATGACCGGAAGGGTTTGCGATGAGTGCATGCCGGGTCACGTTATTACGTCACAAGGGTGTGAAGGTAAATATATACATATTTTTTGTCTTTTTTTCTTTTTCTTTTTATTTTTATTTTTTTCACGATGGTGTGAAGGTTGTTTGTATAATTTATAATTTTACATGAAAAAATTGTGTATATTATAAACACTTGTTTATCACTGAAGTTTATTACTATATATTTTTATTTTTTTACTTGTGTTTTAATTATAGATCCTTGTTTATCATTGAATAAAGTATATGCTAAAAGTTATTCGTTAAAAAGTTTTAAAAACTATTAGCTTTTAAACAACTGCTGTAGATTCTTACACACATATAAGAGGTTTGTTTTCTAAAACTTTTATAAATAGATTTTAATCATAGCTGTATATATTTCAGTGGTTTACTTCATCCTGATTGTTTGAACTTGTTATATCGTCTAAAACTAAAAACTTTTTATGAGTTTAATGGTTTTGAAGTTGAAAGGTTTTGAACAAATTTACAATTGTAACAATTGTCAAAGATATTGTTTTTGTAAGACTTTTTTTTGTAATTGTTTGAACTTGTTATATCGTCTAAAACTAAAAACTTTTTATAAATTTAATAGTTTTGAACAAATTTGTTAAACGTCAAAAACTTGATTTGTAATTCGAAATTAATGATATAGAATGCAACGACGGTTGTTCCGGTAAACTGTTGCAAGAATTGAAAGATATGAATACAAATTACAAACCAATTAATTTGACCAATACTTCATTGAAAGCGCTTGAAAAATTACAAAACGTTACTTTGGAAGTTGAAAATACCAAGGTTAGTAAACGTTTTATTAAACAAAACTTTAAAAATCTTAAAAAAAAAAAACGAAAACTCTACATTTATACAATAAAAATTTAATAATAAGACTTTAACTACTTTGCATAAAAAAAACATGCTGTGTTTGAAACAAGTGTAATGAAGTTTCTAACTTTATTTTCGAAACAATTATAGGAATTGGTGGATTCTTTTGATGATAGTTACAAACGCAAAAAGGACATTTATAAGAAGAAAAGTCGTAAGCTTAAACACTCATTGAAAAAGTTAAACAAACAAGTAAGCTATTTTATAAGTTAAACTTTAAAAACTTAAACTTATTAGTTTTGTAAAGTATACACAAATTTGTATCGCCATAGTTTTTTATTTCCATAAAACATAAGCATACAAATTAAAAAATATTATAAAAGCAAAAATTTAATTAGTTTAAAACTTTACTAACTGTTTTAGGCTGAACGTTGTCATCTTAGATCAAACAAAATGACTAAAAAAGTGACAAAAACTTTAAAATATTCGGAAAAGCTAAATAAAAAAGCTCAAAAGATGCTTGCAGACGCAATAGGTAATGGTTATTCATAAAACTTTAAATTAGTAGTGAAAACGGCCAGCTTTTAAGTTTAAAATTCATTGTTTTTTTGTTACAAATGTTTTTAACTTATATGTCGTTTAGTCACAAGCAAATTGTTAAGAAAATTTTACAGTAACTTTAAGTCGAACCACTTTATACTTTATTTCATATTCGAGATCTTGAAGTTAAATTTTATCTAAAGTAGGAAAAGTATATTTCTACTTAAGTTTTAAGTTATTTAAAATCACAATATTTATTAAAGCATTGAAAGCATATTTAGTTTTTTTGTGCAGTTATTTCAAATAAAAAATTTTTAATAACTTTTTACTTTTTGTACGGCTGTTGAAAAAGTCTGTTTTACTACTATTTACGTCTTTTAGAAATAAGCGACAAAATGAAAAAGCTAAAGAAAGACCTGCAGAAGAACTTGAACACTTCTGAGAATAAACTAAAGAAGAAAGCTGAAAAAACTATCAAAAAAATAAAAAAGATGTCTCTTGAAAAGCAACTTAAGACTGCTAACAATGAATTAAAGTAAGATTAATATTGTACTTTGATCTTAAGGTTATCAAAATTAAAAAAAAATTATGAAGTTTTTTTTGACAAAAGCAAATACGAAGATTGGTCATTTTCTGTGTATCTAAAGCTTGTTTTTAAACTATCTTTATTGTTTTTATCTTTATACTTAAATTTGACTAAATTCTATTTATGGCACTGTTTGACAAAAAAAACATAAAAAACCTTACAACAGCCTAAAGATATTGTATATAATTTTAGCTTATTTTTTATACTTTTCAAGCAAATCTAACAACAAAATTGTGCAGAAAATCCAAAATCATTTATGACGACATTGACAATCTCAACGAAAAATTCAAAATTGAGAAAAATAAACTAGAAAAAGATTTTGACGATTTAGAAAATAGAATAGACGAACTTTTTGAAAAGTTTCAAAATGTTAAGAAAATAATGAAACAAACGGAAAGACAAAATAAAGTCAACAAAAAGTCTAATAGAATGGACAAACAGCTTTTGAAACAAACAAAAGTTTGTTCTCGTTTTATTTTACTAATAAAGTAGTCATATAAGCATCTTACTAGCATACTGGATCTAACTATATTTTTTAATTATTTTTTTTTTTTTTCAAACTTAAAAAATGTTTACCGTCCATAGAATTGTTAAGCGACTTAACGTCGTCTAACTTAAGTGAAATATCAGTATGTTCATAGGTAGAAAATAAACAAAACAACTGTAATTAGATTTTTAGTGATATTACTTTATTTAGAAGTATTATCATTTTAATCAAAACTTTTTATTATCAACAGAGCAGCATTGAAAAACTAAAGAATGAAGAAATAATTACAAAAAACCTGCTCAACGATGCCACCAAGCGGTTAAAAGAAGCGATGAATTTCACTCAACAGGCTTTCAATGAATTTTCTGTACAGAAAAATGTTGGTTAATTCAAGTGCTTGAGTTTTAAATAACTGTTCTGAAAATAAAACTCGAGCTTATTTTTCTATTTTTAGCTGAGTATTTTTAAAAAAGTAAACTTAGATCTCATAAAGGTGTTATTCGTCTATTGTCTTGAAAGATTAAACTGTTAAGTCCAATGTTTAACAAATTATAGATTTTGGTAGCCACTCTAGAAAGAAGTCTTATTTAAAGTAACAACATATTAAAGAAAAGCTAATTTTTGCTGATATTTGAATAAAAGTCATTATCATTTTTTTAAAACCAAGTATTATTTATATTTTGTTGTTTTTTATATTAAATAAATGTAAATAAAAGTCTATAACATTTATGTTCGTGTTTCAGCTTGAAGACGAGCTGAAGAACCTCACCAAAACACTAGAAACAGAAATGGTGGAGCAAATGCAGGGAAAAGCAGTGAACGAGCTCAGGAGCATTGTTGATGAGGCAGAGATAAAAGGAGAGTATCTTGAAGACCTCAACGATTATTTGCAAGAGTTAGTTTTTTTTTTATGATTTACAAAAAGTTTTATACCTGTTTTGAGAAATTAATAACAAGATATTTTTCTACTTAAAATAAATAACTAGAAAAAATACATTGTTATTTAAATAACACTTACTTTGTTTAAAGATGCTAACTTTATGTAGTCATTTACCCAGTTGAAAAGTTAATTTTGTTTACAAAAGTTAGTAACTAACCATGTAACTATCTACTAACCATGTAGCTATTTTATAAATAAATTAGACAATATAAATATTTCTTATATTTTATAATCAACTTATCTATTAAATAAAATGAACAACAGAATTTCATTCTTACAGAATATACAACAACAACTTAAATATTTGCTAAGAAATTTAATGTAGTTATTTTAACTTACTTTTCTAAGTCATATATTCCACAGAACATACAATTTAAATATTTGTTAAATATTTTTCTGCAGTTATTTTTTCTTCAAACTTATTTTTCAAAATTATATTTCTCACAGGACGTACAACAACATGACGAAGCTGAATAGAAATAAAACGTCGGTGCTGGACGACCCGGTGGACATATCGAACAAAATGTCCAATGCGGAGAAACTGGCCAACGAGGCGCTGAAACTCGCTAACATATCGTATGTTAAAGCTGGTAGAATACCGCATGTTAATGTGGTCAACAAGATCATCGACCACAGTGACGACATTATAAGGAGAGAGGAAATGATGAAAGATTACATGAAAGGTTTGTTTAAGTTAAAATTAGAATGTAGGTTTGATTTACTTTAGTAAATGGGTATAGCAACCTTTGTCAAAAAAGAAATTATAAAGTATTCTATAAAGTTAAAGTAATACAAACACTTGAAACGTTGCAAGTTAAAGTTAAAATATAGATCTTTAATCTTTTTTAGTAGAAGGATATAGCAGCCTTATTTAAAAAAAAAATACTCTTAACGTTGATTTATTTAAGAATTGAAAACTTAGTCTTTGCCACTTGTAGTTTTTATATTTTTTAATTTGAGTTAAAGTATACAAACACTTGAATTTTCTCATTGCTTATCTATCATATCATACACTATATGCTATTTGTTTTTGTAGCAACTATTTAATTAATGAATAATATTTGATAATTCAGAACAAAAGAAAACAATGTTGCAATTAAACGAAGAAGTTCGTATTGACAATTTCACAATAAAAAGTCTCAACAACAAACGACAAGATTTATTCGAACAAATCGTTGAACTTTTTGAAGGTTTAAAAAAACTATATTATAATTTTTTAATTATAATTTTATCTTTTTTTTATTATTGCTATATTTATTGAAATTTTTTAATAATTAGTTTTTGTTTTCTTTAGATCCTTACTCATTCGGCGAAACAGTGAAAAAAGTTAAAGAAACAAACAAACATACAACTGATATGTTGGAAGACTTAAATACAAAAGCAGATGAAGTTGATGAAATAAACCAACAATTGAAAGAATCTAAAAAGAAAATGAGGAACCAAGACAAAGTTTTAAAGAACACTGCACAGAAAAGTAATTGTATTTATTTTGTTATAAAATAAATCGAAACATTAGCTGCTGTGCTGCTATGAAAAAAGTAACAAACTAATGTTTTCAGATAATTTTCAAATTTCACAACATTGTTCATTTGTGTTTTTATGTAGTGTTAAAGCTTAAATTGCTAGTAATTTTTAAATTTCAAAAAATTAATACCTGTTTGAGACTGTTCTAAAACTGTTTCAGACATAAAACTTTTCAACACTTTTCAACACTAAAAACAAACTTTTTCAAAACTGTTTCAAACATGAAACTTTTCAACACTTTTCAACACTAAAAATAAACTTTTTCAACACTATTTCAAACAATAAGTTTTTTAAAACAGTCGAGTTTTATATAAAATATATTCAAAACATGAGAACTTTATTAAATAAGTTTTTAGATAAGTATATCACTAATAGAAAATTTTTATTATATTACATTAACTTCCTAAGTAAGTGGTTAGTTTTACAATTACTTTCAATAATACTAAATTAAAATAAAAACAGTCGCAGAGATCCCGTCTCAGATGAGCCGCGTGAGAAGATCAGTGTCGGAGATCGAATCAACTAAAAGGAAGATCGAAAAAACAAAGATGCAGCTGGAGGACAACCTCCAGCATTTGAAGAAGTTGATCGAAGCGAGCAAGAGCCACGCTAAAGCGGTGAGTGATGACATTTTAATAAATAATAAGCAAAACATAGCTAAAGTTTTGTTTATAAAATTATTGCAAATCATCTTAAATATTACATATGACATTTATATAATAAGTCAAGTAAGAACTATACGAAAACTGTGCGTGATGACATAAAGCTTAATGATAGTAAAAAACATAGCTATAAACAAAAACAACTTAAATTGTTTCTTAAAACTAAAACAACTTATAACGAAAGTTTTTTATAAAAACACTTTGTTTTCTTACTTAGTTTCAACAAATGCAAACTAACTAAATTCAAGAAGCTAGTAGCCAACTGTTTTAATTAATTGATTTAATTGTTTGAAGCTAGATTTAGTTAGTTTGTATATAATTCTTACAGATCGAGCGACCATCAGTGCGATCAAGCGGAAAATGCGCGATGACGTATGAACCACATAATGACGTCACAATTAACACTTACGTCACGATCAACTTCCGTTCGGCATCAAAGAACAATCTTCTGTTCTATATTGGAAGGGATAATGTTAGTATTTAAAAATTGAAGAAAAATAAATGCTATATGTATTTAAAACAATAAAAACTTGAAAAAATAAATTAAAACCTATCACAGTTTGATTATACACCAAACACATAAACTGTACATTTTGACTATGCAAGGAACAGCTTTTGAAATTATTTACAGTTTATTGAATCGCTAATTACATAGGATACTTTAAGTTATCTTACTTAACTAAGCTTGATTACACTTTTGAAACTATAGTAACATTTAAATTACCTAAACTAGGAAATATCATCATATCTAAAAATTTATGCTTCCAAATAAATAATATCTCAGGAAGACTTCATGTCGATAGAAGTAATCGACGGACACGTCGTAGCAAAATGGAACTTGGGCGGTGGAACTGCATTATTACGTCATACTAAAGATATGACGTCACTACTCAACGGTGACAAATGGCTTCAAGTTGAAGTTGTTAGGTTGGTTATGACGTAACGAAGCTACTACAAATGTTTCATCAATTTTGTTTTACATTTTTTTATGAATGTCTTAAAAAGCAAATTCGATTTTTGAAAAATATTTTTATAAATTGTTATTTTTAAGGTAGGTTACGCAAATTTTACAAACTAATTCAACAAAAGGAAGTAGGGAATCAGTTTTAAATTCAAATTTTGTTTTAAAACTATTTACTTGTTAATAATAACAAATTTAATACAAATAACAGAAAACAGCGCGTACTGGAACTGACAGTGGACAAATTGTACGATTCAAGTCAACGTGTGACGGTGACAGGAGAATCCGCAGAAAGATTCAAAGTTCTTGATGTTGATAAAAACGATGTTATGTTCGTAGGAGGGGCACCACAAAATTTTCAGGTTCGAAATAATAACCAAAACTTTCTTTTTAATAGTTTGTTTGTTTACTATTTGATAAAAATGATATTATGTTTGTAGGGGGGGCACCACAAAATTTCAGGTTCAAAATAACAAACAAAATTTTCAGGTTCAAAATAATAAACTTTTTTTTAAATTATTTATTTGTTTACTATTTGATAAAAATCCACAAAGTTTTAAGGTTTTGAGATAAACAAAATTTTATAAACTCCTTGTGATTAATCTTTAAATTACTGTTATTCATTTCCATTCAAATCAAGTTTAGCTTTTTTTTCATTTGTTTTTTCTATAATAGTTAAACTTAGTTTTTTTTTTCTATTTTTTCAATTTTTAATAAACTTGCACCTATGGATTATTTTCCAAATTAATTTGTTAAGTCGCGAATAAAGTCAATAAACTTTTCAGTCAGGTAAGTAATTTTTTTAGGTTAACTTGAATTATGGAATATCAAAATGGTTATAGACTTTTTAATAATAAAATGAGGTCTATTAATTCCAAATTAAATATTCAGACTTAACTTATTCACAAATAAACAACGTTGCTTTTAATGAAATACTTTACCAATTACATTAAAAACATTTTTTATAACAGTTGAACGAAGCAGTAACGCAAAGAAAATTCGTTGGTTGTATGGGCAAAGCTTTATTGAATAAAAAGAATATTGGTCTGTGGAATTTCAGAACTATTGAAAACCCCACTGATTGTAAAGTCTGCTCTGAAGTGTAAGTTTATTTATGTTTTTACTTTCAATTTGTTAACTTTTTAAGATCTTAAAATAATAATTATGTTATAACTTCAACAAAGTTAATAACAAAGAACTAAATAAGGTTGTCGTTCTATTGTAAAATGTTACTATTATGAATAACCCATTTTTCATCCAGTTTTATTTATACAGCTTTATCCAACGTCATAATGTTTTTGTTATTCTTACAAGATTTTCTTTTTAAAACGACATATAATAAGCGTGGAATATACCCAAGTTGTTACACAGCCTTAATTTTACAACTATTTATACAAAATAAATTACTTAAATTCAAAAAGCAAAAGTTTAACAACGGAAAAATTGTGTAAAAATTGATCACATTAAACAAATATTAAAAACATTAATTTTTATTACAGCCCAGTAAACTCATACACGCTAAAGTACGGTTTCACTGGAAGAAGTTATTCAGTTTTGCCTTTTTCAAACAAATTTAGAGGTGATAAATTCAAGTTGAAAATAACAGCCAGAAGTCTGATTTCAAACGCGACTATATTGTATATGGGGACTAATGAAAAGGTTGGTAAACTTTCAAATTTTGTGTTTTTTATCTTATTTACCTATTATTGTTTTTGATTTATACTTGTACTGAAAAATTTTTTAAAGTTATAAGAATACATTTTTCTCCAACCAGACTGAAATGAATTCTACTTTTGAATTATTTTCAACTGTCTTACTAAGTTTTGCACTTTTTATGGAAGTATAATACAGTATTAATCTATGTCATACGAAATACTTTTTTTTTTTAGTTTTCTAAAAGGTTTAGTTTAAATATATTGCAGTTATTCCTATTATTGTATTAACATTACGTCAACCTTATTTTACTTAATAAGAGCAATTTTTAGCTATTTAAACAGTTTTTTTTTATGGTAAACATCTGTATTAAACACGAAGTAATTTAAAATAATTTTTGTTGTTACTCGTTAATTAATCTAAAATAAATCCCAACAGAATTGTTTTGAACAGGACTATTTGTCACTCCAACTCAACAAAGGAAACGTGTTGATGAAAATAGACGTTGGTAAGGGCACTGAGGAATTGAGATCGGAATTTGTTTACAATGATGGGCAGTGGTTCACTGTTGATCTTCTATTTAATGGCACTCATGGTTAGTTGAATATTATATATGAGTTTAGTTAGTATTTTTATTAGTTTGTTTACAATGATGGGCAGTGGTTCACTGTTGACCTTCTGTTTAATGGCACTCATGGTCAGTGAAATATTATATATGAGTTTAGTTAGTATTTTTATTAGTTTGTTTACAATGATGTGCAATGGTTCACTGTTGATCTTCTATTTAATGGCACTCATGGTTAGTTGAATATTATTTATGAGTTTAGTTAGTATTTTTATTAGTTTGTTTACAATGATGGGCAGTGGTTCACTGTTGACCTTCTGTTTAATGGCACTCATGGTCAGTGAAATATTATATATGAGTTTAGTTAGTATTTTTATTAGTTTGTTTACAATGATGTGCAGTGGTTCACTGTTGATCTTCTGTTTAATGGCACTCATGGTTAGTTGACTATTATATATGAGTTTAGTTAGTATTTTTATTAGTTTGTTTACAATGATGTGCAGTGGTTCACTGTTGATCTTCTATTTAATGGCACTCATGGTTAGTTGAATATTATTTATGAGTTTAGTTAGTATTTTTATTAGTTTGTTTACAATGATGGGCAGTGGTTCACTGTTGATCTTCTATTTAATGGGACTCATGGTCAGTGAAATATTATATATGAGTTTAGTTAGTATTTTTATTAGTTTGTCTACAATGATGTGCAGTGGTTCACTGTTGATCTTCTATTTAATGGAACTCATGGTTAGTTGAATATTATTTATGAGTTTAGTTAGTATTTTTATTAGTTTGTTTACAATGATGTGCAGTGGTTCACTGTTGATCTTCTGTTTAATGGCACTCATGGTTAGTTGAATATTATTTATGAGTTTAGTTAGTATTTTTATTAGTTTGTTTACAATGACGGGTAGTGGTTCACTGTTGATCTTCTGTTTAATGGGACTCATGGTTAGTGAAATATTATATATGAGTTTAGTTAGTATTTCTATTAGTTCGTTTACAACGATGGTCAGTGGTTCACTGTTGATCTTCTGTTTAATGGCACTCATGGTTAGTTGACTATTATATATGAGTTTAGTTAGTATTTTTATTAGTTTGTTTACAATGATGTGCAGTGGTTCACTGTTGATCTTCTATTTAATGGCACTCATGGTTAGTTGAATATTATTTATGAGTTTAGTTAGTATTTTTATTAGTTTGTTTACAATGATGGGCAGTGGTTCACTGTTGATCTTCTATTTAATGGGACTCATGGTCAGTGAAATATTATATATGAGTTTAGTTAGTATTTTTATTAGTTTGTCTACAATGATGTGCAGTGGTTCACTGTTGATCTTCTATTTAATGGAACTCATGGTTAGTTGAATATTATTTATGAGTTTAGTTAGTATTTTTATTAGTTTGTCTACAATGATGTGCAGTGGTTCACTGTTGATCTTCTGTTTAATGGCACTCATGGTTAGTTGAATATTATTTATGAGTTTAGTTAGTATTTTTATTAGTTTGTTTACAATGATGTGCAGTGGTTCACTGTTGATCTTCTATTTAATGGAACTCATGGTTAGTTGAATATTATTTATGAGTTTAGTTAGTATTTTTATTAGTTTGTTTACAATGATGTGCAGTGGTTCACTGTTGATCTTCTGTTTAATGGCACTCATGGTTAGTTGAATATTATTTATGAGTTTAGTTAGTATTTTTATTAGTTTGTTTACAATGACGGGTAGTGGTTCACTGTTGATCTTCTGTTTAATGGGACTCATGGTTAGTGAAATATTATATATGAGTTTAGTTAGTATTTCTATTAGTTCGTTTACAACGATGGTCAGTGGTTCACTGTTGATCTTCTGTTTAATGGCACTCATGGTTAGTTGAATATTTTATTTGAGTTTAGTTGATATTTTTTATTAGTTTGTTTACAACGATGGGCTGTGGTTTACTGTTGATCTTCTATTTAATGGAACTCATGGTTAGTTGAATATTATTTATGAGTTTAGTTAGTATTTTTATTAGTTTGTTTACAATGATGGGCAGTGGTTCACTGTTGATCTTCTGTTTAATGGCACTCATGGTTAGTGAAATATTATATATGAGTTTAGTTAGTATTTTTATTAGTTCGTTTACAATGATGTGCAGTGTTTCACTGTTGATCTTCTGTTTAATGGCACTCATGGTCAGTGAAATATTATATATGAGTTTAGTTAGTATTTTTATTAGTTTGTTTACAATGATGTGCAGTGGTTCACTGTTGATCTTCTATTTAATGGAACTCATGGTTAGTGAAATATTATATATGAGTTTAGTTAGTATTTTTATTAGTTTGTCTACAATGATGTGCAGTGGTTCACTGTTGATCTTCTATTTAATGGAACTCATGGTTAGTTGAATATTATTTATGAGTTTAGTTAGTATTTTTATTAGTTTGTTTACAATGATGTGCAGTGGTTCACTGTTGATCTTCTATTTAATGGCACTCATGGTTAGTTGAATATTATTTATGAGTTTAGTTAGTATTTTTATTAGTTTGTTTACAATGATGGGCAGTGGTTCACTGTTGATCTTCTATTTAATGGGACTCATGGTCAGTGAAATATTATATATGAGTTTAGTTAGTATTTTTATTAGTTTGTCTACAATGATGTGCAGTGGTTCACTGTTGATCTTCTATTTAATGGAACTCATGGTTAGTTGAATATTATTTATGAGTTTAGTTAGTATTTTTATTAGTTTGTTTACAATGATGTGCAGTGGTTCACTGTTGATCTTCTGTTTAATGGCACTCATGGTTAGTTGAATATTATTTATGAGTTTAGTTAGTATTTTTATTAGTTTGTTTACAATGACGGGTAGTGGTTCACTGTTGATCTTCTGTTTAATGGGACTCATGGTTAGTGAAATATTATATATGAGTTTAGTTAGTATTTCTATTAGTTCGTTTACAACGATGGTCAGTGGTTCACTGTTGATCTTCTGTTTAATGGCACTCATGGTTAGTTGAATATTTTATTTGAGTTTAGTTGATATTTTTTATTAGTTTGTTTACAACGATGGGCTGTGGTTTACTGTTGATCTTCTATTTAATGGAACTCATGGTTAGTTGAATATTATTTATGAGTTTAGTTAGTATTTTTATTAGTTTGTTTACAATGATGGGCAGTGGTTCACTGTTGATCTTCTGTTTAATGGCACTCATGGTTAGTGAAATATTATATATGAGTTTAGTTAGTATTTTTATTAGTTCGTTTACAATGATGTGCAGTGTTTCACTGTTGATCTTCTGTTTAATGGCACTCATGGTTAGTTGAATATTATTTATGAGTTTAGTTAGTATTTTTATTAGTTCGTTTACAATGATGTGCAGTGTTTCACTGTTGATCTTCTGTTTAATGGCACTCATGGTTAGTTGAATATTATTTATGAGTTTAGTTAGTATTTTTATTAGTTTGTCTACAACGATGTGCAGTGGTTCACTGTTGATCTTCTATTTAATGGAATTCATGGTTAGTTGAATATTATTTATGAGTTTAGTTAGTATTTTTATTAGTTTGTTTACAATGATGTGCAGTGGTTCACTGTTGATCTTCTGTTTAATGGCACTCATGGTTAGTTAAATATTATTTATGAGTTTAGTTAGTATTTTTATTAGTTTGTCTACAATGATGTGCAGTGGTTCACTGTTGATCTTCTGTTTA
Source organism: Thalia democratica (assembly GCF_965202585.1). Classification (NCBI taxonomy): domain Eukaryota; kingdom Metazoa; phylum Chordata; class Thaliacea; order Salpida; family Salpidae; genus Thalia; species Thalia democratica. The sequence goes on along the minus strand of NC_139165.1, from coordinate 114,306,519 downwards.
ATGGCACTCATGGTTAGTTGAATATTTTATATGAGTTTAGTTAGTATTTTTATTAGTTTGTTTACAATGATGGGCAGTGGTTCACTGTTGATCTTCTGTTTAATGGGACTCATGGTTAGTTGAAATATTATATATGAGTTTAGTTAGTATTTTTATTAGTTTGTTTACAATGATGGGCAGTGGTTCACTGTTGATCTTCTGTTTAATGGCACTCATGGTCAGTGAAATATTATATATGAGTTTAGTTAGTATTTTTATTAGTTGGTTTACAACGATGGGCTGTGGTTCACTGTTGATCTTCTATTTAATGGAATTCATGGTTAGTTGAATATTATTTATGAGTTTAGTTAGTATTTTTATTAGTTTGTTTACAATGATGTGCAGTGGTTCACTGTTGATCTTCTGTTTAATGGCACTCATGGTTAGTTGAATATTATATATGAGTTTAGTTAGTATTTTTATTAGTTTGTTTACAATGATGGGCAGTGGTTCACTGTTGATCTTCTGTTTAATGGCACTCATGGTTAGTTAAATATTTTATATGAGTTTAGTTAGTATTTTTATTAGTTTGTTTACAATGATGTGCAGTGGTTCACTGTTGACCTTCTGTTTAATGGCACTCATGGTCAGTGAAATATTATTTATGAGTTTAGTTAGTATTTTTATTAGTTGGTTTACAACGATGGGCTGTGGTTCACTGTTGATCTTCTATTTAATGGAATTCATGGTTAGTTGAATATTATTTATGAGTTTAGTTAGTATTTTTATTAGTTTGTTTACAATGATGTGCAGTGGTTCACTGTTGATCTTCTGTTTAATGGAACTCATGGTTAGTTGAATATTATTTATGAGTTTAGTTAGTATTTTTATTAGTTTGTTTACAATGATGGGCAGTGGTTCACTGTTGATCTTCTATTTAATGGGACTCATGGTCAGTGAAATATTATATATGAGTTTAGTTAGTATTTTTATTAGTTTGTCTACAATGATGTGCAGTGGTTCACTGTTGATCTTCTATTTAATGGCACTCATGGTTAGTTGAATATTATTTATGAGTTTAGTTAGTATTTTTATTAGTTTGTTTACAATGATGTGCAGTGGTTCACTGTTGATCTTCTATTTAATGGCACTCATGGTTAGTTGAATATTTTATTTGAGTTTAGTTGGTATTTTTATTAGTTTGTTTACAATGATGGGCAGTGGTTCACTGTTGATCTTCTATTTAATGGCACTCATGGTTAGTTGAATACTTTATTTGAGTTTAGTTAGTATTTTTATTAGTTCGTTTACAATGATGGGCAGTGGTTTACTGTTGACCTTCTCTTTAATGGCACTAATGGTAGTAATATTTAATTATTTTTGTTCATTAGTACTAAGTTTTTGTTGTTCAATACTACAAGCTAAACTTACATATAGACTTCTGTATTTACATAAAACTAATTTGCCGCTTTTAAATAAATGTGATAATTTTGTACATCTTTACACTAGTTTTTTTAATTCTTTGTTGTTAAAAGGTTGCTCGTAGATTTGATATTACAATATTCTAATTCCTGAAGATAAAATACTCTTTTTATTTTAACAAAAGAAAGAACTAGGCAACAAACTTATTTTTATAAATATCTGACTAAACTATTAAATTAAAACATATTTTAAACAGTCATATTCCAAGTAAGTGGCACAACTAGTAGAAAGCTTCAATTCCTCCATCTAAAGCCAAATGACGGATATTTGAATATTGACACGGATAAAGATAAGATATATATCGGTGGATTCCCCGACGAAAGTATTGCAAAGTTTGTTTGTCTTTTTTTGTATAGATTATTTTTTTATACATTTAAAAATAAAACAGATTTAATATTTAAAAGCTTTATATTTATCATTTATACTATTTTAGTTAAAAGTACTGTAAAGTTTGTACAGTTTACACACAGTAAACACAATTTTTAAGGTTTAAAAATTAACTTGCTTTTGGTGTTAAACTTTATATAGTTTACTTTTGTTTGTTTTTAAAACAAAATAATAAAAAATAATTACCTAGTGGTTTTGCTTTTCTAAACTAAAAAATATTTTGATATAAAAAAAGTTATCTTTTATTTAATTAAAACTTACTTATTTTTCATTTTACATTTATCTTTTTAGTCGCCATTACAAGCTTGGATTAAAGTAAGTTAAGATGTGAATAGCAATCATGATGCGTTTTAATTATCAATTAGTCACATAATTAGATACTTTTATAAAAAAGATAATTTTTATCCACAATTAATTATTTTGAAGTTATTTTTAGTCTAATTATGTAAAAATAATAATTCTAGACGTTTTATAATAAAAGTATTGTTTAATTCAAGAATAATAGTAATTAAAAAAAGTGCTGTCACTCAAATGCTTTGTCATAATTCATAAAAGCTTTGGTGAACTTTTTCAAGTGTGTTTCTAGATATATGTACACAAAGTTAGCTAATTAGTACATTACATTATTATACTTTCATGTAGTTTAGTAGAAATTTTTTTAGTTATTTTAAAACACAACACGTCCAACACTTTTAGTATTTGAAATAGCATAATCTTTCTTAAATTTGGTTATAGGTCACCAATTTGAATTTTCTCTATAATAATAATTTTCAGCTGCTACAAGTTGTAGGTCTAACACCTAATAAGTCAAGACATTTTTTTAATTCGGTAATGTTAAAATTTGTTTATTTTATGATTTATCATAAGCTTAAGATCATTTAATAATCCTTTATAACTTTTCTTTAAATTACATTAAAGTGTAAGCTTTAAAGTTTGAATGTTATTTAAACATTATTCGTATTTCAAATGAGTTTGTACTAAAAATAAAAACAAACATCACAACTTATTAATCACAGAATAAGAGAAGAGTTCAGAAATGTGTCTGGTTTGATCGGGTGCATTGCAAAAGTGAAACTAGACGGACGTTCTGTTACCTTGAAAAATAATCCGCAGAATGACGTCATCGATCAAGACGTGTCTATCTCCTGTCCTGAAACTGTTAGTATTTTCGTAACACTGTTTTTATTTATAATTATGTTAATGATCGATACTGTTTTAAATATTTTAAACAGCTTTTCTTAGAAAAAACTAGACATTTAGTAATAAGCAACGTTTAAAGTTTAATGATTGCATATTATATATCATAAAAGAAAACTTCGTTTTCTAAATATTGTGATGATTTTTTTATATAAAAGTATAACTAGCAAATGTATTTACTTGTAATTCTAGTAGACTAATCAGTATGTTATATAAAAACTTTTACAGGTAAACAACGTGGGATTTGGAGCTGAAGGTTTCATGGAAGTCCAACCAATAGATCTGACTCCACATCGCTCCCTAGTGGTCAGTTTTCAGACAAGATCCGCCAACGCCATCATACTAGTCGGTGTTGACAGGAAGGAGCTTAAACGAGAGAAGAACTTGAAAAGAAGAGAACTGAAAAGGGAGAAAAGGAAGAGGAGGAATAGGAGAAGGCCTATCATTAAGAAAAGACACCCATACACAAGAGAGGTGAGATTTTGGGTAATTTATGAGTTGCTAGGAAAGTACCTTAGTCTACTTTAGGAAATATGTGTATTTTATGCATACTATACCTTTTTATTAATATAGATCCGTTTTTGTGTATCCTCTTTCTATTTGTTTGTAGGTTTGTTAACTCCATGTTAATTTTAATACTTTGTAGAGATTGTGTGCTCTTTTTTTTTTGTTTGCATATACCCAAGTTAAGAAAATATCAAGAAATAATTTTAAAAACTTGAAAATTTTATAAAAACTATAAACACTTAATGGTACTAAAACATACGTAGTGCTAACATGTAACTTTTGAAATTATAATCAAATTTTCAGGACTTCTACTCAATATTTCTTCGCGATGGATACCTAACAACCCGGATCCATATGGATGGTGGTTCTGTGCAAAATTTAGAGTCAAGAGATAATCATTACAATGACGGTAATGTGTGGCTTGTGTCGTTGAGAAGAAACAGAAATAAGTTAGTTTAAACTACTACGTAAAAAAACATAATGTGTCTCTTTTTAACACTTCGTCACGGCTTTTGAAATGCAAACTTCAATTTGTTATACAGATAATCAGTTAGTTTTACATCGTATTTGGTAAAATAACAGTCAGAACAAAGTATCTTATAAAATAAAGATATGCTGTAGATTTAAGAAAACAAACCAACACGTTTTCAAAGAATAAAAAATAGTATAAAAACTGTGTTTAAGAAATGCACTTTTCGCAGTATAACAATGAAGATAAGTGATAAAGACGACGAAACGACACTTTCCTACCTCGACCCCAAGATGACCCTTAAAACACAGAGGGTTTACATCGGAGGGGTACCCAAGGGTTTCGAGATCGGATCCATAGCTGAGAAGAACTCGACTTCCTTGAAGGGATGCCTTGTTGACTTCATGGTTGGAAAGTTAGTTTTGTTTGTTGCCTTAACTTTATCTCGTCAAATAGTTATGATTTTTTCCAGGTTAAAATAATATGTTGACTTAATTTTATTTTTTATTTATGCAAGCAGACATTTAAAATATAACGCTATAAATGTTTATGACAGTACATGTTTGTATTAAACTTTTTTTTTATATTTTAGTAAGAGTAAAATATATTAAGCGCTCTACAGTCAAACAATCAACAAAGAGTTAACTATTTTTAATTTTATTGTTGTTTCAATACTTATAATTTAGATTACCTAAATTACACTAAAAACTTAAACTTATTCTACTTTTTTTCTAGTATGACGTCACAATGGAACGACAAGGAGTTGTTACGTCACAGCAACGTTCACATGGGTGGTTGCTATGGAGATCAAACTGAACCCCCACCAACCGATAGACCAGCTACTACACCACTGGTTGTCACGACGACAAGAAATGACGTCATCAGAGACAAGGGACAAGGTGCCACGAAACAGGACCTTGAGAAATTGGTAAGCTTTAGTTTATTTACTAACGAGTTGTACTGATATATGTGAGTTGGTTGGATTTAACTTTCGGCTAAATATATAAAAAATCTATCTCCTTTGACAGTAGGTGTACTGACTTAGTTTTTAAAACAACAGAATTAAATATTTTTTCAAACATTGTTATGTGTTGACTACTTGACTTTATACAAGTTTCTATCACAGGAAACAAACAACCAATGTGGTGTTCCGAATTATTCCAAGCAAAGAAGAAATGCGGCTCACTTTGGGAGGAACAATAACAGCTACCTTGCGTACAACTTTGACAAACCCATATCCAGAAAGTTAGTTTAAACTACAACTGTTTAGGAATGATAAGAAAACACTAAAATACGTAAAAATAAATTTTTCTTGTACTATCATGAATTTATTTACATCCTCACAGATTTACCATATCACTAAGAATACGAACATACGCCAAGACAGGGTTGATCTTGTACTCTGGAGCGTTCCAGGGAAACGATTTCTTCTCTTTGAAGATCAAAGACGGGAAACCAATCTTCAAATTTCAGACTTCAATGGGATCCGCTGAAATGGTTTCTGAAAAATCCATAGATGATGGAATGTGGCATAAGGTTTGATTTTTACATTTTCTCTAGTAATTATAGTATTTTTTTAGAATAATTCTTAATTAAAAAAAAAACCCTGTTTATCTATGTTTACGACCATTATTGCTAACAAAATCTAAAATATACACAACATAATTTAGAGTTTATGGAATAAGTATGAGACTTATAACTTAAATTTATTAAGAAAAAACTGATAACATAAAATTTAATTACTGTACTTAATTCTTATATTTTTACAAGATACTTTTTGCTATTTACTTTTTATGAGTTTTTTTTAAAGTATAAATGCTTGATAACAAGTGATGCCTTGAACATTGGCTATAATAATATAACAACGAGGTTACACCAAATTAATCTTTCTCTCTTTATAGATCAAAATAAGAAAAAGTAAACGGAGAGGGATGCTTCAAGTTGATAGAAGAAGAATCAGATCCGAAGCAAAAGCAGACACAAAGATGCATCTTGAAAGACTGTTGTATGTTGGAGGTGTCTCAGCAGAATTTAAACACAAAGTTGGATCTGTTAGTTGACGTTTTAATAAATAAGTGTAGTTAAGTTAGGAGTTGATCAATGCATAACTATATGGGTACCGCTGGAATAAACTGTAGATGTATAAAACAGATTCAATAGCCTGATGTACAATTATACAATTAGAAGTAATAAACAAATTTTCCAATACAATCAAATAATTATTCTTCTTGTGTTTTGCAAGATACTCCATAGTTACTAAATGAAAAATGTGTAATCTAACATTGAAGGCAATCAAAATTTCACAAAAACAAGCTAGCTATTCAAACCCACTTAATTACTTTTTCCAAACAGATATCGAACAGTATGGATGCGTGTGTAGGCAACTTGATGATAAATGAACAAAAGAAACACTTCAGAAACGCACTTCAGAACAGAGGTGTTGTACCCTGTCACAAGTATATTGAATACGGAAGTTTCTTCAGTGGATCTGGAAGCTATATTAAACATAGTGAGTTTATATTATATATAATGTTAACAAATATAAACAGTACTCTGTCTTTATTACACAAACACATGTTTCTGTTTGTTAACGGTTAAACACACTTCAACGTAGCTATAAAAGTTTGTTGAGTAGATAGAAAAGCTATATTAAGCTTTGTCATGTATTAAACATCATTTTATAAATTATGATAAGCGTAATGAGTCGTTCATAACTTCATTGTATTTATTTAAAGTATTTACTTAATGTTTTTTAAGATTCATACGAATATAAACTGAATTATGTAAGTATATATAAACCAAATTCAATATACAGAAAAATTTAACAAAATGTGCTAATTAATAACGATTTACAGGAAATTCATTTCGAGTAGGTACAACAACCGAAATAAGAATGCAAATCAAAACTTTTTATCCGAACTCAATTCTGTTGAGTGTCAGTGATCCTAGAAAAGATCTTTTGTCATTGGAGATGATTGAAGGAAAAGTTAGTTTTTGTTAAAATTATACTGTTCTTTTAAACTTATAATCGAAATGTAAATTCATATTTTATTTGAATTCAACATTTATTCACTTATTCTGAACTAACTTGTTGTTGAGCATAGTAAAACATATAGTGTTGTAAACAATGTAGAAGTTAATAACTAACTAATTTTAAACTCTCTAATATAATTAGTCTTCCAGAACGTTTAATTATTATTTTTATTTCAAACAGCTTGTTTTTCAAGCAAACAACGGCGGGGGAATATTTTCAGTGACGTCATCGCCTTCTATCACGTCACTGTGCGACGGAAAGTGGCACCTAGTGGTCGTTCAAAAACACCTGAAATCATTGAGCATGCGGATTGACGATTATGACGTCATAACCGCAAATTCTCCTCACACGCAAACTTCAGCAGACACACAGGGAAGACCTCTTTACATCGGGGGAATACCATGTTTGTTTAAACATATATATATATGTATATATACATTTTTATATGATTTTTATGTTGTATAATTTAACGTTAGCACTTACTGTTTCTTTCTTTGATGTATTTTTTGTTTGACAAAGAAAGAGTTTACTAGTATAACCGAGTTGAGTAATTTTGTATTTATTCTATCAGAAATAAAACTAACAACAGTTCATAAGTTTTTTCGTTTTTCTATTATTGTGTACAAAAAAGTTAAATTAAGAATGAAAATTTTCAGTGTCTGTAGCGAAACCACCCCACTTGAAAACAACAAACAATTTCATTGGATGCATGCGAATGATTGTGGTCAAAGGTGAAAAAATAGAAATAGAAGATGCTGTTGAAGTTAAAGGAATCATACCTAACTCGTGTCCCTCTAATGCAAACAACGTGTGAATTGATTAGGTAACAAATAGGTTGGTTAAAATTTTAGGTTAACATAAATACTTAAGTTAGAATGTTACAAATGCACTATTTGTTTGAACTTTATAAAGGTTTTGTAAACACTTTAGGAATGTACTTAATTATTAACTCTTAACAACCCGTAAAGTAATTAGGTAACAGTTTGTATATATATGGTATACTATCAAAATCCACCCGCGTTCAAAATCCACCCGATCAAAATCCACCCGCGTTCAAAATCCACCCGATCAAAATCCACCCGGTTCAAAATCCACCCGATCAAAATCCACCCGAGTCAAAATCCACCCGATCAAAATCGACCCGAGTCAAAATCTACCCGATCAAAATCAACCCGAGTCAAAATCCACCCGATCAAAACCAACCCGGTTCAAAATCCATCCGATCAAAATCCACCCGATTAAAATCCACCCGAGTTAAAATCCACCCGATTAAAATCCACCCGGTTCAAAATCCACCCGATCAAAATCTACCCGATCAAAATCCACCCGGTTCAAAATCCACCCGATCAAAATCAACCCGACTCTAAATCCACCCGTTTCAAAACCCACCCGATCAAAATCCACCCGATCAAAATCCACCCGATCAAAATCCACCCGATCAAAATCCACCCGGTTTAAAATCCACCCGATCAAAATCAACCCGAGTCAAAATCCACCCGATCAAAATCCACCCGAGTCAAAATCCAACCGATCAAAATTCATCCGAGTTAAAATCAACCCGAGTCAAAATCCTACCGACACAAAATCAACCAAAGTCAAAATCCAACTGAATCGAAACAAGCACCTTGTTTATTTATTTATTTTTAAATCAAGTATCATTTAAACAAATCTCACCACTCTAAAGTACCAATCTTAAACAAGTTTTATTTAAAAAAACTTATAAAATCTTGTATTTTTGTCCCTTATAAATTGACCTAAGAATATAAAAACTGTACTACAGATTGAACTTATTTTGTGAAGTTTTTTGAGTTGTTATTTGGTATTTTTGCTTATTATAAGGAATTTTTGACAAAAATATTTTTGTTTTTTCGATTACTGAATATAATTTTGAATAGCTACAGCCGGCAAGCAGCTTTTAAAGGAACTGTTGTTTTTGATATAAGTATAACTATAAGAGCTAATAAAAGTTAAACAACGTCAGGATAAATAAATTAAAGTTTTACTATACAAATATGACTATGTTAAAACTTTTAGAAAACTAAAGGATGTGCTAGAAAAAATAATCTAGTATTATCTCAATCACAATTACACGACAATCAATTATAATTTACTGTTTCTAGGTATAAAATTTAATAATTTAGAACTTTTAAGTAATTTTTAAACAAATACGTCACACGATATAATTTTTATAAAAACTGAGTATTCCAAGTGAAAGCTACCATTTATACTACAAATTAATCCATTTAATTTAGGGGTCAGCAAACTGCGGCCCTCGAAGTGTAAATATGTGGCCCTCGAGCATGTAAATTTGGTCCGCTAAACAAAACAAAAGTTAAATTGAAATTTTCAAAAAAAGAAAACGAAATTATAATAGTTTGTTTTTAAGTTCCTGAATATCATTTAAAAACCATTTATTATGCTTAAGCCTTAGATGTGAAAAAAGACAGATAGTAAATCTAGAAGTTTTTCTTTATAGTTTAGACTTTACTTTTCCTTTTAAACAACAAAAGTTTACATACTTGGATAAATTACTTATATAATATTGCAAAGTTTTTTTAATTGGCAATTTTACATGTTTTTAACTTTTAAAAACACGGTGACTGGGTTGAAGTAACTGTTGTACTTTTTTGTTTCAAAAAGTTGCAACCCGAAAAACTTTAGAAAGATTATTAAGGTATTTAAAGGTTTTAAAAGAAAAACTTACACTGTTTAAAAAAGTTATTAAATGTCTTTTTATACCATTTTTAGAAACTATAGTACAAAAATAAAGTTTTGTAAAATTTTTAGAACATACAAATACACACTGTTTTGTGTCATGTCGTATTTATCTATTACTGAAATATACAAGATCTTAACGTTTTACATATATTTTAACGTTTTTCAAGATCTTAACGTTTTATGTTTAGTTTAATTTGTCTACTAAACAATTTGTTATAACAATAGTTGTCTTTACCGTTTAAATTCGTTATAACCAATATAAAATTTTGTTTAATTTAATAATGTTTCATTTTTAATTAAATTACTTAAAATTTCTTAAGTTTTAACAAATGGACTTTTTTTATATGAAGATTATATTTAAAAAAAATAGTGGTAAATAATAACATTTCCATTTCTATGAATTAAAAAATATCAATTAACAATATAATATTGAACAGTAAATAATAATTTATCTTACTTAATTACAATTTCTATGCAACTTTATATTTATAAAAAAACATAAAACGTTTACAACTAATTAATTAAAAACATGCAGTTATAGCGTATTCAAGAACATTTATCGCATGTAATATAAAAATTTTAGATTAGAAAATTTTAAAGTTAAAATTTAAACGTTAACCAAAAGAGATTAAATTTTATAAAACCACTCAATTAATCAGTTTCAAAACTGGCCTTAACCTATTAATAAAATTAATAATACGATTGTTTAAGTTGATACAGTCTGGTACAAAAATGCATAAAAATAACTTATACTTGAATTTAAACTCTCTTGTCTGAAATACATACTTTTTTTAATGAACATATGTAAAAATAGAACATTTTAATAATAAATTAAAAATGTTATAAGTTTTTTTTTCGTAATATTTGTTATAAATATAGTGTCATTTCTGAAAAACTCAACTTATTTGTTTACTACTACAATTCTTAAGTATATAATTTCCCTAGCTCAAGTCTAACTACTAACTTTTTTAGTTGCAATTTACAAGCTATTTGAGCAAACTCAATGAATTGTTGAGTCGATATTTGTTTTATGTAAAGGACTTTAGAATTAATAGAAAAATGTTTAGCTTTTTAATTTGTACTATTAGTTAAAAACTAGCAAATTAAGTTGTTATCTAATTAAAAATAACTTATAACCTTAGTTACCTTAGACGAAACAATTTTTAGTTTTTTTCAAAAATAGATGGTTTATAAAAAAAACATTTAATAAAATAAAATTCAAATAACTTAAACACTTTGAAAAAAGATAATAGCAGCTAAAATTATTGTATAAATTAAAAAAAATAACTAAAAAATATTTGTAACAAAAATTAGATAGAAAACAATAAAATTGTTTTAAAACAGTTATTGATTTCTTACATATTCCTCATTTATATTTTTAGTAAATTAGTTTTCGTATTTTTATATTAAAATTTATGTTTTGTTTTTAAAAATTACTAATAAAAGAAACGTCAATAAATTGTTTACTAAACGACAAATAAAAGCGCTCAAAATATTTGGTTCTAAGTCCTCTTGCACGAACATACCTTAAAGTTATCGAGTCGCACACCAAAAATATCTTTTAACGTCTTTTCCACGTCGAAAACAATTATGTTTAAAATATAATTAATAGGTGATAGTTTTTCCAAATTTAACAAAGGATTTTTATTTTATTATCACGTAGCAATTTTATATAATTCTTTATCTATATTTTTTTTTTTATAAATACTGCTAGTTAAAATTTTTTATATAATAAAATATTGTACGTAATACTATTTTGAAATTTAAGTAAAGCACAAAACACAAAACTTTTTACATCAAAAAAAAAAGCTCAAAAATTTAAGATTAATATTTTAATTTTCTTTTTGTAACATTTTATTAACATTTTCATAAATTTACACTATTTGGTACTTGATTTTTGTAATTTTCTTTAATTTAATAAATGTTATTAAAGATTCTTCTAATTTATAAACTTCTATAGTTTTGATATTTTAATTTACTATGAGTTATCCTTAGTAAATATTTTTATTTAATTATGATTGACTTTGAGAAATTAAATTAAAAAGAAGTTTAAATGGATTAAAACTGAGCGTATTTCTTTTTTTTATTTTTTTTAACTTCTTTTTTTTAAAGTAACACCAACACTACTGAACTGGGTTGATTTTGATTGGGTGGATTTTGAACCGGGTTGATTTTGATTGGGTTGATTTTGATCTGGGTTAATTTTGAACTGGGTTGATTTTGATCGGGTGGATTTTGATCGGATGGATTTTGATCGGATGGATTTTGACCCGGGTGGATTTTGATCGGGTGGATTTTGAACCGGGTAGATTTTGATCGGGTGGATTTTGACCCGGGTTGATTTTGATCGGGTGGATTTTGACTCGGGTGGATTTTGACTCGGGTTGATTTTGATCGGGTTGATTTTAATCGGGTGGATTTTGAACCGGTTTGATTTTGATCGGGTGGATTTTGAACCGGGTTGATTTTGAACGGGTGGATTTTGACTCGGGTGGATTTTGACTCGGGTGGATTTTGATCGGATGGATTTTGACCCGGGTGGATTTTGATCGGGTGGATTTTGAACCGGGTAGATTTTGATCGGGTGGATTTTGACCCGGGTGGATTTTGATCGGGTGGATTTTGACTCGGGTGGATTTTGATCGGGTGGATTTTGATCGGGTGGATTTTGATCGAGTGGATTTTGATCGCGGGTGGATTTTGATTGCGGGTGGATTTTGAACGTGTCCCATATATATATATATAATGTTATTTAGTTTATGTCTAAATAACGAAGTATGAAGGTTTTTTTAGATTTTGTTTAGTAACTTACAAATAAAGGCTTATTTGTGTAATATATAAACTTATTAAAATTTTATTTAATTCAACTAATTTATTTTTGTAAGTTATACTTTGTATAATTATATCGATGTAACTGTAGATAGACTTGATTGTATACTTATAAATAGATGATAGCTTCTCAAATGTAAACGTTGTAGGCAAACAAACAAAACAAGGAAAATTGCGAGAAATAATTTGAAGCACCAGCAAATTTGGCGGGAATAATTTTCACGGTTCAATCGTTTTTTCGCGGGAAATTCAGCATAACGAAATTGACGCTACCTCTTTGAAAGTTTCGACGAAAAATTTGTACATAATTTGTAAAATTAAAAATAAAAGTAATTTGTTTAGATCTGTGACTGTCGATATAACACACAATAGTTTTGTGTTAATCAACTGTATATTATTGTAGATAGATACTTTCTTTAGCCAGCCTTTTTTGTACTATTTTTTATACTTTTTCAGCATATTTCATATAATTATTGTATACTCGTTTTATACGCTTTTTTTTTCTTTTTCTTCTTTTCTTCTTTTTTTTTTGTTTTTTTTTTTTTTTAACTTAGCTAAATTTTATTTCATCGAGTTTAGAACTTTCTAGCGTGTTTTTGTTCAGTGCTTTTCAACTTATATATTTTTTTGATTCCATTTTGTTGTTTTTGTTTTTTCTTTTGTTTTATTTATTAATTTTCATCATTCAGCAATTAGATTTTATGGTTAGTACTGTTTTAATTAAACTTTGTAATAAAAAAAAAGTTTGTCTTTTTAATTAGTGGTATTAAATAACTACAAATTTGTTTCTTTGAAGAGACAAAACAAATATATAAAAGTACGTTTTAAAATTTCTTATTTAACTTTGTACAACTAGAACGAAAATGTTTATGCCCTATGTTTACTAATAGCTAACACTGAAAATTTATAAGTTTAAAAATTTAAAATGAAAAAAACTAAATCAAACATTATGATATTCATTCCTCCAATTTTCATATTGAAAACAATAGTTTAGCTAACAAAGTTAAGTTGTACATATCAAAACATTGAGAAGTAGTTTATAACTTATACTTGACGCAAAGTACTTGTAATTTTACCTATTAGAAAAAAACTTTAAATCTATAAGATTTTTTGCTTCATTTAAATTTAATTATCGCAGGTTTTAGTTGATAATATCAACATTTTACAACTTATTGAAAAAGCTTTAAAAAATGTGTTTTTTTGCAATATAACATACTGAGTAAATATACTTGTGTTTAACAAAAAGAAGATTAACATAACACGACAAAAGAAGATGTATAAATTTATGCGTTAAATGCTATCATCATTAACCTGTTATATTTATTTTGTAATGTTAATCTCTAAAGATTGATCAAACGAGCTAAAACATTTTAATAATATATCTTAATTTAGATTGGTTGCAACAGCTGTTTTAAGAGAAGGTAAAACTAATAAAATTAGTAAAGGTAAAACTACGTAAAATTATAAAAATGTTTATGTTTTATAATTCAAATTTTACAGAAGTTAAAATTTGATAATTATAATTAAAACCTTTTGTTCCTACAAATGTTACACTTTTTTATAAAACATTGTCAACAAATAGTCACCTGGTAAAAACGATTTCTTAGCTAAGTTTCCCATTTTAGATTGTTTTTCAAAACAAACAACAATATAAATCTAGACTGTATTGAAAGACACAGTTGCTATACTTATATTACAATTCAGTAGGTACTCACTAAAAGTTTATGTTATCAATATCACTTAAGTTTAGAAATTAACAATTTTTAGTTCATGCAGTTTTTAGAGTAGTTCTAGGTTTGTTTTTAAAACAACTTAAAACGTGCTACAACAAATAATATTTAGTTAAGATTTAATTAAGAAATGCATTCACACTTAACTAATTTATAAATTATCTAATTGAAAATTTATATAAAAGTTCAAAGCCTAAAGTTTTTTTGAAAATAAAACAATATGAACATTTGTTATTTTGTTGATGAGCTTTTTACTCAAAAACTAATGTAAAGTTTAACTGAAATTTGACATAATAAGTTAATTTTAGAAATATATAATACCTTGTTTAGATTTTTTAAATTGTTAATATAAACATATAGATCAAAAAAGTTGGTATAATTTTTAATATTGTAATACTTTTGATTTTCCTTAATTTTCCTTAATTTAATGATAATAAAAAATTAATATCAAATGTCTTTCAAACTTTAAATTTTAACTATCTTGCTGATGGTTGTTTTTATAAAAGTGTTGTTGAGATTTTCAAACTAATATTGTTTTTACATTAGTAAGTTAATACATGTTGTACAGTAATTTGTTAAAGTCTTAGTTTGATTGAACTTTGAAAAGCGTTGAAATTGTGAAAACTTTTTAATCATATTATCTATTTGGTGTCCTGACTAGTTTTAAAGCTTAAGTCCAATTTTGCAAATAAGTTTTAATAAAACTGATAATAAAACTGATAATTTACGAAACTATTTCCACCATAGACTTTTTCTAGTACAATTGCCTTATTGACTAAAAGATTGCCTGACCACACTACAGGACACCAAATATATTATATACAAAATACAAGCAATGCCCATAAAAAAATCAAAATTATACAAAATTTATCAACTGCCTTCTAAAAGTTATTAATATATCTTTTAATAACTAAGTAAAGAGCTTCTAAGTACTAAATCGGCTACATGATAGTTCAAATTCGGACAGCTCAAATTCTCAAAAACAAAAATTTAAAGACTTTATCTCAAAAAGTAATATTAGTTTAAAAAATATGAAAAATGCACATTTAGATCTTATTGTAATCTACAAACCACTTTTTTTTTGCAAAATCCTAAACATTTTTCAAGATATTTTCAAATTACTAATAGTAATTATGTTTTTTACTTTATTTTAGCCATATCTCAAAAAAAAAATTAATGTTTTGCTAAAAGAAAAAAAAAGTTGTAGATATTAATATGATATACATATATATTTTTTATATTTGACAAATATACACTACTTTTTTATTTGTGGCCCTTTTAATTTTTTTTATAAATATTGGAGTTGTCGGAGTTTGAACTGTCCGAATTTGAATAGTCGTGTACTCTACTAAATCTAACAGTTAAAGTACAAATATATTTGTTGCCAAAAAAAGGCATTATTTTTGTTTTAGGATAAACTTAAGATTTATTTTGATATTAGTTTAATGAAAACAACACTGTTTAAAAACAACAAAAGTTGTGCAATGATATTGCACATACTCTAAAAAAAAAAACAGAAAATTAAAAATTAAATATTTTTAATTTTATTCAGAATCGACATAACAGGTTGTAAATCAAAACTTGCCAAAAAGAAACCAAATAACAGGGAACACAAAAATCAAAAAAAATTACATATTTGTTTTGTTTATTATTGTTTTATGAAACTAAAAAGAATGAAACATTAACATTGGACTTGATGTAAACTAGCAACAAACATTTTTTTTTTCAAATACTTATGTTTGCTGATTAATTTTTAATCAAAAGTTTCCTTTATTAATATAAAACTTCACAATCAAAAAAAAAAACATCTGTTCAACATAAACACTGACTGTTAAAGATATACAATGTTAATTTTTCAGCATTTGTTTGAAAGATTTTATGAGCACTAATTTAGAAAGGATTTGTGTTTGCAACAACTTTTGAAATAACTGCTATTTTCTTATTGGCGTTCAATAACTGTTACAAGAAATTAGTGTATATTTAAATCGGGTATTGAATAGATTTTAACGGAATAATGGCGTCACAATTCGTTTTACGCTGCACTTAAAAACCATGTTTTTCCGATTATTTTAACCTGTTCGTTCAACGCTGCAGTGTGACTCATAGTTCGTTAATGTAGGGAGAAAAGCCAATTTTATTTGAAATAAAATAATGATAAGAAATACCTCTTAAGTTTTATAATTTGCTTGAACTTAACTAGTTTATTATTAGAGCATGTTGTTTGTTTAGATTATTAATCGTATGCTACATTTATGATTAAATTGAGAGTTTATAAAATAGTATAAAAATACTTATATAAACTATACAAATTTTGTTTTAAACTCTTATTTTTGGTTCTAAACTTTATTTTAAACTCTTGTTTGTGTTTATCTCGTTTAATTTTAAAGTTTCATTGTAATTTTTAAACAGTTTGACAAGCCTTTGTGGCCTGAGTTTTTTTTTACATATTTAGTATTTATTTTTAGCAATAGTTTTTTTAGATTTATTAATTATACAAGTCTCACAAAAAATAGGTTTGATAAAAGTAAATAATTCAAAAGTTAATGCTGTGTTTTTTCTTTAGTTTTTATTTGTATAACTTTATATACTTTTAGCTTTTTTGTAATTTGTTTAATTCAGAATAAGTATGACAAATACATAATAAGAATATAATAACAGTGAAAATCATGTACAAAAACAACTTGTTGTTTTAAGAATTTATAAAGCAATATTTATTTAGATATAATTTGATATAGGAACACCTAACGGTTGTTAACGGTCTAAAACTAATCCTACAATTGTAAGTTGCTTTTTCTAAAAATTTAATTTTTTGACAGTAATTATTGAAATATATTAACGTGGATCAAAATAAAAATTGCCGCTTTTACTTAACTGTAAGTTTAATATAAGGTCGAGATTAAAAGAATTCCAAAATATAATAAAACAGATATACTAACTAAATATAAAAACTTTTAGGGCACTTGATAACTTTTTTTATCAAAATTTTTATTTTTATGGTCGAACTTTACATACATCCTACAACTTATCAAAACTTTCAATGATTTATTATTAAACAGGCTAATGAAATCAAATAAATCAGAAAAGTACCTATCTTTAAAATACTGAAATACTCGAAAGAAAAAGAAAACTTTATAACTATAAAAATTTTAGATTTAGTAAGAAGTATTTTTGCAATTTCTAATTTTCAAACTTATTTAAACTTTGAAACTAAAAGTTCGAAATACGATATAACAGGTTTGCATTTTACTTTTTTTTCAATGTCATACGAGACACAGTTAGAATAGAAAATCTTATAAACGCTTATTTTACAATTAAGTAAAATGTATTTTTAGTTAAAACTTAAATTTTAGTATTAATAAAGTTTTTGCTTAAAACGAAGACCAAACTTAAAGTTTAATTTTATAATCGATTTTTTAAACTTGTTGAAGGAAAACTCTTCTCTGAACTTTAACTTTTTTAAACTATCAAGCTAATAAGAAAAACCTAAAAATTTTCGAAACTCTTTTAAGTGTTTCACATCATTATTAGTACTTTATACATTTTCAAATTCTAAATGACCTGTTATTCAACTTTTTTAAATAAAGAAAAAAAACATGTGTAAATTAAAAAAAAAAATTTTTGATCAAAAGAATAGTGTTGCTAAAGCCAGGGGTTCCCAACCAGGGGTGCTCGCATCCCTTGGGGGTGCGAGATGGTTTTTCATATTTGTATGATAAATAAGGAAATTTTCACTCTCTGATAAAGTTAAAAAGTACGTGTTGTTATAAAAAGAAGTTGGCACTAATTTTCTGACTAAATTAATTTTATTAATACGTCATAGAGCAAGAGCGCTTTTCAAGAATTAAACTCGTTTTACTAATTTTATTTTAGACTGTTAGTTTAGAATTAACATTTCAGTAAAGCTTTCTTATAATTGTACACCTGTGAATTTTAATCATCTATTCTTTACACATTTTATTTTCTTAACAGGCTTAACAGTGCCATTAATTGTTTAAAACAATTTATGAGCTAGCATCTATTTTAATTGAAATAATTTGATAAAAATTAGTATCTTCAGCAGATTTTTTATTAGCTTTTAAGAACAGTTTCTGTTAAGAAAGTTTTCTTAAAGTTTAAGCTGTTATATGCATTTGAAAATTAATAATTGAGAAATTTAGCAATAGACTGAATAGACAATATAAAACCAAGAAAGAAGAGTATCTATATATATTTTTAATTAACAATGTTTCGTCATCTACACAATAACTTTTATTCAAACAGAATTTATTTATTCAAATAAATTGATCTAAATGATTCTAATTCAACAAAAACATACTTTAAAATGTCAAATTTTTGTATTTTAGTTGATTCAATAAAATAAAATTTATACTTTTGTGTTTTTATTAATAAGTTTTTTAAGTAATTCTTTGAATAGGATCAAAAAGACTAAACTGCTAAAAAACTAAAAAAAAACTAAACAAACCTTAAGAAAATTTGTAAGCTTTTTTCAATATACTTTTAATTAATTTTTTAATAATTATAAAATTATGATAAATATGTACTGAAACTAGAGTTAATATATTCCTTAACATTTGAAAATATTATTTTTGTAAATTAAAACTTTCATTTCACATAGTATAGCTGTATAAACGTAATAAAATCAATTTATTTAACATAATGATGTTTCCAAAAACTTTTTTTTCTACATTTTGCAAATTTTGACTAAGTCATCTTTGCGTTTTGAAAAAATAATAAGTATTGTAAACTGTTTTTTATAAGTCAGTAAATTGATATTAGTCAAATTATGAGTTTTTATAAACTTTGAAAATTAATTTTTACACGATTTGTTGAAATAAAATAAATGTAGTGTGAATGTAATATTTTTATATGATCAAAGTTGAATAATAAATAATCATTCAAATCTTTATTTTCCAGTTATATTGCGGAACATATTTTGCTAAAACAAATTAACTAAGTTATATTTTCTTCTTGGTACTTTTATCAACTTTTCTAAATTTTTCAGTACTATAAAAGCCATATTTATCTGCACAAGTAATAAAATGGAAATAAACTCATTGATGATGTGTTTAAAATCTTTCGGTAGTAAATTATACCCCAAGTAATAATCAAACAAATAAAATAAGCTATGTGCTTTAAAATATTTACTTTTGTATTGTGTTGCGTTTTTATTCGAAAGTTTATTACCCATTGTTAAAGTGTTTTGAACAATGTATTTCAGTGTTTTTTTTTTGAAAAGACAATGTTATGTTTAAAATGAGTTTTAGAGTCAGTTTTTATTTTACTTTTTATTATGTTTTAGATGAAAAGTTTTTTCTTTTAAAGTATAAACTTTACAGTTTTATTTAGACTTATCGTAATGGAGTATCAAAGTTACTTATTTGATAAATACTTTGAAATTTTTATAACTGAATAAAGTTATATAATCAATGATACAGTTTTTATTAAATTTTTGTTAGAACTATTGAAACTTTAGCTAAGTATTATTTTTAACAATAATCAAACTGATAAAAACTTTAATTGATGAAAGTATTAAGCGTAAACTAAAAAGAATCAAGTATTTTTTTAAATGTTCTATAAATGTTTCTCATTAGTCTATACAAAGTTTTTTAAACAAGTTGTGCTTGATTAATAGAATTTTGAAATGTATACTGCTATGATATTGTAGCTAGACTACTAGTCACGTTTATAATTATGTTGTAAAACAAATTTTAGATTTTAATTAATATAAGTTTATAATTGCAGGTCTCAAATGAATGGTTAAAAGGTTTAATACTATTAACATTTATGCTTGTTTATGTCTTACAAATAACAAAATCTCTTATTACTAGCTTTTATTATATATATCTAAGGTTATATAACGGCAATTATTTTTTCTTTATCTATAGTTATCTTATTAAATTAACTTTAAGTATATATTACTTAAATAAATAAACTTTAAATCAAGCATTGTGTTTTTATTTTTTTGTAAAAAAAACAAAACGTTTTTTTTTCAATTTTTGTTCGTAAACTTTAGATTTAACAGCTAAAATCTGAAAACTAGTTCATTACCAATTTCTCCTTTATGATGTATTAACACAAAACTTTATGACATAATCAGTAAAAATTTATGACGTAACAATCACGCTTATGTGATGTCACATAAATAAATCAAACAAGATTTTAGGTGTCTTATTATTTTCTCACTTGTTGTGGTAACTTTTTTTTTTAATTTCGTTTCTTTGTATAGTTGAAGTATATGTTCTTTTTAATTGTTTATTTTTTTGTAAAAAAATATACTCAGTTAGTGATAAATAGTTTTTTAGTTTAATCTGCTATGTTTACTTATAAAAAAAAAACGGTTTGTATTTATAGTAATACTTAAGTTTAATGCTATACAGTTAGTGTTTTGCTAAAAAGAGTTTTCCGGGATTTTAATAAAAACAATTGTATCCTAGAAAAGTTATAAAAGGTTTATTACGCTAGTTTTCTACTTTAAGATAAGTAAATGTTCTTATCTTAAGTATTTTCAGTGAGCTAATCGGTTAGTTATACGCTTAAAAGTTGTTTTAAACACCAACATTTTGTTATTTTCTGTTTTCTACGTTTTTCAAAATAAAAGTTGGTCTGTATTTTTTTTTAATTATGACGTTATCTTTTAACTAACTAGTTGTTTAAATTAATAGGAAAAAGTTGTTAGTTTTACATTACTTCGTTTTAGTTATCAGCTTAAATTGTTTTTACCCTTTACCTTTGTTTAAACCATAAAGTGAATATTAGAAAGTAAAATCTATTTTACTTGTTTATCTATAAGATATTAAACATACAACAATATTTTTTTTTAGTAATGTAACTTTGTTAATTTGTTTCATGACCGTTATTTTATTCATTCTAGTTCTTCTATTTTCTTTGATTTTTAGAACTATTTTTTAAAGATAACATTTGTATATCCATCAATTACTCGTTGCTTTTGTTATAATAGTAAGTTAAATTAACAACTTAAACTTCCAAGTACAAAAATCACCGAACAAAGTATGGTTAAGAAAAAAATTATAGTGTTTTAAGTATTTTTTTTAATTTTAAAAACTTTATTTAGAAAAAAAAATTAATATGATAACTATCAACAACTTTTTTGTACAGTTAAAAATTAAATAAAATAGACTGCAGAATAAAAAAGTTATGACTGATGACAAAAAGTAAGTTTTAAAATTAACATAAGATTATGATATTGTAAGTTACTTTAAATAGATCAACAAAATGTTCTAATCTTGTATACATATATGGGAAAAAGTTCGGTTTCATTTCTGCAAATTACTAAAACAATACAGTGATTTTTTCTTATAATATCCTATAAGGTATCATCAAATGTTACAAAAATTTTATTCAAAGAGAAATTTAGTATAACATATTGTTCTTACTTATAAAACTAGTTAGTATTCTGCTTTTGTAAACAAACTATTGTTATACAAAAGAGTGTATCGATGTTTAAAATTTTATAAGTATTTTATAAATAAGTCTAATAAAAAGTTTTAGCATCATTATGTAACAAAATTGAGTAAATTAGTATGCATTTTTAAGTAAATGAATCAGTTTTTGTTTTGTATCAATTAATCTAAATTATTAAAATTTATTCAAATTAACTTCAAAAAACTATAAAAAATTTAATTTTTAGCTTATATAACCTTATTTATTAGTATTTATTTTATTTGTATATTTTTTTGTACAGACTTTTCTGTTCTTAGTTTTAAAACGTTTATTTACTAATTTCTCAATACCTTTTTGCATAAGATGTTATTAAATTTTCACTTTACTTAGATTTACAAAAACAAAAATACTAGTGTTTCAACATTTATCTTAATAAAACCAAAAACTACTAGCTCAAAAACTTTTTTTTTTTTTAATTACTTCACTCTAAGTAGCAGCCTAAAAATATGTTACACAAAGTTGAAATGTGTTTACTCAATAGTGTTTATGAGTTAGTAATCGTAACAAACATTAGCATAATAAAAAACAGGGGTCCCTACACAGTTGTTTATGCTGATACAGTAAATTACCAGTCAGTTCTAAATGAGAGCAGTGACGTGAAAGAAATTTCATTTACCAACGATAACGGTTTGTTTATTTTTAGTTTAATTAATTTTATTAAAATGTTATTTCTACTAACTAAATTTTCAATGATAATATTAAGTAAGATTTAAAAACTAATTAGTAACTAAACGTTAAACTATGATAATGAATTTAGTGTAAAATCTAATACAAAAAACAACAAAATCTAAATTTTGCATGCATTTTATGGCTAACAAATTAGTATGAAAACTTTCGGTCAATAACAAGATTGAGTCGTTGTTGAGCTTCCCTTGAGTCCACACTTGTGTTTTGTAAAATATGGATTATCACTGTTATTTAGGATATCTTAAATATCCTGACACAAATATTCAGGTAACAAGAGATGTAAACCAAAATAACTACACCATAATTAAGTCTATAAAAGTTTAAATCAAAGGAATATTTGTGCTATTATATGTATGAGTTTTTTTTGATTTAACCAAGCAAAAATTTAAATTAATGGTGTTCACCAGACCTTGTTATATTAATTTCATAGACAAAATGTTAAAGAATTTATTTATCGCTTTCTATAAAAGGAGATTCATACACATTACTTAATATATTCATGTATTTAGCCCATTTTGTATTATTAGAAACAATAAGATTACCAAACAAAACTTATCAAAGCTTATTCACCTTTTATATCATATTTTTTTCTACGTAATTTACAATGTTTTATTTGTACTTTCTTATTAATTTCGTTATTTTGTTTATTATATACATAAAAATTTGGAGTTTGAGCTGCAATATCATCATGCTATAAGTATCTATTGAACCACAACAGAATACAAAATGTTATGAGTACAATGTATAAAAATTAGAATAGTTTTATTAATACTACTTTTTACCAAAAAAAAAATTTAAAGTTTTAATATAAAATACTTACTTGCGTTACAATTTTTTAGGAAAACTAGTTGTTAAACAGAATGAAAGGGTAAAATTAGAAGTTAGCAAACTGGTACAAGACGTTGTAAAGGAATGCAAAAATAAAATAAGTAAACTAAAAATAGATCTCGAAGAGGCTGATCAGTCATTAAAAGAAACGGAATCATTTTACCAGAAAGATGAATTTATGAAAAAGCATTTTAAAGATAAAATCTTGTCTATTAAAAGTAAGAAAGACAAACTGAAAGAACAGATTTTCGAAAACAAAGCTAGAATCACACAGATGAACAATTTTAGTGATGAAGTTTTAAGAATATTAAAACAACTAGATGATGATGTCAAAAAGTATGTCCAAGAAGTTGCAGTCATCAGAGAAGAAATAACCAAAGAAAAAATAGAACTGTTAAAAGATATTGCAAATAAAGATAAAGATTTAGCAAAACAGAAAGAAAAATTATCGAAAAAAGAAAAAGAGAACGAAAGCTTAAGGACTCAGTTAGATGTAAAAGACAAGCATTCAGCCCAGGTTGAAAAAGAGAAAGCGGAGTTACTTATCCTAGTAGAATCTTTAAAGAAAAATCAACAATCATCGAAAGATAGTAAAGAAAAACGTTTAATTAACTCGAATAAAGATGAGGTACTTTCAGATAGGCCTACTAAACTTGAGAACTCTAATGAATCTTCTAAATTATTCGTTGATCAACAAACTAAAAACACTTCAGAAAATGAATCAGAGGTTACAACTATACAACTAAGTACAAAAGAAAATAAGAACAACCTTTGCAATACAAGCGAATCAGGTTGGTTATTAAGCAACTTTAAATGATCAAGTTAAGTAAGAATTTCTATATCATTATTTTACTTAGAACTAGATTAATGAACACTGTATTGAACCCATAAAATTTGACTCTAGACTTTTTAGTTTGGTTTTTTTACATATAACCAATTATCACAATACACTTTGTGCGCAGATTAAGTAGATTTAAAATAACTTTTTTGAGAAACTTTTTGATTTTTTCAAAAAAAGTATAGAAAATTTTAAGATTGCCTCCATAAAACATTCTTCAAATTGTATTGAAACACGTAGAATATGTTTTTGTTATAATTGCTACATGTAAAAGGTTTTCAATCAAATGACGTAAAAGGTTGTTGAAAAGTTTCAAACAAAAAACTATTAAGATAATTGGTATAAATTTTAATTTACCTAAGAATACTTAGGGACGTTCAAAAATGATACAAAATTATTTATTCATATTAGCAAAATACGACATGTTTAGTATTTTAACTTATATTATCATATATATTTATTTAGAATAATTTATGCTCTTTAAATCGAAAAATTAAAAAAACTTTTAAACAAAAACACATTTTTATTTTTATTATGTTTTTTTGACTAACTAAAGAAAATAAAAGTCTACGGCCCTAAAAGTGAAGTTCTGATTCTCCGATTACTTAACGAATAAGTTTGCTATATTTATTTTTTACTTTATAAATATATCATTATTTATAAAATATGATTTAACTTTGATGAAACTCTATATACAACTGTTTATCGTGAGAACCACTGTTTAAGCAAATAAAAAATAATTTTAGAGAAAACAGCAACAGTTTAACCAACTAAGTGTTATTCCACGCTTTAACAACTGTAATGGTCAGACTTTTAATAATCTTTCGTTAAAAAACTTTTTTTTAATTTATTCACTAAACATTGAAAGCATACATAAAACTAAGATTAATTTACTAATTGAATGAAGACTAACAAAGCTAAATAATTCCAATATAGTATTAAAACGTTCCTTTGTAAATGAAGGTTACTATCAAAAAACAGTAGAAAGTTTTAGAAGTGTATAAAATTATTAAAAATGTAAAAATACTTAAATATAATTAATCACGGGTAACGTTGAAAACTTTTTAATAAAAGAATAAAATTATTATACTTAACATTTTTTTTAGTAAAAAATAAACAATAAAGCTACATTTAAGTTGCAGAAATACTTTTACTCGGAGGAGTTTTCTGGTCCTTTTCAATTTTAAGTGAGCAATGGACACTATTATTCTATTTAAGTGAAAGTAGACGTTATCACGGTTCAGTAAAGATGAAAGCTAGTTTGTATATTGTTGGAGGGGAATACAGTAGTAGTATTGACATATTTGATATCAAAACAAGAACTTTTAGTACTGTTAACTCGTTAAACTTAGTCCGTGGTGACTTCGGAATTTGTGAGTACGATGAAAATAGTTTCATATTTGCAGGAGGTCGTGATATGAATTTTGTGTTAAAAGACACGTGTTCTCTGTACAATGTGACTACGAACTCGTTAAAACAAGTCGGCAGTTTAAATATTAAAAGATATGGTCATGTTCTAATTAGAAGTGAAGATGGCGGAATATTCGCGTTAGGAGGTATCAACGAACGAGGCGAAGTATTAGATTCAATCGAAAAGTTTAATAAGAGTTTACAAACTTGGACAGTACTAAGTACTAGTTTGATTATTGAAAGATTATCCCCTCAAGCTGTCGCATATAAAAATTTTATATTTATTATCGGCGGTGCTCAACAAAATAATGAGATGGCAAATTGTATTGAGAAGTTCAACACAAGAACAGGTGAAATAAAAGTCATTCAGGAAAAACTTCGGGTGGCGAGATGTAATTTCGCAATTGCAAGATACGGCCATTTGGCTTACATAATAGGAGGTGAAGTTACTAAATATTTCAAAAATTGGCTTCGACCTGGGTACACAGCTTCGGTGGAAATCGTTAACCTTGATCTTGAGACGGTTAAAGAAGGTAAATACCTTCCGATTGAAGGATGTGGTTTTACAGCTCATGTCGTTTGAAAAATTTCTGATACTTATTCTGAACTTGTATGTTGTGTAAGAAAGCTTCCTTACAATAAGTTTTGTAAAAATTATTTTATTAAAATTATCTAATTTTAAAATATAACTAGTTCGAACTATCTTTCAACCATACATTTCAAGGTTGCTTCAGTAAACAAACGTATGTTGTAAAATAACTTTTGGACCATGAAGTGTAGATGAGGTCTGGTAATGTATAAACATTTATTCACGGATAAACACATTCACTTTTACACCCTGACTCACTTTTAAAGACTTATTTAAAGACATGTCAGTGTTAGCAATCATGTCATAACGCTTGAAATACTTCAAGACTAATGGTAGATTCTTAACATTCTATTTAATCTTCAGTTTTTATAATGTGGTGTGCTGTACTTTAGGCTTATCTATCTAGTTTAAAGATCCAAAAAACTTATACAAACTTAAACAGATTGAAAGAAAAACCAATGGATTTTCAGTTACAGATACTTTAGGCTGATTTAACTAGTTCTAAAAAAAGATTTAAAATACTTATAAAATTAAACAGATTAAAAGAAAAACCAATGGATTTTCAGTGCGGTCATCAATTTCTTAATGCAAAAGTTTTAGCTTTTTATTAGCTGGGTAGTTCATAAAAAGTTGATATTTTCAATAAATAAATTACAAGTTCTACAATTAAAAGCTGACAATTAATTACACGTCGTTTTTACTGCCAGTGAAATAATGTTAACATTGAAAGATATGTTACGTACCACAACAGTCGTACCGCTGAGCTCTGATTGGATTAAAAAATTATAAGAATCTCTGATTGGTTTAGAAAATAATAAGGATATAGTCAATTGAAGTGTAGTCTCAACTTTTAACTGTTTTTTCCCTAGATGGATGGATTTTGATTACGACCAGTAGTAAACAAACTAAGCTTAAACACTATGGCACGAGTCATAAAAACTTCAGCTGTTTGAAAGGAATACAATAAAAATATTAATTAACTGCACAAAAAATTTATTTTATTCCTTTTCTACTGACGTATGAAGTAAAATTGTATTTATACCTGAATTCACGTTTAAAATGATAAAAGTGACCCTGAAGTTTTCGCTTTTAAAGTACATCTATCCAACTGTTGAAAATTAAAAGAGATGTATATTTTGCTAGAAAAACTAATAAGTCAGGCAAGACTGAATTGTCAAAATGGCAAACAAGCAAAATACTAAATTACAGTTCAAAAATTTTAACAATGATTTATTTTTCTTTCAACGCATCAATTTTACTATTACTTTACAGTTTTTGAGTACGTGCCAAAACCTGTTTATACTTTAAGAAAACTGATTGTAAAGATTTCAAGTTTTAAAGTACAGCTATTTAACAAGTTGATGATGAATTTTGTTGTGTAAGAAAGATATGGATCCGTTGCATATGTTTCTATAAAATAAGTTCTTTGCTTCATGAACTTAAAAATTACAAACTTTAAACCTATCAGAATACAATTCATTATAAATCATAGTTATAGTGTAACAAAACCACTTGTAAAATGTTCAAGTTTAAAGTAAGGTCATCTAACAATTTTAAATTGAACGTATGGTACGAATCGTTGAATTCAGTAAAGAAGTTTTCATAAACATTTACGTAAAACACTTTGAACTTGTTGCTTTTCAAAGAGCCTAAAATTTTTCTACTTGTCTTTTATATTCTTTACAACTTTTATTTCAATTTATTTTATGAAAAAAGTTGTTGTTTCATAGTTTTCACACTTTAAAATCACTCAAGACCCGGTATATAGTATAACAAAAGTACTACGAATAGAATGATATAAGAAAAGTACTACGAATGAATCAACCAAGAAACGGACAAAACGAAACTACATAGATAAACTGTCAATTACTAATAATGTGCACATTAGAATTTACACCTAATAGGCAGATAAAAAATAAGTGATAATTTCCAGGCGAGAGTCAAATATCAGGACGCAAGGAAAAACTGTTGACATATTTTGAGCCTCCCCTCCTGTTGCATTAAGCTAACTTTACATCTTTGAAATCACTCAAGACCCGGTGTATAGTCCGATTGTAAAGTGTTCAACTAACAAGCACGGTCATCTTAAACGCAAGGTACGGTTTGTTGGAATGAGTGAAGAAGTACTTCACAAACATTTACGTTAAACGCTTTGAACTTATTGCTTTTCAATAACTCTAAGGTTTTTCTTACATATCTTTTTATACTCTTTAAAACTTTTATTTCAATTTATTTTATGAAAAAAGTTGTTGTTTCATAGTTTTCTGAAAACATTTCTCTAATTCGTTAAACTTTTATAGGTTAACTTTTTTTGATAACTATCCTTAAAAATATTTTTTTCAGTTTGTGAAACAAAGGATAGCACTTATTTGTTTCTATAACTTTTTTTGCGATTATTTTAACGCTTATTTATATAGATTAATGTCTACCAAAAGTCATCATTTTGAATTGTAACGTAGTACAAAACGTTTTAAACATTTATACTTTTTAAAACTTGTTAATTCTATGGTAAAACAAGTAAACAGTTAAGTAATGTTTTTTATAGAATCATTGTTGTTTTCGCTTTTTATGATACTACGATTTTTTTTAAACTTAATGCATTGTTGTGTTTTGTTGAATTAATTATAAATATTTTCTATTTAATTTACAATGAATTGTAACTAAATTAATTTTACCTATAGAGTCTATTACAAATTTAATGTATAAAACACTTATGTGCATTATTTATAAATTGAAATTATTGAAATACCATTGATGGGATCGTGTGGAAAATGCACGATAGTGTATAAACCGCATAAAGACGTCACAAATAACTTCCATTTCGCATCAAAAAACAACCTTTTGATCTACATTGGAAGGGTTAAAGTTAGTTAAAATTTGTCGTTCACTTAGCTTAAATAAATTAATAAGTTTTAACAAGTATAGCATTAATAGTTACAATCTTGAATTTTAAGCGCAAAAGTTTCACTTTTTGCTGTGAGAGCATAACTTAATCAGTTTACTAAACTAGTTCTTATATATGTTTACAACAATTAAATAAACAGACTTTTATCATAAAACTTTTACAAGTTTTACTTTTCATACAAAAATATTTTATCTCAGTTGAAATAATTTACGGCCAAATTGTAGCAAAATGGAATTTGGGCGGTGAAAATTTACTATTACGTCATACTAAAGAAATGACGTCATTAATCAACGGTGATAAATGGCTTCAAGTTAAAGTCGTCAGGTTTGTTTATAGCTTCCCTTGAAGTAAAAAAATATGTCTTTTAATGAGAGTAACAAAACAGCTATAACAGGGTTTCCTAAACTTTTTTTTTGCAAATTTCCCCCTTTTCAAAATTTATAAGGCATTTGCCCTCTCCAACAAGATTACCATTTAAAACACCTAAGACATTTTTTTTGATCTTCATCTGCAACTCAAGAATATCTAGTGTAAGTTTAAAAATTACTAATAAAAAACACCTAAGGCCTTTTTTTTTTGATCTTCATCTGCAACTCAAGAATATCTAGTGTAAGTTTAAAAATTACTAATAAAAAACACCTAAGGCCTTTTTTTTTTGCTCTTCATCTGCAACTCAAGAATATCTAGTGTAAGTTTAAAAATTTTTAAATCGTCCCCCCCCCCTTTGGCCCTTTACTAATCATTGCCCCCAACTTAGTTAAATCAAACCCAGGGGGCGGTATCCTGAGCTAAAAGAATAAAATAAACCACTTAGTTGAATTTCAGTATAAAGAGAGGTTTGAAATAAACTAAACTTAAAAATAAAGCAATAAAATGTACAAAACACTCAAAAGAAAGTTTAGAATTTAAGCATAAATACATTATGACGTAATTTTAAAAATCATGCAAAACGGCTTGTGCAAAAATTAACTTACTAATCGACAATAAACTGGCAAAAATTCATAAAACTTAAGCCTGATAAAAAATGCCTGCAAATCGGTACTCTGTGAACAAGGAGCTCTGTGGCGCAAAAAGGAATCAAAAACCACCAACTCACACTAACAACAACATAAGTACAAACCTCTAAGAATAAACTTAACCAACTTATTGTATTTTAGTAGAAAAGGATGTTTGAAATAAACTTAAAATATTCAAAAACTCTTTTTTTACATAATTCTTAAGAACTCATTTGAATTGGTTAACATATTTATACTATGCATAAGAAGTAAAGTAAACTTTTGTTAAAAAGAATTTGGTTAAGATTTCTTTCGTTCTTATTGATGTTTAGCAAGAAGGTTTTTGATAAACTAATTTTTAAGGTTGCTAAATTAACCAAAACTCATACTTATATTAATTTCTGTTCTGTTGTTCTCGGTTTTGAAAGTAAGTATACACAATAACTTTAGCAACATTAAAAAAAAATTTGACATTTAATAATTGTATGACACGATGCTATTGAAGGACATTTAAGTTTTAATTATCAAAAAAGTTATCAAAAACAATAGAAAATAAACAACTACTTTGGCGTTCCTCTACAGAGGTTAGCTCTACAGTCAAACAATGAACAAAAAGTTGAACTATGTTTAATGTTACGTTATTTCAATAGTTTCAATATAGTTCTTAACTTATACTCAGAAACTGAAACTTTTTCTACTTTTTTTTCTAGTATGACGTCACAATGGAACAACAAGAAGTTGTTACGTCACAGCAACGTTCACATGGGCGGTTGCTATGGGGATCAAACTGAACCCCCACCAACCGATAGACCAGCTACGTCACCACCGGTTGTCACGACGACAAGAAATGACGTCATCAGAGATAAGGGACAAGGTGCCACGAAACAGGACCTTGAGAAATTGGTAAATTTTTGTTTATTTATTAACAAGTTGTTCTGATAGATGTGAGCTTGTTGAACTTAATTTTCGGCTTAACATGAAACTCTTTCTTTTTCTAACGAGTGTGCATAAGTAGAACTAAATTACATTTCGAACACAATTTTTTCGGCTCAAAAGTTTGTACTCAAATGAAAAATTACTTTGTAAAATCGTGGGGGGAGATTATTTTTCAAGTTTCTGAAAAGGGGGCGATTTAGAAAATGAGTTTGGGAAACCCTGCTCTAACATGACTAATTGACTATATACAAGTTATCATCTGATTCCTATTAAACAGTTTATTTTTCACAGGAAACAAACAACCAATGTGGAGTTCCGAACTATTCGAAACAAAGGAGAAATGCCGCACACTTTGGGAGGAATAATAACAGCTACCTTGCGTACAACTTCAACAAACCTATATCAAGAAAGTTAGTTTTTATTGCGAGTATTAATTACACTTATAACAGCTACCTTTTCTAATATGACGTCACAGTGGAACGACAAAGAGTTGTTACGTCACAGCAACGTTCACATGGGCGGTTGCTATGGACATCAAACTGAACCCCCACCAACCGACAAACCAGCTACGTCATCACCGGTTGTCACGACGACAAGAAATGACGTCATTAGAGATAAGGGACAAGGTGCTACGAAACAGGACCTTGAGAAATTGGTGAGTTTTTATTTATTAACGAGTTGTACTGATACATGAGAGTGTGTTGGATTTAACTTTCGGATAAATATATAAAAAATCTATCTATTTTGACAGTAGGTGTACTGACTTAGTTTTAAAAACAACAGAATTAAATATTTTTTCAAACATTGTTATGTGTTGACTACTTGACTTTATAAAAGTTATCATCTGAATCTAACTGAATAAATTTTCTATCACAGGAAACAAATAACCAATGTGGAGTTCCGAACTATTCCAAACAAAGGAGAAACGCCGCTCACTTTGGGAGGAACAATAACAGCTACCTTGCGTACAACTTTGACAAACCCATATCAAGAAAGTTAGTTTACTACAACTAATAATAAGGGAACACGAAAATACGATTAGATTTTTCTTGTACTATCATGATTTTATTTACATCCTCACAGATTTACCATATCACTAAGAATACGAACGTACGCCAAGACAGGGTTGATCTTGTACTCTGGAGCGTTCAATGGAAACGATTTCTTCTCTTTGAAGATCAAAGACGGAAAACCAATTTTCAAATTTCAGACTTCAATGGGATCCGCTGAAATGGTTTCTGAAAAATCAATAGATGATGGAATGTGGCATAAGGTTTGATTTTTACATTTTCTCTATTTAAATTTAGTGTTTATTTTATTAAAAAAACCTTGTTTATCTATGTTTACGACCACTATTGCTAACAAAGTCTAAAATATACACAACATAAGGTAGAGTTTATGTGATAAGTATGAGAATTATAACTTTAAATTATTAAGAAAAAACTTATAACATATAATTTAATTACTATTCAGGGTTTTCTTATACTTTTTTAAGATACTTTTTTGCTATTTACTTTTTATGAGTCGTTTAAAAAAGTATAAATGCTTGAAAAAAAAATGCCTTGAACATTTGCTATAATAAAATAACAAAAAACTTATACAAAATTATTTTTTTTCTCTACAGATCAAAATAAGAAAAAGTAAACGGAGAGGGATGCTTCAAGTCGATAGAAGAAGAATCAGATCAGAAGCAAAAGCAGACACTAAGATGCATCTTAAAAGACTGTTGTATGTTGGAGGTGTCTCTGCGGAGTTCAAATACAAAGTTGGATCTGTTAGTTGACATTTTAAAAATTAAATTTAGTTTAGTTAGGAGTTGATTAATGCATAACTAGTAAAGAAAATATATGGGTACCGCTGTGATTAACTGTAGATGTTTAAAACTGATTTACTAGCCTGAATACAGTTATATACTTAAGTGTAATAAACAATTTTTCCAGAACAATCATACAACTGATCTTCTTGTTTTTTTTTTGCAAGATTCTCCATAGTTACTACGTGAAAAATGTGTAATCTTAAATTGAAACGCAAAAATTTCACAAACGCAAGCTAGCTTTTCAAACCTACTTAACTACTTTTTCCAAACAGATATCGAACAGTATGGATGCATGTGTAGGCAACTTGATGATTAATGAACAAAAGAAACATTTCAGGAACGCACTTCAGAACAGAGGTGTTGTACCTTGCCACAAGTATATTGAATACGGAAGTTTCTTTAGCGGCCAAGGAAGCTACATTAAACATAGTGAGTTTGTATCATACATTATGAAAAAAATAAACAATACTCTTTCTTTTTTACACTAATACATGTTTCTGTTTGTTAACGGTTAAACACACTTCAACGTAGCTGTAAAAATCAAGGAGCACTGATGTTATATATAAATATATATATATATATATATGTATTTATCGTAGATGTGTTATATAAATGTATAATACTTATATATCATATGGAGCGGGTCAGAATGACACAGCGACAAAATGACACGCTCGTCAAATAGACACGGTACGTCACTTTGGCACAGCGACAAAATGACACGGTGCGTCATCTTGGCACGGTGCGTCAGTTTGGCACGTAGGGTCACTTTGGCACGGCGACAAAATGACACGGTGCGTCACTTTGGCACAGAGGGTCACTTTGACGCGGCGACAAATTGAAACGGTGCGTCACTTTGACACAGCGACAAAATGACACGGAGCGTCACCTTGGCACGGTGCGTCACTTTGGCACGGAGGGTCACTTTGGCACGGCGACAAAATGACACGGTGCGTCACTTTGGTACGGAGGGTCATTTTGGCACAGCGACAAAACGACACGGTGCGTCACTTTGGCACGGAGGGTCACTTTAGCACAGCGACAAAATGACACGGTGCGTCACTTTGGCACGGAGGGTCACTTTAGTGCAGCGACAAAATGACACGGAGGGTCACTTTAGCACAGCGACAAAATGACACGGTGGTAAATAAGGGAGGGAACGATTTGTTGTGAAACTTCAATCTTCATTGGTATAAACAACGATCTTATTTTTCTAGGAAACTTTTCGGTTTCCTGTCTTCTAACCGGTTTTGTAGAATCAGCAACAATCACATTGATTAACTTTAAAAACAAAGACCGCAAGAATTTTTGATCGTGACTTCATAAAATAAAGTGAAACACGTAATGTTTATACCTTCTATTCTCATCGTCGTACTTATAAACAACATGCTCAATTTAAGCAGTAGCAAGGTGTTAGGTGTGCTTAAAAGCTGTGCTTAATAAACAACAACTAGTTGTTTGTATCAAACAACGTTCACAAAGATGCAAAAGCAGCAACTTTTTTAACAAAATACGACTGCCAAAATTAAAGGGAATTTATTTTTGATTTCTTTCGAATGGAAAAACTTAAACAAAGTTTAATACTAGAACTTAAAACGAGTAATAAAAATTAGAAAATGACTTGCCATTTTACGACTAGAAAGATAAAAAATCATATAAACATATTTTTTAAACTTCAGCAACAATCTGATTTAAAAAATACAATCTTCATTTTAGATCAATCATTCAGTACATCAAAACAATAAACTAGTAGATGTAAATACAGAAGAAAATTTGTTATATAAACTAAAACTCAGACGTTATCGAAAGCAACTTTTCTGCTGTTGTAATTCTAAATTCTAATGCGGTTCTTATTTTACGTTTTTATGCTTAAAAAATTAATACTTGCGCTCTTTTGGCGATTTAATAGGTTGCAATTTTGAACTAAATTACTGCATTCCCTGACGAAAGTATAATAATAAAATTCTTTTTTTTTACTTTTTCATCAGAAAGAAATTAACTCCTAATTAATAAACAATATTGTTTTAAAATTTTAGAAAAAAGTTTTTAGAAATCCCAGAAAATGTATTTATTTTTACAAAAAACTTCTTTTTTTATTCGCAAGATTAATAATAGAAAATTAAATATTAATTTCATAACAGAGTTAAGACAAATCGAGTTTTTTATAACTTTGTTATAAAACTCAAGAATATAAAGTAGAAGAAATGTTTTACAAGCAAATTAAAATCTGCTTTTACTGTATTATTATGAAATTTATTTACTGATTTTGTATTAAATATAAATGCAATTAAATCCTTATATGCAATAAAATACTATAATATCTGTCATACTCTAAGTCTAATTTTTTATATTTTAGACTAAAAAGTTTTGTAAAATTTAAAAAGACTCATAGTCTAGATATATATTTAATAGAATGGCTGCAGCTTTAATTAGAAGGCTGCAGCAGCAATGTTGTATGTATAACCTCTTCTAGTTATTATTTTTTTTTAAAGTGATAAATATATAAATGCGCATGAATGGTTGCATCAGACTCTTAATTTTCTCTCAAATGTTCATAATACTACTTTTAACTTTTTCATAAATTTAGGCTCCAGGTCCGTTAATTTTAATTATTTGCTTTTAGACAAGTTTATTATATATTTTCAATACAGAGTTTTAAGTAAACACCCTAACTTATTATCTTTTGTTGAATATAAATATACATACATATTTAATATAAATGGCTAGTTACTACAAAAGCAGCTTAACTCTGTATTTTTAAAAACTAGAGTTAAAACACGCATGACTTATTCTTACTACGAAATAACTCTGTATTAAATTATTTCTTAGCTATATTTTATAACAATTCCTGATAATAATTAATTAAACTTTTAACAAAAAATACTAAATTTTATTCATTACATAAATATGAAAAATCGTGAAACGTAAAAAATAAAACTTAAGAATATTTTTTTTTTATACTATGACTTAAATTTAAAAGCAATGTATCATATATAGTTTCAAATGTATCAAGCTACTATAGTTTGGAAAAAATATAATAAATCTGTTGTTTAACTGATTACTATCAAAATTTTACAATTAAAAGTTATATTACTGAAGAAGTTTAGTTTTGCTTGTAAGTTTGTTAATCCATGCAAACTTATGCAATCCATGTTAGTGACGCACCGTGTCATTTAGTCGCTGTGCCAAAGTGACGCACCGTGCCTAGGTGACGCACCGTGTCATTTCGTCGCTGTGCTAAAGTGACCCTCCGTGCCAAAGTGACGCACCGTGTCGTTTTGTCGCTGTGCTAAAGTGACGCACCGTGTCATTTTGTCGCTGTGCCAAAATGACGCACCGTGCCTAAGTGACGCACCATGTCATTTTGTCGCTGTGCCAAAGTGACGCATCGTGTCACTTTGTCGCTGTGCCATTCTGACGCACCGTGTCATTTAGTCCCCGTGCCAAAGTGACCCTCCGTGCCAAAGTGACGCACCGTGCCAAGGTGACGCACCGTGTCATTTTGTCGCTGTGCCAAAGTGACGCACCGTGTCATTTTGTCGCCGTGCAAAAGTGTCCCTCCGTGTCGAAGTGACGCACCGTGCCAAAGTGATGCACCGTGTCATTTTGTCGCTGTGTCATTCTGACACCCACCCTATATCTTATCATGAGAATATTAAGAAGGAAAGTTTGTTGAGTAGACAGAGAAGCCATATTAAACATAACTAATATTATTAAACTTTTTCATTTACTAAACATTTTAAGTAACATCATTCTTAATTTATGATAAGCGTAATGAGTCGTTCATAACTTCTTTATATTTATTTTAAGTATATTCTTGTTGTTTTTTTTTTATCTTTATACGAATAAAAACTGAATTATGTAAGTTTATATAAACTAAATGTAATATACTAAAAAATGTAACAAAATGTGCTAATTAATAACAATTTTTAGGAAATTCATTTCGAGTAGGTACAACAACCGAAATAAGAATGCAAATCAAAACTTTTTATCCGAACTCAATTCTGTTGAGTGTCAGTGATCCTAGAAAAGATCTTTTGTCATTGGAGATGATTGAAGGAAAAGTTAGTTTTTGTTAAAATTATACTGTTCTTTTAAACTTAAAATCGAAACTTAAATTCATATTTAATTTGAATTCAACATTTATTCACTTATTCTTAACTAACTTGTTGTTAAACACATCAAAACATATAAAGTAGTAAACAATGTAGAAGTTAGTAACTAATTCATTTCAAAATATCTCATATAGGTAGTCTTCCAGAACGTTTAGTTATTATTCTTTTTTAAACAGCTTGTTTTCCAAGCGAACAACGGCGGAGGAATATTTTCAGTGACGTCATCGCCTTCTATAACGTCACTGTGCGACGGAAAGTGGCACCTAGTGGTCGTTCAAAAACACCTGAAATCATTAAGCATGCGAATTGACGATTATGACGTCATAACCGCCAATTCTCCTCACACGCAAACTTCAGCAGACACCCAGGGAAGACCTCTTTACATCGGGGGAATACCATGTTTGTTCAAACATATATATATAAATATATATATTTTTTTAATATGATTTGTAAGTTATAAAATCTAACGTTAGCATTTACTGTTTCTTTCTTTGGTGTATTCTTTGTTTGATACAAAATATTTAAATGGTATAACCGAGTTAAGTAATTTTATATTTATTCTATCAGAAATAAAACTTAAACCAGTTTATAAGTTTTTTCGTTTTTCTATTATTGTGTACAAAAAATGTTAAATTAAAAATTGTAAATTTTCAGTGTCTGTAGCGAAACCACCCCACTTGAAAACAACAAACAATTTCATTGGGTGCATGCGAATGATTGTGGTAAAAGGTGAAAAAATAGAAATAGAAGATGCTGTTGAAGTTAAAGGAATCATACCTAACTCGTGTCCCTCTAATGCAAACAATGTGTGAAGTGGTTCATAAAATAGGTTGGTTTTCGTTAGCGTACATACTTGAGCTAGAATGTTACAAATACACTACGGTATTTGTTTGAACTTTATAAAGGTTTTGTAAACACTTTAGGATTGTACTTAATTATTCACTCTTAACAACCCGTAAAGTAGTTAGGTAACAGTTTGTATATATATATATATATATATATATATATATAATTTATTCAAATGGCGATTTTAAAAATTCTGGAACATATGTTTCACAAAGCTTTAATTTTTCATAAAGCTCTGATCATCAGCCAGTTAAATTCAAAATACAAAGCACTGTACTAAACAAAGATACAAAAGTTATGCAAAAAAACAAAAAACAGTATGACGTAATATTGTACATTACAAATATTCAGTACATATTACGTCATACTGTTTTTTGTTTTTAACAGAGTAAGTTATACTTTGTATGATTATATCGGTGTAAATTTTAGATAGACTCGACTGTATACTTATTAATAGATGATAGCTTTTTAAATGTAACACGTTCTAGGCAAACAAACAAAGCAATGAAAATTGCGAGAAATAATTTGAAGCACCAGCAAATTTGGCGGGAAAATCTTCACGGTTCGATCGTTTTTTCGCGGGAAATTCAGCATAACGAAATTGACGCTACCTCTTTGAAAGTTTCGACGAAAAATTTGTACATAATCTGTAAAATTAATAATAAAAGTAATTTATTTAGATCTGTGACTGTCGATATAACACACACAATAGTTTTGTGTTAATCTACTGTATATTATTGTAGATAGATATTTTCTTTAGCCAACATTTTTTGTACTATTTTTCAATACTTTTTCAGCATATTTCATATAATTATTGTATACTCGTTTTATACGCTTTTCTTTTTTTTTTTCTTCTTTTCTTTTTTTTTTTTTTTTATTTTTAACTTAGCTAAATTTTGTTTGATCGAGTTTAGAATATTTTAGCGTGTTTTTGTTGAGTGCTTTATCATTTTTATGTTTTTTTGATTCCAATTTTTTGTTTTTGTTTTTTTTTTTGTTTTATTTATTAATTTTCATCATTCAGCAATTAGATTTTATGGTTCGTACTGTTTTAATTAAACTTTGTAATAATAAAAAAGGTGTGTCTTTTTAATTAGTGGTATTAAATAACTACAAATTTGTTTCTTTAAAGAGACAAAGCAAATATATAAAAGTATGTTTTAAAATTTATGCTTTAACTTTGTACAACTAGAACGAAAATGTTTATGCCCTATGTTCACTAATAGCTAACACTGAAAATTTATAAGTTTAAAAATTTAAAATGAAAAAAACTAAATCAAACATTATGATATTCATTCCTCCAATTTTCATATTGAAAACAATAGTTTAGCTAACAAAGTTAAGTTGTACATATCAAAACATTGAGAAGTAGTTTATAACTTATACTTGACGCAAAGTACTTGTAATTTTACCTTTTAGAAAATAACTGTAAATCTATAAGATTTTTTGCTTCATTTAAATTTAATTATCGCAGGTTTTAGTTGATAATATCAACATTTTACAACTTATTGAAAAAGCTTTAAAAAATGTGTTATTTTGCAATATAACATACTGAGTAAATATACCTGTGTTTAACAAAAAGAAGACTAACATAACACGACAAAAGAAGATGTATAGATTTATGCGTTTATTACTATCATTTTTAAAATGTAATATTTATTATGTAATGTTAATCTTTATAAAGAGATCGAATGACCTCAAACATTTTACTGATATATCTTAATTTCGATTGGTTGCAACAGCTGTTTTAAGAGAAGGTAAAACTAATAAAATTAGTAAAGGTAAAACTACGTAAAATTAAAAAACTGTTTGTGTTTTATAATTCCAATTTTACAGAAGTTAAAATTTGATAATTATAATTAAAACCTTTTGTGCATACAAATGTTACACTTTTTTATAAAACATTGTAAACAAGTATGTTACCTGGTAAAAACGATTTCTTAGCTAAATTTCCCATTTTAGGTTGTTTTTCAAAACAAACAACAATATAAATCTAGACTGTATTGAAAGACCCAGTTGCTATACTTTTATTACGAATCAGTAGGTATTCACTAAAAGTTTATGTTATCAATATCACTTAACTTTAGAAATTAACAATTTTTAGTTCATGCAGTTTTTAGAGTAGTTCTAAGTTTGTTTTTAAAACAACTTTAAACGTGCTACAAAAAATATTTAGTTAAGATTGAATTGAGAAATGCATTCACACTTAACTAATTTATAAATTATCTAATTGAAAATTTATATAAAAGTTCAAAGCCTAAAGATTTTTGAAAATAAAACAATATGAACATTTGTTATTTTGTTGATGAGCTTTTTACTCAAAAACTAATATAAAGTTTAACTGAAATTTGACATAATAAGTTAATTTTAGAAATATCTAATATTTTGTTTAGATTTTTTAAGTTGTTTATGTAAACATATAGAACAAAAAAGTTGGTATGTTTTTTAACATTGTAATACTTTTGATTTTCCTTAATTTTCCTTAATTTAATGATAATAAAAATTAATATCATATGTCTTTTAAACTTTAAATTTTAACTATCTTGCTGATGGTTGTTTTTATAAAAGTATTGTTAAGATTTTTAAACTAATATTGTTTCTACATTAGTTAGTTAATACATGTTGTACAATAATTTGTTAAAGTCTTAGTTTGATTAAATTTTGAAAAGCGTTGAAGTTGTGAAAACTTTTTAATCATATTATCTATTTGGTGTCCTGACTAGTTTTAAAGCCGAATTTTTGCAAATAAGTTTTAATAAAACTGATAATTTACGAAACTATTTCCACGATAGACTTTTTTTAGTACAATTGCCTTATTGACTAGAAAGATTGCCTGTCCACACTACAGGACACCAAATATATTATATACAAAAAACAAGCAATGCCCATAAAAAAATCAAAACTAAACAATACAAATTTTATCAGCTGCCTTCTAAAAGTGATTAATATGTCTTTTAATAACTAAGTAAAGAGCTTCTAAGTACTAAATCGGCTACATGATAGTTCAAATTCGGACAACTCAAATTCTCAAAAAAAAAAAAAAATTAAAGACTTTATCTCAAAAAGTAATACAAGTTTAAAAAATATGAAAAATCCACATTTAGATCTTATTGTAATCTACAAACCACTTTTTTTTTGCAAAATCCTAAACATTTTTCAAGATATTTTCAAATTACTAAAAGTAATTATGTTTTTTATTTTATTTTAGCCATATCTCAAAAAATATTTAACGTTTTGCTAAAAAAAAAACTTGTAGATATTAATATGACTACATATGTATAATTATATTTGACAAATATACACTATTTTTTTACTTTTGGCCCTTACAATTTTTTTTTTAATATTTGAATTGTCGGAGTTTGAATTGTCCGAATTCGAATAGTCGTGCACTCTACTAAATCTAACTGTTAAAGTACAAAAATATTTGTTGCCAAAAAAAGACTTGATTTTAGTTTTGCTTTTAGGATAAACTTGAGATTTTTTTTGATATTAGTTTAATGAAAAAAAAAGGTTTTAAACAACAAAAGTTGTGCAATGTTATAGTGCTTACTCTAAAAAAAATTATAACTTAAAGTTAAATATTTATAATTTAATTCAAATAAAGATAACAGTTTGTAAATCAAAACTTGTCGAAAAGAAACCAAATAACAAGAAACACAAAAATTAAAAAACTACATTTTTGTTTTGTTTATTTTTGTTTTATGTAAACTAATCAGAATGAAACACTAAGATTGAACTTAATGTAATTTAGCAAAAAACATATTTTTTCAAATACTTTTGTTTGTTGATTAGTTTTTAATCAAAAGTTTCCTTTATTAGTATAAAACTTTACAAAAGCATCTGTTCAACAAAAACACTGACTGTTAAAGATATACAATGTTAGTTTTTCAGTAGTTTTGAGTAAAATTGTTTAGTCAAATATAATGCATTTGTTTAGAACATTTTATGAGCTTTAGTGTAGAAACCAGTTGTGTTTGCAACAACTTTAAAAATGATGATATTGATACTTTTATAAAAGTTTTCCAAAACTGCACTACGATTACCAGGCATTGTATATTTAACTCGGCAGTTAAATAAATTTCAACAGAATTATGCACATGACGTCACTATTCATTTTACGCTGCAATTATTTTGTTCAAATTATTTTATCTGTGCCTTCAACGCTGCAGTCTTATCACTAAACTTTGTGAACTCATAGTTCCTTGTAACTATTTTAATAATTATCTTTAACGACTAATGCTTCTTTTTCTTTTTTTTTTTCAATTTTTATTTTTTTTTTCTCGTTTACCTTAATTGCCTGGTTTCGATGATACTTTGCAAGATATCTATATCACATTTTAATGTATCACATTCAACTTCCTGTTACGATTTTATTGGATATTTGGCGAAATTTTATATTTTAATTTAATTAAGACATTAAAATGTATCCGTTGTGTACACCAGGTTTTTTCGTACACCAGGTCATTGGACCAAACTTATTGGCGCTTTTTTGTCGTTCAATAAACATTATATGATATAAGTTGTTTAAATTCAAACAACCATAGAAATTTTTCATAAGTAGGATTTAACTTAGATGCATTATTTAGCAAAAAATACTTAGTTTTTTATACAGATGTGGAGATGTGGCTTAAACTATAAAGTTTTTATTTTAAACTTTTTTTTGGTGATTTGATACTTGTTTGTGTGATTTATCTCATTTAAATTCATTGTGTAATTGTAATTTCTAAGTTGTTGGACTGGTCTTTGTGGCCTAATTTAGTTTTACGTATTTAACTTTAACATTTATCAATAATTTTCTTAAATTTAATTTTGCTACAAGTCTCACTA
Source organism: Thalia democratica (assembly GCF_965202585.1). NCBI lineage: Eukaryota > Metazoa > Chordata > Thaliacea > Salpida > Salpidae > Thalia > Thalia democratica. Next base: position 114,263,934 of record NC_139165.1, on the reverse strand, counting down.
AACTTAGTTATAATAAAAAGAATTAGTTTAGTAGTTAATGCTTTTTTTTTTAGTTTTTATTTGCATAACTTTGTATACTTTCAGATTTTGTTTTTAACTTCATACGAGAAAAAGTTTAAAGGTTTTCCAAGCTTTTTTTTTTTCAAATTACCTCCTTAGAAGAAACTAAAAAGCATTTTGCCCCCTCCAACATGACTACCATTTAAAACACCTAAGACATTTTTTTTGTTCTTTATCTGCAACTCAAGAATATCTAGTGTAAGTTTCAAAATTACTAATAAAAAACACCTAAGGCTTTTTTTTTTGCTCTTCATCTGCAACTCAAGAATATCTAGTGTAAGTTTTTTTTTTTTGCTCTTCATCTGCAACTCAAGAATATCTAGTGTAAGTTTGATATTTGCTTTTCATCTGCAACTCAAGAATATCTAGTGTAAGTTTTTTTTTGCTTTTCATCTGCAACTCAAGAATATCTAGTGTAAGTTTTTTTTTTTTTGCTCTTCATCTGCAACTCAAGAATATCTAGTGTAAGTTTTTTTTTTGCTTTTCATCTGCAACTCAAGAATATCTAGTGTAATTTTTTTTTTTTTGCTCTTCATCTGCAACTCAAGAATATCTAGTGTAAGTTTGATTTTTGCTTTTCATCTGCAACTCAAGAATATCTGGTGTAAGTTTTTTTTTTGCTTTTCATCTGCAACTCAAGAATATCTAGTGTAAGTTTTTTTTTTTTGCTCTTCATCTGCAACTCAAGAATATCTAGTGTAAGTTTTTTTTTTTGCTTTTCATCTGCAACTCAAGAATATCTAGTGTAAGTTTTTTTTTTTTTTGCTCTTCATCTGCAACTCAAGAATATCTAGTGTAAGTTTTTTTTTTTTTTTTGCTCTTCATCTGCAACTCAAGAATATCTAGTGTAAGTTTTTTTTTTTTTTTGCTCTTCATCTGCAACTCAAGAATACCTAGTGTAAGTTTTGAAATTTTAAAATCACCCCCTCCCTTTGCCCCTTTACTAATTATTGACCACAACTTAATAAAATTACCCCCAGGGGGTCGGTACCGCCCACTTCGGGAAACCCTGGTATAGACGCTTGTTTTACAATTTATTAAAATATTTATTTTCAAATAAAAACTTAAGAAAATATTAGTTTGGAATACATTATTGCTTTTAGCGAAGAATGTAATTGAGATTCTAAATTTTTAGTTGGTTTTAAAAATTTATTGAGTAACAACACTTCTTTGAACTTTATTAAAAAACTATCCAGCTAATACGAAAAACCAAAAACTTTTCAAAACTCTTAAAAGTATTCCACAATATTATGTGATACTTTAAATATTTTAATATTTAAAACGAATTTTTTTTTTAGTAAAAAGTGCAAATGTAAATAAAAACAAAATTTTATTTTGATTAGATAAAATAATGTCGTTTTAAGCTGTTATAAGAATTTTGAAATCGTTGATTGAGCAGTTTAGAAATAGACTGAATAGGCAACATAAAACCAAGAAAGAAGAGTATTTATACATTTAATAACAAACAATGTTTCGTCATTTACAAAATAACTTTTATTCAAACAAAATATGATCTAAACTATTCTAGTTAAATTTAAATTTATTTTAATTGGCCCAAGATTTTTATTGCAATTGATTCGATAAAATATATTTTGTAGTTTTGTATTTGTATCAAGAAGTTTTTTTAAGTAATTGTTTGAATAAGATTTTTTGTTTAAAAAGACTAATCTGCTATAAAACTACTAAAATACTAAACAAACCTAAAGAAAATTTGTAAGCTTAATCTAATATACTTTTAATGATTTTTTATTAATTCATGTTAAATATATACTGAAACTAAAGTTAATTTATTCCTTAATATTTGAAAATATTTTTTTTAAACTAATACTTTCATTTCACATAGTATAGCTGTATAAACGTAACAAAATCAATTTATTTAACATAATGAAGTTTCTAAAAACTTTTTTTTTCTACATTAAGCAAATTTTGACTAAGTCATCTTTGCGTTTTGAAAAAATATTGAGTATTATAAACTTTTTTTTTAGTCAGTAAATTGATATTAGTCAAATTATGAGTTTTTATAAACTTTGAAAATTAAATTTTACACGATTTGTTGAAATAAAATAAATGTTGCGTGAATGTAATACTTTTATATGATCAAAGTTGAATAATAAATAATCATTAAGATCTTTATTTTCCAGTTATATTGCGGAACATATTTTGCTAAATGAAATTAACTATGTTTTATTATTTCTTGAAACTTTTATCAACTTTTCTAAATTTTTTTAGTACTATAAAAGCCACAGTTACCTACATAAGTAATAAAATGGAAATTAAATCATTGATTATGTGTTTAGTATTTTTCGATGGTAAATTATACCCCAAGTTAATAATCAAACAAATAAAATATGCTATGTGCTTTAAAATATTTACTTTTGTATTGTGTTGCGTTTTTATACGAAAGTTTATCACCCACAGTTAAAATGTTTTTAACAAAGTATTTCAGTGTTTTTTTTTTTGAAAAAACAGTTTTATGTTTAAAATGAGTTTTAGAGTCAGTTTTTATTTTACTTTTTATTATGTTTTAGATGAAAATTTTTTTCTTATAAAGTATAAACTTTACAGTTTTATTTAGACTTATCGTAATGTTGTATCAAAGTTACTTGTTTGATAAATACTTTGAAATTTTTAAAACTGAAAAAAGTTAAATAATCAATGATACCGTTTTTATTAAATTTTTGTTAGAACTATTGAAACTTTAGCTAATTATTATTTTTGACAATAATCAAACTGATAAAAACTTTAATTGATGAAAGTATTAAGCGTAACTTGAAAAGAATCAAGTATTTTTTTTAAATTTTCTATAAATGTTTCTCATTAGCCTTATACAACTTTTTTTAACAAGTTGTGTTAGATTAATAAAATTTATAAACGTATACTGATATGATTTAGTAGCTAGACTACTAGTCACGTTTAAAATTATGTTGTAAAATAAATTTTAGATTTTAATTAATATAAGTTTATAATTGCAGGTCTTAAATGAACGGTTAAAAGGTTTAATACTATTAAGTTTTATGCTTGTTTATGTCTTACAAATAACAAAATCACTTATTAACAGCTTTTATTATTTATATCTAAGGTTATATAACGGCAATTTTTTTCTTTGTCTATAGTTATCTTATTAAATTAACTTTAAGAATATATTACTTAAATATATTAACTTAAAATCAAGCATAGTGTTTTTTTTTTGTACAAAAACAAAACGTTTTTTTTTCAATTTTTGTTCGTAAACTTTAGATTTTACAGCTAAAATCTAAAACTAGTTCACTACCAATTTCTCCTTTATGATGTATTAACACAAAACTTTATGACGTAACAATCACGCTTATGTGATGTCACATAAATAAAACAAACAAGATCTAAGGTGTCTTATTATTTTCACACTCGTTGTGGTAACATTTTTTTTTAGTTTCGTTTCTTTGTATAATTGAAGTATTTTTTATTGTTTATTTTTATTGTAAAAAAATATACTCAGTTAGTGATAAATAGTTTTTTTAGTTTAATCTGCTATGTTTGTTTATAAAAAAACAATTTGTATTTATAGTAACAATTAAGTTTAATGCTATACAGTTAGTGTTTTGCTAAAAAGAGTTTTCCAGGATTTTAATTAAAACAATTGTATCCTAGAAAAGTTATAAAAGGTTTATTACGCTAGTTTTCTACTCTAAGATAAGTAAATGTTCTTATCAAATGTATTTTCAGTGAGCTAATTGGTTAGTTGTACGCTTAAAAGTTGTTTTAAACACCAACATTTTGTTCTGCTACTTTTTATTTAAGTCTGTTTTCTACGTTTTTCAAAATAAAAGTCTGTATTATTTTTTAATTATTACGTTATCTTTTAACTAACTAGTTGTTGAAATTAATAGGAAAAAGTTGTATGTTTTACATTACTTCGTTTTAGTTATCAACTTAGCTTGTTTTACCCTTTACCTTTTTTTAAGCCATAAAGTGAATATTATGAAGTAAAACTTATTTTACTTGTGTATCTATAAGATATTAAACATACAACAGTATTTATTTTTTTTAATTATGTAACTTTGTTAATTTGTTTCATGACCGTTGTTTTATTCATTCTAGTTCTTCTTTTTTCTTTGATTTTTAGAACTCGTTTTTTACAGAAAACATTTGTATATTCATCTAATACTCGATGCTTTTGTTATAATAGTAAGTTAAAATAACAACTTAAACTTCCAAGTACGAAAATCACCAAACAAAGTATGTTGAACAAAGAAAAAAATTATAGTGTATTAAGTATTTTTTTGAACTTTAAAAAACTTGATTCAAAAGAAAAAAAATAATATGATAACTATCAACAAGATTTTTATACAGTTTAAAGTTAAATAAAATAGACTGCGGAATAAAATAAGTTATGACTGATGACAAAAAGTAAGTTTTAATATTAACATAAGATTATGGTATTGTAATTTACTTTAAGTTGAACAACAAAATGTTCTAATCTTGTATACATATATGGGAAAACGGTAGGTTTCATTTCTGCAGATTACTAAAAACAATACAGTGATTTTATACTATCCTATAAGGTATTATCAAATGTTACAAAAATTTTATTTAAAGAGAAATTTAGTATTAAAAATTACTCTTATTTATAAAACTAGTAAGTATTCTGTTTTTTGTAAACAAACTAATGTTATACAAAAGAGTGTATCAATGTTTAAAATTTTATAAGTATTATATAAATAAGTCTAATAAAAAGTTTTAGAATCATTATGTAACAAAATTAAGTAAATTAGTATGCATTTTTAAGTATATGAATCAGTTTTTTTTTGTATCAATTAATCTAAATTATTCAAATTTATTCAAATTACCTTCAAAAAACTAATTAAAATATAATTTTTACTTTACATAGCCTTATTTATTAGTATTTATTTTATTTGTATATTCTTTTGTATAGACTTTTCTGTTCTTAGTTTTAAAACGTTTATTTACTAATTTCTCATTACCTTTCTGCATAAGATGTTATTAAATTTTTACTTTACTTAGATTTACAAAAAAAAATATACTAATGTTACAACATTTTATTTTAATAAAGTCATAAACTACTAGCTCAAAAACTGTTTGTTTTTAAATCACTTCACTCTAAGTAGCAGCCTAAAAATATGTACACAAAATTTAAATTTGTTTACTCAGTAGTGTTTATGAGGTAGCAATCTTAATACATGTTAACATTAACACTTATATTAAAAAACAGAGGTCCCGACACAGTTGTTTATGCTGACACAGTAAATTACCAGTCAGTTCTCAATGAGAGCAATAACGTGAAAGAAATTTCATTTACCAACGACAACGGTTCGCTTATTTTTAGTTTTATTAATTTTATTAAAATATTATTTCTAGTAACTAAAATTTCAATGATAATATTAAGTAAGATTTAAAAACTAGTTAGTAACTAAACGTTAAACTATGATAATGAATTTAGTGTAAAATCTAATAAAAAAAAACAACAAAGTCTAAATTTTGCATGTATTTTATGGCTAACAAATTAGTATAAGAACTTTCGGTCAACAACAAGATTAAGTCGTTGCTGAGCTTCCCTTGAGTCCACACTTGTGTTTTGTAAAATATAGATTATCACTGTTATTTAGGATATCTTAAATATCCTGACATAAAAATACAGGTTACAAGAGATGTAAACCAAAATAACTATACTATAATTAAGTCTATAAAAGTTTAAATCAAAGGAATATTTGTGCTATTATATGTATGAATTTTTTTTGATTTAACTAAGCAAAAATTTAAATTGATGGTGTTCACCAGACGTTGTTGTATTAATTTTAAAGACAAACGTTAAAGAGTTTATTTATCGCTTTCTACAAAAGGAGATTCATACACATTACTCAATATATTCATGTATTTAACCCAGTTTGTATTATTAGAAACAATAGGACTACCAAACAAAACTCATTAAATTTTATTCACCTTTTAAGTCATAATTTTGTTCTACGTATTTTACAATGTTTTATTAGTATTTTCTTATCAATGTCGTTAATTTTGTTTAGTATATACATTAAAATTTGGAGTTAGAGCTGCAATATTATCATACTATAAGTATCTATTGAACCACAACAGAATACAATATGTTATGAGTACAATGTATAAAAATTAGAATTGTTTTTGAGTACCACTTTTTACCAAAAAAAAAATTAAAGTTGTAATATAAAATACTTACTTGCGTTACAATGTTTTAGGAAAACTGGTTGTTAAATAGAATGAAAGGGTCAAATCAGAAGTTAGCAAACTGGTTCAAGACGTTGTGAACGAATGCGATATTAAAATAAGCAAACTAAAGATAGAACTCGAAATGGCTGATCAGTCATTAAAAGAAACGGAATTATTTTACCAGAAAGATGAAGCTATGAAAAAGCATTTTCAAGATAAAATCGCGTCTATTAAAAGTAAGAAAGACAAACTTAAAGAACAGATTTTTGAAAACAAAGCTAGAATCACACAGATGAACAATTTTAGTGATGAAGTATTAAGAATATTGAAACAATTAGATGATGATGTTAAAAAATATTTCCAAGAAGTTGCAGTCATCAGAGAAGAAATAACCAAAGAAAAAATAGAACTGTTAAAAGAGATTGCAAATAAAGATAAAGATTTAGCAAAACAGAAGGAAAAACTATCGATAAAAGAAAAAGAGAATGAAAGCTTAAAGACTCAGTTAAATGTAAAAGACAAGCATTCAGCCCAGGTTGAAAAAGAGAAAGTGGAGTTACTTATCCTAGTAGAATCATTAAAGAAAAATCAAAAACCGTCGAAAGATAGTAAAGAAAAACGTTTAATTAACTCAAATAAAGATGAGGTACTTTCAGATAGGCCTACTAAACTTGAGAACTCTAATAAATCTTCTAAATTAATTGTTGATCAACAAACTAAAAACACTTCAGAAAATGAATCAGAGGTTACAACTTTAAAACTAAGTACAAAAGAAAATAAGAAAAACTTTGTAAATACAAGCGAATCAGGTTGGCTATTAAGCAACTTTAAATGATCAAGTTAAGTAAGAACTTCTATATCATTATTTTACTTAGAACTAGATTTATGAACAGTGTATGAAACCTATAAAATTTGACTCTAGACTTTTTAGTTTGGTTTTTTTTACATATAACCAATTATCACAAAACCACATTGTGCGCAGTTTAAGCAGATTTAAAATATTTTTTGAGAAACTTTTCGATTTTTCAAAATGATAAAAAAGTATAGAAATGTTTAAAAATGCTTCCATAAAACATTCTTCAAATTGTACTGAAACACGTAGAATATGTTTTTGTGATAATTGCTACATGTAAAAGGTTTTCAATCAAATGACGTAAAATTTTAAGATAAAGTTCTTATTCTTAATATCAACTTAAAAAAAGTGAACTGTACAGTTAAAAATTTTCTCAAAAACAAAATATGTTGATAGATGAGAAACACAAGTTTGTTGAAGAAAAGTCTAAAGTCCCGAAAGACATTCAACCAGAAATCTCAGATGATAATTTGACGAAGAAGTTTAATTCACTGATTGATGATGTTGAAAAACCAAACATAGGTTGATTTTTAGGATTTCTAGTTATAAATAGTTTCATTTCAAACGTTTTGAATAGACTGTAGCTTTAGCTTTGAAAAAACTTAAAGTTATTTCAACAATAAAAAAAACTAAGTTATGATTAATTGTTTTCGTTTAGTGCAGTACAATTTTTTTTTCTTTTTGTTACCTGTAAGTATTACCGATTTAGAAAAACCGTTTGAAGTAGAAAACAGCTTCAACTTCAAAAACTTCAAAAAAATGTTTCAAGATTTAACAGACAAAGGTATTATATAAACTATAAAGTAAATAATGTATTTATTCAAAAACTGGAGTTTTTATAATACAACTGTTTTAAAGCATAATGTAATTAAAATCGTAGTTTAAAAATAAACATAAGTTTTAGTATTACTGTAATGTTTTACTTTGTTTATAAGCTATTAGTTTTCTATATTTGTTTACATTATTAATAGTAGTACTAATGATAAAAGTTTCAAAATGTTTGAAAAGTTTTAATACTTAATAACATCACAACTCTTTCTCAAAAACAAAATGTTTTCATAGATGAGAAACGAAATCTTGTTGAAGAAAAGTCTAAAATTATAGAAGACATTCCCACAGAAATCTCAGATGATAGTTCTACAGAGACGTTTTGTATACCGGTTGATAACTCAGCAAAAAAATCTAACATAAACGTTGTTAAAGAAAGTTCAAAAGTCTCGAAAGACATTCAACCAGAAATCTCAGATGATAATTTGAAGAAGAAGTTTAATTCACTAATTGATTATGTTGAAAAACCAAACATAGGTTGATTTTTAAGATTTCTAGTTATTAATAGTTTCATTTTAAACGTTTTGAATAGATTGTAGCTTTAGCTTTGAAAGAACTTAAAGTTATTTCAACAATTAAGAAATCTAACATAAACGTTGTTGAAGAAAATTCAAAAGTCTCGAAAGACATTCAACCAGAAATCTCAGATGATAATTTAAGGAAGAAGTTTAATTCACTGATTGATGATGTTGAAAAATCTAATATAGATGGAAAAGAAAATATAGGTTTATGTTAGTTATATAAATAGTTCCAAGTAAGAATTAAAGACTAGATTTGAAGCTAAATATTATTTTACCGGTTTCTCTACAACTAGTTCACAAAAAAAATTAATAGTTTCAAACAAAAATATTTTTAGACAATTGGCTTATATTTTAATTTATCTAAGAATACTTAGGGACGTTCAAAATAGATACAAAACTATTTATTCATATTTGCAAAGTACGACATGTTTAGTATAATAACTCATATTATCAAATATATTTATTTAGAACAATTTATGTTCTTTTAATCGGAAAACTCAAAAAAATTTAAAACAAAAACACATTTTTCTTTTTTTATGTTTTATTGACTAACTAGAGAAAATAAAAGTCTATGGCCCTAAAATTTAAGTTCTGATTTTCAGATTACTTAACGAAAAGGTTTGCTATATTTATCTTTTTACTTTATTTTTTTTAAGTTTTTTAGTTTCATCTTAATTACTTTTTCTTAATAATTTAAAGTTTAATACTAAATTAAGCAGAGCTTATTAACCTATTTGATGTTCCCATAGTAAACTATTGCAAAACAATTTTTTTATCTTAAAAACTTTAAAGGTACAAAATACTATTTAATAAAATATTTCGTTCTGAATGTTTAATAACGTGCTTTAAACCGCTGGCTTTTTATAAACTTTATCTGTGTTGAAACTCACAAAAAAAAGCATCATTTATAAAATATGTTTTAACTATAATAAATCTCTATATACAACTGTATATCGTGAAAACCACTGTTTTAGCAAATAAAAATAATTTTAGAGAAAACAGCAACAGTTTAATCAACTAAGTTTTATAGCACGCTTTAACAACTGTAATGGTTAGAATTTTAATAATCTTTCGTAAATTAAAATTTATATTAAAATATTCACTAAACATTAAAATCATACACAAGATTAAGATTAATTCACTAATTGAATGAAGACTAACAAAGCTAAATAATTACTATATAGTATTAAAACGTGCCTTTGTAAATGAAGGTTACTATCAAAAAACAATAGAAAGTTTTAAAAGTGTATAAAATTATTAAAAATGTAAAAAGACAAGTAACTCACGGGTAACGTTGAAAACTCTCTACAAAGATTATTATACTTCACAAAATTTTTAGTATAAAATAAACAATAAAGTTACATTTTAAGTTGCAGAAATACTTTTACTCGGAAGAGGAAGAAATTTTTGGTCCTTTTCAATACTGAAAGGGCAATGGACACGATTACAAAATTTACCCAAAAGTAGACGTTATTACGGTTCAGTAAGGATGAAAGATAGTTTGTATATTGTAGGGGGCAATTACAGTAGTAGTATTGACAGATTTGATATTAAAACAAGAACTTTCAATACTGTTAACTCGTTAAAGTTAGTCTGTGGTGACTTCGGAATTTGTAAGTACGATGAAAATAATTTCATGTTTGCAGGAGGTCGTGATATGAATTTGTGTTAAAAGACACGTATTGTTACAATGTGACTACAAACTCGTTAAAACAAGTCGGCAGTTTAAATATTAAAAGATTTGGTCATGTTCTAATTAGAAGTGAAGATGGCGGAATATTCGCGTTAGGAGGTTTCAACGAACGAAGCGAAGTATTAAATACAATCGAAAAGTTTGACAAAACATCACAAACTTGGACAGCACTAACTACCAAGTTGATTGTTGGAAGATTTCAACCTCAGGCTGTTGCATACAAAAGTTTTATATTTATATTCGGCGGTATTTATCAAAATGGTGAGATGACAAGATGTATTGAGAAGTTCAACACAAGAACAGGTGAAATAAAAGTCATTCAGGCAGACTTTTGGGTGGCGAGATGTAATTTCGCAATTGCAAGATACGGCCATTTGGCTTACATAATAGGAGGTGAAGTTGAAAGTTTCAAAAAATATTTTCGACATGAGTCCACAACATCAGTGGAAGTTTTTAATCTAGATCTTGAGACGGTTGAAGAAGGTAAACATCTTCCGATTGAAGGATGTGGTTTTACAGCTCATGTCGTTTAAAAAAACTTCTGGTTTTTATTCTGAACTTGTATGTTGTGTAAGAAAGCTTACTTACAATAAGTTTTGTAAAAATTTTTTAATATAATTGTCTAATTTTTTAAATATAACTAGTTTGAACTATCTTTCAACCATACATTTCAAGGTTGCTTCAGCAAACAAACGTATATTGTAAAATAACTTTTTGACCATGAAGTGTACATGAGGCCTGGTACAACCATTTATTCACAGATAAGCGCATTCACTTTTACACCCTGACTCTCTTTTAAAGACTTATTTAAAGACATGTCAGTGTTAGCAATCATGTCATGACGCTTGAAATACTTTGAGACTAGTGGTTCTTTTTTTTAATCTTCAGTTTTCATAATGTGGTGTGCTGTACTTTAGGCTGATTTAACTAGTTCTAAAAAAAGATTTGAAAAACTTATACGAACTAAACAAATTGAAAACCAATGGATTTTCAATGCGGTTGTCAATTTCTGAATGCAAAAGTTTTTGCTTTTTATTAGCTGGGTAGTCAATACTCAGTAAATTTATAAAAAGTTGATATTTTTAATAAATAAATTACAATTTCCGCAATTAAAAGCTGATTGTTAATTACAATTTTTACCGCCAGTGAAATAATATTAACATTGAAAGATATTTTACGTACCACAACAGTCGTACTGCTGAGCTCTGATTGGTTTAAAAAATAATAAGAAGCTCTGATTGCTTTGAAAAATAATATCAATCTCTGATTGGTTTAAAAAATAATAAGAGTATCTGATTGGTTTAAAAAATGATAAGAATCTCTGATTGGTTTAAATATATTATAAGAATATCTGATTTGTTTAAAAAATAATAAGTCTGTATGGTTTAAAAAATAATAAGAATCTCCGATTGGTTTAGAAAATTATAAGAATATCTGATTGGTTTAAAAAATTATAAGAATATTTGATTGGTTTAAAAAATTATAAGAATATCTGATTGATTTAAAAAATAATAAGAATCTCTGATTGGTTTAAAAAATAATAAGAATACAGTCAATTGAAGAGTAGTCTCAACTTTCAATTTTTTTTTGGCCTAGATGAATGAATTTTGATTACGACCAGTAGTGAACAAACTAAGCTTAAATACTATGGCATGAGTCATAAAAACTTCAACTGTTTTAAAGGAATACAATAAAAACATTTATTTACTGTACAAAGAATTCATTTTATTCCTTTTTTACTGATGTATGAAGTAAAGTTGTATTTATACCTGAATTAACGTTTAAAATGATAAAACTGACCCTGAAGTTATCGCTTTTAAAGTACAGCTATCCAACTGTTGAAAATTAAAAGAGATGTATATTTTGCTAGAAAAACTAATAAGTCAGGCAAGACTAAATTGTCAAAATGGCAAACAAGCAAAATACTAAGTTACAGTTCAAAAATTCTAACAATGATTTATTTTTTTTCAACGCATCAATTTTACTATTACTTTACAGTTATTGAGTACGTGCCGAAACCTATTTATACTTTAACAAGACTGATTGTAAAGATGTCAAGTTTCAAAGTACAGCTATCTAACAACTTGATGATGAATTTGTAAAATGTTCAAGTTTAAACTAAGGCTCTCAATGATGATGAACGTTGTATACGTATTTATTGAAGAAGTACTTCATAAACATTTTCGTAAGACCCTTTGAACATAATGCAGCAAAAAAGACTAAACTTTTTTACATATTAGACTTTTTTAGTTTAACTTTTTCTATTAAAAAGATATTATGTAGTTTTATAATTTTTCTGAAAAAATTTCTCTTATTTATACGGTTTCATATTTAAGTATTTTTGGATAATTATTTTATAATAACATATTTTCAGTTTGTTAAACAAATATTTACAGCTTTTACTTATTCTTAAACTTTTTTGAAAATTTTATTTTTTATTTTTTTTAGCGCTTATATATTAAACTTATTGCTTACTTAGAAACTTATAAGTTCTAATTGCTCGATTTCGATTTGTGATGTGTTAAATTTATATGTTGTTTTGTATTTAAAAAAGATTAATTCAAGTGTAAAGGTTATGAGTTGTTATATTTTCAAAGTAGGTTATAATTACTTTGTTTGTTAATTTATCATGGTTAGATACTAAAAAAGAGTTTTACTTACAGCGATCATTACAAGTTTAATGTATGGAAAACATTTATGTGCTAACACTAATAAATTAATAATCAATTTTTTTTTTTTATTATGAAATGCCGAACATAACTATTAGAAGACAGCTTAAACACTTTAAAAATGAAATTTTAGCAACCCTATAGTAAGAACTGTTAAACTATCTTTAAAAATAAGAGAAATTGCTTTTTTCATTTAGCTTGTTATACAACTTGATTATTTTTAAACTTAAAACAAAACTTTTACCTGTTTTTATAAATTTCAAGTTTGCGTTTTATTGAAATTTTAGTTTGTTTTACTAATTGTATAAACTCTCCTAAATTAAAAATATATTCTGATTATATAAGAGATTTTAAAAAACTTTTTTGTTATAAAATTCTAGTTTCTAATAATAAATTGTATGTTTTATTGTTTGAAATATTTTTTTCTACAATGTTTAACCTTAAAATAGTTATATACCGCAGAAATGTCTATACTTTCATTAAATTAAACGTTTTATACCATTTTGAAAATTCTCAAATTCATTTATTTTTTATAAATCTTTTTAGCTTAATTAATTCACCTGTTTAAAAAATAAGTTTACTACTAAATAGTTTGCTTTTTATTTGTTTCTTTGCTTAAGAATTATTTTATTAAAACTTTAGGTTGTTAAAATCAAAAAAAAAACAATTGTTTTAATAATTTATAAGTCAATATTTTAGATTTAAAATGTTTTATCATTTTTTGCATTAATAAAAGTTTGCGACAATTGACATTGAAGAACTCTATTACAAATTTCTTTAAAATTTTTTTTATAATATTCAAAATATGATAAATATATAATCATAATTGATACTGTAAAAAATGAGTTATAGTTTTAAAAAAACTATAAATAAATAATCATGATTTTAATGTTTTATATAAAAGCAAACTAGCTTATAAACTTAAATACATTTTGTATTACAAAAGTATTTTATAAAGGATATGTAAATTGAATAAAACAAGTTATATAAATGTTTATAAAGTTTTAACTACAACCATAAAAATCATAATGTTTTTTTTAATTAATCAAAAAATTAAAAACTATAATAATTTGTGCAATGTTTAATACAGTTCAAAAAGTTTGTAAAACCTACTAATGCTTTTTAAATTAAATTATGTTTGCTTCAGTTAAGCTTTTTATTAAGATATTCTTACAAGCATTAAACTTATTAAAATATTAATTTAGCCGAATAACATTAAATTTATGTAACTAATAATTGGATTTTTTAAGATAAAAACAAAAAAGTAATGTCTAAATATATACACGGCTTTTAAGATTCTATTTTTAAAACATCAATTTAAACGATTTTTGATTTTTAGATCTTTAAAAATATAGTGGTTTGTCTTTATTAAAAATAATGCTCAATTTTTTGTAAAGTAAGGATCATATCTAAATAGTAACAAAAGTATAGATTAGCTGTTTTATTTCTTACCAAGTAACAAACTGGTAAAAAATTAAGTGGCAAATTTACTTTTAATATTAATTTAAATTGAGAAAATAAGTTCGGTCATTTAATGTTTCAAAACTACTTTTAAATAAAATTAACAAAAAGCGGTGCGAAAATCTTCTGATTGAACTTTAATTTTTTTCTAATTACTTACCTAAACACAGTTAATAAAAATAAATTGTTTTGAGTACAATCTGTAATTTTTAAGTGATTTTTGGTTATTTTCTAACCAAACATGACAAAAAAACATGACAAAAACCGTTTTTGATCGGTAAGGCTTAAATTGGTAAATTTAAGCTTAATATCTAAAAATAAAAAAATCTTTTGTTACGTTACAAAACGGTTTTTAGTATTCAATACGTATTAATAAAAAGTATTAATAAATGTTTTGTTTCATACTAAACTACTCGAGTTCAAAACTTTAGAAAAAACTCAAAATGTGTAAAAAAAAATATATTATTATAAAAAACTGATAAATTTGTTTTAGTCAGAAAAATCCTTTCAGATACTTGTTTAAAAATAGTTAAATTTATTTAAAACATATTTAAAGTATTAATCTTCACAAAATCATACAACAACAGGAACAAAAAAAAAACTGAAAATAACTGTTCTAAAAAGTTAAACTAATACAAAAACGTTTTCAAACAGATTAAACTTTTTTTTTTGATAAACACTTTGCCTTCAATGCAAAAACTTAAAACAGTTTAAAATTCGCAAAATTATTATTTGAATGCTGTTCGTATATTTTATACTTAAGGAAACTTTTTTAACCAGTGTAAAGATATAAAAGTACAAATTAACTTAGATGTCTGGAAACAGTTATATATTGTTGAATTCAATTTCAAAGAAATCATTTCCAACTATAGTTATTTCAATTCTATTATTATTAAAAACATATATTTTTTAAGCTTAACTCGTAAAGAACGTAGATATAAGTTTTTAAAATAGTTTAAAAACTTGCAACCGCTAGGTTTACTAACTCTGTTCTCATGGCAACTAAGCTTCTTTGAACTTGTACATTAAATTTAAAACAATGATTATTTTAAGATTTTTTGACTGGATTGAAGCTAAAATAACGCAGTATTCTTTAATTGTTCAAACTAAATATTTAAACTTAATTTAATGAACATCAGTCAAAAAACTATTCTACTTCTATTTAAAATAAACTTATTTATTTTAATAAAAATTTCTGTAAGTGTTAGCACATTGTAGCTATTAAACTTTTACTTTGTTTTATAATTATAAAAAGCATAATGACATGATAACTGCATATACAAATTTTAGTTTCAAGAACTCTCTTGTTTGTTTTAACTAGAAGTGCTAAATAAACCGTATAACTTCCTATTGTGTAATCAACTCGAAATAAACTCTCGTTTAAAAACAATAATTTAACGGTTAGTTAAGTTTAAGCTTGTTATAATTAGAAAAAAAAGTTAATTGAGAAAGATAGCAGTTATTTTATAAATCATTCTTTTTACAATTAATATTAGTACAAATTTAAAACACTATTATTTATGATATATTTTAAATCAAAATGCTTATTTATATTGCTATGCATAGTAAAACAACCTGAAGTTTAACTAAATTAAATAAACTATGAATTACTAAATACATTAAATAATTAAATGTGCAAAAAAAATATAAACTAGTAAAAACAAAAAGTTTACTTTAATTGTAATACTATATTTACATTTTCCAAACAAATTTTGTTGTTGAAAAAACAAAAACTACTTTTTTAAATATGTAATTCAATAATCAAGTAGTTTTTTTAATGTTTTTATTGATATATTTTATTTACTAGTAATTCACAACAAATAATCGTTAATTTCCGACAATCATTAAAGATATTTAATAAATTAAACATTTTAAGTAAAAGTAATACCTAAATGTACCTAGTATAAGACGATGTAAGTACAATTAACGTTTTAAAAAAAAGTGAAATCAAATATTTTATAAAATCTAGCTAGACACTTGTTTAATTCATGTTTTTGTTTAAAAAACACAATTACTTTGTTCTAGTGTACAGAGAGCTTAAAAGCTTTGTTTATGTTTCTGTATCAAAATACAACATTACTAGTTTATTTTTCGATCGTTTTATAGTTAGTTTTTTCTTCATGTGTAATTGATTTATTTCTCTCATCAAACATTACTTATTCTACTTATGTTTAGTATAAACATAAGCTAGTGTAGTTTATAAGTTCAGCTGTATATTTATTGCATTGTAAATACTAAACTACAAATTTAACATATCAAACAGAAAGCAGCATGTTTTTTTGTCAAGTTACATTTCTTAACTCAAAATCAAGAATGCTTAAGTTTCCTTCTTTAATACCATACACTTTCAAATGCTTATTTGTTAAAATATTAAACGCTCACATAAAGAAGTGAGGAAAATAAATTAGTTAAATATCAAAAACTTAAAAATAATAACGCCTAACTTTATTTTTTGTTTAAAATTTTATCACATAGTCATTTGCACTAGACAGCATAAAATTAATGGTGTGATTTTTAAAGTTTTATTGAATTGGAGCAGTAAACATAAAAAGCACATAGCTGTTAAGTTTACATTACTATAAAAAAGACTATCAATATTTAAAATATTATATTACCATAAACAACTGTAATAGAAAGATATTAGTACCAATCAGTGAAAATAAATTAAACAGTTTTATAAAGAGTTTAAATTAAAATTTAATAAACTTAACTTTTAACTTTCTATAGTATTTTACTTTTTAGCAAATGTTTAAATTTAAAGTATTATGGTAGTATGTTTATAAAACTTTTTTAACAAACCTTTACCAAATATAAATTACTAAAATGAACAAATCAAAAAAAACTTTTTTTCTGGTAAAGTCTTTTTGTGTACAATTTTTTTGTTAGGAACTTTTATCAAAATATATATAACAATGTGTAGTAAATAGTATTGTCTATAAAAATAATTTACACAACTTTAATAAGAGCTTTTAGTTTGACATAAGTTTTTTTTTAAGTTTTTTAAGAGATCTATGATTAAAAAAAGTCTAGCAGAATTTAAATCATAATGTTAAGTC
This sequence comes from Thalia democratica, assembly GCF_965202585.1. Classification (NCBI taxonomy): domain Eukaryota; kingdom Metazoa; phylum Chordata; class Thaliacea; order Salpida; family Salpidae; genus Thalia; species Thalia democratica. The sequence goes on along the minus strand of NC_139165.1, from coordinate 114,246,616 downwards.
AACGTTTTGTTTTATAAATCTTAAAGTTGTTTTCTATAACGCAAAATTGTAAAAAATATTAAAAAAGTTACACAAAACATTGTTCTTAAGCCTTCAGCTGTTTAAATTTTTAGTAAAAGAATGTTCAATTGCTGTTTTTTGTAAATAAGTAAAAAGTTTTGTATGACAGAGTGTTAAAATAAATAAAAAACTTAATCATATAAAAAGTTTTCAGTAAAAAAGTTATGCGTGTCACAAAATTATGCGTTTTTAATTTGATATTTTACAAGTTCACTGTTTTATACTAGAAAAGAATATATAAATACTTTTGCTCGAATAACAATAAAACATTGCGTTATCACTACAAGGTATTTGAAGAAGTTTTATTTTTTGCCTATACTTAGTTGAAAAACAATTCTTAACGGCCATTATTTATTGTTTATGTATTATTTATATTTTTATAATTTGTTGATAAGTGCTTAATAAAAGTACATTTAAATGTTGTAGAAAGTTTTCCGTTATAAGTGTTATTAAAAAAACAAAAAGATCAATGTGTAAGTTTTAACATTTCAACAATAGTTTTAATTTAGTTAAAAGAAAATCTATGTTTACTCTTTGTTTTATCAATCTATTTATAATCAGTTTTACTTTGAAAAAAAAAAAAAGAGAAACTAATTATGATAAAAACAGTTTAATTTAGCTCAAAGTTGCAACAATAAAACATACCTATTTTTAACGTCATTATTTTGAAGAAAATCATAAAATAATTAGTTTAATTAGTCCAAAACAGTAAAAACTAATGCAGTATGTAATTGAGAATAAAAGTTGTTTTTACATTCTAACATTAAAATTATACTTACTATTGCTGTGTGTTTATCTATAACATTTAATGTTTAACGTATTGTTAAGAAGTACATAAAAAAGCTAAAATAATTAAGATGTATATCAGTAATCTTTCTAATATAATAATTTTAAGAATACGCTGAATATTTTACTTTGTAAAAATATCTTTTAATGTAACAAATTGCAATAAAAACTCAAAACGGTATTTTTTTTTTTACTTTTATTGTTTTGACTAGTGTGCATTCTTTTTGAAAGGTTACGTAATTATCTATCACGAGTATTAAATAAAAATCACTTGATAAAAAACTTGTCATATCACTAATTGCGCAAGTTGATAAAAACTAAAATCTAAAAAAAAAATATTTTTTGTTTTAATTGTTAGTTCTTTGTTGTACAAATTGTTTGTTGCAGAAAAATTAATTCATAGTAAAAAATTTACTAAATAGCACTTTTTTAGTATTATTTAACCAATTTGTTTAAAAGATCGAGCAGTTTTTATTTTTTAAGTATCACATAAACAACAAAATTATTAAAAAGTTTTGAAATAAAAAGTATTTTTTAATTTTTGATGATTTTGTAAATATTATAAAAACTGTTAAAAAATGAATTTTAATTTGATGTTTCAAAAGTTTAGTAAAACAATTTAGTTTTGTTTTTGATTAAAAAATGTAAAAACTCCTAATTTTTTCCTGAAAAATATAAAACGCAACCACACCATTATTTTTCTTTTAAAACTAAAGTTATGGAAAAAAATTAGAATTTGTTAAAGTTTTTACTTTTTATAATAAGTTAAAAATTATTATTATGTTCTTTTATCAAGTTCTCATAGTAAATATAGACTATGTTTATTCAATTTTAACCGCAAATAATGTTCACACGACTATAAAATAATTTGATTAAAAACTTTATTTAGATAATTTATTTCCATACAAGCTTAATCTTTTTATATGAGTCAGCTTGAAGTAACGAAATTAAATTAATACTTTTATTGCTTGCGTACGAAATCATTAATATTCGTTAATAATTATTATTTATACTAACGTAAGCAGTTATTAATGATTCATTTTTAATTTAATCAAGTTAAAGTTAAAACTAAAATAAAATCATAACTGTACTTGTACTATAACTTCTTATTGTTTTATTTTTAAAAACGTTGTATTTAATAATGAGCTTAAAAATTTAACAATTATTTTTTAAAGTTTACGTAATTGTCTGTCACGAGTATTTTATAAAAACTTATAATTAAGTTTTTACAGTTTCAAATTGAAAATGATAGTTGTTGTGTATTAGTTACAATACTTTTTTGAATAAATTATTTGGTTATTTTTAGCGTAAATTAGTTTATTAAACAGTTAACATTAAAACTTGAAATTCTGTATAGCTTTTACTAACAAAAGTTGTAAGTTAAACATAGTGAAGTAAATTGGTTTGTTTTTATGTCTTTAATAAAAACAAAATTAAAAAAAACATAATCTATTAATTATAAATGTTTAAAATAAAAAAAATGTTTAAACTTTTATAAAATAGATTTAAAAGCGTTAAACTACTTAATCTATTTATAGGCTGTAATTAAAAAACACTTTTTACTTTAATTATTATAACCTTAATAACTTGAAAACTTTATCTGAGTGACCGTTTACTGGTAAAATAAAACTTTTATTGAGTATTAAAAAATTATTTTTCTTAAAAGCAATGACCAATGAGTTAACTGGAAATAAATACAAATTATAAAAACAAAATAAAATTAAACTTTTATCAAAATTTTAAATTTTTTTTATCTAAATTAAACGTAGCTTTTGCTTATAATTTTAAATTAAAAAAGTAATTTTTTCTAGTAATAAGCTTTATTTATATGGTAAATCTGTAATTATCCATGCAAAATTGCTTTAAAAGTTTGAATGTTTGAAGAAGTTTTTCTTTTGTTTACAGCTTTAACAACTAAACTACCTCATAAAAAACCTAGTTTAGATCGTGTAAAACTTGTTTCATAACATATTACTATAAAAAGCGAGAAAAAATTGTAAAAAATGTAATTAAAACAAAAGTTGGTATGTAAAAATTTGTATTAATTTTTCAAAAAACATTTGTGTTAATTACCAACAGGCTGTATTAGATGTATATTGACCATTCGTTACCTTATATAGCAGTACATGGTAAAATTTAATTTAAAGAAATATTTTAAGCTTTTAGATGTATACTCTCATTTAAACTGAGTACCACAAATTTATATAACGTTTTTGTAGTTTAATTGAACAGGTAGTTTTTTTATGATCAGAATACAAAAGTTTTGTATTTTAGTTGAATTTTAAAAGTAAGCTTATTTACTTACAATATAAACATTAATTTTAAATATAATTTTTTGTATAGTTTCCTGTCTAGTTTTATATACGATTTTGTTGTAAGTCAAAATTAATAAAATTAATTGGATAAACCGAAGAAATTTTGTGTGCCTTTTATTGTACCTTTTGTTGTTAGTTATTTTAAAATACTGATCAAGATGTTTTACTGAACGACTAAAAACTAAGTAGACTTAAAAAGTTAAGCTAAAGTTATAAAAAACAAAAGGTTTATAAAAAACTATATAATTATTAGTTTCATGTGGCATTTTAAACTGCTTTGTGCCAAATATAATTTAAAACAATTTAAATTTAAACATTAATAAAAGTTTTAATTGAGAGCTGTTTCTAAGAAATTTTCAACTCAGAACAAGTTTGTTTCATAATAAAGCCTAATTTTTTTAAACGAAAATTAAACAAAGTTTAAAATAACAGCAATTAGTTAAATAGTCAAGTTGTACTTTTGTACTTTTATAATTTTTAAATATGTTTATACCTACAAATAATAAAAACTACTCATAAACTAATATTATAAATATAAAATTTTCCAAATAAAACAGTTTTTAGTAATATAAAAACAAAAAAATATATATTATTAAACTATTAAAAAAACTGCTATATTTTTTAATTACTGTTTTTGTAGAAAATTTATAGCGATTATCAAAAGCATCATATGATTTATTGTAAGAAAAACTACAAAATTTTACACTATAATAAAAAGTTTTATCAGGTTTAATTAAAAGTAAACGTGACTAGTTAAAAACATAATTTGATATTTCACATTCACTTTACTGCTTATTGTCACACAAATTCTCACAATAATTTCGAGATAGTTTGTAAATCTAAGAAAACTATAGAAATATTATATTGATAAGTTAGTTATGGAATTTCATGAACTTTTTATAACAATATTTAATACTTACTAAGATTACAAAAGTTTTATTATAGTTTTAGTTTGTAGTTTTATTTTTGTTTTAAAACTTATTAAATAGCAAAATAAGCTATAATATTAAAAACAAAACTTAAGAAAAACTTGAATAAAATGCATCTTAAATTAAAACTAATTTAGTGAATTTTGGAAAATACTGATAAAGATAAAAACAAACAAAATTTATCAATACCGATCGAAGCAAACGAAATTATTTTAGAATAAAAAATGTTAGCATGTTTAGCATCCGAGACGAAAAAAAATTGTTAAAAGCAATCTAAAATTTTTAACTATGAGTTTTTTTTTTATATAAACACTTATTATTTTTAAATTATGTAATTTAACGCACTTGGTGAATGCATTTAAATTAATACAAATAATATTTTATTTTAATTAAATATTTTATGTTTTGAGAAAACTTTCAAGAGAATTTCGATAGCATGAGAAAAAGTTTTGCTTGAGAGAAAAACTCAAGAGAAGTTTGACAGCAAATTTTTCACAGCCTTTTCTCAGTTGAAATATGAGACGGTTTTGTTGGTATGTAGTAATTAAATCAAGTTGCGTTGGTGGTTTAATCTTTTGTCACATAAAATATGATATTATTTAGTTAGCAGGCTCATTCTGTAGTGATTAAATTAAGTTGTGGTAGTAGTTTTAATTTGTTAGTTCTACTTTGTTTTTTTTAATGTTAAAGTATGTTTTATGTTATTTGTTTTAATTTAGAAGTTTTTAGTTTGCATAATAAAGTCTTGAAATAATAAATATATTAAAGTTTATTTAAGTATAGTTGCGTCATATAATTTTAAAATAGTTATTATATTTTTACGTTGAATTTTAAGTTTTCGAATAAGTTTATTACGAATAAAAGGTACGCATTAAATTTTTTTCTAAAGACTACAGTGTTTTAAAACTTTTCAGAGTAACTAAGCCGATGAAAGTAATATTCAAACCTAAATAGTTTTCAAGTAAAACAGTCCAGTGTATAAAATCACAATTTATTTAACATTACAATTTCATTTTGAATTTAAATATTTCTTATAAGTTTAGGTATTCTGTTTTATTAATTTTATTGAAGTACATAAAGTTATGTTGTCAGCAAAAACCTTATGTGAAATAACAACAAAAATTTTGACAGTCTGCCAAAATTGCGTTCGCACTGACTTGGGAGAAAACTCATTGATAGCCTGTTAGTTTGTTAGTTTGGCAAAGTTCTCTGATTCTTGTATACTAAGTCAGTTTTAAACATTTCTTTTAACTTTATAAACACACTAACTGTTATAACTTCAGCATTAAACAATTTAAAACTTTGAGTATTTCATTAAATTTCACAAACTTACAAACTGTTATGATTTTGAAATTATAAACGACCTTTTATTTCTGCTGTGAAACATAGTAACTTTTACAACGAGCCGAAACATATAACAAGCAAATGCAGCTTTTTGATTGGTTAATAATCTCACGTGATGTTAATACTTCTCCAGTCTTTGTCGGCTTTTATCATAAATAAATCAATATTGATCTCTTATTTTTCTTATATGAATAAACTAAATTTAAAGTTGTAGTTGAGTTTTAAACAGCTAAATAGGAAATTTTTAGACTTTTTCTGGTTTAGTTTTTAGGTTATGTTGTTTTTTATTAAAGCTGAAGTTTAAGTCTTATTAAATTTAATGTACTTTTTTTTGGTCAAGCGGATTTCCTGATAAAAATGTTTCACAGCTAAACGCTCAAGCATTAAAATGACTTTAAAGCTTTCTAATTTATACTTAGAATCACTAAAACAAAATTTTATCTAAATTAATTACGTTATAAGACATAATTGTACCTTGAGTAGCTTCTTTGTTGTAGTTTTAAAACCGACCGATTTCAACGGTTTTAATGTACAATCAATATTAAAAGTTGTGAAATTACTTTTAAAATTTAAAGTAACCACAGTATCAAAACGTTGCTATAAAAGTAAACTAATAAATAATGTTATTAAGTTAATTCAAATTTAATTTATGTTTGATTTTATTTTTTCACACAGCAGTTAGCAGCGATTAATTCGTATCATGTGATTATGGTGTGATGTAATAAAATAAAGCTTTTATATTTTAATTTTAGTTTTTATGAGTTTGTTGCTTTGAAGTTTTGAGTATTTTTTTCAAGCAACTATTTTATAATGGCTATATATATATATATATATCTTATTTGAATTAGACTATATTGAAAACAAAATTAGCAGCTTCATACGTGTATTTTATTAATCTTTTACTAACTCTGATCGTTATATTGTAAAATTTTAAAAATAGACAACGTTGTTTGGCTAAAATTAAACTTTATAAAAACTCAATAAGTTTTACAAAAGATACTTTTTGCAAAAAACAATTTTTTAGAAAATTTTAACGAGAAAAAATATATTTTTCAAATAAATACTTCAAAAATAGCTCCTAATAAGTTTGAGGTAAAATTGCTGGTTTATACTTTTCATTGTGCAGTATTTCATTAACTTGAGAAATTATAGTAAATAAAATATTTCAAAATTCTGAGCACTTTTTTACGGCTTTTACACGAAATGTAAAAGTTACCTAAAAGTATTTTTATTTCAATCAAGTTTTATTTATGATCAAATTAATTTATCTAACTTTTGTTTCTCTAAACCACTTTTTTAATTGAATATTAATGAATGGTTTCTGCTTGTTTCCGATTAGTTATGTTTTAAGTTTTAAACCGTTTTTTTATGTGTTTAATGTGTCATAACAACTATTGGCACCATACTAAATTTTAATTATATGGTATGTTTTATAAATTAATTTGATTTTAAAATCACAGTCATGGTCATTTCAAACCATTTTCAAGTACAATACTTCAAATTAGCATAAAAATAGATATATAAACTTCAAAATTGTTCCACAAAAAGGTGCTTCAAGCAAATAATGATTTGTGATTGATATCACCCTCTCAAAACTAGAAAATTGTTTGAAATATTTTCCTAATACTTATTTCATACTTTTGTAATATTTTTCTGGTAAAAAGTGTTTTGATTTATTCTTTATACAAACAGCTAAAATTAGGTTTTAGGTATAGACTAGGTATATTAGAATTAATTAAAGTAAAATTGTAAAACTTTTTTTTCATTTTTCTTGTCTAAAAGGAAATGGTGTTTTTCGAACTGGTTTCAGCTTAACTGAAATTAAAAGTGTTTATAAATTTTGTTGTTACTCTCTTATGTCCATAATGTTTGTAAAATTGTAATTTAAATCAGAATACAGTTACAGTTTATAGATTAGAAGTTCGATCGTTAGTATAGATATTTGTGAACTACAAGTTTTTTTTTTAAAGTTTTTGTACTTTTATAAATATTTATTTATTTATACACGATTGAAAGTTTTGTTCTAAAAGATGTTACGTTAAAAAAATTTTATGTCCTACTTGTAAAGCTTTTTAAACTACTCCTTGGTTAAAAAATTGCGGTAATAGTTTGAAAAGACTTAAATTTGCTTTTTAATTTTGGAACTATAAAGTAATTAAAATGTTAATAAGTTAACATTTCTTAGTAATTTATATGTTTATAAAAGTTTAATAATATTTTTTGCACATCAATATATCACATGACTATTGCGTGAAGTATTAAATTGTGTTTTTTTTTTCTATTTTATAATTCTATAAATTTTTAAGACTTCTTTATTTTTATTACTATGATTTAGTCTTAGGGCAGATTCAAACAACTTTTTACCATCTTTTTTTAATTCTTATACGTTTTAAATTATCTCAAAGATATGCTAACTCGTTAAACAAAAAATAAACATTTTTTAAATAATAGGTTATGTTTGATTGTTATATTAAAACCTTGATAATTTAAAAGTAAGTATTTTATACAAAACAAAAGTGACTTTCTCGTTTAAAACGTTTTCAATTTTGTATTCACAAAATATAATTTTAATTTATATTTCTACTTGTGCTTTACGATAAAATTTGAAAAGTTTTGAACTCTATATTTTAAAATAGGTAGTTTATAACTGAATTTTTTAATATATTTTTTCTTGTGACTGCGTATCTTAAAACTCTACAGAAGAAAATCGTTTGACAGTTCTGCATGACTGAGCAATTCACCGTATAATTTATTTCGTCGCTTCATGACGAACTGAGTACGTATGCTTCATGAAAAATATTATAAGCAGTTTTTCTATAGTACATACTTTTTGTTGGGTCGATTAGGTTTTAAACTTTTCCATCAAACAATAGTTAAGTTTTTTTTTGCTAATTCAACACACTGTCAAACTGCTGACAGTAAAATTTTTATAAAGAAAATTAGAGCTTTACGATCAAACGTTAGTTAAAGATGCTTTCATCACTTTTTAAAGCTTTATGTTGTTTTTGGATAGTTGTTTTTTTAGGGCTTGATCTTAATAAAGTGGGGTTTCAGCTAAAAAGGTTTAAAAAAAAACATTTTTAAAAGTACTAATAAATAATATGAACTGCACAACATACAGTTCATCATGCAATTTTAGCAAAAAATATTAGCACTTTATATACATGATAGTTTATTCTAACTTTAATTATCAAATATACTGTTTGTAATTCTCAAACCTAAATAAAAGCATTTAAGCTGATACTTTAAACTTAAACATTTCCTTAAAGCGGTAAAAAATAATATTTCCTAAGAGTTTCTATTTAAATATCAATCATTAAATTAGTTGCTTCACTACATAATTAGTATTTTATACTTGCTTTATCAAAATTATTTTTATCATTAAGTAGTTTTCAAGCTTAAAAAAATAGCATTTTGGGTTGAAATTGTAAACCCTTTTTCTAAAACTAGTAGTAAGAAGTAATATTTAACAAAGTATTATTTCCTAAGAAGTTAAATTTACGATATAACAATTCATAAAACATGTTTGTCGGCTCTTTGCAAAACAAGTATTTTTATAAGTCCTAAAACAAGTTTATTTTTATCATAGAGTCGTTTATTCATTGAGTGATTAATCAAAAAACTACAGCATTTTAGCTATGAAATCATAAACTTTTCAAAAAGTAGTGATAAGTAGTATTTTTAAAAATTATCCATCCCAAGGGTTAATTTTTCAATTTTTTTAAAAGTAGTGAGAAATAGCAATTTGCTACCAATTACTTCATCGTACAATTTCGCACCATTGCTGCGGATTCAGCGGAATTGACAGCCTCGAGCGAAAAAATGAAGCATCGTGATTGGATGATATTAATCACGTGATGTAATCACTCATGCGCGCCAACGCATCGAAGCGAGTGGAAAGTTTTCAGTTTGATGTGAGTGCATAACAGTTAATTAGTGCAAGCGTGTTAATGTGAGATAGTGCAAGCTTTATTTTTGTATTACTGTAATTGAAATTTATAAACAGTTTTGTTAGTTGCTTTGTAACTTCTGTTTATGATGTATATTAAAAGAAAGTTTTCAGTTTAGTGTGATATGTAGTGCATAGCAGGTAATGAGTGGAAGTGAGATGAAATTTGTGTTTGGTGTTGTAGCAAAAGTAATACAGTTTTTGAAAATTTTGAGTTCGTATTTTAGTTTGTGATGAGAGTGTTGTGTGTACCACTTAAATATTGTAATTTTTATTTTTTGAAAGAAACCGTATACTTATTGCTAAACTAAATAAGCAAAATTTTAAGGTTTTGATTTAGCTTGTATTGTGCCTGTTATTACTTAATAGTTGCAAGTATAAGTTTAACTGTTGTTTCTAATAGCTTAGCTTTTTCAAATAATGTTATTGAGCTTAATCAAGAAAGCATTAAAACAATATGCTAATTAAAGAAATTAACAAGACATTTCTACTTAAATGGTAATTATTTTTAAGCATTAAAGAATAGAAACTGTTCAGTTTAGTCATGAGTAGCTTATGTTGCTAGTAATTTAAAGCAAGCTATTATCTTATTTTGATATAAACCATACTCTTAAAGTTGGTATAAGTATGTAGTTTATAAGTTTTTTCTTTCATACAATGTAGTTTTTAAAATTTCCAGCTTAGTATTTCTGTGCATAATATTCATTTTGTGCTTATTAATTGTTATAATTAGTAATGTAGATAAATATTAAAAAAAGTTTTAGTATCACTTTTGCATTAATATAATAGTACAAATTGAACGATTGGCTTAGTTTTTTTATATCTAATTAATAATTACAAAACTTTTTTGTTTCCTTGTTGACTTCATTTCTTTTGTCAAAATGCTTTATTACGTTTATAACAGAATTTAAGTAATAGTATAAATTCGCTAGTTAAAAGTTTTTTTATGTTTTTGCAATAGTCTGTTTTGGACAATTTAAAACTATATTCTTAAGAACAGTATGTAGTTTTGCTTGTTAAAAAATAAACTTTAAAAATATGATGTTTCAGTTTAAATAAGTATGACGTAATATTTTTCAAGAACATAAACTAGTGTAGCTTAAATATGTAAGTTCATTTTTGTAATGTTGTGTTGTTTGCTACTAGGCTAGCAACTTTTTAATTGCAACTAACTTACTTGTTTGTATGTTATATATATGCTTTATATGAACTATTAAACACAAAAGTAAGTTATTTGAAGCATAAGTGTTATCAATTTTTTTTATAAGTATAATTTATAGTAAAATTTCAGTTAACCTTTGAAGTTTTTTATGCTAATTAACTAGCAAGTTTTTGGGTTTGAATAACATTTTATTACTTTCAATTTATTTTTCAATAATTAGCAACTTATTTAACTTATTTTAATTCGTTGTCTTAATTTGTGTAAAAATTAAAACAAATTATTCAGTTTAAAACTATATTACTTTTTATTTGTGTTTAGTTATCAGTTTTGTATCAGTGTTATAGCGTAAAGCGAATGGAAAGTTTCAAGTATAATTTTGTCATACGCTAAATAATTAGGTAAAATTGCTTTTAATTTTTCACTTTTCTCTATTTCCTTATTCGTTTAAATAGCTTCCTTGAAGTACTTTTACATGAAAAAATCAATCAGTAATATATGAAATTAAGTGACATGCTAGAAGTTATTCTATAAAAACTTTATAGTTTTGGCTTGTTTTTTAAGACTTTAGCTTAGTTTCAAGATAATTGCTTTGTATATAAGTAGCTAACTATTTAAAGTGTTATCTTTGCTTGATTTATGCCATTCGATAGAATTTTAAATAGTTGTTGTGTGTTAAAATTTAGTTAAAATTATTTAAGCCTGTTTTTTTTATTATACTTATAATTTAGCAATTCTTATTTTTATTGTATATGTTAGTTTTACTAGAAGTTTCTTTAGTAAGACAAAGTTTGTTGTTTCTTAAATATTTACAATTTTGATTACTAAAAGTCTTATTCAAAGTAATTAAGTAAAATTTAAATGTACAGTATAAGTAAAATGAATTTTAAAGATAGTTTTATAAAATACAGTGCTTCGTTTTACCATTGCCTTAAGTTAGATTATGTTAATAAGTATTACAAAAAGTTTTGCTAATTACAAATCATTATAAGTTTATACTGTATAAGATACCAAATAATTTTACAATGAAACGTTTAAAAGCTATAAAATTAGTATAAATGTTCATATTACTTAGTGCTACTCATAATCTTTTCTTGTTTTCTAATTAGCTAATCGCTTTATTGTTTTTATTGATTAACATAAGTTTTAAAAGTTACCTATACAAGAAAAGTACAGTAAATAAGCTTATATAAGTTTTGTTGTTAAAAACTAATCACTACTTATAGTTTAAGTAGCAAGCTTACATTTGTTTTTTGTTTTTGTTTAAGCTTAAAAGTTTTTTGTGACGCAGTTAGAACTTATAGCTCAAAGAGAATAAAAAAGTTGTTTAATATATATAAGTGTAGATAAGTGAAGAAAATATTTTTATATTCTTTATTGATTTTGAAAACTTATCTAAATTTGCAGACTGTATTTAAATATAAAAAATTAAATATAATTACATTTATTATGTATTAACTAAATAAGACAAAACAGTTTTAAAACTTTTTATTAGCTGCTTTACAGTTTAACTATGTTTTACACGTTTTGTAAGAGTTTTAGTAAGTTTAAGTTAAATAATAATTTATTTTCTTAATATTAATGGAACATTAAAGTAATTTATTGTAACTTAATATCTTGTATTTATAAAGCTTTATACATTATATTAACTGTTTAGTATTTTTACAGAAACTATCACTAGTTGTAATAAACAAATAAGCGATGGGTTGTTTTGGAGTATCAAAATGTCTTCTTATATTTTTCAATGTGGTTCTCTTTGTTAGTTTATTTTGTTTTTATTAATCCTTAACTTCGTTAGTTGTTGTATTAATTTGTTTTAAAAATCATAACTTCAATAGTTATCTTTAAACCTAAAATTCGTATAAACAAGTCGTTTTTATATTTTCAATGTAATTTTATATTTAAATTAAACTAACTTTTAGTTTAATATTTGTAAACTTTTAATATATTTCTTTATTAAATTACTATCTTAAAAATATTTAAGTTCAAACCTTTTATTTAAATAATATTCCAATTATTTTGTTATTGGCTAATGCTTTTATAATTAAAAAAAATACTAATATATTTTATATCATAAGTATGAGTTAGAAATTATAAAAAAAATAAGTATTTAATTTATAAGTAAAGCAAGTTTATAATACGTTAATAGTGTTAATGGTGAACATCTTTTTTGTTTAAATAAATTATAAATTTCATGGTTGTCAAGTTAAAAAGCTTCTAATCTTTAGAGTAGCTTTAAAACAATAATCACTTCTAAAAGTGGCTATTATGCTATTACAAATTAATGTATTCACTCTAAAAGGTTAATTGTTGAGAAATAAATTATTGACATTAAATAACTTTCTTCGAAAAGCTAATACAGTACTTCTATCTGTATCGTTACTGACCTCAATTTATAACTTTTTTTTTATGATTTTTATTTTATCAAAAAGTTTAATGATTTTAAACAAGATTAAGAAAAATACTAAGTAATGAGTTTCTTTTTGGTCACACTTTATATAAAATAGTATTTCAGTTTGTAACTTTTTACGAAAACATATTTACTTAATTTTTAAGTTTTAAAGAGACCAAATTATAAAATTATTTATAATAAGTAAAGTATATTTATTCAGTACAAAGCGTTGATAAAAGTTTTTAACAAGTTTTTCTCATATTTCTTAAACAAAACTATATACAGTAACTATTATGATATAGATATTTTGAAGTTTAAAGTGTTTTACGATGAAGCAAACTTAGAAATTGATATTGTTATTTACTTACTACAGTTTTCCGTTTCACCTTTTGAATAAAACGAAATAATGCATTGTTTATTAAGACATATCAGAGACAACTGTTTTACTTGTAGCTTTAAAAAAATCATTAATCAAAACGTACCAATATCGAAAAAATATTTATAATATTACGTCATCAAACTATCAGTATCACACATATACATCAAAACAGCTTGTTTATTTGAAGTAATTTGTATTTATTCTACATAAACTAACATATTAATACTTACATTTGGTAAGATAGAGCTGCTGAAGTAGCATGTAATATAAAAATTAATATTAATAAACATAAAATAATATATTTTACTTATTTATATTTTATGTTAATAGTTAGTTGGATCCACATTAACTGCAGCTGGTATCTACCTCAAAGTAGCCGGGATTCCAAACGGTCTCGATCTTGTATCCGAGCTTCTCAGTGAATTGCATCTGAATACATGTTAGTTATTTTTATTGCATTCAGTAGAATATAAATGTTCTTAAACTTATTAAGAAATTACACTTAAATACATGTAAGTTGTTTGTTAAAATGTACTAAGTAAAATATAATTGTTCTTAAACTTCTTTAAAAATTACATCTGGATACATGTCAGTTTTTGTAAACATTTGAAAAAAAAATTTTTTGTAAGTTACTTAAACAAGTTGTGATATGTAATAATTATTAATAAAATTAGCTTAATAACAATTAGTTACTTTTATATTTTTTTAATATTAGCGATATTGCCCTTGTATTACTTTTTATAAAACACCTGTAAGTCTTTAAAAAAGGTAACAGCTGTAGGGTTTTCAGTGCGTTTTAAAAATGAATAATACTACAAATAAAAGATAAAAATTTTGTAAAACTTAAGAACGAATTTTAAAAAACTTGTTAACAAAGTTTTCTCTATAACTTATTTGAAGTGGTTTTTCCGCCATCAAAAATTAGAGCTTAACTTGTTTAAAACTTCACGTTTAACTTTTAATTTCTGCTCTCAACATTCAATTAACTACTTAAAATATTTTTATAAATGTCTATTTTCAAAAATGTTAGCACTCATTTAAGAACTATGGTTATATTAAAAACTATAGGTTCTAATTATTGACTTACTCTTTAGCATCGTGTTAAGTTTTTTACCGTAGATAAGAAACATAGAGATAAGGTACAGTTCTATACAGTTTTCATAGATAGAAACTTATTTTTAGATATTAAATTAAATTAAAAACTGTGTTCGGTTGAATTCTCATAATGTATACAAATTATAATTTCAAGCTTATATGAATGTTTTTGGTAAGCATTTATAACAAATATGGTAAATTTGGTAAGCGCACATGCATAATAGATATGGTAATATTTATGAAATTTAGTACTAATGTAATAATCACCATAACAATTATGGAAAAAGTAAAATATTGATTAACTAATAAATGCTCGGAAAGTTATGGCAACTGATAAGATAGCTTATGTAAAACTTAATTTATATCAGCTAATCAATTGTTGCTATTGTTTTGTAGATATCTACTTCCGTATCAGCCTAATAGTTTAAAAACATATCATTATTACTTTTTTGTTTATAAACATCAAAAAAAATATTAAATAGCTTAACTAGAATCAAAAGAAATGACTATAAAAAAAATATTTAGTAAAATAAAAGCAAGTTGTATTCAAACTTACAATTTTATTATATTTTCGGTGAGTTTAACTTTAAAGTCAAATAGTTTGAAATCATTTTTCATTACTTTTTAAGTTTAACTTTACATGTTCTGTTAAAGATTTCTCTTTTTATTTATTCTACTTGTTTTTAAAGTGTATACAACTTCTTTTTTCAGCATTACAACTTCAAAACGGATTTTTAAAGTTTATAAATTAGTTCAGATAAAAATTTATATAATTTTAAACAGATTATTATTTTACATAAACAAGTAGAAAGAACACAAAAACATTTAACTTAGTAATCCATCGCTTATTGTAATTAATATTGACCATTTTTAGTTTTAGTGGATTTTAAATATAACAACTACTCTTGTTATTTAAATTCATGTAAATAAACTACTAGTTTGAAAACTTGTTGTATTGTTTTTACTACAACATTCATACAAACTACATAAACAAAAGTTTAGAAAGTGTTCAAAGTTGTGTATGTAATGTTCTGATCTAAATTAAGTTTTAAAACTTAAATGGATTTTAATAAAACAGCTATCTTATTATATACTAAATAAGTAAATTTAAGATTCATATTGCTTTTAAAATACAAAAGTGTTGTATGTCTACAACAGTATAAATATTTTCGATTTTAATATATTAAAAAATTAAATATGAATTGAAATATTACAATTTCTTAAACTTATCATCATGTTTATCGTACTTGTACCTTTATTATTGTAAATTTAAATTTAATTCTATATATATATACTTATTTATTTTTAGGTGCCTTTATTTTAATTAAAGTTGGAGCAACTACATTCTATTGTATTGTATACTAATTTATTTTTTTTATCATGATTTTTTAGTTGCTTACATTTTATCTAAAGTCGAGTCAACAATATTTTATAATTTTAAACATTTATTAATAATTTTTATTCTTAGCTTCTTACATTTTAATCGGAGTTGGAGCAAACATGTTTTACTATTTAAACTTTAATGTTTTTTTAATTATTTCTAGCTGCCTACATACTTATCGGAGTCGGAGCAACAATGTTTTACTATTTGAACTTTAATGTTTTTTTAATTATTTCTAGCTGCTTACATACTTATCGGAGTCGGAGCAACAATGTTTTATAATTGTAATCATTTGTTAATAATTATTTTTTTTAGCTGCTTACATACTTATCGGAGTCGGAGCAACAATGTTTGTAATTTCATTGATTGGATGCGTTGGAGCCAGCAAAGAAAGCACATGTCTTATCAGTACTGTAAGTTTAATTCATATATATGCATATTTTAATTTTACACATGCATTAGTACTCATATATAAGAGCTACTTAAGAAAGCACATGCCTTATCAGTACTGTGAGTTTAGTTCATATATGTGTATTTAACATTACCTACGCCTTAACATACTAACTACTTAATATTCACTAAACATATAACTTGATAACCTAAAAAACGCCTGTCTTACTAGCACATTTATATTTTAACGGTCAATATGTGTAGAGTACATTTCTTAATAATAATGTGCTGGAATAAAAACCATTGTCTCATTTGTTAATTGTGCATATGTTACTAAGAAAGTCAATTAGAAAGCTGTTTTCTCATCAGTACCATAATTACCGAAAGTTGTATTTATTCATAAACGTCCCATGATTACTTTCTTAAGGTTGTACTTAATTTACCGTGTTATTAAACTAAATGTTTTATTTTAATAGTTCACATGTGTTGGTTTTTCAAGAGAGTATTATTTTAACGAAAAAGTTTTCTCTTAAACATTGTTACTTATATGTTAAAATGTGTTTATATTATTATGAAGCTAATAACATTGATGCTACGATTAAAAAAGAATTGGGGACTGTAAGGCTATAATCACAAACTTATTTAGTAATCAAACAAATATTAAAGTTTTGTTTTGGTAATTTTTTTACCAAAATTTCTTCATGTGTTTTAATATTTTTACAGTATCATAAACATTATTTACTTACTTCATTTTCAAACTTTGTACATGTTAAAATCTATACGATTATTATAATACTACTCTTTCCTGAATAATAAGAATCAAAATTATACTTTTAGATCTTATTAAGTCTGTAAGCTACCACTTAAGTAATAGTTTAGATTGCTTAACAAAATATTCCACAAAATGTTTTAATGTTTTACCGTAACAACAGTCGTTCTTTTTTTAATGAGTATTTTTACGAACTATGACCTATTTTTATAGAACTTGGTTGTGTAATTTATGATCCTTTTAGCACAGTTCTAATTTACTAATTAAAATATTTTGATATTTTACACTGGTCATAATATTAACTCTAATACTTACGCAACTGTAATTTTACTTACAATTTTTCTACACTACCTTGTGAAGTAATTGGTTATTCTTCTAACAAAATTTTAATATTTTCTTTATATGTTTTATTATAAATAACTATTTTCTACAGTACCTCGTTATGTTACTGGTCCTTCTCTTGGCACAAGCCGGGATGGTTGGATACCTCTTCGTCAACAGATCTACTTTTGCAAGTGTTAGTGTTGTACATATAAAGTATTTAAATATAAATATGTTTGAAATGTTTTTTTTTATTCAGGATGAAGAATTTGTCGTAGAATTTATGAAAAAGAACTTTGTTGGCAAAAAACTCGGAGACAACTTTGAAAGAGATGTAAGTAAATTTATTAGACTTTGGAAACTTTATGTACTTTCACAATTAAGATTTCATACAGTTTAAACACTGCTATTCACTATTTTTCAAAAGTGTTTGTATTAGTTTATCGTCAAGTATCATGATACAACAGTTTAGCTATACTAAAGTTAGTGGTCTCCAGTACAATTTTTAATTCATAAACTGTTGTTATCTTTGTGACGTACTTGAAATAAATAGTTTTATTTTTTTATTATTTTAAAATTACTCCACAGTTCAAATGCTGCGGTTTGGACAGACTTCAGGTATGCAACGCACCAACATCAGGTAACAACTCAACACTGGGTGGTGTTACCGAGGGCTGCAGGTGTTTGAACGGAACTGAGGGTTGTAAGACATTGGCTCAACTGAACACTACCTGCGAAGTTGGAGATGGGTTTCAACCGAGTGACTACATATACACACAGGTTTGTTTGAATTTTATCATTTTAACAAATGATTTTATTGTACTACAGTATATATATATATACATACAGGTATAGTTCATATGTATACATATACACTCAGGTTTGTGTTATTTGATTTGTTTCCAACATTATACAAAAAAATATATAAAATAAAAAGTATCTATTTGTTTATATTTTTATATTAACATTAATACACACAAGTTCGGTAGTTTCTATTTAAATATTTAAATACCTTACATATAATACATACACAGGTAACTTGTTTTGATTTTCGCCTTTTAATAATTGACTGTATTGTACTGCAGTATATATTGGTTTGTAAATTAAGCTTTCTAATTGAAATAACTATTTTACTTTTGTAAAGATATTTTTGCTGGCAAGTTATTTTTTCATTCTAGGTTTAGAAAATAAATTGTAACTTAATTTCTCCTTTTTAACTCTTACTTTTTGTTCCTTATAGTATTTATATAACTAATATAAACATAAACTATATTATATTATATTTATAAATAAATTATATAAATTGTATTTATAAGTATAAAATATATTATTTCCTTATAGTAATAAAATCACATTTATATTTGTTATTATATAATGATATCTATTGAAGCCAAGTTTCTGTTAGGTTAAGTTAGGAAATAAATTTGTAACGTTTTGGTCGAGGAAGTTAGTATACGTTATAAACCGTGCAATCAGCTATGCTTAGTACTAGTACTGTTTGTTTTTTAAAACTTACAACTAGTCTCTGTTGCATTTTATGATACATTTACTACTATTTAATTTTATTTACTACTTTTCTATAGTACCTCGTTATATTAATGGTTTTAATTCTAAAAAAAATTTGCATATTTTATTTATATGTTTTATTATAAATAACCATTTACTACAGTATTTGGTCTAACTTTTATGTTTGATTAGTGATATAAAAAAGACTTGCGCTGATAAGGTTTTATGTTTAATTATAGATATGTAAAAAGTAGCAAGATGACACTTAAACATATATATTGGTTTATATATGTATCTAAACTATTATACTTAAAATTTAATTACAAAATGTTTTTACTTAGATTACATAGACTTTAAAATATATCTGTGATGTTAACTACAACAAAATGCTATAAACATGTACATAGTTAAAGTTTTATATTTTTTTAGTTTACATACTTATACTTATTTATAGAGTTGTCCTACAAAGATGTTGAAATTTATCGGTGAAGTAAAAGACAGCAAGATGGCCCTCGGACTTGGTATTGGAGCTGCTGCTTTACAGGTAAATATAAAGTATAACTCACAATAAATAAATAAAATAAATAAATTGAATAGAGACAGTGACTTTGATTGTTTACTTACACTGATTTACCGTAACTTGTATTGAAGTTAATTGTTTTGTAAAATCTTAATAGTTTGTTTTTAATGCTGAATAGATTAAATGAATACCTGATTTTGCAAGGACAACTATAAACACTTCTTTTTTCATAAAAAGATATATAGCTAAAGATATAGTAACTAAAATATCTGAAATTAACGTTTTAAAATGAATTATAAAATGTTAATTAAATGTTATAAAAGTCAAACAGTGTCTCTAGAGACTAGAGAGTGATACAAAACTTATCACTTATTATTATGTAATGATTTGTATATATATCTTGCATATATTGTATGTCTAAATTAGTTTTGAGCTTTTTGGAGCAATTTAAGTTACAAGTGTCTGAAAATAAAAATGTTTTTACAATATATAATCAACTTTGTTCTGTTTATTATGGTTTTGAATGATTATTCCGTGAACAAACTATTTCTTTGGAAAACTTTTGGTATTTCAAATTAAATAAAGTATTGACAAGAATAATTAATTTTGGTTGTTTTTGTTATTATATATATATATATATACATATACATAAAATATTTTTTAGCTCCTCGGATTGATTTTCTCCTGCATCATTTGCCATAGAATCAGGACGACTGGGGAAGCTTTCAACGACGACTTGTTGTAATTAAGACGTCATAAACCTTTGTGACGTCATTAATCATGATGTGACGTCATAAGCTGCTGTGATGAAATAATATAATACATGAAGTCACAACTTTTTCTAATTTTCTAATTTAATGTTGATAAGATTCATTTAGTTTTTGCTACTGAGAGTTATTTTTGGATGTTTTTTTGTTCAACATTCCATATTCTGTGTTGGTTACTCACTATGGTGCCTTTCTTTGTTTCAAAAATAAATTATAACTTTTTTATATAAACTTTCTAACAAATAACCTATCGCACTTAATCCTAAACTTCGTAAGTAAGATAAGTTAATATTTTTGTATAAAAACTCTTAAATTAACCTTTTAAAAGTGAAGCTTTACGTTTTAAAAGTGAAATAAGTTGTGTTACATATGTGTAAAATAACTTTAGACACCTTACCCGTTTACCATTAGCTCTTTGTTAAACCCGGAAATAGTTGATGTCAAAGTATTTGGATTACTCTATGTAAATCAGGCAAAATATGTTTAAAATAATGGAAAGTTTTACAGTGAAATTTATATCAGCTCTATGCACTATATATCAGTGGTCTTCAGCCTTTTCAAAAGCTATGCACAGTAAATTATTTAAAAAAAATTGTTTTCACACTCGACTTAAATGAAAAAATTATTAGTGAAAAACTCAACTTTTCTGTTTGAACAGCTTAATATATAGTAAAATGTTAAGAACTGATAATTTATGTAGTATAAAAAGACAAATCTAACCTCATATATAATATATCTTTTTACTAAGTTTTCTGTACTCGGTAAAAAAAGCTCTATGCCAACGAAATACCACTGTTCTATATAAATGCTACAGTTTAAGTAGTTCGCCTGTTTGAGTTTACAATTTTTTTTCTAATATGCATTATAAATCGTATTATAAACATCAACAATTTCAATACAATCGAACAACTAATTTGAAAAGTTTTCAAATTGGTCTAAGAGTTTTTAAGTGCAAAATAAAATATTAATCTATAATTGTTGAGCTTAACTTATATATTGTTAAGATGTACAGATATAAGATGTGAATATGTACAAGCAGTAAAAGTAGTTAGTAAAAATTTAATAAGAAAATAGTATGAAGTGCCACTATTATATACTATCAAATGATGAAAGGAAATTTGAGTAGTTTAAAAAATTGCTACTAGAGTATAAAGATATATAAAGCAAATTCATTTAAAGTTTGCACGTAAGTTATTTTATGTCACCAAGTACGGATAAAAAGTAAGAAATAAATTTGCCGCACTCCATACATACTGTCAAAATTTTTCGAAATGACACAAGCTAGCTTTTAAACATACATTATTGGTCAATGTAGTTACTATAACCACCAAAGGCTTACCATTAGTGCACAATTTTTGAAAATCTTTTCGGCTTGTATACATTCGGGAGGATTCATTTATCGATGTAGGAGTCTTCAGGATACTTTTATCAGTACTTTTTGATTAAAACAAATAACTTAGTAATACTTAACGTAGATGTTAGTGCTCATAATACTTTTAGTTTCATCTCTAAATGTGTTAATTTTGAATTCATTTTGTGAGCTATTAGCTTGCTTAAACGTATTTTCCATAACTTTATTTAAAACTTAATGACACTTACCGACCATAATTGATTATTTTTATTAGAAATATTTTCCAAAGTAAGAACAAAGAGAGACAAATCTAAGCAAAAAGTACTTTGCGTGTTTGCTGCGTTGAGTTAGTTTAGGAGCTAACCAATTATCTAAAGCAGAGTTTCCAAACGTGGGCCAAGTGGCTTCTTGGGGCCGACAGAAATTTAGGGGGCCATGAGCAGCAAAGGGGCCACAGGGGGGCCATAAGGTCATAGTTTGAAATTTACTAGATATTCCGAAGTTTATGATGAAGAGCAAAAAAAGTTTTTAGGTGTTTTTAATGGTAAGTTTCTTGAGTAATCTTGTTGGAGGGGCCTTGACTTTTCTATTTTCTCTAAAGGGGGCCTTTTGAAAAATGTTTGGAACCCTGATCTAAAGCGTTCAAATGTAATCTGAATCGGTTTAGAGTTCAGAAGTGCTTTGTTTTTATACAAACAGAGAAAAAATTCTAGTTCTAAAAAGTTATCACCGGCAATTTGTTTTAGATACGCGAGGAGGCTTATAAAGTTGTAATAAATTAAAAAATTCAATTAACTTTACAATAACTTATTTCCAAACGCTTACTTAGTTTCTTTTTTCTAATTTTCAATTAATTGAATTTTGCTTGCTTCAAAATTAAATAGTTTTTTGTTTCTAGGTTCTAACTATTTTTGTTTTAAATATAGCTTTAACTTTTTTAACAGCATTACTGTTTATGTCAACTAAATTAACAAAAAATATTTTTAAAATAAAGTGGTTGTAAATAAATGGGAAGCTAATAATCAAGTATATTCAATTTCAAATAACAACATATTTTATACTAAATTAAGGTTTAACTTTTTTTTATGACATAAATTTCTTAGTGAAACATAATCATTTTCAAAATATGTGATGTTTTACTGTATAACTATTATGTTTCTTAAAATAATTAATAGATAGAATCTTTAGTTGTCTAATTGTATGATACATCTTTTAAGATAAAAACTACAACCAGTTAATACTTTAAAATGTAGAAGTAGTTAAAACTTCTGAAAAATCTTATTCTAGATATTTCGTCTAACTCATCTTATTTAGACATCTTTATTTGATATTTAATCTTGATACATAGAATTTCTTGTCGGTTTTTTAAAGAAATAAAATAGTCTTTTTCTACAAACACTTTTATAGGCTTTTACATACAAGAGTCATTTCTCATCAGTTGAAAAATTGTTAGATCTTCTAAAGAAGTCATAAAACAGTTTAATTTAATGGAGAACAACTTAATTTTTTTAGAACTGGTTATTTCTTTTACAAACAGTTGTTAAACTTTTGATTGGGCACGCTGTCAGGCTGATATATTTCAATCTGAATAAAATTTTTGGAATTTAAACATGTTTACACTTAAAAAGTGACTACTAACATTAAAACATAGTGTTTTTTTAATTCAATATTTGAAGATTAAACATATACAACAGATTATTTTTTCAAAAGTGTTTTTTAGCTTTTGCTATACTTCTTTTTTGAACAGGTTTTTAGCATAAAATCTAGCATTCTTATAATGCTAGTGAAATATATTTTTTAAAGGAAGCTATTTTAATTTATTTTAATGGTGCCTTGAGTTGTAAATTATTAGTTAAATTCTCAAGTTTTGTGATTTTATATTAGAGGATTTTCAAATATTTTACGTTAAATAAACTAAATTTAAAACCTTCAGATTTTTTAAAACTTAAATTAAGTTTGAAAAAATAAATATCTAAAAGTTCAAACTTAAGTAAACTATGACACATTATGAATATATTGGTAAGAAACGTTTAAATACCTATCTTCACTTCGAAACACACACTTATTCTTTAATGAGAAAAGTTAGCAAATTAGAAAACTTTCTATTTTATTGGTCATGTGGAATTAAAACTGTGATTTTTAGCTCATTTTCAAAACCCTATTAAAGTATTTTAAGAGCTGTGGAAAGTTTTAAAAGTATTAAGATTAGAAAATTCTTAATTTGTAAATGTACTTATAAAAAATTGTATCACCAAACTAAAAACGAGATCCTCAGCTATAATTAAATTAGAATAATAACTATACCCTGACCTAAAAATGAATTATTAAAAGTCTTAATGTTGAATAAAGTTGGTAGTTTTGATAATAATCAATACTACTTTCGTTACAACTTTTAAAACACTATTTTATAGTTTAAAAGACGCCTAATTTTAACTTTAAGTCTTGAAAAAAAGAAACTAAACTTTTAAATCTAAATAATGTATGCAAAATTCTTTAAAATCTTTATTGTATTTACTTGACGTTAAAACGGTATTATTTATTAAAAATTAGGCTTTTTCTTTAAAGTACTGACAAAACAAACAATATTTTTTTGAACAGTTGTGGTAATAGAACTATATATAGTTTTAAGTTTTGTATAAATCAGTTTCAGTTTTGTATAAATTCAGTAGATATGATTTTTTTAATACTACCAAAAAAAAGCTATATACTTTAAAGAAATAATAATTTACTTTCATTAAAGTAAACTATCAAAATTTAAAAAATAATTTATGTACAAATAAGTACTTCCATCATTGTAATTTTATTTTTAATACTATTTAAACATTCACCATAGTCAAATAAGATAATATTTTATGCATACTAAAAATCACAGTAAAATTTTTAAAATACTATTATTCATGTTATTATAATAATAAAAAATACATTTATCAACTCACAGTAAATAAAAACTAAAAAGACAAGAATTAAATTTTGCTTAAACCAGTTAAATCACAGTAGTTATATTTACATATGAAAATACTTTATAGATACACTAATAACAGTTGAATGATAAAAAGTATGCTACAAATAAATTAAATATTTGTAAGTTAGGTATAAAAACTTAAAAAGTTTGTGCATTAAAACTTTAATAAAGGTGATGGAATTACAAAACATAGGTGATAATACAAATTTAGTACAATTATTACATTTCATTTATATTCTTCAAACAATGTAATTATTTTATAGTCAATAGTAAAAAAATACAAAACATTTTTGCTGGGTTTAAAATTTTTGCAGTTAAACTTGTGAATTAAAAAGGAAACATTTTGTTATAAAAACATTTATGTGGTAATTAAACAATTAAATTTGTACAGTAAAAAAATTTAAACATATTTATACAAAACGTATATAAAATAGTACATAAACTTCTTTTGAAGCCAAAAATCAATCTTGTATTTGTAATTATTATTTATTTATATTATTCAAACAATCAAGAAAATACAAATTACATCTTATTTTAATGACATTTATGTAAAAACTAAACAATTTAATTTGCACTGTACATATAAGATTAAAATATTAGTAGAAAAGTATATACATTTTCACAAAATAATTTGTTTATTTAGAAGCCAAAAGTCCATTTTTGTATTTATTAACTTTATTGTCAATGACGCTGCAGTATTTCATTGGGATTCCAGCTTCTCTTAATTCAACTAACTTCTTGTTTTTCACCTAAAAAATACATTTTAAAATACTTTAAAAATTTGAAACTAATTTCCGTTTTTTCACCTAAAAAATACATTTTAAAATACTTAAACAGTTTAAAACTAATATCTTGTTTTCACCTGAATATTTTTGTATAGAATTAAAATTTTAAGTATGATAACTTGTTTTTCACCTAGCATGAATGTATGTTTTTCACCTAGCAATATTTATTTTAAAAAGTCTTTACAAAAATACAAGTTCTTATACATGTATAACTCATCAAAGTAAATTGTTAATAGAGCAATAAGTTAATACAGTTATAAATATTTCTTTTTCAAAACTGATTTTTAATAACTTATAACTGACTGACAAATAAAAATTGACAAAATGTATTTACAACTTTTTTACAACCTAATCAAAGTTATGAAACCTGAAATTCTAACCTAAACAATCAAATTCTTAAAAGTTCTACCTAAAACTTTTTGTCATACTTACCTTATAGTTCCAAGCCTTATCAACCCAAATAAATTTTAATAAAGCTACAAAAAAATCCTACTATTTCCATTTACATCTTTAACTTTTTATTAATATCTAACAAAACATAAAACTTTAACTTTATAATTTTTTCAAACCTCATTATTTATGATAATCTTTTTAGCATTTCTGAAAATCATGGTAACTTTTTTCACAATCACCCTATCAAACCTAGTATTCCTTTATCTTAATTTTTTTGATTATTTTTATTACTTTTTTTTTTGTTTCTTCAAACCTCATTAATCCTGATATTCCTCTTATTAATTTTATTATTTATTTAACTTTTAAACCTGATTATAATTAGTTACTTATATTTATTTTAAACCTCATTAAATAACCTCATTGTATTTATTTCAATTACCTCATTAATTTTTATTTTTATTTACCTTTTATTTCAATTAATTTATTTCAAACCTCATTAATCCTGATATTCCTCTTTCTCGCTTTATTATTTATTTAACTTTTTAACTTCATCAATTTTTATATTTATTTTCTTTGTTTTTACTTTATTTATTTCAAATACCTCATTAATCCTGATATTCCTCTTTCTTATTTTATTATTTATTTAACTTTTTAACCTCATTAATTTTAATATTTATTTTCTTTTTTATTAATTAATTTCAGTTACCTCATTAATCCTGATATTCCTCTTTCTTATTTTATTATTTATTTTTCTTTTAAACCTCATTAATCCTGATATTCCTCTTTCTCGCTTCCTCTTCCAGCCTGACTCCTTCCTCGAAGAACTTTCTCCTCTCTTCCAAAATCTCCTCCTCCTTTCTCCTCATCTGCATCCTGATGACGTCATTGTTCTTCCTCCTGCCTTCCTGCAGGATCTTCTCCCTCTCCAGGTCTTTCTCCATAGATCTCTGCTGCTCCCTTTAAAAAAAAAGTTCTATTAATTAAGTTATGGTATTTTAACAACTTTTAATATAAATACTGATTTGTTTTTATCTCCCATTCAATGTGTTTTCATTGACTCTGGTGCTCCATGGTGGAGAAAGTTGAAAATATGAAAACATATTGGGTAGGTATTAGTTTATTTATCTGAACATGTTAAAGTGCTGTATACTAGTTTTTTTTTCAAATAGTCTATTTGATTTTTTTTTTTTTGTGATATTATTTTTCTCTTTCTCCGTCGATCTCTGCTGGTGGTATCACAAAAACACATTTTGCAGAATTTAGAGATTTAAAGGAACCCTCACTTGGGCACCATTTAATTAAAAACCACCCCAATGCAAACTGTACGGGACCTAAAATATTCGAACTTGGAATTTTCAGCTGGAATTTTTTTTACATGTGGCCAATTATAACAAATATACATTGTGCAGAATTTAAGACAATTTTTGACTTACAGTAACTTTTTATAATTTTGTGTCAATTGTAAGTTTTTTGGGTAGAATAATAATGTAAATAGTAGAAGAAACAATGTAAATGTAAAACAATTTTCAGCTAAGTACTACAAGTTTCCTATTTGAGCACCCTAATAATATACCAAATATACACCCTACATCAAACGTATAAAATCTCACTTCGAAACAATTTCGAAAGCCGCTCTCTCACTCTGTGCTAACTCTGTGCCTCTTATCTTAACAAAGATCTCATAGTACAAATAACAATATTAATATTTAACTCACTTAAGCACTTTCTCGAAAGCCGCTCTCTCCGATTGCGCTTGCACGGCCATGAAGTGCCTCTTATCTTAACAAATATCTCATAATTCAAATGTACAAACATCAATATATTCAACTCACTTAAGTACTTTCTCGAATGCAGCTCTCTCCGATTGCGCTTGCACGGCCATGAAGTGCCTCTTGTCCTCAATCTGCTCCTGCCGCGCTCTTCGCATCATTTCGTTCTCTTTCATCTTCTTCTCCGCTTCCATCGCTTCCTTCCGTCTCCATTCCCTCTCCGTTTGCTCCTGTTTGTAGAAGAAGGTAGTATTTAGTTTCAACAATGTTAGCACCTCGTAGAACTAGTATTGTAAGTCATTCAAGAAACGATCTATAACTTCTAAAACTGTCACTGATTTCACAGCTTGTCAAAACAGTAAAAATTCTAAAATTTTTAAGTGATAAGGGGATTCCCAATTTTTTTTTTTACATAAAATAACATTGGCTCTCATATGAAAGCTTTAAGAACAAACTACAGGCCAGTTTTTATAGAGTTAAAAAATTTAATTTAACTTTTGAGATATCGGTAGATTTATAAAATGTTTCCGATACAAACGTATAAATGGCGAACTTCATTATACAGAATTTGATTTTTTTTGCTTTAGAAAAAAAAGCTTATATAGTAATACTAATGTACCTATAAAAACTTTCACACAAACCATATTTCTTCTTGCCCTCAACGCGTCTTTTTCAGCTTGTGAGTCGATGGCTCTCTCCTGCAGCAAGAGCATGTCAGCAACTTCTTTCTCCTTCTTCTTTTTGATCCTCATTTTCTCTTCCTCCAACGCTATGTCCCTCTCCTGTGAGGAGGATTGTTTGATTGTAGTTTGGAGAAATTATTTTCAAAACATATAAGGTACTTATAGTTGTAGCTATATTTTTATGTCATAACTTTGATTTAAGCATTTGTTCATGAGATTAAATAGCTTCGAAAGCAGTTTGTTTTTATGTAATCAAATAAAATTAAAGAAACATACATGTTTCTGTTTTTTTTTTATTCTTTAGATCTAAAAACAGACCGTAATATACAAAATATACAGAATTACTAAAAATACATTTTTTTGTTTCTGATATTCCATGACTTAAAAAGCAGCTATTTCATATTTAAGATCAAAATATACAAAATCATTAATCTTACATCTTTTTGTTTCTGATATTCCATAGCCTTGAATGCTGCCTGTTTTTCTTGCCTTACTACCCTCTCTCTGTGTTTCTGTTGCTGCTGGGAATAGTAATCCAACTCTTTTCTCAAATTTTCCTTCCTCACTTTCTTCTCTGCTATTTCTCTAAAATAAAATATTTTTCAAATATTTACTCATATATGTTTATTCGAATTATCCAGAATTTTATATTATCTGAAAAGCCCTACAGGGCTAAACATCGTTTTGATTTTTTTTCTGAATAAACTCTTTAAAATGTTTAATTTGCATCTATTGAATGCAATTTCAAAACTCTAAGTGTTGCTCTTAAAAAATCAAAAGTATATAATTAAGGAACTAAAAAGATATTTTTTAATATATAAAAAAAGTAATTAAAATTAAAAATATTTTTTTAAATATGAATCTTTTGCAGTTTAAACCCAAAAAATACTTTAAACTATTTGTTTATGTAAATGAATTGGTAGTTTAATTTATACTTAGAGATAATGCAATTTTACAATGCTAAAAAAAGGACATTTTTATCCTAAGTTATCTTAGAAAAACACATCAGTTGTAAAACATTACTTTTGATCTATATCATTATGTTTTGATAATTTAAATAATAATAACACACAATATTCATTGTATTTACGGTAATGTGTGTTCCTTAAAACTAGAAAAAATAGAACATTTATAAACTCATTTCTTATATTTTAAAAATTACTCATCAAGTTGATGAAGTTCTTGTGAATAAACTATCTAACAAGCTAAATAGTCAAAAATTTTTGACTTATTATATTATTTTAAACATAAAAAATTTAAATACTTTATAAATTTACAAACTTTTCATCGAGTTCATGAAGTTCTTGTAATTTCTGCAGAACTATTTTCGTTTCCTGATCTTTTCTTTCTTCGTTTAATATTTTCTCTTCTGTGTTTCCTTTGATTTGTTTCAATAAAAGTTGAGCATTTCTGTTTTTAAAAATAAAGTTAAACTAATAAAGTGCTATTCCAACTAAGTGTACACAAAAATAAATAAATAAGTTATAATTATGCATAAACTTTAAATTTAAAAAATATATATTTTACAGTAAAACAATATTTTAAAACGAAAATAGCTAAGAATAAAATATGTTTTTGTGTTAGTTTTTTTTTTCAAAAAAATAATAGTCAACTAGATTTATAAGACTTTATTATCTCTAACAAACTATAAGCCAATGTATGAGCTTGTATGTGCTAAACATCAAAATTAATACTAACTAGCTATAAAAAATAATTCTTGCAAAAATCTCTGCTTTTGGTTTGGGTTCATCAATGTCTTCAATAAAGTAATATGCAAATCATAATAACATATAGTATTAATCACTAACAAGAATCTCTGCTTCTGCTTGAGTTCATCGATATCTTCAGCGGCTCTTATCGCGTTGATCCTGTCGATCTCCATCATCGTGTCGAGCCTCATCTCTTCTTCTTTCATCTCCTTGCTGACCTGCGACTTCTCCATCACCTGCGCGTCTCTGATCGCGTGAACTTTCGCGTTCGCTATCATCTGTTGGGATAAGTGAATATATATATATATATATATATATAAGTTCAACAAAAAAAGTACTTAGTGCTATACATACACAAAAAATATTATAACAAGGTCTTTAAGTCAAAAATAATGTCCTGAGTCATCCTGAGTTTTTTATTAACCTTAGCTCCTTTATTGCCTATTTTAAAATACTTTTTTTAAAAAGGCAACTAAGAGGGCAATATTGCCCTACTTTTAAAAAAACTATTCATTTTGTATGAGAAAATTGTCATGTTTTATTGGCTGTTGCTCCAAAACAGAACACACATTTTGGTACGACAAAATATTGATTTAAAATTAATTTTTAAGCCAAACAAACAACTGACAGTTTTGACCATTTTGACTTCAACGAGCACAATAATAAAAGCTACTATTTTTATGACTATTAACTAACAGTGGTAATCATTTTGAATTACTCACACTTATCACAATTATTATTTAAACTTTTAATAAAGTAATTTTAAATTGATCTTATTTCAACTAACAGTATTGATCATCTTGACTTTTAGTTATTTAGAATAGTTATACTTTTTAATTTATATATTAATTCAACTTACAGTATTGATCATCTTGACTTGGTCGTCATCCTCAAGCTTGGCTTCGTCTGCCTTCCTCTGAAGGTACTCGCTCTTGTTCTTCGCTTCCTCCTCCAAAACCGACAGCTTCTCCATCTTTCTTCTGTTCATCTCTCGATCCTTCATCTCATCCTTGCGTTTCTGCGATTCTTCCTGTGAAAAAATAAATATTATAAAAAATTAAAATGTTTAGACACCAGTTACAAAATTTTGACGATTCTTCCTGTGAGGGGTAATAATTATGTACCAAAAAAGTTGCTTGTTTAATTTTAATTGCCAAATATATATTTTTTTATTTAAATTATGTTTTAAACCAAGAAAAACCATACATTCTGCTTTTACATAACTTATATCATTCTATATGCAAACAAACACAAACCATATAACTAAGTTTCTATTAATATACATATAAAGTACAAAGCATATTACTCAAAGTTAGTATATACAGTGACATATAACATGAATAAGTATACAAAAATTAACTTTTAACTATTTTAATTAAATTTACAAAAAATACCATTCATTTTTGTTACCAATAACAGTTAAACACTTACATATATTATTTAAATTAATACAAACCATACCACTCAGTTTTTTTCAACTTATTATATACAACAAATAACATACCATATCAGTGAGTTTATTTTTGCTTACTTTGTTTAAAACATATAATCTGTTTTATTTTAAATAACAAACCATATCAGTGAGTTTCTTTTTGCTGATATTGTCTTATACAAACCTTATAATAATATTTTATAAAAATAACAAATAGCATACCATATCAGTGAGTTTCTTTTTGCTGATGATATCTTGTTCTTGCTGAAGCTGCTCCTTTGTCTTCACCTTGCAACTATCTTTCAATTGAGAAAACTTTCCTCGCGGGAGAACAACAGTCAGACCTGAGGGATCCTCGTGTCTTGGTATCCTGATTAAAAATAAGGTTTATTCAGGGTTGCCACTCTTTGAGCCAAAAAATCTTCCCTGAGTGACCAAAAATTTCCCTGAGTAACCTTAAATTTCCCTGAGTTTCCCTGAGTATTATTCAAATCTTTAAAAATGTTTTCTCTTCTAACACAAATTAATAATACCTCATTCTCATTTTTCTTCTTTAATAATTTAAAGAAGGTTGTATGTGTATGCTTCTGCATTAAATTTATGAAAAAAAACTGTTTTCAAAAACTCAATCTTAAAAGTTTTAAATCAATTAAAAATTAAAAACTAAATTTTTGCGCAACTTTGTGTAAACTTGTTAGTTAACTTTCTACATAAAAGAATAAAGTTTAATTTGTTTGACATTTTAATTGACAAAATTTAATTATACTATAATAATAATTTCACATGAAGAACTCACTTAAATGCATACATAATAACTTCATTATGACTTGTATGTCTTTCCTAGCAACTGTTCTGAATGCAGTAAATAAAACTTAAAAGCTTAACATTATTGTAAAAAAACCTGCAAAAAGAAAGTTTAAAGAAATAGCTAAAGAAATATCTCATATCAAAGTACAACTTAATACCTAACAACTGATACAAAATAATCTAAAATTAAATTTTTTTTTATGTCTTTTAGATGTTCATACACAATCTATTTTAAATAACTGAAAACATAATTTTGATTTTAAAACAATTTCACATTACCTAATAAAAAAATCTTAATACTGTTTTTTTAAGTATGCAATTTCTAAATCAATAGTTTTAATTTTATTTTCAAGTTTATTTGCATTGTCCTTAGCAGCTATTCTTCTTGCTAATAATTCTTTCATTGCTTCAAATCAGACTGTTTGTTGGCATCTGCAGTATATTTGTCATAGTCTTCATTCAAACATTTGAGTTGCTTTGTAAGTTTACTTTTTTGTTCTCCTAACTTGCTCAAAGCATCACCTTTATTTGGGACATTTTTAGCAAAGCGCTGTTGCTCAAGATATGCCAAATATTGGGCCCTAGAAGATTTCACAAATTTTAACAACTCAGAATTTAGTTCAACTGTGCTTGGTTCTAGACTGTTTGCATATAGATGATCTTTGATCATTCTTCGGGACCTTATTGTCATCTCTCCCATATTAGTTGATATTACTTCCTTATTTAAGCTAAAGCCCCGTTCAACACTTGCCTGGCCATTGTGAAGCACAAAAACAGCTTCAAGGACTCTTGTTAAATCTTTATACTTGCTTGGGATATCGAGTGTGTCAAAACTACAATGTTAATGCTAAAAATGTTGAAGAACTAGCCGCAAGGCTAAAAAAATTCTAAATAACCACTTAAATAATAAAAATTACTACTTTTGAACAAAATATTGAAACTGGATTAACTAAACCTCATTCTAGATCTAGAAAAAAAATTCCCTGAAATTTAGAGAAAAAATCAAAACTTCCCTGAGTTTCCCTGAGTTAAAAGAAAAATGCCAAAATTCCCTGAGTTTCCCTGAGATTTCTTGAGTTTCCCTGAGATTTTCTACAGTTTGAAAATTCCCTGAGATTCCCTGAGTTCCCTGAGTGTGTGGCAACCCTGTTTATTTTTTTATCACAATAAAAGAGTATCAAGTTGTTTAATATAGATTTTTGTTGATTTGTGTATACATTTATCGGTGTCCTTTACAAAGCTGCACTGTTCTTAATGTTTGTAGTAACTAAGTTTGTAAAGACTTTAAATTAAAATTTTACAATAGATTTAAAAATATACTTTTATATGTTTGAACAAAACGTTTCACTTAAACTCTAAATAATAACTTATCTACCAGTCACTTTATTACAGTTTTACATTTTATAAAAGTGATTATAATAAAAAAAAATTTAAATTTTTAAATTAAACTTAAATTTTAATCATACAATTAATAAAATTAATAACTTGCAAACAACAACAACTTCTTATGAAATCTTAAATAACCAGCTTAATAGTCTCAAAATAAATTAAATCATATACACAATATAATTAATAGCCTGCAAGTTCTTATTACATATTTGGTGACAAGCCCAACTATTTTATAACATTTAAAATAAATAAAAAAATTATACCTGCAAGTTCTGATTAAATCTTTTGTGATCAGCTCAATAGTCTGAGGCTTCTTCTTTTTAAGTTTCCTCATCTGATCTTGGTGCCTCACAATTGGAGACTCCGGCTCACTAGGAGCTCTTGCTACTGGCTGGTAAAAATAATTAATAAATTTTATAATATTTTTTAAAATATTTTTATATTAGAATTTTATTAGTCTGGCTTACTAGGTACTGGTAACATAAGAATTTAAATTCTTACAAAATTTTAGAATTCACTACTCAAAAAAATATTGTTTGAACTCTTTCTTTTAGCAGTAAAAAATAAAGGTAAAAATAAATAGTCTTTTTGTAAAAAATAAGTTGATCTTTTCTACCTATGGCCTCAAAAACTTTAAATGAAAATATTTGCAGAAATAGTTGGAATATAAAGTACTGTATTTTTTAAGAAACTGAGTTAAGGGTATACGAATATAAATTAATAAAACTTCAAAATATTTTTCTATTTCACCATAGCTTAAACATTAAACTTAATAATATACAATTTTATTTTTCTTAAATCTTTTTAAGCTTATATATAAGCAATCAAAGTAAGAAAGAATACATATTTTTTATTGAAGGGGTAAACTAAGTTAGCAACAAAAATAAAATTTCAATAAAAATATATTTCTTCTACAATTTTTGAGCAATCAATTTGAAAATATTATTTTTACAAAGTATAAAAATATTTTGGGACTTTATTTTGTTATTAAAAAGTTTATTTTGAAACAATAAACAAACAAAAATTAACATTAAATTTTAATTTTTGGTCATAACATTTCTATATATTAATCTTTTCAAAAACTATTTAAACAGATGTTTTTAAATATTACAAAGAATAATTTCTGAAAGTTAGGCTAAAAAAATGAAAAAGTAAATATTTTTTGGTGAACTTTAAAACTTTTCAGATAAAAAATCAAAAAACTGCAGTTTGTACAGAAAAATGTTCACAAAAATTAGTATATCTCAAAAGTAAACAAAAGACTTTATATTCTATAAAATCTAATTGTAGTTGATATTTCAAGCATCCAGTTAAGAATCAATGTCAGTTTAATAAACACTATTCGATTAAATTATTTTTCTGGACTTTTCCAGGTTCTTCATGACTAAGAAATAAATTTAAATTTATATGCAACTAAAATTCACCTTTTTAGGGGAAGCAAACAGAGTCTCGTCAACTTGAGATTTTGAAGACTTTGTTCTGTACCTCATGGAGTATTTTGACTTGTTGCTTCCATTTGACACTATGGAAGTTACACGACTTCCAGGCTGGAAATTAAATTTGTTTTTAATATTAATCTTTGTATTACTTGTTTTTACCAATATTGTGTAGTACCAGATTTCACTCAAAGATCACATCATCAGTTACTTTTAATTTAGAAGAAAAAAATTGTAACTGATGAGCCAGGAAAGTTAATTTGAATAATTAGTAAATCAAACATTAAGTTATAAAAAAATAAATTTCAAAAACATTAATTTTAAACTTAATAAATTGATGATAAAAATTGTTCACTTTACATCCAGTGTTGTTATATTTAAATTTAACACTTGTTTGAATTAAATAATTTTAATTTAATTATAACATGTACATATAATGTACAACTATCTTCAAAAATTCAACATTAATTGTATCATGATTGTCTATAAATATATTAGCTATGAATTTTTACTCAGAAACTTAAAAATACATTTATCTAGGATAAATGAACTAGCTAAAAGACTTTAATGGCTTTATTTTTTACCATTTACTTACCATTGTTTTAGTTGTAACTTTTGTTTCTTGTTGGTTAGTTAAGTTATTTATCTATCTGCAAAAAAAATATATATATAACTACTTGAACAAGGGACTGATTTATAGTTTTTTGCTAGATGTGAAATGTAATAAACAAGTCTTGACTCAACTCTATTATTTAAGTAAACATGTTGCTATAGTACCAAAATTATTCTGTGGAAGCTGACAATAAAAAGTTGTAGTCTATAAACTTCTGTTGGACACAATGCACAAAATCAATGTTTAAAACAATATTCAAATTATTTTTTAAAAAGTGAGTAACTTATAAATTATACTTAGCTTTCACAGGTAGGCTACTCTTTTAATCAAATGAAACTAGCACATCAGTATAAAATAATAATTCATATTCATAAGTATTAGAGGTATTTAGAGGGGTACAGCATTTTTTTACAATTTGATTGGTTGAAATGAAAGATTAAAGTATGGACTATAAGTTAGATTTTTTAGAATCTAAGACATTCAAAAAATTTCTGTAATATAGCAATTTTTGAAATAAAAATTTTAAAACTTAACATAACTTTTTAATTTTTTTTTAATTCCACTAAATATATTCTATTCTTAAATGAAAAAACACAAATCTATATTATGAAATGTTTCTTACTATATTTTTTTTAAATTAAACAAATTTCTAGAACATTTTATAATAATTTTTTATTTAAAAAATAATTGAAAATTATAATACATTCAAATCATTTTTTGTATGCTTTTGAATACTGCGTTTAATGTCATACGAGTATTAGCATGTTGATTTTATTCTTAAGATCAGTTTTCTATATATGAGGGTACAAAGTTTGAAAGCTAAATAGGTTACTTATGGAAGGACCAAAGTAAAAATACAAAAAAGACTATTTCACAATTTCTTTATCCAACAGTTTTCACTCAATCAGTATGTAATTTTTCAGTTTAATCTAAACATAATTAAATAAATTTTGTTAGAATTTTTAAACTTTGAGTTTTTTTATACAAAAGGATTTTTTTGTAGTAATGAAAGAAACATTTCCTGCATATTTGATAAAATATGAATGATAAGATAGATGTTTAGTGGATTTCTATAATTCTAGAAAATCACTAGTTTTTTTAAGACATTTTTACAGAAAGTTTTTACAATACTTACAATATCTCAAACGATATTTTATATTTTTCAATTTGTGAAAAGCATGATATAGTATATAATTAAAGCTTTCTCATAAGGCTCAATGCTAATTTTTGTAAAAATTTTGTTGGACCTTCCATATGACCTTAAATATTGAAACTTTTAACATGGAGAGTTTTCAAAGCTGTCATTAGGCCCCTACACTATAAGGCCACACTTTCAAAAAGATTAAACTAATAAAATTTCAAAATAATTACTTAAAAACAAAGATGATATGGATTTTTAAAAATATAGTCTTCATTTATTTTTCAACTTTCTGTCTTTTTGAAATAACCTAAGTAACTTTTGAACAATTGTTACATTTTAAAAATTAGACTAAAAGTTAAACTTATCCATGCCCTTAAGCTAAAATAAAGCCTAGATAGGTAATTAGGATGAAAAATCTAAAAAATTCTAATTGCAGAAGTTTTTGAATCCTTAAAAAATAGTGTGGTTGATATGAAAACTAATGCTGCACGAAAAGTAGCAAAATGAAAAATACATAATAATTTTGTTTTCAAAAACAATACTTTTTCTTATCAATACTAATTTGTTATTTTCTAGTCAAATAGTAATTAATTTCAAAGTTGTACTGTTTTTTATGTTCTCAATTTAATGTATAAAAATCAGTAATATTTTGTTAAAACTTATTTACATCTCATAAACATTTTTCAAATAAACAACTATAAAAAACTAAAAAACCTTAAAATTTTCTATTATATTTAAGTAAAAATTAAAAATTTAAGACAAAAATAAAACTAGAATATCTTATAATAATATTGTAGAATCATTTAACTTTTTGCAAAATAAAAGCTTGGTATGGTTTTATCTATTTTTAATACACATATGAAGCATACAATGTTGCTTAGAAACATCACAATAATACTAAAATACGAAAATGTCTTTTATTTTATTTAGGTTTTAAACTACAACCATACGAAAAGCTCAAAACTATACTTAAATCGAGGTATTTTATAAAAAAATAGTTCATTAAAATAAACATAAATTAAATTTTTATATTTGTCTATACATCCATATCTGAAATGATTTTACTTAAAAATACTTTTTAAACAGATGTTTGTAAGAGAAAAATCTTAAAGTAAATTTTAACTAAGAAAAGTAAATTATTTTTCGTTGTTTCTAAAATTTTACCTAAACCATGAGTTCGAATAAATATAGCTGTTTTTAGGATTTCAAACCTAAATATAATTTCATCAAACTAAGTTACTCGATAAAATAAATTTAAGTAATTATAGTATTTTAAGCAGTCAAATTTACTCCATTTTAAGTAATGGTAATCGGTAACTATTGTAACAATATATCGCATCACTTGTATTTTACTTATATTTTGTTTATTTAAAGATAAAAAAGCACTCAAAATGTTGGTCCTTCGACCTAGGTGCACGAAAAAACCTTTCGGTTATCGAGTTGCACACTACGAATCGGATACCTTTAATGTCTTGTCCGTCAACGTATATATAAAACAACAATTTTTTTAATTAAACTAACTTAAACTTGTTTTATTAACATTAAGTTAATTTACGGCTGTTGTTTATCATTAATCATAAATTTTAAAAAATATATATAAGCTTTGTTACCTTTGTTTTATTTAAGTTAGTTGGATTTTATCGTTTTATTCAAAGCTAAAGTTAAAACTTTTTTTCTTTTTGTAAAAGTTTTAATTTTAAAAAATTTATAAAACAAAAAGTATGCCCATCAAAATAGTTGCCATGCCATGTCAATATCACTAAGTGGCTACTTAATCAATTGAGCATTTAAATTAAGATATAAATCAACAAACTTTCAATTAGTGTTTAGAATTCTCTGAATTAAAATTTTAAATTTTATTTTTGGTATTTAATGGAAGTATTTTTTAATTAAATTTTAGTATTTTTTTCATATTTTAAAAACATAACAAAAATATCAACAGTTAGTATAACTTTTTAGAACAAACTGACTATTTCTGACATGACAACAAATATAGAACAGTTTAAACTTTGACACTTTAGTTCTGTAATTATTTATCGGATTATCTGATGAGATAAATCTATAAAAAATTAAAATACGCATATATGTAGATTGTAAGCGTATCTAACTATTAAAATTATAATGGTAGAAAAATATTTAAATAAAATATTCATAAAAAAAATTAAGTTCAAAATTTTAAAACTAATCATGCTTTATTAAACTTTTTACGTTTTCAGTCGCATCAAATATTTTTAAAATTAAAGAAACAAAATATGTTCGTCAAAATTTTAAAAAATATAACGTTAAGAAAGCAATTAAAAACTGTTCTAGTAAGAAAATGTTTCTTAAAAGTTTAGAATTGCTAGAGTTTAAGAATTCAAAACTCTAACCGTTTTCTGTGTATTTATTAAGTTTTATTATTCTTAGAACCAAAAAGTCACAGAAAACAAGTATTTTAGTGAATATGTTTAAAAAGGTATTTTGTCCTGCAAGAGACGTTAGACTATATCTAGTGGACTCAATAACTCAAAAAAACTTTTTTTTTCATAAACCAAAGTTTTTGAGCTCCTTATTTTTGTCGTTCAGTGAGTGATAAAAAACTATTTTTATTATTATTTGTAGTAAATTACATTACTAATCGTTTATTAGGTTAAAATTAATGTGAACTCTTAGTTATAAAACATATAACAGCAAAAACTTAAGCTATAAAATAGTAAGTTTGGTCAAACTAAAAACTACTTAAAAATTTAGATAAACTTAATTTTATCTTAAACTTAATCTTTAGTTTTAATCTTAATAACAATATAAGCTAATTTGAATAAAGTACTTAGAAATTAACATAATTTCTTTTAATTTTTACTTTGATTAACCTAAAATTGATATTTATGAACACTTTTATTGAATTAAAAACCAAACAAGTATCAAGTATTCAATGAAAATAAAAATTATTAGTAATCCTAACTGTTTATCAATGTTTTTAAACTCAAGCACAGCTTCGTAACATGCTATAAAGTTCGTGTACAACAATTAATTAAACAAGTTGTTATTTATTCTTTATTATATTATAAAATTTACAGTAACTAAGTTTCACCGCAAAACAGATTTTTAAATGTAATTCTTATTCTACTTAATTTTTATTTATAAACTTTAAACTGTAAAACTTTAAATTTTGAATTAAATTATATTTTTATGCATGTTCAATTTGAACTAATTTCTGTTTTAAATCTGTTATAACGAATTGTTATAAAAAGATTTTTTATAAAAATGAATATTGTCTATAAATTTTAATATTATAAACCTTTTTTTTTAAATTGAATA
The DNA here is from genome assembly GCF_965202585.1 of Thalia democratica. NCBI lineage: Eukaryota > Metazoa > Chordata > Thaliacea > Salpida > Salpidae > Thalia > Thalia democratica. The sequence goes on along the minus strand of NC_139165.1, from coordinate 114,206,787 downwards.
AAAATAAAGTCATACTGAAACTTTAAAATACTTTTAATAGCTCTTTTTATATATAAATCTGTAATATACATCTTACAAAATAAACACTTTTATAAAGATTGAGGTACTTTTAATGATGTTTTATGCACAATTTTAAGTTATTAATCGATGTTTTGTTAAATTAAAAAACTAGTAAATTAGTTTATTTTATTAGCAATATAAAGACTAAACCAAACTTCTTGTTGTAGAATTTTTTTATCAGCTTCTTTTTATAAATATATTCATTTGTATATTTACTAATCTTATATTTTAATGAAAATATTTTTCTTATGATAAGTTTAACAAATAAGTGTTTTAAAACTAGTATAATTTATGTTTTATCTTTGAATAACACAAAAAAAAAGTTTATTAATGTAATAGAAAAGTTAGTTTAGAACTTGTTAAAAAAGTTTAAATCAGTTTTTTTTTACACAAGATTTAGTAATACTTTACGATATACAAGTAATCTTTAGGCATTAATCTTTCATATTAAAATCATTGAGTTTCTTTGAAATTCTTTAAATTATTTTTCTAAAATAAATTGATTAGAGTTGATTGTAGTAGAGTATATAAATTAAATAGTTTTTTATTTTTTATGTGTCTTTCATTTGGTTTAATCCTTTCAACTTTAATTTTAATGAGTTTTTAAATCCGTCATTACCCCTCTCCCCCTATAATATCAAGTCACACCAAAAAACTAATAAGAAGTGTTTTAATAAATGATACTTTAAGGTTTTTTTCTTATAATAACCTTATAAATTCAATACTAGTAAATTGATAAAAAAAGAAATAAAAAGAGTATTTTGAAACCTTAATCTAAAATTGTTAAAGATTTATAACTTGCTAAATCTTTTTAATACAATCTCATGCCTAATTTAGATTCAAAGAAAAAAAATAATTGTACAGTTTTAACCTTTTTTTTTAATCAATCAACGTTTTTGAAAAAGTAGCTAAATTATTTTTAAAGCATTATATAATTGTCATTAGCTATTAAGAATATTTAATAAACCTTTAAACAAAATTATCGTAATGAATGTCAACCTACTTAAAAAATAAAAAAGATTATTTTAATTTAAACTGACGTATTTTAGTCTTTTAGATTAGAATAATAGCAATAGATAGATCTTTCAAGTTTAATTTAATAAATTTTAATCCTTAACATTTAAAACATTTTTACTTAAAAGCCATATTGTTACAACTTCAAAATTTATTGTTAGACTCATCTTAGCAATGAATAATGTGTGAATCAAACCAAGGTTAACTAAAAACATCACAAAGAATTATATAGTTTCAGGTAAATATTATAAATTTAACAACATTTCCTTAAAGTTTATTATTTTGGATATAAGAACATTGATCACAAGTATAAACTATTTATCAAAATATTAAGCAGAAAATGGCTTTTTGATATGATTTGTATATGGGTTGGCCATGGGTTTTGATTTTGCAAATTTTGACTCAGAAAGGTTTCAAAAATGTCATTTGGACCCCAACGCCATCCTAACACAAAAATTTGAACAAGAATTAAATTATAAAACAAATGTTGCATATGTGTTTTATTTGATGTATTTTGATTTAATTAGATTGGTAAAAATATGAGTCATAATTTTTGAAATTGTTTTTTGGCCTGACAGTGTAGGGGTCCTAATAATGGTTTTAAAAACTTTGTTTTGAACCAGAGTTAGCATTGCAAGCTCTAAACCCATGGCAAACACATTTAAAAAATGCTTTACACATTAAATTGATTTGAAAGCTGAATTTTTTGTACACTTTTTATCAGGATATTTAGTTTTATTGTAAAGAAATAACATTTAAATTTAAGCAGAGCATATTGCCATTCCTTTTCTTATTTTTTTTGTAGAGTTTTATCACAGTTACCATAAATTTATTAAGAAATTACAAAATTTGAGTTACTTTTGCTACATAAGAAGCAAAAATTGAAATTTTATTAGTTTACTTATTTAAGGTGCATACTTAAATGGCAAAAAGACTACTTCACTTAAAATTTATCTTTTTAAAATAAAGGGCATCGACGGGTCTAACGTTTTCTTTTACTAAAATAATATTGGATCTTATATGAAAACTTGAAGTACAAACTATAAGCCAGTTCTTTTAAAAAAATTGTTTGTTATTATAAATAAATTTGATATTGTAATTTTCATAAAAGATATCTGATACAAACAAATGGACCTTTTCGAGGTCAATTTTCTCTGAAATTTAAAAAATCACTAAAAATCTTTATTTTTTGAGCTAGAGACCTCAAATTTCCAGGAAACGTTCCGTTTATAGTTTTAAAGACTTTGAATATTGGATTTTAAAAGTATTAAAAAAAATTTTAGATTAAAAAAACAAAAAATAGGTGGTTTTTTAATAAAATTATATTTTTCATAATTAAGAAAAATCCTGCATTCAATCTTTTTAAAATTTAATAGTATACTTTCTGTGGAAGTTTGAAGAATATGCTTAAAAAGTGAAGGAGGAGATATATTTTTAGTAAAATGGTCTTTTTTTTTGCCATTTTATTTTGTGCCTTCCATTAGTAACCTAATGAGGTCACCAACTTTAATTGCATATATCTCAAAAATTACTTTGAATTTTTTCAAGCAGTTAGAAATGTATGATAGCCAGGATAATACTCTATAAAATAAGATCAACTTGTAAAAGTCAAAGTGGACCCCCTATGCCCTTAACCAATATTTTTAAAGTTTTTGCATTTAACTTCTAAGTATTTTAAAAAAGCACTTAGGAGTTTAAAAAAATTGAGAATAAATTACAGTTTTTCAATCATGGAATTTTTTTTTGGGAGTCATTTAAAAAAGATTGCTGGAATCCTTATCTGTTATTGACACAGCCAGATTCACTAATTGCCTAAACAAATACTCAAACTTTTTATTCTTAGTTTAAACATCAAAAATCTACCACAGTTTAATCTCTGCTTAGCAGGTTGTCAGAAATAGAGGGTTGCTTTGCAACTGAACTTTGACTACTTAATAATGTTGAATAATTTTTGTAAATGATTTTAAATCAAACAGGCAAGCATACCTTTAAGTTTTGTTTTACAAAAAAACATCAACCTGTTTGTTTTTTAAATCTATTTTATAGGGCTGCCAAAAAGCCTGGTATTCTGGAAATACCTGAAATTTGATAATTTTGGAAAAATAAAATTTGAAAAACTGCAATTTAAGAAAATATGAGAAAACCTGGAATTCTAACAAAAATCACTAAAAATCTGGAATTCTAAACAAGTTGTACATTTAAAGTAATAAAATTTCTATTTGACATTAAAATATATCATATTGATATAGATAAATGTGTTTGTGATTATTAATGTTTTTTAAATTAAAAAGTTTAATTTGCCTTTGCAATTCTTTTCAATGTTTTTATACTGAATAAGACTGTATGTACCTTAAACTTCATTTTATACTAACAGTATAACAAAAAAAACTGGAAGAAATTAAGAAAACATTTAAAAAAATAAAAAAAAAACCTTTAGCAACTTTTTCAAACTTTTAATATTTGTTAAGGCCATAGAGGTTGAAACTATTTTGTCTATTTTATATCAATATTTAAGGTACTAATTAGTTTTAATGATCTTTGAAACTCAGAGTAATTTAAAAATACTAGGTATTAAAGTTTGTGAGTTTCATAATTCCTTATTATATGTGTAAACTAAAAAATCATAAAAACAACTTAATCATTAAAAGTTTATCTACTCCTACAAATTAGCAACTGTTTTTAAACTTCTAAGTCTTTTTTTCATAAAAATGTTTAAATAAGATATTAATTTTTTTCTTTTAATATAATTTTATTAAATACACAATTTTTACTTTTATTAAAAAAAAATTGTTCCAAATGATAAGATTAGTTGTTGTTTAAATGTCCTTTAAATTTGAGGTTACTAGCTGAAAATTAAAAAGTAAATAAATAATAATTTGATTTTTTAGATAATCAGATAGTTTAGAATTTAAAAAATGTATTCCTTATCAGAAACTTAATTTTATCTTCAAACTAGATCTAAGAATTTTAAAAAAGTAATTATGTAACTTATATTTTCAATAAAAACATTATTTGTTGAAATAATGGTTTTTCCATTATAAAAATCACAATTTTTTTTTTTTACGTTAAAGTTTATTGCAAACAAAATACAAAATAGAAGTACTTTTTGGACACGCTCTTCAGTATTTTTTCGTGTCAAAACAAGCTGAAATAATGATGTACTGATTACTAATAAAACTAAATAATGATAAACTAATAAAACTAAGTATTTAAGAAAACTAATTAAATTTAACACAATAGTAATAATTAACAAATTAAGGCAATCGTTTAATCAGAAATAATATAAATGTAACACAACTTTACTAATCAACTAATTTAAGTTCAACGAATTAAACAAAATGGTCGAATAAACAAATTTCTTTTGTTTACAGAGATCTGGCTTTAAGCTTAAAATGTATATAGCTTCTAAAGTTTTTAGGTGAAATTCATTACGAGCAACTGATATTATTTTGAAGTTTTCCACTTTAAAGTTTTCGACAAACTTAGGATTAGTAATCAGGTGTTGGCCAATCGCTGAACTACTATTTAGTTTTTTTAAATCATCAAATTTCTTTTCCTCGTTACATGACTTTATCTTGTTTAAAAGGTTTTTTGGTATATGTTGGTTAATTCTTGAAATCAAATTGTTACTCGTTCTACCCACGTATGTTTTTTTACATAAACATACAAATTTGTAAATTACATTGCTGGTGTTTAGGGTGGGTAATTTATCTTTGTTTTTAATCTGAAACAGTTTATTGGTTGAGTATACTATTCGTAAATTAACAGATCTATAGCCATTTTCTACTATTTTCTTCAAATTATTATGCAAAACTGTATTCTGATTGAATGGCAACTTAAGGTATACCGGACACTTTTTTGGACCAAATTTTATTGACTCAAACCTTGTCTTTGTTTTTTGTATTGTGTTCTTTATTACGTCTAGGGGGTAACCTAAAGTCGCAAAGATTCTTTCCACATTTGATAATTCTGTTTCTAAATATTTTTCAGAACAAATTTTCATTGCTCTATATGTAAGGCAACTGATTAGATTTAGTTTTTGTCTCATTGGACTGTATGAGTTATAAGGGACATAGTCCCCACTGAAGGTACTTTGGAGCATTATTAGAGCCCTTATAGGTATAAGATGTAAATTATACTTAAAATAGTGAAAATATGAAAATTAATGTCAAGCTTAAGAAATTTTTAAGATAATTTGACAGGTTTGATCGAACAATTTTATTGGTGTAAATTTTGTGGACTAAATCACCATAAATTAATAGAGCATTACATTTTGAAACAATAAATATTCAGGATTCAGAATAGTTTATTTATAGCAACCCTCATGAAAACCACAGTATGTGTAAATAAAATTGGCAACCTTTGAATTTTCAGCTGGAATTTTTTTTTATCTTGGAAAATATCTCAAAAACCCAAACTTTCAGTTGATTTGAATTAGCAAATATAGAGGCTAATTTAGATTTTCTGAAAAAAACCCCTGTATAAGACCCAAATAATTTAAGTTTAATTTTTGGGTCCCTTACAGTTATCAATATCAATATTTTGAAATATAAAAACTTAAGATAACCCAGATCACTTTGGTTAAAAAACTCAGTATAGTTGATTTTTTTTTTTGAAAACTATATTAAAGTTTTTTCTATATATTGAATGAGATTTAATTGTTCTATTTTAAATATTTTGATATTTTCTAACCAATTTTGTTAGAAAAGTTTATTTATTTATATTATAAATATTTTTTTTGGGGGGTTTATAAAAAACTAAGGATGACAGTTTAAGGTCAGTCAGGACAATTTTTTACTCAAAGAGCAGTAATTCTGTTTGCTAAAAGTTTTTATTTCAAGAAACATAAATGCTGAATAGTGACTTACACTTTTTAAAGTAATTTTGAAAAAGTTTGTATTATTACTTTGAAAATGTATTTTTTCTAAATGAAACTATTAAATTCTTATTAACACTGGGTTGCCTCAAACTCTGAATAACCCAGGATATTTTGAAATTTTATTTTAAACACAGGCTGCTTCTGGATAGTTTTTTTTTATGAAAATCTCAGTTTTAAGTTTTTTAAAAATCTCATGACATTTTTTTTTTCAGGATTTAACTAGATTATGTTAATTTAGTTTCAATGATTAGTTTTATAATACAAAATTTTTTGATGAACTTAATTTTTTATAGAGAGTAAAAAATATTTTGTAGATATAAAAAACTCAGGATAACTCAGGACACTTTTTGAACTCAAAATTTGGCAACCCTGTTCTCATATCAATACAAAATAAACACAAGTTTTTTTTCTCTAATTAATATTGGGTTTTACACAGCGTTTTATATAAATATTTTTCTGTATTAAGTAATGGGTATTTGTTCTCATACCAGGACAAGTTTAATTTTTTCTTAATGATGATTTTCACCAATATTTTACAACAAAAAATGAAAATTTATTCTTGTCATGGTACACAATCTCTATTTTTATGTTTTACAAGCTCACTACTTACTTATAAACTTACTTTAATAAATGATGATTTTTTTAAACATAAACAAGAGACAAAATTTAATATGTTTTTACACAGCGTTTTCAACAATTAGTGAACAAAAGTAAAACTCTTGCATCATACTACAAGTAACATAATATATACATGAATAACTTTCAAACAGTATTTTATTAAAATATCAAACAAAATGATTTTAACAGTATTTTATATAAATAAAAAATGAGTAGCAGTGAATCAGGTAGCGACATTGAAGAAATTTCAAATAAAAAACAAATGGTAAATAACAAAAACATTGAAGTTTGCTCTGACGATGATGCAGAATCCAGTGATTATGATTCCGAGTCCGGAGATGATGAACAGCAATTTGACGATGGTTTGTGATGTATATTATGCAAATAAATAAATTTTACAATAGTCAAGTTTAACATTAAAATGGTAAATGTTTATTTTAAATTAAATTTAGTATGTTGTGGCCAACAAAATTTTGTTATCTAGACTTTTGTATTTATTATATATCATAGTGATATTATATAAACTTGATTAAAGAAAAATTAATAAAAAGTTACAATTGTTTGTAGTTTTTACAAAAAAAATTATAACAAAAATTATGCACTAAAAAGGTTTTCAATATTATTGAATAAAAAAATCATTACATTAACCAATTTAAATTATTATGGTTAACCAGAAACTCTAAAAACTACTCCAGAAGTTGTCAACTAATAAAGTTGTAATTGAAATAATTGAGTAAAAGTAGTAAGCATGTACCATTAAATGGTTCAATATAACCAAATATTAAATAAACAGAATCAAGAAACTATAAAAAATACTCCAGAAGTTGTCAACATAATTAAGTTGTAATTTAAATAGTTGAGTAAAAGTAGCATGTATCATTAAATGAATAAATAAACCAATTATATAATAAACAGAATCGAGTGTGGAATACGACTCAGACGACTACCATATTGACATCATAAACTCTTACTACAGCAATGAAGGTAAAATAGAACTTTGTAATAAGTTGTCCCCAATTTATATTTGAAAAATGGGTTTAAGTTGTATAAGTTAAAAAATATTTTATTGTAAAAGTTTACAATACGTTTTAGAAAATATATTTACTCAGGGTATATACTACTAAAAAATGAAAAACATCACATATTTAGCCTTTATTGAATTTGAATAGATCATTAAAAAAAAATTAATTTTGAAAACTAATAAAAAGAATTCTTTTTTTAAAATCAAAAAGTTTAATTTTTAAGGTTTACAACTAAAAAATTACAAAGTTAAAAAGGCACATTGTGTATATTTAAGTTTTACCAATAGGTTGTTTGATTGATACAAAATATTTATGGAATGGTAATGTAATTAATTTTGTTAAAAGGAACATTAGAAGACATGTTGCAGTTAAGGAGAAAAGTTGGAACTAAAAAGATGAAAGTTTTGGAGGAAAAAGCACAGCTCATCAGAGAAGGTGACAATAAGTCCTTTTTTATTAAATGTAAAGTAAAAAATTAGATTAAATGAAATAAAATAGATATGCTGAAAAAAGCCCAACTAATCAGGGAATATCATAAAAAGTTTATTTAACTAAGTAAGATAAAAAGTATATTAATTGAAATATAATAGATCAGCTTAATATTTATTTTTAAAATTATCAATACTCATTTATTTATGAAGCACAACTCATCAGAGAAGGTGATAGAATATAAAAGATAGCTTTATAAGAAAAATTATAATGACTTATTAAATAAACTAAAAAACTAAACAGGTTTGATCAAAATAAAACAAGTAAGTTTACTACAAGCATCCCATTGATACAAAGTAGTATTTTGAATGAAACAACAGGGCTGATTGAGTAAATAAAGTAGAAAATAATTGTAAAAATAACAAATATAAATGAAATATAATTCAAAGGTAAACCAGTTGAAGACAGTGGTGATATGAAAGACCTGAAGAGAAAGAATAAAGTCATGCCAGAGGGTTTCCAATCTAAAAAATCAAAGTTGGACAACAACAGTAAGGTAGAAAATTTTTGAACAGTATTTTTCACGTGTAACCAAATATGAGTTATATAAAAATTTTTAAATTATTTTTCACTAGCATACATCAAAAACCTAAATAATATTGAGTTTAGTAGTTTTTTAAGGCCACAAGGGCTTCCAACCTTGTTTTTTGCAAGTTAAAGTTATTTATATATTTCATCACAGCTAAAAGTTAGTTGTAGTTAATTGCAAAATAAAAATAAACTTTGCTTACATTAAATGTTTGTTATAATCAAGCAACTGTTTAACAGCTAACAAAATGTAGCTTCTTTTATGTTGGTTATAGAAAACTAATAACAAGATAAATACAGGACCAAAAGGAAACGAAGGAAAAGTTAAAAAGAAAAAACAAAAACGCCCCAGAAGAATGCTCATCAAGAAGGCCGAAAGGATGGAAAAAAGTAAATAAATATATTGAAAATATACTTTAATAAATACACTTTAAAAAAAAGTGATAAACAAGCATAAAGTATTACCAATATATTTTATAAGAATACCATACAAAGAAACTAGTGTCAAGACTTTAGTTATATTTAGTTTTTCAACCTAACCGTATAAAGAAAAAGTGTCAACAAGTTCTATATATTTTATTAGTTGTATTTAATTTCTAGCCTTTACCTTAGTCATACCATATAAAATAACATATATCAGCATTTTAATTAAATATTTTATTAATATTATTTAATTTTCAGCCATTATTCCAACCATACCACATAAAGCCAAAACAATCAAGAGACCCAAGATTTGATGCGCTTTGTGGGACCGAATTCAACCAAGCCGTGTTTGATAAAAGGTAACTAATTGTACTATAAGTTATTATACTGACAACGTTTTAAATACATAATTATTTACTGTGTTTGATAAGACTTTGAAATTCTAACTGAAATCAGTTTGATAAAAGTTAAAAAACTAGTTTTGCTGAAAGTTAATATGAAATAGATTGTTAAAAACTTTGAATTTAAGAGATTTTTTTAAAAGATTGGAATTTAACAATGATAATATTAACATTGTTAAAAATGAGTTAGAAAATTGTATATTAGTTAAACACTTATTTCACAAAACTGATATGATAATTAATTTTTCTCCTAAGGTATGCCTTTTTGAGTGACATCGAACAAAACGAAATCAGAACTCTTCAGAAAGGCTTGAAGAAACAGAAGAATGTGGAAAAGGTTTGTAAAACATGTTTTGATTGAGCTAAATACATTTTTATCAAAAATTGTAAAGAATATTAAGTACTAGGGTGCGTATAACAAAATCTTTTTACTAAAAAAAAATGGGTAACACCACAAAAACACCCTGTGCAAAATTTAAAACATTTGAAATAAGTTTCACGGTGGCACTCTTTAATGTTATTTTATCCATTTTTGAAAGTTTTCTTTAACTTGAAGATTTTTAATCGGAAAATAGAAAATGCAAATACCAACATATATTCATAAGATGGGGGTTTTCATATAAAAAGTGCAACCTATGAGTTTTTAGCCGGAAAAAAAATCATTTTTGAGAAATATCACAAAATCACCTTGTGCAAAGTTTCAGCTGATTAAAAAAAATTTAAAGTTCAAAATAATATACAACAACTGATAAAAAATCACATTAAATAAGATGTGCCTCCGTGAAACTTTCTTCAAATGTCTTAAACTTTGCATTATGTGTTTTCGTGGTAATTGCTGCGTGTATACAAAATCTAGCTTAAAATGCTGCATTATTTCCTTTCAGTTTATACGGGGTTGTTTTAAAAAAGAGAAAACCACCCCATATAAAATTTATATTTTGTATGTTATATTGCTTTCAATTATTATACCTTATACTGTTTTTATATGTTTCAGACATTTGTTTTTAATTCAAAATTTCATAACAAGTCTAAGTTATAAAATTTTCTGCAATTGTTATTTTTTCTAAACAATAAAACTGCATATGTTACACTCAAATATCGATTTGTTGTACATTTAATTGTTTACTTGCATGTTTATAAAGTAACTTACACATAGTTATTAACATATAGTAGTTTCATTTATTTTATATAAACAATGTTTATAAAATCATTTAATTATTCTATTGCAATGTTTTCCAAAACTCAACTTTTTAAAAATTATAGTATTTGTTTTTGGTCCAACAAATTTTTCCAATAAAAACTTATAACAAGCCTAAATTATCAAATTTTCTGATTATTTTTTCAAAATAATGAAACTGCATATGTTACACCTACTCAAGTCTCGTATTGTTGTACATCTAATTATTAACTTACACATGGTTATTAACATATAGCAGTTTCATTTGTTTAATATATATTAACAATGTTTGTCAATATTATTCCATTGCAATGTTCTCCGAAACTTAACTTAATTGAAATTATAATAATTATAATTTAACTAGTTTAAGAAAAAAAAAGAATAAGTTTAATTAAATATAATTTTTATACATATACATGTGTTTTATAGTGTACACAGGTACAAAATACAAATTTTTGTAATACTCTATTGCAATGTTTTCTAAAACTAAACTTATTTAAAATTATAGTAGTTATAACATAGTCAGTTTAAGATCGAAAAAACAACAACAAATAAAAGACCAGTTTAATTTTATTTTTCTATTTAATTATATACATGTATTTTATAGTTTACACACATACAATTATTAAATTTTTGTATAAAACAATGAACTGTTTTTAGCAAACAACATTAATTGAAATAGTATTATTTATTAACTTTTATACTTTTTACATGTTTTGAATTTAATTTTGTTCACAAATAAGTAATTTTTAAAAAGTAAAAAAAGAACATAATGAATGCCGTATTGAAAAGAACAAAAAATTAAACAATTGTCTAAATATAAGAAATCTAACCTCTTTAAATAAAAATTAATTATTTACAGAAAAAGTTAATAAAAGAACTCATTGCCAGCAAGCAGCAGAAATTAAAAGCTAAAGAGGAAAGAATTAAAAGAAGGGAAATTGAACAAGAGTTAAAGAGAGAAGAAAAACAAAAGGTTTTAACATTTAATAATAAAAATTAAATACATAAAAAACAATTTAATTTAAAAACTGATGGTAAAAAAAATAATATTGATAAAATTCTTAATAAACTATTTTAAATAATAAGTAATATTTTTATACTCATTTGCGCAGATACTCCATACTTATAAATACTATAGTACACATTTTATATATACTTTTACACTCATTTGATTAAATATCTCAAATATCTTATTAGTAAAAAATTGATACTAATAACTATTTAAACTCATTTGCTTACATTTTTATATTCAACATCTTAATAAAAAATGAAAAACATAAGGTAAAATAAAAAAAAAAGCATTTAACTTTGAATATAAAAATGTTTATATACTCAACACTTCTAAAAAATTTGAACATAACACATACTCAATTATACTCCATATAATAATTCAATAATATAGTCATATTTTATCAAGAATCAGTTGACAACTAGTTCAAATAAATTTAAAAAAAATTCATATTTTTACACAATATTCTATTTATCTCAATTTTCCAGGTCGCTGAAGGTAAGAAACCTTACTTTATGAAGCAATCTATAAACAATACATATTAATATATTATTAATATTTATATAATTATTATACACTATCTAAATTATTTTAGGTCGCTGAAGGCAAGAAGCCTTACTTTATGAAACAATCCGAACTCGACAGGAAAGTCAATGAAAAAATGGGAATCAAAAAATCGAGTGGTTAGTTAAAAAGTTTAAAATATTAGATGTTAATAAAATGTTTTAACTAAGTTCTATTATAATTTTGTTGAAAACTGTAAATTTTATAACGGGATGCTAAAATATGTTTAACTATTTTGTATATTACTAAAACAGGAAAACAAATTTATAAAATATGAATCATTTTAGTTGTGATTTATGTTTAAGTAATCTTAGTAGTTGTAAACAACGATAGTTTTTAGAGCGTATTTAATCTTTGTAATATTAATAAATTAAAATAGAAAAAAAAAAGAATTATCAATTTCTACTATTCTATATTTGACTTAAGTCAAATTTAATAAGTAAAATTCAAGCATTTTAATACTATTGCATAGAAATAAATTATCAGTTGTTCTTTATTTTAAAACGAAAAAAAACTATAGTATTGTATATATTTTAAAATAAAAAAATACAGTAGTTTATATGTATTTTAAACATTTAATATTTTTCACAGGTAAGACAAAGAAGTGGAGAGAACAGAGAAAAGTTCGAAAAGAAATGAGTAAATTGAATAAGTATTAGGAAATTTGTAGAAAGAAATTGAACTTTAGAACAATTGCCAAGAAATATTGAGAAGAAATTGTATAAAACAGACTTTTTATTAAGATTTTTGTGTTTTTTATTTTATTTAGGTAATAGTAATATTATATCGTAAAGATTAAACCATTTAAATGATACCTATGATATTTTTCTATTAAAGGTTGTAGGTATATTAAAGGTTATTAAAAGAACATTTTTATGATTTTTAAAAAGTTTTTAGATCTGATTTTACTTTTTTTTTTAGTTTACCAACTTAGTATTTTTTAAGGCGTTGATATAAATTTGTTTTAGAAAATTTTACTAGATTTTATTGTGTTTTTAAAGTGTAGTGAACTTAAATTTGTTGCGTTGTTTCACTTTTAAAAATAAAGCTTACAAATAAATTATTTATGTTTGTTATTTCGAATTCCTTCTAAATTTTTATTTATCATATTAACTTCGCAACTAAACTATACAGTATTTTACCATTTTAAAGTTGAATTTAAAGATATTTTCATATTTATTTATCGAACAAGGATAAAATTCTATAGTTTTGTAAGGTGGTATATAGAAATTGCATTCCACAATTAATTTATTTAAAATAGAAAGTTAATACTTCTTTTTCCAATTTATTAAAACATTATTATCTTCTTTCAAAAAATAGAAATTGTACTTGTTTATAATCTTAAATTGAATTTTAGTTTTAAGTATATAGTTTTTCACAAATTTTATCACAATTTTCTTGTGTTTGGTTTAAGTTTTGAATAAGTTAATCTATTGTAAAATTTAATTTATATCTAGTATTGCTCTTAAGTATTTTCTTTAGTTCACAAGATTTCAATAAAAAAGTTTTCTACATTTTAAATTAAAAAATTTACAAACAATTTGTTTTTACTAGGTATTTACTAATTGTTCTACATAAATCTTTAAAATTTAACTCCTTTCTCCCCAAAACAGCTTTTTAAAATTAAACCTTCTCAAATGGAACAACCCAGCCCTAACACCCCTGTTGAGCCTTCACAGACTGAAGCTAATGACGTAGTAGCTAATAATGTAGTAGCTGATAATGAAGTAGCAGCTAGCGAGTCTAATGCTTCAGTTGAAAATTCACCATTGGATGAAACTCACTACGTTGATGCTAATAGCACCAGGTTTGTTTAAAATTATTAATCATGTTTGTTATAATTAGTAGTTAAAAGTTTAAAAACATTTTTTGTTGATGCTTACTCTACTTAATTTTGCTTTGTTTTTAATTTAAACAATTGGTAAAATGCTCTTGTACTATAAATCGTACTAATAACTGATTTATAATAAATAACGAGTATAATTATTATAATTCTACAAGGTATTATATATTTTTTTAATAACAAATTGGTATGTAATTTACTAACAATTTATTTCTTTGTACAATATAGTAGTTTTGATAATAATAAAATATTTTAATATTCTAATTACTAACAATATATTTCTTTGTACAATATAGTAGTTTTGATAACAACAAAATATTTTTTATATTCTTATTACTAACAATATATTTCTTTGTACAATATAGTAGTTTTGATAGAGACTCGTTGAACGAAGAGCAAAATTTGAACGATAGCTTGGATAAAAGCGTCACACTTCAACAAGTTGAAGAGGAAAAAAGTCTGGATAAGACTTTAGAAGGTGTGTACATTGTAAACTAAACTTGATATTAATAAAATAAGTTGCGAGTTTTAAAATATGTATACAAAACTTACTGTAAAAAATTTAAACTTTCCATAATAAAATTAACAAGTTGTTACTTCCCAAAATAAATTTGTTTATTAAAACTATTTCATAATAACTGATTTGATATCATTTTGTTGATGAATTATTCCATAAGTGCTGTTTTCCTCATCAGGTCTACATTGTTGTTATGATATTTTAAATACAAGGTCGTGAATTAAAAACAACTGTATTTAAAAAGTGTTTATACATTACCAATAGTTTAATAACAAGACAAGTAGTGTAAACATTTATATTTATAATTTAAATTATTTTTATTTTGAAGACAAGTATTTATGCTTTATAATTTCAATATATAATACATTAACACAAATTTTAAGAAATTAAGATTTAACCAACACCTTAATAAAGTTAGTATCGTAAATAAAAATATTAATAACTTTTATTGATACTAATTTAACACAGAAGATAAGGAGTCTTCTGACAAATCTTCAGGAAAATCTTTGGAGAGCGAACCTTGGGTGAAAATTGACGAAAACGAGGCTAATATGACGTCACAAACAAATGAAAACGACGAAGAGCAATCTAAAGTTGAACAGGTTGATTAAATAAAACAATTCAATAAAACAGTTCAATAAAACAATTAAAAGAAGACTATATTTTTGCTAGATACTTTATATGTAATAAGCAAGTTGCCATCAATTGTAAGCTCTTTAAGATTTAAGATAGTAAATTTGAAGTACATTTATATTATTTAAATTAAAATATTCATAGTTATTAATAGTAAACTTTGAATACTTGATATGTATTATACAAACTATTTTTAATCTGGTCATCAATTACTAAAAAAAATTGTAATAAATAAAGTTTTAACATTATATATAACATATGTTGAACTGTACATATATTTATAAAGTAAAACTCAAAAGTAATCACAATTTTCAACACAGCCCCTGCAAGAAAACCCATCCCAAGTTGATTCTCAATCCTCTTCAGCCAATGAAATATCAGAGGCCAAATTCGGAGTACTCAATAGCACTCTGACTTCTCAGTGGTCACAATCTGTTGAAGAAAAAGGTAAATGGTATAATTATATTTGTATATAAATAAAAACACAAAATAGTTATTTCTAAATATATAGTCTGTTATATTTTAAGTTTTAAGTTCTGCGTGCATTATAGCGCATTAACATCTCTGGGGTCACAGTCAGTTAAAGAGAAGGCATTTGAAAAAAAAGGTTAAGACAGGGTTGCCACCCAGTCAGGCAGACTAAAAACTGTAAGTTTTATTACTTAATGCCATTACCAAAAGCATTGAGAGACTTAGTTTGTCTATAATAAAACTTATTTTTTCAGTTTAAATATACAAAAAGGAACAGAATAACCAGCAATAGTTGAAGAGAGAAAGTATCAAACGTATCTACAACACATATTATTATTATTTAAACATTAACAATAAATATTAACAGCTGAGGAACAGCAACCAGTGGAAGTTGAAGAGAAAGAATCAAAAGTTTCAACTCCTGAAAGCGAACCTTGCGACTCTCCCAGGAGCAGTATTGAAGATGAAAAAGTTGAAGAGGTTAGTTTATTTAGTAAATGTATTACATATAATAATATATAAAATTATTAGTAATAGAAAATATTTATAATTATAATATAATATATATCAATAAATATTATACATAATAAGTAGCATTCGGTTCTCCCAGGAGTAGTATTGAAGATGAAAAGTGTTGAAAATGTTAGTTCACTTAATTACATATGTAAGTTGCTTGCAATTCACTTAGAAACAGTGTTGGTGAAGATTGAGAAATCTTTAAAGTTCCTAATTTAGTTTAATAAAACTTGAACCTAATATGAAAATAAATACTTTGTAAATGCTTAACACTGTCACTTTAATTGTAGTTGTTTTAATTCCTAACTTATATAAATAAACAATAGAACATGGAAGAAGCACAAATTACTGAGGAAAACGCAGAAGCCTCATCTTACGAAGTCCTTCAATCCCTCACCCAATCGGAAATGGGCATGAGCTTGAAGAGCCTGCCTGAATCTCCAATGAAAACTCAAGATTCCGCCGAAACTGAAGAGTCTCCCGCCAAAACTGAAGAATCTCCCGCCAAAACCAGTGAGGCGGAACAAACTGCTGGAGCGGAACAGAAGGAAGCTGCTATTACTGACAAGAAAGAGGCAGAAACTAGCGCAGAGAGTAAACCTGCTGAAGTTGAAAAACCAAAGGAGCCTGAAGATCTGGACGTTTTGGGTTCGTTTGAGTTATTATGTAGTTGTACTAAAAACTTTAAATTAAGTTTTAAGATTTAAGTTTTAATTTCACTGAACACTTTGAATTTTGAGAAAAAGTTTTCGTTTTTAAGTAGATTTTTAAGTTGTAGAATTAACTAGATGTGATAGGCTTTTTAAAGTTAATATCAGCGGTTCGAAACTATGCACTATACAGTGCTAACAAGCATAATATTCTAGTCACTCTTATATATAGTTTATTTGTGGTGAAGAGTTTTGCACTCTGGATATTCAATATTTGATAATGTTCTAGACTCTAGTTAGTATAACAAATAATTTGTTTTTACTAAATTTTGTTCTTATTTTCATGTTTAATTTCTTACAGGCAACGGTCTTATCATGAAGAAAATATTAGTTGAGAGCAATAAGGAAAAACCAACAAAGTATTCGTTTGTGACTGTTGTGGTCAGCTGTGAAAAGTTGAATATTGAACACGAAGAAATGAAATTTGTGCTCGCCGATGAAGAAGTTTGCCAGGTAAAAAATATTATTAATATTGTTAAACAATTATTTCAATATTACTACTTATTTAATTTGTATTGTACATATGTGTGTATATTTGAATTTATAAAAACGAAGAAATGAAATTTGTGCTTGCCGATGAAGAAGTTTGCCAGGTTGGAATAGTTTTTATATAAAAAATATTAATATTAATATAAAGTATTCTGGATTAAAAAAAAAAGAATAAAAATATGTTATTATTAGAAATATAGAGAATGATTGTTATGATGATTTTTACCAATTAAAAAAGATAAAAAGTTTGCCAGGTTGGAATGAGTAATATAAGTATTAACTATTCAAAATATAAGTTAAACCGTTTGTTAACAAAAGATAGCGATACAAATTAAGCAGTATTCTTTCTTTAATACACTAACTCATGTTTCTGTGTGTTAAACTAGTCAACACACTTCAACTGAGCTCTGTAAAAAAATAAATACTGTAATGAAAGAATATAACTAAAGTAGGTATGTACATGTTAAAAGATAAGGAAAGAATAGAAGCAGTGTAATAAAAGAAGGATACCTATAATTTATTATTATGAAAAATTAAAAACTTGTTATTGCATATTATAGTGTATAATTAAAATTTCCAGATAATAAAACAACCTGTTGTTTGTTTCCAATGATTTTTTTATTAAAGGCATTGGACTTAAGCGTACAAATGATGGACTTAAACGAAAAAGCACAAATCACTTCCGATGCAAAATACTGCGTTCATGCATTAGACAAAAAGAAGCTTGAATATAAGGAAGGAGAAAAAATTGTATACACAGTCGAACTAAGCAGTGTGTTTTTGTTTTAAATATTATTAGATTTGTAATTTATTTATTTAAGAAATATAATTAAAAGTATTTGGATGAAATTAGTTCTACATTGAATCTGAACAATATGCTTTAAATAATTTGTATTCAATTATTAATGTTTTATCGATAAAAGCACAATACAATTAAAAATAAAAAAAAAAGAAAAAAAATACTGGCTATGTTTATAAAATATTTATAAATAGAAGTATATGTTCATAAGAAAAAAAAGAAGTTGTGTAAATTACGAATAATAAGTAACATAACAATTATTTTTATCTGACATAGTGCAACTTTTTTTAACCTCATTTAGTATATAATTGTGTACAAGTAAATACAATCACTAATTTTTATGATTATCAACTTGTGTTTTCTTAAACTTAACTTTCTAATTAAGATATTGTTTTATTGGAACAAAACTGGTTGAATTAAATAGTCACAGTAAAAGTTTTTAAGAAAAATAAATCATCAACAGAATGTGAACCAGGTCCATGCAGCCCTACCACTGATATCAATTAGACAATAATATAAATAATTTAAGACATTGTTAATAATAAAAAAAATAATTTTTTCAACAGAATGCGAACCGGGTCCTTACAGCGCAACCACCGACGTCAACTTGAAGCTGGAATGGGCGAACAGCAAGAAATTACAGGGAAACAATTATTACTCGAAACAAATGTTCGTACAATCTGCTAAAATATACTCCAAAGTTGTCGGAGTTCTCAAATTAGGTTAATTATTTGTTTATTATGAATAAACATAACATAGGCTAATTAATTATTTGTTGTAAACAATTACTACTCGAAACAATTGTTCGGACAATCTGCTAAAATATACTCCAAAGTTGTCGGTATTCTCAAATTAGGTTAATTATTTGTTTATTATTATTAAACATGATATAAGCTAATTAATTATTTGTTGTAAACAATTATTACTCCAAACATTTGTTTACTCTGCTCAGGCATATTCAAAATTTGTTAGAAATTATACTGAAACTTATACTAAAAAACTAGTACTTTAAATTCTAAAATAAAAATTAAGAAAACCCGGAAAAGAAATCCAACATTTTTTTGGCAACCCTGAATCCCTGAAAACTCAACTCATTAAAAGTATACTAGTTCGAAATTGTGAACATTTATTTTAAAAGAATATAACCGTTTTGTAATATATCTCTTCATTTACTATAATAAAACTTGTTAAGAAATATGTTAAAGTACTTTAAAGGGTTATGTTAAATAAAAATGTGTAGGTTGGAAGAAAGAACAATCAAAACATAATTTAGTTGATCTTAGTTTATATGTTTTTAATCGGTCAAATTTTTTAAACAGTAATTTGCATTAAATATTTGTAGTGACGTCATATAATTTTTTAAATAAAATTAACTTTTTTGTTTCAAACAAATTTAAGTTGCTTCTTGCTTAAGGCGACAGTCTTTGAACAGCATTTAAAAATTTAAAGCCATTTCGATGAAACGGTAAATTTTAAAATTATAATTGCGAAACTTGGTTTATAAAATCAGGGTTGCCAAAATACCTGGAATTTGGAAAGATGAGAAATAGCCCTGGAGTTTTGAACAGTTTTTACATGTTTAAAAATTGAATACTGATTAGTTATTTAAAACTCATATACAATTTATTTTTCTATTATTTAGAGTTTTATTTATTCTAAAACACATTTAAAGTATCGTTACAGTATTAAAAAATATCACTATAATATTTAAGACAGTTTCTACTCTCAATTTTGTTTTAAAAATTGACAAAAATAAACTGTACCTTCGAAAACCTGGAAAGAAAACCTTTTGCGACCCAGTAAATAGTTCTACACATAGTTTTAAATTTAAAATCTCATACAAGTCCATGATATTTTTCCTATTTTCAACAGTAATTTGTACCATTTAAACTAAACTGCTGTAAATATACTAATATACTTAAATAAAAAATTTCTAATACATTTTAATTTGATCAAAGTTAAGGAAACATGCTGGTCTGAAACTGTTGTTCAAATTGAAATTATATTTTATATTGTTCTGGTTTATTTATTTCTTATTAAATCTATAAATTAAACTAAGTTATATTTTTATTACAGTATTTTTTATATTTTTCGATTGTGTAACAAACTCTAAGTCTAACTTAGTAAAAAAAACGTAATTGCTCTTACAGTTTTATTTAAGTTTGATTAGATGTTGTTAAATATTCTTAGAACAGGTCGTATTTTATCTAAATAAAGATAAGAAGTAGCTAAAAAAGACAATGATTAAAGTTAGTTTTTGGCGTAGTCTATACATTAGCCATAGATAAAAAATATATAACAGTAGTTTTGCTATTTGAAAGTTTGACTTATTGTGTTTCTGGCTGTTATAAATGCTTTTAATTTTCACATAATCAATTTTGATAAAAAAGATGGTTTTCGTTTTGAGAAAAGCTTGACAAACCGCTTTTCTGATTTGAAAAAAATGGCCAAATAAAATAGATGGCTTTTAAAACTTCAGATTACTTCAGAGTTGCTAGAGTTCTAATGTGAAAATAAAAAATAAGTTTGAAAGTAAACCAGAGTACTAATGGTGTAAGTTTATTTAAAAGAAAAATATTTATGTTCATTTACTTTAATAAGACTTATGATCATTTGTTTTATAATTGGCTTCAATTGAAATGTTTAAAGTGATAACATAAAAGGCTGAAAATGGTTTCGATATTTTATTATAATTAAGTTAATTTTTTAGCTCTTTAAGTTTTTAATCAATTCAAAATTTGAAACTAAAAATTCACAAAATCTTAATAATGACGTCATATAGTTTTTCTAACATATTGAATTTTTTAAATTTAATTAATATAACGTTGCCTCTCCTGAGAAATCTTCAAGTACTATAACCACCATTCGATTTTTTAACCAGTACTGACTGGCACAATACTTTATCATATTTTTAATCCCCTAAAACTAAAAAAAAAACAGACTGTTTTCCCAATAACAATGTTTCCCAAAAGTGGATATTATCGTTCTTTAAGGGGTGATTTTGGCTATTAATTAGCGACAAAATGAATTAATGAATTGGTAATTAAGTAGAAAATGGGATTTTTCTAACAAAGAGGGGCCGATTATGAAAATGATAGGGTTGCCAAAAAATCTTTAATTTGTGAAATTATGCAAAAAAACCTGGGTTTTTAAACATGTAAAATGACGAAATATCAACTAGGTACGAAAAATTTTTCATATACAATTTTTTTTTGTTTCATTTAGAATCTGATTTATTATAAAAGACATTTATAGCCGCATCACAGTATTTTTCCAGTACATTTATATTATAAAAGACAGTTGCTTCTATATTGAGCTTACTTTATACTTAAAATTCACAAAAAAGTTTTTACTTTCAAAAAATTGAAGAAATTTAGCAAACCTTGAAAGAAATTTCAAAAAATCAACCCTGAAGGAGTTTGGGAATTGCATGAAATTGATTCCGTAAATAAAAATAAATTCGAAAATATTAGTTTTTGTGTGCTTTAGTCTGTTTATCTAGATAATTTTAAACCAGTTTAGTCAATTTGGTATATCGAAAGGCCATGCTTATTAGTTTTGTCAAAATGAAGGAAATTTGTGCTTTTTCGAACTGTTGTACTTGAGGTTTTTTTCAACTCAGATATTGTGGTTTGCTATTTCAAAAAGTTTGTTGGTTTTTTTAAACGTTTATCGTATTCTCAATTACTTCCAAACGTTGAGCGATTGTCTAGGTATTAAGGATGTACTATAAAGGAAAAAAAATAGTTGTGTTTTCATCAATGTGTATTAAGATCTTTTTTTATAATGATACATTTACTTCAATATAGTAAACATTTAATAACACTTGAAATATTACTATTTATTTTAGTTTTCAAAGTTTTAAACGCTTCTAATATTACTATTTAATATACTGAAATATACTGCTTAAATATACTAAAACGTTGTTGTGCTAGAACTAGATTTATTATTTATTTGATTTTATTAACTGTTGTTTAATTTGATCCATTATGTTCAAAATACTACATAAGATTGTTTAATTCTGTTTTATGTTTAATTCTGTTTTTTATGTTAATAAAAACATAAAAAAAAAGTATAAAATCCCAAACATTTGCATGCGTATTTGAATTAAAAAACTAAAATTAAAAGGTAAAACCTTTTTAATAGTTCGCATCTAAACTTTGCAGTATCGTCATATGATTTTACACACAAACATTAGTTTTCAAATATTATATATATATATATATATGTGATGCTTTTTCTGTTTAAACTCAACGGGATGATTAACCTTGATACTTGAACCAGTTTAATGAACTGGTTTATAAAATAAATAAAATAAATATATATATACCAAACATTTGCAAAGTAGTTGTCTGAAAGTTAAATATTAAATATTTCAGTTTGTTTTGTATTTTTATTGGTCAATTATGTGTTGAAAGTTATTAGAAAATTTTAATACTATAGATAGTTTTTGTTTACAAGTTGTCTAGACTCATAAGTTGTTTAAATTATCAAGTTATGGTGGTATTTTATCATAGTAATGGGTAGATAATAAGTAGTAAAACAATAATTATAATAATGATAAAATTTTTATGTTTTGCATTATAGCTGGGTTTCTCAAAGCGGGCGTTAATATTTGTTTGCAAAATATATGTTTTTATGTTAAGCTAAATTTACGATAAAATCTTCTTATACCTCAATTAAACTAGTATATTGACTTCGTTCATAAAATCATAGAGTATAAAATAAAGATTAATTAAAAATGAGTTATATTAGTTAGCTTTTAAATTTGGGGTTGCCAAAAAACCTGAAATCTTAAAAAACCTATAAAATGAAAAATTAGAAAAAAAAAATTGTCTACTTTGTCCAAATTAGAAAAAAGTTATGATTTATTGCTCTTTTATTGTTAACATAAACTATACCATCAGACCACAAGCCCTAGGCAGACTAAGACCAAAACTTGAGTCTCACGGCAAACGAAAGTCCAGGCTTAGGCTTATGTAGACTTTCGCCGATGTTTTTGTTGATCTTTCATTTTTATTTAAAAACTGTTTATGTTGGTTTTTTATCACTATAATGGATAAATAAGATGTAGTTTCAAAAGTTTAAACTATGAGAATGTTCAAGTTTTTTCATGCTTTGATTTATAGCAGGGTTTCTCAAAGTGGGTTTTAATATTTTTTTGCAAAATATATGTTTGCATGTTAAGCTGTCATTTACGATAAATCCTTGTTTGTATCTCAATAAATATAGTTTATATATTTTGTAAATTCATAGGAATTACCCATGTAAATTTATAATGAAATTTAATATTTTTAAAGGCCTTTTATATTCGTTTTTTTATTATTTTTTGAAATTGTTGTGATAACATTATGAAGCACAGTTGTTTCAACAAAACTGCTATTATTTATAAAATGTTAGACAACTTAAACATCTTTTTGTGTAAAAATTATTAACCAACAAAAATAACAAAAATAAGCTGGGTGGAATTAAATACAATTTTTTCTAAAAGGAGATAAGTATTTTTAAATCATTTACTATGCTAAAACTTATCCCAGCCCAGTTAAAGTACTTTAAATCAAATTTGTTTTAATTAAAAGTAAATTTATAGGTTCAAAATAAAGAAGGTTTAAACAGATATTGATGTTTAAATATTTTTCATCATAGTTTAGTAAAGAGGTCAGTAGGTATTTGTTGTTCGCGGACCTAATTTCAAAAAAAAATCGTCTGTCGAAGTTTGAGTTTTTGCTCTTCACTTCAAGCCTCAGAATATCTAGTGTGATTTCAAAAAAACTATTTATCAACCACATTCGCAGACCGAACTTTTACCTTTCATGCGCCGCAGTTTGCTGACCCCTGGTTTTAAAATTACTAAAAAATAAAAAAAAAATCGAAAATGCACGAAAACTAAGTAGTGACGTCATATAATTTTTAATACAAGTTTAATTTTTTATTTTCAAATAATATGCGCTTCCCAGTTGTAAAATAATAAATTTAATGAAATTGTTTGCCATTTTGAAACCAGTTCCACGAATTGGCTTTATAATTAGCAATAGTTATGATAATAACAAATTGTACAGTAATTTTCTTTTTTTGTACCAACATATGTGATAATTTATGTGATAAACTATTAAAAAAAAAATTGTTCACTTATCAGCTTTAACTAGAAAAAACTTTAAATCCCGATTCTTGTTTGATTGAACTTGTAGCTGAATGTAGGGGTGGGAAACGTTTTTAGTCGTAGGCTGGATGTTAAAAGTTTGTGTTAAAATAACAATTAAACAACATTTACATGAAATTTCCGTTGTGAAATCATATTAGTAAAAATTTTATGTTTTAGTTGTAGTTAAGTTTACGTTGTTCTGAACTTTGTATCATTCAGAATTGAATAAAATTTTGAGCTATTTGTAATCGTTTTAATGTAATGGTGTATATATCAAATTAATAAAGTATCTGCCATGCCGTTGAAAAATTATTAACAGAATTGTTTTTTTTGAACTACTTGAATTAAAAAATAAACTTCTAATCCCGATTCTGATTTATTTGGAGTTTGTAGCTAAATGTAGTGGGTAGTTTCAGATTAAGTATAAATCAGTTTATCATAACATTGTTCTACAATAAATGTGGCACTATTTTTACATTTTCAAGCCAGGTTGATAACCTGTTGTAATTGTAACATCTTCTTTCAAACAAGACCAATGAACTGTCGGATAAGAACAGGGTTTGAAATTTTGTAAAGTAATTCTTAATAAATTGTCCAACAATTTACAAAGTATAAGACATACACAAGTACAACTAAATAAATCTACAAATAAAAAGTATTTAACATACACAAGTACAGCTAAATAAATCTACAAATAAAAAGTATTTAACATACATAAGTACAACTAAATAAATCTGCAATTAAAAAGTATTTAACATACATAAGTACAACTAAATAAATCTGCAATTAAAAAGTATTTAACATACATAAGTACAACTAAATAAATCTACAAATAAAAAGTATTTAAAATATACAAGTGCAACTAAATAACTCTACAAATAAAAGTATTTAACATACATAAGTACAACTAAATAACTCTACAAATAAAAGTATTTAACATACATAAGTACAACTAAATAAATCTGCAATTAAAAAGTATTTAACATACATAAGTACAACTAAATAAATCTACAAATAAAAAGTATTTAAAATATACAAGTGCAACTAAATAACTCTACAAATAAAAGTATTTAACATACATAAGTACAACTAAATAAATCTGCAATTAAAAAGTATTTAACATACATAAGTACAACTAAATAAATCTACAAATAAAAAGTATTTAAAATATACAAGTGCAACTAAATAACTCTACAAATAAAAGTATTTAACATACATAAGTACAACTAAATAACTCTACAAATAAAAGTATTTAACATACATAAGTACAACTAAATAAATCTGCAATTAAAAAGTATTTAACATACATAAGTACAACTAAATAAATCTACAAATAAAAAGTATTTAAAATATACAAGTGCAACTAAATAACTCTACAAATAAAAGTATTTAACATACATAAGTACAACTAAATGAATCTACAAATAAAAGTATTTAACATACATAAGTACAACTAAATAAATCTACAAATAAAAAGTATTATACATACACAAGTACAACTAAATAACTCTACAAATAAAAGTATTTAACATACAAAAGTACAACTAAATAAATCTGCAATTAAAAAGTATTTAACATACATAAGTACAACTAAATAAATCTACAAATAAAAAGTATTTAACATACACAAGTACAACTAAATAACTCTACAAATAAAAGTATTTAACATACATAAGTACAACTAAATAAATCTACAAATAAAAAGTATTTAACATACACAAGTACAACTAAGTAACTCTACAAATAAAAAGTATTATACATACATAAGTACAACTAAATAAATCTACAAATAAAAAGTATCAAACATACACAAGTACAACTAAATAAATCTGCAAATAAACAGTATCAAACATACACAAGTACAACTAAATAAATCTGCAAATAAACAGTATCAAACATACACAAGTACAACTAAATAAATCTGCAAATAAAAAGTATTAAACATTTACAAGTACAACTAAATAAATCTGCAAATAAAAAGTATTTAACATACATAAGTACAACTAAATAAATCTACAAATAAAAAGTATTAAACATTTACAAGTACAACTAAATAAATCTACAAATAAAAAGTATTTAACATCCATAAGTACAACTAGATAACTCTACAAATAAAAAGTATCAAACATACACAAGTACAACTAAATGACTATAAAAATAAAAAGTATTTAACATACATAAGTCCAACTAAATAAATCTGCAAATAAAAAGTATTTAACATACACAAGTACAACTAAATAAATTTACAAATAAAAAGTATTTAAAATACACAAGTACAACTAAATGAATCTACAAATAAAAAGTATCATACATACACAAGTACAACTAAGTAAATCTACAAATAAAAAGTATTATACATACACAAGTACAACTAAATAATCTATAAATAAAAAGTATCAAACATACACAAGTACAACTAAATAAATCTACAAATAAAAAGTATTTAAAATATACAAGTACAACTAAATAAATCTACAAATAAAAAGTATTAAACATACACAAGTACAGCTAAGTAACTATGATGATATTAGTTATGAATTATTAACTGACTTAATGCAAGCAATTATCAGTGAAATGCCAACAAAGTTAAATTATGCAATAAAACTTTGACATATTTAAACATCATATCTTTATTCTAGCAATGTGCCAAGAAATCGCAGAGAAAGAATTGACAGATTGCAAGCAATTATCAGTGAAATATTATTAAAATACATGTATTTATTTCAGCTATGTTCCAAGAATTATTAAAGAAAGAACAGTCTGAATTCAAGTAAATATCAGTAAAAGGCTTGAATAACTAAATACTAACAGTTATCGGTGAAATATAATTAAAATAAATATAATTTTTCAGCGATGAGCCAGGAAATTTCTGAGAAAGAAATGACTGATTGCAAGCAATTGTCGGTGAAGTGCTTGAACAACGCAGCGGCTTGCCACATCAAAACTGAGCAGTGGTCGAAATGCGTGCAAAGCTGCACCGAAGCTGAAAACATTCAGAAGAGTGGCAACATCAAGACTCTGTTGAGGAAGGGAAAGGTTCGTTGTGGTTTTAATAAAATTTTATAAGTCAGAATTTTTGTATATTAAAAGAAATACTTTTAACTAAAGGAAAGATGTCTTGAAACAATACGAAAAAATCTAGTTCTTTTGAATTTTTTGTTTAAAACTATTAAAATATAACAACTTTTAATGAAAATGTTTTTTGTGAAACCTTCATAGGTTGTTTGAAAATATAGTCATGAATTTTGTATTGGTAGTTTTGTGAACAAAAACAAACGGAAACTTTTGTATAACATGTGTTTAAAATTTATAATTTTGTATTTACTACTAAAAAGTATTTTATTGAAAAAATTCAAGTATGTCGTGCTATGTACCAATTAGTTTATAACAGGCAGAACTAAGATAAAAAAAAGATGTCATTTTACTTTTGATTATTTATTTATAATAATATTTATTATAATTCAAACAGGCATTAGCGAAACTGGGCAAAGAAAAAGATGCAATTTCAGTTTTGAACAAAGCTTTGAAATTAGACCCAGAAGCTAAAGATGTTCAGGTTTAATATAAATTATTTTTGAAAAGTATACGCCATTAGGAAAAATGTTAGATCTAGGTTATTAACTAGCTCATGTATTTATGATACAGCTTATTTTTTAATGAATGTAAAGATATTTGTTGAAATGAAATACTAATAATATATCTTAGTCACAAATATTCTACATACATAAAAGTTTTTGACTTATGATTACACAAATCTGTTTAAGCATATTTATATTATGTTGTATTTTAATAACTGATCATGTTCTTTTAAGTATGGTATTAATTAAGTATTATTTATCAAAAACAATTTAGATCGTTTATACACAATTAAAACTGTTTTTATTAACATGTTGTAATATTTTAACATTATTCAGAACAAACTGGAAAGAAAATTTAACAAGTTAGAAGCATTATAATTTATACTACAAAAATAAAATAGTTTAATTTTTTAAAAACCATTTCAACTAACAGTAAAATTTAGTCATTTTAATCTTATAAAAATATATTATTACCATAGTTTAATGAATAGTTTAAATATCATTTAGAACTAACTTCAAAGAACAGTTAAGAAATTAAAAGTAACTTTTTGTTATATTGGCATTATTTAAAATAATTTAGTTATAATTACAAAGAAAAGTTGAGAAAATATTTAATATAATAATTTAATATGTTATCTAAATTTTATATTATATTGTCATAGTTAAGTTTTACATGATTTTAATATATAATAATGATTTAATTTTATTCAGAACGAGTTACAAAGAACAATTAAAAGTTAAAAGCAACAGTTAAAAAACTAGAAGCAAATTTTCTTATATCAGCATTATTTTGTATTAGGATAATCATAATCTAATACTGTTTTAATATATAATTATATATTAATATATTAATATAATAATATATTAATGATTTTAATATATAATAATATTTTAATGTTATTCAGAACGAGTTACAAAGGACAGTGAAGAAATTAGAAGCTATATAAAATTTTTAAATATATAATAATATTTAAATATTATTCAGAACGAATTACAAAGAACATTAAAGAAATTAGAAGCTATATAAAATTTTTAAATATATAATAATAATTAAATGTTATTCAGAACGAGTTACAAAGGACAGTGAAGAAATTAGAAGCTATATAAAATTTTTAAATATATAATAATAATTAAATGTTATTCAGAACGAGTTACAAAGGACAGTGAAGAAATTAGAAGCTATATAAAATTTTTAAATACATAATAATGATTCAATATTATTCAGAACGAGTTACAAAGGACAGTGAAGAAATTAGAAGCTATATAAAATTTTTAAATATATAATAATGATTTAATATTATTCAGAACGAGTTACAAAGGACAGTGAAGAAATTAGAAGCTATATAAAATTTTTAAATATATAATAATAATTTAATGTTATTCAGAACGAGTTACAAAGGACAGTGAAGAAATTAGAAGCTATATAAAATTTTTAAATACATAATAATGATTCAATATTATTCAGAACGAGTTACAAAGGACAGTGAAGAAATTAGAAGCTATATAAAATTTTTAAATATATAATAATGATTTAATATTATTCAGAACGAGTTACAAAGGACAGTGAAGAAATTAGAAGCTATATAAAATTTTTAAATATATAATAATAATTTAATGTTATTCAGAACGAGTTACAAAGGACAGTGAAGAAATTAGAAGCTATATAAAATTTTTAAATATATAATAATAATCTAACATTTTATTCAGAACGAATTACAAAGGACAGTGAAGAAATTAGAAGCTATATAAAATTTTTAAATATATAATAATAATTAAATATTATTCAGAACGAATTACAAAGAACAGTAAAGAAATTAGAAGCTATATAAAATATTTAAATACATAATAATAATCTAATGTTATTCAGAACGAGTTACAAAGGACAGTGAAGAAATTAGAAGCCAGCAACAGGAAGCAAAAAGAAATGTATGGAAGAATGTTTGGTGGCAGCAGTAAGGATAAGAAAGAAACAACTACTGCTGCAACTACATCTGAATCATCATGGGTTTGTTTTGTTTGTAGTTAATGTATATGATAATATGATTCAGGGTTGTCACTTTACCTGGAATAGCCTGGAAAAACCTGGAGTTTGAGAAATTTTGAAAAAAAAACCTGAAATTTTAACAATTTTCACATGTTCATAGGTAAAATTTTGATTTGACTTAAAAAATCTATCATATAAAAACATATTTAAAGTAGCTTACAGTATCTTTTCAATGTTTTTATAGTATTTAATACAGTTTCTTAACTTAAACTTAACTTTAAACTAAAAATAGACCCAAAAATGTGTACTTTTAAAAACCTGGAAAAAGTTTTTTTTTAATGAGTGGCAACCTTAAATGATTGTAAGGTGTTAGTAAGGAAAAGAAATAAACTTTGACTATCGCTACAGATGTAATTTTGAATACTACAGTAGAACTATTAAAAAAAAACCATTACAGACATATTTAGTATTAATATTATTATGTATTAAATAAATATATGTGATAAACTGATGGGTGGTAGTAATAAGAATAAGAAAGAAAAAATTAGAATCGTCATGGGTTTGATTATCAAAAAATTGTTTGTAAACTAATAACTGAAAAAGTACATCAACTTTGTCAGAGAATAACACTTCTTGGGTTTATATGAGATTATGAAGTGTTAGAAATTATCCGTATTAATAAGGATAATGAAAATTCAACAATTATCATTACAGATGCTACTTTATATAAGCAGTAGCCATATTTTACAAATTTTAAGTAATTAACATTATAACAAATAAAGTTAATATTAGTATTGGTGTATTTTACCTATACTGTTTTTTCAGTTTACAACTACAAATATAAAGTAGTAGCAATAAAATAAATGTAAAGTAGAATGAATATAATTATTTAAATTTTTTCAGTTTACAACTACAAATGTAAAGTAGTAGCAATATAATAAATATAAAGCAGAATAAATATAATAATTTAAATATTTTTTTTTAGTTTACAACTACAAATGTAAAGTAGTAGCAATAAAATAAATGTAAAATAGAATGAATATAATTATTTAATTTTTACAGTTTACAACTACAAATATAAAATAGTAGCAATAAAATAAATGTAAAATGAATATAATAATATTTTTATTTTTTCAGTTTACAACTACAAATATAAAGTAGTAGCAATTAAATAAATGTAAAGTAGAATGAATATAATAATTATTTAATTTTTTTTCAGTTTACAACTACAAATATAAAGTAGTAGCAATAAAATAAAAGTAAAGTAAAATGAATATAATAATTTAAATTTTTTCAGTTTACAACTACAAACATCATAGCTGGAAGTTCAGTCGTTGCGATAGCAGCTTGCCTATACGGAATTTTCTATTATCAGAAGATTAATTCATAAATTAATTATTTATACCACCTTATATAGGCAATTTGGTTGAAAAAAATTACATGGAAACATTTTTAATTTCAAAAAAAATTATATAAAAATACAAATATTCATCAAATTAACAAGGTTTTGAAAATTACTTTCTACATTTAATGGTTAAATTTAATAAATAATACATATTTAAACAATAGTTACAATTTTTTGTTTTATTCTCAATGAGTACATTTATAAGTTAAGTGTTTAAAAGTTTTAGTAGTTCAAACAATGAATTTTTCCTATTTCTTTTTTATTATTATTTGCAGTAGATTTATTAAAAGTTAAAGTTTATTTTTACTGCTTTTTTGTTTGTTTATTTAGGAAAATCGAATGTTAATTTAATGTACAATTTTTCTTTATTTTGTTATTACTAATTTACATGATACATTTAATAAAGTAATTACACGAACTGTTTTGTTATGTTTTAAATTATTACTTTATAATAGACTTACCTTGAATTATTTATATTTCTTTATAAAAAATTCAAAGTTCTCTTTGATTAAAAACTTAAGCTAGAATAATGGTAGTGTATAAATATAGGTTACTATACACAGTTACAAATGGTACACATATTTTTTATGTTTTAAATCAATACTTTGTAATAGACTAAGTTTGAGTTATTTATATTTTTAGTAGAAATTTCAAAATTCACTTTGATTAAAAACTTGGAATAATTGTAGTGTATAAACATAAGTTACTATACACAGTTAAAAAAAGTATTAAAAATTAGTAGAATGTGTCCATATATATATATATATATATATATGTATAGAAATCTTTGAATACTATAGCCCTATAAAACATTTGTTTATTGATAAGTTTTCCAATCGTTAAATTATGAAGAAAGAATTAAAAAACTAAGATTAGTTAAGAAGAACAACTTATTTTATCAGATAAATAATAAACCTTTGTAAACGGTCGTTTAATAATAAATTTAATTTATGAGTTATACAGGGTGGCCACTAAACCTAGAATACTGGAAAAACCTGGAGTTTGAAAATTTAGGCTTAAAAAACTTTGAACTCGACAATATTTCTATAAGTACTTATCATTTGAACATAAATCATTAAAAGGCATGGAATTTCAAACAACTTTTACATATTAAATAGTTAAATTTTGATTTGACACAAAAAATCTATCATAAAGATACAAGTTTATGGTTTTCATTAAAAGTTTTTTTTAAAGCACATTTAAGTTAGCTTAACAGTATATTTCCAATATTGTTATAATATTTAACTCAGTTTTTTACCTTTAACTTAATTTTAAACTTAAAATACACCCATAAAACTTGTAGCTTTAAAAACCTGGAAAAAATCCTCAAAAATCAGTGGCCACTCTCTGGTTATAGTTTTATAAATGTTACTACAACAAAAAATACCTTTTTAACAAAATTTAAAGTTTGATAAATATTTTTTTAAATATTACGAAACATTAAATATAAGTGTTAAATAGCTCACTAACTAAAATTTAAGTTGAAAAAAAATATATATATATTTTATTTATACAGTGTTCTGTTAAAGGTATACATCTATCACAGCAACAAAACCTAAGCTTTAACAAAAAAATGCTTTTTATAATTTAAACAAACTTTTAGAACAGCTAATGTAAAATAAAACAGAAAAACTTTAAGTACAGTCATCAAATTAAAGTATTATTAAGCGTAGCAATCTTGAATAAATGTTTTATTTAAGAATAAGTAAAAGTAATATAGAACTTCAATTAAAAAAAAAAACTTATTGTTATTTACAATATTTATGTTTGTTATATAATTATCACCTAATTGCAGTTAAGGTGTTAAAACAAACAAAAGTTTAATTATTTACTTGCTTATCTTTAACTGCTACAAATTCATTTATTTAGTAAATATTTTTGTTTAGTATGTAAATTTCAGTGTTTTTTGAAAAGCTCGTTAGGCATTTTGTAGTTTTCATATTGTTTTCTTTAGTATGAAGATTTCTTTGTTTTTTGAAAATTTTGTAAGGCTGATTTTATGTAGTATTTAGACTGTTGTATAGGTAGTAGTTATCGGTTTATATATATATTTGCTTTTGATTTGATTTTCAGTGAACTTTAGTGCTTACTGAATATTTTTTTGTTAAATTTCGCTTTTAAAGTTCTATTTTAAAGTTACGCAGCTTTAACTAATACTGTCTGCGATAAAAACTATTAGTAAAGTTAGCGCACTGAAAAAAAATGCTTACAAATCCTGTTTTAGTATACAAGTGAACATAAAACTTAAAATTACTAAATAACAAGATCAAAAGTATTCAAACACGATCATTTGATTAATGGACAAAAAAAAAGAATATGTTTGTAATCATACACTGAGAATATTTTAACCTGAAAAAATGCTGTTGTATTTGTTTTTAAATAAACTTAAATTAAGCCAGTTAAGTATTTTAAATTAAGCTAAACGGCTACTTAAGCATAAAAAAAAACGAAGAGTCTGTTTTCAATCTGAAGTTTCACGTTAAGACACTTAAAAATCTTAAATTGCATTGTTTGAATTTTATATAGTTTTTTTCTACCAAAAAACTTTGACTTTAATGAAACAAATTTATAATTTCAATTTTGAACTCCCTAATTTGTATTAAAATGTTATAAGCATTTATACATTAGTAGTTACTCTATCATTATTACACTGGAGATAAAGGAATATATTAATTTGAATCTTTTTATTTTGCTTTATACTTTTTATAACCTCTCCTAAACTGTTAGACACAAAGTACAGTGAAAACTTGCTTTCAGTAGTTTGTAATTAAACTTAAATACTTTTTTTTTAATTGCAACAGTTTAGGTTTAGGTTAAATTTTCATTTACAATCTTAATTTAAAAGTAAACATTTTTTTTCCTAGAACAGTTTACAAATATATTATATTTATCGTTTTTTTTAAATATTTTTTTTGAGCTAGATATTGTTCTAGGTTTTAAAAAGTAGTTTAAACAAGTTTGGTACAGCATGTACTTATAGATTTTTCTTTTTGTATAACTATACTATTATTAAGCTATATTCCAATTGATTCTGTCAAAAAGATGATATTTTAGTTTTTATTTTTTTGTTGAACAAGTTGACATTTTTTTCAGAAAAAAGTAAATGTAAACAAACTATGTCGAATCTACAAGATAACAGTAACGAAAGGTAAGAAATTAATAAATATTTTTTTTTGTAATTATAAAATATTAACATAACTTTTCAAAAATTTATAATACAAAGTTTTATAACTAAAAGCATAAAAAAAACTAAAAATTTAAAACACCCTTTGCCAGCTATAATTCTAAATTCTATCCTGTTAAGTTAATTACTTAGAAAAAAATGATAATTTTAATATATTTAGTTTAATAACTTCGTACTAAACATGTTTTTAAAGTAAGTGAGCCTACTATTGTTATTCTTAGTCAGTATAAAATTAAAAGTCTTGACTTTTTCATCATTTTTCAACCTTTATAACATTTTTAAACTTTTTCAAATGAATATAAACTTAAGATAATGTTAAAAAATTATATCTAGTTTTATTTTAATTCAACATTCTAAAAACTTCCTATAGTTTAACTCAGTAGACAAGTGTTTAAATCTTTTTTGAGTCTAAAAATTTGCTGATAGTAACATTTATTTTATAGCAGTGGAACATATTTAAACTAGTAGTTGCAAAAATAATTTGAATTTTCAAAATACAAATTATGTAAAAGTAAGCTTGTTGATATCTTACAGCTTTACTACTTTAATCAAAATAAAAAACCAATAAAAACTTAATTTTACAAAAATTACAGCAAAATAAATACTACTATATTTTTTAGAAATGCTAAAACAGTCATTCATACTCATATTTATAACGATAAGACGATAAATGTAAGTGACAATTCTAAAATAGGAACAATTTTTACGGAAGCAAAGGACCAAGGTTAGAAACTATTAATAATAAAAAGTTAAAAGTTTTTCAGTTGTTTAATTGAAATTATTAAAACAAAAAAAAAATATAAATACATTAACACTTTACCTTTTTCAAAAATACGTTTTTATAGTCTTTTTGCAAAGTTCTACATTTGTAAAGTACAAAGTAAATAGAAAATTTTCCTAGAGGTTAACATATACTAATTTTAAAAAACTAGACTGTTTCTTATTTAAAATATTATTCCTAAAGCTTTAAATTTTGAAAAATAAAGCAGCTTTTTTATTTATTTGTCAAGCTTTATAATTGTATAATTGTAAAAGTACCAATATTATCTTGAAAATAAATTTTATAGTCGATTAGAAAATCTTAGGAAAGTAATTATAAAAACAACTGAGTTCAGACAATTTGAGTTTATCAGAAAAGAATCAATTAACACATAGCACTTAAATATATTTTGCAGAATTACAAATAATAAAACAACATGATAAATTAAGTTCATCTGTTAATAAGTTGCTTAAAAGCATTATTAAAGAATATCAAGACGAAAAAACTAAGCTAGAAGAATTACTAGATGGCTGTAAAAAGTTTCTAGAAGAACTGGAAAATAAAAATATACAATCCAAACAAATAAATCCAACCCTTGAAATCAAAATAGAAGATTGTAAAGCCGAACAGGATAGTTTAAAGGAAGAGATAAAAGAACATGACATTAAAATAAGCGAAGCTAAAGAACTTAATGTTGAACTAGTGAAGATGTTTGAAAATTGGAAAAATAAAGTAGAAGCTCATGCTAGAAGTGTTGAAAGCTTAAAAAAGTGTTTTGATGAAGAAAAATGGGAGCGCTTAGCTTTAGAAAAGCAAGTACAAGATTTAAAAAAAAAGTTAGCCAAAGAAACGGAAGAAAAGAAAAAGTTTCAAAATGAAAAAAAAAAAGAAAAATTAGCTAAAGAAAACCAAATACAAGATTTAGAACAAAAGTTAGCCAAAGAAAAGGAAGAAAAGAAAAAGTTTCAAAATGAATTGCTTGAAACACAGAAGAAACTAAAGGAAAAAGAATTACCCGTAGACAGCTCGAGTAAAAACAATCTAGAAGGTTTAGTTCCACTTTCTAAAGACATAAATAAGCGATATAGTACTGCAACCAATTACAACTTGAAACATGACAGACCCATTGTTAAAAACAAAATGTCAACTCTTTTATCAAGCAAAAGTATGGATAATTTGAGTAAAGAACATATAAAATATCCTGATAACTTACTAAGTAAAAAATCAAGTAAACAGGAAAATGCTGTAAATAGTAATAAAATAAAACACGATACCTTTAATTTTGAGAATAAAGCTCCTAGCATTTTATCAAAAAAAGAAGTAATTGGAAAAGGAGAAGTTTTAAAAAATGAAAGCTTAACACCTTCAAGTTCATTAGTTGAAGATAAACCACTTCAAAACAGTCAACATTTAGAAAGAAGTGAAAAGATGAAAGTTAAAGAACTTTTAAATAGATTCAATAAACGCATTGAAGAGTCTACAAACAATGAATACACCAAAGCTGCAAGCATGTTTGTTCGGGATGAGCGGATTAACAGCAAAGTTGGCAAGTTAACTACCAAACACTTCGTCGCAAAAAGTTCGTCGCTTGAGAACATCTTATCAAATAACAAACCGTTTACCGAAAAAGCTAAAAGATCAGGTGATTTATCTGTATAAATTAATATTGAGTTATAAAAGCCTTTAATTTTATAAAAAAAAGATCCGCTATTTCGGACAGCTATCTAAACTTAAAGATTTTTGATAAAAGTCTATTAAGTATTCTTAATGTTAGAGCTTCTTTTATTGATAAAATAATCTATATTAATACATATTAATTGTATAAGAAACTGTTAAGACATATTGATTTTTAAATATTAGTTTTTTCAGTTGATGATGCAAATCCTGGAATTCCTGAGCATGCTAAGATGGTTACAATACAGACCAAAGAAAAAGAGAGGGCTCAGATTCGAGATAAACTTGAAGCAAGTTTAAGACGAGGAATCTATAAAGAAAACATGACACTACCTGAAACCGCTCAAGAAAAGTCTGGAGAACATCAAACGAACCAAAAATTGACAGAAACTAAAAGGTCTGAGATAAGTTCGAGTAACGTTAAAGAAATATTTAGAAAAGCGGAATTTTCGAATAAAAACATATCAAATAAAAAAAGTTAGTTTGATATAACTTTGTATACTGCTCCTCCTTATTATTAAACATTCACGACTTTCATTAAAACTGTTTTTAAATTAAGAAAAAACCTTAATAATTAAATTAACTCTGCTTTAAGTTTTGTATATTGAAAGAAACCAAAATAATAGATTCTTGGTTATTTATTATTTTAGTTTTATTTTGTTTGATAGTCAACATGTTATAGTAAAATTATGTGAACTAACAGAGATTATGGTCCTTAACGGAAGTCAATCATTTCTTTTTTCAATTAAAGACAAAAAATGGAGAAGGTTTCATGATACACAAGATTATCATTTGGAATACAATCCCAGCAATTTGATAGATGTTAATGGAAGCACGTTTTTGTTCGACAACAACAAAGTTAGAAAACTCAGAAAGTCAACTAAAAATTTCGATGTAGTGAATTCAATGACGGACGAGCGTCAACGTCACAGCATCTGTAAATTCAATTCTGACGAAGTTGCAATTGTTGGCAATGAGACTGTTCGTGTGAGCGTTGGGAAAAAGTTAAAGGAAACGTTAAAGAGCTGCTACGTTTACAACACTTCTTCCAACCGATTTAAAAGAATTGCCGATTTAAATATCCAGAGATGTGCCTGCTCTGTGGTGAATGTCGATGGCTATCTCTACTGTATCGGGGGATTCAACAGTAAAAGTCACTTGTCTTCGATTGAGAAGTATGATTACAAAACAAACAAGTGGAAATCTTTGGGTGCCAAGCTAAAGGTCGCCAGAAGTCATCACAAGTCTGTATCCCATGGAGAACTGATAATTTCACTTGGTGGATATAACAAGTCTTTAGGGTCGTTGGATAGTGTGGAGATCTTCAACACTGATTCAAAAAAATCAACATTGATTGAAACCCGACTGAAAGTACCTCGATACAATTTGAACCCAGGTTGCTACACTTTCGTGATTCCCAACCAGTCCTGGTATAATCCTCATTATTGACATTGAAGTAACACAAAGTTAGGCTAAGCTACCACACAACAATGAGCTCGTAAGTTCATGTTTGAAATGAATCCTTTATTTCCTTTTTTAAGCAACTTTAGTTCAAGTTTATTGAAGTTAACATGCAGAATAGTTTTTGTATAGTAAACGCTTTTTTTTTTTGAAAATCGTTGAAGACTTAGTCAACGTTTAAACCTTGATCGTTTGAACTCTCTTGTTTATTCTCCGAAGTTGCGTTAAACATCTTTGAAAATTACAAAAGTAACAAAACCGGGAAATTCCCCATTGTTAATACTAGTTTGTCAAGCTGAAGTTGACAATTGTGTTGAAATGTGACATTTTTCAAAATTTCGGCTAGTAGAAGGCTTGAAAGCTGGTCAAACATGGGCTCCTCGGCTCCCACGTGCAAAAATACACAAAAAAAAAAAAAAATTTTTCAATTTGCTTAAAAATTTCAAAAGTTATGAGGTTTTAAGCTTTGCAAAGTTTGAGCTTGAAGAACA
This sequence comes from Thalia democratica, assembly GCF_965202585.1. NCBI lineage: Eukaryota > Metazoa > Chordata > Thaliacea > Salpida > Salpidae > Thalia > Thalia democratica. The sequence goes on along the minus strand of NC_139165.1, from coordinate 114,167,943 downwards.
AACACAAAAAACATGATAAACCAGTTAAAAATTGATGAAAATGCATGAAAACTCGTCAGCAAGTAGCTTAAGCGTCAGTGTGCAAGTTAAAAAAAACTTTTTCCGTTAGCTGTTAAAACAACGGAGTACAGAGGGGTGGCCCAAACAAGTAAAATAAGAAAAAAAATTGAAATTTGCACATAAAGCTCAATAAAAAAAATTGTGTTCATCAAAATCAACTAAAAACTTTAAGGTCGTGCTCGCAACGACCACGTCCTGCCGTCCAACAAGTTTTCGGGTGTTTTAGGTCGGGTGGGAAAAGTGAAATTCTGCTGCTCAAGTGGCTAAAATGGCCTTTTTTAAAATTGGTCCAAAGACCAGGGACGTTTATTATTGAAAACTAAAATAATGACTTTCTTTTTACTTGTTTACTTTACGAAATAACCACTTTACAATTTTGAAAACGTTTAAGTAAGCTTAAAAACTTAATAATTTAACTATGAAATGAAAAGATCATAAAATGTCTCTATAAACTTTTTGTATTTCTATCCACTCTAGTTAGTAAAATGTACAAGAACTATAAAACAACTTCAACAACATACTTCAACTTTAATCAGATGAAAAAGCTTATGTTTAAAAGACCTTTTAATTATTTAATAAAAAATGTGGAGACAGCGCCCACGGTCGGGATTTTCGAATGAAACCATATCAAATGAAAAAAGTTAGTTTGATGTAACTTTGTAAGCTGGTCCTCTTATTTTTATATATTCACGACTTTCATTAACAGTGTTTTTAAGTTAAAGAAAAAAAACATTAATAAGTAAATTAACTCTGCTTTAAGTTTTGTATAATGAAAGAAACAGAAATAATTGATTCTTGGTCATTTATTGTTTTAGTTTTATTTTGTTTGATAGTCAACATGTTACCGTTATAGTAAAATTATGTAAACTTACAGAAATTATGGTCCTTAACGGAAGTCAATCATTTATTTTTTCAATAAGAGACAAAAAATGGAGAAGGTTTCATGATACACAAGATTATCATTTGGAATACAATGCCAGCAATTTGATAGATGTTAATGGAAGCACGTTTTTGTTCGACAACAACAAAGTTAGAAAACTCAGAAAGTCAACTAAAAACTTCGATGTAGTGAGTTCAATGACGGACGAGCGTCAACGTCACAGCGTCTGTAAATTCAGTTCTGACGAGGTTGCAATCGTTGGCAATGAGACTGTTCGTGTGAGCGTTGGGAAAAAGTTAAAGGAAACTTTAAGGAGCTGTTACGTTTACAACACTTCTTCCGACCGATTTAGAAGAATTGCCGATTTAAATATCCAGAGATGTGGTGAATGTCTTTACTGCATCGGGGGGTTCGACAGTAAAAGTCACTTGTCTTCGATTGAGAAGTGTGATTACAAAACAAACAAGTGGAAATCTTTGGGTGCCAAGCTAAAGGTCGCCAGAAGTCATCACAAGTCTGTATCCCATGGAGAACTAATAGTTTCACTTGGAGGATATAACAAATCTTTAGGGTCGTTGGATAGTGTGGAGATCTTCAACACTGATTCAAAAAAATCAACGTTGATTGAAACCCGATTGAAAGTACCTCGATACAATTTGAACCCAGGTTGCTACACTTTCGTGATTCCCAACCAGTCCTGGTATAATCCTCATTATTGACATTGAAGTAACACAAAGTTAGGCTAAGCTACCACACAACAATGAGCTCGTAAGTTCATGTTTGAAATGAATCCTTTGTTTCCTTTTTTAAGCAACTTTAGTTCAAGTTTATTGAAGTTAACATGCAGAATAGTTTTTGTATAGTAAATGCTTTTTTTTTTTGAAAATCGTTGAAGACTTAGTCAACGTTTAAACCTTGATCGTTTGAACTCTCTTGTTTATTCTCCGAAGTTGCGTTAAACATCTTTGAAAATTACAAAAGTAACAAAACCGGGAAATTCCCCATTGTTAATACTAGTTTGTCAAGCTAAAGTTGACAATTGTGTTGAAATGTGACATTTTTCAAAATTTCGGCTAGTAGAAGGCTTGAAAGCTGATCAAACATGGGCTCCTCGGCTCCCACGTGCAAAAATACACAAAATAAAAAAAAAAATTTTCAATTTGCTTAAAAATTTCAAAAGTTATGAGGTTTTAAGCTTTGCAAAGTTTGAGCTTGAAGAACAAACACAAAAAACATGATAAACCAGTTAAAAATTGATGAAAATGCATGAAAACTCGTCAGCAAGTAGCTTAAGCGTCAGTGTGCAAGTTAAAAAAAAACTTTTTCCGTTAGCTGTTAAAACAACGGAGTACAGAGGGGTGGCCCAAACAAGTAAAAAGACAAAAAAAATTGAAATTTGCACATAAAGCTCAATAAAAAAAATTGTGTTCATCAAAATCAACTAAAAACTTTAAGGTCGTGCTCGCAACGACCGCGTCCTGCCGTCCAACAAGTTTTCGGGTGTTTTAGGTCGGGTGGGAAAAGTGAAATTCTGCAGCTGGGTGGCTGAAATGGCCTTTTTTAAAATTGATCCAAAGACCAGGGACGTTTATTATTAAAATAATGACAAGCTATTTCTTTTTACTTGTTTACTTTACGAAATAATCAGTTTACAATTTTGAAAACGTTTAAGTAAGCTTAAAAACTTAATAATTTAACTATGAAATGAAAAGATCATAAAATGTCTCTATAAACTTTTGTAAGTATTTATTTCTATCCACTCTAGTTAGTAAAATGTACAAGAACTATAAAACAACTTCAACAACATACTTCAACTTTAATCAGATGAAAAAGCTTATGTTTAAAAGACCTTTTAATTATTTAATAAAAAATGTGGAGACAGCGCCCACGGTCGGGATTTTCGAATGAAACCATATCAAATGAAAAAAGTTAGTTTGATGTAACTTTGTAAGCTGGTCCTCTTATTTTTATATATTCACGACTTTCATTAACAGTGTTTTTAAGTTAAAGAAAAAAACCTTAATAAGTAAATTGACTCTGCTTTAAGTTTTGTATAATGAAAATAATTGATTCTTGGTTATTTATTATTTTAGTTTAATTTTTTTGATAGTCAACATGTTACTGTTATAGTAAAATTATGTGAACTAACAGAGATTATGGTCCTTAACGGAAGTCAATCATTTCTTTTTTTCAATAAGAGACAAAAAATGGAGAAGGTTTCATGATACACAAGATTATCATTTGGAATACAATCCCAGCAATTTGATAGATGTTAATGGAAGCACTTTTTTGTTCGACAACCACAGAGTTAGAAAACTCAGAAAGTCAACTAAAAACTTCGATGTAGTGAGTTCAATGACGGACGAACGTCAACGTCACAGCGTCTGTAAATTCAGATCTGACGAGGTTGCAATCGTTGGCAATGAGACTGTTCGTGTGAGCGTTGGGAAAAAGTTAAAGGAAACTTTAAGGAGCTGTTACGTTTACAACACTTCTTCCGACCGATTTAGAAGAATTGCCGATTTAAATATCCAGAGATGTGGTGAATGTCTTTACTGCATCGGGGGGTTCGACAGTAAAAGTCACTTGTCTTCGATTGAGAAGTGTGATTACAAAACAAACAAGTGGAAATCTTTGGGTGCCAAGCTAAAGGTCGCCAGAAGTCATCACAAGTCTGTATCCCATGGAGAACTAATAGTTTCACTTGGAGGATATAACAAATCTTTAGGGTCGTTGGATAGTGTGGAGATCTTCAACACTGATTCAAAAAAATCAACGTTGATTGAAACCCGATTGAAAGTACCTCGATACAATTTGAACCCAGGTTGCTACACTTTCGTGATTCCCAACCAGTCCTGGTATAATCCTCATTATTGACATTGAAGTAACACAAAGTTAGGCTAAGCTACCACACAACAATGAGCTCGTAAGTTCATGTTTGAAATGAATCCTTTGTTTCCTTTTTTAAGCAACTTTAGTTCAAGTTTATTGAAGTTAACATGCAGAATAGTTTTTGTATAGTAAATGCTTTTTTTTTTTTGAAAATCGTTGAAGACTTAGTCAACGTTTAAACCTTGATCGTTTGAACTCTCTTGTTTATTCTCCGAAGTTGCGTTAAACATCTTTGAAAATTACAAAAGTAACAAAACCGGGAAATTCCCCATTGTTAATACTAGTTTGTCAAGCTAAAGTTGACAATTGTGTTGAAATGTGACATTTTTCAAAATTTCGGCTAGTAGAAGGCTTGAAAGCTGATCAAACATGGGCTCCTCGGCTCCCACGTGCAAAAATACACAAAATAAAAAAAAAAATTTTCAATTTGCTTAAAAATTTCAAAAGTTATGAGGTTTTAAGCTTTGCAAAGTTTGAGCTTGAAGAACAAACACAAAAAACATGATAAACCAGTTAAAAATTGATGAAAATGCATGAAAACTCGTCAGCAAGTAGCTTAAGCGTCAGTGTGCAAGTTAAAAAAAAACTTTTTCCGTTAGCTGTTAAAACAACGGAGTACAGAGGGGTGGCCCAAACAAGTAAAAAGACAAAAAAAATTGAAATTTGCACATAAAGCTCAATAAAAAAAATTGTGTTCATCAAAATCAACTAAAAACTTTAAGGTCGTGCTCGCAACGACCGCGTCCTGCCGTCCAACAAGTTTTCGGGTGTTTTAGGTCGGGTGGGAAAAGTGAAATTCTGCAGCTGGGTGGCTGAAATGGCCTTTTTTAAAATTGATCCAAAGACCAGGGACGTTTATTATTAAAATAATGACAAGCTATTTCTTTTTACTTGTTTACTTTACGAAATAATCAGTTTACAATTTTGAAAACGTTTAAGTAAGCTTAAAAACTTAATAATTTAACTATGAAATGAAAAGATCATAAAATGTCTCTATAAACTTTTGTAAGTATTTATTTCTATCCACTCTAGTTAGTAAAATGTACAAGAACTATAAAACAACTTCAACAACATACTTCAACTTTAATCAGATGAAAAAGCTTATGTTTAAAAGACCTTTTAATTATTTAATAAAAAATGTGGAGACAGCGCCCACGGTCGGGATTTTCGAATGAAACCATATCAAATGAAAAAAGTTAGTTTGATGTAACTTTGTAAGCTGGTCCTCTTATTTTTATATATTCACGACTTTCATTAACAGTGTTTTTAAGTTAAAGAAAAAAACCTTAATAAGTAAATTGACTCTGCTTTAAGTTTTGTATAATGAAAATAATTGATTCTTGGTTATTTATTATTTTAGTTTAATTTTTTTGATAGTCAACATGTTACTGTTATAGTAAAATTATGTGAACTAACAGAGATTATGGTCCTTAACGGAAGTCAATCATTTCTTTTTTTCAATAAGAGACAAAAAATGGAGAAGGTTTCATGATACACAAGATTATCATTTGGAATACAATCCCAGCAATTTGATAGATGTTAATGGAAGCACTTTTTTGTTCGACAACCACAGAGTTAGAAAACTCAGAAAGTCAACTAAAAACTTCGATGTAGTGAGTTCAATGACGGACGAACGTCAACGTCACAGCGTCTGTAAATTCAGTTCTGACGAGGTTGCAATCGTTGGCAATGAGACTGTTCGTGTGAGCGTTGGGAAAAAGTTAAAGGAAACTTTAAGGAGCTGTTACGTTTACAACACTTCTTCCGACCGATTTAGAAGAATTGCCGATTTAAATATCCAGAGATGTGGTGAATGTCTTTACTGCATCGGGGGGTTCGACAGTAAAAGTCACTTGTCTTCGATTGAGAAGTGTGATTACAAAACAAACAAGTGGAAATCTTTGGGTGCCAAGCTAAAGGTCGCCAGAAGTCATCACAAGTCTGTATCCCATGGAGAACTAATAGTTTCACTTGGAGGATATAACAAATCTTTAGGGTCGTTGGATAGTGTGGAGATCTTCAACACTGATTCAAAAAAATCAACGTTGATTGAAACCCGATTGAAAGTACCTCGATACAATTTGAACCCAGGTTGCTACACTTTCGTGATTCCCAACCAGTCCTGGTATAATCCTCATTATTGACATTGAAGTAACACAAAGTTAGGCTAAGCTACCACACAACAATGAGCTCGTAAGTTCATGTTTGAAATGAATCCTTTGTTTCCTTTTTTAAGCAACTTTAGTTCAAGTTTATTGAAGTTAACATGCAGAATAGTTTTTGTATAGTAAATGCTTTTTTTTTTTTGAAAATCGTTGAAGACTTAGTCAACGTTTAAACCTTGATCGTTTGAACTCTCTTGTTTATTCTCCGAAGTTGCGTTAAACATCTTTGAAAATTACAAAAGTAACAAAACCGGGAAATTCCCCATTGTTAATACTAGTTTGTCAAGCTAAAGTTGACAATTGTGTTGAAATGTGACATTTTTCAAAATTTCGGCTAGTAGAAGGCTTGAAAGCTGATCAAACATGGGCTCCTCGGCTCCCACGTGCAAAAATACACAAAAAAAAAAAAAAAATTTTCAATTTGCTTAAAAATTTCAAAAGTTATGAGGTTTTAAGCTTTGCAAAGTTTGAGCTTGAAGAACAAACACAAAAAACATGATAAACCAGTTAAAAATTGATGAAAATGCATGAAAACTCGTCAGCAAGTAGCTTAAGCGTCAGTGTGCAAGTTAAAAAAAAACTTTTTCCGTTAGCTGTTAAAACAACGGAGTACAGAGGGGTGGCCCAAACAAGTAAAAAGACAAAAAAAATTGAAATTTGCACATAAAGCTCAATAAAAAAAATTGTGTTCATCAAAATCAACTAAAAACTTTAAGGTCGTGCTCGCAACGACCGCGTCCTGCCGTCCAACAAGTTTTCGGGTGTTTTAGGTCGGGTGGGAAAAGTGAAATTCTGCAGCTGGGTGGCTGAAATGGCCTTTTTTAAAATTGATCCAAAGACCAGGGACGTTTATTATTAAAATAATGACAAGCTATTTCTTTTTACTTGTTTACTTTACGAAATAATCAGTTTACAATTTTGAAAACGTTTAAGTAAGCTTAAAAACTTAATAATTTAACTATGAAATGAAAAGATCATAAAATGTCTCTATAAACTTTTGTAAGTATTTATTTCTATCCACTCTAGTTAGTAAAATGTACAAGAACTATAAAACAACTTCAACAACATACTTCAACTTTAATCAGATGAAAAAGCTTATGTTTAAAAGACCTTTTAATTATTTAATAAAAAATGTGGAGACAGCGCCCACGGTCGGGATTTTCGAATGAAACCATATCAAATGAAAAAAGTTAGTTTGATGTAACTTTGTAAGCTGGTCCTCTTATTTTTATATATTCACGACTTTCATTAACAGTGTTTTTAAGTTAAAGAAAAAAACCTTAATAAGTAAATTGACTCTGCTTTAAGTTTTGTATAATGAAAATAATTGATTCTTGGTTATTTATTATTTTAGTTTAATTTTTTTGATAGTCAACATGTTACTGTTATAGTAAAATTATGTGAACTAACAGAGATTATGGTCCTTAACGGAAGTCAATCATTTCTTTTTTTCAATAAGAGACAAAAAATGGAGAAGGTTTCATGATACACAAGATTATCATTTGGAATACAATCCCAGCAATTTGATAGATGTTAATGGAAGCACTTTTTTGTTCGACAACCACAGAGTTAGAAAACTCAGAAAGTCAACTAAAAACTTCGATGTAGTGAGTTCAATGACGGACGAACGTCAACGTCACAGCGTCTGTAAATTCAGTTCTGACGAGGTTGCAATCGTTGGCAATGAGACTGTTCGTGTGAGCGTTGGGAAAAAGTTAAAGGAAACTTTAAGGAGCTGTTACGTTTACAACACTTCTTCCGACCGATTTAGAAGAATTGCCGATTTAAATATCCAGAGATGTGGTGAATGTCTTTACTGCATCGGGGGGTTCGACAGTAAAAGTCACTTGTCTTCGATTGAGAAGTGTGATTACAAAACAAACAAGTGGAAATCTTTGGGTGCCAAGCTAAAGGTCGCCAGAAGTCATCACAAGTCTGTATCCCATGGAGAACTAATAGTTTCACTTGGAGGATATAACAAATCTTTAGGGTCGTTGGATAGTGTGGAGATCTTCAACACTGATTCAAAAAAATCAACGTTGATTGAAACCCGATTGAAAGTACCTCGATACAATTTGAACCCAGGTTGCTACACTTTCGTGATTCCCAACCAGTCCTGGTATAATCCTCATTATTGACATTGAAGTAACACAAAGTTAGGCTAAGCTACCACACAACAATGAGCTCGTAAGTTCATGTTTGAAATGAATCCTTTGTTTCCTTTTTTAAGCAACTTTAGTTCAAGTTTATTGAAGTTAACATGCAGAATAGTTTTTGTATAGTAAATGCTTTTTTTTTTTTGAAAATCGTTGAAGACTTAGTCAACGTTTAAACCTTGATCGTTTGAACTCTCTTGTTTATTCTCCGAAGTTGCGTTAAACATCTTTGAAAATTACAAAAGTAACAAAACCGGGAAATTCCCCATTGTTAATACTAGTTTGTCAAGCTAAAGTTGACAATTGTGTTGAAATGTGACATTTTTCAAAATTTCGGCTAGTAGAAGGCTTGAAAGCTGATCAAACATGGGCTCCTCGGCTCCCACGTGCAAAAATACACAAAATAAAAAAAAAAATTTTCAATTTGCTTAAAAATTTCAAAAGTTATGAGGTTTTAAGCTTTGCAAAGTTTGAGCTTGAAGAACAAACACAAAAAACATGATAAACCAGTTAAAAATTGATGAAAATGCATGAAAACTCGTCAGCAAGTAGCTTAAGCGTCAGTGTGCAAGTTAAAAAAAAACTTTTTCCGTTAGCTGTTAAAACAACGGAGTACAGAGGGGTGGCCCAAACAAGTAAAAAGACAAAAAAAATTGAAATTTGCACATAAAGCTCAATAAAAAAAATTGTGTTCATCAAAATCAACTAAAAACTTTAAGGTCGTGCTCGCAACGACCGCGTCCTGCCGTCCAACAAGTTTTCGGGTGTTTTAGGTCGGGTGGGAAAAGTGAAATTCTGCAGCTGGGTGGCTGAAATGGCCTTTTTTAAAATTGATCCAAAGACCAGGGACGTTTATTATTAAAATAATGACAAGCTATTTCTTTTTACTTGTTTACTTTACGAAATAATCAGTTTACAATTTTGAAAACGTTTAAGTAAGCTTAAAAACTTAATAATTTAACTATGAAATGAAAAGATCATAAAATGTCTCTATAAACTTTTGTAAGTATTTATTTCTATCCACTCTAGTTAGTAAAATGTACAAGAACTATAAAACAACTTCAACAACATACTTCAACTTTAATCAGATGAAAAAGCTTATGTTTAAAAGACCTTTTAATTATTTAATAAAAAATGTGGAGACAGCGCCCACGGTCGGGATTTTCGAATGAAACCATATCAAATGAAAAAAGTTAGTTTGATGTAACTTTGTAAGCTGGTCCTCTTATTTTTATATATTCACGACTTTCATTAACAGTGTTTTTAAGTTAAAGAAAAAAACCTTAATAAGTAAATTGACTCTGCTTTAAGTTTTGTATAATGAAAATAATTGATTCTTGGTTATTTATTATTTTAGTTTAATTTTTTTGATAGTCAACATGTTACTGTTATAGTAAAATTATGTGAACTAACAGAGATTATGGTCCTTAACGGAAGTCAATCATTTCTTTTTTTCAATAAGAGACAAAAAATGGAGAAGGTTTCATGATACACAAGATTATCATTTGGAATACAATCCCAGCAATTTGATAGATGTTAATGGAAGCACTTTTTTGTTCGACAACCACAGAGTTAGAAAACTCAGAAAGTCAACTAAAAACTTCGATGTAGTGAGTTCAATGACGGACGAACGTCAACGTCACAGCGTCTGTAAATTCAGTTCTGACGAGGTTGCAATCGTTGGCAATGAGACTGTTCGTGTGAGCGTTGGGAAAAAGTTAAAGGAAACTTTAAGGAGCTGTTACGTTTACAACACTTCTTCCGACCGATTTAGAAGAATTGCCGATTTAAATATCCAGAGATGTGGTGAATGTCTTTACTGCATCGGGGGGTTCGACAGTAAAAGTCACTTGTCTTCGATTGAGAAGTGTGATTACAAAACAAACAAGTGGAAATCTTTGGGTGCCAAGCTAAAGGTCGCCAGAAGTCATCACAAGTCTGTATCCCATGGAGAACTAATAGTTTCACTTGGAGGATATAACAAATCTTTAGGGTCGTTGGATAGTGTGGAGATCTTCAACACTGATTCAAAAAAATCAACGTTGATTGAAACCCGATTGAAAGTACCTCGATACAATTTGAACCCAGGTTGCTACACTTTCGTGATTCCCAACCAGTCCTGGTATAATCCTCATTATTGACATTGAAGTAACACAAAGTTAGGCTAAGCTACCACACAACAATGAGCTCGTAAGTTCATGTTTGAAATGAATCCTTTGTTTCCTTTTTTAAGCAACTTTAGTTCAAGTTTATTGAAGTTAACATGCAGAATAGTTTTTGTATAGTAAATGCTTTTTTTTTTTTGAAAATCGTTGAAGACTTAGTCAACGTTTAAACCTTGATCGTTTGAACTCTCTTGTTTATTCTCCGAAGTTGCGTTAAACATCTTTGAAAATTACAAAAGTAACAAAACCGGGAAATTCCCCATTGTTAATACTAGTTTGTCAAGCTAAAGTTGACAATTGTGTTGAAATGTGACATTTTTCAAAATTTCGGCTAGTAGAAGGCTTGAAAGCTGATCAAACATGGGCTCCTCGGCTCCCACGTGCAAAAATACACAAAATAAAAAAAAAAATTTTCAATTTGCTTAAAAATTTCAAAAGTTATGAGGTTTTAAGCTTTGCAAAGTTTGAGCTTGAAGAACAAACACAAAAAACATGATAAACCAGTTAAAAATTGATGAAAATGCATGAAAACTCGTCAGCAAGTAGCTTAAGCGTCAGTGTGCAAGTTAAAAAAAAACTTTTTCCGTTAGCTGTTAAAACAACGGAGTACAGAGGGGTGGCCCAAACAAGTAAAAAGACAAAAAAAATTGAAATTTGCACATAAAGCTCAATAAAAAAAATTGTGTTCATCAAAATCAACTAAAAACTTTAAGGTCGTGCTCGCAACGACCGCGTCCTGCCGTCCAACAAGTTTTCGGGTGTTTTAGGTCGGGTGGGAAAAGTGAAATTCTGCCGCTGAAGTGGCTGAAATGGCCTTTTTTAAAATTGGTCCAAAGACCAGGGACGTTTATTATTAAAATAATGACAAGCTATTTCTTTTTACTTGTTTACTTTACGAAATAATCAGTTTACAATTTTGAAAACGTTTAAGTAAGCTTAAAAACTTAATAATTTAACTATGAAATGAAAAGATCATAAAATGTCTCTATAAACTTTTGTAAGTATTTATTTCTATCCACTCTAGTTAGTAAAATGTACAAGAACTATAAAACAACTTCAACAACATACTTCAACTTTAATCAGATGAAAAAGCTTATGTTTAAAAGACCTTTTAATTATTTAATAAAAAATGTGGAGACAGCGCCCACGGTCGGGATTTTCGAATGAAACCATATCAAATGAAAAAAGTTAGTTTGATGTAACTTTGTAAGCTGGTCCTCTTATTTTTATATATTCACGACTTTCATTAACAGTGTTTTTAAGTTAAAGAAAAAAACCTTAATAAGTAAATTGACTCTGCTTTAAGTTTTGTATAATGAAAATAATTGATTCTTGGTTATTTATTATTTTAGTTTAATTTTTTTGATAGTCAACATGTTACTGTTATAGTAAAATTATGTGAACTAACAGAGATTATGGTCCTTAACGGAAGTCAATCATTTCTTTTTTTCAATAAGAGACAAAAAATGGAGAAGGTTTCATGATACACAAGATTATCATTTGGAATACAATCCCAGCAATTTGATAGATGTTAATGGAAGCACTTTTTTGTTCGACAACCACAGAGTTAGAAAACTCAGAAAGTCAACTAAAAACTTCGATGTAGTGAGTTCAATGACGGACGAACGTCAACGTCACAGCGTCTGTAAATTCAGTTCTGACGAGGTTGCAATCGTTGGCAATGAGACTGTTCGTGTGAGCGTTGGGAAAAAGTTAAAGGAAACTTTAAGGAGCTGTTACGTTTACAACACTTCTTCCGACCGATTTAGAAGAATTGCCGATTTAAATATCCAGAGATGTGGTGAATGTCTTTACTGCATCGGGGGGTTCGACAGTAAAAGTCACTTGTCTTCGATTGAGAAGTGTGATTACAAAACAAACAAGTGGAAATCTTTGGGTGCCAAGCTAAAGGTCGCCAGAAGTCATCACAAGTCTGTATCCCATGGAGAACTAATAGTTTCACTTGGAGGATATAACAAATCTTTAGGGTCGTTGGATAGTGTGGAGATCTTCAACACTGATTCAAAAAAATCAACGTTGATTGAAACCCGATTGAAAGTACCTCGATACAATTTGAACCCAGGTTGCTACACTTTCGTGATTCCCAACCAGTCCTGGTATAATCCTCATTATTGACATTGAAGTAACACAAAGTTAGGCTAAGCTACCACACAACAATGAGCTCGTAAGTTCATGTTTGAAATGAATCCTTTGTTTCCTTTTTTAAGCAACTTTAGTTCAAGTTTATTGAAGTTAACATGCAGAATAGTTTTTGTATAGTAAATGCTTTTTTTTTTTTGAAAATCGTTGAAGACTTAGTCAACGTTTAAACCTTGATCGTTTGAACTCTCTTGTTTATTCTCCGAAGTTGCGTTAAACATCTTTGAAAATTACAAAAGTAACAAAACCGGGAAATTCCCCATTGTTAATACTAGTTTGTCAAGCTAAAGTTGACAATTGTGTTGAAATGTGACATTTTTCAAAATTTCGGCTAGTAGAAGGCTTGAAAGCTGATCAAACATGGGCTCCTCGGCTCCCACGTGCAAAAATACACAAAATAAAAAAAAAAATTTTCAATTTGCTTAAAAATTTCAAAAGTTATGAGGTTTTAAGCTTTGCAAAGTTTGAGCTTGAAGAACAAACACAAAAAACATGATAAACCAGTTAAAAATTGATGAAAATGCATGAAAACTCGTCAGCAAGTAGCTTAAGCGTCAGTGTGCAAGTTAAAAAAAAACTTTTTCCGTTAGCTGTTAAAACAACGGAGTACAGAGGGGTGGCCCAAACAAGTAAAAAGACAAAAAAAATTGAAATTTGCACATAAAGCTCAATAAAAAAAATTGTGTTCATCAAAATCAACTAAAAACTTTAAGGTCGTGCTCGCAACGACCGCGTCCTGCCGTCCAACAAGTTTTCGGGTGTTTTAGGTCGGGTGGGAAAAGTGAAATTCTGCAGCTGAAGTGGCTGAAATGGCCTTTTTTAAAATTGGTCCAAAGACCAGGGACGTTTATTATTAAAATAATGACAAGCTATTTCTTTTTACTTGTTTACTTTACGAAATAATCAGTTTACAATTTTGAAAACGTTTAAGTAAGCTTAAAAACTTAATAATTTAACTATGAAATGAAAAGATCATAAAATGTCTCTATAAACTTTTGTAAGTATTTATTTCTATCCACTCTAGTTAGTAAAATGTACAAGAACTATAAAACAACTTCAACAACATACTTCAACTTTAATCAGATGAAAAAGCTTATGTTTAAAAGACCTTTTAATTATTTAATAAAAAATGTGGAGACAGCGCCCACGGTCGGGATTTTCGAATGAAACCATATCAAATGAAAAAAGTTAGTTTGATGTAACTTTGTAAGCTGGTCCTCTTATTTTTATATATTCACGACTTTCATTAACAGTGTTTTTAAGTTAAAGAAAAAAACCTTAATAAGTAAATTGACTCTGCTTTAAGTTTTGTATAATGAAAATAATTGATTCTTGGTTATTTATTATTTTAGTTTAATTTTTTTGATAGTCAACATGTTACTGTTATAGTAAAATTATGTGAACTAACAGAGATTATGGTCCTTAACGGAAGTCAATCATTTCTTTTTTCAATAAGAGACAAAAAATGGAGAAGGTTTCATGATACACAAGATTATCATTTGGAATACAATCCCAGCAATTTGATAGATGTTAATGGAAGCACTTTTTTGTTCGACAACCACAGAGTTAGAAAACTCAGAAAGTCAACTAAAAACTTCGATGTAGTGAGTTCAATGACGGACGAACGTCAACGTCACAGCGTCTGTAAATTCAGTTCTGACGAGGTTGCAATCGTTGGCAATGAGACTGTTCGTGTGAGCGTTGGGAAAAAGTTAAAGGAAACTTTAAGGAGCTGTTACGTTTACAACACTTCTTCCGACCGATTTAGAAGAATTGCCGATTTAAATATCCAGAGATGTGGTGAATGTCTTTACTGCATCGGGGGGTTCGACAGTAAAAGTCACTTGTCTTCGATTGAGAAGTGTGATTACAAAACAAACAAGTGGAAATCTTTGGGTGCCAAGCTAAAGGTCGCCAGAAGTCATCACAAGTCTGTATCCCATGGAGAACTAATAGTTTCACTTGGAGGATATAACAAATCTTTAGGGTCGTTGGATAGTGTGGAGATCTTCAACACTGATTCAAAAAAATCAACGTTGATTGAAACCCGATTGAAAGTACCTCGATACAATTTGAACCCAGGTTGCTACACTTTCGTGATTCCCAACCAGTCCTGGTATAATCCTCATTATTGACATTGAAGTAACACAAAGTTAGGCTAAGCTACCACACAACAATGAGCTCGTAAGTTCATGTTTGAAATGAATCCTTTGTTTCCTTTTTTAAGCAACTTTAGTTCAAGTTTATTGAAGTTAACATGCAGAATAGTTTTTGTATAGTAAATGCTTTTTTTTTTTTGAAAATCGTTGAAGACTTAGTCAACGTTTAAACCTTGATCGTTTGAACTCTCTTGTTTATTCTCCGAAGTTGCGTTAAACATCTTTGAAAATTACAAAAGTAACAAAACCGGGAAATTCCCCATTGTTAATACTAGTTTGTCAAGCTAAAGTTGACAATTGTGTTGAAATGTGACATTTTTCAAAATTTCGGCTAGTAGAAGGCTTGAAAGCTGATCAAACATGGGCTCCTCGGCTCCCACGTGCAAAAATACACAAAATAAAAAAAAAAATTTTCAATTTGCTTAAAAATTTCAAAAGTTATGAGGTTTTAAGCTTTGCAAAGTTTGAGCTTGAAGAACAAACACAAAAAACATGATAAACCAGTTAAAAATTGATGAAAATGCATGAAAACTCGTCAGCAAGTAGCTTAAGCGTCAGTGTGCAAGTTAAAAAAAAACTTTTTCCGTTAGCTGTTAAAACAACGGAGTACAGAGGGGTGGCCCAAACAAGTAAAAAGACAAAAAAAATTGAAATTTGCACATAAAGCTCAATAAAAAAAATTGTGTTCATCAAAATCAACTAAAAACTTTAAGGTCGTGCTCGCAACGACCGCGTCCTGCCGTCCAACAAGTTTTCGGGTGTTTTAGGTCGGGTGGGAAAAGTGAAATTCTGCAGCTGGGTGGCTGAAATGGCCTTTTTTAAAATTGATCCAAAGACCAGGGACGTTTATTATTAAAATAATGACAAGCTATTTCTTTTTACTTGTTTACTTTACGAAATAATCAGTTTACAATTTTGAAAACGTTTAAGTAAGCTTAAAAACTTAATAATTTAACTATGAAATGAAAAGATCATAAAATGTCTCTATAAACTTTTGTAAGTATTTATTTCTATCCACTCTAGTTAGTAAAATGTACAAGAACTATAAAACAACTTCAACAACATACTTCAACTTTAATCAGATGAAAAAGCTTATGTTTAAAAGACCTTTTAATTATTTAATAAAAAATGTGGAGACAGCGCCCACGGTCGGGATTTTCGAATGAAACCATATCAAATGAAAAAAGTTAGTTTGATGTAACTTTGTAAGCTGGTCCTCTTATTTTTATATATTCACGACTTTCATTAACAGTGTTTTTAAGTTAAAGAAAAAAACCTTAATAAGTAAATTGACTCTGCTTTAAGTTTTGTATAATGAAAATAATTGATTCTTGGTTATTTATTATTTTAGTTTAATTTTTTTGATAGTCAACATGTTACTGTTATAGTAAAATTATGTGAACTAACAGAGATTATGGTCCTTAACGGAAGTCAATCATTTCTTTTTTTCAATAAGAGACAAAAAATGGAGAAGGTTTCATGATACACAAGATTATCATTTGGAATACAATCCCAGCAATTTGATAGATGTTAATGGAAGCACTTTTTTGTTCGACAACCACAGAGTTAGAAAACTCAGAAAGTCAACTAAAAACTTCGATGTAGTGAGTTCAATGACGGACGAACGTCAACGTCACAGCGTCTGTAAATTCAGTTCTGACGAGGTTGCAATCGTTGGCAATGAGACTGTTCGTGTGAGCGTTGGGAAAAAGTTAAAGGAAACTTTAAGGAGCTGTTACGTTTACAACACTTCTTCCGACCGATTTAGAAGAATTGCCGATTTAAATATCCAGAGATGTGGTGAATGTCTTTACTGCATCGGGGGGTTCGACAGTAAAAGTCACTTGTCTTCGATTGAGAAGTGTGATTACAAAACAAACAAGTGGAAATCTTTGGGTGCCAAGCTAAAGGTCGCCAGAAGTCATCACAAGTCTGTATCCCATGGAGAACTAATAGTTTCACTTGGAGGATATAACAAATCTTTAGGGTCGTTGGATAGTGTGGAGATCTTCAACACTGATTCAAAAAAATCAACGTTGATTGAAACCCGATTGAAAGTACCTCGATACAATTTGAACCCAGGTTGCTACACTTTCGTGATTCCCAACCAGTCCTGGTATAATCCTCATTATTGACATTGAAGTAACACAAAGTTAGGCTAAGCTACCACACAACAATGAGCTCGTAAGTTCATGTTTGAAATGAATCCTTTGTTTCCTTTTTTAAGCAACTTTAGTTCAAGTTTATTGAAGTTAACATGCAGAATAGTTTTTGTATAGTAAATGCTTTTTTTTTTTTGAAAATCGTTGAAGACTTAGTCAACGTTTAAACCTTGATCGTTTGAACTCTCTTGTTTATTCTCCGAAGTTGCGTTAAACATCTTTGAAAATTACAAAAGTAACAAAACCGGGAAATTCCCCATTGTTAATACTAGTTTGTCAAGCTAAAGTTGACAATTGTGTTGAAATGTGACATTTTTCAAAATTTCGGCTAGTAGAAGGCTTGAAAGCTGATCAAACATGGGCTCCTCGGCTCCCACGTGCAAAAATACACAAAATAAAAAAAAAAATTTTCAATTTGCTTAAAAATTTCAAAAGTTATGAGGTTTTAAGCTTTGCAAAGTTTGAGCTTGAAGAACAAACACAAAAAACATGATAAACCAGTTAAAAATTGATGAAAATGCATGAAAACTCGTCAGCAAGTAGCTTAAGCGTCAGTGTGCAAGTTAAAAAAAAACTTTTTCCGTTAGCTGTTAAAACAACGGAGTACAGAGGGGTGGCCCAAACAAGTAAAAAGACAAAAAAAATTGAAATTTGCACATAAAGCTCAATAAAAAAAATTGTGTTCATCAAAATCAACTAAAAACTTTAAGGTCGTGCTCGCAACGACCGCGTCCTGCCGTCCAACAAGTTTTCGGGTGTTTTAGGTCGGGTGGGAAAAGTGAAATTCTGCAGCTGAAGTGGCTGAAATGGCCTTTTTTAAAATTGGTCCAAAGACCAGGGACGTTTATTATTAAAATAATGACAAGCTATTTCTTTTTACTTGTTTACTTTACGAAATAATCAGTTTACAATTTTGAAAACGTTTAAGTAAGCTTAAAAACTTAATAATTTAACTATGAAATGAAAAGATCATAAAATGTCTCTATAAACTTTTGTAAGTATTTATTTCTATCCACTCTAGTTAGTAAAATGTACAAGAACTATAAAACAACTTCAACAACATACTTCAACTTTAATCAGATGAAAAAGCTTATGTTTAAAAGACCTTTTAATTATTTAATAAAAAATGTGGAGACAGCGCCCACGGTCGGGATTTTCGAATGAAACCATATCAAATGAAAAAAGTTAGTTTGATGTAACTTTGTAAGCTGGTCCTCTTATTTTTATATATTCACGACTTTCATTAACAGTGTTTTTAAGTTAAAGAAAAAAACCTTAATAAGTAAATTGACTCTGCTTTAAGTTTTGTATAATGAAAATAATTGATTCTTGGTTATTTATTATTTTAGTTTAATTTTTTTGATAGTCAACATGTTACTGTTATAGTAAAATTATGTGAACTAACAGAGATTATGGTCCTTAACGGAAGTCAATCATTTCTTTTTTCAATAAGAGACAAAAAATGGAGAAGGTTTCATGATACACAAGATTATCATTTGGAATACAATCCCAGCAATTTGATAGATGTTAATGGAAGCACTTTTTTGTTCGACAACCACAGAGTTAGAAAACTCAGAAAGTCAACTAAAAACTTCGATGTAGTGAGTTCAATGACGGACGAACGTCAACGTCACAGCGTCTGTAAATTCAGTTCTGACGAGGTTGCAATCGTTGGCAATGAGACTGTTCGTGTGAGCGTTGGGAAAAAGTTAAAGGAAACTTTAAGGAGCTGTTACGTTTACAACACTTCTTCCGACCGATTTAGAAGAATTGCCGATTTAAATATCCAGAGATGTGGTGAATGTCTTTACTGCATCGGGGGGTTCGACAGTAAAAGTCACTTGTCTTCGATTGAGAAGTGTGATTACAAAACAAACAAGTGGAAATCTTTGGGTGCCAAGCTAAAGGTCGCCAGAAGTCATCACAAGTCTGTATCCCATGGAGAACTAATAGTTTCACTTGGAGGATATAACAAATCTTTAGGGTCGTTGGATAGTGTGGAGATCTTCAACACTGATTCAAAAAAATCAACGTTGATTGAAACCCGATTGAAAGTACCTCGATACAATTTGAACCCAGGTTGCTACACTTTCGTGATTCCCAACCAGTCCTGGTATAATCCTCATTATTGACATTGAAGTAACACAAAGTTAGGCTAAGCTACCACACAACAATGAGCTCGTAAGTTCATGTTTGAAATGAATCCTTTGTTTCCTTTTTTAAGCAACTTTAGTTCAAGTTTATTGAAGTTAACATGCAGAATAGTTTTTGTATAGTAAATGCTTTTTTTTTTTTGAAAATCGTTGAAGACTTAGTCAACGTTTAAACCTTGATCGTTTGAACTCTCTTGTTTATTCTCCGAAGTTGCGTTAAACATCTTTGAAAATTACAAAAGTAACAAAACCGGGAAATTCCCCATTGTTAATACTAGTTTGTCAAGCTAAAGTTGACAATTGTGTTGAAATGTGACATTTTTCAAAATTTCGGCTAGTAGAAGGCTTGAAAGCTGATCAAACATGGGCTCCTCGGCTCCCACGTGCAAAAATACACAAAATAAAAAAAAAAATTTTCAATTTGCTTAAAAATTTCAAAAGTTATGAGGTTTTAAGCTTTGCAAAGTTTGAGCTTGAAGAACAAACACAAAAAACATGATAAACCAGTTAAAAATTGATGAAAATGCATGAAAACTCGTCAGCAAGTAGCTTAAGCGTCAGTGTGCAAGTTAAAAAAAAACTTTTTCCGTTAGCTGTTAAAACAACGGAGTACAGAGGGGTGGCCCAAACAAGTAAAAAGACAAAAAAAATTGAAATTTGCACATAAAGCTCAATAAAAAAAATTGTGTTCATCAAAATCAACTAAAAACTTTAAGGTCGTGCTCGCAACGACCGCGTCCTGCCGTCCAACAAGTTTTCGGGTGTTTTAGGTCGGGTGGGAAAAGTGAAATTCTGCAGCTGAAGTGGCTGAAATGGCCTTTTTTAAAATTGGTCCAAAGACCAGGGACGTTTATTATTAAAATAATGACAAGCTATTTCTTTTTACTTGTTTACTTTACGAAATAATCAGTTTACAATTTTGAAAACGTTTAAGTAAGCTTAAAAACTTAATAATTTAACTATGAAATGAAAAGATCATAAAATGTCTCTATAAACTTTTGTAAGTATTTATTTCTATCCACTCTAGTTAGTAAAATGTACAAGAACTATAAAACAACTTCAACAACATACTTCAACTTTAATCAGATGAAAAAGCTTATGTTTAAAAGACCTTTTAATTATTTAATAAAAAATGTGGAGACAGCGCCCACGGTCGGGATTTTCGAATGAAACCATATCAAATGAAAAAAGTTAGTTTGATGTAACTTTGTAAGCTGGTCCTCTTATTTTTATATATTCACGACTTTCATTAACAGTGTTTTTAAGTTAAAGAAAAAAACCTTAATAAGTAAATTGACTCTGCTTTAAGTTTTGTATAATGAAAATAATTGATTCTTGGTTATTTATTATTTTAGTTTAATTTTTTTGATAGTCAACATGTTACTGTTATAGTAAAATTATGTGAACTAACAGAGATTATGGTCCTTAACGGAAGTCAATCATTTCTTTTTTCAATTAAAGACAAAAAATGGAGAAGGTTTCATGATACACAAGATTATCATTTGGAATACAATCCCAGCAATTTGATAGATGTTAATGGAAGCACGTTTTTGTTCGACAACAACAAAGTAAGAAAACTCAGAAAATCAACTAAAAACTTCGATGTAGTGAATTCAATGACGGACGAACGTCAACGTCACAGCATCTGTAAATTCAGATCTGACGAGGTTGCAATCGTTGGCAATGAGACTGTTCGTGTGAGCGTTGGGAAAAAGTTAAAGGAAACTTTAAGGAGCTGTTACGTTTACAACACTTCTTCCGACCGATTTAGAAGAATTG
Organism: Thalia democratica; assembly: GCF_965202585.1. Taxonomy (NCBI): domain Eukaryota; kingdom Metazoa; phylum Chordata; class Thaliacea; order Salpida; family Salpidae; genus Thalia; species Thalia democratica. The sequence goes on along the minus strand of NC_139165.1, from coordinate 114,147,212 downwards.
CCGATTTAAATATCCAGAGATGTGGTGAATGTCTTTACTGCATCGGGGGGTTCGACAGTAAAAGTCACTTGTCTTCGATTGAGAAGTGTGATTACAAAACAAACAAGTGGAAATCTTTGGGTGCCAAGCTAAAGGTCGCCACAAGCCATCACAAGTCTGTATCCCATGGAGAACTAATAGTTTCACTTGGAGGATATAACAAATCTTTAGGGTCGTTGGATAGTGTGGAGATCTTCAACACTGATTCAAAAAAATCAACGTTGATTGAAACCCGATTGAAAGTACCTCGATACAATTTGAACCCAGGTTGCTACACTTTCGTGATTCCCAACCAGTCCTGGTATAATCCTCATTATTGACATTGAAGTAACACAAAGTTAGGCTAAGCTACCACACAACAATGAGCTCGTAAGTTCATGTTTGAAATGAATCCTTTGTTTCCTTTTTTAAGCAACTTTAGTTCAAGTTTATTGAAGTTAACATGCAGAATAGTTTTTGTATAGTAAATGCTTTTTTTTTTTTTGAAAATCGTTGAAGACTTAGTCAACGTTTAAACCTTGATCGTTTGAACTCTCTTGTTTATTCTCCGAAGTTGCGTTAAACATCTTTGAAAATTACAAAAGTAACAAAACCGGGAAATTCCCCATTGTTAATACTAGTTTGTCAAGCTAAAGTTGACAATTGTGTTGAAATGTGACATTTTTCAAAATTTCGGCTAGTAGAAGGCTTGAAAGCTGATCAAACATGGGCTCCTCGGCTCCCACGTGCAAAAATACACAAAATAAAAAAAAAAAATTTCAATTTGCTTAAAAATTTCAAAAGTTATGAGGTTTTAAGCTTTGCAAAGTTTGAGCTTGAAGAACAAACACAAAAAACATGATAAACCAGTTAAAAATTGATGAAAATGCATGAAAACTCGTCAGCAAGTAGCTTAAGCGTCAGTGTGCAAGTTAAAAAAAAACTTTTTCCGTTAGCTGTTAAAACAACGGAGTACAGAGGGGTGGCCCAAACAAGTAAAAAGACAAAAAAAATTGAAATTTGCACATAAAGCTCAATAAAAAAAATTGTGTTCATCAAAATCAACTAAAAACTTTAAGGTCGTGCTCGCAACGACCGCGTCCTGCCGTCCAACAAGTTTTCGGGTGTTTTAGGTCGGGTGGGAAAAGTGAAATTCTGCAGCTGAAGTGGCTGAAATGGCCTTTTTTAAAATTGGTCCAAAGACCAGGGACGTTTATTATTAAAATAATGACAAGCTATTTCTTTTTACTTGTTTACTTTACGAAATAATCAGTTTACAATTTTGAAAACGTTTAAGTAAGCTTAAAAACTTAATAATTTAACTATGAAATGAAAAGATCATAAAATGTCTCTATAAACTTTTGTAAGTATTTATTTCTATCCACTCTAGTTAGTAAAATGTACAAGAACTATAAAACAACTTCAACAACATACTTCAACTTTAATCAGATGAAAAAGCTTATGTTTAAAAGACCTTTTAATTATTTAATAAAAAATGTGGAGACAGCGCCCACGGTCGGGATTTTCGAATGAAACCATATCAAATGAAAAAAGTTAGTTTGATGTAACTTTGTAAGCTGGTCCTCTTATTTTTATATATTCACGACTTTCATTAACAGTGTTTTTAAGTTAAAGAAAAAAACCTTAATAAGTAAATTAACTCTGCTTTAAGTTTTGTATAATGAAAGAAACCAAAATAATTGATTCTTGGTTATTTATTATTTAAGTTTTATCTTGTTTGATAGTCAACATGTTACTGTTATAGTAAAATTATGTGAACTAACAGAGATTATGGTCCTTAACGGAAGTCAATCATTTCTTTTTTCAATTAAAGACAAAAAATGGAGAAGGTTTCATGATACACAAGATTATCATTTGGAATACAATCCCAGCAATTTGATAGATGTTAATGGAAGCACGTTTTTGTTCGACAACAACAAAGTAAGAAAACTCAGAAAATCAACTAAAAACTTCGATGTAGTGAATTCAATGACGGACGAACGTCAACGTCACAGCATCTGTAAATTCAGATCTGACGAGGTTGCAATCGTTGGCAATGAGACTGTTCGTGTGAGCGTTGGGAAAAAGTTAAAGGAAACTTTAAGGAGCTGTTACGTTTACAACACTTCTTCCGACCGATTTAGAAGAATTGCCGATTTAAATATCCAGAGATGTGGTGAATGTCTTTACTGCATCGGGGGGTTCGACAGTAAAAGTCACTTGTCTTCGATTGAGAAGTGTGATTACAAAACAAACAAGTGGAAATCTTTGGGTGCCAAGCTAAAGGTCGCCACAAGCCATCACAAGTCTGTATCCCATGGAGAACTAATAGTTTCACTTGGAGGATATAACAAATCTTTAGGGTCGTTGGATAGTGTGGAGATCTTCAACACTGATTCAAAAAAATCAACGTTGATTGAAACCCGATTGAAAGTACCTCGATACAATTTGAACCCAGGTTGCTACACTTTCGTGATTCCCAACCAGTCCTGGTATAATCCTCATTATTGACATTGAAGTAACACAAAGTTAGGCTAAGCTACCACACAACAATGAGCTCGTAAGTTCATGTTTGAAATGAATCCTTTGTTTCCTTTTTTAAGCAACTTTAGTTCAAGTTTATTGAAGTTAACATGCAGAATAGTTTTTGTATAGTAAATGCTTTTTTTTTTTTTGAAAATCGTTGAAGACTTAGTCAACGTTTAAACCTTGATCGTTTGAACTCTCTTGTTTATTCTCCGAAGTTGCGTTAAACATCTTTGAAAATTACAAAAGTAACAAAACCGGGAAATTCCCCATTGTTAATACTAGTTTGTCAAGCTAAAGTTGACAATTGTGTTGAAATGTGACATTTTTCAAAATTTCGGCTAGTAGAAGGCTTGAAAGCTGATCAAACATGGGCTCCTCGGCTCCCACGTGCAAAAATACACAAAATAAAAAAAAAAATTTTCAATTTGCTTAAAAATTTCAAAAGTTATGAGGTTTTAAGCTTTGCAAAGTTTGAGCTTGAAGAACAAACACAAAAAACATGATAAACCAGTTAAAAATTGATGAAAATGCATGAAAACTCGTCAGCAAGTAGCTTAAGCGTCAGTGTGCAAGTTAAAAAAAAACTTTTTCCGTTAGCTGTTAAAACAACGGAGTACAGAGGGGTGGCCCAAACAAGTAAAAAGACAAAAAAATTGAAATTTGCACATAAAGCTCAATAAAAAAAATTGTGTTCATCAAAATCAACTAAAAACTTTAAGGTCGTGCTCGCAACGACCGCGTCCTGCCGTCCAACAAGTTTTCGGGTGTTTTAGGTCGGGTGGGAAAAGTGAAATTCTGCAGCTGGGTGGCTGAAATGGCCTTTTTTAAAATTGGTCCAAAGACCAGGGACGTTTATTATTAAAATAATGACAAGCTATTTCTTTTTACTTGTTTACTTTACGAAATAATCAGTTTACAATTTTGAAAACGTTTAAGTAAGCTTAAAAACTTAATAATTTAACTATGAAATGAAAAGATCATAAAATGTCTCTATAAACTTTTGTAAGTATTTATTTCTATCCACTCTAGTTAGTAAAATGTACAAGAACTATAAAACAACTTCAACAACATACTTCAACTTTAATCAGATGAAAAAGCTTATGTTTAAAAGACCTTTTAATTATTTAATAAAAAATGTGGAGACAGCGCCCACGGTCGGGATTTTCGAATGAAACCATATCAAATGAAAAAAGTTAGTTTGATGTAACTTTGTAAGCTGGTCCTCTTATTTTTATATATTCACGACTTTCATTAACAGTGTTTTTAAGTTAAAGAAAAAAACCTTAATAAGTAAATTAACTCTGCTTTAAGTTTTGTATAATGAAAGAAACCAAAATAATTGATTCTTGGTTATTTATTATTTAAGTTTTATCTTGTTTGATAGTCAACATGTTACTGTTATAGTAAAATTATGTGAACTAACAGAGATTATGGTCCTTAACGGAAGTCAATCATTTCTTTTTTCAATTAAAGACAAAAAATGGAGAAGGTTTCATGATACACAAGATTATCATTTGGAATACAATCCCAGCAATTTGATAGATGTTAATGGAAGCACGTTTTTGTTCGACAACAACAAAGTAAGAAAACTCAGAAAATCAACTAAAAACTTCGATGTAGTGAATTCAATGACGGACGAACGTCAACGTCACAGCATCTGTAAATTCAGATCTGACGAGGTTGCAATTGTTGGCAATGAGACTGTTCGTGTGAGCGTTGGGAAAAAGTTAAAGGAAACGTTAAGGAGCTGCTACGTTTACAACACTTCTTCCAACCGATTTAGAAGAATTGCCGATTTAAATGTCCAGAGATGTGCCTGCTCCGTGGTGAATGTCGATGGCTATCTCTACTGTATCGGGGGATTCAACAGTAAAAGTCACCTGTCTTCGATTGAGAAGTATGATTACAAAACAAACAAGTGGAAATCTTTGGGTGACAAGCTAAAGGTCGCCAGAAGTCATCACAAGTCTGTATCCCATGGAGAACTAATAGTTTCTCTTGGAGGATATAACAAATCTTTAGGGTCGTTGGATAGCGTGGAGATCTTCAACACTGATTCGAAAAAATCAACATTGATTGAAACCCGATTGAAAATACCTCGATACAATTTTGCTTGCTGTAAAACGGACTCCGAAATTTACATTATAGGCGGGAATTCAAATATTTCTAAAACAGAAACTGTTGAGATTTTAGAAATCACTAATCCGTATAAACCTGTTATAAGTGAAGGTGTCAATTTACCAGTGGAGAACTACAAACATGCAACAGAAAGTTATATAACTGCTTGTACATTTGAGTAGAACGTGTTGAGCTTTTTGACAATGTTTGTATTAATAATTGCTGAAAAATAAGCACTTCTTTACCTAACATTTTGATTAAACTATTTTCTACTATTGAAAAAAAAAACAGTGTTATTATGTCTACTCTGGTGTTTATAATAAAAATATTATAATTTTCTCTAGATAATTAATTTTATTTCATTCATTACTTTTAATTCAACTTTTAAAACTAACTGTTTATAAGCTATATGACTGCACTATGAAGTGAAGTAATTTGTTTTATCAGTTGAACTTACATTTTATTAAACGCATTTCGTTTTGTAAGTAATAAAAAAAAGCCATAAAAATATATAAAAAACATAAAAATGTTTAGAGACTTAAATATTTTACTTAAAATGTTTAACAATTTGTAAGTTTTTAATTCAGCTTGTTTAACTAACTACTTAATTAGTTTAGTGATTTTTTAATAATTAGTATAACTTTAAATAAAATTACCTATTTGAAAATTTCAACTGTGTTATCTAAATGATTTGAACAATTTTTAACAACTAAAGCTTTACAAAGTATTATTATTTGTCTGTAATTGTATAACATTAGTTATTTTTATAAAATTAATTACAGGTTTAAATTGCTTACTTTACATACAAATTTAAATTATATTTTGCCTCTTTTTGCTGTACCTTTTTAATCGTGACTTTTTTGATTAACAGCAAGTTTTTTTTGAAATAATAAGTGTTTTTTATTCAGTTAAATAACAAAAAATATATGTATGTGTTTAATTTTCGTTGTACTTAATTAGTTTGTAGGTTGTGGCATATACAAATTTTGTATAATTTTTAAATTGATATTTTAAAAAACAAATATCTACTAGACAGCAGGCTTTCTGACTTTTCAAGTTATATTACAACCAAAAAAATTAAAGCTAAAGTGTTCAAGTACTTTTTATTTTTTTACGTTTTCACCATATTTCTAACTTTTGAATGTTTAATAACTTTATTTTGTTTACATTTGTTTCTGTTCTTATAGTTTTTCATAAATATTTATTGAATTGATAAAGTTGTTATAAAACTTGTTAATGTTTATCTTTCTAAACAGTTTTTTGGTTTAAGAAGCTGATAAATTCTGCAATCACCATATATTTTTCACATAATAAACTAAATATGTTTTAAAAGTTGTTTATTATTAACTTAAGTTTGTTTTTTAATTACTTACTACGTTTATAGAAAGTTGTAAGAAATAATCTATAGTAAAATTAAAATCATTTTAATAGGCACCACTTAGTTTTTAAAAACAACTAAAATATTATTACTGTTGAGTAAGAAAATTTAACAGAAATTGAAACGTAGAAAAAATACTAGGAAAAGTTTTTATTTATTTCTAAGTTTAAGAAAAAACAAATCTTTTAACAAACAAAAAATTAACAGAAATGTGCATACTTATTTTAAAACTAATGATTACTTTCGATTAATAATTAATTTTAATTTAAGTAAGGACTTGATAACTTTTCGTGCACTAAGATCCTTAGACCAAAATTTTTCTGACAATTTTGTTTTTTAGTTTTTGTTCGATAAACTTGCAGAAAAATTATATTAACTAAAAACTTTCGTTGTTACGCTGAATTTAATTTATTAATTTGACAATTTTTATAGAACAAATTTAGAAATCCGGTCACTATAAACAATGCTGAGCCGTATATTTTAATATCTTTACAAACAATGCTAAGTTTTTATTACCAACTAAAACGCAACTAAGTTTTAAATATTAAAAACAAACAGAAAAAGATATGTAAATAATGCAAACGTTTTGTTTGTTTAGTACCATTAAATTAACGGTAAACAAAAAGTATAAAAAACATGATTTTGTTTACTTTAACAAATATTTTTATGATTACTTAACTTAAAATGTTACATTTTTACGATAACATTCAGCTTAAAAAATATTAATTTAATTATCGTCTATAGTTTATACGGGTGGATGTCACTTTTGCACGAGCGTCAATTTTAAACGAGCGTCACTTTTGCACGGCGACTTTTTTTGCACGGCGTCACTTTTGCACGAAGACACTTTTGCACAAATTAAAAACAAAGCTCTTTTTTGTTAATTTTCATTAATTTTGAAACTTTTGCCACTACCCATAACCTTTACTTTAGGTCGATAAATTTTATTTTATACTTTTTTAAATATATTATTTTATTTTTTTGCTGCATATTTTAATAATTTTTAGTAGAAATATATTATTTTTCAGCACTGTTATCCCTAACCCATACCATCAATCAGTATTTTTTCTTTTTGTTTTTTTAATTAGTCTATTTACTTTTTTGTCTAGCTTTTATTTTTTTTTTTATTTTGTAATTTTTCTACTTTCCGTTTTATTTTTATTATCATTGTTACCACTATCCTTACCCTCGGTCAGTAAATTTTTTTTTATAGATCATCTTTTCATATTTTTTTATTGTTTTTTTTTAATAGCTTAATTTTCTTTTTATTAAATATTTTCTTTTTACTCTCGTGCAAAAGTAACGCCATGCAAAAAAGTTCTCTCGTGCTAAAGTGACGCTTGTGCAAAAGAGTCGCCGTGAAAAATGGTCTTCTTGTGCAAAAATGACCTTGCGTGCAAAAGTGACTCCGTGCAAAAGTGTTCCCTCGTGCTATAGTGACGATTATGCAAAAGTGATGCACTCCCAGTTTATACAGAGGGTAGGTGTCAAATTTTCTCGAGCAGACAAAATTGCACGAGGGGTATAAATTGCACGAAAATACTTTTGCAAGAGCAGTTAATTTTGTCGAGTTGATTTTTCTTTTTAATTTTTTTAAGTAGTTTTAATTTGATTTTTTGTTTTATTAATCTTTTTACCTATTTTACTAACACTGTTACCCCTAACTTTCGGTCAGTAACTTTTTTTTTGTTTATCTATTAGTTTATCTTTTTGTTTTTTTTTATGTTTTTCTTTTCTGTTTTTTTACTCTCGGTTAAAAATGACCCTCCGTGCGAAGTTGTAACTCGTGCAAAGTTGACCCTTAGTGCAAAATTGTCTTATCGCAATTTAGTCCCCTCCTGTAGTTTTGTCTTCGTGCAGTTTTGACCCGTTCCCCTATACAGTATCGTTAAATTTATAAATCATGACACAACAATTTTTCTATTTTAGTTTATTTTAGTACCATTATTGTAATAATGGTGCATAAGTAAAAAAAAATCTTGTTTATGTTTAAATTTATTTTATGGAAAAAAAGTTATGTATAAATATTGTTTTGGTGTAAAAAAATACTGATAAACATGCTATGAACCTAGAGCTAAAAAAGTACTAAGTCTAATAAATTAATAACAAACTATAAAAATATTATTTAATATGTACTCCACAAAAATATTTGATTTACATTAATAAAAAGTGTCACTAATTAATTAAACTTTTGTCTATTTCATACCTTGTTCTTTGTTAACAAGAATTAGTAGAAATGAATCGTGATACAGTAACTTTTGTCTAGCTTAATTAATTTAGTTTAATAACTAATATTATACAACTTAATAATGCTCTTAACATTTATTTTTCAAAGGAAACCTTTGAAACTTGACTTATGCCAACTAGCTCGAATTAGCTTACAATAATTTTTTTTATCAGATAGAAATAAAAATTTGTAAAACTTTATAAAACGATATATATTTAATATAAGTTAATTATTGACATATACTGTTTAGTCACTAGTGCAAATTATTTGTTTACTAATTGTAAAATTTTGACGCGCGTTTTAATTATT